>NC_141695.1:355240284-357640284 GCF_964263255.1 Lissotriton vulgaris
AGATGCAGCACGCTTCTCCGGGGCTGCGAGAAGTTCTTGGTTCGATGCTTGGACTGCAGCGGCGACACCCTTGTTCCGCGATGCGACAGCAGCAGATCCACTTGCGACACTCTTCTCCCACGATGTGTAAATCTTCTGCACGATGCGACAACTACAGCGGCGATATCCACGATGCGACGGCAGCAGCTGCGATGGCAGCGCGCTTCTCGGGGATGCAAGACTCTTTTCTTCGATGCAGTGCAGTGAGACAGTTCCAGCTGTGACACCCTCCCTTGGAGTTGCGACGGCAGACACAGCGACGGCGACACGCTCCGACCTCGTTGCGAGACTCTTCTCTCGATGCGGTGCAGTGCGACAGATGCAGCAGCGACACCCTCTTTCGGAGTTGTGACGGCAGCAGCAGCGACGGCGACACGCTTCCTCTTCGTTGCAGCACACTTCTCTCTGATGTGGTGCAGTACGACAGTTCCATCGGCTAAACCTCCTTCGGAGTTGCGACGGCAGGCACAGCGACACGCTTCTTCTCGATGAGTCGTGCTTCCAGCTCCTTGCGACAAGCAGTTCCTCAGAATGCCCAAAACAACAGCAGGCACTTCCAAAGGAACTCTGGGGAGCTGGGGGTTGAAGTCTGTTGTCCCTGAGACTTCAGCAGGAGGCAAGCTCTTTTCCAAGCCCTTGGAGATCTTTCGCAAGTTGAAAGCAAAGTACACAAAGTTCCTTTCTCCTTTCTTTGGCAGTAAGGCAACCACTGCAGGCCAATCCCCCAAGGAGCACTTCAGCTTGGGAATAGTCTCTCCTCAGTTTCTTCAGGTTCCTCTCATTATTAAAGGTTTCTTCTTGTAGTCCAAAGTGATCTAATTTCATGGGACCAGGGTCCCAATATTTATACCCCAAAATCCTATGTTCTCTGAGGGGAGAGGGGGCTTTGCCCAGTCCAAACCAGTTCTGAAGCACTCTGTTTACCAGACTTCTCCTTTCCTTTCACAGTGCAGGGCAGAAACATCAGACACCCCACAGGAGGTGGAGCCAGCATTGTGGAAGGCAAGTACAGTCCTGGAGCACTCTGTTTACAGGACTCCTTCTCTTCTTTCAGTGTGCAGGGCAGAGACATCAGCCGCTCCCGAAGAGGTGGAGCCAGCATTGTGGAAGGCAGGCACAGCCCTATTCAAGGTTCAGGTGCATCTCCTCCCTCCCATCTAGACGCAGATCTCTCTATTCACCACTGGGCTGACTCATCCTGTCGCTTGGAATCCCCAAGCCCTGTCACTCACAAAACCACACAAAGGAATACACAACCTAGCAGAGGCAGGCTTGAAAGGTTAGGCAAGAAAATACCTACTTTCTAAAAGTGGTATTTGCAAACACAGAATGTTAAAACCAACTTCACTAAAAGATGTATTTTATCATTCTGAGTTCAGGCATACTAAACTCGAATTTCTACCATGTTCTCTGAGACTGTTAGGATTATAAACATGTAATAATCTAACAGCCCATTCTGGCCTATGGAGAACAGGTAGCCTTGCAATAGTGAAAAACGAATATGGCTGTAATTCACTATTAGGACATGCCACACACATCAGGGCTTGTCCTACCATATACTCACAAGGCACCCTGCCCTTGGGCCTACTATAGGGGTGACTGATGTGAGGAAAAGTGAATGTTTAGGGACTGGCAAGTGGGTGCACTTGCCCAGTCAGCATGACAGTACCAGACTGCATGCAGACTCTGTAATGGCAGACCTTAGACACATTTTACAAGGCTGCTTCTGTGGGTGGCACAACCAGTGCTGCAGGCCCACCAGCAGCATTTGTATTTACACGCCCTGGGCACACTCAGTGCACTAGACTAGGGTCTGAAAAGTAAACCAAATAGCCAAACATGGAACTAGTCAAGTCAAGTCAAGTCAAAGAATTTATATAGCGCACTACATACCCAGAGGGTCTCAAGGCGCTTAGGGAGGGGAAGAGGATTATTTGTCAAATATCCACGTTTTAAGTTGCTTTCTGAATGCTAGGTGGTTCTGGGTAAGGCGAAGGTAAGTGAGGAGTGAGTTCCATGTTTTAGCAGCCAGGTGTGAGAAGGATCTGCCTCCCATGGTTGTCTTGTTGATGCGAGGTACAGTGGCGAGGGCTTGGCTGGAAGAACGCAGTTGGCGGGAGGGGGTGTAGAAGGATAGTCGTGAGTTGAGGCATTCTGGTCCGTTGTCGTAGAGTGATTTGTGTGCGTGGGTTAGCAGTCGGAAAGTGATCCTCTTATTGACGGGTAGCCAGTGGAGGTCTCTCAGGTGACCAGAGATGTGTTCGTTACGCGGGATGTCTAATATGATCCTGGCTGAGGCGTTTTGGATTCGTTGGAGTTTCTTCTGGAGTTTAGCGGTAGTACCTGCGTAGAGGGTGTTTCCGTAGTCCAGTCGGCTCGTGACCAGAGCATGGGTGACTGTTTTTCTGGTCTCGGTGGGGATCCAACGAAATGTTTTTTTGAGCATGCGAAGAATGTTGAAGCAGGATGAGGAAACGGCGCTGACTTGTCTGTTCATTGAAAGTGAAGAATCCAGGATAACGCCTAGGTTCCGTGCGTGGTCTGTCGGGATGGGTGCTTTTCCAAGGGCTTCCGGCCACCAAGAGTCGTCCCATGCAGAGGGGGATGTACCTAAGATGAGGACTTCAGTTTTATCTGAATTCAGTTTCAGACGGCTGTGTTTCATCCATTCGGCAACTTCTTTCATTCCTTCGTGTAGGTTAGTTTTGGCGGTGTTGAGGTCATTGGTGAGAGAAAGGATCAGTTGAGTGTCATCCGCGTAAGAGATGATGTTGAGGTTATGTTGGCGTGCGATGGCCGCGAGGGGGCTCATGTCTACGTTGAAGAGGGTGGGACTGAGTGAGGATCCTTGTGGTACTCCACAGATGACTTCAGAGGCCTCGGAATTGAATGGTGGAAGGCGGACTTTCTGGGTTCTTCCGGTGAGGAACGAGGTGATCCATTCAAGTGCTTTTCCTTGTATTCCGATGTTTCTGAGGCGTTGTAAAAGGGTGCTATGGCAGACTGTGTTGAAGGCTGCGGAGAGGTCGAGGAGGATGAGGGCGACTGTGTCCCCATTGTCCAGTAGAGTTCGAATGTCGTCTGTTGCTGCGATGAGGGCGGTCTCAGTGCTGTGTTTTGCTCGGAAGCCAGATTGTGAGGAGTCGAGGGATTTGTTGGCTTCGAGGAAAGCGGCAAGCTGGTTGTTGACGGCTTTCTCGATGACTTTGGCCGGGAAAGGAAGGAGTGATATGGGGCGGTAATTTTTGAGTTCGGTGGGGTCCGCTGTGGGTTTTTTCAGAAGGGCGGTGAGTTCAGCGTGTTTCCAACTTTCCGGGAAGGTGGCGGAGTTGAAGGAGCAGTTGATGACGTCTCGGAGGTGCGGTGCTATGACGGAGTCTGCTTTGTTGAAGATGTGGTGAGGACATGGGTCTGTGGGGGATCCTGAGTGGATGGAGTTCATCAGGCGGATGGTGTCTTCAGTGGAGATTGGGTTCCATTCGTTAAGGGTGTTCAAGGGGGGAGAATATTCATCATATGGATGGGTGGGTTGGTCTCCGGGTTGGTTGTCGAAGCTGTTGTGGATGTCTGCAATTTTGTTGTGGAAGAATGAGGCTAGGGAGTCGCAGAGGGCTTGAGAGGGGGTGATGTCGTTGGAGTTGGCCAAGGGATTGGTAAATTCCTTGACGATGTTGAAAAGTTCCTTGCTGTTGTGGGCGTTGTTGTCTAGTCGATCCTTGAATGCTGTTTTCTTGGCCTTTCGGATTAGTTGGTGGTGTATGCGGGTGGCGTTTTTGAAGGCGTCCTTAGTGCTGGTGGTTGGGTCTTTTTTCCAGGCCTTTTCAAGGGAGCGGCAGAGTTTCTTGGACTTCTTCAGATCATCGTTGAACCATGAGGCCTTCTTGCTGCTAGGTTTGCTTTGCCGTTTTTTCAGTGGTGCTAAGGTGTCGGCGGTGTTGGATAACCATAGGGTGAAGTTGGCGGCGGCTTGGTCTGGGTTAGAAGAGTGAACAGGGGTGTTAAGAAGGAGCGATGAGGAGATCTGGTCGATGGTGAGTTTCTTTGCAGAGTTGGTTGGAGGTGGTTGATGGGTTTCGGCTTGTTGTAGGTGAAGTGAACGCAGCTGTGGTCAGTCCAGAGGAGATCCGTAGTATGGCTGAAGGAGACATGATTGCTGGAGGTGAAGATGGGGTCGAGTGTGTGACCTGCGATGTGGGTGGGGGAGGTGACCAGTTGCTTAAGTCCGAGGTTGGCGAGGTTGTCCAAGAGGGTGGTGGTGTTGCGGTCGTTGTTCTTTTCAAGGTGAAAGTTGAGGTCTCCCAGAAGGATGTACTCTTTGGAGAGGAGCGCGTGTGGAGTGATGAAGTCCGTGATGTCTTCACTGAATTTTGCGCGGGGTCCTGGTGGTCTGTAGAGGAGGGTGCCTCTGAGTGTGGTCTTGGGGTCGATGTGGATCTGGAAGTGAAGGTGTTCGGAGTTGGCGAGGTTGACGTCAGAGCTGGTTGAGATGCGGATTGATTTTTTATGGACGATAGCGATTCCTCCTCCTGTGTGGCCGGTACGGTCCTTGCGTGTGATCTTATAATCTTCAGGGATGGCAATGGTGATGTCTGGGGCGGAGGAAGCGTTCATCCATGTTTCTGTTAGGAAGGCGACGTCTGGAGAGATGGTGTCTAGTAGATTCCATAGGTCAGTGGCGTGTCTGTGGACCGAACGGGTGTTGAGAAGGATGCATTGTAGGTGATTGGGGTCGGGAATCTGTGGTGTGGTCGTAGCGGGGATGTTGTCGGTGCCGATGAATTTGCAGGAGTGGCAGGAGAAAGGTCCATGGGTGTGTCCAGGAGCGGCTTGGACGCAGTTGGGGGAACGGCCGGGGTTAAGGGCTAGGAGGGTGGTGGCATCGTAGGTAATGCGGGAGGGCTGGGCAGCGCGAGAGGCAGGGGGTCTGGCGCTGGGCGCGGTCCAGGCGCGGACGGGCGTAGACGGGCTTACCTTTGGCGCACCTTTGGCGCGAATGGGGCGCGATCGCTGCGCGTGAACGCTGCGCGCGGGAACTCCTGTCATATATGGGTGGTGGAGGGGGAGGGGCGAGGGCGGCTCAGCTGGGAGGCGGGGCGGGCTACGGAGGAGGACAACAATCAACAAAATGGAGGCGGAGGGGTCAGAACGCCGAGAGCGCTTGGGGGAGAAGGCAAATTCTGCAATAAAGTTGGCAAATCAAAAACAATGCAAATAACGCTGGCAGTCAAACATGTAAATAAGCAAAGCGGCGGTCAGAGCACAGAGCTGGCAGTCGGTATAGACAATGCGCTGCAAGTACGATACCACAGTCACAGGGGAGCAACCACTCTGCTAGGAAGCGGAGAGCGAGTCACGGCGCTTCCAGGTAAGGGAGCGCTGTTTGTTGTCTGTGGCACTAAATAGCAGTGGCAAGGTGCCCAAAGCATCTAACTCCAGGAAAAATACATGAGACAACAGCAAAAATGGAAGGGAGACCCACGCCAATGGTGCCAGGTCTAACACTGGGGTGGTGTGGTGAGCTAAAGAGTGATGGATTAAACCCAGATCCTTGTGACTGGGGATGAATGTTTGCATTGTCCAGCATTCCGTCCATCAACTGTTTCTTTTGCATGTCGCCCTACGTGGGAAGGGTATGCCCAGATGTGGGCCCCGTGCTCACTTCACCACTGGATTCAAGCTAGCCTGGCTGATATGGGGTGATGCCCTGAAACCTGTCCAAGGATGCTTGTTTCCGGTCCGGGGAGGACCTGGCTTGGTGGTTCGGGCTGGGCTGTTCCCACAAGGAACAGGGTCAAGACTGATTTGCATATGGCTGGGTCCACACTGAGGTAGTGAGCAAAAGAATGATGGATTAAACCCAAATCCTTGTGACTGGGGGTGAATGTTTGCATTGTCCAGCATTCCGTCCATTAACTGTTTCTTTTGCATACAACCCTGAGGCCGGCAGCATCATTAGAATTATTTCTTGATTTTACAAGCACTGACTTACATAACTAAAATAGGAAAACAAAACTTTACATAAAACCCCTCCCCCCATCCCATTCCTTAATCCGCACAAGTCATTCCAAACACCCCTCTAAGGCCTAGGTAGTAGAAAGGGTACTTGGATGTATCCTAATGGCCTCGGTAACATTGCGAGTTTGGAAGCGTCTTGCGGCAGCTGTCGAAGAATTTGTAGATATTTGGGACACGTGATCTCACTCAGTTCTTTAAAGAACAATTGCAGAAAAGGGCCCATACCTCAGGGTATGACTCTCGTTTGTGGTCAACCACCAGGGACAAAGGCTCCATAGCCAGCACAAGCCATAGTTTCGGAAACCAAGCACTAAATTCAGGAATAACCGGTGTCCCCCAATGTGCCAGAATCACTCGTTGTGCTGCTAATAAGGCTATCGCAATCTGTCTGCCCCTCAGAGAGCGAAGGAGAAAGGTCACAGGGTTTTGGTATTCACAGAAGGCACTTACTCATTTATGAGTAAGTGCCTTCTGGGAATACCAAAATGAGTAAGTGCCTTCTGTGAATACCAAAATGAGTAAGTGCCTTCTGTGAATACCAAAATGGTAATAAGTTTAGGATTTTGTCTCAAGTTAGTTCTGTGAATCATGCCCATGATCTCTGAACACTGTCCATAAGGTGAAAAAGGCGTTTAGTATTATCCCCCCGTCTGGTAGGGATAAAACCGGCCTGGTCAGGATCTATCAGGTCTTCCATCAATGGATTTAGATGAGCTGCCACGATACTAGCGAATATCTTTGCATCAATGTTTAATGAAGTGGTGGGTCTGTATGACCCACATTAGTGTTCTTAAGATTACGGAAATAGCCGCTTCTGACATGGAATCTGTCACCAATCCTGTCTCCAGGAATGAGTTAAATAGTCGGGTAAAGAAGGCTGCCAGCTCCTGACAAAGTCTTTTAGAATATGGCCGAACAGCCATCAGGGCCGGGAGCCTTCCCCAGTTTTAGGCAGGAATTTGCAAAGATTACCTTCTCTATGTGTATTTGTTGATCTGATTGCTCTGCTGTAGATTTCAGCAGACTAGAGAGTGAACAGTTCTCTAAGTAGGAGCGAGGATCTACCACTGGGGGAACCTGCCCTGTGTAAAGAGTATGCTAGAAGGTTCTAAAAGCATCTACTATTTGCATATCAGCACTGACCTCCCCTCCTGAAGGTCTTTTGATCGCAGTTATCGATGATGCCAGCGTTTTAGCCCGTAGCCTCTGTACCATAAAATTTATGCCATAGCCTGAGAAGTGCATATTCTGCCCTATCTAGATCTAGGCATTTCAATAGAAGCCTCTTTTTCTCTAACTCTCTCCATACTCTCGGAGTCCCCATTCTTTTATGTAAGGATTCCATATCCGCCACTTCGCATTCTAGCTCTTGACGCTTTTCTCGTCAGACCTTATTCTCTGCAGCAGAGGTTGCAATAAATTCCCCTCTCAGCACCAGTTTCAAAGCCTCCAGACAGCCGCTAGCGAAGCAGTTCCCACATCATTGATCTGCATGTATTTGATCACCTTGGTTTTTATCGCAGCCACGACTAGTGGAGACTGCAGGAGTCTTTCCCTCAAGTGCCATCTTGTGGGGTTTCTTTGGCCATGATTTGCGCAAATGTAAACCAGGATCAAAGCATGATCAGAGAGATATAGGCTGTATAGAAGAGGCTACTAACCGGTGTACCAGTGACTTGGAGGCAAGAAAATGATCCAGCCGAGCGTACGATTTGTGGGCCACTGAATAGTAAGTGTATTCATTTACTCCAAGGTGGTGAGTGTGCCCAGTTATTTAAGCTAATGTAGCCACCACGTTACCAGGGAAATGTGCTCTAATCAAGATTGCCACCCCATTTTTCTTGGCTGGGCCAGAGGACCAGATTTATTGTGGAAAACGTCACGCTAGCATGCGCATAGTGTCTCTCGAGAAGAGATGTGTCTCCTGTAATAAGCATATATCTCCACCCGAGTTCTCTAATAGGGAGAGGATGGCAGACCTTTTCACTGGATTATTCAGCCCTCTAACCTTGAGGTTTACAACCTTTTTATTTTTAAAGTATTTTATTGATTTTCAACACACACAAAACCCCCGCATATAAGGCACATTATCGAAAGGGGCACATTACTTGGTACATTGCATTAGTAGTCACTTTCCGCAGTCGAGCTCGTATTCATGTTCAAATCAGTATCACACTAAACTTTCCAACCTCCTCACCTTCCAGCAGTGTCCACATCATTACATGCATTCAGCAATATCCCACAACAGATTAAATTCCAAGCTTGGTGCCCCCATATTTGCTTGCCTCTCCCTCCCTCATCCCTCCTAACTCCTGCCACCAGTGTGCTCCAAGTAGTCTAAACAAGGATCAGCAATTATCATCTTTGTGATAGGGCGTGTAAATCTCCTATTTTATGTAGGCTGCACTCTGATTCATGCTATCTCTGATCGCGCTTCCTTTCCCCCACAGCCAACTCAAGCCTATGTATACTCTGTGTGCCCCGGTAACTTCCTGGGGAGTTTCCAAAGAGTCAGTGTCCGAGTCCGGTTCTCGCAACTTCAGTAACATCACCAGGGCTTCCCACACCTGAGCAGTTTCCATCGCTTTTTCGTTGTTCACTATTCTGGCCTGTTGAAACCTAACCATACTCTCAGTGGTCGCCCAGGTCGTGAATTCCGCCATCCATCGCTCGATACTAGGGCCCAGCTTAGATTTCCACTGCCTTGTTAGCTCTTGTTTAGCTAGTAATAACCCCAGGTCAATGAATTTACATGTGACCTTAGTGTGCGCTGTATGAGGAAACCAGTGCAGCATGCATGCTCCCATGTCAGGCTCTATCTGCATATCCGTCACTCCACACACAACCTCAGCCACCTCCTCCCAGTATGTTCCATACTGCGGACAGCTCCACATCATATTTTGGAACTCTGCTGCAGTCGAGTGACACCTAGGGCAGCAGGCTAAATCCACATTAAAATATTGATTTATCTGCTCTGGGGTTAGGTACGCCCTATGTATAAAATAGAAATGTATAAGTTGGAATCTAGCATTCTGCGTACCCTTCCACGCTCTTTCCACTATTTTAGCCCGAGCCGTTTCAGGAATCTTTGCCTAGGTCAGCCTCCCATTTCCCTCGCAACTGAGTCAGCGGTTGCAGTCCCTCCTCCACCATTTGTCAGTACAGGCACGTTACTGCATTTACCGTCCCCACTTTCATTAAGACATATTGACATGGCAGGGATGTTTGCGGCTCCAATAACCCGTCCCCCCCAGTGTTTCTGAATCACAGACACCTGAGCTGCATGCAGCAAAACGTCACCCCTGGGCAAACCATACCTATTATGCAGCACCTGAAAAGGCAAAAGAACTTCCTCCTCATATAGATCCCTGATCATTTGCAACCCCAGATCCTCCCACTCAGCCTGCGCAGACCAGTCTCCCCCGTGTGGGAAGGCCGTGCACAAGCCCAGAGGTATCTCCGGAGCGTAAGGGCGAGTGACTCCACCTCTGCGCCTGCTTCTATTCCAGCACGCTCTCAGCGCCTTCTCCTCGTACGCCAATGAATCGACTCGCAACCGCTGCCCAAGAACGACAAAGGACAGAACATGCCGCGAAACCACCGGTCCTCTGGGCCATCCGGCCCCCTAAACTCCTGAGCTACCGCCTGCGTGAGCCACTGCAGCTGGGCTGCCAAATAATACAGTTCGAAGTCCGAGACCGCCCATCCCCCTGCGCTCGAGGCCTCATCATCGTGGTCAATGCCACCCGCCGCCTACCGCTTCCCCACAGAAATCCCCCTACCATCGATCTAAGCAACCTAAACACCGATCCTGGGATCCAAATCGGTGGTGTCCTGAAATAATATAACAGTCTAGGCAGTACTACCATTTTCAGAAGCGCTACTCTTCCTGCTATAGACAAAGGCAAAGTACTCCAAAATGACATACTCCCTTTGATCCCCCGCACTGCTCTGTTCACATTACCCTCCATAAGGTCTGCCTGCTCATAGAGATGTTAGTACCCAAGTATGGTAGGCAGCAGGGCTCCCATCTTGCACCATCCAATCTAGCCGGGGTTCCCATCGCCCGGTGAACCGGGAACAGGCAAGTCTTCTCCCAATTCATGCACAACCCCAAGATCTTCCCAAAAGTCCGCAACAGCACCGTCGCTCCCGTTGAGACCTCACTTGGGGAGGCTAAAAACATAATGCATGTCTCCTCGCATCTCCAGCCCAGGATAATGCCTCCCCGATCTAGCTTGCACCGCTAGCGGTTCTATCGCCAGCGCGAACAGCAGCGGCGACAGCGAGCAACCCTGCGGCGTCCCCCGTCCCACTGAGCAAGAAGACAACACTGTCTTCCCTGTCCTTACCCGAGCCGTCGCTGAGTTGTATAGTATTCGAGTCCATCTCACAAACGTCTGTCCCAAACCCAGCCTACGCATAACCTAGAAAAGAAATGGCCATTCCAGACTAAAGAAGGCCTTCTCTATGTCTACTGACAGAATCAAGGCAGTCGAAGCCGCATCATGACAGTCCTCCAAAATTTGCAGGAGCCGTCCCACATTAATGGACGTGCTAAGCTTAGGTATGAAACCCTACTGATCCCGATGCACTAATGCACTAACTGCGACATGTATGGAAGGAAGAGGGATGCTAGGATCCTACTCAGGATTTTGTAGTCGGTTGTCAACATTGAGAGTGGGCGATATGCCTTCATATCCGTTGCTTCCCTACCAGGTTTCAGGAGGGGGATGATAATAGCCTCCCTAGTGGTCGCAGACAGTTTCCCTGCCTTATGCACTTCCTGATATATCACTTGTAAGCGCGGTGCAAAACAATCCGCGTATCTGGAGTAAATTTCTATGGGGAGACCGTCCCCTCCAGGCGTCTTATTAGGGGCCATAGGCTTAATCGCCCTCCTGATCTCTGCCACCGTGATCTCACTTCCCAACAGGTCTCTCTGCTCCTTACTCAGCTTCGGCAAGGCCCCCTCCTCCAAATACTCCCCTATGCTATTGGCATCCTGATTCAGGTGGCTACTGTAGAGCCCAGTATAATACTCCAGGAACAAGCTGTTTATCCCTGATTGTGTTCTCACCATCTCCCCTGTGGCGGCTATCAGATCCAATATCGGTGCTCCTCTAGGAATCGGGTTAGCCAGCCACACCAGCAAGGCACTCGATTTGTCCCCCTCGGCGTGCATCCTTGTTCTTTAACTCTTATAATCAAAGGAGCGCAGTCTCTCTACCTGTAACGCAACCACCTCTCTAGCCTCCGAGACCTCAGTCTGCATCCCGAATTCCCAGGCCGGTCTCTCTCTACCTCCTGCAGCCGGCCTTCTCCAGGTCAATCAATATCGTTTTCCTTACTCCACTCATCTTGGTAATACATATACCCCGGACCACTACCTTGAACGCGTCCCACTCAATTGCCGCCAATGTTGCCGTCCCATCATTCTCCTCAAAGAATTGGTCGCTACCCGTCCCCAACTCCTTACAAAAGACCGGATCTTCCAGCGCCTCCGGTCGAAGCCACCAGGTCGGTATGACCACCCTCTCTCGGTTCTATCGTAACCGCACTAGCAACGGGTTGTGGTCTGATATTGTCCTCGCCAGCTATTCACTACTTATCACCTTGGACCGGACATCAGGGGTGCACAATATTGCATCCAATCGCACATGCAAGTCATGGAGGCCAGAGTAATAAGAATAATCCCTCTCGTCGTGGTGTTGGGAGCGCCACTTGTCAACCAGCCCCAATTTGTTTGCCATGCGCTTCTCGCCTTGGAAATCCTATGTACTGGGCACCAGACAGCTGGGGATGTCACCGGTCTTTCTCCATATCCGCTATTGAGTTACAATCTCCCCCCATTATTGTCGCATTAGTTAAATATGGCGGAAGGCTGCCCGATAATGTAGTGTAGTTCCTATTTTCCCAGTAGGTTCTGCGCATTGGAATAACATAAACAATAGTTTAGACGTAGGACTGAGGTCGACTAGGTCTCTATTGAATATGTTAGACTTAATTAAGGTTTGCCAGCTAGCTCAGAGGTCACTAGAAACATTCTCGAATGAACAGGGAGGAGTGAACTTCCCTGTTTTAGACAAGAAGGGATTCAGCTTCTGACAACCGCATAAGCATGACAACTTTGCTCCCCCAGAATAAGGAGTATATCTCCAGAGTCGTGTGAAAACAATAGATAGCTATTTCACTCAGTCAACTGTGCATACTTAGTTTCACCAGAGTGCAGAGAAATAGAGAGACGGGCGTTTTCAATAAAAGGTGTTATTTATTGAGTAGTCTTCTTTCTCATGCAAGAGAAATGAATTGCCACAATTGCAATACTTGTTATAAAGTAAAGTGCGTACAGTAAAAGGAGTATTATGAAATAATACAGTAAAAGCATTGATATGGTTTCTGAGCCATATGATACTTAAAAGGTATAAAATATATACATTTACATACAATGATAAAAGTTGACTAAACCTACTCAACTGGTGCTTCTAAATTACGCCTACCCCGGTGTACCTAACCTAAGCCTGGTACGTGGGAAAGAGTAAATGAGCTGCAGTCTAAGTTAAGTTAGTTTTTGCCAAGAATCTTACTCAAGAATTCTCTAAGGGTCTAATCAGCTCCGTACCTTGGTTTCAGAATGGAGGAGGTCTTGTATCTCGCTCTAAGGACTCGATCTCCCAGTTACCCACGAGGGTGACTGGAAACACTGGAGCTGGATTTTCTCGGGAGGAGAAAAAGACAGCGTCTTTCTCAGTGCGTCAAATGGGAGGGACGGCTTCCTTCGGCACTCGCATCAGCTGGGCTTCGGATAAGTAGATAGCCGCTCTGCTCCACACCACCGTGTGTTGCTTAAGGCAAACGCTGGTATATTTATACCTGTAATGTGCAGTGTTTGACGTAAGGTTGGACATAAGACGTCAATAAAAGATGTCACTAAGAACAGGCCGTTCTTTTAGTGCTCGCAGGATTTCTAGGACAAATCAAAATTCCCAGGTTGCTGGAGGTTTGGTTTGTTGAAAGAACTCGTTGTGCTCTCTAGGAGTCCAAGGAAGTAGCCTTGCAGTTTTTGGTTTGCATTGGCTATTACTAAATATGGATTGGATTCTTATGCCTTTATTAGGGCATGGTTTGTTATAACCACATAAGGGCATACATCGGGAATATTTAATTAGGGTCCTAGATAAGATCACAACAATAAACTCTCAAAAAATGTGGGCTGGACTACATTGGGGGCATACACACTACACAGTGTTACGTCCATTCCATTTAGCCACCCCATCACCGCTACAAACCTTCCCCCTAGGCCACCAATTGATGCATTGGCTGAAAAGGGAACTCTGGCTCTCCCCCACACCAAGGCCCCCCTTGGCAAAAGCAGAGTAAGTTGTGTAAAACAATTGCCCCCTCCATCTCTTTTTCAGAGCTACTCCCTCAGACCGATTAATGTGCGTTTCTTGAAGGAGCGCTACATGCAACCCCCATCATATCAGGTAAGCATGCACCTTGTGGCGCCTTTGCATTGTGTGAAGCCCCCTCACATTCCAGGTAATACATTTCAAATCATGTAACGTCCCTATTTGTCAAACACTGCCCCCCTCGCACCCTCCCCTCATCTAATAGCACAGCAGTGATGCTAACTCCCCCCCTCCTCCCAATCCCTCCCCAACAACCTCCCCCCAGAACAGGCGCTACAACATTAGAACCCATCCAAACTATTGCTCAAGTGCTCCCACAAAGATCCTAATGAGCTATACCCACCCAAACTTACAGGATTTGAGCCCCAAGCTTCAGAAAGTCGGCCACCTAGTTGACCGCCATCCTGCGCTCAACCCCCTTAATGTGCAACTAGCCCCCTCCAGGGCTGCATAGAAGCGAGACCTCCTCCACAAATGTTCCACAACCCCATCTACCCCCGGCCCTCAATAGTCAGATCCCAGCCAACCAAGTCCTAAGCCAGCCCCCACCACACATCCAGCCCCGCAAGTATTGCACTACTCATGTCCAGCCAGAGTCTACATCACCCATCTACGATCTCATCTGCTGTCCCAGCTGTCACATGAGGCAATTTCAGGCTTCCGGCATCCGAATATTCATTTTCCTCTTCCAGGGACCTCCCTTCTGATTCTGACCCTGCTGGAGATGCTACCCCTTCCTCTCGAGAGATAGGCGTGACAGCCTGCAAAGCGGCCGCCCTCTCCTTCTCCGTCTGTGTCTCCGTTGGTTTCTGGGCCACTGGTTGACATCGCCGGTTGCGCCTCAGTCTGCGCGGTCGCGGTCCCTCTGTGCCTCCATTCACACCACTCCCTGCATCTCAAGTACCTGCTTTATACATCTCCAGCCAGTCCCAGGCTTCCTCAAGGCTGTCGTGAAAGGACGTCTTGTCATCCACAGTTATCTTCAGGCACGCCGGGAACATCAGAGAGTATTGAATGCCCTCGTCCTGAAGTGCCCTCTTGACTGCCACAAACGATACCCTGCGGCGCTGGACCTCAAGAGTATAATCCGGGAACAATGTCACCTTGCTGTTGTCCACTATGTATGGGCCCGCCATCCTGGCCTTGTTCAACAGGAGATCTCTATCCTTGTAGTGAAGCAGCCTGGCCACCACTGGCCTTGGTGGTCTCCCTGGGGCCAATGGCCTGGCTGGCACTCTGTGGGCTCTCTCCAGCATAAAGAAGGGTGATAGACCTTCCGGCGCGACAGTCCCGTTGAGCCACTCCTCCAAATAGTCCACCATGCTGGATCCTAACACCCCTTCAGGTAGGCCCACCACCCGGATGTTGTTTCTTCGATTCCTCCCTTCAGCATCCTCTGTTCGCCGCTCCAGGGTCTGCAGTCTATTTTGAAAATCGGTCATCTGTGCCACCATCTACTTCTGCGCCGGTTCCAGGACTTCTATGGCTGCCTCAGTTTGCTTCACCCTGTCGGTCAGCTTGGCGTGGTCCACTCTGAGCAATCCTAAGCCCTGCGTGACATGCGCAATGTCCATTTGCAATGCCTCCCTGGTGTCTGTTAAGGCTTTTATTTGATCAACCTGCTGCTGTTGCATCCCCTCCGGGCGGTTGTATGACGACCCATCGCAAACACTCGCATCGCATGCCTTCACATCGCAAAGAATACACCGCATGTGCCGTTACATCGTGATTAATCACAGCGCATACCATCACGTTGCATTTGTATTGGCATGCATGTAAAAGACTGTAACATCGCATACAGAAGCCCCGCATGGCATGACATAGCAATTTTTGCCGTATGCGCATTTCCCTTCACCCGACCCTAAACCTTAAACCTTGAACCAGTACCCTACAATATTGGCACGCTAACCCTCCCCTAAACCCTAAGCCCTAAACAGCAATAATAGCCTACACTCCGACCTCAACCCTAAAGCCTAATCTCCAAAGGTGAAAACAGCCCCTATACTGTAAGTAGCCCTAAGCCCAAATGTAACCCAAATCCAACACCCATTATGTAAGTAGTCCTAGTAGCCCTAACGCCACCCCAAAACAGCAACCATTATGTAAGTAGCCCTAGTAGCCCTAACGCCACCCCAAAACAGCACCCATTTTCTAAATAGCCCTAGTAGCCCTAACGCCACCCCAAACCAGCACCCATTCTCTAAGTAGCCCTAGTAGCCCTAATGTCCCCCCAAAACTGCACCCATTTTCTAACTAGCCCTAGCAGTCCTCTCGCCACCCTAAAACAGCACCCATTTCAAAACTAGCCCTAGTAGCCCTACCGCAACCCGAAAACAGCACCCATTCTACAAGTAGCCCTAATCCCCCACCTGAAAACAGAAGCTATACTGCAACTACCGCTAAGCCCTAACACAACCCCTAAACAGCACCTCCTTACTTGTGTCGTCGTTGTTACCGCGTTGTCACCGCGTTGTCTCCCTGCCGTCTGTGTTCCCCTGGAGGCCATGCGTTGTGAATGCATGCATTCTAAACGCGCATTCGACGTAATGGCGTGCGTAGACAACGCGTCGTACCGTCGCGTGCGATGCTGTTGCACGCGATGTAAACGCATGCGCTGTACTGCATGCGATGAGCTGGTTGTTTCCCCCTCTGGGCATTGCTGCGACCCCCCTCGCACCTCCGAAATTCCTGTCTCTTGACCAGAGTGAACGTCGCTAGGTCCTGGAAAAATGTGGGTGCATGACCTTGGATATGAATAGGCTGGGTCACTTGTGCTTTAAGGATGATCTTCTCCTTCAACTAGAAATCAGGGGCACAGACAAAGATGTCTGGTGGTGGAGCCTTATTCCCTCTTGGCAAACCCATCGGGTGTACCTGATCCATTTATATGTCCCTGTATTATCGCTGCCCAGGACAGCTTGGAAGAGGGCGAGGACATATGCCCTAAGATAGTCTCCCTCAGCCTGCCAAGGTACTCCCCTAATCCTTACATTATTGCGCCGGGAGCAGTTCTCAAGGTCCTCGGCATCTGCCTGCAAGTCTATGTGCTGCTTCTAGAGAAGGATAAATTCCTGTTACATCATAGTGATCTACTCGTCTCTGCTAGAGTCATGTTCCTCTAAGGTCACCACTCACTCCCCCACCTCTTCTATATCGTGTCTGATCTCTTTCAGGTCTGTGGACAGCTGGATCATCATTTCTTGGATTTCCTCCTTGAGGGACGAAAACAGCCTTGTCATAAATGCTTTGGTTGCCGGGCCATCAGCCCCTTCATCCGCCTCTAACTGGCCTTTTTTCCTGTAATTGCTGCCCACTGACCCACTGACCCCAGTTTGCCTCAGGAGCATATCTTTCACTGACCTGTCCTTCTTTGCACGTAGCCATGGTAATGTATGGCACCTGGTAATGCTCTTTCACGTGGTTGCACGCCTAATGGGTCTCGCAAATGCTGGCCCTCTATTTGATGTCCCTCAGGTTTTGTACTGGTCCCACAGTTCAGGCCCCAGTGATCCCGAGGCGGCATCGCAATAGGGTGTTCTGTCCATGGCCTGTCACCTATTGTGCTCTGCCCATTCAGTCGGTGGTCGGAGCTGTGGGCGAATGGTGAACCGTCCCTTATCTTAGTATAAAAGTGCCTTGGGTGTGCGTTTCTGCGGCTCTTTTTATCACCCTTCTCTTCTGAAGCCTAGGCTCTCTGGCTTTGCTTTTCCCCTTCTACCATGTAGAAAGAGAATCACCACAGTCTCGCTACAGGATGGGCGCAATTTTGTCTCAAGGGGGTATGCCCTTGGCCTGGGGGACCATCTGGCGCTTTGCGGATGCTTCTAGATCGCATGGGTGCTCATCCAAAATGGCAGCTTGGAAGTACCTTTGGCTTCTTCATGGTGTGTGATACTCTGAAGAAGCCGGTGTGGAGAATTTTCACCCTGCCTTGTTCCCTTCTGCTTCAGTCTCTTCTTATCCTGTAGCGCCTAGAACTTTACTATTTGCAACAGAGCTTAGCTCCCTCCAAGCATTAAATTTCAAGCAGAAGCTGAGCGCGGCTAGGGCCGTGTCTCTTCAGCCTGGCAGTGGCCAGATTTACTCTTTATGGTGCTTGGGGATCCCAGGTTCCACCTGCTAATGTTGCGCCCCCGGGATGCCGGACACCATCTGCTATGTAGCTCACATACCCAACCAGTCTGGTCACTGAGGGCTCCAGGCGCTAATAAAGGCCTGCGGCGGGGGAGGTGGGTCGATTCCCAAGCGGCAATGAAAGCTGAGTCTGCTCCCCCCTGCAGGCTGTGTTGGCACAGGGGTGCTGGCCGTTAGCCGCTAGAGCCACCGGGGTCCCAATCATTCACCCAGCGGGCCGCAGCAGGCCCAAAGAGCAGCCATCAGTCCTTCAGTCATAAGATGGCAGTCTGGTCACTGAGGGCTCCAGGCGCTCATAAAGTTCTGTGGGGGGGAGGTGGGACAGTTCCCAAGTGGCAGTAAAAGCTGAGTCAGCTCCCCCGCAGCCTGTGTTGGCACAGGGGTGCTGGCCGTTAGCTGCTAGAGCAGCTGGGGTCCCAGGCAGTCACCCAGGGGGCCATGGCTGGCCCGTAGAGCAGCCATCAGTCCTTCAGTCATAAGCTGGCAGCCGCCTGTCTCCGAGCCTCTACGCCGCAAGCTCTTCAACTATCTGTACCGGTGAGAGAGGGGCCACTCAAGAGCTTCCTTGAAGGGTAGGAGATTCCTCGGGTCAGGTCTCCAATCGCTGTGGGGACATACAGTGCCTCCCCATGGGCTGCCGTTGCAGGCATCAAGATGGTGGGTGCTGCTCCCCGACCGCCAACACGACCCTCCTTAGGCCAGATGTCCACCGGCTCTCACAGCGCTTCACCAACAGGTAGGTCACAAAGGCCCTGGGGAGCGACGAGGACACCATAGGACATCAATACTACGCCGCTCCACCGGCACTCCTGGCCCTCGTCGCTCTTCCATGCTGAGGCCTTAACCAGGGTCCGTCTCCGCTTCTCCAGTCATGGGGCTCTGATTCGTGCCACTCCGGATCAATCTTGGACCGCCTCAGTTCTGTTTTCAATCCCGGTTCTCCTGGCTAGAAATTAAGGCCGGGAATGTGCAATAAAACAATGCTTAATTGTGGCAGAGCTAGAGGGTCACAATTGTGCATCCTATCCAGCCGCCATCTTGGCCACACCCCAAGTCAAGGTGTTTGATACCAAATGGCATAGGTTTCAGTGAAGCCATCATGTAGTTGAGAAACTCAAATGACCAGTGCCCATTACATATACTTAAGATAGCTTCACTGTTCACGTGTACTATCTAGTAATTGAACTAGACAGCACAGGGCCATTTCTGCTTATGCAGATATGTCCTCACATGTAGTTTAATGCACCCTGCCTTAGTGTTATAAGGCTTGCTGAAGGGGTGACTTACACATATTGCATGTACAGGGTGTGTGCAATATTGTGTTTTCACATTTGTCTGCACCATTTCACACAGCCTGCAATAGCAGTCTGCATGTGTTTGGTGGTGGGTCCCTTAGAGTGGCACAATACATGATCTCTAAGGCTAATCAACTTAGCCGTCTCACCTGTTTAGAGAATCCTGTGTAAATCTCAGAACTATGAACATGGATAATGTATTACCTGTCACCACATCTCACCTCAAAGCAGCAGTATCTAAAGCCCACATAAAGTTGATGCTTCTTAATTGCGGGTCAGCAGTAAGGCATGCTGCTGATATTGCCGACTTCATACTCTCGCAAGAGCTAGACCTCTTTATCTTAACTGAAACTTGGCTCAGTGACTTCTCCTCACCAATTTTGGACATTATAGTTCCCCCCAAATATGACCATCAGATTGTATACACCTCTTAAAGTTGGGTGCAGCATATCATGCTTCTTTCGCTCAATTCTCACCCTGAGACATATACACACATTTCCGATGTCCACATGTGAACACCTGGGCGTCAAAATCTGGAACAATGACAAGTTAGTTTGTATACTCTACATGATCCATCACCCTTCAGGTGATAATGTTCTCTTCATAGAACCAATAATGGAGACCATGTCCTCCAACTATAATCAACATCCTAACCATATCTTCCTTGGGGATTTCAACTGGAACAACACAAATGATCCCTTACTGTGCACCTTCAAGGCAATCCTCTCCGACCTAAACTTCATCCAGTCCTGCAAATAACCTACACACATGAAGAGCTCAAATCTGGATGACCTTACCGAATATTAATTTAACTCCATGACAGATATATTTGACTCAATTGCTCCAAAGTAACGCAAAGCACAAGTTACTACTTGTGTAACAATATATCTGTAAGAGACATAAGTTAGTGATAGATTCCTTACCTTAGAATATCCCCAGGCGTCAGACTGGATCCGGAAAGCTTTGCTAGCAGTACCTCTGTGCGGCAGTAGGTGGCATCTTGAGGCTCTGCGTCTGTCGCTGGTGTCGTATGCGCCGAGAGGACGTCACAGAGACTACTTAGGAGCCACCCATGCACTCTGAAGTCAGTTCTCCACACGACTTTCCACGCCAGGAACGCAGAGCCATGTCAAAACGGACATTGGTGCCAAGAAACTAGGGCCCTGAAAGGGATGACCTTAACCCTAGAAATCCGTTCGCAGAACAGGGAGGATGGGTGAGGCGGTAAGGAATCTATCACTAACTAATGTCTCTTACAGATATATTGTTACACAAGTAGTAACTTGTGCATCTGAAAGAGACACGTTAATGATAGATTCCTTACCTTAGAATAGATTCCCCAGCAATACCAACCCTGGTGGTGGGTCTGCGAACAAGATTACACCAGAAAGTCACGGAGCACAGAACGGCCATGGAAGCCGTCTTTCCGGACCTAACTGTCAAGGCAGCAATGCTTGGTAAAAGTGTGCAGGGAGGCCCACGTAGCTGCCTGATAAATGTCCTGCAAGGGAACACTGCGTCCCAATGCAGTAGTGGCTGCTGTGGCCCTGGTGGAATGGGCACACAGCCCCACAGGAGGCTCCTTCTTAGCCAACGACTAACAAGCCTTGATGCAGAGAACGACCCACCAAAAGATGGTCTGTTTGTGCACGGCTCAACCTATTTTGGCGCCCACGTAGCCAACAAATAGTTGGACATCCACCCGGAACGGTTGTGTGCGCTTTAGATAAAACGAGAGCGCATGCTCTGGGTCCAGACGAGGGAGCCTCTCTTCCTCTTTTGAAGGATGCAGAGGCGGAAAGAAGGTGGGGAAAGTGATGGTCTGCCCGATGTGGAAGGGCGTGACAACCTTTGGCAAGAACGAAGGACTGGTCCTTAAAACCACCTTGTCCGGATGCACAGAAAGGAAAGGAGGTTTAGAAGAAAGGGATCTCACTCACTCCCCTGGCAGAGGTGATAGCTACCAGGAAAGCCGTCTTGAGAGTAAGAAGACGCAAAGGACAGTTATGAAGGGGCTTGAAGGGAGCGCACATCACAAATGTCAAGACAAGATTTAAGTTCCATTGAGGCAGGATGAACGGCACATGAGGAAATGTGTGCGTAATGCCTTTCAGAAAACGGTTAACAACCGGGGACTTAAAAAGAGAAGGTTGATCAGGAAGCCTTAGAAAGGCGGAGATGGAGGAAAGATAACCTTTGATAGTTCCCAGAGTAGAGCCCTGCTGGGCCAAGGAAAGAAGGAACAAAAGAATTTCGGAAAGAGGGGCAGAAAGGGGATCCACAGGCTTAGCTGTGCACCATGCCGCAAACTTGTTCCACCTGCAGGCGTATACCATTTTCGTGGAGGGACGCCTGGCTGCCAGATTGACATCACAGAATTCGGAAGGAAGATCAAAAGCTGTCAACTGTTGCTGCTCAATCTGCATGCATGGAGGTGGAGGCTGGGTAGATTCGAGTGGAGGACCATCCCTTGCTGCTGTGACAGAAGATCTTCCCGAAGAGGCAGTCGGATCAGGGAATCGATCGCCATAGTGAGTAGCTCGGGATACCAGAATCTTGGTGCCCAATCCGGAGCCACCAGAATGACTTGGGCCCGGTCGCGCAGAATCTTCGTCAGCACTCTGGGCAGATGTAGTATAGGAGGAAAGGCGTACAACAGACCACAACTCCGCTTGTGACGAAAAGCGTCGCCGAGCGAGTGCCACCTTGGAAATTCCAACACGCAGAACAGATGACATTGCGCGTTCTCTTTAGTGGCGAATAGATCTAACCAAAGTTCTCCCCACTGCTGAAAGAGACCTTGTGCCACATCTGAGTTCAGATGCCATTCGTGATCCATCAAGCACCGGCGGCTGAGTTCATCCGCCCTGGCGTTCAGAGAACCTGCCAGGTGTTGAACCACTAAGGTAATGCCTTTATGTTCCAGCCATGTCCAGAGCCGCAGAGCCACCTGACATAGGGTCCACGACCCCACCCCGCCCTCTTTGTTGCAAAACCACATGGCGGTGGTGTTGTCCGTGAACACCTGCACTACACTTCCCCAGACAGAGGGAAGGAATGCCTTCAGTTCAAGTCGGATAGCCTGAAGCTCCAAAAGATTGATGTGGAGCCGGGACTTCACTGGAGACCAGAGACCTCTGATCTCCGCCTCTCCCAAGTGGCCACCCCATGCCAGGAGGGGCGCATCCGTCACCACTGTGTCCTCCGGTTGGGGAAGGAAGAGGGATCTGCATTGACCCAATCGCGATGCGTGAGCCACCACTGCAATTGTTGAGCAGTGCCCTCTGAGATCTGTACATGATTGGACAGGTTGCCCTGATGCTGCGCCCACTGGAACTTCAGGTCCCACTGCAGAGCCTGCATATGCCATCTGGCATATTGCACTCGCAGGATGCAGGAGGCCATCAGGCCCAGGAGCCGGAGGGTCATCCTGACTATAACCCGGGATAGAGGCTGAAAGCTCAAAATAATAGCCTGGATATCCCCGACTCGCTGCTTGGGAGGATAAACACGAAACTGCGTCGAATACAAAACCGTTCCGATGAAGGGGAGCTTCTGAGAGGGACTCAAGTGCGACTTCCGCACGTTGATGGAGAACCCCAGCAAATGCAGGAGATCTGCCACAGTCTGAAGGTGGTTGATGACTAGCAAACAAAGAGAGGGACAAGGAGGGCTATATTTAACGGTGTCCAGTGCACGAGCCCAGATACAATATAAACAATGAAGGATGCGCTGTTCCCCAGGGTGATAAAGTGAATGAACCAAGCAATGGGTGAAGGCCCCAACAAAGGAGGAAAGGGAGGGGAATCCTCCATTTCGGAACTAAAACACTCACACACCCAGCAAGCTAGGTGTCATGCTTCATCATATGGGTTTGCTCTTTGTCAGGCCGGCGGTGCAATGCCTGACAGGCACCCATAGAGGGGCTCTTTACCAGAGATCTTTTGTTCCTGCCGTTGGTGCTGTGGGTGTGAGGGCCCTAGGGAGGGTGTAGACGTAGAGGGATAGTGAATTAAAAGAGGTTAGATAATCCACTGAGTAAATTTAATAGTGTGGTAATCTACCTTATTAAAATATGTGAGGAGAGAATGCTCACCGATGCAATGATCCTGGAGAGTACGCAGTACTTAATGGTCAACATGTTTCATGCTATGTGCAATTCATCAGGACCTATAAGGAGTAACTATCTACACGCTGTGGTTGGTGAGGATTCTACCAACCACAGGATACTGGGGGGCAGGCAAGGGGTCCTGCTACTTCTTAGTGGGAGCTAGACAGGGATGACAAGAACAGGGGGGTGATATAAAAACAACTGTGAGTTTCGTCAACAACCTGGTTCACATTATCAAGGTTCAGCTGGCTGGAGGGAGTCTAAAATCACATTCGGGGTAGACAAGCCTAGCCAAATAGAGGTGTATTAAAAAAAGTATTAAAAACAACATAGACTGGGTCTGGTAACAGTATTCATGTAATCAAAAGTGTACAGTGGCTGATAGAAAGGTATGCAGATCTCACCCTACTAAGGTAAAGTGATTGCATCAACGGTCTTCTCCCGTGCTGAGCACCTCAAATGTAGGTACCCTAGGAGGGGGAGGCAAGAACAGGTTTAGACTACACCATCTCATGAGTGATCACCTCCTCAATACAAGAAAGCCCTTCTTGGTAATGTTAGCCGGTGAGGGGTGGTTATGCCCGTGTCTACTGTGCCCAACGGATAAGCCATAGTTCCAGTAGGTAACAATGCCACCACCGAAATTAAAATTAAGCCACGGTCAGATCACCAAGGCTCATACACAAGCTTGTATGGTGTATTCCTGAGCCCCCGAGGCCAGTGCCAGCCCCCACATTGGCATCCCAAGTTACTATCCAAAAAGAACTCGGTTATCACCAGCATTCAATCTTGGCCCGCTGCTGTTTTAAAGGCGGGGGTGTTTACATACCCTGTCAGCCGTGCAAAACAAAGGTCGGGCCGCCTCGAAAGGGAGTGGCTTGACGTAAAAGTCCATACCCACAAGTGTTGTTTCCCTCAGTGCTGCACTTACCTGTCTGCTGAACGGACACCGCCAGAGGACCTACCCGCACGTTATGGAGACGCAGAGAAGCCAGAGCGGTTGCCTCGACGTTTCTGTACGCTTTTATGAAGTGAGCCGTACTTTCTGGTAGACCACAGTCACGTGCTGGGGGGCCTTGGTGATGATGCGCATGCGTGAGCGGCAGCGCAGTGGTGACGGTAACTCATTGTGCAGTATGCCTTAGTGTAGTCGAACCTGGCGGCCATCTTATAGTGTATGTTGGAGATGTCAGTGAACATCTAGTTCTTTAATAAAAACCTCTACCAATGAGAGTCAAGAACTGTAGTGGATAACGAGAGTCATGGCTGTCGTGAATAACGAGCCCGGTCAGAATCAGAGCTAGCAGTGCCTGCTCAATAATTCCCAATATATGTGTTATGGAAATAAGTAAAGTGGTTCACATTACACATAATAATCAAACCCCGCCTCACCTCGTCATGGTAAGCAAATCCACGTAAAGGGGGTTCGAGAGTAGGGGGCCCTCTATCAAAGAAAGGGGGGGTTGTAAATCAGAGATTAAAAAGTGGAACAAGACATTGTATGATAAGCCAACATTAAAATGTGGCGACAACGTTAGCCAACAGCTCTTGGTGAGAAATTTGTCCAAGGATGGAGAAAGCATAGCACTTAGGGCCCGATGTAGGTAATTCTAATTTACCACTTCTTAAATACCGAATCATACCGATTCGGTATTTAAGAAGTGGTAAATTAGAGGGGGGGAAATGTAGGTAAATCAGAATCGGTAAATACTGAATCGGTAAGATTCGGTATTTACAGATTCTGTAAATACCGAATCGGTATCCCCCATTGATTCCTATGTGCCTTGAAGCCCATAGGAATCAACGTGGAATACCGAATCGGTAATTCCGATTTTTGCAAGGGTGCAGGGGGTGTCACTTTGACACCCTCTGGCACCCCAATTCCCGACTTGTGTGCCATGTGGCACACAGACATGCCCTAAGGGCATGTCTGTGTGTCACATTGCACAGGTGTGCATGCACAGATGTGCATGCACACCTGTCTTCGGTATTTTACCACCCAGTAGGATTGGGTGGTAAAATACCGAATCTGACTGGCCTTTGGGACTCAGAAGAGTCCCACCTACATATGGAAGTTACCGAATCGGTAAAAATACTGATTCGGTATTTTACAGATTCGGTACATTTACCGATTTGGTAAATTTACCGAATCAGTAAAATAGGCCACCTACATCAGGAATGACCATTTACCGGTCGGTAATACCGGTCGGTAAATGGCCACCTACATCTGGCCCTTAGTGCCTAAAATGGCGTCTGTGATGCAGAATCGAGTCTCCCTCTACGTAGTCAATTATGAGGCATGCCTGTGCACAATGCAGAGTTGAGATCAGGCACTGGTGTCATAACAAGGGAATTAAAAGGCCTATTCCAAAATGCATTTTCTGGTCACAGGTCAATGCTGTAAATAGTGTGAGACAAAACACCAGTGTAGATACAAGTGCCCATCACGGTGCCCTAGCTAGGGATCCCTATGGAATGCAGTCATTAAGACCATCTGTATCTGTGCCCAGACGATGCACCCACCTTTGTTCTATCCTAAATAGGGCCTGGTGTGTGATATGTGGGTGTGCTTCAAGCACAGTCCATTTCAGGTTATCTGCGCTGTGGTTCATGTCTTTACAGTGGGTGTAAAGTCTAGTGTGTGTCTTCAGGCATCTTGAAGACACACACTAGACTTTACACCCTCTTATGTTCCGTAATACGCAATTTCACCTGTCTCATGGTCCTCCCAATGTATCTTTTGTTACACATACATGTAAGAAGATAGATACATCTAGACGTGTTGCAGTTCGTGTGCCTTTTGGGATGCCATAGAAAGGTCTCGGAGAGTCTCATCTCCTTGCTGGTGCTGGTCTGGTTGCACACAGAGCTACTCCCACAGGGAAAGTGGCCGGTTACCGGAGGCAAATCCCAGAGGGTTCATTGGGCACCTGATTCACACTTTCTCGGTCTGGTGTGAATCAAGTTATCTTTCAGATTAGCTGTGTGCCTGAACGCAAACCTAGGGCGAGGGATAGCCAGGTCACCTGAGTTAACTATGCCCCAGTGTTTATTAATTGTCTTCTTGATGAAGGCTGAGTTCCTCGTGAATGATGTAACACAGGTTGATGACTGCCTGGGGCGAGCCCGCCTTCAAAAACCAGTCGTCGAGGTGGGGAAGACTGACACCCCTGACGTGCGCAGGTGAGCTGTGACCACCGCCATCACTTTCGTGAACACCCGAGGGGTGCTGGTAAGGCTGAACGAGAGCACCGCAAACTGAAAATGCTCCTGGCCTACCGTGAACGGCAGGTAACGCTAGTGGGCCGGCAGTACGGGGATGTAAAAATATGCATCCTGCAAGTCCAACGCTACCATCTAGTCTCCAGGGTCAAGGGCAGTCAAGACCTGAGCCAGAGTCAACATCTTGATCTTCTCCTTCCAGAGCAAGCGATTGACGTTCCTGAGGTCCAAGATGGCGCGAAATCTCCCTTTGTCCTTCTTGGGGACCAGAAAGTAGTGGGAATAACAACCACAGCCAATTTCTGGCCCGGGATTTGGGGCAGGGGCGGAACCAACAGCATCCACTGTGGCACCGCAAGTGGAGCCAAGGGTGGTGCTGGGACCGGAGCCAGCAGAGTAGGAGCTCTTGGCACCGTGGCCGGAGCCAACGGCGCAGGATCCAGCAGCGCCGGGGCAGGAACCACTGGCGGTGCCGGGGCTGGGGCCGCCAGTGGGGTTGACGGTTCAGCAGGATCCGGACACGGGACCGCGGGTCCCAAAGGGGCACCAGCGGGAGCCTGTGGCCTAAACAGGCAGTCCATGGCAGCAAGAAACTCTTGCACCTGTGCGGGAGTCACTGATGGACCCGGGTAAGGCGGGTAGGCCGCGGGACTCCCAGGCTCCGAAGGAGCCGCAGGGGCAGAGCCCCTGTCCCCCTCATCTGCATCCGAGGACCGACAAGGGGACGTCGGAGAGCGACAAAGCTTCTTTGACTTATTTTTGTGTTGTCTCATACCCGAATCCGAGGGTGAAGACTTGGAGCTCAGGAAGCAGTGATGGTGGCACCGCAAGCGTTCCAGAGAACGGCCCCTGGACCTCGAATGGCGCTGGGACGAGTGCCGAACTTTAAGCAACTTCCGGGGCCGCTCCCTCAAGGCTTTCAGGGCCATGGCCCGACAGTACAGACAGGACCGGAAGTCGTGGTCGCCCTCGAGGCAGTAGAGACAGACGTCGTGGGCGTTCGCCACTGACATATTGCGACGGCAGTCCCCGCAGGACTTAAAACCAGGCATCCCTATGTGCACAAGAGAAGACAAACAAGAGACAGAAGTCCCTAAAAGATAGTCAAAAAGTGACTAATGTACGTGCTCTAACAGGATTTGCGCTTACTGGCGCGGAAAAAGAAAGAACTGATGTCAGCGCACATGGGTGGCGCCTAAGTAGGCTCTGTGACGTCATTTCGGCGCATACCACGGCAGCGACAGACGCGGAGCCGCACGACGCCACCTACTGCCGCGCAGAGGTACTGCTAGCAAAGCTTTCCGGATCCAGTCTGATGCCTGGGGATATTCTAAGGTAAGGAATCTATCACTAACGTGTCTCTTTCAGATAGGATACCCAACAAACCCTCCAAACCCTGGTTTAATTGCTCCCTTAATGAGGAAAGACTCAATCAAAGGCTGGTCGAGAGGTCATGGAGAAACTCTCCCTCCATAACAAACCTCAAGCAGCTGTAGATAACAAGAAGTTCGTATAACAAACATATTCATAGTGCCAAAACTGCTCACTTCAGGTCACTGCTCGACCATGCCAAAAACAGATTGAAAAAACTGTTTGAAATCCTCAAAAACCAAGCTAACCACTCAACTAACCACTCTACACTCAAGGACTTAATCCGTGGTAGTGAGTAGTTTTCTGCACACTTCATTAAAAAGACAAGAAAGATCGAACTAGAACTGCAACCCACCTCACCAAATACGCTTTGCCTGACCCAGTCCACTTCCTCTCTGCTACCATTGGCGAGTTCCTCTCTTTCTGGCTCTCGTTTTATTCTCCCAAAAATATGGCATTGTGGAATACCTTTATACTACCTGACGATGTCAAGCTGCTCAAAACTATAACTTCATTAAAACCTTCAAATCATTTCAATGATCCTCTGCTTGCAAAGCTCTTCAAAGAACTTAAATCCTCCTTTCTTCCACTCTAGTCTAAGATTGTGCATGAATTTCTCCTGCAGGGCTTGATTCCTGATTGCGTCAAGATAGGTCAAGTCACCCCCATCCCAAATAACCAAATGCAGACCTTACTGATCCTAACAACTTCAGACCAATTTCTAATATCATGACTTTACTCAAACTACATGAGAAATGCGTACACACACAACTCTGTAATCACATCAAACAGTTACAACTCCTCGACCAATATCAATCAGGCTTCAGATTGTGACACAGTGCTGAAACTGCTCTGTTACACATTGTTGATGTCGCCATGAAACTACTTGACCAAAATGTAAGTTGCCTACTTATACTTCTTGATCTTTCCTCAGCATTTGACACGGTCAAGCACGGTCAAACTTAAATGATCTTCTTGAAAAAAGGATGGGGTAATCGGCCCCATTTTAAATGGGTTTGCCTTTTTCCTACATAGCAGAACACAAATAATCAAAGTCAACCATTCCCTTTCTAACAGAACACTGGTCTCAATTAGGGTGCCTCAAGGATCTGCACTATCGCTCACGCTCTTCAACTTGTTCATGGAACCTCTCACCGATCTTCTGAACCGCTCGAAAATATACTATCACATGTACGCCAATGATACTCAAATGAACATGAAAATTTCTTGACTTGATGTGGTCAAATCCCCTAACTCTGCACTTGTAAAAGCTCAGGATTGGTTAACTCACAATCCCTTTATGCTAAATACACTCAAGACGGAATTCCTCCTGATTGACCCCACAATCATTCTACTCCCATTCAAGACGGGCTCAAACAACAAGCGGCCCTCAATTGCGCTCCACATGTTGCTGACTCCACCAGATCATTAGGCATAAACAGTGCTTAATTTGATCCGTTGGTTTCCGGTACTCGGCCCTAGCACATGATTGTCAACACCGGTGCTTGTCTGCTACAAGGTGGCACTGTTGGACTATTTGGAGAGGAGCACAACAACAGTTAATTATTAATTCAATTTGACACCCAAGCCATTCGTATAGCTTTGGGGGCCATAAATAGTCCAAAATACCGCACTTGCAGGCGTGTGAGGGTTAGCAGATGGGCTATTACTATCATTGACTGCATGGCAGGGGCAAAGTGTGAAGCAAGCTGAGATGATCTCCGGATGGGAGCCCTGGCACTTATTTTATTTTCAAATTGCTTTCGTTGGGACAAGAGGATAGATGGTAAAGCTAGATCAGCTCATTCTTAACAAAGTAGCTCTGTTAATGGTGATCCATTGATTCCCGAGCAAACACATGAGGTAGACAACAAAGCCATTAATCATGAGCATGGGTCTAAGTATATGTAATGTATTGAAAGCAATAGGTTCTCTGACAAGAGCAAAAACTGAAGCGACACAATAAGGGATTTTCTAAGCAGAAAGCTTTTGCTTATAATTTTACCTGCGTTATTGTAGGGTATACCCTCAGCCTTTCTCTTTAATTAACTACCTTGGGAGAGGTTCACGTAAGAAATCTGTGTATAAAATGCCTCTTAAAAGTTACCTTTACCAACCTTTTTTTAGGTCTCGGCTGGCGTTGGAGCGCGCATGCGCTTCTCGCCTGCGAGAGCTATAGTGAAAAAGTCAGTTTGGAGAAGGGGACTCAAACCCCGCTCCTCATTTCCATTGGGTAGCGTCAGCTTTTATGGTAAACACTGGCTTCCCATTGGAAAGGAGGTTTTTTTTGCCTCCATTTGGATTTTTGCCGGACTGGCTCGCCTGATTCACAGCTGTTGTTTATTTAACAAGCAGATAAGAAAAGTCTTTACAACAGCTGTGAAGCAAGCACGGAGCTCAGAGGCGCACAGGGTCATGGGGAGGACAAGGCAATGGCGAGCGCTTGTTTTTTACAGCCCCTGAGCTATTAACTACTTTGAGGGACTTGGGCAGAGGGAGTTATATGTCAAGAAAAAGTTTCCTTTTAGATGCAAACTTGAATCACAAAAACAATCTCTTATCACAACCATTCATTCAAACTGGAGCAAACAAGGAAAAATTAATTTAAAAACTTTTGACAATTTATTCAATTTGGTAAAAATCAATCATGTAAGACATCAAGCATTATTAAAAACTGCACAGGTTATACAGATACAATTCTCAATACATAAACAATCAGATTTCCATAGGTGGGAAACAGAGCCAAAGAAAATGATAAATTCTATTGGTTTGAGATCAGTATAATAGCCAAAAAGGTAATCACACTCCGATACACAACTGATTTTTTCACTCAGAGATGTAAATGTACATGTATTTATATAGCGCAAATCACTGACCGAGGTCGGTATCTAAGCGCTTGCTTAGGGAACCCGTCCTGGTATTCCCCTGTGAGATAACCCCGGCAGGGTATCCACAAGGTGAAAGCCAGGCATCCCGCCGCGAGGGGCCATTGTGGAGATTAAGCAAGCTATTGCCCAGAGTCGCAGAGTGTGAACCCGTGAGTCGAGAAGGCACCGGAGCGAGAATTATCGAGTCCGTGGAATTTTTAGCCCAAGACCCGCCGAGGCGGGGAATTGAACCCTGGTCCAGGGCCGATCTCAGCTTCCGGGTCTGCCGCCTCTAACCCCTGAGCCACACACCTCCACCAAGGCTTTATACACTTCTACTCAAAAGGGGCATCGACGCGCTTCGGTGGGCACAGTATTTAGAAGCCAACACCTTCTTCAGGATAATATTAATAGAGTCCCACACATATGATATGTTGAGAAGATGGGGAGCGATGTTATCTGACTGAGGGTTATTAAATAGTTCACTAGGGGCGTACTCATCATCTTGATGCTCTCAATCCTCCCCTACCATGTGATGAATCTTGGACACCATGCCTCGAGGAGAGCTTTGATTTTCCACAGGGTGTTGGCTTCATTTCTCTGTAGTGATTCTAAGATAGTGCTTCCGAATACTATTACCAGATATTTGATAAATCCTGGTTGCCATGTAAGGCCTGAATCTCCCAGTATTTGCCTGGTGCAATGGATGTTTAGGAGATTAACTTCAGATTTGTCTCGGTTTAACTTATACCCTGAATGGGTTGAGCAGGTTTCTACGGTAAGCATCAGGACCTTAATAGACTAGTTCGGGTCCTCCGTGACTATAAGAATATCGTCTGTATATGAGGCAAGTTTCACTTGAGTTTCCCCAAAGGTTGCTCCTGAAGGTATCCGAGAGGGACCCATTGATCGCTATACGGGCGGTAGGATCTGAGTACATAGCCATAACCATGTCGATATAGGGAACACCTAGATTGAAGGACAGCATATAGTGTCTCTAGAATGACCACGACACCCTGTCAAACGTTTTTTCAGCGTCCAGGGTGATGGCGATAGAGGGGGTAGACATCAGCCTTGCTTTCTCAAGTATGTGACACAAAAGCCTAGTATTAACATTCGACATTCGGTATTTGAGGAAGCCAACTTGGGAATTACTGATTAATTTCGGGAGAACCATATTCAGTCTCACGGCTAGGATTTTTGCGTATATTTTACAGTCCACATTAATCAGTGAAATTGGCCTGTAGTTTTTCGGTAGAAGAGGGTCTTTCCCTTTTTCTCGTATGACAATAATATTGGCTTCTCTCATTGATGGCGATGTATGTCCCTCTCGAGCTATGGTTTTGAATACTTTTAATAAGGTTGGTTGAAGGGATTCAACGAAAGCCTTGTATTCTCAGACTCTGACAATCTCGGTAGGTTTAGGGAGTCTAAGTACCTAGTGCATTGTTCACAGAATTTGTTGTTTGTTTACTTTTATATAGATCTTCATAGAAGGAATGGAAGGTGTGTAAAATCTCTTTCTGTTTTGTTTGGATCCTATTATTGGAGTCATTAATTGAGGAAATAGTGAATTGTCGCTGCTTGTATTTAAGATATGAGGCCAATAGTTTGCCCGCTCTGTTCCCTTCACAGAGCTTGAGTGACTTGAATTTGTTGATCCACACACCCGCACGTTTACTCACAATTTTGTTGTATTCATATTTTTTCTTAACTAATTGATCTAGGGTGTCTTTATTGTCTAATGCCCGGCATGTGTAGCTTCTAGGAGTTCAATTTCCTTTTCCAGTGTATCTATTTCTACATTCAGTTTTTTATTAATCCTTGCTTTACATCCAATGATGACCCTCCCGATAGTCGCCTTTAGTGCATCCCACAAGTGTGAAAGTATCTGTATCCGGGAGATCGTTGTATTTAATGTAGTCCTGAATAGCAGATTTGATCAGTGCCTTGTCTTCTGGGTCAGAGAGTACCTCATTGTTAAATCGCCACCTTTTAGAAGTGGGTATCTGCCAATTTTGTGTTAAAGCAAGAGTGGTGTGGTTCTGAAAATTCCGGACCCTGCCATAATGGTGTACCAAGGCCTAAACACTCGTGCAGAAAATATCATCATACCACGACGAATTTGGTATCAATAGACCGGTAATGATCAGGACATTATGCCTGTGTATTTTCGTCACGATCGAGTGATGCTATCACCCTTAAATCACTGTTCTTGTCCTGAGCCCACGGCATCCATCTTGTGTCTTGCCCTTATATAGTCAATTGATTAAAGTCTGAATTTGATCCAAAGGACACGTCCACCTTTCTCTGACTTCTCCATGACCTGAACAGGCTGAATCTGCCTACGTGATGTTGGCCTCACCAAACCAGTCCATGCCCTCTAGTCAATCTATATTAAAGATCTGAGCAACTTGTTGTGTACATTGGCCTGAGCAAGATTAGAAGGCCGAATACAGTAGCCATGCCTGTTTATGACCCACAAGCATCCCTTATCCTACATTTCTATCTTCCACACCTGGCTCTGTTTCTCTGCTTCTGGGCTTTTACAATGGGGAGGTGACTGTTTATATGATGGGGAGGAAACCAGTTCTATGGTGAGCTCCTCCGGCCTGCACAGGAAAATATGTGAAGTTTGACATATGTTCATGATGGAAGATGGGTTGGTCAGTTTGGGCAAGTAGAATGGAATTCATAATTATAGCCTGCTTTGTTATGGTACCATGGGAGCGACCTACAATGATGTGTTCGTCAGCAAGAATGTGAGCCTAGGGGCAAACTTTTTGTATAAAAAGCCTGCCTGAGAAAGCTCAGGCAGGCTCCCTCTTTCAATTGTAAAACTACGGTTGGACGACGAAGCCTCATAATTAATTATAATAAAGATGTCTTTTAATTTTACAGATTGGCTGTCAATTCCTATGCTGCTTTATTATGCAAACTGCTGGATAGATCCCTGGTGGGGAGAGTGAGTCATTTTCCACTTTTCTTCAGTTGGCTGCCCAACTCGGGGCCTTATCATGGAGTGGTTATCTGCAGGAGTGTTTTGTCAAAGGATGGAAAAACTACTGGAGGCAGGACAGAATTCTACCAAAAAGAGGTACTCTGGGCACAGGGTTTTCTGGGGGATTATCTGTCTCTGTGGCACAGTACGTTTTTTTGATTTTTCTGACTTAAAGCTCTCCTAAAGATGTCACTCCTGACTAAGGAACCCATTCTTTTTTTTTGCTGTAAGTATTTTTTAACAGACTGTTAGTGCAGTGGGGAATTGACAGTTATAATCTGGACAAATATTTGTGTATATGCAAATTGCAATTTGTATAGGCAGTTGAAGAGATATTTTCTCCATCTGTTTTAGTTGAAGAATAAAAATGGGTCGCTCCCAGTCCTTGGTTATTTATTGGTCGCAGAAATGTGACGCAGTTCTTGGTTATTTATTGGTCGCAGAAATGTGACGCAGTCCTTGGTTATTTATTGGTCGCAGAAATGTGACGTTTTGGTTTGGGTACCGGTACATTTGGTTCATTTGGTAGGCCTTTGGTTGCTGTGGTTCAGATTATCGTTGGATAATCTTCCTCAGTATTGGTTCCTTGGTTTTATTTGAACACTGCAGTATTCAAAAACCGTGGGTCACGTACATTTGCGTGTATATCGTTGGAGATAGCCCCATGAAGTTTGAAACCCGACTAGTGAGCGCAGATGCCTGGTCGCGGTATTTTGTTTGGTATTAGTATTGACTAGGTTGCAACAAAGGATTCCCGGTTGGAGGATTCGCGTCTGATACCTCCAGTTGGAACTCCAATTTATGAGCTGTTGAAGAATTAAAAAAACAAGAAAAATAGGAACTAAAACGTTTTTGTTGTAAATATGGTTTACAACTAGTTTTGGCAGGTTATTTTTTAAGACAGTCTGTAGGCTGTTCCTTGTCCCTGTCCTAAGTGTTGACCTATGGGTTAAAATGTGTGTTTAAATGTCTATGTTGTTTGTGGGTTTTGTTGTAAATTGCGACTGCGCGATTTACAAGAAATGTTTAGAGCGCGCTGCTTTGTGTGTCCTGAGTGTTTGACCCCCCTTCTGTTTTGTGTCTGGAATGAGCTCAATGTATGTATGTGTATGGGTCACGTTCAATAGATGTAAATAAGGCTCCAAAGAAAAAAATGAAAAAACGAAATTGCCTGTTCTTTAGACGCACAGTGTTGGATGTTCACAGCCAAGTCTTTTCAGCTGCAGTATATCTAATCATTCAGCCAGCACCTCTCTAGTTAAACACGGGTGGTGGAATTTTGCAAACAGTCCTTTTTAAATAAATGTGGCGCAATCATCTCACGCATTCCCAGTTAGGCAGCTGCGCCTAGGCTTGTGTGTTAATATGTATCTAAATAATAGGCAAGGGATGTAGTGAGCATTTTATATGTAGAACAGTCACAAATAGCAATAATTAGGCTTCATTAGAATTTTTTTATTAATTATGAAAAATAATTATTAAAAACAAAGTGCTACAAAAATCGTTTTTTAATATTTGTGAAGCTTAACACTCATGCTATGACCCCCTAGCATTAAAATGTTTGATTTAAGTTACGTTGTACCACGAAAATGACAAAACACTTCTGTGCGCAATTTCCCTTACCCTAGGCGCAAACAAGCTCATTTTTATAAGGTATAAATAATTATTTTCAAATGTATGACTCCTAAATTTGGTATTAGACATTCTAGTAATACCCATTATGAAAAAAAATTGTAAAATATTTATTTCTTAGTATCCAGAATACAAAAGTCGATTTTCACATGAATAGACTGTTTTGAATGGTTTCAGGGCCTTTTTTTAAAGCGTCTCTTTAGTAAATGCATACATTTAGACCTTAATATATATGTTTGCAGGTTGTGCCTTCTTATGATTCAGCAAGTCAATGTGTCATAGAATTACAAGAAAAATAAGAGAGAAATTATTGTTTTAAATATAGTGAAATATTGCAGGTTATGTGGAAGTGGTTAAACCTACTGGCCTTGTCAGCTTCAGTTACCAGGAGCAGGGGACTGGCAGAACCTGTATAACGTGTTTCCAGCAGTAGCGGCCGGCCGAGATGTTATCTTGTAAGGCTGTCTTGTTGACATTTGTGACCTTTTAATTAGGGCCTTGCCTGTGGAATGCAGCATGACATGGTTAAGCATGCATCAGCTGCCTCTTTGTATTTAAATCCCTGCCCATGCCACGGTCCTGACCTGAGGTCACTTGAATAGCCTGACTTGCTCTGATAAATTTAATTCCTGATCATGTTCATAATTTAAAAGTGTCTTCTTGTTACAAATTTGACATTAGCTGGGATGGGGTTTTTGTTTTTTTGAACTAAAATGAGCAGAGGATGCAGGGCACATGTACAGCAATGATGATTGCATTTTAGCCAAAGAATAAATAATAGCTCCAGCATGTTCCTCAAAACGCTTGTTGTTTGGTAAATTATGTCACCAACACATTTATTTTCAATTAGATATGTGCTGACACAGCATTGCATCCCGCTAATAATAATAAAAGGAACACCACACGTGGTTTGCATAGCTCCCAGTTGCTTTCAAAATGCTGCACACAAGCGCTTTATATGAGATGTAGTTGATTGTATATGATTTAAATCTGTAACCTTCATTCATTGCAGGCTGGCTTGTTCTCATTTGCCGCATTCACATTACATCTGCGTTAAAAGCGCACATCTGAGATAATAAACAAATAGGAAAGGTATTCCTCATGCAAAATTGTAGCACCTGCACTTCATGTCTTACAAATTAAGCACTGTGTAAAATGAAGGAACATGATTTAAAAAGGGCAAATGCAAAAGTGATTTCTTTGAGAAGACAAATATCAAACATTCTGCTAAATGATCTGTAGAACTGGTATATGTGTGTCTCCATGCTAGGAACGAATTTTTTTAAGTTAAGTTTATTTGACAAAATGAAAAACGAAGTGTTACATTGAGTTTTAGATAGGCAATAAATAGAAGCCCTTCCCCAAAGTTCTGCAACTTAAAGGCCTTAGGCCTGAGTGAGAATGCGCGTTTTTGCAAGGTACATGGAAAATAGGTTACAGGTAAGTAATGAAAAGTTTTTGTATGTCACGTTGTGCCATGTTTTGTAGTCTGATAAAAAGGGTTAAAATTGATGTTGTGTTATGAAAAATGTGTGTGTCGTGTATCTTTTTCTGCTTCTTCCTACAGATGATTCATGGATTAATTCACAAGACACGTGAGTTGGCTGGTTGAAGAGAAATGTTTTTTTTTTGCGTAATTTGTTTAAGAAAAAAATGTGTGTGGTTATGTTTCATTTGTACATTTGGTCCACTGAAACGCGTTATTTGACACAGCGACATTATAGTTGACTGCAGGGTATCAATTACCTGATGCCCTGCTGTCAAAAGAAGGGCATGTGCCATGGTATTATGCATGACCGTTTATTCATATATGCTGTTTGTTTGTCTGGGCTGTTTTTCCTTGTGCTTGATATACAGCAAGTATATCTTATGGCTTGAGAAAATTGGATGAATATTGTATTAAGATAAATTTCACAGATATGGACCTCATACTGTGAGCAGTAAGGCAGCTGTGTTTTTCCAGTGCATGCCTAATTTGGCTGTAATGATTTTTTTAAGAAAACTAAAATGATATACTGGATTAAAGTATGCCATCCGCTGTTAGTCACTTAACTGCCCTTTTTCCTTAAGGACAGGCAGCTCTGCATTTATGTATCCTTGATTGGGCCTAAGGATGGAATTATAGATCCGTGACTAAAGGTGGCCTAATTTTGATATCGCATTTTTTATCGCATTTTTTGATTCCTGAATAAGCCTATGGATTCATTTTTTCCCTGAAGAGACAACTGAACATTAGTTAGAATTACCGTGTAGGGTATAGATTGTCAGCGGTAGAGTTAAATTGGTGTAACATTGGTCTTTTCATGTATCCCCGTGCTCTTGGTGCTGTGTCACATGCCTTAGGCCACCCAAGCAAACTCTTGTCCTTCCTATAGATTTTTCTTTTTGCTTCTTCCCTGACCAATGTTGCATCATGTTTAGTTATTGAAGATTTTAGTTGTGTCCTACTTCCATTTTTTCCCTTCTCCGTCTTCCTTTCACCAGTCAGCCCATTTATTATTATGGGTGTATTGTTCATGTTCACACTTCAAGACTGCAGTGATGTAGTAGGAACCCCCTTATGTCACATACATTCCCTTTTGATTGATCAGACTAGTTTTCGAGAATTTTCTTTAGGCCCACTTCAAATGTCTTTTCAGACTGACTGTCAGGATAGTGATAGCCTGGTTAAATGACCCAATACAAGTTTTCCATCTCAATAGGAAATATCTCAAGTTTACATTCTTTTTAGTACGGCATATTTTTATGTCTATTTTTAATTTTTCAGTTCCCTTCTGTTTCTGCTGTTTCAATTTTTTAATAAGATGTGTTCTAATCATGCAGATACCAGGACTCTCTAGTTCTTGTCCTCTTGTCTGCACAGTTGATCATTAGCCTTTGTATTACATAGCGCACTTGATGCACATTGTTTTAAAAAGGGACTTTTCTTCATGTCCTTGATAATGTGTATTATGCCATTGCTCTATTTGAGATGTTCTAGATAAGGAGTTTAGGAACACCTAGGCTTCATCATAAAGGAGAATATGTATTTACCCCATTAAATAATGTATCCTATTAGATAATGCCACTGTATGAGGGCATCCATTTAGGTTGCCATGACGAATTGCCACTCCTTTGCAGATTGCAGGCCACTTGCTTGCAGCCCTCTTGTCAAAAAGCCAACCCATGAACTGTTTTTATATCTGACTTGAAGGAAACTAACAATTGTGTTACACTTGCCACATCACTAGGGTCCTGCTGGATTTTCCAGAGTCAAAGGAAGAGTGATTCCCTGCAGACCTGTGATCAACACTAAACCCACTCCCCGTCAGTAAACATGGCAGACGACTACAGACTTCTTGGCCCTGCAATTCCTGACAGCAATCAGCAGCGTGAACAGCAATCAGCAGCGTGGGCAGCGGTCATCAGCTGGACAGCGATCATCAGCGTGCCTCCAGTGGTACCTCCTAAGCAAGCCATTTGTTTCATCAGAAGGCGTTGTGAAAAGAAAAGAAAAAAAGGAGCTGATTTTCTGTTTTGCCTCAGAAATTCAGGGCAAAGATGCGAAGGATCCCTGCTTTTGATGGCAGGACTGTCATCCACTTTGTGCAATTTGTTCAAACTGTCATGTGCTTGAACCTCTGACAGCGCGCGGTCCCCTGACCCCCTTGGCCTGAGTTTTTGGCCTTTCCCCACACACACCTCTTTTCCCTTTGCTCCAGCAGAAAGGCAGTGCACCTGAGAATCCAAGTTTGGAAAAGGCACTACATTCCGGTGCCCATGAGAAGAGCAGCTTGATCGTCCTCTGACACTAAATGATGAGTGTTGGAGTCTGAAAGGAGCTACTGATCTTGAGAGGTTGATTCTCAGTGGTGCTTGTTTCTGCACAAGATGTTTTGTGCCCTTGATCAATGAAGAGCACATTTCCTGAGGTGTCACAAAGAAGAGACACTGGTGCATTGTTTTAAGACATTGAGACTTTCGAGTGAGCTGTGAGTGTTTTGCCCGGAGGGCACTCCTACTAAACAGTATTGTCTTCTCATGAAAAAGCCTGAATTGAAGAGGCCCAACGCGAAGAAGACACTGGAAGCGGATTTGATGGACAATAGAAGCCTGCAAGGAGAGGCTTTGACGGACTCTGGGTATTTTCTGTGAGCTTGCATAGAATTGGAGTTTGGAAACTAATTTTTGCTGCTTTGCTGGCATTTGTTTTAAAGTACTATTCTGTTTAGTAAAAGCAGAATGAAGTCTCTCTGTGGAAGTGTATCCCTTTTTCATCTGAGAGCATTGATCAGGAATGCCACTGTTTCACTTGAACATATAATAGATTACTGAAATGCACAGGAAGCTATATAAAATGTTATTAAATTCTAGGATTTGCTTTTTGTTTAGGATTGTGCAAGTATTTTGCATTTGACTTTTGTTTTTCTTTTTCTCTTGCTTTTTCTGAAATTGTATTATGGTTTTTTGTTAAATTTTTGATTGGTTACCATTTGCCAGTTGCAGGGTCACGTAGGAGTACCAACGGTTCAGTTTGTGACCTGAGTAGTGGCAGTAGGCCTGCAGGACTTGCAGTGTCCCTATGACCTGCTAATAATCACAGCTGAAGTACTCTATCAAGATCGCGTGAGCGACATTAGAAAATGGAGATTGTATTGAGGAATGACGATGAAAAGCAAGAGATGAAAAACCGAAATTATAGAATGTTGTTCTCTAAGGGTGGTATAATTTTCTCTATTTTTAATACTTTTATGTATTCTATTAGTTATTATATTACGTCTGCACCAACTTCTCAACCTACTCTTTCTTTACTGTTTCTTCACATGACTTTCATATTTTACCTGAACATACATTGGTTAGGCCAGAGTTTACTGATAGACCCTTCTGTACAGCTTCTACATCAACACTAGAAGATCACTAATTGTTGGGTGGGTGATCTTATAAGTATAGACCTAGATTCAGACTGACATGGGTTTAGGTTATTGCCTATATAAAGGGCAAAAGGAGCGTCTGTGGTTCTGAAAATTCCGGACCCTGCCATAATGGTGTACCAAGGCCTAAACACTCGTGCAGAAAATATCATCATACCACGACGAATTTGGTATCAATAGACCGGTAATGATCAGGACATTATGCCTGTGTATTTTCGTCACGATCGAGTGATGCTATCACCCTTAAATCACTGTTCTTGTCCTGAGCCCACGGCATCCATCTTGTGTCTTGCCCTTATATAGTCAATTGATTAAAGTCTGAATTTGATCCAAAGGACACGTCCACCTTTCTCTGACTTCTCCATGACCTGAACAGGCTGAATCTGCCTACGTGATGTTGGCCTCACCAAACCAGTCCATGCCCTCTAGTCAATCTATATTAAAGATCTGAGCAACTTGTTGTGTACATTGGCCTGAGCAAGATTAGAAGGCCGAATACAGTAGCCATGCCTGTTTATGACCCACAAGCATCCCTTATCCTACATTTCTATCTTCCACACCTGGCTCTGTTTCTCTGCTTCTGGGCTTTTACAATGGGGAGGTGACTGTTTATATGATGGGGAGGAAACCAGTTCTATGGTGAGCTCCTCCGGCCTGCACAGGAAAATATGTGAAGTTTGACATATGTTCATGATGGAAGATGGGTTGGTCAGTTTGGGCAAGTAGAATGGAATTCATAATTATAGCCTGCTTTGTTATGGTACCATGGGAGCGACCTACAATGATGTGTTCGTCAGCAAGAATGTGAGCCTAGGGGCAAACTTTTTGTATAAAAAGCCTGCCTGAGAAAGCTCAGGCAGGCTCCCTCTTTCAATTGTAAAACTACGGTTGGACGACGAAGCCTCATAATTAATTATAATAAAGATGTCTTTTAATTTTACAGATTGGCTGTCAATTCCTATGCTGCTTTATTATGCAAACTGCTGGATAGATCCCTGGTGGGGAGAGTGAGTCATTTTCCACTTTTCTTCAGTGGTCCGAAACTAGTTTAGGGGCTATATCTGTTTGGTCTATAAGATGTGTATATGCGCCTGAGATTAGAATGTAGTCGATCCTAGTGTAGGAATTATGCGGGGTTGAATAGAAAGTATAATCCCTTGTGTCTGGGTGTTGGAGGTGCCAAAAGTCTTTAAGATTGAATTTGGAGCAAATTTTATTGAGAACCTCGTGTGAACGCGTGGGTTGGTATCTGCATTTGGATTGATGGTCAATGAGTGGGTCTAGCGGTAAATTGAAATCCCTGCCTACTATGATGAGATCTTCTTGAGGTAAGCTCTCAATTGTATCTGAAATCTTTACCTGATGTTGGGCTCATCTGAGTTAGGGCCATATATGTTAAGAACATGAATGGAATCATACCCTCTTTTCATGTGGGTGACTAACAGTTTCCCTTCGTCATCATTTGATTGAGAAACAGTGGTGATATTATATTTCCTAGTTGTAAGGGTAATGACTCTTTTTTTCTTGTGATCTGCTGGTGAGCAGGAGATATGGGAGATCCAGTTGTGTTTAATAAAACCAACATCTTCCTGAGAGTTTCGTTTCCTGTAGAAGTATGATGTCTACCCAAGTCTTTGTCAAATAGTCAAAAAAGTTCCTACGTTTAACTGGGTGGTTAAGCCCTTTTACATTCAATGAAACTATATTAAGGTCTTCTGCAATACTCTCAATTTGAGACATAAGCATATCTAGTGGTCGCTATGGGAATAAATTAGCCTGTATAGGTGATGTGTACCCTTGCCCTCAAATACTGCATTGTAGCATTTTAGACTCACACTGACCCTGTACTGGAGATAGAGCATACCTGTCAATTTCAACATAATCTAAGGGAAGACAAAAACTTACATAAGGCAAAAAGAAAACAACCACAAATATTTTTACCCTCTGACCCTCCTCCCCCACCCCCCACCCTGAGAAAAATGGATACAGGGGCTGCGACAGCAGATCCATCACCGGCAACTTGGAGGATGATAGTTCGAAACGTGTTACATCTGTAGAAATCTAACTGAGCTAATTGTAGAACCTCGTTCTATGGTAATGGTACTTGTAGCAGTTATTATAAACTCCATATTTATCATTATCCATTAGTAGTAATTATACTTGCCAACTTATTAACCAGCGAGATTAGTATCAGACAACCCGAACAAATCAAGACTATCTCTTAATGCAATATACAAAGTATCTGAAGGTAGGTTCAACGCGTGATCTGAATGACATTGAAACGGAACATAAAACATTATCACCGTTATTTGTGTCTACATAACAGTCGTGCTGTAGTGAACATTACTGTTGCATCTAACCTGTTGCATTTATGTGATTACAAAGGCATGACAAAGAGTGAGCAACTAAAACTATACAAAGGATATCAAGTCTTCCGTTTAATGGAGGCCCCTGCGGACTGTTCCATCTCTTGTACTGGGGCAGCTTCTTAGTGTTGCGCTAGACCTTTGGGATTTGAAAAGAAGTATGGCTTGCCATTTTCAAGGATTCTGAACTTAGATGGGCCTGAAAATGAAAATTGGATGTTTTTTTTCCTCAACGCGTCTCGTAGTTGAAGGAAACCTTTCCTCGTATCTACCGTTTCCTTTGAATAGTCTTGTGTGAAGTTTATTTGGTGGCCTTCCCATGACACTTGGTGGTTTTTCCTGGTGACGTTGAGGATGGCCTCCGCATGTTGATAGAATAGTGGCTTGCGTATCATGGGGTGGGTTCCTTTCCTGTTTGAGGAGGTGAACGTTGGAATCCTATGTCCTCTGTCCAGTTCCAAGCCGTGATGACATTTTATCCCAGTGAGCATGGGTATCCAAGATTCCAGAAAAGCCATGCAGGATACAGCATCTTCCTCTGAGCCCTCTGGAATTGATAAAATCTGTATGTTGCCTCTCCTATCACGGTCTTCCAATTCCGCAACGTGTCTCTGAAGCTCGCTTGTACTGGTACAGAGGTGTTTCATTTCTTTACCGGCCTGAGTGGTAAAGTCTTCTACGTCGCTTATTCTTTGTTATGCATCATTAATTTTTTTGTTCATTGTATTCATGTCTGCCCTGATGGCGGTGAGTTCCAGCTTCATGGAGTCAGTGTTTTGTTTTGTAGATTTTGCCAGGTCATGTACCTCAGCCAATTTTTAAAAAATCATGTCCATTGTACTATTTAGGTCTGGTTTGGCTTTGATTGGAGAGTCTGAGATAGCTGGTTCTGCTTTTGACTTTTTGAATGTAGCCCTGGATTCTTTGTCGTCAATTCAAAGAGGTTGATATGTGCCAAAGCGAAATTATGTGTCGGGTTGAGGACTGTTTCCTGTATTTACCTGAAGATAGCGGTAGTTTTGGTGGCCGCGGTGGAGGTTTTACAGCCTACCTGGGCAGATGACACCGCTATGGTGCTTGTCTCTTTGTTGTCTCTTTGTTGTGCTAGTTGTGATAGTAAAGCAGGCAGTATTGGCATTGCTGGTTGTGTTGGCTGTGCTGTCTGAACTGAACTGGCAATGCTGGCAAAGTTGGTAATGCTGGGAGAACTGCCAATGCCAGCCATGCTGGCGGGGTTGGTTCTTGTAGCGGGTTTGGGGTCCGCAGGTGCGATCCGGCCTTGCTCTAACTTTGACCTTAAGGGGTTAATCCGCGATTACGCTGGTGCAGCCTGCAGTCTGGGATCATCACCGACCGCTCCTCTGGCATTCACCTGGTTCAGGCTCAGCTCTGGCTCTGTTTCCATGGTTTTGCAGTGGTTTTCGTGCACTCTACCTCATCTTGCAATGGCTTTGTAGTGGCTTACAGTGCCTTTGGTGCACTCTACCTTCCCTCTTCACCGCCACCTTCAGGCTGGAAGACTTCTACAAATGTTCCTGTTACAGTTTTCCACAGGAATGCAGCACTCTAGCTGTAGTTGTGGCAGGTGTTAAGGCTAAGACTCAAGGTGGTTCAGGCAGTGGGATACTGGGTGCAGAGGTTATTTGGCGCGCAGAGATTTTCCAGTAGCTAATATGTAGTGACCATATGCAGACTGCAGGAGCTGGCCGATGCCCGCATTTATTTAATGTACTGCATGTATTTACTATTATTTCATTTTACACTGTGAGCAGTGTCTATGAAAAATGCAGATCTTTGGCTGAAGTGCAGAGGCAGTATGATGTACAGAGCAGCTTTGGTGCACGCTACTTCTCTCTACTTTCTTCCTGATCTCTTGTACATTCGGCCGCTATTTTGGAGCCAGGCTTCATTGGTGTCAGCTTGTGGCATTATCCTTAGCTGCAGGAGAAGCGGGAAAGCAGCAAATGACAGTGGTGGTTAGTAGGTAATGTTGGCAGCGCTGTAATCTCTTGTTTTAAGTGGCGCTGCGGGATGAGATAGCGCTAATCTCGGCCATCAGGGGAGCCATTTTAGGGTCAGGCAGATCGCACACTGGCTCTGATTAAAGAGTCTCTCTCTCGCTTTACAGAGATTGTTTTGCTGGTAAAAACCACCCACATTCATGCCACAGGAAAATCTTCAAAGCGAGGTAATGTCACAGCTTGCGCCTCTGTTTACATCCCCTTCAAGTTCCTCAAGGGCGTCTCGGCCATAGCCGCCATTTTGTGGAACACGATTCGGAAGGGTCCCGCTCACATCACCTTGATTTTGCTGATCAGCTGCGCATTTATTGCGAGATCCTCCTGTCATAACTTGTGCCTCATATATTCGGAAGCAGAAAATTGTCTTTCTTTCTAAGTTCCTCCCTCTATGTCATCAGAACGGCACCAGAATCGCTCCTCCGATTGCAGAGCTACGGAACTAGACAGCCAAGAGGTGCAGGTAGCTGAAGGACAACAGTGGCGCCCTGTAGGACACAAGACACTGACACCATGATGGTTGCTGCACGCAGCTTCAGATATGCTCGCTGTCTGATGATGTCAGTAGAAGGGATCAAGTCATCTAGAAAGGTTTTTTTTTCAACTTGAGTGGTGGTCTCGGTGCTCTGACATGCTGTCTCAGCACTCGCCCTCCTCAGTGGATAATTAGCCACCCTCATTCAGGGAACCATGGTTTAATGATACATGAAGGGGCCTCTCCTGTCCTCACACAGCACTTAGTGACCTCCGCGAGCGCACAATAAGCATGAAAATGTTACTTCTGTTCATGTCTGTTGTCACGTGGACTGAACCACAGAAGAGAAGGGGAGGTGCATTTTAAGAACCTTTCATTTTACAATACCACCATCATTTTTATGAAGACGCTGAGTGTTCACGGGGTTCTAACCACCACTGATGGAGAGTTGTGATGCACATGTCATTTTGGAAATCAGCAATGCAAACGTTTGGCAACGCTTACAGGCACCTGTATATTCACAACGTGAATGAGTACCAAGCTTGGAATCACACATTTAAACAGTGCAGTGGTTTACGATGCATCAAGTCATTATCCAGGGCTTTAAGTGACCCGGGTCTTACAGGTGTCGAGGCGGGTCCCTATCAGGCTCTCCATTTTTGCCCTCACCCTCAATGAACAGATAAATCTTAACTCTGCGGCAGTACCATTGCTCACTGCCTTTGAGGTAACTTCAAAGAGACTCCTTATAGTTCTCTCACAGTCTCATCATTTCAAAATGGAAGCATTTTCAATATTATACATACAATTAAGCCATAGTTGTTGCTTATTTATCTTATGAAGCTAACAACAATTGGCAAACTGAATTGTCCTGGCTGGTTGTAGGTGTAATGTTACGTGCTGTATTATATATCTGGATGCAACTATAGAATCAACAAAATACCAGTCGGGCGGCACACTATGCTAAGCACGGATTATTTGCATGGGTGTTTTTAAGCCACGCTTAATTTCTTCGACCACGCCCCTTTAAGAGACCCCACAGTTTTTTCATCCCACTTAAAGCCCCATCATCACCCAAGCATATTGCTTGACCTAGGTGATGCGTACAGCACCTCATATATAAATGAGATAAAAGATTTAATAAATGCATGTGTTACGCTTTTTTGTTTGTTCAAAGTGTGTCATTGGTATATAATGCCAGCATACAAACAACAGAAAAATAAGCTTGTATTTTAACAGTGACTACAATATACAGGCAATAGTGTAAATACAAGGAGCATCCAACCACCCGGAGCACAACACAACCCAAAAAAGACAAGAAGAAAACAACACAGAAAGACAATTAGTCAGTAACATTTCGGATTTTCCTTTAAGCCCGAATGAAATTAATTTACTTCAAAAAGGAACATCGTTTGTCCCAACAACAAGTACCGAGCAATTAGAGTTGGAGGTCAGCACCTTCAAATTTATGCGCAAATTGTGACTAAGGCACTTTTTTGAGAATGTTTTACCATCTCAAGAAAATAAACTAATGGGTCTCAGACCAATAAGCACCTACCAAGCCCCAATCAGTCATAAATGCTTTGACTTGTTTGAGAACTTAATCAAACAAGATCTAACAAAATTAAATTACAACAAGAAATTAAAAAAAAAATCACACAAAAAGACTTGGACACTTAAAAAGATTGCCAACAACAAAGATATTAAATGTATCAAGGCCGACAAAGGCAGGGCGCTAGTGATTTTGAATACAGAAATGTATGAAAGAAAAGTTATGGAGCATATTTCAGACATTCAAACTTACATGAAATTGGATGAAAACCCTACAGCTAGGTTAACTAAAATTCTCAAAAACATTTTTGATAAAGCGCATGACGAAGGAACGATCAAGGACAAAACAAGGAATTTCCTGATGAAATCTAATCCCAGAAGCCCATCGTTACACATGGTTCCTAAAATACATAAGTGCCTAGAGGATCCTCCCCTAAGGCCGATTGTGTCCACCAGGGGAAGTTTCCACGAACTTGTAGGACAATTCTTGGACAAGTATCTCCAACCCACAGTAAAAATTATGAGAAGTTACATCAAAGATACAACGGATTTTCTGTTAAAACTAAAAACAGTTTAAATCAATGACAACGACAGTCTAATAATGTGCACGGCAGATGTAAAGTCGCTATACACTTCAATTTCCCAATCAGGGGGCATAAAAGCTATGGAATCAACCATTTTGAACATCAACATAGATCGTCCAATGCAAATGTTCCTGATGGAATTGCTTACTTCACCTTATACCCACGCTACTTTGAATATAAGGACCAATGGTATCTTCAACTCACTGGTACCTCAATGGGTAATTGTGCGGCGCCGATATACACTAATATCTTCATGAAACAATATGAAGACATGCATATTTTCTCTGACCCAAAATGGATAACCAACACTAAGCTTCTAGTCAGATAAATTGACGATGTATTTATACTATGGAACAACCCACAAGAAATGCTACAACAAGCACTAACAGCTCTAAACAACATCAACGAAAGGATACAATTCACCTGGGAAATACAAAAAGAAAAAATTATGTTTTTAGATGTAGAGATTACCCTGACCAGAACTGGTTTTGAAACAGACCTCTTCAGAAAACAAACTGACAGAAACTAGCATTATACCAGCTTCCACCAAAAGTCATTAAAATACCATTTACCTTTCTCCCAGATGACAAGAGCCAAAAGAATAACATCAGATGAGGATAAAGCCACTCACAGAATTGAAGAAATGGGACAAAGATTTGAGGATAGAGGTTATCCGAAAAACATCGTAGAACAAGCAAAACAGCATGTATCTTTAATACCAAGATCCAATTTGCTAAAAAGCACCGAAAAACAAAAAAACACTAGACTAGTAATGGTTTCAAAATACTCAACTTTGAGTCCAGCTTTCAAAAGAATCATTATGAAACATTGGCCTTTCTTGAGCATGGAATCAGACTTTAAGTCCTTATTCACACAACCACCAATATTTGCATACTCAAGAAACAACAATTTGGGCGAACTATTGAAAAAAGACACCCTGTCAAAAACTGTAGAAAAAGGAACTAGAGTATGTACAAATTGCAATAATTACAATAACGTCATAAGAGGCAACATTATAACGCACCCTATGAAAGGCTTTAACATCAGACTGAAGACATCAGCAACTTGTGACACATCTAATGTGATATACTTATTAAAATGCCCATATGGAAAGGTATATGTTGGGAAGACTGAAAAAAAAAAGAAAAATTCGCACCAATGAGCACAAGTCAAATATTAGAACACACAATGAAAAATCATCAGTAGCTACGCATTTCAGTGAACTAAAACATAACTTCTCACAACTAAAATTCCTGGTTCTAGAAGTGTTTACAAAAAAGGAAGGCAGAGACAATAACAAATATCTCCTACGCAGGGAGAATTTCTGGATATACAAATTGAACTCTATGAAACCAAATGGACTAAATGATCGCATAGAGTTAACATGCTAAATGTAACAGCTGTGACATATGAATGGCCTTTTTGGCAAGAGAGGTCTGTTCTGAGGTGCTATTAGTGACACGCACCAGTCACTCTCATTACAATACATCATACACATTCACACCCCAACCGCTCTCTTTACCATTCACTTTTTTTTATTTTAATTTTAATTTTAACTCGGCGTTGCACTGAGTTATTTCATTTTGTATCCCTGAATAGTACATATATATCTATCACATTTCCCGTGACCACTCTAAAATGGCCGCCATGTTAATTCCCAACATTCTAAGTCCATTTTCCATTTTCACCAAAATACGTGGTAACGTACGAAGCCAATGAGCGCTCTGTATGGTTACATATACGTAATGCCGACCGACAACAACGCGGAAGCAAACATCCATTCAGAGCAGAGAAGCGCATGATTTTGGCGTTCACGAACCGTAAGTTCTAACAACTGCGACGCTTTTCCATAGGCACATTGTTACGTGGAAATAGGACGCTGTAATGTAACTTTCTTCACCACGGTTTTTCTCACTTTACAGTCTACGAGCCAAGTTAAAAGCTCCATATCGATACGTAAGTCTACCAACTTAATTACCCAAAAGCCCTCGTCACGAGAAGCTCAGAAACGTTTCACTAGCATGTTTCACTACACGCTCTTTCACGAACACACTTTTGCACTGACATTGGCACGAAAAGAATCATGTGAAATGTAAAACGTGTACACTATTATTTTGTTTTGTAAACTCATGTATAGGTGCTATGTCCTTGGTATTTTATAGATAAGCTCCCCGACGAAGGGCTTTTCAGCCCGAAATGCATCGGAACCTATGAAATGTATTGATCATGACAAATTGAATGATAATTACTTGAAAAGGAATGAAAGAATTTCAAAAATAATGCGACAAACTTAAAAATAAACCACAACATTCAAAGAAACAATGGTGGAGTCCTTCTTATTGTAAGGAATCAAAGGTGTGCCCTTAAGGGATGCAACCAATGTTGGAAGCATAATACGGACCTATCAATTGTGCAAATACAACATGGAACATTAGCAACCAATGTAGAGCCATTACTTAGCACTAGAGAGAGAAGATCGCGTGGCTAATGTAAGAAAAAGTGGGAAACGCACTAGTACTAGGAAATTTTTCATTACGCTGGGGTCATCTTGCCTAATTTTCAGCATTTCATCTTACGCTTTTGATGTGAAATGCCTTAAATTACACTTTTACGTCATGCCGTTAATTTTCCACCTGTTTGAGGGAAAATCCTATTGCAAGAGCACAGGAACAATACAAACGAATCAAATGCAAGTGGCTGGTTTTCACATCGTGCAATTTAGCTATTTATTAGGACAAAATGCGTACTTCCCTCCTTTGTGCTATAAAATAGCCCTGCCAGTTTTGCTCTTCACATAATTTTGCGTAACTCCACATAATTTCCCCAAACTTTCAAGTAGTTACCCAATGGAAAATTGCCTGAATTTCACTCAACCCTACCCGGGGGATATTTGGAACTAGCAAGTAAATGATGGACGGAGGCAATGCGGATGGAATGAATAACTGTAACGGTTAGATCTTATTCATTCTACTTTAAATTTAACCTACAAGACCATGCAACCTCTTACTTTTCACGTTTGTAATGGACCTCAGAATACACTTCCTTATGTGTCCTGATTTCGCTTCCTGTTTCAGAAATTCTCCCTACGAAGTCAATATTTATAAAACATTTCGGCACATACAAATTGACTGTTTTTAGGGTTCAACCAGATCATCCTTCGTGAGTTTAACAAACAAGCATTGAAATGCAACAGATCCCGCCTTTGATTAAGTTAAAGCCATGTGCTTTGCAAATGGTAATGTATAGCAAAGCAACTGGCTTTAATTTAATAATAGGCGAGACCTATTGTATTGTTAATGCTTGTTTCTTATTGCTATGCTGTTTCTGTAGATTTGTTAGGCCACTGTAACAGGTTAGTTCATGGAAAAAAATGACCAAACTGATGTCATCATGACGGATTATATTTAGTCTGCGAGTCAGTAACCATTGAGGCTTGCAAATTCTTGGCGAGGCCTAACAGCTCTACCTCGTGCCAGTGGGCGGGTAGGCTGGCAAGATTTTTTCCGGATCTAGTCTGGTACCAGGAATCTGCTGAAAATGCATATCAATATTACCGAAGGCAAGGAATGTGTTCTTTCTTTCTGATCACTGCATGACTGATAAACACAAAGCATCACCTGATAAGAAAAGATGAAGAAACTCACATTTTTGATGGGTGCAGCAAAGCCCTTCAGCACATTCATCTCGCAGTGGGTCACAGCTCGTCCCGCTCTCGCCACGAGTCGTTCCAGCGCATCTTCCCCAGACACACAAGTTACCTAGACAGCACTCTGCATCTCTTTGGCACACCTGGCAGAACAGACATGTTGTTTTTTATATTCACTGGCGGAAACACCTGGATACCTTTTATCAATTAGACTCGACCTTATCCATATTTACTGAGACAGAGAGTCACATCATATCTGGTGGTATGCATAGGTTCCTCCTTAACATCTGCATGAAGAATAACAACAGACCACAACACAACCGACTAGTCAGCCACTTCCCAGAAAGCATCATGTATCCCACAGCCACACATTGAGGCAGGCAACTGCCCTTTATCAGAATGACTGCTGGGATCAACAAGGACACTAACCTGTCATGGAGACTCGTCCTATCCTCCTTTTTGAGTACAGTCTCCAGGGAACTGGATCCAGCCCCTCAAAGTGTATGCCACATTCTACATGAGCATCTATGCATATCCCAAGCTGGCAGCAAGTCTAGGGACTGTATAACATACCACCTCTATCCTGATAGCTTTATTGAAGACAACTCTTTATATTTCCTGCCCAAGGTTTAATTTAGTTCTGGGAGAACTGATACACAAATTGCTTCAGAAAATCATAACCTTTTTGACCTCATAACACTTACAACAACCTCACTGCCCAAAAGCTCACTTGCTTCCAAATTTTGTTGGTCATTAATAATAGGAAATATTGAGGCAGGTTGCTCAGATTTAATGGTGCTGCCTACCCACCCCCGACAAAGAATACTTCAGCACACCTTTGGTGCTGTGAGGAAGTGTTGTGTATTATATGGTGTGGTTGTGCAAACTCACACAGGAAAACACCTACAGAACCAACTTGGGTCCAGTCAGGCTTGTTTGCTAAAACGTTTCTCAACTCTGGGTAGCTGTGACTTCGAGCTTAAACAAAGGAACAAGTGGAGCGTTTTTAGAAGTACCCAAACAATGAAACAAGAAAGTTACAAAGCAGAAAAGAAATCCGTCACAAATAATACAAATAGATTCCATTTTTAGGAATATTTTATAAGCAAAAATGAAAGAATTCCACCAGTGGGTTCGGGAGAGGCAGATTTTTCAGTAAAAAGTAAATTACAGATTTTCACTAAAATACAAACACGCTTTGGTAACCACAACGTTTAGAAACTTTGTAAAACTTTTTAAGGGTTGTGTTCATCTAATCTGCCCCGCTATGGGAGACTAAAGTATTAGGAGTAGGGGAGTTCCTTGGCACCAAAGCAGTCACAAGTCCAGTTACAGGGGCTAAGGGGGAACCGCGATAGACTTCAATGGAGTGGTCATGTTACAGGGGAAACAGGATACTGAAGATGCTGTTAGATGCTGAGGATGCTGTGCGGTCAACTGGAGTCTTCCTGAGGCTACACCTTGGTCCACGGTCCAGGTGTGGCGACTTTGACCAGGTGGGGCGACGTTGGCCACACGGTTGTATGATAGAACCATGCATGTCATTACCACGTATGCCTTTAGAACGCGCCCATTACAATGCATATACACACACACACACACACACACACACATATACATATATACATATATTCACAACAATGCAACTCCTGCTACCTCCACTGCGGCGAAGAAGGAGAAACGGACCACTGCATCCAGGCAAGATTTTTATTAAACTATTATATCCAGCTTCATCTGATGACGCATTTCGGGCTTACAAGCCTTTGTTCACATAGAGACTGTGTGTTTGCTGGTTATTTTTACATGCTGCTACAAACCCGCCCTTGTCACATGTTACAATCACATGGTAATGAAGCTCGTCAACAGACTCTGAATAGCTTTTTGGCAGCAATGTACAATTGCATTATATCTTTCTATATGTTGTCTTCAACACAAAGGATATATATGCTCAGTATATAATCTAAGAATGAACCTTTTTGTTGTTACTTATTACAATGTAACAAAATTACTGCCTAAATGCATTTTGTAAAACAACACATAAGAGGGTTCAATAGAAGGAGAACAAAACCCCAAAACTAACATCTATGGGGGTTGAAGTACATAGTTCTATTTCTTACTTAAATACATATATATGTAACAGTAGGCAAAGCCAGATAAAATCCCCTACAAATCGCTAAATAATTGAGATGTTCCCTCGCTATGCTGTTAGTCTAATTGTGTATTATTAACATTAGAAAAAAATCTATATTCGACATTTGAAATACATTTTATTCTGATTATATATCTTCCCATATTCACTCCAAACCCCTAAACGCAACCCAACCTCAACCTTAAAAGTATCCTTGCCACCCAAATACCCTTATCCACTTAAACCCTATAAATTCCCTGCCACTCACATTCCCTTACCCACCCGAAACCCTAAAAATATGCTTGCCACCTAAATACACTTACCCACCCTAAACGCTAAAAACACCCTTGTCATCCAAATACCTTTATCCACTTTAAACTGCAAAAATACCATTACCACCCAAATAGGGGGCTACTATGACCCTTCCCTGCCTAGTGACAACTTCCTGCGATTTGTGGCAGCTAGCTATCCTGAAGTGCACTTTTCTGTCCACTCCCAAGAGGGCAGGACCCTTCTCTCTGTGTTTGGAACTTGGTAGGCCACCCTAGATGAGTGGCTCCCTGAGGGCTACATGCCCACCAAAACACTGGTTTTGCAACTGGTCCCCCTTATCTCTCACAGAGGCCAACCCGTCTACCTAAACAAAAGAACAGCCTTCTCATGTGTGCTCACTATTTGCCCTTTAAAGGCGGTGTGGTATAGAGATAATGGAATTTGGAATGTGGAACATTATAGATTGAGTATTAGGGTGGGCGGTTAGGTGAACGCTGAGGCAGGTATCTAATGTTATTGCCGCACGCTGGAGCCGCTGCATGCGAGGAATTGCTCTATTCATTAAAGGAAGGTTATCCTCTTACTGTGTGTTGCCCCTGACTTTTCCACACGTGACAAGAATGGGATGAAGCAGCACTGGCAATAAAAAAAACGTTTTGCCGGAAATTTGTGAAGGCAACTATTGCAGTGAATCCTTTGATGCCGTGTTACTATTAGCTGTTGTACTATCTTGGTCTTTGCGGACATCGGAGGAGAAAATACACCTACTGTTGTCTGGCATAAACCTGCTTTTGACTGATGTGTCTGGAGGTGAAGTTGGGCAGAGTGGATAGTGCATGCGCTTTTCAATCAATTAATCAATCAATCATTTGTAAAGCGCACTACATACCCGCGAGGGTCTCAAGGCGCTGGGGAGGGGGGGGTCGCTACTGATCAAACAGCCAAGTCTTGAGTATCCTCCTGAAGGTCAGCAGGTCTTGGGTCTGTCGTAGGCTCAGTGGGAGGGTGTTTTTGTCTTGGCGGCAAGGTGGGAGAAGGATCTTCCACTGGTGGTTGGTCTTCGGATGCACGGTACTGTGGCGAGTGAGAGGTCGCAGAGCGTAGCTGGCGGTTGGGGATGTAGAAGGAGAGCCGTCTGTTGAGGTAGGCTGGACCGGTCTTGTGGAGTGCCTTGTGTGCATGGGTGAGGAGCTTGAAGGATATCCTCTTGTTGACGTGGAGCCAGTGCAGGTTTCTCAGGTGGGGGTGATGTGGCCGTGGCGTGGTACGTCGAGGATCAGTCGTGTTGAGTCGTTTTGGATGTGTTGTAGTCGTTTGATGAGCTTGGTCGGGGCTCCCACGTAGAGGGCGTTTCCGTAGTCGAGTCTGCTGCTGACGGGGGCCTGGGTGACTGTCTTACTTGTATCTGTCGGGATCCACCTGTAGATCTTGCGGAGCATGAGGAGGGTGTTGAAGCAGGAGAAGGAGACGGCGTTGACTTGCTTGGTCATTGAGAGCATTGAGTAGAGGATGATTCCCAGGTTGCGTGCGTGGTCGGTGGGTGTCGGGGCTGCCCCCACTGCAGCCACCAGGAGTCATTCCAGGCTGAAGGGTTGGAGCCGAGGATGAGGACCTCCGTCTTGTCCGAGTCCAGCTTCAGATGGCTGGTCTTCATCTAATCGGTGACGGCCTTCATTCCTTCGTGGAGGTTGGCTTTGGCAGTGATGGGTTCCTTGGTGAGGAAGAGGATCAGCTGAGTGTTGTCAGCGTAGGAGATTATGTTGAGGTCGTGCTGTCGGGCTACGTGTGCAAGCGGGGCCATGTAAATGTTGAACAGCGTTGGGCTGAAGGAGGATCCCTGGGGTATGCCGCAGATGATTTTGGAGGCTTTGGAACGGAATGGGGGGAGGCGGACGCTCTGGGTTCTGCCGGAGAGAAAGGAGGTGGTCCAATCCAGAGCATTGTCTCGGATCCCTGTGGCGTGGAGTAGTGCGCGTAGTGTGTGGTGGCAGACGGTGTTGAAGGCGGCAGAGAGGTCTAGGAGGATGAGTGCTGCAGTCTCGCCATTGTCCAGCAGGGTCCTGATGTCGTTGGTTGCGGCGATGAGAGCAGTCTCGGTGTTGTGGTTGCTGCAGAACCCTGACTGGGAAGGGTCCAGGATTCTGTTTTCTTCGAGGTATTGGGTTAGCTGTCTGTTGACGGTTTTCTCGATGAGCCTGGCCAGGAAGGGGAGCAGAGAGATGGGCCGGAAATTCTTGAGGTCTCTTGGGTCTGCCTTAGGTTTTTTGAGTAGGGCGTTGATCTCGGCGTGTTTCCAGATCTCTAGGAAGGTCGCTGTCTCAAGGGAGAGATTGATGACGTTGCGCAGGTAGGTGGCGATGGAGCAGCTTGCTCTGTTGAAGACATGGTGCGGGAATGGGTCTGACGGAGAGCCATAGTGGATTGTGCGCATGGTCTTGATGGTGTCATCGATGCTCACGTTGGCCCAGGCTAGCAGGGGGTTGTGGTCGAGGGTGTGCGGAGGGTCGGTTGTGTTGGGGCTGATTGGGTGTTGAAGCTGTCATGGATGTCTGCTATCTTGCAGTGGAAGAAAGTGGCGAGGGAGTCACACAGGGTTTGCGGCGGCGGAATATTGTTGGTGTTGGAGCTGGGGTTGGAGAGTTCCTTCACGATGTTGAAGAGCTCCTTGCTATTGTGTGCATTGTTGTTGAGACGGCCTTTGAAGGAGGTCCTCTTAGCCGCCCTGATGAGGTGGTGGTGGTTGCGGATGCCGTCCTTGTGTGCTGCGTGGCTGTCCGGGGTTTTTGAATAACGTTGGGGGTGAACAGTTTACAAAGTCCAAAAAGTCAGAGTAATATGGTAAAGTCACTTCCTTATTGGAAAATAATTATTCCGTCTCTTAAAAACACGATATCAGCCAAAGCGTTTCGCTCTCAAGCTGAGAGCTTCCTCAGGGCAAAATAGTAACAATCGGTCTGTTCAGGGTTCACAAGTCCTTAGGATAGTATTACGATACAGTTATCTATTTTAAGCATGGGCGTAAAATCCGTTCCGTTCGCGGTCCGTGAATCTCGCCAAATTGCAGAGAAATCTGCGAAATCGCGTACGGGACGGATTTTCAAAAACCGAAGTACATGAAGCACTTACAAGGTTACACAGGTTGCCCAAGTTGAAGCTAATTTCTTTGTAACCATTTACAAAATTGTTACAAAGAAATTAACTTCAACTTGGGCACCTGATGGAACCCTGTAAGTGCTTCCTGAGCGGCGCCTCCAGAGTTGTTGCCTACTTGCAACTCTTCTCTGACCCTCGAAGCAAGGCAGAGAAACGTTACAAGTATGGCACAATGCTCCAGGCTGTCACAAAAATTAAACCACAACAGGAAGCACTTACAGATAAGGAAGCAGGTGCCGGACTTGAAGCTCAAATTCAGTAACACATTAACCAGCCCCCGGTTGAGGCTGGGCAGGTGTGCTTTCTCCCCATATTCTACAGTGGTGAACCAGAGGGTGCCGTGATGAACCAGAAGGTGCAGTTGTGAACCAGAGGGTGCTGTGATGAACCAGAGGGTAGCAGTGATGAACCAGAGGGTGGCAGTGGTGAACCAGAGGGTGGCAGTGGGGAACCAGAGGGTGACAGTGATGATCCAGAGGGTGGCAGTGATGATCCAGAGGGTGGCAGTGGTGAACCAGAGGGTGGCAGTGATGAACCAGAGGGTGGCACTGGTGAACCAGAGGGTGCTGTGATGAACCCTGAGGGTGGTGGTGATGAACCAGAGGGTGACAGTGATGATCTAGAGGGTGGCAGTGGCGAACCAGAGGGTGGCAGTGATGAACCAGAGGGTGGCAGTGATGAACCAGAGGGTGGCAGTGGCAAACCAGAGGGTGGCAGTGATGAACCAGAGGGTGGCAGTGGTAAACCAGAGGGTGGCAGTGGTGAACCAGAGGGTGATGTGATGAACCGGAGGAGGGCAGTGATGACCCAGAGGGTGGCAGTGGTGAACCAGAGGGTGACAGTGATGAACCAGAGGAAGACAGTGATGAACCAGAGGGTGGCAGTGGTGAAACAGAGGGTGCTGTGAAGAACCAGAGGGTGGCAGTGATGAACCAGAGGGTGGCAGTGGTGAACCAGAGGGTGGCAGTGGTGAACCAGAGTGTGCTGTGATGAACCAGAGGGTGGCAGTGATGAACCAGAGGGTGGCAGTGATGAACCAGAGGGTGACAGTGGTGAACCAGAGGGTGCGGTGATGAACCAGATGGTGGCAAGTGTGAACCAGAGGGTGGCAGTGGTGAACCTGAGGGTGCTGTGATGAATCAGAGGATGGTAGTGGTGAACCAGAGGGTGGCAGTGATGCACCAGAGGGTGGCAGTGGTGAATCAGGGGATGTTGTGATGAATCAGAGGGTGGCAGTGGTGAACCAGAGGGTGGCAGTGGTGAACCAGAGGGTGGCAGTGATGAACCAGGGGGTGGCAGTGATGAACCAGGGGGTGGCAGGGGTGAACCAGAGGGTGCTGTGATGAACCAGAAGGTGGCAGTGGTGAACCAGAAGGTGGCAGTGATGAACCAGAGGGTGGCAGTGATGAACCAGAGGGTGGCAGTGATGAACCAGAGAGTGGCAGTGATGAACCAGATGGTGGCAGGTGTGAACCAGAGGGTGGCAGTGGTGAACCACAGGGTGGCAGTGGTGAACCAGAGGGTGGCAGTGGTGAACCAGAGGGTGCTGTGATGACCCAGAGGATGGTAGTGGTGAACCAAAGGGTGTCAGTGATGACCCAGAGGGTGGCAGTGATGAGCCAGACGGTGGCAGGGGTGAACCAGAGGGTGGCAGTGATGAACCAGAGGGTTGCAGTGGTGAACCAGAGGGCGGCAGTGATGAGCCAGAGGGCGACAGTGATGATCCAGAGGGTGGTAGTGATGAGCCAGAGGGTGGCAGTAATGAACCAGAGGGTGGCAGTAATGAACCAGAGGGTGGCAGTAATGAACCAGAGGGTGGCAGTTGTGAACCATAGGGTGACAGTGATGGTCCAGAGGGTGGCAGTGGTGAACCAGAGGGTGGCATTGATGAACCAGAGGGTGGCATTGATGAACCAGAGGGTAGCACTGATGATCCTGAGGGTGGCAGTGGTGAACCCGAGGTTGGCAGTGGCGAACCAGAGGGTGGCAGTGATGAACCAGAGGGTGGCAGTGATGAGCCAGAGGGTGGTAGTGGTGAGCCAGCCAGAGGGTGCCAGTGGTGAACCAGAGGGTGCTGTGATGAACCAGAGGGTGAAAGTGATGAACCAGAGGGTGACAGTGATGAACCAGAGGGTGGCAGTTGTGAACCAGAGGGTGGCAGTTGTGAACCAGAGGGTGGCAGTGATGAACCAGAGGGTGGTAGTGGTGAACCAGAGGGTGGCAGTGGTGAACCAGAGGGTGGCATGATGAACCAGAGGGTGGCAGTGGTGAACTAGAGGGTGGCAGTGATGAACCAGAGGTCGGCAGTGGTGAACCAGAGGGTGCTGTGATGAACTAGAGGGTGGCAGTGATGAACCAGAGGGTGGCAGTGGTGAACCAGAGGGTGGCAGTGGTGAACCAGAGGGTGCTGTGATGAACCAGAGGGTGGCAGTGATGAACCAAAGGGTGACAGTGGTGAACGAGAGGGTGGCAGTGATGAACCAGATGGTGGCAAGTGTGAACCAGAGGGTGGCAGTGGTGAACCAGAGGGTGGCAGTGGCGAACCAGAGGGTGGCAGTGGCGAACCAGAGGGTGGCAGTGATGAACCAGAGGGTGGCAGTGATGATCCAGAGGGTGGCAGTGGCGAACCAGAGGGTGGCAGTGGCGAACCAGAGGGTGGCAGTGGTGAACCAGAGGGTGGGTGTGGTGAACCAGAGGGTGATGTGATAAACCAGAGGGGGGCAGTGATGAACTAGAGGGTGGCAGTGATGAACCAGAGGGTGGCAGTGGTGAACCAGAGGGTGATGTGATGAACCAGAGAGAGGCAGTGATGAACCAGAGGGTGGCAGTGGTGAACCAGAGGGTGGCAGTGGTGAACCAGAAGGTGATGTGATGAACCAGAGAGAGGCAGTGATGAACCAGAGGGTGGCAGTGGTGAACCAGAGGGTGGCAGTGATGAGCCAGAGGGTGGTAGTGGTGAGCCAGCCAGAGGGTGCCAGTGGTGAACCAGAGGGTGCTGTGATGAACCAGAGGGTGAAAGTGATGAACCAGAGGGTGACAGTGATGAACCAGAGGGTGGCAGTTGTGAACCAGAGGGTGGCAGTTGTGAACCAGAGGGTGGCAGTGATGAACCAGAGGGTGGTAGTGGTGAACCAGAGGGTGGCAGTGGTGAACCAGAGGGTGGCGTGATGAACCAGAGGGTGGCAGTGGTGAACTAGAGGGTGGCAGTGATGAACCAGAGGTCGGCAGTGGTGAACCAGAGGGTGCTGTGATGAACTAGAGGGTGGCAGTGATGAACCAGAGGGTGGCAGTGGTGAACCAGAGGGTGGCAGTGGTGAACCAGAGGGTGCTGTGATGAACCAGAGGGTGGCAGTGATGAACCAAAGGGTGACAGTGGTGAACGAGAGGGTGGCAGTGATGAACCAGATGGTGGCAAGTGTGAACCAGAGGGTGGCAGTGGTGAACCAGAGGGTGGCAGTGGCGAACCAGAGGGTGGCGTTGGCGAACCAGAGGGTGGCAGTGATGAACCAGAGGGTGGCAGTGATGATCCAGAGGGTGGCAGTGGCGAACCAGAGGGTGGCAGTGGCGAACCAGAGGGTGGCAGTGGTGAACCAGAGGGTGGGTGTGGTGAACCAGAGGGTGATGTGATAAACCAGAGGGGGGCAGTGATGAACTAGAGGGTGGCAGTGATGAACCAGAGGGTGGCAGTGGTGAACCAGAGGGTGATGTGATGAACCAGAGAGAGGCAGTGATGAACCAGAGGGTGGCAGTGGTGAACCAGAGGGTGGCAGTGGTGAACCAGAGGGTGATGTGATGAACCAGAGAGAGGCAGTGATGAACCAGAGGGTGGCAGTGGTGAACCAGAGGGGGTCAGTGATGAACCAGAGGGTGGCAGTGGTGAACCAGAGGGTGGCAGTGATGAACCAGAGGGTGGCAGTGGTGACCCAGAGGGTGGCAGTGATGAACCAGAGGATGGCAGTGGTGAACCAGAGGGTGGCAGTGATGAACCATAGGGTGGCAGTGGTGACCAGGTGGTGGCAGTGATGAACCAGAGGGTGGCAGGGGTGAAGCAGAGGGTGGCAGTGATGAGCCAGACGGTGGCAGGGGTGAACCAGAGGGTGGCAGTGATGAGCCAGAGGGCGACAGTGATGAACCAGAGGGTGGCAGTGATGAGCCAGAGGGCGACAGTGATGAGCCAGAGGGTGGCAGTAATGAACCAGAGGGTGGCAGTTGTGAACCAGAGAGTGCTGTGTTGAACCAGAGGGTGGCAGTGATGAACCATAGGGTGACAGTGATGGTCCAGAGGGTGGCAGTGGCGAACCAGAGGGTGGCAGTGGCGAACCAGAGGGTGGCAGTGGTGAACCAGAGGGTGGGTGTGGTGAACCAGAGGGTGATGTGATAAACCAGAGGGGGGCAGTGATGAACTAGAGGGTGGCAGTGATGAACCAGAGGGTGGCAGTGGTGAACCAGAGGGTGATGTGATGAACCATAGAGAGGCAGTGATGAACCAGAGGGTGGCAGTGGTGAACCAGAGGGTGGCAGTGGTGAATCAGAGGGTGATGTGATGAACCAGAGAGAGGCAGTGATGAACCAGAGGGTGGCAGTGGTGAACCAGAGGGGGTCAGTGATGAACCAGAGGGTGGCAGTGGTGAACCAGAGGGTGGCAGTGATGAACCAGAGGGTGGCAGTGGTGACCCAGAGGGTGGCAGTGATGAACCAGAGGATGGCAGTGGTGAACCAGAGGGTGGCAGTGATGAACCATAGGGTGGCAGTGGTGACCAGGTGGTGGCACTGGTGAACCAGAGGGTGCTGTGATGAACCCTGAGGGTGGTGGTGATGAACCAGAGGGTGACAGTGATGATCTAGAGGGTGGCAGTGGCGAACCAGAGGGTGGCAGTGGTGAACCAGAGGGTGGCAGTGATGAACCAGGGGGTGGCAGTGATGAACCAGGGGGTGGCAGGGGTGAACCAGAGGGTGCTGTGATGAACCAGAAGGTGGCAGTGGTGAACCAGAAGGTGGCAGTGATGAACCAGAGGGTGGCAGTGATGAACCAGAGGGTGGCAGTGATGAACCAGAGAGTGGCAGTGATGAACCAGATGGTGGCAGGTGTGAACCAGAGGGTGGCAGTGGTGAACCACAGGGTGGCAGTGGTGAACCAGAGGGTGGCAGTGGTGAACCAGAGGGTGCTGTGATGACCCAGAGGATGGTAGTGGTGAACCAAAGGGTGTCAGTGATGACCCAGAGGGTGGCAGTGATGAGCCAGACGGTGGCAGGGGTGAACCAGAGGGTGGCAGTGATGAACCAGAGGGTTGCAGTGGTGAACCAGAGGGCGGCAGTGATGAGCCAGAGGGCGACAGTGATGATCCAGAGGGTGGTAGTGATGAGCCAGAGGGTGGCAGTAATGAACCAGAGGGTGGCAGTAATGAACCAGAGGGTGGCAGTAATGAACCAGAGGGTGGCAGTTGTGAACCATAGGGTGACAGTGATGGTCCAGAGGGTGGCAGTGGTGAACCAGAGGGTGGCATTGATGAACCAGAGGGTGGCATTGATGAACCAGAGGGTAGCACTGATGATCCTGAGGGTGGCAGTGGTGAACCCGAGGTTGGCAGTGGCGAACCAGAGGGTGGCAGTGATGAACCAGAGGGTGGCAGTGATGAGCCAGAGGGTGGTAGTGGTGAGCCAGCCAGAGGGTGCCAGTGGTGAACCAGAGGGTGCTGTGATGAACCAGAGGGTGAAAGTGATGAACCAGAGGGTGACAGTGATGAACCAGAGGGTGGCAGTTGTGAACCAGAGGGTGGCAGTTGTGAACCAGAGGGTGGCAGTGATGAACCAGAGGGTGGTAGTGGTGAACCAGAGGGTGGCAGTGGTGAACCAGAGGGTGGCATGATGAACCAGAGGGTGGCAGTGGTGAACTAGAGGGTGGCAGTGATGAACCAGAGGTCGGCAGTGGTGAACCAGAGGGTGCTGTGATGAACTAGAGGGTGGCAGTGATGAACCAGAGGGTGGCAGTGGTGAACCAGAGGGTGGCAGTGGTGAACCAGAGGGTGCTGTGATGAACCAGAGGGTGGCAGTGATGAACCAAAGGGTGACAGTGGTGAACGAGAGGGTGGCAGTGATGAACCAGATGGTGGCAAGTGTGAACCAGAGGGTGGCAGTGGTGAACCAGAGGGTGGCAGTGGCGAACCAGAGGGTGGCAGTGGCGAACCAGAGGGTGGCAGTGATGAACCAGAGGGTGGCAGTGATGATCCAGAGGGTGGCAGTGGCGAACCAGAGGGTGGCAGTGGCGAACCAGAGGGTGGCAGTGGTGAACCAGAGGGTGGGTGTGGTGAACCAGAGGGTGATGTGATAAACCAGAGGGGGGCAGTGATGAACTAGAGGGTGGCAGTGATGAACCAGAGGGTGGCAGTGGTGAACCAGAGGGTGATGTGATGAACCAGAGAGAGGCAGTGATGAACCAGAGGGTGGCAGTGGTGAACCAGAGGGTGGCAGTGGTGAACCAGAAGGTGATGTGATGAACCAGAGAGAGGCAGTGATGAACCAGAGGGTGGCAGTGGTGAACCAGAGGGTGGCAGTGATGAGCCAGAGGGTGGTAGTGGTGAGCCAGCCAGAGGGTGCCAGTGGTGAACCAGAGGGTGCTGTGATGAACCAGAGGGTGAAAGTGATGAACCAGAGGGTGACAGTGATGAACCAGAGGGTGGCAGTTGTGAACCAGAGGGTGGCAGTTGTGAACCAGAGGGTGGCAGTGATGAACCAGAGGGTGGTAGTGGTGAACCAGAGGGTGGCAGTGGTGAACCAGAGGGTGGCGTGATGAACCAGAGGGTGGCAGTGGTGAACTAGAGGGTGGCAGTGATGAACCAGAGGTCGGCAGTGGTGAACCAGAGGGTGCTGTGATGAACTAGAGGGTGGCAGTGATGAACCAGAGGGTGGCAGTGGTGAACCAGAGGGTGGCAGTGGTGAACCAGAGGGTGCTGTGATGAACCAGAGGGTGGCAGTGATGAACCAAAGGGTGACAGTGGTGAACGAGAGGGTGGCAGTGATGAACCAGATGGTGGCAAGTGTGAACCAGAGGGTGGCAGTGGTGAACCAGAGGGTGGCAGTGGCGAACCAGAGGGTGGCGTTGGCGAACCAGAGGGTGGCAGTGATGAACCAGAGGGTGGCAGTGATGATCCAGAGGGTGGCAGTGGCGAACCAGAGGGTGGCAGTGGCGAACCAGAGGGTGGCAGTGGTGAACCAGAGGGTGGGTGTGGTGAACCAGAGGGTGATGTGATAAACCAGAGGGGGGCAGTGATGAACTAGAGGGTGGCAGTGATGAACCAGAGGGTGGCAGTGGTGAACCAGAGGGTGATGTGATGAACCAGAGAGAGGCAGTGATGAACCAGAGGGTGGCAGTGGTGAACCAGAGGGTGGCAGTGGTGAACCAGAGGGTGATGTGATGAACCAGAGAGAGGCAGTGATGAACCAGAGGGTGGCAGTGGTGAACCAGAGGGGGTCAGTGATGAACCAGAGGGTGGCAGTGGTGAACCAGAGGGTGGCAGTGATGAACCAGAGGGTGGCAGTGGTGACCCAGAGGGTGGCAGTGATGAACCAGAGGATGGCAGTGGTGAACCAGAGGGTGGCAGTGATGAACCATAGGGTGGCAGTGGTGACCAGGTGGTGGCAGTGATGAACCAGAGGGTGGCAGGGGTGAAGCAGAGGGTGGCAGTGATGAGCCAGACGGTGGCAGGGGTGAACCAGAGGGTGGCAGTGATGAGCCAGAGGGCGACAGTGATGAACCAGAGGGTGGCAGTGATGAGCCAGAGGGCGACAGTGATGAGCCAGAGGGTGGCAGTAATGAACCAGAGGGTGGCAGTTGTGAACCAGAGAGTGCTGTGTTGAACCAGAGGGTGGCAGTGATGAACCATAGGGTGACAGTGATGGTCCAGAGGGTGGCAGTGGCGAACCAGAGGGTGGCAGTGGCGAACCAGAGGGTGGCAGTGGTGAACCAGAGGGTGGGTGTGGTGAACCAGAGGGTGATGTGATAAACCAGAGGGGGGCAGTGATGAACTAGAGGGTGGCAGTGATGAACCAGAGGGTGGCAGTGGTGAACCAGAGGGTGATGTGATGAACCATAGAGAGGCAGTGATGAACCAGAGGGTGGCAGTGGTGAACCAGAGGGTGGCAGTGGTGAATCAGAGGGTGATGTGATGAACCAGAGAGAGGCAGTGATGAACCAGAGGGTGGCAGTGGTGAACCAGAGGGGGTCAGTGATGAACCAGAGGGTGGCAGTGGTGAACCAGAGGGTGGCAGTGATGAACCAGAGGGTGGCAGTGGTGACCCAGAGGGTGGCAGTGATGAACCAGAGGATGGCAGTGGTGAACCAGAGGGTGGCAGTGATGAACCATAGGGTGGCAGTGGTGACCAGGTGGTGGCAGTGATGAACCAGAGGGTGGCAGGGGTGAAGCAGAGGGTGGCAGTGATGAGCCAGACGGTGGCAGGGGTGAACCAGAGGGTGGCAGTGATGAGCCAGAGGGCGACAGTGATGAACCTGATGGTGGCAGTGATGAGCCAGAGGGCGACAGTGATGAGCCAGAGGGTGGCAGTAATGAACCAGAGGGTGGCAGTTGTGAACCAGAGAGTGCTGTGTTGAACCAGAGGGTGGCAGTGATGAACCATAGGGTGACAGTGATGGTCCAGAGGGTGGCAGTGGTGAACCAGAGGGTGGCATTGATGAACCAGAGGGTGGCACTGATGATCCTGAGGGTGGCAGTGGCGAACCCGAGGTTGGCAGTGATGAACCAGAGGGTGGCAGTGATGAACCAGAGGGTGGCAGTGATGAACCAGAGGGTGGTAGTGGTGAGCCAGCCAGAGGGTGGCAGTGGTGAACCAGAGGGTGCTGTGATGATCCAGAGGGTGGCAGTGATGAACCAGAGGGTGACAGTGATGAACCAGAGGGTGGCAGTTGTGAACCAGAGGGTGGCAGTTGTGAACCAGAGGGTGGCAGTGATGAACCAGAGGGTGACAGTGATGAACCAGAGGGTGGCAGTGATGAACCAGAGGGTAGCAGTGATGAACCAGAGGGTGGCAGTGGTGAACTAGAGGGTGGCAGTGATAAACCAGAGGGTGGCAGTGGTGAACCAGAGGTTGCTGTGATGAACCAGAGGGTGGCAGTGATGAACCAGAGGGTGGCAGTGGTGAACCAGAGGATGGCAGTGATGAACCAGAGGGTGGCAGTGATAAACCAGAGGGTGGCAGTGATAAACCAGAGGGTGACAGTGGTGAACCGGAGGGTGAAAGTGGTGAACCAGAGGGTGCTATGATGAACCAGATGGTGGCAGGTGTGAACCAGAGGGTGGCAGTGGTGAACCAGAGGGTGGCAGTGGTGAACCAGAGGGTGGCAGTGGTGAACCAGAGGGTGGCAGTGGTGAACCAGAGGGTGCTGTGATGAATCAGAGGATGGTAGTGGTGAACCAGAGGGTGTCAGCGATGAACCAGAGGGTGGCAGTGATGAGCCAGAGGGTGGCAGTGATGAGCCAGAGGGTGGCAGTGATGAACCAGAGGGTGGCAGTGGTGAACCAGAGGGTGGCAGTGGTGAACCAGAGGGTGGCAGTGGTGAACCAGAGGGTGGCAGTGGTGAACCAGAGGGTGGCAGTGATGAACCAGAGGTCGGCAGTGATGATCCAGAGAGTGGCAGTGGTGAACCAGAGGGTGGCAGTAATGAACCAGAGGGTGGCAGTGGTGAACCAGAGGGTACTGTGTTGAACCAGAGGTTGGCAGTGATGAACCATAGGGTGACAGTGATGGTCCAGAGGGTGGCAGTGGTGAACCAGAGGGTGGCAGTGATGAACCACAGGGTGGCACTGATGATCCAGAGGGTGGCAGTGGCGAACCAGAGGTTGGCAGTGATGGTCCAGAGGGTGGCAGTGGTGAACCAGAGGGTGGCAGTGATGAACCAGAGGGTGGCAGTGATGAACCAGAGGGTGGTAGTGTTGAACCAGAGGGTGGCAGTGGTGAACCAGAGGGTGCTGTGATGAACCAGAGGGTGGCAGTGATGAACCAGAGGGTGACCGTGATGAAACAGAGGGGGCAGTGGTGAACCAGAGGGTGGCAGTGATGAATCAGAGGGTGACAGTGATGAACCAGAGGGTGGCAGTGGTGAACCAGAGGGTGGCAGTGGTGAACCAGAGGGTGGCAGTGATGAACCAGAGGGTGGCAGTGGTGAACCAGAGGGTGCTGTGATGAACTAGAGGGTGGCAGTGATGAACCAGAGGGTGGCAGTGATGAACCAGAGGGTGGCAGTGGTGAACCAGAGGGTGCTGTGATGAACCAGAGGGTGGCAGTGATGAACCAGAGGGTGACAGTGATGAACCAGTGGGTGGCAGTGGTGAACCAGAGGGTGCTGTGATGAACTAGAGGGTGACAGTGATGAACCATAGGGTGACAGTGGGGAACCAGAGGGTGGCAGTGGTGAACCAGAAGGTGGCAGTGATTAACCAGAGGGTGGCAGTGGTGAACAAGAGGGTGGCAGTGATGAACCAGAGGGTGGCAGTGATGAACCAGAGGGTGGCGCTGCTAAACTGCGCGGGAGCCCTGTGGGTGTGAGCCCCAGCGCTGCTGAGCTGTCCAGGGGTTGTGAGCCCCCGTGCTGCTGAACTGCCCCGGAGCCCTCTCAGTGTTAAAATCATTCGTGATCAATTGCCTGGGAGCCCTCTGGATGTGAGCACACATTGTGCTAAGTGCCCCCCTGCCCCCAGTACATATATACCTGTACCGCACAGCACCATTATGCTCTTGCACCATGAAGTCTGCTGCCTGGATGCTCCTGATCCGTGCAGGTGGTACCACCGTCTGGTGCAGTCATAACTTGCTACACAGAACCAATAAACACGTGTCTCCCCTGGCACCGGTATGCGCATGTACCAGGCGTGGAGCACCCGCATGCCACTGCCCAATGCCAGCATATGCCTGTAGGGGCAGTTTAGTGTGAGAAGGGACATTGTCCAGCAGCAGCAGCTGCATGCGCCTGAACCCACTGAGCAGGATCAAAATGGCTTTGTACCAACACGCGCAGCAGAGCTATCTTGGAAATCTGAAGGATTCTGGGGTCCTATGCCAAACGTATTTTTACATCCATGAGTATCCCGAGCGCCATCCCCGTGTAGCTCCTGTGACCAGGAGGCAGCTTTCTCCTCATCTGCTGCTCTTCTCGGTCTCTGACTCTTTAGAAACAAGAAGCATGTGAACTCGCATAGAAGCCCCACCCGTTTGGCCCTGTCCACCACACACTAGCGGTATGAAACGTCTTTCCGCCCCACATTAATGGCTAGCTCACTCAAGGGACCTCGGCGCCTTTTGGCGCGCTGGCAAAGTTACAGGCACCCGTTGTCACATATTTGTGCAAATGGCACAAAAATACGCGAGTTCGCTGGAAAATTCGCGAACTCGCGGATTTTTTTGCCATTTTGCATGACTTCGCGTACCGTGAATTCGCAAATTTCGCCCATACTTAATCTATTTCAGTCGTGAATCAAGCAGAAATTGGGCAGCGTTCAACAGAATACTCCTAGATGTTTGAATAACAGGTTACCTTCCCAAAGGTACCAAAAACAGTAAGAAGGCAGCTTCTTAATTCTGCAAACTGCAATTCTGGCTCAAAATATCCTCCGGAAGGAATTAGCAACGTATTCAAAATTAACGTACACCACACAAAACCCCCAATTGGGTCAACAGACAAATACACTCGATATAGTCCAGAGGAGTAGTGTGACGTTCCACAAAAAGTACAATCATGTGATGGTTGCACGGTGGTGGAGACTTAAATTTAATCGGTCAAACAACATCACCGGCAGTGACAAATCTGGAGGGGCGCATGTATTTCATCGCGTAATCCCTCAGCCGGGACCTGAAAATCCAGGGGGAAGTCGCGTACCGTTCCCGTGCTGTCGGGGGTTTGTTCACTGTGCCATTTCTTCTCTAGTTTCCGGAAGGCTTGCTTGGAGGCTTGGAGTTCTGGGGTGAACCAGCTGGCCCTCTTGCTGGTGTCTCTGTGGGGGGGTTGGCGCAGTCCTCGATCCAGCGTCTGAGGCTGTGGGCAGCGTCGTCGGTTTTGGAGGGTTCGGTGTGTGGGCAGAGAGCGAGTTTGCGTGTAGTTGGTCTTCGGTGATTTTGATCCAGCAGCGGCGGGGGATCTGTTGGGTGCGGTGGTGTGTGGTGGGTTTCTGGAAGGGGAAGTGGATGCAGCGGTGGTTGGTCCAGAGGAGTTTGGTGGTGTGGCTGACGGAGACGTGCAGGCTTGAGGAGAAGACGGGGTCGAGCATGTGGCTGGCGGAGTGGGTGGGCGTTGTGACGAGTTGCTTCAGTCTGAGGTTGGCGAGGTTATCGATCAGGGTTTTGGAGTTATATAAACTTTATTGTTTAGTTAATTAAAACCATTATAATCATACAAGTAAAAGTAAGAAAAATTTCCTTTACAATAAACAATTAAAAATTCTCTAGAATATGTTTTTAAAAGATGCACTTCGGTAAGACAGTTATTAATATTAAGAACCTTTTTGTTTTAAAATTTCATATTGCTTTCAAGCGCTTTTCAAAGGCTGTCAAGAACTTATTTTTTTTTTTTTTGAAGACCTTTATTGACATTCGTTATTTGTACACAGCCAAGAGCCTACAACCCTGGGGCCGGCTGCAAAGTAAAACACAAAACATGTCAGTGATGTATACATATAGTTCTTAGTGCAATAACGATAGGTCCGGCTTAGCAATGCAGTGCTTGATGTATCACAGTTTTTTTGATTTTGTAGATGCATGACAGTGAATGAAAAACAAACAGTAGAACAGAAAATATGAGACCATTACACGCCTACTGTCATACTATTACGATGAGAGCGAAGCAAGGAATGCCAGGAGCATACAGGGCCGGGGGGTGAACCGGTCTCGCATATCAGTTCGAATATATGAGGCATTAGTCCACTTCCTCATCTAGTGTTAGCACATAGTCAGTGAAGTAGCACCAAAAGTCTTTAGGCCTAGTTTTTGCAGGCAGTTCTTCCTCATAGGTTTGTAGTTTGTCCCTACAACTGGTGATATCACGCAACCAATCTGATAATTTGGGCACTTGCTTGCTGTGCCAGCACCTAGCTATCAGTCTCTTAGCCAGCAATAGTGCTATGACACAGAACCTACGACGGGTAGCTTTAAGTTGTGACACAATACCAAGCAGGCAGGTGCGTATAGTACATTCCAGCTCTGCCTCTATCATCACGGACAACTTCGCTATCACTTCCGTCCAATAATCATGAATCTTGGGACAGGACCACGCTAAATGTATAAACCCTGCGCCCTCTTCATTACATCTTTTGCATCTGTCGTTGTCTTGCAGGCCAAACTTGTGCATACGCGCAGGTGTGTAGTATGCCTGATGCACAAACTTGTAATGGATGATTCTTAGATTGCCATTAGGGGTAAGTATTTGCGTTAGTGCACAAGTCTGCTGCCATTCCTTCTCAGATAGCGGTTCCACCAGCACTGTGTCCCACCTAGCTTTGGCTCTGTCAGTGGTATGTGTTATCTCTGCTTGTGCTGTGGCGTACAGTCTAGACACCAGGTGTGTCAAGTCTTGGGTGGTAATGAGCATCTGCAGCGCTTCCAGGCTATCAAGTTCGGTGGGGAATGTTGGATAGTGTACTTGCATTGCCCGCTTCAGTCTGTAATGTGTGAATGTAAACAGAGGTGTTTTGTTGTGGATATATGTTAAGTCTTCCGAGTTTACAAACCTTCCCTCTTGAAACAGGTCTCCCATTCGTACAAGGCCCACTTGCTGTAAGAGGGACATGCCTACTTTTTCACCCGTGACCGAGAGCGCCTGGTGATAATGTAAATGCATTGCAGGCGCATATAATGGGGTCTTATGGACTAGCTGGCTTAGTTTCCCCCAAGCCTTAACGGTCGCGTCTATGGTGTTGATATCTTGAGCATGCAGTGGCTGCCGGGTATGCGAAATGATCGCTGTGAGCGGTATCGGTGACGCATCCCCCTCCTCTATAGCAGTGTGTGGGAGGTACGGTATGTTGTGGTACCAGTATGCAGCATATTGTGCCTGAGCGCATAGGTAATACAGTAGAAAGTCCGGCACCCCGAAACCACCTCTAATGTATGGAAGTGTTAGTGTTTGGAGGTCCACCCGTGCTTGCTTGCCGGCCCAGATAAGTTTTAACACAAGAGATTTTATACAGCGGAATACTTCTCCGGGCGGAGTGATCGGTATGTTATTAAAAAGATACAGCAGTTTAGGTAGTATGTTCATTTTCACTATCGCTATACGATCCGCTAAGGATAGTGGTAGTTGTATCAAACGGTGTATCTTTTCTTCCAATTTAGAAATGGCTGCTCCATAGTTGGACCTTATAACCACTTCGGGGTCTCTATGGTACAGCACACCCAAATATCGTATTGGCTCTGATTGCCACTCCAATGGGTAGTCAGTTTCCTGAGGAGTTGTCGTGTCAGTTAGAGGAATAATCGAAGATTTGGACCAGTTTATGGCTAACCCTGAATGACCGCCAAATTTGATATACTCACGCAAAATTTGATTTAAAGTTGTGTTTGGATCACAGACGTACAGCAGCATATCATCCGCATACAAAGAGATATGCAATGGCCTGGACGGGAACCGCAATGCCGACGATTTATAATTTTGGCGAATGATACAGGCTAGAGGTTCGAGAGCTAAGGCGAACAACAAAGGCGAAAGCGGACACCCCTGCCTGGTACCACGCTGTATGTGGAATAGGTCCGACACGTGACCATTGATACGAACCCGTGCGCATGGATTAGTGTAAATTAGGGATACCCACTGGACGAAGCGCTTTGGGAAGCCCATTCTTTGTAAAATAGCAATCAAGTATGTCCACTCAATAGAATCAAAAGCCTTGGCGGCATCCAGCATCACGCTACCGCCCTAGTAGATGGTTGGAGGTAGTGCGATAGGGCAAACAACGATCTGGTATTGTGAGAAGTGGAGCGTGTAGGAATAAACCCGGCCTGATCCGGTAGGACCAGGTTCGTCATCAGTGACTTCAACCGTATTGCCAATAATTTCGTCAATATTTTGGAGTCTGTTTTTATGAGAGAAAGCGGCCTATAAGAGTCGCATAGTTCTGAATCTTTGGCAGGTTTAAGTAAAGCGATTATGACCGCTTCACGCAATGTGGGGGGTAGTTCTGCCTTGTCAAAAGCTGCGCCGTACATTTCCACCAAGTGGGGGGCAAGGATATCCACATATTGTTAATAAAACTCATTGGTGCAACCATCGGGACCCGGTGCCTTCCCATTTGGGAGAGTTCCAATATCCTCAGTTACCTCCTCCACCGTGATGGGTGACGCCAAGAATTCCCTCTGCCCATCCGACAGCCAACCTATTGCCACATTTTCCAGATATCGAAAAATCTCATCTTTCTCTGCTACCGGACGTGATCTATATAGATCCTCATACGTGCTCGCAAAGCATTGTAATATTTCCGTGGCGTGCGTGTGTATCGTGCCCCCTTCGGATTTAACGCTTAGTATAGCTGTGTGTCCCCTACCCTCGCATATCTTGGCCGCCAGTACACTGCCCGGTCTGCCCCCTTCCCCATAAGATCTGGCTACATGTTTTATGTCCAGATATTTAATTTCGTCTTCTATGAATGTTTGGTGTTCTGAGTGTAGGTTACGTAGCTCCCCCAACAGTGTGATATCCTGAGTCGTCTCGTAGGCCGTCTCCAGCTCCCTCATACGCGTCTCGCAGCGTGTGATTTGCCTGCGTATGTCTTTAAGATGCCTATCGTGGTGGTCATGCACACACCCCGTATTGTGGCCTTGAATGCCCCCCACAATATACCTGGATCCTCAACTACAGGTTCATTTAATTGAAAGTATTCTTTAATTGCTTTGTGTATGGTATCTGCATAAATCAAATCGGTTAGAGCACGAGAGTTAAATCGCCAATCAAAAGGAGGCGGGGTATATTTAGGGATCGTTAGAGTTAACAATACAGGGTTATGATCTGACAAGGTCCTTGGCAGGACCTGCAGCTCTTGTGTCCATAGTGTGATGTTGTCTGTGCCAAGCCAATAATCCAGTCGCGACCAGCTGTGGTGTAGTGCCGTAATGTGCGTGGCCCCCGGGGCATCAGGGAATTTGTGTCTCCAAATGTCAGTTAGTGACAAATCGGCAAGCATGTGTAGTAGTTTCGCCCTAGATTGTTTGTGAGGTTCTGAAGAATGTGCGGAGCGATCTACCCCCTCCTTAATAGTCACATTCCAGTCCCCCCCACATATAATATGCATATTTGCGAGTGATCTTAAATGCCCCCACAGTTCCTGAAAAAATTCAGGTGCCTCTAGGTTTGGGCCATAAACATTTAGAAGTGTCAGTCTATGACCACGTAGGATGCCAGTCACTATCACATATCTACCCCCAGGGCGCTAATGACTTGATGTACCGTGAAATTCAACCCCCTTCGAACTAGCGTAATCACCCCTCTGGAGTACGATGAGTAGGTAGCCATATATGAGGACTCTGACCGCTTCACGCAATGTGGGGGGTAGTTCTGCCTTGTCAAAAGCTGCGCCGTACATTTCCACCAAGTGGGGGGCAAGGATATCCACATATCGTTAATAAAACTCATTGGTGTAACCATCGGGACCCGGTGCCTTCCCATTTGGGAGAGTTCCAATCACCTCAGTTACCTCCTCCACCGTGATAGGTGATGCCAAGAATTCCCTCTGCCCATCCGACAGCCAACCTATTGCCACATTTTCCAGATATCGAAAAATCTCATCTTTCTCTGCTACCGGACGTGATCTATATAGATCCTCATACGTGCTCGCAAAGAATTGTAATATTTCCGTGGCGTGCGTGTGTATCGTGCCCCCTTCGGATTTAACGCGTAGTATAGCTGTGTGTCCCCTACCCTCGCATATCTTGGCCGCCAGTACACTGCCCGGTCTGCCCCCTTCCCCATAAGATCTGGCTACATGTTTTTTTGTCCAGATATTTAATTTTGTCTTCTATGAATGTTTGGTGTTCTGAGTGTAGGTTACGTAGCTCCCCCAACAGTGTGATATCCTGAGTTGTCTCGTAGGCCGTCTCCAGCTCCCTCATACGCGTCTCGCAGCGTGTGATTTGCCTGCGTATGTCTTTAAGATGCCTATCGTGGTGGTCATGCACACACCCCATATTGTGGCCTTGAATGCCTCCCACAATATACCTGGATCCTCAACTACAGGTTCATTTAATTGAAAGTATTCTTTAATTGCTTTGTGTATGGTATCTGCATAAATCAAATCGGTTAGAGCACGAGAGTTAAATCGCCAATCAAAAGGAGGCAGGGTATAATTAGGGATCGTTAGAGTTAACAATACAGGGTTATGATCTGACAAGGTCCTTGGCAGGACCTGCAGCTCTCGTGCCCATAGTGTGATGTTGTCTGCGCCAAGCCAATAATCCAGTCGCGACCAGCTGTGGTGTAGTGCCGTAATGTGCGTGGCCCCCGGGGCATCAGGGAATTTGTGTCTCCAAATGTCAGTTAGTGACAAATCGGCAAGCATGTGTAGTAGTTTCGCCCTAGATTGTTTGTGAGGTTCTGAAGAATGTGCGGAGCGATCTAGCCCCTCCTTAATAGTCACATTCCAGTCCCCCCCACATATAATATGCATATTTGCGAGTGATCTTAAATGGCCCCACAGTTCCTGAAAAAATCCAGGTGCCTCTAGGTTTGGGCCATAAACATTTAGAAGTGTCAGTCTATGACCACGTAGGATGCCAGTCACTATCACATATCTACCCCCAGGGTCGCTAATGACTTGAAGTACCGTGAAATTCAACCCCCTGCGAACTAGCGTAATCACCCCTCGGGAGTACGATGAGTAGGTAGCCATATATGAGGACTCTGACCAGCGGCCACCTATGTGTTTGTGTGTGTTGGGTGCAATGTGTGTCTCCTGTAGCACTGCAATATCAATTTCCCATCTATTCATGTAGGCAAACACCTGTCGTATTTTTTCGGCTGCGTGAAACCTCGAACATTCCACGTGAGGAAGTTAACATGTGCTCTTCCAGTACCTCTAGTTACCCGGGCCATACAGTAAACCAATGGATCAGCTTTGTTAACAAATCACAATCAGAAACAGTGCTAAACATTGTCATCCCAGATGAAGTTAAGTGCTCCCTACCAGCCAATCGCTCCGCACAACCCTTTAAATAAACATGTAGTAGTTGCTTTGGTCTCATAACATGAACAGTGCCCCAACTTCCCCTACCCCCTCCCACTCCAGCAACCCAAAACTGCCGAAGCCACTTTCCCTCTGTGAACATCCCCAAATACCAAGAACAACTGATGTGGGGATTACCCTTGTGGAGGTCCGCTTGGGGCACAACTCTACACCCAACTGAATGAGTGTGGATGATTCACATATCAGACAATTCACATACGTTTGCTCTGCCCACCCAACTCAGACTCGTCCGAAGTACATAAGCGTCCTGACGTAATACACGAATGTCAGCAGTGGAATACCCAAATCGCAAAGCATTGTAATATGCATGGAACAATCATACAGTTCAGGATTGTACTATTGACAGCTATGCACGATCCAGCACACACCGGTCGACTGGTACCAACCATCTTCCCCTAGCTTCCTGCCTTAGAGGTTAATGATGAGGTGAACTCGCGTTTTGGAACGTTATCAGGAGTACAATGTTGTAAGAATGACCCAAAATGCATGTGTAGTGCATTGTGAACCCCTCCATCGAACCTGCAGTGTGAGAGATGTACTATATAAACATGACATCCCCAGGCAAGCAAAGTATTGCAAATATCCGGATCTCCTGAAACCAAAGATATGTGGAGGCAATAAGGCTGTGCTGATCCATGGCAATCAGTGTGTGTCAGCAATAGACCATTCATTTTCTAGTTTTAAGGCACAATGACTCCTAAAGTGGGGGCACCTGAGTATCGTAGCATATGTAGTTACCTACCAAATCTTTTCCAAGTTCTGCCACTGTGAACGTTCCCACACGGTGCCTGATAATATATAAAACTGGAAGGACAGCTGTTACCTGCAGCAGTCATCTCTGTCCATCAGACGTGATCCCTGAAAACATCCCTGATGCAATATAACGCTGCCACTGCCCTATTCTGTCCCGGGATCAGTAGCTCAGGTAATAAGCAGTCAACATCTTACCACAGACCCTGAGGATAGCCACTCCACACGCCGATCACCTTCAGTCCGAATCCCGTTGCTGCTCCTCACGGGCTTTTGCCTTAGACTGCTGCATTGCCTTTTTAACAAATTCCTGTGCGGCCTTTGGTGTGGATAAGATCACTGGTTTACCTTCCCAAGATACTCGCAATCTGGCCGGGTACAGCATTGAATAGTTGATGTTGAGGTCTCTAAGTTTGGATTTTGCAGATGCAAATTCTTTCCTCGCTTGATGCACAGCTACAGTGTGATCCGGATAAAATTCGAGTGTGTTACCTTGGTAGGTAATCGTACCTTTCTCACGGGCCAGTCGCATTATAGTGTCTCTATCTCGGTAATTCAGAATCCTGGCCACTATCGGTCGCGGTGTAGCCCCCAGTGGTGGACGTGGGGCTAGGGACCTGTGCGCCCGCTCCACGATGAAGACCGGAGACAGCGCTCCCTCGCCGAATATATCCTTGCACAGCTGTTCTACGTAGATCTCCATGCGGCCTGTGTTGGTAGATTCCGGCAGTCCTGTGATGCGTACATTGTTGCGCCTGGAACGCGCTTCCAACTTCTCCTCCTTCGCCTTGATTACCTCCAGTACGCGCTCCATACCGGAGCATTTAGAGGAAGTCGCGCGGGACTCGTCCTCCACCGTGGATATTCTGTTCTCGGCCGTGTCCAAGCGTTCACCATGTTTGTCTAGTTTCGCAGACATGCCATCCATTCTGCATGTTAAGTTGTCCAGCTTGCCATTAATGTCTTGTAGGTTCGCCTGTATGGCCAGCAGTATTTTCTCCATATTAGTATTAGCCGCCAGTTCAGCCGGTGCGTCCCCATCAGCCATCTGCTCCATGGGCTTAAGCGTTTTCTTGCTTTCAAATGAAATCTTCTGCTGCTGTTTATCAGGCTTTCCCATCTTCTCCCGGGGGATGGTGTGGCGCTTGTGTGGCCTGGAGCGACGATCTGGTCACTCTGTCGGATGTCGCCGTTTTGCCTGAGTGGTGGCTCGTGACCTGCTAGGGCACTCTCGGATCAGGACTTCCGTGCCATATGTCTCTGTGTCCACCTTTTGCGTGATGTAGGCAATTGGTGAATATGGAGGGGACCTTGGTGCAGCAGTGCACAATGACAGAGGCAGATTGTAGTATTGTGACAGATCCGACAAGCGCGCGCTTTTATTCGCAACTGTGACCCCAGTTGAACATGTGCTGAGCGCTGGCACTCCTGCGTTTCAAGGGGCACTGTATGGACATCCGGGCGCCGGGGTATATATCGTTGATTCCCACTCTGCGCAGGTCAGCGTGTCGCATTCCCCTGACCCCGGCGGCCACAGCAGATCCGAGCCGATGCAGTCAGAGCGTATGCGCAATTTCTTCCGCGCCCTGCCGACCGTGTTAGGAGCCGCTGGTGCCCCGATGACCCCCAGTGCAGACGCCCGGTTACCTCCTGCACCCACCGTGCTGCCAATGTATCCTGGGAGACCAATGACTCGCTCCCGCTCTCCCGTGATGTAGTCACCACCAGCAAGCAACGCCGCGGTCTTATTGCCCCAGATTCCCGTTAGTTATCACATGCGGGACAGATCGCGCAAAAGGTCGAGACCGCCCGCTCCAGCACCCATTGTCCTACGTCAGGCATACCTCGGTGCACGCTGTCGGTGTCTGCAGCTGTCGCCAACGAAGCTCAGCTCTCACTGCAGGCGGTCGTCTCAACCCCTCCAGTCACAATAGTGTCAGCGGCATCGGTGTTAATGATCCCCGACCTGCGCTTCCACTTTGCTGATCGCTGCCGGTGTCCGCAAAATCCTCAGCGCGCCGCCATCTTGTGCTCGCCACTGTCCACACCAACGGCGACCAGGCGACATGAGGGCAAGATCGCCAGCTGTGCCAATGTAGTCCTCAACAGGTGCTGTCCTCCGATCGCCGGCCTGCCGCTAGGTGTCTCGTGTCGTACAGGCACCGGGCGTCACACCATCCTCTCAGGCTCCCCTCCGTGACCGCTCCGGAGCCGGCCGCCATCTTGATCACAGCGTCCGTCCGGTGAGCGCCGCTTTCCGCTTGATAACTCTGCTATTCCTTCACCATATGAGCCGCCGATCTCTCAGATTGTGCACAGCATTCTCCCACACACGTTTATGGGGTCTGCGGACGGTCTTGCCGGCCTTAGGCAGTAAAAACACGCATTCTCGTGGTCGTCCGGCGGAGCTGTGATATTATCCAGCCATTCCGCTGTGCGCCCCCTAGCGCCTCCAAGGCTGTCAAGAACTTTATCAGCTTGCAATTGATTATGGGGTCTGTTGAATCCAGTGCACCAATAATGGCAGACCTACAGGTACATAGTCTCTTGACCCTAAAAATGTTCTTTAAAAAGTACGTGCGCTCCCGGTTCAGAGACTTACAGTGGCATTTGATGTGGATTATATTTTCTTTTGTGGTGCCACATAGTCGACAGACTACTGAATCTGAACGTTTCCAGACCGGTTTGTCCGCCAGAGTTGGTAATTTGCCAAATCTCAGAACCATTAGCCTTTTCTTAATGAAGACCGAATATGTTGTTTCTAGATAGGCAGCCGGGGTGAGTTTTTTATAACTATTAATCACAGTCCAAGAATGGGAACGGTCTAGATTGTGGAGTTGTTGTCCTTGTTCTCGAGGTGAAAGTTCAGGTCTCCAAGGAGGATGTAGTCAGTGGAGGTCAGGGCGTGCGTGCCGATCAAGTCGGCAATGGAGTCTCTGAACTGGGGCGGGGTCCGGGGGGTCGGTAGACGAGGGTGCCTCTGAGGGTGGAGTTAGGGTCTGTGTGGATTTGGAAATGCATGTGTTCAGCGGTGCGGAGTGCATCGTCGGTGCTAGTCGAGACCCTGATGCTGTTCTTGTGGACGATGGCGATTCCTCTTCCGACTCCGTTAGGGCGGTGTCTGCGGGTGATCTTGTAGCCATTTGAGATGGCTATGGCGACGTTGGGTGCGGAGGAGCCATTAAACCAGGTCTCTGTCAGGAAGGCGCCGTCTGGGGATGTTGTGTAGAGCAGGTCCCAGAGCTCGACGGCATGCTTGCGTGCGGAGCGGGTGTTCAGTAGTATGCATCGGAGGTGGTTGGGGTCTTGGCGGGTGGTTCGTCTGAGGCTGGTGTAGCTGCAGTTCCGGCAGGTGAAGGGGCCGTGTGTGCATTTCGGGGCGGCCTTGAAACAGGTGTGGCTCCGTCCGGAGTTGACAGTGTGCAGAGTGATGACATCGTAGTGGCGGCGGTCATCGTGGCGGGTGCGGGGCCATGTGTTCTGGCACTGGGTGCGGTCCAGGCATGGACGGACGCAGACGGGCTTGTCTTCGGCGCGGCCACGCAGCAGCCGGCATATATGGGGAGGTGGGAGGGAGGAGCAGCTGGGAGGTGGGAGACGGGGGCAGCAAATGGGCAGTGGGCAGTCAGGGGGGCGGGGCCGCAGGGGACGCAGCAGCGAGGGCGTTGAGGGAAAACAAAGGTAACAGAAGGATAAAGGGGCACAGAAACGAGGGAAAAATGAGTGGCACAGAGGGCAGAAGGGCACAAAAAACAAATGGAACAAAAGGCAGAAGGGCACATAAAACAAGGGAAAAACGAGTGGCACAGAGGGCAGAAGTGCACAAAAAAACGAGTGGAACAGAAGGCAGAGGGCACAAAAAAGGAGTGGAACAGAAGGCAAAAGGGGCACAAAAACAAGGGAAAAACGAGTGGCACAGAGGGCAGAAGGGCACAAAAAAACAAGTGGAACAGAAGGCAGAAGGGCACAAAAAACGAGTGGAACAGAAGGCAGAAGGGCACAAGAAACGAGGAAAAAACAAGTCGCACAGAAGGCAGAAAGGCACAAAAAAACGAGTGTAACAGAGGGCAGAAGGGCACAAAAAACGAGTGGAACAGAAGGCAAAAGAGGCACAAAAACAAGGGAAAAACGAGTGGCACAGAAGGCAAAAAGGGCACAGAAATAACGGAAAAACGAGCGGCACAGAGGCAAAATACAGAATACAGAAATACAGGGGTAGCTAAGAACAAAAGGCAGAACGGGCAGAGAGGCACAGGGGCAGCGAGGGGAACAGAAGGGAAAACGGGGCAGGGACACGGGGGCAGCGAGGGGTACAGAATGAAAGACTGGGCAGAGAGAGCACGGGGACAGCGAGGAGAACAGAGGGAAGAAAAAAGGGCATAGACCACGTACAGGCAGCGGGGGAAGACAGACAACAGCAGTCACAGACACAACAATGAAAATACAGGCAATACAACAAAAGAAATAAAGCGGAGGATGAACAAACCTACCTACGGCCTACCACTGGCCACCAGGGATGAGGTGCAGGTGGAAGCCTGCGGGTGGTGGAGTTCCTCGAACTTCTTCAGCAGCAGCAGCTGGGGCAGGGACACACAGGCGGTGCTGTGCGGAGGGGGAGCAACCTACGTGGTAGGGACAAGGGTCACAGCTTTTCGGAAGGTGTCTGCCATCTGTCGTGCAGACTGAGATAAAGTTACGGTGTGACTTGTGCATGCAGCAGTCATCTTGATGGTGTTGATCATCGTCTGAGCAGATGTTACCATGCCAGCAGTTGAGTGATGGCACGGCATAATGAGCGCAGTTGGCTGCTATCTTATTGGTGGTGGTGTTGTCATCTGCGCAGGAGTTGCTGCACTAGTGTATAGAGGAGGACGTCACAATGTTGAGCCATTCATGTTAGCAGCCATTTTGAGGAGGAACATACGCATTAGCGGCACCCTTTTGAAGTCTGGCCAGTGCTGTGCTGAAAGTGGTAACAGTGTGGGGCACACCTTGTGCTTTGCTGCCCACGGTGACAGGCACACCTTGTGAAGTGCATTCAGCGTTATTACCAGGTCTAGTGCAGTGCAGGAAGTGGTTCCGGTGACGGGCACACTTTGTGCTTGTTTTTATCACGACAGGCACACCTTGGGTTGTACATTCAGCATTTGTACCAGGCACAGTGAGGGGCACCTTGGTTTTAGAGTAATCGGTGCTCTTGCACATCTATTTTATTCAGTTTCTGCCCAATTCTCATATGTTGTGTAATGGTCACTTCAATTGGCAGTATTGCCCTGAAGTGTTCATCCAGTTACTGTTTGGTGAGTGGCTTACTAATTGACTTATATGTGTATTATGTTGTATGGTCAGTTCTCATTTATCTTTTGCCCTCTTGTGTAAGTCTATTATTGTTCGGTGATTGCCACTTCTATTAACTTATTTGTCTGGCGTGATTGTTGGTGAGTAGTGCTTAATTATATTACAGGGTGTGTGTCCACTTTAGTGGGTAGCCTAGACAGTGTAAGTGTAGTACGGCAAGCATTCAGCCTTTACCATTTTTCTTAGCAGAACCGGGAGAACCTCCAATACCTTGGGATTTATGGTTTTATCTATTTGAAGCTAATGTGGAGGCACTAGAGGAAGGTGAATGCTCGGAGGAAAGACATTTGTCCTTGTTGAAGCATAAATTAGGTGTTTAGGGTTGAGAGAGTTTAAAAATGTACCTATAATAGAGAATGCACGGAGTATGGGAGTGTATCAATATAAAATCAAACAGATGCAAGAAAGCTTTGGCAGAACACAATGTGATTATGGAACAGTTTAAATTTTATTCAAGGGCACAGAAAGATTAAATCATTAACCACTTTGTATCTGCACTAAGGGGTTTAGCGGTGACATGGCATTTTGATCACAAGATGTATGACCAAGTACTAGGGGGCCAACTTCTCATGAAGACCAAATCAAGAAAATACAAGAGAAATTATGGTTTCAATCAATCAATCAATCATACCATTTGTAAAGTGCACTACTCACCCGTGAAGGTCTCAAGGCGCTGGGGGGAGGGGTGCTGCTACTGCTCAAATAGCCAAGTCTTGAGTAGCCTCCTGAAGGTAAGTAGGTCCTGGGTCTGTCGTAAGAGAATGGGGAGGGTGTTCCAGGTTTTGGCGGCGAGGAGGGAGAACGGTCTGCCGCCGGTGGTCGGATGGAGGGGACGCTGGCGAGGTCGGCGGAGCGGAGCTGGCAGTTCGGGGTTCAGACGATGAGTCATCTGTTGAGGTATGCCCGACCGGTGTTGTGGAGTGCTTTGTGTGCATGGGTGAGGAGCTTGAAGATGATCCTCTTTTTGACGGGAAGCCAGTGCAGGTCTTTCAGGTGGGGTGTGATGTGGCTGCAGCGAGGGATCTCGAGGATCAAGCGTGCAGAGGCGTTCTGTATGCGTTGTAGTTGTTTCAGGAGTTTGGCCTAGGCTCCTGCGTAGAGAGCGTTGCCGTAGTCCAGTCTGCTGCTGACGAGGGCCTGGGTGACCATTCTTTTTGTTTCGGTGGGGATCCACCTGTAGATCTTGCGGAGCTTGCGGAGGGTGTTGAAGCAGGAGGACGAGACGGTGTTGACTTGCTTGGTCATGGAGAGTGTTGAGTCGAGGATGAACCCTAGGTTACATGTGTGGTCCGTGGGTGTTTGTGCTGCTGCCAGTGCGGTCGGCCACCAGGAGTCGTCCTTCGCCAAGGATTAGGACTTCCGTCTTGTCTAAGTTCAGCTTCAGACAGCTGTTCTTCATCCACTCGGCGGCAGCTTTCATTCCTTCTTGGAGGTTGGTTTTGGCGGTGAGGGGGTCCTTGGTGAGGAAGAAGATCAGCTGGGTGTCATCGGCGTAGGAGATGAGGTTGAGGTAGTGTAGTCAGGCGACATGAGCGAGTGGTGCCATGTAGAAGTTGAACAATGTTGAGCTGAGGGATGATCCTTGGGGTATGCTGCAGATGAACTCTGTGGCTTTGGATCGGAAAGGGGGGAGGCGGGTGCTCTGGGTTCTGCCAGAGAGGAAGAGGTGGTCCAGTTCAGAGCTTTGTCTCGGATCCCTGCATCGTGGAGGCGTGTGCATAGGGTGTGGTGGCAGACAGTGTCGAAGGCGGCTGATAGGTCCTGATGTCATCGGTGGCAGCGATGAGGGCAGTTTCGGTGCTGTGGCTGCTACAGAACCCAGACTGGGATGGGTCCAGGAGGCTGTTCTCCTCGAGGTAGCAGGTCAGTTGTCTGTTGACGGTCTTCTCAATGACCTTTGCCGGGAACAGGAGCAGGGAGATGGGTCGGACGTTCTTGAGGCCCTTTGGATCAGCCTTGGGTTTTTTGAATAGGGCGTTGATCTCAGCAGTCTCGAAGGAGATGTTGATGGCCTTGCGGAGATGAGGTGTGAGTGGGTCGCTGGCTTTGTTGAAGATGTTGTGTGGGCATGGGTCTGACGGAGAGCCGGAGTGGATGGTGTTCATGATTTTGATGGTGTCATCGTCGTTTATGTTGGTCCAGGTGTGCAGGGGATCGGTGTGGATGGTGGCTGTGAGGTCGGAAGTCTCGGTGGTTGTCGGGGCGGTCAGGGTATTGAAGCTGTCGTGGATATCTGAGATCTTGCGATGGATGAAGGTGGTGAGGGCGTCGCACAGGTCTTGTGAAGGTGGGATGTCGTTGGAGTTTGAGTTGTGGTTGGAGAGCTCTTCACGATGTTGAAGAGCTCTTTGCTGTTGTGTGTGTTGTTGTCTAGGCATTTTTTTAAGGAGGCCCTTTTGGCGGATCTGATGAGGTGATGGTGTCTGCAAATGGCGTTCTTGTGAGCTGCGTAGCTATCCGGTGTCTGATCGCGGTGCCATATCGTCTCTAGTTTTTGGCAGGTTTGCTAGGAGGCCTGGAGGTCCACGATGAACCAGCTGGCTTTCTTGTTGGTGTGTCTGATGGAGGGTTTCTTGATTGGGGCAAGAGTGTTGGCGCAGAGGAGGATCCACTGTCTGAGGTTGCGTGCGCCAGTGTCGGGGTCGGTGGGGTTGACGGGTGGGCTTCGGGCGAGGGTGGTGTTTACCTGGTCTCCGGCGACTTTGCTCCAGCAGCAGCGAGGGATCTGTTGAGTGCGGTGGTGCATGGTGGGTTTCCGGAAGGTGAAGTGGATGCAGCGATGGTCGGTCCAGTGGAGTTCGGTGGTGTGGCTGAAGGCGACGTGGGGGCTTGCGGAGAAGATGGGGTGAAGCGTGTGGCCGGCAGAGGGGGTGGGTGTTGAGACAAGCTGTCTGAGTCGGAGGTTGGCAAGGTTGTCAATCAATGTGGTGGTGTTGGTGTTGTTGTTGTTCTTGAGGTGTAAGTTCAGGTCCTGCGATGGCGTCGCTGAACTGTGGCCAGAGTCCGTGGGGTCTGTAGACGAGGGTTCCTCTGATAGTGGTGTTGGGATCAATATGGATCTGGAAGTACAGGTGTTCGGCAGTGCTGAGGGGGTCATCGGTGCTGGTTGAGACTCTGAGTGTGTTCCTGTGGACAATGGCAATTCCTCCTCCTGTTCCGATGGTGCGGTCCCTGCGAGTGATCTTGTAGTCATCAGGGATGGCTATGATGATGTTGGGTGCCGAGGAGGGGGTTCATCCAGGTCTCCGTCAGGAAGTAGACATCTGGGGAGGTGGAGTCGAGTAGGTCCCAGAGTTTGATGGCGTGTTTTCGGGCGGAGCAGGTGTTGAGTAAGATGCATCTAAGGTGTTTGCGTCCTTTCTCAGTAGGTGGATTGGCGGAACGGATTCTGGTGAAGCTGCAGCTCCGGCAGGTGAAGGGTCCTTGGGTGTGCTTCGGGGCGGCCAGGAAGTAGGTGTGTGATTGTCCGGTGTTTAGTGCGTGGAGGGTGCTGATGTCGTAGTGGTGACGGGCATCATGGCGTTCACGGGGCCAGGGGGTCTGGTGCTAGGTGCGGTCCAGGCATGGACGGGCGCAGACGGGCTTGCCTTAGGCGCGCATTTCACGCGCCAACAGTAGGAGGGGAGGTGGGAGGGAGGAGCAGCTGTGATGCGGGAGTGGGGTGGCGAAATGGGCGACCAGGGGGGCAGAGACGCAGGGGTCGCATTGGCGGGAAACTGGCGAAGAAAAGTGCACAGAGGGCAAAACAAGGGGAGCGCAGAGACAAAGGAGGGAAAAACGAAGGAGATAAAATACGAGGCAGCAATACAGAATAGACAAAAAACGGCAGTACCGGACTACCGAGACAGAGGGGCCTCGAACCTGCGGCGGTGACAGGCAGCAGAGGCACACTGGTGGAGCTGTGCGGTATGGGGGGAGCGACCTGCCTGAAGATAGGGTCAAGGGTTGCTCTCCTTACCGCGCTGCGGCCGCCATATAAGGGGAGGTGGGAGGGAGGAGCAGCTGGGAGGCAAGAGTGGGGCGGTGAATGGGCGAGCAGTGGGGCGGGCCGCAGGGGATGCAGCAGCGGAAAACTGGCGAAGTCAAGGGCACGGAGGGCAAAATAAGGGGGCGCAGAGACAAAGGAGGGAAAAACTAAGGAGACAAAATACAAGTCAGTAATACAGAATAGACAAGGCAGCAATACGAACAAGCATTGGAATAGCCAATAGGTCTCGCTTTTGGGCCTTATAAGTATTTAGTTATCCAGCACAATATCCTTGGTGCACAACATCAAGTGTTGCACGGCTAAACACTTATAAGGTCCCAAAGGCTAGACCTATTGGCTATACCCCTGGCCTGCTCTCTCTTCCTGAGGACGGCGGAAGAAGGAGGGATCAAGGAGCAGAGGAGGAGGCTTGAAACAACAGGGAGTGGAGACTGGGAGACAGGAGGACGGGCATCGGGTGGTAAGAGGAATCGATAGGAGACGTGGCAGTGGTGAGAGAGTTGTGCTGAGCAGATCAGAAAGAATGAGAGGGGTAAGGGGAAGAAAGAAAATAAAGACGTGGTAGAAGAGGATGAGCGAATGCAGAAAATGATGCCTGAAGAAGAATGAAAATGGAGTAAAAATGCAGGAAAAGAGAAGGGCCAAAGGTAAAATACCATAAATGGGAAGGGATAAGCAAAGGGGAAGGGTGAGAGTCCCAAAAAAAGTGAAAGAAGAGAAATTGGGGAGAAGAGCAGAACAAAGAAGATGAAGGGGAGTGATACAATGGGGATGAGAGAAGACAGGATGCGGCATGAGAGTAAGAAGGAAGGAGAAAAGACGTCCTAATGGGCAAGACTTATGGTTAATGGACAAAGAAGACGTGTCAGGTGATAAGAGGATGAGAAACGCAGGTCTCCGTGGGAACTGGGGCATCATGGGCTACTGGCTCCATTTTAAGTCTTTGGACCAAACCATGTCCAGCAGATTTGAGAAAAGGATGTTGGATCTATTTTTGTTGGTAGCCTGACACATGCCTGCCCTGCCACAGTCTGTCTTTTAGGAGTGCCATTGCATATTACAGGCTCAGTTGGCCTGCCACTAACATGGGCCTAATGGGGCTTTTCAACAATTTTATGCTAGCCAGTCTCCCTCTGCTGGACTGGGCTGAGGTAGAAGGACTGGGAGAAACGAGCTGCAAGCTCTGCTTGAACATAGGACAGACTAACCCCGAAAGCCATCCTTTTTTGGTCCAGACCCTTGCCTGTGGGTGTGTCTGGAACCTGCATGGTTTGGGTGAATCTGCATGCTGCACAAGATCACGCAAAATACGTCACTGAGGGAGTGCTAAAAATACGAACTCACCCTGACCAAAGCACAGGACTTTTTCAGGACATTAGTGTAGGGCTGAAACGTGTTGGTGTAATTGGTGAATTTATAGTCATAGAAACACTGCATCCTACAACCCTGATCGTATTATATATTTGTAATCTTTTCCATCCATCTCGCGAATAATGGGACAACCTTGAGTGGATGAGGGATTTTTATCTTTAAGTCACGCCCCCTATTTAACATTTTTTCAAAAGAGCTCTCTGGAACACGGTTGAGCCCACCCTGACCTTTAGGAGTTAGAGTGAGGCTAATGATGAAGCATGCCACTGATTAAGTGGGAGAGAGTTATATAGAAAATTCAAGTTTTTTTCTTTTTCCCATTGATGTGGCAAGTAAGTTCTAGTCCCCATTTGCGGCTGCCTTTGCTCTTGAGGCCCCCCTGTCATTGGTGTCCAAAACCTGCCAGGCTTCCTCCACCAGCATTAGGTGCTAAGAGCTGCAGTCAGGCAGAAAGACAGCGACAGACTGCCGCTCCCTAAAGGAAGTCATTTCCGTTCCCAAGAAGTCATTGGTTCCTAAAGACTGGCGGGGCTGGGGAAGAGTGCGACAGGCGTGTGCCTTCTAAATGGCCAGCGATGCTTCTGAAAGGGCTTACATATTAGAAAAGCTGATATGACTGACTCCGCTTCAGCTCAACAGTTCCGACAGCAACGAGTCTTCCTGTGGGACAGGACGGTGGGTGGCAGCGTCCAGCTCGGCAGGGAGTTGTGAGGGAGCACCAGGGCCCAACTGACATAAGCCCAGACACACCTGCCTTTCCCTCTAACACTTCTACTTGACAGTGAAAGATAAAGAAAGGAGGGGTCGGGGATGGACTGAGAGAAAAGAAAGGTGGGGGGGAGACATAAAGAAATGAGAATGAGGAGAGGGAAACAGGGAGTGGGCAGATAGAAAGAGAGCAAGGGACAGGCAGAGACACAGTCTGAGAGTAGTGTTCTGTGGGGAATTCTGGACCATTCTCTCAAGGGCAGCCTCTCTTTAAGGCAATGAAAGAGAGAAGACCCCACTTGTTCCAGGGAACAGGGTACTCAAGACTAATAAAGCCAGAAAGGGAAATCCCTGGAAACTGCAATATATCCTTATCACACCATTCTTTCATATCAATATATCATAGAGTCTTAGGTTAAATTCCCAATATATTTGCCAACTAAAGTGTAACGTTTGCAGTATTTTTTATTAAAAACACAAAAAGAAGATTTTTTCTATTTTTGTGAGTTTTAAAAATTTCAGAAATATTCCTGCACACATATACATCAACAATACACTGTGAAATAAAATACATAGCATGAAAACAATTTGTCCATAACATTTAATTACAAAAAGCATTAAAAAAACATTATCAACATAACACAAAATCACAATTAATCCTCATTACCCCCTTCGTTAAGCAATTCTAATGCTCTTACTAGACCTTGCTGAGATCCAATAGCCCTATGTATTTTGTATAGAGCCTACAGTACAAGACTTTCTGTGTATCTGCGGCCTCCCAAGCTTTGTTTGGATTCTATACACAAAACAAGTGCGTCGGCGCGTTTCTGTGTTTATAGCCAATGGATGTGGAAACACCTTCTTCAGGACAGTGATTCTTTTGGGGTCACTTCTCTGAATTTATTGGATTCCTTCTCTTTGTTTAGAGAGGATATTATTTGGTAACTTGCTGTTTTTATCCTTTTTTTTCCCTTCTCCTAACTCTTTCGGGATGATATTCCACGAAAAACCTTTATAAAAATTGTTTTTGGACGTTCAACACTTTTCTCCTGGCGAGTACTTATATATCAAATTGATGACTCTGCTCCCGTGTAATAATATTACCGTCTGCTCCAATCTGGTTACGTTGAGCTTGTGTTGGCCCAATAGAAAGTTCTAGATCTTGACTGCGGGAGGTGTCTGGGAGATACTTTTTCCTCTTTTCTCCCGGATGCTTTAAAACAGGATATGTTCTGCGTTACGTGGTGCACCTCGCTCCTCTTCTCGTTCTTCCGCAAAAGACCCCAAAAGAATCACTATCCTGAAGAAGGTGTTTCCACATCCATTGGCTATAAACACCGAAACGCGTTGATGCACTTGTTTTGTGTATAGAATCCAAACAAAGCCTGGGAGGCCTCAGATGCACAGAAAGTCTGGTACTGCAGGCTCTATACAAAAGACATAGTGCTATTGGATCTCAGCAAGGTCAAGTAAGAGCATTAGAATTGCTTAACGAAGGGCGTAATGAGGATTAATTGCAATTTTGTGTTCTGTTGATAATGTTTTTTTAAATGCTTTTTGTAATGAAATTTTATAGACAAATTGTTTTCATACCATGTATTGTATTTTACAGTGTATTGTTGATGTATATGTTTTCCGGAATATTTCTGAAATTTTTAAAACTGTCACAAAAATAGAAAAAAATCTTCTTTTTGTGTTTTTAATAAAAAAATACTGTAAGCATTACACATTAGTTGGTATATATATTGGGAATTTAACCTAAGACTCTATGATACATTGGTACAAAAGAATTAAAGAATGGTGTGAATAAGGATATATTGTGGTTTCCAGGGATTTACCTTTCTGTCTTTATTAGCCTCTCTTTAAGGTCAGAAGATCTGGGGCAGAGCACGACAGATGCCAGGCCTGTTGCTCTACAGAGCCCACAGGGTCTGTGTAAGTGTCAGACACATAGCTAGAGCCATCCGAGTGACTGAAGCACCCCCAGCCTTTCTTGACTCTCAGTGTCATGAAGTCAAAGCTGCTGGAAACGTGAAAAGATTCTTGCAGTGCATCAGATTTGAGACGTGTGGGGTGAAGGTACTAAAGCGCCAGTGAATCAGGACAGGAGCCTCAGACGTCCATTGGCAGCAGACCCCACATGTCCAGCTGAGCACCGCTGGAGTTTAGCTATGCTTGCCTTCTGTGAAAGGGGGGGGGCAGCGGAAGGGGGGATTTGTGCATTTATCTGCCCTCCATCACCTCGAAGACTGTAAGTGACACAAGCGCCCATGTCAGTGCTTGGCTTTTCACAACAGCAGGTTCATTCATTCACAGTTGTGGCAATAAACTGTGGTGTGCAAAAAATGTTCAAGGAAGGGCTTATTGACTCGACCGAGACGCAGCCCTGCAATGCCAGGGGTTCTGCGGTGCATGTCAGCAGCAAACAAAGTGCAGCACACCCTGCCTCCAAAACAAAAAGAATCCTCTTAGAAGTGTGTAACTCATGTATGGCTGCTCAGCCTGGTCTCACGCTGCCCAGGTGGCTGATGGGAAGTATGTTCCAGAGCCGGAAATTACCATAATGTCGTCTGGAAGAAGCTGCACCGTCTACATTAGGTGTGATTATAACAAACACATCCCAGGCGACTTATAACTGACTTCACAGAGAACTGTGGACTGAGATGACATACTCTACACACAGGGGCGCAGCTACCGTTGGGGCAGCAGGTGCAGTGGCACGGGCCCATGGATCTCTGATCATGGCACATTTTACTTTCCTAGCAGCAGTTAAAGGGGCCACCAGGGTTCATGGCATCTACGCTTGTAAATACACACTTTTTAAAATACCACAACGGCACCATGGATTTCTCCCACGCGGAAGACAGGGCTGGAGGTAGAGACTCCTGAGCTCTCGCAGTTCAGTCATTAGAGATAGTGGAAGGAAATTCAACCTAAACCCCCCATTAGTAACTACACTGTTAGACCACGAGTTTAGCACGGTGGTAACACCATACTATCACAAAAAGACACCCAGCCGCGAGACTCGCTCTGTGGTGGTGGGGGAGTGGGAGGAGCGTTAAGGCTGGCGGGGCTAGGGAAGAGTGCACCAGACCCGTGCCTCCTAAACGGCCAGCGTGGTTCTGAAAAGGCCTTAGATATTAGAAAAGCTGATATGACTGACTCCCGTCCAGCTCAACAGTTCCGACAGCAACGAGTATTCCTGTGGGACAGGACGGTGGGAGGCAGCGTCCAGCTCGGCAGGGAGTTGTGAGGTAGCACCAGGGCGGAATCCGCAAATGAATCTCAAAGCCATTGTGGCTTCAAAGGCGCCAGGATGGGGGGTGACGCGACCTCGCCTCTCGCAATCAAGGTCAAGAATCAGGCCCTGAAAGTGCAAATGGCGGAGACAAAGCCCCTTCAGCTGGAGTTTTTGGGGCAGCAGGGGTGAGTGAGATGTCCCATGGAGGGAGAGCAAATGGACTCTTATGTAAAGCATCAACAATCTTGAGGGCTTTCAAGGGGGCATGCTGAGTGCCAGCACTCAGGAAGGGTTGTACGAGATTACACCCTACCCCAAATACTTGAACGAGACTCTTGGACATTGTACTAAAAAACTTCCGTTTTATGGAGCAGAAAAATTCACCGATCCTTTGGGAAATGATTTGATAAATGTGGGAACCAAGCCGGGCGCTCCCCGTGTGCCGGTAAGCCTCGCAGCCTAACAATGGAAAGGGGAGAGGGTAGTCCTGGGAAAAAAGCAGAGAGGGCGATGGCACAGGGAGAGATGAGAGGCCTGGGAAATAGTGTAGGAAAGCATCGAGAGACCGCAGGCCAGGTAAAAGGATCCTGGCGAGAGGGCAGAGGCACAGGAGTGGCGTCGGCATGGCAAAGCACAGTCGTGAGAATGGCGCAGAGTGGGAGGGATCACTGAGAAGGAAAAGCAGACCTGGGAACAGCAAAGAGGGGTTGGGTTTGGAACCAAGAGAAGAGGAAAGGGGGAGAGAGCAGATACCGGCATAGGCACATGAGAAGGCAGGCCCTGGAATCCCATATAACCAAGATCGAGCTGGACAACTTCACTAAAGTCCACTGACCAGTGAATAGGAAGTCTTCAAGAAGAAGGCTGGAAACTCGTTCATTCTTGCTGCCTGCTGAGAATCAACAATTTAGAGTCTCCAGTCAGACTTTGACTTACAGCGAAGCAGGCAGCCGGAGTTGGAGAATGCATGCACCACTTAACAACTCATACTGGCAAGGCTGCGAAAGTGAAAGTGATCACGATCGCGCGCCGCGAGCGATGCGCTTAATGAGCATGACAAGGAAAGCCATCTGGCGCCTCTGCTCGTAAGCTCTAGGCCACCACAAGCAAAAGCGTGTGGTAGCATCTTCTGAAGCCCACATACTAAAATTCTCACCAGAGCAGCAGTGCATGCGTTGGCTCAGGCGAGACCTAAAAAGTGATGGGGTGGTGGGGAAGAGAGGGGGAGAATCAGGCGGTGGGGGGGTGACGATCAACTGAGCCGCTGGTTGGGCAGGGTGTGGGGACAGGATTTTTTGTAATCATATGCAGTAGGCATTAAACAAGTAAAAAGAAAGTGTCATGGTCTGAAGGTGGAGAGTAGATGTTTGCCCCCAAAAACATTTTTTAAATCACCCATCACTCAAATAAACTTAAAAGAATGAAACATTAGCAACGTTTGGCCTACTATCTTTGGCACTGAAGAGAGTTAATTTTTTAATGCGAAGTGGAAATGCACACATGAACAAGATAGCATTCTACGCTCCCCCACGAAATCCGAGGTCCCGCCACCAGGCCCTGGTGGAGGTCAAACGAACCATAAGAGTCAGATCTGGAGACCGTTTCTTTTCCAAACTGGCTGCTGTCCATTGGAATGATCTTTCACCTGATTTACGCCTAACGGATAAAGATCTGCTTTTCAGGAAGAAATTAAAAACTCTCCTGTTTTCCAGATGATATTTAAAGCAGCCTACTATCTATGGATGCCCCTCCCTGAAACTGGATACTTTCTCCTCCCCCTTTACAGGATTATGCTCTCCTAGCGCTGTGATGTCTCTTGGGATGAATGTTGCACCCTACAAATAAAAATACAAATGCAAATACTAACTCAGGACAACAGGAATGGAAAATGCAGAAAGTTTTCTATTTCCATCTTCCTATTCACCTTATCTCTCCTTTTATGTTCACTCCTGTAGTATTCTGCTTGCCCCCCCAATGATGACGCGATGCAGTTGGTGTCTTTCAGGTACCTTTATTTTATCTCTTCATACAGCCTGACGTGCGTCCTGCTCCTAGCCCTCTGCCCTCCTGAATGCCCATGCCCTGCCCCCTGACCGGATGTGGTGTCCTGTGTCCCCTCCCCACATCTTTGACCAAAGTGTCCTAGTGCCCATTGCCAGGTTATGACATCTCCCCCTTTGTTGCAAACAAACATTTAAACATTTGTCGTGACACGGCCTATGGCCACTAGTCGGAGAGTGCTGATAGAGAGAGAGAGAGAGAGATAGAGAGAGAGAGAGAGAGAGAGAAAGAGAGAGAGAGATCTTCACAGACCATCGCCACATCACATATCTGCAATCAGCCTCTGTGGTTTCTTGCATGTCCTTCTCGGCCTTGTTTCTCTGTCGTTCACCTGTACACTTTCTTCCTCTTTTGTTGCCTCCGGTGCTGGTGCCAGCTGTTCTTCTTCTTTAAAGTGTGAGCTGTTCCTTGTGATGTGGTACCGCCCTGCAGATGCTGTTATCATCGGTCCTTTCACCTCCGTCACGGTCAGCGGGTCCTTCGAGAACGCACTGTCCGATTTCCTCTGCTGTCTTTGCCGCACTACCACTTTGTCCCCTTCTTTTAGTCTTGCTTTGGTGGGTGCCTTCTTTGATCTGCATACGCCTTCATTTTTGCTTTTGCCTCTTCGTCTTTTGCAGGTATGTTGCTTCGCTCCACACTTGACATTGCTTCCATCTGCGGTAACCGGGTCCTGCTCGAGCGTCCGAGCAAGAGCTCGGCCGGGCACCTGTAAAGCTGTGAGGCGTGTTCCTGTAGTCCCTCAGTACCTGGCATAGTGCTTGTCCTATTGATAATTGAGTTATCTTTGCTCTCTGCACCACCTTCTTTATTGTCCCCATGAACCTTTCCGCCATCCCATTCACTTGTGGCCACAGAGGTGTTATTTTCCGATGGCGGATGCCTAGGTAGTCCATAAACTTCCGGAACTCTTCTCCTGAGAATGGCGGCCCATTGTCAGTCTTTAATGTCTGGAGCGAGTCCCATGCTGCACACGTCATCCATGACAGGTAGTGTCGCGTTTGCTGACGTCGACGCCACTTGCCTGACAATTGGAAAACAGGAGAACTCATCTATTATTACCAACAGGTAATTTCCTGTCTCCAGTGGGCCATAGAAATCTGCCGCCAGTTCGGTCCACACCGCTTTTGGTAGTTCAGACATCTGAAGTGGCTCCGGCTTGGGCAGTGGCCCCGTCTCTTGGCAGATGTGACAACGCATGACAGTCGCCTCGACCATGCTGTCTAGCCCCGGGAACCACACTTTTCAGTATGACTCGTTCCCCAGTTCTATCGTCTGCTTCCTCAGTGTTCGGGGCATCAGGATTCTCGTTCCTCTCACCTGATGCCATTTTCGGCCTCTGAGAGCTCTTCGTGGATCTTCTTGAATGCCAACAGTTCCTCCTTCATTACTCCTTCATCCACGATGCTGTTTTTGATGCGTCTCCACCTTTGCTGTCTTGTCACTTTCTGTATCACTCGCATGGTGGGATCCCGCTTGGTCTCATGTTCCAGCTCTGCTATTGTTATTGAGGCCGGCGTGTTGTGTTTCAGTATGAAGTTAAGGTATTCCTCCGCAATTGTCGTGGCCTCAGTTGCGTGTGGCAATGAATGTCTGGATATGTAGTCAGCCGGGTTGTGTTCTTTGCCAGGCTTGTGTATTATTTTGAAATTGTAAACCATTAGTATTATTCCCCACCTCTCTATCCGGGGTGGTATTTTTGCGTTGGGGTTTCCATAAATTGTTATGAGTGCTTGGTGGTCTGTTATTATCGTGAATGGTTTCCCATATATGAACATGTGATAATGTTTGCAGGCCCACACAACTGCTAAACTCTCTTTTTTCCGGTTGAGAGTATGCTCGCTCAACGTCAGAGAGACTCTTACTTCCATATGCCACCACACATCTTGGTGAGTCCTTTCCTGGTCTGTGTTGCGCCAGTATTGCTCCCAACCCCACCGGGCTTGCATCCACTGTCAATTCAGTGCACAGTCGCGGATCAAAGTACGCCAGATGATCTACTGCAGTCACGGCTTTTCTGATCTCTTCAAAGGCTTTGCTGCATGCATTCCTCTGTCCATGCACAGCTCTATCCTTGTTTTGTCAGTTCTCGCAACGGTGCGCTTACTGTGGCAAAGTCTTTGATGTACCTTGCACAGTAGCTGGCAAGACCAAGGAATGACCTTACTTCTGCCACATCGCTTGGCTGCCTGGCTTTTTCCAATGTGTCCACCTTGCTGAGATCTGGCCGCATTCCTTTTTTTGAAAAAATGTGTCAGAAGAATACTAGTTCATCTTGCCCACATTTGTCTTCGTTTAACGTGAGCCCTGCCTGCTCTAGTTAAGAGCATACTTCTTGCAGCGCCTTGTCATGTTCCTCATCCGACTTGCCGAACACTAGGATGTTGTCGCTGTACTTCAGGCTATTCTTTACTGGCCTTATCACTTGTCTTATTGTCTCTAGAAATATTTCGACGGCTGAGGATATTCCAAAACTCAGACGCTTGTAGCGGACAGACCAAGGTGCATGGAGAATGTTGCTATATATCTTGACTGAGGACCAAGCACTGATATCCTTTGCACAAGTCTAGTTTGGAGAATCTTCTGGTGCCTGTTAGGCAGCTGATCATGTCGTCGAGAGGAGGTCCAGGGTGTCTTTCCTGTTCAATTGCTGTGTTTGGTACTCTCATGTCAACACAGATGCAAATTTTGGACGTGTTTTTCTTTGGTACAGCCACTATTGGCGACACCCAGGGCGTCGGCCCTTCAGCTGGTTCTATAATGTCCTGTCTGAGCAGTGCCTCAATCTCATCTTCTACTTGCGGCCGCAGGTGTATTGGCACTCGCCGGTGGTGTTGAGCTACCAGCTTTATCGATTCCTCGATGTGCAGCGTTATTTAGCAGTCCTTTAGCTTCCCCAGCCCTTTCAGTAGTTTGGGATATTCTTTTATGATGCTCTTTTTTTCCAACATGTTATACGTCATCTCGAGCAGGCCCATCACTTGTGCTGTGACGTTACTCAACAGGCACAGTGCTGGAATGTCACATCTCAGTACATGAATCTCTTCCTTTGTCGTTTGACTTTGGTATGTTAGGTTCTCTGTGAATTTTCCTAGGTTGGTCATAGGCCTTTTTGACCCCCATGTGAACACCTCAACTTTCAACAGTTTCAGCGCTGGTTTCACTTCCATCCTTTCATATTCCGACGCACACATGATGTTGCATGTGGCGCCGCTGTCTAGCACGAACCGTGCTCTGTGTGGTCCTACGTCAATGGTCACAGACTCTGTCTTCTTTATGGTGCTTTTGTCTACGAGGCGGATGCTTTCTTCAGTCTTGTTTTCATCTGTGGACTTTTTCGAAGGTTACTTCTTCTTAGAAAGGCACTGTGAGGGTAGCTGGTTGCCACAATATTGTTACACACACGTTTTTAGCTTCGAACCTGTGACTAGATTGAGCATACTGAGACAGGAAGGTTTATATATATCCTCTGTTGAGTAGATAATAATAAAAAATACATGGGATATTATTGAGTCCACATCATTTAGGGGCAGGTTCTTTGATGTTGAGCGGGTTTTGAATGGGAGGCGACCTGTTTAAACCCCGATATTCCCCCTAAGGCTCCTAGTAGTTTAGAGTGCTGTCTCGACATGCCTGACGTGTCTTGCTTTCGTCATTCGCAGTCTTCCCGGTCTTCCTCTTTCACTTCTAAATTGCAGTCCTTGGCAAACACTGGCAAAGTGATTGCTCTTGTTGCATTTCCTGCAAGTTTGGCCAAACGCTGGGCATGCACCTCCATGTGGAAATTCAAGTCCGCATCTGTAGCATGATGATTCCGGTTGTTTTCTTGTTGCTTTGTCATTTTTTCCTTTCTTCCAGTTGTTGGTGCAACCGTTTTCTGTCATGCGGTGTGCCTGTTCGACTCGTCGTTCTTTTCCTTGCTCCATTTCCTTTGCTTGTATTGCCGCTCTTGCTAGTGATAGGATGTTCTCTAGTGATGTCGGTTCCTTCAGAATCCTTGTGCGGAACTCTGTGTCACAACCCCCTTCAATGATGCGTAGGCGAATTGCTTGTTCGTTGTCATATTTATCGAACTCGCAATGAGTTACTAGGTTCCTTAGTCTCGTCGCAAAATCCTCTACTGACTCATCGGTGTGTTGGAATGCTATGGTGAAAGTATATCACTCTATATCAATGTTTTTTGCGGGTCAAATTTGTTTGTTAGGCACTTTATTAGGTCTTTGTACGTTGATATCTCATTTTCTGGTAGGGTCACCAGTAGGTCATCTACTTAGTCGCCCACTAAGTTGAGGAACAGACCTAGTTGCTTGGCCTCTAATACATCAGTGGCTTCCATGTACCTTTCAAATCTTTTGACTCACCGCTCCCATCCTATTCCCACTTGTGGCTCTGAGAGGTTGAATGGGAGAGGTCTGGGATATTGGGCGCTTTGCCTTTCACTCCTTTGCTCTGTCATTTTCTTTTGCTTTGTGCTCTTGGTGTCCTTAGCTTTTTATACTTGACTTTCTGTTATTTTCTATTGACTGTCTTTTGTGGCATCTCTTTGTGCCTTCTTTAATTTCCCTTTTGTGGCATCTCTTTGTGCCTTCTTTAATTTCCCTCCTTTTTTTTCTTTCTTGTTATGATTTCTTTGTTGCCTACTTTCTTTATTTGTTGAGGCTCTTTTTGTCTTTATTTGGGCTTTTTGTGCCCTGCTGGTGCTCTTTTGGGTACTTTTCCCTTTATTTTCGATTTTGCCTGGCCTCAAAATATCCGCCGGCTCTTCCTGCTGTCTGATTGGTCCTTTTCGTTTGACTCCAAAATGGCCGCCGAGACTCTCGTAGGACTTCTGGACTAATCAGAGCGTCCCCTGATTTAAAGATGGCCGCCGGCTCTTCCCGCGCGCTGATTGGCTCTATTTGCCTGATGTCAAAATGGCCGCCGAGGCTCTCACAAGAGCTCGCGCCAAAATCCCTTAAAGTCTCGCGCTCTTGCTCTGCGCTTACCGGGCAGTTGGGACGTTCCTTCGGCAGCGGTCGCGGTGGGCTCCTGCGGCATTGCTCTTCTTCTTGGCGCGAACCATGGTGGGCTCCTGGCTTCGCCGCGATCCTCCTTCTGCACACGACGCGATCCAGGGTGGGCTCCTGGTTTAAATTGCGAGGCAGGCAGGCAGCCTAAACGTGGATAGCCTCCGTCCTTCGTCACCAGTTGTAGTATTCTGCTCGCCCCCCAATGATGACGCGATGCAGTTGGTGTCTTTCAGGTACCTTTATTTTAAGTCTTCATACAGCCTGCCGTGCGTCCTGCTCCTAGCCCTCTGCCCTCCTGAATGCCGATGCCCTGCCCCCTGACCGGATGTGGTGTCCGGTGTCCCCTCCCCACATCTTTGACCCCAGGGTCTTAGCGCCCATTGCAAGGTCATGACAACTCCTTACTACTTCAGTCACTCTGAAGCTGCCACCAAGTGGTACTTGGTGCCAAGTGAAGCACCAGGAAATAAAATAATTGAATGCATCAGATCCTCAGCGCCTAAAGCCCACAGCTTAATTGGGTCCAAATAACAAAGAAATGCATGGAACTACGCCTGGAGAATTTCACTTCCTGGTAAAACTTATTGAATTTCAGACATTAACAAAACTTTACCATATTATGCCAGGAAGGGAACTCCAGTTAGAACTTTCCATGTATGCTCCAAGAAAAGTTTTAGAATTTTGTTTTCGGCATTGTTATTGTTTTTTCGACAGTGCACAACTGTAAGAAGGGTACAGTTGCACATTATAAAACGCAAGAACCTTTTTGAAAAGCACAACTTTTTCAAATGTTTTTTTCTACATGAAGAACAGATTTTTTAGTATGGAGTACCATTACCTTTGCCCCATATAACGCTTGAGGGGGTTAATTTCCCCTAACCACCCGAAAAAAAGGATTTACTCCATCACTTGCTGTGAGTAAATCTGCCCATTTCCAGCATGGAATATAGTGACAAAGTATGGCAATAAACTAACGTGATTGAGTATTCATGAACTTTCAAGGTTAGCCATACTTTCAAAGGGCTATTACCCACCCCTTGCATGGGGCTTCACTGGAGTGATGGGAAAAAAAGTCTCAGGAGAAAAAGGATTTACGACTACAAGGTTACTTGCTGTTGTTGTAAATGCTTTGCTGTCATACATGTTGTAATTTAGTTCAAATCTGATTTACTGGGGGCAAAGAGCTCTGCGAATCGGGCCGACTTACATGTATTTTTAAAGGGCCAACTCTCACCTTTTCAAGTGGGCAACATAGTACTTGCTTTTTGATGAAATAATAACTAAGCACCAAAAAGCGAACAAAACTAAAGAAAAGATAGATTATTAAAGTTTTGTTATGGACATCTGAATTAATGACAAGTTTTATATAAATGCTATTAGGTTCCTTTGGTTGGCTTCATTCACCTTAGTTTTGGCAGACAGTCCAGCTCTGAATTATTTTGACAGCTTTGCACAGAAAATGCGAAACCCAATACGCTCAAGAGTTAAAAGTTATTATCTCCAGTTTTAAATGTCATGATTATTCATATTATGGGAACATTTTAAAAAAGCAGTTGTTAGATCGTTTACAAAAAACAGAAATACAGCTACACTATAAATGTTTCCAGTCATAAAACTATATTTTGACAGAACATTGCAAAACGGAGGACTAGGGATGTGCAAATTTAGGGATTTTCATAGTGCGGAAGTGATTTGCTTGGCATATTTTAAATTTTTAGAGAGAAAAAGAAAGCTGTTGGAGGGGAGACAAACAGATATGCAGGAATTGCTCGCAATTGATGGGAGAAACAATGAGGCCAGAAGGAGACGGTATACAAAACTAACAAGCATTGGCCGCGCGGCCCCAAAAGTGAAAGGGCTGCGCGGCCGCGAAAGTGAAAGTGATCGCGATTGCAATCTAGCACGGTGAGCGATGCAAGTATTGGCCACGTACGAGCGGCCGCAAGAAGCAGATGGCGGCTGCTCCAATGCACGCTCGTGTGCACGCAAGCTTGAGGCCACCAAAAGCCTGTGGTGGCACTTTCAAAAGACGCCTACTAAATGTCTCCCTGACCAGCGCATGCGCTGGCTCAGACGAGACCTAAAGATGGCAGTAATGGACTACCGAGGCAGAGGGGCCTCGAACATGCGGCAGCGGCAGTGACATGCAGCAGAGGTACACAGGCACACTGGTTGAGCTGTGCAGTGGGAGTGGGAGCACCCTGCCTGAAGACACGGTCAAGGGTTTGTGGAGAGATATCTTTGAAAACAGCTATTGAGGCAGCTAGGAGAATTGAGGTATCAGATTAATGCATTCAAACGGTGAGGAGTGAAAGTAGTTGTGGTAGTCATGTGAGAGCTGTAGATGCTGGAAGGGATGCCAAATTTAGGATTAGAAGTGGGGAGGTGAAGATAAGTGATGGTGGAGTGAAGAACAAAACAGGTGACGTCAAGAGCAATGATGGGGGACATGGAACTGGTAAGGCTTTGGTGAGTTTAAGATGTGGCTCAAATAGCCATTTGGCTAATTTCAAGTTGTGTCAAGCATGGAACAAGGTTTGCGGTACATGCAAGAAGAAGGATGGGGAAGAAAGTAAATGAGAATCTGGCACATGTGTTGGAAGAGGAGGGAAGTTTACAAGGTGTAGTGTTGAGTGTGCAAGATGATCAAGCGGACGGAGGCAGTAGGGTCACGAGTTTGCCGACTTGTGTGATATGCTTTGATGGGGTTCAAATTAAAACCATGGTGGACTCATGTGCATGGTGCATCCTCATAAGTAAAAGTATAAGCAGAAGATTATGGTCCAGAAGGGTATTGTGTGATCCAAATGATAATTTAGGTAGTTACTCTGGACAAAAGATTCAAATGGAAGGATTTGTGTGGGCTGACATAGAATTCGGTGATAGGAAATGTCATGGGAAAGTTTATGCAGTGAAAAAACATAGCAGCCATTCTTGGGTGACCGCACATTATTGAACTAGGAATGAAGATTGATGCAAGTGTTAATCCTCCAGTGTGTGGTGCATAGGGAGAATGGGGAGGGAGGAAGGAAAAATTACACAGAGAGCGGATAAAGGAACTTCAAGGGGATTTATCCTGATCTTTTTTCAGATCAGCTGGGCAGGATTCAAACGTAAAATCAATCTTCGTGATTATGCTATGCCCATTAGACAGAAACTTAGGAATGTGCTGGTGAACTACCAGGAGAAAATCAAAGATATGTTGCAGGATCTGTGTGTGAAGGGAGTAATTGAGCCGGTGGAATGCTCCGATTAGGTTTATCTGGTTGTGATTTCTCTTAAGGTCAGTGTAGAGATATATTTATGTGTACACTTAAGATGCTTAAATGATACAATATGGGTAGACACTTTTCCTTTGCCAAACTTACAGGAATTGAATTCCTCAATTGGGAATGCTACTTGTTTTTCGAAAATAGATCCTGCAAGTGCATACTATCAAATTGAGTTGGATGAAGAATCATAGCATTGTACGGTGTTAATATTGTCCTGAGAGTATGTTCCGGGGATGTAGAATGCTGTTTGGTATAGTGCATCGGTGGTGTTCCAGACAAAAATGACAAGGATTCTTAATGGAATACAAGAAGCCAAGGTATTCCAAGACAACATTTTAATACTCCCCAAGGTGACCTTTCTTTTTAACTGTATCACCTTAGACTTCGAAAAATCTGTGATTGATAAGCTCCAGCGAGATATAAACTCATTTGTTTGGGCACACAAATCACCAAGAATAGCCTGGAAAAAGTTGAGGCGGAGGAGAGAGAAGGGTGGCCTCGCCTTGCCAGATTTTCAGTTCTATGCCTTGGCTTTCCAACTCACCCATGCGCGAATGTTGTGGAAAATGCCGGTTAACACAGGTGCAGGGGCTATGTTCCTAGCTATGCTCAGAGGTGCCAGTTTAGCTGAGGAGGGTTTCTTGTTTAAATTCAAGGACCCGAAATTTTTCAAAAAGATTACGTTGAAGGTCCTACAAGGATTTGCTAAAACCTGGGCGAAACTTAGGGAAGCAACTACACTCAGCTACTTTTCCAGCCTGTTGCCTTTGTGGGATTCTCCTGGTACTACGGAGTGTTTAAGGGATAGGCTGGGAATACCTTTGAGAGATGCTGGTCTAGTGGTTTGGGGGGGATTTGGCTCCCGATGGTACTCTCATTTCATGGGATCAACTTAAAGACAAAGTCGGTGAGGGTATCTCCAGGTTTAAATATCTCCAGTTGGAAAGCTTGGCCCAATTTAAGCTAGATCATAGGAACTTTGTGGGGGAAGGCACTTTTTTAGAACATCAGTTGGTGTCTAAGCCATGTGGGAGAAGGGAGGTCTCATTTTGGTATCAAGCCATTGCAGACTCACTAGATGGCAAATTTAAGCTCGCCGAGGAACTGTGGGGGGGTTCCTTACCTGCACAAAATTGGGATAATCTTTGGCAGAGTTCATGTAAGCTCTTATACGAGACGGTAAAACTGCATGGTTGAAGAGAAACCACCTGTTTAACATTCATAGGGCCTACTTCTCTCCACCTAAGCTTTCTAAAATCTCTTCTGGTCCTCCGGTTTGTTGTAAGAAATGTGGGTTGGCCTCAGAGCTTTGGTAATCCACATGTTTAAAGAATGCCCGCTCTGGAGATTTTTTGGGGTAAAGTTAGTTGTTTTTTGACACTTGAGTTGTTCAATTCAGATCGACTTATCCCTGATCATTTTTGGACTATCAGATGAAGTAACGGGCCCTTCTAGATCATTGCTTTTTTATCTTATCTTGTTGGCCAGGAGAGAAATCTGCAAAAGGTGGACAAATCTTGCTAGATCTTGCAGCAAGAAGAAGCTGGCAATTCTGGGATTTGTTATTACTCAGATTGGTCTCAGAAGTGTGTGAAGGTTTTTTTTTTCCTGCGTCCTATGATTATGCTGCCTTTGGGCTATGCCGTTTGTTCCCAACTTTACAGCAAGGGTCCCCAGCTCTTGGGGCTTGGTAGAAGAGCTATCATAGTTGGTCCATCACTGGCATCCAAGCAGACCTCCTGTACCTGTAGGTGGGTTTTTAGGTCTCGTAGCGATACAGCGCGTAAGCGCTGTACTCGCTGAGATCTATTGTTACTGACTCTGCTTCCCAGGAGACAGCACCTGGCCGAGAGCATTGCCTCTTCAAGGGGGCGATTTCCGCGGGCCACGCGCTCGCGAACGCGCTCAGCTGCTGTCTCCTGGGAAGCAGCAACACCACACACGCATGCGCAGAAACAGAGACACACACACACACACGAGCGCTCATGCACGCACGCACCCACACATACAGAGGACCCACCCCCGCCGTCGCATACACACACACACACACACACAAGTGCACCGAGCGCCCGCCCACTTACCGCCACTCCGGACTTCAGCCGCCACCGCGGGGCTCTCCCCGCGTCACCAGCAGTGCTTCTCTCTGTGGGCGCGGCTTCTCTCCGTGGGCGCATGCGCGGGCTTCCGAAGCCGGAAGTCCCGCCCCACGGAAAGTTTCGATTTCGCTAACCTTTTGTTTACATGTTTTGCCATTGGAATCCGTCTTGTGTTCCTGTGCTGTTGGCAAAGTGATGTATTTATCATGGCAGGCAGAGTTCATAATATCATGCCTTTCCAGCAATTACTGTCGAATTTCAGTGGATTCGCGTGTTTGAGCAAGGACCATAATTCCATGACGGACTGCTTGCAGATGATTTCTAGAGATTTTTTTTAAAAAATAGTTTACTTTATTGTCATCCTCTGCCACACACAACATTTGCTAGTGTGCAGCAGTAAATGGCTGCAGAACCAACCAGAGGAGGGAGCCGCTGCCCAACTTCACCTGGCTGCGCCAGCCGCGCTTGGACCGCCGTACGTACCCCGGAAGGGCTGATGCCCACAGCGTGCCACGGGGCACCACAACACACTCCTCATGCAGGTTGCACTCACCGCCCGACGGGATGCCCAGGAGTGTGCTGGCCAGCAGCAGGGACAGCGCCCGGTGCCAGGGGGGGAGGGCGCTCCGTGCCACCATGAGCCCATCGCTGGCGGCGAGGTTGCCCACGCCGGGGGTCCGGGGCTCAGCCCCCGCGCGGGCTGTCCAGCTGTGCCCACATGCCGGAGCCCGCAGGAGTCCCCATGGGCCCCCACTGCCGCCACAGGTGTGCTGTCCTCCGCGCCGGGCTGGGAGAAGGGTACCAGGTAAGTGGGGGCAGCGGGGTGAAGGTGCGCTGCTTGGGTGCCCACCAGTGCCCCGGTTCTCCTCGCCTGGCAAAGCTGCCCACACCGCTCGCCTCTTGCACGGCACTGCAGGGAAGAAGCAGTGATGGAGAGAGCCAGACTGGCAGAAGAGGGAGAGGCGAGCGGGCGGAGGCAAAACGCGGCCTGGAGCGCGAGCGGGATCCAGTTAGACACTACTAGTGCTGCCAGGCGCTCCTGTCGCAGCCTGACCCCTCCACCCACAGTGAACGGGGGTCTGAAGCTCACCGCAGAATGGCCTACAGCATCTAACATCATAGCGCAGGCGGCTAATGCACCACGGCTGAGATCTGTGTGAATCCTTCAGGCTACATCATCCAAACCAGGAGAACAGCTGAGATGGTTAATGCGCCTGCTGTAGATCTATGAGTTTTAACCCGCTGGTGATATGTTCCAATCCTATTAAGAAAGCTCAGTGGGTTAATGTTATGTCTACAGAGATATATGTGGTCACTGAGTGCGTCACAGGTGCGAAATAGCTCTACGTCCTTCCAAGGTGATAACATATGTACCATCGAATTTGTTTAATATTAAACTTTCTATTTAAAGGACCGAACCTACCATTCTCTCGCAGTAAGCACAGGTTATTTTTTTCTTTATTTATAACAAATTGACTATAGTAGGTTTCGCTCGAGGATAACCATTTTGGTGGCGAGTTCACATGCATGGATCATGACGATTTTCAACCCCACCCTCTTTAAAAGAGTGGATTCACATCCATATCGTTCTGGGATTTGTAGTGCTGTGTGCGCCCGTTCTCCCTGGCAGGACTCCTGAGTCTGGCATGGATTCGAACCAGGAATTCTGCGAGGTAGCAACAGGCATATCATGTGATCCTGGGCAAATCACCTGGCTCCTGAAACCTGTTGCTGCACATAACATAGGTGTAGCTGTAAAACGCGGAGTCACTCGTACAGTTGACAATGGCGTTAATAACAGGTGTGTGTTGTTTATCCCTCCGCGGTGCTCATTTTATCGACCTTGGAAACATGAAAGGCTGAGTGGACCCGCCAGCATCCGTACTCCTGAATTCAAACAGACTCCAGCATTGCGTACTTTAGTCCTCACCTGGTCCATCCACGAGGACTCATCGGTACACGTCCTGGAACATCTTAAACAGCCCTGTGGGTGCACAATCGGACAATTTCCCACCAGGATTCACACAACAAAACGACTCGCAAGTCTTCAGAATCTGAACACGGAACTCTTGCTAAGACTCGCCTAATAGCAACTTAACTCTCAGTGGCACGTGCCCACGACTCCCCTATCTTGGAGTGGCATGGCCCAGCGCCATCCAAATATCTAAGCAGAATTAACCCACGTCTTGCCATCCCAGAGGTATCACCCCTCTAGATTTATGTCGCGTCCCACGGAGGTGGGCAGTCTCGAACACTGCCTTGAAACGTTTCCGTGTTCATGAAAACTACAGTTCCCATGATTCTAGGTACTGCGTGCGACGCCTCTGGCCGATGACGTCACACGCGGAAGCCTCAATACGGAGCGGAGAACGAGAGCGCCTTGCCGTTGATTCTGATTACGAATCAAAGACACGGTAGGAGTTCTCCCCTCGAGTATCCAGCGTATCCTTTGAGTGTGATTATTTCTGTGCTTGTTCCCCTTGAGCGCTCAGCACGAGCGATCCGATCTTTGCAACGGAGCTTGGTTAGAGCTCAGAGGAGCCCTCGGCTGAGGCTCCGTTCGCGAGTCTCCTCGGAGACTTAGTTCAGTGACTGCTTTCTTGGGCATTTGCAGCAGGACATTCCCGTTGTGAGTGCAATATAGTATATGGGTGGATTTTCTTCCCGGATTAGTATCTGAGACTTTGTTATGGCGATTGTTATGAATTATTCGCAAAGTTGAGACTCTTTTGCCGAATACCCCTCAGACCAGTGGGGGTATTGACTATATGAAATCTGCTTATTTAGAAGATACAGTGCTTATTATTTTCAGAGTGACTTTGAGTACATGGGAAGTGCTCAATCTGGACAACGGTGTCAAACAAGTTATACTGAAGAAGTATTCAGCATTCTTTGTTCTTTGGGCTCCAGTATATGTAAAGACAAGGCGCCATCAGTTGGAGCTTACAATTTATTTCGCTACCAGTATTAGTCCACAGGTGATGTTAAACCAGAGGTCTAATACAGTGGGTATTGGAGACTAACTATTGTTTTCTATCTTGTGAATATTACAACAGGGGTTAATGAGCTTCGCCTGGCTGGCTACTTACCATTTGCCCTCTGTTGAAGCCTTAGCTGTCATTACATTTGGTACGTGTATGTCATACAGATGTTTGTTAAGCAATGTGCATCAGATTCAAAAGATAACCTCAAGGTTCTTGTATTCTAGATCAGTGATACATGTTCTACAACCCTGATTGCCAGGCAAAGCCAACCGTTCCTCCCTCCAGGTAAAAAAGCCTTCAGATACCTCTAGCTGGTGGGGCTGTACATTGTGTTACCTACCTGTGTGTAATACATCTAAAGTGTGTGCTTGACTCATAGTGCCTTGTTCTCGTTTCAGCTTCCTCTCCCTGCTGCTCCCTTCCTACCCTTCCTGATATCCCTCGCTTGACCACTTCTGCGTGTCTGTTCTCATTCAGACCCAGGGGCTGTCGAGAGGTGGAACCCATTTAGCATCGTACGATCCTGAGGACACCGGGACCTGACAGAATCAACGGCCCAAGAAATGTAGTCCTCCCGATCGTACGATACAATGTCCACCATAGATGATATCCTGGCAGCCCTAGCGCTGGTGCAAACTGAGTTGCAGGCTTCTAGGGCTGAGACTGCTGCGTTGCAGGCACGGGTAGATAGGATGAATCGTAATCCCTTTGATGCAGGTACTCCGCTGGCTTCTTCCCTGGTGGTGGAAGTACCCGCTCCGATACCCCTGGCCTCCCCAGAAAGATTCCATGGGGATAGCAGTAAGGTGCAAGTATTCCTCACACAGGTGTTGTTACATTTCTCATGTAAACCAAAGGTTTTTAACACAAAGAAATGCCAGGGTGGCATTTCTCATTTCATACCTAGCTGGGGATGCAGCCCAATGGGCTGTACCGTTAGTGAAACGAGATGACCCCATATTAAGGGATTGGGAGGTTTTTCGAGCAGATTTTGAGAAAACCTTCAACCGCAGATCAGCCACCATGTCGGCGGACAGGGAGTTGTTAGGATTAAAACAGGGAAATAGAGATTTGATTGCGTATCTCAACGACTTTAGAAGGCTCATAGCGGAAACCGATTGGCCAGAAGAGAAAAGACATGCCATTTTTTACACGGGACTGACAGAGGAGATGAAGGACGTACTGGCTCAGATCGATCCTCAGCCCAGTACTTGTGAGGATATGATTAGCCTGGTTCTGAGACTGGATCATCGCCTTAGTGACAGGAGGGGAGAAAACAGGCGGAAGGACAGGCTAACACCACGTTATGAGCATCCAAAAGTCCCAGAAGGGGCAGCAGCTTCTAAGCCAGAACCTATGGAAATCGGGGCAGTGAGATCTCCTCTGACTACGAAAGAAAGGGAATACCGAAGAAAGAAAGGCCTATGTTTGTATTGTTGTCGGAAGGGGCATTTCATCAGGGAATGTCCTACGAGAACAAGACCAAGGAACGAACACAAGAAGGTGTCTGTGGTGGCTTCCGAACAGGGGTCGGGAAACGAGAAGGCTTGAAGGTGGATGAAGGGATCCCTTCAAGTAAGTTCTTCATCCCTTCATTGGACGGAGATGGGAGAAAAGTAGGTCTACATTTTTATGTTGATATTGGGTTGGAAATACACAAACAGTGGTTGTGGATTCGAGCGATGTTGGATTCCGGAGCAACGGGGTGCTTTATGGACCACACCAAGGCTATCAGCTTAGGACTCGCTCTACAAGAAAAAGAGACTCCAGAAGCTGTGTTTGCCGTGGATGGTAGAAAGTTGGATTCGGGTCCTATCAGGTTACAGACCAAGGAGCTTGGTATGACCATGGGCTTGGAACATCAGGAAATGTTGTATTTCAATATCATTCATGCACCACAGTACGGGGTGATTCTGGGACTTCCATGGTTGCGGAAACATAACCCAGTAGTAGATTGGGAAGGACAGACACTCCAATTCACATCGGAGTATTGTCAACAGAACTGTTACCCTGTGAGACCTGGTCCTGCTTCTGGTCTAGCTTGTATCCATCATATAGCCACCACAATAGAACACTATGTGGAACTCCCATTCGAGTATCGGGAATTGGCTGAAGTATTTAGTGAAAGTAAGGCAGAAGCATTACCGCTGCACCGAACATATGATTGTCAGATCGACTTGATTCCAGGGGCAAAGATTCCGGCTGGGCGTGTTTATGCGCTTACCGAACCAGAAACTGTACATCTCCGATCATACCTAGATAAGCTATTGGAGCTTGGGTTTATCAGAGAATCAAAATCCCCGGCTGCCTCTCCGCTGTTCTTCATTCCCAAGGCTAATGGGGAACTCCGTGCTTGTGCGGATTATAGAGCTCTGAACGCAATTACAGTAAAAAATAAATATCCTCTCCCTCTCATCAATGTGCTGTTGGAGCAAGTTAAAGAGGCGGTGATTTTCACGAGGCTGGACTTTAAGGGCGCGTACCACCTAGTCCGAATGCGATCAGGGGACGAGTGGAAGACTGCCATCAAGACCCGTTTTGGACTCTACGAGTACCTAGTAATGCCCTTCGGGCTATGTAACGCGCCTGCCGCCTTCCAGTTCTTTCTGGATGATGTACTCAAGAAATATCTGGAGCGCTTCGTCGTGGTATACATAGATGACATCCTGATCTATTCATCTACCACGGAACAACATGTGGATCATGTGAAGGCTGTTCTACGTACATTATCGGAACATCGTCTGTATTGCAAACTCAGCAAGTGTGAGTTTAATACTACCTCGGTGGAATTCTTAGGAGTGATGCTTACGCCAAAAGGACAGGAAATGTCTGAAAGAAAGATATTGGCAGTGAAGAATTGGCCCATACCCAAAACAGTGAGGGACATCCAGTGTTTTATTGGGTCTGCGAACTTTTATCGCCGGTTTATTGATAACTTTTCTGCTATGGCATCCCCTATGACAAGATTATTGAAAAAGAGGGTGCCTTTTGTTTGGACGGAGGAGGCCCAGAGAGGTTTTGATGAGTTGAAGAAGGCTTTTGTTTCAGCACCTGTGTTGGTGCATGCAGATCCCAACAAGCCGTTCATAGGGGAAGCTGACGCTTCCGATTCTGCGGTAGGAGCTGTCCTGTCACCACGTCACTCCGACACAGGCCAATTACATCCAGTGGCCTACCTCTCACGTACTCTGAACCAGGCTGAACAGAACTATGTAATAGCCGAAAAGGAGTTGTTGGCGATAAGAACCGCATTTCTGGAATGGAGGCATCATCTCATGGGGGCGCGTCATGTAGTAACAGTATATACGGACCACCGTAACCTACAAAACATGGCAGCAGCCCGCCATTTATATGTGAAGTAACACTCCCAGGCATATACTTAAAGCAATTACACAATAGATTAAACAAACAAACTAGTTCAGTTTAGAAAAAATAAATTTTTAATTTGGTTAAAAAGAGATAATAAAAATCAGTGCATTGATCAGACTTAATAAAATGACAATATAATGATACATGTGTATTCACAGAAGAATTAAAAAGAGGTTAGATGGCATCCGGTCGACGCGTTTCGACATAAAGAATATGCCTTCATCAGGACTTTTACCATCAAATTTCTAAAGTAGTATTCTTGTACATGGACAATACTATTCTCATATAATGAAGCTGTAATGAGGCTGTATCGGGGCTGTATCGTCAAGCTCCAAACTTGATTTATTAATTATAGTTTTCTTGCATACATGTTAATCTATTCGTTTACCGTTTCCAGTGGTGTATTCATAGCATTGGTTTATTTAGGTCCAAAGAGATGATAATTCCCCCTAAAAGGTTTAGGATACGCTTTTCATCTGGGGTCTTTTTATCGGTGGGGCACCACAACTTTACACTAATGTGTTGGATAAAGTCCTAAAGTATAAGAGAACGCTGTTTGTTAGTGGTGCCAGTCCTTCCTCGTGGTAGGGTTTAAAAAAAAAAATATATATACGGCGTTGGCGTCGTGATTTCTTTTTTATTTCACCGCCGTTCACACACTGCTCCTAGATCTGATAGAACGCTTTTTACAAGTAGTGCCGTTCTTCCCTCGTAGTCAGGTTTTAGAGTATACGGCGGTGGCGTCGTGATATCGATTCTTTATTTAAAAGCCGTACGCACGTTACTCCAGGAGAACTACACGAGGGTACAGCTGCTTCAGGATACTCTGCCGGCGGGTCAGGTTTCACAAAGAACAACCAGCCCGCCATTTAACACCTCGGCAGATGCGATGGATGATGCACTTCGCAGACTTTGATTTCATCGTCACATACCGACCAGGAAAAGATAACCGAAAGGCAGATGCTTTATCCCGGCACTTCACCAAGACGGAACCAACTGAGGTACGGGAGGAATCCATCATCAGCCCGAAGAAGGTTATCGGCGTCACTTGTACCCAGATGTTTCTACATAGTGCCATTAGAAATGTGCAGAAGGAAGAGTGGAAGAAATGGATAACAGAACATAAAGAGTGGAAGATGGTTCAGGGTCTCCCTATGAGACAGAAACAGCTTTTGTTACCCATCCAGGCACTGAGGAAACAGGTGTTCCAGTGGTGTCACAGTGCACCGTGTGCAGGCCACAACGGAACCGGAAAGACACTTGAAAGAGTACAAAGACAATTCTGGTGGCCTAATATAAAGAAAGATGTTGCTGCCTGGGTAGCTGAGTGCCCTGTGTGTAGTCAAATGAAAACATTGCACTCCAAACAATCTGGACTGTTACAGCCTCTTCCCACTCCTGAATTACCGTGGGAAAACATTTCTATGGACTTCGTGGTGGGTATGCCGGTTGACCAGGGATGCACTGCCATTCTGGTAGTAGTAGATTACTTAACGAAGATGGCTCATTTCATCGCCTGTAAAAGGGTTCCTTCTGCTAGTTTGTTAGCTAGGCTAATCCTCACCAACATAGTGAGGTTACATGGTTTACCCAGGGTGATAGTTTCAGACAGGGGCAGTCAGTTTACCGCTAGATTCTGGAAGACATGGTGTAAGGCCCTGGGAATAACATCTAGCACATCCACTAGCTTCCATCCCCAAACCGATGGGCAAACTGACCGGGTTAATCAAACCTTAAAGCAATATCTGCGATGCTACGTGGATGTCACTAAGGAGGATTGGGTAGACAGATTATGGCTAGCTGAAATAGCATATAACAGCGCTGTACATGGTTCCACTAAACATGCCCCTTTTTTCAGCACATATGGTTTTCATCCTAATTTTTCACCCTTCCAACATCCTGCATCAGCTTCCCCTATTTAGGAGACATGGCAGAGAGTCAAAGGTCAATTAAGACAGGCCAAAATGAGGTACCAGGCCTATGGGGACAAGCACAGACAGACTGGGCCAGTGTATAAAAAGGGGGACTACGTATGGTTATCCACCAACAACATACGTTTTAAACGTTACAGTATTTTCAATCCTAAATACATTGGCCCTTACAAGGTGGTCAAATTGATCAATCCTGTGGTGGTTAAGTTGGCTCTACCTTCCTCTTTGCGAATACATCCTGCATTTCACGTGTCTTTAGTTAAACCCACGCGATCTGTCAAAAGAACCATCCCTGCAGATGTCGCTGTGGATGAAGAAGAAGAATACGAGGTGAGAGGAATTGTGGATTCCAAGATATACCGCACCAGGTTGTGGTATTTGGTGGCATGGAAGGGGTATGGCAATGAGGAGAATTCTTGGGAACTAGCCTCGGGCGTTCATGCTCCTAAATATGTCAAACAATTCCATAAACGATTCCCAGACAAGCCATATCTCTGTCAGTGTTCTTCGGGAGAGGGATGTACTGTCGCGTCCCACGGAGGTGGGCAGTCTCGAACACTGCCTTGAGACGTTTCCGTGTTCATGAAAACTACAGTTCCCATGATTCTAGGTACTGCGTGCGACGCCTCTGGCCGATGACGTCACACGCGGAAGCCTCAATACGGAGCGGAGAACGAGAGCGCCTTGCCGTTGATTCTGATTACGAATCGAAGACACGGTAGGAGTTCTCCCCTCGAGTATCCAGCGTATCCTTTGAGTGTGATTATTTCTGTGCTTGTTCCCCTTGAGCGCTCAGCACGAGCGATCCGATCTTTGCAACAGAGCTTGGTTAGAGCTCAGAGGAGCCCTCGGCAGAGGCTCCGTTCGCGAGTCTCCTCGGAGACTTAGTTCAGTGACTGCTTTCTTGGGCATTTGCAGCAGGACATTCCCGTTGTGAGTGCAATATAGTATCTGGGTGGATTTTCTTCCCGGATTAGTATCTGAGACTTTGTTATGGCGATTGTTATGAATTATCCGCAAAGTTGAGACTCTTTTGCCGAATACCCCTCAGACCAGTGGGGGTATTGACTATATGAAATCTGCTTATTTAGAAGATACAGTGCTTATTATTTTCAGAGTGACTTTGAGTACATGGGAAGTGCTCAATCTGGACAACGGTGTCAAACAAGTTATACTGAAGAAGTATTCAGCATTCTTTGTTCTTTGGGCTTCAGTATATGTAAAGACAAGGGGTCATCAGTTGGAGCTTACAATTTATCTGTCCTGCATGCTACTTGTCTCTTAAAGCGCCTCGAAGCGGAGCACACATCAGAGGGACATGGAAGTCCCGCCCCACGGAAAGTTTCGATTTCGCTAACCTTTTGTTTACATGTTTTGCCATTGGAATCCGTCTTGTGTTCCTGTGCTGTTGGCAAAGTGATGTATTTATCATGGCAGGCAGAGTGCATAATATCATGCCTTTCCAGCCATTACTGTCAAATTTCAGTGGATTCGCGTGTTTGAGCAAGGACCATAATTTCATGACGGACTGCTTGCAGATGATTTCTAGAGATTTTTTTTTTTTTTTTAATAGTTTACTTTATTGTCATCCTCTGCCACACACGACATTTGCTAGTGTGCAGCAGTAAATGGCTGCAGAACCAACCAGACACAAGCTGCCAAGCTCTGCTGTGCACTTTCTTCTTCGGCCATTAACAGCTCTGTTTAATGCAGGGCAATTCCATCACGCCACCTGCGATAAGCGGCCTAACTCTCCTGTGCACTGCCAAAGGGCATATTCAGCATGCATTAGCCAAAGGACCTAGCAACCAACCTGGCACCATCTGCCAACATGTGGTGAACACAGCAGAAGTCAGTGCACGGCATTGGTTGGCCACCCCGGCAGCCTTGAGTAAGCCAGGCCCAGTGTCCAATATGCCTGCGACCAACCCACCACTGGTTGCCCTTTGGCTGTTCACAGGTCCCCACCCCCTAATCTTTTTTAATTTGAAATTTATTTTCGGCACAAAATGGTTCCTATTTTACAGCCCAGAAAACAAAGGGCACAACACGAAATCACGATTTTATTGCAGCAAACCTTCTTTTTTTAGCTTTTTCTTTTCCATGCCTCCGTGTGCCCCTCATGCACACGGCCACCTCTCATGGTACCTCTCCCTCCCTCCATGGCTGGGAATCCGTCCACCCCCTCTCCCCCCCCGCCCGCTCACCACTGCATGAAAATAAAAATTGCATTTTATAAAATCAAATATAAAACTAGCAGAAAAAAACGGATCTACACAATGAAAGCACACTCTGAGTAAAGAATTACTTTCATACCACGTAAATCCATTCAGCATGTCTTTTGCTGTAAGCCAAGCAAATATGGACTAATATGGAAAAATGCACCTCCCCGCCCCTCAAATTTCCCCCCGTACGCATCGTCACAAAATTGGCATGTCGTTGCAAAGCTGATTATGCCCAATGACTGCCAATTTTTGGGCAATATAGCCAGAAGTCAAAACGTATAGGCAAATCAAAGAATACCTTTTCAAAGGAAAGTGTGTCTGAACACACACAAGTAATTAACAACGACAGCGGCTGTCCAATACCATTTAATAGTAACATCTAACAAGAGGTTCAGGTACGCAGTTTGTAAAAAAATTAATGCAACACATTGTCATATACAATGCCAATAACTCAAACTTGAATGCTGCAAGACCTATTGCATTGCAAATGCTTGTTATATCTATTTGGACACCTCCTTCCAGCTTGATGAGTTTGGTACAGAGATCATCAGTGCATAGTGAAGCAAGATTGGTGGCGAATGAGTAAAAAAAAAAACATTGTAATTTTTGGGCAAGATAAAAATTCACATGATAAAATTCTACATGCAAAGAAAACCAAAGGAAATGATGGACGGAGTGTTGACAATACAAGCACTCACCCCCAGTCAACTGATCTGGGTTTAATCCATCACCGTTCTTTAGCCCACTCTGCCACCCCAGTTCAGACATGGCCATATGCAAATCAGTCTGACCCTGTGCCTCATGAGAACAGTTCAGCCCGAACTGCCAAGCCATCCCTTCCCTGGTCCGGAAACAAGCTACTGAGGACCGGTTTCTGGCATTTCAGCCTTCTTCAGCCCCGCTTGCTTGAATCCAGTGGCAAAGTGAGCAAGGAACTCACGTCTGAGCATACCCTGCCAACTTATGGCAAACAAAGAAAATAGGCAGGGTATGCTCAGACGTGAGTCCCTTGCTCACTTGGCCACTGGATTCAAGATAGCCTGGCTGATGAGGATTATGAATCCGAAACTGGTCCCAGGATGCTTGTTTCCGGTCCAGGGAAGACATGGCTTGGCAGTTCGGGCAGGACTGTTCCCATGAGGCACAGGGTCAGACTGATTTGCATATGGGCATGTCTAAACAGGGGTGGCTGCGTGAGCTAAAGAATGGTGATGGATTAAACCCAGATCAGTTGCCTGAGGGTGAGTGTTTGATTTGCTCAAACGCTCCGTCCATCATCCCCTTTTGTATCGCTAAAATTCTACATGCAGCATTGCTGGCACTCGAGGAAAGTAGATTGACTGTCAAAAATTAAAGAAGAGCATGTTCAGGAAACAGGAAGTGGAGTATCTTGGTCATGTAATATCCAAAGACGGAATTCGACCAAAGATCAGCCATGTGGAAGCAGAATTTTATTCACAGTTTGTTTCGAACTATGGATCTAAGGTAGAACCTTTAAGAGTATAATTGAAAAAAACGTTTCATCTGATGAGCAGGTTACATACATGTTTCAATGTGGTGAAAGAGGAAATTTCTGTGGCCCCCGGTCTGAAATCATTTGTGAGGGAGGCAGATTGTATATTGTCATTGGATGCAAGTGGATACAGTGTGGGGCGTTTTTTTCCCGAAAGAGTAAGAATGCTGTGTGGATTGTATTTGTTGCATATGCCTCTCGCACTCCTACGCAAACTGAGCAGAAATATTCAGTCATAGAAAAAGAGATACTTGTTGCAGCAACGTGTGCAGCTGAGCGGTTTTGTATGCATGTGTGAGGGAGGAAATAAAAAATGTGCACAGATCACAAACCATTAGTTAATATTTTGAAACCTGAAGGTGCAAGGAATTTGAAACCAAGATTGGCAAGACTGGAGTCAAAGATTCAAATGTTCCATTATGAAATCAAGTATGTTCCAGGGAAAAGTAATACCATTGCTCATGGTTTATCTAGATTACACAGTAGTTGGATAGTTGAGCCCGAAACAGATGATGAATGTGTAGTGGTATTTACATATGAGGATGTTATATGTGGTGGAACTGAAACAAGTGAGCAGCAATTAACAGAAAGTTTGTGATTACAGGAAATGAATAAGGATGTTGTGCTGAAGGCCTTGGAGAGGTATGTTTTGGGTGGATGGCCAAGGGAACGGCTGCTACGAGGAGAGTGTAGGGTATTTTGGAAAATAAAGGATGAGTTATGTGCGGCCAATGGGACTGTTCTGAGAGGAACCTACCACATGAATGAGTATTTCGGCATCAATGATAGTGTGCGAATATCACAGATATATCTTGTTGCCTAAGAGTTATAGGAACTAACAGGAAACCAAAGACTTTTTGGACTTATGCTGTGTTTGCAAAGAAAGAGGAAACCTCACACATAATAGTGCCATGCTTCACCATCAGTATCCTCTCCCCACCCGGGTAGGTGAATACCAACAGGGTGGCCTCTTCCTCCTCGAATACTTAAATTAAAAGAGGGAGTTCCTGGATAAGACTAACTGGATAAGGGTGGTGTCCAGATCTTATTAAAAAATATACGGTGTTGCCAGGTTATTACAGGTATAGTGAGGACAATGGCTCAAACCTGTACCTCATCTGCCAACATGTTTCTGCCCGATGACAATAGCCTAAACGGTCTGGGGCATTCTAGTGAGCTAAAGGATCCCTGTCTGAAGTATATGTTACTTCTAAAAGTCTCTGGAATTAAATTATTTTTCAAAAGTGAAGGTGTAAACCTCATTTTAACCCAGATGACTGCTACCGTTCTGGTTCTACTATTCAATAGATTCCTAGATCAAACAAGCAATTAAAATGCAATGGTTTTGCCTTTGGAAAAGTTAGAGCTATTGGCATTGTAAATGACAAAATTTGTATTTATGTGTTGGTTTTGAAAACAGATAAATAAATGGCATTGTCATTTACATTGCCAATAGCTTAATCTCTCGCAAATGTGAGACCTATTGTACCCTACGGATGAGCTCAGCAGACAGCAATTACTACCACACACACACACACACACCCAGTGCCACACACACACACACACCCAGAGCCACACACACACACACACCCAGAGCCAGCCACACACACCCAGAGCCGCCACACACATACACACACACACACACAGTCACTCTGCACTCCCTAGCACTCTGCACTCCCTAGTCACTCTGCACTCCCTAGCACTCCCTAACAGTCTGCAGTCACTCTGCACTCCCTAGCACTCTGCACTCCCTAGCACTCTGCACTCCCTAGCACTCTGCACTCCCTAGCACTCCCTAGTCACTCTGCACTCCCTAGCACTCTGCACTCCCTAGCACTCTGCACTCCCTAGTCACTCTGCACTCCCTAGTCACTTGGCACTCCCTAGTCACTCCCTAACACTCTACAGTCACTCTGCACTCCCTAGCACTCCCTAGTCACTCTACGCTCCCTAGCACTCCCTAGTCACTCTGCACTCCCTAGCACTCCCTAGTCACTCTGCACTCCCTAGTCACTCTGCGCTCCCTAGCACTCTGCAGTCACTCTGCACTCCCTAGTCACTCTGCACTCCCTAGCACTCCCTAGTCACTCTGCACTCCCTAGCACTTTGAATTCACTCTGCAGTCACTCTGCACTCCCTAGCACTCTGCAGTCACTCTGCACTCCCTAGTCACTCTGCACTCCCTAGCACTCTGCACTCCCTAGTCACTCTGCACTCCCTAGTCACTCTGCACTCCCTAGCACTCCCTAACACTCTGCAGTCACTCTGCACTCCCTAGTCACTCTGCACTCCCTAGCACTCCCTAGTCACTCTGCACTCCCTAGCACTCCCTAACACTCTGCCGTGACTCTGCACTCCCTAGTCTCTCTGCACTCCCTAGCACTCCCTTACACTCTGCAGTCACCCTGCACTCCCTAGTCACTCTGCACTCCCTAACACTCGGCACTCCCTATCCACTCTGCACTCCCTAGTCACTCTGCACTACCTAGTCACTCTGCACTCCCTTGCTCTCCCTAGAACTCTGCAGTCACTCTGCACTCCCTAGTCACTCTGCACTCCCTAGCTCTCCTAGAACTCTGCAGTCACTCTGCACTCCCTAGCTCTCCTAGAACTCTGCAGTCACTCTGCACTCCCTAGCTCTCCTAGAACTCTGCAGTCACTCTGCACTCCCTAGTCACTCTGCACTCCCTAGCTCTCCCTAGAACTCTGCAGTCACTCTGCAATCCCTAGCTCTCCCTAGAACTCTGCAGTCACTCTGCACTCCCTAGCTTTCCCTAGAACTCTGCAGTCACTCTGCACTCCCTAGCTCTCCCTAGAACTCTGCAGTCACTCTGCACTCCCTAGCTCTCCCTAGAACTCTGCAGTCACTGCACTCCCTAGCTCTCCCTAGAACTCTGCAGTCACTCTGCACTCCCTAGCTCTCCCTAGTCACTCTGCACTCCCTAGCCCTCCCTAGTCACTCTGCACTCCCTAGCACTCGCTAGTCACTCTGCACTCCCAAGCACTCCCTAGTCACTCTGCACTCCCTAGCACTCCCTAGTCACTCTGCACTCTCCACTCTGCACTCTCCACTCTGCACTCTCCACTCTGCACTCTCCACTCTGCACTCTCCACTCTGCACTCTCTACTCTGCACTCTCTACTCTGCACTGTCTACTCTGCACTCTCTACTCTGCACTCTCTACTCTGCACTCTCTACTCAGCACTCTCTACTCTGCACCGTCCTGAATTTGGACCCATGCCAGTTGGTCACCCTAAGTGTAACATCTTAAAAGTGCTACTAAATGTCGAGGCTGCGGTATGCAATTCTTGTGGGAAAGGAGTGTCACTTTCACACGTGCGGGGCTCAAACTACCGATTTTGTTTGAAGCATAGGTCAGCCATGCCTGGGATAAAGCGGATGGGATATCCTGGGATAGAAAAGGGAGATGCGAGATTCAATGAGACCTTTAAACCCATCAGCAGTAGATACGGTCATGGAAGGTGCGTGTATTCCGGAGGGGTGTGTCTATAAGCAGTAGTCCAGCTCGGATTCCATGGGTCCTGGTGTGAGCAAGGACAATGGTGCATTGGAAGGACGCTTTCATCGTATTATCCAGCAATTATCAAAGTTCAGTGGCCCCCTCGGGGTTCTGGTGCTACTGCACCTGCTGCACCAATGGCAGGAAGTCATGGGGTTTGAATTGCTGTAGGATCCGGGTGCTAAAGTATAAGCTTCACATAAAGGGCGGTAAAGACATGGGGCCACCTGTCTGCGGCAGTGGTGTAACGATTTGTAACTAAATGCAACAAAATGACCCCTGAGCAGCACACCGAGGTCTCGTAGTGTGGGACAGGGCAAAGGGGCAGCTGGACATGCAACAGGCAAGCGGGCCCAACAGAGTGGCCTGCTGGGTCTTGCAACATGCATCCCAGGTGCCTGACACTGCCCCGGCCACCGCGGCCTGTCTCAGACTACCCAGGCATTCCCCTGAATTCTGTTTTACCTGTGGGCCCCGAAAACACTAGAGGGCTTGCGAGCCTACAGACCCAGTGGCTTGATCCCAAACACTGATTGGCCGGCTGAAACAACAGGAGTCGGTAATCTATGCGGCACCACCCTCTTCTGTATGTAGCAATAGGTAGGGCATATAGCTGAGCCCGAGGCGCATACATTCGAGTTTAGTCACATGAGGCACTTCTAAATAATTCACTCTGGCGCTGCTGTTGTTTGTCCCGTTCAGCTCGTCGGATTGTGTTGCGTGCAGTGTGCCCCTCCCCTCCGTCTCACCCTGCTACTCCTGCTCATTGTATTCCCGCTCAGTAAGTGCCTGCACAATGGGGGGTCATGGCAGGAGGCGCGATGCCCTGAGATCCCGGATGATCCTCGGCTGCCTGCATTGTTCTCAGCCACTCTGGCCGCAGTGCCTAACCTCTCCATTCTCTGTTGATAGGTACTAAGGAAATACTTCTCCTTATTTCCCTATGGTGTCACACTGTAAATGTACAGAAATACCATGTTCAAAATACTTTACTGTAAGAGGCCTATTGCGCTTTATAGGATACAATAATTTACACCTTTTTAATTGTAGTAAAGTAAAACATTTCTACAAAAGTACGTCGTTTTTATTTCCAAACCTCATTACACAGACTACGAGCCAGTACTTTAAAAGTTCCATGCTCTAATTCAAGCCAAAAAGAGAACTACATTTACTGACACCCTCGGGGCCACGCAAAGGAAGAAGTCCTTCCGGCATCTCCTTCCTATGGTCTCAGGCCATGAAAAAAAGCAGTGCTCAAACACTAGGTGTTCAGCAGCAGTCTAACTGTACGTATAGGTGACCGTATCAGACTCGCTCCTAGTATGTATCGCTCGGAGGAGCCTCACAGGGGAAACATAACTTTAAAGGGTGATTGTCCGACTTTCTTAATCCCGATTTAGCCTAAAGAGCGTAAATAGCACAATATAACTGACGAGTGGCTATCACGTTTTAGCTGGGCAACAGAAGTCTCGATGGACTCTAAAATTTTCTTTTTCCTGCAGATCTAGAACTTCGATTATTTAATCGCAGGGGTGCAAATATGTAGGTAACCACATGTCATGAGTTGTAACCATGTGGTTAACAAAAGGTTAAAAAGGATGAAACAACAGTCTGTCCGCGCTTCACCCGCCTGCCCTACCCAGTCTGCTCTTGGCTCCAGCAGGAGTTTTGACCCCTGCGGATCGCCGTCTCCCCCCTCTCTCTGCCTGGTGAGCTTCACTGGGGGGTTACCGGCTGCCAGCTTTTCCTCCGTGCTGGGGAGATTTAGTACGAGGTCAGCCTGCTGTCTGTCTGCCCTGTGCGTCCTGTGCCCCGTCCCACGCTGCTCTAGGCTTAGTAGGAGTCCACGCTGCGTCTGTCTGTCTTTCCTCCTCTGTTGCCCAGCACTAGGACCTCTGAGGCAGCAACAGCTTCACATATCACCGGTGCATTCTGGTACACGTGGTCAAGCTGCTCGCTGTTAAAGCCTCAGTACACCTAGCAGAGGCGAGGCTGCAAAGTTGGACAACACAGCGTATTGGTGTCACCACATACTGGTGTCACCCGATGCGGTCCGCACCACCCGCACCCCCCTAGTGATGCCACTGCAGGGGTGGGGGCGGGAACGGGCACAGACAACATGAGACGGGGTACAGCAACGAGACACGCAAAGACGTAAAAAAACAAAGAGCCACGGACAGCGGGAGGGGGTGGGGGCGGGAACGGGCACAGACGACATGGGACGGGGTACAGCAACGAGACATGCAAACACGTAAAAAAAACAAAGAGACGACATGAGACGGGGTAAACGTACAAAGGGAAAAGAAAATTACAAACAAAATGCTGCTTACCTGATCGCAAATATAAACTCCTTCCTGGCAACTTCAATTTCGCAGCCCACTCCTGGAGAATACTTTTGGTAACTGACCAAAACAAGGCGACCAAAAAAAAAAAAATAGGAACTGCCCACCACCGCAATGACGTTGTCAAAGGGACAGGATGAGAAAACAAATCGCCGGAACGCCCACAAATCGCCTCGGTGAATGACGGACAGATCTCTCTTCCAATGGCTAGCCTCCATTTATGGAGCTAGCCAATGGAAGAGAGAGGCGAAACTAAGGCCATACTGTTCTAACATAAGATTTCGCCTGCAAAAAACGCTGCTGCGCAGCTGTTCGCCAGGCGAAACCTAAAAAGTGGAGAACAATAAGCAATTTCATCATTGCAAACAAAATACATCAAACGGAGATTTGCTAACACAGCGTATTTAAGCTAAATATACAATTTGGGATTTTGGGTATGCAAGTGCAATATCACATTACACCTTACCAAACAGAAATGTACAAGAGACATCACATGGCAATCATCACGAGTGCGCATGCAACAATTAGGGTGTGTTCATTTACTTTAAATATTACAACCTTAAAAGAATATGTAAGCAAAAAATCTTTAGGGGTACCGGATGACTGGTCTCGAAGGGGGTGGTGTCCTTTGTAGTCAGGTATGTATAAGGTAAGAATATTAGTCATGTTAAAATACGAATATACTCGTGTGTGAAGTTATCAGGAGGAGGGCAACAAGAATTTGCCCTCTAGATACTTAATGTACTGTATCTAGCCTAACATCATACAGAACGTGGTGCTTGCCATTTTCATTTTAAAACTCATCAATTAGTGAAAGGGGCACACAAAAAGCAGCAAGAAATACAATCTGCCGTCAGAAGTATTAACGTAAATGGGGAAACGTCCCACAGTTAAAAATAGGCTATGAGAGAACAGGAGAACAGGAGCCTAATTAGTGACGATAGTTCGTCGCTTTCTCTGTCACCTACAAGGGATCACCACTTGCTGTTCAGATGTGATTCCTACTGTTTGCGGTATCTCCTCTGGTAGGAGGAGTGTGGCAACTGAGGTGACGTATGGCAACAACATTCAGTCCTAATAAAACGTGATCTTAAATGTCATGTCAGATATGCAGAAGGGTTAAAATGTAGCCACCCACTCTCCCGCGATTACCTGTCTTCGCTCCCCCCCCCCCCCCCCCCCCCCCCCACTTCATAAAGGTAGCCATTGAGTGATACATAAAGTAACAAGTCCTTTACACAGACTAGATGTCGGAAAAAACATCACATGAAGTCACACGTTCACACATATTTTGAATTCCTCTGTACACCCAGGGTTTATAATATTGTGCCCACCATGCCGAGTTTTTGTAAAATACATGAGCGATATACTGGGTAACGGCTCCTCAATTATATCAAGATATCAATGAAATCACTCATATAGTCTTACACTCAAGCCAATTCTGGATTCCCTCGTGGAGCCATGGATATGAAGTTGTGCCCTATGCTATAGGGAGTTTTTCCATGAGTGTAAGGATTGATGCAGGGGGGTACATTAAAGCAAAACTAGAGCTCTATCTATATGGGGTGTGGGTGTGGAGCTGAATCCATGTCGGAGTTATTTACACAGGGACTGTTTTAGAAGGCAATATGAGAGAAAAGGAAGGTGCAAATTGATATGATTCAGGTTCTGATGCATCCCTGTGGTATCACTTCGTTAAGTCCCTGTAGGTATGTGCGTATCCTGTACACCCATCGCTGCTAAAAGAAATAGTTAGTTGTAACGTCATGTCTGTGCGTGTTGGCTTTAGTTTCCCTAGCAAGTACAATTCCATTTCATTCTCGTTATGTCCTCTTTCAATATAGTGCTGTGTTAGCTTTGTGCTGACCCTATGACATAGGATGGTACTCCTGTGTTCTGTTATGCGAGTATGTACTTTTCTGGTCGTCATCCCAATATATAGGAGATGGCAGGGGCACTGAATAAGATAAACTATATTGCTGGTATTGCAATTGGTTAAATGTTACAGTTTCCAAGGTGTCCTCAACCCCACATCCGTTCAATACAAAGTGTCTCCTTGGGGGCTCCACCATGTAACATCTGACCAGGCGCACCACCGGATCTTTCCATGGGGCATGTATCCAGTGATTTATTACCAGTATTTGTAAGGCCCAGTAATAAGCCCTAAATTGAGGGAGGGAAACTCCTCTGTTTTATACAGATCATCAAAGGGTTAGCCAAGCTATCAGAGGGCTCCCCCGTCCCCATAAAAGTTGTCAAACTCTTTGTCCAAACGGCCAAAGAATGTTTCGGGTATTGGGAATGGTGTGTTTTGTAGGAAATACAGGAGTTTGCTGAGAGTAATCATCTTCAGAATGGTAGCCCTACTGAGGAGTCTCAGTAGGAGTGTCCTCCATCTGGTGCTTCTTCCCCCAGGTTCTTAAGCTGAGGGTTCAGGTTTTTCTCCCGTAAATGCTCTGAACCCTGTGTAATTTATATGCCTAAATATCTAAAGCCATCAGTTGTCACCCACCGGAAGTAAGGTATTAATAGATCCTGATCCCACTGCCCTGTCTTGAGTAATACTGAATGGCCCTAATTCACCCTGTAGCCACAGTAATCTCCAAGCGCCTCCACCCTACCCCAACAAGGAGTCAAGGGATGCCTCAGGCTTCATGATATGTAATATGACATCGTTCCCATACAGAGATCCTCTCTTTCTGCCATGGCTCTGGGTCGATGCCCACCTCTCATACCCGGCCAGATGTTCTGTGCACAGAGGAGACAACAGAGGGGAAAGTGGGCAGCAATGTCTGGTTCCCGGACACAGTAAGAATGGTCCTGAAGTCACCCCATGTATCCTACCTGCTGCTGTGGTTTCAGTGTACATGAGAACCACCCGGCTGCAAAAGCGAAGGCCAAATCCAAAATGGCTTATCACCGCAAAGAGATAAGCACAGTAAATCGAGTTAAATGACTTCTCCTCATCCATGTAGATGAGGACATCTGGCACTGCATCTAGCCAGTTATGTAGGCGTCTGATGTTCTGCATGGTATGAACCCTATCTGATCATGATGGAACAGCGTGAATATCATTCCATTAAATCTTCGAGCTAGGATAGTGGCCAAGAGCTTGGTCTTGACATTCAGCAAGTAAATGGGGCTGTAGGAACCACAATCAGATTAGGGCTTACCTTCTTTATAGATCACCATGATCAGGGTGTGGCTTAGATCTGGGGAGAGTACTTTCACATAGATAGGTTAGGCCTGAGACGAAACACTGCCATTTTACATGCTCATGTTTCTTACGTTGCCTTCTTTTCTACACAACAACTTCTGACACACATTTGCTTGCGTGACAGTGCTGGATTTGTTTCTACAAATTCCACATTGTAAGTAAATTATCTCAACACGTTAAAGATTTAGTACAAAGCCTTAACACACGTTATGCAAATGTTGTTTGTTATTCGTCCATGAGGCAACACAGCTATCACAAGAGAATAAACAATGTCAGGTTGGCTTAACCCTTGACATGGAAGCATGGATACAGCTGTTATAAATACACATGTATTTCTGTGTTCAGTTCAGGGGAGCACTCTGCTGCAATTGTAAGGTCATCACTGTTTTCGGAGTCTAAGCCCAGTAGATTCCTGTGTCCCCTCTGCAAGGAGGGATGTACAGCTTGTGACCAAGACGGGGACTTGTATGCACTTACTTTAAGTAATGGGTAGTTAGATAATCCAGTAGCGGATTCTTGGCAGAACACCCGCCCTAGGCAACTAGGTTAGGGAGTGCATAGTTGGAGTACACTATTCACAGTACTTATATGCTAACATATTGCTTTACCATAGAGGTAACATTTTTCATTCTTTTCACTGTTCTCATATTACTAATAATATTGATTTGCTCTAATAATCATTGCAGTGCATATATTCTATGAAAGAATCACAATGGTACAATAAATATTGAAATGACCCTTTGTATTTTTCTTGTGTGCCCACCTGAGTATGCACGAGTGACTGAGCAAAAAGGTTCTAGATCTGTTACCACGATTTCCTTGGGAAGTCAGGGTTGTCATGTTCTAAGGTTGCCTAGACCATTGATCACCCTTCTTGGTTCAGGGGTACTTGTGGGGTCTCTGTGAGCTAGAAAGACTAATAAATACCATAGCCTAAGGAGGTGTATGGAATCAGTCTAGCACCATCCTATCTTTAATGTTGTCCAAACAAACATACAGTTCCTACTGAGAACATAGAAACCGTACAACAGTATGCACCCGGGTGCGGGAGTCTTACGACATCACCAGTGCTCCAAATCTCTTAAATAGTTCAGTATGTTACCCACTAGGGTCCTGGGATTTCCCACTCCTCATGGCCATCAGTACCTCAGATAGCTCCGCGGATGTATGTTCCCCCAGCAGCGTCTCTACCACTTCTATGTTCAGTTGCCGGAAGGCTATCATTCCCACTAAGTGTTCTATCTATGCTTCCTCCCTATTTAGTCGGGTTTCATAGAAGGTCTGGCAATACTGAGCAAACTCCCACACTATCCTCCATCTGAGTAATTGTATCTCCAATGCTGGTAACTATCTCTCCCACACATCTGGCTTCCTATTCCCTGCCGCTCAGCCACGCCATTAGGCTCCCTGCCTTGCCACTGACCTCAGAGAATTTGTTCTGCACTGAGAGGTAACAGTGGCTGGCCGCCTCTTCTGGCGTATTGCAGTACTCTGTTCTGATTGCCACTTGTAGTCAGCGTACCACTTCTTCTGGGCTCCGTGCCGGTTGTCGTTCCAAGTTTGTTGAGTGTATCATTGTCTGGAGACGGTCTCTTAGGACCGCTTCATAGGATTTCCACACCACCCCAGGTGTTTCCACTGAGTCTTTATTTTCTTCAGAATACACTGTTGTGTCTGCTTGGATCTGCATCACCGTAGCCGAGTCCTGCAGTACTCAGGCATTGAGGCACCAGTGGCGACTATCTGGTAGTCTGACATGCCCCAGAGAAATCAGTAGTGGGGAGGGGTTGGATATTACCCTCGGTAGTCTGCCTCCTCAGTCGGAGGCATCAGCTCTGTAGGAATGATCAGGGAGTGTAGCCTTGAAAATGGCCCATAGTAGTATGAATAGGCCATGTCAATGGGGTGTTTCAGCCACCAAATATCTGCGAGTCCTCACTTCCAAGTAAATTTTGCCAGGCACGTGTGAGGGGCCCCCCTATCAGATTTCGGTTTCGACCTGTCTATGTCCGGAAGCAGTACATCATTCCAGTGACCCGCCTCTAACAGTATTAGGCCTATTTTATCCACTACGTCTGCTGTAGCTTGGGTGGAGCATATACCTTGATGAGTGTGCAGCCTTGTGTACCCCTGATCCCCTGCCCCTGAATCCCTAGCACCATCCCCTCAGGGTCTGCCCACTTCCTGGTGAACTGGAAGGGGGGTTCTTCCTTGCCATGGTCGCAACCAACCCCCATCAAACTGTAGGGTAGGCCCAACTTGTATAGTTAAGCTTTTACTTCCAGAAATGAGCTGCATCTCAGCTGGACCTGCAGCTTGAAGTTAGGGAAGAGGTGGACCTTATTACTGTCTACTGTCCAGGTGAGACTTGTCCTGGTTTCTAAAATTCAAAAGCCTTGCAACCATGAGTCACGGAGGTGCCGCTGGGGCCAGTGGACACCCTGAGACAAGGTGCACTCTTTCAACCTTGAACAGGACTGGGGGGGCTTCATTATATAGATTGTTAGAGTGTCATTGCTCCAAATAGTTTTTCGCTTAGTGCCCCTCGATTCTCTCAAGTAAACCTGGCATCTTTATGTTGCTGTGACAAGAGCGGCCCTCCACATCCTCTGCTCACTTCTGGAGTCACTCCACTGTCGAGGCTAGTTCTCAAAGTTGAGCTTTCTGTTCGCCGAAGTTTGGGGTCATCTGACCTATTGTGTCCTCTACTTCGGTGAACCTTTATGCAAGTTTCCGATTATTCACCCTGAGCAGCCCATCCTAGATTCAAGGCTACTCTGTCTATCTGGGACTCCAGGGAAGATTTTAAATCTGCAATTGTAGTGTAGTTCCTATATTCCCAATAGGCTCTGTGCATTGAAATAATATATCCTATAGATGTGACGTAGGACTTATGTCTACTATGTCTCTATCGAATATGATAGACTTAATTATGAGTGCCAGATAGCTCAGAGGTTACTAGAAACGTTCTCGAATAAACAAGAAGGGATTAGTTTCTGACAACCGCATAAACATGGCAACTTTGTTTCCCCAAGATAAAACTGATCTTCAGAATTGTGCAAACAATAGATAGATATTTTACTCAGTCATTTGTGCATGCTTCGTTTCACCAGAGGTGCAGAGAAATAGAGAGACGGGCGTTTTCAATAAAAGTATTTATTGAACAATCTTCTTTCACATGCAGAAGAAATGAATTGCTACAATCGTAATACTGGCTGTAAAGTATAATGTGTACAGCAAGAGTAGTATTATTAAATAATACTGTAAAAGCATGCTATGGTTTCTAAGCCCTAAAATACATACAAAAATAAATAAAGACTAAAGGTACTCAACTGGTGCTTCTAAAATACGCCTGTCCCGATTTACCTAATCTAAGTCTAGTACGAGGGAAGAAGTAAGTGAGGTGTAGCATAAGTTTAGTATTCTTTTTGCCAAAAATCTATCCAAGATTTCTCTTAGGGTCTAATCAGCTCTGTACCTTGGTTTAGAATGAAGGAGGTCTGGTTTCTCTCTGTCTCAGGACTCGATTTCCCAACACACCGCAAGGGGAGCTTGGAAACACTGGAGCTGGATTTCTCGGCAGGAGAAAAGACAGCGTCTCTCTCAGTGCGTCTGCTGGAGGGTCGGCTTCCTTCGGCACTTTCTGTAGCGAGATGCGTCGGGCAAGTAGATAGTCGAACTGCTCCAAACCACTGTGTGTTGGCTTGGGCAAGTGTGGGCATATTTATACCGTGAAGGTGCCGAATTTGACATAAAGGTGGACATAATAACATCATCAAAGAGTCTCAGTTCTTTGAAAACTCCATGAGTTCTTGGACAAATCAATATTCAAGCAAGAGGAAGTCCCTAACTGCTGAAGCCGAGTTTTCCAAGAAATCGCGGTTTTTCAGGTCTAGTGGAAGTAGCCATGCCGCATTTGGACTGCATGAGCTATGTCTAAATATGGTTATGATTTCTATGCCTCTATAAGGACATGCCCCAGATACATCAAAACCACATTCTGCGAATTCTAAATTGCGAGAATTACCGAACCGCATTTAGGAATTCGCAGAATGGGATTCATGAAGAAATGCGATTAAAAAAATCGAATCGCAATCGGCCGCAATAGCCATTTGCGATTTTGCTATAATCGCAAATAAAATCGCAGAACCGGCCTTTTTCCGTGTAGAAATTGCGATCCCGCAATTACCGAAATCCTAATTTGCGATCTCGCTAATTGCAAGATCGCAAAAACGGGAAGTCGCATTTCGAGCACAGTGATGGCATCACAACCAGGAAGCAGGCAGTTACCTCCCTCATTCAGCACACTGATCCTGAAAGTAGAAGCAGCAGTGGCCAGAGCTCCACTACAGACCACCTTCAGCTGAAAATCAGGAGACAAACCACCCCAGAAAATGTCCCAGGAAGCAGCAGGGAGCAGTGCCTCAGGAAGGAAAAGAAAAATCAAATTTTCCGAGCAGGAATTGGAATATTTAATAGAGGGAGTCACCAAAGATCATGACCGGCTTTTTGGGAAGGATTCAAGGAGGGTGCCCGAGGCGGAGAAGAGGCGCATTTTGCTGCACATTCGTGCTAAAGTAAACGCAGTGGGAGTGACCCAGCGCTCCATAGAGGAGCTCAAAAAGAGGTGGTATGTCCTCAGGGGGCGTGCTAAGGAGAGAATTGGGGGAGCGACTGGGGACCGGAGGAGGCGAGCCCACTGTTCCACCCAACACCCCACTGGAGGACCTTGTGGAGGACACCCTGAATCCAGAGACATGCGTGGGGGTAACCCGGCTGAACTCCTCCCGACACACCCAAGAATCCCAAGGTAAGTGCCTTGCGACTGCGACCCTGTCCCCTAACAATGGCCATGACTCCCGAGCTACCCATTAGAAACCCCAGTCATGCAGGCCATGCACACCAGAAAAGCCCAATTGCATTGTGGGACTTGTAGTGTGACCACATTTTCCAGATAGCCCCATACAGCCAGACCTGTCCAGTGAGAGTCATTCCTAAAGCCAGTCAGGGAATGCTAGCCTGCATGCATGTAGCAACCTCCCATATGCAAGAAACATGTCATTAATCACCGTCCCATTTACATCACAGGTGGCGCAGAACAACCCAGCGCCGATAGTGAGGCCCTTCACATTGAAGACAATCCCGAGGACACCGAGGGAGAGGGCCATCCTAACCCTCAACCAGGACCATCACAGCCAGCACCAGCAGCAGTGGTACCACCACCTGCTCCTGTGGACAGGGCCACCCCTGCAACAACTGGCGCCCCACAACCACCCCCAGTTACACATATGCCAGTGGCACCGGCAACTACACCTGCAGCACGGAAGCAGACAAGGCGCACAGCCACTGCTCATACACAGTCCAGTGGACTGGTGAGGGAACCGCGCAACACAACACCACGCGCCGGCAGGGGGGTGAATGGCCGGGTACCAGGCCTGTCTATTGAGCGTTGGATGCTCCGTGTTCATCAACAGCAGGCACGTCACTTGGCAGCCATCCACCTGCAGCTTGCCAAGACTGCACGTAATGTGGGACAGCTCAATGACAACATGGAAAGCATGACCGCTGCTGTCCGGGAAAACAGGCAGGTCCTGGTATCCCAGCAGGATGTCAACCACCACCGCCAGCTGCTAACCCGCCTGTCAGCGTACACACGCACCAACCACATCATTGGGAATGCCACCTCCCAGCTATTGCGTTGTTCATTAGCGATGCAAATACAAATTGTGCAGTGCTGCCAGGATGTCGCTAGGGCACTGGAGCAAGTCACCACTGCAGTGCAGAGTCTGCAGGCGACTGGACATGGCCAGCCAGGTGGTGGGGATGATGCAAGTGAGGGCAATTCCAGCCACAGCAGCCTGTCGGTGCCACTGGTGACAGTACCCCGCCGCAGCACCAGGCCAAATGCAGCCTCAAGGGGTAATGCGGATGTGGAGGAGGTCGAAAGGCGACTGGGAGCGTCCACCCGGAGGCGCCACCGACTATTTATCATTTAACATGCAGGGCCATGCTGATGAAACAAGCATGCCCTCCTCACAAACATGGGGATGTATGATTCAATATGAAACACAAAAGTGTCAAAGGGTCTGAAATAGAAATCTATGTCTGACACATTAAACTGATACTGTCTGTAACAACCCACTTGATAGAAATGACATAGAAAAGTGTCCTGTAATCCCTTTAAAACCTATCAGGATACCCATCAGTCACCACTCGGAACTGCCCTTCATCATTTGGGATTCCTGTGAACCATAGGTAAAAGGGTAACTGATTTGCAGTGCTTGTGAGAAAGAAAAATGAGTGCTAGTGAAAATAAAATTGGGTGAGGGAGCAAGAATGAAAGTTTATTCTGTCTTTTGCTCGCTCCACCAATATTAAAAGAGCAGCAAAGGTAGACTTGACAAATATCTACCTAGATGTAAGAAATGGTCGACATGTTTCAGCAATTTAAATGGACCAACGAGTCCATTGCTTTCATCAGGATCGAGATATTAAATAGTGCTACTGCAAGGATAAGGTGTGATAATAATAAAAAGTGACTACATGATTAACATACTGCAACACAGAAAAAGATCACCTGAGTTCCTAGGTGTAGTCTTTGCTTGCAGTTGTTTTGTATGTCACTAGTGGGAAGAAAAAAGGTACAGACAGAAAACAGTTTCTCACAAGCACTGCAAATCAGTTACCCTTTTACCTACCAACTGGTACCACTGACATTTAAACCACACTGGTCACTCCCAGGTTCTCAGGAGGTTATGAGATCTGACCTTCTAAACTTACCGGGAGTGGTCCAAGCAGATGGTTCACAGGAATCCCAAATGATGAAGGGCGGTTCCGAGTGGTGACTGATGGGTATCCTGATAGGTCTTATAGGGATCACAGGACACTTTTCTATGTCATTTCTATCAAGTGGGTTGTTACAGACAATATCAGTTAAATGTGTCACACATAGATTTCTATTTCAGACCCTTTGACACTTTTGTGTTTCATATTTCAATTTAGGGAAATTGTGTCTCTGTGCGGTCTTTAAACTCCCTTAGGCCCCTCTTTACTTTATTGTTTTTGATGTATGATTCAATAAAGCTCTCAAGCAAATAATACAACAAAATATTACATTATTGTGAAGAAACAATAAGATTTATTATGCACTAGTCAATCTGACTCATGTCGTTATTTCTATTGTCATGCATGAGTGAAGTGTTGGATGAGGGGAGTGGGTGCACTAGAAACAGTTCATTGTGATTTGGATGCGGCGCCTGTGTCCTTCAGCAGGATTCTCCCCACCTTCATGACGCACATGTGCAGGTGGGCGGTTGTCCCCTTCCGACTCACTGCCAGAGATCTCTACAGGTATCCTCCGCTTGGTAGCAATGTTGTGGAGTATTGCACACACGGGCACGATGCGGCAGCAGACCTCAGGTTGGTATTTGAGGACCCCAACAGTCTTGTGAAGTATGCGGAATCGGCTCTTCAAAAGCCCGAATGTCCGCTCAATGCAATTTCTTGTGCGGATGTGTGCTGCATTGTAACGTCGTTGCTGTGGTGTGGCAGGGTTAAGGTATGGGGTGAGGAGGTACTCACGGAGACCGTAGGCGCTGTCACCTAAATGAAAGGAGTCGCAATGTACTATTTGTTGGCATGTGTACTTACCTAGTATGTGTCCTTCACCAAAGTCTCCCCTGGCCAGTCGTGTGTGCAAGCCGCTGTGCCAGAATATGAAGGAGTCATGTGTGCTCCCCGGGTATTGTGCCACTATGTCCGTGATGATTGTCTTAGCGTTGCACACCATCTGGATATTCAGGGAGTGGTAGCACTTGCGGTTCCGGTACATGTATTCTGATTGTGCAGGTGGGCATATGTGGATGTGGGTACAGTAAATACATCCAATTACATGGGGGAATTGCGCAATGTTGTAATAATCATGCTTGGTTTGATCCACGTCCTGTTGGGTGGTCGGGAATGTGATGTAATGGTGTGGCCGGGTCAGTATTGCCTCCAGGAAACTCCTTAGGCAGCGGGACATGGTGCTCTGGGAGATCCCCCCTGCAACGGTAACTATCCCCTGGAATCTTCCAGAGGCCAGGAGGTGCAGGTGGCACAAGACCTGGACATGGGTGGGCAGGGCATTGGTCCTCCTTGTTGGGTGCTGCATCAGGGGGTCTAGGTCACGGATCAGCTTTGTAATCATTGCCCCATTCAGCCGGTACTTGGAGTAGATTTGCTCTGCAGGTTGACCCAGAAGGGTGATCCGCAGGTTAAAGATTCGCTCCTGGATCCTGCGTCTGTTCCTTGCTGCAGCCTGGAGCCTTTGTCGCCTGACCACCATGTAGAGGCCTGGCATTGTGAAAGTCCTCATGCTCCTACTGTGTCTCCTTAAGTGTGTTTGGTCAGGCCTGCACCTGTGGCAAGTTTGGTATTTTTTTTTAATTTTTTTATTGACTTCATGGTTACCACCTGGTTTGGGTTGTCCTTAATTTGCGCCTCGCAAATAGCGATTTACCGATTTTTCGCTATCTGTGATTATTCATGAATTGGCTTTGCGAGTATTTAGCAAATTCGCAAGATATTTCGCAGAATCCTTGGAAACTCGCTAATTCCGATTCGCTAAAGGGGTTCCACCTAGATTCTGCGATTTATTTTGTGAATTCGCATTATAGATTTTGCAAATTCGCAATTTATTAAATTTTAACATCATGAATTGCATTTCATTCATTTGCGATCGCAATAGCTAATTCGCAGCTATTGCGATCGCAATTTTGTTTGATGTATCTGGCTGATGGTGATTTATACCTAAATAAGGGCATGAATCGGAAACATTACACTAGGGTCTTAAAATCCTATACAACACCCACTCCACTTTATTATGTTCGACATTACTAACATTTGAGCACTAAAACATATCTAAAGCATGTGTTTACAATCCCACCCAAAAATACATAAAATGCTTTTGAAAATGGTTGTACACATAAAATGAGCATTTGTACTGTACGCATTTAAAAGCAATGATTTCAATTCAAGCATAAAGTATGATATTGGCAATGCTAACTGAATGAATCATAGAATTTACAGTTATGAAATGGCTCTAAATACAGAAAAAAGGTCGAAACCATCCCATAGCAGAATATATATACTGTTTTGGTTTGTTGCTAAGTTCTATATTGTTTCTAGGAATTATTCAAAGAATTCTTGTTCTCGAAGAAAAGTTCTACTTTAAGCAGATTTCCTTGTGCCAAAGTTAAATTTTGGAAAAAAGTCAACTCAAATCGTAGAAAAATAGAGTTCCAAACGTAGAAGTTTTTTGTTTTGAAAAACAAAGGTCGAATTCAAAGTTGATAGAACACTGTGTGCTAATTTCAGAAGATATTCTCGGTGTCAGAAGAAAACATTAAATCTTTTAAGCTGGCAAAGAAATCATCTACCACAGTAGGTGGGAGTTGAACCACTTCAAGTAGATCAATCATACACAAATGAGAAGCATGGCCATCAGTGTCAGTCGCATTAGCAATGTTTGCAGTAAATGGTACCTGTGTGCCTGTTAGTCCGCGTATCTAACCCTCAGCTGGAATTGCTGGTGAGACCTCAATGAATGTCGTCATCAGGATTGGTAGCCGTTGGGGACAACACAATGCATGAGCCGTTACCGAACCAAGCAAAGCGTCAACATCCGTTGACAGTGCTGATGGAAATGTCAGACAAATATCTAACACGCATTCCTCTCTACAAAGCAGGCATCGTAGAACAGATAAGATGCAATCTTGCCAGATTTGTCTGAACGACAGGAGCCACGTGGTATTCAGATCTCTCAAACGAGCCAAGCCAAGAATCTGTGTTATGCGCTCGCGATACTGCATTGTCAGAAGAGTGTTCTCCATGGTAATCTGGGTATCGCTGGTGGCTGGACTTGCCATATCGGAGCAGAAGGAACAAAAATAGTATCCCTGCTACGAGTCCCAAGATGTGAAGCAGGCCGCCGAACACAGAGTGCACGAAGTTTGGAAAAATGCCTAGGACTGCTTCAAAGGGTGCTAACAGTCCCAAAAAAATCGTCTTAAATACATGTACAATATCACTGGTATCAGACATGTTTAAGATACAACCTAACATTTCCGCCAAATGTATGGGGCAGTTTGTTGATAATAAGGCATGTATCTCTGCAGAGGGCCTTGCAACTTGCAGATCATACGTCTCTCTGGACGAGGTCAGTGGCACAGTTTTTCATAAAAGAATGGCTTTCATTCTGCTTAAAGTATCAATTTGTATAGAAGAGATGATCAGTGAAGGCCACAGCGGCGACTCCCCGTCTGTCTTAGTTTTAGGAAACAATACTTCCATACAACAAGTGACCCCGGCTGAAACACTAACGAGATAGGCTATTCCTGGCATCATTCCCCAACAGCGGTGATCAATCAACATTATGTAGCTCCCATTGGAAAGCTGCCCAAAAATTGGAACTATCACTGCTGCCGGGGAATCCTGCAGGTGGCATGATAAATTAGAACCATCACAGGCTCCATGTAAATTAATACCCTGACAAAGAAGTGTACCGCTTAATGTGGTTTTGCAATTTTTAACTCTAAGAAATACCTCCTTTTTCCCACTCCAACATTTGTGTGTGTATGGTAAATCCCTGGTCGACTTTATGTATTCCTTACCCAACCCTTACAGTCTGCTCCCCTATGTGCCAAAGAGATTTGTTTATCTGTAAGGTTAAATCCAGTAAACAATGACGTGGTGTTGATTAGACGCCAGTCACATAGCCTGAACAAAGGTTTTGTAACGACCAGCCTAGCAGCATTATAGAACGCAATTGAGACTGTCTATGTTGTAACATGACCAAGTCCTGTTCCATCATGTCTATGGCAGAGGATACAATGCTGTCCAAAGAATACATTCTGGATGACAGAGTTGTTAACCCATTGTCAACTACAGAGAGTGCTTTCTCTAAATTAATACGATCAATTTCTCGTATTCGTTCTGAAGTTTCCATTTGCGTGACTTTTCATGCTTCATTATAAGCAGAGTAAATACCGGCGTAAATGAAAAGTCTATGACGTTTTTTGCGAGGTCCTAGTAAGAATTCTCTTAAATCAATGCCATCTTTAAGTAAAGTTAAGTGTTGTTTTATATCTGGGAGTTCGGATTTTTGTAGCCCCTCAAGGCACAGTTTTCCTACACTGTAAGTTGTTATTATCCCTGGATGTTGTCTCTGGACATATCTTGGATCTGGCCTAGTTAGTGTAAAACAATCAAGTGTTGAGGTTAGAATCACTAGCCTTTAGACTGGGCGCCAAATTCACAACGAAAACAACGTTTTCTCTTTGAAGATCATGAATATTTATTCAGTTCATCAGTATTTTAAATCACTTCATCTCAGCAACATTATACTGTCTTGCTTGCCAACATAATCATCTTCTTATGTCGCTCTGTGTTTAGTACAACAATCCACTTAATGATAACACCCAATGCATTTCGGGTCGAACAAAACCATGACCCTTCGTCAGGGGTCTGTAAATGGAAATCAAACAGGACCAAATTAGTCACCCTCAATAATAAACAGCTGTTCCAAGCTCTGTGTCAGTGATTCTAACCTCAACACTTGATTGTTTTGCAAAGGCACGTTCAGGCTACGTGCGACGACGAGGGCACCTACCTTGATTCTTTTCTAAACCAGATGAACATACTTTAAAAGAGTGCTCTGGATAACATTGTTTGTTCTAGTTACTGTAAACCCTTGTCTTGTTCAGGAATCTATCTTGGCAGTTATTCGTGTCTGTGGGCCAGATTAACCATTTTATCCAATCAGGATTAGTTCTGTTTTGTTGTAAAATATAATTTACGTCTACCTCCTCATCTGTAGTTCCATTACTATCAAGTGTGGGCTTAGGTATGGACGGTTTGTTTAAATCTTTTATCTTACAAAGGCCAAGACAAGATGTCTGTTGAACAGTGTCATTTAAAAACATTATTTGTTCTGGGATGATGCAGGCTCTGAATAAGGCTTCCAAACCTTGCACCTGCCAGTCTTTTGTGCCCCAGACAGTTTTTGTCTCAATGTTGTCTTTCAAAAAGTCAAAGCCTACTGTGGACAATTGAGCATAAAAGGCCGCAGAATAAATTAGCTTAGTATTGGTCAACAAACTTTTCATTCCTATCTTAATAAGATTTTTTAAGTAAAATGTATCTGGATTTGTGACATTAAAACCTGAGAAGTATGGACATTTTTCATGGAAGGTTTTCGAGCTACCCTTTGGTGGCGTTGGACAATATTTCCATTGATTAAAAGTAAAAACATTCCTAGGGTTTGTAGATTTGTGCAAATAATAGTGACCATAATGATTAAAACAATACATTTGTTCATAATCTGATGAACCTTCTAAGTATTCATGCTTTGTAAATTATGCTGACATTTCTAAGTCTGCCATCATGTTATTAAGAGTTTCAAAGTCCCAATCATCAGAAAATGTACTGGGTGAAACAAAATCACTCAAGGAAACCTTAAATTGGTGTGGAATCTTCAAGAGCTCTACCGGACCATAAATGCCATAATCAGTTCTATCCCATGCTATACCACCTGGTAGGGGAACGGCTGTGATGTTTACTGATGACAGGTATCTTTGTTGACGATGAGATGATGTGTGGCTTCAGGGGCAAGTTGATGTTCTTACTTGCTGTGTCCATTTTACTATATTTTCCATCTATCAGCTTTCCCAAACTTAAAACAAGAATGAGCCAAAAGTAGGAGAAAAAGTACACCTAACACAATCCAAAATTCAACCCATGGTGAAACCAGATATGTATTTGCAAGCTGCTGAAAAAGTTCTGTTACTTGTTCCTTTGAAAGTTTTATTTGCTGACGTTGTTTCTGGATCACTTGGATCCTCAAAATTGATAAAATAGCCAGAGGCAGTTCTGTCAATTGTTGGTATTGCATCCGGATTATTCGAAATCGCTGGAGCTGCTTGGTCCCTTGACATATTTGTATAGTCAGATGCTACATCATTGTAGACTGGAGTTTCTTGACGAACTGTTAATTGGGTTTCAAGAAGTACAAGTTCCATGGCTTTATTGCATAGTCCTTCTTTTCTCACTGTAGATTCTTCAAAGGTGATGAGTCTTTCAGTTTGAACCTCTTGGATAGTAGCAAGAATTGTTTGTCTGCTACACCTTTGGAGTCCACTGGGCCTACTACTTATTATCGGCTACATGATGTGGTTTTACCAGGTCAATTGATACAAACCGGTTCTTCTTTCTTCCAGCAAGGGGCGGCAGTAACACTGTTCTTGATCCGTGGATTGCTAGTACAGGTACTGGTTTGCCCTTTTAGAACCATCAGACCCCAAAGAAGGAATCTCAAGATTGACTTTTGTCAATACTTTCAGTACAGTGTCCAATGAAGTCAAGAAAACTGTGCGGAGACACTGGAAAATACTCAATATTGGGGGAGAGCAAATACCAGAACCTCTATTCGCTTTCAAAAGAAGCAGCAATTTACTAGACAAGCTTGTACATACCAGACCCTTAAGTCCTAAAGCCCAGACAACAGATACCATATGGGGCTTACTGACAGTGCAAGCTCACTTTTCTTGTGGCTCGTGCAAAATATGCCCACTAACTAAGAAATCAAAATCAGTGGAGATTGGTACAGAAAGACCGTGGATACAAAAGAGATTCACCAGTTGCAATAGTGGAAGGGTGGTATACTTAATTACGTGCCCCTGTAAATTAAACTACGTAGGGATGACTACTCGTATAGTCAAGCTCAGAATCATGGAGCACATGAGCACCGTGAGGTGGAAAAAATAAGCTTCACAACTCACTTTTTGGAACTGAACCATCGACCAGACGAGTTTGTCTGGACAGTTCTAGAACAACCCTACATCCCTGAGCATGTGACGGATATATCTAAATTTCTCTTGCTCAGGGAACAAACATGGGTTTTCCGACTCAAGAGCGATAAAATAGGTCTGAATGATTCCATCCCCTGGACCATGTTATAAGGCATCATGTGAAAATTGGCTGACACTATCAATGCATGACATCCAATATGTTTACACCTATGCAGACTTCATCACTATGCCAATTGTTCCTTGTCAAATAGATTATAATGGGGTGCTAGGTAGATCACACCTCCCAGATCGCTATTCTATGGGGATGTGTTTGGTAGAGAGTGACAACCACCATTAGGTATTCAAAAGGTTTTTTTATTGGATAACCCTTGGCCAAAAGTAGATAACATTAGTGGCCGATAACTCAGGTATTGCCATATGTATTGCAAGTCTAGTATAGTAAACAACACTCTGAATTACATATACTATTCACTCAAGGATGTGGTCCATTCTCTGTGAACTGGGGGTAGATCCCCCTCTTATCCAATTGCTCCGTGAACTCTACTCAGACGCCACTGCATGTGTTAGATACGGGATTGGCGGCGAATTATCTCCATCATTTCCCGTCAACAAAGGTGTTAGACAGGGCTGTGTCCTGGCTCCCTTCTTATTCAATCTTTACACCAACGGGCTGGAAGCGGCCATGCTTGAAGGGAGTCAGGATCTTCCATCTATTAATCACCGCCCTATTCCTGCTCTGTTATATGCGGACGATTCCGTAATTTTAGCCAGAACTTTAAACCAGCTACAAAGACAACTAGATAAATACTGTCAATTTATGCTCTCTCCAGGCCTAAAAGTGAATAAAAATAAAACCTTTGTTATGCACATCGGCCCTAGGGGGAAGAATCCTAAACCAGTTTTTATTGATCAAGTTAGGTTGGAACGCACCAGGGAATATCCCTACTTAGGAATCTTAATGGACGACAGACTATCTTGGAAACAAGCCATGATAAGTAAAAAGCTACTTTTTCAGAGAGCAACCTCAGCTCTAGTTTCCTTTTTGAGGAAACTGGGTAAACCTGCCCCAGTAGAGTTGCTAAAAATCTACCACGCAAAATGCCAGTGTAGCAACCTACGGCGCAGGGTTTTGGGGTTACGCTCCCACAGATACCCTACAGACGGTTCAAAACACGTTCTTAAAATACTTACTGGCACTTCCCCAAAGTGCCCCAATATACGGTTGCCACATCGAGCTGGGTATTGACTATCTGACAGATAATATCAGATGCCAGCTGATCTTGTTGTGGCACCGTATTTAGACCACAACACAATGCCATCTAACCCGCTCATTGATAACCGACTGCTTAGCCCTGGCAAACTGGAGCAAATTCCCTTGGCATCTGTATGTCTCCAATTTCCTTAAGGATTTGAACTGTACAACTTATTTCTCAGAACCTACTACAATGACAGATACCACCAGGAAAGACCTGAAAAAACTTTGTCTAACCCATCTTAGAGATCTGCGTCTTTCCCAAGAAGTAAGCAAACCCTCAAATGTACAGATCCTATTGGTCCAGACTGTTTTTGGTATCTAACCATACCTAACATTCCACCTAACTAATCATGAAAAATATGTTTTGACTAGGTTCCGATTTAATTATTTTTTTCGCTTAGTTACTTTTCCAAAAGAGCAGGACTGGTCACATCACCTAATGAATTGCCCATGTGATGGTACATCATCCCAGTCTACAATGTCACACAGTGTGGAGAAGTGTGGCTAAATGGTTCGAGCGGCAGACCCTGATGCAGATGTCTGGCCCGGACCAGGGTTCAATTCCCGCCTCAGGCGGGTCTTGGGCTAAATTTCCCCAGACCTGACAATTCTCGCCTTAGTGCCTATTCTAATCATGGGTCCCACGCTGCAACTCTGGGCAATAGCTTGCTTAATCTCCACAACGGCCCCTACAGCGCCAGGATGCCTGGCCTCACCTTGGGGGGCCCAGGAGTGGGCACTTCACATGGAAAGGACAGGAGGGGTTCCAGAGCGGTATGTGTACAGCGCCGTGATACCCCTTGGGGTGATTGTGCGCTATATAAGCACTACAACATTTACATTTACAATGCATGTAACTCTGTTCTGTAGATTTTACGAGCTTCCCCGCAAGCGCTGGATCAGGGTTCCCTTACTTCGAAAAATGGGCCTGAGAACATGTCGGCCCGCTTATCTGGCCCTACAGTCTCTGGATTCCCAATACGCTGCTAAGTGCGTAGCTTGTTTTTTGAAATTATGTCTAAAAATTCGCTGTAAAGCTTGAGCTTTTGTTTACTCGATTTCATGCTCAGCATCCCAATGAATTATTTTTAGTAATGGTTTTAAATGATAACAGTTTTTAAATGTATCAAGACATCGAGATTTTTTATATGTATTGTAATATTTTATCTCTGTACTTTTTATGGTTTTGCTATGATATAACCGAATAAAAGTTTTATGAACATATACTATTGACATAATGATCGAAGATTGAGGGATAGTCTCTGAGCATTAAACATTCATTATCGCGCTCGCACTCATTAGGTAAATGACTTCGTTACCCATGAAACTGAGGCGATTTGTTATGACACAATCATACCTTCAGCATCGCGCACTTACTCAATGGGACTACATTTCCCATGAGGTTGAGGCGACACGCGATGATGTAATCACGCTTTTGCGTGGTTACGTGCCGGCAACACGGAGCAGGAAGAAAGGAGCCGGCTTACATAAAAACTACAAGTTCCTGTAGTCGGTACCTCCCCGACGGTTTGGATGACCGTCAGAGGTACCGACGGACAGGTAAGGTCTAGTGATATTAGTGAGAATGGCGAGCGAGAAGCGTTAATTGATAAGGCTCTGGACTACTTTGAAACAGACAATGTCTTCCCTTGAACTAGCTGCATTGAGTCACTCTGGATGCTTAAGGGATAACGTGTAATGTTTAATGATTTCAGGGAAGACTTTTTCCCAGTTTTTTTACTCTGGCTATTATTGGTTTGCTTTGCTGTGATGTCGGACCACATAATAAGAATAGGATATAAGCATGTGCAACATTAATCATGTGTGTTTGCAGCGATCTTTTTGAAGTATGTGTATTTGCACCTTTGATCTAGAGACAGCGAGTAGATATGGAGCGATGATTAGTATTCAGACAGACACCACCACCTCTCTCAGGGTATCTCCACTACTATAAATTTTGGATCAGCGATTGAGAAAGGTTTTTTTGGACCTCTAGGCTGAGTCAGGTGCATTGAAAGTTGAGCACCATGATAGCTGCAATGAGGGACTGGCCCATGACAATAGGAAGGGTTGCTTTGTGGGAATGTGAGAAGTTTTATACTGGTTTTGCTACAATATGAATAATAGGTAGAAGATGTAAGGCAAGTCAGAGCACCAAAATTTAAATGTTTGGTTGCTCTGTTCCTTCCTTTTCAGAGCGGTGCCTCCTTTATCCTGAGTCGTTGCCAGGTGGGGTGAGGTATTTCCTCCGTATACTTGAGGTAAGAAAGAGTGATGAGTGCCCTAAAACAGGGGTTAACTGGCTGGCAAATTTGTTGCTACAATGGTTATTATTATGGAACACGTGTAATTACATCCAAGGCTTTTAGATTGCCATGATATGTACTCTTTTTTGTATTTTTCCATAGATATTTCAAGAGATACGAGAATTGGGAACTGTGAGAAGCAGGTGACAAGGTTGTATTGTTTTCAAGTGGGACATATGCATGGACACACTTTAGATTTAATTAATGATTTATTTTTTCACTTTTGCAGTAGCATAAATAATTGGATAGGTCCTGATGAAAGCACAAGGTAAAGGATTGCCTAGATGTGCTGAAACATGTTGAACCATTTGACTATTAGAGACAGCTATCTGTTGCACTGTTTTTAATTTGGACCGTGGCAGACAAGAATACAATTGTGTTCTTACCACGCTTCAATTTTAACTTCACATTCACGATTGCACTGCTCTTCTTTTACAAACACTCCGTAATACGTCTGCTCACATCTGTGTGTATAAACTATTGAGTATAGGTTTATAAAACATCCTTGGGCTCCTCCATCAATAGGGTGGAGTTGTAGCCCTTATAGTCACTCGGTTGACTATTAATGGAGACCCAGATGATGAAGCATGTCACCCGGAATGGTGAGTGATGGGAATCGGAAAATGTATTGAATATTTTTTCAAGATGTATTATTCTTTGAGATAGCCTTGGCTAGGTAAAATATACGTGGTTCCATTTGTGTGTAGACTCTGGGATATTGTTGTTTGTATAGTCAATGTGGGGCGTATTATCCCGTAGGGTTTTTAAACCTTTGCCTCTGACCCTACCCAAAATGTGTTGTATTATTGACGTAAGAAGGCCCAAATTCCTTCTTATCCGCTATTTTCTCTCTGATCAGATCCCCAATCTTTGGAATCCAGACAGGTCTTGCTGGGACAGGCGGTTTTTCTTCAGTGGTTGTTGGTGTAGGAAGGTACCTCCTGACTATGGTTGCCCCCAACTTTTTGCCCTGTGTTTTAGCTGGTTTCTGACATAGTCGACCTGGGACCCTGCCAATCAGGACCCCAGGCCTACTGCTCTCTCTGTAAAATGGATTCCATGTACCTTAGGTACATTTCCAATTGGTACTGGGCCACCTTATCAGACCCTGTAACTCAGGGCATAGGTGTACCCAGGGCCTACCAGGGGCTGAAGCATGTATTATGCCACCCCTGGCTGGCCTCCTAAATTTGACACAACTGGCTGCATGACAGCTGGGGCAAAGTCGTGTAATCACCCTTTGTTGTAGATATAGTATACCTATATCTAACCCTACAAATGGACACACAGATTCCTATCAGTCACTCCTATGGCAGGCCTTGACAATCCTGAAGGCAGAGTGCTTGGAATCGTGTGAGATGGTGCTCTGGCATGAGCTGAGCCCGTCTGCAGCTTGCGGAACCAAGTCCTAATAGCTGTTCCATGATAACGCATACCATATACTCTTAAGTGCATTATAATCCTCGCGGTTAAATGCTATCTTTGGTATTGCTTTATCAAAACATGTCGAGTAAGGTGTCATACGAATTGGAATACTAACCCCTCGCCAATTCTGGCGACGGGGTTGGCATTCCACCCTTCTAGAGGGACACGACATGTATGTAACGGTGAACCCCGGTTAAAGTTAAACGAAGCCTCAGCTCCACAAAATGGATGCTGCCACCACAGACACGAGTCTGACCTCCTGCTGCTGGGAGTCCTTCCAGCGAGGAGAGCTTGGACAAAGGGTTTCCTGTCCGGGGCGGTGCTAGCACCATCCCAGACAGGGTTTTGTGTATCCTGGGTAGGCTGGGCTTTACAGGAAGGTGACTGCTGAGTGGCACCCCGGTGCTCACTACGCATAGGCCGGTCAGAACCAGTTCCAGGGGCACACCAGCCCCTGGCCTGGGGAAAGTCCGGCATGGGAGAGGGGTGTAACCACCCCCCTTCTAGTCCCACCTATAGGCAGGACCTAGTCACCGGGCCAGCCCCTTTTCTTAGTATAAAGATAGGAGCGGGCCCCCTGTTCAAATTAGATCATCTTTGGAATCAAGACACGACTTTCTGCAAAAGTACTTCAAGATTTCTTCTTCAAGATTCTCCCTTGTGACTAAGGAGTAGTCACCCTGCATCCGCAGGCACCATCTTAAGAACACTGCGGTCTGCTGCAAGTCCTTCCTCAGGAATCCGACGACACAGCTCGACGAGACCCGGCTTCCCTGGCACCTCTGACCTCTAATCACCTCTACAGCCAAGCTGAGAACTGTGAGTGCGACGAGACCTCGAGGGACCGACGATCGCCAAGACTGCACGACTTCTTTACAGCACGCCCGCCGAGTGTTCCACTGGTAAGTGCTTTGGGGTCCGAGAAGCCCCGACCCTGAGCAGCTCCAGCACCGAAGATCAGCCTCCCAGCATCTCCACGATCTGCGTGGGGCCCTTCTGCTTTTTGCTGCTCACCGCGTTGTTTGGCTACTAGCCGGCTGGCTTGTGGCCTTCTTAACGACGCCCGACGACATCACTGCTGCTGGTCTGGTTGCTCCAGACTGGCCCTTGCTTCCTTCCAAAAGAGAAGCACCCCGGACCCTCCTGGTCCACTCCAGACGCCATTTTAGGTCCACCGCGTGGGCTTGAATTTGCCAAGGCTTTGTTGCCCAATCCTGGGTCCAGCGTCGCCGACAGCTTCATCCATCGTGGGACAGCTCGCTCCTCCATCCTGGTCGCCGACAACGCCTCCTGGTCCGTGAGATCTGCAGAGCACAGCGTCACCCACTCACCTAGTCGAGGTGACTACCATCCGTGCCCTCCTGGTGCCACCTGACTACTGGCTAGTAGTCACGAACTTGGTCCCATCTGCTTTCAGGTGTCATCTCTCTTCAAGATCCAGGCTTGGTTCACTTCGAACTCTCTTCACTGGTCGCCTGCCAGCATCTTTCTTCCAGGCTCCTGGTCCGTCTACGAGGATTTCCGACGTCTTTTGAGACATATGCAGCTGCAGCCCCTGGGCTAGGTAACTTCGGCATTTCGGTGCCCCAGCATAGCCTCACTATCCAAGGGTCAGAATCCACTTTCGTTTTCCTCCTACCAGGTCGGGTTCGCCCGAGAACACTAACTTTGCATTTACTAGCTACCATAGACTTTGTCCCGCATCACACGTGAGAGTGCACACTCTGCACCCGAGTCCCCTGGGTCTCCTAGAAGTAATCTAACGATTCTATAGTCAAGTCCTAGCGATTCCAAAGCCTATTAGTACTGTACTTACCTGCTAGTAATTTCGCATTCCACTTTCAGAGTATATAGTTTTCCGTGCCCCTCGGGCATTTGTGTATACTGTGCTAACTTAAGTATTTTCGTAAGAGTTTTGTGTTGTGCTTAGTACCCTGTCCTCATAAAGAGTACAGGGCTGTTGTGATTTTAATAAATACACTGTTTATTTTCATAACACTTGTGTGGTGTCCTTTCACTTGGTGTTCAAGGGGTATATGTGTGGTATAACAGCTGGCTTAACACGCCCTCTCGAGTCTTTAGCCTTAGACTGCTCGTATCCATGCTACTAGGATAGCTGGTCTATAAGGTTGACTTACAACCAATCATCAATAAGGGTTGTTTGGACTGATACAAAGTGCTCACTAGAATAGTGAACATTATATATCAGGCCAACTTACCACAGTTGGCTTCTGTATGGTGTTGCTTAGACTTCTTCTTGTTTCATTTAAGTCCTGCAAAACAGCCAAACGGTCTTTGAAATCAAAAGGTTTTCATTCTACCACTGAGTATGACGATCAAGGTCTTCGACAATCATTCTAGTACCAAAAAGGATTTCATATGGAGTGATTCGACCCAGAGAATTTCTTGGCAGATTGTTAAGACTACGTTGGACACTTATTAGATGTTTGACCCACCCGTCACCCGAGCCTAATACCCTTGCTGTTATAGATTGCTTTATGTCACAGTTTTTTCTTTCCACAACCGAATTTCCCTCAGGATGGAATGGACCTGAGTACCGCAATGCAACGCCCAAGTTGGCCATGGCTTCCTTGTAAGCTCGAGAGCTAAACGCAGGACCCTGGTCAGAATGTAGCGTGCCGATTCCGTATGTGCCGTTAAAGACTCGCAAATCTTTTATAACAGTTCGGGCGTCAGCCGAGCGCTGAGGCCACATCCAAATGAATCTTGTCGTAATAGTTGTGGGACCGCTTTTGTCCATAGGGACGTCTGAACGTGGATAGTCTAATGCTATCTAACAATGGTATCTGTACTGGGCTGGCTACACTGTAGTCAGGAATCTGGCGGCACTCTAAGCTGTGATCTCTGTAACAGACATCACAATTAATTCCAAATTTGTAAATGTGGGCATTCATCCCTGGCCACCAGTACATCTCTTTTAACTCTAGTAGAGATTTCGAGATCCCCTGATGTATCAGACCCTCTCCCATATGTGCTTCTTGAATCAAAGCACCTCTCCGATTCCTGTTTGGAATTACCCTATCCCCCACTCCAGGGATTCGAGCAAAAGGGACGGAGTTTGCATCAATTATGTATGAATATTCGAGTGGATAGTTTAGAGGTAACGTTGCACCGCTGCCTTTGCTTGTGGCATTGACAGCTAGCATTGTTTCGCCATCTATTTCTGTTTTTTGTTGTTGTTTTTTTTAAAACCTTTATTTATCAAATGCACATTACACAGCGTCTGCCTACAACCCTATTGGGCCGGCCGCTATGACAATCGGTCAAAAAGTATAACACATTGTACTGCGGAGAAGGCCGCTTCGTGCTTCATTATGGTGTAGTGCATAAAGCAACTATTAGAGGATATCGAAGGTTCAATTTTGTGATTTTGTCGAAGTCAAACAAACAGAAGAACAAACACATGCTAGAGCAATAGCAAGTTCACAGGAGGGGAGGAAAAACGGGAAACAATATACAAGAATGGAAAAAAGTCTACTAGGGGAGGGGAACGATGAAGGGAGTGAAGAATGGAAGATAATGGAAGGAACGTAAACTATGGGGAGGAGGGATTGGTCTCGGCATAATCAAGTGGTGGGGTACAAATGTCACCCCGGTATTCATTCCATTGCGCCCAGATTCTATTCCACTTCCTAGGACGACCCCGAGCCTCATACACCGTCTTCTCCCGAAACATGCACCAATCCATGTTATCTTTCCAGGCACTGAGTCCAGGCGGTCTGTTGGAGCCCCAAAGCTGTGCTATGTCTCTTTTGGCAACCATGTTGCCCAGGGTGATCCAGAAAGTCTGAGCAGCCGTACAGTCCGTAGGCTCCCACACATTAAGCAGGCAGCGCCTTGCCTCGGGAAGGAGGGGGACCCCAGTAACACGCCCCATCACATCGTGGACCCTAGACCAGAAAGCAGAGATAACCGGGCATTCCCACAAAATATGAAGAAAGGTACCATTCATACCACAGCCACGTCTACATAATCCATCTGTCGCAAGCCCCATTCGTACCAGACGCATACCAGTCACATAGACGCGATGGAGGATCTTTAGTTGCACGAAACGGAGCCGAGCCGGAATAGCCACCTCCTTAGGGGAAGAAATAGCCATTTGCCAGTCTTCGTCATCCATTTCGAGCCCATCCGCCACCCAGGAGGCACGAAGCTTCTCCAGCAGGTCAGCCCTGTTGTTAATAAGTTTTTTTATAAATTAAGGAGATCGTACTGTCCGGGACATGGCCATCAAGAATACGATCTTCCAACGGAGACAACTGGGGGATGTCAGTCCCAGGGGGAAAGGCGGATGATAAGGCATGCCGCACCTGAAGATATCGAAAATACTCCTTATCATCCAATTGATATTCTACCTTTAGGGCCTCAAAGGATTTCACTGTTCCTCTGGCCCAGAGATCCTCCACCTTGCTAATCCCAATCATATCCCATCTATCAAACCCTTTCGTCCGCCACAGATTACCCAGCCGTTCAGAATCATACAGCGGGATCATACGCTTCAATCTGCCGCCCCAACCTGTAGCCTCATTCGCATCCTTCCAGGCACGCACAGCACATTTCGTAGGACCAGTCAAGAGACGGAATGGTGACTTCGAGTATAAAGCTCTATTGAAATTGCCGCCTGGCAATAGGAATTTATCCAGGGCGAAAGCGGGAGCGGGTTCCGGGGAATACGTCACATGGTTGATTGCACTTAAGTGTGAGGCCCAGTAATATCGTCTGATGTCGGGCAGAGCAATGCCGCCATCATACCAGGGGAGCGTAAGTTTCGATAAGGCAATACGGGCACGTCCGTCCCAAATCAATTGCCTCTGCAGGCCTTCAATCTCACGGAAATAGCGAGCGGGGACAGGATCGAAAAAGTTCTGCAAGGCATATAAGAACCTGGGGAGCGACATCATTTTAAAAAGTGCCGCTCGTCCCAATGGAGACAAGGGCAATTCACGCCACCGCCGCACATCCTGCTTGAGGTGACGAAGGGGAGCGTAAAGATTGCGATCGTACCGCACCGAGGAGTCCATGGAAATAAAAATCCCCAAATATTTAAAACCATCTTCTACCACCTGGATAGGAAACCTGCGGGGCAGCGGGGGCAATACCCCTGCTATAACATAGACACATGACTTGGTCCAGTTGATAACAAGCCCAGAATTCTTACCAAAGGAAGTGAGAACGTCAAAGAGCACGTTTAAAGACTTCTGGGGTGAGGTGAAATAGAGAAGGATATCGACCGCGTAAAGCGAGACGCGATCCTCAAGATCCGGTGACCACCGGATCCCTTTATTTGAGGGCTCCCATCGAAGCCACGCTGCAAGGGGTTCCAGTGCCAATGCAAAAAGAAGTGGGGAGAGCAGGCACCCCTGACGGGTGCCACGTCCCAATGGAAACGAATCGGAGCCTCTGCCGTTCACTACGACTTGGGCTAACGGTTGTTCGTATAGGAGCCGCACCCATGCAATGAAACTAGGGCCGAAGCCGAACTTGGAAAGGGCCGCCCACAAATATGGCCACTCTATGGTGTCGAAGGCCATTGTAGCATCCAGGGAGGCCACCACTGCAGGCTCAGTGAGAGTTCCAGCTCTCGCGAGAACGCTGTGGAGTCTGCGAAGATTAAGAGCTGTGTTTCGATGGGGTATGAAACCGGACTGATCCGGATGGATCAAGTCGCAGATTACAGACAATAGACGATTAGCCAGGACTTTGGCCAGAATTTTGGGCTCGGCATTGAGCAATGAGATGGGGCGATAAGAGGTGCAACGGTCACGAGGCTTGCCGTCCTTGTAAATGACCACTATGGTAGCCAAGCGCTGTTCAGACGGAAGGACGCCCGCCTCAAATGCATCCAGAAACATTGTCCGCAAGTGAGCAGCCATCTTGTCCGGACGAAGTTTATAGAGCTCGATAGGCAAACCATTGGGTCCCATCGCTTTACCTGATCGCAAGGACCTGATGGCAAGAGCGACCTCATCCACTGTAAAAGGAGCCTCTAGGGCCAATCTATCCTCCTCTGAAACACAGGGTAGTGCAATGTCACGCAATAGTAAACGGGAGTCGGCCTCATCACGGTCACTCACTGAGCTGTAAACTGTTCGGAAATGATCCACAAAACATTCAACAATCTCACCGGGATCAGTCACACATTCACCAGTCTCACGGGTGATAACGGGCACCACGCGGTTCGTCCTTTCAGCCTTGTCCAGCCACGCCAGGAGTTTGCTAGCCTTGTCACCCACATCATACAAACGGCCCAGCTGATTCACACGCATCGTCTTAGCAGCATCAGTCACACAGGCTCTATAATCTGCCTGCTTCAGTTCTAAGGAGTGAAGAAGTGCAGGCGTATCATCTCCAACCAACTCACTTTCGAGCGTAGTTATTTCGGTCTCAAGGGCCAACACAGCCTCCCTCCTAGCCTTCCTGTCAGCTGCAATAAGGGACAGTGCGGAACCCTGTATAACAGTTTTAAAAGCCTCCATTAGAACCGTAGGGGAAGCAACCGAACCCACATTCTCATCAAAGTAACAATTGATCGCCTTGATCAAATCCGTTCGGAGCCGAGGGTTCTTAAAGTGCCAGGGTGGGACAGGGGGAACTCTACTCCCGGAAAGACCTCCCACCGAAACCTCGAGTAACAAGGGAGAATGGTCAGAAATACCCCTGGGGAGATGTCGGACTTCACGCACCAAGGATAAGTTAGCAGTCAGCATAAAAAAATAATCAATCCTTGAGAGGCTGCCATGGGCACCAGAGTGGAAGGTGTATTGAGTTTGTGAGGGGTGTAGCGACCGACAAACATCTACCAACCCGAAGGTTTCCGTCAAGTCAGTCAGCCACATCTGTGACAATGGCAAAACTCTAGGGGGCAGCCGATCACACTCGCCCGACATCATCGAATTGAAATCCCCACCCATGATCAAGAGTCCATCTGGAAGCCCCAGGAGAGTCTTACCAAGGTCAGCATAAGTGGTAGCCTGCAGTCCCGGGGGAACATAAACAGCAACAATTACAATCAGCTTCCCCTCCCATCTCCCCGAGACAGCAGCATAGCGGCCCCGATCATCGAGGGTGACATCGTCAATTTCAAGGGCTAAAGAGGATTTCACCATTATACCAACCCCTCGGGAGCCAGATGTAAAACCAGCGTGAGCGACAATTCGGTAACCTCGGCGGTCAAGAGCTTTACAGGCATTACCAATCAAGTGGGTTTCTTGGAGTAAAACAACATCAGGGGAATGACGTCTTATGAATTGCAACACAATACCACGTTTGATCCTGTCCCCCAAGCCATTAACGTTCCAGGATAGAACCTTCACGTCACCCCCCCCATCCCAGAATGAGTCCCAGCCCACCCCCTCCCGGAACCTCAGATCAAGGATGCATACAAGCGATACAGTACCATGTGAAAAGAGAAACATAGAACACAAAACATAACCAAGTCCCCATCTCCCACCCCCCAACCAAGAACCCGTTACAACACCCCCCACCCTGCACCCCTGCTGACTAAGAAGCCACCCCAAACTGCAGTGTGCCTGTCGCCCCATCTGAATCTACACAGCGAACCCCTGAGGAGTAAGGGAGAAACTACCCCAACCCGCCCCACCCCGGGCATAAAGGTGAAGGCACATGTGTTATGGCTGCCTTTTTGCTAGCTCTTTGGAGAAGGAGAATGATGGAGAGTGACTCCAGCCTATCACCCCCATAGCATAGGGATTAGGCCGATAGACAGGGACCCTGCCTTACATATATTAGGGCATTTTCGTATTATTTTCCTTAGAGTAAGGCTTATGAATTTAAGTTAGGGGATAGATATATAAGTATTAGTCATGATTCGCTCATTTGCTAACATATTGGGCTATTTTCCATGGAGCTATGCATATTGTGGGCTCCGTAGGCTTTAAACGAGACAGACTCCATTTTGCTTTCTGCCCGGTAGCTCGAGAAGGCTTTCTAGGTGAAGTGTGATGTTTTAGTTTCAAGCTGTTGTTCGCTTGGAGAGAACCGGTTCAGGCTAACCCTTATCGAAGGAATGTATTTTTCTCCACTCCGAAGACACAACTTCAGGCCGGCCGGCTGGGAAAGTGTCCTTGGTACGGGGAGGTACAAGAATTTGGTGGGCGGCAGGTTACTGGCCGTGAATTTCCATGAAGGAACGGGCTTTGATATTAGCGAAGATGTTAGTCAGTTTGTCAGTTAGTCCGTAGGCGGCATCTAGCCGTTAGCATCTCTGCTATTATTCATCTTATGGCGGACAAGTCGCCATCTTTGAAGTCTGAGAAAGATTTAAGACCGAAACTCCCTGAGAAAGACTGAACGAGAAGCAGCGCGGAGCGCACTGACAGAGAGAGAGAGAGAGACGGTAGCTAATAATCAGCAAGGTTCCGGTGTCCTGAAGGGAAGCAGACGAGGTTGAGCCTAGCGGTGCAGACGTGTACTTGTGACGGCTGGGGGTGACTGCAAGGCGAGCCAGGATACAGAGATGAGAAGGGAACCTAGATGACTGCCGAGTCCAGACTTCCCACTAATCAGGTGACCTCCGCCTATCTCTAATAGAATGTGCACTCTAATCTTTACCTTTTCTTTGCAGGATTTATGTTGCATAGTAATGTGATTTGTGTCTATTGTTAATAAATACCCTAATTCTTATAGAATTATTGTGTACCTGGTGTTCGTGTTCAATCTGGGTAAACTTTATTCCTAGTTGGGAATCGTTTATGTGAACGGATGGGAAATCCCGATCAGGTAAATGGTGATCAAATAAAGAGGGAGTGAGTGGACCTTTGATGCCAAGAGCAGGGAGTACACTATATAATTTGGAACTATATTCAAAGTTATTATTGTAGTTTTATCCCAAGCAGATAACTGAGATATTATCCCGATAACTGTTCATAGGAATGTGGTCGTCGTTGATATGCGGCGTTAATGAGAGCACTGGGGAGGATTACCAGTGTGTATACCCACTGGATTGTGGCTTGAGTAAATGAGAGCACTAGGTGGTCGAACTAGTGTGTAGTTTTGCAGGATTGCGAACACTTGTGGAAAAGGGAGCATTGGGTTCTGCAGGCCCGTGTGTAGACGCACCGGATTGTGTGTCATATCTGCCCTAGGGTAGAACGGTCTGGGTCAGGGTGGCCGCGAGACTAACTGATGTGAATAAGATATTGTAGAAAATCCATACATGTATATTGTCATTCCCCATCCTTAGGTGCGATCTGTATATATCTGTATATTCATCCATTGTGAATACGATCTGAGGAGGGAAGGTGAGTACATTTTGGCTGGGTCATAGAGGCCCCTGGGGGCTGATCCCATCTAAACAGAAAATCCAGCCATTACATCTGGCGTCACGAACTGTTTACGAAGCCTGTGTGCATTGTGTTGTTTTAATCTTGTTGGTTTGCGCTCGGCTTGTACGTATAAAATTTTGTTTATAATTGTGTATATAATTTTTTGTGTGTCATTATGTTTGCGAAAAAATCATCGTCGGTTTTCAAATTACCGATTCAGATTCCCGGCTGGGAGTCTACGCCTTACGAGGCCTTGGCCCGTGAGTGGGCTGATTCTACTGGTTTGAGTGAGAATTGGTCTTCATGCTTGGAGCAGGCGGAGCCTGCCGATGTGGTATCGTGCCTACAGAAAGCGCCAGTAGTGAAGGGTGATGAGCTTCCTATTTTAGGACGCAGAGGGTGGATTGTTCTTAATGCATATAGAATATTACATGAGAGGTTTGTTCAACTACAGAAACAGTTTAAAGATACGGAAGGACAGTGTGTTGAGTTGCAAAATGCGCATACTTTGTTGCGTTGTCAAAATAAACTGCTTGCCGACAAACTTGAAACATATCAGACCATTGCCGAAAGAGCTGCGGTCCGTATTGCACGATATAAATATAAACATCGTCGTGGGCGTGTGTCTTCCCGCAAAGTGCGTATGGTTGTAGCGAAAGCTGGAATGGATTGGAACCCCGATGAGTGGGACGGTAATATCTGGGATTCTCATACTTCTGACTCCTCGGCAGAGGAGGGTGGTAAGCGCGAGTCCTCTCGCTCTGGACGTGATTGTAAATCTGCTTCATGTATCGATTTAAGTCCTGATTGTGACCGTGCTCGTTCTTCCCGTGTGGATGACGTAGCTTGCCCTGATTGTGCTGTTAAATCTAAGATGCGGGCTTCCTCGGAAGCTCTTCCTGCAGTTTCTGCTCACCCGATTTTTCGACGAAAATTGCAACAGGCCCCTGGTAATCCGGGTGGTATTGCTCTTGATTGTATTGAAGACTTTACTCAGCAGGAGATTAGTGACATTCTGCAACGATTTCGACAACGGCCTGGTGAGGCCTTGCTTACCTGGATGGTGCGTCTTTATGAGCTTGGCGCTGCCGGTATTACGCTCGATGCTGTTGATTGCTTACGATTTTGTTCTTTGAGTTCTGATTCTACGATTCAGGATCATTTTCGGAATTATAATGGTGCTGGTCAAATTTCTTTGCTCCAGCTTGCGTCTGACGGCTGTAATCATAAATATCCAACTGAATCTGATTGGCCTACTGATGAGAAACCGTGGTACACTCTGCGCGATGCGTCGCAACGTTTAAAAGAGGAAGTCATGAAGACGGCTATCTTCCTTAGTACTGCTGACAAGTTATTGGATGGTCTTTTAACATCTTCTGTGCGTAATCGCATTATCCGTTCTTCTCCTGTTGCTTACAAGCAGGTCATGATGACATTATTGATTAACCAAACTGGCAATCCTTTGTCTGTTGTGCTTGAGTCTGTTCGTCAGCTTGGTGAGCTGGGTGAATGGTTTAAACCTGAAAGACAATCTCGATCTGAGGGTCGCACTGGTGGGGACTATAAGTTCTCTAGACGTGACATGTTTCTTGCTCTCGTTGCTGATGGTGTCAAAAGGGAAGACATTGATGGTGAGCCTAATAATATCCTGTGGGATATGTTTCGTAAGCGTGGTTTGGATCGGAAGGAGGGTGCCCGTCGTGTGCGAAAGAATGAGTATGACCGTGGTTCGGATGACAGTGGTGATGAGAGGCGACGTGTGAATTCTGATCGCCGTGATGATCGGCGTTATGAACGTGATGGATCCCCTCGTCGTAATGAAGGGAGGGGGAGAGTGGATGATCGCGAGAGGGGAAGAGATGATCGTGTTTCCGACAGCCGACGAGATGCAAGGAGTTATTCCCCTGACGTACGAAGGAGGGAGGATCGTAACAGACTCTCTGACCGTACTTCACATCTTTTTGAGCCTGATACTAATCCGTTTCGTACTGGAGACGGATATGAACAAGACATTCTAATACCAAAGAAAACCGAGAGTATTTATCCTGATTTGTCTTGGTTGACAGAGCGCAGGAAAAATGACTAGGAAATAGGTCAAGCTCCGGTACGCAAGTGGGCCCACAGAGATTACAGACCCTATGTAGATATTGAGATTTTTTGGAAACATCGTAATATCCAAAGGGCCCGAGCGTTAGTTGATACTGGGGCGGAGGCCACTCTAATTCATGGTAAATCGAGAAAGTTTCATGGACAGTCCTTTACGATTACTGGTCTGGGTGGTAAAGAAACACCCGCGGTTCAGACTGCACTCGAAATTAAAATTGGTAGAATCCCTCGTAGGGAATACTCTGTGTTGGTTGTGCCACTTTTGGAATACATTATTGGAATTGACATTTTGAAAGGTATGACTTTACATTTGGATGATGGATACTATCAATTTGGTACACGACAGTACATTTCGACCAGACCCGTACGGGTTGGCCGTTTACGCATGCCACCTATTAAAATACCTTTGGCAACAAAAGTGATTTCTCAAAAGCAATATCGCATCCCAGGTGGTCATGAAGAAATTACCGCTACGATTCAGGATTTGGTTGACGCAGGAGTCATTACTCCGGTCACATCTGCTTGGAATAATCCCGTTTGGCCCGTGCGCAAAAGTGACAACTCTTGGCGCATGACTGTTGATTATCGAGAATTGAATAAAAATACGCCCAAATTGACTGTTGCAGTGCCTGACATTGTCACACTGATTGAGAGAATTCAAAAACATTCAGGTACGTGGTATGCTTCCATTGATATTGCTAATGCATTCTTTTCAATTCCGATTGCCCCCGAATGTCAGGAACAATTCAGTTTTACATGGAATGGACGTCAAATGACGTTCCGGAGTCTTCCTCAAGGCTATGTACATAGTCCTACGATCTGTCACCGGCTGGTGGCTGAACTTTTGTCTGAAGTGCCCACGAATCCACAAGTTCAGGTTTGTCATTATATTGACGACATTTTGATTCAAGGTGAAACGCAAGATCAGGTGCAGTCCCATTTAGATCAGATCATTGACTGTTTGCGAGCGAAAGGTTGGGAAATTAATCCTGACAAATTACAAACCCCATCCCAAGCTGTGAAATTTTTAGGAATCAATTGGCATGAGGGTCACAGAGAGGTGATTCCACAGGTTAAACGAAAAATACTTGATTTTGCTGTTCCCAGAAACAGGAAAGAAGCTCAATGTTTTATTGGTTTGTTTGGATTTTGGCGTCAGCATATTCCCCATTTGAGTCAAATCTTAGCTCCACTGTATCGAGTCACTCGTAAAAAGAATGCGTTTGAATGGGGTGAACCTCAACAGACTGCTTTTAATTTGGCTAAAGAAGCTATTCAGTATGCTTTGGATTTGTGGCCCGTGAGTGAAGGTGATGTGGATTTGAATGTGTCCGTGGAAGGCCTGTATGCCAATTGGAGTTTGTGGCAAAAGCAGGGCAGACAAAAAGTGCCATTAGGTTTTTGGACCAAAAAGTTACCCGAGGCTGGTGAGCGTTACTCACCTTTTGAGAAACAGTTGCTTGCTTGTTATTGGGCTCTGGTGGATACCGAGCAATTGACCCTAGGCCATGCTGTGATTTTGCGGCCCGAAATTCCCATAATGCAGTGGGTTTTGAGTTCACCTAAATCCCATCGAATTGGACATGCTCAGGAGGCTAGTGTGATTAAATGGAAATGGTACATTCAGGACAGGGCACGTGTGGGTCCGAAAGGTGTGGCAGTCTTACATGAGCGAGTGGCGCAGGCGCCCTCCAATGAGGCGGAAAGTGAATGTTCGGTTCCCGTAGTGCAGGAGTCTCCCGTGCAGTGGGGTAAATCATTTGATGATCTGTCCGCGGAGGATAGAAAACATGTGTGGTTTACGGATGGTTCTGCGAAGTTCATTGGTGACAAAAGACATTGGAAAGCTGTTTCGTTTAATCCGATTACAAAGAAATTGATAAGCACCACTGGAGACGGTAAGAGTAGTCAATATGCTGAACTCTATGCAGTTTACCAAGTTTTGAAACAAGAACTACCTGGTACATGTCATATTTTTACTGATTCCTGGTCCACTGCAAATGGACTAGCGGTTTGGTTACCAACATGGCATTCTCATAATTGGGAATTGCATTCCAAGGAGTTGTGGGGTAAAGAGCTGTGGCAAGAAATTTGGGAATTGCTCCCGCAGAGTACTGTAACAATCTTTCACGTGGATGCTCATACTCCAATTGACTCCCTTGACAAATTTTTTCATAATATTGCAGATGAACAGTCTAAAATTTCTGAGGCAGTGGTTGACATGCAAGATTCTGATTTGGCGGGATTGGCGAAGTGGGCCCATCAGAAAGCAGGACATTTTGGAGAGAAAGCCACTAGCAGGTGGGCTGCCGATAGAGGAATTCATATTCCCTTTTCTTTAATAAAAGATGTCATTCTACATTGTCCCATTTGCCAGCATTCTAGGAAAAAAGAGGTGCCTCAGATTGTTCGAGGTCACTTACATCGAGGTAAATTGCCCGCCCAAATTTGGCAGATTGATTATATTGGTCCGCTCCCTATGAGCAGAAATTGTCAATATATTTGCACAGTGGTGGATACTTATAGTGGCCTTTTGGTCGCTTTCCCTTGCAAGTACGCTACCCAAGTGAATACAATTAAAACCCTGGAGCTAATTATTCTGTACTATGGTGTCCCATTTCAGATTCAATCAGACAATGCATCCCACTTTCGTGGAAGATTGGTGCAGGAATTCTGTACGGAAAATAATATTGATTGGGTGTTTCATATTCCATATTACCCACAAGCTTCAGGATTGATTGAGAGAATGAATGGCTTGTTGAAAGAACAGTTGCGCAAGTTGACTGATGACCGTTACAGCCAGTGGAGAGATGTTCTACTTCAAGCTTTGTTAATTTTAAATAATCGTCCTTTGTTACATGCTGAATCTCCTTTGATGCGTTTGTTTCCTCCACATGTTGATGCAAAACCTAATTCTATATCACACACTGTAATATATTGGGAAATTACCCCCGGTGCTTTGGCTCCATGTAGAGCAACCCCAGGTTCCGCAGGCCTCGACCTGCATGCTTTAAATGATGCACAATTTCCAGGAAAAGATCGAATCATTGTTGAAACTGGCATTGGTGTCTGTATACCTGCCGGTAGCTTTGGATTAATTGCCCCTAGATCTGGCCTGGCCCTGAAAGGTGTACAGGTGCTCGGAGGAGTAATTGACAGTGATTATCAGGGAGAGATTAAGGTTCTCCTGCTTAATAGCAGTGAGACGGATTTGTTCATCAAAAAGTCTGACCGTGTTGCTCAGTTATTAATTATGCCTGTCTTCAGTGGTGAGATCAAAAAAGGCTCTGCCCCAACGTTGCTAACTGTGCGAGGACAAAAAGGCTTCGGATCGTCTGATCTTCCTGGAGCTAAAATATGGGTGCAATCGCCTAAAAATCCTCCTGAACAGGCTGATATTATTGCGACCGGTCATGACAACACCGTTTTGGTGATGAAGCCAGGGAAAGATGGCTGGGAAGCTGTCCCAGCCGATAAATGTTACTTACGAGAAAGATTAAGGCCTGTGTTTGTATTGTTTCAGATCATTCTTTGGATTGCTGCTGCAGGATGTGTCGGCGCTGGACTCCTTTTGGCTTGCTACGCCGGGAGAGGGAAGGATCCACCGACGCCGGTTGATGGGATAATTCGAGCCCCGCGATCTGCGTGGGATCAGTCTTCTAATTTCTGGATCACACTCGCAAGGCGGGTGACGAACTCTCCGCATTTCTGTCTTACCCCAATGAAATCTGTCACTGACATTTTAGCGACCTGTTTGGTTGCCGTCCCTGCATCTACCGAGACTTTGCGACATATTTTTAATATCTCGAATGCCCGATCAAATGTTATTCTGGGCGACTTCGCGGCCCACGAGTTCTGTCCCTCATGTATTGCTCTTCCAGACCTTGATATCCCTATTAATTCCCGAATTACTACTTTTAATATTACCCCTGGAGACCTATGTTTTGTGATGACATGTGACCCTAGGGCTATCACCGAATGCTTAAAACTAAAGATACAGGCTGCTACTTCTTTTTCAGCTCATCAACGATTGCTGTGTTTAAAGAGACTTCCGAATTCGTGTCTTTCTGTAAAAAACAATATGACATGTCAACGTTTATTAGTTGCCCCTAGTTATTATCGCTCAATGTTATTGCCAGCTGGATGGCTGTTTTCCTGCGGGAATTCATCTTGGCCCTATATTCCTGCGAATATTTCTGGTGGCCCATGTGCCATCACTAGATTGAGCTTATTAATGTTTTCCTCACATCCTAATTCACATTCTCGTATTGTACGTGATTCAATGTCATTGCATGAAGACTGTGATTCCTCTGTTCATCTTTTTTCCAAATCAGAATATCTGGGTTTAGCTTTTTCTATTATTGGAGTGCCAGCATTGGCCGTTTATAATGCCAAAACAATCGGCAAAATGGCCTGCTGGATGGTCAAGTCCATTAACCAAACGTCTACTGTTTTATCTGATTTATTATTAGATTCCCAAGGTGAACGTAGAGCTATTTTACAGAATCGTGCCGCTATCGATTACTTATTGTTGAAACATGGACATGATTGTTCTGATTTTGAAGGTCTATGCTGTTTTAATTTGTCTGACCATTCTAAAGCTATCCAATCCCACATTAACAAGCTCCACGACTTGACTGCAGAAATTAGAGAACATATAGATCAGGGTTTCTTTGACTGGCTTTTTAACTGGCTCCCCGACATGCATTCCCTACGACAAATCTTAGGGGGGGTTATTGTCGCTATTTGTGTCCTGATAGCCATTTGTTGCTTTATTCAATGCATTCCCTGCTCCAATTTTTTAGACTTAGTAAGAGTCGTAGATCTGTTAGTTTTGTTTCATATTATTCTTCTACTGATGTTAGCTCCATTTAGTTTGTGGTTAATAGACTGGAGTCAAGGGGTGTAATGTTATGGCTGCCTTTTTGCTAGCTCTTTGGAGAAGGAGAATGATGGAGAGTGACTCCAGCCTATCACCCCCATAGCATAGGGATTAGGCCGATAGACAGGGACCCTGCCTTACATATATTAGGGCATTTTCGTATTATTTTCCTTAGAGTAAGGCTTATGAATTTAAGTTAGGGGATAGATATATAAGTATTAGTCATGATTCGCTCATTTGCTAACATATTGGGCTATTTTCCATGGAGCTATGCATATTGTGGGCTCCGTAGGCTTTAAACGAGACAGACTCCATTTTGCTTTCTGCCCGGTAGCTCGAGAAGGCTTTCTAGGTGAAGTGTGATGTTTTAGTTTCAAGCTGTTGTTCGCTTGGAGAGAACCGGTTCAGGCTAACCCTTATCGAAGGAATGTATTTTTCTCCACTGCGAAGACACAACTTCAGGCCGGCCGGCTGGGAAAGTGTCCTTGGTACGGGGAGGTACAAGAATTTGGTGGGCGGCAGGTTACTGGCCGTGAATTTCCATGAAGGAACGGGCTTTGATATTAGCGAAGATGTTAGTCAGTTTGTCAGTTAGTCCGTAGGCGGCATCTAGCCGTTAGCATCTCTGCTATTATTCATCTTATGGCGGACAAGTCGCCATCTTTGAAGTCTGAGAAAGATTTAAGACCGAAACTCCCTGAGAAAGACTGAACGAGAAGCAGCGCGGAGCGCACTGACAGAGAGAGAGAGAGAGACGGTAGCTAATAATCAGCAAGGTTCCGGTGTCCTGAAGGGAAGCAGACGAGGTTGAGCCTAGCGGTGCAGACGTGTACTTGTGACGGCTGGGGGTGACTGCAAGGCGAGCCAGGATACAGAGACGAGAAGGGAACCTAGATGACTGCCGAGTCCAGACTTCCCACTAATCAGGTGACCTCCGCCTATCTCTAATAGAATGTGCACTCTAATCTTTACCTTTTCTTTGCAGGATTTATGTTGCATAGTAATGTGATTTGTGTCTATTGTTAATAAATACCCTAATTCTTATAGAATTATTGTGTACCTGGTGTTCGTGTTCAATCTGGGTAAACTTTATTCCTAGTTGGGAATCGTTTATGTGAACGGATGGGAAATCCCGATCAGGTAAATGGTGATCAAATAAAGAGGGAGTGAGTGGACCTTTGATGCCAAGAGCAGGGAGTACACTATATAATTTGGAACTATATTCAAAGTTATTATTGTAGTTTTATCCCAAGCAGATAACTGAGATATTATCCCGATAACTGTTCATAGGAATGTGGTCGTCGTTGATATGCGGCGTTAATGAGAGCACTGGGGAGGATTACCAGTGTGTATACCCACTGGATTGTGGCTTGAGTAAATGAGAGCACTAGGTGGTCGAACTAGTGTGTAGTTTTGCAGGATTGCGAACACTTGTGGAAAAGGGAGCATTGGGTTCTGCAGGCCCGTGTGTAGACGCACCGGATTGTGTGTCATATCTGCCCTAGGGTAGAACGGTCTGGGTCAGGGTGGCCGCGAGACTAACTGATGTGAATAAGATATTGTAGAAAATCCATACATGTATATTGTCATTCCCCATCCTTAGGTGCGATCTGTATATATCTGTATATTCATCCATTGTGAATACGATCTGAGGAGGGAAGGTGAGTACATTTTGGCTGGGTCATAGAGGCCCCTGGGGGCTGATCCCATCTAAACAGAAAATCCAGCCATTACAACATGATATAAACTACTCTGCAAAAGTTACGATCCAAAATCGGACCTCAGGACCCAAAGTCATTCCTGCGCCGTTGCGCCTCCGTCCGCGCCTCTGGGGCCCCCGCTCTCGGCATCGTCCTTTCGCAACGAGTCCAACCAGTCACTGGCACTGTCCGGTTGCTCAAAGAAGTAAGCACGTTCCCTGTATTCGATACGTAGGCGAGCGGGGAACAGCATCGCATATTTAAGTCCCAAATCCCTCAGGCGACGTTTCACTCCAAGGAATCTGGATCGTTGCCGCTATACTTGAGGAGTAAAGTCAGGGTAGATAGAGATGGAGCTGTTGTCGAACTTCAGTAGGCCGTGCTTGCGAGCGGCCTGAAGAATGGCGTCCCTGTCCCGAAAGTGAAACAGCCTAGCAATATTAGGCCTCGGGGGTCCCCCCGGCTTAACCTGTCCACCTGGGAAGCGGTATGCACGCTCGACCGCGAAAAACTTACTGAGGCCTGCGGGAGCAAGTTTAGCAACAATTAATTCCTCGACCAGTAAATCGATTGAGGCAGCAACACTATCCTCCGGCACCCCGACCAGGCGGATGTTGTTCCGTCGGGCCCTGTTGTCGTACTCCTCCATACGTCTAGTTAGCAGGTCCTGCGACAACCGCAGATTCCCAATCTCAGACTGCGCTTCCGCCATATCCGTCACCAGACTGGTAGCTTTTAGGTCCAGTGCCTTGACCCTCTCGTTAGTCTTAGCTAAATCGGCTCGAATAAGGGTAACATCGACCACCACCGTGTCTATCTTGGACACGATGGCCTCATATTGCTAACCCATATCAGCCTTGAGTCCTGCAATGGCGGCCAGTAGGTCTTGAAGTGACACCTCTGATGAGGCCGTCATGTCCGTCTTTGGGTCCTCCAAACTGCGGCTGGCAGCGCTGGGGGATCCTCTCGGCTGAGTATAGCGATCGATCACATTAGACTGGACCGATCCCCCACGATTGGTGACTTTCCTGCGCTTCTCCAGCTCGGGTTTCGTCGCCATATTGGAATCAACACCCCGCTGGGTCCTCCCGGGTGCGATGGAATGGCAGCGACCTTCCGGACCTCGAGAGTCTCAGCTTCACAAAAATCACAGACCACAGAGCCGGCGCTGCGATGAAGACGTGCAGCTGGTTAGACCACCATAACCAGGAGTGTAGATTGGATCATAGGCAGTCAGTTCAAGGATGGACATGAAACCGAAAGTGAAAGTGACACACCAACGGTGGAGCAGATGCCAGGCAGCCGTTGTTGTTGCATTACTGCTCGGCCTTCCAAAGCAGCAGAGTCCCCGGTCCCGTCCGGGGCTAGGCCAGAAAGCTTAGGATGACGTAAATATGGTTCCCGAAGTCCGATCTCGGCCCCAAAAAGTACAGCAGCATCAGCAAGAGTAGCACTTCAAAGGCCCGCCAAAGTGATCAGGATAGCAGAAGGATAGATCAATAAGGGCGGCGCGGGTCTCGGGAGCTCTCTGCTCATGCGACCATCTTGGATGCCCGCGTAGCTCCTCCCCATTCTATTTCTGTTTTTGAACGAGTGATTGCAGCTACGGAAGCCATTTGCACAGCTGCCTTCGCTGCTTCATCAGCCAATGAATTCCCTGCAACGTGAATGCCATCACGCTGATGACTCAATGTATGATTCACATGAGTCTTTTGTAGTTCTTTCTGTAATAGAACTACTTGTTCCCAAAGCAATTTATGCTTGATTGTGCCACCTCTTGCATTTTTGAAACCGTTTTGAACCCAATTCTGCAAGTATTCATTGTAAGACTGAACGCAGTAATACAAATTACACATTATGAGTGTGGGGAATTCGCAATCTGTATTTTCAAGTGCCATTTTGAAAGCCTGTAGTTCATCTCGCTGAGCTGGACAATCTCAGAGAGATTGAGTTTTTGTGACCATCGGTCGGAATTTACCTTCGCGCCAGGGACCTTTAACAATTGCACAAACTGCACTATAAGCTTGTTTTCCCCCCAATTGCGGGCTGTGCTGATCCGTCTGTATAAATTATACATCCGTAATGTTCTAGAGGCAGAATCTCAATGGACTGAGAACATTCTTGTTCGTATTGTAGAACTTCTTGAGTTTTAAAGTAAGGGTCAAAAACGTTTTCAACGACTGGTGCAGCAAGAGAATTAACCCACTGTATCCACCTCGGATGTAAAGCTTTTGAATTTGGAATGCTCACTTTTGTCACTGCCTCTAAGGCAGGTACAGGCGTAACAACCTTTATACTTTTTTCCCTGTGCAAGGGCTCTCTCTTGTGCTACTGCAGTTTGAACCGCTGTCAGAATTTTTTCTGTTGAAGTGAATTTCATTTCAGCTTGTGTGTACAGGTGTGATTTGTAAGCTATTGGTACCTTTTCACCTTCATTAACGGTTAGGTATGTGAATCCACATCTCCCTGGGATGATTTGGATGACAAGGTTGCGTTTGTTTACGCATGTCTGTAAATGAGTTGTTGCTAACATGTCTGTTTGCACTGAAAGCAAAATATTTCCGTGTGTTTTTTAGTCCAATTAGTTGATTTGAAATCAGGTTTGATTAATTTGTTGAGAGGTTTAACCCTTTCTGCGTAGTTTAGAATGTAAGTTCTTCCGAAATTCAGGAACCCAATAACTGACTGTAGGTTTTTCAGTGTTTTTGGAGGTTGCAGCAGCACACATTTTTCTAAAAAGTTTGCTGCCAGGCTTTTGCCTTCACTTGAAAGTTCGTATCCTAGAAATAGGATGCTGAGGTGGGCAATTCTTGATTTTTAAAAGTTGAATTTATACCCTTCAGAGGCGAATCCAAATATTATGGTGTTCACCCTGTTTAAGTGCTTGTTCAAATCATCATCTGTAAGATAAATGTCATAGACATAAGATAATGCCTCATCATCATACGTTTGTAGTAACTCTGTTACTCTGGCTGAAAATAACCCCGGACTATTTTTGAATCCCTGGGGAAGACGACAGAACTGACGCTCTGTCCCCATAATTGAGAAAGCAGTCAAAAACCTGCTTTCAGGTGTGGTATTTTGACAGAAGAAACTGTTTGAAATATCTAATGTTGTTTTATATTTTTTGCGATACAATGTTATTCATCAGTGCTGCACTGTGTGTATTTTGTACTGCAAAGGTTTTGCAACAAGAATTTAAATGCTCGTAGTCCAAAACTAGACAATATGTATTGTCTGGTTTGGAGACAGGAAAAAAAGGATTATTCATGGACAAGGTGCATGTTTCAATCACCCCTTGCTATTCAAGTTGATCTAACTGGATCTTATGGTGAGGAGAGGCCTCATCCCATCCCACATGATTTTTATATAATGCTGGAGCCTGGGCCACAGCCCATTTTCTGGCATATGTGTGTTTTTTATGAATAGGAATATGATTGGAGAAGGCTGGCATAATGATCTCTTCGCCATGTAGGCACTCCCTGACAAATTCAGGTGGCCAGTCGTTTTCAGCCAGAAGGATGTCATAACTCTTAGATAGTTTTTCCCAAAAGAGTGCTTTTATTCTTCTAGTTATGTCCCCCTCTATCCGGAGTGTTACTTCATATAACTTATGGGGTACACTTACCCTGGTATCAGCAGTTTCAACTTGAATGTATTCATTCAAGTCCACTGTCTCCAGATGGTCCTTCAGGATCCTGCGAGCTATGGTAACTTCTGCTGCGCTGTCCAGCATTGTCTGGAGAAGTGTGGCTCAATGGTTAGAGCGGCAGACCCTGATGCAGAGGTCTGGCCCGGGACCAAGTGCGCTTTACAAGTACAAATTCATTCATTTCACTCCCCGTTCTTGAGTTGTGTCCTCAAGATCCTCGGCATGTCTGATTTTTAGACTTGCTACCTTCTTCTTGGTGAATTGAGTTTTCTTATTTTTTGGAACGTGTTGATCGTCTTTGGACTTCACCTGTTCTTCTTTTTGTTCTGATCGTCCTCTTCTTTCCGAATTCTGTGAGAAATCTGAAAGGTACTAGAGGAACGTGTATCAGTTTCTTGATATCTATCAGGTTTTCTCGAATTATCCCTATTTCTGAGGTTATACCTTCTTTCAGAGGGCTCCTTTTGAGGAGACCTCTCTCTGGATTGAGAACGCTTCTCCTTAGGAAATGGATTGAGAACGCTTCTCCTTAGGAAATGTCTATCTAGTATTTTCCCACTTCTTTTTAGGAGTCGTGAGAGTGTTTTTTTTTTTCACAACCATTTTTATTGAGCTAAGCAGGCAATAAAATCGTGGCACCCCACAATTCGGAGATCACCACCAACAGTTAGGACACAGTTCGTAAGACATGCAGTAATGGTCAATTAGGTACCGAAAATAGGCTCAAATATGAATAAACCCACAACCCACCCTACCCCGTCAACACCCAGAACTCCCCATTTCCCAGGACCAACCCCCCTTCCCCCCCTCCCCACGCACGTGTACAAGTAGCAGCAAGTAAAGGTTTAGGTGTAGTGTGACAGGTGTGCCACAGAATCGGGCCAGCAACGTTAGCACAATCATATGTCCTCTTCTCGTTCCGCTGGGGGATCCAGCGATAGTCCTCTGTAGTCGGCCCACCGCTTCCAGATTTTGTAGTGTTTGCGGGGGCAACCCCTTGCCTCAAAGATCGGCTTCTCAAGTCCCATATAGTAGTCCAACCCTGCCTTCCACGCAGACAAGGGGGGGGCCCTCACTCCCTTCCACGCCCGGGCCAGATCCCGTTTGGCAACAACAAGCCCCAAGAGCAGCAGGTGACGTTTATAGATGTTCCCACCAATGCCCTCCATAACATGCAGCAACCCCAATCGGTGAGTGCGGGGAAGATCCCAACCCAGGATCTCGGACAGGCAGCTCCACACACCCCTCCAAAAGCCAGACAATCGAGCACACGACCACACGGTATGCAACAAGGATCCAGGCATGTCTCCACAGCGCAGGCACTCCGGGGATTCAATCAACCCAGCTTTCCACAACCGTTCGCGGGTGTAATAGGCTCTATGAAGGTATTTGAATTGGATAAGCCGAAGTCGCACAGCGATAGCGGTCCCACCCGGGGATTCCAAGGCCTCCCTCCAATCGTCTTCATCCAGGGGGCCCACATCCACTTCCCATGCCGCCCGAAGAGGGAGTAGGGTAGAGGAGCAGTGAGTGACCAGCGTCTGATAAATACAGGAGACCATTCTATCCCCCAGGTCCCCCATAAAGACCTTCGCCTCAACCGGGCTAAACTCAGGGAGAGAGTCCAGATGGGCAATGCTCGGGGTGAGGGCATGGCGCAACTGCAAGTAGCGGAAGAACTGGGACTGAGGCATTTGGAACTCCGTACGGAGATCTTGAAATGATTTAAGGGTAGTGCCGCACATTACCTGGCCCAGTAGTGAAATGCCAATTGCCTCCCATCCCTCAAACCCGTCTAGAGCCGAAAGCTCCAGGTGCAGGCCATTATGCCATAACGGCGTCTCCGCCGTCAATTTGCCCCACCAGCCCATGCAGCGTAGGGTCTGTCTCCATACTGCAAAAACTACTCTCGTAACCGACGGCAGTGCTCGTCGCAAGCGGGCTGAGTATAGAATGGTGTGTAGCGTGTTATCACCCATCAGTGATCGCTCCAAGGCATAGGCCGGGTCCCCCCTGTCACTGTACCACCATTCGTTAAGGATGAGCAGCTGAGAAGCCTGATAGTAAGATAACAGATCGGAGGTGGCCAGGCCACCACAATAGGTAGACAGGAAACACGTCTTCAGCGCCACTCTGGCCGCACCACCAGCCCATAGAAAACGGCCCAGCGCCGAATTGACTTGGCGAAACCACTGTGGGCCAATAGGGTAGGGGTAGTTTTGTAGCTGATACAGCAGGCGTGGGAGCGCAACCATTTTGAAGATGGCAGATCTTCCAAAAATAGTAAGGGGCATCCTGGACCACGTTTTGATGTCGGCCTGGACCCGTTCCCACACCGGTAGAATGCTGCGGTCCAAGGCAACGGTGCGCGACTCCGAGAGAAATACACCGAGGTACTTCAGCCCATCCGTTGCCACTCCCAGTCCCGCTGCCCAGGGGTCCGCCACGACCCCGCCGCCCAGCACCCATAAGGTCGTTTTGTGCAGATTAAGCCGAAGGCCGGAGACCTCGCCAAAGACGCGCATGAGTTCTAGGACTCGGGGCCCAGAGTGCTGCAGGTCCGTGAGGAAAAACAGGATATCATCTGCATATAATGCAATTCTATCCACCAGCTCTCCACTCCACACAAACCTGCGTATCCGTGCATCTGTACGCACCCAAGATGCCAGGGGCTCCATAGCCAGGGCAAATAGGTATGGGGACAATGGGCAACCTTGTCGGGTCCCCCGACCAATCCGAAATCGCCCGGACGCGGCACCAGCCACCCGGACCGAGGCCGTGACATTGGTATATAGCAACTTCAGGTATGACAGGAACACCGGGCCCAGATTAAGACGGGGCAAGAGCGTAAACAGGTACGCCCAACTTACAGAGTCAAAGGCCCTGTCCATATCCGCCAACAGGAGAGCCGCCTGTTCGTCCCGGGCCCCCATGGCATCCACCGCCGCCTGTGCCCGCCGGACGAGAGGCTCTGCGGGGCATGAAACCGGCCTGGTCGGGGTAGACCAGGTCCGTAATATAGGGAAGAAGGCGGTTCGCCAAGATTTTGGCCTCTATATTCAACAGCAATATGGGCCGGTACGAGTCATGCCTGTCAGGGGCCCTGCCCGGCTTCAGAAACACCACAATTTCGGCATGGCGCCAATCCGGTGGTAGCTCCCCCCGAACCCGTGCCGCCTCAAGCGCGCGTCTGTACTGGGACTCCAGCTGGAGGTGAAACTTCTTGTAAAACTCACATGGGTAACCGCTCGGTCCCGGCGCCTTCCCGGTGTTGAGCTGCCCCAGCGCCTCCCCGAGTTCTTCAGCAGAGAGCGGAGCATCCAGTGCCGTTCTAGCTTCATCGGAGACGGCCTTCGGCGACAGATCATCCAGGAATGCTGATATCTCATCTGCCTCCAGGGAGTCTCGAGGGGCATATTGTTCCTCGAAGTAATGGGCAAAGCTAGCCGCTAGGCGGGCCGGGTCCGTCTCCACCGAGCCGTCCCCTGCAGTGAGGCCCGGCAACGTGAGCGGCTGAAAAGTAGACTGACACAGCCTGTGAAGCATCATGCAGGACTTGTCGCCCCACTGATAAATCCTACTGCGTATGGCGAGCCACGCCTGCCTGGCCTCATCATGCAATACTGAAGCATAGGATTGCTGCGCCTGTAGGAGCAGCCGTACCACGGTCTCATCACCCCCTTCCCGCCCACGCTGTTCCAGGGTCTCCACCTGAGCGGCCGCAGCGGTAATGGCCTCCCGATGCTTCCGGCGGGCGGCAGTGCACCAAGCGATGTCCACCCCCCGTATCGTGGGCTTCATCGCCTCCCACTCAATGTCCCCCACAAGGTTATCGCGCCAATAGTTATCAATCGCCTCCCGCAAGTGATGGACATAATCAGGTTGCTGTAGATGCCATGAGGACATCCGCCAACGGAACGACTGCCGTTTTGTGGGGAGTTCTATCGTGGCAACAACTGGGGAGTGGTCGGACAGACCCCTGGGCAAGATAGCAGCGTCTCGCACACGACTCAGACAGGCACCCGGCATAAAGATATAATCAAGTCTCGAAAAGGAGCCATGCACAGCCGACACATACGTGAACTCGCGCGCAACCGGATGCAAATGGCGCCACACGTCCACCAAAACCCAAACTGTCCGCTGTCGCGCGCAGCCTAGTATGTGGGGCAGAGGGAGAAGGATCCACAGCCACTGGCAAACGCCTCTGGCGGTCCAAGCACACATCCATCACCTCATTCCAATCACCCCCAACCACCGTCAACACATCCGGGATTTCATCCCATATCGCAAACAGTCTCTCCGACAGGGCCCACTGCATAGGGGGAGGGGCATAAACACTACCGAAAACCACAGGTTCAGCACCCATCATTCCTTTTATAAAGACAAAGCGGCCCTGGGGGTCTACCCACTGCTTCTCATGAACATAAGCCACCCTGCGATGAACCAAGATGGCCGCCCCTCTGGATCCCCTTGTAAAGCCGGCATGGTAGACCTGCTGGAAGCCAAACCTCTGAAGGCTAAGGACCTTGGAGCCCAACATATGAGTTTCTTGGAGCAAAAGCACGTCTACTGCCTCCCGTTTCCCCCAGCGCAACACCGCTCCACGATTGATTTTATCGAGCATCCCCCTCACATTCCATGTTACAACACGTATGGACTTATTGGGAAGCGTAGTAGTCCGATCAACCATTGTCCAGGTGATTCCCACACCAGGCCCCCTGCGCCACCCCAACACACCCCACCTCTCACCCAGTCCAGCAGTAATCCACACGTGCGATCCTTCCCACCCACCCCAGAGCCCCGAATCCGAACCCACCACTCCCACCCAACCCCAATCCTGAATCCCCCCAACAACAAACCAGCTCTCCCTACATCCCCGTCCCAACTCCCCCCACCCCTATACCTCATGGAACACTGAAGTATCTGTCGCGGCACGGATAGACCCGGATCCAAAACCGAGGACCCAGGGCCAACCATACCAAAGGATCCCAACATCCCGACCTCAACACTCACACCCCCCCAGACAACACCCACAACTCGTGAGGGTCAGAGGCCCCTTGGAAGTCGCCTCCCGAGCCCCAACAGCGTCACCACATATAGCCAAGAAGAGTCTCAAAGCTGGCAGTCTGGCAGCAGCGGTTCCCCCACATAAACAGCCCCACTACATGATCCGTTGCAAAGTAGGGCAACACATTACCGGGAAAGACTAGGGCCCAGGCCCCATCAGGGTTCAACTGCCAGCGTCAGAGTGTTCAGAGTCCATTGTTCCACTGGTCTGCGTCGCACTGGCGGAGGCGGATCTCTTGCGTGATCGGGACCTCCGATGTCGTCCCTTACGGGCCTGGCGGTTTGTCCGTTCTTGCGATGATCCCCTTGACCCGCCCGGATCCAGCCCCGGCTGGGCATGCGGCCTGATCCTCACCGTTTCGTCCGTCCACCGAAAGACCTCCTCTGGCGAGTCAAAGAAATGGGTCCGGGACTGGTACACCACCCGTAGGCGAGCCGGGTACAGCAGAGAGTACTGGAGTTTCAGGCCCCGCAGCTTGGTCTTGGCGGCTACAAACGATTGTCTTTGTTGTTGCACAAGCCTGGTATAATCGGGAAAAATCATGATGGTGTGATTTTCATAAGAAAGTGGGCCTTTGATCCTTGCTTCCCGCAGTATGACATCGCGGTCATGGTAATTCAAAAGTCTAGCAATGACAGGCCGAGGACGCTCACCCTCCGGCGGCCGCTGTGTCAGGGCCCTGTGTGCACGCTCGATCACAAAACAAGAAGACAGGGCCCCCGGTGGGAGCCAGCCCTCCAGCCACTGGGACAAAAACTGCTCCATGTCGTCCTTCTCACACCTCTCCGGAAAACCTATAAAGCGAAGGTTGTTTCTACGTGCGCGCCCTTCGGCATCCTCCACTCGAGATGCGAGAGTCTTCTGGACACGCTCCATCTCCGCCATTTTCTGTTTCAGCGTGCCGATGTCCGTCTCTGCCACCGAGATTCTGGATTCCGTCTCCGTAATCCGCTCCACCGCATTGCAAAGGTCTTGGCGCAGCAGTGTCACATCTGCACCCACAGCCCCAATCTTAGCATCTAGCATGTCTCTGGACTGGGTGATTGCCGCCAGGAGCGCCGCGTTGTCCGGCCCAGCCCCGCTGCCGCCGCCGGGCGCCCCAGGTCCGGCGCTGGGCCCGGTAAATTTGTCGATGGGACCCTGCTTAGGCGGGCCCCCTCCACCACCTCTAGTCATGGCCGCGTGCAGTCCCACCTTCACTACACCTCGGGTAGCCGCCTCGGGTTATGGTCTCCTGAGCCCTCAGCCAAGCCAAACAACACACCCCAGGATCAGGGCAATCGCCCTCCGCGGCGGGCCCCGGCGGATCTTCAGGAGCGGTCCCACAGCGTTGGACTCAGGAGGCTCCAATCCCTGGGCCAGGGCACATCCACACTTCTGAAAGTCTCTCTGGGATGATAAGCGTCAACCACTGCGCCCAGGTCCAGGCCGGTCTCAAGGTCGCGAAACTCGAGGCCCCGGTCCCACAAGGGCGGAATAGGCCTCCGCCACGCCGTGCCGCCTGGGGAGGCTCTCCAATGTACGGCACTAGACCCCAGGGCACCTCTGCAACTCTTCTGCTCTCGGTGCTGCAATCGCCGGATGGGGACTTGTCCGGCCGGCACCATCTCCGGCCACCTGCCACCGACCACCACCCGGCCTCCTGAAAATCGAGGTCCCGGCTCCACCGCCAACCACCAGGCCACACTCCGTCGCCGGCGTCTCCGGTCCCCGGAAAAGTCTGAAAGGGGAGGTCAGCACACCGGAGAGGTCCAGGCACCTCCAGGCACAGACGCCACTCACGTGGTATCGTTAGCGGGCTCGGGGGCCAGGATAAATGAGCAAATTGTGTCCGGGCCAGCGGGAGCTCTACAAAGCTGCGACCGCCATCTTCGCCCGCCAAGCCACGCCCCCATGAGAGTGTTTTTAATAAAAATAAAAATCTTTTTCAGGATTTTCTGTTAGTTCGGGTTTTACTGGTTTCCCACCCAAACTATCTCTTCTAAGTTCTTCAGACGATTTTTCTGTTATTCTGGCCAGTTCATACAGTTGCTCAGTTACATCAAGTTCTGTTAGTTTTTGGCAGATAGCCACGGATGCTGCTTCACCTTTAATATTAGCTTATATTATAGCTGAGACCTGTTTGAAATCCTTCAGTAACTTCATACCGAGATTTAAAGCAAGCTCTGCCCCGTATTCATTTTGAATCGGTGTCAGGACGTCTGGTATTACCGCCATGGACGGAACGGTACACAGTCAAAATATCGAGTAGGAAATATCGACCTACCATAATATCGAGTCTGAAATATCGAAGGAGCATAATATCGAAGGCAAGAATATCGTAGGACAGAATATCGACCCAAGGTAAGTAATATCGAAATACTTAATATCGATGTAAGTAATATCGAAGTTAGTAATATCGATAGCATATATATCGATGTTACTAATTTCGATGACACTAATATCGATATTTGTATTATTTTATAGTATTTTATTATGTATGTGTTATATGTTTAATTTAAGTATTTGAAATAATTACTATTATATGTGTATAAATTTTATATAATAATATATAAATTTATAAGTAAATTTCATGTTTTAGTACCGGAGCGGGTTGTGGGTTTATAGGGGAATAGGGTGGGAAGTAATTTAATTATGGTAAGTTTATTAATAATTAGTAGGATTAATTAATTATTTATAATTATTTGCTAATTAATAATCATTAATTGGGAAAAAAATTAATTGATTAATTGATATATATTTTCTGTAGCGGGATGTGGGTTTATAGGGGAATAGGGTGGGGAGTAATTTAATAATAATTAATTAATTAATATATGTTTTTAAATATTTATAATTAATGAATTGGCAAATAATTAATATTAATTCGTTAATTAATTAATATAAATTTGTACATATTTTAAATTAGTAATTAATTGGTAATAAATAATATTAATTAGTTAATTACATTAATTAGAGTAATTTATTTATATATATAATTTTTAGTTACTGTTAATTAATTAATTAATTGGGGAAAAATGATATTAATTATTACATTATATTAATTACAGCTAATGTGCTAATATATTTACTTTATTGTTATTGTTAATTAATAATTAATTGCTAATTAAATAATATTAATTAAGTTTGGGTCAGTTTTGGGTTTTTGGGTAAAGTGGTATTTTTAGTGTTCAGGGTCAGTTTTGGGTTTTTGGGTAAAGGGTTTTTTTAGGGTTCAGGGTCAGTTTTCAGTTTTTGGGTAAAGGGGTATTTTTAGGGTTCAGGGTCAGTTTTCAGTTTTTGGGTAAAGGGGTATTTTTAGGGTTCAGGGTCAGTTTTCAGTTCATGGGTAAAGGGTTTTTTTTTAGGGTTCAGGGTCAGTTTTCAGTTCATGGGTAAAGGGTTTTTTTTAGGGTTCAGGGTCAGTTTTCAGTTTTTGGGTAAAGGGGTATTTTTAGGGTTCAGGGTCAGTTTTCAGTTCATGGGTAAAGGGTTTTTTTTAGGGTTCAGGGTCAGTTTTCAGTTTTTGGGTAAAGGGGTATTTTTAGAGTTCAGGGTCAGTTTTCAGTTCATGGGTAAAGGGTTTTTTTAGGGTTCAGGGTCAGTTTTCAGTTTTTGGGTAAAGGGGTATTTTTAGGGTTCAGGGTCAGTTTTCAGTTCATGGGTAAAGGGTTTTTTTTAGGGTTCAGGGTCAGTTTTCAGTTTTTGGGTAAAGGGGTATTTTTAGGGTTCAGGGTCAGTTTTCAGTTTTTGGGTAAAGGGGTATTTTTAGGGTTCAGGGTCAGTTTTCAGTTCATGGGTAAAGGGTTTTTTTTTAGGGTTCAGGGTCAGTTTTCAGTTCATGGGTAAAGTGGTATTTTTAGGGTTCAGGGTCAGTTTTCAGTTTTTGGGTAAAGGGGTATTTTTTGGGTTCAGGGTCAGTTTTCCCTACTGTTCCACTCTCTGGAGTAGGAATAGTAATTTTTACCCTTACGCTATCCAACGTTTTATATAATTAATTGTTAAAATATCAAATGTTTATTTTATTTTTTATATTACTTACATTTTATTTATGTTATTGTTTTATGTTTGTAAATGTATTAGTAAATTAGAATATATTTCATTAATTTATAAATTAGTAAAATAATTATTAATACTTATTGTTCAGTACATATATATTATATATTTACTGTATATATTTAATTAATGTTTTATTAATATATATGAATTATTTATTAATTGTAAACATTATTACATACTTTTAAATATGTATATTTTATTTATTAGTGTTATATACTTAATTTTACATTTATATATTAAAAGAAAAAAAATCGATATTTTTAACATCGATATTTTTTACATCTATATTATTTTTTCGATATTTTTGTACTTACCATGTTGTAGATAGGATGTCGATATTTTTTCCCTCGATATTGTTGACTCGATATTCTTGTAGGTCGATATTTCTGAGGTCGAAATTCTGTCAGTGATCCGGACGGAACACCATGTGTTTTTGTGTAGATTGCAGCAAAGATTGTACGCCAAGTGTCACAGTCCTCCAGGTGTGGTGCGATCCCCATTGGTAAACAGATTGTTAGAATCCTGTGTTTCTCATGAGGTGTACTATCAGGAAATACTGCCTCGATTTGAGTAATTTTTTGAGCTAACCAGGTTGGAATTTGTTCCTTTTTTGTTGGTAATTTACCAATGACTGATTGTATAGTCTGTGGTGTAATTTTGTTTGTGTTCCCTTGATAAAGGGTTTGCTGTGAAATTCTTATAGAAGGTTGGATTGTAGAGTCCGCATGACATATTGTACCAATTGTCAAAGAATTGTAATTAATTGTTTTAGCTGAGCTAACAGTTCTACACCTGTCATTCTTTCAATGTCAGGATGTGGTGTATAGCTAGCTAGTACCGGCCATGTTGCTCCTGGTCTACCTAGTGGACCGAACCTGGTAATGTGATTTTGATGTTGTAGGGCGCCTTTAAACCAGAGCTGATGCTCTTGGTAAGTTAGTGGAATTTCAATGTCCTCGAAAGGAACGTATTCCGCTGAATGTTCTTCTATCTTGTAGAAGTGGAACACATGTGTTGTTGGATTTGCTTCAGGGAAGATAATCCATGAATAGTGTGCCTCTGTCTGCCGATATGCGTGTGCCTCTATGACAAATATAACTACCACCTCTTGGTGAGAGGCCATTTTCTATAAGCTTTATGGCTATTGTTTTCCGTACATTTTCCGGGATGATTATAGCATCAACATCGTCTTGTCGAAAACCTGTAACGTCTGAACCCGGTAGGTCTGTAGCTGCAGCTCCACCGGTTCTTGTAGGTCTACCGGTCTCGGAGTCGATATCCGACATTTTGTTGAAAGTCTTGCAGAGCAAGTTTCAAGGAAACAAAGATAAGGTGCACAATATTTTCGGAACACTGTATCCTTCAATGTTGAACAAACCATAAAACTAATACATAGGATTTTTCGTCCTACTCAGTTGTGGCGGATATTTTATCTTTAAACCACTCCAGACGTCAATTTGAGTATTTTTACAGGAAAAAGGGGTCTCTGTGAAAAGCACGACTGAGTTACTCTAGTACCTAGCGTTAAATTAGTGCCCCACAAGGGGCACCACGTAGCGTAGTTCCTATATTCCCAATAGGCTCTGCGCATTGGAATAATATATCCTATTGATGTGACGTAGGACTTATGTCTACAAGGTCTCTATCGAATATATTAGACTTAATTGTGAGTGCCAGCTAGCTCAGAGGTCACTAGAAACTTTCTCGAATACACAAGAAGGGATTCGTTTCTGACAACCGCATAAACATGACGACTTTGATTCCCCAAGATAGAACTGATCTTCAGAGTCGTGGAAACAATAGATAGATATTTGACTCAGTCATTCGTGCATGCTTCGTTTCGCCAGCGGTGAAGAGAAATGGAGAGAGGGGCGTTTTCAATAAAAGTATTTATTGAACAGTCTTCTTCCTCATGCAGAAGAAATGAATTTCTACAATCGTAATACTGGCTGAAAAGTGTAATGCGTACAGCAAGAATAGTATTATAAAATAAAACTGTAAAAGCATGGTATGGTTCTAAGCCATAAAATACATACATAAATAAATTACGACGAAAAGTACTCAACTGGTGCTTCTAAAATACGCCTACCCCGATCTACCTAACCTAAGTCTAGTATGAGGGAAGAAGTAAGTGAGGTGTAGCATAAGTTTAGTATTCTTTTTGCCAAGAATCTATCCAAGATTTCTCTTAGGTTCTAATCAGCTCTGTACCTTGAATTAGAATGAAGGAGGTCTGGTATCTCTCTGTCTCAGGACTCGATTTCGCAACACCCCGGTAGGGGAGCTTGAGAACACTGGAGCTGGATTTCTCAGCAGGAGAAAAGACAGCGTCTCTCTCAGTGCGTCTGCTGGATGGTCGGCTTCCTTCTGCACTTGCTGTAGCGAGATGCGTCGGCAAGTAGATAGTCGAACTGCTCCAAACCACCGTGTGTTTGCTTGGGCAAGTGTGGGCATATTTATACCGTGAAGGTGCCGGGTTTGACGTAAAGGTGGACATAATAACATCATCAAAGAGTCTCAGTTCTTTAAAAACTCCATCAGTTCTTGGACAAATCAATATTCAAGCAAGGGGGACGTCCCTAACTGCTGAAGCCGAGTTTTCCAAGAAATCGTTGTGGATTTTCAGGACTAGTGGAAGTAGCCAGGCCGTATTTGGACTACATGAGCTATGTCTAAATATGGTAATGATTTCTATGCCTATGTAAGGACATGGTGATTTATACCTATAAAAGGGCATGAATCGGAAACATTACACTAGGGTCTTAAAATGCTATACAACACCCACTCCACTTTATTATGTTCGACATTATAAAAATGTAAGCACTAAAACATATCTAAAGCATGTGTTTACAATCCCACCCATAAATACATAAAATGCTTTTGAAAATGGGTGTACACATAACATGAGCAATTGTACTGTACGCATTTAAAAGCAATGATTACAATTCAAGCATAAAGTATGATATTGGCAATGCTAACTGAATGAAGCATATAATTTACAGTTATGAAATGGCTCTAAATACAGAAAAAAGGTCAAGACCATCCCATAGCAAAATATATATACTATTTTGGTTTGTTGATAAGTTCTATATTGTTTCTAGGAAGTATTCAAAGAATTCTTGTTCTCTAAGAATAGGTCTACTATAAGCAGATTTCCTTGTGCCAAAGTTCAATTTTGGAAAAAAGTCAACTCAAATCGTAGAAAAATAGAGTTCCAAACTTAGGAGTTTTTTGTTTTGAAAAACGAAGGTCGAATTCAAAGTTGATAGAACGCTGTGTGCTAATTTCAGAAGTTATTCTCGGTGTCAGGAGAAAACATTACATCTTTTAAGCTGGCAAAGATATCGTCTACCACAGTAGGTGGGAGTTGAACCACTTCAAGTAGATCAATCGTAAACAGATGAGAAGCATCGCCATCAGCGTCAGTCACATTAGCAATGTTCGCAGTAGATGGTACCTATGTGCCTGTTAGTCCGCATATCTCACCCTCAGCTGGCATTATGATTTCTATGCCTATATAAGGGCATGGTGATTTATACCTACATAAGGGCATAAATCTGGAAAATTACACTAGGGTCCTAAAATGCTATACAACACAATGACTTCCAGAAACTTCCCGAGCTGTTCTGCTTAGTTCATTAGGCCGTCTCCCATGGACCTAAGTTTGGAACCCCAGCTCCCAATTTGCAATGCTGAGGATGGTGTTGTTGTCCTTTCATCGTGGGAGTCTTGTCCCATCCAGGCTTCACCATTTTTGGGTGAGGTTGTTGAGTTCTGAAGTCCCTCAAACTAGCTCTTTGCTGCCTCCGGTTCATCACTTCCTGAGGCGCCAGGCAGCTGTGCAATACTGTGGTTAGCCTAGCTCCCAGACCGCCCAGCTTGTCTCTGTGGCATCCCCACTACCACAATTGACAAGCACAGGTCTCCCTGTGTGGGTGTCTTTGCTGTCTTTTGCATGGGATGGCCTCCCATTATTTTCACCAAGGAGGCATCAGTCCTACCTGCCACTTCACATCAATAGGCAGTTCTTCACCCTGTTAAAGGCCCGCTGCCAACACTAGGTAGGTGGGACAGGTTGATCTGTGCAGCTTTTGGGCAGAAGGAGCCCATGTGCAGCCTTTTTGGGAGCTAGCTCTACTTCCGTCCACTCAGGCCTATGGCTACCTGTTCTCCTGCATAGTAGGGATATGAACCTCCACCCCTCAGTAAGGGATGTGCTTATAATCTGATTATTCACTTCAACACACCCCACTTTCTAACCCCCACACAGTCCTCTGCGGCTCCCACTGGTACAGGCGTCCACCGAACCTGGTCTGTCTTCCAGGTCAACATGTCTGCATCCTGGCACCCAGGGTAGGCAAGGATCTCCGCATGTCCATCTACGGGAGGCCTGAGCAGTTGCAGCACATAAAGGCGTCCTCCACCACTGGTACCGGCCAGTCCTATCAGGCCGCCAGCGCTTCTGCTCTACCGCCGTGGTTCCCTCCAACATCTTTGAGGGGTTCAATTTCACCACCTTACTGGGCCTTGTAGCTACTCCGTCAGCAGATCCTTCTTATCAGTGGTCCTCAGCAGTTCTGGATGGCATCCCCATCTCGGGGGTGTCGCAGGAGGGCTGGAGACATGCAGGATATTAGGCCAGAGCAGGGATCGGTGGTAGGTGCTCTGAAATTAGTGTTCTACACCACATTGATCTTGGCCACATCCCCAGATCTGAAGATTTTGGCTTCCAACTTGCCCTAGCGGGCTTCTGAGCTGTTGTGGCCATGTGCTGTGAACATGAGCTCCACCAACTGACCCTTGGAGTCTCTTTGCTTTGGCTGGTCTCCAGAAACCTCTTCTCCGTGGGAATGAAATAGTGGGCACAGACACTCTTCTTTGCTAGCCACCAAGTTCAGCAGGTGGAACCCACGCCAGTGCAGCCTCTCTTTGCTGGTTCCATGGTACAGATGGGCAGCCCTTCTTCAGACCTTACTCAATTACAGGCAAAGTTCTGGGTGCCAGGGATGCCCCATTTATGCTCAGAAAATACCCTTACGGTAGAATGAAGTTGGTAGCCAGTGGGCTACCAGGTTCACTTCCTCCTGATGACCACTTCCTGAGAAGTGTGGCATCTGGCTATTTCAAGATGCAACCCAGAGTTGGGGCTACCAAGGGGGCTACCCGCCCCTGAAAAACCGGTTTAACAATAAGTTTCCCTCTCTGTCCGAAGGTGCCAGCTATTCTGCTTTAACTATGGGACCCAAGTGTTACCTATTTCCTCTTCAAAGGTGGCTTTAGCTATGAAGCTCGCCTTTTGGGCCAACACTCATGTGGCTTTCTGCTGCAGGGAGGTAACACCTCGTTCCAGTGCAGGTCCTTTCCCTTTCCTGTGAGTCGTCACCACATATCCCTAGGAAAGCTGTCCCGGGTTCAAGTTTCGTATGTAATCTTTGAGGGCACAGGAGATTGAAGGCAACAAAGAGACAACTATGCAAAAGTTGCACACTTGTTACATTAACTTCAAAATCCAAATCAAGTTTGGCTTAATGTAAGAAGTTGACAAAACATAGTTACTTGTATACCTTGGGTTATTGCTCAAAGAGATGACTGATTGATGTTTGATTTAAAGTAAAAACAGTTGTACAAATCAGTTTCTGGATACAGCTGATTCATTTGAACCGTACATGATGTGATTGAAAGTCTAGAGGTAGGAGTAAATATTCTTTGTATTGTGAATGTTGATGGTAAAGTCAGAGCAGTTCAGTTTGTTATGGCTAATGTAGCCCACTGCTCCATGAGATGCAACTTAAGATGTGACGCATTACATTATGGTGTAGAATTTTCCATTTCATTTTGAATGCCACTGTGGCAGTTACATGTGGCAGCCATGTTAGGTGAACAATCAGAATACACTTTGCCAATAGCGCACAGCCTCTACCCGCTTAAATGCTTCTACTCAGGGCAGTCAACATGTGCATAGAGCCAAATCCCCGTTCTCAATCATGCTACTTGAAGCTATTTTTCTGTTGGCTCAATGGAGATATATATGCCAGGTGGGGGACATTTTAATTTTGCAGTCCAATAGACATTAAACATAACACATGTAAAAACAGGTTCAAATAATGTTTCTCAATCCTGGTTTTGTATGTACTCACCATGTTCTCAGCTCTGCAGACTTTGCACTCACTGGTGAAGACCGTGACGTGACAGTATTGGTCCATTTCACAGTCATTGGCATTTCGGCACCCCTGGAGAAGATAGAGGCAAAGGAGGTTAGCAAACTGTACAAAAGCTAGAAGTTATTGGGTTTTCAGAGAACAAAGTTAATGAAAAGATTGTATTTTGTATGGAACCGCTCCATTAAGCCTTAACACCAAATTAGCAAGGAAATGTTACATACCGTTAATTCTATTTATTCACTATGGGTATTGCCTCTGAATTCATAAAAGGGATCCTATGCAGGATTTCGGAACACATTTTTATAACAATCTGGTCTCTTAATAACTAGAACATTTTCCTAGTTAGGAAACATTTACAGATGAATTTTCTTTTAAATCAACAAGCCAAATTGCAAAGAAAGTAGTATAGTTTACTGAAAACACCACCACTACTAACTAATATTATAGAATAATATTAGAATCAGAAAATGGTGGCCCTATACAATCAATTGTAAAGCAGTCAAAACTGCTCCTTCTCCTTTAAAAAAAATGTGGAAGACTGCACTGTGTCATCATACACAGCATGAAGTCAATCAGTTTTTTTTGTCACACAGGTGAGAACATAATAATACTAGATTAAAAACTGTGGCCGTGAAACACAGAGGAAGCCTAGGGTGAGATAATAGCCAGGATGCAGTATCAGGACTACGAGTAACTTTCCTTTATCAAGACAGAATTCTGTCTGATATTCCTTAAAAATAACAGAGAACCAAAGTAGCCCAACCTTAAAGCTTGATCCCAAATATAGACTTTTATACAAATAATATAACTGCCTTGGACCTTGAGTCCCAACAATAATGCTTAGCATATGTATGGGTCGATCTAATGCGGCAGTTGTACCAAGGTAGGAATGGGGGCAATCCTCATAAGAGCATCAGTGGTTGTTTCCCTTCTTGTAGAATGGGCCCTTGGCTTACCATCCAAAGGTCTATTCGATTTTTCATAATGGATAACAGTACATGGATATAGTCTGTTTGGATAAGGCTAGACCTATGCAAACAGCTCTATTGCTTACAAACAATTGTTAATCCTTATGTACATCATTTTTATTAGATCGATCCTAGGCAGCGCATGACGCTACTTTGCGAGGCATGCTATATTCGGTATATGGGCTATCAGGGACTTTGGACATTCCCACCGCGTTTGGTGGGTTAGGTGGGCTGCTTTTTAAAATTCCTTTTCTCTGTTTGGTTAATATTGCGCATCTGTCCCGCCTTTCAGTGCTTGGTTCCTGTTAAGCGGACATCAACAATTGATTCTTTTAGTTGGCCATTTCTGGCCATCTCTAGATTCCTTGCTGGCACACGGACCACTACCTCCCCTTAAAAAAGGAAACAAAAAAGTTTTATTTTTATTTACTTAAATGCATCCCATTTTCCTTTAAGGAAACTGGCTGCATTTTTAAAACAACTGCTTTATTGACGAGCAGTCCCAGACATGGAGGTCTGCTGAACCCAGCAGGCCACCATCCCTGGGAGGGCCAACCATTCCCAATGGGGTCGCAAATTGCGAATGGCTCATTAATATTCATGAGCCTCGCATTTTGAAACCTCATTGAGAATCGCAATCAGGGTCTCTGACACTGTTGTACATTCCAAATTGCGACTTGCAATTTGCAACTCACAATTGAGCGCAAATTCCGAGTAGCACTTTGGAATGGTCGTGCATGTGGCCCTTAGGCCTTTTCTACAAGCCACTGATCTGCTGAAGAACGTCATGGGAGGAGGGAGGTATACTCAAGATTAAAAAAGCATTTGCAATGCAATAGGTCTCACATTACTGGACGTTTGACCTATTGGAGTTGCAAATAATAATGCAACGCCTATAGCTCAAACTTTCAGTAATGCAAGACCTATTGCATTGCAAATGTTTGCTTAAATTGTATTAAAACCCTCCTAACATCAACTATCTAAGTGAACTATAAGGCCTTACATGGCATCTGCACATTATTGTTATAATTACCAATTTCTAGCATTGTTGATTAACCAGGCAGTGTGCAGGAGTCTAATTTGCAGTCTTGCATCCTAGACCAGAAAAAGCATGAGGCCACAAAGCCTAGATGAGGTTGTTGGAGGGATTCTGCTCATGAACAGAACTATGCTTGGGACCACAGAACATCAGCATGTAGGGACTGAATCATCATACTACCTCAGTATCTATGACCCCAAGTCCGACTAGCTGTAGTACCTCATTTGCCCTCCGAACCCTTCCAGAGAAACAAGTGAGTTGGCACCCCAGAACACAACACTCTCGATCCTCTCAGCGATCGCGGTAACAGGACACACGGTTTTGCTCTCCCACACATACTTGTCAACAATAAGATCAACAACAGACACAAATAAAGTTTAGAATATTTATTTAAACTATTGTGCCCCAAGATGCTGTATTTGCACCACAATTAAAAACCAAATAAATAGCAAAAATATCACTAGCATAGTTGACAAATATTATAGCATAAAAAACCCTGTCATACTACAAGACAGATTAGCCTAATCCTCCACCATCCCCTTCTTAATGAAGCTAAATGATTATACATCAAAGATCTTTGGGATAAGTGGCGGACCTCATACCTTAGCATACATAGATGGACGTTCTACATCACAGCTGACGTGGTAATCTTGCCTCAGGACCTTCGCTCAGAGTGTGTGTTTTCAGAACTTCTGTCCTCAGTTATATGGCAAGATATGTTTGCTCACAAACAGCAGGTGTAGTCTCATGTTATGACTATGTGCTAGCGTCTGACAAGAAAGAATAACAAGGGACATTGTTCTTTGACCTTCTCTATAGTGTTCAGACTAAATCCCAGGAAAAGAACAGAATACAAAAACGTATGCGGGTTCTGTTTGATAATACAATGTGGTACAAAAGCGAGCAGGCTTATTTAGAACTGTGTGTAAAAGAAATGCAGCCTATAACGTGCACAAATAGGCTAACATAGGAAAAACAACAATGCGCCATGCAGTAAACACACAACAAGATGACACTAGTCTGTGTGAAGGACACTAAGCTAGACAAAGTAGAAGCCAGTTCTGATGAATGGTCAGACAACTCTCCTTTGAAAAAGACACTTGTCCTTTTGCTGTTTCCAGTTCTGTTCCTAAGTATTGAGTACACCTTATTGGCTCTAGAGTGGATTCCCTGAAATTGGTATGGAAACACAAGTCACAAAGAAGAACAACTGCCATTTTCTGATCCTTGGCTAACCTTTTATAAGAGGAAGACTTGCTAAGCCAGTCTTCTAAATGTAGGTAAATGACTATCCATTTGCTGAATAGAAAAGCTGGAACTACTGCCAACACCATAAAAATGTTCTGGAAGATTCAGACCAAAAGGCAGCAACTCTATTGGTAATTTCTCCTGCTAAACCTGAAACTGAGGAAATTCCTACATTTTCCATTAATTGGCACTGAGGCTAGGCATCCTAAGCATCTTACCTATACATCTAATCTCTCTGCCGCAGTGATGTAACTATGGTGACATGCCATGGTTGTTTTATGAGGACTGGGATTGTGTGAAACTCCTGTCTGTACCCCTTCTTTTTGAAAACTGGGTACTCTATTGGCACCTTGGAACAGGCTCTATTGCACTTTTATATAGGAAGTGTGTTCCTTGACTGACTCGTCCAGCATCAGAGAATTGTTTCCATTCAGTTGAACCTGGGAGAGGAAGGAGAACCCTTAATTTTATATTATAGTTATATATTTTTTAATTTATAAGCATTCTAGTGATAATGGGATACAAAATCACGGGCAAAGACTCAGTGAGAGAAGAGATGATAGAAACTACTATCAACGTGGTTGTTGTCTCGGAACAAATAACCATGTCCACTAAAACCAACATGAAATGTATACTACTAACTGTCGACCTGCAACTAATCACAACACAGAAATAGCTGATTCAATATTATCTCACAGGATCAACATCCTATTCCTCGCTGATACCTGGTTGAACAACCTCTACACCCTACTTATCGACCTCTTAGTCCACCCCCCAACTCCTCCACCAAGTGTCTTGAGCAGGAGGGTCGAGCTGGAGGCGACATAGCTATCATACATCGAAATACCTTGCTGCTCAACATCTTCAATGTGGAAAAATAATCAATCTACGAATATCTGGTTGTTGAACTCCGCATGACGAACTTGAAAGTGACCAAATTTCACATTCTATACCACATGCCAGGTGATAACCAACTCTCAACCAAACATATAATTGACCTCATCACTCAACAATCTCTCTTGCCAATCAACAACATTTTCCTCTGGGATTTTAAACTACAATGGAATAATACCAGCAATGCTCAAGTCGCACATCTTTGAGAGTTTCGGAGGAAGAAAAACCTAACATGACTCTGTAATGGTCCAAATCACGTCAAAGGGCTCTACTGTTGACCTCTTTTAAATTAAATTAAACACAAGGAGATGATGGACGGAGCACAAGCTTTTCAGACACACCCCCAGTCATAGATCTGGTTTGAATCCATAATCCTTATCTAGCTCCCTTTGCCATCTCAGTTCAGACCCAGCTATACGCAACTCAATCTTGACCCTGTGCCTTATGTGAACAATCCAGCCAAACTGCCAAGCCAGGTCTTCCCTGAACTGGAAACAAGCATCCTGGGACCCGTTTTGGGGTAACACCCCTCATCAGCCAGGCTAGCTTGAATCCAGTGGCAAAGTGAGCAAGGGACCCACGTCTGGGCATACCCAGCCAATTTATGGCTAACAAAGCAAACACAAGGAGATGATGGACGGAGCGCTGAAACTTTTCAGACACTCCACCCCAGTCACAGATCTGGGTTGAATCCATCATTGTTCTTTAGCTCACTTCGCCAACTCAATTCAGACCCAGCTATATGCAAATCAGTCTCAAATCAGGGTCAAGACTGATTTGCATATAGCTGTGTCACTTTAAAAAAAATTAAATGCAGGCTGTGGATCACCTAAAACTAAATCAAACTTGACGGAATTCCTACTTATCTCAACCCCCACACAACTCTCCCTCAATTCAAAGTTGGCAAAATTGCTTAAACACACTCAGAAATCATTGACTGCACCAAATCTCCTGAAATCACACTAAATAAACACCTGAGCATGATTACCTCCAGAGCCAAAAAGGGTTCATTCATATCAACTAAGATTACTCAAATGAAATTAGACCATTGTTCCCTCTGCAAGACCTTCAGAATGTGGTGCAAGCACTTATCATTTCTAGACTCAACTATGGAAAGGTAATTTTATCTTGTATAACACAGTCCCATCTTGCACCAATAAAGGCCACAGTCCATGCGGCTGCCAGTCTGGTCCTGGCTGCGAGTCCCTTCAAACATAACACCTTCTCAGATCACTATCAACTGGCTAACTATTGAAGCACAATGCATTCTAAAAGTAGCCTTTATAACTCACAAAGCACATCACTATGGGAACCGCTAAATACTGTTAATAGAAACTCATCTTGTCTAGAAGCTGCTCACCCAAAAAAGTGCAAGGTCACTTCTACTAGAGCTGCTCAGATTCAAGAAAAATAGTTTTTTTACTCTCTCCTTCACCGAAGTGCTTATAGGATTTGGAACTCTCTACCACTGGAGATTCACTCAATCCCTCCCGCTGTGGCATTCAAAAAGAGTGTAGAATGACTTCCACTCTCACTACACTTAATGCATTGACTGGACATGGTTTTGGTTTTATAATTTATTTATTTATTTATTTTTACGATTTGTAAAGTGCGGCGTATACCCGTAGGTGTCTTGGCCCTGTGACTCATCTTATTGTCTCAGTAAGAACATTGTCAGGTTTTAAAAGTAGTATGGTGAAGAAAAAAATCATTGGTCGAACAACCAAGTCTTCAAGAACTTTCTGAATTGCCACAGTGACGATGTTGACCTTATCACCATCGGCAGAGTGTTCCAGAGTTTGGCCGCTGTATTTGTAAAACATCTATCTCCCCAAGTGACCATCCTAGTCCGTGACACTGTTAGTTGGTACAGATGTTCGGATCTAAGTGATCTCTTGGGTTGATATAAGGCGAGCTTCTGTCTGAGAAACACCCGGCCAAGACCTTGCAGTGCTTTAAAGGTAAGGCATAGGACTTTGAATTTAATCCGATTTCTTACTGTGAGCCAGTGGTAGCTCCTTATTACATGCTTAACGGATTTAAATTTAGGGGTGCCTGACAGCAGCCTTGCTGCTGCATTCTGAATAAGTTGTAATTTGGCCACCACCTTAGATTGAGCATTCACAAATAAACCATTGCAGTAATCCAGTGATGATAATATCAAGGAACTAACCACCGTTTTCCTCGCATTATCTGGAAGAAATGGTAGGATTTTTCTGAGCAGTCTGAGTTTATGAAAGGCAGCCGATGCTATCTGGTTAGCATGATTGGTGAAATTCAGCTTTTCATCAAAGTTTATCCCTAGGTTTCTAACCTCATGAACCGGAATCGGTATGGTTCCTAATGACGAAGGCCACCAGACGGAGATAATTTTCCGAAGAGGATTACCTCGGTCTTTTCGGAGTTGAGTCGTAAGCAGTTTCCTGCCATCCACTCCTTAATTGCCAACATGCCCTCCTGAAATCGTGCTGCCACCTCTTCCCCATCATTCTTAATGGCCAACACCAACTGGGTGTCATCGGCATATGTGGTGAGGCTCATCCGTTAGCTTATAATAACCCTAGCTAAGTCCGACACATAGATGTTAAAAAGTGTCGGACTTAGGGATGAGCCTTGAGGAACACCACATGGAAGAGCAAGATCCATAGATTTAAAAGGTCCTAGTGTTACTGCCTGTGATCTGCCTGACAGAAAAGAGGCAAGCAAGGCCCTAGCCATGGAATGGACTCCCAGTTCTTCGACACGGTCAATCAGGATGGAGTGATTGACCGTGTAGAAGGCCGCAGATAAATCCAGCAGGACCAGTAACGCTGTCCCTCCTTGGTCCCTAATGGTCCTAATGTCGTCCCCGGCCTTGATGAGTGCAGTCTCGGTCCCATGCATTTTACGAAAGCCAAACTGTGAATCGTCAAGTAGGATGTTTTGTTCAATGTATTGGGACAGTTGTTTATTCATTGCTTTCTCAGCTACTTTAGCCAAGAACGGCAGGATAGCAATGGGTCTGTAATTTTTTAACATAGTTTTCTCAAGCCCAGATTTTTTGAGAAGTGGCTTCAATAGAGTATTTTTTAATCTGTCCGGAAAGACCCCTGATGTAAACATCTTGTTACAGACTTGTGTTGTAACTTCACTAATAAGATCAGTTATTGGGGGAAAGATTTTGGGGGGGCATGGGTCTAAGGCTGAGCCAGTTTTTATCAGCCTGATGATATCAGCTTTCTCCTCCTATTGTATCTCTTTAAATTGGGAAAATGAACATGGGCGGGGTTTAACTGATGAAGTACATTTCAATTTTATTGCTGAAAACTCAGCGTAAATGTTGTGTACTTTAGAAAAGAAAAAGTTAGCCAGGGCATCGCAGAATTCCAGCGAAAGTGGAGGACCCAGGTCTTCCGATTTCCCCGCCAATGTTTTTACCACCTCATATAGTTGTCTTGATGAGTTTTTAGAGTTTTCAATTTGTTCCTCAAAGTGTTTCTTTTTTCCTTCCTGAATCATTCTTTTATAGACAGCTAGCGTTTCTTCATATTTAAGTTTTCTTTCGCTATCATAGGTCTTTTGCCACTTTCTTTCTTGGTTCCTACAGATCTGCTTTTGCTTTCTTAAGGCTTCCGAGAACCACGGGGCTGAGGGCACCTTCCTGTTTTTTGAGATAGTTTTAAAAGGGACATGAGCTTCCACCGCATTATCCAACCAGGTGCAGTACTGATCCACTGCAGTATTAGGGTCTTCCGATATAACGGGACATGTTTTAATCAGTGAGTTTCTGAAAATCTCATAATCAATGTCCTTCCAGACTCTAAATGATTCCTGTTTTGAGGGTTTTTTTTTTGTACTAGGGGCCTAAATAATGGGAACATGAAATACAATTGCATAATGATCAGACCACGTAAGGGGTAGTACATCTTGAATTACTAACTCCTTAATATTGGAGAAAAGACCGTCCAAAATGTGCCCGGCCTCGTGTGTGGGTACAGTAATGAGCTGAGTTAAACCCAGCGATTCGCAATCGGCCATTAGTGATACCGTTTCCGTATCCTCCAGTTTATCTAGATGAAAGTTTAGGTCTCCCAAGGCTATAAAGGTGTCATTAATTGCCAATGGTTCTAAGAGAGACATAAAGAGTAACTCTCTGCCATAAAACTACCTTCTATTCCAAGTGTATATAATACATTGATCAGACATGAATTATAATGAGAACAGCTGTGGAACTTTCTGCCATATCAATGACTCGTCTAAGGCCTACAAACATGGAGAGAAAGCAGGGAGGCTGTTGGACCTGCACCTAAAACAACATAAGACAAGGGCGGCCATTCTTGCAATTTGTTACCTCAGCGGGAAGGTACTGACAAATCTGATATATATAACAAAAGAGCATTGTACAATGAGCTGTTAATTTCTAGTGCACCCACTGCCATACCTAGGAAGACTCATTTAAGACCTGATTACCGATTCCAAATTTGCCTACAACCCCAAGTGATTTCAACAGAAGGGATTGCAGAGGAATTTATCCTGATGGCAAAATTAGAAGATGGCTTCCTACTGGAATCCTATAAGTCCACTAACAGTTCCCTTCCTAAATAAAGTTTTTCCGAAATCTACACACAAGAACATCTACTGTTCAGAATTTAAGAGATACAATAACAAGGGGAGCTTAGAGGGAAAGACGGGTACCATAGGGAAAGCCCTCCACTCAATGAAATTCAAACACAAGAAATCCCTGTACCCAGGACTTTAGTTAGCAATCATCTAACGGGCATGAGAACATCCTACACTAGAATCTTCTATCGAAAAATTCTGGATCTACCCCCTCTTAATTCTATGATTGGGTATCTATTGTCTCTAGTGCCCTACTGTCCATGCCAAAACACTGTTTGTGACTACTAATAGGGGGTTCCAATGTGTATTCAACTCGACACAACCGATGATGTCAGCCCTACTGGGGAAATACATACAACCACACACAGACAAATGAAACAGGAAAAAATGTGTGGCGGAGAGGAAGGCACCTCACGGGCGAACACCCTCGGGGAAATTGGTCAGATGTTTACCAATACTTTACCCCTTTCTCATCATTGGTTGCCATTCCTTTTCCAATAAACAAACGTGTCACAACACCAAGAAATTAGTGAGACAGATAGTAAAAGTAAAGGTGCAGAACAAGGAGCTCAGAGCATAGCTCCCGGACGTGACAAACAATACAGAGTGATGGTAAAATCAGCAGTCACACCAACTATACCACTTTATTACCAAATAAGGTATGCGCTGCTGAGTTAAAAAGGCTGGTAGCTTACTGTCGCATACCACTACCTGTAACCAACATGTTTCACTGCCCAATAAATTTTATGGCAGATTCATCAGGGTTAACACTCTGTTACTGCACCAGCGTTGGACATCTTTAAATCAGGAAACTGTCGAGTTGAAAAAACACACAATTTAAAAACAATTAGAACCCATTCTGAACCAAATTTACTCTCCACATATTTCTCATAACTGCGAATGAGAATAAAGGGTCACATTACCCTGAACCAGCCATGTTCACTCGCACCAGCCAGTCAGGCAATTCTCCGCCTTACTGTAGATTGTAGTATCAATCTGTAAGTAATTCAGATGTAATTAGTGCGGGAATGCCCCACCCAGAAAGTACCACTCACATGATGTACTCTTTTGTTTAAAAAAGGGGGTCCAAATCATCAATAGACTTGTAATACTCATTGGTTCCGTCCAATTTATACCCAAAAGGAAACTACAGGCTTGTTTCAACATGGGTTGTTACATACACATCCAAATCAAATTACACGATAGATTTTGTGTGAATAGGCATCAAACATGGTTATGCCAGGGATTGATATCCGACCCAACCAAACTTTGCCATGGTTTGTTTTGTATACCAAGACCCTTCGTGTCCCAATACATAGCGGTGTTGAATAAAATTCTGCGATGCGCTTTTAACACCAACACCCCCACCGTGGTTCGTTTCATACCAAAGCACTGCCTGTCATAATGCAAAGCGATGTGAAGTGAAAGTACCGCAGTGCATTCCTGACAGCGACACCCTCGCCCAAGATGTAAATACCATTTGAACTTCCCCTCGATGGAAATCTAATCTCAACAAAAGGAAAGCATCCTCAGAGAGCCCGCTCCTTACCGTACAGATATCGTAACGGGACCGTAAATCATCTCAGGAACGCCAACAGAAAGACGTTTGCGCCTTTTAAAGTCTATGCGCGATATCCAGGTTCGTGGACCAGCCGATCATGTGATCGGGACACCAGTCACATGGTCATGTGGGAGGAACGCATTACCATAGTGACCATATGAATCTAACTCTCTTCCCATACGCACTAATACGGGTGCAATCTTAGAGTGGGCATATATTGCGAGATCGCCTGTGATTTCCCTTGGTTTTAACTGTCGAGATCCATTATTATTTAAAAATAGAGGTAAACCAAGATGTTCAAACTTCCCGCTTGATCCTGCCACCATAAATCCCCTTTATTTAAAAAAAAAGGTTTTCCTGGACGGTAAAACCACTATGCTAATGTCAAATAATGTGTTTTAGTGGTCACAAAGTCCAGTGTTGGGGATGGTGCATCGCAATGGTGACGAGCCGATTGTACTCTCCTCCCATATATGCCAATTTAGGGGCCATAATTGAGTAGTAATTTGAAAAATCTACCTCCTCTCAATACCTCAATACCCCTCGTAGTGCTCTTCTTGAACATACTAATAAAGAAAAAAAGGATTGCTTACCAGTAGTGATGACCTATGAGTCCATGGCCACCAAGATCAGGCAGTCAATCAGAAAACATTGGAACTTACTGAGCAATAAAGACTTCTCTATGCCCCCACCTAGATTTGCCTTTAAACGGTCAGGCAATCTTAAGGACAGGCTTGTCCACACCCGGGACCGGGTGCCTTTAAGAAATGAATCCACAACGGTACCCAATGGACATTACCCATGTGGGATGTGCTCGTGTGCCCCCTGACCAAAAGATGCAGTAGCGTTGTGTTATCTACAGGAAAGGAATGGTTTTTAAACCAATTTAGTAACTGCAACACCATCAATGTTGTTTATAGGTTACTATGTAGTTGCGGCCTACAATATATTGGACTCACTACGAGGAAAATAAAGGTCCGCACACAGGAACATTTAAGTACTATCAGGGCAGGAAAATTGACGACCAAACTGGTTCAACATTGCCACCAAAAAAAACACAGCTTCACATGGACAGTTTTGGAGAAAGTGAAGGGCAATCCGAATAACATCGAATCAATCTTGATCACAAAAGAAGCAAAATGGATTTTTAGAGAGGGCAGTGACAGGCGGGGCCTAAATGAAATTATTGAATGGAATAAAGTCAAATAGTTTGCTTGCCTTTCTAATATGCCCATCTCTGATTGGTACCCTGACTGCCCCTCTAAATTGTAATGCTGTAAGGTCCAACAATTATGCATTGCTCATGAGAAATAAAGGTTGGTCGAGATATGGCCATCTTTTGTGGTTTAATACAGCATTAGGCATCACAACACTGACTGTGCTTTTCAGGCTATTGCTACACCATCCTATATTAATAAGGAAAGAAATATTGTATACCCGGGATGGTTTGTTGCTTTTTACATGCTTTTTACATATTTTCATGCCTGTACCTTGTAATTTATGGGGATTCACTGTGGTAACCATGAGAGAGGAGGTAGATTTTTCAGATTACTACTCAATTATGGCCCCTAAATTGGCATATATGGGAGGAGAGTACAATCGGCTCATCACCATTGTGATGCGCCATCCCCAACACTGGACTTTATAACCACTAAAACACATTATTTGACATTAGCATAGTGGTTTTACCATCCAGGAAAACCTTTTTTTTAAATAAAGGGGTTTTATGGTGGCAGGATCAAGCGAGAAGTTTGAACATCTTGGTTTACCTCTATTTTTAAATAATAATCGATCTTGACAGTTAAAACCTAGGGAAATCACAGGCGATCTCGCAATATATGCCCACTCTAAGATGGCACTCGCATTAGTGCGTATGGGAAAAGAGTTAGATTCATTTGGTCACTATGGTAATGCGCTCCTCCCACATGACCATGTGACTGGTGTCCCGATCACATGATCGCCTGGTCCACGAACCTGGATATCGCGCATAGACTTTAAAAGGCGCGAATGTCTTTCTGTTGGCGTTCCTGGGATGATTTACGGTCCCGTTACGATATCTGTACTGTAAGGAGCGGGCTCTCTGAGGATGCTTTCCTTTTGTTGAGATTAGACTTCCATCGAGGGGAAGTTCAAATGGTATTTACATCTTGGGCGAGGGTGTCGCTGTCAGGAATGCACTGCGGTACTTTCACTTCACATCGCTTTGCATTATGACAGGCAGTTCTTTGGTATGAAACGAACCACGGTGGGGGTGTCGGTGTTAAAAGCGCATCGCAGAATTTTATTCAACACCGCTATGTATTGGGACACGAAGGGTCTTGGTAAACAAAACAAACCATGGCAAAGATTGGTTGGGTCGGATATCAATCCCTGGCATAACCATGTCTGATGCCTATTCACACAAAATCCATTGTGTAATTTGATTTGGATGTGTATGTAACAACCTGTGTTGAAACAAGCCTGTAGTTTCCTTTTGGGTATAAATTGGACGGAACCAATGAGTATTACAAGTCTATTGATGATTTGGACCCCCTTTTTTAAACAAAAGAGTACATCATGTGAGTGGTACTTTCTGGGTGGGGCATTCCCGCACTAATTACATCTGAATTACTTACAGATTGATACTACAATCTACAGTAAGGCGGAGAATTGCCTGACCGGCTGGTACGAGTGAACATGGCTGGTTCAGGATAATGTGACCCTTTATTCTCATTCGCAGTTATGAGAAATATGTGGAGAGTAAATTTGGTTCAGAATGGGTTCTAATTGTTTTTAAATTGTGTGTTTTTTCAACTCGACAGTTTCCTGATTTAAAGATGTCCAACGCTGGTGCAGTAAAAGAGTGTTAACCCTGATGAATCTGCCATAAAATTTATTGGGCAGTGAAACATGTTGGTTACAGGTAGTGGTATGCGACAATAAGCTACCAGCCTTTTTAACTCAGCAGCGCATACCTTATTCGGTAATAAAGTGGTATAGTTGGTGTGACTGCTGATTTTACCTTCACTCTGTATTGTTTCTCACGTCCGGGAGCTATGCTCTGAGCTCCTTTTTCTGCACCTTTACTTTTACTATCGGTCTCACTAATTTTTTTGTGTTGTGACACGTTTGTTTATTGGAAAAGGAATGGCAACCAATGATGAGAAAGGGGTAAGGTATTGGTAAACATCTGACCAATTTCCCCGAGGGTGTTCGCCAGTGAGGTGCCTTCCTCTCCGCCACACATTTTTTCCTGTTTCATTTGTCTGTGTGTGGTTGTATGTATTGCCCCAGTAGGGCTGACATCATAGGTTGTGTCGAGTTGAATACACATTGGAACCCCCTATTAGTAGTCACAAACAGTGTTTGGCATGGACAGTAGGGCACTAGAGACCCAATCATAGAATTAAGAGGGGGTAGATCCAGAATTTTACGATAGAAGATTCTAGTGTAGGATGTTCTCATGCCCGTTAGATGATTGCTAACTAAAGACCTGGGTACAGGGATTTCTTGTGTTTGAACAGAATTTAAGAGAGCCTGCATTTCCATAATGCATAAGACTGGGTGAGATGAGCAGTCATCTACTATTTAACTATATAGCTTTCCTCAATTGTGATGTGAAAATATTGGACATGAGGCTGAGCAGAGTTATTCCACTGCTGATATACAGGAACCAAGTGGATTTGGCACCTAATCGATCCTCGCAGTGTCACATGTTGACTTTGCTACATCTAGTTTGGCAAACCATGCACAATGCTGATGAGACAATAGTCCTCTCCCTTGACGCGGAGAAGGTGTTTAATCAAGTAGAGTGGATTTATATGTTACACAAACTTGAGTGATTTCGCACTGGACACACGTTTACACTTCTGGCTCAAGCAGGTCCCCACAGCAAAGATGAACTATATGGATTAATTTCTGACTCCATCAAAATCAACAGAGGCACGAGAAAAGGGGGTCTCTGTTCACCACTAATCTTAATATTGGCACTGGAAGCCCTGATACTAGCCATTAGAAAACCAGCCACTATTAATGGGAAACATACACCAGCAGGAGAACTTAAATTAATGCTCTATCTGGATCATATCTTACTGCAGTTGGCAAACCAGATATATCCGTACCGGCTCTGATGGAGGTCATCACTAACATTTCTGGCTTTTCAGGGTGGAAACTGTACTGAGAGCAAAGATATGCCAATGACATCAAGCACTACAGAACAAGCAATGGATCTCTTGCCTTTTACATGGATACAGTGTCAATTGAAATACTTGGGAATCCTTGTTATCAGAGACTTTGTCACCACGGTGACTGACAATATTCAGGGCTTCCCAAATCAAATAAATATCGACTTTAGACAATGGTAAGGGTGTATTCAGAAGGTACATTCAAATCATTCACAGACCTCATGATGGAGTAACATCTACGCGGACATGAATTTTGGCAGTATCTGCAGCTGAGCATTGCTTGCAGCATAAACTGGAACTGTTATCACAAGACTGGGCCCCTTCCTCTGTGCACAATTACCTTTTCAAAATGGGGCAATAATAAGAAAAAATAATTATCTCCAGATTGTACAAGTTCATTATAACAAAGCTTTACTCAAAGACAACAGAACAACTCCTCAGGCATAGATGGCAGATGAGCTGAGCAAAGAATGCTCAGAAGAGGACTGATCCAAACTAATCTCAATATATGATAGAAGCCGTTTGGGTCTAGTGTGCAAAGACATAAGATGTGCCTGGGCTGTGGTCCGGCCAACATGTCAAATTCTAGGAAGAATCCTGCGCCCTCTGTGTTGCCTCATGGGCCCCCAATGGAGAATTATGAGCGCTGGGGCACCATGGAGGTTTTCATTAGCAGGGCCGGCTTTAGCGCCGGTGGCGCCCAGTGCGACAATCCTTTTTGTCATCCTCCCATGACCTCCTCTTCTGATTCTCTCATGACTACAGGCCAAATGTGCTCCTCATCTCTCCACTCATAAGTTACTGCTAAACACAGCGCCCACTCGCCCCAACAAGGACTATGCCCCCTCCACAGGTCGGCGCCCAGTGTGGCTGCACCGTTCGCATTGCCCTAAAACCGACCCTGTTCAATAGTAGTGGTGAATCACATTGTTGCTTTGGAGTCACTGTGACACTCGGAGCCAGAGCCCCGTGAGTGAACAAGATGGAGGCTGCGTCGCAAGCTGAGACGGCATATGGAGCGGAGCTCTGAGCAGCTACGGGCCGTTTCTTGGTGGCTGGCACACACGGATTGCGGGGTCGGCTGCCACAGAATGGTACTGTGGTCCCGGGGAAACCCTGTTTTTATTGTAGCCGATGGTGAAGTGCAGATTGCAGCCAGCAAAAGCATCTGCATTCGATTTTGTGGCCTGAGGGAGGCACCGGGCCTCGGGTACACGCACACACCTTAGCAGCTGGCACTTGAGAGAGCGGTGTGCAGCAGGTGGGGAGGCCTGAGCGCCCCAGAGGGAATACTGCTGGGCTTGGGCCACAGCGGTGACTACTGAATGAAGGCGAGGGGAGGCCTGCAGTTCCCACTTTCTTGCTGCGGAGTTGAGCGCTGCGAATGACACTCATTGGCCCCATTCATGGATTTCCGCCTGCATTTTGATCGGTTACATTAGGGGCACCAAGGTAGATAAATTGTGTAGGGGAGCAGAGCCCAGAGGTATCCCAGTGAGCAAATCCGCCGAGGTGCGACTGGAGCTGAGAGGGGGTAAGGTTTGGCCAGTCCTGAGGGGTGATGCAGTGCGGCGCTCGTGCCTGTAAGTGGATTCAGAGTCTCGGCGGCACTGAGATGTGAGTAGTAGCCAGAATAGTAAACCAGCAGTGCCTGGTACGGGTGTAGGTCAGCTGATTAACAGTCAATACATGTGTATTTACATGATACATGATGGTGAAATCTAAGGTACAGAGGCCCTCATCGGATGAAGACCCATAAATGCCTGGGCACAGAGTGCATCTTCTCTGGAGCTTGCCCCAGCCCTCCATCAGTGGATGCCACACTGGAGGAATATAAAGGCAGGTTCGACACTATACTACAGGTGATCATGGACAAAAAAACTTTTGGGGAAGGTAAAATTGAAAGTGCGCCAATAGGTGTGGGGATCTTATAGTTGGACCAAAGGGGATGATGGACGGAGTGTTGAACAATGCAAGCACTCACCCCCAGTTAACTGATCTGGGTTTAATCCATCATCATTCTTTAGATGCTCCGCCTCCCCAGTTCAGACATGGCCATATGCAAATCAGTCTGACCCTGTGCCTCATGGCCCTTTTGGTTTTGCTGCGATCTTACAGATGGGCCATAAAAAGTGTCCAGGAGGCCACAACACTAAATCTTCCCTATCATCACTGACACCCAGGGTGAAAGAAATGCTAAATCAGGTAGAGATGGCTGTGGCGATAGAGGGGTTGCAGAAGATGCGATAGGGGTGTCCGTGCCATAACAATGTGCACATAGGTATACTTAAGAAATCAGAGTGCTCCGACGCTGGAGACGTCATGGAACAAAACAGTGTCTTGTACCACATGTGGTTTAGACATAAGGGTCTCATTGGCTACTACCGATAGTGCCTTCTCATAGCCTAGTTGATTTGTGGTGAAGGCCTGGACCAGTGCTTTCCTGGAACTCATCAGGCACCACTGTATCACTTTAACAAGAAGCAATAGAGTGTCGAAAACAGATACCACAAATGGAAGTGATATGTTCCCTCATAGATAGCTTTTCGTCAACCAAAAAGCCAAGGTCTTTTACCACTCCCTTGAGGTAGGGTGCCGGACCAGGTTATTTACGCCATCAATCTTCTGACCAAAGTTCCTGCGCTTTCTCTAACAGGAGGATTTGTGTCTCCCCCCCCCCCCCCCCCCCCCCCCCCCATTGAGTTGTAAACAACTGAAGCTGATTCAGGCCACCAGCTTTCTCATACAATCAGTGAATCTAGCTATGGAGGCCTCTAGGTCTTGCCCAATTGAGGTCATCAGTTGGCTGTCACCTGTGTAAGATATTATTTTACACCCTCAGGATTTTACAATCTTTGCAAGAGGGCCACAAGCATATAAAAAAGGTGAGGATCCTTGAGGTATCCCCTTATTATTTGTGACTGTCCTAGATTTGAAGGGATGGATCAAGGCCACATGGGTTAAGTCAGTCAGAAAGTCCCATAAACATTCAAGGGCCTTCGCATAAACGCCTATATTGTACCCATCTCTCAATAAGGATGGAATGGGAGACTGTATCAAATGCAGCTGATAAATCTAGGAATACCAGCATCACGGGGTGCCCAAGTCCTAGCGCTGTCCTAGTAGAATTGATAACTGTCAGATGGGCAGCCTCCGTGCGGTTCTAAATCCCGATTGTGAGAGGTTTAGTATGCGATTGTCCTCTAGGTATTTGGAGAGTTGTTTATTAATCAATCCCTCCAAAACCTTACCATAAGAGAAAGGAGAAAAACTGGCCGATAATTTGCATACTCGTTTGGATCGACGTTAGCTTTTTTTAAGATGGGAGGACTATTGCCAACTTCCAAGCCTTTGGCATTTTCGGTGAATCCAGGTATTAATTTCTGTAATATAACGGATTAAAAGGGAAGACAAAGAAGACAGGGATCTAGCGGCAACCTGGATTTAACCTTTCCCAGAGTTTCTTGCACCTGTTCCAGGCAGACTACATCAAACCTTCCCAGCTGGTCTGGGGCGTTTGGTGGCAATACACTATAATTTGCCAGTTTATCGAACCGTTCTGCCTGCGGTAGGAACTCGTAACCCCCTCACAGAGTTGCTAGATTTCTCAGTCCTCAGGATGATATAGCATCTGAGCTCCTCCCTAATCTACCTATCGGACATTGTAAAAGCTGCTTTATATGCTCCTCTAGTCTGAAGGGATTTAGTTATACGTCACCTCCTTCCCAACCTTTTACAATTGTATTTTTTCGCCCCTCAACTCTGCCGTATACCAGGGCACTTGTTGTTTACTAAGACTGCTAATGCAGGCTTTAATTGGAGAGTTGTGGTAGCTGGCAGGTGCCTTGTTGAGGTCGTCGGATTTATGTGTATCTGGAGGTTGGAAAGAGGTCTGAAAGGTTATCAGGTTTACCTTCCTCCAAGTCTTATAGATCTCATGCTTGCGTTTTTTTGACGGTCCATAATGTGGGACCTTGATACTCACAGCTAATTGAATAGTGGACAGGCCATACTACAGGTTAAGCGCTATCAATTATAGGCAGCTTTGAGTTAGTGAAGAGTAAAGCCAAGCTATTACCTGCTATATGTATTGGTCCCGCTACCCTCTGCTACAGTCCTACCATTTCCAAATCAGCACGTAATTGATTCACCTGTGTCCGATACATCCTCCCCATGATAGTTAAATCACCTAATAGAAGAAAAGTTTCAGTCGACTAGCTTAAGGCTGAAATATTTCTTAGGGCCGGGGGGCAGGAGACTAATGCTCCTTTTCATGATTCACAAGTTGGAGTATCCAACTTGAACACACTCATCTCTAACTTCTCTGAAAGGTGCATATCAATGATTGAAGGCTACAGAGTGCCACAGAAAGTAATAGCTTCTCCACCTCCCACTCTGTTTTCTCTATCCAATATGATTACCGTATATTTTTACAAGAAGGCAATGGGAATACTGGGAAGAGCCTGGACATGAAACCATGCTTCTGTAATGGAACAAACGTCAGGATGGGTGGACAACAAGTCCCATAGCTCTAATTTATGTTTAGGAATAGATCTAGCATTGCAATAAAACCCTCTAATTTCCATTAGTTGATCATTTCCAGTAAAAGCCTACTTCTTTACAGACTCTAGTAGAAGTTTCTCCTCCAGCGCAGTCCTATAGGCAGTACAATTCTAATGCGCTCATAACTCTCAATCTTGTGGTGTTTATATATTCTCAGATTATACAAACTTGGTACAGCAAAAAAGGAGGGCCTATCTGCATGTCAAACACTATCTCCAAACAACAGTACGTCTTATTTGCATTGAAGTGTCCAATGAAGCTGAAGGTGATGCTAAAAGGTGAAAGCCATATGTTTGGCTCCCCCGAGGAAGCCGACTATAGGTTAGAGACCCAGTGCATGCCTTGCCCTGCCAGGCTGAGAACCCAGAACCACCACGGCGATGCTGGTGGATGGTGGGGCCTCCCAAAAGTAACAGCCCGTAACCTCAGCATAATGATCGACAACAAACTCTCCATGTGCGATCACGTCAACCAAGTAACGCGTACTTGCTACGGGCTATTGCACGCCCTTCGCAAAATCTTTAAATGGGTCCCTCTGCCTTCCCGTCTACCACTGATCCAAGGTGTAATTATTAGTCGTTTTGATTATGGGAATGCCCTACTGGCATCCATAAATGAAGTACTCTTAAATAAACTTCAGGTTTTATAGGCCACAGCAGCAAGACTGGTCCTGAAACTACCCACTCGCTCCCCCTCCGCACCCAGCCTGAGGACACTCCATTGGTTTCCAATCAGGACGCGGATACTTTTTAAAATAGGCTGTCTTGTTCACAAATCGTTAAATGGACAGGGCCCCTACTGTTTGGCAAACAAATTGAAAAAGTATCAGCCAACACGGACTCTCCGCTCTGCAAATAAACATTTACTAATAGTCCCTAAGGTTCATACATTTAAACACGGAGGCAGATCCTTCTTGAAAATAACCCAAACTCTTTGGAATGCCCTGCCATTACACCTGCGAACCGAGTTAGATCATAAGAAGTTTCGTAGATCCCTCATGACCTGGCTATTTCAAATCATACGCTCTTTCAGACCTTTCTCCTGTCCGTTTCCTGAGTCTCGGCAAAGCGCTATCAGACCTTTGGGTGATATATGCGCTCTACAAGAATCAGTACATAGACAGACATGGGGCCTAGTGGGGGCACTCGCCCCACCAAGCCGCTAATAGCGGAGGAACGTGCTAGGTTGGTGGAGGATGTACTACAACCCAAGTCCCGGTGGAGAACTTCATCTCACGCAGACCTCAGAGCATCCGACACAGGTGAGGCTGAAAAGGAGGCCTCCTCTCCACACAAGAGGACCCAAAGAAGTGACGCAGATGACCACAGATCTTCCTACTTGAGGCTGGACAGTGTGGCCATACTGACTACTGTGGCCCACATTACTGGAGGTGATGACCAGTTTTTCGCTTTTCTTTCATAGAGTACATGTGATTGGGTTGTGGAGGACTTTCTGTGCAATATAGGGTGGCTCTGGGGGAAGGGCAGGTTCTGGTGGAGGGGGGATTAATACACAGGATTGTTTCTACTTATCTATACTTACAACATGCTGCACTATCATAATGGGAGATTCAAATCGATATGTTGGGTTTGTTGTGTTAAGTACTGGATTGCACAGATTGACGTCAGACGCTGTTGTTGCTGCAGTCGCAGAGCAAGGAGCGGAGCAGGGTGCTCGGAGCGTGCTGATGCCGATGCAGAGCTCAGTGGGCATTGCAGTAATACTTGTGCACAAGACACCAGCTGGTTTACCATGTTGCCGAGGTAAGGAGTGTGGCAGCCTACCGCTGTGCTTACTGTTGCTCCCTGCCACTTATTGCCAGTAAGGTTGCCTGCCGGCCTCTCCGCGAAACCCTTATTGCTCCCCGCTTACTTCATTAATTCTGCCTGCTCCCCGGCTCTCCACCAGTCCTTCCATCAGATTCTAAGCCTGCCAGTCCGTCGACCTGTTCATGCGGGCTTAACAGTAACAGTACCAGCCCAACCAGCCCGCCGGCCTGAGTTGACCCATTAGGCACTAGTGGGCTTCAGTAGCAAAACAGCAGTAAAGCAGCAATACTGCAAAGATATAGCTCTACGAGCCTGGCTACCCTAGCCTGACTATAGCGGTGAAATCGGAGAAATTAAGTTGTCAGGTACAGGTTCAGGCAGCTGGCACTTTTTAACAAGACCAAGCCTCAAATAAGGCACAATTTTCTTTTAATCAGAGGGCACAAAAGTAAAACCAACAAGGAGTAGCAAAGGAGAAAGGAAAATAAGCATGCTCCACTTCTTTGGGGACAAGTAACTCCTTTGGGAATGGCTAAGGCTCCTAACAGCCTCCGACAGAGATTCAAAGGCACATACGCAAGGAAACGAACCGCGAAATCGCAACCAAGTAATGTCACAAAAACACCTTAAATAACCCCCGCACAGTGCCCACTCCAGAGTACATGCAAATTTCCCATCTCTGCATTCCTTAGAATGAAAACAGCCAACATGCGTTGTGTTTGTAATGGTCATTGTTAGCCTCAGTTTTATTATAAATATATGCATATACTTTTGTCATCACTTGCATGACCCTGGTAATAAATCATCATTGGTGAACTGTCATAACTCGGGTCACAAATCATATGCCTTGTTTGTCAAACACCTTATCTGCCATAAATCATATGTACATCACCAATTCGCAAATTGGACTGACAGTTCGTTGGTTAGTTCTTTGCAGGCTTATCTCCTTTCTTGTCCCATCTGGGTCATATCATTGTTCAGTTGGATTTGCATGCTCTTTGCGTGGGGGGGGGGGGGGGGGGGGGGGTAGCTTCTCCCCGGAGTTAGACCCCAACTTGCTACCTTGTTAGACTCTTTTGTGCCATGCCATCCGGCGGGGTCAGGGCTGCGAGTGCCGTCTCCGTTTGCTACCCCCTCTTTGTTAGGCCAACTCACCCTGCTGTGAGGCATCCCAAGTGAGTGGCCCTACTCCTACACACCGCCCTGTTGGTGTGTCTCCATAACCTACCATTGTACCCTTACTTATTCGCCACGCCATTAGGCAGGCTAACATCTTCCTGCGGTAACCCCTCGCACCTTCCTTTTTTTTCTGTTTTGTAATTTTCTACCCGCCAAAGTCATTGCGCCCCACAGGTTGTCACAGAAAACTTGCATCCCGTCTTTCGACAGGTGGACATCGTCCTGCCCATAGAGTTCTGGGTGGCTTGGGTGGATGAGCCCTTGCCTGATACTTTCCAGCCTGTTGGTTTTGCAGAATTTGTTCACACCAATGTTCAGCTTTCTCCTTGAGTTTTCAACAGCTTTGTGTAACTCGGCTCCATGCCATTCTATTCTGCTGATCAGCTCTGACCAAATGATGGCTGTGCTCCCAAAAGACCTTGCCGCCTCCGTGAGGTCCGTCTGGATGTCATGGAGGAGTGCCTTCCTCCCACTTTGGGCCAGGTTGTTACCTCCCAGGTGGACTAAAAAGATATCCGGGTGCCATGCTGTGTCCGCCTGCAGGTCCTTAGGGGTCGCTGGCACCTGGTCCCATCTCATCCCTGGTTGCCCCAACTATCGAATGCATGTGCAGATCGGTCTTCCTGTCTGCTTGTGGCCCCCTCGTTGCCACCAAGACTGCATCCTGGATATGAAGGAATGGCCCACCACCCTCACCAGGCGCGGTCTCCTTCCTGCTGAAGCAATGATCACAAATGTCAGTCTGCCTCTTGTACTAGAGGAGGCGCACCTAACCTCAAAAACGGCAGTCACTGCATCTGTCAATAATTGGTGTCTCAAGAAGGTCCGGTATGCCTGGGACTGCCATCTGCCTACTGCTTGTATCCCTGTATTGGTCATCCCTTGTTGTGCTGCTGATGTTGCTGCCCGATCCTGAAAGAATGTGAGCCGAAAGCTGCTGTGGGTAGCCCTGCTTTGTCGAGGGCCTGGCACATCACCGCTGTGAACTGAAATTTGCTTAGGTGGCTCCCATCACTGTGTTTGAACAGGGGACCGCTCCTGCTGGTTGTACCGCCATGTATGTAAGCAGACAGCATACCGTGCAATATCTCTGATCTTTTTTTGTTGAATTCTGTTTATTGTAATTTTCAACAAAGTATAAAACACAGTAACAGCAACTTAAGCCAGTCAGTTGTACTATCTATATCATGGCCGGGTGCAAACATGTGTCACAGATTAATATACATTTTTTACATGTGGTCATGTCATTTCAGTAACACTTGCACACACATTAGGCCAGTTAGTTTTGGTTCGGGGAGCGCATCTCAACAGCATAAGTATACACAGTTCCTGTAACACAGCCAACCTTTTGGGTGGCATCTGCTGCGACATGTGATCCTATATGCGACCATCCCCTGTCCTCAGTGTTACAACAGAGTATAACATCCCGACCTTTTACAGTAGCCACAACTATCATATCTCTGCACCCTCAATTTCATCACTCGCACAGCTGGCCTCCTCGTCCGCTCCATCCCCAGTCTGGCGTCCCCGCATCCAGTGTATGAATGGCTCCCAAATGTCGCGAGGTCTGGAAGTGGGGGGCGTTAGCTCCCAGAATGTTTCCAACTGTATGTGGCCATAAGTGACATCTGGCAGCCAGTCCTTCACCAATGGTGCCATACGCCTACCCCAGTGTATTGCCACCCATCTTTTAGCGTACAGGAATAGTAATGCATGTAATTTCCTGGATTTGGGTGGAGTAAAAACTTAACATATCCCAATATACCTAGCACAGGTGATGGGATGTCCTCCCGTCCTACAATCTGATTCACCGAGGCAAAAACCTCAGACCAATATTCCTCAAGCATAGGGCAGGACCATGCTATGTGTAAGAACGATGCAGGAGATTATCCGCATCTCCAGCAGTTGTCCTCCTCCCAGAGTCCCATTCTATGGAGACTGATCGGTGTCCTATAGAATCTGGGTTTATATTTAAAGTGTATTAAACATAATCTGTAATTAGGAGAAAGTTCCGTTAGTTGCCCGCAGCAAAAGTCCCACTGTTCTTCAGTTAGCAGAGTGGCAAATTCAGCATTCCAATTCTGTAGGGATTTGGGCTGGACTGCAGGTGTCGTGTTTTGCATTTGCCTATACAATCTAGTTACCAATCTCCAGGGGAAGGGGGAACCTATCAAAGTCTCCAGCGCAGGGAAGGTCAGAGACACCGACGGGAAATCGCTGCTGAGCGTGATATCTCTGATCTTTAATGCATTGTAAATGCATTACACCCCTTTGCTGACCTGCTCTATCTTTGACCACCTCAGGAGTAACTCCACCCACTGTTTTGGGCTTGACAACGGCTGCCTGCAAGCAGCGCCCAGCTGGCCCAGTCCTCCTGGGCGCTACTAGTTCGCTGAGGTGGAATGCCCCAAAGAATGCGGTGGAAAACGCAGCCTTAAATAGGTAGACTCAAAGATGTCCCTTGTTATGTCCCCTAGTGTGTCCAATAGCTGACCCAATCTCGTGAAGTCTATTGGTCGACTGCTGTCCACCTTTACTCCCTTGGCACGCTTCCACCCTCCCATTGCTGCTTTGATGTAATGGGAAGCCGTGGGGTCCCATCCTGTCTCGGGCCTTGAACAATGGGCCACTGCGGACAGATGGGCTTGTGCCCATGATCTGGACTATTTGCAGGTAAATGCCCACTGGATGAACATCCCGACTGCCCTTTTTGTGTCGCCCAAGTTTCCCAGTGTCTGAATTCGCCATATTTGCATTACTGTCCCTGGATACCTTCTGTAGCGCCTGGCTGCTTCCGGGACGAGGGGTTGGTTTACTAACGCTGACAAGTCTATCCCGCCAGGCCCCACAGCTGAACCAGGAAAGGGGCAATGGCCTGCTCCTCCCCCAGGGCCAATTCCCTGCTCATCTGTGCTTGTGAAATGGCATCAGCCACCTCATTCTCCAACCCTGGTACGTGGCGTGCTTTCAGGTCTACGTTGCCCTCCAACTGCAATTTAAACAATTGACGCATTAATCTCAGTGTCTCTGGGTACCTGGCAGAGCCTCTATTAATTGCATTCACCATCCCTTTGTTGTCTGACCATAGTGTCAGCTTCATGTTCCGCAATTCCTGTTTCCAGATTGTTAGGGCTACCACAATATAAAATAGGTCAAGAAATGCAATATTGTTGGTGATGCCCGGTCCGTGCCATTTGCTGGGCCATTGTCCCGCACACCATTTGCTGCCCAGGATTTCCCTGAAACCTGTGCTGCCTGCTGCATCCATGAACAGGGCTATCTGTCTGGTTGTCACCCAGCCTTCTCTCCAGATAAAGACATCATTGAAGTCTACCAGGAATGTGATTTTTGCTGCCCGGCCCACTGTCTTTTCTGCTGCCAGCAGGATCCCAAGTTCCCATGCAAACCTTTGGAATGCTGCCAGGGTGTCGCCGCACTCACACGCAGATGGGCCTGGTAATAAATCATCATTGGTGAACTGTCATAACTCGGGTCACAAATCATATGCAGATGGGCCTGGTGAATAGTAAGTCATCCAGATAGTGGAGTTTGCTCCCCTGAGGAACCGGAATTGACTTTCGGTTCAGCGAAACATTTAGTTGCTTTTGATAGTTAGCGTGATGCATCTAGAAGACTAACGAAGAAACGCAAACATTAATGTACACACGAAAGGAAGTAATTTAGGAATTAACATACACCATATTGCATGTTTTTGTATCTAGATCACAGACAGCCCTGCTTGACTCGACCGACGCCATTTTGTGGCCTCGCTCGATCTCTGCATTAGCAAGCTCTATCTTTGCATTCTGCCAAAGCCGTTCCCCTGAGAAATAGCCCAACTGTTGCAAACTGCTGTTTCTGCACGTTAGGCTTGTCAAGGTTATAGGTAGAAGGGGGAGGCTGGATAAGCACATTCCGAGGGGTGCTGCATGGACTCTCTCGGAGTTAGCAGAAGGGAGTCACCCTCACGACCTTGCTATAGTGAGATGAGCTAAACCAAGAGCGCTTTGTTTCCCATATATGGTCTTTCCCTCTGCACCAACCTGTACCAACTTGTATTTTTCCATCTTGGGTAACGGTTTCGAAATGTAACAGTATATATGTGATGTTCTGACAATGTGCCAGCAGTCTTCTTGGCGGACCTCGTGGGGTTAAGTCGCAAGGAGCTCCTCTGGCAGAGTTTGTTTGTTATAATAAACGATTGGACCTTCTAGACTGCCAACCGACTGATTATTGGTAATTGGTATTGGGCTAGTTGTAAGTATGGCTCTAGATGGGTTGTAATAATTTCTTTCAGTACTTCACCCCCAGGGTGCCTGCCTTGGAGGGCCCATTCCAAAAAGGTGCTAAATTGTTTGAAGTATGCCCAGGATACCTCACACACCATGGGTATAGCTTTATTAATATACAAAACCCCTTCCCACTGAAACCCCAAAAGGTGGAAGCTCGAGGAATGGACTGGAAAGAGGCGGAAGGCGGATTCTATGTCTGCCTTTGCCATGTGGGCCACTGGAGTACCGGGTATTTTAGAACCCGGCGGTGCCAGGGAACACACCTGAAAACTCCGAGTCCTTCCTGTTTCAGACTACAGAAACACAGAGTCTTCTAGGTGAAGTCAAAGATCGTATTTATTGGCTGCAGCCAGTAACAGGTATCCTAGAAGTACAACGGCATGTATGTTCTCAGGAGACTGCTCTCTTTACAAAACCAGTCTTCTCTTTATATACAAAATAATATGCTTTAGGCAAACATTCCTTATTTTACAGTGGATCATTCGCATATTTTCGCTACAAAGAAAAAGCAGAGTCATGATGACAAGCCCATATTTCAGTTCGTCCAGCCCGCAATCAATTACCCGGCAAGACCCAGTATTTCCATCAGATATCGACGGACCCCCAATAAAATCGGACACCCCCTCCTCGTAAAGTAGGTAATAAAGCAAAAGACAGGGACAGGTGTATGTAAGATTAGGCATGGTTTGTGTGCGATGAAAGGTTTATGATATGTTGTGCCTTGATACGAATCTAGCTCGGCCGCTGGGAAAGGACCTGGCCGAACAGGTTTGGTTTCGGGCAGTGGAGTCAACTTGCCCAGGTCACAGAGGAGTCAGCAAAGGTGTACGTGTCCTTCGAACTCGGTTTTGGCTTTTAGTCATTTGGCTATGTGAGGGCAATCACAAAATGGATGCCATTCGCAAAATGGAACACGAGGGTTCGGAACGTAAATGCTGATTTCAGGGTGATTTTGTCACTCTATCATGACGCAAATGCTCACGTATAGTATATGACTTATTACCGGTCTGATGATACCAGAATCGTCATGATGCGACGATGTTTATAACACGGGTCCAGAATTTTCAGTACCACAGACCCTCCTTTTGCCCGTACATAGGCAATTTAACCTATACTCACGCTAATCTGAGTCCAGGTCTGTATTCATAAAGTCATTGAGATGTTGCTGTAGCATCATCCTATTACTTAGCTCGTTTCTTGACACAGGTTTCCTTATACACGATATAGCACAGAGGCCACATATTGCAGGAGCACACTGTACACACAGACAGAGCAGGAAAAGAATGGCTAAGACCATCCCAATGACTATCAATATCTTCCAACCCCAGGCGGATATCACTTCCCAGAACCACCCCATCAGTGACCAGTCTCCTTTATCCATGTGAATCGATTCAGATTTTTTGTGCAGTTTGGAGATGGCCTGGTATACTGTCGGAGCGTTGTCTGGGATGAAAATGCAGCAACTTGATTGGATCACTTTATATAACCCACCTCGGTCTGCAAGTATGACGTCTAAGGCAACCCTGTTCTGAAGAGTCATAAGGCGGTCCGACTGGAGCTCAGCAGTCAAGTTACTAAGGGCACCGGCAGTTTCAACAATGGTAGACTCAACCACCCTTGTCAATTGGAGAATGTTCCTGCTGTTCACCATAGGCCCCCAAAACGGCAGAAAACCCTTTACGAAGTCTTTAAATTCTTGTCCCACAGTGTCGTTTTTACTCACGACGCCTCTAACTGTCCTTGCCTTATGGTAATCTGCCGCGGCCGTGTAGATGGGAGGCAACAGGAACGAAATAAAACATGTGACCGAGAAGACAGGGGGCAACCATGCATACGCTCTATCGTGGCAGATGAAGTAGGTACCCTTAGCTGCTAGGAACGAAGGGGAAGTCTGGGATGCAAAAACATATGTTTCGGCGCAGACACTTCTCCCAAGCTGAGCTCCGGGATTCCTGCCATTACCTTGCAGACATAGGTGACCCTTATGGGGTACAATCCAAATCGGGGAGGATCTCTTTGCTTGCTCGTTCTCATTCAGAGCAACTCTATATCCGGTTATGTTCCATCTAGTGTATGCTTGCAACTCATCTCCAGGAATGGTTCTATACGAGTCAATGTCTCTACTCATATTCGTGATTCCTACCACTAATGCCTTGTTGCTCGAGTTACTTCTCGTGGAACATGGGGGGTATGGTTCGATGGCAAATATGAACATCGTCTGAAACGCCCATAAAGAACCATAGTAGCTGTATGGTAAGACAAAATATGGGATACCTTTATCCGTCGTATGTGGCATAAGACCGCACACCCAACAATTAGTTGTGTTCATTACTAACTGGTGTTGGTGTAAAAGCTGGATGAATGAGTTATTTGCCAATTCTGATCTTCTAGCGGTCTCGTGTTCAGGCAGAGGGTGAAAAGAATGTGAGGAAACAGTAGGAGGAGGTATGGGCTGTGTAGTAGGTGCGAACGCCACTTGAAAAGTGAACAAAACATATCCTATTAAAAATGTCATCACACTGAGCAACATACAAATACATAATATCAGAAATCGTGTTCTTGTCATTAATGTACACATTCTGGCTTTAAAGTTCATTGGTTTGGCAGGTCTCTCCATCTCGGAAAACTCCATCCTCTATAATTGCTGCCCGCGGCGGTAGGGTGCTCTATGCTAAAGAGTGCTTCTGTCAGTCCAGGGCAACTCCCTTAGACCAACCAGAACCGTCGACCTAACGTCTTCAGCTGCACCCCAAAGACTTGGGTAACCGCGACCCTAGCAGCAGAACCCGGATGGCGGTTCGAAAAACAAAAATAAGCAAGTTTCTCAGATGAGAGAGCTGCACTTTCAAAAATAGTCAAAAAGCAATATTTTATTTGTCCATAATCATAGTTCTCGACCTCAAATTGTAGCGGTTTCTTCCAGGTGCTGTCTGGTCCTGGAATAAGAGTTCAGGCTCTGTAGTGTTCAATCGAATTGACGGAGGCACAGCTGCTTGTAAAACATTATCGCTTTCACTTTCAGAGTTTGTTCCTTTTACACGTGCATCTCTAAAAGGCAGGAAACGAGGCACACTCTCAGTCTCAGAATCAGCGATCCCCTCCTGGACCCATCGGTCGTGCGGCAGAGGTAAAGGGACTCTCTTGCAATGGATCCCTTCCACTCGAACAGCCGATCTTGTTGAGAGAAGCACTAGATGGGGGCCGGTCCAGCGGGGCTCATCATTGTTTGTCCGCTGAAAGTTCTTTATTAGGACGTAGGATCGATAGGATGTCCTGGAGCTTCAGTAGCTTGAGGAAGAGAGTCGTGAACCTGTTGGTGTAAAACAGGCAATTTAGCCGTCAATTCGTACCGGTAATCAAGCAGTACAGGGTGTTCTATCTCACTGTACTTGGCTGGCCTTGGCACTCCCCATATGTTGGCCGGACGGCCGAACACTATTTCGTAGGGACTAAGTCCCACCCTCGAGTGCACATTCATTCTTGTTGATAGGAGTGCAAAGGGCAAAGCGTCAGGGCAATTAAGACCAGAACTCGCTTGAATTTTGGCCAGTTTTAGTTTTAGTGTACCGTTATAGCACTCTACTAATCCAGCTGATTGGGGGTGATTTGCAGCGTGGAATTTTTGATGGATGCCTAGCCCTACACACACTTTCTTCATCACTCGACCCACAAATTCACTCCCATTATCACTCCAAACCATTCTCGGCATTCCAAATCTGGGGAAAAATTCTTTGATAAGGGCTTTAGCAGTGGACAGGGCAGTATTGTCCTTTAAGGGATATGCTTCTACCCATCTTGAAAAGGCACAAACAACAACGAGTACGTATTTCAGGTTGTTACACCTTTCCATGTGGATGAAATCTAGCTGCAAAACCTCGAACGGATACGTTGGAGGTGCAAAGTGACCAGCTGGAGTTGGGGTTCCCCTACCAGGATTGTATTTCAGGCATACCATACAGTTCTTGACCACATTCTCTGCACACTTAGGAATTCCCGCATTCTGCCATACTGGAGCCAACAACTTACAAATCCCTTTCACGCTGATATGAGCCATTCTATGGGCCATTGTCACCACTGCAAGCACATACGCATCGGGTAACAACCATCGCTGACAATTCGACCCAACAACCATTTGCATCCAGTTTACCCTTACTTTCTCTCCATTCATTCAGCTCTTTCTCTGTAGCTTCAGCTTGGATAGATTTCACACTCTCAATCGTATCTTCACACATTCCAATGTCACCAACCCATCGTGCAGGGCCTGCAACATACATTCGACTTATTACATTTCTTGCAGTGTCTTTCGCAACTTCATCCGCAAACGCATTTCCACGACCAACATCATCCGTCACCTTTTTGTGTGCACTGCATTTCACAATCGCAACTTGTAACGGCAAGGTCAGTGACTCGAGAAGCTCATTCACCAACTGACCATGCTGGATCTTAGCACCATGCGAAGTCAGGAAACCTTGTTCACGCCACAAACGTCCAAAACTATGGGCAACACCAAAGGCATACTGACTGTCAGTGTACACATTCACTCGTTTTCCTTTTGCCAACGCACACGCTCATGTCAATGCAATCAACTCTGCTGCTTGCGCTGAGTTATGTGGGAAACGTGCAGTTTCAACAATCGTAAGCAAGGTCGTAACAGCATATGCCGCAGTCGTATCACCATTCGGCAACTTGAAACACGAACCATCAACCCATAAAGTGCCATCGCATTCTGCAAAAGGAGTGTCCCTAAGGTCTATTCTCCCTTTCGTTTCTTCCTCAGTTCTAAGGAAACAATCATGTGACTCTTCAACATTCTCTGTCTAGACTGGGATTGGCAACAACGTAGCTGGGTTTAATGTATTACACCTTTTGATGTGCACATGACTCGCTAGGAGTGTCAATTCATAACCTGACAATCGAGCACTAGTTAAGTGCTGTGTCTTGGTTCTGTTTAACAAAGTGTCCACCGCATGTGGAACCATCACGATCAGCATGTTATTCATCACTAACCCAGCAGACTGTCGAATAGAAACAGCTGCGGCGGCTGTGGCTCTCAAGCAACTCGGCAATGCCTTAGCTACCGGATCTAAAGTCGACGAAAAGTACGCGCATGGACGTTGCTTGTCCCCAAAAGACTGTGTCAGAACTGACAATGCACAACCTCCCTTCTCATGGACATACAGTGTAAAGGGCTTACTGTAGTCGGGGGTACCCAACACAGGAGCCGAACACAATGCATCACGCAATTCGGAAAAACTTTTCTGACACTCCTCAGACCACGGAATGGGATTCGGTGTATCTTTACAAGTTAATGCCACCAAAGGTTTGGCCAATAAGGAAAAATTCGGTATCCATTGCCTACAATATGATGTAATGCCCAAAAACGCACGCACTTCTCTCTGTGTCCTAGGCACACTCAACTTTGCAATTGCCTGAATTCTTTCTGGGGTCAGTTTCCTTCCCTCCTTCGATAAGAGGTGACCTAGGTAGGTCACTTCTTGTAAACAATATTGCAGCTTTGAGAGAGACACTTTGTGATGCAAATCAGACAAACGATGCAACAACGACAAGGTGGCTTTTTTTACAAATCTCCTCAGTGTCTGCTGCAACCAACAAATCATCGACGTACTGAATAAGGGTAGCGCCATCAGGTAAAACAATCGTATCAAGTTGTGTTTTCAAAGCCTGGCTGTATATTGATGGACTTTCACAGTAGCCTTGAGGAGCGCGTTTGAAGCGGAAGCTTCGGCCTCCTAAACTGAAGCCAAAAATATCCCTGCTCTCCTCGGCAATCGGGATGCTGAAGAAAGCATTCTTCAAGTCAATCACAGAGAACCAAGTGGCTGCAGCTGGAATCATAGTCAATTGGGCAGTGATATCAGGGAAAACTGGAAACTGTGGCACAACGATCTTATTCACCTCTCTAAGATCAATCACAAACCTATAAACAGGTGGCTGGGAAGGATCAGTGCGCTTCAAAACAGGCAGAACAGGACTATTACAAACGTTGCCTTTCGTCTCTTCAATTACATCTTTATCAATCAGGTCATATATGATTGCTAACAATGCCTTTTCACCTTCGCTAGAGATTTTGTACTGGGGAATGCGCGGCATTCTAACATTGGCTTTCAATGTCACAACGTATGGCTGTATTTCCAACAGACCCACATCATTAGGACCAGTAGCCCAAGGAATATCCGGAAGAGAAGACAGTTCTGTCGGAAGTCTATCCTTTGATAAATACATGGGAGAAACCACTCTCTTGCCCAGTGTAAGTTGTACTCCCGAAGGAGAACAGTGCAAAGTCGCATACAATCTTTTCAACAGATCCAATCCCAACAAATTCTCACCACAACCTGTCGTCAGAATGAGGGGTGCTTCCAATTCACAAGGTCCAATAGAAAGTGACACAGGACTAGAAATCGGGTTCCTAACCGGGGCGCCAGAAAAACCTACAGAAACATTCATTTCGCCAGACAAAGGTGCGCCAGGGAGTTTTGAGTGCATTATAGAACTCTTTGTAGCACCAGTATCCAACAGAAAAGGCTCTGACACACCTGATGTAATCACCTCGACATAAGGTCCGTTCTGATCTACTGGAACTGAAACAACTCCCTCTCTTTGTCCATGGATGTCCTAGCAATCATTACCTTCCATGCTCTCATTTTCTGCATAGTAGTCATCAGCATAGTACTGAGTCGTCCTACCAGACACGTTATTCTGCTGATCGAAACTATTCATAGAGTTCTGTGGCGAAAATGAACGTGTATTTTGTTGGAACGCACCGCGTCCCCTACCTCTAGGCGTTTGTGATGTCCCCTCATGAATAGAGAGGTGGTGGATTAGACTGAACTGCCCTCGTTCTTTTTTAGGAACCAACCCTAGGGGAGAGATTACCAAACCTTTCTGCATATAAGGAGGCAGAGGGTCCTCTATCCTACCTAATGTGTCTCTTTCTCCAGTTTTTTGCTGACTAGCTCTGGGTGTTGTAGAGCTGATTTTAAATTATTTGCACCGCCTAGGAGGAGGGGGGCCTCAAAAGGTATAATAAACCCTTCCTCAAAGCCTTGCACCAGTACCACAGCGTCTATCTTGTTGGGATATTTTGCTAGCTAGCTTACAGAGTTGTTGAGTGTTGATGGGGACCTGGATAACCTGCAGTTGTATACTCCATTCAGCTCCCCTCATTTTCTTAGACTGACTCACTGCTTCTCTTTCTTCTCTTTCTTGTCCCCTCCGTGCTCTCTGCTGTTTCTGCACCCTGCTGCCGGGTACACGTGGAGCATTTATTTATTTATTTATTTTCGAGATTTTTATTGCGCAAACAAATACCCGAAGGTGTCTCGGCGCATGTGGCGGATAGAGAGACCGAGCAGCAGGCTTACTGGTTGAACAACCATGTCTTTAAGAGCCTACGAAAGCTCATCAGATTGGGGGCAGTTTTTATGGTGAATGGCAGAAGGTTCCAAAGTTTGGGTGTGGCAACCAAGAAGCGCCTGTCTCCCCAGGTTGCCGTTCTCGTGTGAGGTACCGGAAGCAGGCAGGTGTTGGCGGATCTCAGCTGTCTCTTGGGGCTATACAACTGGAACGCTTCAATCAGAAACTTTGGACCGACGCCATGCACTGCCTTGTAGGCGATGCAGAGGGCCTTGAATTTAATACGGCCCTCTACTCTTAGCCAATGCAGGTGACGAATGGCTGAGGTGGTTGGCTGACGGCGGGGATGTCAAGAAGGATTCTTGCAGCCGCATTCTGTATGGACTGCAACTTAGATAGAACGAGTTTCTGAGTATTAAGGAAGAGGGCATTCCCGTAGTCAATTTTGGAAAACACTAGCGTGGAGACCAGGGTCTTCCCAGCTGAAGTGGGGTGGTAAGGCAGTATTTTCCTAATTTTCTTTAGAATAAAGAACGCAGATGACACAACCTTGTTGACATGAAGGTTAAATGACAACTTGCTGTCAAAAATGACTCCCAGGTTTCTAGCCTTTTCAACTGGGACAGGTGGAGAGCCCAGCTGGTTAGGCCACCAAGTGGAAGACCAGTCCGGGGAGAGTTTACCAAAGGTCATGACCTCGGTTTTGTCTGAGTTAAGCCTCAGACAATTGGAGGACATCCAGGTACTGACAGTAAGCATGGCCCTTTGAAAATTAGCTGCCACCGCTGGGCCGTCCTTGAGGATCGCCAGAACCAGTTGGGTGTCGTCTGCATAGGATGTAAGTCGCAACCCATGGGCCTTTATTACCCTCGCTAAGTCTGCTACATAGATATTAAATAGCGTTGGACTTAGCGAGGAACCCTGTGGAACTCCACAGGGGAGTGCAGAGACAGGAGAATAGAAGTTACCCAACTTCACTGTCTGGGTACGGTTGGCCAGAAAAGATGAAATAAGATCTCTAGCCGTACCGTTTATCCCCAGGGCTGTGACAGCGTCGACCAGAATAGCATGGTCGACCGTGTCAAAGGCTGTGGACAAGTCCAGAAGGATCAGGACAGCCGCACCTCCCTGGTCCATAATAGCTCTGATCTCGTCTGAGGCCTTTAGTAAAGCGGTCTTGGTTCCATGCTCTTTCCTAAAACCAAACTGCGTTTCGTCGAGAAGTTGGTAAGTATCAACGAACTCTGAGAGTTGTTTGTTCATCAGAGATTCGCATATTTTGGCAGGAAAGGGGAGACACGCTATTGGTCTATAGCTGGCCAGAGCTGTGGGGTCCAGGGAGGGTTTGTTCAGAAGAGGTTTGATCACGGCCTTCTTCCAAGGATCTGGATAGCGACCAGTTAAGAATGCGGTGTTACAAATTTCCATAAGTGGACGAGAGATCACCTCGCTGAGATTAGCCATCACTGAGGGAGGACAGGGGTCTAAGGGGGAGCCAGACTTGGTAGTAGAGATGAGTCTGCTGATTTGATCTTGCGTAATGGGAGCAAAGGAAGAGAAGGGATCATGGTCAGTGGCTGATTCTTCACCACTGCGGACTCTGGATCTTGTCCCTACATTCCCTGCAAAGGATGAGTATATATCTGCGACCTTAGTAGTGAAAAAGCTGGACAGAGCATTACAAAGAGACTGAGAGGGTTCAACCCCAGGTCCCGTAGAGGGGGTGGACAGAGTAGTGACCACTGAAAACAATTCTCTAGCAGAGTTCCTGGCATTCTCGATTTGAGCCGAGAAAAATTCACTTTTTCGGGCAATGATAGCCTTTTTGTATATTGTCAGGGCGTCTTTGTAGGAATGCTTGGCTATGGGGCAGTAAAGTTTCCTCCAGCGCCTTTCTAAGTTCCTGCAGTGTTGTCGGTGGAGCCTAAGCTCTTCGGTATACCAAGCCGCCGATGGGGATATTCTATTAGGTCGCAAAAGCTTCTCCGGGGCCACCTGATCAGCAGCGTTCCGAATCCAATCTTGGAAGTCGGAGGCTGATAAAGCAGGATTGGCTATCCCCATAGGAGAGGATAGTGTCAGGATATTTACCATCTGATGGATATCCGCATTTTTCCAAGCACGGGACCCTAACCTAGTTCGTGGCCTGGAAGGGGGAGGGTTAGCGTGCCGGGTATGGATCCTAAAGATAATGGCCCTGTGATCTGACCACATAAGAGGAAGAATATCCAGTACAGAGATGTCTGAGTTGTTGGTAAACAGACCATCTAGAGTGTGCCCCGCCTGGTGTGTAGTTCCCTTCACCAATTGTTGAAGTCCTAAGGTTAGGAAATCAGCAGTGAGTTGAGTGGTTTCGTGGTTGCCCTGTTCTTCCAGAGGGAAGTTAAAATCTCCTAATATCATGTATTCCGGCGAACTTATGATGTGATCATTAAAATCAGAAAGTGTGGCAAGAAAAGAATTTCGGGGCCCAGGAGGTCGATATAGCAAAATTCTCTTGAGGGCTTGTTTATGATTAATATTAATAGCAAAGGTGGCTGCTTCACAGTTAGTGGACTGTATAGGATCGAGTGTAGTACGGTACAGATTCTTATAAATAATGGCAAGTCCGCCACCTCTTCCTATATGTCTGTCATGCCTAGCGACACTGTAACCCTCAGGGGTTGCCAGGCAGAAGTCTGGTCCTGAACCAGCATCTCCCCAGGTTTCGGTTGCAAAAAGGAAGTCAAGATCATGGGCGAGAATAAACTCGCTGATCTGTAAGCTATGGCATGGAAGGGAGCGCGTATTAATGAGCGCTGCTCGACAGCCATGGGGTTGAGTGATATGCAATTCATGAAAAAGTGTATTGCTAGGGGGGTCTGAGGCTGAGGAGCCAGGCAAACGAGGTTGCGGAAGTTGGTAATGACACCCAGGGCAAGGGATGGGGGTAACGCCCACTGCAGTGGAGAGAGGTCGAATGATGCAGTGTCGATGTGAGTGGCCAGGGTTCAGCTGTCTTAGTTGCAGGGAAGAATAACGCAATAGAGGGCCAGGGATTAAGGCCCTGGGCCGTGTCCGGTCGCGGACGGGCGCAGACGGGCTTGGCTTAGGCGCGGCTTCGGCGCGCATCCGGCGCGCCCGCTGCGCCAGCCCGCTGTGCCGTCTGGTCATGCTGCAGAATTTATAGGGTGTGAGGAGGGTGGGAGGCCGGCGCGACTAGAGCGCACCCCCCAGCCACACCAAAGATGGCGCCCACCGCCGCCTACACCGGATCAAAAGACCGGCTGGGCGAGGCAGGGAAATGAGATAATAGCGTGTGGAGGGGTGTCAGTGTTCCTGATCAATATTCCCACTGAAATAAACAATTTAGAGCCCCCAAACAATAAAAATAATTTTCGATCTAAAAGCTCCTTAAAAACGCATTACACAGCGTGTTCTTGCCAGCAGGTAATAGTATCGGTCAGACTAGCTCGCAGCCCTAGTTACTCTCGCTAGGGAGAGCTCTAATTAGGCAGCCAGGGCGAGGTAAAAGCCAAGCTAAATAGCCTGGGAGGGCGGGAGGCCGGCGCGACTAGAGCGCACCCCCCAGCCACACCAAAGATGGCGCCCACCGCCGCCTACACCGGATCAAAAGACCGGCTGGGCGAGGCAGGGAAATGAGATAATAGCGTGTGGTTGGCCAGAAAAGATGAAATAAGATCTCTAGCCGTACCGTTTATCCCCAGGGCTGTGACATGAGCATATGTGTTGAAATTTGCATGATGCCCCCAGGTGCATTTGTCGGACTTATATTTCCAGCATATTGCTGCTGGCCCCCTGGGGGTGGGGGTTTCCATGTGTTAAATGATTTGGGCTTATGGAATGGCCTACCCTTCCATTTGTAAAAGGAACCCCAAAAGGGCTGCTCGCTCCTCCCTGCCCATGCTTTGACCTCCTGAGCTACCATCATTTTGTGTATGAACCTAGACACACCCTCCTCAATCCATTCCATTTCTGGGTGTGTCTGCATCTTTAATGGGAAACCTTTGTCGTATTCTAGCCATGCATCCCCAGGGAATTGCCTTTGTTCATTATGGATGTTGGCCTCATATTGCCATAGGTCGGCTGCTCAGCGCAGGAACTTCTTAACAAATATGCACGCCATTATTCAAAATGCTTAAAGCCAGTTATCAAAATCTCTTTCTTTCCATTCCCTTCTCCTTTCCTTTCTATCCTCATCTTTCTTGTCACACACCGTCAGGTCCAGGCTGTCTAATTGGAACTCCAACAGTGTGAAAATGTTGATAAATTCCTTCCTCCATATCCTTTCCTTTACTGTTAACGGGGTTAAGGCTTGATAGCCCTGTGGCCCTTGTGGTCATAGATGCCGGGCCAGGTGAGAGCCTAGTGTATGATTCTAGCGCCAGCGCTTTTCTGGCCGGGTCGCTTGCTGTGCTTGCTCTGCCCACTGCTGCTACAGCCGACCCTAGTTTCCCTTGTGCCTCCTGTGTACCCTGTCCCATCAAGCGCTCCTGATACGTGCAGTCTTGGTCTTTCAAATGCCAAGGCTACACAGATACCTCCCCTTGTGTTTGGGACCCTGCAGTCCCCAACCCCTGTGCGCCAAACCCTTTAAGCAATAGTGGTGCCATTGATTTTAAGCCTTACTGATCTACAGAACTAACATGCTCACCCCTTGTTGCTGCGTCAATGGTCCCACTGCTTGGTCCTGCCGTCGCCAGATTGGCAACAGGTGGCAGGTTCTTCCTCTGGCACCCCTTCTTAGGTGCCACTGTCTCTGGTGGTTTGGTTACTGCATTCCGTCTCCTCTTGGGTGCTGGCATGCTGCGTGATCGGGCTGCTGGTTGCTTGCCCCTTGTCCGGCGTCGTGTGCCAAGTGTGGCTGCAGCCATCCGGTCCCATGGACCTCACATGCTGCCTGGATTTGCCTCAGCCTTCCATTGTGTGTGTGGGGTGCTGTAGCATTTTTTTTTTTTTTTTTTTTTATATAGCCAAACTGGACCCGAGACATTAGGTATAAGAGCGCTTTACATGAGCACCAGTTTTGTTACAGATGGACACATTCATTTTTGCACGGGGAGAGTAAGTGATTTGCCCAGAATCACAGGATGTTGAGCGTCCTTGCTGAGACTCGAACCCGGGTCCCCAGCGTCAAGGTGAAACGCTCTAACTGAAAGGCTACATCCCCTCGCTTTCCTTATGCACCAAGCCTACCAAAGCTGCACCTGGATGAGTCTCTGTGCCAGTCCTACCCTTTTACCCTAGCGGGGTGCTGCCACTGTTCCTTATGCACCAAGAGTTTGAAATGTCTTAGCCTGTGGCTCGCTAAAAGTTTTGCCTCTCCTCTGTTAGTCTCTGTAGCAGCTCCCTTCCACTCTTGTCTATCTTTGTGGAATGAAGTTTTTTTTTTTTTTAAGTTGGAAGCCTGTTGACAATTACTTGAAAGTGTCTGCTCACAGACCGTAGGAGGTTTCACCCTCAGGGTGCTGGACGTGCAGGTGCCTTCCGGTTCACTTCCGATTTATCCATCTGTCTTGGGGCTCAATTCCTTCTGCAGAGCAGTCCGCTCTAAAACCTGCTGTCCCCGCGCCACTCACAGTATCGGGCCAGTGACCTGACCTTCCTTCCGAGCAAAACGCTTTGAGTGACCGCTTCCACCCGCGGCTCCAAGAGACTCCCAGCTCCCTAATGCTGTGGACCACCGCCCGCGCATCCCCAGGGCTGACCGCCTCTCACAGCGGCCGGGTGATGTAGTAAACTTTTTCCCGCTCCTTCGTGCTGGCGAGTGGGAGGGGCAAGCAGTGGCATTTCCTGCTTCTTCTTCCGGCTCCTCTTCGTGCTCCTGTGAATTTCCCCAGCCGCGCTCGCGCAAGAACCACACTCCACGCTGTTACTTGAAGCGTAAAAGGCCATTTTATTAGGACAAGATTGCAATCCTTTAAACTTTATTACATAGTACATAAATGCAATAAATATACTCTCCCCATCTCCTTCCGACTCATTCTCCATTCCTCCTTCTCAAAACCATCTCACCTGTTTGACTCTTCCCCATACACTCGGTGACCTCCTTCCTCTACCCATTCTCACCTTCACTTGCCCTCCGCGCATCCTCTGCTGACTTTCCATCATTGCCTCCCGCGCCACGCTATTAGTCACCCGTGTACCATTCTCCCCCCCCCCGAGGGGTGGATCCGCCCGTATTTGACTCACCACCCCTCCAACGTACCGCAACGCCTCTGCAACCTGCCCTAAACTGGCACACTCAGACCCAAAATCACCCCAAGGCCATCGCTTAAAACCTGTAGGGTGGGTGGGCGGACAAAGTTGTCTATGACCCCCCGGTGGTGCTCAGGAGTTAGGAAGAGGCTGTTTCCTCCTCTTCCAACTCCTTATAGCCTCCTAAATCCCACCCCTCCCCCTTGCTCTTACAATCCCACCCCCCCCCACCTTGTCCTTCCGTTCTCACGCGAATTCCTCAGGGGAAGACTGGTCTGCGACCTTTACTTCCCCTGGGGGCCGCATCGTCCCACATTGTTCCAGCCAGCCCCTCAAAACCAACAGGCACTGGACCGGCACGGATCCAGAGGGGGGAGCACACCACAAGGTGAGCGGTCCTCTGATTCTTTAGACCACAGCCGGGCGCCCTGCAAATGCACCCAGATCACGGTCCTTAGCATGTGCGGCGGGCTAGTAGCGGCAGAAGTACGGGAGGGGCATGTTCTTGTGCTCCGGTGGCAACGACAGTGTGGTTCACCAGGAGTCGCTCGCAGGTCTCTCGCTGATGAAGGGGTACCCATGCAGAGCTTCGCCTCTTCCGACTCGATCCAGGAGTTCCTGCTCCGCGCTTCGTCTCTCTGCATCCAGGTAAACAAAATGTTATCCTGCGATGCTCCTCCGCTCCACGAAGATAGGAGCTACCTGGGGGAGCAGCGGCTTATATCCTTCCCCACACTTTCCAACCTTGCTGGTGGTGTCCCTCCATTGGGGGGTTTGTACCCCGCCAGGCCCTCCATTGGACGGGGGAGCCTGGTGCCTCTTTGGCACCCGTGGAGTGGGACGTGGGGTGACCTTTCTGCTTCTAGGCGCTACAAGGCGCCCAGAACCAGTACTTTCTGGGCGCTCGGCGTTGGTTATGGCACCGGCCCTCGAGGCCCCCTTCTGGGGCGGCCTCTGCAAGAGTCGCAGGCAGGCGGGTATAAGTTTCCGGTTAGGTCGATGGTGAGCGTGGACGCGGTGTTACAGCCCCTCTACTAAGGTTGAGCCGGAGTGGTGCGGAGCTGGCTGGGCTGGGTCTAGGTGCAGATGTAACACTCTGTGTGCTCCCCTGCCCCCTGCACGTCCCCTCCTCAAGCTGTCATTGATGCTGCCTCAACTGCACTGATTAGCACTGAATCAAGTGATGATATCAAATACTCGCTGCAGCGAGTGATTTTACACCTCTTCTGACTATAATGAAGTCCTGTAAATCCAGGGTCGATTCTTTACCGGTCCAGCTTAAAAGGAAGGTCCAAAAGGCCTCTGGCTTAGATTCTCAAACTCTAAAACCTAAGCAATATTCTCCATCCACTATGGTTGGCGCATTAGTTTAACCCCTTATCCCATGCTCGCTCAACATGTGTGCTTTGTGGCCCAGACTCCAAAAAAGTCAAAATGTTCTTTCATGAAAGATGAAGATGCAGCTTTATATCCATGTCTTGAGGAGGTTAACAGAGTGCTCCCAAATCTACACCCCCACTAACTTCTCTAACTGGATTGCAAGATAAGTACACAGTCACTGTTCAGCAAGCACAGCAAAGCAATGTGATGGACAAGCATACCACGCTTTATTTAACTACTACAAGCTCAAATTCTTTCTTTGAGCAGCAAATTGCTTTATCTATATTTGTTCTATCAACACAAAAACAAAACAGCCAACAGGATATTTCTTCTACAAAGCTAAAACTATGCTCTGTGTCAAATTTGGCTTCCCCAAGTGTCCAATTAAATAATATAAAAAACGACACATCCGACAACATCGATCTTTTGCAACAACAAGAATTGTCTTCCAAGCAAGGAACCTCATTCAAAATCTCGTGCTCAACTACAAGTGACGGGACACTAGATAAGAATGGACCAGGATTGGGCAATCTGCATACTCCCTCGTCTGTCATCGTCATCATCGTCAATAATTCAGTTACCCATGAATTGATATTTATTAACGACTTTAAAGTTTTTTCTCCTTTTTGTGACTGCGTTATTAATCACTTTTTGGATATAAAAGCCTGGCAACAATTAATCAACACCCTAGATATCGCAGCCAAAGCTATGGAATATCAGTCTAGCAAGTTTGACATTCAAATTTCTTTATTAGAGATGCTAGCTCAATACACATCAGCCATTGATTCTCGCTTTGAATGTCTCAGTGCCACCATTGGTATTGTCAAAACATCAACAATTTTCAAATGTGGACTGTTTTTAACTTGATTGTGGATCACGACACTCGTAGTATGAGTGTCAATAGTAACATCATACTATTCTTGTCAGTCACATGTATGTAGTATTGAATATAGCAAAACCGTACTTTTTTCACCATATCACTTTTCACTGCACCGTCATCCAATAGGAGCACCTTATTTTAAGTTCTCATTTGATATTGCTTGCTGTTTATACTGTGGTTCTGAAATTCTGGACCCTGCTATAATATGGTACCGAGGCCCAACACTCGTGTCACAAAATATCATCGTACCATGACGAATTTGGTGTCTACAGACCGGTAATGATTAGGACATTATCCCTATGCATTTGCATCCTGATTGAGTGATGCTATCACCCTTAAATCATGGTTTCCGTCCCGAACCCTCGGACTCCATTTTGTGAACGGCATCCATCTTGTGGCTTGCCCTCATATAGTCAATTGATTAAGGCCAAGTTTGATCTGAAAGGACACGTCCACCTTAGCTGACTTCCCCATGACCTGGCCGAGCTGACTCCCCTGCCTCCAGCCAAACCTGTTCGGGCAGTCCCTCACCCAGTGGCCGAGTAAGTTAACATCAAGGCACAACATGTCATAAACCATTCACTACATACAAACCATGTTATCCACACACATACACCTGTCCATGTTTCTTGTTTATGGCCAGTTTTACGATGAGGAGGTGCCCGATTTTATTGGGGTTTCATCGATATCTGATGGTAGTTCTGGGCCGGGCTGGGTCATCTATCACAAACTGGACATCTAAAATATGGGTTGGCCGTCATGGATTTGCTTTTTGCTTTATTATGGAAATATGTATATGACCATATTGTAAACTAAAGAATTCTTGCCTGCAGCTGTTTTTTGTATAAAAGGAGAAGGCTGGTTCTGTAAAAACGAACAGTCTCCTGAGAATCTACATCCCGTGCTGTTGTACTTCTAGGACACTTGTTACTTGGTTGCAGCCAATGAAACTCGATCTCTGACTTCAACTAGAAGACTCTGTGTTTCTGTGGTCCGGAACAGGGAGAACTCAGAGGTCTTCGGGTGTTATCCCCTGGCACCACCGGGTTCCTAAAAACCCGGCACCTCAGTTGGCGCCCAACTCGGGGCGGTATCAAGCGGTGACGGTCCAAGCCAGATGTTCGTGAGGAGCTCCGTGTGAAAATTCCAGAGGACGGCCAGCCACTTCAGCGACCCCTGTATGTCGACGTGGTTCCGAAGGTCTTTGCTGCGAGGTTCCCCGCGTCCCGACGGCTACGAAGGACTGCTGCCCTGACTATCGCCCTGTTTTGGACCCAGTGATCCTTGGTAGAGCGAAACGATAGACAAGTCTTCTAGTGACGTCATCGATCATCAATGCTTCAGTTAAGTATAAGTGGAGCGTCTCCTAGTCCTTAGTTTGTTCTTAGTTTTGGTATCTTTGAGATACACCTTGTTTGGAACTTGCAAGCGCCAAAACCAAGGGATTCGTGTATTCACGAAAATATCGTATTCGATAATCCTTTGAAGTTTGAAGCTAGACTAGTGAGCGAAGATGCCTGGTCTTAGCAGACTTGGAAACTTGTTTTGTCTTGGTTGTAGTAAGGATTCCCGATTAGAGGATTTGTGTCCGGTTCCTCCGATTGGAACTCCAACATATGAGCTCTATATAAAGCATGGAGTAGGCCTATCACATATAATGACGTATGGATAAAGTACACCAGGAAAGATGGTGTTTTAAAATGGCCCCAATATGGTAGCTTTGACGCAGAAATTTTAGACAATCTCGAGGTCAAACTATTTAAGAAGAAAGCCCGGCCGGCGATGTTTGACTCTTTTCGCTTATGGCGCAAAGAAGCCAAACAGAAAGAAATAAAATTAGCTAAGAAAAATAAAAGAGGTATGTCAATGGTGCAAGCTGCCATTGCATACAGGGATAATGAGGAAGAGCAAGAAAGTGAACAAATGCTCAGAAGCAAGAAGTTAGCAGTAGATAAATGCTACCCAATGTTGCCCCATGAGGGACAAGGTTCAAAAGAGACATCAGAGAAGGATCCATTAATGTCCCATTTACTGAGTTCACCACCCCCATATGCACTAGATGCTACTGCACCCCCGAAGCGCTTCGTTATACCGCGCCCCGGCGCACGAACTCCAGTTCTTACACAAGCACCAGCTCCTCTTCAGCTGGTTCCTACTTCTCCGGTGCAGCCCTCTCAAGGGCCGCCGCCTTTGCTACATACTCCATCTACTGTTACTGCGACTTTACCTACTGCTCCAACTGTTTATCATGATACTACTTCTGCCACCGCCTCGACTTCTTCTGCCATTGCTTCGACTTCCTCTTTACATCAGCCTGTCTTTTCTGGCGCATCTGCCTCTCCGCAAGCTTCTCCTTCTGTTCGACAGAGAGTGGCAAGTACTGTCACTGGTCTGTTCTCACCTTTCTTTGGGTCGCCTAAGACGACCCCTAAAACAGGACGTAGACAGTTGCGTAGTCAACTGCCTGATTATGAGGAAAGAGTAGTGCTGAATGAGTTAGCACGTAAATGGGTTACTGATACTGTAAAGTATGATGTTCAGTCTGTTATGGAAGTCTTCCGTCAGTGGGATGCACCCACTCAGAGATATGTATTTGAAGAGATGTGCGTATATCTCTGTGAAGATTTACAAGATAATGATCCCAAACGCAAAATGCAGGAATTATTCCGTATGCGATTCAAATTTTATGAAGGCATGATTGTAGGTGCCGATGTTGAACGAGCAATAGATTTGTTGTTATCTTATAGGAGTAAGGGAAACGTCTCTAGATCACTATATGAGGATGACATGTCAAGTAGGAAAAAGGCGCGACAATACCCCATGAGAGAGGTTCTTCCAATTTGGAGGGAAGGTGATGCGAACGCGAATCCAGCGATTCCGCCGCATTTTCAACGGGTATGGTGACATGTTCCATGGAAAAGATCTGAAGTTTTAGCACTCAAGCAGACATTGCCTGATCCTCGTAAAAATCCTGCAGGATATTATAAGGAGTTATCACAGACTGCCAGCTCATGTATAATGAATTTAGCGGATGTAGACATGTTATTTGGGAATGTTGTTCCACAGCCTTTATGGAGTAAGATTCGTCATACAGATCATGATCAAGAATTAGGTGACACGTGGGCTAATATCACTACTGCTGATGCTAGACAAGTTGGTGGTTCTAAACCCGAACCTTTAGTAGCTGAACTTCCTGATAGGATTATCACATATATGAAAACTTTAATGCCTGAATTGCGTGTGAATTGGGACAAGTTATCTGCGTGCAAGCAGAAGAAAGATGAGAATGTGTCTGACTTTTTCACGAGATTTGAAGAGACTTTCGTCGATCATAGTGGTCAGGATATGGCTACCGAAGGTGGCCAAAGATTGTTTGTAGACAAGTTCGTACATAATCTGCTTCCTGAACTGTGTAATAAATTGAAAGATTCAGAAAGTGCTTGGGCTGTTTCCACTTCAGCGCAGATTTTAGCCATAGCCCAGTACTATGAAAATAGGCGCAAAGACGAGCTAGATAAGGCAGACAAGAAGACTAAAGATTTGAAAACTAAAGTCCTTCTCCAGCAAGCCTATCCACCTCGTAATAATAGTCAGCCCGATTATCAGCAACCTCAGCAATATTCGAGAAACTCACAAAGAAATGAGTCTTCTCAACAGCGTTTACCGTATGGTCCGAATCAGTGTGCGTATTGCAAGGAAGAGGGTCATTTCAAGAATAGCTGTCCAGCTTTATCGCGACGTTTAAATGGTGTTTCTGGTGCAAGAGGTAGAGGTGTTCAACAGGCTCCTAGGGGTAGGGGCCATGGAAATTTCCCCCAGAATACTACTTCTTTTCCGCCTCAGAATTCCATGAACAGCTTTGATCAACAGAATAATGCGTCTTCCAGGTCAGCTCAGTACTATGCTGATGATTACTATGCAGAAAACGAGAATGAGGATAATAATTGCTAGGACAGCCATGGACAAAGAGAGGGAGTTGTTTCAGTTCCAGTAGATCAGAATGGACCTTATGTTGAGGTGATTACATCAGGAGTGTCAGAACCTTTTCTGCTGGATACTGGTGCTACAAAAAGTTCTATTATGCACTCAAAACTTCCTGGCGCACCTTTGTCCGGCGAAACAAATGTTTCAGTAGGTTTTTCTGGCGCCCCTGTTAGAAACCCGATTTCTAGTCCTATGCCCCTTTCTGTTGGCCCATGTGAATTAGAAGCACCCCTCATTCTTACAACAGGTTGTGGCTAAAACTTGTTAGGTTTGGATTTATTAAAGAGATTATATGCGACTTTGTACTGTTCTCCTTCGGGAGTACAACTTAACCTAGGTAAGAAAGTGATTTCCCCAATGTATTTGTTAAAGGAGAATATTCCAACTGAATTGTCATCACTTCCGGACATACTTTGGGCTACTGGTTCTAACGATGTGGGTCTTTTGGAGATAGCGCCATATGTCATAACATTGCGAGCTAATGTTAGGTTGCCACGTATTCCCCAATACAAGATCTCTAGCGAATGTGAAAAGGCTTTGTTAGCGATCGTTTACGATCTGATTGAGAAAGATGTCATTGAAGAGACAACAGGGAACATTTGTAACAGTCCTATTTTGCCAGTTTTAAAGCGTACTGCCCCTTCACAGCCACCTGTGTACAGATTTGTGATTGATCTTAGAGAAGTGAACAAGATTGTTGTGCCACAATTTCCAGTTGTTCCCGACATTACAGCCCTATTGACTATGGTTCCAGCTTCAGCCACTTGGTTTTCGGTGATTGATTTGATCAACGCTTTCTTCAGCATCCCGATTGCTGAGGAGAGCAGAGATATTTTTGGCTTCAATTTAGGAGGTCGAAGCTTCCGCTTCAAACGCGCTCCTCAGGGCTACTGTGAAAGTCCATCTATATTCAGTCAAGCTCTGAAATCACAACTTGACACGATTGTTCTACCTGATGGTGCGACTCTCATTCAGTATGTAGACGATTTACTAGTCGCTGCAGATACTGAAGAGATTTGCAAGGAAGCCACATTGTCGTTGTTGCGTCATTTATGTGACATGAAGCACAAAGTCTCTCTTTCAAAATTGCAATTTTGTCGACAAGAAGTGACCTACTTAGGTCACATCTTATCGAAGGAGGCAAGGAGACTGACCCCAGAGAGAATACAGGCAATTGCAAGATTGAGTGTCCCAAGGACACAGAGAGAAGTGCGTGCTTTCTTGGGCATTACATCATATTGCAGACAATGGATACCGAACTTCTCACTGTTGGCTAAACCTTTGCTGGCACTAATCTGTAAAGATACACCCAATCCTGTGCCTTGGTCTGAAGATTGTCAGAAGAGTTTTCACGAGTTGCGCGATGCGTTGTGTTCGGCTCCTGTGTTGGGTAACCCCGACTACAGTAAACCTTTCACATTATACGTCCATGAGAAGGAAAGTTGTGCATTATCAGTCCTGACACAATCCTTTGGGGACAAACAGCGTCAATGCGCGTATTTTTCAGCGACTCTAGATCCTGTAGCTAAGGCATTACCAAGTTGCTTGAGGGCCACTGCTGCAGCAGCTGTCTGTATTCGACAGTCTGCTGGATTAGTAATGAATAACACTCTGATCGTTAGGGTCCCACATGCAGTAGACATTTTGCTAAACAGAACAAGGACACAGCACTTAACTAGTGCTCGACTGTCAAGTTATGAGCTGACACTATTAGCGAGTCACATACACATAAAGAGGTGCGATACACTCAACCCAGCCACGTTATTGCCCATTCCAGCAGAGACAGATGAGGTCGAAATACATGATTGCTGTTTTAGGACAGAAGAAGAGACAAAAGGGAGAGTAGACTTGCAGGACACTCCCCTTCCTGAATGTAATGATGCTTTATGGGTTGATGGTTCATGCTTCAAGTTGCCAAATGGTGATACGACTGCGGCATATGCTGTGACAACATTGCACACGATTGTAGAGACTGCACGTATCCCACACAATTCTGCGCAAGCAGCAGAGTTAATTGCACTTACAAGAGCGTGTGTGTTGGCAAAAGGAAAACGAGTGAATGTGTATACTGATAGCCAATACGCCTTTGGCGTGGCTCACAGTTTTGGACGATTGTGGAGTGAACGTGGGTTCCTGACGTCGCATGGTGCAAAGATACAGCATGGTCAGCTAGTTAACGAGCTTCTCGAGTCACTGACCTTGCCACTACAAGTTGCGATTGTGAAATGCAGTGCACACAGAAAGATTCAAGATGATGTTGGCCGCGGGAATGCATTTGCAGATGAAGTTGCGAAAGAGACTGCAAGGAACGCAATGAGTCGAATGTATGTTGTAGGTCCTGCGAGATGGATTGCTGATGTGGGTATGTGCGAGGACACTATTGAAAGTGTGAAATCTATACAGTCCGAGGCCACTGAGAAAGAGGTGAACGAATATAGAGAAAGCAAGGGTAGATTGGATGCAAATGGTTGTTGGGTCGAATTGTCAGAGCATCAAAGATGGCTGTTACCCGACGCATATGTACTTGCAGTGGTGACAATGGCTCATGGGATGGCTCATATCAGCGTGAAAGGAATCTGTAAGTTGTTGGCCCCAGTATGGCAGAATAGTGGCATCCCAAAATGTGCAGAGAACTTGGTCAAGAACTGTATGGTGTGTTTGAAGTACAATCCCGGTAGGGGAACTCCAACTCCAGCTGGTCATTTTGCGCCTCCAACGTATCCGTTCGAGGTTTTGCAGCTCGATTTCATCCACATGGAGAGGTGCAACAATCTGAAATATGTGCTTGTTGTTGTTTGCGCCTTCTCCAGGTGGGTGGAAGCGTATCCCCTTAAGGACAATACTGCTTTGTCCACAGCCAAAGCCCTTGTCAAGGAATTCTTCCCCAGATTCGGTATGCCTAGAATGGTCTGGAGTGATAATGGAAGTGAATTCGTGGGACGAGTGATGAAGAGAGTGTGTGAATGTCTAGGCATACACCAGAAGTTCCACGCTGCAAATCACCCCCAATCAGCTGGATTAGTAGAGTGCTACAACGGCACGGTAAAATTAAAACTAGCCAAGATCCAAGCCAGCACAGGTCTTAAATGGCCTGACGCCCTGCCTTTAGCACTCCTGTCTACCAGAATGACTGTCCATTCTAGATTGGGACTTAGCCCTCACAAGATTGTGTTTGGCCGCCCAGCCAACATCTGGGGCGTGCCCAGGCCCAAGAAACTAAGTGAGATAGAGCACCCTGTACTACTTGACTATTTGCACGAATTGACAACTAAATTGCGTGTTTTACACCAACAGGTCCACGGCTCCTCTCCGCCAGCGTCTGATGATCCAGGCCACACCATTGAACCCGGCTCCTGGGTCCTAGTGCGGAACTTCCAGCGGACTAAGAACGAGGAGCCTCGTTGGACCGGACCCTTTCAAGTCCTACTGACTACCCGCTCTGCAGTACGTGTCCACGGCAAGAAGAATTGGACGCCCATTGCAAACGGGTCCCGTTGCCCCTTCCCTACGACCGATGAATCCAGGAGGGAATTGCTGACTCTGAGACCGAGTCCGTGCCCCGCTTCGTGCCCTTCAGTGATGCACGTTTGAAAGAGACTGGTACAGATAAGGAGAGGGATCGTATTCTGCAAGGTTTTGTGCCACCGTCAATGCAGTTGGACACTACAAAACCTGAAATATTGTTTGAAGATCACACCATACCTGGGAAACAACGGTATAACCTGAGGCCAAGAAAAACGGACTAATAAAAATAAACTAATAAGGTTTTTTCTTTCCCCCAAGAACTATTTTTGATTTTGCAGCTCTCTTGCCCAGGGAACTTGCTCATTTTAGATTTTCGAACCGCCATCCGGTTCTGCTGCTAGGGTCGCGGTTGACAGTCTTGGGACGTGCAGCTGGAGACGTTTAGGTCAACGGTTCTGGTTGGTCTAAGGGAATTACCCTGGACTGAACAGAAGCCCCCCTGAGCAGAATCAATCTTCCACCGCGGGCAGCAACTAGAGGATGGAGTTTCCAAGGGTAGAGAGACCTGTTAGATCTACTAACTTTGACAAGAGAGTCTGCGCTGTAATGGCAAGAAAACGATTTTTAGTAATATGCATTCTAATGTTGTGTAGCATAATAATGTTTTTAATTGGCTATGCTCTGTTCATTTTTCGAGTTCCATTCGTACACAACACTCAGCCCACACCTCCTCCTACTGTCTCCCCGCATTCTTTTCACCCTCTACCTGAACACGAGTCTGCCAGAAGATTAGAATTTGTAAATAATTCATTCGTCCAACTCCTACACCAGCACCAATCTGTAATGAACACCACGAACTGTTGGGTATGTGGACTTATGCCACACACAACAGATAAGGGTATTCCGTATTTTGTCCTGCCATTCAGTTATTATGGTTCTCTGTGGGCTTTCCAGACCATGTTCCTGTTCGCCCTCGAACCATATGTTCCAGGGAAAAATTCAAGCAACAAGGCACTAGTGGCAGGAATCAGAAATATGAGTAGGGATATCGACACGATTAGAACGACTCCCAAAGATGAGCTTATACCATACAGCAGATGGAATATAACTAAGTATGGAATTTCCTTGGCTGAGAGTCAGAAAGCAAAGAAATCATCCCCAATCTGGATAGTACCCCACCAAGGTCATTTATGTCTGCAGGGAAATGGCAACAACCCTAGAGCCCAGTTAGGGAAGAGTGTCTGTACTGAGACTTATGTTTTCTCCTCTCAGACCTCCCCTTCATTCTTAGCGGCTAAGGGTACCTACTTCGTCTGCCACAATAGAGCATATACATGGTTGCCCCCTGACTTCTCGGGCACATGTTTTATCTCGTTTCTGCTGCCACCCACCTACACGGCCGAGGCAGATTACCATCGGACAATGACAGTTAGGGGTGTCGTGAGTCAAGACGACACTGCGGGTCAAGAGTTTGGAGACTTCGCAAAGGGTTTTCTGCCGTTTTGGGGGCCTATGGTGAACAGCAGGAACATTCGCCAATTGACGAGGGTAGTTGAATCCGCCGTGATTGAAACGGCCGGTGCACTTAGTAACTTGACTGCTGAGCTCCAGTCGGACAGACTTATGACTCTTCAGAACAGGGTTGCCCTAGATGTCATACTTGCAGACCGTGGTGGGGTATGTAGAGTGATCCAATCCAGTTGCTGCATTTTCATCCCTGATAATGCTCCGACAGTGTACCAGGCCATCTCCAAACTGCACAAGATCTCTGATTCCATTCATGTGGACAAAGGAGATTGGTCCCTGCTAGGGTGGTTCTGGGAACTGATATCTGCCTGGGGATGGAAGACACTGATATTCGTTGGGATGATCCTAGCCATTCTGTTCCTGTTCTACCTGTTTGTGCAGTGCGCTCCTGCAATATGTGGCCTCTGTGCTACATCATGTGTAAGGAAGCCTGTGTCAAGGGACGAATTGAGCAACAGGATGATGCTACAGCAGCATCTCCATGACTTCGTGAATACAGATTTGGACTCAGATTAGCATGAGTTATTGCCTAATATGAGGGCAAAAGGAGGGCTGTGGTTCTGAAATTCTGGACCCTGCTATAATATGGTACCGAGGCCCAACACTCGTGTCACAAAATATCATCGTACCATGACGTATTTGGTGTCTACAGACCGGTAATGATTAGGACATTATCCCTATGCATTTGTGTCCTGATTGAGTGATGCTATCACCCTTAAATCATGGTTTCCGTCCCGAACCCTCGGACTCCATTTTGTGAACGGCATCCATCTTGTGGCTTGCCCTCATATAGTCAATTGATTAAGGCCGAGTTTGATCTGAAAGGACACGTCCACCTTAGCTGACTTCCCCATGACCTGGCTGAGCTGACTCCCCTGCCTCCAGCCAAACCTGTTCGGGCAGTCCCTCGCCCAGTGGCCGAGTAAGATAGCATCAAGGCACAACATGCCATAAACCATTCACTACATACAAACCATGTTATCCACACACATACACCTGTCCATGTTTCTTGTTTATGGCCAGTTTTACGATGAGGAGGTGCCCGATTTTATTGGGGTTTCATCGATATCTGATGGTAGTTCTGGGCCGGGCTGGGTCATCTATCACAAACTGGACATCTAAAATATGGGTTGGCCGTCATGGATTTTCTTTTTGCTTTATTATGGAAATATGTATATGACCATATTGTAAACTAAAGAATTCTTGCCTGCAGCTGTTTTTTGTATAAAAGGAAAAGGCTGGTTCTGTAAAAACGAACAGTCTCCTGAGAATCTACATCCCGTGCTGTTGTACTTCTAGGACACTTGTTACTTGGTTGCAGCCAATAAAACTCGATCTCTGACTTCAACTAGAAGACTCTGTGTTTCTGTGGTCCGGAACAGGAAGAACTCAGAGGTCTTCGGGTGTTAACCCCTGGCACCAGGTCCGTTGGTTTCTGGGTTGCCATACTTTTTTAGGTTTCGCCTAGGCAGCGCGAATGTGCTGTCTCTCCGAGACATCTAGTTATCTATATAGCGAGGGTAATCCCGCCTGTTGCTTGCCTCCTGCTCGCATGGCTTCATTGTGATTTCCGGGCCTCCCTATTGGTTGCTGGTCTGATTCATCAGGTTTTTTTTTTAGTGTATTAATATATATTTTTAAACTTTATTTATTGAACTTTTCATCCATAGCATACACTCACAGTTTCAGGATGTGTAGTGAACATACAGCAATAACATAAATAGATATGAATTATCATAAATCAGATTACATACGTATCAGTAGGAGCAAATATAATCAAGCAGTGAGGACAATCATACATTACCAAGGAATAGGAAAGAGACAAAAAATTCACATAGTCGCCATTGCAAACTGCAGCATGTTCGGAACGTCAGGGGTTATAACTTAGATTGATAAAATAAGTATGACCCTGCAAGGTTACCGTTAGGGAGGACCACAACATGTGCTGGCTGGAGCAATTATAGGGAAGTGAGAACCAGGCTTCAAGACATGTCTGAGGTGTTAACAGGATATTCCAGCAAATACGACTGTATTAGGCCCCAAATATCTCAAGGACGTGAGGAGAGGGGGAGTAATTCAGCATAAGTGCAAAGTTGGTCCTGCCATAGAATCATGTCTCCTAGCCAATCTTTAAATTTGGGCGCTCGTCCCGACCCCATCGGCAGTCACTCGTCGCTTAGCCAGTATGTCGGGAGGAGCCGGGAATAACAGACCCCGAATCCTTTTCTGACTCACATGTCATGATTATGCAAGTGCAGGACGGGGTCTCCCCTTTAACTCGAGCAACAGCAAGGTGGAGGCGGAGCCAGGAACCCTGACGTCATGCAGCCGGAACCTATCGGAAGCAGAGACAACAACACGAGAAGACGCGGGAACTGTCGTCGTCGGCCAGAAGGGGATCGGAGGAGCTGCAGCGGACGCTGGCAGCGAGGAACGCCTGAGAGGAGTTGGACCAGAGGGTAGAGCGGCGGCTGTGCCAGACAGAGAGAGCGTCGGAGAAGGCCAACATCATTACAAAGCCTGCCACCCCCCAGAAGGAGGGTTGCTGCAACAGTTTGTTGTTGAACCCCAGAACGCCCAGAGTGATCTTATTGGGAGAACCGAAGTCAAGAGCCTAAGTCTGGGACTGATATATCGCCGGTGACAACAAGAGGACTCCTCTTCAACCGGAGTTATGGGACTTAAATTCGGGTGGAAAACCATATAAATAAAACCTTTCTTTTCTTGCACGTTATATCGACTGGCAGCGTATTATTAAGGGTAGTGAAATCTCTGACAGGCCCGGTATCATACGACACAATACAAGACAAAAGGACACTAATTTCTGATGCTGGCCAGGGATCTGTTCAGTGTATCCTAGAAGGGTTACAAGTGGAGATCTCAAAATAGGCATGGAAGTCATAGAGTCCCGAGCCGTGAGGACCTGATGCCAATAGGTATGTACGTCTGGACACTCCCAAGCAAGGTGCAGGAAATCAGCGTGCTCTGTTTTACATCTGTCACATCTGCTTGAGTCCCGCAAGCCAAAGCTGTGAAGTTTAACCAGAGTGTAGTAGCTGCGGTGTAGGAATCTATAGTGAATGATTCGGAGTCTGCTATTGGAGGAGACCTGCTACGTCTGCTTGCAGCAGAATAACCATTGTGCGTCAGTGAGGTATTGTCCCAATTCCGCTGCCCATTTATCACAGGCTGCGCACAGAGGATATTCAGCATCAATGTATAGAATGTGGACACCAAGTGTGAGGCAGCGGATGCATGCAGGACTTGGTGCAGAGGGGCCAGTGTTGCGGGCTCGGAGGGGTATGCGGGGTTACAGGCTTGAATTCCATGACGAAGGAGAGCATAAAACAAGAATTGCCATGGCCAATAGGTCTCGCATTTGGGACCTTATAACTATTTAGTTATGCAGCACAATTTCCTTGGTGCAACAACATCAACTGTTGCGTGGCTAAACACTTATAAGGTCCCAAAGGCAAGACCTATTGTCTATGCCAATGCTTGTTATTTTTTGTTCTCGGGGAAAACCGGGCTAGTGCCAGGAGGGTCAAGGGTGAGTGGCAGCGAGGTGAGGAGTGAATGCCAGGAGGAACAAGGGTGACTTTCAAGCCATGGGGGTGAAGGGTGAGTGCCAGAGAGGTGAGGAGTGAGTGCCAGGGAGATGAAACGTAAGAGTCACGAGGGTCAAGGGTAAGTGCCAGGGAGGGGAAGGGTGAGCGCAGATAAGGGGAAGTATGAGTGCCAGGGGTGAGGGGTAGCTGCCAGGCCAGGGGGGTGAAGGGTGAGTGCCAGGGAGACGAAGGTTGAGTGCCATGAAGGTGAGATGTAAGAGTCAGGAGGGTCAAAGGTGAGTGCCAGGGAGTTGAAGGGTGAGTGTAAGGGGTGAAGGGTAGCTGCCAGGCCAGGGGGATGAAGGGCTAGTGCCATGGAGGTGAAGGATGAGTGCCAGGGTCGGGAAGTATGAGTACCAGGAGGGTCGAGGGTGAGTGTCAGGGATGTTACAGTTGAGCGTCACGGAGAGTCAATGCTGAGTGCCAGATAGGGATAAGGGTGAGTGCCAGGTGCGAGGAGTGACTGCCAGGCCTGAGGGGTGAAGGGTGAGTGCCAGGGGGGTGAGGGGTGAGTGACAGACTGCAAACAGTAGTGAGCTGGGTTCTAGAACGAGGTGTGGAGATCATCACCCGATGTGTGCCAGGCTGGGACGCACCAGTGCCAGGCCAGACTTGGGTGGATGCAAGAACCTCTGAAAGACGGGTGCCGAGTCACTCGTAACCTTTTTTTAAAAGAAGTTTTCAAAAAACCTTTATTGAAACTTGGTGCGGTACATCAGTGCAATAAACATTCCGTCGGATAATGAAGTTACAGCGTATGACAGTGTTGTACACCTTCCCGCTTCCATAAAGTCCAGTAACAACCCCCCCATTAATATCCTGTATGATAGGTCGTTCTCCAATGACACAGCCAATAAGATCCATCTTCTTGCACAATAGTAGATTAAAGACATAGCAATAGTTCTCTACACCAGTCACTACCCAATTACATACAATCTCATACCGTGATCAATCTGTTAATCACTCACCTTTATTAAGATCATCCCAGCATACCGGCATCTGTCCATCAGCACTCCCCCCCCCCCCCCCCCCCCCCCCCCCCACTAGACCAGCCCGATCTGCACACCCTGAACGCCTAAGGGGGTTCCACAGGTGCTACCTCATCCATTTCCCTCACTGTACCTGTGTCCTCCTGGCTTTGGCCTGTAGTGGCTCCCTGCGCTAAGAGATAACTAGTCAGCGGGCCCCAGATGTCCTTCGGGCGGGACTTCATTGGCAATAATTCAGCATACTGACCAAGGTTTTCCTGCCAGGTAGTCATGGTTTGAATCCAGTCTTTAAACTTTGGAGCTCTCCCCCTTCCCCAACGGCACACAATCTGCCTCTTCGCTAGGAGCAAGCCCATAGCCAAGAATTTATTATGCGGAGTATTTATATCTTGTGTAAGGCCTAGAATGCCCATCAGCGTGCACGGGTTAAATGTGATCCCTACCATGTTGGAGAGACCCTCGAAAGTTTGCTCCCAAATATGCGACTTGTGGGCAATTCCAGGCTAGGTGTAAAAAACCTGCACCCTCCCTACCACTTTTAAAATTTGTACGTTTTAAAATTGTGAGTTTTTATTAACTGTACAATAAATAAACTTTAAACCTTAAACCCTACCACATCTGATGCAGCTATCACTGTCTCGGAGTTGGAAACGGTGGAGTCTTATGGAGGTACGATATATCCTGTGTAGGAATTTAAAATGGATTAATTGCAACCTACTATTCCCCGTGATGGCCTCTGTGTGATTGCAGCTGTGCTCCCATTGCTCATCTGAGAGTGTAATCCCTAAGTATCTATCCCAGTCCTGCCTAGCTTTGCACGTAGTAGGTGGTTGTGCGTCTTGGGTATGTTTATATAACAAGGACACTGCATGTCTAAGGGGGTCCTTCTGTAGAAACGCTTGCAGAGCTTCGAATACGGGAGGCTCCTCAGGAAAGGCTGGGGTCGCCGCTTTCAGACTCAGTCATAACCTAGTGTATAGGAATGTATCCATAATCGTGGGTGCGTGTTGATCAAAGAATTGGTCCAAAGTGCGAAATTGCCCCCAACATACAGGTCTCCCCATTTGAAATATTTCAGGTTGTCAAGCATCTTGCAGCAGATCCCTTCTGTTGGAACTGCCAGCAACGGGTTATGCTGCAGCGGCATATTAGGAGAGTACAGCATTGGGGTATTTCGTTTCTGGGCAATTTTCATCCAGGCTATCACAGTGCAATCTACAGTGGATGGATCTAGTCCTTTGTTCGTTAACCTGTGTAAAAAGGTAGGACGAAGGGGGGATTGGTGCCATGTAGCCATCCTCCACAGCAAGATGAGGCATATAAGGCGGAGGGTGGAACCAATATGTTGCGAAATGGGCTTGCGCACAATAATAATAATATTCAAAATTGGGCACATCAAAACCTCCCAACCAATAACGCAGCATCATAGTATTAAAACTTAGACATGATTGTTTCCCCCCCATATGAGCCTGGAAATTTGTGTCCTAAGTGTTTTGAAAAAGAATCTGCTGGGGTGGTACGGGATGTTGGTAAAAAGGTATAAGTTTGGGCAGTTGTACCATTTTTTTCAGTGACATCCTCCCTGCAATCGATAGGGGCGGATTTAGCCATTTCGTGATATTATCGGTAATTTTGTCCATGGCTACACCGTAGTTAGCTCTCATTAAGGCATCTTTGTCCCTTGTAACATGAATGCCAAGATATTTAACTTTGTCCATCTCCCAAGTCAGGGGATAATCTAACTGGTGCTGCAGAGTGGCATCTGTTAGGGGGAAGACTGCAGATTTCGACCAGTTGACCTGGACACCGGACAAGGCCCCAAATGTAGTGATTTCTCTAAGAATCGGATTCAGGTTGTCACGAGGTTTGCGGACGTAAAGGGTCATGTCGTCCGCATAAAGACAGACAAGTAGCTGTCTGGATGGCTAAATCAGTGCCTTATCATTGTGATGTTGACGTAGCTTTGCAGCGAGAGGTTCAATTGCTAGGGCGAATAAGATGGGGGATAAAGGACACCCCTGACGCGTACCCCTGGAGATGGGGAAATTAGGGGACCTTGCGCCAATAAGGAGCACCGATGCCAGTGGCCGGTGATACAAGAGTTGGATCCACTGAAGGAAAGAAAGGGGCATGCCCATACCACCGAGTATGCCAATCAAGGGAATCAAACGCCTTAGTGGCGTCTAAGAACAACGCATCCGCAGAGCTTTTCGGGTCTATGTCTTGTATGACTGAGGCCAGAGTTCTGAGGTTATGAGCTGTAGCTCGATTCGGTACGAATCCCGCTTGATCTGGCAGCACTAATCTTTGCATGAGGAGGTTAAGTCTGGTCGCTATGACTTTTGCAAGGATTTTCATATCACAGTTTTGAAGGGACAGAGGGCGGTATGAATCACAATTGGCTGGGGGTTTCCCTGGCTTGAGCAATGAGGTGATGATCGCTTGCCGCAAAGATTCCGGCAGGCATCCTTCCTCTTTGGCTGTATAAAATACGTCTCTAAGGATTGGAGTAAGTATATGTACATACATTCTATAAAATTCGATTAGCAACCCATCCGATGCCGGGGCGCGCCCCGATTTCATGTGCATAATAGCCTCCTTTATCTCGTCCAGCTCCAGGTCATGATCCAGGAACTTTCGTTGAGTGTCTCCCAACCATGCCAGTGCTGTATCGTCCAGGTATGACGACAGGTCTGGTGGGTCTCCCCTCTGGGTGGAATACAGTGTACTGTAAAAACTTGTGAAGGCACTGAGTAGGTCAGGAAGGTTCCTGCAGAGTGCGCCTTGGGCATCGATCACTGCGGCAACATAATTCGAGAATCTAGGGGGAAGGGTTGCCGCGGCGAGAGCTTTTCCAGGTCTGTCACCTTCCCCATACACTCTATCCACATATGGCATGCCCCGGAACTGTCATCCCGATGCTAAAGCTCTTCATATTCAGACATAGTGTCTCACATCGTGGCCTTTAGGGCGTGGTCAGTAGGATTCATGCTAATATCAGGCTCCAGTTGTTTGAGCGTCTGTTCCAGCCTGGTGAGATCTTGTCGCAGTGTCTTTAATACTCCTCCACCCCTGGATATGCACCATCCCCGAACTGTAACATTGAAGGCTTCCCATACCGCAGTAATGCTAGAAACTGAGGTAATGTTACGTTCAAAGAAATCTTGGATGTCCTGTTCGAGATCTGCCTTAAAGACAGCATCTTGTAAGTGTAGGGGATTGAGGCGCCAGCTACTATAGGGGATTGCTGCTTCGGGTTTGTAGTTCAACTAGGACAGGGGAGTGGTCAGAATATGGCGCGCCAAGTGTGTAACCCTCACCACCCAGTGTGTCATTCCGGCCGATAAAAAAATTTAGTCTAGTCGTGCCCAGGAGGAGTGTACTGCAGAGTAGTGTGTGCATTCCTTCCCATTGGGGTGCATGTGCCTCCAGGAGTCTACAAGACGACTGTCTTGTGTGAGGTCCCGTAGTACCTGACGAGTATTGGTGTAGTGGGCTGGGGATGCGTTGGATCTATCCTGGTGAGAGTGCATCACAGTATTGAAATCTCCCCCCCAAACAACATATGTGGAACCCAATTCCTGAATCTTACTCCAGAGCTGGAGGAGTGTGTGGGGGTCATCATAATTGGGGCCGTAGTAGGTAGCAAAGGTCACATCATATGTATTGAGTCTTCCCCAAAGGAGGCAATACTGGCCTCCAGTGTCCGACTCTGTTCCCCCAATACAAAGGATAGGCCTTTTTAAATTAAAATCGTGACTCCCCGAGCATAGGTAGAGTAGGAGGCAAAGGAGCGGTAAGCCGCCCAGTGGGATGCAAACTGGGGCGTGCTGTCAGGACTTAAATGCGTTTCTTGTAACATGGCGACTGAGACATGATGGCGATCTAGGTAGTTTAGGACTTGTCTCTTTTTCCTCGGGTTGTTAAGCCCGCGAATATTCCATGATACCAGTGTAACAGTATGTTTAGCACATGCGTCATCCAACATTCCTGCCATAGAGATGGTTCATTCTCACTTGTAAATGTGTGTAATCTGTGTACGAACAGGTAATCATACAACTATTCAATAGGTAAGCTTTCTCATCCTTTCCGGCCTCTCCAACTTGCCAGTTAGGTCCCTCCCCGTCCTCCCGCAGAGTCCCCCTCCCTGAAGACCTTCGTCGTAAGGGTAACATGTCAAGTCCCAACTTCCAATCTCCCATTCCCTCCCACGCCGGCCTCCCCAACTCGCCAGGTATATGCCCTACCCACCCCAAATACACACTTAGATTACTATAGAACTGCTGCTCCCCACGAAGAGTGTCTAGGGATAAACTTCCCTCTAGAAAGATAAAGCAGTACAACAAAAATTAAGAATCAAAAAACCCTACTTTGGGGGAATGCCCTCATCCAGGGGCCGCTAGGGGCCTGAACTGCGCCCACTTAACCTCTCTATTTCACCCATCCACAATCCCAGATCATTTAGGGATCGTTATGACGGGACAGAGGTGAGTGTTCAGCGGTTTGATAAGTCAAGCAAACAATAAATTGTGCAACTATACATCACCAGTCAGCATAGCGTCCAGAATGTCCGTGATCTCTGCACAGTTCTTAACTGTAGTCTAACCAGCAGTTGGACGTCAACCGGGTTCCGAGAGCAGCGATTGGGATCTGGAGCAACGGCAGGCAGAGTTCTCCCGCGACGTCGATCGGCGGTCACGTTTAAGAAACTCCTTCACTTGCTGAGGAGAGTTGAATAGATGTTGTTTACGACGGTGGAGGATCCGTAGTCTTGCAGGATATAGCATAGCATATGTAATTTCTTGTGCTTGCAGCTTTTTCATGATCGCCGTGAACTTACGACGGGCGTCCTGCACGGCTTGTGTGAAGTCTGGGTAGAAGGCTAGAGTAGTGTTTTCATAGTGGACTGCACCTTTTTCGCGTGCCAGGCGTAAAACTGTGTCTCTGTCCCTATAATTCAAGAAACGCATTATCACAGGTCTCGGCGGGGGACGCACTGATAGAGTTCTGTGGGCCCTCTCGATGACTAGGTGTGCTGAAAAGGCAGTCTTGCCAAACAAGTCCACGAGCAGGCGTTCTAAGAAGTTCTCCAGCTGTCCTTTATTGGTAGATTCCGCAAGGCCTAGCATGCGCACGTTGTTCCGCCGAGAATGGACCTCCAACTCCTCATTCTTGTCTGCGATGATTTTCAGGAGTTTGTCCATTTGCAGAACATGTTGCTTGTTAGCTACTGCTCCGTCTTCCAGCCCTGACACTCTCTGTTCCACCTCTGTCAATCGCTCTTCATGCTAGTCCAGTTTCGTAACCACCGATTCCAGCCTAGTGTTCATTGCGTCCATTTTGGCGTCAATGGAGGTGAGGCTTGTTTGCATGCCTATTAAAATCGTCTTCCATCCCTCATCTCTCGTCTCCAGCGGGTCATCCCCCCCCTGGTCCTTTGAGGCAGAACTCGCCATCTTGCGAGCGTCGAATGCGAGCTTCGTTGCCTGGGTTCCGTCTTCCCTGCTGTCTTATTAATGCCCAGGTATGTAAAGTAGTCACAGGTGCAGTTGAAGCGGCTATAAGAAGAGCTCTTATTATTTATTATTTATTTATTATTAAAAGGTTTTGTATAGCGCTAGCTAGACCCAAGGGTATCAGAGCGCTTTACAGCAGGTACAGCAATGTGTCATAGCGGCGAAGGAGGAATCCACATCTTGACATCTTGAGGGCATTGTACAAAACATAGTCATACAGAATCTTGGGGACTCAAGGGGTGAGGGGTACTTAGATCATCCTCATTCAGTTCAGGAGGACTCAAGGAAGAGGGCTTTGAGTAAAGTCTTGAATTTCGGGAAGTGGGAGGTCATTCTGATGTGGGGAGGGATGTTGTTCCAGATCCGGGGGGCATTGCCCGAAAAGGATTTATTAGTAGTTTTGCATTTCTGCGAGATCAAGGGAATGAGAAGAAGCGTGTTGGAGCATCTAAGGTTTCTGGACTGGCCAGCCCTTTTGAGTTTCGCGGCCAGGTATTCTGGTTTGCCTGTGTGAAGGGCTTTGTGTGTGAGACACGCTGTTCCAAAGTTGGCTCGTTGTTCAATGGGCAGCCATTTCAGATCCTTGAGCACTGGAGAAATATGATCGAATTTCTTGGTTCCTGTGACCATTCTAGCGGCGGCATTAAGGGTGGTTTTCAATGGGTCTAGGTGTGATTTAGCTGATCCGGTCAGGGCTGCGATTCCGTAATCAATACTGGAAAGCACCAGTGCTTGAGTGGCCTGTTGAAGGTCCTTTGGGGGCAGGAAGGGTTTAATTTTGTAGAGAAGTTTCAGGTTGAGGAAGGCCCTTTTGGCGGAGCTCGCGATGTGTTTTTTCATGTCTAGTTTGGGGTCAAGGGTGATACCTAAGGACTTGACCGATTCTTTCGGTTTGAGGGTGTCATTGAGGGCGTCGATGGCTTTGAGCCATCCTTCAATTTGGGGGGTTTAGTTTCTGTTGGAGATGATTAGAACTTCAGTTTTTTCTTGATTTAGCATCAAGTGGTTCTGTGTGAGCCAATGTTGAACATCTTTGAGCGTGTCATTAAGTTTGAGAATGTCGTCCATAGAGGTGGTTTCCAGACAGAGCTGCGTGTCATCGGCGTAGAGGTGGAAGGGGATGTTTGAATTCTTAAGTATTGTGGTGAGGGGTTCCATGTAGATATTAAAGAGTTGGGGGGAGAGTACTGATCCTTGTGGGACTCCTCTACAGACTGGTAGGGGGTCGGATTCAAAGTTTTAGATTTTTACTCTTTGCAAGCGATTGTGTAGAAAGGAGGAAAACCAGTTAAGTACCGTCATTTCCGGACCTGCTCTTTCTTGGAGGACTTTTAGGAGCAATGAGTGGTCAACAGTATCAAACGCGGCCAATAGGTCAAGGAGAATGAGAAGGCAGCATTGGTCTGAGTCAAGTGATTTGTGTAGATCATCTATGACGTTTAGGATAGCAGTTTCCGTGCTGCTTCCTTTTCTAAAACTTGATTGGCGGGGGTCAAGGAGCTTGATGTTCTATAAGTGTTGGGTTAACTGTGGGAGAACACATTTTTCCAGTGTTTTGGAAAGGAGAGGAAGGTTTGACACAGGTCTAAAGTTGTTCATGTCTTCGGAGTCCAATCCTGTTTTTTTTAGCAACGGCGTGACTTGGCCGACCTTGAGGCAGTCAGGGATATTTCCCGAGCTCAGCGAGTTGTTGATGATTTTGCACCAAATTGGGTCTAATGAGTGTTTTAGGCTTTTGGTCAGATTAGTAGGAAGCTGATCCAAGGAGTGGGATGATGGTTTTGCGTTTGCGATCAGGGAGACGATTTCTGCTTCCCGAATCGGCGTGAAGACTGACCATTGAGTGTGTGGGATTGATAAGGAGTTCTCGGTCAGTGATGGGGTCTTGGTCTCACTAAGAAAGGAGGGGCTTAAAATGAGGGAGAGGTCGATTTTGGTGATTTTGTCGTTAAAAAAGCTGGCAAAATTGTCGCATTGTTCTTTGGAGGACACTGAGTTGGATGAGATAGGTTTGGATGTTTGGCTTCTGATGATGTTGAAGAGCTCTTTGGGGCGGTTTTTAGCATGGACTAGTGCGGAGCAGAAGAAAGAAGATTTTTTGCCCTTGATTAGTTTATTGTAGTTTCTGCAGGCTGTCTTGAGTTGTTCGCGGTGATGGGAGGAGGGATTGCTCCTCCAGATTCTTTCAAGGGATCTGAGCAGTCTTCTTTCATCATTGATGTCAGTGGTGAACCAGGATCTTGAGGGAATGTTTCTGTCTTTTTTTAGTTTCAAGGGAGCCAGGCAGTCAACGGTGGCCTTAAGATTGGAGTGGTAGAGGGAGGTGAGGTCTGAGGTTGAGAGGTGCTCCGTTGTGTTTGGGAGAAGAGAGCTTAGTTCTTCTTCTAGAATGTTCTGTGGGACTTGGGCAATATTCCTGATCCATTTGGAAGGAGCTTGAATTGTGTGTCGAGTTGCCGCTGGTTGGTTGATATGGAACAGAATTAAGTGGTGGTCTGACCAGTCTACTGGTATGATAAAGTCAATTGTGATTATGTGTTTGTCCGCAATGATTGCGTCGAGTATCGCTCCTCTGTAGTGTGTTTCTTCAGAGCAATGTTGTGTGAGATCGTTTCCTACCAGGAGGCTGTTGAGGGATTGGATGAGTGGGTTGTCTGTTTCGTTCCATCTAATGTTGAAATCGCCCAAGATTATGTTGTTGGCGTTGTTGAGTGCGCATTGGGTGATTAGGTCAGAAAGTTGCAGACCTAATTCCTTAGAATTGCCAGGCGGGTGGTAGAGGAGGTGGCACAGTATTGAGCTCTTTGTGCTGGATTTGATGTTTTTTTTTTTTTTTGGTAGACCTTTATTGCACATTATGCATATACACAGCGGTGTGCCTACAACCCACTGGTAGGGCCGGCCGCAATCAGTGTACCAGCCGAGGCAGACAAACCCAGTAACATACATCACTGGTAGAAGGGCACAGCGTAATAAGGCACAGTTCGTGAAGGCACAATAGCTGTTCAGAATAAAATATTCAAAGTACACCGCAAGACTGTGGCCGTAGCGCCCTGATGGTATCTCGGTCTCATTTTACAGTTTTGAAGAACCAAACTCAAGCAATAACAGACCCCAACTCCCCCCCAACCCTCCCGATCCTGGTCCTTGTGAATATTCCGAGCCTGTTAGGTACAGTGTCCAAAAGAAAAACAACCCCAGATGTGGCAGACGGGCATTAACCAGGGTAGTCAGTCGTTGCCAGGTCTATTCACCATGATTCAAACAGCAGCAGGTACATATATGATCGTTAGATCAGGCTGTCCAGTGATGGTGCATGTGGAACTTCTAAGCATATCCATAGCTCAGACATACTGTGCAGGACAGACGGCACACGCTCACTCAGTCAATACTCATTCGGGTTCACCGCCTCCGTCCGATAAGTTAACACTCACACTCCTTTCGCTCTCAGTGTCTGCTAGGGAGATCATATAGAGCGTAAATGGAGCCCATATATCCCGTGGTCGCGCCTTCTCTGGTAGTCCCTCATAGTAACAATTCAGTTGATCCCTACAATAAGCCATGTCATTCAGCCATTGCTGTATATCAGGCGCTCTCCCCCCCCCCCCCCAACCCATAGCAACTCTCCGTTTGGCCAATTGAAGCGCCAGCACAACGAACCTTCTAGACTTTGCTGATATACCAGAAGCAATTCCCAGGAGGCAAAGGCGCACATCCAACGCAACTTCGGTTGATGTCATGGCAGTAAGCGTCTCAGACACCGTCTTCCAGAAGTCATACACACGGGGACACCCCCAGGCCAGGTGTACAAAGTCAGCGTCATCCTCCCTGCATTTGACACACTGGGCAGACTCTCGAAGTCCAAACCGAACCAGCTGAACCGGCGTGTAGTACCACTGATGTACGTACTTATAATGCAGAAGATGAAAATTACCATTAATCACATACCCCCCAGTCATAGTACAACATTCGGTCCACTCGTCATCACTCAAAGGTTCTGGGAGGCTCCTATCCCATCTGGCCCTAGCCAAGACTGCGCCCCCTCCCTCATCTTCTTGTGCAGCTCGATACAGTTTAGATAGCAATTTAGTCCTGTCCATCGCAGTATAAAGCAACTGTAAAGCTTCGAGTGCCAACGGCTCCTCCGGCTATGTTGGATATAGTGCGTGTACCGCAGCCCGAAGCTTAACATATACAAAGGTAGACATAGTGGCGTTAGTGGAGCGGGCCGTCATGGCCTGCAAGGGGAGAAACGATGCCCCAGGGAAGAGATCCCCCATAGTTTGAAGTCCAGCTTCCCTCAGAACCTGTAACCCTCCAATCTCTCCAGATACCGAAATATCCGAGTGATACAGCAGCGGCATAGCCGGCGCATATAACGACAACCTGGCAACCTGGCTGCCCGTCTGCCCAATTCTTCCCAGGCAGTCGCCGTGATCCGCACAGTGTCAATCTCCCCCTTTTCAAACACCGAATGTCCATTGACAATCATGGCCTTCAGGGGATATGGCAGGATAGCACTTGCTTCAAGCGCCACGTGCGGAGTGTACGGTGGAGCACACATCCAGTAAGTCGCAAAATGCGCTTGCGCACAGAGATAATAAAGCTTCATGTCCGGCACAGCAAACCCCCCCAGTTCGTATGGTTTGGTCAGTACCTCCCACGTTACACGTGGCTTCTTACCGGCCCAGGTGAGAGTTATCAGTAGGGACCGCATTCTGGCAAAGAAGTGCGACTTCAGCGGGACAGGTATATTGACAAAGAGATAAAGAAATTTTGGCAGAACCACCATTTTAATTAAGGACACTCGATCTGCTAGAGTCAGAGGGAGACGGGTCCAACGCGCTACCTGATCCTCCAACTTAGAGATGGCAACTCCATAATTAGCCCTTATAATTTCTTGGGAATCCCTGTGCACCCAGACGCCTAGATATCGAACCGGCTCTGTTGCCCATTCCAGGGGGAATTCCAAGGGGATCTGGTGCCTAATGTCCGTGAGGGGTAGCACGACAGATTTATCCCAGTTAATGGTCAGTCCAGAGTGACGACCAAACTTAATGAATTCCCGGAGTATGTTTTCCAGGTGGAGCGCCGGTTCACGAACATAGAGGACCATGTCGTCAGCATACATTGACACAGCCAAGGATCTAAGAGGGAACTTCAACGCCGCTTCCGCATACCTCTGCCGCAAGATGCAGGCCAGTGATTCCATCATGATAGCAAAAAGTAGGGGCGAGAGTGGGCACCCCTGCCTTGTTCCCCTCTGAATCGGGAATGAGGAGGAGACATGACCATTGACTCTCACTCTCGCTGTGGGCTCAGTATATAAGAGGGCAACCAGTGAAGTAAAAAAGAAGGGGACCCCCATCCGGTGCAGAACAGCCAACATATATTTCCACGCCACCGAATCAAAGGCCTTGGCAGCGTCAAGCATGACTGCCACCGCAGCCAGCTCTGGTTTAAGTAGGTGTAGCACAGCAAACAGAGCCCTCAGATTGTGAGTAGTTGACCTGAGAGGAACAAAACCCGATTGATCCGGCAGCACCATGACTGGGAGGAGTAAACGCAGTCTCGTGGCTCAGATTTTGGCAATTATTTTAACATCGGTGTTCATGAGTGAGAGGGGGCGATAAGAATCGCATTTGTTCGGGGGCTTCCCTGGTTTAGGCAATGCCACCAGAAGCGCCTCTCTCATTGTCGCCGGGAGCCGACCGCATTCAAATGCCTCCTCCAAGACCATCGCCAGCTGCGGAATCAACAAATCTGCATATTCTTTATAGAATTCGGAGGGTAGACCATCCGTGCCAGCCGCCTTCCCGTTCGGGAGAGCAGCAATTGCCTCCCTAAACTCAGCCTCAGTGACATGATGCATAAGAAATTCCTGCTGTCCCCTGGACAACCATACCAGAGCTATGTCCTCGAAGTACTTATTCACTTCCTCCTCATCTGCTGTGTCCCTGTGCTCATAGAGTTGTGCATAGTGTTTCGCGAAGCAAGCCAGAATACCGTCCGTGCTAGTCACCACGTCCGCCTGATCGTCAATCTCCTGCACCGTACAGTGGCGTGCCCAGGGATCCCTGACCCGGTCCGCTAGCCCCCTCCCCGGTCTACCCCCTTCACCATAATATCTAGCTGTGGCGTGTTTGGGTAGGTATTTCACCTCCTGCTCCGCAAGGTCATTATATTCAGTGACTTTTGATCTGATGTCAGCTAGCAATGTGGCCTCCGCACTTATCTCCAGTCGACGCTCCAGAACCAACAACTCTTTCTCCAGCCTGGTCATGGAATCCCGGATAGACGTGAGTACCCCTGATCGTAGGCCAATACACGCCCCCCTCACCGTCACTTTGAAGGCCTCCCATACTGTACTCATATTGTCAACAGACCCCACGTTGTTCACAAAAAACTCCTCTATGATCTGACGTAATCGCTCACGCAACACCTGATCAGTCAATACACCAGAGGAGAAACGCCAAGTGAAAGGAGCAGGCGCATGCGCCGGCAACTGTAGCACCAGTTTAACAGGTGCGTGGTCGGAGATAGTGCGAGGCAAATGGTCAACACCCAACACCCATCCACTCACATCACGAGTTACCAGCCAGTAGTCTAATCTCGACCACGTATCATGCGCCGACGTGTAACATGTACCCTCTCGCCTGCTCGGGTGCTTCAACCTCCAGACATCCAACAGTTGCAGCCCACGCATACCCTCACATACCGCATCAGCCGCTTTCTTGCGCACACATGGTCTGTCCTGCTTCTTGTCCAATTCAGCATCCAGCGTGACATTCAAATCACCACCGCAGAGGATAGCCGACGGGGGAAGCATATAAAGTTTGTTCCAAAGCATAACATAAAAATCAGGATCATCGACATTCGGTCCGTACACATTAAGAAGGGTGATCAGCGTACCACACAGCTTACCCTGCACAATGATATATCTACCATCCTGGTCAATCTCCTCATGGCATATTTCAAACGGAACATTTTTCTTTATCAGAATCATCACCCCACGGGCATAGGAGGAATATGCCGTGGCCAGTCTCACCCCCGCCCAGTGCTTACCCACTATTTCAGCCGCCTTACCCATGAAGGTGTGTTTCCTGAAGAAAAACAACTTGAGCATTATGTCTATTTAGGAAAGCAAGCATTTGTCGCGTCTTTTGCGGCCGATTGAGTCCCCGCACATTCCACGTGACACAAGTGAGTTTACCCCCCCTATCCATATCGCCAAACTCTCAAGCAACCCAGCAACCAAAAGACCCCTACCGGCTCCCACCCGCCAACCCAACAGTCGTTACCCAGTGGCCCAGAGAGGCCATGAGCGCTCATGCAAGGTACATCATACAAATACCAACAATGGTCAATATATCCTACAGGTAATTCAGAGCCCCTACCACTGACCAGGATGAACAACAACTCCCCTACCAACTCCAAAAACCCCTCCCCCATCCCACCACCCACTTCAGCAGTCCCAATTTGCCAAAGCCATCCCATACCCCCTCTTTGCAACCCCCAACAATGCAAACAACTGTGTGTGGGGATCTCCCATATCCAGGGGCGTAGTGGCGCACAACTCCCGCCAGTAAAACTGACGAGAGCAAGACCATTCTCAATAACCAAAACCCCAACCCCCTTGCACCCCATCTTCGTGGTCACAGTAAAAAGCAAAACATCTGCCAAATATCAGTACATTGCAATATGACACCCAGTGATACTGTCATGTTTCAGTAGAGGCATCAACCGAGGCGGACAGCGCCAGAAGCAGTCATCGCAGCAGGCTCACATGCCCTCCTCCATCCACAGCATCAAGCCAGGCCCCCCACAACCCCCACCGGATGCACGGGCAATACAACAGCATATATGGCCTGACTAGAAAAAATAACGCAGCCAGCTCGCTCGTCCCATGACAGCAGTTATGGGGACCGTACAAGTCAATCCAGTCACCAGAGTACTGCAGGAGCGGGCCACAGCTACCAACTGCACTAGTTCAAAGAAGGCACAAAACAGGACTGCACAGCTATGCCCCCCCCTCGGTGGAAAGTATGCAACAGTTTAGGCCACTTCCTCCTGCCGTTCCTCCTCGTCATCCAGAAGCCCATTCGGCGCTCTCTTGCGTTTTTTCTGTTTTTTGGCATAGTCCATGGCCGCCTTAGGGGAGGAAAAGATCTTATTATCCGACGGAGGGCCGATCCGAAGGCGAGCGGGATATAACATGGCATATGGAATGTCTTCAGCACGCAAAAGCTGCTTCACTGTGGCAAATTCCTTGCGCGCCATCTGTACCACCATGGTGAAGTCAGGATAGAACTCAAGTTTGTTTCCCTGATATTCAATGGAGCCCTTTTCCCTTGCAAGGCGTAGAATGGTATCCCGGTCCCTATAGTTCAAAATCCTGGCCACTATCGGACGCGGCGGCGCCCCGGGCGGTGGTCGTTTTGCCAGGGAGCGATGAGCACGCTCTACTATGAAGACACAAGACAACTGGTCCGCCCCAAATAAGTCTATGAGCATGCGTTCCATATAGTCCTCCATGCGTCCAACATTCGTGGATTCTGGCAGGCCCGTGACGCGGACATTGTTCCTTCTGGACCTCCCTTCCAACCCCTCGTTCTTTGCCTGTATGACCGCCAACACCCTCTCCATGTTGAAAACCTTTGTTGAGACCATGGCGAAGCCATCTTCGGTGGCGGACACTCTCTGCTCCACCTCCCCCATCTGCTTGTTTTGGCGGTCGAATTGTGTCGCCATTTGGTCCAGGCGGTGATTAACAGATTCCATGGTGCCTTCGATGGACTGGAGAGTCTTTTGCATAGCCACTAGCGTAGATTCCAGATTCGGGGTGCCCCCAACTGCCCCCCCTTGCTCAGTGTCAGGTGGCACCTGGGAAGACATGAGCGCCGTTTTTTTGGCCTCAAACATGATCTTTGGCTGATTCCTCTCCGGCCTGCCCATGGTGGCAATCAGCGTAGCACAGTCTTGGGTGCAGGAATGCAGAGGGGATGTATCAGGCGAGAGGCCCCAAGCAAAGACAGGGTATACACCAGCTGCCCTACACCAAGGAGAGGGCCCTTGCCTCCAAGTCTATCCCCAGCCTGGGTCAGTTAGTGCCACCGCGCCCAGAGGCGCCAAAGTGTCCTGCAACCAGCCTCCCAGTTCTTGCGAGCAATGACAACCCAACAGCTCCCACAATCAGATAGGCAGCAATATTTCCAGGGCTTCAAACTGTGTATGCCTCTCCTGGCAGGACCTGCGACGTAGATAGGGATCTCAAGGTGTCACTCTCCTTCCAGACACCGGTCCCGAAAGGAGGGCACAAAATGGCGGGCACAGAAGATTCCCTCCGCTGTAGAGCAGCTCTCTGCACTACCTCACTGCGCAGCGATCACAGCGAAGATTCAGCCCCCATGCAGTGCAGTCCGCCAAGCTGCGCGAGCCGCTCCTCCACCCTGCAGGCCTTCTCCCCAAGCCCCCGCCGGCTGCAGCTCGCCCGGCGCCACCTCCGCAGCCCCGGGCTCGCGTAGCGCCCCGCCCCACTCACCGCAACCAACAGGGCCGAGAACAGGCCGTCCGCTGTCCTGGCGCGGCTCGTAGTAATCCACACCGGCTCCACCTCCGCATGAACCAGGCAGCGCTGCGTGCAGGCTCGCCCCGCAGGCGGCAGGGGGGGTCTCCAGCCCGGACCGCAGCAGGACGGGTCCCCCACGAGGGCCGAGGTTCCGCGGGCGGGATTCCGATGAAGGTCAGCTCGGCTCCGGGGGTGTCCGCCGCAGTCGCCGCCAAGGAGAAAGACGCAGCAGCGACTTCCCAAAGTCAGCGGGGAGTGCACAACTCAGGTACGGGGTGCAAGAGTCAGGATTCACAGGATAAATGAATGAATATTAGATGGTCTCGGCGGAGCCTCACGCAAGTGCGGCCATCTTGCTCGGCGCCCTCCAGCGCCCCCCCTGCTGGATTTGATGTTGATAGAGAGGCATTCAAAGGAGCTATACAAGCATGGTGAGCTTTCCGTGATAGCGAGGTTGGTCTTGTGGATGATAGCTACACCTCCGCCTCTCTGCTTGAGGCGGTCTTTTTGAGTGATAGAAAATCCTGGTGGGACCAGCATGTCCAAGATGGGGGCTGACAGGGAGTTGAGCCAGGTTTCTGTGATAAAGGCTACATCAATATCATAAGAGAGGATGGCTTCTGCTAATTCTGTTGCGTGTTTGGAGGCCGATCTGCTGTTGATGAGCAAGCATCTGATGCGGGGTTCTTCAACGGGCAACGACTTGCCAGGTTGGGCCCTGGTTAGAGAGGTTAGGTATGTCGGGGGTCTGGGGAGTCTAGGAGGGGGATGATCCCTGCAGATTCCTGTAATTACTTGAATAGAGGACTTGGGTGAGGAGATCGTCCTGGGTACCTGAGTAAGGGTGGGTGGAGTCCCTCTGTGTGAATGATGTGCGGTACTCTGGTCGGGGGTCGCGGGGTGGTCGTAGGATGAGGCGAGTGAGATCACTTCCTGGGGGGAGAGGGAGGGTTTCACTCTTTTTGGTCTGTCTGTACGCTTCTCTGCCTCTGGTATAGTTGCGTGTGGGAGCGATCTGGTGGGGGCGAGGGTCGGGCTGGGAGGAGGCGAATTGGGCGATTTGTGCAGTCTGGGGAGGGCAGGGGTAGGGGGGTGAGCGGGCTGTAGGGAGGGCAGATCGATTCTGGCTAGGGAGGAAAGGGTATCGTTCATGCCTCGGACCAGCGTTACGAGCTGGGCTTCCAGAAGGGTGAGGCGGTACGATATATTATCAGTGTCGATGGGGGTGGGCGCGCATGTATCGATGTTCCTGGTATGGGGCGTCGGGCGTGGGGGAGATGACTCTGAGGTTTCGGTATGGGCTGCCCGGGAGCTATTGCGATGCGATTGGTTAATGGCGTGGGTGGTGGGAGGGAGGATGTGGGTCATCTTAGGGGTGGAGTGTGCCGACTCATCCTGTGGACTATATGTGGGCGAACCATGGGTGAAAATATTTCTAGGGGGGTTCGAGGGGGGAGGAGGAGAACTGTCTGGTTGGGTGGTAGGATGCACTAAGATAGGTTGGGCATGGGGGCCGGGAAGCCATTGTGGATGGGAATGAAAGTGGGGTTCTTCTCTAGTGAACTGACTATCATAGTTAGGGGTGTGCGGTATAGTGGGAGTGGGAGGACTCCCAAGGCGGAGTGGGAAGAGATCTACTCTAGAGTGATGATTAGGCTTGGTGGTGGGGTGGAAATGGACGGTGGTGGGAGTGGTCTCTGGTATGGTGGGGGGTTGCGCTATCGGGGTGAAAGGGGTCGTGTTGTGGTGAGTTATTGGGAGGAGAAGGGAGTTGGGCTCTACTGTTGTGTGTTGAGTCTGAGTGGAGGGAGGGAAGATTTGGACGGCGGTAGGCATCTTCAGACCGGAGGACAATTGGTGTGGGTGGCATTGGTAGGGGGGGTGGATGGGTGGGGGTGTTCGAGCTGGGTCCTGTGACTTGTTGGGGGTTGGAGTATAGCCGGGCGAGCGTTCCCTGCTTGAGGTGAGGTGAGAGAGGGGGTCTTCTTTAGCATGGGGAAAAGGGAGTCAAAGAACTCGAGGTTCTCATTTTTTGCCTGTATCAGGATGGTGCCGTTGTCAAAAATGGTTATGGAAATGGAGCCGGTGAGGGACTGGTGTTTTAGAAGGGAGATGGTAAGTTTGCGGCTGAGTGCTGTGAAGGTGGTTTTGGTGACTAGGAGGTGGGCATTAAGGTTGTTGATCCAGTGTTCCGGTCTGACTGTGTAAAAGATGAAGTCATTTTAAGCTGCCCTCTAGCTGGGCAGTGGTACGTGTCTACGATAAGAGTTTCTGGAAATTGTCTGATGGTTTTGAGTTTCAGGAGTTTTTTTGCTTTGATAGAGAGTGTACGGGGGAAAGAAATGGCGAAAGTGTTCTGACCGTTGGGAGTAAGGAGGTTCGGGGTTAGGCTAGGGTTTTCGTCAGGGAGAGTGGCTGGGGGCATCTTGGTAAGGTTGGGGAAGGGGGTGGTACTGTCAAAGTGAGAGGGGTAAAGAAGGCTTCCGATAAGAGGGCAGTCAGTTAGCTCGGACCATCCGGGGTGGGGACCTTCCACATTTTGGAGTGGAGATCGGGTAGAGGGGGGGAGGAGCTGTGTTCTCTTCCTGAGGTCTATCCAACGCATATGTGTTCCGTGGAACGTCCGTGGTCTGCTTCCCGCCAACCCCAGCGTGGGGGGGGGGGCTGGATGTGGGAGGTCTTTGCAATATCCCTAGGCACTGCCACGGCTCGCTTTCCATGCACGTCTCGATCTTATACTTTACGGACACCGGGGGCTGATTACAGCAAAAAGATTGGAAACCCAATGTCTACACTGAATTAGGAGCCTTCGGAGAACTAATAATTTTTTAATGCTCTCATGTACTATGGATAGCTCTGCGTGATCCAAACATACGAATCCTAGCTATAGCCCTGAAGAAGTCTATGGTTAATCATACCAAGACAAAACATGTGTTGGCGGCGGCTAGTGTGTCTTTTGAAGAAGAACATCAATAATAAAAGAAGATATGAAGATTATCATCCTTTGGAATTTGTTTGCTTTTATTGATGTACTTGTTTAGCTCAGGATATATTCTTTTCATTTTCTGTATGTTGTTCTGTGTGAACATTACCCATTTGGGTTGATGGTGGGTGACCATAAACTTATCCTTTGGGCTGCGGATAGATTGTAAACTCTAAATATTGTCACATCCCAGCGCAATTAACACTCAGTCACCTTTTCTATTGTATTACAGAATAATAATAATGGGGGCAATATTGGTCTCCTTATCACAGCTGACAGCCAAAAAAACAGGGTTTTGTGGAGGACTCGGATTCTGGTGGAATCAGAATTTTTAAAAGATTACATTTTTAAAAAAACGTTTTTTTAACAACTCTTTTGAACACACTAGTGTATAGTGCCATGCGAGTGCCACTGCCCTTCTCCTAAGACACAACCTCTGTGAAACAAACCGATTAGAATAACTGTTTGGTGTTTAAAACTAAGTGGGGCACAAATGCAGTTTAGTATTCTGGTTATTGCTTGAAGAAAGGTAAAGAAACCTGGTTACCTTTGTCTGTACCACTGATATCTATGTGGATCGGAGAAAATGCATGGAGTGGTATGGTTGACAGGAGACGTGCAGGCTGCTTAAATATTGTAGAGATTGGATTGTCAAGCACTAGGAAACAAGAATGAATGCTGAATAAAACTAGAAGCGCGAACATTTTCAGGGCAAATGCGGCTGTGAAAGTGAAACTGATTGCGATTGTGTGAAAGTGAGACTGATTGGGAATGCGCTACCTGGCTGAGAGGAGGCTGATAGGCAGCGAGTGGCCATGGGGTGGGGGGGGTGTGTGTGGTTGTGGTTGTGTGTGGTTGTGTGTGTGTAGTTGTGTGTGGTTGTGGGTGTGGTTGTGGTTGGGTGTGTGGTTGTGTGTGGTTGTGTGTGTGGCTGTGTGTGTGGCTGTGTGTGTGGCTGTGTGTGTGGTTGTGTGTGTAGTTGTGGATGTGTGTGTGGTTGTGTGTGTGTGGTTGTATGTGTGGTTTTGTGTGTGGTTGTGTGTGTGGTTGTGTGTGTGTGCGTGCTTGATTACAGCACGACGAAACACGTGTTGACTGCTGCTGCTTTGGAATTGTGTTATGATGGATGAATAATACAGATTATGGATACACAGATTATATGAACTGTACCAATTGGAGAATATTTCCTTACTGGAAGAAGAATAAATATATGGACACCTATATACTCATTGTTATTTGAGTGCTCGGGGAGGGTGTTAGTTTGTGTGTGGTTGTGTGTTTTTGGTTGTGTGTGTGGTTGTGTGTTTTGTGGTTGTGTGTGTGGTTGAGTGGTTGTGTGTGTGCTAGTGGTTGTGTGTGTGTGGTTGTGTGTCGTTGTGTGTGGAAGTGTGTGTGTGTAGTTGGGTGGTTCTGTGTGTGTGTGGCTGTGTGTGTTGTATTTGTGGTTGTGTGGTTTGTCTGTGTTTGGTTGTGTGCTTGTGGTTGTGTGTGTCTGTGTGGTTGTGTGTGTGTGGTTGTGTGTGTGTGGTCGTGTGTGTGGTTGTGGTCGTGTGTGTGGTTGTGTGGTTGTGTGTGTGTGTGTAGTGTGTGTGTGGTTGTGCGTGTGGTTGTGTGTGTTTGTGTGTGTGGTTGTGTGTGTGGTTGTGGGTGTGGGGTTGGTTGTGTGGTTGTGTGTGGCTGTGGGTATGGTTGTGGTTGTGTGTGTGGTTGTGTGTGTGTGGTTGTGTGTGGTTGTGTGTGGTTGTATGTGTGGTTGTGTGTGTGGTTGTGTGTGTGACAGTAATACTAAAAGCATCTCAAAATAAAGGAACACAAACATCGAGTTTGTGGAAAGAGAAAGCACTTTGTAAGTCAAATGGGCAGCAGCAAAGCATTAACACAAAAACATGTTCTTTGATGTTCTTTGAACGAGAACATCAAAGGGGCGCCGCCAAAGTGATCGCGTGCGAAAGTGAAAGTGATCGTGGGCGCTTAATGAGCATGACGAGGTGCCTCTGTTCTTAAGTGCCACCCGCGCACATGCACTGCAAGCTGTAGCCGGCAGAAGCATTTTTTGAAGCCCCTCTTACTTAAAGTCTGGCCAGACCTGCGCAAGCGCGGGATCAGGCGAGACCTAAAAATGTTTCCATGGTAGATGGTGGTGGGTCAGGGCATAGTTGTTGCAGAGTGTGGAATCTGCCATTAACATACAGGTCTCCCCAGCAATGAATGTTAGGTGTACGCGCAACTTTCTTAAATAGTCCTTCTTGTAATAGTGACATCTCTGGGTGATAGGTGAGCGGAAGTTGAGCGGAAGGAAGGGGGAGTATAGACAGGGCGTGTGTGTGCAGTCTAAAATGCGGGACCAGGCTTTTATCGTACAGTCTACACAAGATGGAAATCGCCCTCGGGGCTCAACATTAAAAAGAAGGACGCCATCCAGTGGGATAGGATCTGCAAGCCAATGTTCAGTGGCGACATGGGGAGTATAGCGAGGTGGATGAAACCAAAAATGTGTATAATGTGCCTGAAGGACGCCCCATCAGCATGTTGTTGTCTAATCCGGGTGCCGCTGGGGCATGGCACCTATCCAATGTGCACACATTCTTGGACAATTGGACTAATATGGATGAGTAAGAGAAATATGGTGCGCATCCCATAAACCTTCTTCGATGATTCATAATGTGCCTGAGCACATATATAGTATAATTCAAAGTTAGGTATGTTGAAGCCTCCATGTGAGTGAGGCCGCATTAGTGTGTCCCACTGTATGCACAGTTGTTTACCGCCCTAATACAGATCGAATCAATTCTGATCGCCGGGAGGCGAAATTTTTTTGTCAAGGGTCATAAGGAATATTAAGGAATAAATACAAAAACCTGGGAGAATTACCATTTTGATATGGGATATGCGTCCAGCCATAGTTAAAGGAAGGGCAATCCATCGATTGATACAGCATGTGACGTGTTCCATTGCACACCCATAATTGAACATCATTAGCTCATCACGATCCGCCGTGACCCGGATCCCTACATATTTTGCATCCTCATCACACCACACAATGGGAAAATCTGTTTCAAAGGGAGTAACAGAGCTGGTCAACGGGAATATCTATGATTTGGACCAATTGATATGGATACCTGATTGGCCTCCGAATTTAACAAACTCAGGTAGTAATGGGTTAAGATTTTAGCATGGTTCTTTAATGTATAGGGTAACATCGTCAGCTTAAAGAGAAATTAGTTTTGGACGGAGGAAGTAACGGAGACCTACGTGATAATAGTGTTATCTGATCTCCGCTGCCAAGCTTTCCATAACTAAGGCAAAAAGAAGAGGAAAGAGCGGGCACCCCTGACGAGTGCCACGAGATAGAGAGATCGAGGGAGAGGTGTGTCCATTGACCAAAACTTTCGCCGTTGGTGAGGTATATAAAAGCTGGACCCATGATATAAAAACCTATGGGAAGTCCCGTACCCTGTAAGATGGTGAAAAGATAGCCCCACTCCACCGAATCAAAGGCCTTAGAGGCGTCCAGAAATACAGCCACCAGCGCTAACTTTGGGTCTACTGCCTGTAGGATAGAAAATAGTGTCCTAAGATTGTTGGAGGTAGCTCTTCCGGGGATAAACCCAGCCTGGTCTGGGAGAACCAGCTTTTCCATCAGTAGACAGAGAAGGTTTGCTAGCAATTTAGCAAGGATTTTCACATCCATGTTTATGAGAGAGAGTGGTCTATAAGACTCACAACGGTCTGCGGGTTTGCCCGGTTTTAATAATGATGTAATTAGCGCCTCCCTCATTGAGGCAGGTAGGATCTGCGTTTCCTGGGCCTCCAAAAAGACCTCTTTCAACACTGGGAGCAGCTAATCGATGTAGGTTTTTAAAAAATCAATGAGAAGACCAACGGATCCCGGCGCTTTCCCTGACTTCATTTGCATGAATTATTAGAAACGTTGTCTTAGAGAGAAATTTGGATGTACACATACATTTGATCATTTTTATGTCATTTCGTTTGTTTTAGTTTGTCCGAATTATGCAGGCCATAATTTTGTTCCATGAACTATTGTAATCTTGAGGATATTGTCATTGCTTTTGTGATTTTATATTTTACGAATTGTTTACTGTGTAAATATGATGTCTTTTATTATGTGATTTTAATAAATAATATAGGTTTGTGAATTTCAAATCTCTGTGCTAAATACTTGGATGGTGGATCAAGGGAATACATGTTTTTTATTCTTCATTTGCATGATGGCTGCCCAAAGCTCATCATCTTGAAATGGGGCTGCTAAAAATCCGCGCTCAGAGTCACCTAGCCATCCAAGAGCTATATCTTCTAAGTTGGGAGTGAAGTCGGGGGGGAGGTGCGTTGCGAGCTATATAGGTCTGCATAGTATGTAGCAAATAATAATAATAATAATAATAGGGGCATTTATAAAGCGCTGAGTTACGCGCACCGGCGTGTCCCCGCGCTAGGAAGTGGGAGAGGCAGGACACAGGGAAGAACAGCTACCAGGCAGGGAATTATCTAACGTAGAGGTAGGTTTTTAATTTCGCTCGAAACCTCGTTTCTTCAGGTTCCAGGCGCAAATCCACTGGGAGTTTGTTCCAGTAGTTAGACGCTAAATACCTAAAGGATCTTCCTCCCATGCGCGCTTTCTTCACCTTGGGGATCCTCAACTGTCCCCCCGCAGATCTGAGCGCTCGAGCAGGTTCGTAGGCTTCAATCAGACTCTCCAAGGGTCGCGGTGCCCTGCCATTCAATATCCTGTGACAGGTGCAGAGGGCCTTATACTCGACTCTGCTCCTCACCGGGAGCCACTTTAGCTTCTGCAGGGCCGCCTTCGAAGGCGTCCTTTTGGGCAGCCTAAGGATCAGGCGCGCTGCCGCATTTTACAGCACTTGAAGGCGACCCATGCTTTTCCCCGGCACCCCCAGGTACAGCAGGTTTGCATAATCTAACCTTGCGGTCACTAAAGCGTGTACCAGGGTTTTACGGGCTTCTGTCGGCAGTAGGTCCAAGACTTTCCTCAATCTTTTTAGGACCCCAAAACACACTCCAACCACCCGGTTAATCTGGGGCCCGAAGGTAAGGCCCGCATCAAACCACACTCCTAGGTTTTTCGCCTCCTGGCAGGGGGTAGGAGTCGGTCCCAAACATGATGGTCACCAAGCCGACGACCAGGCAGACTGGGCTCTCCCTACCACCAACACCTCTGTCTTGCTGCCATTGAGTTTCAAACAGTTGATGGCCATCCAATCGGCAAGCTCTTTCATGCACGATCGGAAGCCATCTGCAGCAAGATAGGGCGCATGCAATAGGGAGATGAACAACGGCGTGTCATCGGCATAGGATACCATTTGGAGACCATGGCTCTCCACAATAGAGGCAACCGGCGCTACATACAAATTAAAAAGGGTCGGGCTCAGGGACGAGCCCTGAGGCACGCCCTGAACCAGAGGTACCCCTTTAGAATAGCAGTCGCCTTGCCTCACTTGAAAGCTTCTTCCCGTTAGGAAGGCCTGGATCCACCTCAGCGCGGTATTAGCAATGCCGCCTCTGTTCAGACACTGTAGCAAGGTGGTATGTGCTACAGTGTCGAACGCTGCGCTGAGGTCTAACAGGATCAGGGCCATAGTTTGCCCCTCATCTACGCCCTGTCTCAGATGTTCTGTTGCCAAGAGAAGGGCGGACTCTGTCGAATGGCGTGGTCTAAAGCCAAACTGCGTGGCATGGAGCAATCCCGTCTCCTCCACATGTTTCATGATTTGGGTGTTTACCACCTTCTCTGCCACTTTGGAAAGAAAAGGCAGGAGTGAGATGGGCCTCAGATTTTCTAACACCTCAAAGCCAATGTGTGATTTCTTCCGGAGAGGGAGCACCACTGCCTGTTTCCACCCCTTAGGCAACATGCCAGACTTAAAAGAGATATCCAAGACATGCCTTATATAAGGCTCCAGGACTTCCAGGCTGTCCCCCAATCGTTTAGGGGATACCGGGTCCAAAGGGGAGCCCGATTTGACAGAGAGGCATACCCTGATTAGCTCCTCTGGAGAAGGAGTGCTGAAATCTGTGAGGAGCCCCGCGATCTCCGTGCCCTCCGATGTAACCTCAAACTCAACCCCTGTAGGGGGATGGCTAGGAAAGGTCGAGTAAATTTTCTCGACTTTGTTGGAGAAGTAGTCGGCAATACGGTCACATGTTTCCGTCGAGCAACTCTCCAGGTCTACGGACACGTCTATGGTAGTCAGAGACTTATAGATACCAAAAAGCTCTTTGGCCGAATTTTTTGCCCCTAAGATTTTTCCTGCATAAAAGGCTGCCTTCGACTTTTTAATCAGTCTGTGGTGAAGCCGCCGTTTCTCTAAAAACAATTCCCTGGCCTGAGTGTCATAAGTGACCCTCCAAGCTCTTTCCGCTCGCTTACATTCCGCCTTTGTTCGTCGCAGCTCTCCACTGAACTATGGGGCTGATCTTTCCTTGCGGCCGCCTACGGATGTTCGGCAGAGTTGGGCGGTTTGATCAAGTGCTTCTATGATGCGCCTATTCAAGTTAGAAACCGCCATTTCAATGTCCTCACCTCCTGGCTGGCCGTCCCTCGTCAGAGCTTCATTAAAATCCTCCAAAGAGAATTTTGCCCACTTCCTCCTTAAATAGTTAAGGGGTGCCTGACTGAGTTTTGTGGGTTTGGAGCTGTTTATAGAAAATAACACCAAAAAGTGGTCTGTCCAGGGAATCGGCTCAACTGTGGAGACCTCAACCCCTCCCCAGTTTGCGAAGACCGGATCCAAGAGATGCCCTTGCCGGTGCGTGGGGCTTGAGAGCTTAAGTTCAAGCTGAAGAGCTTGAATATCCCGGCAAAAATGTGTTTAATATGTCAAGACTATTCCTATGGCGTATCCCTTCACCATCTATCACATCTAAGATATAGCAAGAAAAACAAGGTTGCCTAATAGCATTCGCCAATGCTCGGTCAGGCCTCTCGCCCTCCCCGTATTGACGGGCGGTGAAGTATTTGCCTCTGAACTTCACTTCCCGGTCTGCAGTAGCAGTGTAGTCTGTGAGCTTTTCATGGAGTGTGGCTCGCTGGGCACCTGACTTGGCAGTCCACATGTCCGTTCCAAGTTGTTTGATCTCTGTTTCTAGACAACGCAAGTTTTTTCCAATATCACGGAGTACACCTAAGCTTTTGGATATACATATGCCCCTGACAGTAACGTTAAAAGCCTCCCAAAGCGTACCCACCTGTTCAACAGAGCCCTTATTCCTAGTAAAAAAAATCTGTAATTTCTTCCCCTATTTCAGCTTGAAAGGCAGTGCAAGAGACTTGCTCCATCAGCAGTGTCCAAAAGGGTTTCCGGTACTAGCCTCAAGCAACGTGTGGTGGCAATATAGTTAGGGAGAGTTATTTTTAGGTACACCAGCGCATGATCTGAGTATGTGCGAGCCAAGTGTTTAGCAGATTGAATCAAGGGGGTCACTCCACGTGAGCAAACTCAGTAATCTAACCGAGACCAGGTTGTGTGCCCTGCTGTATAAAAGGTGCCTTCCCTATCAGTGGGGTGTACGTGACGCCATGCATCCATGAGGCCACGCTCTGTAAACAGTCCAGACAGGGCCTCTCGAGCGTTGGTATAGTGATGAGGAAGGGCGTTGGAACGGTCCATGGTCCGGCATATAGCTATGTTAAAATCCCCACCCCAAATGACATGTGTGGAACCTAATTTAAGTATGTGTCCCCAGAGAGTGGTAAAATAATCAGGGTTGTCCAAGTTAGGACTATAACTACAAGCTAGGGTGATCAATTGTGTGCCCAATGTACCCCAGAGTATGGAGCTGCGGCGAGAGGGATCGCCGCTGTACGTGCCACCCAGTATGAATGGTGTATTTCTCCTAATATTGTGTAGAGTGCAGCGTGAGTATGTCGAGTAGGAGGAAAACACTTGTGCAGAGGCCCATTTACTGCAGTAGCAGGAAGGACGGCGAAGGTCCATGTGTGTTTCTTGGAGCATAGCTATTTGTATGTGGTGCCTATCTAAATACACTAGTTTTTGTCTCCATTTACGAGGGTCACGAAGACCCCTGACATTCCACGTGAATAATTTGATGCAAGGTTGGTCAGTTTGGGTTGTCATTGCAGGTATGATGAGGCTGTATGGCAAACATATTGTTGTCGAAAGTCAATGTGTCCATTCACATAATGACTGTCATGTCGAGCTGCAGTTGTCCAATATGTAACAGAGCAACAAAAGACGTTCCCATGCCATCCAACTACTAACATCAATGCAACCCCCAACCACAATGGCACCCCAATCGTGCCGGCAAATTGTTGCCCACCCAACATCTCCCAACATCGCGGCCAATCTACTCTAACCAGATTAGGTCAGCAAAGCGAGGGAAAAACAATAATAAAAAACAGAAACATGGGGGATCTCCCATTGGGGGGCGCCAGGGGGGCAATAATCCCTTTCCGTGTTCCAACTCTAACTGTACTGCAGTCCCTGGGTGACAGCCCAATGGGGGGTAGAGTGATGTAGGGGGGAAGGGTGCTTGGTGATGTGTCAGTTAAATCTACCAACAATACAACAAGGCAATTTAAGTATGCAGTTATAACCACAGTCAATGGTCAAAGCCCTTAGGGCACTAATCTGTCCATGACCATTCTTCAGGAGTACTGGTCCATCTGGAGGGGGTTGACAAAGGTCTCTTCAGAGAGAGGTGAGTGATGCATAGGGTAACAGCGTCATGTTACAACATGGCGCAGTTCATCAAGGGCGAGTGTGTTGTTTTTTTTGACAGCTGATCACAGCATGTGACCCATGGCTCCTGTTCAGCCACTGGATGGTGAAGAAGATCTGGAGGTGCGGTCATGGCGCGCTGAGCATTTCGAGACAGCTTTTAGAAAATCTTCCACTTGTTGCGGATTCGTGCAGAAGACTTGTTTGCCATTGTATGTAATCCGAAGCCTCGCAGGATACAGGAGGGCATACTCTATTTGAGCTTGTGAAGTTTCTGCTTAACAGTGAGGAATTTCCAACGTGCCTCCTGTGGCCCAAGAGTGCAATCTGGATAGATGGTGAATGTATGTGGTTTTAGTTTGCGGGCCTCCTGAAGTGCAATATCACAGTCTCGGTAATTAAGAAGTTGGGCAATGATGGGCTCAGGACTTTGCCCGATGGGGGCCACGGGCCTAGGGAGCGATATGCGTGCTCAACCACTAGATGCGGCGAGAAAGAATCCGCACCAAAGGAGCCCTTTAGAAGATGCTCAATATAGTCCTCCATGCGCCCTCTATTCGTGCTCTAAGGTATGCCTATTATATGAACATTGTTGTGACGACTCCTGGTTTCAATATCTTCGTTCTTGGCCGCAATAACTTGCAACGACTTGTCCATTTGCGTTACCTGAGCTTGCATCTGAGAAGTGGTATCTTCGTTCTCGGATATGCAGAGTTCAGCCTCCTTCAATTGCTCATCATGCTTGTCCACTTTTTGTACCAGAAAGTCTAGACGATTGTTCATTGTATCCATCTTCCCCGACAGATCTGATAGACTATGCTGGACAGCCAGGAGCAACATCTTAATGACATCTTCAGGAGCTTGTGAGGGTGGTTGTGTTTTGTCCATATTGGCGGGTTCAGCGTCCACAAAGGCTGATCGCGTCGCTGCCTTTTTGGTTTCAAAGGTCAATCTAGGCTGACGGCATCAGGCTTCCCCATTGCAACTTTCTGCATGTCCAGGCGATGCAACAGTATGAGTGGATAGATGTCACCCAGTCACTAAGCTGGAAGTAATGTTGTTGTTGCAAGCGCAAGCAGCTGCACAGCAGGACAAAGGAAAGGGATGTCACCGGGAGTCAGAATATCGCAGAGAAGCTCAGTGGCGGCAATAAGAAAACCACTGCCTGGAGGCAGGCAACAGAGTGCAATCTCCCGCTCAGTCAGGGCATTTCAAAGTGAGCCGCAGCTTGGGTTCTCACTGCTCGAAAATGCCCCAAACTTCAGCGCGCCACGAGGATTGATGAGTGAGTGTCTGAAAGAAGGCCACACACAGAGTCAAGTGGTTTGGTATAGATGTCTGCTAGTCAATGTCTAAAAACTGACAGGCATTGGTGTTAGCACAGTGGAGATAGCAGTGCTGCTAGTGTCCTGCCGCATAGAAATGGACATGTAGGGTTTGTGGGAGCTGCATTGACATGGAGGGCAGTCGGTGCAGTGTCGCCGAAGCAGGGTAGAGGCAGTGCAGGCCGGTCATAAAGGGCCAGTGTGGGGGAGATATGTTGAGCATTCACTCATCGAGATGTCCCCCGGGTTGGTGCGATGCGCAGCAGGTCCCAAAAAAACGGCATATCAGGCGGCAATATTCCGGGGGGCAGAGGGGTTCCCTGCGCTCCCTCACCCACGCCCCTGCTGCAGTTGTGTGGGGTGAGGAAATGGCGCATCTAGCACGGAGGATGAATGCCCCAGCTTGCATGTGCCTCACTGGCTCTCCGGCGATTACAGATACAGGCGTCTTGAAATGGGAGCGCCAGCAGTGCGACGGAGAGAGAAACAGGCTTGCGTGCGGCAGGGAAGCTCCGGCACGGATCCGCTGCAGGTCAGGCCTATCACCACCTGGGATCCCTGGGGCTCGAGTAGATGCAGCAGCCGACCAGGTCTCCAGTTATGGCGCCTGCAACTGCTCCCACAGCATGTAATTTCCCGTAGGTGGCCGCCTGAAGTGGTGAATGCTGCAGTTTTTTCCCCAGTTTGCCCGGTTGGTCCAGTGAGCAGGTAGACAATGGCAGATTGCAACTATATCTGGTAGATATTAGGATAAATTCCGGATTTCATCACCAAGCTTCCCGAGCCTCATAGGTGTGCGGCCATCTTGGATGTGCGCCACTTGCGCCTCCCTCGTCCGATGCATCACTTCGGTTTTTATCGGAAGCAGCACCAACCAACTACAGTTATATTGCGCTGTAGGGCTTTGTCTGTTTCCTTTAGGGACTACTTGGTTTTTTTTTCTATAAATAATTAGCACAGAGCTCGTCACCAGCGCCGCGCTGTTTATCACTTTCTTCTATACATAATGAGCACAGAGATCGTCACCAGCGACGCGCTGTTTATCACTTTCTTCTATACATAATGAGCATGTAGCTCGTCACCAGCGTCCTTCGATTCACTGCACCGTTGGTTTAAGTTTATTGCAAAAGCTTGTTTTCTTTACTAATAAAACTTGAACATGTATTGCTTACATTTTCGCCAGAAAAGCTTTCAAAACAAACCCAAACATCGTTGAGCGCAAAAAGAATTGTCAATTGCTAAACCACGAAAGGGGGGAGGCCTCGGGTGAAACAGGTGTCTCCAGAGATGTGACTAGGGGCAGAGGATGAGCGGCGGATTCTGGTGACTGGAGGTCTGGCGAGAGCCCAGTGATCACCACTCGGAGCTCCGGACCTCTCCAACATTCCCACCGCTCCATGGTGACAGACGCACGTTTCCGCTCCATGTCCTCCGGGAAGTGGCAGGGCGCCAGCGCCAGCTTTGGGTCACTGACCGGAGAAGAGCCGCAGAGAACCCCATGCACCCCGAACCCTCTTCGGATGGAGCCGCCGGGGGCAGGGGTGATAGCTGGACCCAGGGATCAATCAGCACATGTCGAGGCACCCCGGCATCCGAGCGCCTAGAGTGCGGAAGTGAACTCTAGGCTAACCAGGGATAAGTATGGAAGTAGTGACCATGGGGTAACCATTAAGGTTACATAACCCACTATCCTACATTTCACTGTACTTTATATTGCCACTACGCTACAGTGCAGAGCGCCCAGGGTCGGAACTGTGAATCCCTTTCCAGGTGTAAAGCATGAAAGTAATCTGGAATTTCACAAAGTGTCCAAATCCGCCACTTGGGCAATCTTTGCGCTCTTCCTTCTCTGCAAACTGATGCAGACAAGCACGGATGGTTTAATGCACGTGCATCAGGGCACTTCATTTGGGTTTACAAATCTCGCCTCCATTTCCCTCTGTTTGTATTGGTTCTATTGCTCGCCCATCTGGCTGTGTCAATTTTGATAACGCAAAACCAGAGGGGATGATGGACGGAGTGTTGAACAATGCAAGCACTCACCCCCAGTCAACTGATCTGGGTTTAATCCATCATCATTCTTTAGCTCACTCCACCACCCCAGTTCAGACATGGCCATATGCAAATCAGTCTGACCCTATGCCTCATGGGAACAGTCCAGCCCGAACTGCCAAGCCATGTCTTCCCTGGACCAGAAACAAGCATCCTGGGACCGGTTTCTGGTTAATCAGCCGTCATCAACCAGGCTAGCTTAAATCCAGTGGCAAAGTGAGCAAGGGACCCACGTCTGGGCATACCCTGCCAACTTAGGGTGAACAAAGCAAAAATGAACAAAGAAGGAGGCGACACTGAGCGGGCGTAGAGCGGAGACCCAAGTTCGGAGCACCCTTCTGTAAGCGCTGGTCACCCGGCCTTGACGCGGGCCCAGAGAGCCGGCGCCGACTTTAGAGGTATTGGAGCACTAGCACGGCCAGTAGCCCACGGCGCCCCGCACCCGTCACTGCTCTTAAACAGAGTTGCAAAATGGCGGGCGCATATCACAAGTAGAGCTGGGACAGCACTGCGAAATAAGAATTTTGCGGCTAAAGCTGCGGGCAAGACGGGACACACGGCTGGTCACTGCAGGGAGTGACTGGTGCCCCTGAGCTGTCCCAGGAAACTAAAAAGAATGCCTGGTGGCATTTGGCAGATGCGCTGGGGGACAGCAGACGCAGAAGGGCAGCGGCGCGCCAGGCCTGAGGGGAGACCCACACTGAGTCAAACCTAGTGGAAGCACTGATCCCAGCGGCCCTCAGAGAAAATAGTGGCCGGGATACTTCCGCTGACGATGAGAACTCCTCAGTCATAGAACCACTGAGCCGGAGGTGGGGGCTGTAGCTGCGGCCTCGCAGACAAAAGACTGGGCCTGATAGCTGTAGGAGAGTAGGGTCTGCAATCCTATGGGCACCCCCGATTTTTGCTTTTTGCTTCACTGGTTTACGACTTTCCCTGGCTGTGGGCCTGCTAATCAGACCCACAGCCTAGCTGTTCTCTCTCTAAATTGACAACCATGTACCTTAGGTGCATTTACCAATTGGTACTGGGCCACCTTATCAGTACCTGTACAGCATACCTTAGATATCCAGGGCATAGGTGTACCCAGGGCCTACCAGGGGCTGAAGCATGTATTATGCCACCCCTGGCTGGCCATCTAAACAGACACAACTGGCTGCACGACAGCTGGGGTAAGGTGGTGTAATCACCCTTTGCTTTAGAGATAGTATCCCTATATCTAACCCTAAAATGGACACATATATTCCTATCAGCCACTCCTATGGCAGGCCTTATCAATCCTGAAGGCAGAGTGCTTGGAATTATGTGAGATGGTGCTCTGGCATGAGCTGAGCCCGTTTGCAGCTTGCGGAACCAAGTCCTAATAGCTGTTCCATGATAACGCTATACCATATACTCTTAAGTGCATTATGAACCTCGCGGTCAAATGCTAACTTTGGCATAGCATTATCAAAACATGTCGAGTAAGGTGTCATACGAATTGGAATACTACCCCCTCGCCAATTCTGGCGACGGGGGTAGCATTCCACCCTTCTAGAGGGACACGACATTTATGTAACTGTGAACCCCGGTTAAAGTTAACTCGAGCCTCAGCATCACAAAATGGATGCTGCCACCACAGACACAAGTCTGACCTCCTGCTGCTGGGAGTCCTTCCAGCGAGGGAGGCTCGGACAAAGGGTTTCCTGCCTTCGGAGGTGCTAGCACCACCCCAGACAGGATTTTATGTATTAGGTAGGACAGGGCTGAAAGGAATGAGACATGCCTGGGGCACACAAGGTGTCCCTGTGCATACACCGGTCCAAACCAGTTCCTGGGGCACTCCAGCCCCAGAGCTGGCGCAAGACCGGACAAAGGAAAGGGGGTGTAACCACCCCCCTTCCTGGTCCCACCCAGAGGAGGGACCTAGTTGTAGTGCAGCCCCCTTTAGCTGAATAAAGGTAGGAGCTGGTCCCATTCCAAGTTAGATTAATCTTGACAACTTCCACGAAGAACTCTTGACCTTCGCCCTCCTGAGCATCAGAAGACTGAAGAATCTCCCCTATGGTCAGGGAGTGACCATCCTGCTTCGCAGGCACCATCAAGCTCCTGTGCGGTGTGCTGCAAGTCCTTCCTTCCTGGAACCCGACGACCCAGCTCGACGAGACCCGGACCTCCAGACTCCTCTGACCTCTACCCACATCCACAGCACAGCTCCAAAACCAGCTCGAGCTCCGTGGGTGCGACGAGCAACCTGGCGACGGCCATCTCGACGAAACCTGCACAGCGCTTCCAGCACGACCGCCGAGGGATCCTCGAGTGAGTGCATCGGGGTCTGAGAAGCCCCACACCGACGCAGCTCCTGCACCAAAGACCAGCCCCCCAGCATCCACGAGATCTGCGTGGGGCCCTTTTGCCTGGTTGCTGCTTTTCCTGTTGTCTGGTCACTTGCCGGCTAGCTCTTGACCTCTGAGACGACGACCCGAAGAATTCAACACTGCTGGTCTGGTCCCCCAGACTGGCCCCTGCTTCCTTGTGAAAGAGAAGCACCCCGGACCCCCCTGGTCCGCACCAGACGCCCTCTTTGTTCCACCGCGTGGCTTGCACTGCCAAGGCCTGTTGACCAGATCGACGATCCAACACCGCCATCAGCAGCAGACTACGTGGGACAGCTTGTGCCTCCAGCCTGGTCGTGAAGAACAGCTCCTGGTCCGCGCAGCTACGGAGAGAAGCAACCCTTCCTCCACCTGAACGCGGCGACAGCATCTGGTTCCCTCCTGGTTCCAGCACCGTCACTGGCTAGTGACCGAGACTCTGTCCCCTTCCCTTTCAGGACTTCTCCTTCTAAGTTCCATCCTTGGAACCACCGGACTCCTCCATCTGGCTGCCTGCCAGCAACTTCTTGTTTCAGGCATCATCGGGATCAACGCAGCAAACCCGACACCACTTCAGCCCTATGCACCCGCAGCCTGTGGGTTAGGTAACTAAAGCTTCTAGGTGCTGAAGTCAGTGTTCAGGTCCACTGTTGTTCTCCCTCCATCCAGCCGGGTTCATCCGGAATCCGTAACTTTGTAAACTGTAGCATCCATAGACGTTGTTACGCATCCCGCGTGAGAGTGTCCACTCTGCACGTGAGTCCCGTGGGCCTCCTGCTCCTTACTTACCTAGTTTGTAGTGTAGTCCCAGCGATCCTCCAGCCTCTGGATCTCCTTACAGTACTTTCTTTCCTCGCATTCCATTGTTTTGAGTATATGGTTTGTCGTGCCCCTAAGGCACACGTGTAAATATTGTGCTAACTCGTATTTCTTTCTTAGTATTGTCATGTGCTCAGCCCTCTGATCTCATGAAGAGTTCAGAGGTGTATGTTAGTTAATAAATATCTGTTTATTTTCATAACAACCTGTGTGGTGTCCTTTCATGTGGTATTCAAGGGGTTATATGTGGTAAAACAGCTGGCTTCACATGCCAAAAGAGTTTAGCCTAAAGACTGCTTTTGTCCATGCTACCATTAGGATAGCTGGTCCATAAGGTTGACTTACAACCACTCACCATAAGGGTTGTTTGGACTGATACAAGGTGATCACTAGAACATCATATATCAGGCCAACTTCTCACAATAGCGGAACAGGGCAGCTGCCACCAACATCGAGTTATGCATGGGAGGAATGCGGCATGGATGAGTCCACTTGAGTAGGCAGGCTGGAACATTGTTCAGCTGCGTACTGGCCCACAGATCCACAAGGGGATTCACAGTGGCGGCTACGACTCCATGCCTGGCACGAAAATAACACGGCGTGGTTAGGAGGAGACAGGGCCAAGAGGCAGTAGCATCTGAGGCATCTGAGGTGAGTGAGGAGTTCGATCGCCACCAACACAGTGGGCCCAGGGCACTCAGGTGAAGATATTAACACACAGATAAAGCACTACAGGACAGTGAGAGAGCGGTGTGGCCGCAGGACTGGCTCCTACCCACTCCATAGCGGGAGTGTGCACAACCATGACCTTGGGAACCAGGGACAGCAGGGGAGGCGCACGGAACACGGTGCCAACCATCAATTGGCCGCAGGCCCATCCCGCTGAACGCCGCATAGGGGTAGTGAGTACCTACCTCGACTGCACCATGGGTCGGACCACCAAGAGAGGTGATACTGAGCAGCAAGAGATACCGAGCGATAAAAACTGGGAATCACGCTCACGCTCAGGGTCCAGGAAGGAAGGGGCGACAACCCAAGAGGAGATATCACTCCACGATATCCTACAGGCCACAGAACGATCGCAGACAGCAGTGGAGACCAAGATCCGGGAGGACATGGGTCTCCTACGAGCAGACCACAGGAAGCTGACTGATCAGGTCACTGTCGCAGAAGAGGAGATAGAAAGCCTAAGGCCACCAGTAGCCGCGACTGCTCGCAAAGCCACAGACATAGAAAAAAGAGTCCTGATCCTGGAACAACGTGCAGAGGATGCGGAACACAGGGCCCGCCGAAACAACATCAGGGTCACGGGCCGACCCGAAAAATTGGAGGGGAAAGATATGGTGGCATACCTTGAGCAATGGCTGGGCACAGCTGTGGCAGAAGAGGGGTTGTCAGTATTCTTCACCTTGGAGCGGGCACACAGAGTCCCCGCCCGAGCAATACAACCTGACAGGTCACCGCGGCCAGTGGGGGCCCGCCTCCTATTCTACAAAGATAGAGACCATGCGCTCAGCCAGGTGCGCCTCAAAGGGCAACTCAAGGTGGACAACAGCATTGTATGGAACTTCCCAGATTTTTCCCGGGAGGTACAACAACAGAGAGCATCCTTCATCACAGTCAAAAGGAAACTGCACGAAATGGGGGTGTCCTATTCTATGGTCTTCCCAGCCAACTCCGTATAGTGCGCTCAAGGGGCATTACATTCTTCACTACCCCCCAGGATGTTTGGGACTGGATTGGGGAGCAGGATCCCCGAGGCCTGCAGTGGGAAGCCATAAACCCAATTGAAAAAGACTTGACACGTTCTCCTGACAGAGGAACGACCTCAAAGAACCATCCGATGACTGAGGAGACAAACCGGCCCAGAGCCAGTGCGATTGCAGCGGTGGCCTCGTTGAGCGCAGCGTGCACCTGGGACCCACTTTCGCATTCCGGGGAAGAGCAGAGGGACTCAGACTCCAAAACCAGCTTGAGCTCGGTGGGGGACGCCAGCCAGGCCTTGCCGCATGTAACTCCCAGATCGGCAGACGACCTGATGTGAAGTGGATTGCGCAAGCAAGAGAAGTCAGGACTATATTTAGGGGAGGTGGGGCATGGCATTATTATCGCCCTACACATTGTCAAGAGGGGTTCCTAGGTAATTAACCGAGACCTTTTGTCTTGACAGGCTTTTTGGCTCTATTTCGGAGTGATAAAGACTTTAATCTTGCTCACATCTAGGATATGTATTCCTAGCTTGTGTTGGCTCTTTTAAGCCCTTTCTTCCAGACCTAGAAGAGGATAGTTGCTTTATATGATGATAGATCCCTTACTCTAATCCATCTATTGCCTATTGGCTTTGCCTTTCATTATTTTGCCTATAGTAGAGGTTGGATCCTGTGGTCCTGACTTTATATTACACATTGGTATGGTTTATGTAGGTACTCTGACAGAGCTAAGGGTTATTTCATGCTTCTCAGGCCTACAAGGCCCAGAACTAGAGAGACTGCATTTTGATGGAGCTGAGATGTTTCAAGGGGAAAGGTAATGTTTATAGTTAAGGCTGTTGTGTGCTAGGGGAAAACCAGTCAGGACTGGTTCTTATCCGAGGAATGTGTTTGTCTCTTGGGCCCAGACGTAACATGCAGCTGGCCACTGCGGTTGCGCAAAGAGCTCTGGAGCTAACACAGGAATTTGGTGGGAGGCAGCCCTCGGTTGGAAATTTCCATGAGGGGAGAGGAATCCATATCAGCGAAGTGCAGAAGAGGAGGAGTGTTCAGTTTGGTTCTTGCAGAGTGGAGAGTAGGATGTCTGCTGGAGCTGCAGAGTGCAGTGCAGTTCTATTGGTTTTCTGGAATGGAGAAAGAAGGCAGATGATTGCTGAAGCTGAAGAGAGCAGTACAGAATGCATTAAAGCAGATGGAGGAGTTGAGGCTGTCAGCTGGAGCAATTGAGCCAGAGGCGTGTAGCTGTGGTGACGGAGGGAGAGACAGAGAGAGAGCCCTGATCCCACCAGAGACAGAGAGAAATCTTCCTTCTAATAGGTGAGGTAGTCTAAACTAGTCCACTTTACACTTACACCTTAATCTTGTCTTTATTCCCTAGGCTATTGTATGTCTAATCCTTTCCTTTCAGCGGTGTGTTAAAAGTTCCTGTTAATCAAGAGACCCCGCAGATAACCTTGTCATTATACTGTATGTCTAATCCTTTTCTTTCAGCGGTGTGTTAAAGTTCCTGTTAGTCATAGAGACCCAGCAGATTTGTGTATGTGTATTTTATGTTTATTGTAATAAAGATACCCCAGTTCTTAGTGAACTAGTGTGCATGTGTTGTTCTTATGATAGAGAGCGTTTTTACTCCTGCATACAGTGTGTCCACTATTTCAAAAGCACAGGTAACCTTTTCTTCTAGTCAGATGTTACAGCCAGAACAGATGCTGCCCCTGATCCGGTAAGTCTGAATAATTAGGGAGAGAGAGGAGCCCTTGAGCTAGGGAATAATTGACACTAAGTGATTCGGCCATCCCATAATATTATTGTAGTAGCAAACCCTTAGTGAATAGTGAGAGAGACTTCCCAACATAGAGACAGAGAGCTGAAGGTATTCATAGGAAAGTGGTCGTCATTGGTAAGTGGCGTTAGTGAGAGCACTGATTGTGGTCAGTGTGTAGATCTGCCGGATTGCAGATAGGATTGTAAGTGAGTGAGCACCGGGGGGACACGGTGTGTAATGAGATCGCCTCTAGGGAAAGTGGCGTTAATGGGAACACCAGGTAGGAGACTGGTGCTTAGGTCCGCCGGATTGTGGACCGGATAAAGAGTGAGCACTGGGGCTGCAGCCCAGTGTGTATGGCACGCCGGATTGTGTGTCGAGTGAGCACTGAGGGTAATCAGTGTGTAATGGTAGATAATCAGAACTGCCCCAGGGTAGATTAGTCTGGACCCATGTGGTCGCGAGACTATGAGGTATGAGTGTGGTGTAGGGCATGGATATCCTTAGTAATCAGTGAGTATTCCTATTAATCCCTATAGATTTAGTGGTGTTTCTAATGATATGAGCTTGTATATTGCGTGTTCCCCATCCTCAGGTAGGTACCCAGGTGCCTGGATAGATGGTCCTGAGGAGGGAGGTGGTTACATTCCGGCTGGGTTGGAGGGGCTCTCAGGAGCTGATCCCATCTGGTCCGAGAACCCGGTCGTTACATCTGGCGTAGTCTTGCAGTTTACGAAGCCTGTGTGCCCTGGCCATGTGTTTGGAGAGTTTCCCATATGTTGTGGAAGAGTGCCCTGATCGCCAGTTACATCTGGCATAGTCGGGCAGTTTATGAAGCCTGTGTGACCTATGGGCTTGAACAGTTGCAGTGTGAGGAGATTGCAGTACATCATGGCATTTGGCTTATGCAGGGTGGAAGAAATGCTTTTCATCTTGGTGTTTGAATTGTCAGGCTTGAAGGATGACATTACGTGAGGGAGCCAATTACATCTTTGTGATGGTCCAATTGTACTTGTGTGTGAAAAATGCTTTTAAATTGCCCATTAAATTGCTTGCTGCGTCTGCTTATGCTGTGCAATGTGAAATGTGTTCAATGTAATATGACTTGTGGAGTTCCTTGTAAATAGCTCCTTGTAAATATGCCTTGTGAATAGCGCCATGTAAATGTGGCTTGTGAGGAGTATGTTCTCATTTTGACTTGCTGTGTTCCTTGTGAATTGCGCCTTGAATATATTCCTAGTGAGGAGCATGTTATTTTTTGAACTTGTTGACTTTCTTGTAAATATGGCTTGTGAATAGCGCCATGTAAATGTGGCTTGTGAGGAGTATGTTCTCATTTTGACTTGCTGTGTTCATTGTGAATTGTGCCTTGAATATATTCCTTGTGAGGAGCATGTCATTTTTTGAACTTATTGACATTCTTGTAAATATGGCTTGTGAATAGCGCCATGTGGATATGGCTTGTACAGAGCATGCTATTGTTGTGTTAGGCAGGAGAGAGCTGGATCTCTTTCAAATGCTTGGGGGATTTGTTTTGTAGATGTGTGCACGTGTTATTTGAAAACGTGGAGTGATAAATTCTTGAATTTCCCATGTACTGCAGACATTGGGGAATGATTGTGTTTGACCTGCCAAAGGGTTAATATCTTGGATTGAGATGGCAGTATTTATTTTAACATGCTGTTTAACATGCATGGTTATTTGAGCTGACGCTAAAAGTCAGTGAGTGTTTAGATGAATGATGGTTTGATTTGACTTTCATTGGTTGCTGGGTTCTGCCTATGTGCTTTGCCAGCTTGCTGACGGAATGGTAACATCTTGCGCAGAGAGAAAAGCTGTGTTCATTTAACATTCTTTTTGAAATGCGTCCATGAATTTGTGTGGGTTTGCCTTGGAACTGATGATTTAATGTGTCTGACTCTTAGAGGTCGGTAAGTTATAAATCAACCAGTCGGATTGAAATAAGGGTTTGCACGGAGGATGCTTTAATTAATGCGTTAGCGGTTGTGAAGAACGAAAATATAAAAACAGACCCATCATAGAATGTGCTTTTGATTAGTGAAATGCAACCGTGTGCTTTTAAAAATAAAATGTTTTCTAGTAAACATGATTATTATTTTTCCAATGCAAGCTGAACTTTTTAAAAATGCAAACGTTTCTGATATGTAGCAGACCATTGTGTGAGTGTGCCCACTCAGTTAGAAAAATGACTATTTGTAAAACTGATGAATCTGGCCCTTTTTAATAGATAAATTACAAATGCTTGCACACTAAATTATGACATGTTACCCCTTGTTTTACTTCTCATGTTGTTTTCAAAATAGAAAATGAAATGTGTTTGCATCTAATTATTTTTCCCTTTCAGCAATAGCTGTCTTTATAATAGATTTATTTCAAATTGCTAGCCTATGACTTAGTTGCAAAAAATATGTTCTTATTAATTATTGGTTTTAGGATGCTTTTCATCACGTTTTAATTTTGCTTCAGTTAGTTTGAGAATAGTGGTTCTGGCCTGGGAACAGATCTGTTTTTAAATTCCAAAGAATGTGTTTTTCGGCCTTGAAGTTACCCTGGCTCCCAGAGAAAGCTGTTTTGTAAAGGGAGGGCTTTTCCCTCTTGGAGCGCCGAGCAGTGCCTGTCTTGTTATTATTGGCCATTCTCCAATTCTTCTCCGCGGACAATTGTTGATGTAGAGGGAGTCCTCCAACTGACTCGGGCTTCCTTTGCATGGAGATAAGGGATGCTTGCAATTTGACCAGGCTCTCTCTTCAGTGACTTGGCAGCTGTTCTTAGCTCTCAGAGTTTTCAAAGGGTGCAGGAACCGCCCGGTGGGTGACATCACGAAGAAAGGGGAAGGCAGTGTAGAGAAAAAAACTTGATGAGCCGCAGAGAAATGTTTATGTAAAGGGGGGTCAAGTCGCTCTTCCTTGCTGTCGGCGCAGACAGCTTCATTGCCTTCAGATAAGGGATCCTTGTACATGCAGAATAATTGGCAGACGCTTGGCCCTTGGAGTTAGATAAATACAGTAGGCCTGGGTGAGCTTCCCTGACTAGAGATTAGAGATGCTTGGACAGAATGGTTGGCAGCAGCTTTGCTCCTCCAATGAGCTCAGCGTTGGCAGTGATTCAATTTTACATCGCAGTGTAGCCCGGCTCCTGTTTGGAGCTGATTCAAAACTCTGAGCGCGAACATCTTTGTGAAGGGAGGGGCTGTCTCTCAGAGGATTAGGGAGTTGCTAGGCCCCAGCCCTTCTGGCTGTGTATGACAAAATTGGATTTTGCCCAAACAAATTTAAAAGAATATGATTTAAATTATTCCTTGAATTCAGAATAATGTTTTTTATTAATTAGGATGTTTCTTTCGACAATGAAAAGCACTTGGGGTGCTTTTTAAATGGAAAATGTATTTTTGCTAGATTAATGATACTTGTTTTTTCGTTTCAGGTTGTTGGGTTGTGGTGTTTGGTGTGTGCGTCGGCCCACCCCCCTCCCACTCCCTTTGTTATTTTACTTTTTTGTTTAAATTTTTTTATGTTAGTTTGTTATTTTTGGAAGATGGAACCAGACCAGACCGGATTGGTGGCGGATGAACGGCGGAAGCTGGTGACTGGAGGATGTGCTTCCTTGGTACCGGATACAGATGAAGATGAAGGGTGGTGACCTACACTGATGAATCCACAATTGACTGCCTTGAACCCCAAAATTATGCTAAAAGAACTCTTATATTGACTGAACTCTATAGTTGGCTGCCTCAGCAGTCAGGTTTAAACCCCATACAATATCTTTGGATATACTAAAAAAAAAATATATATATATATATTTTTGACAAAGCCAAAAGTCCCATCTTTTAAAAAGTGAACTGAATTTCTGAAATAATTATGTTTCCAACAGAAGAAGTCATTTTTTCCCCATATTTTTTATTTCAGATGGACATTATCACAAACAGGCCCCACTTTTAAATTTCTCATGGTTTTGATGTTTATGCAGTGATATATTTTGCCTTTAGTATGCTATGCTATTCTACACTTGTTTATTTTTCACCTATTATAGTTTTCCTGTTTTCTACAAAACAGTTTTTGCTAATGTAAGAAATGTAATCTTTTAACACCTTGGCTGCTAGGGGTTTTCCCGCTGGGTGCTGGATCCTTTGAGATCCCATTGTTTGTGACAAAGCCAGCTCGTCATAAGCACAGGGCAGGTAAAGCCCATGACAAGCTGGCTTTGTCATCAGCACTGAAGGGGTTAAATGGTGGTGCACACATGTGTTCCACAGTGTGATACAGTGAGAAACTAGGTGCTAACTGTTTTGTGATATTGTGTCCTTTCACCACACTTAGATAATTTTCTTTGACCTATTGCTTGATATGCATAGTGCTACACCAGCTATTTTGTAGGAATGGGGTTATCTTTATTTTCCTGTTGTTACACTTTCACTTTGATTGATCCAAGGGTGGTTACCCTAGACTTTAAGTTGTCCTGGGAGGTGTGTCTTTTAGTATGGTTATGTCCTACATCTATTAGTATTGTTTGCCCAGACCTTGAGGACCGTTTGTCATGTTTATTTGTCAAATTTCACCAGATTCTTTCTTAAGTTGACCAAAGTAGGTAGGCCTCATTTAGGCCCATTGTTATTTTTATTCCACACACATGGCCCTACACCAATAGATTTCATGAATTATCATTAGCTTAAGTTGACCAAAGTAGGTAGGCCTCATTTAGGCCCTTTGTTGTTTTATCATTAGAAGTTGAAGTACATTTAGTTCTTAAGTTGACCGAAGTAGGTAGGCCCCATTTAGGCCCCTTGCTATTTTCATTCCACAAACAAGTCCCTACATCAATAGTTTCATCAGTTATCACTAGAAGTTGAGGCACATTTAGTTCGAGGGTGCTTTAGTTGATTTCTGTTGTTATCAGATCAATCTTAGATATGTTTCAGCATTCAGGTCAAGGGTGCTTTGATTTGTTTTCAGTTGGTTGTTAGATTTGTATTCCCTACATTAAGTTTCAGGTGGAATTTCCTTAAGTTGTCATTCATTTTAGAGAGTTTTTTGGTTTTTGGTTTTGTTGATAGATTATGTTGATGTTTGTTTACTTGGATGTTGTTGTTTATAGATGTTCGCAAGATAAAGTCTAAGGGTGGAATGTCTTGACAGACTTTTTGGCTCTATTTCGGAGTGATAAAGACTTTAATCTTGCTCACATCTAGGATATGTATTCCTAGCTTGTGTTGGCTCTTTTAAGCCCTTTCTTCCAGACCTAGAAGAGGATAGTTGCTTTATATGATGATAGATCCCTTACTCTAATCCATCTATTGCCTATTGGCTTTGCCTTTCATTATTTTGCCTATAGTAGAGGTTGGATCCTGTGGTCCTGACTTTATATTACACATTGGTATGGTTTATGTAGGTACTCTGACAGAACTAAGGGTTATTTCATCCTTCTCAGGCCTACATGGCCCAGAACTAGAGAGACTCCATTTTGATGGAGCTGAGATGTTTCAAGGGCAAAGGTAATGTTTATAGTTAAGGCTGTTGTGTGCTAGGGGAAAACCAGTCAGGACTGGTTCTTATCCGAGGAATGTGTTTGTCTCTTGGGCCCAGACGTAACATGCAGCTGGCCACTGCGGTTGCGCAAAGAGCTCTGGAGCTAACACAGGAATTTGGTGGGAGGCAGCCCTCGGTTGGAAATTTCCATGAGGGGAGAGGAATCCATATCAGCGAAGTGCAGAAGAGGAGGAGTGTTCAGTTTGGTTCTTGCAGAGTGGAGAGTAGGATGTCTGCTGGAGCTGCAGAGTGCAGTGCAGTTCTATTGGTTTTCTGGAATGGAGAAAGAAGGCAGATGATTGCTGAAGCTGAAGAGAGCAGTACAGAATGCATTAAAGCAGATGGAGGAGTTGAGGCTGTCAGCTGGAGCAATTGAGCCAGAGGCGTGTAGCTGTGGTGACGGAGGGAGAGACAGAGAGAGAGCCCTGATCCCACCAGAGACAGAGAGAAATCTTCCTTCTAATAGGTGAGGTAGTCTAAACTAGTCCACTTTACACTTACACCTTAATCTTGTCTTTATTCCCTAGGCTATTGTATGTCTAATCCTTTCCTTTCAGCGGTGTGTTAAAAGTTCCTGTTAATCAAGAGACCCCACAGATAACCTTGTCATTATACTGTATGTCTAATCCTTTTCTTTCAGCGGTGTGTTAAAGTTCCTGTTAGTCATAGAGACCCCGCAGATTTGTGTATGTGTATTTTATGTTTATTGTAATAAAGATACCCCAGTTCTTAGTGAACTAGTGTGCATGTGTTGTTCTTATGATAGAGAGCGTTTTTACTCCTGCATACAGTGTGTCCACTATTTCAAAAGCACAGGTAACCTTTTCTTCTAGTCAGATGTTACAGCCAGAACAGATGCTGCCCCTGATCCGGTAAGTCTGAATAATTAGGGAGAGAGAGGAGCCCTTGAGCTAGGGAATAATTGACACTAAGTGATTCGGCCATCCCATAATATTATTGTAGTAGCAAACCCTTAGTGAATAGTGAGAGAGACTTCCCAACATAGAGACAGAGAGCTGAAGGTATTCATAGGAAAGTGGTCGTCATTGGTAAGTGGCGTTAGTGAGAGCACTGATTGTGGTCAGTGTGTAGATCTGCCGGATTGCAGATCGGATTGTAAGTGAGTGAGCACCGGGGGGACACGGTGTGTAATAAGATCGCCTCTAGGGAAAGTGGCGTTAATGGGAACACCAGGTAGGAGACTGGTGCTTAGGTCCGCCGGATTGTGGACCGGATAAAGAGTGAGCACTGGGGCTGCAGCCCAGTGTGTATGGCACGCCGGATTGTGTGTAGAGTGAGCACTGAGGGTAATCAGTGTGTAATGGTAGATAATCAGAACTGCCCCAGGGTAGATTAGTCTGGACCCATGTGGTCGCGAGACTATGAGGTATGAGTGTGGTGTAGGGCATGGATATCCTTAGTAATCAGTGAGTATTCCTAGTAATCCCTATAGATTTAGTGGTGTTTCTAATGATATGAGCTTGTATATTGCGTGTTCCCCATCCTCAGGTAGGTACCCAGGTGCCTGGATAGATGGTCCTGAGGAGGGAGGTGGTTACGTTCCGGCTGGGTTGGAGGGGCTCTCAGGAGCTGATCCCATCTGGTCCGAGAACCCGGTCGTTACACCTTTACACTGGAGGGGAGGATCCGGGGGGGGCGGAGAGGAAGGCTGCCCTCCAGGCGGACATTGGCCTACCCACCACTTCCGAACACTGACTGTTCAGGCACTAGTATGCAAGGTTTGGATGGGGGAGACGTTCTCACTTGTCCTGGGGAGGGGGAGTTGGGATGTTTTTTTAAGTTCTAGTTGGGGCACTTCTGTCTTTCACAATGGGGGATCAAGAGGTATTATGTGAAGGCCCGCATTCTACGATATTGGATGCCGGGTACAGGGCAGGGCAGGGTAGGCTAGACTGAGGTGGAGAGGCTAAATTACAATGCCCACGCAGACAGAATATAATCTTCTTTCCTGGAATATTCGGGGGATGCACTCGATGCATAAACAATTGAAAATCTTCTCACAGCTGAATAGATGGGGGTTCACATAGCAATGCTGCAAGAGACACATACACTAGCATCAGAGGGGAGGCATTACATCATAGGTGGAAAGGCCTGTCATATTATACCACGTACTCCGCATTTGCCAGAGAGGTCATGATTTGGATCAGGGCAGGCGTCCCCTTCCAACACACTGCTCACAAGGTAGACCCAGAGGGCCGATATGTGGTGGTCACAGGGCGCCTCGACAGACAGGACATCACACTTACCAATGTCTACGGCCTGAATACGGATCAGGGGGCGTTCTTTGAGCACTTATCGGGGGCACTGGCTTCATATATGATGGGGGCAGTTATCATGGGGGGGAGACTTTAACTGTATAGCAGACCCAGTCCTGGATCACTCACACCCACCACTTCATGATGCCCCAGTACATAGGATGGCTAGGATGTTTAGGGAATGGCAATCCCATTAGGGACTGGCGGACACGTGGCGACGGATGCACCCAGGGGACAGGGAGTACTCCCACCTCTCTCATGTACATGACTTACACGTCTGACTAGATACCTTAATATGCTCACCAGATATGCAAACCAACTTCACAAGGCAGAATACCTCACCTGAACGGTGTCAGACTACAATCCTCTGTTATTCCGACTACAATGGGGGCACAAATGTCAGTCCATTCCCTCCTGGCGCCTCAAGCCAGAGGCACTTGAGGACCAAGTATTCCGCCATGAGATTAAGGAGCAAATCACCACATGCTTCATGGACAATGCACACTCTACGGACTCCAGGGTGACCGAATGGGAGGCCTTTAAGGCAGTAATTAGGGGGCGTTACGTGGCATTATCCATAAGGGTGCGACGTACACTACTGACGGACGTCGAAAGGGCAGACCGAGTGTTGACGGAAGTGGAATGCAGACGCCTGAATAATCCGGACCTACGGCAGGAATTGCTCTAAGCGAAAGAAGAAGTGGCAGTACAGGAAGAGCGATTGCGGTGTTTCGATTACCGGGCATATAAGGACAGAACACACACGGAGAGAGATAAGGCGGGTAGATTTCTGGCATGGCTTGCTACCGCTACCCGTAGGGAGCATGCAATACTAGAACTGACTTGGCAGTCCAGGCAGTAGTGTTTTGTGAACGTGTGCAGAGATGCCCAAGTAGCTGCCTGACTGATCTCATTGAGGGGGACTCCCCATCTTAAAGCAGTGGTAGCTGTTGTCGCCCCGGTAGAATGGGCACACAGTCCCACTGGAGGCTCCTTCTTTGCCAAATAGTAGCAAGCTTCAATGCACAAAATGACCCACCTAGAGATGGTCCGCTTGTGCACCGCCTGACCTTTTTTGGCACCTGCATAGCCGATAAAGAGCTGGTCATCCACCTGGAATTGCTTGGTGCGATCCAAATAAAATGAAAGCGCACGGTTTGAATCCAAGCGGTGGAGCCTCTCTTCCTCCTTAGAAGGATGTGGAGGTGGAAAAAAAGGTGGGCAAAGTGAGTGTCTGACCAATTTGGAGAGAAGTAACCACTTTGAGAAGAAAAGAGGGTCGAGTTCGAAGGGCAACCTTGTCCGCATGAACCGCCAGAAAATAAGGTTTTCAGGAAAGAGCCTGGAGCTCACTCACCCTGTGAGCAGAGGTGATGGCAACCAGAAAGGCAGTCTTTAAAGTGAGAAGTCTGAGAGGACAGTTATGTAGCGGCTCAAAAGGAGCGCACATAAGATAAGAAACAGCCAAGTTCAAGTCCCACTGAAAAAAAGATGAGTAATGCCCTTAAGAAAGCGATTAACAACCAGGGACTTGAAAAGAGAAGGCTGATCAGGAAGCCTAATAAAGGCTGAAATAGCTGAGAGATAGCCCTTAAGAGTGCTCAGAGCACAGCCCTGCTGGGCCAAAGAAAGGAGAAACAAGCGAACCTCAGAAAGGGAATCAACAGCCTTTGCTGCTCACCATGACACAAATGTGTTCCATCTGCAGGCATATACGTCTTAGTGGAGGGATGCCTGGCTGCCAAGATAACATCACAGACTTCGGGAGGAAGGTCGACGGCTGTCAACTGTCGCCGCTCAATCTCCACGCAAGGAGGTGGAGGCTGGACAGGTTCAGGTGGTGGACCGTCCTCTGATGCTGCGGCAGAAGATCCGTCTGAAGAGGCAGTCTGATCGGAGGATCGAAGGCCATGTGTAATAGCTCAGGATACCAGACTCTTTGTGCCCAATCGGGAGCCACAAGAATGACTTGGGCCCGGTCGCGCCTGATCTTCTTCAGCACTCTGGGCAAAAGTGATATAGGGGAAAGGCGTATAGAAGACCGCAACTCCACTCGCAGCAAAAAGCGTCACCTAGCGAGTGTCGCCTTGGAAATTCCGAAGCGTGTTGTCTTCTGTGGCGAATACATCTAACCAAGGCCCACCCAGCTGCTGAAATAGACCTTGCCATTCGTGATCCATCATGCATCTATGTCTGATTTCGTCCAGCCTGCCGTCAGTGAACCTGCCCGGTGCTGAACCACCAGGGATATATCCTGATGTTCTAGCCATGTCCAGAGATGGAGAGTCTCTTGACATAGGGTCCAATGCCCCACCCTGCCCTGTTTGTTGCAGTACCCCATGGTGGTGGTATTGTCTGTAAACACCTGCACTACTCTTCCCCAGATAGAGGGAAGGAACACTTTTAGCGCAATACGGATCGCCCGGAGCTCCAGAAGGTTGATGTGGAGACTAAACTCCGCCGGAGACCAGAGGCCTCTGATCTCCGCCTCTCCCATGTGGCCGCCCCACCCCAGAAGTGATGCTTCAATCACCACTGTGAACTCCGGCTGTGGAAGGGAGATGGATCTTCCGTTGAACCAATCCTGGTTCGTTAGCCACCACTGCAATTGTCATGCAGTGCCCTCCGAGATCTGAACGCAATAGGACAGATTGCCCTGATGTTGTGCTCACTGGAACTGCAGGTCCCGCTGCTGAGCCCGTATATGCCACCTGGCATGATCTACCAGCAGGATCCAGGAGGCCATAGGCTCAGAAGCCTCAGGGTCATTCTGCCCGAAACCCGGGATAGAGGCTGAGAGATCAGAATCATAGCCCGAATATCCCAGACTCGCTGCACGGGATGATAAACCCGTAACTGCATCGTGTCCAGAACCGCTCAGATGAAAAGGACTTCTGAGAGGGGAGTCAGGTGTGACTTTGACACGTTCACAGTGAATCCCAGCGAGTGCAGGCGGTCCGCCGTAGTCTGGAGGTGAGTGACGTCTGCCTGGGGCGAGCCCACCTTCAATTGCCAATCGTAGAGATAGGGGAAGACTGGAACCGCTGATCTGCGCAGATGAGCTGCGACCACCGCTATCACTTTTGCTCTGGTAAGGCCAAAAGGGGGCACGGTAAACTGAAAGTGCTCATGGCCTACCGTGAACCGCAGGAAACGCTGGTGAGCCGGCAGGATGGGGATGTGAATGTAAGCGTCCAACGCTACCATCCAGTCTCCAGTGTCAAGGGCAGACAGGACCTGAGCTAGCGTCAACATTTTGATCTTCTCCTTCCGGAGGAAGCGGTTCACGTTCCTGAGATCCAAGATAGGACGCAGACCTTTGTCCTTCTTGGGCACCAGAAAGTAGTGGGAATAGCAATCAAGACCTACTTATGGGTCAGGAACTCGCTCAATGGCTCCCTTGGCCAAGAGAGGCGTAACTTCCTTTTGGAGAAGGGTCAAATGATCCTCTGACATTTGATGGCACTGAGGTGGCATGTCTGGGGGGCAGTCTCAAAGGGGAGGGAGAAGCCCCATCAGACTATCTGCAAAATCCTCCGGTCTGACGTGATGGTGCGCCAATGGGGGAGGTGAAGGTAAATCCTGCCGCCCACTGGCAATTGGTGGCCCTGAAAGGTCGGACTACGAGGGTTTGGAGGCTGCTGCAGAGGGGCGGGGGTGGACTGGCCTACTCGCTGGCCCCCAGACTCATGGTGGTGGGTCCCACTTCCCCGGCCACACAGGGGTTGAACAGCTTGCGCCGGTCTGTGACACTGGGTGAACTTGGTGGGGCACCCCTTCCGTAGCCACTAAATGGGCGAAAAGCAGACTGGCCTGGGCGGGTGGTGAAAAGGCCCAAGTACCTGGCCGTAGCCCGAGAGTCCTTGAAAGGCTCTAGTGTGTTGTCTGCTTTGTCCCCAAACAGGCGACGCTCATCAAACGGCATGTCCATTAGGGTAGCTTGGACATCCCCCAAAAAACCAGTCGACCTCAGCCAGGTGTAGCATCAAAGGGCTACCGACGTTGAAATAATCCTGCCTAGCAAGTCTGCGGTGTCCAATCCACATCGAATGGTGAACTTGGCTGTGTCTATCCCCTCAGCAACTGCATGGGAGAACAAGGCCAAGGCCTCCTCCGGGCACTGGGCCAGCACCTGAGCTACTGTGTCCCACAAAGAGTGGGTGCAACGGCCCAACAGACATGCGGTGTTTACCGTCCGCAGTCTCAAGCTGGAGGAAGAAAACATCTTCTTTCCTAGATGGTTCAGCTTTTTGGATTCTCTATTAGGTGGAGTGTTAGGGAATGCGCCTTTGGACGTTGAGGCAGGGACCACCAAGCTCTCAGAAGTGGGGTGTTGGTAAAGTACGTGGGGTTGCCCAGAGCCGAGCTGTGGCGTTGGGCAATCCTCCTGTCCACAGGAGCCTCTGTTTTGGGCCTGGACCAAGTGCCTAAAAAGGTAGTCAGCTAGGGCTTCATTAAACGGCAGCAGGAGCTCCGAAAAGCCTGAAGCCGGTTGAAGCACCTCTGTCCAGAGGTTAGTCCTGACCGCCACCGTAGGTAGCTCGGCCGCCCTACGCAACACCACTGCATAAGAAGCTCCCTCCTCCGTAGCCACGGTAGGAGGAGACAGCATACCAAGGTCTGGGGAGGTATCGAAACCACTGGCATCCCTCAACTCCAGTCCTGATCACACTCCAACTGGTCTGTTAAAGGGACTCCAGACCCCTCCCAGTCCTTCTCACCCTCCTCTAGTTGCCAATCTGGCCTAAAAGAACCAGGGTGGAACATGGAAAAGTACCCGACGGCGCTAAATCCAGTGTTGGTCGACGTCGGTCTGGCTCCGTGTCCACGTCGAGGGTGGAGGTCGGGGTTGACGCCGGCTGGGGACACAACCGGCATTGGCTGCGGGCGTGGTCCCGGTTGAATCACATAATCTAAACAAAATTCACAATATAAAAATGTATCTGATATTTGTTCCTCTCTTATAAATATATTTCCAGATAACCAACTGTGACTCCTGAGGAAGGCGTTTTCTGCCGAAACGCGCGTCGAGTTTTTATTCATTCCTGTACTTTAGGCACCACCTATGATTTAGGGTGTCCTTTTTATTGAATAGTGTTTAATTCTCGTTTATTTTATATTTTGATGTATTAAATGTATATGTTTTGATTGTATATATTATGATTCCTGTTTGAGCTTATCATATAGTCTGATTTTTGTTCAGGTTCTATATGATTTTTAATATGTTAATTAAAAACATGTTTTTTTATATAATTTTACCTTTTGAATGTTCCTTTCACTAGTGGGTCAGATTAATTGTTTGCCTATTCATTAGACGGCCTAGGATATTTTGCTCACATACGCCGGTTGAATCAGTGCCAGTGGAGGTGTTATGAGGTTGAACGGCGCCAATCTGGATCCAGGCCTGGATTCAAAGGGACCCTGCAGTGCCAAGGCCGAAGCTGCCAAAAGCCCAGGGACCTCAGCCAAGTCCACGGGCCCGAAGGCGCGCCAGTGAAGACGCGCTACCCATAGATGGCATGCATTGCTTCGTAAAAACTGCGAAGCTGGGAAGGGTTGCTCCGGTTCTCGGAAAGAGAGGGAGACTCGGAGCTGACATTTCGGGCTCCGTACGCGAAGCTGTGGGAGGGGCACCACCCTCATCCCTCGTGTCGTCGGCTGACGGATGGGGAGAAGTCACAGAGCGAAGATGCTTCTTCGACTTTTTCTTGTGCTTCAACTCAAAACGGTGTAGACAAGTCATCAAAAAAGTCAGTCAAAAAGTGACTGGCGGTACCACTCTCTCCGGATCTGCGCTGGTTGGCCCGGAAAAAGCAATAACTGACGTCAGCACGCAAGGGCGGTGTCCAAGTAGCTACCGCAACATCATCCCGGCTTAAACGACGAACGTGGAGCTGACCGACGCCACCTTTCGACGTGCAGGGGTACAGCTGATGGAAAAATTCTCCGGATTAAGGCTGACGCTATGGGGTAATTCTAAAGGTAAGGAATCTATTACCAATTGTCTCTTTCAGATATGGAACGTTCAGTGTGACAAAGAGTTTGTGATGTTTAACAAGTGTCTCAAAATTTGCAGAATTTTGTGCTGTAACCACAGAGTCCAAAACAACAGTTGATTGACAGAATGCAGAACAATGTCATACATTCACCCCAGTACAGAGATCTGGGCCTAAATCCATAGTTTTTTTGCACTCCACACCACCCCAGTTCAGACATGACCATATGCAAATCAGCCTTGTCCCTGTGCCTCATGGGAACAGTCCAGCCCGAACTGCCAAGCCATGTCTTTCCTGGACCGGAATCAAGCATCCTAGGACCAGTTTCTGGCTATCAGCCGTCTTCAGCCAGGATAGATTGACTCCAGTGGTGTGGAGAGCATGGGACTCACGTCTGAGCATACCCATCCCACTCAGGCTGACAAATTCAAAACAACAGTTGATGGACAGAATGCAGAACAATGCCATACATTCACCCCAGTACAGAGATCTGGGCCTAAATCCATTGTTTTTTTGCACTCCACACCACCCCAGTTCAGACATGGCCATATGCAAATCAGCCTTGACCCTGTGCCTCATGGGAACAGTCCAGCCCGAACTGCCAAGCCATGTCTTTCCTGGACCGGAATCAAGCATCCTAGAACCGGTTTCTGGCTATCAGCCGTCCTCAGCCAGGATAGCTTGACTCCAGTGGTGTGGAGAGCATGGGATTCATGTCTGAGCATACCCATCCCACTCGGGGTGACAAATGCAAAATAACAGTTGATGGACAGAATGCAGAACAATGTCATACATTCACCCCAGTACAGAGATCTGGGCCTAAATCCATCGTTTTCTTGCACGCCACACCACCCCAGTTCAGACATGGCCATATGCAAATCAGCCTTGACCCTGTGCCTCATGGGAACAGTCCAGCCCGAACTGCCAAGCCATGTCTTTCCTGGACCGGAATCAAGCATCCTAGAACCGGTTTCTGGCTATCAGCCGTCTTCAGCCAGGATAGCTTGACTCCAGTGGTGTGGAGAGCATGGGACCCATGTCTGAGCATACCCATCCCACTCGGGGTGACAAATGCAAAATAACAGTTGATGGACAGAATGCAGAACAATGTCATACATTCACCTCAGTACAGAGATCTGGGCCTAAATCCATCGTTTTTTTGCACTCCACACCACCCCAGTTCAGACATGGCCATATGCAAATCAACCTTGACCCTGTGCCTCATGGGAACAGTCCAGCCCGAACTGCCAAGCCATGTCTTTCCTGGACCGGAATCAAGCACCACAGATTCCAGCATATAAGGGCTATTTTGAGGCAATGAAGCAACAAAAGCACTACTTCGTATGCCGCTCAAGCCCTGAAAGTTCTGTAAAAAAAGATTTAACTATTTAAAAAGAGGCTCTTGCAGATTTTTGTGTAGTAAAGAAATTAAAAAAAACCTCTTGTGGGGTCGATTTTGAAATGTATACTGATCAGAATCCACTGAAAGACAGTTTTGGGAATAGGAGTTAGATGCAGTGTCTTCTCTGTTCTGTAAGAGGTCTACAAAATGTTTTTTCTAATGTCATAATTATTCTAGGCATCAAGAACAAGGCTTCTGATTGTCAATGTAGATGAATTGGAAAGAAGGACATTGGAACACATGTCAAGAAGGACTGATGGTCAACTGACAGTCTCATGTTGTGTAAAGTCACAGAAGGATGTGCTACTGAAGTAGTTTGGTTGGAAGAGTTAGTCAAAGATCAAGAGCTGAAGAAAGTCTGTGGTCATGCGGAAAAGGCTGTCTCAAGGGGAACATCAAAATATTTGGTAATCAAAGATGAGCTTTCTTTGTAAGATGACTTTATTTAGAGAGGCACAACAGTTACCGTCCGGAAGTGTAAACTCATGTGTTATCTATCTATCTCCCAGGGATGTTAGATATCTGTAAGACATGGGGAAAGTTGCAGGGTGGCTGGACATGAATGTACAAGTTGAGAGTGGGTAATACAAGAGGGGTTTAATGGTATGCAGGCTGATTAGGTATAGAAGACAAGAACCCCGCCAGTGGTATGAAGGTTTATTCCATCAGATTAGTAGGTGGAAGCAGCCTTTCATTTTTCTGTTCCCCATACAGTATGTTCTCTGGGTGGCAAGAAGCCACAGTTCATAATTAAATTACATCAAGATGTGTGATACAGTTCTTAGCAGGTTTATTCCACAGAGATGGCAGCCCCTGAAATATATTGATTGACTATAATGTTCAGTTCACTTCAAATAAAAATAATTTTTTATGAAAAAAGGTATTGGTCACAAAATATGCTCACTGTATATCCAACAAGCCTATGGCAAGGGTTCAACAGAACATTGCAACATAGTATCTAATAAGCCAACAGTGTGGTAGGGGAGTTTTATAAAGTGCGAACTTGCCCCAAAGGTATCAGGTATCAGAGAGCTTTACGTAGCACCAGTTGCGTTACATAAGGACACATTCATGTTTGTTAGGCGAGGGGAGATTAAGTGATTTGCCCAGAATCACAGGATGTTCAGCATCATTACCGAGGCTTGAACCCAGTTCCCCAGAATCGAGGTTGACCGCCCTAGCCGTTAGGCCAACTCTTCTCCCTGGTTCATCTGGCTCCATTTGATTTTTTATCCATTGGAGCAGTGAATTGTTTGGGATTTTCATCCCACCCAAAGTACCTCATTTCGGGTTAGACAAGATTATGTCATAACTGAATAACTACTGCGTTTTAAAGTCATTTGAATCTTGAATTCTAGTAACAATTAAAACATTCTTATTAATGCAGAGGTGAAGGCTTATAGGGAACAGCAGACCGCCATCTATCTATTTGTCCTCCTTCAATGTGAACTTTTTTAAAGGAGCCTATGTCTCTTAAAAGAGGCATCTGGTGTTTTGTAGAAACATTTATTTTCACTTTGCAGGATAGACATCGGGGAGCGGGCAATGTTCCTTTGAACCACTATCTGCTTCTGTCAAGGTTCCCCAACATGGTTCCCAATAGGGAAACTCTCCCACATCTACCACCCAACTTGGGTGTTGTTAACTGATCAATAGTTTGTGACCACAATGGCGCTTACAAACCACAATTCTCCAAAAGGATCAGGTCACCCATGTCCCGCCCCTCCCATTTGCAATTCATGAGGGAGTCACAGAGGCACTTTTGTAAGTCAGAAAACTTTACAGACTCACACAATTGATTTTATATTGCAAAATAACTTTATACAGCTGCCCCATAATTCACAGAATGAGGCCAAAAGTTTATCCAGTACCTGGTCTGTCATGCCAGTGTGGTTGAAATATAAACAGACATTTTCAAGTGACAACAGTCACTTGACTCTGCCCGCACTGCAAATGGCAAGATTCCGTTTGCAAAAATTAATCAACAGTTTAATATTTACTCTGTTGACATTTTTAAAGTGTTAAACACTCATTAGAACATAAGACATGTACAAAATACGTTGACAATCCTCTTTTTATGAACCTTTTGAATGTGTTCACTACCAAAAACATTAACATTTCAACTAATATGAGAACACCTATTCATGTACACAAACATTTATCAATGATGAATATTAAATCAATATTGCTGCTGCTTCAAATCCCAACGCATTTCGGGCATGACTCCCTTCTTCAGGGGAACTGTAAAGAAATATTAGAGATTTTTTTTTTTCAGAACATGCTATTCTTCAGCACATTGAATGGCATAAACAGTCACCATCTGTATACAATGTTTGATACCAGATTTGCTAAACTGGATCTAGTGACGTGACCAACACCAAGTGAACAAAATCAAAAAAGTGAAAAAAAACTTGCAACCCCTATGTTTTTGGAGCCAGCGTCATCAAATCTACTTACCAACAATATCATAGTCAAAGTCAAATACCTTCGTCGGTTCGGCTAATAAAGTGTCTGTATAAATACAGCAATCTTCATCAACCAGCTAGTTTGCGCAACCAAGTTCTGAGACTAATAACTCTAAATATAAACAACTGGATTCCTCCCTCTCTACCTTTAGAATAAGTACAGAAAACCAAACAAATCGCATAATAGTCCGTGTTGTTAAAAACTATCTTAGTCCAATAACAATCTCACTCAAAGCATCTCGGTCAAACTGCCGTCATACCTGTTAGTGGCACGTAACCAGAGTCAAATGAGCCCTGTGAATTCAAACAAGAACCTTGTAAATCATAGCGCTCGCATTGTTTTGACCGATAACATTGCTTGTACTAGTTTTCAGATTAAATACCTCTAGATACAGCAAGGCTCTTCAGATGTCAGTACAGGTGAATTCAAATCCGTGTGAAACAACCACGATGAACTACTCCTTCTCTTGTGCACTCATTGTAGCCTTGAACAGTCTGAAGTGAAGTCCAATCTGATAAAACAGTCCAATATCTGATGATGAAGAACAATAGTTACTTACCTGTAAACAGGTGGTTCTCCAGTATTGGTGTCTTTCATAGATTCACATGCCTGAATCATTCCCCGTCGTCGGAGTGGGAGTCCCACGGTACATAAAAAAGTAATAGTATGCCAAAAATATATAGCAACTACCAGTTATACTAAACCAGGAAGTAAAGTAGCCCCAGCTACAGTAGAAAAAACTTCCACATTAGTGACCATCCCTGTCATTTTGTATAGCCCAAACTGCAGCCAATCAGGCGACAGCACCCACCAGAAGGTTCTCCCCAGAGGCTCAGGCTGTCAGATTTTCTCGCACGGAGTGATAGTAAACCAATGTATCCTAAGAGCCTCTGAAGGGGAGGTGGGCGGGTGCATGTGAATCTATGAAAGACACCAATACTGGAGAACCACCTGTTTACAGGTAAGTAACTATTGTTCTTCTCCAGTATTAGGGGTGTCTTTCATAGATTCACATGCCTGAATCAGAGTAGATAGCAGTAAATATCCTTGCTAGGCAGACGCCATAGTAACCCAGCTTGTAAAATTGTGCACATTATCATGAAATATATAAAATGCATTACCATAGCCCGAAGCATGATAAAATGCCTCTAGTGAAGAATGTTCACACTGAAAACGGTATCATAAGCGTCTGACTGCAGGAAAAAAGGAGGTGGGAACAGAGGCTCACCTTAGTTGAAAAGATTACATAGAACTGCTTGACACATGTAAACATCGGTCTCACTGGCTGCAACCAACAGTAGTGATTGGTGAAAGCATGCCTGCTAACCTAGGTTGTCACTCTGCCGATGTGCTGGAGAAGAACGTCAGCAAACAAAGCAGTTGAGGAAGACAGTGCCCTGGCAGAGTGCGCTCTAGGGGCTGCTAGCAAAGCTGTTTAACTTGTGCATGGCCAAAAATCGATCGAAGCAGAGATTCATAATGCAACTGTTCGCTAAGATCCTGTTGGGTTTTAACTAATCGTACCCTAGTTAATAACTAATTGATCGGATCTGCGAAATCGAACCATCCCATGTAAATAGAACATTTGAAACTTCTCCTAATATCAAGAGTATGCAAAACCCATTTGTTGATAGTGGTGGAGGAAAAGATGCCTTTAAATTAACAGGCTCGTTCTGAAAGAAATTCCGGAGGCACTGTAAGTATGAATTCCGGAGCAACTCGAACCACCACAGAGTCATAGTGAACTGTATGAAAGGGCTGAAGAACCGATAAAACTTGAACCTAACTGACTCTAATAGAGGAATGTCAAAGCCAATAAAAAGAAAATGACACCTTTCAAGTAAGTCATTAGATCATCACTGAGGATAGGATCAAAAGGATAGCACATGAAGTGCGCTATTACCACATTGAGATGTCTTGATGGTAATGGACGAATTGGCGTAGAAAAAACATTCTGAAAATTCCTTTGAAGGATTGATTTATATTTCTTGAAGAATAAAAAGATGTGGTCCTATCTCGTCGGCATCTGGAACTGCTGCCAATAAAAAACTATCAGAGTTGCATGAGGCAATCCTGAACTTGCCAGCTAAATGTTTCTGTTTTAGGAGTAAAAGGATGAAGTCCAGCCGAACAATATCAGACACCGCAAAAAAACATTTCCATTTGAGACCGTGTCCCTGTTATGGCGAACACCTCCTTGCAAACCGCAGGGATTTTTAGATGGGCGAACCAAAGGTACTCAGGGGCCAGGCCCCTGACCTCTACGATGGCGGTTCCGGGTGTTAAACCTGGCCGCTCTGGAAGAAAAACAGATCCGGAGGTGAACACGACCGAATTGGTTCGCACTCCGACTGGAAAAAAGAGAAACTCAGTAAACCAGTTTTGGCGGAGCCCTCAGGCGTAAAGAGGAACCCTCGACACCACTCCATCTTGTTCCTCCTCAGAACTTTGAGACCCAAAGATATCGGTGGAAAACGGAAGCAGATTGAGATCAGTTGGACAACAAACGCATTTCCCTGTAAATCTTTGTGGGGATGCTTCCACCGTCCATCGAAGAAAAAATCACTCGAGAGTGGAAATTGTCGTCCTGCTGAGATTGCTTGCCAGACTGTTTCTTGTACTAGGAACATGCAATCGTCAGAAAGTTGAGTGTGCGTCGTATCGCTCATGCCCATAGATCACAGGCTTCCTGAGGCAACAGAACTGATCTAGCCCTTTGTGTTTAGTGACATAGTGCATACCAGTTGTATTGTCTATGCGCCACAATACAGTTGTCTCCTTGAAATGATTGCGTAACAAAACTGGAGGGCAAAGAAGATGGCCCTTCGCTCAGCAGAATGATGTACCAAGCCCCCTATTTGAGGGCTCCATTTCTCGTAGACCTTCAGCCCCTAAAAGAGTGCTCCGCAATTCCAGAGGGATGCGTCTATGGTAATTGTGCAATTTGAACTTTTTGAAGGAAAAAACACACCTTGTGTACAAATTTCTTTCTTGGATTCACCCAAGAAAAAAACCTCTCGCATCGAGGAGTGATTGTAATGAGATCTTCAAATGAATCAGCAACCTGAAACCACTGCTATGCAGTTGCTTTAGCAGCTTTATCCTGTGCAGAAGGAAACCAACAGGATGCAGGTGGAGGTCATGGCCAGTTGAAATTTCGAGAATCTAATGAAATAGACTGTAATGTACGTAAAAGAAACATCCAGTAAGAGCTGCAGGCTTCTCATTCGTAAGAGACAACATACCTTTGTTGGATTTGCATTGATTGCTGTTCCGAGAAAATTCTGTGTCAGAACTAGGAATAATTGGGACTTGACATGGTATATTGATAAAAAGCAGGCATTGAAACAGTGATCCTTCTTAAATAAACTTGTCTCAGAAATGATGAATGCGAATGTATTGCAGACACAGATAGGCTGCCGGATCTAGATAAGAATCACGTGGAGTGGACCGAGAGTCCCAAAAGATAGGCTTGTGATAGAAAATGATTAAAACTTAGAGTAAAGAGCAGCCATGTCCCGTGCTGTGGAAGGATTGGCACCTGAAACTTGACACTCTGGAGGTCGAGTGCACTTGTCAAGTCCTCTGGCAGTAATATTTGAAAAACCTTCTTGAGGTACAACATTTGAAAAATTTTGCGCAGAGATGACGAAAAAACCGGCGTTACATTTCTGACCAGCTAGTTGATGAGGAACTGAGAGGAAAAAAACCTAACTCCGTATTTGATTCAGAACCACTCTGACGGTCCCTGATGTATCCATAAGTAAATTTGTGAATGACTCGCGCAGATGAGGTGAAAGCGGTCACCATGAAGGCGTAGTAGTAAAGAAAATTGCCAAATTCTAGAGCATGTCCTTATGACATCACAATTAGAATTCCCAACAGACAAATGGCATCGGTGACCAAATTAAGTCCCAGAGATATTCCACCCTTATTCCACTTGGAATGGACTAAGGATGGGCTTTAAAGTAAGTCGTAGTTTCCTGGAAAAACGACTTCCTGTATACGAATTAGAGTCGAATAATACAGTTGTATACTTTATACTGGGTGGAACTTCTTGGAATAAAATGTGAAAACTGTCCTCGGGCACCACGAAAGGGTTGATCCCCGTACTATAGAGAACCGAAGGCGCGGTATTGTCTGGCAAACATGATGGCCCAGAAGGGACATCTATAAAAAGGTACGTCCATCATCTCAGCGTGAACTTATGGGCAAAGGACTAAGGGTTCTCCCAACCTTAACTCCGCAACACAATGCTGCAAAACTTGGAGATGCAATATGCACTGCACGGTGTTTTGTTGATGATGATCTCCTTGCATCCTCTTTGTTAAAAATTCTAGAAGCGTCAGTATAGGGGTTTTCATGGATACGCACATTCTGTGCCCCTATGTGAAAAATGTATCTTGTTAAGATAGCTAAAAGATTGCCTGCTGAACTGTGGGTGCAGCTCTTGTAGACAACTTCTCCTCCCAAACAATACGAAGCATTGACCTTCTCTGTCGTGAGAAAGTAGACGTCAAAGAAGAAGCAAGCTGCGAGGATGCCTCTTGGTCGCCCGTGCAAAAATTGGGTCTGATTGAAGTTAAGAGACAAGACAAGCGCGTTGAAATGTCTGGCGTTGGAAATATGTGCTTGAAGCTCGAGAGAGCCACCAGCGCCAATCTAGGCTTAAGCAGAGCTCAAATTCTCTGCCAATCTAAAATTTAAAGAGAAAAAACCTTCCGCCTCTATCCTGGTGACAAGGGCTTGACGAAAGCGCGTCACCGTTCCTTACATGAGGAGGGTAATCCGCGAACATCCGCCGGAGGATAGAATAAAAAAGATTCATGCAAGATCTCATCAAAGGACAGGACATGGCATCCCAATAAACCAAGGCTAAGAGTCTGGCTAAGACTTAAGCCATTCCAAGAAAATATGGCGTCGAGTAAAACGACATCACTCCATCCGGAGGATCTTGCTGAAAGGATGTTACGACTAATAAGTAGGCTACATGAACACTGTACATAAACCCAACTCGATCAAGCTTCGACGAACCTAACCATGGACTGTGTCCAGCATCAAAGAGGTCAACCAAAAAACATGACCCTCTGCGTCCACATAGGAAAACTGTTGCAGCCTTAAACTACTATGGAGGTGACTGTTGACGCTGTCAGTTTACACACCCTCCGTAGACGTACTTCTTGTCGTCAACGAAACTGGTCCTTAACTTGGCCAACGTTCAATAATAAAACTCAACATCACTGAGGATGATTGATGAACAGAGTATTTTGTCGACTTAGAATGTCGTCGACGAGCTTGCTATTAACTAAGCTGAACTGTCGTCAATGGCCAACTGTTTACGGACCTAAAGCTTGCGGGCCAACTGTCGATGTGCCCACTGTTAATGGCCCCAATTGCACTGTTTATAGGTCCACTGTTGACAGCCAAGAGATGCTGGGCCCACTGCCAATGGTCAACTGCCGATGGACCACGTGTCAAAAGGGCCACTGTCAGTGGCCCACTGGTATTGAGCCAACCGTCGCCAAAGCTTTCAGTGACTATGTCAGCTGAAGAGGCTCAAAAACGTCGACGAGGCTCTTCACCGTCGACGAGGCACCTCACCGTCGACGAGGCTCCTCACCGTCGACGAGGCTCCTTACCGTCGACGAGGCTCCTCACGTCGACGATTGCACTTCACCGTCGACGATTGCACTTCACCGTCGACGAGGCTCGTCGTCGACGGAGCTCTCTCGTCGTCGACGAGGCCCGTCATCGACGAGGCTCCTCACCGTCAACGAGTGCACTTCACCGTCGACGATTGCTCTTCACCGTCGACGAGGGACACCCTGCACAGTTGACGAGGCTCGTCGTCGACGAAGCCCGTCGTCGACGAAGCTCCCTCGTCGTCGACGATGCTTTCCGTCGACGATGCCACCCGCACCGTCGACGAGGCTCAGCGTCGACGAGGCAAAACTCGTCGACGAGGCACACCATCGACGAGGCAAAAATGCACTCGAAGATGAGGCTGTTTGTTGACGAAGTTCTTTGACGGTTGCGCCGCTCCCTGCGACTTACAACTTGTGCATAAGAGGGCACTGTCAACAGGATCCTGTAGCCCTGTGACACCGTAGAGCACCAGTGACGGCAGATTGTCGTCGTACGTAAAATACAAAGAGCGTCTTGTCAACAAGCTGGCACGTTCTCAGAAGAAAAGTGCGCAGAACGAGTCTAAACGCCTGAGAGTAAATCTCGTGGGCGTAGATGTGGGAGGTAGACTCAGAGTAGGTCAAAGACCCTTTACTTTTGAAGCAACCTCAGTTGGTGAAGTAAAGCCAAAAACATCACTGCAACATTAAGGTGCCATATAAATAAAGAAAATCCTCCCACATCAGAAGGGGGGAAGAGCCAAATCACAAGAACATCCCCTTCTCATCCTACCATGTCAGCGACAGGCAGAGAAAATGATCCATATATTCGTGAAGATAACCGGAAACGGTCTCAGCTTTCCACAAGTGACACAGGTCAACAAATAGACTTCATGTAAGAAGACATCACAAAACTGTGAAATATGAAGAATTTTTTTTAATATAAATGAAGTAAATGAAGAAACTGAGCAGAGCTCAGGGAGACTCCTTTCACACGACGTGCGGTAAAAAATCTGACAGCCTAAGCCTCTGGGGAGAACCTTCTGGTGGGTGCTGTCGCCTGATTGGCTGCAGTTTGGGCTATACAAAATGACAGGGATGGTCACTAATGTGGAAGTTTTTTCTACTGTAGCTGGGACTACTTTACTTCCTGGTTTAGTATAACTGGTAGTTGCTATATATTTTTGGCATACTATTACTTTTTTATGTACCGTGGGACTCCCATTCCGACGACGGGGAATGATTCAGGCATGTGAATCTATGAAAGACACCCCTAATACTGGAGAAACAACGAATCACGTTTCACTTGAACACACTCATTTACCTTGGACTCTAATGATACTCCATCGCGTCCCCACTCGCTGTAATGACCACCACTCTACTTCTCTCGGTTCTCAACCTCCTGCAACAAATGACAGGCGAATAAGCCGACTACTCGCATCACTCTAACCTTGTGCACAATCCATCCTTAACATCCAGTAACGTACCTCAAATATTAGGCTTATTCGCTTGTACGAACCCGGTAGGGCAAGCTTCACAACGCCATTCCACGCCTCCATGATATTTAAACTATTGAACGAAAATCATCGACGACAGACAACTGCTCCCTCACACCTCCTAGAAAAGCGTCAACCATCTTTGGATGGTAAACCCTCAACCAACTTTATCGCACACTATTGCCAATGTGAACTATGATGTGAACAACCGCATTATCGAAAGATACACGATGTATGTGTTTGCCACAATGTACAAAAAATAAAAAATAAACGTAGAGTAAATTCGAACATAAAATGTGCCCCAATCAAAAAAAGGAGAATGAAAGAAGTAAACTGAATAAAAGGAAGACAAAGTGAATCACCACTCATTGTGAGCTACAGAAATAGAACATCAACCGTATGTCATGAAAAAAATTGCAAATGTTCATAGAATCAAACCCTTGAGAGTACATTCTCATTTTAACAATGATGGTAAACAATGGCTGCTCATTGAATCTTAGAATCAAACATAAATTCTATACTCCAGTAGCTAATGCGTCTGTTGTTAAATTCACACCTAAGGATCGTATCCAGAACTTTATACTGGAACCACCTCAACCTATGGATACAACTAATGTAGTGATAAACACTAGCTATACACTTTCATAGTTAGTTTAATGTTGTCCTGCATTCCTGCTATCAAAGAAAATCATGTCCAGTTTATCATTGAGGCCTTTCAGCACCATGGTCTCCAAAAATGTAATCCACCAGATCTGCCTGAGGTATGTGTGTGTTTTTGAAAAGGGCTGTTTATTGTTTTGTGTTGTGTAATTTGTTTCTGTTGAAACTAAACAGATAATTTCAAAATAGACAACAAATAGCAAATTAGATGCCCGCTTATAAGTTAAATAATGCAATTAAATTTTGCTCCACAATAAAAAAAACTTCCACAGGACCTAGCGTGCAATTGTACCCTAGATGCAGATGGAGGGGTCTCATAAGGCTAAATAGCTGGCACTACCTCTAGGCAAACATGTGAATACAAAGGGTACCTCCATCTTGTCGACGATGAAAACACTTTAGCACTTAGAAAGGGTTGTGTAAATTACAATCTTTCAACCGAGTGAGATATGAAAGCTACCCCATATTAGGTCGCTGTATGTATGAATTTATGGTAACTAGGTAGGGATCAATCACACCTCTAAGGAAGGGTTACTAACTGGCCGAAATATAGTTGAAAAAGGTGAGGATGTATGAGTCATATCTCTTGTTAGTCATCTCTCATCCAACTTTTCAATCTTACCTGGCTCACCCCTTCCATAAAGGCATTACTTTGGGTTTACTCCTGAGGTAATTTTGTTATTCACAATCCCTGAACCTATCCAGTAACCATTTATTAAGACTTCTCTACTCCTGGAGGTCGAGTCTATCCATACCTACCTACCAGGTTACCCATGGTGAAGCATGCCACAAAAGAGTGGGTGAGCTTTTCTCATGCAGAATCTGGTGCCTATGTGATTTTGGTTCTCCGGTATAAAAATTAGGTTGTTGCATTGTGAGTGATATATAGGATGAATGAAGTCACAGAGAGTTATATTTTCACAGATCCCTAGCTAAAGGCCCAATCTGAATCATAAACTGATTCTTTCTTGCTCTTCATGTAATAACGTGAATCGAGGATCTTTAACATATGTTTGGAATAGATTAAACTTACAACTATATTGTATGGCGTGGAACAAATACTGGGTAACTGTATTCCCTTTGGCGGGTTCCATTTCTGCTGTCTCGGATCCATAAGATTGAAGATGTCAATTGGTGACTCCAGGGCAGCCATGGAACTGCAGGGCCTTCAAACCTGTGGCTACAATTTACACTCCTGCAAGCACTGATGTTGGTGACCATCACAATGTCACCAACATCAGAGCACCACAATGGGGCAATACGAATCCCAAACCTGACAAAACCGGGTAAGATCCTGTAGGTAGTTTTTATCAGGAAGGAGGCCCTGGAGTGTAAAATGTATTTAGTTATAATTAACGTGTAAAAATACAAAACAACGAAACAGCGAGCCTGTGTAGCAATCACACCTCCCTCCTTATTCTCCAGAGCAAGTCCAAATGTAAATTATAGAGAGCAACATTACGTGCACCACCACTGCACCCGCTGTTTCCAAGGAGCGATCAAAGGATCAGACCAGTTCAACATATAAATGTAACGTGCAACGCACTAAGATTTCCCCAGAAAGTTAGTTCATTCTTTTCAAACTGCGGCAAAGATAATCTTTATTTCTCCTAGGAATGACATAGAACAGCCAACGCATTTTATCCACTACATGTGGACTTCATCAGGGCATAATTTTTTGTCCTTTAACATATTAATGCCTGAAGCAAATCAAGAGTCATATTATAGGACCCTATAGATTCCTGGTGTGGATATTAACCTATTCTTCATTGGATCCCCATATATTCAGGGGCAAGCAAAATTCCTCAGGATCCACAAACCGGCTGCCCTTCATTTTTTTGGGTGAAAATATTTTTTATTGATTATTTGGTTTTACATTTTTATCTCCAGCAGTTAGAACATTATGCTACAACATGTAGCAACAATCTGTCATGTTTCTTGCATTAAAAATGGTCACTACCTCACATATGCTCATGTGGTAGGTATGATGATGTGTCAGATCTAGTATGACCACGCTGCATGTATCTTATTACATTATTTGCCCTACAGATTTGCCACATAGTGAGTATCACGTTAAGTCTAGTTCAGCTTAGGTTAATCTGGTATATTGTAAATTTGATAAGAAAAGGGGAGGAAAAACAAGGAGACAGGGTATAAAACTTTGAGGTGAGCTGGAACAACCCCATGTGTCTGCCAGTGTTTGTGCGCACGTGTGTCGCTTAATGCTACCCCGTCCATTGCCTTGATGGTTGATGTCTGGTGCGTGTGCGCTTCGGATAGCCATTGCACGGCTTCAGGACAACGAGTCTAGTGTCTATGAATGGCCTAAGGATGTTGCAAGCGTGCACAGAATTACTCCACCGGGTCAGTTGCTTGCAAGGGCTGATCTGGCTGGTCCGCACTCTGTTGTAGCTGTCGAGCCCAACTGTTTTCCACGGAAGCGAAGATGAAGGATCCTCACACTTTCCGCAAACAACACCTGGAGGACTATAGCACATACTCACAGATAATTGCTTCCCAAAAGTGTGGGGAATAAACCAAAAAAGTGACCACCACTCTTCCCCAAGGATGTAGCTAGATGTTCTGCAGTGAGAATGACCAGATTAGATGTGTGCTGCAATACAAAGGAGTTATACAATAATAGTGGGTCCACAATGACATATAACTACACAGACAAGACTGTATAAGTAGCTCAGTGCTCCGCTCACCATATCGTGCTCATGTTCAGGAACTGGGGCTCCGGAGGCTGCACCCGAGTGCCGGGGTGGAAGAGCACGAGGATCTGGGGGAGCGTATACGATGGGCATGTGGTCACCCTGTTGTCACGCTGACGGTCTGCCATCCATTTGGCAAACCATTGAAGTTGGGCCGCCAGGTAGTAGTGCTTGAAGCAAGGCGCTGCCTTGTCTGTGGGTAAATATAGTTTTTTAACCACCACCCTATGTCGATCTGGGCCCCAGATGAAGTCTCTGGTCATCTTTTCCAGCATGGTAAAGAAGGAGGCGGGCACATAAATGGGCAGATTGGCGAAGTAATACAGGAATCAGAACCACTATTTTGACCAGCGCCAATCTACCCACCACAGCAAGGGGGAGTGTACTCCAGAATTGCATCTGGGATCTCATAGCCGTCTGTGCTCTGCCTAGGTTACAGTTGAAGAGGTCTAGCGGTTGGCGATACACACTTATGCACAGGTAGCGGAATGTATCAGCGCTCCACTGCACTCTCACATCATTCAGTTTAAGGCCTAGGTCGCAGCACTCCTCTTTAAAGGCATATAGTTTAGATTAGCGACATTTACAAGTCATTCTGGCACTTGAGTGATGTCTCTTAGGTAGATTAACAGATCGTCGGCGTCGCCTAGTGGTATGCCATCATATAGTTGTATTCTTAGTGACTCTGCCAGTGGCTCCATCGTGAGCACGGAAAGGAGAGGGGACAGTGGGCAGCCTTGTCTCGTCCCTCGTCGCACTGGGATCACAGACGACACGTATGGTCCCACCTTCGCTCTCACAACAGGGTTTGTGTATAGTAGGCGGGTAAACTGTAAGAAATTGGGGCCTAATTTGTACTTTTCAAGAGTTGCAAACATGTAATTCCATTCAAGAGAATCGAATGCTTTCTCGTGGTCAAGTATGAGGCAGAATGCTCTCAGCCATTTGCATATGGAGTAGGTTGTGATTCGAAAAAAGCGGCGCCGGTTGAGTGATGTGTTTCGAGACAGCACAAAGCCGTTTTGGTCCGGGTGCACCAGGGTGGGGACTGCCTGTGCTAATCTGTCCGCTAGGATTTTCGCTAAGATTTTGTAGTCAGTTTTAAGCAGGGCAAGGGGTCGGTATGAACCCATGTCTGTTGGGTCTCTGTCGGGTTTGGGCAGTGAAAGCAGGTATGCTTCGCATAATGAGGGTGGGAGCCGTCACTCATCCACAGCGGCTATGTAGAGGGTGTGCAGTCGTGGCGCCAATGACACTTGGTACGCCTTGTAATATTCAGCTGGGAGTCCGTCTGGTACCGGAGTCTTCCCAGTAGCCAGGAACATAATTGCTTCCCTAATCTCCTCTGGCGAAATCTCCGTGTCTAGTATCCCACTGTGTGCCTGCATCGCCTCAGGCAGTTGCACCTGATCTAGGAAAGCTGGGAGGGCGTGCAGTTCAGAGTGGCTTTGTGATTGGTACAGCCGTTGATAGTGTTGCGACACGGCCGCGTGAATGACCTGTTGCGTGTGCACTAGAAGTTCTGCGCCATCTCGTAGCACGCCTATCGGTGTGCGGGTGTGTTCTTGGCGGATCAGCCAGGCTAGAAATTGGCCTGCACGATCAGCGGTGGCATGAGTGCGGGCTGTATGAGCGGTGTAGTTGTGACAGCGGAGGCGTTCCATCAACTCTGCATGTGTGTGCGCAGTGTTTCCAGAAGGTGTCTGTCCCTTCCCTCACCCTCCCCTTCCCCCTCCCCCTCTGTCTCATATCACAGTAGCTCAAGTTATATTTTGCTGAGGCTGGAGGTTAGAGTCCTACGTATGTTTCAGGTCGCTCCCATACAGTGTCCCCTTGTTGTAACTTTGAAGGATTCCCATTCCACTAGCGTGTCCCCTGCTGTGTCTTCGTTAAGTTCAAAGTATTCAAGGATCGCCGGGCCCAGGGAGGAGCGAAATGGTAGATCTTCGAGTGCAGCTGTTTGGCGTCTCCACATGGGGGTGGGTGCATTCTGGTTCCCAGGTGAGTTGCAGTATTTGGGGACTGTGGTCAGAGTGTGTCCGGCCTAGGTACTCTATTTGGTGGACCTGAGGGAGCAGCGCAGGGGATGCCACTATTCTATCTAGGCGTACATCTAGTCTGTGAACCGCTGAGCAGTGTGAGTAGACTCGAGTATCCGGATTGATGGCACGCCTTATGTCTAATAGCGCCCAGTGTGCCAGCCAGTCTGAGAAAACCTTCGCATTGGACGTTGCTGTGGTCTTGGACAAGGGCAGGAACGATCTGTCCAAGTCTACGTTAAGCACAGAATTAAAGTACCCTCCCAGGAGCTAGGGTACTCCGCTCCACCTTGCTAAAATTCTTGTGGGGCCTTCTAAAAATGGGGTCTGACTGACATTCGGGCATAGATGGACCCAGGGAGGATCGGTTGGCCATTGAGTCGTCCGCTCACAAGCGCATAACTGCCTTCAGGGTCGACCAGCGCCTCTTCACATGTAAATGGGACTCCTGCTCTCACCCAGATGAGGGTGCCTCGCTCGTGTGCTGAGTAGCTAGTACCGTGTATTTGGCCTCTCCATCTGTGGCGGAGGTGCTCAAGTTCCACGTGGGACATGTGCGTTTCTTGGAGCAGCGCTATGTCAGTGGCTCTGTGCCGCAAATAAGCATAGATCGAGTATCTCCTTCACGGTGTGTGTATACCTCACACATTCCATGTGGCTACGTTGACCTGTACCATGTTTCCTTCTTACATTGACCAGGTCGATGTAGGGGGGGCAAGGTCCTGAACTCCTGACCCTTGGGGGTGCGCTCCAGCTCAGTGGTATTAAAAACAGGGTGCCTTTTTGAACTTAACTATGCATAACCATGAGGGCGAGTTCCGAGTGGATATTCGTTTAAACTATATGGCGAAACTTAAGGCTAAAACACTGTCAAACTGAAGTGTGGCGTGGGCTTATGTGGCTCGTTGGCGGCAGGGAATGTTTCGCCCCTTAATGTTGTGCTGTGGTTGTGTATCCCCCCAGCCAGTCCGTAGCGCAGGGGAGGGGTGCGAGCCACACGTGTCCCTTGACATAATGTTAGGTATGTGCTGTGCGCAGCAGTGCACAGGGCAGCACCACGTTTTGCAAAGAACAATTATGTAATCAACATATTATTTAAAACAACATTTTACCTGCATGGCAGGTACTTGCGTGGGTTACGTTCAACAGGCCTTGGAAAGAGTCATATGATGTTGTCGGCCGTTTGTGGCGTAACTTCTTGTAGGAAGGTAGATCCTGACTATGGTTGCCCCCAACTTTTTGCCCTGTGTTTTAGCTGGTTTTTGACATATTTGGCCTGGGACCCTGCCAATCAGGACCCCAGGCCTACTGCTCTCTCTGTAAAATGGATTCCATGTACCTTAGGTACATATCCAATTGGTACTGGGCCACCTTATCAGACCCTGTAACTCAGGGCATAGGTGTACTCAGGGCCTACCAGGGGCTGCAGCATGTATTATGCCACCCCTGGCTGGCCATCTAAATCTGACACAACTGGCTGCACGACAGCTGGGGCGAGGATGCCTCACTCAATTTTCAGGCCCACACCAAAAAAGTTGCTGGCACCTGTATCGGCCTGCTGAGGAGTCTTATCCACATACTAGGCTTCTTCGACGCCAAGACTCGCCAACTTATCATTCTAGCCACCATCCTTTCACGTCTTGACTACGCCAATGTTCTCCTTCTTGGCGCCAACAAAAGTGAGGTAGCACGACTCCAACGCGTGCAAAACTCTGCGGCTAGAACTCTAGTCGGCCTCCCCCGCAGATGTTCAGCCAGAGCGACCATACAAAAACTACACTGGCTACCCGTCGACTCCAGAATTAAGTTCAAGGCCCTCATCATGACCTTCAAAATCATCAAACTGGATACCCCCCACTGCTTCGACCACTCCTCACCCCCTACGCGCCGTCACGTACCCTGCGATCCTCAAACCAAAACCTCTTATGCGTTCCACGCATAAAACTCTGCCGCATGGGCGGCCGCTCTTTCAGGTTCCTTGGAGCTAAACTATGGAACAGTCTGCCACAACACATCCGCTCCATAGAAAGCCTACCGGCGTTCCAGAAAGCAATTAAAACGTTCCTATTCCCTCTCCCCTAATTCCCTCCCACCCACTCCCGCTCAGACCAGGGTCTGTGGTTCTTAGCGCCGGGACGCCTCATTGCTGGGGCAGCTGTTTGCGCTCTACCAAAACAATAGAATAGAATAGAATAGGTGGTGTACTCACCCTTTGCTTTAGATATAGTATACCTATATCTAACCCTAAAATGGACACAAAGATTCCTATCAGTCACTCCTATGGCAGGCCTTGACAATCCTGAAGGCAGAGTGCTTGGAATCATGTGAAATGGTGCTCTGGCATGAGCTGAGCCCGTTTACAGCTTGCAGAACCAAGTCCTAATAGCTGTTCCATGATAACGCATACCATATACTCTTAAGTGCATTATAATCCTCGCGGTTATATGCCAACTCTGGTATCGCTTTATCAAAACATGTCGAGTAAGGTGTCATACGAATTGGAATACTAACCCCTCGCCAATTCTGGCAACGGGGTTAGCATTCCACCCTTCTAGAGGGACACGAAATGTATGTAACTGTGAACCCCGGTTAAAGTTAACTCAAGCCTCAGGATCACAAAATGGATGCTGCCACCACAGACACAAGTCTGACCTCCTGCTGCTGGGAGTCCTTCCAGCGAGGGAGGCTTGGACAAAGGGTTTCCTGTCAGGGGCGGTGCTAGCACCATCCCAGACAGGGTTTTGTGTATCCTGGGTAGGCAGGGCTTTAGAGGAAGGTGACTGCAAGTGGCACCCCGGTGCTCACTATGCATAGGCTGGCTAGAACCAGTTCCAGGGGCACACCAGCCCCTGACCTGGGGAAAATCCGGCATGGGAGAGGGGTGTAACCACCCCCCTTCCTGGTCCCACCCATGGGCAGGACCTAGTCGCGTGCCAGCCCCTTTTCCTAGTATAAAGATAGGAGCGGGCCCCCTTCCAAATTAGATCATCTTTGAATCCTGAAACTACTTTCTACAAAAGGAACTCAAGACTTCTTCCTAAGATTTCTACCTTGTGACTAAGGAGTAGTCACCCTGCACTCGCAGGCACCATCTAAGAACACTGCGGTTTGCTGCACGTCCTTCCTCTGGAATCCGACCGACCAGCACGACGAGACCCGGCTTCCCTGGCACCTCTGACCTCTACTTACATCATCAGCTCAGCTGAGATCCGTGGGTGTGACGAGACCTCGAGGGACTGGCCATCTTCAGAACTGCACGACGCTTATCCAGCACGACCGCCGAGGGATCCTCGAGTGAGTGCTTTGGGGTTCGAGAAGCCCTGACCCTGAACAGCTCCAGCACCGAAGTCCAGCCCCCCAGCATCCACCAGATCTGCGTGGGGCCCTTCTGCTCTTTGCTGCTCACCGCGTTGTCCGGCTACTTGCCTGCTGGCTTGTGGCCCTCTTGACGACGCTCCACGACAACAACACCGCTGGTCTGGTTGCTCCAGACTGGCCCTTGCTCCCCTTCAACAGAGGAGCACCCTGGACCCTCCTGGTCCACTCCAGACGCCATTTTAAGTCCACCGCGTGGGCTTGCATTTGCCAAGACTTGTTGCCCCCAATCCTGGGTCCAGCGACGTCGACAGCAGATACCATCGTGGGACAGCTCGCACCTCCATCCTGGTCGCCGACAACGCCTCCTGGTCCGTGAGACTGCAGAGCCCAGCGTCGCCCACTTACCTGGTCCAGGTGACTCCATCCGGTGCCATCCTGGTGCCCATCTGATCACTGGCTAGTGATTCAGGACTTGGTCCCCTCTGCTTACAGGTATCCTCCATCATCGATCCAGGCTTGGATCCCTCCGAATCTCTTCACTGGTCGCCTGCCAGCAACTCCTTCTTTCAGGCTCCATAGACTGCAACGAGGATTCCCGACGTCTTTTCAGACCTATGCAGCCGCAGCACCTGGGCTAGGTAACCTCAGCATTTCGGTGCTCCAGCATAGCCTCACTATCCAAGGGTCCAGATCCTTTTTCGTTTCAGCTCTACCTAGTCGGATTCGTCCGATAACACTAACTTTGTAATTCTTAGCAACCATAGACTTTGTCCCGCATCCCGCGTGAGAGTGCACACTCTGCACCCGATCCCCCTAGGCCTCCTGCTAGTAATCTGAAGGTTCAGTAGTCCAGTCCTAGCGATCCTAAAGTCTATTAGAGTAGTACTTACCTGCTAGTAATTTCGCATTCCACTTTTAGAGTATATAGTTTTTCGTGCCCCTCGGGCATTTGTGTAAATTGTGCAACTTTGCGTATTTTCTTAAGAGCTTTGTATTGTGCTTAGCACCCTGTCCTCATAAAGAGTCCAGGGTTGTTGTGTTCTAAATAAATATCCTTTTATTTTCATAACAACTTGTGTGGTGTCCTTTTACTTGGTGTTCAAGGGGTATATGTGATGGTATAACAGCTGGCTTAACACGCCCTCTAGAGTTTAGCCTAAAGACTGCTCTTGTCCATGCTACTAGGATAGCTGGTCTACGGTTGACTTACAACCAATCATCAATAAGGGTTTTTTAGACTGATACATAGTGATCACTAGAATAGTGAGCACTGCATATCAGGCCAACTTCTCACACTTCTGGCAATGGAAACTCTTCAGGATCCTCAAATCTGGAGGGCGTTGAGGCCCCCGTTTCCGAGGATCTGGATAGGCTCAAGTGGCGGTCTGAATTTTGTGTTGCAGTTCCCAGTGTCGCGGCCACGTGTAGCACCTCTTGCCTCTCCGCTGCTCTAGGTCGGGGGCTGAGGAAGTAGCAGCAGCTCCTGATCCGTATCTACTGTGTCCGCTCCCACTGTATTTTTTCCTGTTGAATTTTCTTGGCTCATCTTCCACAGGCGGTCTAGGTCCGCCAACGTTCCCGATTCTTCCAGCAAGTCCCAAACTTCGACGGGTGTATCAAAAAAGCGTGCTGATCCTTTTGCAACCATGTGAAGCCTAGCAGGAAATAGTAACGAGTGGCTTAGACCAAAGTCACGTAGCTGTTGAAATCTATTTGGGGTACAAAAGATTGGCAAGTGCTTGGCACTGAATCTTTGCATCGTGCATGTTTAATACCGTCTCAGCTAATATTTTTAAAACAGACGATTCAGCAAACTACATGTTTTGATTTGGCCACTGCTAAAACTTTGAATACTCCATCCATTCCGGTTTGGCTGCCTGTGACACATGGCATACACATACCAACTACACGATTGAGGATTTAACTGTCATGTTTCAGAACAGCACTATTAACTCTTCCAATATTGACCCTTTAGGTTGGTTATTATGGCCAACGAGCACCAATGCTTGTCAATTGCGCTTTTGTCACAAAAGGTTTACACAAAGCAGACCTGGTCGTCGTTTTCCACATTCACATACAGTTACCACATATTCTGTTGGTAAATTATGTCAACAATGGTTGGAACATTCCACACTGTCATCTGTGAAACAGCATCTTTCCCTTTTGGCTGGTGACATCAACCTTGCTGATTTCCTTTTGGGTGCAAAATCCTCTTGCACTAAACGTTTTGTTTGTGCCATATGCAATGAATTTTGGAAGCTGTTGCAGATGGAAGCTGCAGTCCGTCACATAAATTAGGATAATTTAGAGAAAGTTCTTGCCGTAGTTGATAACAGCATTAACACTCTGTCATCTTGTATATACACTTTGGATAATATTGTATCATCTGTAATTGACATTGTTCAGATTGAAGTGTCTGTTTTGTATAACGGTCAAAATCAGCTGCGTTCTCTTATTCAATTTGGTAGGACCTTGCAAACACTTAAAGTGAGAAGGTACCATGGGATTACCTGAATGCTTCTGCACTATATTTACCATTTGATTTGACAGATAAACAAAAACTGATGTTGATGAAAGTCGCGACATATACAATGTTACATAGTGAAAACCTAGACAGTTACCATTTTCAGTGGCAGAAACTGTTTCAGCTGTGTGGTTAATACATGGGGTTATTTTGCTATCCATCTCACTGTTCCAGTTTATGGCCTGCATGAAACACTATCCAGTAGGTAAATATGACCCCCTTAGGAGTAGCTTTATTCATGAATTACTGTCCTTGCCTTTCGCGTTTCACTGTTAACGAGCGGTTAAGGAGGTCTTTCTTGCAGGGGAGGATTGTGATTCTACAGTAGAACACTCCCTGGTCTGTAAACAAGTGAAACTTCACTGTGCCTGCAACGTTTCAGCCCCTAATTTGGCTTGTTTTTTAAAAGGGACTTTGGTCCCCGCTATTATTCCAACACTAACTCTGCTTTCTAACGGCAGTTATCTTATCCTAAATAACCACAACTGCTCCAGCTTACGGGCAGGCATCCCGTATATAGTAATAGTTTAACAATGTGTTACATGTTGCAGCAATGTTCTCTTTCCACCCCCACACGGGATTGTAGATAGTTCATTGTGGCCTACCATTTGAACTTTGAAAACAGATTTCAATAAGGTAAGCAGACTCAAAGCGCTATTGTTTCAACAAGAAGTGGCTCTCACATCAGCTCGTGAGACCTTCGAATTGCAGGTGGCTAGAACCTCCAGCGAGATTCAGTCACTGCTAAACACAAATCTCCCCCTACATTTCTGAGAATTAATTCACCAAATATTTAATGTGTCTGATACACATGGCCTGGCCCGCTTTTTTAAACGTGGGATCCTGCCTTGTCACCTTCTTTCAGACTATTTTGAAGTAATCACAGTTTTTATTCATTCTATTTTTTTTCCAATCCTGTTTGAGACCCTCACAGGTGAGTAGTGCGCTATACAAATGTTATGATTGATTGATTAATTGAGGCTGTCCTGTCAGGAGAGTGTGGTTTTAGAAGTATATGCTTCAGAGGCGGCTCCTCCATTAGGGCGGAGAGGCGTCGGCCCACTACTTTCTCGCAGTGCAAGAAGCAGAAGCATAAAATGGTAAAACTACCATTTTATGTTTCTGCCTCTCACACTGTGATAAAGCAGAAGTGCCTGGTTGTGGGCGGGTCTGTTGGAAAGCAGGGTAGACGTGTTCAGCCCACCGCAACACACTCTGGAGGAAAATTTCTCCATACTTCAAGAAGAAGTTCAAGCTTTCTTGGCCATGGGATCCACAGCGATGGTAGCGACATCAGGATTGTTATTCCTGTTACTTTCTAGTGCCAGAAAAAGGTCAGAGGCGTCCGTCCTATCCCAATCTTCACCCTTTGAATTTCTCCCTCTGGAAGGACATGTTCAAAATGCTCACCTTGACCCAAGTGCTGTTTGCCCAGGACCCAGGATACTGAAAGGTAGCATTGGATCTGCAGGGGGCCTATTTCCACATTTCTGTCCTACAGGTGCTACCTCTGTTAAACCAAGAGCCCTTTGAGTTTTCGGTGCTCCCCTTTAGTCTTACCAGTGTACATCGTAAGTTCACAAATGTGATAGATGTGGTCACTGCCCAAATGAGGAGGTTGGGAATACCAGTCTCCCCAAGACTGCGAAGGTCTTCCAGGGTTGGCTCCTAGACAGCAATCTGACACAAGCCAGACCCCTCTCCCAACCTCACCCAAAGCTGACGTGCATGACACATCCATCATTACTGGGTTGTGGAGGTCATCTGGGAAGGGTGAAGATCAAAGGACTTTAGTCTCTGGCCAAAGCCTGCCTCCACATAAACTTTAGGAGTTGGGAGAAATTTGCTTGGCAATGAAAGTGTTCCTACCTACCATCAGGGGAGAATGGGGGCAGGTTCTTACCAACAACACAACCATCATGTAATAATACAACATACAGGGTGGAGGGGGTCATGGGTCCTGTGTCAAGATGACCTGCAACGGTGGAAGTGGTTGAATGCTCACAGTTTCTCCCTGATTGTACTACACCTGGCAGCATCTTTAAATGCCAGTATGGGCAAACTCATAAGACATTACCTAACGACTCACAAATGACAGCTTCACTCAGAGGTATAGGGTGTCTTTTGACAATGGGGAGATCCCTAGCTTGATCGTTTCGCCATCGAGAACGTACAGTGTCCAAACCTTTGTTCCTTGGAGTTCCCAAGACAGCTCTTGCTCGGAAATGCGTTTCGTCTAGATTGGAACTCAGGACTCCTGTACTACTTCCCTCCTCTACCTCTGAAGTTCTAAACAAGATCAGGTACGACTGAGACCAAGACATCCTAGTGGCTCTGAACTGGGTATGGAGAATGTGGTGTGCGGAACTTCTGGTCCTGAGCATCTGTCCTCCGTTCTGCTTTCCCATTAAGGAGGCCCTCCTGTTGTAGCAGCAGAGCAGAGTCCTGCACCTGAGCCGGCACAAGCTACATTTCCATGCGTTGAGATTGAGCCGTGGCAGTTGATGTGATTCGATTTTTCAAAAGTGGTTGGTGCCATACTACCGGCCAGATGTCCCACCACTGAAACTATATATGCGGGAGGGGTATGCGGGAGAAGTTAATTGTATGATGTTCCTCCCACAACATTCAGCCTTTATAACCACAGTTAGCTGATATACTGTTATTTTGTCTTGCTTTAGCCCAGCAGGGCTTTGCTGGAGCAATATTTAAAGGTTATTAGTTTGCCCTTTTGGCTTTCTACGTCTACCTGATGACCCAAATTAACCTTTGTGATGGGTTTCTTGAAACGGCTGATTCTTGTGTTCCATCCAACACCATTTGTGATGCCACATTGATACTTTAATTTAGTTTTGGCCTTTCTCATATGTACCCCATTTGAACTGATGCATAGCTTTTTCCTACATTTCTTGACTTTATAAACAACATTCCTCATCCCGATTACCTCAGCTTGTTGTGTGAGAGAACTACAAGCTTTGCCTGCACAACAGCTATATACCATATTTGACACAGACAAACTGGTTCTTCTGACAAAAGCTGCATTTCTCCTAAAAGCTGCCATGCCTTCCACATGGGGCAGTCCATCACCCTACAAGCTTTCTTTGCCCTGCCTCACTGCTCCAATGAGGAAGAACGACAACATCATCTCAACTCAATATTGACTGCACCAGGGAACATCAGGTGGGCATTTCTGCTCTTTGTGTGTTTCACAGGATGAAAAAAGGCAAAGCCGAACAGAAAAGGACCATCCCCAGATGGATAGTGTTATTAATATCTGTAATTGCCTAGCCAAGAAGCAGACTCCAAAATGATTGCGTGCTTATACCATGCTGCGCATGGGAATGAGTCCATACGTTCATAAAGCACTACTGCCTAGATAAACAGGTCCAGCGGAAGGGGCATTTTGCCCGATCCATTCTGCAGGATTTCCTAGTGTAAGCCATTACACAAACTCACCACTTGGGTAGGTACTGCTTTGATATTTATGACCAAGGAAAGGAATTTGCAGTTAAAAGTATCCATCAAAAGTAAACGTAACTTACCTTTGGTAACACTCTTTCTGGTAGATACTTTCTCTAAGTACCTCACTGACCCACCATCTTTCCTCATTTAGTCCATTTTAATAAGATTCCAATTTAGAAGTTTGCACATTAGCACAATCTGATTTCCGACGGCTCTGCATCTCATGGCTCAAGCAGAGATCAGAAAGAAACTGAGATCAGATTTCGAAGGTGGCAGCTATTTAGGGGCCCCAGCGTCACTTCTGGAGTGGGGCAGACAAAGGCGAGGAATTTGAGGTTAGATAACAGTATCCACCAGAAACAGAGTTACCGAAATTAAGTAACTTTTTTCTTCTGGGGGACTCATGAACAAGGACAAGGTCATCTCTGGCAAGCTTTTGAGATGTTCTGTCCTTCTCCCTGCATTTTCTCACACATTGCCTGAGGCTCGGTAATTTAGGGGCTCCTCGGAATTGGGATCGGCCGAATCCTATTTGTAAAAATGAGGTCATATTAAAATGTAATAAAAAAAAGAAGTGAGCATATGTGCATAAGTTATACACCCTGGTGTGTATATCAGAATCAGAATATACTTTATTCGATTTCAAGACCTATTAAAATCATAAATGCCACAATTAAAACATTCATAAAAATTGAGGATACATTATACAAAAATGTCTAAACAGCTTCCCTTTAAGAAAATTTCTATCAATTATTATATCAGTCAACCTAAGCATTTGGGACCATTTATACGCTTTATACATTTATCACGAAAAAAACATTACCTAGTAATACTCTTTCTTTTTCTCATACTTTTCAGGAAGCCAATTATGATTGTCACACAATAAACATTTTCCAATAATTGCAGATATAAAAAGGCAGGACGACATTGCCTCCAACCCCCTTGTTTTAAAAATGGCAGAATCCATCTAGCTCTTTCATTTGAATATATTTTATAGAAAAGAATCAGGTGAATAGTGGATTGAGTTGAGATATTATCACAAGGGCAGTGATATAAATTTCTGGACCAATCATTGGCGGAGGGAAACTGATCAAACTGTGAAAACAATCAAACCTAAACCTTGTAAGGACATATCTGTCGTACTCTCCAATGCACCAAACCAAACATGGTTGTATACAATAGGTTACCAATGTCAATTGATGCTGAATCACCATGCGCTTATTCATTTCCTGTGCAGCTCTTAGAGACTCTAAATGTGTCATGCAAAGTAGTTTAAAATCTTTTTTTAAAAATCTTTTTATTGTTTTTCAAGTGAACATTTCTATATCAGCATCGAACATTCAGTCGTGACGCAGATCGGGTACATTGCAATGGTACATATATTTTCCAGTTACTTATACAACTTACATCGTTGGTACAACATTAAATGAATCACTGTGTGCTTCGAGTGGAATTTGGGCAGCCAGTCTCTACACATGTTCAGGAATTCCCATACATCCTTGTACATTCATAAAAAAACGAACTCTCATCTGTTCATTTGAAAGCATGACTTTTTACTATCCTCCGGCATTCCCCACCCCCTCCCAATTGGCTAATTCATCCACCCTCTGCTCATACCATGTTTAGGGGGCTTCTGCCTATCACATCTTCCTCACAGTTCTCTTTTATTCTGTTACTTCTCTACTCTCGGGTGGGCTAGCAAATAGCACGTCAATGGGGCCCTTACATCCCTGGGCCTGGAGGGCAGTGGTAGTAATTCTGCATATGTCGAGAGTCTCTCCTGGCACATTACTAAGTCAGAAAGAAGTTTAAAATATTTCCTTGAAATAGAACTCATGGAATCTGGAGAATTATAAAAATCATAACAATCAATATCCAGTAAAAATGTTCTAATATAATTCAAACAGTTAATCCTACATCCATGATCCAATTTCATTGTATCCTTAATAGTATCTCTATTCAATCCTGTACTAGTAGATGTCCAAACTCAATGCCATAATAGTAGAGGTTGCATTCTGATCATATCCGAAATAAAGGGAATCCCCAATTGACTATGACAATTAAAAACTGGAGAACTCTGTGGGACCGCTAAAATGAACCTTAAAAAAGTATTTTCAACTAATTGAATTGGGTAGACGTCATGAAAACCCCCAAATTCCTGCCCTAAACATTGAAATACTCATGCACTTAACTTGATAGATTTTGAGAAGAATCTCCGGGGGCCTTTTGCCAATTTTATTTGCAAAATTAATCACTGCCGCTATTGATCTCCTAAAAAGGAGACTCCTGCTCTTAATCGCCGCTCCTCAAGAACAGGTACACTCAAACAAAACACCCAGGTAAGAAAACATACTAGTTGAGTCTATCCTGTCTTTTCCGACTGACAAACTTCTATATTTGCTTCTCCCCTTCCCATATGTCATTACAAATGTTTTTTTGACGTTAAGTTTTAAACCTCCGCTATCCACAAAGCTAATGTACGTGGCGATGGCTCTCTGTAGACCCAACTGAGTTCTTGCCATAAGCACTGTGTCATCCGCGTAGAGAAGAGATACTTTCGGCTTACTGTTCATACGTGGTGGGTTTATCGCCCTGGCCACCAGTTCCTCCTCTAAAGCATTAGGGGCAGATTTACAAGCCCCTTGCGCCTCTTTTGCGCCGCAGTTGCATCACTTTTGTGACGCAGCGGCGGCGCAAAAGATGCGGCATGGTGCGGGCCATTCACAACGTGACGCATCTGGGAGATGCATCACGTTGTAAAGCCCTGCGCCTTAAGGAGGCGTTCCGGCACAGGGGGGGGGGCATTCCTGCGCAGGAACGCCTCCTAAAAGTGGCTGAGTGAAATCTACAAGATATCAGTCCGTCACTTTTAGGCCAATGCTACGTCAAAACCCTGCGCCTGCTTGAAGCAGGCGTAAGGCTTGACGCAGCATTAGTAGAATGGGCCCCCCAGAGCATTGCTGGAGTTGCGTTGCGCCGCATTGTAAATGCGGCGCATCATGGGTGGCGGAGGCATGGCACACAATTACTGGCGCATCCCTGCTAATTTGCAGGGATGCGCCAGTAGAACAAGTTACTTACCTTCGGTAACGCTTTTTCTGGTAGATACTATATCTGCCTGTGGATTCCTCACCTTGTGAATATCCCCCTTGCGTCAGCAACGTTCGGAAATTTTCTTCGTAGCACGCCGTCGTGGGCGACGTCACAGGAGCACGGCATCGCGCGCGACTCCGTCTGACGTCACCGACCCCATATCAGGCCCACGCCGGCGTGATGACGTCAGTTCCGCCCTTTTTTCCGTGCCTTCGAGGCACACGGACGGACCAACGATAGCAAATATGCAAATATACAATGTACACAGTACATATAGAACTAAATCAATACAAATGCATAAACCATATACACAGAAAGACCAGGTATAGCAGAGTGGACAACGGGGAGGCGGGTGGGTCAGTGAGGAATCCACAGGCAGATATAGTATCTACCAGAAAAAGCGTTACCGAAGGTAAGTAACTTGTTCTTCTGATAGATACATCTGCCGTGTGGATTCCTCACCTTGTGAATAGATTCCCACAGCAGTCCCCACTCCCGGAGGAGGGTGTCCACTCTGCTACACCAGGAAGTCTTGGAGGACAGAGCGCGCGAAGTGGCCATCCCTCCTCACCTCGGTATCCAAGCAGTAGTGCTTTGCGAAAGTGTGGAGGGAGGCCCAAGTCGCGGCCCTGCAAATATCCTCAACAGGTACACCCCTAGACAAAGCAGATGTTGCAGACTTTGCTCTAGTTGAATGAGCTCTAATACCCTCAGGAGGGTCCTTACCCGCAAGGGAGTAGCAGATCTTGATGCACAGGATTATCCACCTGGAAAGAGTGCGCTTGTGCACCGCTCTGCCCTTCTTGCAGCCAGCAAAGCCAACAAACAGCTGGTCGTCCATCCGGAAGTCCTTAGTCCTGTCCAGATAGAAGGACACCGCCCTCTTAGGGTCCAGGCGATGCAGTCTCTCTTCCTCCTTAGACGGGTGAGGGGGAGGATAGAAGGTAGGAAGGGTAATGGACTGCCCAAGATGAAAAGGAGTAACCACCTTAGGCAGAAAAGCAGCCCTGGTCCTAAGAACCATCCTTTCTGCATGAATGGTCAGGAATGGGGGTTTGGAACTTAGAGCTTGAAGCTCGCTTACCCTCCTTGCCGAGCTGATTGCAACGAGGAAGATAGTTTTAAAAGAGAGAAGCCTCAATGGACACTTGTGCAAGGGTTCGAAGGGAGAACCCATTAAAAAGGTCAGCACAAGATTCAAATCCCATTGAGGAACCACAAAAGGGGTAGGAGGAAACATATTCATGAGACCCCTCAAGAATCTCAAAACCACCGGAGATTTAAAGAGAGAAGGCTGATCCGGCAAACAAAGAAACACCGATAAGGCCGAAAGATAACCCTTGACCGTGGCCACAGCCAAACCTTGCTGTGCTAGATAAAGGGCAAATTGTAAAATATTAGACAAATGAGCCTTCAAAGGGTCAATATCCCTCTCCCTGCACCAAGAAACAAATTTTGACCACCTATAGGAGTAAATGGACTTAGTGGTGTCACGCCTGGCAGAGAGAATGACATCCACCACCTCGTGAGGGAGAGAAAAAGAACTCAAGTTGCCCCGTTCAATCTCCAGGCATGAAGGTGTAATGTCTGGAGGTGGGGGTGTAGAACCTGCCCCTCCAACTGAGAGAGGAGGTCTGCCCTGTGCGGGAGACGGAGCGGCGGGTGAGAGGATAGGTGGAGTAGGTCCGAATACCACACCCTTCTTGGCCAATCCGGAGCAACCAATATGACTTGGGCCCGGTCTTGACGAATCTTCCTCAGAACCCGAGGAGTCAAAGGTATGGGGGGAAACGCGTAAAGGAGTCGATCTCCCCAACTCAACTGAAACGCGTCCCCCAATGCTCCTTGCATCGGATACTGGAGACTGCAGAATGAAAGGCAGTGAGCATTCTCGCGAGTGGCAAATAGATCCACCCGAGGAGTCCCCCACATCCGAAAGATGTCGTGAACAACCTCCGGGTGAAGCCTCCACTCGTGGTCGGCAGAGAACTGCCGACTGAGACTGTCTGCACGCACGTTCAGAACTCCGGCCAGATGATTTGCCACCAGACAAATCTGATGGTCCTGAACCCAGGACCAGAGACGCAGAGCCTCTCTGCAGAGACACTGCGACCCTACTCCTCCCTGCTTGTTGATGTACCACATCGCAGTCGTGTTGTCCGTTAGGACCTGGACCGAACGACCGCGAAGGGAAGGGAGGAAGGCCTTGAGCGCCAAACGTATCGCCCTCAATTCCAGAAGGTTGATGTGAAACAACCTTTCTTCCGGAGACCAAAGACCCTTGACCTCCAGGTCTCCCAGATGAGCACCCCACCCGAGAGTGGATGCATCCGATATCACTGTGGCCACTGATGGGGGTAGCTGAAAAGGCTTTCCTTGTGACAGATTGCCTTCCACGCCCCACCAAGACAGATCCGCCGTAGCTTCCCTGGAGATCCTCACTGACTCCCTGAGATCTCCGTTGTGCTGATACCACTGCCTGCGGAGGCACCACTGGAGCGCCCTCATGTGCCAGCGTGCATGACTGACCAACAGAATGCAAGAAGCCATCAGACCGAGCAGGCGAAGGACCTTCAGGACTGGAACAACCGCTCCATTGAAGAATAAAGGAATCATTTCCTGAATGTCGCTAATCCTTTGAGGTGGAGGGAATGCACGACATACAGAAGTGTCCAGTACCGCACCTATGAACAGGTTGCGCTGGGAGGGCACCAGGTGAGATTTGGGTACGTTTATCGAAAAACCCAACCTGTGTAACAACTGAGTTGTCTCCTGCAGATGATGGAGCACCATCTCCGGCGACTCTGCTTTGATCAGCCAGTCGTCTAGATAAGGGAATACAGGAATCCCCGACCTTCTGAGATGCGCAGCCACCACTGCCATCACCTTGGTGAAAACTCGAGGCGCAGTAGTAAGTCCAAAAGGGAGGACCGCAAACTGGTAGTGCTGCGATCCCACCGTAAAACGGAGATACTTCCTGTGCGACTTCAGGATTGGGATGTGAAAATACGCATCCTGCAAGTCGATCGACACCATCCAGTCTTCTTCCATCAGCGCCAGAAGAACCTGAGCAAGGGTGAGCATTTTGAACTTCTCCTGTTTGAGATAGAGGTTCAAAATCCTGAGATCCAGGATTGGCCGGAGCCTGCCATCCTTCTTGGGAATCAAGAAATACCGGGAGTAGCACCCTTGACCCCTTTCCTGCTCTGCACCCTTTCGAAACAGTGCCAGGACTTCCTCCTGCAGGCGAAGCAGGTGGTCCTCCGAACAATAACCTTGGCAAGGAGGGTAATTGGGATGGAACTCCTGAAAATGAAGTGCATACCCATTCTCTACGAGATTGAGAACCCAAAGATCTGATGTAACCGATTCCCAATCTCGTAGAAAGTGAGTAAGCCGACCCCCTACTGGCCCTACATGATCCAGAATGGTGGATCTAGGGCTGCTTTGCTGATGCGGGTGGGGGTTGGGCATTATTGGAGGAAGTGGAGGAAGAGGAGACTTGACGTCCACGTCCACGACCCCTCTGTCTACCTCTATAGGACTTATATAGAGGGTTCTGCTGCTGCTGCTGTTGTTGGCCCTGCTTGAAGGGACGAAAAGAAGATTTACCAAATCCCTTGAATTTTCTAGCCGTAGACCCTCTCATCTGCAGACCCAACGATCTCGCAGTGGCACGGCTGTCTTTAAACCTTTCCAAGGCCACATCAGCCTTCTTACCAAAAAGGCCAGTTCCTTCAAAGGGTAAGTCCAGCAAAGTAGATTGTACATCCGCTGAGAAATCAGATGACTTTAACCATGCGGCTCTCCTGGTTGCAATGGATGAGCCCATAATTCTGGCAACAGAATCCACAGTGTCCATGCCGCTTTGAATGACCATGCGGGCCGCAGCCTGAGTGTCAGAGATCACTTCATTAAAGTTTTTCTTATCCTCCTCAGGAAGTTTTGAAGACAATTGCTTCACTGAGTCCATCAGCGCGTGCACATATCTACCTAAAAGACAAGTAGCATTTGATGACTTTAGAGCCATGCTCCCAGAAGAGAAAGTCTTCTTCGCAGCCTGATCCAATTTCTTAGACTCTTTGTCAGCTGGTACTTGAGGGAAAGAGCCTGCAGCCCTATTAGAGCAAGCCGCCTGAACCACAAGACTTTCCGGAGATGGATGCGTAGAAAGAAAAGCAGGGTCATCAGGAGCCACCCTATAGCGCCTTGCAATTACCCTTGAAACTGCAGGAGCAGACAACGGCCTCTTCCAAATCTCCTTAATTGGATCTGACAAGGCATCAGTAAACGGCAGAGTTGGCTCCACAATCGAAGAAGGAGAATGCAGGACCTCTGTGAGAATGTTGGGCTTGTACTCCACTGTGGGCAGCTTTAAGCTAAGAAGGTCAGCAGCCTTCCTAATAACCACGTGATAAGGAGCCACGTCCCTTGATGGTGCATCAGAAGTCGAAGGAAGACCCCACTCGGGAGAGAGTTCCAGACCACTAGCATCCCGAAGCTCATCGAAGTCATCATCATGATCAGGAAGCTTGCCTTCTTCCACATCTGAACTCTCATCATCCTTTTGCTCGAGAAGACGCTGAGCCCTTCGCCTCGACCACTCCATTCGAATCGAAGTCGACGGATCTGGTAACGACTCCGACGGAGCCGGTTCCGACGTCGATCGAGGAACCGGAGCAGGAGGACGAGAGTCATGAACAGGTGTGGTACCTCGATCTCGACTGCGAGGTCGATCCGGAGTCGGCGAAGCCGCATGCGGAGTCGAAGACCTCGGTGGAGCCGTACCGAGCCAAGGTGAAAGAGGCGCCGGCATGAAAGGCATAAATGGAGCAGGGGCATACGACTGAGGAATACCCAGATTGTATGATAACGGACCCATGGGGCCACCAGGCGCTCCAGTGGGGTACATTGCCCTAGAATAAACTCCAAACATCGCATTGAGAAAATGCGAGGGATCCTGTCCAGGACCAACTGTGCAAATTTCCCAGGGGTTACCCAGGCCCGGACTGTCCGTAGCGGGCACCAGGCAATCCCCCGGTGCGCCGCACGGGTGGGGGCCGGTTTTGGGCCTCTGGGGGCCGTTTTTGTTACAGGGCCGTTTTTGCAGCATAGCTGCAAAATCATCCCTGTAACTAAAACGGCAGAAAACCGGCCCTGGCAAAGAGCTTGGCAATACCCCCAACCCCCCGCGGCGGGGGGAGGGGGGTAGCCGAGCACTTTGCCAGGGCCGGTTTTTGTTCCCAGTCCGGCCCTGGGGTTACCCTAACCCTTTTGCAGCACTTCATGTTTGCCCTACTGCAAACAGTCGCATAGTGCCCTTCTTGTCTAAATCCAAGATGATGAATCCCTTAATCCCTTGTGCAGAACTTGTGTGCCCACCACAGATGTGTTGCCAGGGAAATGAGAAACTCCTCAGTGGTCACTCTAAACAAGTTCTGGGTTCAGCCCCTCTCCTACTAGGATTGGTGCCTGCCTGACTGTGGGATCAAACAAGAGCCTTGCCCAGGTGTCAAAACATTTGCCTGTGACAGGTTAGGCCTCTTTGAAGTTAATCAAGTTAAAGTGCACAGCCCAGATGATCATCCTGCCAGAGGAACAGACGCAACTCCTCACAGCCAAGGTCTTTGTCCTGGTCATTTCACACTTCATCAAAGGGGCTATTCAGCTGCCATGTGAAAGTTAGTGGTCATGTACATGGTTCTCCAGAGGCTTTAGGCTAGAAAAGGGTAACTTTCGAAAAGTACATTACAAATCAGACTTCACCAGTAAATTGGGCTTGTAATAAATATTTCAAAAAGTCCAAGAATGCAATTAATAGGTGTTTCGTAGCTGAAGATAACATTATTAAATGTAATTTTTCAGCCCCATACTTTCTATGGAACAGCTAACCATGCTACCGGAAAAAATCATTTTGGGGCATTTTCACTGTAAGGGCATGTTTAACATTACATTTTTACATGTCCTACTTTTAAATACCATGCCTACTGCCTTGTGGGTAGTACGGCCTACTTAGGGGTGACTAATTAATATTTCAATGGAAGATTTAGGGCTGTGAAAGAAAGAGTTTTTTGACATATTTGCAGTTTAAATCTGAAGAACCAGGCTACAAATGATGGGCCTGCAGCTATATGTACATTGCCACTGCAGTGAACCCCACAAGGGGTGCTGCAGTCCATTTGTATCATTTAACTTACATGCCGGGGTACAATTTTGGGCCATACACCAGGGATGTAAAGGTAAGTTAAATATGACAATTTGCGGCATGCCTATTTCATCATGTTGAAAGAGACATCATGGTCTCTTTGCATCTGGTTAGCAGGGGTAAAGTGCACAGAGTTCTAGAGCCAGCAAAAACAGTCAAGGAACTAGTGTGGGGGTAAAGCAGGCAAAAGATGGTAATTTCCAACAGCACTGGTCTGAGAGGAAAGCTCAGTTGGTTAATATGATTATCATAGATATATGTGTATAACCAGTAGGAGGAATGGGGATTAGTATTTGTGTATATATAGACCTAGGAGGTCCCTGTAAATACGTTGGTCAGTTAAATAAAATTATTACAGCATGTACAGAGATTCAGATAGACTGCCAGAAATTGTGCAAAGGACTCATTACTAACACTTTTCACTAGGTTTGCGACACACACAAATGTGACACAAACCAAGGGCAAACTGTTTAGCTGGAATTTAGTTTCCAACATAAATCCTGATTTGCGTTGAAAATTTGCTGAACATAACGCAAAGTAGAGTTACCCACTACTTAGCAGAAAGTGGATGTTCCATGGACTGTACAACGTCATTCCTCTGCAACCCTCAATGGTTTTTGATGCAAACGTTTTCTTTCCTGCAAACTTTTCAAACGTTGTGTGTGTCCTACACTGTAGAGTACAGATACAAAGTTAAAGTAAAAGTGTTAATGTATGCTAAACTTTGATTGCAGTGCTGTATTGTATCAACCATTCAAAATGTGCCACTCAGTGTGTCACTGCGTACAGCTGTTTCAAAAATAGTTTTAGTCATACACACATACCTAGTGCAAACCTTTCCGGGACTGGTAACAACAACCTTAGAGTACCCTTAACAAAAGATAACTATTTGACTCCAGGAAGCTTCGAACGATTCTATGAATTAAAGCCTATAAGAACACCAAAGAAGCCTTTAGATTTGCTGATTAACCAAGCATCACCAACACTCATCTTGTTCTGCATAATTCACTACACCGAATTTCTGTGAGCATCTCACAAACCTGTGCCACATTTTTTCATACCTCTTATGTCCTCTGTGTTTCATACAGCAAAATTTGGGTTTTTATGTACCTGTTGCACACATACATCGCCTCTAGTTTTTGCGAACATGTTACACACACACACTGCATCTTGTTTTTGCTAGCATCTCACATACAGGGCTTTTTGAATATGTTTTTCTAACATCAAGGTTTTCACATTTGTAAAGCATCTCTCTCCGACACACACTGTGCATCTCGCTTTGTGAGCATCACATACACAAAGCTTATGGTATATCTGCGTGTTCAGATATTACACATGGTGTGCCCTATATTTACACTAGTTTTATGAGCAGGTCATCAACGGAGATTGATTCAGTGGCGCTCTGTCCCCGTTCTCCTGATTTTATCTTTAAGGTGAGCAATAGTCCTGTATACTCACCTTTCTCGAACTTTTGCACACACTGTTTTCTAAAACAACTTCCTTCTCTCTTACGCAGGTTGTACACTATCGATATATAGTCCTGATGAAGACCCAATGGTGATGTCAATAAAACACACACATATTCAAGGGGTGAAAACGTCGACGGTTGTAATATAAGCATTATTTCCCAAATAGACCTCAACATATAGGATGTTAAGCCACGGGTCTCTTTAGGGAGGTTTTCAATATTAAATGAACGCTTTGCAAATTTCTATGTGTTTCATGTGTTATATCTGTTATGTTTATTGATGTGAAGTATCCCCTGAGTCACTACCCTTTCCCTCTTTTTTTGTATTAAGTATTGTAAAACTGCTTATTGTACCTATGCACATTGTGTATCAGTCTTGTTGTTTATCACCTATTTCCCAAGATCAATGATTCTCTTTAATATTGAGTTGAGTTGCTATTGAGTTGTTATTGATTTGAGTTGTTTTATCTAATAATTAGTGTTGTGCTGTACTTAAATCATTAATTGATGGTCCTTTCTCTGCAAGGACATAATTGAGTAGTTGTGACGTGGCAGAACCACTGTTGAGAGCCCTGAATAGATTTAATATTGTGTTTATTACAACATATTTTTATTGAAGATGAAAAAGGGGGGATGAGATACAAATCATGTAGGGCCAGATGTATGAAGATACCATTTTGCGATTTCCTAATTGAGAATCTCAAGGATTCGCAATTAGGAAATTGCAAAACTGCATGAATGAGACTGTGTGGAACACTTTGTGCGATTCCTAGGGGGTCGCAAATGACCTGCCTCATGAATATTAATGAGGTAGGTCGCAATTTGCGACCCTTAGGAATCGCTAAAATCACAGGAATGGTGGCCTGCTGGAGTCAGCAGACCACCACTTCCGTGATTGCCTTTATATAAAGCAATTATATTTGTTTAAATGCAGCCCGTTTTCCTTTAGGAAAAACGGGCTGCATGTAAAAAAGAAAAATGAAAGTTTTCTTTTCACTTTTTTAAGTGCAGGCAGTGGGCCATGGGACCACTGGCTGTTCCTAAAAAAGGCTTTTACAAACATTCACAAAGGGGAGGGGGACCCTTTCCCATTTGCGAATAGGTTACCACCTACTTGAAGTAGGTGCTAAACTGCAAATGTTTTGCGACCGCATTGACGGTCACAAAAAATTCATACCTACCGATGCAATTCGGTATTAGGAAGAGATGCCCTAAACACGCCTCTTCCTAATACCGAATCACAAACCCAAATTGCGATTTGGTAACGGGTTACAGTATCACAATTTGGGTTTGAAACATTTGAAAAGTCTTTTTCCGTTCGCAAACGGGTCGATTCTGTGAAGCGGCCCGTTTCTAAGCTAAAAACAAGTTCATACATCTGGCCCATAGTTCTTTGGAAAAAACTTACATACTATATCACATTTAGTGACTGAGTAGTGCTGTCTGCTAACCCTAGTGAATTGCCAAATTGAAGTCCAGTCAACAGTTTTTTAACAGCACTGCCTTTAAGCACATTTGTTCTTTGCAATTAAGGGAATAAAGGCAGAAGGAGATAGTGAAGCCTCTTCCAGCAGCTTGAGATAGTAGATGGTTATTGAATGATGGATACTATTTTTATTATTGGTGTCCCATTGCCTAAAATACTCCTAAATTCCAATTCAATAATCCTTTCTGCAACTAACTCTCTAGTGTAGCAACAGTGGCCAGTCAAAGTTTAGCCAAGGTAATAGAGAGATAGTAAATTCCTTACAGCATGATACATTAATCACAGCCAGTAAAATTCAATGACAAAGGCATTATGGACCGAAAACACAAAAATGTGCTTGTGCACACACAAGACACTGCTCAAAACCAAGAAATTGACCCTGTGCTCCTTTCAGCTCAGTTAACTATCAAGTATATTTAAGAACTCCTCAGTCTTGGAAAAGGCAGACACTGTGAATAATTATTCCAACAGAGAGCAGTTTCTTTACATAGGTTGAGAAGATAAAACTGATTTCATTAGTTATTTCAATATCTTCCTTGAGGCTGAGAGAGGCTTCAGTGGTCTCCACCAACTAAAAACCTGGTTAATGTCAGCTCTATCCCAGAGAAAACTGAATCATGTTACTGTATGCAACATACACAAAGAAATGATGGAGTCTGTTGAGATACAGACTATAGCAAAATAATTTGCCCTCCACAGTGAAACCACGTGAAAATGTTTAGTTTTTCAAACTAAAGTTCAGGATTTTATTATAATTACCAGCCACAAGAAAGAATAGTTTCTGACTAGTTCACTTGCATTTTGAGGTTTAAGAATGTCACTAAAACATGTTATTTACTCTTCCTTTTTCCTTTCACACTTAGTTGCATGGTGCATAAAAATGCAAGGTTTTTTCCACCTATTTTCTCCTTACTTTGCAATATGTAAATAACAATAAAGCATGCTGTGATTACATGCCTGCCTTTATCACTATTTCATCTCAGAACAATGACACTGTATATGAAGCCAGAGGTTGGCAGACCATGGGCACTTTGTGCAAGGTCCATGGAACGTCTCCGTGGGTGTGCCCGTCTCCCCCTCCTCCCCCACTCAAGAAATGTAGAGTCTTATACGCCTCTGAAGAGAGAAGAGAGGAGTGAGAATAATAGAATAAAATAGAGGGATAGAGCAAGGAGAGGAAAGGATTGGGGCTGGTTTGAATATTTTTGCCAGGGCTGCTTTTGGTTTTCCAGTCTGGTCCATGCACAGTGCAGAGGGCAAAGTCTATGAATGGGTCAGTCTGACTCGGGTAGCATGGTGGGCTAATTCTTACACTGCAGGCAGTGCTTTAAATGGGCCGGTACTCACCGGTACTGAGTACCGGCACTTCTTTGATTTATCACTCTGAGTACCGGAACTTCTCTACTGCCCTGGAGAGTACCAGTACTCATAAAAAGGTTGGCTCATTGGCTGTGCCGGTGAGCAGGAGTGGAACGTGTCTCTGGCAGCCAAGGCGCCGCTTCTGTAGCCCCGATCTGAGCCCCAGCTGAGCTATTCAGCAGGGCTCATTTGAATAATGTCCGGGTGCTCACCATCACGCTGTGCTTGACAGAGCAGGGTCCTTTCAGGCCCTGTGCTGTCAATCACATTCACACTATCCTGTGGTTTCATGCAAGTACAGGAATCATGTCAGCCCCCTGGCAGTGGCAATCAGGCTATGGCCAGTCCGGCCCTGATGGCAATTAAAAAAGCCATGGTAGGTGAAGAGAAAAGATGTCTTTTATCATACCCGAGTCTTTTGTGAGTCTGCTATGTTTGTGTGTTTGCCTGCATTTGTATGCCTGTTTTTGTAAGAAAAAAGTGAAAGAGAGAGAATCAAGACATTCTCAGGAGGTATTTTAAAGAAAAGGTGTGGCATTTTGTTTGTACATGTCTGCTCTGCGACAAAGATTAATAAATAACGTAAAAGGGAGGGTCGGTGGGTGAGTGGATGAGTGAGTGGGTGGATGAGTGAGCAATGGTGGATGTATAGATGGATGGATGGATGAATAGAGGGATTGATGAGTGAAAGCATGCATGGGTGAAAGAGGGTGGATGATTGGATAAAAGGGCAGATGATGGGTGGATAAGTGAAAGATTGGACGGATAAATGAAAGGTAGGGAAGATGGAAAGTTCTGGCCAGGAACTCCCAGGGTCCTAATCTATAGGACGTCTTACTATTCGTAGGACTGAGACATAAGAGTAATACAAGATCGAGGAGAAATGATGTTGAACAATTAGAAGCCGAATTCAAGTGATAGCCTATCAGAACAAACTGTAGGGTTTGCCAATGACGACCTGTGACTTCATTCACAGACTAGTTTCAGTCCCCGTGTGAGCAATAACACTGTTAGCAAAGTACAACAGTAGATCTGCTGCTGTTCGGTCACTTTATTTTAGTTATACAAATAAGAAGACATTTTACTAGTAAAGCGATTTATGTCTATGGAATGACTTAATCTGACGTAGGACCAATATCTTTTCTCCTTCCTGAAACTCAATCATTCCCACTGTATCATTTCTTTAGAATGTACACGATGCGTGGCTGCCTCCCGTTGTGGCGGTACTTGTGTCTGCGACTGTGCCGGGGGAGCGGCTGCATGTTCTCGGACAGTTCTGGGAAGGAGGTCTCATCTGACTGAAGCCGGCCCATCATCTGGGGCAACCAGCCACGAAACCTGGGTCCGGCAAGCCAGCTGGGATTGACTTGTTCTTGCTCTATTTTCGATGTTTTAACGGGTAAGTGCATAAAAAGGAAGGCGAGCCTGGGTCTAAATAGCGGTCGAGAGTCTTCGAAAGGGAGGTCTACTCCGTTGCTACGTGGACTAAGGGCCATCTCTTTCTCCTGCCTTTCAGACTCCTGGCTACCTTTCTGCAAAAGAAGGACAATGAGTTTAAAAATAACATTCATTGGAGCTGGATCGCACGACTTTAAAATTGTACTCATCTTAAAGCAGTCAAGTCTCCCTATTGAAAAGGGATGTCCTCGTAATGAAGCCCAATATTCAACTATTGTATCACACATAATAAATACATCAGTGACGTCACTTCACTAAATAGCCAGGTGTAGTGGTAGCGGCATCACAAGCCCTCTGACCACCAGACGACATTTCATGAGGCAAGACATTTGACTGTGGTATTACGGGAAGAGTTGTCACATGACCATTGATCATAATCTGCAACGCAAGAAGTGGTTTTGGAAGTCAAAGCAAAAGTTACCCGTAATCCTACTTCTTTGTATCATAGGGCTGTATGAAATGCGTTACTTACCTGTAACTGCAGTTATCCAGTATTGGTATCTTTCACAGATTCACATGCTTGAATCATTCCCCTTCGTTGGGATGGGAGTCCCCGGTACATAAATAAAGTAATGTCCCATAGACATAAAGAGTAACAGGCCCAAAGGCCTCACATTAGTAACATATCCATGTCCTTTTGTAAAAAGGACCAAACTCTAGAGAAGAGCCAATCAGCTATCACCTCCTTCTAGAACCCTCCTGGAAGGAGCTCCTGTCCCTCAGATTTTCGTAAGCACTGTGCTAAATAGGCATACTACTGAGAGAATTAGATGAGCCCTTCCAGGGGAGGCGGGAGGGTTGCATGTGAATCTAAGAAATACATTTCTTATCCAGTATTAGGGTATCTTTCATAGATTTCACATGCCTGAATCAGAGTAGCAAGCAATGATAAGCACATTTCAGATGGTACATTAGATGCAAATTCACCAGATAATAACATATCAAAGTGATAAATAGAAAACATCAGAATGTAAGTACAGATATCATCAGGGAATACAACAGAGAAATGTGCGTATACGAAAAAAAGGATCTTGGGATGAAAGGAAGGCTCACCTCCATTGAAATAGATGACGAAGTACTGTTTGTCCCACTGCAGCATCCTTCATAAGTTCTGTATCCAGGCAGTAATGCTTGGTGAATGTATGCAGCGTCTTCCACGTTGCCGCTCTGCAAATGTCTATTATAGGAACTCCTGCGAAGAGCACCATGGATGTAGACATCGCCCTAGTGGAATGTGCCCTTACTTTACATTGCAGAGGTTGCCCCGCCTGCTCGTGACAGAATGATATAGCTGCAGAGATCCAGCGAGAAATGCTTTGCTTAGTGAGTGGAAGGCCTTTTCTAGGTCTACGGTAGGCCACAAAAAACTGGTTGGATATACGGAAGGTTTAGTCTTCTCGATATAAAACTTTAAGCAGAGATCCAGAGAATGTAGAGTCCTCTCTGCCTCCTTGTGGGGGTTTGGAAAGAAAGAGCGTAAGACTATAGGTTCATTGAGATGGAAGTCCGACAGGAGCTTTGGTACGAATTTTGGGTTTGTTCGTAATATAACTCTGTCCTGTTTGAACTGTAGAAAAGGCTCCTGAATTGAGAAAGCCTGGAGCTCACTTACTCCTCTTGTTGAAGTAAGTGCGAGAAGAAGTGCCGTTTTCCTAGAGAGGTACTTAAGATCGGTCCTGTGCATTGGCTCAAAGGGATGTTTCATGAGTTGATTAAGGACTATGTTGAGCTGCCAAGTAGGAGGTAAAGTCTTCACAGGAGGAAAAGTCCTGAAGAGGCCTTTAAGAAATTGTTTGATCAATCTGTGACTCCAGCGAGAAGGTCCAGAGCAAGATCTTCTATAACGGGATATTGCCGCCAGGTGAACTCTGAAGGAGGCATGAGCAAGGCTTGAGTTTGCCAAATGGAGAAGGTAATGCAATATTTGCACTGGAGAAGAAGAAAAGGGATGTATTTTCAGAGTTTTTCATCAAATGCAAAACCTCTTCAATTTAAAGAGTATGTCTTGTTGGTACTGTCCGCTCGAGCCCGAGCCAGAATGGCCCTACAATCCGGCGGAATATTTAGATTCTGAAATTCTTTGAACTCAGGAGCCAGGGATATTAACCTGAGAGATGCCAGATCCGGATTCTGGACGTGCTGGCTGATTCAGAAAAGGGGGGGGGGGTGATGAACAGAGGTCTGAATTAAGCAGACCACTCTTACCCAGTCCAAAGATCAGGGCTTGATCCATCACCGTTATTTATCTCACTGCACCATCCCAGCTCAGAACCTGGCTATATGCAAATCAGTCTGTCCCTGGCCCAGTGCATCATGGGAACAGGGCAGACTAAACTACCAAGCCAATTCTTCACCAGGAAGGAGACAAGCTACCGGGGACCGGTTTCTGGCATTTCAGCCGTCTTCGGCCCGGCTTGCTTGAATCCTGATGGTGCAGTGAGAAAGGGACTCATGTCTGAGTATACCCTGCCACACCTATAGTGGCCAAAAACGATTCAGAAAAGGGGGTGGTGATGAACAGAGTGTCTGAATTAAGCAGACCACTCTTACCTAGTCCAAAGATCAGGGCTTGATCCATCACCGTTATTTATCTCACTGCACCATCCCAGCTCAGAACCTGGCTACATGCAAATCTGTCTGTCCCTGGCCCAGTGCATCATGGGAACAGGGCAGACTAAACTACCAAGCCAATTCTTCACCAGAAAGGAGACAAGCTACCGGGGACCGGTTTCTGGCATTTCAGCCGTCTTCGGCCCGGCTTGCTTGAATCCTGATGGTGCAGTGAGAAAGGGACTCATGTCTGAGTATACCCTGCCACACCTATAGTGGCCAAAAACGATTCAGAAAAGGGGGTGGTGATGAACAGAGTGTCTGAATTAAGCAGACCACTCTTACCCAGTCCAAAGATCAGGGCTTGATCCATCAACGTTATTTATCTCACTGCACCATCCCAGCTCAGAACCTGGCTATATGCAAATCAGTCTGTCCCTGGCCCAGTGCATCATGGGAACAGGGCAGACTAAACTACCAAGCCAATTCTTCACCAGAAAGGAGACAAGCTACCGGGGACCGGTTTCTGGCATTTCAGCCGTCTTCGGCCCGGCTTGCTTGAATCCTGATGGTGCAGTGAGAAAGGGACTCATGTCTGAGTATACCCTGCCACACCTATAGTGGCCAAAAACGATTCAGAAAAGGGGGTGGTGATGAACAGAGTGTCTGAATTAAGCAGACCACTCGTACCCAGTCCAAAGATCAGGGCTTGATCCATCACCGTTATTTATCTCACTGCACCATCCCAGCTCAGAACCTGGCTATATGCAAATCTGTCTGTCCCTGGCCCAGTGCATCATGGGAACAGGGCAGACTAAACTACCAAGCCAATTCTTCACCAGAAAGGAGACAAGCTACCGGGGACCGGTTTCTGGCATTTCAGCCGTCTTCGGCCCGGCTTGCTTGAATCCTGATGGTGCAGTGAGAAAGGGACTCATGTCTGAGTATACCCTGCCACACCTATAGTGGCCAAAAATGATTCAGAAAAGGGGGTGGTGATGAACAGAGTGTCTGAATTAAGCAGACCCCTCTTACCCAGTCCAAAGATCAGGGCTTGATCCATCACCGTTATTTATCTCACTGCACCATCCCAGCTCAGAACTTGGCTATATGCAAATCAGTCTGTCCCTGGCCCAGTGCATCATGGGAACAGGGCAGACTAAACTACCAAGCCAATTCTTCACCAGAAAGGAGACAAGCTACCGGGGACCGGTTTCTGGCATTTCAGCCGTCTTCGGCCTGGCTTGCTTGAATCCTGATGGTGCAGTGAGAAAGGGACTTGCTGGCTGTTCATCGTGAGGAGAGAAGGGAACTGCCTCAACCGTATTGGCGGTTCCAGAGAAAGAAGGTGAAGCTCTGTGAACCAATGTTCCCGTGGCCAACTGGGGCTATGAGAATGAGCGTGCAAGTTTCCGCTTTCAATTTCCTGAGGACTCTGGGAATCATCGGAAACGGTGGAAAAGCATATGCAAAGATATTGCACCATGCGATCGAAAATGTATTCCCTAGAGATCTCTTCTGGGGATGCCAGCTTGCAAAGTGTTGGCATTTGGCATTGTGTTTTGTAGCGAACAGATCGATTAGAGGAGTGCCCCATTGTGAGAATATCTGGTCGTGGATCCCCTGATCCAATTCCCACTCGTGAGACGTTGAGTGTTGTCTGCTTAGTGAATCGGCTAGAACGTTGTCCATACCTTGGACATACTCCGCCCGAAGGGAGATATTGTGCAGGACCAACCAGTTCCAGATTTTTTGCGACTCGCGAGAGAGTGTAAGAGAGAGAGTTCCTCCTTGCTTGCTGAGATAGAGCATTGTTGTGGTATTGACTGTACGTACAAACACCAGAGAATTTTTGATTCTTGTGAGAAAAGCTTGAAGGGCGAGGAAGACTGCCCGTAGTTCGAGGAGATTTATGTGAAATCCTTTTTCGAAGGGGGACCACTTTCCGCTTATCCGCAGTTCCTGAAGGTAAGCTTCCCAGCTTCCCAGCCTCCCAGCGAGGCATCTGTTGTGATGATATGTGGTGAAGCTGGAAGCAAGAAGGGCAAGCCTAGAGAAAGGTTCTGAGGAGAAATCCACCATTGCAGAGCCTTGACCATTCAAGGGGTCATTCTTATGAGATCATCGAATTAACCTGTGCATTGGACCCATTGTGCTGGGAGCGCCTCATGGAGAGGGTGCATTCGAAGGCGGCAGTGTGGAACCAGCAAGATACATGATGACAACAGTCCGAGCGGGGATTTGAATAGGCGAACCGTCAAGGTTCTCTTGGAGGCTACAAGAATGGCTAGTGCCAAGAGCTTGTCCTTTGTTTCCTGTGACGGGAAAGCCTTCTTTTGTCTTGTGTCGAGGGTAGCACATAGAAAATGTATACGTTGAGAAGGTATAAGGACTGATTTGTCCTGACTGAGTGTGAGTCCCAAATGTTTTAAAAGTTGTAGACAAGCGTTGGAAGACGTGGACACGTCTTCCAAGGTTGGTGCCTTGATCAGCCAATCGTCCAGATATGGAAAAACTTGATGGTGATGCTGTCTGAGATATGCAGCCACTGGAGAGAGGCACTTCGTAAAGTTGCGAGGTGCAGACTTGAGTCCGAAAGACAGGACGCGAAATTGGAAGTGTCTGCCCGCTACTGCAAACCTTAGGAACTTTTTGGGATTCCTGTGAATAGGGATATGAAAGTAAGCATCCTGAAGCTCCAGGGATACCATGTAATCTTCCACATCTAACAGTTGTAAAACCTCCTGGATTGTCACCATACGAAACAACTACTTTTTTAGGAATTTGTTGAGGGCTCTGGGTTCTAAAATTGGTCTCCATTTCTTTTCCTTTTTCTGTATCAGGGAGAAGCGTGAGTAAAATCCTTTTCCCCGTTGAGACAGAGGAACTCTTTCTATCGCCCCTTTCTGGAGCATAAGAGAAATCTCCCGGAGAAGTATACGTAGATTTCTGTGAAGCATAGGTCGGGGAGGGGTTTGTGGAGGGATGTGAAGAAATTCTAGTGAATGGTCCGTCGTAATTTGTTCCAATTTGTCAGAAAATGGAAAATTCTTCCTCCAATTTTTGAGGGTGGAGATAAACTGGAGACTGGCTGAAGTGAAGGGTCATTGCTGACGATTGTTGCCTTTTTGTTGACCTTTACCACGAAAGTATGATTTTCCATAAGACGATTGCTGCTGCTGGCGTTATTGATATTGTAGTCGATGTTGCTGACCAGAAGAGTATGACGACCGATATTGGTAATCCCCTCTATAGGAGGACTGCCCTCTCCCCCTTGATCCACGAAAGGACAGACTTTGAATTGGAGAGTTCCCAATGCTCTGGCTGTGCCTGTATCTTTCTTTATACTCTGTAGAGCCTCATCAATTTGTGGTCCAAAGAAACTGGCCATCATGAGGGCATATCCAAGACCTTCGTCTGTATTTCAGGACGAAAAGAAGTTGCCTTTAACCAACCTTGTCTCCTCAATACAGCTGCGCCACCCAGCTGACAAAACCCCGTCGACACGATATCCATTGCGCGGTCTATTATTTCTGACGCTGAGCGCTCACCTTCCAGTAATATTTTCTTTGCCTCTTCTTTTGAGTCCTCAGGCAAGGCCGTCAGATATGGAGCTATGTCTGCCCATAACTGTCTATTGTATCACCCCAATAGCGCTAGTGCATTAGACGCTTCAACTGTCAATGCAGACATTGAGGAAAAACGCTTTCTGATGTTGTCCAACCTTCGGCCTTCTTTGTCCGGCGGAGCTGTTAATGGGGCAAAAGGATTCTTGGACTTTTTCTGAGCTGCCTGTGTTATAACCGAGTCCTGTTTAGGATGTCCTATTAAACAAGCTGGAGCAGTATCAGGCGCCCTATATTTTTTATTCAAGCGAGGTAACACTGAAGGCACGGAGGAAGGATTTTGCATAATTTTCACAAGTATTCTATTATGGGTATCGATCCTACTGCTTTCTTGAAAGGCTCCTTAAAATCATACAAGAAGCAGTCCTGCTGTTGAGAAGTCATGGGAATTTGAAAATGTTGAGCTGCTCTCTCAACTACATTATGGAACCCCCCAATGTCTTCAGGTGGTGAATCAGCCTGTGCAGGCACTGGAGAAACAGGACAGGGAATGACGTAGTCGTCCCATTCATCATGGTTAGACTGGGTGTTCTGAAGTTCCCTCTCCTCATGCTGATCTACCTCCTCAACATCAGTTGATGGAGGATGCGGTAAAGTGACAGGTTCCGGCTGTAAATTTAAAGGTGGAGCCGTGGTCTTGGTAATGGAGACACCGCCGGGGGTTGAGGTTTAGGAGATGTTGGAAACCTCTGTTCGTAGTCCGTAATAAGGTACTGCAAGTCCGAGACCAAAGAAGCTGGAAGTCAAACCATTGGTGGAGGAGGTGGTTGATATTCTTCCTCCTGTTCCTGGTCTTCCTCATCTGAACTGTCTTGATATTTTACATTAAGTTCAGAGGGGCTTGTCGCAGTTTGACACATGTCCCCCTCATCTGAATCCTCCTCTTCCAGAAGACATGCTGGAGGCAGTGGTTGGACCCTACTTAGTGATGTTAGGGCCCGCGTCAATGTCTTTTTTATAATCCTTAGATGCACATACGTGCTTTTCAGATTTGGATCCATCAACGAGCCCATCGACGGTGTGGTCCTCGGCGGTGGAATGTCGACGTGTGTAGTAGTCAATGGAGTCAATGGTGTTATCGTCGACTGAGCCGTCGTTGACACTGCTGCCGGTGGAGATCTCGTCAATGGTATAGACTTCGTTGACGTAGCTTTCGTTGACGATGGTGTGGACGTCGACAGAGCTGTCTTCGTCGTCGAGGCCGTCGATCACCCAGTCGTCGGCGATCGCAGCGTCGACGGTTGCTTCGACGTCGACAATGTCTTCTTGATCTTTATCGTCGACGACATTGTCTTACCTGCTGTTGACGATGGAGTTGTTGTTGTTGACGAGGTGAATGGCGACGTTGCCATCGACGTGGTGACTGTCGTCGTCGCTTTCCTCATCGCTGAAGTCGTCGACGACGATGTCGTCGTCGACGGAGTAGAAGTAGGCTTTTTGAAGGCAGGAACTTCCTGAGACGACACCTTCAATGGTAGAGCCTTGGAATGGACCTCAGAAGACTTCTTTAGTGTCTTCTTTTGAGGAGGCTGTGACGAAGGGCCAGGAGAAGCCGCCCTCGGTCTTTTTTGAGAGGACTTGGAGGTTACTGAAGAACCCTCACTCTCCTCAGAAGACTCCAGTTGGTCCCTGTCTTTCAGCCTAGGTAAGGGATAAAGAATTGCGGGTTTCTTGTAGAACAGTTTAACTAAACAGAGAACACTAAATAAAACAAACCATAAATCAACTTATATTCCAGACTACAACGTGGAAGCTGGAACCTCAATATACAGCGGGGCGACAGCGGGGTGTAACGCAAGAACCACGCATGGGACAATAACAATTAAGGTATTTTGTCTAAATAAACAATAATTTAATAGGAGTTTTTTTGAAGTAGCTTTTAAACAATCTCCTAATATATCCTTCGAAAACTACCCCTATCTATTTCTTAGGTGACAGACATCCGCCTTAATTTCTTCTTTCCCCCGACACACCATAAAGACTGCATGTGTGTCAACCAACATCGAGGGAGATATAATTTACAGGTAATAAAAGAACCCAAGCTGTTCAAAATTAGCTATGGACCAATAAGATAATACTATGGCTTAAATACTTTTATATAATATTCATTCCAGACCTGGCCGAAGATTGAGTGAAGAGTATGAGCAACATGTCTCAAACCAAGATTTCCAACATAATGAATTATAAAAAAAAACATGTTTTAAGGTAAATTACCATACCCCTTAACGCATGATCAATTGGGAGGAAAGGGTGGGAGATTAACAGGACTGCCCCCCCCTTGTATACCCATAGCGTTATCTAGGTTGGAATAACAAGGGACAATTAAGAACAGAAGCCCACATATTGGTAGGACTGGAAGATGTGACTAATATGAATATCTCAACCGAATTATGTGCACATATAAAGTAATGCTGCTAGAAAATGTGGTTGGGCTGATAAATGTTTTAAACCTCATAACTGTAAAAAATGTAGCACAACGGTGTACGCCTAAAAGAATAGTAAGATGAAAAATGAGTAGTAGGACGAATAAGGTGGATTGAATAAAGACAATTTGTAATTCCCTGCCATGCATTGATTCGAATATATTTGCCAACAGGATTTCCGTACAAAGGCAACCATCCAGTGCCAACATAGGAGAGTACAATATATAGAAGTCTTGATAAAGATGGCACATATCTAACGAGTCCATCGAAACGCGTTGACGCATACTTGTGCACAATTAAACAACCGAACTCGCCCCATGAACAACGAAAACAAGTCGAGTCTGGGTTTGAGTTAAATGCGGGAATTAATGTGCAATATTGGATGACAAATTGTGAATGTCTGTGTTTGTTTCCCTTCTCTCCCCCATTTCTCATTTTCATATTGAATTAATTTGAGCAGGTTTTCCTTTAATAAAAACTCTTTTATTAATGCTGTCTACATATGTTTTGTGTATGAATTATAGTGCAATTATGTGGTGATGTTTTTATGAGCTGTGTGAAGAGTTTTTTCAACTCTATTTTTACATTCTGTGTATGTGTTTTTTAATTGACAAAAAGATTGTTTTAATAAAATACTATATCGTTTTATACAAGAAATTTGTTTATGTTTGTACTTCTATCTGGTAGAGTCTTGTGTCCAAGATCAGTATTTGGGCTTGAGTTCTCATTAAATTCAGCCAAGGGAACGTGTTGATCACACTGTGGAACAGTACCCTATTCCCCTGGTTTTCAAGGGGTCTCTCTCAAAAATGTTTCCAAACTTTCAGCCCTTGTAGCCAGATTAAAAGGCGTCCTTCCCGATCTTTTAGGGTTTTGGTGGAGAAGGTATGACATACCTTGCAATCTTTAGAAGAATGGTCTAGATACAGGCAATATAGACAATCTTGATGTTGGTCCTCAATGTGCAGTCTCTTCTTTCCACAGGAACCACAGGGCCTAAAAAGACCCTTTGTAGGTGTCTCAGCCATGAAGAAATCAGGAACCTCAGTCCAGAATAAGAAAAAAATCACCAAGAAACTCTGGAAAAACTAGTAGAGTAAGAAAACTGAGCAGAGCTCAGAGGAGACTTCCTTAGCACGACGTGCGGTAGAAAATCTGAGGGACAGGAGCTCCTTCCAGGAGGGTTCTAGAGGGAGGTGAAAGCTGATTGGCTCTTCTCTAGAGTTTGGTCCTTTTTACAAAAGGACATGGATATGTTACTAATGTGAGGCCCTTGTACCTGTTACTCCCTATGTCTATGGGACATGACTTTATTTATGTACCGGGGACTCCCATCACGACGACGGGGAAGGATTCAGGCATGTGAATCTATGAAAGATACCCTAATACTGGATAATGATTACTTACAGGTAATCTTCGTTATAACAAATCTAGGTTTAGCTCATCACAGGCCTTATCGCACGAGGGTGAATACTGTCCCGCGTGACAGGCAGTATAGTATTGTTTCTAACTTATCTGTGTCCTTTTTAAGCAATCTCACTTTGACTGCCTGTTGACCACACCTAATGTTTCCAGTGTAAAGAGAGTACCCTTTTGCTGATGACTGTATGGATTAGCAGTCTATCGTAGTTGCCTCTCTTGGCTTGATGGTTTTTCTCTCGATTTTTGAGTGTCTACCCAGAAGTATTTTGGTTTCACAATTTTCTGGTTGGTTGACCTGTATCCTTCCACTTCTGATGGTGCTTGCATTTAAGCAGCTTTTTTTTCTTTTACTTTAAGCACTCTATGAGAGTGCATGTGTTTTATTTCGCTCTCCTCCATGTTCTGCCTCATATTTCACTTACATTAGCCACAATTGCTCTTTGTATTGCACCCTCACCACCAGCTCAACCACTGCTTCCCTTACCACTCCACCCTGCTCATTTATTACATTTCTCCACTCCTGCTCCCCGGTTGCTCCTCTGTTCCCATCACTTAATGCCACCTTGACCTATACCTCTCCCATTAATTTTTATTTATTTGATTTTTAAAGTGTTTGGCGCCAGTCGCGTTATTGGCGGGTGCCAATCTTAAAAGGTTTTTTGCCCATTTCAAGATGGCCTCCTGCAAGTGCTCATGCATGTGATGCGGGTACCTAGAAATGGGTTTGAATTATTTTAACAGACCCATTGAAAGATGGACACTGCACCCGAAAATGATAAATAAAGGTTTTATAAAAGTTGGACCCCTAAGGTGTGTGCACATCCGTCACAACAACTTTAAAATGGGTTTGTTAAAGTTTACAAATGCATTAAAAATGGCTGCCATGGATGTGCTCAAAGACGATGTTTCACTGAAGAGACATATTGCCTTTGGCAATGCTTGTTTTTTATTTTCCTGCCTGTGGGCTTTCCCCTTTGCAACCCATAAATCAACAAACAGCCTGTAAGCAGGCCTGAAAATGCCAAGCCCAGGAGACAGCAGACTGAGAATATAAGAGGAGTGGCATAATCTAGTCTTCCTCGTCACAGTCCTTACTACGTAATATATTGAGCACAAGGAAAGGTCTGCTGAAAACCAAGCCAACAGAAACCAACACGATGTGGTGGAGAAGAGACAAACACTGCACACCATAAACAAAAGCAACCCTATAGTCCCGGAATTGGCCACCACCCACGGGAGTGGTTCAGCATAACCAATTACACCAGACTAGATCACCATCAAAGAGAAGCTCCAATCACCAGCAAAAAGATACAGAAGGGGAAAAAAGGTAAAATATAAATCCAGTACTTGTATTGCGCACATATCACCCTCGAAGGGGTATCTCTGCACGGGGGGCCGTGGGGAAAATTAAGCGAGCTATTTCCCAGAGTTGCATGGTGCTGGGCAGACCCCTGCCACCGGAGTCGTGGATCGAACCATGATCCCCAGCGTCCAGCGTCAGTCGCCCTGGCAATGGCGCCACACCTCTACCCCACACCCCACAAGGAGCCTGAGAAGCAGAGGAACACTACAAGAAGAATGCTGGCAACCACCCTACGAAAGGGTAATGAGGAAAAACAGGCACCCGGCCTGCAGAAGCTGGAACAACCACAGAGTGGCCCAAAGTAGAATTTCACTCCGGAGGACTGTGAGAGAGGATTCCACGAAACAAAACCTAGCTAGACTGGACCAAAGAGCTGCAGTCAGGGCCCCTGAACGAAGCCATCTAGTCCATTTTTCTCAAACAGGAAAAAAGAGACCCACAGGGAAGCATAGACAAAGGAACAGAAATTTCATCCGTCAGGAAAGACACAAAGGCCAAAACACTGGAAGAACATCCTCGCCACCTGGCCAGCAACCATTTATTTATTTATTTTGAAAGTTTTATATAGCGCGGACAAGATCCTTGCAAATATCAGAGCGCTTTACAAAGAGAGGTACATGAGGGAGCATAGTTAGACAGATAAATCAATAGGTCAAATAGTACAAATAGGTGGCAACAAAGCCATACATGAGTACAAAATATTACAAATAGGTGGCTACACAGCCAAACATGTGCGTAATAAGACAGTTAATACAAATAATCAAGAGGGTCAAACATGTAGTATAGATCGGTGCAGAGTACTAACAGTGTTCGAGATAGTAGTTCAAGTGTATTTAGCCATGAGGATAGCTTTTACTTCATTTTTAAAGAGTGTGGTGGAAGAGATAAGCCTGGTGTCGGGCGGGAGAGAGTTCCAGATTCTAGGCGCCATTCCTGAGAAGGAGCGCTTATATGTTTTTTCCTTCCCGAATCTTCGAGGTTTCAACAGAAGATTGTTTGTGCCTCTGGTGTTTCTAGCTCCTCCAGAGATGGTCAGTTTCTGAGCGAGGTATCCGGGTGAGTTTAGATGTACCGCCTTGTGTGTCATGCATGCGATTTTCAGATGTATTCTAGCTTCAAAAGGCAGCCAGTTCAGGGATTTCAAGTCAGGGGTAATATGGGAGTGTTTTTTTGACCCAGCGATGAGTCTCGCTGCAGCGTTTAGAGAAGCTCTTAGGGGTGCGGTTGTAGTTAGGGGGAGTCCACAGAGGGCGATGCTGCCGTATTCAATTCGAGGGATGACTAGTGCTTGTACTGCGGTTTGGAAGTCTTTGGCTGGGAGGTAGGGTTTAAGTTTCCTCAGAGTGTTGATCTGGAAGTTTGCTCCCTTTGTTGCCTTGCGGATATGTTGCTGCATGTTCAGATTGGTGTTGAGTGTTATGCTTAGGGGTTTTGCTGAGTCCACGATGGTGGGTTGGACATTGAGTGCGGTTAGGTCTTTAAGCCAAATTTGAGTGGTGGAGACCTTCGCTGGAGGTGAGATCAGAAGGAACTCTGTTTTCAGGGCATTGAGTTTGAGATGATTATCGGCAAGCCAGGATTGGGTGCATCTGATCGTTGAGTTCAGGAGCAAGATGTCCTTGGGGGACTGTAATTTGAGATAAAGTTGGGTGTCATCTGCGTACATGTGAAATTGTACATTGGATGCTTGTAGTAGGGTGGTGAGAGGTTCCATGACTAGGTTGAACAGAGTTGGGGATAGAGAGGATCCTTGGGGGACACCTAGTGTTATGGGTATTGGCGAGGACATCAGGTTGTTGCTCTTGAATTTCTGCGACCTGTTGTGAAGAAAGGAGGTGAACCACTTGAGAACAGTTCCAGATAAACCCATTCTTGTGTTTAGAAGCTCTAGTAAATTCTCATGTTTAACGGTGTCGAATGCTGAAGAGAGATCAAGGAGGATGAGGAGGCAGGTGTCGTTTTGGTCTAGCATTTGAAGTGCGTCGTCAAATATGTGAGTCATAGCAGTTTCTGTGCTGTGACCTGCTCGGAAGCCTGACTGGTGAGGGTTGAGGAGATCAAATTGTTCAATGTGTTTAGTCAATTGTAGTTGTGCGCATTTTTCCAGCAGTTTGGCGAGAGTGGGAATATTGGTAATGGGACGGTAGTTGTTGAGATCAGAGGGGTCGGCTGTAGGTTTCTTTAGAAGAGGTGTGACCTGACCAACTTTGAGGGAGTCAGGTATGCTTCCTTGTTGGAGCGAGCTGTTGATAATTTTAGTCCAGAGAGGGATAAGCAAGGGGGTAAAGTCTTTTACTGCTGCAGCAGGAAGGGGGTCCGTGAGGTGATTGGATGGTTTCAGGGTGCTGAGCAGTTTGCCAATTTCTTCTTCTGAGTATGTGCCAAAGGTTGACCATGTGGCATTGTTTTTTGGTTCAGTGGCTGCTAGGCACTGGGGTTTGGAGTAGAGGCTTGGGTCAGTGAGGAGATCGCTCTTTATGTTGTCAGTTTTTTGGGTAAAGAAAGCAGCGAAGTCTTCACAGGAGGGTGCCTCACGTGCAGTGGTGAGGTTGGGGTTGATCCTTGGATTGTGATCTGATTAGTTCAAACAGTTTTCTCGGGCGGTTTTTTGCTTGGTCGAGCTGGAGGCTGAAGAAGTCTGATTTTGAGCGTTTTATTTTCCTGAAGTAGGCGTTTCTCTTTTTCTTCAGATCTTTTAGGTGCATTGCCGAGGGAGCTGATCTCCAGGTACGCTCTGCCATTCGCATGTCTCGTCTATCATCATTGAGTCTCCCGTCGTACCATGGATTGGAGATTTTAGTAGAGGCTCTTTTTAACTGCATAGGTGCAGTCTCATTAATTATAGAGGTCATAGCATTGAGATAGTGGTCAGTCAGTGTTTGAACGTCCGTATCGCCTGTCGGTGGCAGTAGGAGATTGCACCTGCTAGGGGGCAAAGAGCCTGGGTTGAGTTTTTTCATGTCTCTTTTCCAGACTTTGGGATTGGATAATTGAGCCGGGTTAAATCTAACTTTTTCATTGATAAAGAATGTGACAGTATGATGATCTGACCAGTCACAGGGTTGGATGGACTCGAGTTGGATAGACTCCTCTTTGGAGATGATCAGGTCCAGGATAGAACCTTTCTCGTGGGTCGGGCTGTTGCATATTTGGGTGAGGTTGAGGGCATCGAGGAAGTTTTTAAGACTATTTACCACCGCGTCATTGCAATCGTTCCAGTGGAGGTTGAAGTCACCAAGGTATATTTGGGTGAGCTGCCGTCCGGAATTGGTTGAGATCATATCCATGATTTGTTGGGAAAAGGTGAAGTTGTCCCTGGGTGGGTGGTAGATGCTGTGAAGAGAGCATATCGGTTTGCCCTCACTGAAAATGTCAAGGCAGATGTATTCCCAGGATGTTGGGGATGGTAGGGAGGTAGAATTGACTTTCTGAACAGAGAGGTTATTCCTGTAGATGCATGCGATTCCACCACCTAATTTGCCTGCTCTGTCTAGCCTAATAATGTGGTAGTTAGGAGGAACCAGAATGTCCATTATAGGTGTCGAAGATTCAGTTAGCCAGGTTTCGGTCAGGATGATTAGGTCAAGGTCCATTGGTAAGAGGAGATCAGCAATAGCGGCAGAATGTTTCGAGGCCGATCTGCAGTTGAGGAGAGCGCATTTGAGACGGGGGGTGTTGAGGGTGGTAGACGGTTCTAGAGAGAGAGGGACTTTTCTAAGGTTATTGGGGATGGAGAATCTGCTGTTTAGTGTGGGAGGTCTAAGGGGATTTGAGTGTATCGTGGGAATGTTGAGGTGTGGGGTGGTTGTGTGATTTTGGGGGGCTGGGTCGTAGGATCGGAGAAGGGTGAGTGTGTCGCAGTCAGAAGTAGAGTTGTGTGTGCGACGAGGGCGGTTGTTGCGATTGCTAGCTGGGAGTGAGGTCAGGTTGGGTGAGAGTTGAGTGAGAGAGTTAGTCAGAAGGGTGGGGGACCCTTTGGGCGGGGAGACATGAGACATAGAGTATTGCATCCAAGACATAGAGTATTGCATCCAAGAATCCAACATAGCTCGGCAAGAAGCCAAAGCAGCACACTGACGGGCATCCGAAGACCACCAGTACACGCCATCATACTGAAGTACAAGAGGATTGATCAATAGACCACAAAACAAGAACAGATTGATCAATAGACCCCAAATCAAGAACAATCAATCAACCAAGGCAAAAGTGGAACTGCCCAAACTGGCAAAGATGGCAGGTGCAAGGCCCAAAGCAACAAAAGAAGTGAACAACTCCATTCTAGACAAAGAGGCCACAGAAAAACATGTGATCAAACCAGCCGGTGTGAAAAGAGCAAGAAGCCAACACAGGCCAACCACAAGGAATCATATGGGATCCCAAAGAACAAGTTACTTACCTTCAATAACACTTTTTCTGGTGGATAAATTACCTACCTGTCGATTCCTCACATTTTGAATATTCCGATGCGCCAGCATTCCATGAAAACCTTTCTTTACATCTCTCTCATATCGACGAGGAAGTTATAATGCCACAACTGAGAACACAACTCCACATTATGTCATCGGAGCCATAAGAAGGCCTTGTCGGCGCGCTGATGTCTGTTTCCACCCATTTTTGGTCACGCCTAGGCAGCGCTTGCGCTGTCTCTTCGAGACATTTGGTATTCAGGATATGTGAATGAAGCTCCATCTACTTCCTGCCCATCTTTTTAATTGGCTCCTTTCCGTCATTTGTAAATGGTGGCTTTTCATTTGTTATTAGGCTTTGTAGTCCATCCTTAGTAACTTCCTGTCTCTTTTTGTAACCTCCAATGCGCCCCTATTACAAGGACACCCCTATTACATGTGTTGTTACGCCCTAGGTTTTAATTACAACCTCAAGTCACTATTTTCTTACAGGACACTCACTTGGTCCTAAACAAGGTTAGCAGTGATTACGTTACTCGCTAGCACATCTCACATTTATATTATACTTTCTATAAATTTCCCTTCATCAGCTCCACATAGAATACAACCTAATCCGGAAATAATATAATGATTTTTTTGTCACATTTCAAAGCTACTAACTGTATATAGTGAATGTACTGTGGTACTGTTTTGTATGCAATGCATTATGGGTTGGGTGGATTTACCATATCTTTAAAGTTTATCATGCTTACGAGGGACATCGAGGCGCAGCTTGCGGTACTGCACCTCCACATCTCACGTTTATATTAGACCTTCTGTAAATTTCCCTTTTAAATAATAATTGTTGGTCACATTTCAAAGCTATTCATTGTATATATGGACATAGCTATTTGAATGTATTCTGGTAGAGTCTTGCAAGCAATGCATCAAATGTTTGTTGCTCACTAGGGAACTCTAGGCAGTCCTTCATCCGGTCCATATTGAGTACAACCCAATCTAGAATACAACCTAATCGAAATGAATATAAAACATTTCTTGTCACATTTCAAAGTTATTGATTGTATATATGGACATAGCTATTTGAATGTAGTTGTGGTACTGTCTTGCATGCCATACATTAGGCGATAACCATATGTGACCAAAGGTTTGATGCTCATTAGGGACCTCTGGGTGCAGTTTGCAGTACTGCACCTACACATCTATATTAGACCTTCATCAGCTTCACATAAAGCACAACCTAATCCAGAATTAATATAATAATTCTTTTGTCACATTTCAAAGCTACTAATTGTAAATATTGAATGTACTGTGGTACTGTCTTGCATGCAAGGCATTATGGGTAGGGTGGATTTATCATATCTTAAAATGTATCATGCTCAATAGGGACATCTAGGCGTAGCTTGCGGTACTGCACCTACACATCTCACATTTATATTAGACCTTCTATAAATTTCCCTTCATCAGCTCCACAAAGAGTACAACCTAATCCGGAATCAATATATTAATTGTTCTGTCACATTTCAAAGCGAATAATTGTATACATGGACATACCTATTTGAATATACTAGTGGTTCTGTCTTGCAATCAATGCATTAGAGGAGTCCCATATGTGACCAAAAGTTTGAAGCTCACTAGGGAACTCTAGGTGTAGCTTGCGGTACTGCACCTACACATCTGTATTAGACTTTCAATAAATTTCCCTTCATCAGCTCCACATAGAGTAGAACCTAATCCGGAATTAATAAAATTATTATTTTGTAATATTTCAAAGCTACCGGTTGTATATATTGAATGTACTGTGGTACTGTCTCGCATGCAAGGCATTATGGGCAGGGTGAATTTTTTTATTTTTCATTTTTCTGTATTAAAGCACAATGATGAAATATTAATACAAGAGGAATAAAAACCAAGTTGAAAAGCAGGACATCCAGAACCAGGTCCCGCACTCAAAGACTTAAGTTCATCTTGAGTGGAGACCTCTGCCCCTTCGGTGGGATGGCTGTACCTTCCCCATGGCACTTTCACTTCTGTCCGAGAACACCATGCGCCATATTGCAAAGTTGAAAACATCTTTCTGCTGCCAGGCTGGTTCCCATAGCCTCTCCACTGTCAGCTCGCCTGACTCATCGGACAAGGTGGTAGGTCAGCCACTAAATTATTAAGGGTTGGAAGGCATCCGCAGCCCAGGTGATGTACATCCGAAGACGGTTTCTGGAGTTGTGGCTTCCACGGGCACCAAGGCTGTCTGCTGCCATGGTGGAGAGAATCTTCATCCTCAAGGAGTGTACTGTGAAGTACATGAGGGCACAGGTGGTCCAAGCCAGAGTGACATAATTTCCATCAGTGCCGTAGATCAGACCACTGAGAAATGAAAGTATCATCCCTACATATTTGTAGCCGCTGTAGGCAAGAAGGTGAAATGTTGTGAGGTCGCTTTGCACAGTCACCAGGTACAAATTGAGGAGGAGGCCAAACACTTCAATATTGACCCAAACGAGAGCTGTACTGGCACACATCCCTAGCACCTCTGGAGTGAACCTTTGCTGTATCCCCAGAGCCATCCCAGCATGCAAGATGTAGGTGATGAAGGCCATTGTGGGGATGTACAAGTCCGGATCGTTTGTCATGACCCAGCGTCAAAGGTGAGTTGCTGTTAAACCGCACCTCCAAATTCTGATGGGTGTATAGAACCATCAGAAGGGTCAGCTTCTTCATTACATATGTGGTGTCAACAGCGAAACAATACTTCAGCTGATTGATGGACATGAAACAGTGGATTTACCATATCTTCAAAGTTTATGATGCTCTTTAGGGACCTCTAGGCGCAGCTTGCGGTACTGCACCTACAAATCTCACATTTATATTAGATCTTTTATACATTTCCCTTCATCAGCTCCACATAGAGTATAACCTAATCCGGAATTAATAATTGTTTTGTCACATTTCAAAGCTAATATATAGACATAGTTGTTTGAATGTACTTGTGGTACTGTTTTGCCTGCAATGCATTATGGGAGTACCATATGTGACCAAAAGTTTGTGAAAGTCACTAGGGGACTTCTAGGAGCAGCTGGCAGGGCTGGTGCCTTGCTTACTAGGGACCTCTAGGGGCAGCTTGTGGCACTGGCACCGGTGGTGCCTTGCTCACTAGGGACCTCTAGGAGCAGCTTGTGGTACTGCACATACCACATCTCACATTTATATTAGACCTTCTATAATTTTCCCCCATCAACTCCACATAGAGTACTACCTAACCTAATCCAGAATTAATACAATTATTTTGCCACATTTCAAAGCTACTAATTGTATATATGGATATAGCTATTTCAATGTACTCGTGGTACTGTCTGGCATGCAGTGCATTATCGGTAGGGTGGATTTACCATATCTTCAAAGTTTATGATGCTCACTAGGGACCTCTAGGAACAGCTTGCGGTGCTGCACCTAGACAAGCAGTGCTGGTGTCTTGCCCACTAGGAACCTCTGGGAGCAGCTTGCAGTAGTATACCTAGACATGCAGGCCCAAGTTGCCGCTTTGCAAATGTCAACCACAGGGATACTTCTAGCCAAAGTATAAGTAGAAGACTTGGCTCTAGTAGAATGAGCTCTAATACCTCCAGGTGGCTCCTTGCTAACCTTGGTGTGGCAGATCTTGATGCACAGGTTAATCAATAAGGACAATGCCATCTTATGCACTGCTTTTCCTTTCATCTTCCCCACATAGCCAAAAACAGCGGATTATCCAGCAGGAGATCATGAGTTCTGTCCACATAAAAGCTTACAGCTCTTTTAGGGTCCAAACAATGAAGTCTTTCTTCCTCTTTAGAAGGATGTGGAGGAGGATAGAAAGTAGGAAGGTTGCAAGACTGGTCCAAGTGGAAGGGAGTAATCACCTTTGGCAGGAAAACAACCCTGGTTCTCAATATCAACTTGTCTGCACAAAATGTTGTGAAAGGAGGTTTCATACTTAAAGCTCGCAATTCATTAACATGCCCGCCAACGTTATGGCAACTAGAAAAATCGTTTTGAAAGTAAGCAACCGTAAAGCACAACTATGTAAGGGTTCAAACAGAGCACTATAAGAAAGTTTAACACCAAATTAATATCCCATTGAGAGGAATGGGAGGGAACTTGTTCGTAAGTCCCTTAATAAACGTAACTTTATGGGACTTAAAAAGGAAAGGTTGGTCCTCTAAGCAGAGGAATGCTGAAAGGGTGACAAATACCCATTAACCGCTGCAAACGCCCAACCTCGCTGCGCTAGGGACAATGCAAAGTGTAAAATGCCAGATAAAAGGACTTTTAAAGAGTCAATGGAATTTTCTTCAAACCACTTTACAACTTCCTCCATCTGCCAGCATAAACCGACTTGGTGGAGTGTCTTCCGGCTGACAGTATAACATGCACCACATAGGATGGGAGAGAAAAATAACACAGGTTGTCCTGTTCAATCTCCAGGCATGTGGGTGTAGGCTCTGGAGGTGAGGTTGTAGAACCTGCCCCTGCGACTGCTAGAGGCGGTCTGTACTGTGAGGGAGACCAAAGACCTTTGATCTCCAGATCCCCCAGATGATCTAGAGTGGAGGCATCCGTTATCACTGTGGCCACAAGAGGTGGAAGGTGGAACAGCTTTCCTTGGGACAGATTGCCAGACACACCTCACTATTGTAAATATACTGCAGTGTCTCTGGAGATCTCAAGCAACTCTTTGAGATCTCTGTTGTGTTACAACCACTGCCTGCGGAAAGCACATTTGGAGTGCCCTCGTGCCAGCTTGAATGGGTGGCCAGCAGAATGCAGGAAGCCATCAGACCAACAGGTGTAAGACGCTTCAGGACTGGAATCCTCTGGCAGGTGGGTAGGCCCGATTCACCATAGTGTCCAGTACTTCCCCTATGAACAGTGTGAGTTGGCAGGGCTCTAGGTGAGATTTGGGTACGTTGATAATATAACCCACATTGAAGAACAACTGCATTGTCAACTGCAAATGATGCAACACAGTCACCAGGTACAAGCTGGAGTCTTTCCTTTGATCGACCAGGTAAGAATGGGTATGGGACAATACACATCCTGCAAATCATTCAGTCCTCCTTCTCTAGTGCAAGAAGTACTTGTGCAGGGGTCAGCATTGTGAACTTTTCCTGCTTGCGGAACCGGTTAAAAATTCTGAGGTCAAGGATCGGCCACAAGCGACCGTCCTTTTTAGGACTCAGGAAATACCGGGGATAGCGTCCCTGACCCTGTTCCAGCTCTGGAACCGCTCCGCTGCACCCTTCTGAAGCAAAATTTGAATCTCCTTTCGGAGGAGCGGAAGATGTTCTTCTGAACAAAAGCCCTATTGGGGAGGAAAAGGTGGGAGAAACCGCTTTCCACAATGTCTAAAACCCAAAGATCTATAGTTACAGATCTCCATTGAGGTAGAAAATAGGTCAATCATCCTCCCACTGGACAAGCATGCTCCAAGATGGTGGAAATATGGCTGCTTTCCTGCAACATGGGCCAGGGAGAAGGTGGAAAAAGTGGAAGAGGGCTGATGGGCAGTTCCACCTTGTCTGTCCCTGCCACCCCTACTTATATATTGGGATTGTATGTCTGCTGCTGTTGTTACAGCTAATATTGGATTCTGCTTCGAAAGGATAAGTTACAGCCAAAATTCTGGAACCTGCAAAACTGCCCATAGTAGTTAGGCAGTGTGTAAAGGCCCAACGACCTCGCCGTCTCCGAGGTATAATCAGGTTTTGCACCAAACATCAGTGAACCATCAAATGGCAAATCCAACAATGTTGCTTGAACATCGGCGAGAAGCCAGACCCTCTAAGCCAAGCATGTCTCTTTGTTGCAACAGAAAATCCCATCACCTCCTTGCAACTGAGACTGCAGTGTCCAATCCAGACTGAATTTCCTGGCGCACAGCAGCCTGGCTGTCATTCAACAACTCCGAAAAATGTCCTTGAAGATCACCTGGCAACTGCGGAACCACCTCCTTTGCTGACTCCCTCAATGCACGGATATAACATCATAACAGACAAGTTGCATTGGTAGACTTCAGAGCTATGCTACTAGAGGAGAAAACCTTTGCAGACTGCTCCATCCTTTTAGACTTCCTGACAGCAGGAGTCATAGGAAAAGAACCAGGTGTCAACTTTGAAAAGCAGGACGCTTGTACCACCAAACTCTCAGGGGCAGGGTGCATAGATAAAAACAGTGGGTCATCTGGAGCAGGCTTGAACCATCTTGCATTAGATTAAGACACTGATGCAGATGACATCGCTTCAGTCGAATTTCAAGAATAGGATCAGTGAGGGCCTCATTAAAAGGTAAAAAAGGTTCAAGTGAGGACATGGACGAATGAAGCACCTACATCAACAAATTTGATTTCAGTTTCGTAGACGGCAATGGCAATTCCTGCATCTCTGCCACTTTTCTGATCGCAGAATGATAGGACGTGACCTCTGGTGGAGCAATATCCTTTGGGGACACCAACTCCCACTCCTGATTTTCTTCAGACAAGTACTGTTCCTCCCCAAAAAGGCTCTGGGCATCTTTTCAAGACCTCAAATTCAACATCTGAGCAGTTGAAGGCGATGTTGGCAACTTCGCCAGCTTGGATGGATGCGGAACTGGCGCAGCTTGACGTGGAGCTGACCCAGGTCAATACGACACCAGAGAGGGCACAACCGGTGGCAGGAATTCCTGACGCACCTCTTCTACTGGTGATGTTGTTGCCTTTCACAGCAATAGTAGAGTACAGTTCAACAGAGTCATCGGCATAAATGGCAGGAATGGTGCCTGCTGGTTATGTGCCGGAAAACCTCCTAAAGAATAAGCAAATGGGGCCCACAGGTGCACCAGATGGGATGTATGACGTTAGAACGCATACATTGACAACGCGTACCTTTACAACGCGTTCGTAACAACGAAAGTTGTTACCACGCATTGCGCTGGGGGACGCAAAGTTGATTAATTTAATTTACTATTCCAACACCAGTCCCCGTGGATAGTAGGGAAGGTGTTGGGATAGAAAATTAAATCATTTACTATCCTTGAGCGCCCCCCAGTGCAATGCGTGGTAACAACTTTCGTTGTTACGCCCGCGTTGTAAAGGTATTCCGTGGTAATGCTTGCGTTCTAAACGCTGCATACCACCAGATGGAGTCCCACCCCTTGCAATAAAGCTGTGCAAAGCTTTAAGAAAATGTTACGGATCGGTCCTTGGAGTCAGGAACGCTTGGTACTCTAGCTCCTGCCTAGGAGGCACAAACCAAGGTGGAGGCAGAGGAAGATCTGGAGTCCCTGGTGGAGTCACTGCTCTTGGACTCAGAGAAGACGCTGGAGCCACCCTTGGAGATGGAGTCAGAGAAATCTCACCTCTTTGTTCATGGATCCCCAGAGCTTGGGACACTGACTTTGGGGACACATCCTTTGAAGAGCAATGTTGAGAACCATGATGTCACTTCTTCTTGTGCTTCTTTTTGGATGACTTAGAAGAGTGGGGAAACAGAAACTCTGATTGAATACAAGACTTTCAACGCCCTCTTTTGTCACGTCTTGCTTTGGCAATAAAAAGCTTCACCTCCCTCTCCTTCAACGCCTTTGGATTCATCTTCTGGCAGGAAGAACATGCGTCGACTTCATGATCTGAACGAAGACACCAAAGGCAGTAGTCATGAAGGTCAGTAATTGACAACTGGCCTTCACATTCCCTGCAGAGCTTGAATTCGGACTTCCTCCGCAGATACCTAGTTCTTTGCAACAATGTTATAGCATACAAAAGACAAAACTGCTACACTATCAGAGAGCAGAAAAAAAAACGTTATGCGTCGAAGGCGCGGAAAAAAAGGAATTGGCATCAGTACGCCGACAAGGGCTTCTTATTGCTTCAATGATGTCACGTGGAGTCGGTTGCGAAGCCGAGGCATTATGACGTCCTCGTCGATGTGGGAGAGCTGTAAAGAAAAGGTTCGGTAGAATGCTGGCACATTGGGATATTCAAAAGGTGAGGAATCCAAAGGTACATGTATTTATCAGAAAGGAGAAGGCAGCGAGAGCCCAAGCCTCCAAACCTCTCCAAAAAAGGCACCCCCGCAGCCCAAAAGAAACATTACTACCAACCATGGAAAGCAAAGGCAGCTACATTCAAGAATGGTGGGAAGGAACACCTGTCTTCAAGATAGTCACTAGAAGAGATAAGAAGGCCGAAATCTCACAGACTGGAGAGGACTCACCAGGCGCAGGTGACGTTGCTGGAGCCGGTGAATCTTCATGTTGCGAAGAAGCATCTGAAGCCGGCGACCCCGCTGCCGGAGATGGTACTGGCGTCGCCTGAGGAGAAGGAGATGGAGAGATAAAGTCCTTCCTCTGAGGACGTTCAGCCAGAGTCGGCAACCTCGACCTCGAAACCCTGGCCTTCGAAGAATGATGACGAGAAGTATGTCTTTTCTTGGATTTCTTGTGCTTTTTCGACTTCGAAGTGTGAGAAGATGAAGACTTCACCCTCTTTCTACCTCTATTCTCCTTCTTGGCTTTGGCCATTAACAACTTGGCCTCACGCTCTTTAATTGACTTTTGATTCATTTTCCTGCTGCTTCAGCATTCCTCGACGTCCAGAGCCGAAGATAGACACCAAGGCAGTCATCGTGTGGGTCCGTGATTGACATGTGTCCACCACACTCTCTGCAGGGTTTAAATCCGGTCTTCCAGGAAGTAGCCATTCTGAAACAATTAAGAGATACAAAGTTTTCCTCGATGAAAATGGAGAGTCCTAGAAAAACCATTAAGCATCGACGGCGTGGAAAAATGGGAAGTGACGTCAGCACGCCAATGAGGTCCTTTTGTGGCTCCGATGACGTCATACGGTGCCGCGAGCGGAGCCTGTCCATGCTGACGTCCTCGTCGACGTGGGAGAGCTAGGAAAGAATGGTGAGGAATCCACAGGCAGAAGTATCCATCAGAAATGACTCTTCACGCTGTCTGGAGAAGGACCTTTTAACAGCCAGTCGTCCAAGTACGGGTACACGAAGATGCCCCTGTGATGCAGTGCGGCTGCCACTACCGCCATGCACTTAGTGAACACTCAGGGGGCTGACTTCAGCCCGAAGGGCAGGACTTTGAACTGGTAATGAGAGGATCCCACCAGGAATCGTAGGTATTGCCTGTGAGGCTGATTGATCGGGATGTGAAAGTATGCATCTTGCAGATCCAGCGAACACATCCAATCCCCCTGTCTGAGATGTTGATATATTTTATGGAGAGCCAACATGCTAAACTTCTCCTTTTTGATTGATTGGTTGAGCGTCCGCAGGTCCAGAATGGGTCTGTATTCTGCCTTTTGGCCCTTTTTCTTTACCAAGAAATACCTTGAGTAAACCCTTTTCCCTCTTTGAGATACTGGCACCCTCTCGAAGGCTGACTTTCTGAGAAGGGTGGCAACCTCTTTCTGCAAGAGCTGATTTCCTCCTCCTCTGGAGGAACATCTGCCCCGATACTGGGATCTTTGCTGGACTAGCTGATCTTGATGTTTCTGCCAATGAGGGGTTTGAACCCTCTGTTGGGAGGATTGCAGCTGATAAGGACGGAATCTCTTGTAGAATTCCTTCTTCTTTTCAAGGCCCACTGCCTTCAGCGTGTCAAGTTCTGTTTTCAGCTGGGCCATCTCTTCATCCGTGTGAGTCCCGAACAGAGAGGAACCGGAGAAAGGAAGATTAAGGATGCGTGACTGCGCTTCTGGCTTGAGCGCTGTCAGTTGGAGCCAAGACGTTCTCCTTGCGCATACCTCATGAGCATAAGCATGAGCCGAAAGGGTAGCTCCATCCGCCGCAGCACTGATGACCTGGTTAGACACCAGACTGCCATCTGTTAAGATTGCCTCAAAATCTTTGCGATCATCCTGTGGCAACTTTTCAGTGAATCGCTGTAGTGAGTCCCTCAGAGATCTATCATAGCGGCCCAGGAGTGCCGATGCATTGGAGACCTTCAACATGGAGGCCGAAGTGCCACAAACCTTCCTTCCCCAGGAATCCTGCGTTTTACTCTCCTTGTCTGGTGGAACAGAAGAGGAGGATGCAACAGGCATCTTCTTTGCCGCAGCATTTATGACTGAATCGGGGAGACGATCAGCTCTAAGGAACAGTGGGTCGTCCTCTGGTGAACTGTACTTTTTAAAGATTCTCGCTGGAGCAGTCTTAACGTTCGCTGGTGTGAGAAAGATGTCCATCACTGGTTCTATAAGGCATGGTACCAAAGGAAGCAGAGGTTTAGATGCTGCTCTTTGGTGCAGAGTCTCGAAAATCACAGAGGATTTGCTCTGACAAATTGACATAGGCATACCCAGCCTTACCGCCCCTCTGCCAAGAATGTCCTGAAAAGTGTAGACGTAGCCCACCGAGGAGACCCTAGACGGTGGACTGTCAGTCATAGTAGGCGAGTAGTCTCTGTGGGACGTACGAGTGGAAGAAGAGGAAGGAGTCGGGGATCTGTGCGGTGCGGCTGCGAGCTCTGGCTCTTGAAGGAGATCGTTCTCTATCCACTGCTTGTACTAGACGAGCCAACGAAGATCTGTGCACAGGGCTTGAATACTGCTGCTCCGCCGTGACCTTGGCAGTGGCCCAGTGATGCAAAGGCCTGTTCCATCGTGGTGACAAATGGATGGAAGGCGATCTGCGCCTCTTCCTTCCCTCAGGAGACTGTACAGGAGGGGGGAGGAGTTCACCTCTTCATGTGCAGGCCTGGTTGGAGAATCCTGTTGTCCCCCTGACTCTGGACTGCTGGACGTCGAAATCAACACCTCCGGGGATCTTGACGTCTCTGGAAGGGCGCCTTGACGTTTCTCTAGAGCGTCTGCGCACAGACTGTCGTCTCAACGGAGACGTGTGCCTCGACGTTGACTTTCTTCTCTTAGAAGGTGGACTTGATCTTACAGCAGAACGTCCTCTCGACGTCAAACGTCTACCTGACGCCGACAGAGTGTCATGCCTAGACGTCCGTTGTCCCCTCTCAGAAGACTGGTGTCTCGACGTCGACTGGCGTTGGGCGACAGGCGACGGAGATCTCTGTCTCGACGCAGAAGATTCTTGTACTGATCTTGGTGGCGCTTTCTGTTTTAACGTCGAAGATGTGGTATGACGGATCGACGTCAAAGAGCCTTGTCTTGACTTCGACTGAGACTACTGCCTCGACGCCGGAGAAGGTGTCCTGTGCCTCGAAGACAAAGATAGTTGAATTATTCTTGATGGAGACCTAGGCCTCGACGTCGATCGCCGATGATGAGGCGACGACGGAGCGATGTGCATCAACGTCGATGATGAGACAACGAAGCGATGTGCCTCAACATCGTTTACCGCTGCAACGACGGAGTGATGTGCCTCGACGTTGAACATCCAGCCATTGACGACGGAGACTTGTCTCTCGACGTTGAGCATCGCCTGGTTGACGCTAACGGAAGACTTGTTACCTTCGTCGATGATGATTTCTTTGTCGATTGATGATGCGCCGGCATCACTGAAGTTTTCAATGCTGATTTCTTTGTCGTCTGCAGCTTCGACATCGATCCCGATGGAGAACAGGCAGAGACTTTTTCTCTCGACGTCGACCGAGTTCTCTTCTTCTGCTGCCTCACAGTAGACCTACCTCATTCAGAGAGGACATAAAGTCGAATCCTCTCCCTGTCCTTGATGGTCCTTCTCGACAACTACTTACAATGATGGCAGTTGTTAGAAGAGTGAGACTAAGAGGCAGAGAATACACACAGGGTGTGTATCTGTTTTGGCCCTCTTCTTGCCACAGGAATGGCAAGGGTCGAATAAAGAAGGCATTTTAAAAGAAAATAAAACTTTTCTGGAACACAAAAAAGGTGATGCTTGCACTCTAAGACTAAAAGACATCCAGTGAAAGCAGAAAAACTAGATTTTTATAAGATATTTTCGACAAAGTCAAAAAAAGGAAGAGCTGGTTGTTCTGTTTTGGTTGAAAATGCAAATAAAAATATTTTTTTTAAAAAAAGGAAGAGCTGAAAATCCAGGGTCCTGACTGAAGGAGCCGGAAAGAACAACTGACCTAACTGTCACCCCTGAGGCATGATGGGAAGCTAGGGGTCATGCACGCCTTAAAGGCATGGTGCCAGTTTTTGTTAAAAATGCTTTCATTTTCTATGCTATTGGCTTGCAATGAAGCCTACAGGCTAACAATGTCTGCTTTATTTGCATTTTTTTGCTCTTTATGAGTGCTTTGCTTATTGAAAAACAGAGTTCAAGTGCGTCTTGCCCTCTTGTGTGTTTAAATATTGGCAAATACAGTCTTTGTGTGTAATTACATATATATATATATATATATATATATATATATATATATATACATATATATATATATATAGCAACTCCTGTCGACGCACTCCAATAGCCCACCGGGTGCAAGGGAGTAAACAGGTACGGACCACAGCAGCTTTGTAGAATAAGGTGCTTTTATTTCCAGATTCACTACCACAGCATGACGCGTTTCGTATATATATGTAAGAGCTGTATATATATGATTTCCATATATAATTTTTATAATATTTCCGGGGTCCCAGCACGTGGGCGGGAATATTCAGTGCTTATGACTATTGATGAGGATTCCCTGGTAGAGAAAGTGATGTTTCCCACTCCGCCCCTTATATCAGACTTCTATCCCCAACCTAAAGAAAACTCGTCCCATAAGAACAGCAACCAGTATTGGTCCCAGACAGATGTCAGTGTCAAGAGCCAGGCCCTTGGCCATCCACTGCCAGGTGCGGGCTCCAATCAAGGGCTATAGGCAGGTCTCACTTCCAGCCTTGCCGCTGACAAGAAGTTCCCTACTTGCTCCTGAGGTTTAGGCCAGGATTCTGGGCACTAACGTTTTGACGTGAGATCTTGTGGTGGCACAATGAGTTCACTGAGGTGAGTTCCCATCTCCATCCTTGGACTAACAGGACCCAAAACCTAGAAGTACCTTAGGAAACAGTTAGCCCACTGGGGGAAAGGGAAACTGGATTGAGACAAGAAATTAAGTCTTTCTCTCTGGGGCTTTTGATTTTCTGGTCTTGTCATGCATGAGTGTTCTCTGCATCAGTAGATCACCTGCAGATGGATTGTCGAGTTAACTGTTCAAGAGTAAATAACAGGTTTAGAGTGTGAATGTGATTTTTACTTCAACTTTACTCAGATCCCCCTGGTAACAGGACAATGACAGAGCTTACCACTCCATTCCCTCTTTCCCACTAATCATTATTAGGGCTCCCGGTTTCATGGTATTTATTTTTTTGCCATTTCCGTCTGTATTCATCCATATTTTTGGGGGGGGCATTTTTTCTGTATTTATCCTCATTTATTTTTGACACAAGCAAAAGACGACGCTACAGCTAGTATTTTTCCACATTTATTTCAGTCCCCAAAAACACATGTGCAACTGCTTGTACACAGACACAAGAGCCGAGGGAACAGCAAACTAAATGGCAACAAACTCAATACACACCGATCACAATGCAAAAGGGACACCACAAGCCAACAGGCCGCAGACAGACATGAATTAAGTGTGCGTCCAGCTACAAGAGTTGGATCTAGGACTAGTTATTGCAGACCCAGAACAAGAGATAACATAGGCTAATGTTTTCCCAACATCCTGGGCCTGACCACATCATTTCGGACAGCCCTCAGAACATACAATCATCACTCACCATTGAACACTGTACAGGCACATGCAGCAGAGGAAGGGCCTAATGAGAAACGGCTGAACTCGGGGGGCGTGGCTAGGCATGCGATGTCGACAGTCGCTCTAGGGTAGAACTCCGTGCCGAGCTCCCCTTCCCTGGGCTGATTCTCCGTCATTTCTTCAGACAGCCGCCCGAAATTGCAGGCGGAGCATTATCCAGCTACCACCATCCCTCTGGCCAACTTTTGATCGGAGGGTCCGAACCGGTCAGCACCGACCTTTCCTGAAGGACTCCTGCGGGGCTCCCTGAAGATTGGCCGGCAGAGACAACAACGCGAGGCCGTGGTCTGAACTGCCGCACAGGCCCACACACGCGGCCTGCTAACTGCTGGATCCGGCCTCTGCGCCTGCCGTAAACGGGGCCGGGAGACCCACCAGCTGCCCTGAGACGGTATCGGTGGTGACAACGAGAAGTAGCGGAAGGACAAACACCTGAATCGACGACTGAGGACCGGATCGGCTGTAGTCACCCGGCACGAAGGTAGGGGGCCCGGCCAGGGGAGCTGCTGCCCAACTACTAACTGCTGAGTCCGGCATCGGCAGGGCACCCCCAGAACACTACCAGGAGCGAGTAGATAAGACCGCAGCACCGGAGGAGGGGGGCACGCCACTGGGAATCACCGAGCGGCCGCGAGCACGCGGCGAGAACTTACAGCACCCGCAACAGGAACCGATACATCGGGGGCCCCACGGAGAACCTGGATCGGGCGCGAATGCCCGCATTGGGGAGGCGCCAGAGGCCCACGAGGGCGCCATTACGGGAGTGAGGCGCACAACTTGCTGACAGAGGCATCGCCTGGGGCCGGTCAACGTGGGGCCCCCCCTCCGGGGCCTTTTATGACCGGCAACCCGAGGGAATCACTGGTGTGAGCATCCACTGAGGGACTGGGATTGCTGAGACCACACGGGGCGCTGAGAGGAGGCATCGGACCTGGTGGGGAACGAAACGCCTGGGGAAAACGCAACAACGCTGGGACGCCATTCCTGAAACAGGTGAGAGCCCGGCCCCCCCCGAGGCAATTCGAGGAGAGAACACCGGGGGCCCGGCGAGGACCCTCCGCTAACAATGGACAGACTGCTGCCGTGAGGCCTGCTGCCTGCCAGAAGCGCATGCAGAATCAGAGCTGATAATTGGCGCCTGCTGCTTAATGCTGATACACCTGCCTGCTTAGAGGAGCGCCACTGTAGACACGTGTGACGCCGACTGGCCAACTGCGCTGGGGCCACCACACGCCCCATCGTCCCGCCGAACTCGGACATCACCAAGATCACGAGCCAAAAGCCACCTCATCCTCCTGTAAACCCGGCAGGACTGATAGCCAGGTAGCTCTGCTCATGTCCGGAGGGGTAAGGACACGCACTGGAACTGGAGGTGCCCCGCCGAAAGGGAAGACTGATAAATCGCTAAAAAAGATGGATGCCGATCAGGTGGCCACGAGACTGGATAGCGTGCTCGCTGCCATGGAGCGCCTGGAAGAGTCGCTCCAATCGACCAGAACTTCACTGGAATCCAAAATCGACAGTGTCGCCATAGATCTCTCCCACCTGAGGGACGACCACAAGAAACTGGCTGATCGGACCAAGACTCTGGAGGGAACTATGGCGGAACTTGGAGCCAGAGTCACCCAAACGCATAAACAAGTACAGGACCTCCTGAACAGAGTAGAGTTCCTGGAAGACCGCGCCGAGGATGCGGAAGGGCGGGCACGACTCAATAACATCAGACTTGTGGGGATCCCGGAAAAATGGGAGGCCAACAACCCTGCCCAACGTGTAGAAGACTGGCTAAGGGACATGCTGCCAGAAGACACGCTCTCACCCTATTTCGTGGTGAAACGGGCGCACCGCTTACCCACGAGACCACTTCCCACGGGCTCTAACCCAAGACCGCTACTCCTCAGGATACTGAACTACCGAGACAGAGACACGGTCCTGAGGGAAGCTAGAAGACTTGGGGAGATTCGTATAGACAATGCCACAGTGATGTTCTTCCCAGACTACACCATCCAAGTGCAACGTCAGAGGCACTCTTTCTTGGAGGTAAAACGAAGGCTTCGCACAGCAGGCCTCAAATATTCCCTCCTCTTTCCCGCGAAGCTAAGAGTGGTGGCACAGGAAAATACCTACTTCTTTAATATTCCTGAAGAAGTAAGCGCCTGGCTCGACAGCGGCACAGACACGGCACCCAGGCAAGCACAGAGCCATGAGACGAGACCACGGACACGCGGACCGAGACGTCGTCGCAGGAACAGGGACCAGCAGGCCCGTCGCCCGGAAGAAACGGCACGCCGCTCCCCGCCAGCAGATCAAATTCTACAGGAGCAACGAGATGCACTCCGAAGGGTCTCACAGCTGAGCAGTTCACCAGCATCGGACGTCGTGCAGGACGCCAGCCCGCGGATAGTCCCAAGCGATGATGAAGCCATATACGGAATACCGGACTCTCAGCTTTCGGTGGACCTGCCGGATATCACACCACAGACAGCTGACCTGCTTCACTGAAAATGCACAAGAAGTCCTAGCAAACCCTGATATAGCAGCGGGGACAGCGATACGGGCCGGATGGACGCTGAGGCATCGCAGGAACTAGGCGACGCCAGGAGTGTCTCCCCTTGCCCCTAAGATGGACGGAGGAACATTGACGCAGTGAGTATTACCCCAGTCATATAGACGCTGAAAAGGTACTGTAATGGTGGGGCCATCCTGCGGTCCTACCCCCTTCCTACCCTCTGCCCGCTGGCCCTAACACACAGGGATCTAACATGCCAGAGGCTTGGGAGGTGTGACCTGCTTTACTTTCCCCCTACATGGCTGGCCGGACTGAGACCCCTACACAGGAGGCAGCGCCATATCCCTGCGCAATGACTTTGGTTGCAAGACGCATATATCATATGGCCCGGGGAGGGACAACGATTTCCTTCTTTGCTCAAATAAGTAAGCCGCCGAGACTGTGACTAGCACGCGATACCCCCTAGACTTGAACGGTTGCCCTCTCAATAGAGAGTATGGACGGTGGCACGTTTCGCTACTGCCCTTTTGGCATTCAAATATGGCTCACCCACAGTTGGTTATTTTTGTTAACTGTTTCTCCCCCCTTTTATGTATTCCTGGGATGTGCTGAGTGTATTAATGGAAATGGTCGTGGAAGTATTTGGCGGGGAGTTGCAATGGACCCGGGACCGACTAGTGCATATGGACAGGGGGGGAGGCTGCCCGAATTGATAAAATGTCTGCGATAAAAATCTGCACCTGGAACATTAGGGGCATGCACACGCCAGCGCGCCGTTATTAAATATTCACATACTTGAAAAGACACCAAATTCAAATTGCGCTCCTGCAGGAAACACACTTGAACAAGGCGGAAGTGGCCGCGCTGCGCCGCAGATGGAGGGGGCAACTGTATGCCACCTAGTACTCCTCATATGCCTGTGGGGCGCTACTGTGGGTAAAACCGGGCACTCCCTTTACTATGACACACACCCACACTGACCCAGAGGGCAGATATGTGCTAGTGAATGGCTGCATCGATGGGCAGCCCGTGGTTCTGGTGTCCATCTAGTCTCCCAACACAGATCAGGGGGGCTTCCTAGCACACCTTTCAGAGAAATTGGCGCCTTGGCATGGAGTCCCCTGGATTCTAGGGGGTGACTATAATTCCGTATCGGATCTTATACTAGACCGCTCGGCCCCACCCAGGCCTGATGCATCATCTTTAGGAGCAATGAGGGCACTCACCCAGTGGGCGACACAGTGGGACTTACAAGATGCATGGCGCGCCCATAATCCCAGCACCAAAGTATACTCCTATTATTCAGGAGCACATGCATTACATGTACGTCTAGACAGATACATGGTGACATCGGAACTACTGCCACACGTCACGGACTCAATACCTTGGCCGAACGCACTCAGACCACAATCCACACACACTGGATATAGCCTGGGACCGCCCACAACCGCCCACCCCCACATGGCGTTTACAACCTGCCCTGTTACTGGATGCCCCCTTTAGAGACTCCCTACAGGCCTGCGTAGCACAATACTTCACAGACAACTCAGACACGGCGTCCTCCCCACAGATTGAATGGGACGCTTTCAAAGTTGTAGTCAGGGGACACTGCCTGGGCGAACAAAGGAACATGCAGAAAAAGCTGGAGGCTGACCTGCACCGGGTAGAGACAGACTTGCTCCGACGAGAGCAGGAAGCAGTGACGGGAGCGGATGACCAGCTGTGTGAGGCCCGTGAAGAGCACGCGACACTACTGGAGCGATTACGCCACCTTAATTACGCAGCCCACTCGGCGAGCGTACAGCAATACAGTGACAAACCCGGGAAATTATTGGCCTGGCTAGTCAAACAGGAAAACCGTACAGCACCGGTGTCTGCCATCCGAACACCTGAGGGAGAGGTAGTGTATACATAGAGCAAAATACATCAAGCCTTTGTGCAACACTACCAAGTCTTGTATAGGTCGCAGCTGAGAGTCACATCAGAAGCCATCGCAGATTATCTCATAAATATTCAGCTGCCATCCCTTACGAGTGCACAACAAGGGGACCTAGAGGCGCCGCTCACACCGGAAGAAATGCGCGAAGCTATTTTTGCTCTTTCTAACGGCAAATCACCTGGCCCGGATGGCCTCCCCGCCGAATTTTTTAAAACATGTTCGGAAACCCTGGTCCCGGAATTGCTCAAAGTGTACAATGCCGCAATAGAAGACTCTACGCTCCCAGCCACACTCAATGAAGCCACCCTGGTCTCGCTCCTAAAACCTGGTAGGGAAGAAACATGTATGGGCTCCTACAGGCCTTTAGCCAGGTTAAACACTGATTATAAAATTTTCACCTCTCTATTAGCCCGACGTTTAGCCACAGTGGTCCCGGCTCTGGTCCATAGTGATCAAAATGGCTTTGTGCCTGCACGAAGCACCTCTCGCAACAACCGCCGCCTCTTCCGAATACAGGAAGCCGCCACGTTGCACTGGCCGAGATCGGGATGCCTGGTTCTAGACCTCGAGAAAGCCTTTGACTCCGTGGAATGGCCCTACCTCAGAGCGGTACTAGAAAAATTCGACCTGGGGGATGCATATGTTGACATGGTTGGGTTACTCTATCAATGGCCCAGTGTGAGAGTACGAACGGGAGGATTGCTCTCGGAGACAGCACAGGTGCGCAGCGGGACCCGACAGGGCTGCCCCCTGTCGCCCCTTCTCTTCTCACTGGCCATAGAGCCCCTAGCGGCGCTGTTGCGGACGAGAGGAGTGGGATGAGGGATCCCGCTAGCTGACGGCATGCACGTAGTCTTGCTCTACGCAGACGACCTACTTCTGTATGTACGTGACCTTGCTGAAGTACCGGGCTTATTGTCGGAAATCTTCCAGACGTTCGAAGAGGTATCGGGACTTAGGGTCAACTGGGCCAAGTCCGGAGTGTATTCGTTCAGCTCGGACACACAGGAATGCGACGTACACCTCGGAGGTGTCAGACTTACTTGGTATCCCACCACGTTTAAATATCTTGGGATGCACATCTATCGAGATACACAGAGCATACTGGAGGGCAACCTGATGCATGCTATTTCCTCGCTGCGTGCCCAGGTGACCTTCTGGAAGACGCTGCCACCGAACGTACCCAGTAGGATAGCGCTCTCCAAAATGATAGTGTTACCAAGATTGCTCTATCACTTCGCCAACATCCCGCTGTATGTCCCTACCAGGGTATTCCGCGACCTCGAATCACTGATACGGAACCTGATTTGGAACACTGGACGCCCTCGAGTAGCACTGGCAAAACTCTATTCCCCAACTGCAGAAGGGGGGTTAGCGGTCCCCAAACTAGAGCTATATTATCTGAGCAGCGCACACTTGGACGACACAGCTACTGCCAACTCCATATGGACCCACAAGCAAATATGTGCACTGTTTCACCCCTTGACTAAGGGACCTCGCCCGTTACCATTGCATGTGACAGTGGCCCGCAAATGCTTCCTTCGTAGCCTAAAACTGACCAGAGAAACAAAACCTTATGCCCCCGTGCTTCCCCTGTTGGGCACCCCAAGGAGGAGCGGAACGGTGACATTGCGCATCCTGGAGAGCTGGACCGCGGCTGGGATGGAAACCATGGGCGACCTTTATGCGGATGGAGCCATGCTCCCATTTGCAGAACTGGTGGAGGGTACGGGACTGCCAGCAGGGCAGTTCCTACTCCATGCGTCCATTCTACGCGCGTACACAGAGGCCTGGGGCGACGTGCAGGAGGAACTGCCGACACACCACCTAGTGCAATACCTGCATGTCATGGGCAACGGTTCCCATATCATCCACTGGCTGGCGCAGGCCCTCCTCATGCACACACAGCGGTCCACGCAGCCGCTGCGAGACAAATGGGCGGCCCTCCGAGGGAGGGACTGGACGGACAAGGAGTGGACCATGATCCTGGCCAGCCCCGTGAATATCCCACGCAACTCCCGTTTCAAGACAATACAATTTTACATACTGCATCAAGCATATTTATCGCCAGACAAAATCAATAGGTATTTCAAGGTCAACACTACTACCTGTCCCCGTTGCGACCTGCTAGGCGCAGAAATTTTACACATGATCTGGCACTACCCCTCTCTTGCCACATATTGGAATGAGATGACAACTCTCTTGACGCACAGTGCTGGCTCAGGCCTACCACACACATGGGAAGCTTGCATTATAGGGTTATACAAAAGAAACAGATTGAATAAAACACAAGCCAGGTTCCGGGACTTAGGCCTTATCACTGCCAAGCGATTGTTCACTAAACACTGGAAAAAACTGGAACCACCGCACACTAAGTACTGGTATATTTCCTTTACCAACTGGGCTAGGGCGGAAAGCGTTGCACTACACCGAGAGGAAATAGCGGGCTTAAGAAAATTCCCAATTGCACAACTCTGGGATGACACATTGGGCTCCCTCCAACGGGAAGGCGCGACCAGAGGGTTCACTTAAAAAAAAACTACCACATACAGGGAGCCACGTGTAGAGTAGGTGCGAAAGCACTACGGCCTCAGACAACAATGCCCCCCCATGACGCCCGCCAGACTGAGGCACTGGCGACACGGTGCCCACCAGACGGTAGGAGCATGGCCCCCCTGTCACATTGCATAAAGATTGTAACAAACCTCCCACACGCTAGCCACAGGTCCGGGAACCCTCCCACGCGACGACCCAACAGTGCACGACACGACACGACAATCTCCTGGTTCTTCTCACAACCACACTCCCCCAGATACACTCTCCCCCCCTTGCTCTTTCGCATAATATCCCCTCATTTATTTCCATGTTTCCTTTCTCGTATATACAGCTATTTCTTCCAATATTCGTTTCACTTGGGACGCACATGAAGGCGCCTGACATATCCGTACTGTTACTTCATAATTGATTAACCCTTGGGTACTTTGTTCCTCGATTGGAGCTGGTTTAAGACATGGCTATGACAGGTTAAAACTGCCATACAAGATACGATGTAGAATGTAATAGTCTAGGGGCCTAGATGCATACCCTGCTCGAAACCCCGGACTATGCGACATGCTGAACGGTACCACGCTATTTCAGCTAGACATGAGGTGGACACACGTAAGGGACAAACTTACATGCCACCTCCCATAGGACGCCAATACACAATCTCCTGAGAACACATAAACCTACAAACGGGGATACATAAGACCAGCACAATACTGCATCACCGCGGAGCACAACTGCTCAAGCCTCATTGCTACAAATCCTGATGTAAGTCAAATCTACTCAGAGTGCAATTAGGCTATACTATTTATTTATGTTACAATTTACCTAAAGCGTTGATCATCGGTAGAAGCACAACGTTCTATGTAGGCGATATGCATCACTGTACGGATAGAGAGAACTCATGTATCAACGAATTCTATCCAAATTACACACTTACAGGGTCTGTCCACGACAACCATGAATATCCGTACAGCAGATACCAGTAAGTTACCCTGACGATATAGCGAACTTTCAGGGACAAACGGATAAGAACTGTTGAGTTTAGAGAGTTAATTTCTTTAGTTATAAAAAGATAAAACGAGACGTCATTTGAGTGTAAAATTGAACTGTGAGCATGCAAGAAGCATACAACGCAATCAATGCCAATTAATCTGGTGTTATGGTCAGATGAGATATGTACAATCACTACTTTGTCCCTTTTCCCTTTTCTCAGTTCCTCATTTTATTTCTTTTCTATGCATTGAAGTGTTGCAGCCGGCCCCCAGGGTTGTAGGCTCCGCATTGTGTACTGCTCTATGCTACTAATAAACGCCTTACAAAAAAAAAAGAGAAACGGCTGAACTCCAGGTATTTGCAATAGAAGGTGATCTCAGTGTAATGAGAGATAAAGTTTTACACTAGGGAATATTGTCATCAAATATACGAGTGGAAACAGTGACTGGGGCAACGCAAAACCTCACACCTCTCACAGGCTGCACCTGTCTACTCAACTATCGAGTACTCTCAATTTGAGAATTTCCATTTTCCTTTGTGTAACTGCGTTTGCGCACTAACGTTTCTTAACATTTTTTTTTAACAAAATGTGTATATGTAGAATACCAGCCCTTGACGTAAAACAAATGCTGCTTTGCCAAAAACTCTTCCTCCTGCATTGTATTATTGGCATTATAAAAACACAGTGCTGTTCAGTGTCATCACAGCATGGTTGCCGAATTTAAAGTGCGGAAACAGAATGTGTAACGGATCCTGACATGAAATGACTGATGCCATTAAGTTGAGTAAACTGTTCAGATTTCTGGCCTGTTTCCGCAACAAATACAGACCTAGTCCAACCTTATGGCGTATTCGTCACTGGGCAAACAGACTTGCTTCTTACATGCATCTAATAAGTCTGACTATTTTCACACTGTATTTAACAACACCTGTATGGAGGCAGGATTTCAGACAATGTCAAGCACGTATCTTGTGGCCGATGAGCCAGTGTGTTTGCCCACTGCCACTCTGGGCTGGCAGACACTTGGTTCATGGAACTGCAAGATGGAGGGACTAGGATAATGGTTCTGAAAACGTTTCTAATTTCACCTAATTTCGGTAAAGTTTACAATTTGTACAACGCTACTTGTAACATTCTCTCACATTTCATGACAGAATTTCTGTGACTCATCAATGATGTCAGGCGTCATGAAATGTGATCACTTGTGTGAGTTGCCGGTATTGCTGGTGCTCTCGGTTCAATGTGTGCTTGCGGGCCTTTCGTTGGTGGTGGCAGAGTTGAGACCCGTCGAACTCCAATATGCACACGGTGGTTTAGCGGTGTCTGTGAGGGAGAACATTGGCAAAGAGGGCCCTTTATTTTTCATGAAACCATCCTCGGCCATTAATTACACGGTCCAAGGTATGAGCACCCAGTAAAGTATGAAAGACATTTTAAAATTTAACACTAGAGTTTACGCAAATTGTTTTGCTGCTCTGGAAATAGCGATTACAAACCGCAACAATGACATAAAATAGGCTCCTGTGTGGGTGTCCGTGTTTGATTTTCGAGTGCCCCATTCCCCTTTTTTATGGAGATTGATGACACTGGTTGCTTTTGTTTGGCGCTGCATGTGTAACACCTCATTGATTGCTCGCTAATGTGCCCTGTCAAGAATCCTTTTGTTTGCTAATACCCTGCTGCCTTCTACCTGGGCTGGGATGTAGAGCCAAATTTCGGGGTGGGGGTTACGAAACATTTCCACGGGGGGGGGGGGCTGATTCTCACAGCAATATGCAGAGCAGAGATGCAGGGACGCTATGAAGGGGTGAGAAAACACAACAAAGCCTTGTTAGTAAATAAATGGTCTTTTAAAGACCTGTGAAGTACTTGGGTGCGGCTGTGTGTGTGCCCAGGAAGCTGTCTCAGCCATGTTGACACACAAGAGGGGGGGCGGGGTCGCGGGTCTGAAGCTCTTTGAGCCCAATGGCGTTGCACGCCATTGATCTGTTCCCTGTGGCCACAGAAATAGACTTGCAAAACAGATGCTGAATTCAAAAGAAGGGCTGTAGCAGCAACTAAAGGAACAGGGGCGAGGCAATTCTGGGCTGAAGCACGGCAACCCGGCAAATTTTACTATATTTTGCCGATTTTACATATAAATACAGACAAAGGAAAAATTGTTTTCTGTATTTATATGTAAAAATCAGTTTAAACGGAAAACCGGGAGCCCTAATCATTATATAGAATGTTGGTGGTGGGATGGAGAATCCTAGGAAAGAAAGTGAAATAGTTATCTGGAGGAACTAACTCCTATTATTCTTCACCGATTCTCCCTAACAAATTGCTGGAGAGTGCACTGTAGCTTCAGCTTAGAGGTATAGCAATCAGTAAAAAACAACATTCCTTGGAACCACAAAGGTTGTATGGAGTTTGCAGGGTACAATGTTTCAGAAGAAATAGCAGTAGCCTTCCATAGATACATCATCAACCTATTTAGTCAGTTAAACATGCACTGCTAAGTCCCAAAGTGCTGTTGTCTTAAAACAACAGCACATTGTGGTTAGAGGTTTTCTATCAGATGCCCCCCTTGTGGAACATTTTCTGGCATCAGACCATACAGAGGACAACATCCGTTGGACCATCATTATTGTGATCAAGCCACCACCAAGGAGGAACTCAAGTGGATTTTACGAACTGGCAGCATACACACTGGCCTCAATCGCCTTGAGAATTGGACTACGTTCATTTAACCTGTCTTACTGTGCCGTTCTGTCACCTCTCTCTGATAACCCCAAACTCTCTGTACAATATCAGTAATTGTTCTGTAAACCCCCTGGTGGTTAATTATTTTCCTCTATCTTTCTTACATCTCTTTCTGACTCTTCTATGTAGTTTCTCGCATAAATCTACGCGTAATTATCACTTCCTTAACATTCACAGTATACTAGTTCCTTCACTCATTCACCACTACAAAATGGCTGCCTCCTTTACATTACCTTGTCTGTATTTTATTTTCCTTATTTTCTTGATTCTGTCACATGACGTCATCATCCAATTAGCTCCCTGCCCATTTAAACTGCCTGCTCACCGGCAACTCGTTCCTTCATATCCCCGATCCCGACATGCAAGACATGCTGGGACAGAGGTTGTTCACAGGTAAGCGCGCCCTGCACCCATTTCCCCTTGCCTCACCCCCTTACTACCTAAATACTAAATCTCCACAAACTTTTGTTTAGATTGGTCTTGATCCCATTCCTTGTCACTAGAGACCACGGGCGTGGCTTACAGGTTAAGGCTAGCTGTCCCTGATATACAGCAGCTCACTGCAATAGGTAAGCCTCATTGCGCCTGCAATTGGTAACGTCCCGCCCACCTTGATCTCACCCTTATTAATTGGCCACTCTCCTTTGATTTCGAGACCACTGTGCGGCGCGAACATTTCAAATGTCTCCTTTAAGCTGTTACAGCCTTTATTAGGTAAGCTCCTTCCCTCCTTCCGCGCCCCGCCAAACTCTACGATCTTCTCTTAGATCCACATCACTTTTTCATGTAGGTCGACTCTGACCCAGCATCCAATTGCACAGACCGCGGCCGTGGATGTCTGCATCCTTTACTCTCATTGTACTTGGCTTGGACTTCTACTCTATGTTTGCCTGAAACAAACCTCCTCTAAGTCTCTCTGACATGGATCTAGGTATTACTTTAACTACCTTTGCTCGCTGCCCTCAAGCACTCAACCACTGGCACTGTTTTCACACACGCTTCACCAGTGCATGCGTTTGCCACTTTTAAAATTATTCCTTGTTTCACTTACGCAATCCCACACCCATTTTGCTTTCAACACCTGCGCTTTACTGGCACTCTGCTAGTTTTGCAGGTTTTTCACCACTCACCAAGCTCTCTACCGTTCTGCGCGTTTAATCACCGACTATAACTTTAAGCAAATAGTGCTTGTTATTGCGTAATTCTTTTACTCTTGCTTAGCAAGTTTATACATTCTGCTCACTTCTCCAGTATCATTGTACTCACGTGCGATCCTCTTATGTTGGTCTGACATACACTGCCCTCACCAGCACCAAAGTTGTTTTTAAATTGTTTTCTGCCTGAGCTAACTTTCATATGTCTCTTTTTTCATCCTTTATTCCCTCCTACAGTTTTATTTATTACAGGCAAAATGTATACAGGCATACCATTGTTAATGTCCTGATGATGATCCTGTATCTCTTGTAAGGATCGAAACGCCGCCGACTTGTTGTACACCATATAAACCTCTTCATGTAATACATATTATGTATAATGGTGTCTCCACTATATTTTGTTTGTCCTACCAAAATGTGTCTCATACAAACAATATACTCTGCCTGAGCCTTTTTTTTATGTTATACGTCCTTCCCACTAAGTTGGATACAGGTTTCAGTCCCACTTTATTTGTTTCTTGCTGAAGTTTGTGTATATTTAAGCAACCATATATTAAAAACACCTGTCTGGCTGGACAGTTGTAAAATATAGTACTGATTGGGTCTATATTTATCGTTTGGTCTCATTACTTCTTGTCTAGGGACCACTGTCTTTAGAAATAGTTGTTTTATCAGAAGCCCTGTTGATTGACTATGTATTAATTTCTAAGGCACTGCAGAGTCTATGGTGTATGGCAGAGTAATGGGGACTCAAGACGAAGAACAATGAAAGTACTACAGCTGGGAGAGCCCTCCTAAGGAGGGTAAAAGCGTCTCTATTGGCTACTACTGAATTGTAGATAGGTAATCTGTTATTTGTCCTTTCAATCCATCAATCAAGTTTCTTATCAAGACCAACTACTCCCCGTGAGATTCTCAAGGCTCTAAGTGGGGGGGAGGGGATGGATCTCCGGTTCATTCAAAGAGCCAGATCTTGTGGTCCTTCCTGAATTGCAGCAGCAATGGGGATTGCCTGAGATGCAGAGGCAGCGAGTTTTAGGTCTTCGCAGCGAGGTAGGAGAAGGATCTTCCTCCAGTTGTGGTCTTGTGGATCTGTGGAATGGTGTTCAGGACCAGTAGGGCAGAGCGGAGATGCCTGGTAGCAGTGTAGTTGAGGCGGTGATTGAGACATGCAGGTCCGGCGTTGTCGAGTGCTTTGTAGGCATGCGTGAGAAGCTTGAAGGTCATTCGTTCGTTGATAGGTAGCCAGTAAAGGTCTCTCAGGAGAATGGGGATGTGGCTGCAGTGTGGGATGTTCAGGATGAGTCTGGCAGAGGCATTCTGGATGCTTTGCAGATTCTTTTGGAGTTTCTGGGTGGTGCCGGCGTATAGTGCGTTGTGGAAGTCGAGTCTGCCGCTGAAGAGTGCATGGGGGACTGTTCTTCTGGACTCGGTGGGAATCCACTTGAAGATCTTACGAAGCTGTGCCTGGAAGCGGGAGGACGAAACGGCATCGATTTGGCATTTCATTGAGAGTGAGGAGTCCAGGATAATGCCAAGGTTCTGTGGGGGTTCCAAGCGCTGCGGGCCACCAGGAGTCGTCCCAAGCAGAGGGGGTAGAGCTCAGGATGAGGACTTTGGTCTTGTCTGGGTTAAGCTTGAGGCAACAGTCCTTCATCCAGGTGGTAACTGCCTTCATCCCGTTGTGAAAGTTGCTCTTTGCGGCTGTGGGCTCATCTGTGAGGGAGAGAATCAGCTGGGTGTTGTCTACGTAGGAGACAATTTGGAGTCTGTGGTTTCTGACGATGTCTGCAACCAGTGCCATGTAGATGTTGAAGAGGGTGGGGCTCAGGGAGGATCACTAAGGCATTCTGCAACTGATCTCTGTTGGTTCTGAGTTGAAATGTGGAAGTCTGACTCTCTGTGTTCGGCCAGGGAGGAAGGAACGGATTAATTTAGGTCTTTGTAGCGGATGCCTGCGTCGTGGAGTCTTGCGCAGAGGGTGTGGTGGGAGACTGTGTCAATGGTGGCTTAGAGGTCCAGGAGGAAGAGGGCAGCAATTTTGCCTTGGTGTAGGAGGGTACATATGTCTGTAGCGGCGAGGAGAGTGGTCTCGGCGCAGTGGCTGTGTGTGGTGGTGGGTGGGTCTTGGGTTTCCTTAAAGGTTATCAGAATGCTGAAGAAGGCCACTGAAGACTGGTGAAATTGACAATGGGAACCCCAGGAGAAGACGGGCATCACCTGAAGACAATGAAATTTGCTCAAGAGGTTTCAAATGTCACATGCAGTTAAGTTTTCTTAATAACAGACAATTAATACTAGCTGGTGTTACTTTTATAGTCAGCCACGCTCGACATGGCTCCCGATTTCGCGAGCGTTCAAAGTCTCACAGGAGCGGTTACTTTCTGGTACAAGTGGAACATGGAGGATCGTGCAAGAGCGTTGATGCTTGTAGGTAAATAAATAACCCCTTTCTGGGTCTCCTTCTCGCCTAACCATGCTCTGTGACCCTGCCATCTGATGGAGCCTTTAGCGAGGTTTGCCAAAGCACCACATCTGTGGTTTTATGTGAAGGTGGTTTCCCTGGGCAGCATGGCAGTTTATCTAACATCTGAAGTTTCTCAGAGTGCACAGCACTAGCCCCGGGTGTTAGGCACACTTCTTCCACTCTTCTTCCCACCAGCACAGGAGTGGTATCCTGAGACAGGCCACTCAGCCGAGGGTAAGCCACTACCCTCAACAAGGGTGCACACTTTGCCTGTATCATGAGGGGTCTGCCTGGCACAGGTCTACAGCCCTTTGTTTCTGGGACGGGCCAGGGAGCACGTCAGGTCAGAAGTGGCCTTACCAGGATAATTTTTGGGGTGCTCTATTCTAAGAGCTTGCAACCCAGACTCACTGGTCCTCCCACTATGGTCTGTTTCCAACTCATGCCCCTTCATCTGGGTCTTCGTACTCTCATTTAGCAGCAGTACTGCCCATCCCAGTTCTTGTAACACTGATAATAATTCATTTCTTAGACTGCAGTCAATGGGTATCTGGAGACTAACTATGATCTTCCTCTCAGTCACGTCCCTACCAATTCGTGGGACACCAGAGCAGCAGGGCAGAAAAAGTCCTGGCCATGGGCCTGAACTACCCTACACACCTGTCTGGTGTGCTGCTGTGGAGAAACCAGTCTTCTCACAACCATGGTCTGACTGGCACATGTATCCATTAGGGCAGTGACCAGTATCCCATTAACTGTGACCTCATGGAAGTGACGACGCCTACCCTCAGGAATCACAAGTTTACTCCAAGTCCACCTCCAAGCCAGACAAGGCACACCAGGGCATGTTCTACCCTCTGCTTGTGGGTACTGTCTCCCCATAGGGCCACACTGGCCACCCCGTGGGGTCCCATCAGGGAGCAGTCTCTTAGGAATGGCAGAGCCCCCATGCTTGTGCGCACCTGGGAGTAATTCAAGCAACATTGTTTATATGGGGTGCCCTAGGCCACCGCACACAAGAACCTCCCCTCCATTCTTATAATGGGCATGTCACGCTATTTTGGGATCCGTCTGTTTCACTGTGGATCTCCCCCTCACTTGGCTGGTGGGGAACCTGAACCACCCTCCACAGGGCCTCTCTCATGTACCTTCATGTAAACTGCTGATGCTGAGTCAAATGACTGCTTCCTTTGCAAGCACCCTGGGGTCAGTGAGCTTGCTATCTATTAGATCGGACCTTTGCACAATATCTACATGGGTTGCATACATCCTGCCTCTCCCAGACTGAGGTTGCAGATATGCATAGGCTTGTGCGTGACCTCCCGGTGGCTCAACTGAGTAGAGAGGCCAGGGGCGCATTGGAAGTAGCTATCATGGAGAGAAGCATTGCGGAGGCCTTGGCCCAACTAAAAGGTGGGAAGTTCACGGATCTTAATGGATTTTCCTAAGACTTTTTTAAATGCGTTAAGCGTAAGATGATTAAACCGCTCCATGACGTACTGCAAGGCCCTGATCCGAGGAGAGCTGCTGCAGAATCAGAATCTTAGGCAAGCTCAGACAATGCTGCTTCATAAACCTAGCAAACCACTAGAAGACTGCGCAACTTATAGACCAATCTCCATCTTGAATGTAGAAAGAAAGTTGCTTGCTAAGTTCTTAGCAAACAGCCTCCTGCACGTGGTCGACAGCATGATGGCCCTGGACAGATCAAGCTTCATAGGTTCACACGGCATAATCTCAGATAGTTCTTTGGCTGGCCCACTAGGGGATTTCAGGTGCACAAGCCAACGATACTTCTGATGTTGGTTGCCCATAGGGTTATTGGTTCATTGGAATGGCCTTACCTGGTGACCCTTCTGGAGTGCATGGGCTTTGGCTCAACGTACCAGGCGTGGGTGTGGCTTCTCTACTACAAGAGAATAACAGGAGGAGGGAGGGAGAGGAGGAAGTGGATTCTGTCTCCCCTAGCAATTTATATAAACAAAAAGGAATCCTCACCACTCACACTTATTTCCTTCACACACATCAACACATAGTCCACTTTCAGTGCTCCTACGTAGTCGTGAGTCGTAGCACGCCACATCCCGTAGAGGGGTGCGAAGACCCCGATGATGAAGCATGACACCAAGGGGCCTGTTGGTGTGTGAGGGGTATTTAAAACAACACTGTGTGCTCCCCACCATTGTAGGGATCACCACCACTACCAGAGTGGATTCCTTTTTGTTTATATAAATAAGCTTCTCTACTACAAGCCATCAACGAGGGCATGGGTAAACATTTGATCTCAGGAGGGGCACCCAACAGGGTTGCCACCTTTCGCCTCTAATGTTCGCTGTATCGATAGAGCAGCTGGAAAGCTGGTTTCAGCGGGATGCGTTGATGCGGAGCTTCTGCTGGGATGGTAATTGAGAGTATGTGGTTTTGCCTTATGCGATGATGTCTTGCTCTATCTTGCTGACTCATACCAGTCTCTGTCAAGGGTTCTGGATATGCTCTGAATCTTTAGGCAGTTCACCAGGATAACCATTAAATTGGGGAAATCTATCATATTTCTGTTGTCCTCATGGACAACGTAGGGTATGTGGCCCTAGCCGCTCGTATGAATTGACGTCAGCTTCACTTACCTGGGAATATACATGAGCACGGATCTCAAAATGTTTTACCACAACAATGTGGGATGCATCCTATGAAACTTCCACAGGGCTATGGCACACTGGCCTCGGCTCCCCCTCTTAATGATAGATAGGGCGGCCTTGTACAAGATATCTACCTCTCAAAATTCCTCTTTGGGCTGCAGAATTCGCTATTCGAGGTCCCCGACAGATTCTCCTGGGCAGAGGCGGTTCGGTCTCTTTTATTGGATGGGACGCTCAACGGATTCCCCTCAGAATGTTGCTGAAGATGGACGGGGGGGGGGATGGGAATTACCCTGCGTAACTTAAAGCTGTACTGTTGGGTGGCCTGCATTTTGAAAGTTAAATACTTAGCGAGTCGGTCTTGATGGCGGACCGGAGGGCACTGGCACCCTACCGTTCTGCAAGATGGATTTACAATACAGGGAGTTTGGTGACCCTCCCGGAGCCGACCGGGGTGGTGATCAGGGCCTGGAGAAAATCCACGCGAAAAATGGGCTTGTCTGGTAGAATGATGTTGGAGGCACGTTTGCAGGATTCAAGAAAGCTGGCGTAGCTTTGGGGACTATTAGGCTACCGTTTCTGGGATAGGATTGGGATCTCCCAGGTGGGGAACCTATGAGGGAATGTGGGGGGATGACGTTTGTGAAATTGCATATCCAATATGACATGCCGGTGGTTCAGTTCTTGCAATATCTGCAGAGCCAACTGGAGTGTTAGTAGCTGGTAGCCCCACTCCACAAAAATGCCATATTCCAGTTGTATTCCACACTCCTATCAGGTCCTATTGCAGAAGCTGAGGGAGAAGTGGGAGAACACCTGTGTAGGATGGAGGACTAAGAGTGGGGAGGGGGCGCCTGCAGGTACCCAGGAGAGGTTGCCATCTGGGTGGGCTTTCAGCTTATATATCAGCTTATATAGCTGAAACTGCTGAACCGAGCATACTTTAGGTGCACAAGACTCCGTGCCATGGGTCGTAGTGACTTAGATCGTTGTCTGAGCAGACAGAGAAGGAGAACATTTATTCACACACTGTGGGACTGCCCAAAACTGAGAGTCTTCTGGACTTGGGTGTAACAGAAGGTTTCCGGAGTGCTGAGGGAGGCTCTTGAGCTCACCCCCGGCTGCCCCTCATGGGTGGGTGGGGGAGGTAACCTTGGACAGACATATGCTCCTCCTGTGTAACACAGCACTGGCGTTGGTGCAACGGGATGTGATGCACGTTTTGGGGAGTGCTCAGACCTCAATTTTGAAAGACTGGGTATCCAATATGGAATGATGTAAACAGGCAGAGTCAATCAAGTTAGCCTGAGATGAAGGTAAGCAGGCTCATTCTTCCTTCTCAGACAGCAAGACAGTCTGCGGCAGCAGGACAGTCCTTCTTCTGTAATGTTCTTAGGTCCAGGAGTGTTCTGAAGAGTGGCTTTGGAAGTCCAATATTTATACCTGGTGCCAGCCTTTGAGTGGGGGGAGTCCCTGTACTACCCCTACATATGGTTCTGCAAAGTTCTTCCCCTTTACCTGTCAGGGCAGGCCTGGTGTCAGAGTCCTTCGTGTGTGCAGGAGGCAAAGCCCTCTGAAATGTAATCATAGCTGGGTACAGCCCATCCCAGTTATCCTGCCAGGATATCCCATCCTGTCCACACTTAAGCCCTCTGGACGCAAAACACAAACCCAACAGCTGAGCCATTCACAGTCATGTGACCCAAGACACTGGCAGAAAGAAGGCACACATGGTTATGAGAAGAAAATAACAGCTTTCTAAAAGAGGCATTTTCTGATACCACGATTGAAGAGGATTTTAAATTACAGTTCATTTTAGTGTAAACAGCATATCTCTATCTGCTCCCAATCCAAAGTTAAATGTAATAAGGTAACCCAGTGTTAGTCAATAGGAGAGATAGGCCTTACTTTAGGAATTTTTCACTGCCACGACGTGTAAAACTCAAGTTCACATGTCCTACTTTTTATATCAGACAGACCATGTGAGCCTTTATGGTGTATCTTAGAGGTGACTTATATGAATTAAAAAGAAAAATTGACGCCTGGCAAGTGGTTTATTTTGTCAAGATCACAATGGCACTTTAAAACTGTAATACAGGCTTCAGTGGCAGATCTGAGAAACGTTTTTAACGGCTACTTCAGTGGTTGGCAAAATGAGTACTGCAGCCCAATAGTAGCATTTAATTTATAAGCCCTAGGTACATGAAGTATCATTTACTAAGGATGTACAAGAAAATTAAATGTACCAATTAGGTGTAGGTCAATTTTACTTTGTTTGAGGTAGAGAGCATGAGCACTTTAGTACTGGTAAAGTACACAGAGTATTAAAAGCCAACAAAAACAGGTTCAGCAAAGGAAGGGAGTGAAGGCAAAAGGTTTGAGATGACCCTGCAGAGAGGGCAGGTCCAAGACACGACTGTAGACACGACTGGCGTAATTGGGTGCTCTGACAAGACACTCATAGTCTACAGATGCAATGGTTGAGGTTTGGAGGACAGGCGCAGCGGTGATAGGATGGACAATTAGATTAACTAAAATGACTACCCTGAGCAGTCTCTGAACAGCAGGGGCCTCTTTTGGGTTCTCCAGACGTGTTCATGACATTATATTATACATCCTGTAAAGCATGAAAAGAGACCGGTTCACATCCAAATGTACAGATAGCTTTAACTTAGAGAGGCAACAGCTACTTATGCCTTGACTGGGAGGACATCCCAGATACTACCCCACTGGAGAAATAGTACTCCTGCAGCAGATAAGGCAGCAATTTCCCTGATCCATATGACACTTACCAATAATGTGCCAGATTGGGCAGACTCAATATAAGTGGGAGAAGGACTTGGGTATCCTGAAATATATATCTTGGGAGGGAGGAGTAATGCATTCAAGCCACTCTTTAATCTAACTGAAAATATTGCACATGACCTATATTGATAAGAGCAATCCTATAAGAATGATTTTGGACATTAACGCCTTAACCGCGGCGGCAATTCCGCCACGGTGCGGGCGTTCCATTGGGCGGGGCCGCATCGGCCAACAGACGTGGGCAGCACTACCGAGGTAGTGCTCGCAACGGCCGTTGGCTGACAGGTGCACTTAAAGGGTTAAGCGCTGGGAGGACTGGACTTTCCTACATATGGTATGGGCATACAAACAAACTAAAAAGTTCTGGGGAGAAAAAGGGGGAGGCAGTAAACTCTCAGGAATTCTTGGGATGTGGGGCGGTGAGGGAGCGCTGTCTTTTTGACACAGGAGTTTGCAACCCTTGGTGTACCAAATGCTGTTTGATATGCCTTGATGTCAACTGGTACTTTGTTTCTTGGCACAAAGGAACTCAATGATGGACAAAGCATGAGAATGAGGACATTCATCTATTACCAACAAGACATGCAGGTATACAGGAATGGATAAATGACGTGGAAAGAGTGCTCTGTGAGTGAAGAGGGTACCTACAACATTTTTTGGAAACATGGGAGCCTTGGTCGAGATAACACGAATGAAAGAGATGGCAGGACGGTAGACTATGTGAGGTGCCGCTGGATGTGATGGTTTCATCGAAGTTGGAGGTGTCAGACTTGTGAAGAGTACTTCACCTGTGTGTACCCCACAAAGCAGTGTTTGTCACCGCAACAGGAATAATTTGTGTTTAAATGCAATCACGACAGAGCAGATTGATAAAGGTGTGAAGATAACTGCAATTCCATGCTCATCAGAATTGATAACAAAACATTTCTTAAAGGTCCCTTTTCTAAGGGCACGATTACAATTCCAAGTGAGGAGGTAATCCTCATTGGGCCTATAACTGGATCGCATCTGGTGTTTGCCCTACAAGTGATATCTTTGGATGACAAACCAGGTGAAAATAGGTTGGAACTCAGGTGCATTCATACCAAACTATGTTTCAGAGTGGACCATCTGGTTCCCACTCAAAAACTGGTAGGTAATTCCGCCTCCAGAAAGTATTAATGGGGTACTGGAAATTTCAGGTGCAAGATTACAGATGGGTGATTATCACACTATCTGCAATAGAGCCCTTAATGTTCAAATCCCACACAACTTGGAATGGAGCCCTATGTCTTCATCGAATAACCTGTTAACTGTAGGGATTATTCATTGCGATGCAGAATTTGGCCTTAGGTACTGGCTGGTTAGCAGATGTGTTGCTGGCTTGAAATATGATGATGCTTCTAGGGTCATGTTCCAAAAATCAGTGTGCTACTTTTGTCTGGCCCATACCGTGGTTATAAGATAGATTGTGCATGGCTTCAGATTCATCTTGCAGAGGACCCCAGAGATCAGAGGAAAGGAAGGAAAAACATCTGCAAAAAATAATGCATAAAGGATCAAAACACTTTTCCCTGTTTTCCCTAGTACCAACACCTAATTGCCAGAAACTGCCATTGTGTGTATAGAGCTGCTACAAATAGATCCCACTGAGAAGTTTTACTTGGTTCAAAGATTTATGGCCTGATTTAGAGTTGGAATAATACAGGACATTCGTCAGAAATGGCAGCTGTCCTGCTTCGCCAAACTCTAAATAAGGCCCTTCGATGAAGTCTAGTCTTTATACCGCACTGATGTAGGAAAGTGCCCCTTTGTGTATGGTTTACCCCCCACTTTTTGCCTGACCTCTGATGCAACCAGATTTGATGTGCCCTGGGTTCCTGCCAATCACGTTCCCAGTGCCTGTGTTATTTCCCAAGACTGTACATTTGTATCCACATTTGGTACATCCCTGGCCACAGGTAAGCCCCTTGTAAATGTACCATGGGTACCAGGGGCACTGTGACAAGGGAAGGCCTCGAATGGCTGCAGCAAATACAGTGCCACCCTTAGTGGCCCTACACCTTAACACACACACACTGCCACTGCAGGCTGCGTGTTTTGTTGCAGAGAAAAACGAAGAGCCAAAAGGACACATATCCCTGTGTGCCATGCATGGAATTCACTGTTAATGCATAGGTAAGTCACCCCTATAGCAGGGAGCACTATCCCTAAAGTGAGGGTACAGTGGCATGAGCCCTGTACCCCTACAGTGTCTAAGTCCATTCTTAGACATAAGTGAAGTAATGCCATAAAGAGCAGTAGGTCTGGGAGTTTGTCATTACGAACTCCACAGCTGCATAATGGCTTTACTAAAAACTGGAAAGTTTGGTAGCAAACTTCTCGCACGTTAAACCCACACTGATGCCAGTGTGGGATTAAATGCAGAATGCACTCAGAGGGCATCTTAGAGATGCTCCAGGAAAAGTGACCAGCCCTGGTGTGGTTCCTGAATGGCTGCCCACCATTTGCCACCACAGGCAGGTTTCTGGACCCCTGGGTAGAGAGTTTCCATTCTCTGGGTCCAGAAACAAAGCACATCCTGGGCAGAGGTGTCATATCTCCTCTCCAAGGATAGGCCAGGTGCACGAAAGTGGAAGCTTCAAAGGCCTGCCGACTTTGGATGCTATCCCTGCCTTTTTCTGCACCCAGCAACTGGCTCCAATCAGTTCTGGTCCCTACTTTGGGTGAGAAAATCAGAGGGAAAACCAAGCTAGGAAGAGAGGCGTGCCCACTTTTGCCAATCTTACCCCTCAGGTGGGGGAGGGAAGGTGAAGCACACATTTCAGTTCCCTCCATCTTGAAGATGAGGGAACTCAGCCAATTAGGAAAAGGCTCATGCCTCCTTTACCTGGAGGTTGGCATAATAAGGGGTGTACCCACTCCAGGAATGGGACCCATTGATCCTAACCTGCACACCCCTATAACGGCCCTAAATTTAGTATTAAGGGGTGAACGTGAACCTTGCCTCCTCAGATTCGAGGAAGAAAGAAGAAGGACCAAAGAGCGGTGCTGACCCAAGAAGGAGAAGAGGACACCAACTGCCTTGACCACAGTCCTACTGGCCTGAGGAGCAGCCCCTCTTGGACTGAACCAAGAGATCGCTGCACCAGCGGATGGAGGCCCGACCTGCAGCCGGGCTTGGAATTAGGTGAGGCCGCTGACGTGGTTTAGTACTACCGGATGCTCCGTGCGCACAACTCGCCAGAAAGGACTGCAGTGGCACATTGGAGGCAGAAGCTGTGCCCCGCAAGGAAAGGAAGGTGATGCTTGGGTGCGCAAGGTGACTAGGAGTGCAGAACCGGGACCTGACAAAGCCTCACAAAATAGAACGATACGGAGGGCCACAAAAAAAACATTCTGAAGGACTGAACGGATCGTGAGGAAGGAGGATGACCAGATAATAGACAAGGGCCGATTGTGAGGGTGGCAGGTCGCGTAAGTGCGCCACGTTCCCCGAGGGCTGTGTGAATTGACACGTTGGATGCTGAGGCTTTATTCCTGAATAAACATGCGGCCTGTCTGGGATGATTAATTTAAGGAGCAGCAACACGCAGGGACAGTATGCATAGGGTGCGGAGGGCTCCCTGCACGGTCAAGCCACAGGAAAATCTAACCACCATTTAGTGGACCGAGCAGAGCCATAATGGGAAGGCCAAAAGGAAAACAAGTGGAGAATCTAGCACCAACCAATTGAGAGACTAGTCACTAATGCATGAAGAGATTTCAGATACCCAGGCGCAAACAGAGTAATCCACAGATAAGTTAGACAATCTTTAGAAAGAAATTCCCGAATCCAGGTCAGTCCTGGAGCAGCAACGAGACCCCAACAGACATGGCCAAATGCAAATCAGTCTTGACCCTGTGCCTCATGGGAACAGTTCAGCCCGAACTGCCAAGCCATGTCTTCCGTGGACCGAAATCAAGCATCCTAGGACTGGTTTCTGGCTATCATCCGTCTTCAGCCAGGATAGCTTGACTCCAGAGGTGTGGTGAGCACTGGACCCACGTCTGGGCATACCCTTCCCACATAGGAAGATGAGGGACGGAATGTTGTACAATGGCAAAACATTCAGTCACAGATGTGGGTTTAATCCATTGTTATTTTGGTCACCAAGCCACCCCAGATCAGACATGGCCATATACAAATCAGTCTTGACCCTGTGCCTCATGTGAACAGTCCAGCCTGAACTGCCAAGCCATGTCTTCCGTGGACAGAAATCAAGCATCCTAGGACCAATTTCTGGCTATCAGCCGTCTTCAGCCAGGATAGTTTGACTGCAGTGGCGTGGTGAGCACGAGACCCACATCTGGGCATACTCTTCCCACATAGGGTGAATAGCAAAAAACACACGATGATGGACGGAATGTTGCACAATGGCAAAACATTCACCCCCAGTCACAGATCTGGGTTTAATCCATCGTTATTTTGCTCACCAAGCCACCCCAGTTCAGACATGGCCATATGCAAATCAGTCTTGACCCTGTGCTTCATGGGAACAGTCCAGCCCGAACTGCCAAGCCATGTCTTCCCTGGACCGGAATCAAGCATCCTAGTACCGGTTTCTGGCTATCAGCCGTCTTCAGCCAGGATAGCTTGACTCCAGTGGTGTGGTGAGCAGGGGACCCACGTCTGGGCATTCCTTTCCCACAGAGGGTGAATACCAAAAAAGACAAGATGATGGACGGAATGTTGCACAATGGCAAACATTCAACCCCAGCCACAGATCTGGGTTTAAACCATCGTTGTTTTGCTCAACAAGCCACCCCAGTTCAGACATGGCCATATGCAAATCAGTCTTGACCCTGTGCTCTTGGGAACAGTCCAGCCCGAATTGCCAATCCATGTCTTCCCTGGACCGGAATCAAGCATCCTAGGACCAGTTTCTGGCTATCAGCCGTCTTCAGCCAGGATAGCTTGACTCCAGTGGAGTGGTGAGCACAGGACTCATGCCTGGGCATACCCTTCCCACATAGGGTGAATAGCAAAACACACAAGATGATGGACGGAATGTTGCACAATGGCAAAACATTCAGTCACAGATCTGGGTTTAATCCATCGTTATTTTGCTCACCAAGCCACCTCAGATCAGACATGGCCATATGCAAATCAGTCTTAACCCTGTGCCTCATGGGAACAGTCCAGCCCGAACTGCCAAGCCATGTCTTCCCTGGACCGGAATCAAGCATCCTAGTACTGGTTTTTGGCTATCAGCTGTCTTCAGCCAGGATAGCTTGACTCCAGTGGCGTGGTGAGCACGAGACCCATGTCTAGGCATACCCTCCCCACATAGGGTGAATAGCAAAACACACAAGATGATGGACGGAATGTTGCACAATGGCAAAACAATCACCCCCAGTCACAGATATGGGTTTAATCCATCATTACTTTGCTCACCAAGCCACCCCAGTTCAGACATGGCCATATGCAAATCAGTCTTGACCCTGTGCCTCATGGGAACAGTCCAACCCGAACTGCCAAGCCATGTCCTCCCTGGACCGGAATCAAGCATCCTAGTACCCGTTTCTGGCTATCAGCCGTCTTCAGCCAGGATAGCTTGACTCCAGTGGCGTGATGAGCAGCATTCTAGGACCGGTTTCTGGCTATCAGCCGTCTTCAGCCAGGATAGCTTGACTCCAGTGGCGCGGTGAGCACGGGACCCACGTCTGGGCATTCCTTTCCCACATAGGGTGAATAGCAAAACACACAAGATGAGGGACGGAATGTTACACAATGGCAAAACATTCAGTCACAGATCTGGGTTTAATCCATTGTTATTTTGCTCACCAAGCCACCCCAGATCAGACATGGCCATATGCAAATCAGTCTTAACCCTGTGCCTCATGGGAACAGTCCAGCCCGAACTGCCAAGCCATGTCTTCCCTGGACCGGAATCAAGCATCCTAGTACTGGTTTTTGGCTATCAGCTGTCTTCAGCCAGGATAGCTTGACTCCAGTGGCGTGGTGAGCACGGGACCCACGTCAGGGCATACCCTTCCCACATAAGGTGAATAGCAAAACACAAAAGAAAATGGACGGAATGTTGCACAATGGCAAACATTCACCCCCAGTCACAGATCTGGCTTTAATCCATCATTATTTTGCTCACCAATGCACCCCAGGTCAGACATGGCCATATGCAAATCAGTCTTGACCCTGTGCCTCATGGGAACAGTCCAGCCCGAACTGCCAAGCCATGTCTTCCCTGGACCGGAATCAAGCATCCTAGGAACGGTTTCTGGCTATCAGCCGTCTTCAGCCAGGATAGCTTGACTCCAGTGGCGTGGTGAGCAGCATCCTAGGACCGGTTTCTGGCTATCAGCCGTCTTCAGCAAGGATACCTTGACTCCAGTGGCGCGGTGAGCACGGGACCCACGTCTGGGCATTCCTTTCCCACATTGGGTGAATAGAAAAACACACAAGATGAGGGACGGAATGTTGCACAATGGCAAAACATTCAGTCACAGATCTGGGTTTAATCCATCGTTATTTTGCTCACCAAGCCACCCCAGATCAGACATGGCCATATGCAAATCAGTCTTAACCCTGTGCCTCATGGGAACAGTCCAGCCCGAACTGCCAAGCCATGTCTTCCCTGGACCGGAATCAAGCATCCTAGTACTGTTTTTTGGCTATCAGCTGTCTTTAGCCAGGATAGCTTGACTCCAGTGGCGTGGTGAGCACAGGACCCATGTCTGGGCATACCCTTCCCACATAAGGTGAATAGTAAAACACACAAGAAAATGGACGGAATGTTGCACAATGGCAAAACATTCACCCCCAGTCACAGATCTGGGTTTAATCCATCATTATTTTGCTCACCAATCCATCCCAGGTCAGACATGGCCATATGCAAATCAGTTTTGACCCTGTGCCTCATGGGAACAGTCCAGCTAGAACTGCCAAGTCATGTCTTCCCTGGACCGGAATGAAGCATCCTAGGAACGGTTTCTGGCTATCAGCCGTCTTCAGCCAGGATAGCTTGACTCCAGTGGCATGGTGAGCACGAGACCTACATCTGGGCATACTCTTCCCACATAGAGTGAATAGCAAAACACACAAGATGATGGACGGAATGTTGCACAATGGCAAAACATTCACCCCCAGTCACAGATCTGGGTTTAATCCATCGTTATTTTGCTCACCAAGCCACCCCAGTTCAGACATGGCCATATGCAAATCAGTCTTGACCCTGTGCTTCATGGGAACAGTCCAGCTCGAACTGCCAAGTCATGTCTTCCCTGGACCGGAATGAAGCATCCTAGGACCGGTTTCTGGCTATCAGCCGTCTTCAGCCAGGATAGCTTGACTCCAGTGGCATGGTGAGCACGAGACCTACATCTGGGCATACTCTTCCCACATAGAGTGAATAGCAAAACACACAAGATGATAGACGGAATGTTGCACAAGGGTAAAACATTCACCCCCAGTCACAGATCTTGGTTTAATCCATCATTATTTTGCCCAGCAAGCCACCCCAGTTCAGACATGGCCATTTGCAAATCAGTCTTGGCCCTGTGCCTCATGGGAACAGTCCAGCTCGAACTGCCAAGCCATGTCTTCCCTGGACCGGAATCAAGCATCCTAAGACCCGTTTCTGGCTATCAGCGGTCTTCAGCAAGAATACCTTGACTCCAGTTGCGCCTTGAGCACGGGACTCACGTCTGGGCATTCCTTTCCCACATAGGGTGAATAGCAAAACACACAAGATGATGGACGGAATGTTGCACAATGGCAAAACATTCAACCCCAGTCACAGATCTGGGTTTAATCCATTGTTGTTTTGCTCAACAAGCCACCCCAGTTCAGACATGTCCTTATGCAAATCAGTCTTGACCCTGTGCTCATGGGAACAGTCCAGCCCGAACTGACAATCCATGTATTCCCTGGACCGGAATCAAGCATCCTAGGACCGGTTTCTGGCTATCAGCCGTCTTCAGCCAGGATAGCTTGACTCCAGTGGCGTGGTAGCACGGGACCCACGTCTGGGCATTCCTTTCCCACATAGGGTGAATAGCAAAACACACAAGATGATGGACGGAATGTTGCACAATGGCAAAACATTCAACCCCAATCACAGATCTGGGTTTAATCCATTGTAGTTTTGCTCAACAAGCCACCCCAGTTCAGACATGGCATATGCAAATCAGTCTTGACCCTGTGCTCATGGGAACAGTCCAGCCCGAATTGCCAATCCATGTCTTCCCTGGACCGGAATCAAGCATCCTAGGACCAGTTTCTGGCTATCAGCCGTCCTCAGCCAGGATAGCTTGACTCCAGTGGCGTGGTGAGCACGGGACTCATGTCTGGGCATACCCTTCCCACATAGGGTGAATAGCAAAACACACAAGATGATGGACGGAATGTTGCACAATGGCAAAACATTCAGTCACAGATCTGGGTTTAATCCATCGTTATTTTGCTCACCAAGCCACCTCAGATCTGACATGGCCATATGCAAATCAGTCTTGACCCTGTGCCTCATAGGAACAGTCCAGCCCGAACTGCCAAGCCATGTCTTCCCTGGACCGGAATCAAGCATCCTAGTACTGGTTTTTGGCTATCAGCTGTCTTCAGCCAGGATAGCTTGACTCCAGTGGCGTGGTAGCACGGGACCCACGTCTAGGCATACCCTTCCCACATGTCAGTGTAGAAGCTTCTGATATTCCACGGGGAGGAGCAGGAGGCTGTAAATGACCCTATCGCAGGTCACGCTATTCAATAACGTCTTCACAACCCGTCTGGGTGCTACCCGTCAGCCAGCGGCCACCCCCCACCTTGTCTACACTGACTATCAACGGGGGCCAGGATTCATACTTGTTGTCGTTTCCACGCATGATTGCGGCCAAATTGTGATACTACGATCAGATATCCCTCCTGGAACATTATCTCTACACCATCCAGGAATATTGGGACCATACCACTATTATTAATCTGGCCTTACAAGTACGATCACTCTCTGGAACGTCAAATTGAACACTACCTTATTGCATGCCCTGATGAAATTCCCAAGGCACTAAAGGGAATGAAACGCGTTGGCTGTGCCTTTGTATTTTAAAAGAAAATAAAGAACACATTAAAGAAAGAACTGAAGATTTACAAAATCTATGAACTCTTTGCATCACTGACTTTATCGAGTGCACCTCTCAAATTTTCTTGTAAGGGTAAATGAAGATTCACCTTTTTGTGTAGCAAAGCCGCCACTACGTCATGCACTTCGAAAAAGTTCTCGGTGCAGACTTGAGTCCGAATGGCAGAACTCGAAACTGGTAATGGCGTCTAGCCACCTGAAACCGGAGAAACTTTCGATGTTTCCTGGACACTGGAATGTGGAAGTAGGCGTCTTGTAAATCTATGGCGCACATCCAGTCCCCTTGGTGTAAATGAGGAAAGATCTGATGTAGAGCCAGCATCCTGAACTTTTATTTTCGGATGTATTTGTTTAGGAGTCGAAGATCCAGTATAGGCCTGTACTCCATAGAAGGGCCTCTTTTGTGAACCAGAAAATATCGAAAGTACACTCCCAGGTGCTTCTGATAAATTGGGACATGTTCTATGGCTCTTTTCATTAGAAGATTGCTCACCTTTCGGATGACACAAAGTGGGAACACCCTTCGGAGGGATCGAAGGGGGAGGAGACTTGAATCGTAGAAGATAACCATCTCTTACAATATTTAATAACCACTTGTCGTTTGTTATATTGTTCCACTCCTCCACAAAGCCAGCAATACTTCCTCCTACCGGAGTGGACAACACGTTGAGAGGAAGGGTCCCTTCATGGTTTTGGTTGTTGTTTTGAGGTAGAGGTTGCCCCCAACTTTTTGCCTGGTGTTTAGCTGGTTTTTCGACTTAGTTGACCTGGAGCCCTGCTATTCAGGACCCCAGGCCCACTGCTCTCTCTGTAAAATGGATTCCATGTACTATAGGTACATATCTAATTGGATACTGCGTCACCTTATCAGCCCCTGTACAGTGTACCTTAGGTACCCAGGGCATAGGTGCACCCAGGGCCTACCAGGGGCTGCAGCATGTATTATGCCACCTCTGGCTGGCCATCCAAATCTGACACAACTGGCTGATCAATCAGCTGGGGCAAGGTGGTGTAAACACCCTTTGCTTTAGATATAGTATACCTATATCTAACCCTAAAATGGACACATATACGCCTATAAGTCACTCCTATGGCAGGCCTTAACAATCCTGGAGGCAGATTGCTTGGAATTATGTGTGATAGTGCTCTGGCATGAGCTGAGCCTGTCTACAGCTTTCTGAACCAAGTCCTTTAGCTGTTTCCATGATAATGCTATACCATATACTCTTAAGTGATTTATAATCCTCGCTGTTATTGCTAACTTTGGCATAGCATTATCAAAACATGTCGAGTAAGGTGTCATACGAATTGGAATACTACCCCCTCGCCAGTTCTGGCGACGGGGGTAGCATTCCACCCTTCTAGAGGGACATGACATGTACCTAACTGTGAACCCCGGTTAAAGTTAACCCGAGCCTCAGCATCACAAAATGGATGCTGCCACCACAGACACAAGTCTGACCTCCTGCTGCTGGGAGTCCTTCCAGTGAGGGAGGCTTGGACAAAGGGTTTCCTGCCTTGGGAGGTGCTAGCACCACCCCAGACAGGATTTTGTGTATTGGGTAGGACAGGGCTGAAAGGAATCAGACATGCCTGGGGCACACAAGGTGTCCCTGTGCATACACCGGTCTAAACCAGTTCCTGGGGCTCTCCAGCCCCAGCTCTGGCGCAAGACCAGACAAAGGATAGGGGGTGTAACTGTGTCCAAAGTTTTTAATTTCACACCATCCAAAGTGGGGTTTGATCACAAGGCCATCAATCTGTAGTGGCACAAGAAAGTACTGCCACTGACGGCCCTGGAATAAAAATATTGTCCTGCGCTACACCCCTCTGCCCTCTGCTTAAAAGTTCCCGTAATGTGCCTCAGGTGCCAGTGATGGCCTCCTCTTTTGACCTTGTGGCCTTCGCAGAAAGCCCAGCCAGCCAGCAGCTGCATACATTAATTCAACTGTCACAGTCATTATATTTCCTTTTTTAATGTAATACAGTTAATCATTCAGACACGGTAAGTTCAACATATTTGTCTTGAATATAAATTAGATGTATTCTTCAAAATGTGTGTGACATACATGTTTAGTGTATGCCCCTTCCCCCGCAGCAAAGAAGGGGGCCATACACTAAACACCGGTGTGCTTCCTTGCAGGAAGCCACCACCGCCGTCAGCTCCTAGAGGCAGCTATTTACTCGATTTGTATTTCATGCAACAAAAAAAAAGTACCAAAAAACACACCGCGAGCAACAGCCACTCGTATTCTGTTCGTTTTGTTGTTCCTGTACTCTCGTGATAGGATTCTTACCCAAAGGATTCTTACCCAAAGGATTCTTACCCAAATGGACTTGAAATTACACTATATGCCCAACTGGTGTCATTTCGAGAATTTCGCATAACAAGCTGGACATAGAATTCTGGAAATTATGTAACATTACCCTAGTGTAACAAACATTTCACCGTGGATTGCAAGCTACCTAGAGGCCTATTGTGATGATCTTGTTCATGGAAAAAGTTATAAAGATATGGCTTTGAAAAAAGTCTTACATATAGCGTGGCTACCGATTAACACTATGATTGTGATTGATCACCAGCAATGTGAGGACTGAAAAGTAAGCTTTGTATTTTATCATGGCCCTATCTCTTCTGAGTGTTACTGTACTTTTAAAAGTTTTAAGTCGTTGGGGGGCGTGGCCACAGCGGCAACCGTAATGGCTGCTCCGCTGTGAGGCTCCTCCGAGCGGGCTCCCAAGACAGACAAGCGAGGATGTAATCTGCATCCCTGCCGACACCAAACGCCGTATCCTGCCTGCAGATGACCCGGGGCTGCCAGCGAGACGTTTCTGAGCCGCGGGAGCGGCTGGTCGCGGCAACCACGGCGGAGGGGATCTGAGGCCTCCGGACCTCGGCGCCATCTTCCTACTGCGCTGGTGCGCCGGGTGAGTGCGGCTCAGCCGCTTGCGGCCGTGACCCCGCTACTCTCTGCTCCTACCCCCGCCGACCTCGCATATGCGCCCCCCCTGCCGCTCGGTCCCGTTTTTTCCCTGGTTTTCCTGGCTCTCTGGTGCGGCAGATGCCTTCGGCCCTGTGAAGTGCGGGAGCCGGGGACTAGATTGAGGGCTCATGCGGACTTGAGGGAGTAGCTGCGGGCGTTGGGGGGGGCGGGGAGGGGCGGACCGCGTGACTGCTGGGCGGCCTGGGAGCGTTCCCCGGTACTGTACAGCGGCCCGCCGTGCGACCAGGCAACGTGCCTTCCACACTTCTGCACTGCTGCTACAAGGCCTTTACTTGCTCAGCCACGATTGAGGAGGCTCCTTCAAGACTACCGTGGCACTCCATTGCGCTGCCTATTCCTGTCTGGGTCACCCCTGCTCTTGATTCTTGGACTGAGGCCTGGCCACTTGATTGTTGCACCACCCACGCTATACGGGTTCTGGCGATCTACGGCTTTGGCCTGCTTTACCATTGATCCCTGCTCTCCGCCACTGTCGCTGCGGCTGCGGCCCCGCCACACGTCCTCCATGATGGGGAAGAAGGATCCTGCCCAGAGGACCCTCAACTTCGACAAGACGCCTCTCCCTGCGGCCGACCCCCCCTCCGGGGGCTGCCTTGGGAGCTCAAGTGGCACATGACAATGGCGATGCGAAGTCCATGATGGCCGCCATGATGGGAGAGATGCGGGCTGGCTTCAAGGCCCTTGATACCAGATTCGACAGTCTGGAGCAAAAACTGTCTGCCATCAGCTCCACTGTGCAAGCCCACGACCGGCGCCTAGACCTGGCTGAGTCTAGAATATCTGATCTGGAGGACGGGTCCTCCAAGGCTCTAAAGCGGCTGGAGAGGGTCAAAAAGATTCTCAAAGATGTCGCCATCAAGAACGAGGATTTAGAAGCGCGCAGCCGGCGGAATAACATCAGAATCCTTGGCGTGGCGGAGACTACAGCCACTGGCCGGTTCGACACCTTTGTGGGAAACCTCCTTATTGAACTGTTCGGCAAGGACACTTTCACGGCTGGCTTTGTTGTGGAAAGAGCTCACAGGTCATTGGGGCCTAAACCACGCACCGGGCAACTGCCCCGACCCATCATTGCCAGAATAATGAACTTTCGTGACCGTGATGCCGCTCTTCGGGCGGCGCGAGAGATGGGGGAGGTACGGTGGCAAGGGAGTAAGTTGTCCTTCTTTCCGGACTATACAGTCATAGTGCAAGAGGCTCGGAGGAAATACACCAGCGTCAAGGCGGCTCTTCGTAATCTCGGCCTGAAGTACAGCATGCTCTACCCGGCCCGGCTGAAAGTGGACGTTCATGGCCGGTTCCGCATCTTTGACTCTCCAGCTGAGGCCCAGGACTTCTGCCACACGTACAAAAAAGGGCCGGGCTCGGCCTCTGGCTCCAGACCTACCTCTCCTCTGCAGCCGGATACACAAGCCAGCGCAGACTTGTTCACTGACGCTGGTCTGGGCTGATTGTCTATAACGCCCTGGTCATGGTTCACTTTCTACTTGCAGGGATGGCTTGAAATCCTTGGGTTCCTATCAGTTAATATCATTCTCCTCGCTCTGTTGGGTTGCCCGCTCGGGGGTTAGCGTTGCTTCCCCCCAAGGCGTCGGCCGATATGTTCTGCTCCTTTCTTTGGGGTTTGTTTGATTTAGTTATGCAGCTACTTTTGTGTGCTTTGACTACTTTGCTTTTATCGTTCTGCATTGCTGTTTTGGAACTAGTGGGGTTCTGCCTCTCGTGGGGTGTTGGGAGGCTGGGAGGTGGGTGGGGGTGTTTGTATTTTCCATGGTTTTTCTTATTTTTGGTGTATGATTGCGAGACACATGGTACTGGTTTGTTCAATGACCACTTCTTGCCCGCGATCCTTGATTTGACTCTATGGCCCGGATAGGTTTGCAGACTGGCCCTTCTACTCTAACATTGATGACATGGAATGTCCGTGGCTTGAACTCCACCCGAAAGCGGAAACAAGTTGCACAATATGCAGAGAGACATAATGTTGATGTACTTGTTTTGCAGGAGACGCACATGGTTCAAAACGACACAGCTTCCTTTGCACGGGGTTGGGGCGCCCATAGAGTGTTTTCATGCTTCAGTAGATATGCGCGAGGAGTGGCGATTTTAATACACAAGCGGATACCCTTTGTCTTGACGGGTAGCAAAATTGATGGGGAGGGTAGATATGTGATACTCCATGGGCTGCTGTTTGGTTATAAAATTGCCATTGTGGGGGTATATGGTCCTAATGTTGATTCCCCGGCCTGCTTCGAGGAGCTACACTTGTCACTCTTACACGCAGACATTGACTTACTGGCAATGGGGGGCGATTTCAATTTACTGATGAACGCCGGTAGGGACAGCACATCCCCCTCCCCTGACCGCAAGCCGCTTTCCCGCGCTGCGATGGAGGCCATATGCTCACACTTTTCACTTCAGGACATAGAAGCCACGCGACACACTGCTTCCCCTGCCTTCACGCACCACTCCGGCTACCACAACACGAGTACCAGAATTGACTACTGGCTCCTCTCTCTAGGCCTGGCGGGTTGGGTCACTGAAATGCGCACCCTTCCTCGCACCCTTTCTGATCACTCTCCGGTGGTTCTGGCGCTTGCGGTCCCCAGATTGGGGGGGTATGAGCGGCAGTGGCGATTTCCTGGGCGGGCACTTGCGGATCCGGTCTTCACTGAGGAAATTCGCTCAGCGATCGACGACTATTTCAAACTTAACACCGGCTCAGTGACCACATGGGCCACATTGTGGGAGGGATTCAAGGCTACCATAAGGGGGGTGTGCATCACCAAACATGTTGGAGCGCTGCGCGAAATACGAGCTACCCTGTCCCGCCTAGAAACTGACCTGTTAGCTGTCGAATCCAAGATCCTTGCTGACCCCTCCCCGGTCAATGAAACACAACGCATTGAGCTCCTTCTGGAGTTCAGGGACGCGGCAGACAAGGAACTGAGGTATCTGGGCAAGTACCATTCAGCGCGCCGGTATGGCGAGGGAGATAGGCCGGGCAGGCAGCTGTCCCAATTGCTGCGCCCACCTTGGCAGGAGGCGTACATTACACAAATAGCTGATGCCGACGGCACGCCTCACTTCTCTACTCCCGCCATTTGCAACACCTTCTTGACTTACTAAAGACATCTTTACAAGTCTGCCCTTACTGACGAGCGTCATGACCCGGGTCCGTACATTAACGAAATTGCTATGGTCTTCTTGGAGAAGTATATGCAAGATTTCTTGGCACATCCCATCACGCCCGAGTTGATCGCCGAGGCAATAGACTCCCTAAAAGGATCCTCGGCGCCGGGCCTGGATGGCTTCACGGCCGATTTCTATCAAGAGTACAAGGAGGAACTGGTGCCCATACTGGTCGAGGTCAATGCCGAGGCCCTGGAGTCCGGTATTCTCCCTCCTACGCTCCGTGAGGCAGTTATAGTATTGTTGCCCAAGCCAGGACGCGACCCAACGGTTTGCAGTTCTTACCGCCCGCTGTCACTTCTAAACCTGGACTATAAAATCCTCGCCAAAGTACTCGCAATGCGGCTTGCGCTGCTGGTTTCGCCGGTGCAATCTGGCTTTGTCCCTCAAAGGTCGACATCCCTGAACCTTCGCAAGGTTTTTTCGGTCCTGCACAGAATTGATCCCGCCATCCCGGCTGCTGCGGTCTTCCTGGACACCGAAAAAGCTTTTGACACTCTGGAGTGGCCCTTTTTTTTGGATGTGATGCGCAGGATGGGCATGCCCGCTATGTTTGTGGCGACGGTTGAATTGCTATACACTGCACCCACGTCTCGCATTCGCCTTAACGGCACTGTCACCGACAGGTTCACCCTCTCCAGGGGTACACGGCAAGGGTGCCCCCTATCTCCCTTACTTTTTATTTTGGCAATGGATCCTCTGGTCCGAAACTTCCAGGAGAAGCATCTCCACAGGGGGCTCCAGTTCCGCAACTTGCCTCTTTTGGTATCACTATACGCGGACGACATGGTTCTGTACGTCCGCACTCCTGAGACCAATTTGCAGCCCCTGCTATCGGAAATTACACGATTTGGCGAATACTCGGGCCTTAGGGTTAATTGGCACAAATCACAATTGTTTCCTCTCACCCTCGCCACTGTGAGGTGGCCTTGCTCCCTCCAGTTGGAGTGGTGCGAGGACTCCGTTAAATACCTTGGGGTACATATCCATCTAGATACTGTGTCCATTATCCGCCTGAACTATGGACGCGCCCTTGACTTTTTGGAAGACAGCACTTAACGATGGCTCCGCCTCCCTTTGTCGATGGCCGGGCGCATTGCTATAGTTAAGATGGTGGTTCTGCCCCGGTTTTTATATCTCTTCAACAACATTCCAATCCCTCTCACAAAAGTTTTCTTCACCCAATTACGCACTGCCCTGCTGAGATTGGTGTGGGGGGGAAGCGCCCTCGCCTAGCCTGGCACACGCTGACACTACCTTACGAGAAGGGCGGATTTGGGGTCCCAGACTTCCACCTTTACTACCTGGTCGCCCAATGCTCGTATGCCCACCCCTGGTACCATCCTGATGCCAGGATCCAACATTTGAAACCCGAGGCAGACGCGGCGCTCCCGGTGTCTATGGACGCCGTTCTTCCTAGAGGCCTCCCCCGACCCACATGACATACTCCCCCTCACCACAACGACTTGGGCTTGGGACAAACTTAAACGCCTGCTGCGAGTTGACACTCTGTACTCTCCTGCTCTCCCGCTGCCCAACCCACGCTGGCTCCCTATAACGGGCGAAACGGTGATTAGTCGAACACTCTCAAAATTCCAATTGAACACGATCGGTGATCTATTCCCCGATGGCCACGCTATTTCTAGAACCGAAGACCCCCGCTTCACCGTGCGCACTTTTATGGATACTTTTGTGTTCGCAAGACTAAGGGCGCTGATGCGGGCTACATTTCCCACCTTCCCGTTACCACCCGACGACACTCCGGCACTTACATCCATCATTCAGAACTCTTCGGGGGCCCACGTTGTGTCCAAACTCTACAAGCTGTGCTTGTCCTCACTCCCATCGTCCGACAAGGCAGTTCGCGCCGCATGGGAACTGGATCTGGGCGCTCAGATCTCTGACGACCAATGGGAGGCGTGCTGTGCCATGACCAGAGAGGTTTCAATGAATAGCAGGCACAAACTTATACACTTTAAATTCCTTCGAAGGCTGTACCACACACCAGCGTTGGCCCATAGAATTGACCCAGCACGTCCCCACACCTGCTACAAATGTAATGCCTCTCAGGCCGACTTTACACATCTTTCCTGGACTTGCCCGAAGCTACACACGTACTGGGTTGAAGTGCACGACACTCTTGGTGCGATATTGAACCTGTCGCTATCTGTCCTACCGGAGATTGCCCTGATGGGTTATGTGTCCAATTTTCCCCGCAAAATTCGCAAGTTAGCATCGATTTGCTTCCTGCTGGCCAAGAGAGAGGTCGCACTGCACTGGTGCTCGAGAAAAGCTCCCTCGGTCACCACGTGGCTAAGGAGTGTGGCATACTGCAATGTAAACAGTGTGGAATATTCTGACCAACTCCCGGCCTCTTCCCGCCCTACAGACATCTGGGGTCCGTACCGCCAATACATTTCACGGAAGGCACTGGAGGCGCCCTCTCAGTCCCTACATACCAATACACCGACCGGGGTGGGTTAGATCATGGGACGCCCATTCCGTACACCCATTCTGGCGCTGCTTCTGTTGCAACGTACCGCCGCCTCTTGGGTGTTGGTGCAGGGCCTAGATGGGTCGGGGTCCCGACGCCGTTCCCGACTCAGGGGACCTCATGCCAGCGATGGAGGTTTTTTTCACACACAGTGCGGTTCAACTCTTGGACCTTCACAAAAATTTTGATGTGTGCGAACTCCTGCTCTTAGTTCAGCTCATTGTAGGGTGCAATGGTTCATTGATTGCTTTTACTGTGATGTGGTTAATGTTAACGGTGCCATTTGACGTTGTACAGACTGATTTACTGTGCTGGTCTTGCAATCTGATTCTCATGATTTCTGTCCCTTTTATCTTTTTTTTGCTTTTCGTGCTATTGGTTATGTTTACTTTGTACTTAAGTTGCTTCATCAGAAAAAGTTCCTATTGTAACATTCACAGTGTTCTATGGTGCAACCCTATTGTATGCCCCGCTGTACTCATTGCTATTTTGACTGCGTTACTTGATGACCACAAGTACAGAATGTGTATCAGTGTTTTTTACTACTGTGGATTGCCCCATCTGCCTTAATAAAGTGTTTAAAAAAAAAAAGTTTGAAGTCGTTTTCAATTTCTATTCACTATTTAATTATTGTACGATAATTGTGCAGCATGAGCCAGCAAAGGAGGGGGCCATACTCTAAACCCCAGTGTTCAAGGAATCCGCCGCCGCAGTCAGGGCCAGGTGGCGCCTATTTACTCTCACGGGAGGCGAGATAACAAAGCTGACAAGCCTCACCCGAGTACTTAACAGGTCTTCAAAAAGACCATTCACATGCTAATGAGGCTTTGTTGTTTATTTTCACCCCTTCTTACCAGACTGCAGGAAGTGTCTACCCCCTGTGAGAGCTGCCTTTTACACAGGACACGGGTGGGAGCTACGTGCCCATATATTGTTTTTAAATTTAAACAGAAACAGTTGTGGTGCAGTTTGCGAAAGAAAAGAAACACAGCCCTGAGATGCCTGGTCTGAAAGAAACGGGATGGGTGCTGTGAAGCCTGAGGACAGCAATTGGCAGTGACATGAATTTTCACAATGCATCGAGCGCAGCTAGGAGCACAAGTGTTTCTACTCAGTGCCCTGCTCTCCAAAGCCCTCACCTTATCTTATCTTGCCTTATCTTCCATTCCAAGTGCCCGAGTACCCGACGGCAGCATGTCAAAATGTGCTAGTATTTTGCCGTTAATAAATATAAATACAGACAAAGGAAATACAGATTTCAGTCTGTATTTATATGTATAAATCCGTATAAACGGAAAACCGGGAGCCCTAATTATAATCCTCGCGGTTATTGCTAACTTTGGCATAGCATTATCAAAACATGTCGAGTAAGGTGTCATACGAATTGGAATACTACCCCCTCACCAGTTCTGGCGACAGGGGTAGCATTCCACCCTTCTAGAGGGACACGACATGTACCTAACTGTGAACCCAGGTTAAAGTTAACCCGAGCCTCAGCATCACAAAATGGATGCTGCCACCACAGACACAAGTCTGACCTCATGCTGCTGGGAGTCCTTCCAGCGAGGGAGGCTTGGACAAAGGGTTTCCTGCCTTGGGAGGTGCTAGCACCACCCCAGACAGGATTTTGTGTATTGGGTAGGACAGGGCTGAAAGGAATCAGACATGCCTGGGGCACACAAGGTGTCCCTGTGCATACACCGGTCTAAACCAGTTCCTGGGGCTCTCCAGCCCCAGCTCTGGCGCAAGACCGGACAAAGGATAGGGGGTGTAACCACCCACCTTCCTGGTGCCACCCATAGGAGGGACCTAGTCGTAGTACAGCCCCCTTTAGCAGGATAAAGGTAGGAGCTGGTCCCAATCCGAGTTAGATTAATCCTGAACTGAAACTCTACAAGAAGAAACTCTGGACTTCGACTTTCTGCCAAGAAGACTGAAGAAATCTCCCTTGTGGGCAAGGAGTGTCCACCCTGCACAAGCAGGCACCATCAGCGTCCAGCGGCTTCCCTTTGTCGTCTTCCCTCGAGGATCCAGACTTCAGAGCCCGACTAGACCCGGATTCCCAGACCTCTCCAACCTCTACCGAAATCTGCAGCACAGCTGAGATCCGTGGGTGCGACGAGACACGTGGGACCGGCCATCTTGGAAGAAGCAGCACTTCGCTCCAGCACGCCTTCTGAGGTAACCTCGACTAAGTGCTTTGGGGACTGAGAAGCCCCGACCCCGAGCAACTCCTGCACCGAAGACCAGCCCTCCAGCATCCACGAGATCTGCGTGGGGCCCTTCTGCCCGTTTGCTGCTTGACACGTTGTCTGGTCACTTGCTGGCTGGCTAGTGACCTCCTAGACAACGAACCTTGAAATCGAATCTGCTGGTCTGGTTGCTCCAGACTGGCCCCTGCTTCCCTGCAAAGGAGAAGCACCCCGGACCCTCCTGGTCCACTCCAGACGCCGTTTCCACTCACCGCGTGGGTTGCCTTTGCCAAGGCCTGTTGACTCCAAATCCGGATCCGACACCGCCGACAGCGAGAGGCTGCGTGGGACAGCTGGTGCCTCCATCCTGTTCGTCGAAGACACCACCTGGTCCACGTGGCTGCAGAGACAAGAGTCCACTCTTCACCTGATCGCGACGACGACATCTGGTTCCACTCCTGGTTCCACTCCAGTCACTGGCTAGTGACTTTGAACATTGTCCCCTCTGCTTTCAGGTAGTCCTCTTCACTGATCCACCCTTGGATCACACCGGACATCTTCCTCCAGGTCGCCTGCAGCAACTTTTCTTCCAGGCTCCATAGACTTCAACGCCGGAACCCGACACGACTTCGCACCTATGCACCCGCAGCCTGTGGGTGAGGTAACAAGAGCATTTCGGTGCTCAAGGGTAGATTGACTCTCCTAGTGTCCAGTTCCACAGTCATTTTAGTCCTAACTAGTCAGGATTGTCCGTACTCACCTTTTACTTGAACTGTACTGTCCATAGACGTTGTGAACTCACACCCTGCACACGCGTTCCGTGGGCCTCCTATTACTTACCTAAGGTTAGGGTAGTGTGGTCCCAGCGATCCTACAGCCTCTGGACAGCTCCATTCCTTCTATCGACTTTCACATTCCACTTACTTAGTATATGGTTTGTTGTGCCCCTAGGGCAACATTGTAATTGTGCAACTTAAACGTATTTTTCTTAAGAGTCTTGTCATGTGCTTAGCCCTCTGATCTCATAAAGAGTTCAGAGGTGTTTGTTAGTTAATAAATATCTTGTTTATTTTCATAACTACCTGTGTGGTGTCCTTTCATTTGGTATTCAAGGGGTTATATGTGGTAAAACAGCTGGCTCCACATGCCAAAAGAGTTTAGCCTAAGACTGCTACCATTAGGATAGCTGGTCTATAAGGTTGACTTACAACCAATCACCATTAGGGTTGTTTGGACTGATACAAGGTGATCACTAGAACTAGTGAGCATCATATATCAGGCCAACTTCTCACAGAGGTCTGCTGTCTGTTGTTGCCTCTTCCTCTCCCTGGCTGTCTTTGATGAAAATGGAATCTTTGTTGTTGCTGATTACCCTGCGACGACCATTGGGACGACTGACCCTTTTGTTGGGACTGGCGTTTATCACTGGAACGAAAATCTTTCTTTTTTTCTTAACCCACGGCTTTAACTGTATCTAAATCAGCCTTTATTTTCACCATCTCTTCGTCAGCATGAGGACCGAAGAGGGAAGAGCCATTGAACGGAAGGTTTGTGATCTTGCGCTGCACTTCCGGTTTGAGTTCAGTTAATCTGAGCCATGTGGAACGCCTCGAACAGATACCATGCAAATATCCGTGGGCAGCTAGATCAGCAGAATCCGCGGATGCACTGATAATTTGATTTGCAACAAGACCCCCTTCATGCAAGATTTCTTTAAATTCCTGTTGGTCTTCTTTAGGGAGTTTATCAGCAAAGCGAGTCAGAGAATCCCATAAGGATCTGTCGTACCTCCCTAATAGAGTGGAGGCACTGGCGACCTTCATGAACGAAGCCTATGTGCTGCACATCTTCCTGTCGATGGAATCCATTAATTTACTGTCTCTGTTCGGAGGAGCTAAAGAGGAAGACATGGTTGACTGATTCTTCTTAGCCTCTGCCACTATGATGGAATCTAGAGGTGGGTCAGAGCGTAGGAATAATGGATCCTGATCTGGGGCCTTATATTTTTTGGCTATCCTTGATGGTACGGAACCCACAGCTGCAGGTGTTAAAAAGGTCTGTTAGGTAAGATCAAGAATACCAGGCACCAAAGGTAGCAGCGGTCTAGATGAGGTACGGTGATGCAGGGTTTCGAATATTACTGAGGCCGAAACCGTAGTCACTGACATAGTTATATTCAGCTTATTTGCTCCTCGACACAATACCTCATTGAAGGTAGTTAAATCGTCAATAGGTAAAACTCTTGAGGGAGGAGTAGATGTACATGTTGGAGAGTAATCCCTCATTGACATTCTAGTAGAAGAAGTTGACCAGGTAGGAGATCTTTGTCGCCTTCTCTTTGGAGAAGAGTGGAAAGAACAAGATCTATCCTGTGTATGTCTCTTATGGGGACGTGGAGAGCGTGACCTGTGAGGGGTTCTTCCTCTAGAAGACAGAGCTGTAGGAGATCTTGATCTTGATCTTCTAGGAGACACCTGAGGAGAGCTTTGAGGAGTCTGAATCGGAGATCTTGATCGGTGGGAAGGCGAGTAGGTTCTGTAATAATCCGATCCAGGGCTGCTATGGGGCCTAGCTGTCTTGCGTCGAGGTTCTTCATCAACCACCGGAGAGCCCTCCGGTGAAACCTGGACAATGTGGAGACCTGGAGAGAAAGAGCCAGCGGGAGAATGAGGCACCGCGGCAACTTCCTTAGATGTCACAGCAGATTCTTTGTCCCATGACGTCGATGGCCTCGACGTCGACAAATGTTTCACCCTGGACGTCGATAAGCCCTCAGTCCTCAGCTGTGAAACCAGTCTCTGCAAAGAAGATCTCAACGTTGATCTGTCATGACGTTGAGATGACATCGACGTTGACCGCCTTTGATGGTGTGGTGATCTCGACGTCGAGCGATGAGCAGCCCTTGAGGTCGAATGTTCTTCATGCCTCCTTGACATCGGCAAACTCTTCGACTTCGACCTACGACGAGGTGACGGAGAGTGACTTGACGTTGACAGGTGTCTAGACGTCGATGTATGCTTCAACGTCGACAGACCCTTATCATGACCATACCTTGATCTCACAACCTTTCTCGACAACGGAGACTCTCGCCGTCTCGACGTTGGAGACTGCGCAGGTCTTCTCTTTGACTGTGGTAACGACGTCAAAGGTGAACAGTCAGCAATCTGCCTTTTTCTTGAAGATGAAGAGGCAGTTTGGTGTCTTTGTCGATGGGTTGAAGAAGAGGAGGGCTCTTGACATCCAAGGCCACTTTCCAGATGGGCTGTTCCTCTCTCAGCCACTGTTTGCAGGCGTATCCTCTCTCTATCTCTCAGAGTCCTCAAGGAAAACTTCTTGCAGTGGTAACAGGAGTCTACTTTATGGGAGGAAGGAAGACAGGCGATACACACAGAGTGTGGATCCGAAACAGCCATCTTCTTCCAACAGGATGGACATTTTCTGAAGAGGGCTGGTATTCTGACAGAAAAAGATGGATAATTTCTGTCAGAAAAAGAAGATAAAACCTTCACCAGCACAGGAAAATTGCTAAACAGCAAGAAAAATAACACTTTTTGACTAAAAGGTCAAAAAACTGTCGAGTTCAAGCTCCAGGATGCTCTCAGAAGGAGCCGGAAAAAAGAACTGACCTAACTGTTGTGCATGCTGAGAGCAGAGGGCTCTCTGAGGTTCCTAAAGGCAAAGTGCCTAGTTTCTGTTGATTCTTAAAGGCAAGTTGCAAGTTGTCTTTTCTGTCTCAGGACAGTTATTCCTACGCAGCCATTGGGCCAAAATACATGCAATTACTTGATTTTTTTCCTTGTTCTGGAAAATAAAAGATCCTTATATGAAGCCATTTAGGTGTATGGTCTCTATTACAAGTAGTCTTAAATGTTCTTTATTACTACAAGTATTGCTGAATTCTTTTATGGCTGTTTTCTCCCTATTTTGGTTAGAGTTCTCACTTTGGGCTGCATAGTTACATATATGTACGTTCATACATATTTAGGTGTATAGTTTTAAAAGTTTACAAACTTTAATTTCTGAGCATACACCTGTATATGTATGTACATATATGTTTTTATATGTCATACAAAAGCCTGAAGCTTAGGAGGTCACACACAGCTCACCTTCCATCCGGACTATTAAATCACCTTGCAGCCACTCTCCCAATGTGTGTGACCTCCTAAGCTTCAGGCTTTTGTATGACATATGTTTTTATATATATATATGTATATATATATATATATATATATATATATATATATATATATATATATATATATATATATATATATATATATATATATATATATATATATATATATATATATATATATATATATATATTCCTGCTCCAAAAACACCATCCTGCGAGTCACTCTCGTGGCGGGTGCTGTCACACGGTGGTGTACCGCGTAAACATCTGCGCTCCAAAGTTCTCCCCCAAGTTCTTTCAATGGGAAGAAATACAGCACTCATGGGATCTTCAGCTTTTTAAACGGATTTTATTCTTAAGACAGACGCGTTTCGGGAAGCGTCCCTTCCTTTGTGTCTACAAGAACGGGCTGCGCGGCGCCATTTTTCAAGAGCCAGTTTTGCAAGATAAACATAAATGATCAGCGCCATCTTAGAAGCTGTTTTTGCGCACATTGTCAGCATGTTATTCTCAAAACTAAAATAGTTTTACACTTAATTTACACGTGTATGTTGCAATCTTGCCGTGGATCTACTATACAGGTGAATTAGATCAAGACAGAAACACCACCTCTCAACCCATCTTTTCATCTGACATTTCAATAATCAAAGTTATCAACTTTACAGTATCAAGAGAATCACATATATGGCGTTAGGATACCAAGTTCAAGGAACAGACAACACTGTTTACAGTTGACCAGCCATGTATCAGAAATTCATATATGTCTATAATATATGTGTGATAAATTTCCATTCAATTTTAATGTATCGTTGGCCTAAATGAGCTGACAGTTCTTCTCCGATATTCAAACCCTCTAGTGCCTTTGTTTCTAGGTCCACTATGTAACGTGACTCTAGTCTCCTTAGCTTTTGCAATTTATTGCCTCTCCTCATGTTGTCTGGCACATAGTCTAAACAAAAATACTGTAACAGACTCCTATCACTATTGTGCTTAATGGCGAAGTGTTGTGCGACAGGGTAGGAGAAGTCTTTATTTGCAATAACTCTCATATGTTCAAGGATTCTAAGCTTTACTGGGTTGATGGTGCTTCCGATATATCTCAAATTGCATGGACAACGTAGACAGTATACAGCATGGCTGGTATGTCAGGACATAAATTTGTTCATCCTTCTACCTCCTCTACAACCTTTGATTCATATGTTAAAGTGCGTTTGCTCGAGGCGCAAGCTTTGCACCTCCCGCACGAGAAGAAAACTTTTGCATCTTTTAAAGTCCTAGTCTTTTTTACCAGTGGTTCAAGGTGGCTGTTGACTAGTTGGTCTCGTAATGATCGTGCCTTTTTAAAGGTTATAAGTGGAGTAGCAGGAATATCTGGACCAATGATGTTGTCAGTCTTTAAGACATGCCAGTGTTTCTTTAAAATAGCCCTTAATCTGTTTGAATTAGTGGAGTAAGGGGTAATTAATCTGAATTTGCCCCCCTCCCCCATCCCACTGGGTCGATTTTTCTTAACAAAGAGTTACACCCTAGATTGTTTACATACTCGATTCAATGCTTCCTGCAAAAGATTGTCTTTATATCCTCTTTCAAGGAATCCACCCATACTCTCATCGGTGGCCTTTTCAAAGTCACTGTCAAGTGAACAATTGCATCTCAGTCTCAAAAATTCCCCATAGGGGATGTTGTTAATCAACCTACGTGGGTGACTGCTAGATGCATGCAAAACACTGTTTCCTGCAGTTGTTTTTCGGTAAAGTGAAGTTTTTAGTTTCCCTCCACTGACCTCAACTTTCAGATCTAAATAATTCAAAGTTTCCTTGCTTGCCTGGCCAGTGAACCGTAGGTTGCAGGTGTTGGTATTAAGCAATTTTATATAGCTCTCAGCCTCTTCTATGGGACCGTCCCAGACAAGAAACAGGTCATCAATGTACCTATACCAGGCCACAACCTTGTCCATCCATTTTGTATTTCCAGGGGCCCAGGATACCTGCTCCTCCCACTAGCCAACGAAAAGATTCGCATAGCTGGGGGTGAAGCAGGAGCCCATCGCCGTGCCAGACACCTGTCTAAAGATGTCATCCTGAAAAAGAAAGATATTATTTCTTAAACAGAAATCGACAAACTCAAGCAACATTCTGTTATGCATTGCCATTTTTAATGGCCTCTTGTTCAGGAAATATTCCACAGCTTGTAGGCCCTGTGTATGCTCAATACACGTATAGAGGCTGGTAATGTCGAGTGTTATTAGGCTGTATGTTGGTAGCCAATGTATCGTCTCAATTTTTTCAATAAAATCTGTCGAGTTCCTGATGTATGATTTTAGTGACAGGACAGATTCAAACAGAAAATGGTCCAGAAATGTAGAAAGATTTTCAGTAAGTCCCCCAATAGAGGAGGTGATTGGTCTCCCAGGCGGGTGTTCCATGTCCTTGTGCACTTTGGGTAAGTGATGAACAATTGTTACTTACCTGTAAACAGGTAGTTCTCCAGTATTGGTGTCTTTCATAGATTCACATGCTTGAATATTCCCCGTCGTCAGAGTGGGAGTCCCACGGTAAATAAAATAGCAATAAATACTAAATATATAAATAATATATAATAAATATATAAAGTACATGATAAGGATAAACCCAAAAAATGCATAAAAGAAGCATAGGGCATCCAACCAAAAAGTTCTACATAGGAATGCATGGGAATATAAAAGTTCCAATGCAGCCTATCCTTGTCATTATGTTAGTCCAAACTGCAGCCAATCAGGCGCCAGCAGCCCTCTAGAACCTTCTCCTCAGAGCTCAAGCCCTCAGATTTTCGTAGCACAAGAGTGACCACAGAGTCTATGAGGAGAAGAGAGCCTCTGAGGGGAGGAAGGGAGGGTCGCATGTGAATCTATGAAAGACACCAATACTGGAGAACCACCTGTTTACAGGTAAGTAACAATTGTTCTTCTCCAGTATTGGGGTGTCTTTCATAGATTCACATGCTTGAATATAGAATAGTTAGCAGTCCGTATCCCAACACAAAGTTTCCAGAATGCAATGTATAAGCAAAAGGTTGGAATCAACAGGTGCAATAACCCATGCCATAGAAGTTATACAACTATATGTATACATGGAGAAGACATGAATAAAACTGGAAACTATTAGGAGGAGGGTAGAATAGAGGCTCACCTTATTGAAAAAGATTACGGAGCACAGCTTGTCCCACTGCGGTATCTCCTTCAGCCATGGCACCCAGATTGTAGTGCTTTGTGAACGTGTGCCTGCTGGACCACGTGGCTGCTCTGCAAATCTGATGCAATGGAACTCCGGCAAAGAGTGCAGTCGAAGAGGCCATAGACCTGGTAGAGTGGGCCTGTACTGCAGTCTGTAAAGGCTTTCCCGCCTTCTGATGGCAGAAAGCAATCGCCAAAGCCACCCAGCGGGCTACTGTAGGTTTGGTGACTGGTCGCCCTTTTTGAAAGCGGCCATAGGCCACAAAGAGCTGATCCGATTTTCGGAACTGGGCTGTTCTGCTGATGTAAAACTTTAAACATCTTCTAATGTCCAAAGAGTGCAAGCGTTGTTCCGCAGGAGATTGCGGGTTGGCAAAGAAAGACTTCAGTATAACAGGCTCATTAATATGGAAGTCTGAAGGCACTTTTGGAAGAAAAGTAGGGTTAGTGCGTAAAAGCACAGAATCCGGTTTAAACTGTAGAAATGGTGGTTTGATCGTGAATGCATGCATATCACTCACTCGACGTAAAGACGTCAAAGCAAGAAGAAGCGCGACCTTCCAGGTGACATACTTGAGGTCTGCTTTATGGATTGGTTCAAAAGGTGCAGTCATTAATTGTGATAGGACAATATTGAGGCGCCAGTCGGGAGGGGGACGCCGAACTGGAGGAAAAGTCCGAAGAAGTCCCTCGAAAAATTGACGTATTAACCTGGATGAACATAGGGAGGCGGAGCCATCATGGCGGAAGCGTGATATTGCCGCCAGAAAAACTCTTAAGGTAGCATGTGACAAACCCGACTGAGCCAGTTGGAAAAAGAAAGGGAGGAGCTCAGCGGGCGTGGCACGCAAAGGATGCACTCCGGCGTCAGCACACCAGTGGCAAAAGCGTTTCCATTTCAACTTATAGGTCTTTATAGTTGAGGGAGCCCTGGCCTGAGCAAGGATGTCACGACACTCCTGAGGGATGGTTAGATGTGCAAATTCACAGTGTTCAGGTTCCAGGCTGATAAGCTCAGAGAAGAGGGGTCTGGGTGGTAGATTTGACCCCTGTCCATGGAGAGAAGATCCATTCGAGGATGAAGAAGAATGGGTTTGCATTGAGACAGGAGGAGCAGCTCCGAGAACCACGCCTGTTGTGGCCACCTGGGAGCAATCAGAAGGATGTGGCAGGGTTCTCTCCGAATCTTCCAAAGTACTCGTGGCACCAGAGGGATCGGAGGAAAGGCGTAGGCGAAGAGATTCGACCAATCCATCAAAAGGGCATTGCCTTGGGATCCTTTGTGGGGATGCCAACTTGCGTAAGCGGGGCATTTGCGGTTCTCTGGAGCTGCGAAGAGGTCGATTTCCGGGAATCCCCAACGACGAAAGACCATATCGAGTGTTGGCTGGTGGAGTTCCCACTCGTGGTTGGATGATCGGGATCTGCTTAGGGAATCCGCCAGAAGGTTGGACAACCCCAGAAGATGAACTGCGGTGATTGTGATTTGATGATTGATGGACCAGTCCCAAATCGCCTCTGCCAGGCGGGATAACACCGGAGACTTCGTTCCGCCCTGCTTGTTTATGTAATGCATGCAGGTTGTGTTGTCCGTCTGTATGAGAACCGACTCCCCTTGCAGCACTGGTTGAAATGATTTCAGGGCCAAAAAGATAGCCATGAGCTCCAATTTGTTGATGTGCCAGGTCTTTTGATGCAGAGTCCATTTCCCCTTGACGGAAAGGTCCTGGAGGTGAGCCCCCCAACCCTCCAGAGATGCGTCCGTCGTTAAAGTCAGATCCGGGGTGTTGATGAACAGAAAGGACGTGCCTGCCGCAAGCTGATGTGGCTGTGCCCACCATCTGAGCGCTTTCTTCATGGGGACGGTGATGGTAACCTGATCGTTGAAGGAACCGGTGACTTGACGCCACTGTTTGTCCAGTGCCTGTTGAATAGGTCGCGCTCGTAGTCTGCAATGAGGGACAAGAGCGATGCACGACGAAGCCATCCCTAGAAAGGACTTCAACAAACGGACTGAAGTGCACCTCTTTGCCAGAAGTAGTGAAACTAATCGGAGAATCCTTTGCTGACGTTCCCGGGAGACAAACGCCTTTGCTAGTTTGGTGTCCAGCGTTGCTCCTAGGAAATCCTTGCAAGTTGTTGGCTGCAATTGAGATTTCTCCAGGTTGATGGACAGACCCAAGGAACGGAATACTGTCTGACAAATGGAAGTATGGTGTTGGAGTTGTGAGCGGGATTGCGATTTCAGGAGGCAGTCGTCGAGATATGGGAATATCTGGATGCCTTGGAGGCGAAGAAAAGCCCTGACCGGAGCCAACATTTTTGTAAAGACTCGGGGGGGCGACCGGAGGCCAAACGGAAGTACCTTGAATTGGAAATGAAGGTGCCCCACCTTGAAGCGCAGGACCTTCCAATAACCTGCGAGTATTGGGACATGGAAGTAGGCGTCTCGGAGATCGATGGTCGTCATGAAATCTCCAACAGAGAGTAAGCGCAAGATTTCTGTAAGCGTTAGCATATGGAAGGTCTGATCCTTGAGATAGTGATTGAGTGCTCTCAAGTCCAATATGGGTCTCCATTCTCCGTTCTTCTTGACGATAAGGAAAAAACAGGAATAAAACCCCTTCCCTCTCTGAGACTTTGGTACTACTTCCACCGCACCTTTTTGAATGAGAAGGCGAACTTGATGAAATAGTTCCTTGAGGTGCGGAGGTGGTGGTCCGGAAGGTGGCGTTGGAGGAGGTACCTCGACAAATTCCAATGCATGGCCTTTTTTCACAATGTCGAGTACCCAACGGTCCGTTGTAATGGAGGACCATTGAGAACCAAACAGAGAGATTTGCCCTCCAATACTCGGTTCGACAGACAAGTCATTGACGTTTGTTGGACGTTCCCCTGAAAGTGGACTTTCCTCGATAATTTCTGGCAGGTTGCTGACGGGAAGATTGTTGACGGTTTCCGGTGAAACGTTGGTTACCTTGGTTATAGGACCGATACTGACTGCTTCCTCCACGAAAAGTGAATGTAGTGCCACGTCCTCGAGCACCCCGAAAGGGCTGCTTCTTAAATTGAAGGGTACCCAAGGCACGTGCAGTGTCCGTGTCCTTTTTTATGGATTGCAGCGCTTCATCAATATGCGCTCCAAATAATGACTCGCCGTCATATGGCATATCCAGGATCCTTGTCTGAACTTCCTGTCGAAACGAAGTTGAGCGTAGCCAACCTTGTCGACGTAGGACGGCCGCTCCAGCGAGTTGGCGAAAACCAGTGCAGGCCACATCCACTGCACAATCAATGAGTTCCTCTGAAGTTCTTTCTCCTTCTTGCAGAATCTTCTGCGCTTCTGCTTTGGAAGCATCCGGAAGTAACGCCACATAGGCGGACATATCAGCCCAAGCCTGACGGTCATAACGACCTAAGATAGCCATAGCGTTAGCTACTCGAACCGTTGTAGAGGACATGGAGGAAAACTTACGCCCAATTGCATCTAGGCGACGGCCCTCTCGGTCTGGAGGAGCGGTGATTGTAGACGCTGGATTCTTCGAACCTCTCTGAGCTGTCTGCGTAACGACAGAATCGGGCTTAGGCTGACCTGGAAGGCATGCCGGAGATCCCACCGGCGCCTTATATTTCTTTTCCAACCTTGGTAGTTGTGCTGGTAAAGAGTTAGGCGTCTTCATTAAATTGACCCCTTCAGTCCAGATGAAATCTATAATCGGGACTGTGTGTATCTGTTTAAATGGTTGGTTCTTGAAATCATAAAGGAAGCAATCTTCCTCTCTGTGGGCTCGTGGTAATTTGAACCGTTGCGCCGCCCTGTCCATTAATTGGTGGAAGCCTGCAATATCCACTGGAGGAGAATCCCCTGGCGGCACCTGAGAAGGGGATGGTGTCTGAGCACGATAGTCATCCCACTCCGCTAAATGTTCCTCACCATCCCCATCCACATCCGAAACATCTCCATCCTCACGCTCTGGAGGATTCTCGTCATGATCATCATCTGGATAAATTGTTGTGTGAACTCGAACTGATGTACTTCTGTGAACAGTAACAGGCGGCGCCGGGTGTGAAGGAGCCAGTGTCGGCTCTGTAACTGGGTTCAACACTGATGGGACAGCAGCAACCTGTGGAGATGGTGGGAAACGTTGATTGTAATCTTCCAACATACTTTGGAGGTTCGATATCATTGATATAGGCAACATCGCAGCTGGTACTTGAGGGTGAGTTGCTTGATGTTGGCCATACTGTTCCTCTTCATCGTTACTGAAGTCTTGGCACTTTATGTTCAAGTCCGAAAGACTTTGAGCTTGGTCATCAGACTCTTGATCTGAATCAGTAGCAAACAAAGGAGATGGAGGATTAACCATTTCTCCTTCTGTGAAAGTCCCGAACTGGATAGATTTGCTGGACTGTAGAGGCAATAAAGGCATTGAAGCAAATGAAGAGGCTGGCGTGGAAACTGTGTCCTGCGCACGCGTCGACGGCATGACATCAGTCGTCTTCTTCGAGGGAACTGGTTTTGATGTCGTCGCCGACGAGGAGACCGTCGACGGAGTAATCTTCATGGACATCGTCGTCGCCGTCGTCGACGGAACCTTCAAGCTTAAGGTCTTCGTCGACGGAGCCGTCGTCGACGGAGCGGTCGTCAACGGAGCGGTCGTCGACTGGGCGGTCGTCGACGGAGCGGTCGTCGACGGGACAGATGAAGCAGGCTCTCTCGTCGACGGGACAGCCGTCGACGGTACACTCGTCGTCGAGGGCGTAGACGAACCCACATTCTTCGATCCTTTCGTCGACGACGAACGGGTCGTCGACGAGTGAACTCTCTTCGTCGACGAAGATGAAATTGGAATTAAAGAAGAAACAGTCTTTGAACTGAGAACCACTCTCATCGACGACGAGGACGTCGACGCCGAAGCTGACGACGATCCAGAGGCCAGCGTCGTCGTGACTGTCGTCGTCGACTTTGATCCAGAGACAGCCATTCTCGTCGAAGGAGTTGAAACTACCGTCGTCGACGGAAAATCAGTTTTCTTCACAGAAAAACTGGAAATTGAAGCAGAAGGAGCCTGAGAGCTATGTCTCGTGGGCCCCGACGTGGTAGGTAACGGTGAAGACACCACAGGGGTTAAGGAGAGGGATAGTTTCCTCTTTTTTAGAAATGGGGAAGGCACCTCCTGCACACTACCACGCTTAGAAGCTGCTTTAGATCGGCCGGAAACAAGACTTTCAGCATCAGAAAGTATATTGTCTTTATCCTTCAGCCTTTGAAGCCAAACTAGTAAGCGGCCCTCTCTGTCCTTAAGAGTTTTCTCTGAGAATTTTCTACAGAGCTTACAGCTTCCCACTTCATGGTCCGGGTACAGGCAGTAAATACACTTACTGTGAGGGTCGTCATGAAATAATCTTAGCTTTCCACAGGATGAACAAGCTCTGAAGAGAGACTTCTTACTTGAAGACATTGTGGAGAACTGGAAAACACTTGAAGAGAAGAAAACTGAGCAGAGCTCAGGGAGACTCCCTTACACACGACGTGCGGTAGAAAATCTGAGGGCTTGAGCTCTGAGGAGAAGGTTCTAGAGGGCTGCTGGCGCCTTATTGGCTGCAGTTTGGACTAACATAATGACAAGGATAGGCTGCATTGGAACTTTTATATTCCCATGCATTCCTATGTAGAACTTTTTGGTTGGGTGCCCTATGCTTCTTTTATGCATTTTTTGGGTTTATCCTTATTATGTACTTTATATATTTATTATATATTATTTATATATTTAGTATTTATTGCTATTTTATTTACCGTGGGACTCCCACTCCGAGGACGGGGAATATTCAAGCATGTAAATCTATGAAAGACACCCCAATACTGGAGAAAGAACGTTGGCAACGTAGGATTGATGGTTTTCAGAAACAAATGTTCTTCAAAGTCCAGCATTTGTTTATCGTGCCATACTTTCAGCAAGTTATGTAGTTTCTCAATACTCTCCTGGTAAGCCTTTTTAGGTCTCGCGACCTATCAATGCGCGCAAGCGCATTGAGCGGAGCGAGAATTCATGTCCTCAAAACACTCGTGAAACCAAGGGTTTCGTTTGTGCAGTTTTCTTTAAGTTCATGTGAATCACATGACCAAACAAGCACGCGCATCAGCCTCCCTCCCTCCTAATTCATTTACGGCCGCACAGCACATCAAAGGGCTTCGCCCAGCGTGCGCTCTGCGGCTTCTCCTCCCCTAATTAATCATGGCTGGATAAATATGGTTAAAAGATTTCTTTAAATTCTTCCTTGACAATTAAGTATGTTTTGTTACAGACCAACAAAGATATGATTCTATTCCCTTAAAGATTCCTTCCTAACTTCACTTCCTGGTGTGCGGATCACCGTCAATGCCCATGTGACACACACATGCTCCTTAGACGAACTCTTTGAATACAGTCAACAAGTTGAAGACTGCCAGAGTTACACTTCCTGGTGTGCGCGTCACTGATAATGCCCACGTGACACACAGGCTCCTCAAAGGAACTCCTCGAATCCAGTCGCCGACTTGAAGACTTCCCGAAACAAACAGTTCACTCGATTCACTACACGGTAAAGTGTCCACATTTTTATTTCTTCCTTCTTCTTAAAATATCGTGCCTCCAAAAACTTGAGCGACAGATGTTTCCTTTTTGAAATAGAATAACACTTCCTCATGCACTCCACTTACAGAGATTTACCGCTTCAGGAGATCTTAATGAGCGTGCATGCCTCTCAGAACACCAAGCAAACAATGCCTGGCTCGCGGACCATTCAAACTCGCGCTCACAATCAATTCCTCGCACTGTGCTGACCAATTAATAGAGCTCGCGGCATCCTCGTGCTGTCCTCTCTAACCGCCAGCCCCTCAAAATCGTCAGAAAACTTCAGTAAAATAGATTTACAGTACCTTGCGGGTCCGATCCTCCCGTATATCACAAGTTGCCACAAATTCTAAGCACGACACACTTCCAAGTGACGCTTCATTAAATAAGTCACCATACCACGGTAACCTATTCTTCAGATAATCTTTAGCTTGATGTTGAGGTATCCCTTCCATTTTCAGATCCATGGCTCGTCGCCAGTGAAAGGTTCTCCAAATCAACATACAACACAGGATCAAATTGATAAGAGGGTTTATTAATAAATAACACCTCATCCATCAGCCACCAGGCAGCAAATGACAGATGAGAAATTCTGTACATTCTAAGTTCTATAGAACTTGCATCACTAGAAGTCCTTAGAAGAAGGCCTTAAGTTAGGGCTAGATCAGTGTTCTGTGGTCGACATGTTTCAAGCTCCCCCAAGCTTTTCATCAGGACCATACAGGGTCCAGCCCTGTATTTTCCACTCCTATATTTAAATAAATAAATTTGTCTCAATACAATTTCCGGTCGGGTGAGGATCGAGTAGGTAATACCGAGCGGGTTTACAGATAGGAACAATGTTTCCAAGAGGTGATCCTGCCCTCGCCTGAGACCATGAAGTGCAAATTAGCACCTATACATATACGCCAATAAGACATAAAATCGTATGTATGCAACACGCATGTTTATTAAGTAACAGCGTAAAGAAATTGTATTGAGACAAATTTATTTATTTAAATATAGGAGTGGAAAATACAGGGCTGGACCCTGTATGGTCCTGATGAAAAGCTTGGGGGAGCTTGAAACATGTCGACCACAGAACACTGATCTAGCCCTAACTTAAGGCCAGATAACAGTGTCACCCCTTTTTAATATACCAAACTAGGAGCAGAATAAATTGTTGAGGCCCACTAGCACGGTATTTTTAATCACACACCCACTCCACTATCACCACACTTTGCACCACACATAGCCTGTCAGAATAATAGTGCTCCTGCGTAGTCCGCTAGTCGCAGCACGCCCCTTTTCGTAGAGAACTGGGAAGCCCCAATGATGAAGCATGTCACCGTGGGGAAACCCCGGTGAGTGAGGGGACTCTAGAAAGAAATTTTTCTTTCCCATTATGGCAGACACTGTTAAAATTTAGCAGTTACCATATACACAAACTAGGTCTCTGAACCCTTCACAGGGGGTTCCTTATTTTCTGATATAGACTGGAGGCCGACCTAGTTTAGTTTATCCTCCTTCTCTCCCCCCTCCTTTCTAGTTTTAAATACACACCTTGGACATTCCACTGCGATTCAACGTCAATGCGCACCGTGGGAACTGAACTGTTTAACCTTTCTTTAACCCTTTCTTTCCTACTACGAGAGAACGTTTATAAACACTGTCATTTCACTACTAAGCAACTAAGGCACAGGGACATCATCTTATCTCATGGTTTGAAGCTGTTATGCCAGTGCTGAAACGAGAAGTGTTTTTTCACAAACATTCAAATCATGATTTTAAACGGGAATTCACCTCACACACACACACCGTCACCATAACACCCTCTACATCATACAAAGGCACATGCACACACCTTCATCCTCACAACACCACACACCATAGGAATACACACACCCGCCCCCTCACACCACCTCACACACACTCACCCTCACACACAATTACACTCAAAGACCCTTACACACCCTCAATAACATTCTCAAAAATCACACACACTAACACACTCACACACCCTATCAGCATCACACATCATATCACAATCAATCACCCTTTTCAAACTCACTCACACTCACACTCTCTCACATTACACAAATGTCACAAAAAGATGTTAATATTTCACTTCTGTTCTTTTATTTTCCTCACAATAAAATACACTGAACATAATCTTCACAAAAGGTATTTACAACATTTTAAGCTATTGCCATTATAAATTACAATAACTTTTATTTAAGTATTAATTATTTAAAAAATTTCATAACCATTGTTATTTGTAATATCAATACATCTAAGTCACGTAAATACAAAACATTTGCATTACAAATACTATGAGTGTCACATTTGCAAAAGTTATAAGTATTGGCATTGTAAATGACAAAACTATTAATTTCGCGATTTTCAAAACCAACACATAAATATAAAATGTGTCATTTACAAAACTAATAGCTCCAACTTTCCTACTGCGAGACCTATTGGCAACGCCAGTGCTTGTTAGTAGTTGGTTCATAACAGTCCTTATTCCCAAGTTGACGCATTGCTTCTTCCACGTAGTTCTCCCGTGACTGAATCACGATATTGCATCCTTTATCCGAGGGCTTACATACGATTGATGTGTCCTCAGCCAAAGCTTTCACGGCTTGTCTTTGGGATTTCGTGATGTTATAACGCTGTTTGGGGGGTTTTTCTACCCGCATCGCCATCAGGTCCCTGATGACCGCATCCGAGAAGGTATCAATGGCATCCGCCGCATTTACTGGTAAAAATTTAGAAGTCAGTTTCAAACCACTGCTTGGTGCTTCCTGCTCTACCCCAACATTGTCCAATCTCTGAGTCAGTGTGACAATAGTCTCATTGTCATCCAAAGGATTCTCATTTCGAAGATTGACCAAGAGTTTGCATGCTGTCAAGTCATTGACACTCAATAGATCAGTCTCCCTTTGGCTCATTCTGAGATGTTTAATTTCTTTAGGTGTTGGTTTGACCTTATAGTATTTATGTAGTTTAATTTTTCTGATGAACTAGAAAAGGTCTATCTGTGTTTGTGTATATTCCATACTAACATTGGGGCAGAAGGTCAGTCCCAATTTAAGAACGGATTCTTCACAGGGTGTCAAGATTCTGTGGGATAAGTTTATGATTGTTAGGGAGTCTGGTTGTTCTACCACCGTGCTCCCCTTTTGCTTCTTGTTATTCTTGTGGTTGCACTCATTTTTGTTCTTCCCCTTCCCCTTCCAGCCACCTCTTCTGGTTTTTCGTTTCCCTCGGGGGGTTTGTTTTTCCCGCCCCTCAGCCAGTTTTGTCTTATCAAGTTGAACTCCTGCTGAAAAGGGGTTTTAGTAGAAACTTTTGATGGTCCTGCAACCTCGTCCCCTGAGACCTCTCCCTCAGTTACCTCTGACTCCGAGGTTTCCACCCTGGACTGTGTTGTAGGGCCAGGGGTCAGGCTCTTCTTGGCTAACTCTTTGCATGTTTGATCGTATCTTTTGGCAAAGGTTAATTACTCGGCCAAGAGCATAGTCCTTTTCATCTCTATCGAATTTTTCTTGTTTTCTCATTTTGATTTTCATCTCATATTTCTCAAGCCTCTTCTTCATTGCTGTGCGTAGAGCCTCCTGCCGGTCTTTGTCTGGATTTTTTAATAGTTCTTCTTCCATGGCTTCGATCTCTTTCACCACCTTATACCGGTCACTCCATGCAAACTGCACAAGGATCTCTAACATACCTTTGCATGACAAGGCTATATGCGCTTTTTTCTGATACATGGCTGGTCAACTGTAAACAGTGTTGTCTGTCCCTTGAACTTGGTATCCTAACGCCATATATGTGATTCTCTTGATACTGTAAAGTTGATAACTTTGATTATTGAAATGTCAGATGAAAAGATGGGTTGAGAGGTGGTGTTTTTGTCTTGATCTCATTCACCTGTATAGTAGAGCCGAATATTGGGATTATTGTTTGCCTTATATATCCATTTAAATAAATTGGGGGTGGGAGCAGCCATATTTAGGCTGCAATAGCCGATCCACGGCTTAGATTGGAAAATGTAGCATTTTTAATATGCTTTGAATAATTTATCTAGACTAAAGAACTATTTTATAAACGTATCAACAGTAGGATACGCTTTCCCACATGTAAAGTAAATATCTGGATATGGGTAGACGAAATCGATAAACCACGCATGATAGCAAATTGTAAATTAGATGGGGTGCAATCCATGTAAAGGATTGCTATTGCCTATCCACGGCAAGATTGCAACATACATGTGTAAATTACGTGTAAAACTATTTTAGTTTTGAGAATAATATGCTGACAATGTGCGCAAAAACAGCTTCTAAGATGGCGCTGAAGTTAACACTTTTAGTCCCTCATTTATGTTTATCATGCAAAACAGGCTCTTGAAAAATGGCGCCACGCAGCGCGTTCTTGTAGACACCGAGGAAGGGACGCTTCCCGAAACGCGTCCGTTTTAAGAATAAAATCAGTTTAAAAAGCTAAAGATCCCGTGAGTGCTGTATTTCTTCCCATTGAAAGAACGTGGGGGAGAACTTTGGAGCGCAGATATATATATATATGTATTGGTATAAGCTCCAGGGTCCCCGAACGTGGGCAGGGATTATTCACTGCTTATGACTATTGATGAGTATCCCCTGGAAGAGAAACATTGTTATGATAACCTTGGAGAATTCAGAACTCACTGTATAGATTAAGGTTGCGATGTAAGTCTAGGGATGTTGATAAAAAGCCATTCTCATGTGAAGATATTCACGCAGTCAAATTTACAACAACAGTTACATGCAGTGTTGTGTACAAAAGCGGCAAAAAGACAAAATGGCGTTTAAACTTCTAATAAGCCTAGGCTAACATAGTAATGTACGCTAGCATGGCCCTGCCTTCACTACAGCTGGAAGTGACAAGCAAGGGTGATGGAGAGGGTGGTCCCCTGCACACCTGCCCACGTATTGCTCCATTTGTTTCCACACAATGCCAAAACCAAGAGCACAGCTAGATTCCAGAACCTGGCATTTATCCTGGCGAAAAGAGAAATAACCAGTAGCTGGAAGAAACAGGAGGGCCCCAAAGTGCACAGATAGAAACGAGAGCTGGTGAAATGGGCGGGTTGTGAGGGCAGGGTCCTGCTTAAGAATGCACAGTGTGGAGTGGGCAAGTCGGAACGAGCTCAGGCATGGGAGGGGCTGATGCCAGACTTAACAAGAGATGGCAGGGAATCGGAGCTTCCACCACAGAGAGACCCCCACATGTAGAGAACCCCCAGGGACCAGATTAGGGAGGAACAACTCAGTAAAGTCAGAGGGCTGGGAGTGCTTCACTGCATCAACACACACAGGAGAGGAAAGGAATCGCGATGGAAGGCCCCCGGCACAGCACCATTACCCACACCTGAAGCACAAGAGTGTCTATTAACTGAGCTCAATAGAAGTCAAAGAGAGACAGCAGTGCGGGGAGGGAGGGGGGGGGGTGGCTTAGTTTCTTGTTGGGGGAGAAGGGAGGGGGGAATGTTCTCGTATATATACTGTAATGCTATTAGATAGCAGTGTGACTGTTATAGCCGAACATTTGCGAATAGGACCAAGTAAGGGTAATAACAGATGCAGTTGCTCGTTCGTGTTCTATTTTTAATTGCACATTGACACCCTGAAAAGGGTTACGCTGAATGACATATAAAAGGCAATAAAATCTGTTTAATATAAATAGAAGACGGCGCCTTTAAAGCGAAAATGTTGAGCTCTATAAATCACTACTTCTCCCAAAATACTGGCACTGCCGCCTCCCCACTAATAGAGTGGGAAGTGTTAAAAATTGGTAGTGAGAGGCACCTCCATCGGTGCAGCGGTAGGGACTAGCCAACGATAATGCGAAGCCTATCGGACCTCTAGAGAAAGTAGCAACTGAATCCCCGGAGTGTGCAAAACAGTTACAAAAGGTACGTACAGACTATGAGGAGGTACTTGAGAGGCTGAGTGTGGTGGACCCTAGGACATATATTCAAGGAGCCCATACGGAAGCGGATAAACCCAGTACATTGTTAGCACAAATAATACGGGATCAACCCCCCCTGCAATCCCAATAACTAGGATCTGCTCTCCCCAATGTGGTGTAGCAGACACTCAACTGGCAATAAATTACGCATTCCAGATGTACTATAAGCACCTGTATAGTGCTCCGCACTGACACACACACAGGAAATTTGCAGATTCCTCCAGGGAGTGAATTTGCCCACGTTGGAGGAAGCAGACAGGGAGGAGTTACAATCACCTATTACATCGGTGTAGATCAAGGGAGCAATCAGGGACCTGCCACGAAATAAAACCCCGGCACTGGATGGCCTTCCCACAGAATTTTAGGCAGCATACACTAAGGAGTTGGCACCCCAAATGGAAAAGATGTATGCGGCAGCACTGGAAGAGGGTGCTCTACCTCGACTACAAACCAGGCATTGGTGGTCTCGCTGCCCAAACCCAGGAGGTATGGTACTGATATTACAGCATATAGACCCCTATTACTTTTAAACACTGAGTACAAAATACTGAGTAAGATCTTTGCGTCACATCTTGGCAAGTTGGTAAATGGAGACCAATGTGGGTTTGTACCACACAGGAGCACAGCACATAACGTGAGGAGATTATACTAGGTGATGTGGGCAACTTTAAACCAGTTTCCAAATGCGGGATGTCTCTTACTGGACCTTCGACAAGCGTTTGATATGCTCAGCTGGGCAGGTACGGCATCCCCTTGTAATACCTAAACTGGGTCAGACTATCGTACACTGCTCCGACAGCTCGTGTTAGATTGGGAACGAATATCTCCAGAGAATATGCAATTTATAGGGGCACCAGGCAGGGATGCCCACTTTCCCCCATGCTTTTTATATTAGCGCTGGAGCCACTCGCCCAAAAACCACGCCTGTCGTCCCAGGAGTGGGGCATACCTGTTGGTCCGACAGTCCATGCTGTGTCACTATACGCAGATGATATAATACTATATACTCGAGATCTGCACAGTGGGTTCTTGGTGGCAGCGTGGCTATTTGTTGAGCTTGGGAGGGTGTTGTGACTATGTGTACATTTTGATAAATCAGTAGCATTTTCTTTTAAAGAAACTAATGCCCCACACATGACCAGCTTTGGGGACAATAATGTACAGATGTCCCTAACCACGTTCAAGTACCTAGGAGTGAGGATATACAGAACACAAAAGAATACGCTGGATGGCAATGTCAGGGCACACTAGCCGCATTGCAGTCACAGATAGCATTCTGGACAACGCTCCCATTGTCTATCACGGGTTTCTTAGCAATAGCAAAGATGGTTATGCTACCGTGGGTACTGTACTACTTTATAAACGCTCCCAATACTAATACCCCTGAAAGTGTTCAGAGTGCTAGATTCCCTTTTCACAGAGGTAATATGGGGTGCTGATAGACACAGAGTAAGCCTGAAGAAGCTATACTTTTGACAACAGCTGGGGGAATGGGAGCCCCAGTCTTCAAGGCCTACTGCATGGCGAGTCAGCTACAATGGCTCTCGTATGCTGGCACAGGGGAAACTGCATTCATTGCTGCATCGCACACAACCAATTGATAGTACTGGGTCACCACTATTGCAGGTGGCCCTGCGGTATTGGAACCAAGCACTAAAGTACACACAGCCACGATTATCATATGCAACAAACACCCCGCTTTTGGGACCCCTATACCAACAGGATCAGTTATGCTGGGCCAATTGGCAGGGTGGGAAGGTGGAGGGATAATTACAGTGTGGTCACTATTCAATGGTGGAACCCTACTGTCACATGCAGACTTTAAACATACCCACAGTCTTCCGGACACCCTCTTTCTGCTGCATGTCGCGGTGGTGCCTCACGTTAAACAGGTTTGGGCCCCAGACGGACAGCAACCGTCAACAAGGATTAGTTACTTACCTGTAATCCTAGTTCTCTTCCAGGGGTATACTCATTAAAGTCATAAGCACTGAATTATCTCCGCCCATGAGCGGGGACCCGGAACACATAAACAATATACATATATATGTGTAATTATAACCAAAAGTACATAGTACTAAGTAATTATACACATATACATGTATAATAACCATAATATGCAGCCTCGCATTAACACATAGGCTAATCAATCAAACCTTACACGTTCTGAAGCATGAAAATATGCTGTATATAAATGCAATAAACAGGCATGAGCCCAAAATGCATTTCATAGCCATGAAAAACCTTTTATTTTCATCAAAGAACCTGTTGTAAACAGTTATTAGCCTAAAAAAGGCTGCATATGAAAAAATGTCTGTGTACAGAAAATCAGACTGGCACCCTGCCTTTAAGGCCCCAGAGAATCTGCACACTTTGCCTTTAAGGCCTCCAGGAGAACTCTGTTCCCATCATGCCCCACAGGTGACAGTTAGGTCAGTTCTTTTGTACGGTACAGTAAACTTTAGCAGGAATCTGCACTTAAAACTATATTGAAAACTTTAAAACTCAATGCTACTGCTCGCCCGAGGAGGCGGGAGGGTGCTTATGACTTTAATGAGTATACCCCTGGAAGAGTACTAGGATTACAGGTAAGTAACTAATCCTTCTCTTCCAGGGGATACTCATTAATAGTCATAAGCACTGAATAGAGTAGCAAGCTCATACCCACCAGAAGCGGGCGAACAGATAAAAGCATAGTCATACTTTAAAATCACAGTGTTTAACTAGTAGTAGCAAACAAATTTCTGAGTGATGCTTGCCCCACTGGTGCATCAGTCTGCGCATCAGAATCCAAACAGTAATGGCGTGTAAACGTATGAACTGAACGCCAAGTAGCTGCTTTACATATCTCTGACATAGCCACATTCCTAAGGAGAGCTGTGGTAGAAGCTTTTCCCCTCGTAGAATGAGCCCTAGGTCTACCTGATAAAGACTTGTGGGCTAGCTGATAGGACAGTAAGATACACAACACTATCCACCTAGAAATGGATCTCTTGGATGCTGCCAAACCAGTATTTGTAGGACCATAGTTCACAAACAGACGGTCCGTCTGTCTTCAAGACTTTGTTTTATCTAAGTAAAACTTCAAAACCCTTTTTAGATCTAATGAATGCAAAGTCCGTTCTGCCGGACTTGAAGGGTTCGGGAAGAAAGTAGGCAATGTTATACATTGGTTAATATGAAAATACGACACCACCTTAGGTAGGAAAGCAGGATGCGTCCTGAGCACCACTCTGTTGCAAGGACGCTTTATGTATCGGCTCAAATGGGGGACCCATTAATTTAGTCAATACCACATTAAGCTCCCAAGGTGGAGACGGAGACCTGACTGGAGGATTAACCTTTCTTAATCCTTCCAGAAAATCCTTCACCACAGGCATTCGAAAGAAAGATATCTGTGTTGGCGATTTTCTATAAGCAGTTATTGCAGCAAGATGGACTTTGATGGAACTAAACTGCAAACCAGATTCAGCAAGGTAAAGAAGATAGGGCAAGATCACCTTTTCTTGACCATGAATAGGGTCAAGACCCTTACTTTGACACCAAAGGTAAAAGCGTTTCCACTTAAATCCGTAGGATTGTCTTGTAGAAGGCCGCTTTGCCTCCTTAAGGATGTTCATACACTACGGATTCAGCTGTAAGTGCCCGTACTGGATGACTTCAGGAGCCATGCTGCCAAACGCAGGGAGGGCAGATTGGGATGAAACACCTGCCCCTTCTGCTTGGACAGAAGATCCGGACGACACGGCAATCTCCTGTGCGATGTTATTGACAACTGGAGGAGATCTGGGAACCACCACTGGCGTAGCCACTCTGGACAAAGCAGAATCATTCTGGAGTGAGTCTTGTACAGCCGATTGATCACTGCTGGTATCAACGGTGTCGGTGGAAAGGCGTACAGCAAATTTTGACACCAATCTATCAAAAGGGCATTCCCTTGAGACCCTTTCTGGTAGAACCTGGACGCGAAGACGGGGCATTTTGCGTTTGCCGCGTCTGCGAACAGATCTATGTCTGGTGTTCCCCAATCCTGGAAAATGCTGTGCGCGACGTCTTCGTTGAGAACCCAGTCGTGCGCGTCGACGAAGTCTCTGCTGAGGTCTTCTGCCTGTGAGTTGAGACTCCCCGGCAGGTGAATTGCTGTTATGGACAGGTCTCGTGCAAGCAACCAATGCCAGATGGTCTGGGCTTCTATGGACAGAGTCCTGGATCTGGTAACCCCCTGCTTATTTAAGTAATACATTGTAGTTGTATTGTCTGTTTGTACCAGGAGGGACCGAGACTGTAGAGATGGAGCCAGGGACTTGAGAGCAAGATGGACCGCTCTGAGTTCGAGTAGATTGATGTGATATCCTTTCTCGAAGTCTGACCATAGCCCTTGTACCTGCAGAGGGCCCATATGCGCCCCCCAGCCTTGGAGAGACGCATCTGTTATCAGAGTCTGCGTTGGTGGGTCCTGATGAAAGGGGACTCCCTTCATCACATGCACCTTCTTCATCCACCACCGGATGGAATCTTTTGCAGACTGTTGGAGAGAAATCCGGTCCTCCCAGCATCCCGTCCTCTGTTGCCACTGATCTTCCAGACACTGTTGTAGAGGACGCATCTGCAAACGTGCGTTTGGCACAATGAAAATGCACGACGCCATTGACCCCAGGAGCGAGGACACTTGCCGAACTGTCGGACGTGCAGTGTGAAGGAGAAGTAGACACTTCGCTCTGATGGATGGCCACCTCTCCTCCGAAGGACACACGTTTTCTACTTCTGTATCCAACTGAGCACCCAGGTAGTGGATTTTCTGGGTGGGGTGCATTATTGACTTCTTGTAGTTGACTTGCAGACCCAACTTGTACTTGAGCTGAAGACAAATCGACAGATGTTCCTCTAGAAGCGATGGGGATGAACTCTTCAGAAGCCAGTCGTCTAAGTACGGATATATGAAAATCCGACTCTTTCGAAGACAAGCCGCCACTACAGCCATACATTTTGGAAATGTCCTGGGAGCTGATCTCAGGCCAAAAGGGAGCACTGCGTACTGATAATGACGAGCCGCCACTTGAAACCTGAGAAATTTACGATGTCTTCTGGATACCGGAATATGAAAATAAGCGTCCTTTAGATCGATGGAGCACATCCAATCCCCTTGGTGTAATTGAGGAAAGATCTGGTGAAGAGCCAGCATTCGAAATCTCTCCTTCCGAATGAATTTGTTCAGTCGCCTCAAATCCAGAATGGGTCTGAACTCTGTGACTGGACCTTTTTTCTGCACAAGAAAAAATCGAGAGTACAGGCCTTGACCTCTCTGGTTCTATGGCCTTCTTCTTCAGGAGGACTTTCGCCTCCTGTTGTAAGCGCTTCATATTCCACTGTACCATCTTTAGAGGGCGCATGCCAGGGGGTGCCTTCTTGAATCTCAAAAGGTACCCGTTCTGAATGACATCCAACACCCATCTGTCCTTCGTGATCTGTTTCCACTCGTCCAGATAACGCACAATACTTCCTCCAACCGGAGTGGGACACGGTTGTAGAGGAAGCATCCGTTCATTGTTTCTGAGGCTGCTTGGCAGATGATGACTGCTGCCTATTTCCATTGCCTCTGCCTCGTCCAGGCCGCCGCTGCTGGAATTGCAATCTTTGTTGATTCTGGCCTTGATTTTGCGAAGACCAATTCGTTTGTTGACTCCTTTGTTGAAAAGATCTCTTGTCATAGGGACGAAAAGTACCCCAACGTTTAAATTCTTTTTTCTTCTCAAGGCCTACGGCCTTAAGAGTGTCCAACTCCACCTTCATCTTAGACATCTCGTCGTCTGCATGAGATCCAAACAGAGTTGATCCATTAAAAGGTAAATTGACCATTTTCCTCTGTGCCTCCGGCTTTAGCCCCGTAAGGCGAAGCCAGGCTGTACGTCTTGCGCAAACACCATGCGCATAGTCATGAGCCGACAAGTCCGCCGCATCAGCAGCCGCGCTAATGCTCTGGTTAGCCACCAAACCTCCTTCCTCCACTACTTCCAGGAAGTCTTTCTGATCCTCTTTAGGGAGTTTATCTGCAAAACGAGCCACTGAGTCCCAGAGCAGACGGTCATAGCGGCCCAATAGAGCAGCCGCACTGGCCACTCGCATGACCGATCCTGAGGTATTGCACATCCTTCGCCCCAAGGAATCCATACTCTTACTGTCCTTTTCAGGTGGAGCAGAAGAGGTAGATGCTGCCGAATGCGCCTTTCTGACTGCTGCTACAATCAGGGAATCTGGTGGTGGGTCAGACCGCAAAAACATTGGGTCTTCCTCTGGAGCCTTGTACTTCTTCGCAATCCTAGAAGGACCTGAACCCACCGTGGCCGGAGTTAGGAATGTCCTCATTGCTGGTTCAATCAATCCGGGCACTAACGGTAGGAGAGGCCTGCCAGTCGTCTTGTGATGCAAGGTTTCGAAGATGACTGACGTTGCTACCTGGGGAACTGCCATTTTGATGCTGAATTTACTCGCTCCACGACATAATACATCATTAAATGTGCTTAAATCGACTACTGGAGACACTCTGGAAGGAGGAGTAGAAGATATATTCGGAGAATAGTCTCTATATGAAGATCTTGAAGAAGACGAAGACGATGTAGAAGACGGAGTAGGAGTTCTACGTCTTCTTTGAGGAGTTGCCGATCGCTGCCTCCTACACTCCCTTGAACGAGATTTCTCTCTCAGTAAGGATCTTGAGCGTGATCTTCTATGCAGTTCCATCCGAGGGACCGGAGCTCTCTCCCCCATTATCGGACGCATCTTCCAATGCCTTAAACTTTCCAACCACCTCGGTGACAAGTTAATAGGCCGCTCTGTATGTTCAGGTGAAGCTTCAGGTGACACCTGCACAATATTCAGCTCTGCGGAAGACTTAGAAGCTCTCGACACTGCACTGTGTTCAGAAACCAATGAACCAGACGGGGTCCGCTGTCTGGGCACCAACTGTCTGTCATCTGACACCTGCCCTGAGGTTGAGCCCGAATGAGCCACCACAGAAGAGTCCTGGTGCACTATCCCTTGCCCCACTGCAGATCTGTTGTCTTGCTGATCATGCGGGGAATCCTCCACTCTAGGTTCGGGACTTATTTCTGACCTCGACAAAGACCTAATTGAGGTCCGGGAGGCTGGTCTTGATAGTCTCGACTCCGACCTATGATCAGGTAGAGGAGACCTAGACACTCCATGCTTCGAGCCCGAAGCATGCTTCAACGTCGACTTACGTCGCGATGGAGACCTTGACCTTCTCTTTTTAGGTCTCGACGTCGAATCCTTCGACGTCATCCTTTCTCTCGACGTCGATCTTTTCCTCGACGACGTATGTCTCCCTCTCGAAGTTGACCGATGACTCTTCCTCGACGTCGACCCTTTATCCTTCGACGTCGACCCTTTTTCCTTCGACGTCGAACCTTTTTCCTTCGACGTCGACACACGATCCTTCGACGTCGGACATCTCTCGTCCCTCGACGTCGACCTCATACGATCCTTCGACGTCGAGCGTTGCACTCCCGACGTCGTCCTCACTGCAATCGACACCAGTTGCCTCGACGTCGAAAGGGATTTCGACGGCGATTGCCTCACCGGCGAAGTCCTCAACGTCGATGGAGCTCTCTTCGACGTCGACGGCGATCTTGTCTTCGACGTCGAGCGCACCTTTTTTGACGCCAACGCTCCCTGGAGTCGATCTTTCTTAGTTCTACCTTCTGGAGACGCTGATCTTCGATGTTTAGGCTGAGAAGATGGCTTAGCAGATGATAATAGGCCTTTAGAACTCTTCTCGCCACGGTTTTCTCTCTCCAGAAGGCCCAGCAACCTCATTTTCTCTCTTTCTTTTAAAGTTCTATTTGAAAGGTTGAGGCAGTGATAACATTCTTCCACATTATGAGAAGCTGGAAGACACACCACACAAACAGAGTGTGGGTCAGTTTTCAACATCTTCTTCCCACAGGAAGGACATTTGTAAAATAAAGGTGGCATTCTGACTAAAAAACACCAACAGCTTAGTCAGAAAAGGATAACAAACCACCACAAAAGCTATATTTTGTCAAAAAAAGGCAAGAAAAAACAATTTCTGACAGAAAATACTTCAAAAGAGCAGAGCTCAAGTTCCAGGTTCCTCACAGAACAAGCCGGAAAAAAGAACTGACCTGACTGTCACCTGTGGGGCATGATGGGAACAGAGTTCTCCTGGAGGCCTTAAAGGCAAAGTGTGCAGATTCTCTGGGGCCTTAAAGGCAGGGTGCCAGTCTGATTTTCTGTACACAGACATTTTTTCATATGCAGCCTTTTTTAGGCTAATAACTGTTTACAACAGGTTCTTTGATGAAAATAAAAGGTTTTTCATGGCTATGAAATGCATTTTGGGCTCATGCCTGTTTATTGCATTTACATACAGCATATTTTCATGCTTCAGAACGTGTAAGGTTTGATTGATTAGCCTATGTGTTAATGTGAGGCTGCATATTATGGTTATTATACATGTATATGTGTATAATTACTTAGTACTATGTACTTTTGATTATAATTACACATATATATGTATATTGTTTATGTGTTCCGGGTCCCCGCTCATGGGCGGAGATAATTCAGTGCTTATGACTATTAATGAGTATCCCCTGGAAGAGAAATAAGGAAGTATATATGTTACATCTAATGGGTAATGGTCGGGACCTGTCAAAGTGGCTGTACATAAGTATTAGGGAAATGCAGTCCTCCCCGCTAGGAGCTCTACGAGCCAAATGGAATACAAAAATGGGAGAGAAACTCAAAGACAGAGATTGGGCATCTCTTCTAGCTTACTCCTTAAGCAGTCTCGTCCAATGCGTGCTTCAAATTCATCCGATATATGATTACACAGAGGGCCTATTTAACACCACACAGGCATCACATGATATTCCCTACAGATACAGCATATTGCCCGAGATGCACAGACGCGGACGCAGGCTTCGCCCATATGCTATGGGCCTGCCCAGCGCTGACAGACTACTGGGCGCAGATAGCGCAATCACTGACTGACATTGTAGGTGGGCAGACATGGAACACAGCAAAAAGCTGTATACTCAGGCTATACCCACACTCAAATGATTACATAAGTTCACGCCTGCTTTGCAGACTTAGCGTTAGTACTTGCTAAAAGACTCATTACAGGGAGGTGGAAGCAGCTAGGCCCCCGAAAATAGAGGAATGGAAAGAGGATTTAGAGAAGTGGAGCCCAGCCGAGAGCGCAGCAATACGTAAAGAGGAACAGCAAGGGCAGCATAAAATACCTATAGCAATGGCCTGGTATATGCTGCGGGAGTCCTTCAAATCATGGGAAGGGACTGCACAAGGAACTGTCGATTTCGTAGATGCTACTGCATAGAGAGCGGTGCAAGTCGCCTACGCTGTTAACACACTACAGCACTGCCACTGCACGGCCCACAGCTACAGAAGTCAGACGAAAAGATATAATGAGCACTGTGACCTTGGACCTAGAAGTGTAAAATAGGAAAAATGATTATTGCAAATGTTTCCTGTCAACAAGTAATGCAATAGTTGCTTTCTTTCAATAGATACCAATTGTGATACCCAGTTTGTTAACTGTGGGATGGGAGGGTGGGATCCAGGATTGTTTTAGTTGACGTTATAGGCATATTGCCCTCCTGTTACAACTATGTATAAGATGGACAAGTGGCTTGAAAGACGTACCGAGAGTAGGACAAATTATGAAAATGTATGATTGGGCCAGGAGGCAACTGTATAATAGCATAGTAACTCTACCACTTGCATTGCAATAATTATACATGTATACTCATACTACGGGACAGATACCAATTGTATAAGCAAGTCTACTTACAAAACTCAATAAAGTTTGTTTGATAAAAAGAAAAACCCTAGGAGCTTTGCTCCCACAACCGAGTGGCCTGCTCGTCAGCAGTCCCTAACCGAAGGCCCCCTTAGCCCCATTGGCTACCACTGGTCCCATGCACTCTGCACACGGCCACCCCTGTGCCACTGGGGGTGCAACTTGAGTACCCATCTAGACCTTGGGGAACCTAGGTCCTAACCCCCAAAACTCACCCTCATAAGTCATATACTTACCTGTTAAACCTCTAACACTTTTTCCCCATATGAACCCATGTAAAGATATTTTGGGCCTAAAGAATTTCTGTGTTGAACTGTGGTGTATGAAGAGAAAAGTAATTCTATTGCAAAGTATAAAAAGTCATACTTACCTTGTATTTAGAGATACTAAGGTGTTGTATCTAGGCATACCACCCCAGTACTCAAAGTAATCCAAAAGTAATAGAAAGTAATTACTGTGTAATTTAAACTGTTTCCAAAGCATTTACAAACCTGTAACTATTGCAATTTCAGGTAAAACTGCATTTCCTTGAACAGTCTTTCATTTGAAAGTATAATTTACTTAGCTGTGCCAAGTCCTGCTTGGTTCTAAAATAAACATAAGCATACTTTTTTATACTTAGCTAATTGGTCTGGAATCTGTCTCTGAGTGTGTGTATCATATCAGTTCTTGATTGAGTGAATACAATAGGTGGTTAACACACCCTCTGGATAAGCCTAACTAAAGAGCTGTTAGTACTTACTAAACTTAGCCTCTGCTATACCTCTGGGGACTACCTAGACTGTGCACACTATACCTCATTTTGGTATAGTATATACAGAACCAGCTACAACTGGTTATAGCTCTGTTTCCTTTCTGCTTAGTGCATATGCCCTGACGTAATAGTGTCCTATCACCTGCATCATTGATAGAGAGACATTGTTAAATTAAGCAGAGTTACCGAGGTCTGAGTCTCCTATTAAAGAATCAGAAACCACTGTATTTGCAAGCATAACAGTGATCATGTTGTCTATTCGTACCATCACCTATGGGTTCCTGATTCTGAAAGATTTTGAGAGCCAGAATGACTACTCTAATGTTAAGATGTTTATGTGTAACATGGTGTCCTGCTGTGACTAGAGGATACTTCCTGAAGGAGCATCTTCCAGTCTTTCTGGGAGCTGTCTGTTTCACCAAATCATTCACATTCTGAAACTGCAATCATGACTAGAAAACATGATGCAATGGGTCTTCGGAAGACCTTGTGTTCCCTGTTTTGTAGAATGTGGCTGCTGCTTGGGATTGAATTGAATTTGTCAGCTTCATAAAGTGTATCCGCTCTCTTCTGATGAGTATGCATTAACCTCTATTGTGGCTGCATATGCACCTATGAATAGCACGTCCAAGCTTGGCATGAGCATAGACTTCTTCCTGTTAAAAGTCAGACCATAGGCCTGTATGACGTGCAGCTTGGTAATTACTGCTTTGCTGGTGTGTTTGAATGTTGGAGCTTATATTAAGCAAGTGCCCACTTGTACAGAAGAGGACACTTGTGGTGTTGACCACCTTCAGAGATACTGTACCAAAAAACATTCACTGCTTACTCATAATGAACAGTTCCCTACCAGCTCTAACAGAGCATTACACATGGAATCTCGGTTTCTGGACAGCCTCTCCGCAGCTGCCAATATCAGTACATAAGATCCAACGTGGTAGGAGCTGGAGGTTAAATGATTTCCAAGTAGGAACATCATTAAACCCTGAAATAAAGTTGACAGTAAATGTGTTAGTGGCTTAGTCGACAAAGAGGTGTTTGACAAACTTCTCTTCAATGATGATGAATCTGTGTCAGATCTCCAAGAATAGAGAAGAATAAAAATCCCAGGAAACCCCATACATGGAGAAGATATTGTAGTAAAAACTATAGACACACAGGATAGGAACTTTCAAGGTTTTGATAACTGCACACTGTTCCAACAACCACCTGGCCTACAGGCCATGATGACACTTCCAAGGTCCCAATAGAAAGTGCTGTATAAAGGCTCATTAGACACGAGAGTTAATGTTTTGCAACAGTGGTTGTCTCTCACACTTTGTATCAGTTTACACCTAACCTTTTTCCATCACCTTTATCGTTCTTCTCCTTTTTATCTCTACTCGGTTCTTCCCATTACGTTCCTCCTCATTCACTTTAATGGCACTTTCCGCTAGTACTCATTTTAAACGTGCCTTACTGCGAATCCTTTCCTGTAGTCTTGTCTGACATCTTTAGCACAATTTAGCGTTTCACCAAAGAGGCAGAGTTCAATCATCTTTGGTTTTTTGGGGAAGTTTTCAGGTTTGCCTTGGGGCTAGTTACAGAAAAACTCCTCCAATTAAAGAGGAAGCATTTATGTTTCTGCCTGCCTGATGTTTGTGTACATTGTGCCTGCTGGCACAAGTGTCTTTCTCTTCCACACCACTGTTTTCCTTTATTTTTCAGTTACCTCCACGGTTCTAGAAATTAGATACAGGCAAGGCCAGGCTGGGCTGGCCAGCCGGGCAAGCGGGTAATTCCCCGGGAGGCTGGTATTGACACTTGGAGGCCAGCTTCAGCCTCTAGGAATGATCATGCTCATCATGCAGCCACTTGAAAGAGTTGCTCTTGTTCTAGCGCACATTAGCACGTCTGCCCATGTGGGCTGAAATGTAAATTTTTGCCAGGGTTGTTTTAAGTTTCCAGTCCAGCCCTGGATACAGAGCTTGAGTTAACTCATAGAGGGAAATTGTGCCATTGGCCTTGCCATTCAGTATCAGGTTATCCAAGGGACGGGACAAGCTGTAATAAACAAATCACTTACCTGTAGAGACACAATCTAGCTGCAGATTCCTTACCTTTGAATTTCCAAGGCATCAGGCTGAAACCGGAAAAGTTTGTTCGAGCAATACCCCTTCCATGCACCGTTTGGTGGCTTCATTTGGCTCCGCGGATGTTAGTAAGTTTTTTTCCACGCCAGAAGTGCAGAGCCACGAAGTAACTGACATAAACGTGTGCAAAATAGGGCCCCGAAAAAGGGTGTAACCCTAGCCCTAACAAAATCAGTCTGAAAAGTTGGGAGGCAAGGTGGGCCTGCATGGAATCTGCAGCTAGATAGTGTCTCTACTAGATAATGCGTTGCCAAAGGTAAGTAACGTGTTCATCTGATAGAGGATTGGTGTCACTACAACGCAGGCTATTACAACGCCTGCCGTTACAACGCGGTTTTTACATCGCATACCACTACAACGCATAGTGCTTTTAAGCGCTGGATAGTGATTCATTTAATTTACTATTCCAACTCCAGTCCCCATGGATAGTAGGGAAGGTGTTGGATAGTAAATTAAATATATTCCCTATCCTAGAGCGCCCCCCAGCGCAATGCGTTGTAATGGTTTGCGTTGTAATGGTTGCGTTGTAATGGTAGTGCGTTGTAATAAATGCGTTGTAAGTGATGTTCCCCCTGATAGAGTCTTCTAGTTGCAGATCCCTTACCTTTGAATTAGATACCCAAGCCATACTCTCCTGGTGGTGGGTAGCGGACCAATTCCTCATACCAGGAAGTACAGCAGGACCGAACAAGCAAAATGCCCATACCTGGGGACCTTACTGTATGGGCAGTAGTACTTGGTAAATGTGGGCAAAGATGCCCATGTTGCTGCCTGACAGATGTCCAGGACTGGGACACACCAAGCCAAGGCAATATTCGCAGCCTTTCGCCTGGTGGAATGGGCCCTGAATCCCTCAGGGGGATGCTTCTTAGCCAGGGCATTGCAGATCTTAATGGAGAGAATTACCCAGCGAGATGGTCCTTTTCTGCACTGCCTGAACCTTCTTCGGTCCCACGTTCCCCACAAAGAGTTAGTCGTCCAGCCGAAACTCTTTTATGCAGTCTTGGAAGAATGATAATGCTATTTTTGGGTCCAGATTGTAGAGACGCAGCTCTTCCTTAGAGGGATGAGGGGGAGAGGGCAAAGAATGTGTGCAGCATGATAGACTGACCCAGATGGAATGGAGTCACCACCTTTGGCAAAAATGAAGCACGGTGCGAAGCACCACTTTGTCTGGAAAAGATATTATGTGGGGAGGCGTACAAGATAGCTCCTGCAACTCACTCACCTTCCGGGCAGATGTTATCTCCACTAGAAAGGCTGTCTTGATAGTAAGCAGCCGGAGGGACACCTGTGCAGAGGCTTGAAAGGAGTACACATAAGAAAAGTGACACATAAGAAAAGTGAGGACCAAATTAAGGTCCCACTGTGGCATAACAAAGGGCGTGGGCAGAAAAAAGTGAGCCAGCCCCTTCAAAAATGTATTTACAATTAAAGACCTAAAGAGAGAGGGTTGGCCTGGCAGCCACAAAAAAGCAGATAGAGCAGAAAGATAATTCTTAAGAGTACCCAAAGTAGTGCCCTGCTGGAAAAGAGTTAAAATGAATAGTAGAACAGTGAAAAGAGAAGCAGAAAGAGGGTCAATAGACCTTTCAGTACAGTATGATACAAACTTCTGCCAATGGCAGGTATATACGTTCTTCTTAGTGGAGCACCACCTGACTGCCAAAAAAACGTTGCATACTTCAGGAGGAAGGTCAAAAGCCATCAACTGCCGCTGCTCAATCTCCTCATATGGAGGCAAAGAGTTGACAGGTTCAGGTGCAGGACCCTCCCCTGCCGCGGCGACAGAAGATCTTCCCATAAGATACCCTAATCGGAGGATCGATGCTCATTTTCAGAAGCTCTGGATACCAGACTCTCCTTGTCCGGTCAGGAGCCACAAGAATGACTCGGGCCCGGTCATTTCTGATCTTCTTCAGAACCCTTGGCAGGAGTGGTATGGGTGCAAAGGCAGACAGCAGGTCTGAGCACCACTCGCGACGAAAGGCACCCCCAAGCGATAGCCGCCTTGGAAACTCCAGTACACAGTATTTCTGACACTGGCCGTTCTCTTCGGAGGCGAACAGATCTAACCAAGGCTCTCCCCAATGCTGAAAGAGACCTTGCGGGATCTCCGAATGGAGACGCCATTTGTGATTTGCTAGGCATTGATGGCTGAGTTTGTCTGCTCTGGCGTTCAGAGAACCTGCCAGGTGTTGAACCACCAGGGTTATGCCCTGCCTCTCGACAAAGGGTCCATGACTCCACCCGCGCTACTTGTTACAGTACCACATGGCTGTGGTCAGTGAACAGCAGCACTAACTTCCCCTTGACATACGGAAGAAATGCCTTCAATGCCAACTGAATCACTTGAAGCTCCAATGAATTGATACGGAGCCCTTACTCTGCTGGAGACCAGTGTCCCCTGATCTCCACCTCTCCCAGATGGCCGTCCCCAGAAATGATTAATGTGTCACAACTGTGAGATCTGGTTGGGGAGGGGAGAGGGGTCTGCTATTGACCCAATGGTGATTCGTCAACCTCCACTGCAGATCTTTTGCAGTTCCTTTCAAGATCTGGACCAAGTCGGTGAGATTTCCCCCATGCTGTGCCCACTGAAACTTCAGGTACCACCGCAGAGCCCACATACGCCATCCAGCATGCTTTACCAACAGGATGCAGGAGGCCATGAGGCCCAACAGCCTCAGAGCCAGTTTCATCAAAATCTAGGATAGAGGCTGAAACATCAGAATCATAACCTGAATATCCTGGACTCACATCTCGGGAGGATAGGCCCAAAACTGCAAGGTGTCCAGAACAGCCCCGATAAAAAGGAGCATCTGATCAGTCAGGTGTAACTTCAGCACGTTTGTAGGGAACCTCAGCAAATGAAGGTGGGAGCCCACAGCCTGGGGCGAGGACACCTTCAAAAACCAGTCGTCGAGGTATGGGAAGACTGACACCCCTAACCTGCGCAGATGAGATGCGACCACCGTCATCACCTTGGTGAACACCAGAGAGGCACTGGTAAGGCCGAAGGGGAATACGGTAAACTGAAAGTGCTTGTGGCCTACCTTGAACCGCAGGTAACGCCTGTGGCCCGGCAGGAAGGGGATGTGAAAATACACATCCTGAAGGTCCAGCGTTACTATCCAGTCTTCTTGGTCTACGGTATACAAGACCTGTGCTAGAGTAAGCATCTTGAACTTCTCTTTCTTCAGGAAAAGATTGTTGGTGCGAAGATCTAAAAAGGGAAGCAAACCTATGTTCTTTTACGGAATCAGAAAGTAGCTGGAATAACAGCTACTGCCTAATTCTGAATCCCTTACCCTATCTATAGCTCCCTTGGCCAGGAGAGTGATGACTTCCTCTTGGAGCAATGTTAAATGATTCTCCGCCAGCCGTTCTTGATTTGGCAGAAAAGGAGGAGAAGAAGAAAGAGAGGCAGAGAATACCCCTCCTGAATGATCTGCAAGACCCACTTTTCCAATGTTATGGACCTCCAGTGGAGGAGATGATTGTGGATTCTCCTACCAACTGGAATGGTGGGGTCTTGCAGAGTCAGACAAGGAGTGCTTGAAGAATGCGGCTGCCAAGTGCAAGATGGCCAACGACTTCTGGCTTCCATTCTAAGGACAGAATGAACCACGTCCACGTCCCCGCACAACTTCGGCAGCCTGCCCAAGACCGTGGCTGAGATAGGGCTGACGTGGCTGGAACCCCCTTCCATTGCCATGAAAGGGGTGAAAGCTAGACTGGCCACAAGGTGTAAATGAGAAGCCAAAGGATCTGGCCATAGCCCGAGAGTCCTTGCACCACTCTAGGGCCGAGTCTGCCTTGTCCCCAAAAAGACAGGATCCATCAAACGGCATGTCCATCAAGTTTGCCTGGACATCGCCTGAGAAGCCAGATGTTCTAAGCCAAGCGTGGTGCCACAAGGCCACTGTTGATGAAATCACTCTGCCCAGTGAATCAGTTGTGTCAAGGCCACACCTTATGGTGAATTTTGCTGCATCTCTCCCGTCCTTAACTGCCTGAGAGAGCACAGCCTGGGCCTCCTATGGAACTTGTGGCAGCACTTGCGCAACCATCTCCCAAAGGGAGTGGGAGAAACGGTCCAATAAGCATGCAGTATTCACTGAGTGCAATGCCAGGCTGGAGGAAGATAACATCTTCTTCCCAAGTGAATCCAGCCTCTTTGATTCCCAATCTGGAGGGGTGGAAGGGAACGCGCCCCTGGAGGTAGAAGCCTGCACCACCAAGCTTTTAGGGGTAGGGTGTTGGTTGAGGAACTTTAGGTCACCTGGAGCCAGGCGATGGCGGCGTGCAATTGTCTTATTCACAGGAGCCACTTTGCTAGGGTTGGTCCATGTGCTTAGAAGGACATCATTAAGTAACCAATTGAAGGGCAAAAGGGATTCAGAGGTGGAAGCCTCAGGTTGAAGCACTTCGGTCAGGAGATTAGTCCTGACCTGCACAGAGGGCGACTCCAGTCCGAGGACCTAAGCTGCTCTCTTGACCACCATTTATTTATTTATTTATTATTTAACCGCGACATTCATCCCATTGGGATATCACGGCGCTAGGAGTAGCAGAGCAGTGGTGAAACATGTGATTGATGGGACAGCGGCAGACGGAGGGGTTAGGGAAATAGATATGTTTTGACTTTCTTCTTGAATGTTATGAATTAGTCAGTTAGTCGTAACTCCAGCGGAAGCTCATTCCAATGCTGTGCTGCAAGGTGCGAAAAGGAGCATCCACCTGTCCTGCTCCTACTGATTCTTTTGGTCTCAGCTAGTGCTAAAGAGCATGACCGTAGGCATGTGGGTGAGGTAAAGAATTTGATTCTATTCTGGAGAATCTTAGGGCCTGTGTGGTGGAGTGCCCGGTGGGCGTGTCCTAGGAGTTTAAAACCCGCTCTTTGGCGCATAGGCAGCCAGTGGAGCTGTTTTAGACATTTTGTCGCAAAACTGTATCTACTCTCATTGCACACCAGTCTAGCTGCTGCATTCTGTAATACCTGCAGGCGTTTAAAAAGATAATCTGGCGTGCCGACAAAAAGTGCATTTCCGTAATCCAACCTGCTGACCAGCAGTGCCTGCGTGTTGGATCTCCTGCTGTCCAGCGGGATCCATGGAAATAGTCTTTTTAGGAGCTTCAGGGTGGCGAAGCTTCTACCACAGAAGATTCGCACGTGGCCTTTCATTGACATGGTGTTGTCAATAGTGATGCCCAGTTTTTTGTGCTGGCGCCATGCCCAATGAGTGGGGCCACCAGGATGTATCCCAGAAGTGATGGGCTCCGCCGAGAAGCAGGATTTCTGATGATTCCGCTTGAGCTTTAGGCAATGCTCTGACATCCAGTTTGCCATCTAAGTAAGACAATTATTGAGTTTGGTTCTGGTGTCATCGTTCTGATTTCCAATGTCTATTGTCAGTTGGGTGTCGTCCGCATAGGAGCAAATTCCAAAGCCCCATTTCGTGCCAATCTTTGCAAGGATGAAACATAGGTGTTAAATAATGCGGGGCTTAGGGATACTCCCTGCGGAACTCAACAATTAAGATTTTTTGGGGTGGACGAAAAGGTACCCAGCTGTACAGTTTGGGTTCCATTACATAGAAATGAGCTCAACCATTTTAGAGCCTTAGCATGTATCCCTTTTTCATACAGTTTTTCCAGTAGAAGCCACCGACAGGTCTAACAGGATCAGGGCTACAGCCTTTCCCTGAAACAACAGTGATCTTACATTGTCTGGGACAGCCAGGAGGGTTGCCACCGTGCTGTTGGTGGCCCTGAAACCTGTTTGAGTGGGATCCAGCAGCTCATTTGATTCTAGATAGTTGATTAGCTGTCTATTGACAAGTTTCTCCAGAACCTTGGAGAGGTAGCGAAGCTGTGAAATTGGCCTGTAGTTGGCTGGATTGTTAACATCAGATCCTACCCTTTTCAGTAATGGAGTTACTAAGGTTTGTTTCCAGACCTCTGGAAAGGCCACTGTCTCCAGTGATTGGTCAAGCAGCGGTGTGATGTAAGGGCACAGAATAGGTGTAAGTTGTGAGAAAATAAAGTGCAGACATGGGTCGAGAAGGGATCCAGATCTGACTTCCCCCATTGCTGTGGCAATTTAGTTTTCTGTAAAAGGGACGCAGCTATCTAAATGCGCAGGGCTGTCTGGGTGAGGGTCAGTATTTTCCCAGTTCATGGTATTTTCTGGGGGGGTGTTGTTAAATGACGAATAGATGATATCTATTTTATCCGTGAAGAAATTCCTAATTTTTTCACAGATGTTTACTGAGGGCGGCAGAGTTTGAGACATGCAGGTTGGCTTGCATAGTTCACGTACTATTTTATAGAGCTCCTTTGCCCCATGCCCCATCCTCCTTAGCCACAGTTGTTGGAAAGAGCATGCCAGTATCTGGGGTAGTGTAGACCGGGACCTCCGCTGAGTCTCGCTGGCTGGTGTCGACTGCCGGGCCGCAAGGAGCTTCATAGCCCGCTCCCACAAGGCCTTCAGAGCCATTAGCCCGACAGTCCAATCACGACTTTGAGTCCTGATTGCGTTCAAGACACCATAGACAGACTAGGTGAGGGTTGATTATTGACATCATCTGGTGAGAGGCACCGCATGGTTTAAACCCTGTCTTCCTTGAAAACACCTGAAGAGAAAATGACAGAGTGGTAGCTCTTTTCCGGATCGGTGCTTAAATAGCGCAGAAAGAAAAGAATTGATGTCCACGTGATTGGGTGGCGCCTATATAGGTGATGTCATAACCATTGCTAACGACACCAAAGATGTCACGGGGAGCTGAATGGAGCCACCCGACGGTGCACGCAAGAGTTATTGCTCGAGCAAATGTTTCTGGATCTAGCCTGATGCCTGGGAAATTCAAAGGTAAGGAATCTGCAGCTAGAAGTCATCAGATTAATGATGATGGCATTTACTTGTTCACTTGTTCATTGACAAGTGAGTCATTGGCGGCAGAGAAAGTGGAATCTTATTTGTTGATGAAGGTTTACTCCCCAGTTGAGCTGTTGACGCTATTAACCTCAAAGGTTCTTTCATGTATCAGCCTGCAGAGGAATCTTAAGCTTTCAAACCTGTGAAGTAGATTTCCTGGTGGGAAAGCAATAGTCTGCTCCTTAGAAGTAGGTGTAGAAGATTTTAAAGCTCAGCTAGTCATAGCCTTACCTAAAGAAGATCTTGCTTTCATGCCAAAACTGCGGTTCAATTCCAAATGAATCTTCTTCAAACCTTTGAAACCTAGAACTGACTTTTAACATGATGAGGCATTTTTGAGGTCGAAAATCAAATGCCTCTCTTCATCCCTCCATATCTAGGGTGAGGCTGGTGCCCATATGTCAAAGCTTTGAAATATGTGACTGCAAAGAAGGCAGTAAATATACTACACATAAGGGTCATCTGCAAAAAATGTATTGACCAGAAAATGTTTTTCTTAGTTTTAAAAGGAGTCTCTGCTGTGTGTGGATCAAAAGTCCACTCATGCCTGTTCAACCCTCCCAAAAACAGAAAGTAATAAATAATCCTACCTCCAGAAACCTGGGAAAAGATGATGGAAGGCTTAGAAGTGACAGGGACTGAAAAAGACATCAAAAAAACCTTGAGGTATTCTGAGTGCTATTGTATTTTTATGTCTACCTCATGGCTAGGATGTCCAAATTCAAGTATATGTATTAAGCTACGAATGAGTCCAAGAATTAGAGAAGCTGGAGTCCTGCATATCATGAAAAATGTTGCTTGTGGGCCTCCGTGCCCTTTTCTCGTTAGTACTTTTTTTGTCCTTTGTCTACTATTAATTGAGCAAGACTTGGTTGATTGAGATTTGAGATTTCAATTTTCATACTATTTTCAGTAAAATAACCCGTCTATTCCTGAGGAATTAAAAATAGGAGCCTGGTGGAAGATATAATAACATTGTTCAAGCCTTACCTTTCCCAACTCAGCATCACTGTGGTAGTTTTGTTTAATGGAGGCCACTGTCTTGTGTGAAAATATCATATCTCCTGTCTTGTTGTCAGTCACCTGCAGTATAGAGGAATAACAGGACAAATGTTGGTCTGATAGGTTGTGTCTTGCAAACAATTTTGTTGGATTACTAGTTTTTCATACAGATTTAATCTAATTATATACACATTTAAAAAACTATTTAGAAGTGCTAATATATTTTTCATATTATTAGCTATTGTATATACAAAATATTTTTTTTAAAAAATATCGTGCCAGAGCTATGCAATAGCAATTTAGTTGATTAATTAACTAATTAAACATCCATGCCCACTTTCAGCTGTACATCTCATTCAAAGAGGCAGGAAAATAATTACTTTTCTCATCATCGTTGAACCTTTGTTCTAATATTCTCTCCAGCTGGTTTCTTGTCTGAACCACTCCCCTAGTAACTATAAAAGGAGGAGATTTGAGGATGCCATTGAATAACACCTCAAACTCTGAAGGACAGTCTAACCTAATTGAGCCTGTGTCTTGGTCAGCTCACCCAAGTACTAATCCTGGGTTAGCAAATGTAAAGAGGCCTAAGTAGCTGCCTTTGAAATTGAAGACATCAACACACCAGGCAAAAGAACAGAGGTGGCATATTTATTATCACATAATAAGCCTAAAAACCTTCTGGAGAATGTTCCCCTCCTAATTAGCAATATTTGATGCAAAAGTAAATCCATGTGCCATTTCATGGTGGGTACTCAAGCACTCATTTTCCAGTTTCCACTTTCCTTACTCCACCCACTGCTTTGGAGGAGACCTTGATCCAGCACCTTTGCTGTGCATCACCGGCCTCTTTCTTTTCATGCAGGTATGAGATAGTTAGGCAAATCATATAGAATCTGTGAAACAGTCAATTGTATTGGAAAAGCAGGTAATATTTTAGAACTAGACTGCTCCACTTCATATTCTAGGCTTACAAGACTAGGAGGGAAGGAAAAGTTGCTTACTTCTAATCCTTGGTCTCCAGGGGAATCATCATCAAAGTCATTAGTATATATATGTTTATACATTTATATGATATATATATGTATATATACACACATAGAGAGCGAGAGGGGCTAAAATATGAACTGATTATAATGAATTTTAATTTTTTTTAAAGCACCCAATCAATTGAGTGTAATGGAGATGATTTCACTAAGCATAGTGACAAGCTGCATTGAGATATTACCTGGCTCATTTAAAGAACTCTCTAAGATGCATCATGGGATGACATAGAATTTTGTGATGACATCTTGCTGTGGGTTTGCTGGACATGATATGGAGGGTGATCTAAATAGGACTGGGTTTTGTAACCAAAGTCTGTTCCTGGGGTTCCTTATCAATAGTCATAAGCAATGAATAGTCCTACCGACATTTCAATATGTTATATATATATGTGTGTGCTTGTGTGAAAGCCATGTGCATGGTACATTACATGCATGTTTATAAATATTCACTGAAAGTGAATGCCTGTATGGGTGAATAAGTGTGTATGTATGTAGCTGTATGGGTGAGTGAGTGACTGTGTGAGTGTCTCTATGGGTGGGTGAGTGTGTGTGAAAGGTTGTATCGGTGACTGGTAGCTGTGTGACTGGCTCTATGGGTAGACGAGTGTGTGTATGTGTGTGAGTGACTGTATGGGTTGACTGAGTGGCTGTGTAAATGGCTCCATGGATGTAAATTACTAGGTTTGTAATTGGATGTATGGGTAAGTGAGCGGCTGTTTGACTGGATGGGATAAGAAAGTGGGTGTGTGAGTGGCTGTTTTGCACAGTAAGTATTTGTGTGAGTGGATGTATAGAACAGTGAGTGGGCATCTGAGTGACTGTACTGATGTGTGAATGGGTATGTAAGGGGTTTTGTGTAACAATGAATGGATGTGTGAGTGGCTGAATGGGTGCGAGAGTAGCTCTGCTAGTAGCTTTATGGGTGAGTGAGTGGCTGTGTGAGTGGCTGTATGGCTGAGTGAGTGGTTGTGTGAGTGGCTGTGTGGGTGTGTGAATGGGTATGTGTGTGGTTGTATGGGTGTGCGAGTGGCTGTATGGGTCTGTGAGTAGCTGTATGGGTCTGTGGGTGTCTGTGTGAGTGGCTGTATGGGTAAGTGAGTGGTTGTGTGAGTGAGTGGGTGTGAGTGTCAGTAGTTGTATAGGTCTGTGAATGGGTATGTGAGTGGTTGTTTGGGTGTGCGAGTGGGTGTATGAGAGGTTGTATGTGGGTATGAGAGGATGTGTGAGTGGTTCTGTGGATGATGTTATCACTGATGTCATCAGTGATGTCAGTTGTGATGTCAGTTGTGATGTCATCACTGATGTCACTGACCATTTAATGAGTGATGTAATATGTGAGGTCATAAGTAGTGCATTGTGGGGGTGCAAGTTATGGTTAGTGAAATCTGAGCCTGACTATAATGTCCCTTTACTGGGCTGCCCAACTGGTCACAATTCATGACTGGGTGTTTGCTGGTAGGGAAGAACCAGCTGGAGGGTGGATACCCACTCGATGGGACGTCAAGGACAGCCTACGGTGCTATACTGTAAAATGTTGGAACAGCAGATGCCACCACACAAGCAGTAGTCCATGCATGGTGGGGGGGACACTAAATGTTTTTGGGTGGGAAGAGAAGGTGACGAAGATGACTCCACTATGGGAAAGTGATCTCCTAAAGGCAGTGGGGAATTTGCGGGGATTCCACAAATGGGGTAGTCTGGGTATAGAACACCCCAGGACATTTAGAGGGGTCAAGGAATAATTTCTTTTGATGATCTAAATGTGGAATACCAGAAGTCTGACTCAGAAACGTTCCTTTATTTGCAGCTTGGGCATGCATTGCGTGCTCACATCCTAGAAGTAACCCAACTGCCAGAGTACTCGCCTCTGGAAGACAGGTTCCTGTTGGAACCAATGCCAGAGAAAGCTACCTCCTTGATATAAAGAAAGATTATGAACAACACACCAAACCCAGTAGGGGCCTTGCTAGAGGCATGGGAAGCAAATGTGGGAATGTTGGAAGATGATGATTGGGTGAAGGCTATTCAGAGTCCTAGAGAGGTTACTCTAAGGGCATGCTTCTGCCTTTTATAGCTTTTTACCCTCCAAAGATCCTATTCCTCCAGAACACTCATACATTGGCTTGGACGCTGCAATAGACCAATGTACGAGGGGTTGTCAGGAAGTGGGCTCCTTCTTCAACATTTCATGGGCCTGTCCAAAAATCCAGCAATACTGGGCAGAGATAATACAAGTTATGACTGGGGTAGCAGGCCAGATTATTCAATTATTCAAATGGAAGCTAGGTGGCATATACTGTATGGCCAAAGTATCTCAAAATATGGCTGATGGTTGTGGCCATGGTGGCGGAGAGAAATATAGTCAGGGTCGGGGGATCAGGTCGACTCCAGCGGGTAGAGGTTTGGAAAACTGATCTTGATTGGTACTGTGCAGCCGAAAATGTGCTATTCCAGAGTCGGGGTTTCCCACGGAAATGGGAAAGAGTCTGGGGCCAGAGGCTGGTGTATAGGGGCTACTTAGGATTCTTTTTTGTGAGAAATTGTGTGGGTGGGTTGTGAGAAAACTGGAGAACATGATATTGCTTTTACATCCGCACATAATGTATTGGGTGAACGTGTCAAATTGGGATTTCATGTACTCATGGTCGATCATTTCCAATGTATGACTGTTTCTGTGCAGCTGAGCATATGTTTAATGAAAAATGTTTTTTTTTCAACTATAAACCAGTAAATTTAGCTTTTTTAGAGTGAACTTCAATGTTTTTAAAATGGTATTTCTTAACTGTAACTTGTAACCTTTGTGAGTGGGTATGTGAGGGACTGTATAGGTAGGTGAGTGGCTGTATGGGTATCTGAGTGGGTGTGTGAGTGACTATGGGTGTGTAAATGGTTGTGTGAGTGGGTGTATGAATGCATGTGTGGCTCTGTGAGTCAGTGCGTGAGTGTCTGAGTGGGTCTGTGAAAGGGTGCATGGTCTGGTGGTGAAAGTGGTCTAGTTTCCTTAAGTATGCTGCAACCGCAACCATACATTTGGAGAATGTTTGTGGAACTGCTTTTAAGTTGAACAGTAGGAGTTTGTACTGGTAGTGTTGAGATACTACTTTGAAACTGAGAAATGTCAAATGTTTTGTGGAAATTTGGATGTGAAAGTAGGCATATTGAAGAGCAATCAAGCGCATCCAGTCTCTGAATGCAGTTTTGGGTAGATCTGAACTTTTCTTTTCGTATATATTTGTTCAATACTTGCAGATCTATAATAAGTCTGCACTACTCTTTTGGTCATCTCTTTCTTACTAGAAAGTAACAGGAAAAAATCCCCAGTCCCTTTTGGTGAAGTGGAACCTCCTCTACAACTTGTTTTTGAAACTGAATGTTGACTTCTTTCTATAACAGGTCTTGTTGATATTGTGATGTTCTTGTTGGTGAAACAGAAGGAGGAGGGGATCTGAATCAAACAGAATATACATTCTGAACTATATTCAAGAAACATTTGTCTTTTGTTATTGAACTCCACTCTTTCAGGTAATTGGTGAAACTTCCCCTCACCGGAGGGGGTGACAGAGACAGGGGAGGTGATGACTCATTTTTTAGTGAAAGCTTTTCCTGTAGATGCAGTTTGTTGTTGCGATCCTCTCCCCCTAGATGGCTTGCGAGAATGGTAGTCCGATCATGCCTGCTGTTGACGCTGTTGAGTCCAGTGAGGAGTTGAACCTTCTGTGGAAAAAAATCACCTGGTTTTAAATCATATGGTCTGCATCTTTTGCAAAATTCTTTCTTCTTTTTCAGACCTACAGCTCTGAGTGTAACTATTTTGTTCTTCATTCTGGACATCTCCTCGTCTGCACAAGTACCAACCAGGGTGTTACCCAAGAATGGTAGGTTCATGATTCTATGCTGTGCCTCTGGTTGTGAGCCAGTGAGTCGTAGTAGGCAGGAAGACCTCCTTGCACAGATGCCATGAGAGTAACCATTTGCAGGTAGGTCTGATACATCTGCTGAAACACTTATGATCTGGTTGGATACTAAGTCACCTCCATTCCCAGAACCAGTGGAAGGAGTGGCCTTGCCACTGTTCTATGATGCAGGGTCTCAAAAATGACAGATGAAGTAGAAGTCGTAGTTGGAAGGTCAATGTTCAGTTTGTTTGCACCCCTAATAAGGACATTTTTTGTTTAAAGTCAAGAAGCCATCCACTGGGGACACTCTGGCATGAGGTGTGTCCGTTAATGTAGGAGAATAGTCTCTCACTAATGAAGAACCTAGTATTCACTAGCAGGCAGCAACACGACACTCGGATTAATTGTCTACGTGCTAGACAAGTATGGAGGAAGATGAGGAGTGCATAAGGGCAGCTAAGAACTTATTCACCAGAAAGGTAACTCCCCTTAACAAACCCAAAGAAAACAACATTGGATTGCAACCATTTGAGGACAAACTCAAACAGTATGAAAAACTTAAGAAAAGTGAGACCACCAAATGGTGGGAGGCAACATCGTTACAGCACTACGTGGACCAGAATATGGTGCCAAGGGGCCTCCGAATCTTTACAACACCCACCTATGAGAAACCTAATCCACTAATGTTGGAGGAATAGTCAACAAACTCGGCTTTGAGTTCACGACGCATGTTAGAAATCCTCATCAAATATGCTTGGATAGACCGTGAGAATTTGATCAAGGAAATTAATGTATCATTGGAAGAACTTAAAAAGTGCACAGACAGTGACACCTTAGAGAAGTCTCTGAAGACAATTCGTGAGAGACTTACTAAACATGAGGAAGACATCAAAGCACGCAAGGAGAGAAAACTGAAACGTGATTATGAGGACTATGACAGTGGACGCATTTTGACATTAAGGGCCAGATGTAGGTAAGTATATTTTACCGATTCATAAATACCAAATTTTACAGATTCTGTATTTATGAATCGGTAAAATAGAAGGGGGGAGATGTAGGAAGAATCGGTAATTGAATTACTGATTCTGTAAGAATCGGTATTTACCGAATCAAATGCCCATTGATTCCTATCGGCATTGAAGCCCATAGGAATCAATATACCAATTCGGTAAATACCGAATGTTGCAAGGGTGCAGGGGGTGTCACTTTGACACCCTCTAGCACCCCGAATTCAGGCATGTGTGACATGTGGCACACAGACATGCCCTAAGGGCATGTCTGTCTGTCACATGCCATAGGTGTGCATGCACAGGGGGGAGCGCCCGGTACGTGCACCGCGGAGCGTACCGGGGAGCGTACAATGGGGAAAAAAGTTTTTTAAAAATGTAGCCTTTTTTTTATAAATTGGAGGTAGTTCTAAAAAGAACAGTTTTTTCTTCTTCTTTTTGTTGTTTTATATTTTTTTCTATTTTTTTTTAACATTTTGTACTTTTTTTGGCTTTTATGAACTATTTTATATTTTTTTTGTTATTTTTATGGGGAGAAACAAAAAACAGGGAATTGAAAACGGCTCAACTGGAGCAAAAAATAAACATGAAAAATTATGGTTTTTTGGGGCATTTGTGGTTGTCACCAGCACGGTTGATGAGTGTTATGCTTTGCTCACCATAGGTGATGGTCTTACCACAAAAAATACAAGAGATCTTGTATTGCCCAAACTTTTGTTAAATGTTTGGGACCATCTCCCTTGTTTCTGGTCCCGATGGAGTGGGTTGCTTTCGTTTGGAGGTGCTGGGTGAAGATTGGGGAGGGTTGCTGCCCAGTTCTCTCACCTCTGCCGCAGCATAGTTGTTGGGATGCTTGCGCTGCATGTGTCGAATCATGGTGTTATTACCAAATGAATATTTTTTATTAGGGTTCCCCCCTTGAAAGTTCAATGCCACAGATTTGGCAAGTCACCTTTGGCGCATTCACTTTCTTCTTTCCCTCTGGGATGGAAAAAAACTCCCATACAATGTGCTGCTTTGGCCTGTATGGGGAATTGTCTTCTGGCAGCCACCTCCTCCCCTCCTCCTCCTCCTCTTCCTCCTCTTCTTCTTCTTGACTACCAATGTGATGTTGTGGTGGTCCTCTTGGTGGTGGTGGTGGTGGTGGTAGTGCAGATGCTCCAGCTGCCAGTGGCGGCTGGTGACATTTGAACCATTGGGGTATTGTGGCTCCTCCCACGGTCCCCAACTTGAGGGCCGTCCCCGGAGGATGGGGTCCCCAGGGCCAGAAATGATCATGGGGAGGGGGGCCACGCAGTCCACCTTCCTAATAAAAAAATATTTTTAAAAAGAAGCCAGGCCCGGGGGGTGGGGTCACTGGGCCCAGAAGTAGCCCTGGGGAGGGGGGCTCCCTCCCTAATCAAAGAAATATTTATTAAAAAGAGACCAGGCCCCGGAGGATGGAGTCCCCAGGACCAGGAGGGGCCCGGGATGGGGGCCACTCGGACTCCTCCCCTTTAATTTAAAGAAATTAATGAAAAAACTAAAAACAGAAGGCTGGCCCCAGGATATGGGGACCCTGGGGTCATTATTGTCTTGAGGAGGGGGTCCATGCGGCTCCCCTGCCAATTTTTATTTTTTTTAAAAGAAGGCTGCCCATGTCCCTGGAAAATTGGCCTCTGGAGGGGGCCGTGCGTCCCCCTTCCTGTTTTTTTTTATGTGGCAGGCCTTGAAAGAAGGGGGGGCCACACAGCCCCCATTCTAAAAAAAAATAAAAAAATAAAAAGCCGGCATCTTGCTGGAGGTCTCGCCCCTCCCTGCACCACTCTGCAATTGCGTCCGCTGGCTCGTTCTAAGTTGGGTAATTAAGTCCCCTTGAATACTGAGGGTCCCTAAGGGCTAACTAGCCCACCAGATACCTCCAGTAAGCACCACACAGCTGGATTGCAGAGAGGTGGTCATCCCCTGAGCAGCAGTGGGACAGGAGGAGCATTTGTAGAGTGGTGTAAAAAAAGGGAGTGGCCTCGGACCACACTCTACAATCCAGCTGTGTGGTGCTTACTGGAGGTACCTGGTGGGCTGGTTGGCCTCCGGGGACCCTCATGAGGAAAGGGGACTTCACCCCGCCCAAGAGTGTGCCAGGAGGTGCGTTTGCAGAGTGGTGGAGAAAAGGGGCGTGGCCTGTGTCCACCTCTCAACAATACCACTATGTGGGGCTTACTGGAGATAAGAGGTAGGCTAGTTTGCCTTCAAGGACTGCCAGCAGTGAAGGGGACTTCAATCCCCATACAAGAGTGCACCAGGGAGTCTGTTTGTATAGTGATGGGCCAAGGGGGCGTGGCCTGGTATGAAAACTTAGCAATCCTGCTGTGTGGTACTTACTAGAGGTAATGGGAGGGGTAGTTCGAACCCAAGAATATATCCGTGGGGGCCAACTACCCCTCTTGTTACCTCCAGTAAATCCCATACAGTAGAATTGCTAAGATGTCCTAGGAGGCCACGCCCCCTTTCTCCACCACTCGGGAAACGCGTCTCCTGGCAGTTTATGGGATGGGTGAAGAAGTCCACTTTACTCCTGAGGGACTTTGGGGGCCAAGAAGCCTTCCTGGTACCCCCTGTAAGTCCTAGACAACGGAATTCCAGAGCGCTGGTCGGAGGCCAAGCCCCCTTTCTCTACCACTCTACAAATGTGACTACTAGTTAAAAAAGCATCTTTCTGCACCTCTAACTTAGAGGTAGTTTTAATCCCCCTGCCCTATTATATACTAGGGCCTTACAGGGGAGGTCATGCCAATCACAGGGGTACCCCAACCCATAGTGTACCCTAGTGTATGTAGGTGTTTTCACTGTATTCTAAATGTCTTTCGGCATAGCAATGGCCTGGTTAGTCAGACCCAGTAACCACCAGTACCCACGCGCGAAAAGTGGGAAGCACAGAATGACTTTGCAAAAAGGCCGATTTCTGCCTATTGCTTTCTTCTTTCTGCACCTTTCTTTGTCTTTCTAGACTTCTGTTGCTTCTTTCTGCATTTTGCTTGCTTCTTTCTGCACCTTTCTTCCTATTTCTGCATATGTCCTACCTATGTTGGCATAGTTTAAAATTAGCATCTAAAAAAACCTTTAAAATTCACTGAAAAACATAAGTTTCTGGGTCGTTCTAGTTAGAAATGAGCATTTAAAAAACCTTTGAAATTCACTGAAAAAACATAGGTTTCAGAGTAGTATAGTTAAAAATTAACATTTGAAAAACCGTTGAAGTTCGCTGAAAAAACCACAGGTTTCAGGGACGTTATGGTTAGTTGGACATTTGAAGACACGTGGAGGCAGCACCAATTTCAAAGTAATTTGCAAAGGCAAAAAGTTGTGTAAAAATATATTTTTCTTTTTATTGATCTTTTTCAAAGGTGCACAGTTGGACATTTCACTCCTACAAAATCAGAGTAATTTGGCTGTTATAGTTAGCTGAGCTAACTATTACTCGCGCCCCCGCAATGCACTTCTGATGGCGTCACATATATCACTCATGACATGGTCAGTGACATTACTGATGACAACTCAAATGATATCACTGATAACATCACTGACGACATCATCCACATGATAATCTGATGCAGCTCCTCACACCCTAATATAACCTTCGATACACCCACTCTAAAATGCAGACTACCATTTTTGAAACAATAGACACACCAATACGGTGGTATGGGTCGGTGGCAGACCCGCTTGCTTCACTGAGGTGCCTAAATTGTGCTCTATGTGCTACGCTGTGTTGTGTATTTTAATTATAATCTGTCATCATTAATCTGTTTTTAAATTAAATCCGAATTGAACTTTAGCTGTTTTTACCATGTGGGAATCGCACTTTGAAACTGCCAGCGTGTTAGTGACAGCATGCACTTGTGAAGCGCTAGTATTCACATTTTTTTCCCTAAGTCTGATTTTAATAGGGGGGGCTACCTGCAGGGCAGCGAGGAAGCCTGGGCTCAATCTTCATTCCTGACCGCCTCGTTCCGACAGGGTAGCTAGTACCGTTGTGCGGAGGGTGGGGCAGGTGAGAGCCAGGCACTTCTTGTGAATCACTGTCGCGGTTAGCGCTCTAGTGGTTGGATTCGAAGGGCTAATTAGCCCTCGCCTGACCCCGAGCACGCAGCGGTCGCGCGCAGGGGAGCCGAAGCTACGCCGAAGAGTAGCCAAAGAGTGGCCCGTCTGCGCCCGTCCGCGACAGGACGGGGCTAGGGGCTATGGACTCTGCTCAGGTGGACCGAGCTCTGGATGAGGAACATGTTATTAGGTATACAGCCCGAGCACTGAAAGATCTGCAGACAGCCTCGCTGCCGGGATGTGCTCAGGGCTCCTGGCCGTGCCTGGAAGGCCCTTTTTCATGTCTTAACTGTCGCTTTCAGGCCTCCCACACTACCATCTCCATCGGTAGAAATACCGGGGAAGCCATTCTACCCTGTGGCTTGAAGAGCTTTCTCCTGAATATCCGCTCCCTGCCCAAACATCACGTTGAACTTTGGGACCTTGTTCACACGGTAAAACCGGATATTTGTTTCCTAACGGAAAACTGGTTGAAACCTCACACAGTCCCCGCAATAATGTTGGGGGTCCCTGTGTGATATAAAATCCTAACACTGGATCGCCCTGACAAAGTAGGGGGTGGTATAGCCATTATGTACAGAGAAGAGTTGAAGATTTCCGTGCTTGAACAAATGAGTTGTTCATCAATGGAAATCTTGATATTTAAGTTTAGCTCAGCTTCCAAAACTCACTGGAAGGGAGCCTTGGTTTATCGCCCTCCTGGACCCTACTCAGGTTTCACACTCTCCCTTATGGAATTACTGGGCCCGCATTTTAAGGCAAATGAAGATTTCATCCTTTTGGGTGATTTTAACACTCATGTAGATATTCCCACGCACCCTGACACTATATCCCTGCTTTCTGATCTATCTTCCTTAGGGCTTGTGATACAGAATAGTGGCCCTACACATATAGGAGGTCATACCTTGGATTTGGTCTTCTCCAACTGTTCCAAAATCCGGTGTCGTCTTATGACTCAAGTTAATTGGTCTGACCATTTTTGGGTCGAATTCTCTCTGTTAGGCATGGATAAGCCCCTTCAAAAGTCTCCTCTCCCGCCTTTTTGGTGCCGCCAATGACATAAGGTAACAGCAGAGGAGCTACAAAGGGTGTGGAAGAAACCTATTATTTCTGCAACAGACAATGTGGAGTCCGCTCTATTTACGTTCAACAACTCTCTTGTAGAGGCACTCAATTTGCTGACCACCTCACTTATTTATACAGATACTAACACATACTTACTCTCTTATACAGTCACTGATACAAGCACACACTCATCCATACATCCACTCTCACAGTCACTCACTCTCACATATAGTCATTTATATACTCCAACACTCACATATACTGTCTTTCACATATGTAGTCACTAACACATGTACCACTGAGACATCCATTCACTCACCAACGCACCTATACACACACTCACCCACCCATAAAGCCCTGCACAGATGCACTCTTGAACCCATACACCCAGTGAATCACCAACTCACACATCTATGCACAGTCACACCCCCACCCACCCACACAGAAGTGCAGGTACCCATGCAGATACTCAGACAACCAATCAATAACCCATATAGACACTCATGTAGCAACTCACCAACCCAGGCAGCCGCCTGCACACCAGCTGACAGACTGATACTGACATTCACATAGATTTGTCACTAACGCATGAATTCAGTAAGGCATGTTTAATCACTCACTTATACAGTCAGTCACGCACCTACTTAATCATCCATGCAGACACTTACACACCCACTCATGCTTAAATACACCTTGGTGTATGTATGTATATATATATATATATATATATATATATATATATATATATATATATATATATATATATATATATATATATATATATATATATATATATATATATATATATATATATATATATATATATATATATATATATATATATATATATATATAATATATATCGGACAAAGGCGGCAACGTCGTTTTGTGGCCAAGAAGTTTGTATATGGAGGAAGCACTCCATCAACTGAGTGATACTAACTGCTACAAACATTGTGACGTAGGGGTGGTCAGAAAAGCTCAATTGGAGTTTTATTCCCTGCTGATGGGTTGGCGGTCATCAGGCCTTATCAGCATGGATGAACTAAAGTTCTTGAAGAATGATCACCCCATTACCCCAGTCCTATACCTCATCCCCAAAGTCCACAAGGACGCTATCAAGCCCCCGGGGAGACCCATTATATCAGCATGTGGGGGGTTGTTGGAAAAGACAACAGTCTATGTGGACTCTTTTTTACAGGAGTACGTCTGTGGACTTCCTTCATATATCCAGGATTCCAGCGATTTTCTAAGGAAGATCAGGGAAATTGTGTGGAATACGGAATATTGGTTGATAACATTAGACGTTACATCCTTATATACTAGTATAGTGCATGTGGATGGGGTACGAGCGGTCCAATTTTATCTGGGACAGCGACCGATTGAACTGCTAGAACATAATAAAATGTTGATTTCCATGATTAGTTTCTGCCTATATAACAACTATTTTATGTTCCACAATCAACACTACCAGCAGGTTAGGGGAGTCGCCATGGGGGCCTGTTTTTCTCCCAGTTATGCCTGTTTGCATATGGGCTACTGGGAGAGACAGGTCCTCTATAGCGAACACTATGACATCTGTAAGAGGCACATCATACGATGGTATAGATACATCGATGATGTATTTCTAATCTGGCAGGGGACACAGGCAGAAGCTATTCAGTTCATAGATAAGCTAAATTGCTACAACTACAACTTGGCTTTTACCTCAGATATTAGTCAGAGCCAAGCTCATTTCTTGGATGTCACAATCGAGATCATTTAGAGCCGTCTGGAAACAACTTTGTACAGAAAACCCACGGCTGGAAATACGGTGCTTCACGCTATGAGCCATCATCCGCCGCACCTGATAAGGAGCATCCCCTATAGGGAGATGCTCAGGATCAGGCATGTGTGTAGCACAGAAGCCCAGTGTAAACTAGCTCAGGAGGCCAGTAAACAAAGGTTCCTAGCTAGGGGATATAGGGAAAGCATCTTAGATGCTGCAAAGAAGAAAGCTAATGCCCTATCCCGAGAAGCCGCCCTGGTTCATAAAAAGATGCTGAAACCCACTGTCAATGAAAACAAGCAACCAACCAGATGATCTGGACCTTTAACAGGCAGCATGGGGCCTTGAGAAAAATTGTGAACAAACACTGGGATCTAGTAAGATTTGATCCGGTCATTGGTGAGCATTTGCTAAGGAAACCTGCGATCACATTTAGGAAAGCATACTCTATGCAGGATGCAATAGTAAAATCTAGTCCGGAAGTGATTGCGCCAAAAAATTGGCTTACGGGTAGTAAAGGTTTCAGGAAGTGCTCGAGCTGCAAGGCTTGCGTACATGGAGTCAGTAAGACCGAGTATGTTACTCCATTTTCTCCTATGCCCCGCAAAATTACAAAACAGTTAACCTGTAAGAGTGAGTACGTGGTATATGTGCTGGAGTGCCCGTGTGGCCTGCGATATGTTGGGAGTACCAAATTGCAGGTCCACAAGAGGGTGCTCCAGCACATAAGAGCCATCAATACAAGTGATACCACGTACCCAGTTGCTAGGCATTTTAAGGAGTGTCATGGTAATAACAGTGCACTCCTTAGATATTATGCGATTGATACAGTGGGCCCCCTGAGAAGAGGAGGTGACAGGGAAGGCATTCTCAGACCTTTAGAGACAAAGTATATATTAGAATTGAACAGCAAGACCCCTTGGGGTCTGAACTCAACGGAAGATCTTTATACTTGTCTAGGAAAAAATTCCCCCTATGCAGCTCATTGGGCTTTAAATCTGTGGAGCACCTGTTATTGTTGCCTTATCATCCCATCATTTCGAATGCAGGTTCTTATGACAGTCTCTGAATATACGTCCTAACCAAAATGGTATTTACAGTAGGTTGGGTCGTGGCTTGTCCATTTGTAATCTGGTTCCGGGCAGTGTATTAGGTCACCAACATCAAATGTGTAGGTTGGGAGCAGCCTACTATAACATCACTAATCATTTGTATGTTTTTTAATCTTTTGTATTTTTCATTCATTCACTTTTTCACGCATGAAATTGGACAGAGTTAGTGTGATTATTAGAAATTATTATTGTTAATTCAGGCGCAGTAAGGAAATAACCAGATACATTGTTTGTATTTATACAGTTATTGCATGGTGGGGATACACATCTAATACCAGTATGCCAGCCGTGTGCCAGAAGGGGTGGACTAGTTGGTTGATTCTGATTGTTCATTTATGGTACATGGGTTTTTCCGTAAATCATGGTATTGGTATTTACCTTGTATATATTATCAGGGAATGAGTTGCTAAATTGCAATTTTTCATGTCTTAGATTGCTAATGATATGAATTAGAAACGGTTTTTAACTCAGATGCATGCGTCACTAAAATCGCAATGATGTGTTTAGATATTGGGATTATCCCAATATGTGCCTAGACAAGTCTTGTCTTCTATTGTGTTTTTTCTATACACACTGTTGTCCAATCAAATGTTTTAAAATTCAAGCACTTGCACTTTAAATTTGGCCCACGCTCTCCATTGCGTCATGTGACCAAGGCCTCTGTGCAGGCCGAAACGTTATGCTGGCGAAGGTGCTACTAAAATAAAAATCTCACCTGATTCCTGGGTCTCGTGTTCATTGCTGTGTTGGTGTTGGTGTACCGAGGATTGAGGACCTGACCTTTGGTTTTGAACTCTTTGAACATATATATATATATATATTTTTTTTTTTTTTTTCACTGAAAAAAACAGTTATAGTTATCTGGAAATTTTACTGACATAAAACCATAGAAATTTCAACGTTATAGTAAGTTGGACTCACTATAACAAGCGCGCCTGCAATGCACTGCTGATGACGTCACATATTACATCACTCATGACATCGTCAGTGACATCACTCATGACATCACTTATGACACCATCTTTGTGACAGAGTGACAGACCTCCTTTTAGTGTAATGTAACCCTTGAAACACATATTCAAAAATAGAAACTAACATTTTCAAATAGCCCGGGGGCGCGTCGCGTAAGAGCGTCGGGTCATGTGACCTGAAAATAACACTTTTTATTGGTGCAGAACAGTTTTGGTTTCCAAATGATGAAAGCCCAGGTCATGTGACCTGAAAATAACACTTTTCATTGGTTCAGGGCAGTTTATTTTTCGAAATGATGAAAGCCCCCACCTTTTTTCCTTATTCTGACTCTGTCCTTTGACTGAGGAAGACCTGTTTGGAGATCTTTGAGTAATATTTTGTACTTTAAAATGGCTACAGTAGCAGCAGCAGCTGGCAGTGGCGGTGCGTCCATTAGGGGCGTTGGGGCGTTGCCCCCCCGCCCGCACCAGCAGCTCCCTCGGCGTACTGCTCTGAACTTAAGTAAACTCTCAGTTTACTTAAGTTCAAAACGCCGAGGGACAATGCCTGTCAGTCAGCATGAATCAGGACCGCCCACCCCCTTCAGAGTCTGAAGGGGGTGGGCGGTCCTGATTCATGCTGACTGACAGGCATAAGGCATTGTCTGGGGCACGCAGCAGCACACAGGTGCGCATCAGTGGGGACGGAGGCACATTTTTCAGCCTTGCCCACGCATGCGCACTTGTGCCTGCACTTGTGCCTGCTCGCATGCCCATTAGAAGAGCGAAACCTCGCTCTCCTAATGGGCAGCCGGGCAGAAAGCAACCATGCCCCTCCCCATGATCATTTCTGGCCCTGGGGACCCCATCCTCCGGGGACGGCCCTCAAGTTGGGGACCGTGGGAGGAGCCACAATACCCCAATGGTCCGTGCCGGCTCCCTGCCTCCTGCGGGAGCTGGCATTGCTTTTGGGCAAGGAGTCCTACTAACAAGCAGCTCCCCTTGCCCAAAAGCAATTCTGCTTTGCTTCGTTGAAGCGAGAGCAGGTTCCCTCCGGGAGATGGCAGTACCCAGGGTTTGGAGGGGCCCGCGAGGTCTCCCTACTTTTATTTACCAATGCCCCGGGAGGTGGCGGTCCCAGGGCAGCGTGGAGGAGGAGGAGCCCCCCCATTTATAGAAAATCCACTGGGAGGTGGCGGTACCCGGGGCTGCGGACCCCCGGTTATTATTTGCGCATTGCCCCGGGACCTGGCCCACCCGGGGGATTATAGATAACGGCTGGATTTGCTCACCAAACGTGAATTCAGCCGCTTTAAAAGAAAAAATGCTTTTCTTGGCAATGGGGGTCCTTGTGAGACCCCCTGAGCAGGCCTAGGCGGTCAGGGTGTTTCTACCTTGCCCCCTTTGATTGTTTTTTATCTTTGTTTATCTTGTGACTCGGTTACTGGTGTGGAGTGTTGGCAGCCAATCAGAATGAAGCTTGTGCTCGGGAGGGTTTGCAAACCCTCCTCGGTGCTCAGATATCGATATTTTTATTTTTTGAATTTCTCAGCGGATTTACACCATTTATAAAAAGGTTTGCTTTCTGAACCAAGAGCTACCTTTTTGCCAAATTTGGTGTAATTACGTTCAGCAGTTCAGGCTGTAGCCTGTTCCAAAATTTCCTATGGAAATTAACATAGGAAAAATGCGGTTTGGATTCCCCCTTTTTTCTTGACCACAGCTTGATGAATCACCCTGAAACTTCCAGGACAGGAGCTGACCTGGGTGAACCATTAGTTTTGAAACTTTAGGAGTAAAATGGCGCCAAAGATATTGGCAAAAGAAAATACGCTATTTGAATAGAAATAAGGTCCTAACCATAACTACCTACTGGTGACCTCCAGGTAATGTATATGTATACAGTAGGTAGTTATAGTTAGGACCTACTTTCCATAGGAAATCCACAACATTCTATTTGGAATAACCTTGGCGCCGGTGGACGAATCTTCGCGAGTTTCTCCAAGAAAATGGCCTGCTTGGCTCCGCTCCTTCCCTGAAAGTTTGGGGGTGATTTGTGAAGTGAGGGCCAAGAAAAAAGGGAGTCTCAAAACATGTTTTCCCCATGCAAATTTCAATAGGGACAACAAAGTTGAAAAGAAAAGGTAAGGGGACAGTGTAGAAAGATCCTGACCTTCTAGGCCTGCTCAGGGGGTCCCACATAGATCTTTAGGCTCCCAATTAAAAAAAAAAATAAGAAATCGCGGGGTATGCCGTATAGGTAAAAAAAACTAGAAATACGTTTTATTCTTAATTAGCCTCCCGGGGGGCCAAATCTCGGGGGCAATTTTTATCCATAAAGGGGGGCTTGTAACGCCCCCCGCAGCCCCGGGGACCGCCACCCCATCAGGGATTTTTTTTTTAAAGTATGTTTTCAGCTCCCCCTCCCCCTGTAGACGCCCCGGGGACCGCTACCTTACTGGGGCAGTAATATGTAAAATGACCTTTCAGTCCCGGGGACCTGCACCCCCGGGGTTTTTTAATGTTGGGAGGGGGTCGTGTGGCCCCCTCCTGGAGCCCTTGATGGCCATGGGGACCACTGCTTCCAGGGCCAGCTCCTGCATTGTCTCAGGGTGCCTACCTCCTGGACACTGCTGTTTGCTGTGGTAGGGCGGGAGCGTCGCTGTTCTCACTTTACCACAGCAAACCGCTTTCCTATTTGAAAGAGAGAGCAAGTTAATCTGGTCCCTTTTTCAAGTAGGAAAGCAGATTGGTTTTCAATAGAGAGAGCAGCATGTCAGTTGCTCTCTCTGACAAAGCAATGCCGGCTCTCGAAGGACGCAAGGAGGATCGTGGGGGCATTGGGGCTAAAAAAACAAGGCCATATTATCAAGCCTGGGCGATAAAACTATCGCCGCTTTATTGGCAGGAAACTGCTGATAAAGTGGAGATAATGGGCTTGATAATATGCTTTATGGAATTCCAATCGAAACACACTAATATAGAAATATAGTTCTTTTTTAAGCCAGTGGAGGAAGTTCTGAAAAGAAGTGGGTTTTTTTCTTTTTAGTTTTCTATTTTTTTTTTACTTTTTCAGCAAGTTTTTAGTTGTTTTTTTTTAAACCAAAAAAATGAAACTGGAAACAAAAAAACTGGAACAGGAAGAAAAAAGTAAAAATAAATATTATTATTTTGGGCAACGGTGCTCTTCTTTCCTCTTTACAATGAAGTGAATAGACTGCTCACCGTAACAAAGGAGTTCTCTGCAAAATTTACAATGAATTGTAAGATCTGCAAACTGAGGCACAATAATAGGATGCGGACTGCTCGGAGGAGGTGGTGGTGCAGTTGAGGTAGAAGGAACTGCAGGTTGAAGGTTCTCCTGGAACCTTTGCGTTGCCATCTTTCCATAATTATTTGGATGCACATTTTTGACATGCAAACCATTGAGGCTGTCCCGAAAGAGTACTTTTTAGTGGGGTCAGCCCTGGAAAGTGTAACCTCACAGATCTTGCATGTTACTTTCGGTACATTCACCTTTTTCTGTCCCTCCGGAAATGAAGAAAACTTCCAAATGAAAGCTTCTTTTCTCTTTTTCTGAGGTGGCTCAGTAACAAAACCTTCCTTAGAGGAATGTACTGATGAAGTCTCAAAAAGAGCAGCCATTGTAAAGTTTGGTTGTAAAAGACTACAGCTCCACAGAATAGATGTTTTTCCTGGGAAAGTCGAAGTAGGATGATTAAAATGAGAGTGGTCTTTCAACAGTTGGAATAGGAAATTTTATGAACGAATCAAAACTCTCCTTTTTTGGTCACATGACTTTGCGTACACTTACAGTGCTCTTACGGTGCTCTTAAGATACGAGTACGTATGATGTACCTCTGCGATTTGCGTAATTGCTTTTAAAAGTAATAATCGCTTATTAAAAGTTAAAAAAACTATTTTCATGATTGTCCTAGATACTGTCTTCCCTTAATATGTACATTAAATACATAAATATATGTTTTTGAACAATTAGAAACTTTTGCGCTGTACGCTTACGGGGCGGGGTATATGATGTCACGCAGAAGCGTTGATGCGATGCGCAAGGTCAAAGCGTATCCATAACGAGTGCGCGACTACACGCAGAGGACCATTTGCCGTACAAAGTGTGGTGCGATCACTGTACGCGTACGGTGCGATTACCCAAAAAAATATGAAAAAGGAATTAAAAAATTGAGAATTTTTTTTTAATATAAAAAACATTTGGGATTTAGTTTTGTTATTATTTTACATTAAGAATATGAAATATAATTTAAAAAATAAAATAAATATAAATATTTTTTTATAAAAATGTAAGAAATTAGTATAAAAAGAAAGAAATGTAATAATTTATACATTTACTAAACCTTTGAAATTCACAGAAAAAACTATAGGTTTCAGCCACGTTATAGTTAGGAATTAGCATTTAAAAAACCTTGCAAATTCATTAAAAAAACCATAGGTTTCGCACATGTTATAGTTAGCTGGAGATTTCACTCATACAAAACCATTGAAATTCCCCCATTATAGTTAGTTCAGCTAACTCGTTAACTCGTGCGCCCGCAATGCACTGCTGATGACATCACATACTACATCACTCATGACATGGTCAGTGACATCACTCATGACATCACTGATGACATCTCAAATGACATCACTGATGACATCATCCAGTGAATGTGTGTCTTTCTGAAAAATAAATATTTTTAATATATGTATATCTAAAGGTTGATGGAAGAATAAATGGGTAAATAAGTGTCTAAATGTTTTTTTTGTAAAATTGGTTGTATAATTGACTTATTGAGTATATCTTAGTGAATACATGTATTAGCGAGTAATGTTTAAATATGTAAATATCTGTATCAGTGTCTCACTTTGTGTATACGTGGCAACATGAGTTAGTGAGTAGCTACATGAGTGTCTATATGGGTTATTAGGTGGTTTTTTGAGTATCAGAATGAGGGTCTGTATGGTTTGGTGGGGATATTACTTACCGCACAGATGCATGAATGACTGACTCACTGTTTGTATGTGTTTTGAAGACAGCATGTGTGGAGGACTGTATGGGTGGATGATTGTGTGTATGGGTGTGTTAGTGAGTGAATGACTGCCTCAATAGTGTCTTTATGAGTAAGTACATATGTTTTAAACTAGTATATGTGAGTATTGATGTATATAAGTAAAGATATATGACAGTGACAGATTGGAAGAGTTCCTGTATTAATAAGTATGTATTTCTATAACTGATTGCTTAAGAGAGTAAGTTTGTGTACGTTTCTGTAGAAATAACTGTAGTGGTGTGTGTAGAACTGTATATGCAAGTAAATGGATGTTTATTTCCATGTGTGAGTATATGTGTAAATAACTCTATGTATAAGTGTAGGTGTGTAACAGGATGTATAGGTGTATGAGTACATATGATGAGTGAGTACATGCATGAGTGACTATATGGAATTATTGGTGAATGAGTGGATGTGTATATAGATTTAGGAATTACTGAATAGGTTGTTCTAACTGGTATTGGTATCTCCATTCTTTAGAAAATGTACGTTCTATTTTTGAATGTGTGTATCAAAGGTTATACTAGGGTGAGAGTAGGTCTGCCAATCTTTCACAAGTATGATGTCATCAGTGATGTCATCAGTGATGTCACTGACCATGTCATGATTGATATATATATATATATATATATATATATATATATATATATATATATTTAAATCTTGAGTACAGATGTTAAACTTTGAAGAGGAAATAATGTTAATTAATCAAGATTTTAGCTATGAATTTTTGTCGACAGTAGGAAATAACTGTCATGATTTCTAAACAGCAAGGGCCACGGGAAGGATGGATGGCTATATTTGTTGTCCATTTGAATAGCTAATGAATTGTCTATACATGGCAAAATTGCCACTGCATTTGCAAGGTTATGAGGGGTTCACTGAAGCAGAATGGAGTCCATTTCTTATGCTGTTATTTGGTGCAATTGTACAATGAATTATAAAAAACATGTTTTCATTTATTAACCATAAGTATGGACATGAGATATATGCGTGAATGGTAGATATTTATTGCAACTATTTATTTGCTTTTGGATTGTATTAAGCAACGTGATGATGTTTAATTATGTGAACAATCAATGACCACACAAGTTACAAAATGGACGCTTCATTAATGTAGTTATAAGAGACTATGTGCAATTGAATGTAGTCCGTCCTTTTTGTTGTTGACAGAACAAACTGCTCAATCAATTATGTTATGTTCAAAAGGTGAGAGTTCACGGTGTTTAACTGCCATTGACAAAGGCCAGGAGACCAAAAAGTGTTTGTCAGTTCTGTGATGGTTGCGCACTAAATAAACAGAACATTTACTGAAATTGGAAAGCCTTGGGTGCTCAGCGTTTCGTGTGGTGACATTGAAGTGTTTGCGCGAGTCTGTCCACGCGAGCTGAGGCACCTGCGTGCTAAGAGCGGCAGCGCTGACGGAAAAGTGATTCCAATATATATATACACGCAATAAACATTGAAAAGTGCTCCAGGGGTCCCCGAACGTGGGCGAGACTATTCACTGCTTACGAATAGGAGGATCCCCTGGAAGAGAAGAAAACAAGTTACTTACCTGTACCTGTAGTTCTCCAGTATTGGAAGTTTCCATATATTCACATGCCTGAATCATTCCCCGTTGTCGAGACGGGAGTCTCCGGTATATAAAAAAGCAATGCTTAGGTAGATAGCAAACTGAAAAGAGGCCTAGGCCCATTTCCCTTTTGCAACCCATAACCTTCGTTATGTAAAGGATACCAAAATTGTCCCTGAACCAATCAGAACCGCTCACCCTCTAGAACACTCCTGAGAGAACCTTTTTTCCCTCAGATTTTCCAGCACTCATGCCTTAGACATTTTTTGTGCTAAATCCAAGGTGAGCCTCTCTGGGGAGGAGGGTGGGTCGCATGTGATTCTATGAAAACTTCCAATACTGGAGAACTACAGTTACAGGTAAGTAACTTGTTTTCTTACTCCAGTATTTGAGCTTCCATAGAGTCACATGCCTGAATCAGAATAGCGAGCAGTAAATCATAGCACATTTTTCGTCGCCTAAGACCTGGAACCAGGCAACATATGTACATTGAAAATTGCACTTTATATACATATATACTGAATCATTCAAAACTGCATATATCACGACACATAACAATAAAATGTGCATATGTAACTAATACAGGAAGGAGCGATGGTAAAGAGGGCTCACCATCACAGGAAAAGGTTTCTCAGTACTGCTTGTCCCACTGCCACATCCTTCTCAGCAGCCGCATCCAGGCAGTAATGCCTGGTGAAGGTGTGTATACTCTTCCAGGTAGCCGCCCTGCTGATATCCTGGATAGGTATTCCAGCAAACAAAGTAGTGGAGGTGGACACTGCTCTAGTAGAATGACACAAACCTGTGCATTCAATGGCTTCCCAGCCGCCTGATGACAATATTGTATTGCACTTGAAATCCATCGGCAATTCCCCTTTTGGAGAAAGGAAAAACCTTCCAGGGTGCACTATAAAATACAAACAGTTGTGAAGAATTTTGGAAAGGCCTTGTTTTTTGCAAGTAGAACTTGAGACAGCGCTGAACATCCAGTGAGTGGAGAGCTTTTTCCGCCACCGTTGCCGGTTGAGGAAAAAATCTCTTAGGAATCAGTGGTTCCTTCAGATGAAAGTTTGTCTGCACTTTTGGTATGAATTTAGGATTAGTCCTGAGAACAATCCTGTCCTCTTTAAACTGCAAAAAAGATTAATGTGTAGTGACACCCTGTATCTCCCCAACTCTCCTGGCTGAAGTGAGCGCTATGAGAAGAGCTACCTTCCACAATAGGAATTTTAGGTCCGCCCTGTGAATTGGTCAGAAGGGCTGCTTCAATAATTGAGATAGTACGATGTTCAACTGCCAAAGAGGTGGAGGAGGTTTTATGGGACTAAAGGTTCAAAATAATCCTTTCATGAATTGTTTGATTATTCTTTCGGACCACAACGATGGTCCTGAGGAAGTTCTTCTTTATCGTGATATAGCGGCGAGATGCACTTTAATAGAAGCATGGGCTAAACCAGATTTTGCCAACAGCAGAATATATGTGCTAATTTCATGAGTTGCTGAGTTCAAAGGATGAATCTTAAACTCTTCGCACCACAAACAGAACCTCTTCCATTTAATCCTATATGTTTTGTTTGTACTTTCCACTCTGGCCTTTAATAATATATCTCTGCCTTCTGATGAAATATCTAGATGTTGACATTCGCAGTGTTCAGGAGTCAGGCTGCTAAGCGTAGTGATTTCAGATCTGGACATCGTCAAGAGTGACGGTATCAGTGAAGGTGAATAGGTTGAACCTCCGACAGGAGAAGCAGCTCTGTGAACCAGTGTTGTCTGGGCCATCATGGGACTATCAGTATTATTTTGCACAGTTCCTTCTTTATCTTTGTAAGAACGAGTGGCAGCAGGGGATTCGGAGGAACGGCGTAGACAAAGACTCCTGACCATGCCATTAAAAACGAATTCCCCCAAGATCCCCGTTGGTGACGCCAACTTTCGAAGTACCGGCATTTTTTGTTCTGAGCTGTCGCGAAGAGGTTCACTGTTGGTTCTCTCCATCTTAGAAAGATGCTTTGTAGGATATCCTGGTTGATCTCCCACTCGTGGCAGGTTGATTTTAATCTGCTCAGTGTCCGCTTTGATATTCTGATCCCTTGGAAGATGTTCCGCTTTTAGGGAAATTCTGTGTTGAACAACCCATTCCCATATTTTTTGTGCTTCCTCAGACAGGGAGAGTGATCTTGTCCCTCCCTATTTTTTGAGATAATGCATGGCTGATGTGTTGTCTGTCCTGATACATATGGCCATGTCTGAACTGGGGTGGCAGAGTGGGCTAAAGAACGGTGATGGATTAAACCCAGATCTGTTGACTGGGTGTGAGTGTTTGATTGGTTCAGATGCTCCGTCCATCACCACCCCTTTTGTACCGCTTTGTTCGCCATAAGTTGGCAGGGTATGCTCAGACGTGAGTCCCTTGCTCACTTTGCCACTGGATTCAAGCAAGCCTGGCTGAAGACAGCTGTAATGCCAGAAACCAGTCCTAGGAAGCTTGTTTCCGGTGCAGGGAAGGCATGGCTTGGCGGTTCGGGCTGGACTGTTCCCATGAGGCACAGGGTCAGACTGATTTCCATATGGCCATGTCTGAATTGGGGTGGCAGAGTGAGCTAAAGAACGGTGATAGATTAAACCCAGATCTGTTGACTGGGTGTGAGTGTTTGATTGGTTCAGATGCTCCGTCCATCACCACCCCCTTTTGTACCGCTTTGTCCTGATTAGTACAGCTGATCCTTGCATCCTCTGCAGGAAAGTCAGCAATGCTAAGCCCACTGCTCTGAGCTCTAGCAAATTGATATGAAGATGTTGTTCTTGTTACTTCCAACGACCGCTGACCTGAAGGGCCTGAAGGAATGCTCCCCACCTTTTCAGGGATGCATCATTGGTAATCACCAGTGGAGCTGGTTCGGTAAGGAAGGAAAGACCTACTGAAATGTTTTGTTTTTGGGTCCACCACGCTACTGCTCGGACCACGGCCGGTATGATCTTCACCCTGTCGTCGAAGGATCCCTCTGCCTGACGCCATTGCTGATCCCGTTGTTCCTGTAAAGGGCGCATCTTCAATTGACGGAAAGGAACAAGGGAGATGCCAGAGGACATTGTTCCTAGCAGTGATTTGTAATGGCGTACTGAAAGATACTTTCATTTTGCAAACATCTGGGAAAGAGATATTAGCCCCAGTTGCCTCTCCATGGAGGGAAATGCCTTGTTTACTGTGGTGTCCAGAATTGTCCCCAAGAACGTTATGTTCCTTGAAGGTTGAAGGGATGACTTTTCCGTATTCAGAGTCAGACCCAGCTTGGCAAACAATTCCACGCATGCTGCTGTTGATGACTGAGCTGATGTCTGTGAAGGCGCTTTGACTAACCAGTCGTCCAGGTACGGAAACACCTGGTGTCTTTGTTTCCTTAGAAAAGCCGCCACTGGAGCCAGACATTTTGTAAAAATTCTTGGGGCTGGATTGAGGCCAAATGGCAGTACCTTGAACTGGTAATAGTCTCCGGCTACTGCAAACCGAAGATACTTGTTGAATAATCAATCAAATGAAGTAAAATTATGATGAATCTTTAATGGCAGCACGGTTAACATCTTCCTGCATCAGAGTCCAGCAACAACTGACTCTCAGCAATGTAACATAACAGTTCCACCAACATGTGGAATGTAGAGCACCATTAAATGAAAACATGTCGCATGCAATGGCATGCGACCATAATCACACTTCTTAAAGAGATAACACTGAAAATGAGAATATAACACATCTCCCTTTTTACAAAAGAAACAAAAACAACAAAAGAAATATGTACAACATTGAAAAGAAATATGTACAACATTACACTCAGTCAGAATATCTGTTGGGTAAACTGATAACACGTTTTGCATCTTTGACTCTATAAGCTACAGAGTCTTTTTTGTCAACAATTAGATTCTTGTCAGAGATACCACTGTGATCATTATAAGATTTGGAACATTTGGCCAATCTACCCATATTCCAAATTCTACCATCTTGAGTCATGACACTGTTAGTAAACACTTTTTTTATTTCAATGGGATCACTAAATTTATTAGACCCTTTGGCCAACAAACCTGGTTTAAGAATTCTAACCCATTCTCCCACCTGAAAGAATTGGTTTTTTTGCATTCCATTTCTTATCATATCATAATTTTGTTTTCAACTGCTTGTCTTCTACACGTTTGGCAACATCAGTAATATTCTCCTTATTATACACTGAAACATTGCTATATTTCTCATTTAACCACCATGGTAAAACATTGGAAGCCGGGTTGCGACCCTTGAATGGTTTAAAAGGACTCACCTCTGTAGTAGAGTGGGGCGTAATACGATAAATCCACAACCTCTCTCTTAATGCACTTACCCAATTTTTCCTACATCTGATAGATTTTACAATAAAATTCTTCAGCACCCGATTAAATCTTCCGACTTGCCCATTCTCATGTGGTTCGTATAAAGAGGTTAACCTGTGAACAACATTGCATTCTTTAAGAAATTCGGACATTTCCACAGACGTTAACTGCACACCGTTGAAGGACAACCTTCTCTAGTAAAAATTTCTTTAAAAAACCTAATGACTGCTTCGGTGGTAGCTTTAGGAACAAACTTAACTTCCGGCCACTTGGAGTGATAATCTATCATAACCAAAGCGTACCGTGAAAACTCTGGTAACATGTGGAAGGGCCCAGAAATGTCGAATGCAACCTTCTCCCACGGTTCAGATGGCCATTTTACCGTTTTAAGGGGTGGAGTAACAATCTTCAACATTCTATCACTAGATGCACAATCCTGACATTCTCTGACAATTCTATCAATAAATCTATCAACTCCAGGCCACCAAAAATACGACCTAACCAAACGCTTCATAGAAGATATGCCAGGATGAGTCTTATGTGCAACCTTAAGTATGACATCCTGCATCCCCTCCGGAGGAACACACTTACCAGACTTAAAAATAAAGCCAGATGCCAACTCCAATTCCTCTTCCACATTGTAGAATGGTAACAACTCTGCTCTAACCCTATCCTTACTTGGCCATCCTTCACTAATATAACTCTTGAGTTCTTCCCATTTAGTATATTTCTGTACACAATCCAACCGCAATGATTCTGAAATATCTTGAAATTTAACTTGTAAAACATCTTGAACAGTTACCACAAAATCCCCTTCATTTAACACACTAACTACATCTTGCCCACACGGAAGACGCGATAAACAATCTGCCGTAACATTCTTTTTCCCTGGAACATAAACGGTGACAAAATTATATTCCTGTAACCTTGAGGAAAGTCTGGCTATCCTAGCTGTAGAATTCCATCCACCACCAACAGATAATATATTAACTAACGGTTTGTGGTCTGTCCTAAGTGTAAACTTTGAACCCAATACATACAGTCTAAAATGCTCAATCGCCCAGACAGAAGCAAGAAGTTCCCTTTCTATTACAGCGTACTTTCTCTCACACTCATTGAGAGTTCTAGATGCAAATGCTACAATCCACTCATTACTACCTTCTCTCTGTGACAATACGCTACCTAAACCATACAAACTTGCATCTACCGTAATTATACATTCCTTGTTCATACGAAACGGTTTAAGTGTAGGTGAATGTATGATATCATTTTTGATTGTCTCAAAAGCTTGTTGTTGTGCATTAGACCAAATGTAAATGTATAGGCATTTATATAGCGCACTACTTACCCGGAGGGTCCCAAGGCGCTTCGACCGCTGCGAAACCCTTCCTGGCTTCCCTGAGAGATGGTCCCTTAATGGGTATCTCCAGGGTGAGACCAGGCATCCCCGGCGGTCTGGTGGGGCCGTTAGTGAAGATGAGGCAAGCTAATGCCCAGAGTTGCCGAGTGTGAACGCTGATCAGAGTGGGCACCAAGGCGAGAGAATTATCGAGTCCGCTGACCCTGGTCCAGAAACCTGCCGCGCCGGGAATCGAACCGTGGTCCTGGGCCGTCCTCTGCTCTCGGGTCTGCCGCCTCTAACCGGTGAGCCACACTACTTCACACTACCATATAAACTCTTACCCGTGCCTCAACAATTTTCTTAGAGGTTCCATCTTGGTGGCAAAATTTAAAACAAACTTGCTGTAATATTCACACATCCCTGCAAACGACAACAGCTGATCTTTATTCGTTGGAGCGGGAGCTTTAGTAATCGCATCTACATTCGATTTCTTAGGAATAACACCATCCCCTGATAGAGTATGTCCTAAATATTCAACTGACTCCTGGAACAATTTGCATTTATGTGCTTTCAACGTTAAACCATTTGACTCTAATCTTTTGCATGCTTCCTGTAAATGGGTCTCATATTCACTAACATCCTTTGAAAAAACAAAAATGTCGTCCTGAAAACATTTAACAAACATGTCTAGATCTCTGAAAATATGAAACATTGTTCTTTGAAAAACAGACGCCGCTGACGCAAGGCCAAACGGCATGCGCATGTATTGGAATAAACCTTGAGGTGTTATAAATGCTGTGAGTTTCCTAGATGCTTCTGTTAATTCAATTTGATGGTAGGCCGATCTTAAATCTAGGGTTGAAAATGTTTTTGCCCCCTCTAACATTGACACCAATTCAATAATATTAGGCAAAGGATGACAATCAATTACAATATTGGCATTCAATGCTCTTAAATCAACACACAGTTAATTTTTGATCCGGTTTTCTTACCAAAACTATGGGAGAAACCCATTCCGATGAGTCTATTGGTACAATGATTCCCTCATCAAGTAAATCTTTCAACATGCCCTTAAGTTCTTCCCTGATATTGATGGGAACACCTCTAAGTTTTTGTACTACTGGTGTATGATTTCTTTTGAGGACAATGCTATGTGAAAAGTTTTTAAGTTTACCTAACTTCTCACTAAAAACGGAATTGAAACATTTTACCAGATTACAACCTCTTTCAACGTTGGTAATGTTTAACAAACTAGATGGATCAATTACAGAAACAGTACCCATTAAACTTTCATCACAAAGAGAAATGGGATTTTTAGCACGTGGATTTAGCTGGATTCCTAATTTCCATTGATCGAACCATCCTAACACATTAACACCTTTGAGAGAAATGTACAATTTTATGTCAGCTTTCCTACTCTTAAACTGAATTACAACGTGAAAGAAACCAATTATATCAATTTTTGTACCAGAAAAGTTCTTTGCAACAATATCAGATTCTTTCATCTCATCTAACATTTCAGACCTAGCTAAAGTGTTACTGAAATATTGTTGTGTTATAATCGTCCATGGCGAACCCGAAGCCACCATAAGAGACAATTCACTTCCATATACCTTGAAAATGCAATTAGGTGATTTAAAATGTAGCATTGCTTGGTCATCAACAATGGATACTACAAAACCCTTATTTGCTTGTAAATCAATGTCATTCATCGATTAAGAGCAATACTAACATTTGGTTTAAATCTTTTTTCAAGTCTTGCTAAAGCCTCAGTGTAAACGTTCATGGAATCTCCTCCTCCTTCAGTTTGAGAAGTTATTTGGGGTAATAATCTAAAAATAACTTGGCCTTCAGAACCAAGACAATGCAAAAGAATGCTTTTCTTTCTCTCAGAACCCATTCTTTCACCATCAATAGCTCTAAGATATGTTATGAATTCCTTTCCACCTTGTCCAGGGCATGGGTGGATCACCCTTGACTTGCAAAAACTTCGCAGGAGGATCAAATTGCATTTTGACTAAAACTGTGTTATATAACACTAATAAATAAAAAAAATTAATGTCTTCAACTAGTTTGAAAATTAAATAAAACGAAGTAAAAATTCTTCCGTTTTTTTTATAATTCTTAAATTTTTCAAAGTCCTTTAAAAGAAATAATCACTTACTTTCAAGCGTTGAAGAATCTCTGTCATAAATAAATGGAATGACCCCTCAAAATCGGAGAAAACTACCATATCGCGTTACCATGGCAACCTGAATAACACCATCAAAATGGCTGCCATGCGCGTGAGGTAGTACGTGCGGACGTGTTGAAGCGCGTGACGTAGTACGTGCAGACGTGTTGAATGCCAGCGCGTGTAGACGTGTTGAACGCTATGCGTCATAGAAATCACAGCGCAAGCTAGCTCCGAAGAGAGTCATTCGAAATGGAATGAGAAGCAGGTATTTGTTTTTAAAATAAGAAATATCGTAAAAGTGTTTAAAAAAAAAAAGTAATTGTCAGAGAAAAATGAGAATTTCACGAAAGTATAGTGCAATTTAAAACAAATCAATCTCTGCACTAGAACAAAGTCCGGTTTAAGAAATTTGCAAATGTCAAAAATTAGTGAAGGAGGCTTAATAAAACACACGGAGAGTACAGCTGCAGGTGCAATCAGAGCACTATGAAATTTTAAAACTGCCGCAGGTACAATCAAAGTACATAAAAAGAATTAGAAAGTACATACCAAGCAATTTCCATGAAAATTGAATAAATAGGTTCAGCACCACTAAATCCCGTGCTGCTTAGTGGTGATTTCCCTCGTCGCCATATTTTGTTGAATAATCAATCAAATGAAGTAAAATTATGATGAATCTTTAATGGCAGCACGGTGAACATCTTACTGCATAAGAGTCCAGCAACAACTGACTCTCAGCAATGTAACATAACAGTTGCACCAACTTGTGGAATGTAGAGCACCATTAAATGAAAACATGTCGCATACAATGGCATGCGACCATAATCACACTTCTTAAAGAGATAACAATGAAAATGAGAATATAACAATACTGTCTGTGGGAAGGATGAATGGGGATGTGAAAATATGCATCCTGTAAGTCTAAGGTGGTCATATGAGCCCCTGGTTTTAAGAGTAGCAGAATGTCTTGGAGGGAAACCATCCGGAAAGATTGCTTTTTGAGATAAGTATTTATAGATCTCAGGTCCAGAACAGGACGCCATTGGAGAACATTCTTTCGAACTAGGAAAAAACAGGAATAAAACCTGCTTCCTCTCTGGGAGATCGGCACTGGTTCTATTGCTCCCTTTTGGAGCTTTGCCCGAATCTCTCGACAGATCGGATGTAGATGCTTGACCTCTTGGCGTGTTGAAGGAGTACAAGGGGGAATCTGAAGGAATTCTAGAGTATGTCCAAATTGTATTATATTAAGGACCCATCGGTCCGTAGTTATTTTTTGCCAATGATGAAGATGAGAAGCAATTTTTCCACCCAGGGGAACTTGTGGAGGGGAAGGAATACATGTAGCCGGATCCTGAAGGTTGTCATTGTCTTCTAGAATTTTCCTTTCCTTGACAACCTTCTCTTCCTCCAGGGGCAGATTTTGTATAGCCCCCTGCCTGTCGTTGACCATCCTGCTGACAGTATGGCTGAGAAGATGTCGAATAAGAGGGGTGTGAGACGTTGGCCTGATATATGATGCTCACTAGTTCTAGTGATCACCTTGTATCAGTCCAAACAACCCTTATGGTGATTGGTTGTAAGTCAACCTTATAGACCAGCTATCCTAATGGTAGCATGGACAGAGCAGTCTTAGGCTAAACTCTTTTGGTATGTGAAGCCAGCTGTTTTACCACATATAACCCCTTGATTACCAGATGAAAGGACACCACACAGGTTATTATGAAAATAAACAATATATTTATTACTAACAAACACCTCTGAACTCTTTATGAGATCAGAGGGCTAAGCACATAACAATACTCTTCAGAAAAATACAATAAGTCGCACAAATTACAATGGTGCCCTAGGGGCACGGCAAACAGTATACTAAGTAAATGGTATAAGTAGAACGATAGAAGAAATGAGGATGCCCAGAGGCTGTAGAATCGCTGGGGCTACACTACCCTAACCTTGGTCTCATCGAGCTCTGAGGTCTGGTTCCGGCAGGAAGGATGACAAAGTTAACCGATAGGACGCTTGATGGTGCCTGCTTGTGCAGGGTGGTCACTCCTTAGCCACAAGGGAGATTTCTTCAGTCTTCTGTGGAGCAGAACGTCAAAGTCCAGAGTTTCTTCTTGTAAAGTTGTTCAGGATAATCTAATTTGGAATGGGACCAGCTCCTACCTTTATTCTGCTAAAGGGGGCTCTACTAGCGACTAGGTCCCTCCCATGGGTGGGACCAGGAAGGGGGGTGGTTACACCCCCTATCCTTTGTCCGGTTTCGCGCCAGAGCTGGGGCTGGAGTGCCCCAGCAACTTGTTTGAACCGGGATATGCACAGGGACACCTTGTGTGCCCCAGGCATGCCTCATTCCTTTCAGCCCTGCCTATCTGGATACACAAAGTCCTGTCTGGGGTGGTGCTGGCACCTCCCCAGGCAGGAAACCCTTTGTCCAGGCCTCCCTCGCTGGAAGGACTCCCAGCAGCAGGAGGTCAGCCTTGTGTCTGTGGCAGCAGCATCCATTTTGTGATGCTGAGGCTCGGGTTAACTTTAACCGGGGTTACAGTTACATACATGTCTTATCCCTCTAGAAGGGTGGAATGCTACCCCCGTCGCCAGAACTGGCGAAGGGGTAGTATTCCAAAGCGTATGACACCTTACACAACATGTTTCGATAATGCTATGCCAAAGTTAGCAATAACCGCGAGGATTATAATACACTTAAGAGTATATGGTATAGCGTTATCATGGAACAGCTATAAGGACATGGTTCCGAAAGCTGCAGACAGGCTCAGCTCATGCTAGAGCACCATCTCGCATAATTCCAAGCACTCTGCCTTCAGGATTGATAAGGCCTGCCATAGGAGTGACTTATAGGAGTATATGTGTCCATTTTGGGGTTAGATATAGGTATACTATATCTACAGCAAAGAGTGATTACACCACCTTGCCCAGCTGTGTTACCATCCAGTTGTGTCTGTTTAGATGGCCAGCCAGGGGTGACATAATACATGCTGCAGCCCCTGGTAGGCCTTGGGTGCACTTATGCCCTGGGTACCTATGGTACACTGTACAAGGACTTACAAGAGTGACCCATTACCAATTGGTAAATGCACCTTTCAGTCAGTCAATTTTCTTTATTCGATTATTTAAAATCATAAAAGAGCAAGCATTTTACATAACATGGTTACAATACATTTCATTGAAGCACAAAACAATTTAACAAATCTAAAACATTCAATCAATAATATAAAAACAGATAGGCTGCCATGCAACATACATAAATATCTAAAAAAGCTAAAAAAGAAGGGTTTATTAAGCACAATTCATTTAGGAAATGAGGAAGAGAGGAAATTCATTTGTCAAGGATAAAGTGCCTGTGCCTTGTGCGGTGCTTATTATGACGTGCACCTGCAACCAGAAAACTAGCCACTGAGAAAGCTACATGTACATTGGGGAGGAGCTGCAAGAACAACAGGGCTGGTTTAACCTGGATGAAGCCCTGATGGCGTAAAATAGGGAGCAGATAACTTTTCCTAAACTCAGTGTAATGTCCGCAGAACATAATAAAGTGCATTGTGTCCTGTGTCGAGAAGTGATCACAGTCGCATGGATCGGCATCCTCGGGTCGCGACCAAGATTTGAAGTTACCCAGTACAAAATGAATTAGATCAAAGCGGAATCTCGTTAAGAGAAAGCGATGATAGGAATTTGTAGTAAAAAGGAGATAAGGTTCCATTCCTGGAGCTAAGGAGAGCGTGCAATGTTTCCTCACCATAATCTTTTTTAGCTCTACTTCTTCCCTTTCCATGGCGTATAAATTTGTCAGAGTGTTTTTGACTGATTTTATATCGCCATAAGTTATCCCCTCTGGAGAAGAGAAGAGCTCCGGACGACCTGCCAGGGTAAGCTGCATTTTAACGTATCTCAACCAGGGAATGTAGAGGGCTCTATCCAGGGCTAAACAATCTTTTAAGATGGTATGATTTAAAGTAAGCTCCTGATTGAGCCATGTTTTTAACCAGCCAATCACTGGGGCTAGTTTTAATAAGTCTGAGATATAGCCCACACCTAGCTCTGTATGTATTGCAAAGGTCGAAGTTGATTGGGGGACAGAGAGCAAGGATCTCAAAAATTTATTCTCTACAATCTGTATTTTAGCTGGGCTGGTATATCCCCAGATTACCGAGCCATACTGGGCAACTGACAAACACTTGGAGTTATAAACTTTAATGATGCTTTCCATGGGGCGAGCACCCAGCTTTTTGGCAAAACCCAGCAGCCCTGCGGCCGCTCTAGCGACAGCGCTGCTTTTGACCAAAAGCTGAGGGCCCCAAGTACCCCTATCGTCGAAAGTGACTCCTAGGTATGGGAAGGAGGAAACTCTCTTAACCTCCTTTCCTGCGCAGGAAAAAGTTAGTAACTTTCTTTTCCTTCCTGCGGGTCCAGCGATCATTACATGTGATTTGTCTGTGTTAATTTTCATGTCCAAAGATGACATAAAAGTCCCAAAGGATGCAAGAAGTTTATTTAGCGCGACTCCGGAGCGTGCCAGAAGAACAGCGTCATCCGCGTACAGGAGTACAGGAATCTTAGTCCCCCCTGCACGCGGAATATCGCTGTGGGCTGTTATCATTACTGCCTCTAGGTCATTGATATATAAAGTGAAGAGGAGGGGAGCAAGTATGCACCCTTGCCTAACCCCCCTCTCCGACTTAAAGTGACAAGTGCATCTACCTTCCCGAGTGACTCTGACTGAGGTCAAAAGGTCCTTGTGTAGCTCGGCCAGGTATTCGACCAGGGGGGGGTCGAGACCCATGGCCAAAAGGATCCGCCACAGCTTTGCCCTGTTGACCAGGTCAAAAGCCGATGACAGATCCATAAAGGCCATGTATAGAGATCCCTCCCTGCCGACTACATACTTATTTAAAATTAATTCTAAATTTAGGCACTGATCTAACGTTCCTCTCTTGGATCTAAAACCATATTGTGCATTAGATAAGATACCCCTACTTTCTAAAATAAGGGTCAGTCTTGATAATAGGACTCTGCCCATAATTTTTACACTCGAGTCAATAAGAGAAATTGGCCTATAGCAAGCCGGGTCTGTCCTCTGACCCTTCTTAAAAATTGGCACTATAGTTGAGTTTGCCCAGCTAGAGGGGAAAATAAATTCCCGTGTTGCATTAAAAACATTAGTTAAAATTTTCGAACTAAAATCAGGGGCACTCTTGAAAAAGTCTGCCGGAACCCCATCTGGGCCTGGTGCCTTTTTACAGAGTGTATCGTTGATAGCTTTTTTCACCTCTTCCTGAGTAAAAGGAGAGATGGGGTTTGGCGTTAGGGAAAGAGGAAGTACCCGTTCTATGCTCGTGTCATTGTGACGATAAATATTACTAAAATGTGTCACCCATTGCTCGTCTGGGATGGTACAATCCGCTCTTTGATGATCTAACCCTACAAAGTACGGGTGATTTATTACTGCCCAAAATTTAGCACTATCTTTCTGTGTCTCAGGCAGTAACAGGTTATTCCAAGCTTCATCTTTTATCTCGGATTTCCTCTTTCTAATAGCCAAATTATATTTTTTCCTTAGAGATGCTACCAATACTCTGTTTCTAGGTTTGTTTTTTAAGGCTTTAAGTAGAATTGAATGAGCCTTAGAACAGTTTGTATCGAACCATTTGGGGCCCATTGTCTTATTGCATTTAACCTTCACAGTCAGATCTAGATTGACTTGTTGACAAATAGTGCTAAAGGCCTCAACCAGAGTAGTGCTAGAATTTTTGTTGTCTAGACATATGGCAACTTCACCTTCTACCTTGGCCAGTGTATCTTGTAAGAAGGTTATAGGGGTAACTTTGTCCCATTTAAGCCTTCGATTTTGGTCTCTCAGCGCAAGGTCTGTTGCGCAGAAATTATCAGACGTTCTATTACCCAAAGCTCCCTGTGCTAAAACCTCTAAAATCACAGGATTGTGATCGCTAAAAACAGAGATTAAAACTTTGCAAACAAATACATCAGATAAAAGTCTAAGAGATACAAAAATATAATCAATGATTGTGCCTCGGTCCTTGCCCTCATAAGTCGGTAACCGTGAGTCATTTGAGCAAGTATAAAATTCATAGAGGTTGAAGGTAGCCAAAAACAGTTCCAGAGCCTCGCCACTAGGTGTGTGTTCAAAGTGCGGCGTGGAAGAATATAGAAAAGATTCCTCTGTTTCTCTTTGGCAACCCGCCTGGCAAGGATGAATATTAAAATCTCCCATGAGGATCACCTCGTACCCATAAGAACTATTTGTATCGTAAGTCGATAGGAGGTCCTCTAGGGATGCTAAATGCTCGGTAGGAAATTGACTGGCTGGGGAATTATAAAAATTGATGAGTAAAATAGGATGGGAGTTTGATGAGCTCAATTCCACCATTAAACAATTTTTAGTGTTAGACTTAATATGCCTCGCTTTTCCTTTTACATCAAGTGAAATATATAAAGCCAACCCACCCCTTGCTCTTCCTGCTTTACTGGGTTCTGCAGGTACGTAAAAAAGTGAATAGCCATCTATAGGCAGACACACTGATGATTCCCAAGTTTCCTGGAATGCAAGGATATCATAGTTTCTAATTAGGTCCAGCCAGTTCTTATCTTTAAATTTAGCTCTAAGCCCAGCGATGTTCCAGCTCATAATTCTTCGAACCTCAGCACTTACTGAAGAATGAGCCAAAGGGCCAGGAGCTGGCTGTAAACCTTCTGAGTTATTTTCTTCTCCGGGTGGCAAAAGTCAATCATTTTGGTCCATGAATGAAAGAGGCGCAAAACGATTAAAAAGTTCAAGTGGCTGAATGACAGGGTTAAACGTTGGAGGTTGATGACGGTGAGCTGAGGCGTTGTTCCTTAGGTCTTGCCCCCATCTAAAGTGAGACTCCCAGTTGGTATCCCACCCTGGGGCGGGAGTCCTTGGAAAAGAGACATTCTGCTGCTCTCCATAAAAAAATTTCAAAGTAAGTGGAACCACAGTGCCTCTTCTTCGTTGGGGAGGAAAAATATTTGTAAGAATATTGGGAAGAACGTCTGGGTTAGAGAAGCTCACTGCCACACAATCCCCTTTAAATTTTTTTGGCCGGTTTCCCAGCCAAGGAACCCTGGTTGCAGATTTAATCACACTTGCAAGATGGTGTTTCCCACCTGGTGCTAGTCGCATATTGGTAGTTAACCAGTGTAGGGCTTTGCTGCAGAGTGAAGTTGAAGTTTCAGCTATGCCCCCTTCTAAGGGGGGTACGTTTGCGAGGACCAAAACCACGGGTGTGGCCTCAACAATAAATTGCAAGGGGTCCGTGGGATGAGTTTGAGGTTGCACTTGTATTTGCGCGGGAGGAATGTTAAGCGAAGGAGTTGGGTCTGATGTGGAGCATGCTGGTATGGAGCCCTCAAATGCTACTGATAGTGTTTGTTGCGTTGGATTTGGCCCAAGCAGTTCCATTTCATCTCCAACATCCTTATTACTTCCAGCTTCAGCTCCTCTAGGATTATTATCCAGATTAGTAATTAGCGTAGTACATTTCTCAATACCACTTGCAACTGTATTTTGAAGTGCGCCCAACTTCTTGACCTCTGCTTGCAGTTTATCGATCTTGGATATGAGAGGTTTGACAATGATATTGATTTTCATCTCAATGAGATCAGCGATTTTATCAAGGAGGGCTTCCTCGGAGGAACAAAAAGGGTGTTCCTCAACAAGAGTCATTTGTTTATGCTTTGGAGTGGTAGCCCTCTTCCGCTTAGTCCCTGAGCGTAAACCCCCCCGCTTGGAAGGATTCTTTGTGCATTGACGTTTAGGTCTACCAGCGTGTCCTATAAGGGATTGATCTAGGACGGAGACCTGTGATTGTGTATCCTGCTCTGGGTCTTGATCAATGTCAGTGTCTATGATAACATCGGTAGGCAAGCCTTCAAGAGCCGGAATTGCATTCTCCGGTGATCCCGGTATAACTTGGGGTGTAAAATCAGCTGTAGAGTCTACAGTATGAATGTCCTGAGTTAATGTACCATCGAGCAGGATTGAAGCGGATGTAGGTGGTGATGGGCATAGCAAGTCAGGTGATAGGCTCAGCCCCAATGACTCCCTCCTTTGCATGTTTATTTTCTGTACAGTCTGGACCATGTAATTGTTTATCTTATTTTGTTGCACTGCTACAGGTTTTTTAGACATTGCTCAGACTGTATAATATATGTACGTGACTTACTTGAGGGACAAACGATGTCTTCACACTTGCGGAGTTTCTGGCCCTGCCCCTGCCTCCTCCTGCCGATGAGGGCCGTAGAGGGCCCGCCCTTTGCCCGGGCTTAGCCCCGGGCGCTCCCGCGCGCGACTCGCGGGGGCGAGGGGCGTTCCGTTCTTTCAAGCGCCTCCGGGCGCTCGTGCGGCGTCACTTCCGCCGCCGGGGCACCTGGGTGTTGTGGTCTGGATGGTCGGTGGAGCGCTATGGATGTCAGCGCTGCTATCGCTGGCCGTTTCCCTCACGGCGTCCTTCAGGTGCTGGAGCGCTGGTAAGGCAAGCTGTGTGCTGACCTAGCTGGCCGTTCACCTCACGGCTTTTGGAAGTGTCCCACAGGAGCTCCGGGCGCTCCGTTCTTTCAAGCGCCTCCGGGCGCTCGTGCGGCGTCACTTCCGCCGCCGGGGCACCTGGGTGTTGTGGTCTGGATGGTCGGTGGAGCGCTATGGATGTCAGCGCTGCTATCGCTGGCCGTTTCCCTCACGGCGTCCTTCAGGTGCTGGAGCGCTGGTAAGGCAAGCTGTGTGCTGACCTAGCTGGCCGTTCACCTCACGGCTTTTGGAAGTGTCCCACAGGAGCTCCGGGCGCTCCGTTCTTTCAAACGCCTCCGGGCGCTCGTGCGGCGTCACTTCCGCCGCCGGGGCACCTGGGTGTTGTGGTCTGGATGGTCGGTGGAGCGCTATGGATGTCAGCGCTGCTATCGCTGGCCGTTTCCCTCACGGCGTCCTTCAGGTGCTGGAGCGCTGGTAAGGCAAGCTGTGTGCTGACCTAGCTGGCCGTTCACCTCACGGCTTTTGGAAGTGTCCCCTAAATGCACCTAAAGTACATGAGTGTCAATTTAGAGAGAGAACAGCTAGGCTGTGGGTCTGATTAGCAGGCCCACAGCCAGGGAAAGTCGTAAACCAGTGAAGCAAAAAGCAAAAATCTGGGGTGACCATAGGATTGCAGACCCTACTCTCCTACAAGGGGTATCTGTGCTGTTGGTATCCTCCTCTATATGATGCTTGGCCTCTACCTCTGGCCCCCTGATAAGGCACCTTATGGTATCATAATGTTCCTAGGGCTTTTGCGGTGTCCGTATCCTTCTTGATACTTTGAAGCACATCATCCACATGTTTCTCAAACAAGTCTTCCCCATCGAAGGGAAGATCCAGAATCTTATTTTGGACCTCTGGTCTAAAAGCTGTAGCTCTCGAACATCCCTGACGGCGTAGCACAGCCGCTCCTCCAAGCGATCTGAAGGCCATGGTCACTATATCCATTGCGCAATCAATGACTTCAGCCAAAGCCCCTTCTCCCTCTTGAAGGATCTTTTTGACCTCTTGTCTACTATCCTCAGGGATGGGGTCTATGTTCGGTGTCAGGTCACACCACATTTGCCTATCGTATCTGCCCACAATGGCAAGGGTATTAGCAGCTTTAACTAGAAGAGCAGACATGAACAAAAACCTTTATCCTGCATTATCCAAATGCCTACCCTCTCTGTTGGGAGGCATTGTAATAGGAGATGACCGGTTCTTTGATTTCTGGTGTGCCGCTTGGGATATAACAGAATCCGGTTTGGGATGGCCTACTAAACAAGTTGGAGCATCTAAAGGAGCTTTATACTTCTTTTCCAGTCTGGAGAGCACAGGTGGGATTGTCGCCGGTGTCTTAATGACCTTCAAGCCTTCTTCCCACACATGGCTAACGATCGGAATAGCCCGAACTGACTTCCGGCATGATTCTTTAAAATCATACAAGAAACACTCAGTTTGTGTCATTGACAACGGAAGCTCAAACCTCTTTGCAGCTCTCGCCATCAAATTATGAAACCCGCCAATGTCTTCCGGGGAAGAATCAATAGGTACTGGTGAGGGAGACGAATGCGATAGAATGAGGTAATCATCCCATTCCTTGTTAAGGTCTGTTATCTCTCCCTCCTCTTGGTCATCATCCATAGTGATAGGATCCTGTTGATGCACTGGTTGTGGTGACCGAGGTGAAGGCTCTGGCAGTAACTCCCTGCTTCTAATTGGAGTAGTAGGAATGGAGCATGGGTGCGGAGCAGGTAATGGTATTTCTTGAGAGGCTGGAGTTGGTTGAAACCTCTTTCTATAGTCCGCCAGCATAAACTGCAGATCCATCATTAAGGAAGATGGCATGCCAACCATCTCTTCCTGGTAGCGCTTTCAATAATTTTGCTGGGGCGGATATTGATGCTCTCCGTATCCCTCCTCAAAATCATCCGCTTGGCACTTTACATGTAACTGCGAGGGGCTACTGCCGTAGCCAAAAGGGTCCTTCATACTCTTCTTCTTTTGAATCCTGCTCAGCTAGCAGGTGTGATGGCACAAGAGGAGTAATCTTGCTTGGGGAGGTGATTTCTGGCGTAATCCTCCTCTTCCTGGTAACTTCCAGCTTTTCTGGTGTTTTTTCCCTCGTCGACGAGCCCGTCGACGAGATCATCGTCGAGATCGCCGACGACACAATCATCGCCGATGCAGCTGTCGACACCAACCGTACTCCTTTATCCGTCGTCAACGACATACTCACAGTCGACGATCCCATCGTCATCATTGACGACCTCGTCGTCAAAACTGTCGTCGTTACTGTAGAAGTCGTCGTCGATGTTATCAGCGTAAAAATCATCGTCGACAATGACGCCATCGACGAAGAGCCAACTGTCGAGGCAATGAAGGCTTCTTAGACATTAACTTTACCTCAATCTTCGTCGTTGACGATGAAGATTTTTTCGTCAACGATTACGTAGACAATGCAGGTTTTGTAGATTTTACCTCAAGAGGCATAGATGACAGCTTCCTAAAGGATTGCTTGACTTGAGGGGGTGATTTTGACAGCTCAGAACTCATCTTTTTTGGTGGTTTTTCCCCGAAGCATGTCCCTTACTCTCCTTTTCTTTAGGCTGAGGAGATTTTTAGGGATTGCACCCAGAAGACCTTTGAGTGGTCTTTTTTTTTGGGGGGAAAACCTTTATTGATACTTCAACCAGTTACAAGTATGGGCCTACAACCACCAGGGTTGGCCGCTAATCAATATCATTTCAATCAAGCAATTAGAACCAGACTCGGCCTTCCGGGAGGCGAATACAGCACGACTTCAAGTAAAACTGGCAGTATAGCATACTATACGAATAGCAGGATAATAAAGGTTCCATTTTATAATATAAGATAGAAGGATCAGGTGCCATACAATATCACAAAGGTGCATAAAGGGCGGGCAAAACAGTAGGAAGTCCACAGTTAGGTCGATATCATTCAAAACAGTGGCGCTGAGGTATACGATTCAGGATCAACAAGCATACAATTAATTTCGCACCAGTAGAGCGCCCGGCCGATGGTACTGAAGTGCCGTGAAATTATAGACACAGATAAAAAGTCGACATTGACAAAGGGATAGACCCACTACGCTGACCCGAAAAAGAAGAAACAAAAGAAAAGACGAAGAAAGATAAGAAGAAAAAAGGCCATAGAAACAAATAGTAAAAACAAAATTCCCCCCCTCCAACCTCCCACCCTGCACTCCTGCAGATGACTACGGCCTACCCCCCTAGCAGCGTGCCTGTCCCCCCGTAAATGAACCCGAAATATAGAAGAACAAAGGGAAAAAAAGAAAACGGAAAGAAAGAAGGGACTAAAACCTTGCCCAAAAAGGGGAAATGAAGGAGGGCTGTGTCATACGCATTCCCGGACTCTCCCCCCCGTCTTAACGAAGAATCCCCCGCAATGTTAACACAATCAAGCGGACCACAATAAAACAGTACATCAGAGGAAACCAGAAATCCCGCCCCGGACTCCGATAACCAAATAAAGCAGTCCCGTTACCGATAAATCAATATTGTGAAACCTCCAACAACAGTCTCAGCCTTGGCCCCGTCGATCAATTTTGCTGATCCCCTCCGATAAAGAGCGCCCCACCGTAAAATTGTCAAAGGTCAAACAGAAGTTTTCGAGACATAGTCTATTAGTCGAAGAAAGGATGGCAAGTCCCAAAGTAGACGCTCGAGTCCAACGATGCCCCTTCCCGACTCTAAGACCAGGCACTGGGAAGGGGGTGCGACACAGTCCCACACAGATCACAATTACGAGCAAACGTCTCCAAATCGGGAAAAGCAGTGAAATGTTCCGCCAATTGCAGTTCCAAAGATTCCGACTTTGTAGGTGCATCGCCAATCTCCACATGTTCGAACCGTTCCACTTCTGTAGGGGCATAGAAAGCTCCAAGCACCGGGTCAAATGGCATCGCTGGGGTAGCAATAGGGAAAGGAACAGGCCACCGGGTCTCAGGCAGCAAGACAGAGTCCGGTCCCGATCCTCTAAGTCTGTCCACCGCCAACATCAGATTCCAGGCCTGGGTCTTCATAGTCGCCTGAAGTGGCTCAAGGGCCGCCATCACTGACCGCAATGACGGGCCGCACTGGACCCGCTCCGCCGGGTTTCGCATAGCATCAAGCATATTGACCCCCACGGAGAGGCGCCTTCCCCGGGGTAAGATTAGGCGGAGCAGGAATGAACTGTGAGGGACCGATCGTCAGTAGGCGTTAGTGCGCACCAAGTCTCCGATCCAATGGCACCGGAGCTACGAACGCCAGGCCCCCGGGTCTCTGACCCCCACACACACCACCTCGGGCATCACTCGTCTCCGCACCTACGGTACAGTTCCAGGCAGCAGATCGGCAGCAAATCAAGCATAAAGATGTCGGAAGTTCAGTGGACCGGACCCTGCCGCTCTCTCCGGTCCGCTGTTGTTCAACTAGGACCCGGCTAGACCAAAACTTGAGACCCCGGCTTCCAGACTGGGCTAGGCCTCAAATTAAACCTCGACATAACTCCACTCCACCATGTCGGAAAATCCTCGGGATTGCGCCATCAGTTCGCAGAGTAGTTCATGCACCCGGGTATGGGGCGAGAAACCAGGATATATGACAGGATCTTCGAGCGAGAGACGGGTTCAGCGGAGCCGGGAAGCTATGCGGCCATCTTGCTTGCTGTCGTAGCTCCTCCTCCCTTGAGTGGTCTTTTTGATGGCCTTCTCAGGACGTTCCTCTGAGCAATGAGTTGGAGGTCTTCTTCTTTTCTGAGATCTCCTAGATGTAGAGGAGGATGTCTCATCACTGTCACTGGACATAACCACCTTCCTTGCCTTTAGCTTTTAAAGCCAAATCAAAAGGCGCCCTTCACGATCCCTCAGGGTTTTACTTGAAAAGGTACGACATACATTACAGTCTTTAGCTTGATGGTCCTGATAAAGACAGTAAATAAAATCTGCATGAGGGTCATCAGTGTAGAGCCTCTTCTTGGAACAGGTGGCATAGGCTCTAAATAAACCTTTTTTCTCTCTTCCAGGCATTTTCAGAAGAATGAACTAGTAGGTAGCAATGAAGAATATATATTCAGATGAAATTCACAGAACAAAGTTCTCAAAAGCAAGTAGTAGAGTAGATTTTGAGCAGAGCTCAAAGGAGACTCCCTAGCACAACGTGCGGTGGAAAATCTGAGGGGCAAAAGGTTCTCTCAGCAGCGTTCTAGAGGGTGAGAGGTTCGGATTTGTTCAGGGACGATTTTGGTCTCTTTCACATAATGAAGGTTATGGGTTGCAAAAGGGAAATTGGCCTAGGCCTCTTCTCAGTCTATCTAAGCATTGCTTTTTTATATACCAAAGACTCTCGTCTCAACAACGGGGAATGATTCAGACATGTGAATCTATGAAAGCTCCAATACTGGAGTAACAAGCATTAGTTGCACAACTTAATTCTATTTAAAACATTCTCCATAAAATATCCAGCAATCCCAAAGAAAGATGTAAATATAATTGTCTGGGTCAGCCCAAGAAGCACCTTAGAGAGTTCTATGTATAAGCTATTTAATATTTGAATGCAGTGTCACTATGCTTCGTTTTTTTATGGCTTTTTTGGACTTGGTTTTCTAATCTTTGCTGTCTCGCACTCTCTGAGATGCCTTCGTCTCATCTTTCCATGGAGACTTCCAATCTTTTGTTTTGGCATTCAACTCTGCTTCAGACTATTTCTAACTCAGAGTCCAAAGAAAGGGCCAGGGGCACCATGGGAAGATTATGCTTTAGCTTTAAGATGGCTAATCAGAGGCTGCATTGTGATACATGGTGAAGAATTGATTCCTTTTAACTTTGCCCACTGAAAGCCACAAAGAGATTGCCATCTAAGGAAAGCGCTCCTGTTCTACGCATTTAGAGGCCAAGAGCCCTACTAGAGTCATATCTGTGGATGCTCACTCCCCAGTAGAGCTGTGAAGAGCTGGGAATAAAGGTGGAAAAGTAGCGACTTTTAACTTATAGAATTCTGGGCTTCATTCACAGGATACTTTATTCTTCGAGAACAAAATAACCTAACCCTTAGCAAAGGGAACAACCGCCAGGAAGACTGTTATCCATGTCAGTAACTTCAAGGGAAAAGTGAACAAAAATGCATGGAACAAAGGTAAGCATGAGCGTGAAATCCGTTACGCTCGCGGATTTTGCGGATTTTCGGGAAATCCGCGAATTTTGCGGATTTCCCGCAATATCCGCAAAAAAAAATCCGCGAACGTAACGGGTTCAAAAGTTGAACCCACACTCATTTAACTATTTTACAATGGCGCCAGCAAGCTGCCAGCGCCGTTGTAAAATAGTTACAAAGTTAGCTTGCACAGGAACCACTAGATAAAACGAAGCAGGTGCTTCCTGTGCAAGCTAACTTTGTAACTATTTTACAACGGCGCTGGCAGCTTGCTGGCGCCATTGTAAAATAGTTACAGGGCAGCACAGCCTTACAGGTCACTCAAGGGACCCCTGCGCCCTTCAGGGCGATTGCATAGTAACACACACATGGTCGCTCGAACTAGTTAATGCTCAAATTCAGTGACTCATTCATTAGCCCAAAAACAATCATGTGTCTCTTCCCAAATGTACCGCGGAAAATCAGCTGTGATGCTGGATAGAGGCCTTTGCATCCTTGACTTTCACGAGCGCAATACCCGTGCTGTTCCTGTGACCAGGAGCTTCTTTTTCTTCATCTGCTGAACCGATCTTTCTCTGACCTTTTATACATACAAGAGGCATGTGAACTCGCATGGAAGCACCACCCCCCCCCCCCCCCCCCCCCCCCCACCACAAAATCCGCAAATCATGGTCGCTCGAACTAGTTAATGCTCAAATTCAGTGACTCATTCATTAGACCAAAAACAATCATGAGCGTCTTCGAGGCTGGACAGGTGTGCCTCTTCCCAAATCTACAGTGGAAAATCAGCTGTGATGCTGGGTAGAGGCCTTTGCATCCTTGACTTTCATGAGCGCAATCCCCGTGCTGTTCCTGTGACCAGGAGCTTCTTTCTCTTCGTGTTCGCACGGGTTGCTGCAAGTTCGCACGCGTTTTGTACAATTTCGCAATTTGCGAAATTGTACAAAACCCTCGCGAACTTGCAGAAACCCGTGCGAACATAAAAAAAAAATCCGCAAATTCGCGAGAATTCGCGGATTTTGCGGATTGCGAGTTCGCAAATCCGCAAAATCCGCGAACGCGAGATCCGCAAAATTCGCCCATGCTTAAACAAAGGGAACATTTAGGCTCTGATGTGGAACCTTTAAGAGATCTTAAAATAACATGAGGGACTTTGTACTCCTGCAGGAAGTGGCAGCTAACTTGGGTGGCTTCTACTACTTCCTTCTAACCTGGTAGGCAAAGCCTAGCATACCGGCATTCGATTGTCTGCTTTATACTCTGCTACTGTCTCTTGGCCCTTATTTTAACAAAGCAGTATTTCATGAGGAGCCAATGTGTACGCAAAACCCTTGGTAACTCTAATATGGTCCTTGAACTAACACTTATAAGTGAGGCTAACGATACTCAGCTGCTGGCTAGACTAGTTTTTTTAATTCGTTTTCAAATTAACAAGTGGCTGTATCACATAGGTAGGCAAAAACCTACATCAAATTTTTATATTAAAGATTTTCACCCAAACATCACCACAACATTTTCGTATCACAGTATACTTAAATATAACAATTATGAGGTAATCCCAAAGAAAAAGTGAACTTCACAAGTGAGTAAGTACATTCAGTACAGATTGACGAAGGTCCACTATTTTTAGTCATTACATGCCAGGAATGATGCTGTATCGTCTGATCAGAGGACCCTTCCACCTAGCTTATGTATGTCCTTTGCGAAACTGTCGTAATATTACCAATCACATTCATTCATACATCCACAAATGAGGTTCAGCAGCAGTAACAAGTGAGATATTCAGTATGACATAACAGTAGTTAATCTCCCCTGAGTCGTGAAAGACAAGATGCGCAGGATGGTCTATTCTGCTTATTGTCACTACTAGAAAGGGATAGGACCAGTTCATCCCTCTGTCAGTCTATCGGTTGTTTCCTCAACCCCTTCTTTTTCCTGCTGCGTTGTGAGTGCCAAGGCTATCTGCTTCTACCCAATAAATCACAGCATTTTCCACTTCCTCAGCAGTAGAGGGACATGGGCTTTATGAGTAATGGCTCTCTTAGCTAATAGTAAAGCCAAAAAAATTAATTTCCTCATGGCTTTATTCCCAAATCCAGCCATACCGATAACATTAAGGATATAAATACGAGGTTGACACCACGCAAGATAGAGACATCAAAAGAACGCCGAGAATTAATTTTATGAAAATAGAGGTAGTTAAACCTCTGAGGGTATTACCATGAGCAGCCAACATTGGCAGAAAAACGTAAACAAACCAGCACAGTTGCATAAATAAAATTGAGCACAATAACATTAACGAACCGAAACAAACAACTGGAGAAGTTAGAGTTTATGAAATAGGGTTAGGGCGAGTTTAGAACTAAGGACCCTAAGAATTTAACACATTACAAAATGGTGGTGTGGTTGACTTCAGTAATGGGTATACATACACCATGGGATAAGAATACAAACACAGGTGTCAGTAGTTAACCAATTAAGAACAGTATTTAAACTTAACAACGGAAGGTGAGTAAATCACTTCCAAACAACCGGGCTAGGAGGAGGACGCCGTGCAGTTCAGCTACCAGCAACAAGTAAGCAGAATAGGGGGAACCTTTGACTATACTCTAAATCCTGACAGTCTATAGGCATAGACTATGCTGCCTAGATTATTAAAATATAAAACTCTATTCTCTTTATTTAGAGCGAACAGCCAAAAAAGTTTTTAATAAACTACAACAAAGGGAACCCTTGACTGTATGAAGATAAAAACAAAGTAAATTTCCTCTCACCACAAAGGTAAGACCCTGTCTAAATCTAGGTGATTCAAAAGAAAAACATTGACTAAAATTAATAGACATCATTATTCCATAGATACAATGATGAATGGAACAGCGTAAGGTAGCTCCCAGAGGCGTCCTCTTAACTACGAAGTAAATAAGAAGATAGGACCGGTAAGCCTTACTTTTCTAAAAACAACTCATTGTGAGCCAACCTGAGACATAGGGGATATCTAAAAAATAAACTTAAAACATAGCCTTTTTGAAACCATAGTCAAGACATGCATGGTCAGAAGTCCGATGCGGCCATTAATATGCGATAACTGGGTAGCATGCTGCTAACCTTTTGTAGGGTCGATGTAGAACTAAATGAAACTGTAAAAAAACCTCATGGAATATATAATAAAGATTAGTAAATCGTGTAATTAGCAAAGATACAAACCACTTTTATAACAAACATGTATCCTCTCAATAGGATTGAAGTTGGTCCATTTTCTTCCAAAACCGAGTGAAGTTTGGATAAAATCTACATATAAGGTAAAGATATGTGAGATGGCTTATCAAAAATCTATGTATAGGCAACAGGGTAACCTAAAACAAGGTGCATTTCCCCTCTTTAGAACAAAAGGCTGAAAGAAATATGAGCGGATGTAATACGTGCTCAAAAATATCTAAACAAACAGGACCAGGAAAGAACTAACCTGGGTAAGCTAATTTCAACCAAAATTTGACAATAGGTGGGACATTCAAGTAAAATAGAATTGAAAAACCTGTTCCCCTTGTTTTGTTAAATTTCCCAAAAGAAAGAGTTCATTTGGTCCTAGGAAATAGTATAAAGACACCATGGTCCATCAATGAACCACTAAGCCTAGTATACCTTTGCCCTCAATGTCTTTAAAGATGAGACAATGAGACTGTATAACAGCAAAGAACCAGCAAGTCTGTCATACTCTTGTCCTAAGTATATTTAAGGATGAGGTTAGGTAGGAACATACCACCACAAAAAATAAAATCTAGGATTGTATAGTGTTCAGGGTTACCAAATATTAGGTATGCAAGTCATAATGTTTTAGCTATCTATGTGCAAGTATTGTAAAAAATTTGGGCCTAACAATATGTATTATGATATGCTTTTTATAGATATTATTAAGCTGTGAACGAGTCCTTGAAGAAGGTGCAGGATATAAAAGAGGCACCGAAACGCCGCGTCGACAATTTCGTTCCCATTTTTATTCATTTAACAATTATATTTGTGTAATGTCTGTATGAACTATTGCTAGGTTAGCAATTTTTTTAAAACAGTGTGTTTTTGGAAATTCTGAAATTTATGAATAATTTGCGTATATGATTTTAATTGCAAAAATATGTTATAATCTAACTTTAAATAAATAGAAAAGCTTTCTTAATGATTGTTTCATGTCTTTTTAAATTATTGTTTTTTTAAAAATTACTGTTCTATGTTCTTCATGGTACTGTTAGGCCTTACATATACTCATTTGTAAATTTGGTAACCTTTGCAACATAAAAATCCCCAACATTGATGTATATGTCCCCTTTGGGATCCTAATACCATCAATGACTCATTGAACTCAGGAGAAGGAACTCTGTTTTTTATAAGTTTATTCCCAATAGGCCTAATAACCATCCCTCGATGTGGAATGGATCCACACGTTCTGTGATATCAGGGAATACCTCCGTGACTCTACCTAAAATGTACACATTTCAAAGCAATCCTACTTCATTTGCCTAAAACCCGCATTTGAGTCATGATATCGTGGGCACTACGAGGAGGCGCAGAGTTACAGTGTACTGTTCATGTGTAGAATTAGGTAGACCCTGTGTAGTTTGTGTATTTAAACCAAACTTTGCTGGAGACCTTGTTAGTAGTATTGGCATTTTGCCATTCCTTATCACAAAAAAAAACTTTTGATCGCAGACTCGCAAGTTATCAGGAAAGTACAGTTGTCCTGTCTATTAAACACATTAAGTATATCAAGTATTGACACTTGTACATGAACCATAGGTACTTCAAGAACACATTCCTTTCGGTACGCACACATTTCCAGACAGGCTAGCTCTCTCCTTGATCACAGGGAAGTAAAAAACATCATATACGGCATATTGCCAACACTTGGAAGCAAGAAAGAGGGATGTTTAAAAAAAATAACAATGTGAGGAATTTATTTGGCTTGCATTGATTTGGAGAAACTTATAGGGAGGAGACAGCAAAAAATAAAGCTGTATGTGGTTTAAAGAAATCGTGAGTCACCCTGCTGAGACTGGTGTGTTGGCATGTATGACATGGGGAGAAATGGAAGTGCATGTAAATATTCTTCAAGCACAGAAGCACTTTGGCAATGGTGCATAGGAGTGCTATCTAGCCCTGTAAGTGGGATGAAATAGTTTGAGAGGATACTCTAAAAAATGGCATGGGCAAAGAAGTGTAACTAGGAATATTTTATTAGAGGCGCGGCCTTAGTAATATGAAACACTCTGCTATATGATTATAATACCTTAATCAGCTTCATGCCAATTATTTTCAGGGAGAAAAATGCAAGTACTCCAGAGACCGGACTGATTTAAAATATGTGAGAACTTTTTATAAAACTCAGATGAGATGCTGTCTTCCCCACTAGCGTTTCCACTAGCCATAGACTTCACCGCTACTGCCACTTCTTCTAATGTAAATGGTGTCATTACGACACAAGCGTATCCTGGGTCTAGCCTTGGGACAGAGATAGTATCTATAAACTTTCTTAGCTGGTCCACATCCACTCCCTGCTCAGAGCCATATATTTTCTTCTAATATTGTCTGAACAAGTCTTGTATGGTTTTAGCATCTCTGGTACGCATATTCGTCTCACTTTCGTACAGGGATTTAATCGTGTTTAGTGTCTCTTTTTGCTTGCCTGACAGGCTAGGAACCTCCCAGCGTATTCGCTTTCCTCATAAAGTTTTTTAATACAGGAATTACTTGAGAGGTAAATCTGCTCATAGTAATAATCCTGCATCTTCTGCTTGGCCTTTGTAAATACCTGTATATTCATGGGAGATTTATTGTTCATATACTTTCCAGATGTCTGCTTTAGCCGTGGCTCGAGGGCTTCCCATATCTCTTTATAGCCCCTTTTATTAACTATTTCTCGGCTAAAATATCTGTGCTCTGATAGTAACTTTGAAGGCATCCCATACCATTTCTGCTGGGGCAGTTCCTACATTAAGCTCAATATCGACATATTTCAGATTTAATATAGCCTTATAGCCCGCCGTAGCGGGCTATACCGGCTATTAAAGGCCCGCTGAATCGTTAAAGGCCCGAGCCAAAGGCGAGGGACTTTAACGAGACAGCAGAACTTTAATTGCCGGTATAGCCCTGATATGAAGGGCTATAAGGCTATTAGAACATTCTGCCACTAGAGGGCAGAATGTTCTAACAAATTAAACAAAGGGTTCTCGAAGCTCGAGGGGATATAAATCCCCCAGAACTTCGAGAAGCCTTTGTAGAACATTGGAATGTTGCTCTGCGGGCCTTTACCGGCCCGTAGAAGCAGGGAGCACTCCATTGTCTGCAATGGAGCTCCCAACATTCCAATGTTCTAATATCGAATACCCAAGACTCATCGTCCAGCTTTAACTATCATCTATGTGTTAATCAGCTTTTCCTAATGCCAGAATTATTCATTTCGATCAACGAATGGTCGGAGAAAGCATTTGGTAAACAGCAATATTTTAAAGAGGCTATACTCTGAAGATTCACAAAAAATGAGACCAGCAGTGTGGGGACCAACGTCGAACTAGTACGTCTAACTGAATATCTTGAAAACTCATAAGCTCTACTTTTAGTGGCACCACTACATAGAAGCCACAACTATTAAACATCCAGCAAAACATTTGAAAAGGAGAGTCTACTATGTTCATCTATTTCCAGCCAAGATTCAAGCAATTAAAGTTCAGAAACATATCCAATATGAAAAATTCATCTGTTGTTTTTCCACAACATTTTATCCTGAATCAAGTAGGAGAAAGATAAATCACAGGATACTACAACACCCAGTAAAATAAACTGATTCCCTATGAAGATATTTAACCTGAAGTTGCAATGCACGCCATTTAAATTTTGCAGTATTGGAACGCAAAACCCTGATGAAGTCCTAAGGGATGAAAAGCGTTGTTTGGGCTGATTGAAAAAAGTTTTGTTTTGAAAAATGAATAAAAGTTGGATTCTGAAACGCAATCGCAAGACTCTTGAAAATTGAATATTGCTGAATTTTTCATATTAGATATGTTTCTGTACTTTTTATTGCTTGAATCTTGGCTGGAAATAGATTAACATAGTAGACGCTCCTTTTCAATTATTTTGTTGGATATACTCTGAAGATGCTAAAAAATAGTCCGGCCTGGCAGCAGATTTACCAAAGGCGGAGAGATGCCATCCACTCTCACACCACAGAAAAACACCTCAACAACTGAGCTGTTACATCGTTATATGGGCACAAAAAGGAACGAGAGCAATTTGTGCAATCACTTAATCAAGGATGTCACAGAACTGAGACCTAGTTGGTGAACTGGAAAACAGTGACTATATTTATATTTGTATTGCTACAAGGTCCCAGCCTTTGGTTGAAAAAACTGTTATTATTATAAGATTGTGTTGCCCAAAGTATATTATGGGAAGAGGTGTGGCATCGCAGCCAGGACGACTGATGCTCGAATCTGGGCGTCACGGTTCGATCCCTGGTGCCAGTGGCAGGTTAGCCCAGCACCATGTGACTCTGGGCAATAGCTTGCTTAATCTTCCCGACGGCCCCCAGCGCCTAGAGACCCTTACGGGTGATTATTTGCGCTTTACAAATATGGATTATTATTATAGACTGCTGCAAAATGTGCTAAGAGATTTAGGGCTTGATGTAGAGTTTGTCGGATGGGAATTTACTCCATCAGTGTGACGAAGCAAAGCACTCTGCCGCCCTGAGGAAGTACCTGCCTGCCAAATTTTGAGATGTCTGCTGGTCAAGCAGACAAGAATTTCATTTACTGGGACCACCGTCATGCTTGATTCCAGTAAATGCTTTGAAGGATTGACAGATGGCTCCATTAACCGTACGTCAAATTTTAAACTTTTTTTTGATTTCCAAAAAGAAAATCCCAAAGAGTGATTTTCTTTTTGAAAATTAAAAGAAAATTGCCCCTCTCACCATCGGAGATTTCTCCCATGGTGTGGAACCCATAAAGGATTAGTGGTGTATTAGTATAGTGAAATATGAAAGTAATTAGAGTGGTGGATATGTTATTCAGTTATTTGGATTGAGAAGGGTAGCGGAGGGATAGAAGAGGGAAAAAAGGTTTGCATTTATATAGTGCTTGCTACCCCTGATGAGGCGTTGAAGCACTTTTTTCGGTGAGCAGCAAGCTACTCTGGAACCCATAAAGGATTCGTGGTGAATTAGTATAGTGAAATATGAAATTTGAGAAGTGGACATATTAGTCTGTTATTTTTATTGAAAAGGATAGTGGAGGGATAAAAGAGTGAAGGATTTAAACTTTTTTTGGGGGGATGTCATAACAGTAGGAGGAGCCTTGGGATTAATAAAAAGGGATGTGAAGGGGAAGAGCTAAGCGAACCTTGTTTTGGGGGATCGGTATAGTAAAATAGGGGTCAGTTGGTGGAAGGAGAGGTAGAGTAGGGGACAGTATAGAAAGGGCTTATTTTGGGGGTCATAGTAGTGGTATGGGGTTTGGGATGAATGAGAGGGTAGATGTAGACATGTTTATACAAAGCAATACACATATATAGGCACATATCTATAGTACAAATAAATACTTATTTACAGAGGGATATGCTGTATATTTCTGGTTGCGTATGGGGCTTACGTGAGGAAGAGCCAATTCTTGAATAGTTTTCTGAAGATAAGGTGGTTGGCTGTGCCTCTAATGTTGGGGGGTAATGAGTTCCATAGTTTGGCTGCTTAAACAGAGAAGGATGTGCCACCCACGTTTTTTTCCTTGTATCTTGGGATTTTGAGGCGAGGTGACACTCTAGAGCGGAGGTTCCTTTGTTGAATGTGTATGGTGATTTTATTCCTGATGAAGAGTGGTCCCATTCCATGTATCGCTTTGTGGGCAATACAAAGCAGCTTGAACATGGATATTCTGGCAACCGGTAACCAATGCAGGGCTTTCAAGGGAGGGGAGATGTGGTCTTGCGGTTTGATATGCAAGAGTAGTCTGGCAGCCGAGTTCTGATTCTGTTGTAGTCTTTTCATGGTCGTCAAAGGTGATCTGTGGTAGAGGCTATTGGCGTAATCGGGTTTGGACAAAACAAGCGAGATGGTAGCTTGGACCTAGTGTGGAAATCCCTAATGGGGGAAGATTCGTTGTAGAATTCTACTAGTAACAAAGCTTGATCTTGCTTGTTTGTCCACTTGGCATTCATCAATAGCATGGAGTCCATAGTCCTTCCGAGGTTTCTTACTTCCTTCGACACTTTAGGCAGTAATCCCAGTTCATCAGGCCAGGGGGCAAGCGGGTCATAATGTTTCCAATCGTCACACGTGCGTATTTCCGTTTTGGAAGCATTCCATTTGAGATGGCTCCAAGTCATCCATTGATCCACTGCTCTGAGACAACTGAAAATTGGTGAGTTTCCAATGTCTTTGGGGACTTCCAGTTGAAGGAGTATTTGTGTGACATCTTCATAGTTATAGCACGTGAGGTGAAATTGATTCATCAGTACTGGTAATGACTTCATGTAGATGTTGAAAAGCATGGGCGAGATGATAGAGCCTTGAGGAACCCCCGATTTTGTGGAATATGATTTGGACGAGAAAGGTAGGGTATGGATGACATTATTTCTATTTCGAAGGTAGGACGCGATCCAGTCTAGAGCAGTCCCATCTATGCCGGCTTTGTAGAGTCTTTGTATCAGAGTGTCATGATCAACCTTGTCAAAGGCAGTTGAGAGGTCCAAGATAAGTAGCGCAGCAACACAGTTGCGGTCAACTGTGTTCTTCAGGTCATCCCAGATAGCAAGAAGGAAGATTTGTGCCTCTTCCCGGACAGAATCCTATTTGGAAGTCTGAAAGTATGGAAATCTCTTCAATGAATTGTGACATCTGGGCGAACGCTGCACTTTCTATTAGTTTGCCCAGGAAAGGTCCATTTGTAATAGGTCTGTAGTTGTTAGGGTTCAGCGGGTCCAAGTTTGTTATCTTCAGTAAAGGGCATATGTATGACTTTTTGAGTTCTTCTAGAAATTTTCCAGGAGTTAAAGAATCATTGATGATTCTTCTTACTGGGGTGGCAGCGATGGTTGTTAGAAGAATTGTCTTGAAAGTTTGCGGTGGACCTGGGTCAGAAGGGATGCCAGCAGGCCTGCTTGCTTTGACCTTGCTTTGACCAAGTCAATAAATTAATTGTGTGAAATCTGTTGGAAGGAACCGAGAGGCTGAGTTAGAGTGTTCTTGGATTGTTGTTTTGTAAAAGGGTTAGTGCTGGTGCTTTGTCTCTGTTTTAAGTATGAGTCCAACATGTCTTCTTTGTCCGTGTAATGATTTGCCAGTTTGTCTGTGAAATCTTGAGTAATGGGATGAGTTTCTTTTTGGCCATTTGTTTTACGAAATTCATTGAGTATTTTATAGAATTCTTTATTTGGACATTTAGCATTTTGAAATCTGTCTGGATAGTACCTTTTCTTTGCTTTTTTTGATGGCTGACTTGTATAATCTGTTAATTTTCTGTAGGCAAGGTTTGTCTTGTTTGGTTTTTGTTTTGAGCCAGGCATGTTGCAGCTTTCTAATTTGTAGTTTTATGTATTTTATCCCTGTATTTCACCTGTATCTTTGTTTTTATTTTGAGTGGTATCAGGATATCAAAAGGTTCCTGTAGCCACTCTTATAGTTTTTAACAGAATTGATTGTTTCCAGATCTGTACTGGATGTTAGTTGTGTTTCTAAGTGTTCCAAATTGAGTTTGTTCCACGGGTTTTAGATGAGTCGCTTAGAGTTGTTTTATGTTGGAAAGCAAGCTAATGTTGTTCTGACCATGTGATTGGAGTTATAGTTCTAAAAGTAACAAGTTTGGTATTAGCAAAAATGACATCTAGGATATGTCCAGCGATGTGTGAGAGTTTGTGGATGATCTGATGCAGGTTCAGTGCGTCTAGGTCAGAGAATATTGTTTTTAGATGGGTCATATTGGGCTTGTCAAACCAAATGTTGAGATCACCCAGAATGCATAGGTTGGAGTGTAGTGTGATCAGGTTTGAAACTGTGTCTAGTAGTGTGTCTGGGAATGTCGCATTGGTAGGTGGGGGTCTGTTAAGAAAAAGGAAGTTATTGGAAGAAGACCATGTAGGAATGCATCAGGTGAGAAGAGCCTCAAAATTCTTTATGGAGATGTGGTCAACTTGAGTGATATGTAATGTTTGCCTGAACAGAACAGCTAGCCACCTCCTTTTTTGCCTGTACGATTTTGGGTGATCATTCGATAGCCTAGAGGAATGGCTTCATGCAGGACTGGAGCCATATCATCTCGCAACCATGATTCAGTTATTAATAGTATGTCTGGTTTTGTGTCAGTAAGAATGTTGTAGATTCGATGTTTGTTTCTAGAGAGCGAACAAGCATTTATTAGTAGACAGTTTAGAGAATGCGCTTTGGTGACAGTGAGATTTTGTTTTGTAGAAGAGTGATCAGTATTGTGTGGGTTTGTAGCAGGTGTGTTTTGAGTGCTGGTATTAGGTGTATTAGGATAGTAATTGTATAGCTGTTCTGTAATGTGTTCCTCATCCAGCAGGCTAAGAAGGCATTTTGACGGGTCTGTGTGCATAGGTGGTGGGGACTGTGTTTGAGAGTGAATTGGTGTGCTGTGTTGTTTTTGTGGTGTAACTTTATTGTGCAGTAGACATGGAGAAGCAAAGTTTTGATGTGCGGCACGTTGCTTATATTGTGTGGGTATGTTTAGGATGGAAGGTGTATAAGTTAGGAGTGGTGGTGCACCATGTGTGTCATGTAGTAAGGTTCTAAATTACCCAATGGATGAGAGGCGGTTAGAAGTGAGTTGCTGTGTTGCTGTATGTGTGTTAGGTGTGGTGGAAGAGAGAAAGCTTGACATTGTAGTTTGTTCATTTGTGTAGTTTGAAAGGTGGTTGTATGATTGTATTTCGTGACTGTGAGTATAATGAGGTGTTGCGCTTGAGAGATTTTGTTGTGCTGGTGTGCGTGATATGTTTTGATTTTGAGGAGCAGTGAAACGAGGGGCTGATGTATTTTTTTTATGAGATAGATTGGTTTGTATCGTATTGTTTGCGAGTGGAAGTTGTAAGGTAAAGGGGGTGGTGATGTGTTTGTGAATAGAGTGTATGTTGTGTGTAGGAGGGAATGAAGTAGACTTAAGACTGTTTGTCCTAGACCTATTTGCTGCAAGAGTTAAAATGTATTGTGCTGTGGCATGTAAGTGTTGTATTATTGTGTTATAGTGGTAGAAAGAAGAGGAGGGTGTTGGTTGGACAAATGATGGAAGGCTGGGTATGGGTTTGTTAATGATAAAAGGGGGTCTGTTAGGAGTAATTAGAGTGGGGATAGTATGTCTGGATGGGTTGTAGTTAAGTATGGTATGGATTTTGGTTGTGTTAGTGATGAGTGGATTGGTTAGTGAAGTAGTTTGGCTCACTGGTTAGAGGCGGCAGACCCGGGAGCAGAGGACGGCCAGGGACCAGGGTTCGATTCCCGGCGCGGCAGGTTTCTGGACCAGGGTCAGCGGACTCGATAATTCTCTCGCCTCGGTGCCCACTCTGATCAGCGATCACACTCGGCAACTCTGGGCATTAGCTTGCCTCATCTTCACTAACGGCCCCACCAGACCGCCGGGGATGCCTGGTCTCACCCTGGAGATACCCATTAAGGGACCATCTCTCAGGGAAGCCAGGAAGGGTTTCGCAGCGGTCGAAGCGCCTTGGGACCCTACGGGTAAGTAGTGCGCTATATAAATGCCAATACATTTACATTTACATTTAGTGGTATAGGATAGAGTTGTGTGCTGTTTGTAGGTGGTGGAAATGTGTGGTAGCTGGAATAGAAGGATTTATAGGTGTAGTATGTGCAGTTTTGTAGTGTGTGGTGGTACATTGATTTGTGCATAGGGTTGGTTTGTAGTAAATGTTTGTAGTACATTTGGAGTGAATGTCTTAATCTGTTGGTGGTTGTGGATGGTGCAGGGTGGGTATTACTGACTAAGAAAATGCGCAGCATTTCTGGCCCTGACCTGGCCAGTCTCAAACAGGCGCACACCCTTGTCCTCTCTGCCGTTAGCTTTGACGTCCGTGATGAGACGCCCTAGGCCTTGGACTTTTATAGCCCTAGTAGTGACGTGACCCCTTCAGCCAATGGCAACCCTAGCCCTAACCCTATCCAATCACAACACTAGCCCTAAACACTAGAACCAACAGGAGACCAAAACCTTATGGCCAATCATAGCCCTAGTCCAAGCACTCAATCAGGCTCAAACCCCTAATCCCTACGTTCAATAGAAGGCCTAGCCCTAGTCCCAACCCTAGGCCCACAGGAAACCCTAATCCCTACTTCCAATAGAAAGCCTAACCATAGTCCTATGGATCAATGGGGTTAACCCAAATAATCACAGGACCTGGGTAACAATTGATATATAAAAACAAAGTGGTCCTTGATATAGCTCAAGACACAATTAATGTAGGTCTTATTGTTAACATAAACAGATTAAATCTAAACCTGAGGAGATGTATAATTTTCAGACGGCAATCTTAATTGCAACAAACCCAAAGACATATGGATCAAAAGCCAGACATAATTAATCTCATTTTTATGTCACAAGTTTATTTACACAATACTAAAATGAATATTCAAGAAAAACTGCAAGGTGGAGTGGACAGAAAGAAGAAATTAAAGGGGTGCTCAAGTGAATTGAGAGGAAAATAAGCTCAAAGGGCAAAATTAAAATGATTCAGTACAACTAAAAACCACAATTTTTCAGTTGAACAAAGAAAGGCCTACCCATACGTTTAAATATGCATTAATTATAACAACCACTGTAGGGAGGGGGGATGGGAAAAAAATAAGGTGTAGGCCTTAGGTAGTGCAGAGTGACAGTGAGTGCAGAGTGAGTGCAGAGTGACAGTAAGTGCAGACTGAGTGCAGAGCGACAGTGAGTGCAGACTAAGTGCAGAGTGAGTGCAGAGTGACAGTGAGTGCAGAGTGAGTGCAGAGTGACAGTGAGTGCAGAGTGAGTGCAGAGACAGTGCGTGCAGAGTGAGTGCAGAGTGACAGTGAGTGCAGAGTGAGTGCAGAGTGACAGTGAGTGCAGAGTGACAGTGAGTGCCGAGTGAGTTCAGCCAGCAGGCTTGGATGATAGTTCTCGAAGGAGGGCCGCGGCAGCGCCAGCCGGCTTGGATGATAGTTCTCGAAGGAGGGCCGAGGAAGCACCAGCAGGCTTGGATGATAGTTCTCGAAGGAGGGCCGCAGCAGCACCAGCAGGCTTGGATGATAGTTCTCGAAGGAGGGCCGCGGCAGCGCCAGCAGGCTTGGATGATAGTTTTCGAAGGAGGGCCGAGGCAGCGGCAGCAGGCTTGGACGATGGTTCTCGAAGGAGGGCCGTGGCAGCGCCAGCAGGCTTGGACGATGGTTCTCGTAGGAGGGCCGCGGCAGCGCCAGCAGGCTTGGACGAGGGTTCACGATGTAGAGGGCCGCGGCAGCGCCAGCAGGCTTGGACGAGGGTTCACGATGTAGAGGGCCGCGGCAGCGCCAGCAGGCTTCGGAGATGTTCACAAGGCAGGGCTGCGGCAGCGCCAGCAGTCCGTCAGGGATGAGTTCTTCAAGGTGTCTCTCGACTCCAGGATACAACTGCCTTCCTGCTCTGGAGCTGCCCCAGTTATAGGTCTGGTCTCCTTTGATGTCCGGACCCTCGCGCTTGGAGGTCGGGAGGTCCGGAATGAGGGAGTCCAGACACCCAGCAGGGGGGTGGAGCCAGCGCCCGGGGAGGCTGGGGGTGATCGGCACCTGGCGGGGGAGAGCCATCGACACTCCTTTCTCCCATTGACCTGCCAAGTGGTCTCTTCACCTCCTGGGTGGATGGTGGTGCCTCGATGTCGGAGCCTGGCCAGGCCCAGGGTTGGGGTCGAGCCGAGGCCACGCGGCCTCGTGGTGCAGTGTCCAAGATGGCGGCTGGGCCGGGGCAATGCTGCTGATGGAGGCCCGGGCCAGCCGATATCGGGGTGTTCGGGAGCAGGCGTCCCGTTGGGGACGGGTTGCGGGTTGTCTCGGTGGGTTGCCGGGATGGTTCTTTCTGGGGATACAGGGAGAGCCGGTGTCCGGGCCCTATCATGCGGGGAGGGAGAGGGCCTTCCACGAGGCCTGTCCAACAAGTGAGTGCAGAGACAGTGAGTGCAGAGTGAGTACAGAGACAGTGAGTGCAGATTGAGAGTGAGTGCAGACTGAGTGCAGAGTAACAGTGAGTGCAGAGTGAGTGCAGAGTGAGTGCAGAGTGACAGAGAGTGCAGAGTGAGTGTAGAGACAGTGAGTGGAGAGTGACAGTGAGTGCAGAGTGAGTGCACAGTGAGTGCAGACAGTGAGTGCAGAGTGCCAGTGAGTGCAGAGTGAGTGCAGAGTGCCAGTGAGTGCAGAGTGAGTGCAGAGTGCAGAGTGAGTGCAGAGTGCCAGTGAGTGCAGAGTGCGAGTGAGTGCAGAGTGCCAGTGAGTGCAGAGTGCCAGTGAGTGCAGAGTAAGTGCAGAGTGACAGTGAGAGCAGACTAAGTGCAGAGTGACAGTGAGTGCAGAGTGAGTGCAGAGTGACAGTGAGTGCAGAGTGAGTGCAGAGTGACAGTGAGTGCAGAGTGAGTGTAGAGACAGTGAGTGCAGAAGGACAGTGAGTGCAGAGTGAGTGCAGAGACAGTGGGTGCAGAGTGAGTGCAGAGACAGTGAGTGCAGAGTGACAGTGAGTGCAGACTGAGTGCAGAGTGCCAGTGAGTGCAGAGTGAGTGCAGAGTTCCAGTGAGTGCAGAGTGACAGTGAGTGCAGAGTGACAGTGAGTGCAGAGTGAGTGCAGAGACAGTGAGTGCAGAGTTCCAGTGAGTGCAGAGTGACAGTGAGTGCAGAGTGACAGTGAGTGCAGAGTGAGTGCAGAGACAGTGAGTGCAGAGTGACAGTGAGTGCAGACTGAGTGCAGAGTGACAGTGAGTGCAGAGTGACAGTGAGTGCAGAGTGAGTGTAGAGACAGTGAGTGGAGAGTGACAGTGAGTGCAGAGTGAGTGCACAGTGAGTACATAGACAGTGAGTCCAGAGTGCCAGTGAGTTCAGAGTGAGTGTAGAGTGCCAGTGAGTGCAGAGTGGCAGTGAGTGCAGAGTGGCAGTGAGTGCAGAGTGCCAGTGAGTGCAGAGTGACCGTGAGTGCAGAGTGACCGTGAGTGCAGAGTGAGTGCAGAGTGACAGTGAGTGCAGAGTGAGCGCAGAGACAGTGAGTGCAGAGTGAGTGCAGAGACAGTGAGTGCAGAGTGACAGTGAATGCAGACTGAGTGCAGAGTGACAGTGAGTGCAGAGTGACAGTGAGTGCAGAGTGAGTGTAGAGACAGTGAGTGGAGAGTGACAGTGAGTGCAGAGTGAGTGCAGAGTGCTAGTGAGTGCAGAGTGAGTGTAGAGTGCCAGTGAGTGCAGAGTGAGTGCAGAGTGGCAGTGAGTGCAGAGTGGCAGTGAGTGCAGACCGAGTGCAGAGTGACAGTGAGTGCAGAGTGAGTGCAGAGTGACAGTGAGTGCAGAGTAAGTGCAGAGTGACAGTGAGTGCAGAGTGAGTGTAGAGACAGTGAGTGCAGAGTGACAGGCAGTGCAGAGTGAGTGCAGAGACAGTGAGTGCAGAGACAGTGAGTGCAGAGTGAGTGCAGAGACAGGGAGTGCAGAGTGACAGTCAGTGCAGAGTAAGTGCAGAGACAGTGAGTGCAGAGTGAGTGCAGAGTCACAGTGAGTGCAGAGCAAGTGCAGAGTGACAGTGAGTGCAGAGTGAGTGCAGAGTGACAGTGAGTGCAGAGTGAGTGCAGAGTGACAGTGAGTGCAGAGTGAGTGCAGAGACAGTGAGTGCACAGTGAGTGCAGAGTGACAGTGAGTGCAGACTGAGTGCAGACTGAGTGCAGAGTGACAGTGAGTGCAGAGTGACAGTGAGTGCAGAGTGACAGTGAGTGCAGATTGACAGTGAGTGCAGAGTGAGTGTAGAGACAGTGAGTGCAGAGTGAGTGTAGAGACAGTGAGTGCAGAGTGACAGCGAGTGCAGAGTGAGTGCAGAGACAGTGAGTGCAGAGTGAGTGCAGAGACAGTGAGTGCAGAGTGAGTGCAGAGACAGTGAGTGCAGAGTGCCAGTGAGTGCAGAGTAAGTGCAGAGTGACAGTGAGTGCAGAGTGAGTGCAGAGACAGTGAGTGCAGAGTGAGTACAGAGACAGTGAGTGCAGAGTAAGTTCAGAGTGACAGTGAGTGCAGAGTGACAGTGAGTGCAGAGTAAGTGCAGAGTGACAGTGAGTGCAGAGTGAGTGCAGAGTGACAGTGAGTGCAGAGTGAGTGCAGAGACAGTGAGTGCAGAGTGAGTACAGAGACAGTGAGTGCAGAGTAAGTTCAGAGTGACAGTGAGTGCAGAGTGACAGTGAGTGCAGAGTAAGTGCAGAGTGACAGTGAGTGCAGAGTGAGTGCAGAGTGACAGTGAGTGCAGAGTGAGTGCATAGACAGTGAGTGCAGAGTGAGTCTAGAGTGACAGTGAGTGCAGAGTGAGTGCAGAGACAGTGAGTGCAGAGTGAGTGCAGAGACAGTGAGTGCAGAGGGACAGTGAGTGCAGACTGAATGCAGAGTGACAGTGAATGCAGAGTGACAGTGAGTGCAGAGTGACAGTGAGTGCAGAGTGACAGTGAGTGCAGAGTGACAGTGACTGCAGTGTGTGAGTGTGCAGGGTAAACAGTGTGTAAGTGTGCAGGGTGCACATTGTGTGAGTGTGCAGGAGGACTGTGCAGGATGAATAGTGTGTGACTATGCAGGGTGAACAGTGTGAGTGTGTCCAATCAAGCCCTAGCAGCAATTCCACGCATCCAAAGATCCACCATGGGGGGAAGATCCTTCTCCTACTTAGCTGCCAAGACCTCGAATTCTCTCCCCGCCCACCTCCGCCTTACACAGAACCACCTCTCCTTCAGAAAACAACTAAAAACTTGGATATTCGATAAGTAAAGTACCCCCCTCCCTCAAGCGCCTTGAGACCCTCTGGGTGAGTAGTGCGCTATACAAATTCTAAACTTGAACTTGAACTTGAGTGTGCAGGGTGAGCAGTGTCTTAATGTGTAGGGGCAGTGTGTGAGTGTGCAGGAAACAAACACTCAAAGTAAGTCCACCACACACATACATAACACCACACATATAAGACCACACACACATTATACACACACATACACCACACACACATACCACACACACATACACCACACACGCATACCACACACACACACCACACACACTAGTCTCTCACCACCACACACTCATCACTACTCACCACAACACACTCACTACCACACACTCACCCCCACAGACTCACCACCACACACTCACCACTACACACACAACCACACACCACCAGCCGTCAGTGCACGCTTTCACCAGGGCCAAACACCACCAGCCATCACTGCACGCTTTCACCAAACACAAACACCACCAGGTGTACAACACCAGCCGTCAGTGCATTCTTTTGCAAGGTGCACTCACCAGCAACCGTCAGTGTACGCTTTCACCAAACACACACACCATCAAACACACACACCATCAGCCATCTGTGCACGGTTTTACCAAGCACACACCCACCAGCCGTCAGTGCACCCGTCCACCAGGCACACACACCTCCAGCCGGCAGTGCACTCTTCCACCAAGCACACACACCACCAGCCATCACTGCACAATTTCTACAGACAGGCACACACACCACCAGCCATCAGTGCACGCATCAGTTGTTAATGCATCCACAATTAACTATTGTAGCAATCACAGTATGGTACACTTTTCTTTTATACATATTCATCTAAAGCACAGCATGCCACGATTGCTACAATTCCAATCTAACCCACATAATTCCACTACACACCACATGCACACACTCCATAACACATGCCGAAAAGACATTGCCATTTACAATGCCATTAGCTCAAACTCAAATAAATCCGAGCCCTATTGCATTTCCGATGCTTGTTTCTTCCTTTTACCGCTGCATAATATGTGCTTCTGTCATTTCTGATTTCTATAGTACATTTAGGTACTCTATTAAGGGCTTTTTTTAGGGCGGAGTGGGCTTTACTGCATTTTGAATCGAACCATCCCTCAGTTTTATCTTTTTGTCTTTTCCGTTCGTGCCCTACCAGAGAATTATTAATCTCCTCACAAATATTTGTAAAGGCCAATATAATGGCATCCGGCTCGCTGGTTTCGGTGAGACAGGTCGTGAAATCTTCCTGTCTGCTTTCTATTAAATTTTGGAGGAACTGGGCAGGTTTGATTTTGTTCCACTTAATTGTATAGCCGTTTCATTTTGCTAAATATACTTTGTGGGCGTACAAATTATTTACCACTCCATGGCGATTATTTTTAAAATTTGTAGGCAAAAGTGAAAAACTAATTGGGTAATGGTCACTGATTGCTATTACACCCGTTTTAAAATCAATCAAGTTGTATGCAAAGCTACTCGAAGCCAGGACATAATCGATTAGGGAGTTGCAACCCCTACCATTATAAGTGTGTTTAAAACTGACCCGAGGTACACACAATTCATTCCCATATCCTAGATCCAATTCAGACTTCAAGTTATTTACAAAGTTCCCTAAAGGTGTATGAATAAAATGGGTACAAGGTTCACCTTTGACGTTCACCAAACCACATATGTCGGTATTGACATTTGGGCACAACAAACAGTTGAAGTCCCCCAGCCATAAAATGCGATTACCAGTTGGACAATCCCTGTTTGAATTCAACATAGCTTGTAGCAGGCCCTCAAAGACACTGGACATTTCGCACTTAGGTATATTACTGTAAAAATGTATAACATTTAAAGTCTCAAACCCATCCAAATTAAGCTCCAGCATCTGGAAAAAGTTTGAGTCCACAGCAATATTATTAACCCTAGCTTTAGATGTGTCAGAAATATAGCAGCCTAAGCCCACCTTGTTTCTCCCCCTTACTGATGGCTCGGCGGGGATATGAAAAGAGCGATATCCGTTTATGTGCACAGCCTCCCTCTCCCAAGTCTCCTGAAGACAGATTACAGAAAAATCCGTAACAAAACTCATAAATGTGGGGTCATTTAACTTGTTTGAAAGTCCCGCAATATTCCATGAGAGAAATGTTAAGAGCTGCCCCCTCTCCTCAACCTCTAGAACCGGGGGACACAATGGTACATTGTAAGCCCCTTCTTGCTCTAAAAGAAGTGTAGGTTGAGGTGTTTGGGGTTTGGGTGGGAATACATCCGGTATGGCCCATATGCTAATAGGTTTTGAATTTTATCTAGCCAGATGGTCATCAAAGTTGTTGGAATTATTTTGCTTCTGGGGAGGAGGGTATTTCTCCGTAACCCTCGTCCCCTCTACGTGCTGGATTATGGTTGGAGATTCATTCAGTCAATCAACGGGCTAAACCTATTATGTAAGGGTAGGAAGTAGGAAGTTCTCGAAGGTTTGGTAGAAAAAAGTTTCTTTTCAGGGTCCAAAAACCCTGCTATAGTGTGTGCATACAGCCGGCTACCAAAAGTGAAGACGTGTAGCACGTAGAGTTTGGCAATTTTTTCTAGGAATTCCTTGCAGTGGGGACGTAACTATAGCCTCCCACCCTTCCACTACTCTGTCCCACGGATGACCATACTGCTGGGGCGTTCGGGTAAATGGGGGGAGGGAAAAAAAAGGATAAGGGTCTAACTTCTATCATCTGTCCTTGGTTGAGGTTGTGATTATGCTGATTCCAAGAGCAAATGTACTCCAAAAATGACCAAAATGCAGTCCCCTGTTACCGTTTTAGAAGTATGTCCCACCCAGGGTAGCCTGCGCACCATCATAATCTCGCAACTCGTGTGGGGGGGTAAAGGTCTGTTTAAATTGAGCCAATGCGCAACTTTATTTTTTAAACACGCGAAGGACTCATGGCTTGGGTTTTTTAGTTCTGGTACACCCGTTAAGACTACCACGTACGGGCTCGATTGAGGAGGAAGATTTACAGGATGAGCCCGCCTAGTCTTTACAGTAGTATATTCCCCTTCAGCTTCTTTCGCTGGTAGCACAGATGGCATAGGGTCATTACCCATCATATTAGGTGTGGGTTGTGACACAGGTGGGCCACTCGTAACACAGGAATGCGCAAGACATGGGGTGGCTGGCACCAACCTTTGAGTTTGTAATTGAGTGGGTTGTAGATCTGAAGGACCTGTAACTTTATGTGTACTCGTTATGTTGTGTTTGGGTTTCCCGCATGCCTTAATGCACTTCACCTCTGACTCTAGCTTAACAAGCTGTTTTTCAACCCCCAAAAGTCTCGCCTCCAGAGGTGCCAATAGAGATTTAAGTACGGACCCTAAGATATTTAGGAAGGAGTCCTCATCGAGTCCTACTGGTCCTAATGTGCCCCGGGTGTTGGCTGTATTCATTTCTGCGCTAATCCCTGGAGTTTCTACCTGTCTCTGGGCATGGTGAGCATCTTCAGCTAGGGGGTATTGCGTGTTAGGTTCAGTCTCTAAGGGGGCGGTGGTCATTATAAGGTTATTTACCGGGCCCTTAGAGGGTTTTGATTTTTTACATCTTATCATCTGCATGAGATCCAAAGAGAGATGTGTCATTGACAGGATGAATTACTATTCTCTGTGGCTTCCTGCCAGGTTGTTATAAAACCTATCTTATTAGAGCTGTTTAGTACCTGAGTCAGGAGAGGGGCCCATACTTTGGGTTCTGATTTATAAATGTCCACTGGGAAACCATAAGGCCCAGGGGCTTTACCCCCTGAGCTCGCTGCTATTGCCACCTCTATCTCCGATAATTCAAAGTTAATATTCAGAGGAAAAGTTCTTGATGAGTTATTTGTTATATCGCCAACTATAGCGACATCCGGGCCCCCCGACAGGGAATCCTTCTCATAAAGACCAGGGAAATGTTTGACCCAGGTGGCTTCGTCTATTGCTATTTCAATACAGTCTGTTTTGCCAACGGTAAAAAAAGGGGCATTAACTGCCTTCCAGAAACTTATATTATCTTTTTTCTGGGAGGCTTCATGTAAGGTTTCCTAGGCCTCCGGCTTTATGTCCTTTTTAGGGCGAGGCCTCCGCCACTGCGTCAGCAGTGGGAGGAGTTCCGACCCTATTGGGGCTTTCAGACTTCTGTAGGATACATTCCAGAAAGCGCGCGTTTTTTGCGTGTGGTATTTTGCCATGTGCATCGTAATTGGTCCTCGCACGTCTCTCTTTACATTAGCCTTCACGCAATAGGCCATAGACATTTATGTTTCAGCACTTCCTGCATTTTCTGTGTGGTTTCGCGCAGAGCAGGGCAATAAATTGTCAATTAGAGCTGTCAGGGTGCCGCAGTAATGGAAGGCAGATGTTCTGCTCTCCGGTGACTGTTTCTCTTTAAAGTCGAACAGGTAGATTTTCTCAACTTGATAAAACTTTTCCGCTCTCTTCAATGCATGAAAATCAGCGAAAGGCGAAATCCACCTTTCAACATTCGGCCTCTCTTATATTTATGTGCACGGTGGCATGAGTGTGGCATATATGGGTGCGCACTGGGCAGCAAGTGCAAGCGTGAGGAGTTTGCAAACAACATTAACCGCAGGTCGGGCGCAGACATCTCTCCTGGGGACTGCAAGCATCTCCCCTGGAGTGGAAGGAGCTATAGTGCCTAGGTGCGATTCCTGCATCTAAGACGTGCCTCGCACTTGCACCACACAAAGCCAGTTTCAAGCGGCAGACTTTCGGAACATTGGGGGGCGTTGAGTCGTTATTTACAGCGCGTGGAAACTAAGCGCTCACATACAGCGCTATATTAACATCGTCGATGTATGCTGGTCAAATCTCAGAATAAGCTCTCACTTGGGCTTCGTTGCCAGTCCAGGCGTTAAGCCACAGTGGGCAGGGACACTGCGCATCCCTCGTACACACAGGAATCCGAAAGCAGGTGGGCGGCAGCGAGTTTCATTAATCACAGAAACTCCAATTATTCACCTTATCAGTCTGGAGCAGTAAAGGCAAGAGACACGAAACCTGCTTAAAGGTGAAATAAAGACGAAGACTGGGTGCTTAAATCTGACCCAGGAACAGTGGTCGAAGTGGGGAAAAAAAAGTAGGGGAACTGTGGGTGGAGAATCAGGGGGCGGGAATAACCGAAGATTAAATCAGTGGGCGGAGCCAGGGGTGTGGCTAAAAATATCAAAACATTCCAATTTTTAGTACGTTTAGCATTTCACTGACCGTTACAGCTTATAACGTTATTTAATTAAAAGAATGGATATGTTTATTTGAGGTTTAATTCAGGAAAAAGCAAACACTCATAGGGAATACAGGTTTATGTAAAGCATGTGAAATATAAACAGGAACAACATGTTACCTTAATGCTTTTACGCTCATTGTTCAGAAATCCATGATTATTTTTCGTCTCAAACATTGAGGTCATGAATGCAGGGCTCCTCCTATACAAATGTGTTAAGCAGGGCTCAGAAGAGAAAGGGACTCTTCAGGAGAATCTAGACTCACGGAAACCCACAAAGGCTCCTTCATATTCATGTCAGCCAGCTAGCTGCTCAATCATAATATAGCCAAAAGAACAACTGGTGGGCAGAATGCAGAGCAATATCATACATTCACCCCAGTGCAGAGAGCTGGGCCTAAATCCATTGTTTATTTGCTCGCCATTCCAGTTTGGACCCAGCCTTATGCAAATCAGTCTTGATCATGCGCCCAATGAGAACAGTCTAGCCCGAACTGCCAGGCCAGGTCCTCCCTGGACTGGAAACAACATCCTAGGACCGGTTTCGGCGCTTTCAGCCCTCATCAGCCAGGATAGCCTAGTTCCAGTGGCATGGAGAGCATGGGACTCATGTCTGACCATACCTGTCCCACTCGGGGTGACAAATGCAAAAAGAACAATTGATGGACAGAATGCAGAACAATGTCATACATTCACCCCAGTTCAGAGATCTGGGCTTAAATCCATCGTTTTTTGCTCACCATGCCATTCCAGTTTGGACCCAGCCATATGCAAATCAGTCTTGATCCTGCGCCCAATGTGAACAGTCCAGCCCGAACTGCCAGGCCATTATGTATTCAAGTGTCCTTTCATTCGGGAAGTGAACACAAAGCAGTACCCACTGAACTATACACATAACATATTGCTCTTTGATAAACATGGTACATGTTCTTTGCAGCAGGCATATTACCCCTCTTCACTACCTTAGATGAGTAAAACAGCCACTAGACAAACCATGCTCCCATCTCTCTCCAGCAGGTACATTGATTACCAAAGTTATCTTGGCACTTGTATTGTTGACCGAAACCTGCTGAATATACAAATAAGTTTGCAGTGTTTTTAAAACTCCTGCACTTGTACAAAACCCGTCCCCCCAAACTAAACTGGCCCCCTACCCTTCCAGTCGCCCTGGGAAATGCCTGCTCCTGCCCTTTCACTGCTCCTGTCCAGTCAGTACTTCTGCTCATGCTCGATCAACACTCCTGCTTCGTCAATTCCCCCGCCCCCTCCCTTCTCCTGGCCCGTCACTTCAAGTTCAAGTTCAAGTTTGGCATTTATATAGCGCACTACTCACCCATAGGGTCTCAAGGCGCTTGAGGGAGGTGGGGGATTACTTATCAAATATCCAGGTTTTGAGTTGTTTTCTGAAGGAGAGATGGTTTTGGGTAAGGCGAAGATCACTGCTCCTGCCCCATCACTGCTCCTGCCCCGTTCACTGCTCCTGCCCCGTTCACTGCTCCTGCCCCGTTCACTGCTCCTGCGCCCTTCACTGCTCCTGCCCCCTTCACTGCTCCTGCCCCCTTCACCGCTCCTGTCCTTTCACCGCTCATACCCGGTTACTGCTCTAGCTCATGGCCCGTCACCTTCTCTGCCCCGTTACCTCTCCTGCCCCGTTACCTCTCCTGCCCCGTCACCTCTCCTGTCCCGTCACCTCTCCTGCCCAGTCACCTCTCCTGCACAGTCACCTCTCCTGCACCATCACTTCTCCTGCCCCGTCACCTCTCCTGCCCTAGTACCTCTCCTTTCCTGTCGCCTCTTCTGTCCGGTCACTGCTCCTGCCCAGCTCACTTCACTCTGTGTACAACATTGACAAAGGTGTCAAGCAGTGCTGGCTGGTAAAGTTGGAAAGTGGTGGGTTGTAAAATGAAGACACCAATTATCAATTAGTGAGCAAACATAAGTAGGCATAAGCTAAAGAGGAAGGGAGGCATGGTATATTGTTGACTGGACAGGATAAGCCTGGTACCCATAGTGTAGCGTAAAATGAACAGTGTTATTAAACAAAAGAGAAAAAGTTAAAAAAGCTTGGTGCTGGGTACTTTTATGATACGTCTTATGGGTCTACCAGCACAATACTCTTGACAGGTCAAAACGTGTCATTGCTAGCTCTTTCAAATTATTCACAAAGAAACATTATTTTGCACTTCATGTGTTTAACGCAGTTCTCGCTCTTTTGCTCTGCAAAGCGATGAGAAGAAAGACTTTCAAATCACGTCATTTGAAAACACACACACAGGCATTTAACATTTCAGCCAGGGCAATGCCAAATACTTTAAACTCACCAGGGCCTGCATATGTTGACTTTCAGCCAAGCACAAAAAGACAGTAAAAAGGTTTGCATGGCGTTCTGCAGTCAAACAGACAATTCCAACCCTTCTCTTATAATGGTGTACAGATTCCTCGCTGTACTCCTGGCTCTTCTAATGCACCTCCGCAGGTTGCTCTTCACCAGTGCATCTGTTTCTAAGTTTTGAAACCCATTTCACTGGTGAAATTAAATCCTGACTAGAATAAATGTTAGCGTACAGCAGCACCATGAAGTGAGAGAAGGAAAACAGACATAGTGGCTGATATGTAGTCACTAAGGTAACACGTAATTAAATTCGCACATGTGAGCCCCCTACTAAAAGTATGTGCCAGGAGTTGCTGATACAATTGTGCCACAGCATCCTGTCTGCAAGATATCGACGGAGCTCACTTGGGGAGGCTGATCGGTGCTGAGGAAGTTGTTCTGCAATCACCTTCGGATAAAGTCCACGCTACATAAAAATGCATTAAATTAAAAAAAAAGATCGTGAAGATAACAAGCCACGCATTCACACTTATCTGTAGAACATTAACAGCGCCAGGGGCTAGATTCCGGGGTTGAGTTTGCCGCCTCCATCCACTAACCACACACACACTCACAACTCGTCACAAGATAGCCACTGGTGTCAAGTTCCCCACAGTACCCTGCTTGGGGAAAGCTCATCTCTAATCATCAACTCTAATCTCAGGGCCACTTGATATGCTAAAGGCAGAGGGCGGCGCATTGTCATTCGAAAGAGGTAATCAGCCTCAATCGGAATGACAATGGGCCTCCTCAGTCTGTTTGAGTTCAGGGAGGGGCTGCTGCAGCCTCTGGAGTTCACAGAGAAGTGCAAGCAGCCCCTGGAAGCGAATGAAAAAAGTTTAAAGTTGGACTATTCTTGCCGTCCCGGGACTCTTTTTTGAAAGCAAGAAGTAGGGGATCGGACTGAACAATTTTTAGAAGTAGGGGCACACCGTGCCCACCGACCCCCCCCCCCCCCCCCCCCCCCACTTCTACCACTGCCCAGGAAGTCCTCTCCGCTAACCCGCCAGACGCTTTCCCAAAATAAAGTGACTTAAATGAGCACTTTAAGTGAAACCCTTTTCTAAAATGATTGGATGCAAAAATATTCAGTCTGTGAGGTGCGTTTGGACTGAGTTTTTTTCTCTCTAGTCGGCGGGACAAACCTGGCAATATCTATGAAATGTGTCATTTAATTGACGTTGTCAGAGGTAGCTGCTACAGGGGTGATAGAATAAGGTGAGTCGTGTCAGGTTGTCAGTGCCAGCCGGGTGCAGGGTTGCACCCATGTCCTGCACAGTAGGGCAAGCCTATCAGGAGCCACTTCCCTTTCTTTGCATCCCTTTTCTTTCCAAGCATAACAGTGGGAATTCGCCCGCTTGTTTCCGCCGTGCTCAATCCAGTGGCAGCTGTTGTGAGGTGAAGGTGGCCGGGCCCCGGGCTCTGCCCTCTGACCCCCTCTCCGACCCCTAAAGCCTGCCTCCTCAGGGGTTATTCTGGCACCCGATCTCCCATTGTCCTGGAGGCGGGCACATTACCCAGTTTGTGTGCGTGTTCGTGTGTGTGTGCGCCTCACTGCCTCGCGCGCCCCAGCGTGCAAAGCCTCCGAGATGCCCAGCATTTCCAAACTATTGAATGTATTGAATAATCTGGCCTTAATGCATTAGTGACAGTGAGTGCAGAGTGAGTGCAGAGTGACAGTGAGTGCAGACTGAGTGCAGAGTGACAGTGAGTGCAGAGTGAGTGCAGAGACAGTGAGTACAGAGTGACAGTGAGTGCAGAGTGAGTGCAGAGACAGTGAGTGCAGAGTGCCAGTGAGTGCAGACTGAGTGCAGAGTGCCAGTGAGTGCAGAGTGAGTGCAGAGTGACAGTGAGTGCAGAGGGAGTGCAGAGTGAAAGTGAGTGCAGAGTGAGTGCAGAGACAGTAAGTGCAGAGTGACAGTAAGTGCAGACTGAGTGCAGAGCGACAGTGAGTGCAGAGTGAGTGCAGAGACAGTGAGTGCAGAGTGACAGTGAGTGCAGAGTGAGTGCAGAGTGACAGTGAGTGCAGAGTGAGTGCAGAGTGACAGTGAGTGCAGAGTGAGTGCAGAGACAGTGAGTGCAGTGTGAGTGCAGAGACAGTGAGTGCAGAGTAAGTGCATAGTGACAGTGAGTGCAGAGTGAGTGCAGAGTGACAGTGAGTGCAGAGTGACAGTGAGTGCAGAGTGACAGTGAGTGCAGAGTGACAGTGAGTGCCGATTGAGTTCAGAGACAGTGAGTGCAGAGACAGTGAGTGCAGAGTGAGTACAGAGACAGTGAGTGCAGAGTGACAGTGAGTGCAGACTGAGTGCAGAGTGACAGTGAGTGCAGAGTGAGTGCAGAGTGTGTGCAGAGTGAGTGCAGAGTGACAGTGAGTGCAGAGTGAGTGTAGAGACAGTGAGTGGAGAGTGACAGTGAGTGCAGAGTGAGTGCAGAGTGAGTGCAGAGAACAGTGAGTGCAGAGTGCCAGTGAGTGCAGAGACAGTGAGTGCAGAGTGCCAGTGAGTGCAGAGTGAGTGCAGAGTGAGTGCAGAGTGAGTGCAGAGTGCCAGTGAGTGCAGAGTGCCAGTGAGTGCAGAGTGCCAGTGAGTGCGGAGTGCCAGTGAGTGCAGAGTAAGTGCAGAGTGACAGTGAGTGCAGAGTGACAGTGAGTGCAGAGTGAGTGCAGAGTGACAGTGAGTGCAGAGTGAGTGTAGAGACAGTGAGTGCAGAAGGACAGTGAGTGCAGAGTGAGTGCAGAGACAGTGGGTGCAGAGTGAGTGCAGAGACAGTGAGTGCAGAGTGACAGTGAGTGCAGACTGAGTGCAGAGTGCCAGTGAGTGCAGAGTGAGTGCAGAGTGCCAGTGAGTGCAGAGTGACAGTGAGCGCAGAGTGAGTGCAGAGACAGTGAGTGCAGAGTGACAGTGAGTGCAGACTGAGTGCAGAGTGACAGTGAGTGCAGAGTGACAGTGAGTACAGAGTGAGTGTAGAGACAGTGAGCGGAGAGTGACAGTGAGTGCAGAGTGAGTGCACAGTGAGTGCAGAGACAGTGAGTGCAGAGTGCCAGTGAGTTCAGAGTGAGTGTAGAGTGCCAGTGAGTGCAGAGTGAGTGCAGGGTGGCAGTGAGTGCAGAGTGGCAGTGAGTGCAGAGTGGCAGTGAGTGCAGAGTGCCAGTGAGTGCAGAGTGAGTGCAGAGTGACAGTGAGTGCAGAGTGAGTGCAGAGACAGTGAGTGCAGAGTGAGTGCAGAGACAGTGAGTGCAGAGTGACAGTGAGTGCAAACTGAGTGCAGAGTGACAGTGAGTCCAGAGTGACAGTGAGTGCAGAGTGAGTGTAGAGACAGTGAGTGGAGAGTGACAGTGAGTGCAGAGTGAGTGCACAGTGAGTGCAGAGACAGTGAGTGCAGAGTGCCAGTGAGTGCAGAGTGAGTGTAGAGTGCCAGTGAGTGCAGAGTGAGTGCAGAGTGGCAGTGAGTGCAGAGTGCCAGTGAGTGCAGAGTGCCAGTGAGTGCAGACCGAGTGCAGAGTGACAGTGAGTGCAGAGTGAGTGCAGAGTGACAGTGAGTGCAGAGTGAGTGCAGAGTGACAGTGAGTGTAGAGACAGTGAGTGCAGAGTGACAGTCAGTGCAGAGTGAGTGCAGAGACAGTGAGTGCAGATTGAGTGCAGAGACAGTGAGTGCAGAGTGAGTGCAGAGAAAGGGAGTGCAGAGTGAGTGCAGAGACAGGGAGTGCAGAGTGACAGTCAGTGCAGAGTGAGTGCAGAGACAGTGAGTGCAGAGTGAGTGCAGAGTCACAGTGAGTGCAGAGTGAGTGCAGAGTCACAGTGAGTGCAGAGTAAGTGCAGAGTGACAGTGAGTGCAGAGTGACAGTGAGTGCAGAGTGAGTGCAGAGTGACAGTGAGTGCAGAGTGAGTGCAGAGACAGTGAGTGAACAGTGAGTGCAGAGTGACAGTGAGTGCAGACTGAGTGCAGACTGAGTGCAGACTGAGTGCAGAGTGACAGTGAGTGCAGAGTGAGTGCAGAGTGACAGTGAGTGCAGAGTGACAGTGAGTGCAGAGTGACAGTGAGTGCAGATTGACAGTGAGTGCAGAGTGAGTGTAGAGACAGTGAGTGCAGAGTGAGTGTAGAGACAGTGAGTGCATAGTGACAATGAGTGCAGAGTGAGTGCAGAGACAGTGAGTGCAGAGTGAGTGCAGAGACAGTGAGTGCAGAGTGAGTGCAGAGACAGTGAGTGCAGAGTTCCAGTGAGTGCAGAGTGACAGTGAGTGCAGAGTGAGTGCAGAGACAGTGAGTGCAGAGTGAGTCCAGAGACAGTGAGTGCAGAGTAGGTTCAGAGTGGCAGTGAGTGCAGAGTGACAGTGAGTGCAGAGTAAGTGCAGAGTGACAGTGAGTGCAGAGTGAGTGCAGAGTGACAGTGAATGCAGAGTGAGTGCAGAGACAGTGAGTGCAGAGTGAGTCTAGAGTGACAGTGAGTGCAGAGTGTGTGCAGAGACAGTGAGTGCAGAGTGAGTGCAGAGACAGTGAGTGCAGAGGGACAGTGAGTGCAGACTGAATGCAGAGTGACAGTGAGTGCAGAGTGACAGTGAGTGCAGCGTGACAGTGAGTGCAGAGTGACAGTGACTGCAGTGTGTGAGTGTGCAGGGTAAACAGTGTGTAAGTGTGCAGGGTGCACATTGTGTGAGTGTGCAGGAGGAGTGTGCAGGATGAATAGTGTGTTACTATGCAGGGTGAACAGAGTGAGTGTGTCCAATCAAGCCCTAGCAGCAATTCCACGCATCCAAAGATCCACCATGGGGGGAAGATCCTTCTCCTACTTAGCTGCCAAGACCTGGAATTCTCTCCCCGCCCACCTCCGCCTTACACAGAACCACCTCTCCTTCAGAAAACAACTAAAAACTTGGATATTCGATAAGTAAAGTACCCCCCTCCCTCAAGCGCCTTGAGACCCTCTGGGTGAGTAGTGCGCTATACAAATTCTAAACTTGAACTTGAGTGTGCAGGGTGAGCAGTGTCTTAATGTGTAGGGGCAGTGTGTGAGTGTGCAGGAAACAAACCCTCAAAGTAAGTCCACCACACACATACATAACACCACACATATAAGACCACACACACATTATACACACACATACACCACACACACATACCACACACACATACCACACACACACACACACACCCCACACACTAGTCTCTCACCACCACACACTCATCACTACTCACCACAACACACTCACTACCACACACTCACCCCCACAGACTCACCACCACACACTCACCACTACACACTCACCACTACACACACAACCACACACCACCAGCCGTCAGTGCACGCTTTCACCAGGGCCAAACACCACCAGCCATCACTGCACGCTTTCACCAAACCCAAACACCACCAGGTGTACAACACCAGCCGTCAGTGCATTCTTTTACAAGGTGAACTCACCAGCAACCGTCAGTGTACGCTTTCACCAAACACACACACCATCAAACACACACACCATCAGCCATCTGTGCACGCTTTTACCAAGCACACACCCACCAGCCGTCAGTGCACCCTTCCACCAGGCACACACACCTCCAGCCGGCAGTGCACTCTTCCACCAAGCACACACACCACCAGCCATCACTGCACAATTTCTACAGACAGGCACACACACCACCAGCCATCAGTGCACGCATCAGTTGTTAATGCATCCACAATTAACTATTGTAGCAATCACAGTATGGTACACTTTTCTTTTATACATATTCATCTAAAGCACAGCATGCCACGATTGCTACAATTCCAATCTAACCCACATAATTCCACTACACACCACATGCACACACTCCATAACACATGCCGAAAAGACATTGCCATTTACAATGCCATTAGCTCAAACTCAAATAAATCCGAGCCCTATTGCATTTCGAATGCTTGTTTCTTCTTTTTACCGCTGCATAATATGTGCTTCTGTCATTTCTGATTTCTATAGTACATTTAGGTACTCTATTAAGGGCATTTTTTAGGGCGGAGTGGGCTTAACTGCATTTTTAATCGAACCATCCCTCAGTTTTATCTTTTTGTCTTTTCCGTTCGTGCCCTACCAGAGAACAATTAATCTCCTCACAAATTTTTGTAAAGGCCAATATAATGGCATCCGGCTTGCTGGTTTCGGTGAGACAGGTCGTGAAATCTTCCTGTCTGCTTTCTATTAATTTTTGGAGGAACTGGGCAGGTTTGATTTTGTTCCACTTAATTGTATAGCCGTTTCATTTTGCTAAATATACTTTGTGGGCGTACAAATTATTTACCACTCCATGGCGATTATTTTTTAAATTTGTAGGCAAAAGGGAAAAACTAATTGGGTAATGGTCACTGATTGCTATTACACCCGTTTTAAAATCAATCAAGTTGTATGCAAAGCTACTCGAAGCCAGGACATAATCGATTAGGGAGTTGCAACCCCTACCATTATAAGTGTGTTTAAAACTGACCTGAGGCACACACAATTCATTCCCATATCCTAGATCCAATTCAGACTTCAAGTTATTTACAAAGTTCCCTAAAGGTGTATGAATAAAATGGGTACAAGGTTCACCTTTGACGTTCACCAAACCACATATGTCGGTATTGGCATTTGAGCACAACAAACAGTTGAAGTCCCCCAGCCATAAAATGCGATTACCAGTTGGACATTCCCTGTGTGAATTCAACATAGCTTGTAGCAGGCCCTCAAAGACACTGGACATTTCGCACTTAGGTATATTACTGTAAAAATGTATAACATTTAAAGTCTCAAACCCATCCAAATTAAGCTCCAGCATCTGGAAAAACATTGAGTCCACAGCAATATTTTTAACCCTAGCTTTAGATGTGTTAGAAATATAGCAGCCTAAGCCCACCTTGTTTCTCCCCCTTACTGATGGCTCGGCGGGGATATGAAAAGAGCGATATCCGTTTATGTGTACAGCCTCCCTCTCCCAAGTCTCCTGAAGACAGATTACAGAAAAATCCGTAACAAAACTCATAAATGTGGGGTCATTTAACTTGTTTGAAAGTCCTGCAATATTCCATGAGAGAAATGTTAAGAGCTGCCCCCTCTCCTCAACCTCTAGAACCGGGGGACACAATGGTACATTGTAAACCCCTTCTTGCTCTAAAAGAAGTGTAGGTTGAGGTGTTTGGGGTTTGGGTGGGAATACATCCGGTATGGCCCCTATGCTAATAGGTTTTGAATTTTATCTAGCCAGATGGTCATCAAAGTTGTTGGAATTATTTTGCTTCTGGGGAGGAGGGTATTTCTCCGTAACCCTCGTCCCCTCTACGTGCTGGATTATGGTTGGAGATTCATTCAGTCAATCAACCATTTCAGCAGGCTAAACCTATTATGTAAGGGTAGGAAGTTCTCGAAGATTTGGTAGCCCCGACTATAGCCTCCCACCCTTCCACTACTCTGTCCCACGGATGACCATACTGCTGGGGCGTTCGGGTAAATGGGGGGAGGGAAAAAAAAGGATAAGGGTCTAACTTCTATCATCTGTCCTTGGTTGAGGTTGTGATTATGCTGATTCCAAGAGCAAATGTACTCTAAAGTTGACCAAAATGCCGTCCCCTGTTACCGTTTAAGAAGTATGTCCCACCCAGGGTAGCCTGCGCACCATCATAATCTCGCAACTCGTGTGGGGGGTAAAGGTCTGTTTAAATTGAGCCAATGCGCAACTTTATTTTTTAAACACGCAAAGGACTCATGGCTTGGGTTTTTTAGTTCTGGTACACCCGTTAAGACTACCACGTACGGGCTCGATTGAGGAGGAAGATTTACAGGATGAGCCCGCCTAGTCTTTACAGTAGTATATTCCCCTTCAGCTTCTTTCGCTGGTAGCACAGATGCCATAGGGTCTTTACCCATCATATTAGGTGTGGGTTGTGACACAGGTGGGCCACTCGTAACACAGGAATGCGCAAGACTAGGGGTGGCTGGCACCAACCTTTGAGTTTGTAATTGAGTGGGTTGTAGATCTGAAGGACCTGTAACTTTATGTGTACTCGTTATGTTGTTTTTGGGTTTCCCGCATGCCTTGATGCACTTCACCTCTGACTCTAGCTTAACAAGCTGTTTTTCAACCCCCAAAAGTCTCGCCAGAGGTGCCAATAGAGATTTAAGTACGGACCCTAAGATATTTAGGAAGGAGTCCTCATCGAGTCCTACTGGTCCTAATGTGCCCCGGGTGTTGGCTGTATTCATTTCTGCGCTTATCCCTGGAGTTTCTACCTGTCTCTGGGCATGGTGAGCATCTTCAGCTAGGGGGTATTGCGTGTTAGGTTCAGTCTCTAAGGGGGCGGTGGTCATTATAAGGTTATTTACCGGGCCCTTAGTGGGTTTTGATTTTTTACATCTTATCATCTGCATTAGATCCAAAGAGAGACGTGCCATTGAAGGGATGATTTACTATTCTCTGTTGTGCATCAGATTTCAGCCCAGTTAGATGCAAACAGGCTGAGCGTCTAGCGCAAATGCCATGGGAGTAACCATGCGCAGCCAGATCTGTTGCGTCCGCAGCTGCACTAATGACCTGGTTTGCAACCAAGCCCCTTCCTGAAGAACTTCCTATAAATCTAGCTTGTCTTCTTTAGGCAGCTTCTCAGTGAATCGGGTCAAAGAGTTCCAGAGAGACCTGTCATACCTTCCAGAAGAGCAGAGGCACTAGCCACTTTCATTACGGATGCAGATGTGTTGCACATCCTTTTGCCCAACGAGTCCATGTTTTTACTGCCCTTCCCTGGAGGGACCGTGGAGGATCTTGCTGCTGGATGTGTTTTCCTGTCTGCCGCCACTATGACCGAATCTGGAGGAGGATCCACTCGAAGAAACAGGGGGTCCTGATTGGGCCTTGTACATCATAGAAATACGTGGGGGAGCTTAACCCACTATAGTCGGAGTCAGGAAAGTCTGCATCGCTGGTTCTAGAAGTCCTGGATCAAAGGAACCAAAGAAAGTAGGGGCTTCGCTGAAGATCTGTCGAGGAGGGTTTCAAATATAATTGACGAAGAGACAGTTGGTGCCGACATACCAATGTTCAATTTGCTGGCACACCAGCATAGAAGTAGAACCTCATTAAAAGTCCCTATGTCAACAATTGGAAACACTGGATGGAAGTGGCACAGGCAATGTTGGTAAATAGACTCTCATAGATGATCTTGAGGAAGTGGACAATGATGGAGATATCCATCTCCTTCTTTTTTAAATGGAAGAAGGGAGGGATCCAGATAGTCCACGTGTCCCAGATCGTGAACGTCGAGCCGATGGAGACCTAGCTCTCCTTGGGGACCTGCGTGGAGATGCCCTCGTAGAATTCGGTAGGAGGAGGTCCAGCAGAGACTCTGAAGAGAGAGTATGTTCGAGAGAAATCCCAGCCCAGACTTCTGTGTGGAACCTTCCAGTGTCGGCCACTCTCTAGCCACCTTGGAGAAAGATTGGCATGGGGAGTCTTCTCTTCCGGAACCGAAGAGCCCTCTGGCGTGATCTTCAAAATATTAATGCCAGGAGAAGATGACACTTCCCTCGACGTCGACCATATGGACTTCGACGTCAACCTCGGCCTTTCTAGCACTTCCTATGATGGCGCCGTAGGATTTTCTTTCCTCAAAGTCGACCGATTAGGATTAGTTACTTACCTGTAATCCTAGTTCTCTTCCAGGGGTAATTCCTGATAGAAGATCTGGTGGGTGTCGACCTTGTTGGAGATCTTTGCCTCCTCCTCTTGGGAGAGGAAGCGTGATGCGAACGAGATCGCACCCGTGATTTTGTATGGCGGGAGACAGGAGATCTTGATCTTCTCTGGGTTCTTTTAGGAGAAACCCTCAATGAAGTAGTCGGAGGGGGACTTCTGGTGACTCTTGATCGAGAGTAAGTGCGAAATAATACCAATCAGGACTTCCATGGTCAGCACCCCCTCTCACCGAATGTCCAGTTACTTCTAGCCATCTAGGCGACAGGTTAAAGGGATGAGATTTCTTTGGTGTTACCGGAGAGCACTCCAATGAAACTTCGACAATGTTAAGGCCTGGGGACGATTAAGGTCTCCTCGACATCGAACGTCGTGATCTCGACGTCGACCTGTCTCCTTCTGTAGCCTCCTCAGACACGGCCACAGGATCTTTGTCCTTCCACGTCCACCGATGCCTGGACGACACCACCGGTGCCGCCTTCAAAGTCGACTTCCTCGGCGGCGAGATGCTGGATGATTCTCGTCTCGCCGATCTCTGTGTCGTTCTTGACATCCAGCGCCCTCTGCGTCGATCAGGGGATTTTGACGTAGAACATTGTGAGTGCTTCTTCGGCATTGATCTTCCCGATGGCGATCACCTCGACTGCGACGGTGATCTCGACGCCGACAGTCGGTAAGCTTGTGGCAGAGTCTTTGCCGTGGATCTCCTTGACGCGACCTCCTGGAAGGTGGCAGAGAGTTTCTCGCCGTCGACAGATGTCTCGACGTCGACTGGTTTTTATCAGGTCTCTCGGGACCAGCATACTTCGAGCCCGAAGTATATCTCAAAATCGACTTACTTCTGTCCGACGGAGAATGTCGTTGTCTCAACAGCGATCTGTCCCTCGACGCTGAAGAGTGTCTATGATGCTTCTTCTACGGCGATCTCGATGCCGACGGCAAGCAATCAGGAATCTTATTCTTCCTGGACTCTGTAGAGGTAGATCTTTGCCATTTTCGATGTTCTAGAAGAAAAGAAGGACCTTGGCCACTCCCAGGGCCACTCTTGCAATGAGTCTTACTTTTTTCTAGCATGTCATGAAGTCTAATCTTCTTTCTGTCTCTAAGAGTCCTCTTAGAAAAAAGCTGACAATAATTACAAATGTCAGGAACATGAGATGAAGGCAAACACATGATACACGCAGAGTGTGGATCAGATTTAGCCATTTTTTTTCCACAAGATGTACAGTTGTGAAATAATGCTGGCATTCTGACAGAAAAGAATGTTACAACTGTCAGTAAAGATAAATAAATATCAGCCAACAACAAAAGATTTCGAATAAAGATAGAAAAAAAACTATTTCTGACTAGAAATAATCAAAAGCTGTTGAGCTCAAGCTCCAGGATCCTCACAGAAGGAGCCGGAAAAAAGAACTGACCTAACTGTCACCTGTGGTGCATGATGGGAGCAGGGGGCTCCAGGAGGTCTTAAAGGCACAGTGTCCAAGTTCTTGGAAACCTTAAAGGCAAGGTGCCAGTTTTTTACAGTACTGTGATGTTTATTCATCTATGCAGCCTTTAGGCCAAATGCCTTCTTTTATCTGGTTTTCTGTATGAAAATAAAGTTTTTTTGTATGACACGTTTTCAGTGTATGTTCTCTATTACAACATTTATGTGTAATGCTGGTTTTTATGCAAGAAAAACCTATGTAAATTTGGCATGTTGCCCTATTGGAAATATGTTAGGCTGCATATTTATGGTTATTATATACATGTATATATGTATGTCGTGGTAGTGCTAGGCACTTTTGGTCACACATACACATATATATGTATATTTCTGTATGCTGCGGGATCCCGCACATGTGCAGGGATTATTCAGTGCTTATGACTATTGATGAGTACCCCCTGGAATAGAAAGAGGTTGGTGCTTTGTCGTGGCTTTACAGCTCACAAGCTGTGAGCCATTGGTTCAGGTTTTTGACCTTTTAATTATTAACAGTACATTCCCTTTTTGTGAAATCTCTTGTTAATAACATATACATTTTGAACCTTTCACTCACCCTCATGCCAAATTGAACCAGTATGTGTGTATACTTGAGGAACAGATGGATAGGCAGTCATATTTGCCTTAACTGTATTTCTGTGCTAAGGTGTAGTTTGTCTCTAGGGAAAATTTAACAACTTTAGATATTTTTGTAAGGCGCGCCTAAGGCAAGCCCGTCTGCGCCCGTCCATGCCAGTACACGCCAGGAGCCAGGCAAGAGGCCTGAGGTAAGGTTTACTTATTCAGGAGATGCTCTACGCCATCTCAACAGGCCCGTTCCATCGCCATGCTCCCATGTACTGAAAGGAGACTCTCGCTTTACCCACTGTCCACATTGTTCTTTCAAATTCACCCCTTCTATCATCAACGTCCCCACCCAGACGACTATAAACATGGCAATGATCAATTGCAGATCACTGCCCAAACACGCCCTTGAAATAAATATGCTCATTGAAGACCATAACCTCGAAATACTGTTTCTTACAGAAACGTGGTTGACGCCTGACTCAGACGCCGACATAGTCCAAGCCCTTCCCCCAGGATTCGGTATCCAACATCTTAACCGTCCCAAAGGCAGAGGTGGAGGCATTGCTGTCATCTCCAAGGATTCAATGCCATGCCGTTTCCTTGACAGTCCTCTGTTAGACTGTGAAAACGTCCACTTCACCCTGCAAATTTCCCCTTGCTCTTCTCTTTCCGGATTCCTTATCTACCGTCCCCCTGGTACCATGGGAAAATTTCTTAACTCCCTCCTAGAATGCTCCTTGGCCAGATCTAGCGCACGGACCAACTTCCTCATCCTAGGAGACTTTAATGTCCACTTTGAAGATTGCAAAGACAACACGGCCTCAGAGCTGATCCAAGACTTGGCAGCCCACCAACTACACCTACAGAACTCCCTCCCCACTCATAACCGTGGGCACTTGCTCGACCCCATATTCTGTAATTTCCAGGATCTTGTGACCAGGCCTCCCATTCCGGTGCCATGGTCCGACCACCTACTTATTCCTTTCACCTGGTGCACTTACCCCAAACTGCCGCAAATCCAAGCTCCCGGCAGACCATCTCGACCCTGGGCGAAACTAGACTATGATAAGTGGAAACAAGCTCTCGAGGATACAGTCCCTACCCTTAGTTCAACCATTGACCTTGCTGATAGGGAATTCTCATCTTGGATCACCAATTCTCTAGACAAAGCTCTCCCAAAAAAACCTCATCGTAAACCAAGGACAAAAGTAACCTCTCCATGGTTTACCCAAGAAATTCGCCTTTTAAAGAAAATCTGCAAGAGAGCAGAAAGAGTCTGGAGGAAAGACTTTAATCCCATCAGCAAAAACAACTACAGACTGATGATTCTTAACTATAAAAAAGCTCTTAAAAACACACACATCTCCTTTTACAGTGAGAAAATTAGCAAAGCAGCAAGTTCGTTGAGGGAGACGTTTCTCACCCTGAAAAAGCTTCTAAAACCCCCTACCCCCCCAGCTGCGCGAGACCCTTCAATCGAACACTGCAATGAGTTAGCCAATTTCTTTGACTCAAAAATACAAACTATACTCAAACAACTTCCGCCTCTTTCTCCTATAGACCTCTCCCCCCGTCCCTCTTCCCAACATCAGAACAGAAACATTGAGCTAAGCAAGTTCCAACTCATTAACGCGGAAACGCTTGGTTCTATATTACAAGCCCTCAAAAGCGGATCGCCTCATGACCCAGCTCCGGTGAGACATCTGAAGCAGGTTGCCCCGAGCATCCTTCCACTCACGACCAACCTACTTAACGCCTCTTTTGAATCTGGAACTGTGCCCACAAGTTGGAAAAAAGCGGTGGTGAAGGCACTTATAAAAAAACCATCCCTTGACCCGGAAAACCTGGCCAACTTCAGACCAATATCACTCCTCCCAGGCATTAGTAAACTAGCGGAAAAATATATCAACTCCCAGCTCTCTCATTATCTGGAGTCCAATGAGCTGCTAAAAACCTCCCAAACTGGTTTCCGCCCGGGCCAAGGGACAGAAACGGCAATGGTGGCGGTAGTCGAAGAAACCAGGAAAATCATCGATGCAGGAGGATCAGTGGCAGTGATCCTCCTGGACCTCAGCGCAGCATTCGACACCGTCAACCATAGCATCCTTGCCCAACGCCTGGAAAACCTCGCCATCACTGGGAAAGCCCTCGAATGGCTAAAATCCTTCCTCCACAATCGCTCCTTTCAGGTGGCAGAAGGAGACTGCATCTCTAGGGAAACCCCTATACGTTGCGGAGTGCCCCAGGGCTCCTCATTGAGCCCTACACTCTTCAACGTATACATGGCACCTCTGGAACAAATCGTCGTCCCCTATGGCATTAAACTCTTGACATACGCGGACGACACACAGCTGGTCGTCTCCCTCAGCCAGTCAGAACCCCCCATCATTGATCTGTACTCCTGCTTGGAGAATATAGTCAGCTGGATGAGCAACTCCCACTTAAAGCTCAACGGGGAAAAAACTGAGCTAATGGTACTAGGCAACCAGTCCCACTTCCGCCCGGAGTCTCTCTGGCCTTCCAGTATGAGCTCACCACCAATCCCCAAAACTGATATCAAGAGTCTGGGGATTTGGCTGGATGACAAACTTACTCTCAACACGCAGGCCAAGAAAACTGCAGGAATTTGCTTTGGCCTGCTCCGCTCCATCCGTAAAATTCTCCCACTCCTACCATTCCAGTCAAGAAAATTGGTCATGCAGGGCCTCATATTGTCTAGACTTGACTACGGCAACGCCCTACATCTTGGTTCCCCAAAAAAAGTCCTCTCTAGGCTGCAGGTGGTGCAAAATGCGGCCGCCAGAATTCTCACTGGCACCAAAAAACGCTGCTCCGCCAAACCTGCACTCAAGGAGCTCCACTGGCTCCCGGTTGAACAAAGGGTGCAGTTCAAGGCCATGTGCCTAACCCACAAAATCCTGCATGGAAAAGCCCCCCCGGTCCTGAAAGATCTCGTGACCCCTCACACGACAATCAGAACCCTACGCTCAACCAACGCCCACCTGACCAAAATACCTAAGATCAAAAAAACAAGTTTTGGAGGTCGACGGTTCTCATTTCAGGCGTCCAAGATGTGGAACACTCTTCCACCAGACCTTCGGGCCCAACCTAATCTCCTTTCATTCCGCAAATCCCTGAAGGCATGGCTGTTCCCCTGATCTCTTCTTTTCCCGCCGGTCCCCTCCTCTGGAGTTGATAGTGGATTTCTATTAGCGCTGGGACGCTCTCGGGCAGCCATGCGCTCTATAAATCTCCAAAATAAAACCCAAACAAAATTGGGGAGTACTGGGTGGTGTCACTCTCATGGATCCCAACCAGGTTTTTTTACTCAAAATGCCCTGCAAACTTTAAAAATGTGACTAAAGTCACCCTTATTTCTTGCATTACTGTGTCAGAATCTTCAGGTATCAGAAAAAACACAATTGTTCTACCATCCACTGTTCGTTCCCCCAAGTCTCCTGATAAAATGGTACCTCACTTGTATGGGAAACCCAAGTACCCGCAACCCCTACCATTATAAGTGTGTTTAAAACTGACCTGAGGTACACACAATTCATTCCCATATCCTAGATCCAATTCAGACTTCAAGTTATTTACAAAGTTCCCTAAAGGTGTATGAATAAAATGGGTACAAGGTTCACCTTTGACGTTCACCAAACCACATATGTCGGTATTGACATTTGGGCACAACAAACAGTTGAAGTCCCCCAGCCATAAAATGCGATTACCAGTTGGACAATCCCTGTTTGAATTCAACATAGCTTGTAGCAGGCCCTCAAAGACACTGGACATTTCGCACTTAGGTATATTACTGTAAAAATTTATAACATTTAAAGTCTCAAACCCATCCAAATTAAGCTCCAGCATCTGGAAAAACTTTGAGTCCACAGCAATATTTTTAACCCTAGCTTTAGATGTGTTAGAAATATAACAGCCTAAGCCCACCTTGTTTCTCCCCCTTACTGATGGCTCGGCGGTGATATGAAAAGAGCGATATCCGTTTATGTGCACAGCCTCCCTCTCCCAAGTCTCCTGAAGACAGATTACGGAAAAATCCGTAACAAAACTCATAAATGTGGGGTCATTTAACTTGTTTGAAAGTCCCGCAATATTCCATGAGAGAAATGTTAAGAGCTGCCCCCTCTCCTCAACCTCTAGAACCGGGGGACACAATGGTACATTGTAAGCCCCTTCTTGCTCTAAATGAAGTGTAGGTTGAGGTGTTTGGGGTTTGGGTGGGAATACATCCGGTATGGCCCCTATGCTAATAGGTTTTGAATTTTATCTAGCCAGATGGTCATCAAAGTTGTTGGAATTATTTTGCTTCTGGGGAGGAGGGTATTTCTCCGTAACCCTCGTCCCCTCTACGTGCTGGATTATGGTTGGAGATTCATTCAGTCAATCAACCATTTCCAGCGAGCTAAACTTATTATGTAAGGGTAGGAAGTTCTCGAAGGTTTGGTAGCCCCGACTATAGCCTCCCACCCTTCCACTACTCTGTCCCATGGATGACCATACTGCTGGGGCGTTCGGGTAAATGGGGGGGAGGGAAAAAAAAGGATAAGGGTCTAACTTCTATCATCTGTCCTTGGTTGAGGTTGTGATTATGCTGATTCCAAGAGCAAATGTACTCCAAAGTTGACCAAACTGCAGTCCCCTGTTACCGTTTTAGAAGTATATCCCACCCAGGGTAGCCTGCGCACCATCATAATCTCGCAACTCGTGTGGGGGGGTAAAGGTCTGTTTAAATTGAGCCAATGCGCAACTTTATTTTTTAAACACGCGAAGGACTCATGGCTTGGGTTTTTTAGTTCTGGTACACCCGTTAAGACTACCACGTACGGGCTCGATTGAGGAGGAAGATTTACAGGATGAGCCCGCCTAGTCTTTACAGTAGTATATTCCCCTTCAGCTTCTTTTGCTGGTAGCACAGATGGCATAGGGTCTTTACCCAGGCAGCTTCTCAGTGAATCGGGTCAAAGAGTTCCAGAGAGACCTGTCATACCTCCCCAGAAGAGCAGAGGCACTAGCCACTTTCATTACGGATGCAGATGTGTTGCACATCCTTTTGCCCAACGAGTCCATGTTTTTACTGCCCTTCCCTGGAGGGACCGTGGAGGATCTTGCTGCTGGATGTGTTTTCCTGGCTGCGGCCACTATGACCGAATCTGGAGGAGGATCCACTCGAAGAAACAGGGGGTCCTGATCGGGCCTTGTACATCATAAAAATACGTGGGGGAGCTTAACCCACTGTAGTCGGAGTCAGGAAAGTGAGCATCGCTGGTTCTAGCAGTCCTGGATCAAAGGAACCAAAGAAAGTAGGGGCTTCGCTGAAGATCTGTCGAGGAGGGTTTCAAATATAATTGACGAAGAGACAGTTAGTGCCGACATACCAATGTTCAATTTGCTGGCACGCCAGCATAGAAGTAGAACCTCATTAAAAGTCCCTATATCAACAATTGGAAACACTGGATGGAAGTGGCACAGACAATGTTGGTAAATAGACTCTCATAGATGATCTTGAGGAAGTGGACAATGATGGAGACATCCATCTCCTTCTTTTTTAAATGGAAGAAGGGCGGGATCCAGATAGTCCACGTGTCCCGGATCGTAAACGTCGAGCCGATGGAGACCTAGCTCTCCTTGGGGACCTGCGTGGAGATGCCCTCGTAGAATTCGGTAGGAGGAGGTCCAGCAGAGACTCTGGAGAGAGAGTATGTTCGAGAGAAATCCCAGCCCGGACTTCTGTGTGGAACCTTCCAGTGTCGGACACTCTCTAGCCACCTTGGAGAAAGATTGGCATGGGGAGTCTTCTCTTCCGAAACCGAAGAGCCCTCTGGCCTGATCTTCAAAATATTAATGCCAGAAGAAGATGACACTTCCCTCGACGTCGACCATATGGACTTCGACGTCAACCTCGGCCTTTCTAGCACTTCCTATGATGGCGCCGTAGGATTTTCTTTCCTCAAAGTCGACCAATTAGGATTAGTTACTTACCTGTAATCCTAGTTCTCTTCCAGGGGTAATTCCTGAAAGAAGATCTGGTGGGTGTCGACCTTGTTGGAGATCTTTGCCTCCTCCTCTTGGGAGAGGAAGCGTGATGCGAACGAGATCGCACCCGTGATTTTGTATGGCGGGAGACAGGAGATCTTGATCTTCTCTGGGTTCTTTTAGGAGAAACCCTCAATGAAGTAGTCGGAGGGGGACTTCTGGTGACTCTTGATGGAGAGTAAGTGCGAAATAATACCAATCAGGACTTCCATGGTCAGCACCCCCTCTCACCGAATGTCCAGTTACTTCTAGCCATCTAGGCGACAGGTTAAAGGGATGAGATTTCTTTGGTGTTACCGGAGAACCCTCCAATGAAACTTCAACAATGTTAAGGCCTGGGGACGATTAAGATCTCCTCGACATCGAACGTCGTGATCTCGACGTCGACCTGTCTCCTTCTGTAGCCTCCTCAGACACGGCCACAGGATCTTTGTCCTTCCACGTCCACCGATGCCTCGACGACACCACCGGTGCCGCCTTCAAAGTCGACTTCCTCGGCGGCGAGATGCTGGATGATTCTCGTCTCGCCGATCTCTGTGTCGTTCTCGACATCGAGCGCCCTCGGCGTCGATCAGGGGATTTTGACGTAGAACATTGTGAGTGCTTCTTCGGCATTGATCTTCTCGATGGCGATCACCTCGACTGCGACGGTGATCTCGACGCCGACAGTCGGTAAGCTTGCGGCAGAGTCTTTGCCGTGGAACTCCTTGACGCAACCTCCTGGAAGGTGGCAGAGAGTTTCTCGCCGTCGACAGATGTCTCGACGTCGACTGGTTTTTATCAGGTCTCTCGGGACCAGCATACTTCGAGCCCAAAGTATATCTCGACATCGACTTACTTCTGTCCGACGGAGAATGTCGTTGTCTCAACGGCGATCTGTCCCTCGACGCTGAAGAGTGTCTCTGATGCTTCTTCTACGGCGATCTCGATGCCGACGGCAAGCAATCAGGAATCTTATTCTTCCTGGACTCTGTAGAGGTAGATCTTTGCCGTTTTCGATGTTCTAGAAGAAAAGAAGGACCTTGGCCACTCCCAGGGCCACTCTTGCAATGAGTCTTACTTTTTTCTAGCATGTCATGAAGTCTAATCTTCTTTCTGTCTCTAAGAGTCCTCTTAGAAAAAAGCTGACAATAATTACAAATGTCAGGAACATGAGATGAAGGCAAACACATGATACACGCAGAGTGTGGATCAGATTTAGCCATCTTTTTTCCACAAGATGTACAGTTGTGAAATAATGCTGGCATTCTGACAGAAAAGAATGTTAAAACTGTCAGTAAAGATAAATAAATATCAGCCAACAACAAAAGATTTCGAATAAAGATAGAAAAAAAACAATTTCTGACTAGAAATAATCAAAAGCTGTTGAGCTCAAGCTCCAGGATCCTCACAGAAGGAGCCGGAAAAAAGAACTGACCTAACTGTCACCTGTGGTGCAAGATGGGAGCAGGGGGCTCCAGGAGGTCTTAAAGGCACAGTGCCCAAGTTCTTGGAAACCTTAAAGGCAAGGTGCCAGTTTTTTACAGTACTGTGATGTTTATTCATCTATGCAGCCTTTAGGCCAAATGCCTTCTTTTACCTGGTTCTCTGTATGAAAATAAAGTTTTTTTTTGAATGACACGTTTTCAGTGTATGTTCGCTATTACAACATTTATGTGTAATACTGGTTTTTATGCAAGAAAAACCTATGTAAATTTGGCATGTTGCCCTATTGGAAATATGTTAGGCTGCATATTTATGGTTATTATATACATGTATATATGTATGTCGTGGTAGTGCTAGGCACTTTTGGTCACACATACACATATATATGTATATTTCTGTATGCTGCGGGATCCCGCACATGGGCGGGGATTATTCAGTGCTTATGACTATTGATGAGTACCCCCTGGAATAGAAAGAGGTTGGTGCTTTATCGTGGCTTTACAGCTCACAAGCTGTGAGCCATTGGTTCAGGTTTTTGACCTTTTAATTATTAACAGTGCATTCCCTTTTTGTGAAATCTCTTGTTAATAACATATAAATTTTGAACCTTTCACTCACCCTCATGCCAAATTCAACCAGTATGTGTGTATACTTGAGGAACAGATGGATAGGCAGTCATATTTGCCTTAACTGTATTTCTGTGCCTAGGTGTAGTTTGTCTCTAGGGAAAATTTAACAACTTTAGATATTTTTGTAACCCAAACAAAATTGGTGAGTACTGGGTGGTGTACCTCTCATGGATCCCAACCAGGTTTTTTTACTCAAAATGCCCTGCAAACGTCAACATGTGACTAAAGTCACCCTTATTTCTTGCATTACTGTGTCATAATCTTCAGGTATCAGAAAAAACACAATTGTCCTACCATCCACTGTTCGTTCCCCCTAGTCTCCTGATAAAATGGTACCTCACTTGTGTGGGAAACCCAAGTACCCGAGACAGGCAAGGGCCCAAAACGTATTGAGGAGGCATCAAAATTGCCTATCACAAAACGATTTGGTTTTGCAAGGGGGGTCACCTGGATTTTCAGCCCCGGGCTCGGCGGCCATCTGGGTAAACCTACCAAACTTACACATTTCTGAAAACTAGACACCTGGGGGAGTACAGGGAGGTATTGCTTGCGTGGACCGCCAAACGTTTTCCTACTCAGAATCCACTGCAGACCTCAGATTTAGCTGAAAAAAATCACTTTTGTCTCAAATGTCTGTGTGGGAAAGTTGTGGGATTACAAGCTGACTCAAATTTCCTATCGCCCAGCGTTCCCCCAAGTCTCGCGATACAAATGGAACCTCACTTTTGTTGGTGGCCCAAGTAACCTAAACAGGCATGGGTCCAAAGCGTAATGATTATCTATCATAAAAGACTTGGTTTTGTAATGGGGGGCACCAGGGTTCTTGGCCCCGAGTTCGGTGGCCATCTAGGGAAACCTACCAAACCCACACATTTCTGAAAACTTGAGACCCGGGGTGGGGGGAGGTCAAGGGAGGTATGGCTTGCGGAAGATCCACCCATGTTTTCTACCCAGAATCCCCTGCAAACCACAAATTTAGCTGGAAAAAATCAAATTTTCCTCACTTTTTTATGTGGGAAAGTTGTAGGATCTTTTGGCATGAGAGAAAACAATTTTCACAGATTTTTGATGTTACGGTATTGTTGATTTCTAAATAAAGTATCCCCGTCAATTGTCTTAATAATACTTTTGTTACACTTCCCATTTTTCTAACAAGTATTAATTCTTCAGCACGCCATATGCCTTAATTCATGATGGAATGGCAGAGGAATATAGTTTCAAAGCACTATTGGCACCGTTTTTGTGATGGCAGTGGAGGCAAAAATGGTTTTTCTAAGGATTTTTCACTTACAAGTAAGTCAGCCTGTCAGCTGGTAAGATAGCCACTGATCATTATTCTCTTTAGAACAGTATAATTTTCTGCTGTGAGCTCAGCCCTTGCTGCCTTCATGTCCTCTACTGTCGTCACATCTTTGAGGGCATTAGAGACATGTTCGGTCCAGTGATCCTCAACGACTGTCCACCGGGTGACAGCCAATGCCAAAGTCAGTTTCTTACATCCAGGCTAGGCTTTGAGGGCACCTGAATAGAAAGGTGAGGAATACCTTAGGATGGAGTGCCCTGGTCCTATATTGAGGGGAAGGTAGCTGTGATGCCTTATTAGATAATAAGATGATAATACACACTGGCTACTTCTCAAAAGACCCAAAGATTGGTATTAAGTTGTACTGGACAAGACAATACAAACTGTTCAATCTGTTGGGTACCTCACTCCGATTTTAAAAAAGGATGAGGGAACAGGGGAATGGATTGAACCAGAAGTGCAATATGAGTGTACCCAGCAGCCTGTACGCCTCCATTGCAATGCAAATTGAGCCATTATCATGGAGTGTCTCCATTTAATCCTCTTTAGGATGGCCCCGAAATTGGGGGATGTAGCCTCAGAGGGGAGATAGATTTCTAAGGGTCACTCATCAGCAACACACTAGGAACTGGGAAAAATTGTCCAAGACTTCACAGCCACTGCATAAGGATCAATCATCAGTGAAGAGGGTTTTTAACCTTTGGATTTAGGTGGGGTTGCACCTGGTACTGGGTGATTGCTCAACCAGCAAAACTTTCACATTAGAGGTAAAATTGATCCCTTTTACCCAAGCATGCTGGGGGGGGGGGGGGGGGGGGGGGCGATGCACAGTGTTTGAGAAAATGGAAGGAGATACTACTAACATTTGGCCCCTTACGACTATAATGGTTTCAGAATGGAGTTCTAGGACGCCATGGTATAATCTGCAAGGCCAGGCACAATCCAATTCGCCCGAAAAGAGATAGCCCTACTAAACCAGGGAGGAAAGGTGTGCTCCAATGGTTATTTATTACATGAAGGCCCTAAGAAATTTCAATTGGTGATTAGTCTACAAGCATTTCAAAATGGAAAGGATTCCGCTGTTATTAGATCCCTGAAGACAAGCCAATTGTTTGGTCAGAGTGAACATAACAAATGCGTGTCTGTTGGTGCCTGTTTATGACCCCTCATCAAAGAGTACTCCAGTTCTCATGGAGAGAGCAGAGGAAGTTCACCCACTCAGGCTATATTCTAAGCCAGCTATACTCCCTGCCTCTGCAGAGGATCAATATTTTGCCCCTTCAAACGTGTATGCTGTATTCCAAGGAGATTTTCTCTGGGAGAATGCCAGATGGAGATCGATTGCTGGCTAGACCACATGGAACATAGGAATAAATTGGGTGACCTTTGGGACCACCGCAAAGGTGTTCATGGAGTGAGATGGCAACAGACTGAGCTGGGTTATTCGTTTTCAGTCCTTGTCTTATGAAGGAAGGTGATCTGTAGTCTAATTGCTACTTCATATAAACGACCTTGCGCTCTAGGCAGGATACCTTGACATCTGCACCATTTCAAAGGGTAAAGTACAGTGTTGTGTTCTCCTCATAATGGACAATGTCTATTTGGTCTACTATGTCAGCCACCTGAGAGAAACTTCAAGACCTCTGCTGAGCCTGCTTCCCTGTCCATGAGCTGGAACCTCCTGACTACTGCCCTTTTTGTTTCCTGACTCAACATGCAGATCCCAATTATTTCAGCTGTAGACTGAATTCAGATGCTACAGCTGTCAGTGCATTCTTTCAAGAGTGGATCAACTGCAGTTTTCCTTCATTCATAATAATGTGAGTGGGAGCTCTGATCAGGAGCAAACTGGCAGGCCTAGTACTGGTGACTGTGATACGCTGGACAAAGGCATTTATGAGGTTTTTTAAAACCAAGCTTGACAGATTAAACACGGTCTGCATTGCTTACAGAAGTTAAAAATCCTGAATTCGATTTAGTTTTTACTAATGGTGGAATAGCCAGAATACTATCCTTGTGACTCTCATAGAAGTTGCAATTCTGAATGCTGGTGTTTTGAACTCTTACATAGGCACGCAGTTTAGAAGCCTGACAGTGGAGTGTTTAGAAACAGTATGTGCTCATGAATTACGAACACTGAAGCTCTCAGACAAGCCTTGCTTTTACCTTGTCAATCTTGCGACGGCTGTAGATGGTGCCATTGTCAACCTGGTGCTCATCTTCTTCTTCGGTATGGTAGTTTGGTGGGAGAAGGTTGTAGTCCGGTGCGTTATCAAGCTCACCAAGTTCTTTGCCGGTTCCAGGCTGCAAATAATTTCAAAAAACTGTGACGCTTTCACATTCCTTAAAGTAAATGCAATTGCAAGCAGGCTTCTTGCCACATCACCTATCAAAATAAGAGCACGGTACACATAAAAGGCACAGTGAATTGCAGAAGGAACTCTCAGGGAGTCATATTTAAAGAAATAAAGATGCTTACTTGTAATGGCAGTTCTCATTCATGGGTTTGTCACATCCATAACAGCTAAAGTATCCCCACAGGCTAACCGGACACCATAACCAGGATAATAATTGTAAATCAGTTTGAAGTCCGAAAGCCACTATTTAAGTTCTAGGTGCTAATCTTTACAAAAACCTCAAAACATCCTCTTATCTCATGCTGCAGATACCCATGTAAAATGTATTAAACTACTTAACCTGGGGCTGAGCTTGACTCACTGTATAAGAAATCCGGCTGAAACAAGCTGAAATATGGAGCCCCATGTGACATCTTGCCTGATAGCAACAGAGTTGTTACATCCACAGAATAAAGGCAAACGTTAAAACCTTTCTGTGCTACCATATTGAGATTTTCTGCCCCAAAGCTTCACGCTGCAGTAGTACTGTATCTCAATTCATACCAGATTTTTCACACTCATGACTTTTGGAAAAACATTTGATAGATGTGTTAGATGTGAAATATCCGGGTGAGCTACAATACAAACAGAAGAAAAATTTTGAGGTAGAGGAAATGTGCTCGAGTTTTTAAATACACTTATTGCCTTTGATAGGCAGGAAATGTACCCATGATTGCCAAAAGAAGAGAATGTTGGCGTTCTTGCGAAGCTGAACTGTTTATGCCTCACAAACAGTGCTTAATTTGAGCCGGTGTGGGACACTGACATTTATTTTTGGGGACTGGTGTTTATTTTTCCGAATCAGACATACCAAGAGAAAGCGAGAGAAAAACGCACAAAGCAAAAAGGGGGAAGGAGAGAAAGATAGAAAAGCCAACACAAATAATGAAAGCAGTAGCATACAAGAGTAAGATAAATGGCAAGGTATGTCTAGTAGTGGATTAAAGAGGCATGAGGTGAATTTGGGACTAGGCAGCCTTGGTATTCGGCACTCCGACATATAATTGCACCGGCCACAGCCTTCTAAGCAGAGCTTTGGGCACCCACACTTGTTTTATTACAAATTAAGCACTGGAAATATGCACTGAACTTTTCATAAGGTATACAGTTCAGTTCAGTTCAGTTCTTTATTTGTTTCGAAGGTTAAAAACCATCATAAAAATGCATATTAATACATATCCATATAAAAACATACTGAACATCAACATTTTTAAAAAAGAACGAGTTAAAAAGAGTTTTTATAGTTAATATATACAAAAAGTGAGCAGCAAATTTCATTTCGTTTCCTCCCCATACATCCACCATCAGCCCCTTGTCGTTTCCTCCCCATTCTTCCACCATCAGCCCCTTGTATTTCTTAATTTAATCACAATCTTTAGAAAACTCATAATAGCACACAAGGTCCGCATTTCAGTTGCTCTTTGCAGAAATAATAAAGCAGATTTGGCATGGATAATTTTTGAGTCCTTTAAAATGTCCACCAGGAATCTCCGGCGCGGGATTTTATAATAAGGACAAAGTAATACAAAATGAAGGGTGTCCTGCGGAGACCTATTGTCGCAGCCGCAGGCACCCTTCTGCTCAATTGTTTGCGTAAAACCAGGCGGATCGGCTAAAAGATTATGCAACAAATTGAGCCTAAAACGAGTCATTAAAAACCTCTCATGTTGACTATACATTAAAAAGAGATAAGGTTCCATGCCCATTTCATTACAAACAAGCGAATGAGCAACTACCGAGGATTTAATAGAGTCAAGTTCCATCCTCCTACAATCAAATTTTTCCAGTAGTTGCTTTTGTACATAGTATCTGCAATGGCTATCCACATTTGAGGGGTCCAAAAATAACCTTTGCTGGTCAATAGCCCCTAGTGTTTCTTTAATATATTTCAACCAGGGAATTCGGAGCCATCTATCTTTCCGTAAGCAATCCTGGATGATCTGTCTGGATAATTCCGCATTAGGGTTTAACCAAATTTTGAGCCAGGTCAGTATTGGTCTCAATCTGATCAAGTCAGATATGTATGGGGTACCCAGCTCTTTGTGTGTTATTGCTGCTGGGATGCACGGGGGAAGCTTTAAGAGTTTTTTTAAAAATTTGTCTTCCTCACTTTGTATCTGTTGTGCATCCCTAAAACCCCACACCTCTGCTCCATAGATAGCCTTCGAAGTACTGACCGATCTATACAATGTCATCACCTGCTCAGGGGACCAACGTCCCATTCGTCGGGCAAAGTTTAATATGGCCCCATTTGCTGAGACTAGTTTCCTGCACCTCTCCTCAATCAATGGGGCAAACTTAATCTTTTCATCAAATAGGAGACCCAAGTACGGGAAAGTGGTCACAGTGTCCAGGACATGTTCCCCTAGTTTGAACACAAATCTCTTGTGAGGTTTCTTCCCTACTACCATGATGAAAGATTTTGTCAAATTGACGGAAAGGTCCAGATTCTTCATGAAATCAGCAAAACCTCTGATTAGGAGCTGGAGACTGACTGCTGTTCGCGCGAGGAGGACCGCGTCATCCGCGTACAAAAGTACCGGGATGTGACGCGGACCTACCTTTGGGCAGTCAGACCCCAGTGCTAGTAGGGCACTCTCCAGGCCGTTTAAATAGAGGGAGAACAAAAAAGGCGCCAGGATACACCCCTGCCTCACCCCGCCAGAGCACGGGAAGGGATCGGTACTCACCCCCCGCGCTATAGTGGACCTTGGCAGTGGTGTTCATAGATCTGGGTCAATTCCCAATTTATACATAAGTGTCCAGAGTTTGGCTCAATTAACGTTATCGAATGCCGCTGCTAAGTCCATGAATCCCATGTACATGGTCCCATCACTCGTCTTAGTATATTTAGCGGCAAGGAGGTATAGATTGAGGCATTGGTCACTAGTTGACCTGCCTGTTCGAAACCTGTACTGGGTGTCCACCAAGATGTTATGAGTATCAGTCCACTCTATTAAGCGGTTGAGAAGTGCCCTCCCGAGTACTTTAGCAGAGACATCAATCAGCGAGATTGGTCTGTAACACTGCGGGCTGTCCCTACAGCCTTTCTTATATATAGGGACAATCACTGCAGTGGACCAAGATCACGGGAGACCCGTTTTGATTGCTGCATTAAGTACTCTCATTACTATTGGTGCCCATAAATCAGTATTGCTTAAAAATAGGTCTGGTGGGGTGCCATCCGGGCCGGGGGCTTTGTTTCGTGTCAGCCCTAGGATTGCTTTTAGAACTTCCTCCAGAGATAATTCTAGTTGTTCTGCCCTGGGCCCCTTCCAGATTCCATCTCCAATGTCTACCTCCTGCTGATTATACAAAGATTTAAAATGGTTAATCCATTGTTCTGGTAGTATGTTGGAGCTAATAACTGGGGAGCTTGAGTCATGAAAGCAGGGTCTGTTTATAATTCTCCAAAACTGGGCGTAGTCCCTGTTTTCTCCTGCCTCCCTAAGGTCTGCCCAAACTTCTTTTTGGAGAGCACTCTTTCTTCTCTTTACCTGGGTTTTATAGTTCTGTCTGCATCGGGCAATTTCCATCTTGTCCCTCGGGGCGCTTTTTAAACTCTGTTTTAGTTCTCTTAATTCCCTTGAGCAGTTGGTATCGAACCATCTAGGGGAAGATGATTGCTTAACAGGCTTCTTAGTTGTCAATAACCCTTCTATTATTTTAGTTAAAGTTTCAAATGCCACAACCACTCCTCTGCCCTCTATTGTGGGGTCTAAACAGGTCTCTATATGCTCTTTCCCATCACCCACTAGCTTAGAATAAAAATCTTGTGGGTTGATCATTGTCCACCTTATCCGTCTCCCTTGATCTGTTGCTTGGATTTGGGTTTCAGTGACACCCCCTGAGTTTTTCCCCGGTAAAACATTATAATTAATTTCTAGGGAAAGGGGATTGTGATCGCTGAAGGGACTCCACTCCGTTCTTGTTCTAATAATCTGCTCTTTAGAGCAGGCAGAGATCATTATGAAATTTATTATCGACCCACCACCTCTCCCTTTGAATGTGGGTATAGGGGTCTCCCCTGCTTCCAGTGCAACTAAATCCATAACATGGGTGAGAGCAAAATTATCTAAGAGCTTCATCAGAGCTGTGCCCTATTTATTGTGTACAAAATGTGGACCCTTTTCTAAAGGGCAGGAAGACCAGTCAACAGAGATAGGAAATAATTTAGGGCATAGGTGACAATTAAAATCCCCCATCAATAGAACAGTTGGTTCAGGTCCCTTCATCCTCAAATCCAGTTCCTCATTTAACCTACTCTTCAGCTCTAATATTATAGGGAGATTCCCATCAACCGGCCCAGAGTTATAGAAATTTAGAAATAGTAGTCTCTGCCCCTGGTACTGTAGTGAAACTGCTTGTAGAGTGTCTGACGTCCAGTCTGACTGTGACCAGGTACCCTTTAGATCCAAATCCACATATATTGCCAAGCCTCCTTTTGCTCTCCCAGAATTTGTCTCTTGGGCAGGTCTGAAAAAACACTTATAGCCCTCCAATTGACAGTGGTTCCCCAGCGGTATACAGCGCCAGGACACCACGTAACGAGGTAACAGTGCGCTTTACAAGTATACATACATACAATTACGAGCCCATGTTTCTTGGAGAGCTATAACATGAAAGCACCTTATGAATTCTTCCCACTCCTTGTTTTTAAGTTTAGCTTCCAGGCCTGCTACATTCCAAGATAGCACGGTCAATCCAGCCCTATTCTCTTTCCCTCTAACTATGATAGATTCATTTACTCTAACCTCGCCCACTACTGATGGATCTATAGTGTTTTCACTTTTCTCCCCCTGATTCGAGAGTTCTTCTGACCTCAAGGTTTGTTCCTTCTCAGCACTCTCACAACTACCCTCTGTTTCCAGGCTTGGGCATTCACTGGCAGCTGAGGATGTTACAGGATTATTTTCTATCTGAGTGAGTCAATCATTATCCTCCAGTGACTGCAAAGGGGCAAATCTGTTTCTCCACTGGGAATAGTCATGTGGGGGCAAGAACTGATCGGGGTGGCCTACTGGTCTTGATCTTTGTATGTGTTGTGGTCTTCCGGGGCTCTACCCACCATCATCATCAGCACGATTGGTGTTCCAGCTCCTTGGGTAAAAATACCCGAGTGGGAGTGCGCAAATTGTGCTGGTTTGATTCCTGTTGGGATTCTTCAAAATATAATCAACCAGTCTAGTATCTCTAAAATTTGCGACTATACAGTCCCCTCTTATGTCTTTTTTCCTCCCACCCAGCCAATTCACTTGTCTTACATGCACTATCTCACCTCTATCCCCATTATTTAAGGGTCTATGTATATTCAGCCACTTTGAGATTTTGACGTGTAATTGATGGTGTGATTCTCTCTCGGTGGGCCTAATTTCTGGCACCCCTGCAAAAACTATTACAAAAGGGGTGGCCTCTGGAGGTAGATCTATGTGTGGGGCGGGGCTGTTTGTAGTATAGAAAGGGTCAGAATCTGTGTAACATGGGTCGTAATTCCCGTCTCTCGGGGGACGGTCTTCCTGTCTCCATTTCATTAGTGGTTGTAAAGGGGGTTTATCCCTATTTTTGGAATTCATGTTTTGAGTGTGTCCCCCTCTTGGTTTGTCGTTAGAGCCCCCTCTTTGATTTTGGGGAATTTTTGGTGCCTCGTGGGTCTGGGCAATTGTGTGTTGAGTGTGACTAACACAATTGTTATTTGGCAATCTGTTATTGTTTGCATTGTCATTGGAAACCACCTCATTTGGTAGATTAGAGTCAATAGAGGGTTTCGTGAGTGCGTGTTCTATTGCCTTGCTTTGTTTAGACAGCTCACACACAATTTTGTCCACCTTGCTTATAATAGGTTTTAACTGTGCGGTTATAAAGGATTCTAATTGTTTTTGGAGGTCTCCTAAGACTACCTCAACCCATCCTGGTGGAGTTGTTTCTGTTTGGGTATTATTTTCTACTAGTATAAACTCTTGCCTGGTCGTAGAGCGACAGCCTCTTGCGGGTTCTTTCCTTTACCTCTGTGGCCCCTTGGTCCTCCCCTGCCGCTTCGTTTTTCTCTGATGGGTCCTTTCGCTACGCCCAGAGATTTCTAACCCCGGGGATTGTGCACAAGGGACATCCTCAGTGTCATTGTTTGATTGGGTAACGTTTCCTATCATATTTGGGCTATCTGCAATTGATGGGTCTCTGGAGGGTGATAGAATGATTGCATTAAGGTTAGGTGAGTAGGATAAACTCTGTTCCATTCGTTCAATTTCTCCCGAGATCTTTTTTAGCATTAAATCTATTGCAGTAGGTTTATTTCCTTTTGTTAGGGCAGACTCCTTCGTTACCGCTCGCGTTTGCTTAGGGGTCTCTCTAGTGTGTGTTTTACTCACAACGGAACGTGTGTTGGGATGATTAGACATTTTTCCTTTTAGGACTCCGGCTTAGTCACTCTTATGTCCGCAGAAACAAGGTTAGGTATATTGCTTTAGTTGTTAATCCCACAATTATCAGGTAACAAACTGACTTAGTTCTCTAGCACCCCTATTCCTACAACCGTAAAATTACTACTGATTCTATAAAAAGGGCTTCGACAACAGTTACTCAGTCCCGCAACTCGATGTAAAGTACCTGTGTCTGTTGTTGGAAGTCCAATGGGGCCAAGGTGGGTGGCCCGTCCCGTCCCTCGTCGTCCCCGGACGGCCACAGACGGCCCGCCCTCTGCCCGGGCTCAGCCCGGCGTGGCCGCGCGCGTCCCGCAACGCGGGAGGAGCGCCGCGTCTATATGCGCCTCCGGGTGCGGGAAATTGGCGCTGGTGTGGGCGTCCCGTCTGACCTCCAGCTAGGGCTGCTGGGAAATGTAGTTTTGGAGCCCTTCGCTCCCCCCTCTCTCCAGCCGCGATGGCAACTGCGGCGGTGGGGGAGCGCGGTAGAAAGCAGGCACGGTGAGCGGCGATTCAAATGAGCTGACCTGCTGGGTGGGTGTCAGCCTGAGCTCCCAAGTTGCAGTGTCCCCCGCTCCTCAGCAGGAGCGCCGCGTCTATATGCGCCTGCGAGCGCGGGAAATTGGCGCTGGTGTGGGCGTCCCATCTGACCTCCAGCTAGGGCTGCTAGGAAATGTAGTTTTGGAGCCCTTCGCTCCCCCCTCTCTCCAGCCGCGATGGCAACTGCGGCGGCGGGGGAGCGCGGTAGAAAGCAGGCACGGTGAGCGGTGATTCAAATAAGCTGACCTGCTGGGTGGGTGTCAGCCTGAGCTCCCAAGTTGCAGTGTCAAAAGGTATACATTTTTAGTTAACAATGCCATAATAGAGATGAATGTTTTACATAGATCAGTCATTATTGTGTCTTTTCAGGTACTTGGCTTTACTGTACATTTGTTCTACAAGAACTCCTGGGTGCAACATACCTTGAGAAATCTAAAATCGATAATTTGGTATTTTGAATAACACAGTTGCTTTAAAATACCTTTCAGTTTCATATGATCTTTACTGGGAATTATTTCCTGAAAAATTGAGAATTGATTGTCCAATAATCTGTTCAGCTTGGTCAGAGAGGGGGTCCTTATCAACTGTTCTAGCTTTATAAGAAATGTTAAAATAAACAGGATTGGGAGAACAGCATAGAGAAACCTCCCTGACTGTTTCAAAATGCACCCCCTTCCTTACTTGTTGATAACATCTGGACTCAAAATGATGGCATTTGCTTGTTCAACTAAATTAATTGTGGAACGGCAGTTGGGAAATTAGATCCTGCAAAACCATTTTTTATTTTTTTAAAGGTTTTCTTGAAACGACCTACTGAGAGCAACTGCATTAACAGTATCCACAAATGACAGGTGAAGTTCAGTGTTTTTGTAGGCTTTGCCTATCAACAGACCCAGGCAGAATGATCCTATACTGAGAAGTCTCTCAATCCTCCCAATCTGTTTGGGTAATGAATCCTAGTTATGTTGTCTGTTTGGATCATAAATTAATTTGTCTTGATTGCTTGAAGAGATGATTTGAGTACTAGATGAACGGTGCATAACTCTTGTAAGATTATGATACCAGGCGCTCTATATCTTTAAATGCCCCATATGAGCTCCACCAGAGAGGTGTCTCTTACTTGGGCCTAGACTTTCGAGTCCTGATGGAACTGACCTGTTCGATGAGTTTCTTTGCATGACGTCACCAAGGGAAAGTGCCTAGAAAAGGTGGAAAAATGGGTGTGATGTAGACTCCTTCTAACACAGTGGGGAATTTTCAGCCAGCAGTGTTCCGCAGCATTGATACCACCGGAACAATGAGCACCACATTTGCTCTACAAATATATATTGATGCAGATGGAATATATGTAAAAAAGGAAGAGAGCAGGAATTAAACATCAGGGTTGTGGACTACTGAAGCGAACGCTCGTAGTTTGAGGACAAATACCTAGATCGTTTGATGAAACAAATAGAGGAAGCTTTATTAATGTGCTCCACTTTGGATTGAATACAGTCTAGAAGGACAACTGCAGCCATTTTTAAGGACCTTATGCAGTATCTGGCCCTAGGAGTGAAATCCTGGAGATATTATGAATTTTTTATGTTGTAAGAGAAAAGAGACAATCAACTACCCTTGTCTTGATAAAGGTGGTGCACATCAAGCAGCACACCGAAACGCGTCAACACTACTGTTGTGATTATATTCGAGGGATTATGGTGTTGGGATTGCTGATACTAGCCTGACGGTGTCGATAGATTTTAACAGATTATCAATTTGGGATGTTTTCGTAATGAATTATCTAACAATGTCTCTTTTGTGATGGTTTTAATATTTTTATAATTGCTTGGGGATTGTGAATGCGATTTATTCCTATTATCGTGTTTTTAACATGTTTTGATAAAAATTAGGTAAATATATTTTGAATATTTTCTTCTAAATTTGAGCTTCAACTTTGATGTGTTTGTACTCATAACTGTGGGGGTTTCCTATTTTGGCATTGGTATGGTTGCAAGGTTGAATGGAAAGAATTAATGGCGGTTGTGATTGACATTGATCCAAGGAAATGTTCACGTTACACTGGTAGTGTTGGTACCCTGTCCCTTGGATAGCTGGGCCACACCTTCTCTTATTTTAAGATAAGTGTGATTTCTCAGCTGCCAGAGAATTGCTTTTGCTGGTCAACTTAGGGGAGAGGATGTAGCCTCATAGCTAGAGCGGTCGAGCTCAAAGCTGGGGAATCCAGTTCGAGTTTAGGCAACGATGCTCAACATCCTGTAATTCTGGGCAAATCACTTAATCTTCCCGTGCCTAACTAAAATGAATGTGTCATGTAACGAAACTGGTGCTCATGTAAAGCGCTCCAATACCCGATTTCTCGGGTCTAGTTCGTGCTATATAAAACTCTAAAAAAACAAAAATCGTAGTATTGTTACATCCAGTATATTCTGGGAAGGGCAGTCAGTACTTACTATAGGATGCACAAAGCAGGGTGTGGTAAGTGTCGTCATCAAATTTGTTTCAGTACTACTATACCATAAGGAGCCATGTGACCCATCATTACATGATGATTATTTGATTGACATTGGTAGTGTTTCTCACAATTCCTCCCGAAATGCTGGAAGAACCTGTTAACCTGACCTTGTAGGTGAAAGTTCTCCCGGCCACTATTGCTGAATAATAAGGCACTGGACCCAGATAGGTTCCCCACCTGTTTTATGGAGCTTTTGGCATTATCCTTGCCCCGAATCTGACCAATGTTTTTAATTCTTTTGAAGATACATGGGAAGTGATGGTGGTGGTGACAGAATTCACTATTGTTAAAATACAATAAAGATCCGTAGTCTTGCATATCATGCAGTTTGACATGCTTCTTAAATAGCTAAATCATTTTTGTTCTAAAATCCTTACACTCATACAAAAAATATATATTGCCAACTTTAGTATTTCCTTTTCTTACTAAAGATCAGAAAACTGAGGATAAAAGTATATTGGCCGTTGATCTGTCAGATAAAGCCACTCGTGGTTCGAACCAAATGCCTTTTTTTAAATAGGTGCCAAAAGGAATTGGATAGGGTTGACCGCAGTGCTTAATTTGAGCAGGTGTTTTCCGTTCCTCAGCGCCGTCACTTAGGGTCTGACTAGGATGACGGTGAGACCGCCACCAACAGTTTGTTGGTGGCAGTCCCAACCCATCGGACCCATCATATCCGCTCGCCATATTTCAAAGGCAGGAGGATGGGTAGCAGTCGGAAAGACCGATTGACACGCATCGGATAGGCTCCTTGAGCCCGCTGGTGCAGTGCAGGGGGCAGTGGCGGCTACTGCCATTTGAAAGTGGTGTGGAGTAAAATTATTGTAGTACTGCACTGCGGCAAGCGGGCGAGGCCGAACAACCTACGGGGGTTCGGGGGGTTCATGGGGTTCGGGGGGGATGAGGGGGGGGTTCCCACCAAGAAAATTTTGAAAAAAGAGTGGACAAATGGTGCATTTCCAAGCAAATTTGAGGAGGCAGGAAGGTTAATAAAGACATATGATTGAAATATTTAAGACGTAGAAAGAGGTTGAGCTAAAGAGACTGGGAAGAACCAGTGATCACTTTATCGTGGGGGGGAGGTGGGGATTGGGCTCTTAGAAAATGGGAGGCCGGTGCCCAGGCTTAAAAAGCCTGTGTTTACTTCTTCCGTCTAAATGGAAAGCTGAAATATACATGCAAAAGATATAAAAATGTACAAAGCTAAAGCCGACGCTGAAACACGGCCCTGTCATAAACGGGAAATAGAGAGACCTGCAGAAATCCAGTGTGGCGGAAAGGCCAAGCTTGCTGGTTCCAATCCCCAGCATCACATTGCCGTTCTGCTGTTGCCATTGAGCCTCTGTGTTGCCAGCTAAGAAAGCAAGAATTTGTCAACCATTTTCAGGATGGTAAAGGGTCTGGGATGAGTTTAGGTTGGGGGAGACTCGGCTGTCAGTTGTCGTACCCAGGAAGGAATGGCCTATGAGTTTGTAAACACCCAAAACTTACATGTTTTTACATTTATTCACATGAAAATATTCCTGTCAGTCAATACAGTTATGTGCATGAAACCAACTTTGGCAGCTCTAAGTAAGGCTATTTGTGTTTTTCTGGCTTACAATCTCAAACAACTTTGAGAATCAGGTCCGTCACTATGTAATACGAGCTTTAATTTCAGCAGATAGTCCTGGGAATGGGATGCAAAATATATTTCTACATAAAATGTGAAATACGCATCTCTGTGACATTTTTGCAGAACTAACACTGACCCCATTGACAGGTACAGATTAAAAGCTAAGCCCTTCATCTTGAGCTGAACGCTATGGGGCGAAATAATTGTCACTCAGAATTAAAACTGACACCGATGTGTTAGGTATTTACCACAAACAATTTAGATTTTTCACAGCCTGCTGGGCAGAAAATCTGGATTTTATTAAGGACACGGAGGCTAATATGATGCAAATCTCCTTTATTGCTACAGCTCAGCAGCAACAATAGAAGAACATAGAACTTGAATGAACATTCTAGAGTAATATAAAGTACCAAGGAGACCATTCATCTTCCTTCTTTGTCAAACTGCGAGGAAAGATCAACGTGGAGAAGAGAAAAGGAATAGAACTGATGATAATATTCCACGAAGAAATCCAAAGGAAATAGAAATTCTTATTCTGAAAGAAAAAGAATAATATAACGTAATATCATTGTAATTACTGAGGAAATAGAAATTTTCAGGTATCCAGTGTGTCCCCCCCTCGCACCCTATCCATGCACCCGTGCCCCATGTATGTCCATGTTATCATGTAATTCCTTTCCCGTGCCAGTTTTAATAATGCCCCTGCATTTCCGTCAAATGTTAGCATGTCAGTAATTAGGCCCTCCATGTATAAAGTACTGATTCCGCATTAGGGCCTACGTTTCCAATGCATTTACATGGTGCACTTTTAAATATTGCAAAGCACACGTTTTCCACGTTTTTCTGGCTCAGTCGAGCCAGGCCCTTAATTAAGGCTCCGAGCCTCTTCTGTCTCTGAAAGCTGCAGTTTAGGTATGCATCCCTGACCTCTACCTTACTTCCTGCCCAGCCGAGCGGTGCCCGGCTCGGCCTGGCCTGCCTGCCAAGACGGTATTTTGCCTACAGTTATCTGCTCAGTCTCCGCAAAAACACATTCCAGTCTAGTGAAATAGGTAAACATATTCCCGGCTGCAGAGCAAAGGGCCCTGCCTTCCTGTCTCCTTGCAAGTGATTTACTGCACCCGTTACCATGGTAGGCCCATGGCCCCCGTACATTGCATAAAGAACCATATGCACGCATTAGCATTCAGTATTGAACGGCCTCTGCCCGAGAGACCTTTTACTTCAGACAATACATCCTCCAAACACAAGATACCAGATATGCTATAGGTGCAGGTCGTTCTGACATCCCAGACACCAGACTCCTCTACTAGTGCTAAAGTCAAGCCCCCCAGCTCTCCCCAGTTATACGTCATGTTCAGCTGCGCACGCATCCATGGTAAAGGTTTCTGCTGACCCTGCAAACTTTCTATTTGCATCCACCCACTTGTGACACTTCTCTGACTCATCAAGTGCACGCCTACGTGTACGCCTCCTTACACGCCTTCTTTTACGCCCATGTGTTCTTATCTCTCTCTTTTCACTTGTTACGCCTACTGTATTCATTGTAATTGCACAGTTTTACTATATATAATGTGTGATGTTAATAAAATGTTGAATATCCCTTCCTGAACCTTAGTGGTGATGGAACCCGATGTCCAGTGACTCGAGCCACTTAATTAAAGCCCGTATGACTCAGATACCACGGACTCTGCCTCTCGTTTATTGAGCTATCCTTATTGTCATTTAATGTATAGAAAAATAGTCCCGGTAATTTTATTTACCACATAATCTGGCGCCCGAATAGGGACCCCTCCCCTTCCCCACGCGCCGGCGATGTAACGCAGGCCCCTGACCCCTTCTACAGCTGTGACGGACCCCTTACAGTGCACACTCGCGGGTTTTCCTGCTAACTCCCTCAGGCCCACGGAGGAGACGGAGACTGCGACCCGGCATCCGGACGAGGCGGTGAGGAATGCGGAGAGTCCCGACCAGAGCCCAAGCCGAGAGAGCAAGGTCCGAGGTATCCGGAGGCCCACCTGTTCCGAAGCGCATGCGTAGCAGCCAGACGCCGTAGCAGTCCAAGTCCAGTCCAGTCCAGTGTCGAGTTTCCGAGGCCTTCAGTTTTGCTTCCCGGTGAGTACCGTTGTTGGGAACGCATCTAGACGGGCTCATTAATTTGTGCCCGGTCCAGACGGGTCTGGGTACACAGACCCGGTCCAGACGTGTTCACTTAGGTGGATACGGTATGACGTGTCTCTTTATGGGACCGGTATGTCTGTACTGTTTTAGCAGTGCATCCAGTAATTCAGTATTCTAGTATTGTCTTTCGAGATTTTCAGAATTATGTTTTTCTATGTATCAGGTAGCATCTGTCCGAAATGTTTTAATGTGTTTAATGTCGTGGTATGAATGATTGTTTGCAATTCATTACTGTGTTTATTGTGTTCACGTTCAAGTAAGTCCAAATATGCCGCTGTTTTCGAAATTACGTCAGATAGGAACCAGGAAAGGGATACTCGAAGAAGCAGTTCCCGTCCCGCCTAGGGACACTCCCGGACATTTTATGTACCATAAACATGGCTTAGATGCCATACTGTACTTAGACTTATGGGTTGACTATACCAAAGATCTGGAAGAGAAATATAGATGGCCTGTCTCAGGGACATGGGATGCTGATTGCATCATGAGAGTAGAAGAAGCACTTTGGAAAAAGAAAGCCAGACAATCCCAGAAAGATGCCATAGAATTGTGGCGTAAAGAAGCGCATAGAAGAACAGAGAAAGAAATTAGGAAAGCAGAAAGAAGTAGAGAATCATCAGAAAATGACCAAGAAAAAGAACTATTAGAAGAAGGTGAACGAGTTAGAGCAGAACAATTAGACCGACAAAGAAATGCCCTTATGAAAGGCATGTACCCCCTTCTCGCCGAGGGCCTACCTAAGGTGACCCCGGAAGTACCCAGTAATTTACCGCCACCATTGGTCCCGACTAAACTTCGTCATAAACAGACCGCAGCGGAAATTTTCCTTTCTTCTTACTTAGATGACACTGTCCCAGAGTATGCAAATACAAATCCTCCTCCAAATATTCATCCTCACAACCCTGTTAATGACACGATTCCCCCCACTGTTTCTCCTGCCACTGGTCCTGGCAATCCTTTTAATCCACCTGTAACCCAGGACCAACCTACATTACCTACACCTACTTTACCGGCACCCATATTACCAGTGCCAGTGCATCCTGCAAGCCCCGGCGGCTCACATCTAGGAGCCGCGGGAGGGGGTTTCTCCACCCCTCCTCAAGTAAAACGAATATCATTACGAGACTTAGCACTGGAACAAACGCCAAAGGCAACATACGCAACTCTTAGAAAGAACCTTACTGATTGTATATATGATCCAGTACCGGGTGAGGACTCATTGGTCTTACACTCACTACGATTAAGGCGCGTTGCAGATTATTTGATCACTTTACCAGGCATGAGAGAGAAATTAGACAAGATATATCACTTCATTAGAACGGGGGAGGGACCAGAAAGTATACAGGAGGCCATGGCACACAGAAAGGTGGAAACTCAACGCATGGTTTTACAGTTCTTGATAAATTGTTTGATCAGGGAACAAGATCAACCACACAGAGAAGTAACTAAACGTATGTTAGATTGGAGTGATAACATAGCGGTCGGAAAGCATGATAAACAAAGTAGTGTGGAGTCAATGTACAGGAAAATCCGTAAGGAAATTCTTGACATACGTGAGAAAGAACGGGCCTTGGCACAGGCCGACGAGAATGAAACCGAGAAAGAGGATGAAGTCTCAGAAGACGATGATATAGAAACTGAGAACCCAAATAGAATAGCGTACGTAGGTAGGGCGAGACCCTTTGACAAACCCATACGCCCAGAATGTAAGAAAAGTTTTCTTTCTCCCATACCAGAACAATGTTCTCTTGAGCATCTATTCCAAGCCACTGATAAAGTACTGAAACAACGAATAGGTTACAGTGAACTTAGTACCATGCATGAACAGGAACTAGCCCGGTCAGCAGTACAATGGGCTGGCAATACTAGCGTATATAAAGATGACATAGTAGCGCAAACCTTTTTGAATCTTTCCCCAGACGAACAGCGACTAGCTGGTATGTACATGATTCAACATCTCATTACATTGTACGAAAGTCAGCATTCTGATCCAGGTCCCCTATATAATATATTGGAAGAGTTACTCCTAGGTAGATGTAGAGGCCTAGGTACCGATTTAATTAATGTCATTCTAGAACAGCGACACAAATACAGGACTTTCCTGACTCCACATTTCGTTCCTGTTCCACCCCCAGTAAGGAAAACATTTTACATAGACAGACAGAATCCCTTACGAGAGGTTCATCCCGTTAGACATACTGGAGGTACCCTTCATTGAGTATTCGTATACACACCCTTGACGAAAATGGAATTATTGGAAATGAAAAAATTTGTGCCCTGTCATGATAAAGATCCAGCAGGGTTCCACCGTGAATTAAAAGACATGCTCCGCATGGGAGAGTATACATATGCTGATATACTTAAAATGTTAAAAGTTCTGTTGCCTGCAGGTATTTACGAAAAACTTAAAGAAAAAGAATGGGAAGTGGGAGAGAAAAAGATTAGTTGGACAGAATTAGAAGACGAGGAAAATACACGAACCCCTGGTACTGGCCTCGGGGCCAAAGCTAAAGAATTACCAGAATTATTAGTACAGGTCTTGCCGAGGTTATTGACAACTAAAAAGGAAGACTGGGATGCTATCTCAGCCTGCAAACAGAAACAAGACGAAGACACTAGCGATTTTTATTCCAGATTCGAGAAATGTTTCATTATTAATAGCGGCCTGAAGACAAGTAGTGAATCCTACCCACATCTTTTTGTGACCAAACTAGTAGAGAATTCCATACCACAAGTTAAAAATAGAGTACTAAAGGTTGAGAGTACCTGGCAAGCTAATACCCCTTCCCAAATGTTACAAATGTTACAGTACCACCAGAACCGAATTAGAGAGGAGCAAGAACACGAAAAGAGACGCATGAAAGACACGAAAATGAAAGTATTAGTTGCCCAAACTGTTCCGGCAGCTGATGGTCCGAAAAAAGGCACGCCACCTGTAAAAGGGACGTGCAACTATTGTAAACAGCCAGGTCACTATATAAATGAATGTGCCGTCCTGAAACACAATATATCTATAGGCAGGATGAAAGAAAGACCGCGTCCTCCTAGACAGGAACATGTTCCGCAGAACACGCAACCTCCTCAGAACACGCAACAGACAGTAGCCGTACCCCAGCCTATAGCTGCCACACAACACGTTACACAGCAAATGTACCAGTATGCTCAGTCAGATTACCCCGATTATCAACAGTATTCATGAAACAGCCTAGAGAGGGAGGTTGGCTTGCCCCTTATCGAGGTTCCTGTAGATCAAGAGGGTCCCTATGTACATAGTCAGGTATTAGGGAAAGACAGAAAATTTTTGATTGACACAGGGGCGAGCAGAACTACTATCAGTCATGACGAGGTTCCAGGGGCACCCCTCTCAGGCTCACGAAATGTTTCCCTGGGATTTTCAGGAAAGCCTATTGTTAACGAAGTGTCAAAACCAGTTTCCCTAGAAGTTGGTCCATTGTCTCGTACTACAGACTTGTTACTTACGAAATCATGTCCAGAAAACCTGCTTGGTATAAAAACATTGAAAGAACTAGGAGCAGTGATATGTTGTTCTCCGGAAGGAGTGAGATTATTTTTACGTGATTTTAAAGGACATTATGTGTTAAGAGATTTTGGGCCCGATGTAGGTAAACGCGATTTTCCGATTTCAAAATACCGAGGCGGGCCGAATCGGTATTGTGAAATCGGAAAACGAGATGTAGGGAAAAAAAAACGAATGAATACCGAATCGGTCGGCATCGGTAATGAGAATCGGTACGTTCCGATTGGGCTCGGACCGAATCGGAAAGTACCGAATCGGCTAACAACGAATCGGAAATTACCGATTCGGCTACCACCGAATCGGATAGTCCCGATTCGGCGAATACCGATTCGGTAAAAGCCGAATCGGTAAAATCCGATTCGGCAATCATAGAGTCGTAGCCATGAAAACACACCCATGGCGAAAAAGCCCATAGGAATGCATTAAAGGAACCGATTCGGCTTTTACCGAATCGGATAATACCGAATCGGCTTTTACCGAATCTGATATTACCGATTCGGTAAAATCCGATTCGACAAAAGCCGATTCAGCCAATGAGGTGGCTCCCCCTCCCCCACCCAAACAGGGAGTGGCAACACTGGCAGGTGCAGCTAATTAAGAAGTTTCTGGAGAGCCAGCCTGAGCTCAACACTCACAGTTTGCAGCAGTGGGAGTAGGAGGTTGCCAACTGAACTTGAGAACATGGCAGAGCAGTCAGAAAGCCAGAAGTCCTCCCAGAAGAGGAAGCCGAAGTTCACCAACACCGAACTTCAGGTGCTGGTCGAGGAGGTGGTGAGGGTGCACCGCCAGCTGTTTGGCAAGCTGTCCCTCAACGTGCCAGACAGCACCAAGAGGAGAATCTGGGCCGACATCGCCCAGAAGGTGAATGCTGCGGGTGTCACCCCCAGGTCTGTAGAAGAACTAAAAAAGAGGTTCTATGACATCCGTAGCCTCACTAAGAGGAAGATGGCTGAGATACAGAGGCAGGCTGGAGGCACTGGAGGAGGCAGGAACCCGGCGCCACCCCTCACCGAGCTGGAGGAACTGGTCTCCAGCACCATTGAGCGGGAGAGTGTCAGTGGAATCGGGACCCTGGACAGCTCTGCGAGAGCCACGGCTACAGGTAAGAAGCATGCGCATCATGACACACCCTACCAGACACCTCCCCATTAGACACAATGCATAGGCAAACCCCAGCACAGTACTGTCACCAACATACAAGAGACAAGCATCATGGTACATGTAGTCAGCAGAAGTTAGCTAAATATGGCAGTGCAGAATCACAAGACAGGAAACAGTGTGACACAGTGTAAGGAGATGCAAGGACATGTGGAATGCTATAATTGTACTGACTGTAATACATCGGCACTCAGTTTTCAAATGCTTCTTTGTACCTAGGGGCCCCATCAGGCGGAACAACAGTGGCATCAGAGGGAGCAGCACCGTCCGACACTGCAGTCGCAGGGCCGAGCACCAGCCAGGCTGGCCAGGAGGAGGAGGAGGAAGGAGACACCCCAGGGCTAGGAATGGAGGGAGTCCTGGTCATTGACTTCGATGCACTGCACTCCCCTGTAATGCCCAGCACACCCCCCTTGCAGTTCTCCCCAGAGAACTCCCCTACAAGGGACACCATTCCGCCTACACCAGCTCCTGCCACAACCGTGGCCTTGCCACCTGTTCAACCTGTCCCGGGAGCAGGGGCTCAGGGACCGCCCAGCTTCACACCCCCACCAGTGGCACCCCAGCCCACTCAGCAGGCCGGAAGCAGCAGTGCCCGGCGCCGTACCATCACCACCACTGCTGCACCAGCACGGGAGGGCAGTGTATTCCTGGGCCTGGAGGGACAGATGGTGAAAATTCAGAGGCAACAGGCAAGATCCACCATGGCCTGCCAACGCCAGCTCCTGCAGCACAACATGCAGATGGGAGAGTTGGTCAAGGGATTCCAGGCCGTCGTGGAATCGAACAAGGAGGTGGCAGCAGGGTTAGGCAGGCTAACCACTGCCATCACCCACTCATCGAGCAGACAGGAGGAGCATGAGCTGGTGCGCAGGCGGGATGCCCGGGTGCTGAACCGCGCCATGGGCCGCCTTGCAGCGGCGACGGCACAACTGTGCCATCGCAGCGCCAACCAGGAATCTGTCCTTAGTCAGCATACGGCTGAGCTCACTAGGGGGATGGCCAGGATCACCACTGCTATGGAGGCCATGATAATTTCAAACACCGCCTCCAATCCGGCCCTGGACCTGGGTGATGCTGGGGACAGCAGCAGCCGCAGCAGCCCGGCCAGCGCTGCGTCTGAGCCACGGAGGAGCACCAGGCGCTCCGCTGATGCTGCTGGGCATTCAGAGGGGGCTGAGGGACACCCCAGTGGGTCTGGCAAGCGGGCAAACAAATAGCCTGGCAAGGGCGGGTGAGGCAACCAGAACCTTGGACTTTATTTTATTTACCATACTCCATTTTTTGTTGCACATCAGTGCTGTAACTGTGGTGTAACACTATTAAAATTTGTTTTTTCCAAGCAACATTTAGCTGTCTTTGCATCTGTACTCAGTCAGAAATAGTTCTCAGTGATCTCCTCACGTCTGTATCTGCCATCACTTGGCGTACACACCCCAGCTGGCTGTGTCAGTGGCACAGCTTCGTCGTCGTCATGGTCCTCGTAGTCAGACAACTCCACCTCAGTGCCCTTCTTCACCGCAAGGTTGTGTAACATTGCACATACAGCTATGATCTTGCAGCAGGTGATGGGGGTATACTGCCTTGCACCTCCACTCTTGTGCAGGCATCTGAATCTACTTTTCCAGATGCCAAAGGTCCGTTCAACAACATTCCTTGTGCGTATGTGGGCCCGGTTATACCTCCTTTGGCTGGGTGTGGAGGGGTTGAGGTAGGGGGTGAGTATGAATGAGCGGAGGGCATATGCACTGTCGCCTGGAAGAGAAAGGGGTCACATTAGACACATGCATACATGTATTCCACCTACCTACTATGTGTTATGGGGGTCTGATGATGTGTCTCACCTAGGAGGTATCCTTCTCCAAATTCGCCTGCCATCAGCCGTGCATATATGCCGCTCTGTTGGAATATATAGGAGTCATGGGTACTCCCTGGAAATTTTGCTACCAGGTCTGTGATGGTGCACTTTGCATTGCAGATCACCTGCACGTTGATGGTGTGTGTAGATTTCCGATTGCGGTATATGTATTCGGTGTCCGCTGGTGGGCAAATCGGAATGTGCGTGCCATCTATGCAACCGATGATTTGGGGAAATTGTGCCATCTGGTAGAAGTCAGCTTTAGTTTGTAGCAGTTCTGCGTGGGTTGCAGGGAAAGAGATGTATTGGTCCATCCTGTCTATCATGGCGTCAAGGAATGTGTGGAAGAACCTTGACAGGCTGCTCTGGCTCACCCCTCCTGCTGCTGCTACTCCACTTTGATAGCTGCCAGACGCTAGCAGGTGTAGGCTGCATAGCACCTGGACGTGCGCAGGGATGGCGTGTGCCCTTGGGGTGTGGTGGTCCAAGAATGGCTTAAGATCCCTGATGAGCTCAAGTATGGTGTCAGAGTCCAGCCTGTATCTCTGTAGTATCTCTGCCTCTGTCAGCATGAACAGGGTTATCCTCTGTCTGTAGACCTGTTCATTTCTTAGCCATTCCCTCTGTCCTTCCTGCTGTAGCCGTAGCCGCCTCGCAATGACATAGAAAGCTGCCATCCTGCAAGTTGCAATGCATTTTGGGACTGTTTATATGGGTTGGAGTTGGTTACCACCTGATTGCAATCCATGGTAAATACCGAGTGAATTCTACCGATTTTGAGCCGATTTCGGTGTTTCTGTGCCTCCCTACATCTCCCCAACTGTCGGAATCGGGGAATTTCCCGATCGGCGATTCATACGAATCGGCATGTTTTCCGATTCGGCTCATGTCCGAATCGGTCTTTGTACCGATTCGGTACATGGACCGATTCGGTGATTTTCCGATTCGGTGTCACTAACGAATCGGTACATGGACCGATTCGGTGATTTTCCGAATCGGTGTCACTAACGATTCGGTACATGGACCGAATCGGTGATTTTCCGAATCGGTCTTTGTACCGATTCGGTACATGGACCGATTCGGTGACTTTCCGATTCGGTGTCACTAACGAATCGGTACATGGACCGATTCGGTCTTTGCATCCGAATCGGTGTTTTTCCGATTCGTTACATATCCGATTTTCGGTATGTACGTATCGGATTCTTTCCCATTCGGTACTCATTCCGATTCGGTTTTCTATCCGATTCTTTATGTTTTTGGTTCCCTACATCTCGATGGCTGTTTACCGATCGGTAAGGGCCAAAAATCTGTATTTTCGGCCGTTACCGATCGGTAACGCCCTACCTACATCGGGCCCTTAGATCCTAGATTACAGAATGTACCACAGCATTTATGGGCACAAGGTCCGACTGATGTAGGTTGTATGCATATTACCCCATATCGTGTTACTCTCAAACAAGGAGTTGTACTGCCCCGAATCCGACAATACAAGTTACCACCTGAGGCTGTAGCGGCCTTACTGAAAATTATTTACGACCTAATTGCACAAGGAGTGGTTGTAGAGACTGACTCAAATGTATGTAATTCTCCAATCATCCCGATTCTTAAACGAACTGACCCGAATGCACCACCGGTCTACAGACTGGTGATCGACCTTCGAGAATTAAACAAATGCATAATACCCCAATACCCAGTGGTCCCAGACATTTCTTCCCTATTGACTGCCATTGATTCCGAAGCTGCGTTCTTCACTGTAATTGATCTCAAGAACGCCTTCTTTAGTGTCCCCATTCATCCGGAAAGCCAGTATCTTTTCGGATTCTGTTTAAATGGCCGAAGCTTCAAATTTGCGCGTGCTCCTCAAGGGTTCACAGAAAGCCCCAGTATTTACAGCCAAGCACTGAAACGACAACTAGACAGTATTCACATGCCTACTGACACAGCCCTACTCCAGTATGTTGACGATCTATTGATTACAGCACGGACTGAACGAGATTGCGAACGTGCATCACTGACAGTCTTGTATTTCTTGGCCGAAAAGGGGCATAAAGTGTCCCCTTCGAAGCTGCAATTCTGTGCCCAGCAAGTGGTTTACCTTGGACACTTGCTGTCCAAGAGGGGTAGACAGTTGACACCTGACCGCATTCAGTTAATTGCACATCTTCCACAACCCAAGACACAAAAGGAAGTACGGGCCTTCATTGGCCTCACTTCTTACTGTAGACAATGGATTCCCCAGTACGCATATCTAGCCAAACCACTTATACAGTTGACAACACAGGAGGCAGCGACTTCGACTGTCCTCCCTTGGACTCAGGAACATACACTTGCTTTTGATGAACTGAAGAAAGCTCTATGTCAAGCACCTGTTTTAGCGACACCATGTTACAGCAAACCTTTTACACTTTTTGTCACTGAACGCGATGGCACAGCATTATCTGTTCTCACACAAGATCAAGCAAGCAGGAAAACACAAGCCTTGTGCTTATTTTTCTAGTACATTGGATCCAGTAGCCCAGGCTCTGCCTGCATGCCTAAAATCAGTTGCAGCAACAGCTCTAGCTATCAGACAAAGCGACTCCATAGTGTTAGGACATCCCCTGACAGTACAGGTTCCACACTCCGTGGAAGTTCTCCTAAACAGGACACAGACTCAGCACTTGACCATAGCACGACTGACAGGATATGAATTGACACTGTTTCAGCCACACATAGAGATCAGACGTTGCAACATATTAAATCCTGCTACTCCGTTACCTTCAATTACAGCAGACCTTACACCACATGACTGTGTGGAAGTCATTAACACAATGACGAAACCAAGACAAGACTTGACAGACATTGCATTACCCGACCCAGACCTGACACTTTATGTGGATGGTTCATGTATGAGAACAAGTACAGGAGAGTTAGTGGCCGCATATGCAGTGACCACTGAAACTGAAGTCATAGAAACAAGTCGTATTGACACATTGTCTGCTCAAGCAGCAGAGCTCATCGCTCTGACCCAAGCCTGCATACGAGCCAAGAACCTGAAAGTAAACATATACACAGATTCACAGTACGCATTCGGAGTCGTTCACGACTTCGGTGTTCTCTGGCAAGAGAGAGGTTTTTTGACTTCTCATGGAGCCAAGATACAGCATGGTCCCCTCATTCAAGCTCTGTTAGATGCAATACACTTACCTACAGCCATTGCCATCATGAAGTGCAAAGCACATACGAAAGTTACTGACACTATTTCCCAGGGTAACGACCTGGCAGATCGAACAGCCAAGCTTACAGCTCAGACTCATACTGACATTCCAGCTAACACGACAAAGACCGAAGTACCATCACTGACGCATCGCATGACAGTCAGGGATCCCACACAAGATGTACTCGACATTCAGACACATGCCACTCCGGACGAAATCAAGAAATGGACTGAACAAGGAGGGGTCCAGACAGATCAGGGATGGATGACGAAGGGAAAAGCCACATGGTTTCTCCCAGACTCTATGGTTCAAGTTATCATTAATACAGCACATAGTCCAGCACACTTAGGAGAAAAAGCCATGCTAGACAGCATACAGAACATCTGGTTCAATAAACATTTACGTGCAGCAGCAAAACAGAAAGTACGTACCTGTATGATCTGTTGTCAGTTCAATCCAGGCAAAGGCATTCCCGTGGAACAAGGTGGATTTCATCCTCCTGACCACCCTTTTGAAGTCCTCCAGATGGATTATATCCAGATGGACCGATGTCGAGGATTTAAGTATGTCCTCGTAGTTGTATGTGCCCTATCCAGATGGACAGAAGCTTATCCAGTTCCAGATTACACTGCCGTGACCACTGCCAAACAGTTGGTCCGTGAATTCTTCCCGCGATACGGCTTGCCCCGTGTCGTGTACTCAGATAATGGACAGCCATTCTCGTCCGAACTGATGAAACAGGTATCACTCCTGTTAGGGTACCAGTGGAAATTCCACTGCGTACGACACCCCGAAGCAGCTGGTCTCGTTGAGAGACATAATCAGACTCTGAAAACACGGTTAGCGAAGGTCTGTGCAGAAAAAGGTGTAGATTGGATGGTAGCCCTGCCGGTTGCCCTCTTTTACATGCGTATGGTAGCTCATTCCAGAACTGGACTATCCCCGTACCAAGTGGTCTTTGGAAGACCACCAAATATGTGGGGTACACCTATGCCGCGCAAGATCACCGATGTTGATAGTAATATGCTGACAGATTACCTGGCTTCCTTGATGTCTGCACTACTCTCTTGTCGTTCACAGGTCGCGGCTGCTTTCCCGGACAACACCCAAGTGAAACCGCATGAAATCGTTCCGGGTGATCTCGTGTGTATAAGGAACTTCGACCGCTCAAGCCCTCTGGAGCCCAGGTGGCGGGAGCCAAAGCTGGTGTTGATGACCACGAGGACTGCAGTGAAAGTCGAGGGAAGAAAAGGCTGGCTTCATTCCAGCCACGTAAAAAGATTCCATGGACTGTTTCCAGAGACATTTCCCAAGGACTGCCCTGATTCTGATACTGACACTAAACTCCCTCTGTTAGAGAAAGCTCCGCAGCAGGAGTATAAAGCCAAGCTACGGTCTGGTAAGTCAGACAGCGTTTAATTGTTTAAGTCCCCCTCGGGTGAAGCGGTTAGACAGGTTTCTGACATGTATGAGATAGACCCAAATAGTGAGAGAGATAGACAGAAAGTCAAGAAAAACAAATACTGTAAAAATCTACGTAGTAGATGCATCGTTACATTGCTTTTTATGTTTTTTCTGAGTATTACGATCATATGTATAAGCTGGACGTTACATGTTTTCTTTCCTCCTCTTGGTTCACATGTACATTCTTCTTTCAATGATACTATAGAGCACACATTCAGTGACCTGCCACCTCACGAACTATCTTACCGACTAGCACTGCGCAACAACACTTTTATCCGTATGTTTCACCATTCTCACCAGACCAGCAATGTCACGAATTGCTGGGTGTGTGGCCGACTCCCACCTTACCAGAAAATGAAGGGAGCTTTGCCCCTCTTTCCCTATCCGTTTACACATAATGGTTCGTGCGGAGCATGGTTTGCTTTAATGTCCTCACTAGGCAGTAAGTCCACAGTTTCCCAGAGCAATTGGATATGGGGGAACCTGAATACAGTTATGAATAAAGCCTGTTTCCCAGACAAACAAAAACGGTCTTCCCCAAAGGACAGGGACCGATTTAGAAAATGAAGTGTATGATTTAGGTAATTTTTCCCTTAACCTCATGATTCTGAACGTCCAGTCCGAGACTAATTCGGACTTACCGTTTATAACAGTTTTACCCGTGAAAGGTGAATTATGCGTCAGGAAAAATGGTTCAGTACACCTAGGACACAGTGATTGTAATACTGTGGTCGAATTCAGTGATAAAGGAAAGTCTACTTTCAAAGCTTCTCGCCATTCCTATTTTATTTGTGGTCAGACAGCTTATGTACATCTGCCCCTGGATTGGGATGGAACGTGTTATATCGCGTTCCTATTACCACCTGTTTTTCTAGCCCCATCCAATTATCATCGAGATACCCGTCTTGTGCATGTTAAACATAAACGAGACCTTCCCCCTGTTATCGACTATTCCGAGTCAGCGTGGGACCAGTATAAAGATTACATTAAAGGATACTTCTGGTTCATAGGTCCCGTCCAAAATAGTAAGATAATACGAAGATTGACCAGAACTCTTGAAGCAGTAGTGAATGAAACTACTTTTGCCTTAGGAAACTTGACCGAAGAGCAGTCTGCTATGAGACTTGTTGTTCTTCAGAACCGCCTTGTTCTTGACGTCATCCTGGCCAATAGGGGTGGAGCTTGTAGAGTGATCGGCTCCAGTTGTTGTGTGTTTATTCCAAATAACGCACCGTCGGTGTATGCTGCAATAACAAGACTTCATAAGATAGCCCGTGAATTGCATCAGGACCCATGGTCTTGGTCCGGCTGGCTCTGGAGTGTAATAGCAGGATGGGGCTGGACTGTACTGTCATTCTTAGGACTAGTTTTGCTCATAGTATTCAGTTGCTGTCTCTGTCTACAATGTGGCCCAGCGATTTGCGGCTTGTGCGCCACGTCTTGTATTCCCCGTCCACGTTCACGTTCCCGTGCCTGAATGAAAAAAGATGAGCAAATGATGTTATACGAACAAATAGATGGTCTCATGAAAATAGATATATCCTGAAGGGCGCAGTAAGGGCCAAGGAGGGAATGAGGAAATAGAAATTTTCAGGTATCCAGTGTGTCCCCCCCTCGCACCCTATCCATGCACCCGTGCCCCATGTATGTCCATGTTATCATGTAATTCCTTTCCCGTGCCAGTTTTAATAATGCCGCTGCATTTCCGTCAAATGTTAGCATGTCAGTAATTAGGCCCTCCATGTATAAAGTACTGATTCCGCATTAGGGCCTACGTTTCCAATGCATTTACATGGTGCACTTTTAAATATTGCAAAGCACACGTTTTCCACGTTTTTCTGGCTCAGTCGAGCCAGGCCCTTAATTGAGGCTCCGAGTCTCTTCTGTCTCTGAAAGCTGCAGTTTAGGTATGCATCCCTGACCTCTACCTTACTTCCTGCCCAGCCGAGCGGTGCCCAGCTCGGCCTGGCCTGCCTGCCAAGACGGTATTTTGCCTACAGTTATCTGCTCAGTCTCCGCAAAAACACATTCCAGTCTAGTGAAATAGGTAAACATATTCCCGGCTGCAGAGCAAAGGGCCCTGCCTTCCTGTCTCCTTGCAAGTGATTTACTGCACCCGTTACCATGGTAGGCCCATGGCCCCCATACATTGCATGAAGAACCATATGCACGCACTAGCATTCAGTATTGAACGGCCTCTGCCCGAGAGACCTTTTACTTCAGACAATACATCCTCCAAACACAAGATACCAGATATGCTATAGGTGCAGGTCGTTCTGACATCCCAGACACCAGACTCCTCTACTAGTGCTAAAGTCAAGCCCCCCAGCTCTCCCCAGTTACACGTCCATATACGTCATGTTCAGCTGCGCACGCATCCATGGTAAAGGTTTCTGCTGACCCTACAAACTTTCTCTTTGCATCCACCCACTTGTGACACTTCTCTGACTCATCAAGTGCACGCCTACGTGTACGCCTCCTTACACGCCTTCTTTTACGCCCATGTGTTCTTATCTCTCTCTTTTCACTTGTTACGCCTACTGTATTCATTGTAATTGCACAGTTTTACTATATATAATGTGTGATGTTAATAAAATGTTGAATATCCCTTCCTGAACCTTAGTGGTGATGGAACCCGATGTCCAGTGACTCGAGCCACTTAATTAAAGCCCGTATGACTCAGATACCATGGACTCTGCCTCTCGTTTATTTATTTATTTATTTATTTATTTATTTTTTTTAAAACCTTTATTTTCCGGAAACACAGTACACAGCGTCAGCCTACAACCTCTGCGGGCCGGCCGCTATGACAATATATAACCATTCCGAGGTACCTTGCATTACAGCGGATAAAAATAAGAACACAACGATGGATTTGCAAGGAGCCCAAGGAAAGGATAACGAGGGTTTCATTTTATAATTTTGACGAATCATCCTAAAGTCAGACAGGGTAGCTGAGTGGGCGAGCCACATGAAGGATATCCAACAGTGATTAATCTCTATTGAAATACTGGCGTGAATCATTCACAATAAGAATATATAATCACAGAGGTAGATGTCGCCCCAATTAGCGCCCGCCCAATCAATGTATACATCAGGAATTACATCTAGTTGCCTATGGTATGATAGGATATAGAAGGGACCATTATATAGCAGTAATAAAGGAGCCAATGACGTATAAAAAGAACAGTCATTACATGTCAAGATTCCTAACAGGATATGCGCCCTCAAACGATAGTGGAAAAAGGAAGGAAGAGCAAGTTCTGCAGTCATCCAATGACTATGTATGAAAATCGATATCTAAATCATAGAATCAATGAACCATATGTTAAGGACGTGGACGCAAAACACATAGAAAATAGACGTTTCATAAAGAACCAAACCCAACCTCCCGTCTGACCCGAGATATATAAGAAGAAAAAGAGAAATAGGAATAAAGATAAAAAGAAAGGCCATAGAAACGAAAAGAGAAAGGAATAAAGCCCCAACCCCCCCACCCTGCACGTCGAGAGGCTATGGCCCACCCCCCCCTACTAACGTGCCTGTCGCCCCAAGAGTACCCACATAAGGGAAAGACGGGGGGAAAGACAACCCCCGGAGAAGAAGGAAGACCGGAGGAGGGCCAGAAAAAACAAATAAGCTATCAATGGATTCGCACCTCGGCTGCCCCCCCCCAGGCCCCACCATGACCCCGCACCAACGTTCACCTCCCCAGCTGTCCAATGCAAACTCCAGCCTTGTCCGCAGCAGAACCAAAAGAGAAAAAGAAAACAGCTTCAGCCTTGTCCCTGTCGTTCCAGCCAGTCAATAAAGTCCAGTAGAGCAGCAGCCATCTTGGATGGGAATCGCAAATGTAAGGACCATGACCGAGCATAACACCATCCACAGTGGTCTGTCCAACGCGAAGCCGAACTGAGCAGAGCTACCCAGTAACGGTGGAAACACGGCAGTCATACCTCAAAGTTGACCGGCAAGGGCCATAGCAGCAACCCCATGATGAGACAAAGGGATCCACTGAGGGGCCATGAAATAAACCCTACACATGGCGACCAAAAAAATGCCTCCAGCCGATGGATAGGGTCGAGAGTCCGCAAATTCTTCACATCTTGAGTGAATAGCGCGGCGGCCACTTGTTCCTGGGCGTCCAGTGGCATGACATACGTCTGGGTAGATTGGCCGCCACCGACGGGCACAGGATAGGGCAAGGCGCACAGAGCATGATGAGCAGCACCGCCGAGCAGTATTGTATCTAGTCGGCCCTCTAGGTCCTGGGCTTGTAAGCGCATAGACGATCGCAGGTTATTCAGAGCGCCCAGGACAACAGCAATCCCAGGAGGATCTTCTGTATCAGTTTCATGCACCCGGAGGGCGCCGCCATATTGTCGTCTCCGAAAATGTCCACCGGTGCCCATCGCCATTACAAAGCGCCAGTGGTAGATCCACGGAGCACCGCAGCCACAGGGTTAACAAGAGCGAATCCGTCCCTGGCCACCAAGACCCGGCTACAATGTTACATGCACCTCGACGAGGTATCCGATCAGTCCTCCGGGGTCGGCCGTTCCAATTATCGGGCGCCCGGTGAAGAAGGCGCCCACCGCAGCACTGAAGGGCAATATGGCTCCCAGTGTCAGCCACAGGGCAATTTGGAGGTGCAAGAAGGCTTCGGCCACAATTGCAATGTAGCAAGCGTAATGGTGCGCAGGGCAGGGTGATACAATGTAGCCAGAAAGGAATTGCTACAGTAGCACACCAGTCGCCCGTCCCTCCGCTGCAAGCATCCGCAGTCGTCAAGTTCCGTAACAGCAGTCTCCGGGAACAAAGACCCGGTCACCAGCGCGCCACGCTGGAACGAAGGCAGGGACGCATCGAGAGTTCCACCGCAAGATATTCAGCGGGAAGTACACCATCAGAATCAGGATCGCCACCCGGGTCCGAAACGCCGACGCTTTATCAGGATTAACATCAGGATGAGCGGCGTTTCGGAAGGAAAGCGGGCGGGTCGGCGGAGCCGAGGAGTCAGGCGGCCATCATGGTTGCAGGCTAGGCTCCTCCCCCCTGCCTCTCGTTTATTGAGCTATCCTTATTGTCATTTAATGTATAGAAAAATAGTCCCGGTAATTTTATTTACCACATTACAGGGAGGGTTTAAATTCAAAGAGGAGGGATAATATTAGCATCTGTGTCCTCAATAAAATCCAGATTTTCTGTCCATCAGGCTGTGAAAAATCTAAATTTTATGGCACGACATGGAGGCCATATTATGCAAGTTTAAAGTGCATTGAGAACATTATCAATCACATTAGGAATTGGTCTGAAGTAACACGTTTCAAACATACTATCATTCGACCAATCTACAGCCTTTATGATATCTTGCAGTCCACCTCCCAGAAAGAAGGCCTTTGAGGCCGAGGCACCCCTGAGGGAGTGGGCACCAAAAATAGATATATCTACACCGCTTCCATGCATGAAATTCTTTACCCATCTAGCCAAGGTTGGAGAGGAGACTCCTTTATGAGGGGATCTATAAGAAATTAGTAATTGGCATTCATTTATTCTTAAATTTGCAGTTCTTTTCTCATACTCTTTCAAGCACTTAACTACACAAGTCTTTCATTCTGAGGAAAAAAGGGGTAAAAGATAGAGGAAGACAAAGTCTTGGTTCTTATAATGGTAAGTTTAAAAGAAATGCGTTTAAGAGAAAGAGAAGAATTATCTCCCCAAGATGATAGAGTTCGGAGAACAAGGGTAACATCCCATAGGGCGGTATACTTGGGAGAAGGAGGGTTTAATACTTGCATGATTCTCATTATCTTTTTAGTTAAAAGAGTCTGGCCAACGGAGATTCAGTTAATTAGTGAATGACCAGCAGAAATAGCAGATCTATAAACATTAACGGTTCTATAAGATAAGCCTGATGTAAAAAGTTCAGAGACGTAGTTAACAACGTTGACTAAATCAGTTGAAATGGGATTAAAACATCATTGAAGGCACCAGCGAACCCATTTATTCCATGCCAGTCGATCAGCTTTTCTTGTACCAGATGCCAATGATTCCGAGATGAGTCTAAAAGCATTTGACGAAAGCCCAGGGATTCGTCATTGTCTCCTGAAATCTTCCATGCCGTCAGAGTTAGAAGACCCTGCTCTACAAGGGGGTGGATGTTTCCCTCTGGATCTAGAATTATTTCCTTGAAAGAAGGAATTAAAATAGGAAAGTCTACACTCATTTCTAGGATGAATGAAAAATGTATTGTTTGGTTACTCAAAACCATTACATTAAAACCAAAGTACAGAAATTACGAAAGTTAAAAAGGGCAGGAAAGTCATCTTCTTTAAAGCAGTTCTGTGTAATAAAATCTGAGTACTTGTGGGCTGAAAGGGGTAATGTCCATAGTCTTGCGGCCCAGCATGCGTCAGTTGAGACTCTGTTCGTTTTAACTCGAGGTGGCCATCAACTTAGTGCGAGTCTGTTGAATGAATTTACCAAATGTGGCCATCTGTTTTACGGAGTTCAGTGTGTATAATTGATGAACCGCCTCCTTTGCAGTACGCGTTCCCAGTTGTAAAATGATGGGCCTAAGGTAAAGGCTGCGAGCTGTACGCAGGGCCGGGCAGCAAAATAGGAGGTGGGCCAGAGACTCCCGTTTATATTTGCAAAGCCTGCATTCCTTGGTCACTGAACCTGTCCGTTCAGTGGTGTATAGTTCTTTGAGGGGCAAGGAATGTAATCTGTAGGCTAAAATCTTGTGTAAAGCTCGACGGCCCACCGCCTGTGTGAGATGGTGTTTGGAGTTATGCACTGTATGCGGCAAGCTTAGAGACTCATGGAGGCCTCTTTTTGCCAATGAAACCAAGTCCCATGCACGAGAGAAAATGCGAACTTGTTTCTTGATTGCATTTTTGAAGGCAGGATAATTGATTAGCTCAGTTCTCCGTGGCTAAATTGAGGACATCCTTTGCCGCAGTAAGGGTTGCTGACCAAGGGTTCCCAGGTTCCAGGAAGATGTTTTTTAAGACTGCCTTTAATGTATTCTCATGTGCCGCTGTCGTAAGGTAGAAGTATTTGCTCAAGGCAGCCATCTCTTCCAGCTTTTGTTGGTTCAGAGAGAATTCTAGTCGTACAAGAGTGTTTCTAGTGCACGCCGGTAGATGGAATAGTCTCTTATATGCGCTGCAATTAATTTTTTCCAGGTCGTTGTTTAGTTTACCAGGGAACGCTTGTAGGGCGTAATTAAGGGCTGGCATTAGTTTCGCTTTTAACACTCTTTGGATTGACATTGTGGTGGGGCTGTGTAAGGTGGCTTGTAGTTTATATAGGGCATAGGTGATTGTTTTCCCTTTGGATTGAATTTTCCTTAGATGAGCACCAGGTAACCCCAATTCATGGTACCAGACGCCCAGGTAGTTGTATTGCTGCGTAGAATCCAGTATCAGGTGACCAAGCCTCCATTTGGCTAGTTTTTTTTCCGGATAATGCCCGAAGATAACTATTTTCGATTTGGATTGGTTGGCCACCAACCTGTTTTTATCGTTATAAATTGCCAGGGCTGACAGCGCCTTTTGTAGGCCTGTTTTGGTATGATCCAAAAGTACCAAGTCATCGGCGTATTGCATAAACTGGATTTTAGTTCTTTCGATCCTTGGTGTGGCTAAGGCTGCACCCGTCAAGGCTTGGTCCATATCTGCTGTGTATAGATTGAATAGCAGTGGTGCTAGGACGCACCCTTGCTTTAAGCCTCGGTCCGTTTCGATTTTCTCTGATGCGAAGTCGCTCGAAAGTTTGATTCTGACCCACGTATTTTGGTACAGTGACTGAATTGCTTTCAGCAGGGCTGGGTTGATGTTCCAAAGTGCCAGCTTCTTCCAAAGTATTGCGCGGTCTACCCCATTGAATGCTGCAGAGTAGTCTATAAAGCAGGCAAAAAGGGGAAAGCTTTTGCGCAGCCGTGCTTGGTGGACTAAATAAGAAAGTGCTGTTATATTGTCCACGGTTGAAGCCCCGGGTCTGAAGCCTGTTTGGAAGAGGGGCAAAAGACCTTCTGTGCTTGCCCAATTTGCTAGATCTGCCCTTGCCCTCGATGTCCAGGAGGGCGATCATGCGATAGTTGGACGGGTCTGATTTAGGCCCTTTCTTGTGGACTGGGTGCAGAAGCGACCCTCTCCAGGAATCTGGGACGTCCCCCAGAAGCCAGCATTCAGAGTATAGATGGGTCAGGTTTACAGACCAGATTTCTATATTCACCTTGAACAATGAGCCCGGGAGGCCGTTGGGGCCCCGTGCACCATTTTGTCAGATTTTTTTTAGGATTTTGGTTACTGAGGATTTTCCAGGAGCGGCCTTCGTGTGTGCTGTAAGGTCTGGCTCTTCCCTTGCTACGGCTGCTTTATTTAAGTGAGGTCTGGTTAGATCTTCTTTGTATACAACTTCAACGTGGGCGACCCAGGTGTGTGCGTCGAGGGAGTTTTCTCTGTGGTTTTTGCCTTGAGTTAGGTTGTTTAAATAACTCCAAAACTCTTGTGACTTGCAAGGTCTCAGCAAATCAAATATTTTCAGCCATTGCCCCTAGGAATACTCGCGTTTCGCGGCCCACACATTCTTAGAATGGCTTTTTGCTGCTTCTTGTAGAAGTTTTTTGTCCGATGCTGTGCCATTTTTCCGGTATGTTTTTTGTTTTGTGTTCAGATGTTTGGCGCTTTCTTTGATTGCCGGAACAAATCCAAGTACAGATGGTGGGTGCCAGCGGTTGGTTCTTGCTGTGTCCCCTCGGAGTAGAGATGCTAAGGCCCCGGCGGTTCTATCCCATTCTTCAATTGCGCCCATCTTGTGGGTGCTCAGTGGCCAGCCTGCCCAAGTTTTTGACCATTTGTCGAACGTGGTAGTTGATACCGGCCCCCATTTGATCCTTCTAGGGAGCTTAGTCAATTCATCACCAGTTGGGACCCCAATGCATTGTATCCTGTGGCGAATTTCAGCTGTCAGGTTCAGAGTAAGTGTTAAGGCAACATGATCGCTTTCGTTTTGCTGATGCACTTTGTAATTTGGGTCAACAATAAAGGGTGCTGGACTGTTCCTTATAGAAGGGAGTATGTGTATCTGGCGAGACCGAAGGTGAAAATGTGACACCTTAGGGCATCCATTTTGTTGGATGTATTTGCCTCACACACCCTCACAGGTGTCATGCTTCATCATCGGCGTTGCTCCTCGTCGGGGAGGCGGTGCAATCCCCGACGGGCTCACCTCAAAGAGGGGCTCTTTGGCGGAGATCTTTTGATCCAACTGCCTTTTGGTGAAGTGCGGGTGTGCGGGTGATGTAGTATGTAGCCTGGGTGGTGATTTAAAATGTAGTAGAGGGTACCGGAAACCACTTTATTCTGGGGGTCCCCTACTGCAAATAAAAACGTGAATCTAACTTACTAGGTGCCAGATAGTTAGGTATACTGGCCCTAGATTAGATTAAGAATTAAAAGGGTTTGGTCGACATGTTTCTCGCCTGGGTAAATAATCCGCGATTCATCAGGACCTACGATGGATGAAGACAAGGTCTACAAACAATCAACAACATGCTAGTGTCATGTGCCTAATACCAACATACAGTTATTGTTACCTCTGTGGCTTTATCCTATGCCTAATGGTCAGGAATTAAATGCCACAACAAGGCTCGGCGGGTTGGTACATCAGGGTGGAAACCATCAGGTATGGCTCTCTACTCCCGTGTCCTTACTTCTTCACCTACCCATCGCCGCCTCGGCTACATACTACATCACCCGCACACCCGCACTTCACCAAAAGGCAGTTGGATCAAAAGATCTCCACCAAAGAGCCCCTCTTTGAGGTGAGCCGTCGGGGATTGCACCGCCTCCTCGACGAGGAGCAACGCCGATGATGAAGCATGACACCTGTGAGGGTGTGTGAGGCAAATACATCCAACAAAATGGATGCCCTAAGGTGTCACATTTTCACCTTCGGTCTCGCCAGATACACATACTCCCTTCTATAAGGAACAGTCCAGCACCCTTTATTGTTGACCCATACTTGTTGAGGGCACTAGCTGAAACTGGACCTTCCACTTCTCTTAGTGGTAATTGTGCCCGATTGATCGATTGATCACCCTCCCTCCTCTTGATAACTAGCACTTTGTAATTTGACATCAAAGGCTGAAGTTTGTTGCTTAAAATGATGTAGTCAATTGTTGTTTGGTTGTTATATGTTGGGACGACGAAAGCCCCGGGTTTATTCTTTAAGAGGACAGAATGAGCTGTAGCCAGGTTGTAAGTTTTTATTAGGGCGTTCAATGCGTTACTGGCCGCAGGGTGGTGGCTTTGTGTGGCCGTGACCCCTATATTATGTATGTGGGGGTCGCCAAGAATGATACAATCCGATAAAGGATATTGTAATAGCAGGGCTTCCAGCTGGTTTATTAGCCTGGGCAAGTTGTCCTTTGTTGTAGACCCATGCGGATTGTGGTGGATGTTGATTACCAGTATTGAAAGTGGCCCATTGATCGAATGAAGGCCTTTCAGAATGCCTGCCAGGAACATATTTGATACGTTTTTTATTTCTATAAATTCTAGGTTCAGCGAATGTTTGATATAAATGGATATCCCGCCTGAGGGTCTTCCAAATATGTTGGTCTTTGTTGCTGGTTTACCGTATTATGCATATCCTCTTATTGATATCGGTTTTATCGCCCAAGTTTCTTGTATGCAGATTATATCCGCCTCTTCCAGAAATGTCACTGCAGCATGGTTTTGGAGCAATTTAGTAATTCCAGCAACATTCCAGGTCATGATGTTCAGTCTGCTGGTAATTGGTTTTCGGTTTGTATGATTATCTTGGCCATTTATCGTCCAGTAATAGTTTTGGTCCTTATTTTTGGGGGGATGAGTGTTAGAAGCTGGAATTTAAAATTTTCAACAAACAAGTCCTATCTTTGCTCGTACGCCCCCTGATTGAGCAGGAGCATTTACCCTGGCCCAGAATTGTTGTTATTTTGATGGGGGTTTCATTAGTGAGGCCTGTACTCATGCCGCCTTTGGTCCCCTGAAGAATGGACCCCGCGTGTGGAGCACGGTCAAGTGGAGAGTTCATGCATACGTTCCTCCCAGTAATTTTTTCCTGGGTATCTATGCCAGTCATTGGGTTGCTGGTTTTTAGAATTGAGGGGTATTTTAATGCAGGATGAGTCTTTATTTTTATGCCCCAGTTTTTCAATAGCGTATGGTTTCTCTTCAGAGCCTCTGCCATGAGTGAGCTAGTAAAGGTTAGCTCTGTGGTCTCATTTGTCTCATTGGGGTCTGGAGTGAGGAAAGAAACAGTCTCAATATCCGTAGATTTTATCTTCTCCAGACCAGGGATATTTGTGCAAAGTGTTAAAAGATTACTGTGGTTGAGGATGTCCCACTTGCCCTGTGAGGCCTATTCAGGATACAGCAGTATTTTCCGATCCTGGAGAGTTATATGAGTTGAAATGTAAGCGTGATGTGCACACTTCATATCGTTGGCCTGCGTACAGATAGAGGTTGCCTGTGCTGGGTTAATCAGGCGGGATTGGCCCTGGTTTGATGAGCCTGTTGTCTGCTCTGATGTCGTCTGAAAGGGTGAACTGAGTGGCCTGGGGTTCAGGGCCCAGTTCCTGGTGGTATCAGAGTTAGGCACGAGTGTGCCTTGGGGTGCACTCAGGGCTTGTTCCGGCGTTATGAGAGGGGTGATTAATTTTTTTTTTAGTGTCTCGCGCGCTTGGGTCATTCCACTCACAGTTGTCTTTGATTTTTCGCAAGGCTGGTAGTTTGTGGGACTGACTTCGCGATCTCTTGGTAATGCCCGAGTTGATTCGCCAATATGTTGCCCTTGTAGGTCCAGCGCTTGTTTTTGTTCGATCAAAGCCGGAGCTAGCTGGAGGGCAACCAGGTGATCCAATATTCTCGAGCTGGGGGTGAAGTTAGTAACTTTTAAAGTTTCTAAGACTGCCGAAGTTTTTCCTGTAGTTTCAATGGTGGCTAAGGGGCAGGTTACTTTTTGAGTATCGCTGAGACCAATGGTGGTCTGGTTCCCAGGCAGCAACCATTGCCGAATTGAGTTGTTGGTGTAGGATTTATTTTTTCTCTGCCTATCTAGTTTTCTTACTTTTTTCTTGTTTTTTCTGGATAGATTTTGAGTTTCTGGGGTAACCGATTTGTGGGTGAGGTAGAGTTCTTGGTTATTATTGCGAGTAGTACTGGGTTTTATTCCAGTCACATTGACCTGCGCCGCGAGCTCAATGCCCAAGTTCTTCTCTTCTTGAGGGTGGTCTATGTCGTCAAGTTGTGAGTTTATTGTATCTTTTGTGTTGGAAAGAGCGTTTGCGTTATGCTGTACAGGTAGGTTATTCTGATGCCTGCTAACTTCATTCTTGAGATCCTCAATTAATGTATTCATTATGTTTGGTAATTTTTCTAAATTGAGCAATATAGGACTACAGCCACATGATTCTGAATTGGATATTAAGGTTGTACTGTCTTGGGCTCTGTGTATTAATGAGTTCAGATGGTCCAGTTTAGAGTCTATCCCAGAGATCAGCCCTGTGACTACTTGTAAGATGTTAATTTGGGCGTCAAGCTTATCTGCATGCATTATTGCTGCGTTTGCCATTGAGATAAGGGCCTCGTTGATCAGTGTTAAGTGGTTTGCAATCAGTGGAGGCTTTTCGTCCTTATCTGGTCCTTTGCACTCGGACCTAGGAGACTGCGCCTCTTTGTCGTGTTCCGGGACGCAGGGTTTTGGTGAATTCGTGGGCTGGATTTGAGAGATAGCGGGCGGTTTAGATGTTTTGGCTCCATTGGCTTCCTGGTTCCTGGTGGGTTCATGAATCGTCATTCCATGTGTGGTGAGGCACAAGTTAAGGGCCTCCAATTGTTGAGGAGTCAGAGTAGAAGAGCTAGTGTGAGTAAGTCTGGTTGGATCCATATTTTGTGTCAAAGGTTCGGGAGGTCTTCCCCCTTGAAGCGTAAATATTTTGGGTGAAAGTGGGGTGGGTTGCCGCCAAGGATCTGTGGGGCTTAGAGGATTCCCCTCCTCCATTGGCATGTCAATAGAACCAGATATTTTTTCCCAATCGTGGGGTGGATGGAGGGTTCTAGGCCCCACTAAGTTCAGTTGGTGGGGGTGCTTTGGGGCACAAATAGTCTCTTCTATCTCTATTCCCGCCTGGCCCAGTAGTAATTTTTATAGCACTGGGGTTGAGCTTATTGGCCGTGGCGTTGACTGGGCTGGAGGTCTTCCCTAGTAGAGCAGCGAGTACCTGTGCCGATGGGTCCGATGATATTGATGTGGCTCCGGTTGCTCCTGTTTGTTCGCCGTCCTTGGGCACTGGCCCTGGCCCTAGGTTGAGGCTTCCTCTTCCAGGTGGGTAAAATAGCTTAGCCTTTTGTCTCCTTGCTGATGTGTGAGGTCGGGGCTTCTCCTGGAGTTGGGTCAAATTTGAATTTCTGGTCCTCATGTTTGAGGATACGCTGGGTGTGGAAGTAAAAGGGATTTGGAATAAAACTAGAGTTCGAAGCGTCCAACAGTCCGACAGTCTCGCCTGGCTGCCTCAAGAGCGGCAGGCCCAGCCGCAACCCGACTATTCAGCGCTGTTCGGTCCTAGCAGCCTTGAAAGGGCTTCCCGAGTATAGTGTCCGGTATCGCTATGTTAGATCGGCGACGCTCTAACAAGTGCAAGAGCTGGCCGGTGCTGGTGGCACACTAGAGATTTTGATTGAGTTTTGTTTGAGTTTTGAGCTAATTTTCCAATTACTGCTCTTCATTGAGCGCCTTCGTGCACCTTCGTGCACCTCCCCCCGTGTCCACCACTCTTTTCCCCCCCAGGCAAGAGGGCAAGAGGGCGAGTGACGTCTGGTCAGGTCGCGTTAGATTGAGTGGGGTGGCGTGACGGCTGTTTTTTTTGGTTTTAGTCCTGAGTCTTTAAGCTGCGCTCAGTCTTTTGTTTATCATCGCCTCCGACTTTACGGGCGCAGAATTCTTAGGTATTGATGCACCGTGTTGACCATGTGGCAGGTAATGGGGTAAGTGGAGCTGCTAGGGCGGGGGGCGGCGAGGGAAGTAAAGGCAAAGTTGTAGAGGGTAGAGTGGCTCACCTCAGCTGCCTGCTCAGCTGCCTGCTCAGCTGCCTGCACCCACACACGCCAGGGGGTCTCAGCTCTCTGCTCATGAAGCCCGAGGGGTGTCTCTCCTCCTCCGCTCTGGCGCTCTGGTGCTCTGGTACTCCTCCGGTGCTCCTCCTTCCAGGTCCCCAGTGCTCCTCTCGGTGCTCTGCTCTGCACGGCCCCCGAGGAGTGTGTACCGGGGGCGTGAGACCAGGGCCAGGACCAAGGCAGAAGTGGCTTTCGCCTGGACCCGCAGCTGCTAGTGAATTGATCGGCTTTTGCCATTTGCCGACAGAGCCGCTTTTCCTTGGCGTTCTCGGCTCACACTGCTCACGCAGCTCCACACGCCTACCCCGGTGCAAAGGAGTATGCTTCCGACGCCGGGACCAGGTCGAACCTGGTCGGGTCAGGTCAAATCGGGTCAATGCCGAGTGCCTGCACCCACAACCGCACCCGCACCCTCACTCGTAGTTTGCCGTAGTTTGCAGCAGGGTTGTCGGATTTTGTTTTTCGCCGACAAAGGCAATGATAAAGACCGCTTTCGGTTTTCAGATTCTCGGCTCCGGCTGTCCGCGCTGCTCAGCTCCGCTCCGCCCAGCTCCGAGTCACTGCTCAGCTCCTCCTGCTCGTAACAGGAAGCAACTCCTCGTAACTCTTTGCATCAAAAGAAAGGTATATGCAGGGGACAAAAATGATTGGGAACCAGACCTGAGTTCTCCAAAGTGGAGTTATTACGACCATGGTCCGTTGGTAATGTCGAGCATGAAGGAGCAGGCAAGGAAGCATTGCAAACGGCAGGAAAGCATAAGGTGCTAACCCCTTCTAATCTTGAAGGAAAGCGTCTACCTTGAGAGCTTGAGGGTTCGGTCTCCAACTGAAGAAATTCTTCAGATGAGTATTTAGACGGTCTGCAAATAGGTCTGTCTTGAATGGACCCCATTTGGATTGGATGGCTAAGAATACTTGTCTGTCCAGTCTCGAATTGCTGGAATCTCTGAAGTTCCTCGAGTACCAATCTGCCACCCCGTTCTTCAACCCAGGAATGTGTTCCGCCATAACTGTAATTCCTTTGTTCAAACAATAGTTCCATAGGCTTTTCGCTAGGTCTGTTAGACCCTTAGAATGAGGACCTCCTAATTTGTTGACATATCGTACTGGGGACACATTGTCCACTCTTAACGTTACGCAGCATTTAATTGTTTTCTGGGTGAAACAACAAATCGCAAATGAACCTGCTAGTAATTCTAAGCAGTTGATATGCAATTTCTTCTCTTGAGGAGTCCATTGACCCCCTGTTGATGAGTTCCCACATCTCGCACCCCATCCTTCCAAACTTGCATCTGATTCTATTATCAGATCCGGTTCTCGTTTCCTGATCTAGGGAAACTATTTTGGAGTAAGATTGGTTCGATCTCAGAGAATTCGCCTTCAATCTCTGAAGTGCTCGATAGTGCAAGGGACCTGGAAAGATTGCTTGAATTGTGAATGAAAGTAGGCCCAGGATCTTTGCCAGGGTTCTTAAGGGGAAGCTCTTTAGAGCAAGTACATTTCTGAGTTCTTTCCTCACTTTCCTTACTTTGTTGCCTGGAAGTCGAAGATCCGCTTTACAGTGTCTACCAAGAAACCCAGAAACTGTGTTTCTTGGGATGGAATTACGCACAATTTTTTAAAGTTTATAATGAAGCCTAGCTGTTCTAAGAGGCGTATTGTGAGATCCGTGTGGAGTGAAATGGTCTTTTTTGATTGAGCCATTATGAGGATATCGTCAAGATATATGATCAGTCTCACTCCTCTTTGTCTCAGTCAAGCAGTATCGGGTCGGAGAACCTTGGTGAAACACCAAGGGGCAGAAGATACACAGAAAGGGAGGCTGCAAAATTGGTATAGTTGCCCCTCCCACATGAATCGGAGAAAATTTTGGTGGGGTTCCCAGATTGGGATTGTCAGGTAAGCATCTTTTAGGTCCAGTCTCGTTAACCAGTCCCCTTTTCTTAAAATGTCCCTTGGGAGGTGTATCCCTTCCATTTTGAAGTGTTGGTAGATTACCCATTGGTTTAATTATTTTAGGTTTATGACTGGCCTTTGTTCTTTGTTTTTCTTCTTCTACAAGAAAAATATTGCTGAGTAAGCCTGTGTGAGAGCTCTTCACGATCGCACCTTTCGTTAGTAATTCCTGAACCTCTTGAGAGACTAGGGCCCTGTCTTTGGTAGAGAAGGTAATTTCTCGAGGATGTCTTCCCTGGAAAGGAGTATCGATAAAGTCTATTTTGTACCCATTCACTGTCTCTAGATCCCAAGAATCTTTGGTTACCAAATTCCAATTCCCAGAAAATTGAAGTAGTCTCCCTCCCACCTTTGGAGGAGTATCTGAAAGGTCTGTCCATGTTCCTACCTGATGAAAAGGAACGTTGTCTCCGCTCGCCTCTGAAGGGACGTCCGCGGTTCCTCTGTCTCTGAGGGTAGAATTGTTGAGATCCTCCGTAGTTGCTGTTGAATCTGCCACCGCCACGGCCATGAAGGGTCTTGAGTTAGAGTTCCTGCGGCCGGGGAAACGACCCCATATTCTCCCGGCCCGGGTAAAAACACGATCTTGAAATACTTTTTAAATTTCTTTCTGAGACTTTTGTATTGAACTAAAAGCGCCAATGTATTTGGCCATATCTTTAATAAAATCCTCGCCAAAGAGGAAACCTTGAGATTTCGGCCCTCCGTAATTTTTGGCTAGCTCGAGTTTGGGGTCGATCTTAAGCAACACCCCTTTTCTCCTTTCTGTAGAGATAGCTGTATTAGCATTTCCAATAAGGCATATAGCTCTTTGGACCCACTCCCTGAGTTATTTAGGGTCAAATGGGGAGTCTCCAAGATAGGCTGATTCAGCCATCTCAAAAATCTTTGTAAGGGGACCTATGGTGTTAAGAAGGCGGTCCCGACAGGATCTTAGATGTCTCTAGATGCTTTGGCAATGAAGGCCACTACCTTTGGGTGCAATTCGGGGGTTGCAGCCACTTTGTTAGGGCGAGTGTGTCTCGGGCATTCAGAGTGGAGCCTAGCTCTGACTTCCTTTGGGATCACTCTCCTTAGCCAGAAGGAGAGATAATCTCCTATGTGTTGTGAGGGAGTCCATTCTGGTGATAGGGGTGTTTTATCAATAATGGGTCAAACATTAGGTGTCCGAATGGGTCCAAGAGCCCCATTTTAGGATCTGAGGCCTTAGAGCTTCTCGGTCCCCTTGCTTTTGCCTCTTCCACGTCCGTGTTGAAAGCAGAGGAGCAAGATAGTTCGATTTCAGGATCGGAACTATCATCACTGTCAATATTAATAGAAAGCTCAGGGCCTTTTTCTTGCCCACATGGGGTGCCCGTGGCACCAGTCTTGTCACTGCTTAGAGAGCGTGAGGGGAGGGCAGAGGTTTTCACTTTCTTAGAGCCTTTTCGCTCTTTACCTCCAAGAGTCCTCTTCTGTGGAGCCTTAACCGCTCCTGTATCTTGATATCTAGTGGAAGGACGTGGGGAGATCTTTTGTGATAAAGATTCTAATTTATTAATTGTATCGTCAATTGATCCAAGTACTTTCTCTAGGCCCTTCTTTACTAGCTCCTCCAATTGCCCTTCAATATTAATTTGAGGTGTAGACATTGTAATTAAATATCAGTAGATAATCTGACCCAAATAGTATTAATTAATAAGATGATATTATCTTGAAAATATTTTGGTTATGACAGGCAGTGGTACATGGATTAAGGTATTTAATCAATTTAGTAAATGATCAGGAATCCAAATTAAAGTTAGTGGACCAGAGAATCTAAAGTAAAGATTTTAGATAAGGTTTCTTTTTTTTTTTTTTAAATCAAGCCTAGAAATAACTTGTGGGGTAGTCCTACCGAAGCTGGGAACGTCGCGACAGCTGATCGGTAAGAATCAGCAGTCTATTCAACTGCCAGAACTACTTAAAGGAGGATATCCGATTCAAACCCAAACTATAAAAATGGGTGTCGTATAGGAGAGACTTGAAGTCTCCCAAAGTCGCAAAATGGCCGTCACGCACGTAGTAGCGTGTACGTCCTTTTCTTATGGTTCTTTCGTCTAAGCCCGGCCTACCTCGGACACGAGTAAAGGCCTCGAGGAGACCGGGAGGAAAAGGCACTAATGTGCGGCGTTGCCGATAATAGTCGGTGTCCTAATCAATTAAGGGAACCAAGAGGAGTGCTCTTGTGTGCCGAAAACTGCGGAATCAAAGAGCGGTAAGCGTCAGTGAGCGCGAGTAGTCGCAGAATGCCGAATTAAAAGAAAACAACGTGCATGAGCTTGTTCAGATCAAATACACACACGCAAGCAGAAGAGTAAATCCGGTCCAAAGTGGGACCGGAGGAGAAAAGGAAAAGTTCAGATATATAGGGGGAAGCCCTATGAAAGAAAAAAGAAGAGAATTAGCCCAGGTTAGCCCTGGGGTGGCACACAGGAAAAGGGGGGATAAAATAAACCCAATCAAAGCATACCAAAGGGTATAAAGCGTTGTGCATCAATACATACAGGCATAAACAACAGTTAAATCAATTACATTCTACAAATACACAAAAAAATAAGCTCTATAAGCGACAAGCTGAGAGCAGTACTTATCTTTCTGAGCAGCAGCAACAAAGAAGAAAGATGGATGGTCTCCATGGGACTTTATATTACTCTAGAATGTTCATTCAAGTTCTATGTTCTTCTAATTGTTGCTGCTGAGCTGTGGCAATAAAGGAGATTTGCATAATATGGCCTCCGTGTCGTGCCATAAAATTGTTATTGCCTCCCACTGTTGTTGTTTTTTTTTAGAACAAATGTGCAGATTTTAGTGCAGTATTTACTGGCAATTTCCCCCTCAAATAAATATAATCAGGTCTGAACTACCAGTATTTACTACCAAACTCGTAATGACTGCCTTAATATCCCATCTTGAGCACGAAATCTTGATAAAAGGGCCATAAGTCACAGGCATGAAACCATCGTGTCGCAGACACTACGCGCTCAGCTGAGTCACAGTAGCAGTTGGAGGAGGGCAGGAGGCAGACACTGCCCGCGAAAGCAGGGCAGGCGGCACAGACGCTGCTGGCACGGTTTATGGAGCAATAATTCGACTCCTGCATTCATTTGGTGCCCACTACCATAGGTAAGCAGTTTCTAAGCACTGTAAATATTAATGGCATTAATAGAAAACTTATGATAACTCATGCTATCGACCTCAAAAGAATGAAAGGCTGACTGAGCCCACTGTGCTGAACCTTCAGGTGGTATGCAGTTCTCGTAGCTGCATGGACCCACTGAGCCACCTTAGGAGTTTAAATGCCAACATATTTACCATCTCCTAGTGGTACCTTGTTTCCAAAGGTCCGCCCTGCTACTGCAGGTTCACTCTCAGAGACCTGGCCCGTGCCCTCTTATTCACAATCCAAGATTCCCCCCTCGGGGAGGCACAGTGCCCCCACTGTGCACGAGGCTGCTGTGGTTCTATCCCCTGCATTGGAGGAGAGAGGATGCTCTTGTGCCCCGGTGCCCGTGCTAACCCACAGCTTCTGAGCCCTTTCGGTGTAAAACACGCCACAACCTCCCAATACAAATCTGAAGCCCTCTGTGGTGCAGCAACGCATTTTATGAGTAAATATTATTATGGAGAGGTCTTGTTTAAGTCACTTAAGTGAAAATCCCAAATATGTGTTGCCCCTTCCCAGACCCACATCATCTCCCATCACAACAGTGGTGGCTGGTGACATTTGAAAATGGTGAGGCATAAAGTCTGTGTTTGAGTGCACGGCGTCGAGCGAGTGTGGCGTGCGAGCCTGAACAACTTAAGGGAGTTCGGGGGGTTCTCCCCTGGGTGAAAATATTGAAAAAAGAGTGGCAAATGGTGCATATTTAAGGACATTTGAGAAAGCAAGAAGGTTAATAAAGCAATTGTGAAAGTGCAGTTATTAGAATAAATAAAGAGATGTCATATAATAATATAGGTAGCTGCTTATTCAGTATAACCACAGAGCTTCACAACAGACATAACAATGCTGAGTACCTCACAGATTGACAGCAGCATTTATGCTTCTCAGAGGTGCACGCCAGCATGGCCTACCTTTAGAAACATCTATCTACAAGATAGAAATGTTTCTGAAGCTACACTCTGAGAAGCACACTGCTGCCAATGCTGTTAGCTTCACAAACATTTCTATCTACAAGATATAAATGTTATGTTTCGGAAGCTAAGCCCTCCTGGCACGCACTTCCAAGGACATTTTAAGGATTTTGGGGGGCCCTGAGCCAATCGTATTTAGGGGGCCCCTGTTAAGAACAGCTTTGAATATATGATTCAGTTTTAGATGTTTCATGCCTTTTTTGACCAGGTCACAGGAACATACATAAAAATTCTAATATACATCTAATATACAAGGACAGTGACAATGGTTTTCAATATTATGACGGCAGCAGTTCACTAATATTAATGCAAACAATCTCTGTGACACCCTCCCATTTCTCATATGCAAGGTCCTGTCTTGATCTCAAAGTAATGTTGCATGAAACATAAACAACATTTCTCTGCAAAATGTCTGTAATATCAGGACTGAGTAATAGAGTACATGCACACATTAAAAATAAATGACAGGAAAATGATAATCAATAAAACATGTTTAAGAATGTTTTAAAGTCATCAGGGCAAGACTCTGCAGAACAGAGATGCCTCTTTCAGCCTGATAGGCTGGGGACCTGGGCCAGAGCCCACTTTTCTCATGCCTTAAAAACGCCTCTGATTGCTCATCATAGTTTTACGCTGATGTTTGGGTAGATGTATGAGTTTTTGGGGAAGTGACCAAAAAATTACAGGAGTCCTCCTGGGAAACTTCAATTGTCACAGCGTTATGAAACTGCACACAACTATAAAAAGTAACATATGCATATATATATGAGCTGTGCATTTATTTACACGTGAAAACACTTTGCGGAAGTGTTGTTGCAAAAGAGAACTGTACTGTCTTTTTGTGGAGAAACCCCACATCTCCACCAATTACAGGGTACTCCCATCCAGGCCATTCTCTTTCTAGTTCGGGACTTGCCAATGCATTTCATAAGAGTGAAAAAAACATCTCTGCGCCCCACAGAGAAGCATACACCCTGCGTGCCAATGCTCTTAGCTTTAGTAACATTTCTATCGGGTAGGTAGAAATGTTTCTGAAGCTAAGAGCATTAGCACCCTGGGCCATGATGGTGCAAGCCACAGGGATAAAGTAAAGATTTTGGGGGCCCTGGCCTAAACCTATTTTGGAGGGCTCCTGTTCAGAACAGTTTTGATCTTATGATCCAGTTTCTACTCTTTCGGGCCCTCTTTAGCCAGTGCATAGGCACACGTCCAAATTCTAAATGTGTACACACCTAAACATTCAGGTATAATTAGGTGTGTTTCAAATATTGTAACACAGTAGCAGCTCACTAATCAAATAATCTCTGTGAAACCCTCCCGTTTTTTATTTGTGAGGCCCTGTTCAGATCTATAAGAAACTTTTTTATGGATGTTGCAAGAAACATAAACTCAACATTTTTCTGCCAAATGTCTGCAGTAAGCTCTAGTCTCACACATAACCCATGTTAAAAATTAATTTATTGAAAATAATATTTATAATATTTATTGGAGGTCATCAGGGCAAGACTCTCTGCACAAACAACCTGGCTTTTTCCGGGCTGAAAGGCTGGGGGCCTCTGGCATGCCAACAGGGTCTTCTGGGCCTAGCTTCAGAAAGAAAACATTTCTTGTAGATAGGAATGTTGCTTGAATTTAGGCCCAACTGGCACGCACCTCCGAGAAGCGGACACGCTGCTGCAATGCTTCTCGGAGGTGTGTGCCAGCGAAGCCTAGCTTCAGAAACATTTTTATCTACAAGAAATGTTAAGTTTCTGAAGCTGGGCCCTGCTGGCAGGCACCTCCGAGAAGCGTACAAGCTGCTGCAAAGCTTCTCGGAGGTGCGTGCCAGCAGGACCTAGCTTCAGAAACATAATATTTCTTGTAGCTAGAAATGTTTCTCAAGCTAGGCCCTGCTGGCACACACCTCCGCGGAGCATTGCAGTCGCCTGCCCGTTTCTCAGAGGTGTGTGCCAGAAGGGCCTAAATTCAAGCAACATTTCTGTCTGCTCCAGGACTGGTATGCATTGCACTCTGCACCAGTGTTTTCAAGAGCTGAGGCGGGCACGTGGAAATTAAGTGATTTGCCCAGATCACAGGATGTTGAACTGACTATGCCAAGATTCGAACCTGGTTCCCCTCAGGTGAAGCAGGTTCGAGGGTTGGCCTTGTCAGCTCACAAGTTGCAACAACACCCGTCCATCCCCCTCTGAAGTCAGTAATCAGGCGGCGTCCTCTGTTACCAGGATGTCTGTCACACTCGCGATGCATGATTATTTTCACTATCACTAGTAGTGATAGTGAACATAATCATGAACCGTGACCGTCACCGTGAGTGAGTGACCAACCGGGCTGTGAGATTCAAATCAGATCTAGGGACGGTCAGTGACCGTCCCTCAATCTTATTTGAATCTCACAGTCTGTCTGTCTGTATGGGGGGGGGAGATACACACACTGTCACTAACAAGCTCACCTCAATCTTCACTCCGTAATCCTGAATCTGCGTCACTCTGCTCTCAGGACATTCAACCAGGGGGTGACGAGTCTGTCCGACATGGGCAACTTAATTTAAGTTGCTCAAGGCACGACTCAGAGGCCTTGTGTAGTGTTCTTATTACTTCTTAATCCTTCTTTCTTATTTCTGGCACATTCACCCCTTTATGTTCTTTAATAGAATATGACTAGTTTAGAATGTTTAGTCTTGAACTTATTGTCAGTTGATCCTGCTAACTGATGGATGAGGTCTCTTGTGAAGAAGATACATGAAAGACCTACAATCAACTTATAGTCTCTTGTTCTTTTGAACTATTTTGGGCTTTACTTCATTTTGGCGACGATTGGACATCTACCCACCCACAAGAGACCTCAACTCAACTATTTTTGTTAAAGAATAACTGAACAACTCTCTACTCACTGTCTTCATCCAACCTGTTTGCGACGTCTCAGCCAAACAACCTCGCCAGCCTCTGCCTGAAACTAAACAGATTTTTCTCCGGAGTCAACCGGCAGTGAAGAGGTGTCGGGTTTTCCTCGCTGGACAGAGCTGAAGAGCTGCTAGGTGGTATCAAAGCCACAAGACTAGACGGAGGTTTCCGCCTTTGACTGCGGAGCTGTTTTCAAGATCGATCATCGCTTCCGCATTGATTGCAGTGTCAAAAGAAATACTGCTACGGACTCTGCGTCTTTGCGAGTTGTTGCCTAGCAGCCCCAAAATCTTGGCCGCGCTGTCTCTTCCCTACATCACTGGTTTCTCGTTACCTAGGTAATTGTGGCTCCCCTGTCCTTCCTCCGTGACAGACAGCATGATTCCAACATTATCACGCAACGTCATAAATGTCACCGGCGCCATTTTGGAGCTTCACTCGGCTGCTTCACACAGAAGTCTTCGGAGTGCAGTCTTCCTGTCACGCTGATCTGCACAGCGCTTCCTGAACCATCTACGATTTTAAGGTACTTTCTATTTACAGCGCTGACCTGCACAGCACGGGGCAGGTCGAATTCAGTTGTTCATTTGTTGACACCATACGGATTTCGACGCCCTGATTTGCACAGCATTTTGCAAGTCGCCAATACTTTTTACTTTCTACGCTGACTTGCACAGCACGTAGCAAATCAGATACTAGGACGCCTCAGGGTAGCTATTGCGCTATACAAATAATCTTTCCATTCCATTCCAGATACTACTATTTTGTTTCAAGTGCAGTTTGCTTTACACGCTGATCTGCACAGCTGTCTACATATCAGCATCTTCTTTAAGAACTCTAACAGTTTGCTACCCTGATCTGCATAGCACGTTACAGATCGGCTACGTTTATACTAATTGTATAGCATATTCAACTCGTTTTCATTATCTACTTAACTCTACTATTTCAAGAACAGCTTATTCTTTACTTTGATCTGCATAGCTGTTAACGCTTCAACCTCCCATTTGAAATTGTAATAATTTCCTGTTTGTATCACTTAGACTAGGCAGTTGCATTTCATTGGTTATTGCCACTTCAGGACTTTCTGATTTACTCATTCGATCATCATGCAGAATGTCACTGTTCCTCTTTTCTTCCTTTCTGAGCCTGGGGAACCGTCCATACCCTGGTTAAAATGGAAAAAAGTTTTCACTCACTATGCAAGAGTGCGTGGTACGTACTTGAGCGCAGAAGGGAAAGTTTGTTGTTTATGCATTGCTTAGGCTCAGATGGGCAAGAGGTTTTCGAGCACCTTCCCGAATTGTTGGATGGTGAAGGTGACTCACTTAATGAATATGAGATTTGTATTAAAAAGATGGACTTGCACTACCTTACAAAAAATGAGTAGGGTTTTAGAACGTTTTCACTTCGGGAAGAGAGCTCAAAGGCAAGGTGAAACTGTTGAACAGTATGTTACAGTTCTACGCAAGCTTGCTTCAACTTGTTCATTTGATGGAAGTTTAGATGAGAGACTTAGGGATCTTCTCATGTTAGGTTCTTCATATAGATAAAGCTAAAGATTACTTGTGGCAAAAAGATGATCCTTCACTTCAAGAAGTATTCACCACATTGAATATGCATGAGCATTCCAATGCATGTGCGGAGACCATTCGCAAAAACAGTGACAATGGCAAAAATCCGACTACAGAGGTGAAAGAAATAAAAACATCCACTTCAGACACACCAGGTAAATTTCAACCAGATTCTGCTGTCTCATCAAAATCTACGCCCTCTGGCATTAACACAAAATCCTCTACTGTCAAGTGTTATCATTGTGGCAACACGGGACATGTCGCAAATTTTAAATACTGTCCTGGGTGGAAAGCAATGTGTTAAATTTGTAAAAGGAAGGGTCACTTCTCGAGGTGCTGCAAATCCAATAGAAATCAGAAAAAAATAAGAGAAGTAGACATCTATGAGCAAAATGATGAAGATTTTGTTGTCCGTCAGGTTGGTAATATGACAGCTGAGGGTCCCATGGAAAAAGTTCTAATCAATGATAGCAGTGTTGATATGTTGTTTGACTCTGGTGCAAAAATTACTTTTGTACCCAAAACCTTTTATGAATAGAATTTACTACAAAAAGTCAAACTGTTTAAGCCTGACATTGTCCCTAGAGGGTATGGTGGTCAAATTATAAATCTGTTAGGATACTTCATGGGCACGATAGATTTCAAAGAAAGGATTACTGCAGGGAAAATGTATGTGTCAATGAGAGGAGACTCTCTAATCAGTTGGGCTCATCAACGAGATCTTGTTGTCTATCTAGATCCCAATGAAGTTCCCCCAGTACGTCTAAGAGATCTTCCTAATGTTGCTTCGGTGTCGAGCATAATGATTGGGTAAAGAAATTTCCCAAGGTCTTTGATAAGAAACTCGGATGTCTTAAAAAATACGTACATCTCATCAAATTAAAAAGGGATTCCCTACCCAAAGTTGTCAAAGTCAGAAACGTCCCACTCATAGTTAGAGATAAGATGAAAAGTGAGTTGAATAAACTTTTGGAGAGTGGAGTCATATAAGAAGTTCAGGCTACAGAGTGGGTATCTCCGGTAGTTATGGCCCGAAAGGCCAATGGAGAGGCAAGATTATGCATTGATATGAGAGAACTCAATAAAGCTGTAGTAGTAGATCACTATCCCCTCCCCAACATAACAGAGATGTTGTCCTCATTGAATGGTGCCACCCACTTTTCAACACTAGATCTGTCATCCGCCTACCATCAGGTCAGACTCCATCCCTCCTGTCAAGACTTGACAACTTTTATCACACCGTTTGGCACCTACAAATTTCTTAGGCTTAATTTCAGCAGCCTCGGTGTTCCAAAGGGTAATGGAAAACATTCTGATTGGTATGAATGGTGTCAAAGTCTACCAAGACGATGTGCTTGTTCATGGGGTTACTCAACAAGAGCATGATGAGAGAATAAGTCAAGTCATATCTAAGTTGGAAGAATCAGGTCTCACTCTCAGGTTGGACAAGTGTAAGTTTGATGTGAAAGAAATCGAGTATCTTGGGCATTTGATTTCAGGATTATGCATTAAATCTAAACCTTCCTTAGTAGACACTATTACCCACTTCAAGTACCCTGAGAATAAAGATGAACTGGTTACATTCTTAGGCATGGCAGAGTTTTACAATAAATTTGTTCCTGGGTTTGCTCAAAAAACTGAAAACATCAGGGTGTTATTAAGAAAAGGGCGAGAATTTATCTGGGATAAATCTTGCTGTGTTGAGTTTGATTTAATCAAAGATTGTTTGAACAATGCACAAAGGCTTTCAAGTTTTGATCCCACTAAAGAATCTTACATAATGACAGATGCGAGTATTAAAGGAATTGGCGCTGTCCTTCTACGGAGTGGTGATGAAGTGGATAACACTATTTTATTTTTCTCAAGGCCACTTAGAGGAGCTGAGTGTAACTACTCTGTAGTGGAAAAAGAAGCTTTGGCTGTCTATTGGGCTGCTCGGAAACTTACATAATTCTTGTGGGGTAAGCACTTTACTGTGGTTTCTGATCATAAACCTCTGAAAGAAGTGTTTGAGAAGAAAGGCATTGATTGTGTCTCCCACAGGATAGGAAAATAGGTGGTCGCATTACAAGACTTTGAGTTTCAGGTTTCATATTTGCCAGGCACTAACAACATTCTTGCAGTTTGCTTGTCAAGGCTTAGTGGTGATACACCTTCTGATAACAGTGAAGATGATTCTTTTGTGGGCGAGGACTCTTCTGAAGATCTGAAAAAGTATGTTGTAACTGAGGGTGTTGTCACGGAAGAAGAATGGATTAGGAGTCTGAGAGATAATTCAGTTTTACAACGAGTGATCTGTTTTGTGTGTGATGGTTGGGGTAAGAAACGCGACTGTGATGAAGAAATAAAGGGATTTTGGAGTGTTAAGGAATAAATGTCCATACACAATGAGTTGCTATTCAGAGGAAGTAGACTTGTTCCTCCTTTGAGTTTGCGTCAAAAGCTGATTGAGAACGCACACACCAGTCATATGGGTATTGCTAAGACAAAAGAAGAAAGGATTAGAGAAGCTTATTGGTGGCCTGCAATGGACACTCAAATTGAGAGGTCTGTGTGTTGTTGTCCCCAATGTTCTATCCGTGACAAAATTCTCAAGTGTAGAACTCAGCCCATGGTTGTAAGGAAACAAGCTACTGGCCCCTGGGTGGACATTGCCCTGGACATCTTGGGGCCAGTTAAGGTCAAGACTCAAGATTGGTACGTTCTAGTTTGTGTTGACATGTTTTCTAGGTGGCCTATTATAAAAATTGTCAATAGTGTGGATTCTTCTGCAGTAATTGCATTTCTTGATGATCTTTTTGCAAACGAGGAATTGCCAAGTTCAATCTTTATAGACAATGGGGTACAATTTACCTCTTGTGTTGTGGAACAGTTTTTAGTTGACAGGGGTGTTACCCATAAGCGTGCTGCTCTATATCACCCAGAATGCAATGGGGTTGTTGAAAGGTTTGTCAGGGTTCTCAAGGAAGCCAAGCAACTAGCCTTTGTGTCTAGCAGTAATTGGGAAGAAGCAGTTAAAAAGAAAGTTTGTGAATACAGGTTCACCCTTCATTCTTCAACAGGTGTTTCACCTTTTACCTTGTTTAAAGGAAGGTTAGCTAGCACTCACCTGAAGCCTATTTGGGTTACATCAAGTATGGTAGAAGTAGGTGGTGTGGTTGACAGTACGGTTGATTGGAAAGATCGAGAGTTGGAAAAAATGAATATGAGGAAAATGGTTTTTGATACTAGAAAGGTAGTGAAAAGGTAGTCAATGTTGGTGACTGGGTCAGAATAAAACTCCCAGAAAGAAGATTTGGCATCTCGAAATTCAGCCAACCTATTAAAGTAATCAAACGTTTGGGAAATGCTGTCAGAACGCAAGATCATAAAGTATGGAACCTCAATAGGATAGCTAAATGTTCTACTAAATGTTCCGAGGAGAATTCTTCTTGTGCCTCTGCTATTCCATCACAATCTGTTGTGGGAAGACCGTGCAGGCAGAAGAGAATTCCTCTTCGTCTCCAGGATTGTATATAGGGTGTTTTATTGTACCACATTCTTATGTACCTCACTTTTTTCTCTTTTCCTTGTTATTATAAGATGGAGGTTAGTCCTTCTTTCCTGTTTCTGGAACATTCACCCCTTAATGTTCTTTAATAGAATATGGCTAGTTTAGAATGTTTAGTCTTAAACTTATTGTCAGTTGAATCTGCTTACTGAAGGATGAGGTCTCTTGTGAAGAAGATGCATTAAAGACCTACAATCAACTTATAGCCTCTTGTCCTTTTTAACTATTTTGGGCTTTACTTCACCTTGCATCAGGGTCAGCGGGCCAGCGGAGATCAAAGAGCTTTTCGCCTCAACTCTCTCTCCCAACTCCATTTTGTGTATAATCACGGCGCTCATGCATGAAGAGGGAGAGAGACGAGAGAGGCTGAGCTAATGCAGACCAATCACTGTACAGCTTCACAATAAAGCTGTGCAGAGATTGGTGAATATTGCTCCCCAAGCTTGCCCAGTCCCAGGCAGCTCCACATTCTAGACTCTCCCTAAAGCCGGGAAAGCAGCCAATGCAGGCGCTGCTAGAGCAGCACCTGCAATGGCCCGGGCAGAACAACATGCCGCTCATTAGGAGACTGAGGGGATCCGACTTCGATCCCCCGCTCCTTAATTATACAGGCGGTGCTGCTGAGGACTGTGCATGTCGGGCTGGGCAGGGCAGGGAGAGGCTCCTGGCCAACCCAACATGCGCATTAAGCAGTTAGTGTTTGCACTGACTGTCACTGCTGTGCTGCCTCATAACCTCATAACCCCACCCCCCTAAGTCGGCCTGTTAGTCACGTGATGTCGGCCCGCGGCTGAGACAGCTGACTGCCACGGAATATTTCTCAGCACGCGGCAGTCAGCTGTCTCAGCTGCGGGCCGCATATTCCAATCATACTTAAAGCTGCCACTACAACCCGAGGCAAAAAAAAGAAGGGGGCGGCGCCCAAGCGCCCACACAGAGGAGCCTCCACTGCATGACAAACACACAGTGTCATTGAACGTTTTCGGGCAGGTGCGCTGTTCACAACTTAGGAATCAAAGCAGCCGAAGCAGAGAAGGGTACCTGCATATAATGAACAAAACACCCAAAACCTAAAGAGGCTTACAGTCCTCATCCCTCCCAGGTGTATTCATCATTAGTGCAGCGGGTGCCGTGGCACCAAGGTGTGAGGAAGGCCATTATAACAGTCTTCTACTACCCAATTGATGGAAGGGAATATTTGCCTTGTTTGCATCCGGAGCCCTCGCTTTGCCACTGCCCATTTAGGGTCCTTGGCACCTTGCTAGTCATGCTTCCCCCTACCCCACCAGCTCAGTGTAAAAGGAACAGCCAGCCTTGATTATCCTGCTCTCTTAGACCCAGAACAACCCGCGGCCCGCCACACTTGTTAAGGTACAATAACCTGAAGGTCTCAGCTAGGAATCTGTAAGGTCATTCCGTCCCACATCCTTCACAGGTCGATAACATGAGCGTCAACGAGTTGGGTAACCATAACACCTGTTATAAACGCCTTCAGATAAAATGGTTCCCATATATGATCGTTTTCAGTGACTTGGCTATGAAAAAAAACGGAATGAAGTTTGAGGTGCTCACCCAGGTTGACAAAGCTCATCGCCATGTTAGCGTCGCTGAGGTAGGCGCTATCCTGAGAGCTGCTGAGGTGGCTGCCACTGAGTATGGGCTGGGTCCAGCTCGCCGGCTCTCCCTGCTCCAGGCTGTGGTAGAGGTCCAGCATTAAACAGCGGCGTGGAGTTCCGCCTTGGCTGCTGCTTTTGCTCGCCCCTGGCCGGGTGCTGCTGCGCTCCAGGGCCGATGAAGCAGCCCCAGAATGGACAGGATCTTTCTTCTGCATCTTCCGCTTCTCGTGGCTCTTCAGGCACCGGTACAGGAAGCCACCGGCCTGGCCCTTGATGTTGGAGCCGCTTCTGGTGCCGCCGCTGCTGTTCACAACTGCCCTGAATCTAGTCCGGGCCAGAGAGGACTGCACCAAGGAGCAGGAACACCAGAACAGCCCCCACCAGCTACGACCAGTGCTCACCATGCTTCCCGAGGAAATCACCCCACAGCATGGATGGTTATAAGTAACAGAGCGTGGGTGCCTTTGGTGGAGTATTGGGGGTGGGGGTCAAAGCATAACAAAGCGCACCTTACGTTTCTTAAGTGTGCCAGGAGTGCACCTGGTTTAACGGTGTAAAGTCAGGTTCTGTAACATTTATTATGGAGAGTCTGGAGATGTTTTAAGAGGTCACGTGCTGATTCCAGACTGCCAAATCAGAAGACTGGATGCGACTGGGTAGCTGATCCATGTTTACTCGCTTGTAACCTGGCATTTGACTGGGCATGGGGCGACTGTGACAAAAACACGTCACCGCCCGAGCAGGATGCAATCTTCAGACATGCTGCACTACACTAGGCATGCGCAGCATATCTAATGGTTTGTGAATGTGAGTCGGAAGCTGAAATGAAGAGCACTCCTCTCTCACATGCGTAGTCCATCTTCTGGACTCCTGCTCTCGCCTGCGCTATGCGTTGACATGCACACTTTCACCAGTGTGAAGCACAGGCCGGAAATGTAAAAAGACGAATTGTGAAAGCTGTCAATTCATCTGCTTACATTCCTGTTGCCCGAACTCAGTGAGCAGTTTATTTTTGTGTTGATGCGCAGTGAGGCACCGCTCCGACACCCCTTTGGACCAGCCGCCACTGGGAGGGGGCCATATCCCTACAACGGTGGCAGTGCCTACCGGGCAACGGCGTAGGGATTGCGATGTCCCTTTCTGCCTGACTGTTCATGGTGGTTAACCCATACCGGGCTCCCCTTCCCCCTGGCCCTCTGATGTGGTCACTGTATCCCTGCACCATGTAGTAGGCACCGCATGGTGCCTGCCAGGTAGTGCAGGGATATGCGCAGGGTGCATTTTTTGCATTGCGGCGGGTGCTGCAGCCAGCAGCACCCGTCCGCCATTCAAAGAATACATAGTGCGACCGCCTGCAAGGCGGGACTGCCGACAGCTATTCGTTCGGTTCCATTTCCGATATGGTCCACCCACCATCCTAAAGGGCCCTTAATTCTCAGCACTGAAGCTTGTGACAGTCTGCCACATGGGGGCGCTGTCTGTCAAATTTGGATATGAGCACACCAACAGTTGTTTATTAGATGTTTATTTATTTATTGTTATATGTTAATAAAAACCGTCACAATATTTTACAATTAATACAGTATAAATGGGTTTGCTTTAAGATACATCGCCTTTGTAAATGATCCCAGCACATTTTTTATGATTAATATAGATTAATAAGACATGTTTAAAATTCAAATATTTTTAAAATGATCAGTTTTCTAAAATGCACTAGTTGATAGTGCAAGAATACAGGATAATATATTGTTCTACTTTGCAGCATATTAGTGTAACATTTCCTTTGATTCAAGTGTCTGAGTCCCATACATGTGTTTGAGACTCCTTAGCACACGTTTAGTATATTATGTTACAAATATATACATGTGTTTCCACCATACAGTTCGCACACAAAATAAATTCTCATTCCTTTTATTCAGGGTTGGTTGTTGTTTTATTTCAGGAGACGTCACAGCCGACACGTGTTTCGTCTTTTGGGGAATGTAACCCCCGACTTTTTCAAGGCTGTTAGAAAAAAGGGGTAATGTTGTTGTAATACATTACTTCTGATCTTAACATTTTTTCTCGTCTTTTGTTATCATCATTTTGTGACTTATAAAGATATACTGGTGGTGTGATAATCAAGTTACAACCATTAGTGCATATTTGTTTTGATAAAGCAGAGAGTACTTACAATCTGTGGGAATTATTATTTCATTAACATTTTAAGGAGTATGAGCCCATTTAGTGATATGGAGAGACCGGTGAAAGTGTAATTAGCGTTATTTTCGGGATGGCATGCAAGTTCTTTTCAGAACAATTGTGAATAATATCTGTGTTCTTTTTAAATTTACAATGCAAATATAGCACCAACTGGAGCAATATAGAACTGACAATTCGCCCCTGTATTCTTCCATACAGAACTAAAGAAACAGTAGAGAATAGGTACCAAGCGCATGGTTCTTAAATATGCATGAACTCACTAATATAATATAACTTTAAAAAGAACACAGATATTATTCACAATTGTTCTTGAAAAGAACTTGCATGCCATCCCGAAAATAACGCTAATTACACTTTCACCGGTCTCTCCATATCACTAAATGGGCTCATACTCCTTAAAATGTTAATGAAATAATAATTCCCACAGATTGTAAGTACTCTGTGCTTTATCAAAACAAATATGCACTAATGGTTGTAACTTGATTATCACACCACCAGTATATCTTTATAAGTCACAAAATGATGATAACAAAAGACGAGAAAAAATGTTAAGATCAGAAGTAATGTATTACAACAACATTACCCTTTTTTCTAACAGCCTTGAAAAAGTCGGGGGTTACATTCCCCAAAAGACGAAACACGTGTCGGCTGTGACGTCTCCTGAAATAAAACAACAACCAACCCTGAATAAAAGGAATGAGAATTTATTTTGTGTGCGAACTGTATGGTGGAAACACATGTATATATTTGTAACATAATATACTAAACGTGTGCTAAGGAGTCTCAAGCATCTTGTGGCATTTGCCTAACTAGAAGAGAGAAAGTGGTTCTCTTCTCCTTGTAGCACCATTGAAACATTATAATTGATTACCTGTAATTAGGACAAGTGTACATCCCTCAGTGGCGCCAATACCTAGTAAAATTACCACTACTCCAGTAGCTAAACACTCCCATACATGTGTTGATGTCATATAAATGTCTGTTGCTCACAGTCTAGGCCAAGTTCCTTATACTGATGTAGGCTCCTTGGAATTGTGTTTGATTGCTTTATCATGTGATTGTATAAACTTCAAAAGTTTGCAATTTAGCTGGGGATCTGTGGAATCAAGACTTCTCATGATAGCTGCTCTGCATGCGCGAATCCCCCTCTCGTTAAATAGGCGCGTTAGGAGTATAAGGCGTACATTATTTAGTATGGGACATATGCAGACCAAATGCAAAAAATCCTCTTTAAGGGCGCCACATAACCTGCACATTTTTGGGCCCTTGTATCTCCATGGCGGTTTATCTGCTAAGGATGGAAGTTCTCCTAAGCGTATAGCCAATAACTTTTTCTTGAGATACGCCGGATAGGTTTAAATGTAAATATGCTGCAGGTTCAAAATTGACATATGTTTGAATTGTCATCCATGCCTGGGATCGCCGTGAGAATATATTTTATCTTCGACTAGCGAGTGAATTTTTACTGCTTTATTCATCGCATGACAAAAAGTGGAATATGTCAGATTTAGGTCCCATAAATCACCCGTATTAGTTATTTGTAATGATGATAGCAAATATTTGTTGTAGCTTGATTTCTTATCTTTAATCAGAGCTTGCCATAAAGCACTGATTAAAGGGCTGGACTAGGTGTGGGCGGAAAATCCGTTCCGCTCGCGGATTTTGCGGATTTTCGGGAAATCCGCAATCCGCGAGATTTGCGAATTTCCCGCAAAATCCGCAAATCCGCGAGCAGCGGATTTTGCTCGCACTGCTCGCACTGTTCGCGTGAGTTCGCGCCCCGCGAATAAGTGCAAAATTGCAGAAATACGATCTTAGCAAAACTGAAAGTAACTACTTACCAGGTTCAAAAGTTCAGGCTCATCATTAGTAGCCATTTCCTGTAGTGCTTCCTGAGGGGCCCCTCCAGAGTTCAGTTGCCAGTTGAAACTATTATGTGACCCTGCTCTGAACCTCAGAATAGTTACACATATGCCACAAAGGTCCTGAATTACAGCTAAGGGAGACAAGCAGGAGCCAGGCTGGAAGTTAAAATCCATTAATCAGCCCCTAATTCATTATTGTCAGTTGGGGCAGGGCAGGTGTTGTAACTAATTTTGCAACAATGAAAGCACTTAGCAAGTGCAAAAGATCACTAATCAGGGCGCACTAAGGAAGCAGGTGCCAGCTAAAAAAATATTCTGTGACACATTAATCAGCCCCAAATTAATTCAGGTCACTTGAGGCAGGGAAGGTGTGCTTTGCTTTGCCGAAAATAATGTACACTGGACAACCAGAGGGTGTGGTGATGAAACAGAGGGTGGCATGGGTGGGCCAGAGGGTGGCATGAGTAGTCAGAGAGTGGCAGTGGTGACAGAGAGTGGCAGTGATGAAGAAGAGTGTCCCAAACAGGCTGGACACGTAGAAACAACAAGTTCGCGAAACTTGCGACCCAACAGGTAAGTTCGCAATTTGCGAAAGTGTACAAAACCCTCGCGAACTGGCAGAAACACGGGCGAACACAAAAAAAAAAAATCCGCAAATTCGCGGGAATTCGCGGATTTTGCGGATTGCGAATCCGCAAATCCGCAAAATTCGCGAACGCTAGATCCGCAAAATTCGCTCATGCTTAGGCTGGACTGATTATTTCGTATTTTATGCCAGGATTTGATGGAATGGTATCTTCTTGCTATATTTTGCTGAGTAAGTCCAAATACGAAACGGATTTGAGCAGGAGAAGCTTTACAAGGAAGACCAAACACCCGTTTGTATGTTTTGAATTGTAACCTATCCAGCATTTTAGAATCCTTACCATGCATCACTATACTTGCATGAGTTAGCATTGGAAGCAGTTTTGCTTTAATAACAGCAAGCAATGGTTGAAAGGAAGGTGAGGTGCCGGGTTTTTAGGGACCAGGTGGTGCCAGGGGACCACACCCAAAGACCTCTGAGTTCTCCCTGTTCTGGACTTACAGAAACACAGAGTCTTCTGGATGAAGTCAGAGATCGAGTTTTATTGGCTGCAACCAAGTAACATGTGTCCTAGAAGTACGACAGCACGGGCCGTAAGTTCTCAGGAGACTGTTCGTTTTTACAGAACCAGCCTTCTCCTTATATACATAAATAACAGCTGCAGGCAAGAATTCTTGAGTTTATGATATGGCTATACACATATTTCGACAATAATACAAAGAGCGAAGTCATGCTGGTCAGCACATATTTTAGATGTCCAGTTTGTGATGGATTACCCCGCCAGATCCAGAATTCCCATCAGATATCGATGAAACATCAATAAGGTCGAGCACCCTCCCATCATAAAACGGGTCATAAACAAGAATCATGGACAGGTGTATGTATGGAAAACAGGGTCTGTATGTAGTGAATGGTTTATGACATGTTGTGCCTTGATGATATCTTGCTCGGCCACTGGGCGAGGAGCTGCCCAAACAGGCTTGGCTGGAGGCAGTGGAGTCAGCTCGGCCAGGTCATGGGGAAGTCAGCTACGGTGGACGTGTCCTTTTAGATCAAACTCGGTTTTAATCAATTGACTATATGAGGGCAAGTCATAAGATGGATGCCGTTTACAAAATGGAGTCTGAGGGTTCGGGACGGAAACCACGATTTAAGGGTGTTAGCATCACTCAATCATGACGCAAATGCATAGGGATAATGTCCTAATCATTACCGGTTCGTAGATACCAAATTCGTCATGGTACGACGATATTTTATAACACGGGTGTTGGACCCCGATATCTGTGAAACAGCAGGGTCCAAATTTACAGTACCACAGACCCTCCTTTTGCCCTCATATTAGGCAATAACTCATGCTAATCTGAATACAAGTCGGTATTGATGACTTCATGGAGATGCTGCTGTAGCATCATTCTGTTGCTCAATTCGTCCCTTGATACAGGCTTCCTTACACATGAGGTGGCGCAGAGGCCACATATTGCAGGAGCGCACTGCACAAACAGGCAGAACATAAACAGAACGGCTAAGATCATCCCGATGAAGATCAGAGTTTTCCATCCCAAGGCAGAGATCAGTTCCCAGAACCACCCTAGCAAAGACCAATCCCCTTTCTCTGTGTGAAGGGAATCAGAGATTTTGTGTAATTTGGAGATGGCCTGGTACACTGTCGGAGCATTATCGGGGAGGAAAATGCAGCAACTAGATTGGATCACTCTACATACACCACCACGGTCTGCAAGTATGACGTCTAGGGCAACCCTGTTTTGAAGGGTCATAAGTCGATCCGACTGAAGCTCAGCTGTCAAGTTGCTAAGGGCACCGGCCGTTTCAGTCACGGCGGACTCAACTATCCACGTTAACTGCTGAATGTTCCTGCTGTTTACCATGGGCCCCCAAAATGGCAGAAAACCCTTTGCGAAGTCTCCAAATTCTTGACCCGCAGTGTCGTCTTGACTCACGACACCCCTAACTGTCCTTGTCCGATGGTAATCTGCCCCGGCCGTGTAGGTGGGTGGCAGCAGAAACGAGATAAAGCATGTGCCCGAGAAGTCAGAGGGCAACCATGTGTAGGCTTTGTCATGGCAGACGAAATAGGTGCCTTTAGCCGCCAAGAATGGAGGGGAAGTTCGGGAGGCAAACACATATGTTTCCGTGCATATGCTCTTCCCCAACTGTGCTTTGGGATCCCTGCCAATACCTTGCAGACATAAGTGACCTCGGTGGGGCACTATCCAGACTGGGGAGGATTTCTTTGATTTCTGGTTCTCACTTAAGGAAATTCCATGCTTGGTGATGTTCCACCTACTGTATGGGGTAAACTCATCTTTGGGAGTTGCTCTAACCGTGTCAATATCTCTACTCATATTTCGGATTCCTGCCACTAGTGCCTTATTGTTTGAGTTCTCCCCTCGAACGTATGGTTCAAGGGAAAACAGGAACATGGTCTGGAAAGCCCACAGAGAACCGAAATAACTAAATGGCAGGACAAAGTAAGGGATGCCCTTATCCGTAGTGTGGGGCATGAGTCCGCATATCCAACAGTTCGTAGTGTTCATCACAGATTGGTGCTGGTGGAGGAGTTGGACAAATGAGTTGTTTACGAATTCTAGTCTTCTGGCAGACTCGTGTTCAGGTAGAGGGTGAAAGGAGTGTGTGGGAACAGTAGGAGGAGGTGCGAGCTGTGTGTTGTGCATGAATGGAACTCGAAAAATGGACAGAGCATAGCCAGTTAAAAACATTATTATACTACACAACATTGAGATGCTTAACACTAGAGTTCGTCTTCTTGCCATTACAGTACATATTTTCTTTTCAAAGGTCATGTGTCTAGCAGGTCTCTCTACCCCTGGAAACTCCATCCTCTGGTTGCTGCCCGCGGTGGGAGGTTGCTTCTGCCAAGATGTGCGCTCTGTCCAGTCCGGGGTAATTCCCTCAGACTGACCAGAACCGTTGACCTAGGCGTCCCCGGCTTCACTCCTCAGACTTCAACCGCGGCCCTAGCAGCAGAACCGGATGGCGGTTCGAAAATCAAAAATGAGCTAGTTCCCTGGGCGAGAGAGCTGTGAAATCAAAAATAGTTCATGGGAAAAAAGGAAAGATCGCACTAGTTCGATTATGTCAGTTCCTTGGTCTTGACCTCAGATTATATCGTTCTTTTCCAGGCACGGTGTGATCTTCAAACAATGTTTCAGGTTCTGTAATGTCCAACTGCATCGACGGTGGCACAGATCCTTGCAAAATACAATCGCTTTCTTTGTCGGTACCAGTTCCTTTTAGTCGTGCATCGCTGAAGGGGACAAAACGGGGTATAAACTCAGTTTCGGAGTCAGCTAGTCCTTGCTGGACCCATCGGTCATATGGAAGGGGCAGCGGGACCCTTTTGCAATGGGCGCCGTGCACCCAGTGTTTCTTCCCGAGGACACGTACTGCAGAGCGGGTGGACAGTAAAACCTGGAAAGGTCCGGTCCAGCGAGGCTCCTCGTTCTTGGCTCGTCTGAAGTTCCGAATCAGGATCCAGGAGCCAGGTTCGATAGCGTGGCCTGGATCGTCAGATGCCGGTGGAGAGGAGCTGTGGACCTGTTGATGTAAAGCATGCAGTTTAGTTGTCAGTTCGTGCAAATAGTCAAACAGTGCAGGATACTCTATTTCACTGAGCTTCCTGGGCCTCGGTACTCCCCATATATTTGCTGGGCGCCCGAACACGATCTTGTGTGGGCTAAGTCCTAATCTGGAATGGACAATCATCCTGGTAGACAGGAGTGCTAAAGGCAGGGCGTCTGGCCACTTGAGACCTGTGCTGGCTTGGATTTTGGCCAGTTTCAATTTTAACGTGCCATTATAGCACTCTACCAAACCTGCCGATTGGGGGTGATTTGCAGCATGAAACTTCTGGTGGATGCCTAGACACTCACACACTCTCTTCATTACTCGTCCCACGAATTCACTTCCATTATCACTCCAGACAATTCTAGGCATGCCAAATCTAGGGAAGAATTCCTTGACAAGGGCTTTGGCAGTTGACAATGCAGTGTTGTTCTTAAGGGGGTACGATTCTACCCACCTGGAGAAGGCGCAAACGACAACAAGGACATATTTCAGGTTATTGCACCTCTCCATGTGAATGAAGTTGAGTTGCAAGACCTCGAACGGATACGTTGGAGGTGCAAAATGACCAGCTGGGGTTGGGGTTCCTCTAAAGGGATTGTGCTTCAAACACACCATACAATTTCTGACCAGATTCTCTGCACATTTTGGGATATCACTATTCTGCCATACTGGGGCCAACAGCTTACATATTCCTTTCACACTGATGTGTGCCATTCCATGGGCCATCGTTACCACTGCGAGCACATATGCGTTAGGTAACAACCATCGCTGATGTTCTGACAGTTCGACCCACCAACCATTCGCGTCTAATCTACCCTTGCTTTCTCTCCATTCATTCACCCCTTTCTCGGTAGCATCAGCTTGTATGGACTTCACGCTTTCGACGGTGTCCTCACACATACCCACATCAGGGGTCCATCTAGCAGGACCTACAACGTACATTCGACTCATCGGCAAATGCATTCCCTCGACCAACATCATCTCGGATCTTTCTATGCGCGCTGCACTTCACGATCGCAACCTGTAGGGGCAAGGTCAGTGACTCGAGAAGGTCGTGTACTAGCTGGCCGTGTTGAATTTTCGCACCATGTGACGTCAGGAACCCACGTTCACGCCACAATCTTCCAAAACTGTGGGCTACGCCAAAGGCGTACTGACTATCAGTGTACACGTTCACTCGTTTTCCTTTCACCAACACACATGCTCTTGTGAGTGCGACTAACTCTGCTGCTTGTGCAGAATTCTGGGGGATGCGAGCTGTCTCTACAATCGTGTGTAATGTCGTCACGGCATATGCTGCAGTCGTATCACCATTCGGCAACTTGAAACATGAACCATCAACCCATAAATTATCATTACATTCAGAGAGAGGAGTGTTCTGCAAGTCTACTCTCCCTTTTGTCTCTTCCTCTGTCCTAAAACAGCAATCATGTTTGTCGACCTCATCTGTCTCTGCTGGAAGGGGTAATAACGTAGCAGGGTTGAGTGTATCGCACCTTTTTATGTGAATGTGACTTGCTAACAGGGTCAATTCGTAGCTGGATAGTCGAGCACTAGTTAGATGCTGCGTTTTCGTCCTGTTTAGTAGGATATCTACTGCATGTGGGACCATAACGGTCAGAGTATTATTCATGACTAACCCAGCAGACTGTCGAATACAGACAGCCGCTGCGGCAGTGGCCCTCAAGCAACTTGGTAATGCCTTAGCTACAGGATCTAGAGTCGCGGAGAAATATGCACATGGGCGTTGTTTGTCCCCAAAGTGCTGCGTCAAGACTGATAATGCGCAACCTTCCTTCTCATGGACGTATAATGTAAATGGCTTGCTGTAGTCGGGGTTGCCCAACACAGGAGCCGAACATAATGCCTCACGCAACTCATGGAAACTCGCCTGACAATCTTCAGACCAAGGCAAAGGATTGGGTGTGTCTTTACGCATTAATGCCAGCAAAGGTTTGGCCAACAGTGAGAAGTTCGGTATCCATTGTCTACAGTACGATGTAATGCCCAAGAAGGCACGCACTTCTCTTTGTGTCCTTGGGACACTCAATTCTGCAATTGCCTGTATTCTCTCTGGGGTCAGTCTCCTTCCCTCCTTCGATAAGATGTGACCTAAGTAGGTTACTTCTTGTCGGCAAAATTGTAATTTGGAAAGCGAGACCTTGTGCTTCATGTCACATAAATGACGTAACAATGATAATGTAGCTCGTTTGCAAATCTCTTCAGTATCTGCAGCGATCAGTAAATCGTCTACATACTGAATCAGAGTCGCGCCACTAGGTAGAACAATCGTATCTAGTTGTGTTTTCAGAGCCTGACTGAATATTGAAGGACTCTCACAGTAGCCCTGAGGAGCGCGTTTTAAGCGGAAGCTTCGTCCTCCTAAATTGAAGCCAAAGATATCTCTGCTCTCCTCGGCAATCGGGATGCTGAAGAAAGCATTCTTCAGGTCAATCACTGAAAACCAATTGGCTGAGGCTGGAACCATTGTCAATAAGGCAGTAATGTCGGGACGACTGGAAACTGTGGTACAACGATCTTATTCACTTCCCTTAGATCGATCACAAATCGATACACAGGGGGCTGTGAAGGATCGGTACGCTTTAAAACTGGCAAAACAGGACTGTTACAAATGTTGCCTGTAGTCTCTTCGATGACATCTTTCTCGATCAGATCGTAAATGATCGCTAACAAAGCCTTTTCACATTCGTTTGATATTCTATATTGGGGAATACGCGGCAACCTAACATTAGCTTTCAATGTTATGACGTACGGTGCTATCTCCAAATGACCCACATCATTAGAACCATTCGCCCAAAGTACATCTGGAAGAGATGACAACTCAGTCGGAATTCTTTCCTTTGACAAATACATCGGGGAAATCACTTTCTTACCAAGGGTAAATTGTACTCCCGAAGGAGAACAGTACAAGGTCGCATATAATCTCTTCAGTAAATCCAAACCTAACAAATTTTCGCCACAACCTGTTGTAAGAATGAGGGGTGCTTCTAATTCGCATGGGCCAACAGAAAGGGGCATGGGACTGGAGATCGGGTTCCTAACAGGGGTGCCAGAAAAACCTACTGAAACATTCATTTCGCCGGACAAAGGTGCGCCAGGAAGTTTTGAGTGCATAATAGAACTTTTTGTAGCACCAGTATCCAGCAGAAATGGTTCCGACACTCCGGATGTAATCACCTCGACATAAGGTCCATTCTGATCTACTGGAACTGAAACAACTCCCTCTCTTTGTCCATGGCTGTCCTAGCAATTATTACCCTCATTCTCGTTTTCTGCATAATAGTCATCTGCATAGTACTGAGCTGACCTGGAAGACGCATTATTCTGTTGATCAAAGCTATTCATAGAATTCTGAGGCGGAAAAGAAATGGTGTTCTGGGAGAAATTTCCACGGCCCCTACCTCTAGGAGCCTGTTGAACACCTCTACCTCTTGCGCCGGAAACACCGCTTAGGCGTCGCGCAAGAGCTTGACAATTACTTTTGAAATTACCCTCTTCTTTGCAATATGCACATTGATTTGGGCCATACGGAGAACGCTGGTGGGAAAACTCGTTCCCTTGCGCGTTTCTCGAATACTGCTGTGGTTGCTGATAATTGGGCTGACTAGGAGTGCGAGGCGGATAGGCTTGCTGGAGAAGAACTTTAGTTTTTAGTTCTTTAGTCTTCTTGTCTTTCTTATCTAGCTCGTCTTTGCGTCTATTTTCATAGTACTGGGCTGTGGCTAAAATCTGCGCTGACGTGGAAACAGCCCAAGCACTCTCTGAATCTTTCAATTTATTGCACAGTTCAGGAAGCAGATTATGTACAAATTTGTCTACAAACAATCTTTGGCCACCCTCGGTAGCCATGTCCTGACCACTATGATCAGTGAAAGTCTCCTCAAATCTCGTGAAAAAGTCAGACACATTCTCATCTTTCTTCTGCTTGCATGCAGATAGCTTGTCCCAATTTACGCGTAATTCAGGCATTAACGTTTTCATGTACGCGATAATCCTACCGGGAAGGTCTGCTATTAAAGGCTCGGGTTTAGAACCACTAATTTGTCTAGCATCAGTAGCAGTAATATTAGCCCATGAGTCACCTAGTTCCTGATCATGATCTGCATGACGAATTTTACTCCATAAAGGATGCGGAACAACATTCCCAAACAACATGTCTATATCTGCTAAATTCATTATACATGAGCTGGCAGTCTGTGATAACTCCTTGTAATATCCTGCTGGGTTTTTACGTGGATCAGGTAATGTCTGTTTGAGTGCTAAAACTTCGGATCTTTTCCAGGGGACATGCACCCATACACGCTGGAAATGCGGTGGAACAGGTGGTTGTGCATTCGCATCACCTTCCCTCCATACTGGAGGAACCTCTCTCATGGGGTACTGTCGCGCCTTTTTCCTACCAGACACATCATCCTCATCAAACGATCTAGAGCTGTTTCCCTTACTCCTATAAGATAACAACAGATCCATTGCTTTTTCAACATCGGCACCTACAATCATGCCTTCGTAAAATTTGAATCGCATGCGGGCTAGTTCCTGCATTCTGCGTTTCGGGTCATTGTCTTGTAAATCTTCCCAGAGGTACACACACATCTCTTCAAATACATATCTTTGAGTGGATGAATCCCACTGACGGAAGACTTCCATAACAGACTAAACATCATATCTTACAGTATCAGTAACCCATTTGCGCGCTAACTCATTCAGCACTTCTCTCTCCTCGTAGTCGGGTAGTTGACTACGCAACTGTCTACGTTCTGTTTTAGGGGTCGTTTTAGGCGACCCGAAGAAGGGCGAGAATAGACCAGTGACAGTACTTGTCACTCTCTGTCTGACAGAAGGAGAAGCTTGCGGCGAGGCAGATGCGCCAGAAAAGACAGGCTGATGTAAAGAGGAAGTCGAAGCAACAGCAGAGGAAGTTGAGGCAGTAGCAGACGTAGTATCATAGTGAATAGTTGGAGCAGTAGGCAGAGTTGTAGAAGTAGATGGAGTATGTAGCAAAGGCGGCGGCCCTTGAGAAGGCTGCGCCGGAGAAGTAGGAACCAGCTGAAGAGGAGCTGGTGCTTGTGCAAGAGCTGCTTTTCGTGCGCCAGGGCGCGGTATAACAATACACCTCGGGGGTCCAACAATACTCGATGTGTATGGGGGTGGTGAGTTCAATAAATGGGACATTAGTGGATCTTTCTCGGATGTTCCCTTTGAGTCTTGTCCCTCATGTGGTAACATCGGGTAGCATTTATCGACTGCTAGTTTCTTGCTTCTGAGCATTTGTTCACTTTCTTGCTCTTCCTCATTATCCCTGTATGCGATGGCAGCTTGTACCATCGACATACCTCTTTTATTCTTCTTAGCTAATTTTATTTCTTTCTGTTTGGCTTCTTTGCGCCATAAGCGAAAAGAGTCAAACATCGCCGGCCGGGCTTTCTTCTTGAACAATTTGACCTCGAGGTTGTCTAATATTTCTGAGTCAAAACTACCATATTGGGGCCATTTTAAAACACCATCCTTGCGGGTGTATTTTATCCACACTTCATTATACGTGATAGGACCTACTCCGTGCTTTATATATAACTCATATGTTGGAGTTCCAATCGGAGGAACCGGACACGAATCCTCTAATCGGGAGTCCTTACTACAACCAAGACAAAACAAGTTTCCAAGTCTGCTGAGACCAGGCATCTTCGCTCACTAGTCTAGCTTCAAACTTCAAGGGATTATCTAATTAAGATATTATCGTGAATACACGAATCCCTCGGTTTTGGTGCTTGCAAGAACCAATACAAACCGTATCTCTGGGATACCAAAACTAAGAACCAAACTAAGGACTGGGAGACGCTCCACTTATACTTAACTGAATATTGAAGATCGGTGACGTCACTAGAAGACTCGTCTATCGTTTCGCTCTACCAAGGATCACTGGGTCTAAAACAGGGCGATAGTCAGGGCAGCAGTCCTTCGTAGCCGTCGGGACGCGGGGAACCTCGCAGCAAAGACCTTCGGAACCACGTCGACATGCAGGGGTCGCTGAAGTGGCTGGCCGTCCTCCGGAATTTTCACACAAAGCTCCTCACGAACATCTGGCTTGGACCGTCACCGCTTGATATCGCCCCACGTGGGCGCCAACTGAGGTGCCGGGTTTTTAGGGACCCGGTGGTGCCAGGGGACCACACCCAAAGACCTCTGAGTTCTCCCTGTTCTGGACTTACAGAAACACAGAGTCTTCTGGATGAAGTCAGAGATCGAGTTTTATTGGCTGCAACCAAGTATCATGTGTCCTAGAAGTACGACAGCACGGGCCGTAAGTTCTCAGGAGACTGTTCGTTTTTACAGAACCAGCCTTCTCCTTATATACATAAATAACAGCTGCAGGCAAGAATTCTTGAGTTTATGATATGGCTATACACATATTTCGACAATAATACAAAGAGCGAAGTCATGCTGGTCAGCACATATTTTAGATGTCCAGTTTGTGATGGATTACCCCGCCAGATCCAGAATTCCCATCAGATATCGATGAAACATCAATAAGGTCGAGCACCCTCCCATCATAAAACGGGTCATAAACAAGAATCATGGACAGGTGTATGTATGGAAAACAGGGTCTGTATGTAGTGAATGGTTTATGACATGTTGTGCCTTGATGATATCTTGCTCGGCCACTGGGCGAGGAGCTGCCCAAACAGGCTTGGCTGGAGGCAGTGGAGTCAGCTCGGCCAGGTCATGGGGAAGTCAGCTATGGTGGACGTGTCCTTTTAGATCAAACTCGGTTTTAATCAATTGACTATATGAGGGCAAGTCATAAGATGGATGCTGTTTACAAAATGGAGTCTGAGGGTTCGGGACGGAAACCACGATTTAAGGGTGTTAGCATCACTCAATCATGACGCAAATGCATAGGGATAATGTCCTAATCATTACCGGTTCGTAGATACCAAATTCGTCATGGTACGACGATATTTTATAACACGGGTGTTGGACCCCGATATCTGTGAAACAGCAGGGTCCAAATTTACAGTACTACAAAGGACCGTCCAGTTTTTTTACAAGTGCACAAAATGTGTGTATTAAAGTAATATTTTTTCTAACCATATACTGCTGGTGTATCTGAAAATTAAATTTTTTATCAAAATTGAAGCCCAAGTATTTGTAAGTGCTGACTTCTCCTATGGTTGCATTACCCAGCTTGACTTTTAATGAGGCACTGGGATTGTTTTCTATAGACATGATTTTAGTCTTTGCAATCACTAATTTCCAATTTGTGAAGTTTTGTATATACCGCAGTTTCTTTAATTAACCTTTGTAGTCCCACTTCCGTGTGACTCAGCAGCACAATATCATCGGAGTATGACAGATGGGATATCATTAATGGACCTAGTCTTGGGGCATGCAAGTTTACTTGGTCCAGGTGGATAGATAAATCAGCAGTAAAGAGGTTAAACAGATGTGGTGCTAACACGCACCCTTGCTTCAGTCCCTTTGCAGTTGGTCTTTTCCTGGATATTCCCGTACCGTCTCCCACCTTGATTTGAATCCATGTGTCTATATATAGCATTCCAATTGCTCTTAAGATTTTTTCTTGAATGCCCCATCGTCTTAGTTTTGCCCATAGAATGGGTCGGTCCACCCGATCGAAAGCTGCTTTCAGATCGATAAAGCAGAGTTGTAATCTTTACTTTAGACGTTTACTTTTTTCCACAATTATTGCAACAGTTGTCATGTTGATGGAAGGTACGGTATGTACCCTTTACGAAATCCTCTTTTTTGGGCTGGAATCAAATTCTTAAAATTTGACCATTCAATTAAATCTTCCAATATTAGTGATGCATAATATTTTGCTTCTGGATCAATAAGAGCTATTAGTCTATTATTCGCTGGCTTTGTTTTGTCGGTCCCCTTAAAAATTGGGTTTATTATTGATCCTCTCCAACTATCTGGAACCATGCCTGAGTTTTCCACCTCTTTAAAAAATGCCATTATCGGGTTTGCCCAATATTTTGGATCCCATTTGTATATTGCTCACGGAATGCTGTTTGGACCTGGGGAACTGTCGCATCTGCCAGCTTTAATCACGTTTTCAACTCTTAAAAGAGTACAAGATGTATTATCTGAGACAATTACATACTCAAAACGAGGCAATGTTTCTAAACTGTTTTTTATATGTTTGTCTGTGGCTGTGTTGGTTTTATTTAATTGTAGCTGCTCTTTGTTGGAGAAGACTTTTGTCAGATAAACTGTTGTTTATTAATTGTATATACATTAACAATCACTAATACGTGCCACCCAAGCCATTATTATAGCTTTGGAGGCCTTGAATATTATGAGTTGTCACACTTGTAGGAGTGTGATGGTTAGTTGTTGTGTTGGTACTGTAGTTGGCAGCGCTGGCAGGGGCAATGGAAGGCGCAAGCTGCCGTGTCCCCCTGATGATGGCCCTGGCACTTATTGTGTTACAAATTAACCCCTTGTTGACAGGTTCTATTTTTGCATGACTCTTAATACATTCGACTTTAGTGCTAAAATAGTCTCCTTTATCAAAGCCAATTATATTCGCTCTCTCCTCAGTTGTAAGTCTAGTATAGTTATCTGAGCCTGATGTCTTATCTACAGGAACAACATAGGAGTTTCCTTCACCTCCTATCATTTTTGCATTGTCCATGCAACCTCTCGACAAAACACTGAAACCAACAATACAGGCATATGTAGAAGCAGAGGCAAGTAAAAATGGTGTTGTTCACTGATGATGTTCTGTGTTTCTCAGCTACCCTCACAACATTGTTACCTGCTTTGTTAGTCGAATTGGAAAGTTTCAAAGCAATTTCTTTCTTCAGAATTAATCAGAATTTAAGAGGTGCAGGACTGGCAAAGCCAGATAGTGACAGTAAAGATGTATTACAAGAATATGGATTCAAGCGTGACCCAGAGGGCTTAGACTATATGGAGGTTACTATCCCCTCGACCACTGATGTCTAAATTGTAATATTCCATTTCTAATGGAAGAACTGTACAAGGCCGTTTTCAGCTTGAAATTTCATGGATAGACAGGATAAAGTGTATGAAAATAAACTTCAAGTCCAGGCTGCTATATGCGGTATGGGCTCTCCCTTTTCAATTCCAGTTGATACTATGAAAGCTAGCCAAAAGAAACTCTGAACTTTAATTTAGATAACAAGTCCACTCAAGTTGCTAAAAAAGACCTCCCACATGGGTGGACTGACTGGCTGTCCCTGAAAACTGAAAAAGTCCCTCACTGGGGCTGCCTGACCAAACACAAACTTTGGAGTTGACTAGAGCAGGAAGCCTGCAAAGTGCTGTTATGTGATCTACTGTTGTGACACCTCAGATTCTATCGGATTCAGAGTTCTTTGTTACTTGCTACTAAGACCATGCGGACCAATGGGTCTAAAGTAGTCAGAACACACCAAGCCATGGGTTATCCATCGCTCTTGACCCTGATAATGGAAATCCAAATTCAGGTTGTCAAAGGAGACTTTAATTTGAAGGACCACCCTTCATGCTAGTTTCTCTGTTTGATAATGATGTTTCAAAGAGCAGAGAACAAAGTGCAAATGACTGACAACTGTATCTACGAAATGAATGATTCTGCTTCACCATTATAAAAGGTTTTACAATGTTATTGGGCATTATTGTAACTAATGCAAAAGTGGTCAAACTCTTTTCCAAAACCTACATTTCGTACTGCGATTATGTGGTTTCTGGTGTAACTTTAAAAAAACGAAAGTTGTCTAATAAAGATGCATCAAGGAACGGGCTGACATATTTTACAGGTTCTCATCACACGGTCTATAATGCAGGGCATACTGAAACAGTCTTTTAAATCTCCTACTACTGTTATTACTCCGCTGCTCGCATACAGAAATTGAACACGCAGAGCAGCGGCCTATGATAGTGGGGTTGTGGCAGCCCCTAAACTTACGAGACTTGGAATCCAAACTAAATGACATGGCGCTTTTCATACGAAACGTCCCCGATTCCCCGCACATATACTCCTAGTAGGACTCCCTAACGCTCTCACATATCCGCTCCGGCCCACCAGGGGCCCTCAGATTGCTCTAGCCTTGAATGCGGCGCTCCTGATGAACTGGAGTTAAAAAGCTTTCTGGTAAGAGGATACTTTCATCAGTCATTCATATAGATGTAAACAGATTATTTTTTTCATTTTTTTGTTAGATGTACATTAGAGGTAATGTAAAGAAAAAGCATGGTGAACTATTGCAAATCAGATGGTAATACTTTGTTCTGGTACTGCTTTCATTCACTGTGAACCTAAGAATTGTCTGGTGTTTATAAGCAATCGCCAGTGCTTAATTTGGAAAAGGATACTTGACAGGCCCAAGGTTTTGCTCAGCAGCCTGTGGCTGGGGCTACTGAATATGAGCTAACTAAATACCAAAGTCGTGTAGTCTTGATTCTACCTCATGCCTCTTTAATCCACCCACAGCCCCTTTTTCTCACTTTTGCAAGCTTCTTTTTTCTCCTTTGTCGCAGTTTGTCCATAGTACTCTTTTTCCTTCTTTCCTCATGTGTTTTTTGCTCTCTTGCTCTGGGTCAAAGTCTGATGAAGGAAAGTAAGTGCTGGACCCCAGAAATTCGTGTTATGAGTTCCACATGGAACCACCGGCTCAAATTAAGCATTGGCGATCACAAGACATCTTCGCTTTCAATGGCACACACCCAATCCGCCGATGCACTTAAGGAAAAGTTTGATGGAGAGCAACGCTGATTTGTTTTCTTTTAGATCTATTTCTTTTCTGTTTTCAAAATAAAAATGGGTTTGAAGTCTTGTTTCAACCTTATTTAGACCAAAAAACAGGGTAAAATTTCCCAAAATGTTTTATAAGAAGCGACTGGGTCTTTCAGACGTTCCTGATGGATTTGGGAAGAGTTCTTTGGTAAAATATCTGGAGGCAAGTCGTGAATCTGAAGGCATAGCTATGCTGCACATTATTCAGCACCAAGGAACTCATTCCGTCCGCCATCATCACTGGATTAGGGACCAGCCGCCTATATGGCAGCGGTACCGCACATGGGATTACAATGGTCCCGCACATGTGATTACAAGGCGACGGTGACGGTCGCATACAGCATGTTTACCATAGCGGCGGGTGCTGAAGGTTGCAGCACTTGCTGCAATAGAAAAAATGCAGGTTTTGCCTATCCCTGCACTACGTGGCATGCACCATGTGGTGCCTGCCACATGGTGCAAGCAAGATGTAGGGGGGCACAATAGGTGCGCCCCAAGTGCAGAAAGAAAGTGCCCCTTCTTAAGGGGGCCCGCAACAGGCCCGTGAAGTCAATCTCCACCAATCTTTGAATGGCGGGTGAACTGCGGAAGGCTAGCAGGGATTAAGCATCCTAATGTGGCGGATGTGTTAGGTACCGGCACCATTCTTGGTATGCTTTCCAGGTCCGACAGGCAATCGTAATGATTGCCTGTGTCGGACCTGTGGCGGACGGACTGTCCCGTCTGCCAGTAAACCGTCCACCATCCTAATCTGGCAGGCGGAGAATGGCTGCACGATGACGGTGAATCCGCCACCGGCAGCCTGCCACTATCGTAATGACCCCCCAACAGCTTTTTAGGTCTGTAGTGTAGTTCCTATATTCCCAATAGGCTCTGCGCATTGGAATAACATATACTATAGATATGACGTAGGACTTAGGTCTACTAGGTCTCTATCGAATATATTAAACTTAATTGTGAGTGCCAGCTAGCTCAGAGGTCACTAGAAACGTTCTCGAATTCACAAGAAGAGATTTGTTTCTGACAACCGCATAAACATGACAACTTTGTTTCCCCAGGATAAGAAACGTCTAGAGTCGCGGAAACAATAGACAACTATTTCACTCAGTCAATCGTGCATGCTTCATTTCACCAGAGGTGCAGAGAAATAGAGAGACGGGTGTTTTCAATAAAAGGTATTTATTGAACAGTCTTCTGTCTCATGCAGGAGAAATTAACTGCTACAATCGTAATACTGGTTGCAAAGTATAATGTGTACAGTACGAAGAGTATTATAAAATAATACTGTAAAAGCATGGTATGGTTTCTAAGCCATTTAAAATAACATAGAATACATACATTAATAAATAAGGACTAAAAGTACTCAACTGGTGCTTCTAAAATACGCCTACCCCGGTGTACCTAACCAAAGTCTAGTACGAGGAAAGAAGTAAGTGAGGTGTAGCTTAAGTTTAGTATTTTTTTGCCAAGAATCTATTTCAAGAATTCTCTAAGGGTCTAATCAACTCGTACCTTGGTTTAGAATGAAGGAGGTCTTGTATCTCTCTCTCAGGACTCGATTTCCCAGCAACCCGCAAGGGTAGCCTGGAAACACTGGAGCTGGATTTCTCGGCAGGAGAAAAGACAGCGTCTCTCTCAGTGTGTCAGCTGAAGGGTCGGCTTCCTTCGGCACTTGCTGCTGCAGGGCGCGTCGGACAAGTAGATAGTCGAACTGCTTCAAACCACTGTGTGTTTGCCTGGTCAAATGTGGGCATCTTTATACCTTGAAGGTGCCGAGTTTGACGTAAGGTTGGACATAATAACGTCATCAAAGACTCAGTTCTTTGAAAACTCCTTAAGTTCTTGGATAAATCAATATTCAAGCAAGGGGAAATCCCTGACTGCTGAAGGCGGGTTTTTCCAAGAAATCGTTGTGGATTCTCGGAACGAGTGGGAGTAGCCATGCCGTATTAGGGCTGCATAGGATAAGTCTAAATATGGTTATGATTTCTTTGCCTATATAAGTATAGGGTGATTTATACCTATATATGGGCATGAATTGGGAAAATTATACTAGGGTCCTAGATTCATATACAACACCCACTCCAATATGTTCAACATTACTGAATTATAAGCATCTAAACATATCTAAAGCATGTGTTTACAATCCCAACCAAAATACATGAAATGCATTTGAAATGGCTGTACACGAAAAATGAGTATGTCAATAGTACGTATTTAAAGGAATTGATGTCATTCTTAAGCATAAAGCATGATATCGGTAATGCAAACTGAATGACTCATGAAATTACATTTACGAAAATGGCTCTTGAATACAGAAGAAAAGGTCGAGACCATTCCATAGCAGAATATAAAACTGTTTTGGTGTTCAGGACAAGGCCAAATATTTTCTAGGAAGTGTTTCAAAAATAATTTCTTGTTCTCTAAGAATAGTTCTACTTTAAACAGATTACTCTGTGCCATAAAAAGGTTCTATTTTTGGAAAAAGGTTCAAATTTTAATCGTAGAAAAATAGAGTTCCCAAGTTAGAATGATTGTTTTGGTAAAGCGAAGGCTGAATTCAGTGCTCATGGAACGCTATGTGCAGATTTCAAAAGTTATTCTCGGTGTCAGGAGAAAACATCAAATCGTCTAGGCTGGCAAAGAAATCGTCTACCACAGTAGGTGAACGTGGAACTACTTCATCAAGTAGATCAAAGGTGCACAAATGAGGATCATCGCCGTCAGCGGTTGTCGCATTAGCAATGTTCGCAGTAGCTGGTACCTGTGTGCCTGTAGTTACATTAATCCCACCCTCAGTTAGACTTGTCGGTGAGACTTCAATGAATGCCGTCATCAGGATTGGTAGCCGTTGGGGGCAACGCGATGCATGAGTCGTTACAGGACCTAGCAAGGTGTCAACATCCGATGGCAGGACTGATGGAAGTGTAAGACAGATGTCCAACACGCATTTTTTTCCGCAAAGCAGGCATCGTAGAACAGGTAAGATGCAATCTTGCCAGATTGGTCTGAATGAAAGGAACCAAGTGGTATTCAGATCTCTTAAACGAGCCAAGCCAAGAATCTGTATAATTCTCTCACGATACCTCATGGCTAGGAGGGGTTGTTCCATGGTAGTCTGGGTATCACTGGTGACTGGACTTGCCATATCGGAGCAGAAGGAATAAAAACATAATTCCTGTTACGAGTCCCAAAATGAGAGGCAGGCCGCCGAACACAGAGTGCACGAAATTTGGAAAAATGCAGAGGACTGCTTCAAATGGTGTTAACAGTCCCGAAAAAATGGCCTTAAATACTTGTGCGATGCCGCTTTGACCTAACATTTCTGCGAAATGTACTGGGCAGTTTGTTGATAATAATGCATATATCTCTGCAGAAGTCCTTGCAACTTACAGATCATACGTTTCTCTAGACGAGGTCAGTGGCACAGTTTTTTGCAAAAGAATGGCTTTCATTCTGCTTAAAGTATCAATCCGTATAGAAGAGAGATTCAGTGAAGGCCATAACGCCGTCTCCCTGTCTGTCTTGCTTTTTGGATACAATACTTGCATACAACAAGTGACCCTGGCCGACACGCTAACCAGATACGCTCTTCCTGGCAACATGCCACAACATCTGTGATCATTGAGCATAACGTAGCTGCCATTGGAAAGCTGCCTGAAAACTGGTTCTATCAAGGCTGCTGGTGACCCGTGCAGGTGGCAAGAAAGGTTATTTGAAGAACCTTCGCAGGCTCCGTGTAAATTAATACCTTGACATAAAAGTGTACCGCTCAGTGAGTTCTTACAATTTTTACCACTAAGAAATACTTCCTTTCCCCCACTCCAACATTTGTGTGTATACAGTAAATTCCAGGTTGACTTAATGTATTCTCTACCCAACCTTTCATAGAGGCCTGCTAGTATGTGTCTTAAGCAATACTGAAACTGGAAAATTGTTACTGGTATCGTGATGGTGCCATGTATTATCCATTCCACGACTGGCTTCTCAGAAACATTTAATGGTAATCTTTCCAGTTTTTCTATGCTCAACACCATATAGTCTGCTCCTCTTTGTGTCAACGAGATTTGTTTATCTGTAAGGTTAATACAGAAAACAATGACGTTGATTAGACGCCATGGCACGTAGCCTGAACGTAGATTCTGTAACGTCCAGCCTAGCTGCATTATAGAACATAATTGGGACTGGCCATTTTGTAACATTAGCAAGTCCTACTCTATTATTTCAATGGCAGATGATACAATGCTGTCCAAAGAATAAATTCTGGAGGACAGAGTCGTTAACCCATTGTCCACTACAGAGACAGCTTTCTCTAAATTAATATGATCAATTTCTCGTATTTTTTCTGCAGTTCCATTTGCGTGATTTTCCATGCTTCATTGTAAGCAGCGTATATACAGGCGTATATGAAATGTTTTTGTCGTTGTTTGCAAGGTCCAAGTAAAAAGTCTTGCAAATCAACACCTTCTTTAAGTAAAGTTAAGTGTTGTTTAATTTCTGGAAGTGTGGATTTCTGTAGCCATTCAAGTCATAGCTTTCCAACACTATAAGTTGTTACTATTCCTGGATGTTGTCTCTGGGAATATCTTGGATCTGGCCTATTCACTGTGAACCCTTGTATTTTGTTCAGGAATCTATCTTGACAGTTATTCGTGTCTGTGGGCCGGATTAACCATTTTTTCCAATCAGGATTAGTTCTGTTCTGTTGTAAAATCTGTTTTACGTCTACCTCCTCATCTGCAGTGTTATTACTGTCAGGCGTGGGCTAAGGTATGGACGGTTTGTTTAAATCTTCTATCTTAGCCAAGCCAAGACAAGATGTCTGTTGTAAAGTGTCATTTAAAAACATTATTTGTTCCGGGATAATGTAGGCTCTGAATAAGGCTTCTAAACCTTGTACCTGCCAGTCTTTTGTGCCTCAGACAGTTTTTGTCTCAATGTTATCCTTCCAAAAGTTAAAACCTAATCTAGACAACTGAGCATAAAAGTTTGCAGAATAAATTTGTTTAGTATTGGTCAGGATGTTTTTCATTCCTGTCTTATTCACATTTTTGAAATAAAACTTTCTGGATATGTGACATTAAACCCTGAGAAGTATGGAAACTTTTCATAGAATGTTTTTGAGCTGCCTTTTGGCGGTGTTGGACAATGTTCCCATTGATTGTAAGTAAAAACATTTCTAGGGTTTGCAGATTTGTGCAAATACTGGTGACCATAATGATTAAATCAATACATTTGTTCATAATCTGATGAACCTTCTAAGTATTCATGTTTTGTAAATTTAGCTGACATTTCATATTATTAATAGTTTCAAAGTCCCAATCATCAGAAAATTTGCTGGGTGAGACAAAGTCACTTAATGAAACCTTAAACTGGTGTGGAAACTTCAACAGCTCCGCCAGACCATAAATGTCATTATCAGTTTTATCCCATGCTATACCACCAGGTATAGGAACAGCTGTGATGTTTACTGATGATAGGTCTCTTCTTTCACGATGAGATTATTTGCGAGGTTTCAGGAGCAAGTTGATGCTCTTACTTGCTGTATCCATTGTACTGTATTTTCCTTCTATCATTCTTCCTAAACTTATCACAAGTATGAGCCAAAGCAGGAGGAAAAATACACCTAACATAAACCAAAATTCAACCCATGGTGAAACCAGATATGAGTTTTCTAGGTGATGAAAGAGGTCTGTTATTTTTTCTTTGAAAGTTTTATTTGCTGGCATATTTTCAGGTTCACTGGGATCCTCAGAAAATGTATCAAAGTTTATGAAGTAGCCAGAGGCAGTTCTGTCAATTGTTGGAATTGCATCAGGATTGTTATGAATCTTTGGAGCTGCTTCTTCCTTTGTCATATTTGTATATTCAGATGTTACATCATTGTAGACAGGTGTTTCTTGATGAACTGTTATTTGGGTATCCAGAGGCACAAGTTCCATGGCTTTGTTGCATAGTCCTTCTTTTCTTACTGTAGGATTATCAAACGTGATAAGTCTTTCAGTTTGAACCTCTTGGATTGTAGCAAGATTTGGTCGTCTGCTACATCTTGAGAGTCCACTGGGCCTACTACTTATTATCGGCCACATGATGTGGTTTGACCAGGTCGATGGACACAACTCTGTTCTCCCTTTTAACAGCAAGGGGCAGTAGTAACACTGATCTTGTTCTGTGGATTGCTAAAACAGGTACTGCTTTTCTGTAAGAAGGCCCAAATTCCTTCTTCACCACGATCTTTTTTCCTGACCAGATCCCCAATCTTTGGAATCCAGACAGGTCTTGCTGGGACAGGTGGTTTCTCTTCAGTGGTTGTTGGCTTCTGTATCGTGTTACTTAGACTTCTTCTTGTTTCATTTAAGGCCTGTAAAACAGCCAAACGATCTTTGACATCAAAGGGTTTTTGTTCCACCACTGAAGTTTGACAATCAAGGTCTTCGATTATCATTCTAGTACCAAACAGTAATTCATATGGAGTGATTCCACCCAGAGAATTTCTTGGCAGATTGTTAAGACTACGTTGGACACTGATTAGATGTTTGACCCACCCGTCACCCGAACCTAATACCCTAGCTGTTATAGATTGCTTTATGTCACGGTTTTTTCTTTCCACTACCGCATTACCCTCAGGATGGAAGTCAATCAATCAATCAGCAAATGTATATATCGTGCTACTCACCCGGGAGGGCCTCAAGGCCTGGGGGGGAGGGGTCCGTAACTGCTCGAAAAGCCAGGTCTTGAGTTGCTTCCTGAAGGAGAGATGGTCCTGGGTCAGCCGTAGGTGGATGGGGAGGGAGTTCCATGTCTTGGCCGCCAGGTAGAAGGATCTTCCTCCGGCGGTGGCTCTGCGGATGCGTGGTACGGTGGTGAGGGCGAGGCTGGTCGATCGCAGGTGGCGGGTGGGCGTGTAGAAGGTGAGGCGGCTGTTGAGGTACTTGGGGCCTAGGTCGTGGAGAGCCTTGTGTGCGTGGGTGAGGAGTCTGAACATGATCCTCTTGCTGACGGGGAGCCAGTGCAGGTCTTTCAGGTGGACGGAGATGCGGCTGTGGCGGGGGATGTCCAGGATGAGTCGTGAGGATGCGTTATGTATGCGCTGGAGTCTTTTCTGTAGTTTGGCCGTGGTTCCTGTGTAGAGGGTGTTCCCGTAGCCCAGTCGGCTGGTGACGAGTGCTTGGGTGACCGTCTTCCTGGTTTCGGTGGGGATCCATCGGAAGATCTTACGGAGCATGCGCAGGGTGTTAAAGCAGGATGACGAGACGGCGTTGACTTGTCTGGTCATCGAGAGGGAGGAGTCCAGGATGAAGCCCAGGTTTCGTGCGTGGTCCGTTGGCTTGGGGGTGGTGCCCAGGGCGGGGGGCCACCAGGCGTCGTCCCAGGCGGAGGGGGATGATCCTAGGATGAGGACTTCCGTCTTGTCTGAGTTCAGTTTCAGGCGGCTGGTCTTCATCCACTCTGCGACGTCTTTCATTCCTTCCTGGAGGCTGGCTCTGGCGGTGGCGGGGTCGTTGGGGAGGGAGAGGATCAGCTGGGTGTCGTCAGCATAGGAGATGATGTTCAGGTTGTGTTGGCATGCGATGGCTGCGAGGGGGCTCATGTAGACGTTGAAGAGGGTGGGGCTGAGTGAGGATCCTTGTGGTACGCCGTAGATGATTTCGGTGGCCGCGGATCTGAACGGGGGGAGGCGGACTCTCTGGGTTCTTCCGGCGAGGAACGAGATGATCCATTCCAGTGTCTTCTCTTTGATTCCGATGTTGCTGAGGCGCTGTATTAGGGTGCAGTGGCAGACAGTGTTGAACGCTGCAGAGAGGTCCAGGAGGATGAGGGCCACTGTTTCCCAGTTGTCGAGCAGGGATCTGATGTCGTCGGTGGCTGCGATGAGGGCGGTCTCGGTGCTGTGGTTGGCTCGGAAACCAGACTGTGAGGGGTCGAGGGATCCGTTCGTCTCGAGGAAGGTGGCGAGCTGTTTGTTGACGGTCTTCTCGATGACTTTGGCAGGAAAAGGGAGGAGCGAGATAGGGTGGAAGTTCTTGAGGTCGGTGGGGTCCGCTGTCGGTTTCTTCAGGAGGGCGCTGAGCTCGGCATGCTTCCAGCTCTCCGGGAAGGTGGCGGTGTTGAAGGAGAGGTTGATGATGTCCCAGAGTTGGGGTGCGATGATGGAGTCGGCGCTGTTGAAGACGTGGTGGGGGCAGGGGTCGGTTGGGGATCCGGAGTGGATGGTGTTCATCATGCGAGTGGTGTCTTCGGTGCTGACCGGGATCCAGGCGCAGATGGTGGTGGTAGGGGGTGATGGTTCAGTGGTTGGGTGCGTGGTTGGTGCGCCAAAGCTGTTGTGTATGTCGGCAATCTTGCGGTGGAAGAAGGAGGCGAGTGAGTCGCAGAGGTCTTGCAAGGGAGTGATGTTGTTGTTTCCGGCGCTGGGGTTGGAGAGCTCTTTGACGATGCTGAAGAGTTCCTTGCTGTTGTGGGTGTTGTTGTCCAGTCGTTCTTTGAATGTTGTCCTTTTGGTGGTGCGGATCAGCTGGTGGTGTGCGCGGGTGGCGTTCTTGAGTGGCGTCATGTTTTCTGTAGTCTGGTCGTGGTGCCAGGCTTTTTCAAGGGTGCAGCAGTTTTTCTTGGATGTTTTGAGTTCGTCGGTGAACCACGAGGCTTTCTTGCTGCGGGGTCTGCTGGGAGGGTTCTTCATAGGTGCGAGGTCATCGGCGCAGTTGGTGAGCCACTGTGTGAAGATGCGGGCTGCTTCGTTGGGGTCCAATGCGCTGGCGGGAGGGTTCTGGCTGAGGCAAGTGGTGAGCTGGTCGGCGGTGATCTTGCTCCAGCTCCTGCGGGGAACCTGTTGCGGGTGGTGGTGGGTCGTGGTTCTCCTGAAGCTGAAGTGGACGCAGCTATGGTCAGTCCAATGAAGTCCGGTGGAGTGGCTGAAGGAGATGTGCTTGCTAGAGGAGAAGACTGGGTCAAGCGTGTGGCCGGCGTAGTGGGTGGGGGTGTTGACCAGTTGCTTGAGTCCTAGGTTGGCGAGGTTGTCCAGCAGGGTGGTGGTGTTGCTGTCCGTGTTGTTCTCCAGGTGGAAGTTGAGGTCCCCTAGGAGGATATAGTCTTAGGAGGTGAGTGCGTGCGGGCTGATGAAGTCTGCGATGGCTTCGCTGAAGTGTGTGCGTGGTCCCGGGGGTCTGTAGATGAGAGTACCTCTGAGGGTGGTCTTGGGGTCGGTGTGTATCTGGAAGTGGAGGTGCTCGGCGGCGGTGAGGGTGTCGTCGGAGTTGGTCGTGATGCGGATGGTGTTCCTGTGGACGATGGCGATGCCTCCTCCGGTCTGGTTAGCGCGGTCCTTCCGGGTGATCTTGTATCCGTCCGGGATGGCTATGGCGATGTTGGGCGCTGAGGAGGCATTCATCCAGGTTTCCGTGAGGAAGGCGACGTCTGGTGATGTTGTGTCGAGCAGGATCCAGAGTTCGACGGCATGTCTGTGGACGGAGCGGGTGTTGAGCAGGATGCACTTGAGGTGGTTGTTGCTGGTGCCTGGTCTTTCGGGTGCGGTGCAGGTCCGGAGGCAGGTGAACTTGCAGGCTTGGCAGGTGAAGGGTCCGTGGCTGGGTTTCGGGGTGGCTCGGTAGCAGGCGGGATTCTGGTCGGGTTTAAGTGCGTTGAGGGTGGTGTCGTCGTAGGTCCGTCGTGTGGGCTGGCATCGGCGGGGGCCAGGGGTTCTGGCGCTGGGCGCTGTCCAGGCGCGGACGGGCGCAGACTGTCTTGCCTTTGGCGCACCTTTGGCGCACAATCGGCGCACCCGCTGCGTGTGAACGCTGCGCGTCAACGCTGCGCGTGAACGCTGCGCATACGCGCAGGCTCCATATGAGGCGAAGTGGGAGGGAGGGGCAGCTGGGAGGCGGGAGCGGGTTGGCCAATGGGGGTACAGAAAGAAAAGGGGGCGGGCCGCGAGGGAGCAGTGGCGGGAAGCGGGGAGCGGGTGGGGGCACACCAGAGGGTACCGTGAATAACGAACACACACTATCTATAAAACAAGGTAGAGAAAAACAGAAATACAATCACAGGTACAAGTACAGTTCCAAAAAGCACGAAAATGAGGCAAAAACGGAGCAGGGAGAACGAGCAGCAGCAAGGGCGCACAGCTGGCGAGCCGTGCGGCATGGGGGGGGCGTCCTGGGGTCAGGTCACCAGTGACTAGAATACCGCAATGCAACGCCCAAGCTAGCCATGGCCTCCTTGTAAGCTTGAGAGCTAAACGCAGGACCCTGGTCCGAATGTAGCGTGCCAATTGCGTATGTGCTGATAAAGACTTGCAAATCTTTTATAACAGTTCGAGCGTCAGCTGAGCGCTGGGGCCACATCCAAATGAATCTTGTGTCCTAATAGTTCTGGGACCGCATCCGTCCATGGTGACGTCTGCGTGTAGATAGTCTAATGCTGTCTAAATTGGTGTCTGTACTGGGCTGGCTACACTGTAGTCAGGTACCTGGTGGTCTTCAAAGCTATGATCCCTGTAACAGACATCGCAATTAATTCCAAATTCGCAAACTTGGACGCTCTTTCCTGGCCACCAGTACATCTCTTCTAATTCTATTAGAGATTGTAAGATCCCTTGGTGTGTCAGACTCTCTTCCATGTGTGCTTCGTGAACCAAAGCAGCTCTCCGATTCCTGTTTGGAATTACTCTATCCGCCACTCCAGGGATTTGAGCAAAAGGAACGGAGTTTGCATCAATTATGTAGGTACGTCCGAGTGGATAATTCAGTGGTAATAATGCATAGTTGCCTTTCATTGAGGCATTAACTGCTAGCATTGTTTCACCGTCTGTCGTTGTTTTAGAACGATTGATTGTAGCTACAGAAGCCGTTTGCACAGCTGCCTTTGCAGCTTCATCAGCCAATGAATTCCCTGCAACGTGAACGCCATCACGTTGATGACTCAGTGTATGAATCACGTGAGTCTTTTGTAGTTCTTTCTGTAATAGAACTATTTGGTCCCAAAGCTTAATTGTGCCACCTTTTGTATTTTTGAAACCGTTTTGAACCCAGGTCTGCAGATATTCATTATAATTCCTGACGCAGTTATACGAATCGCACACTATGAGTGTGGGGAATTCACGATTGGTATTTTCAAGCGCCATCTTGAAAGCCTGTAGTTCAGCTCGCTGAGCTGTACAGTCTCCGAGTGACTGAGTTTTAGTGACCATAGGTCTGAATTTACCTTCGTGCCAGCGACCTTTAAGAATCGCGCACGCAGCACTATAGGCTTGTTTACCCACAATTGCGGGCTGTGCTGATCCGTCAGAATAGATTATACATCCGTAATGTTCTAGAGGCAGAATCTCGGTCGGCAGAGGTCATTCTTGTTCGTATTGTAGGAATTCTTGTGTCTTTAAGTAGGGGTCAAAGACGTGTAGCAGCAAGAGAGTTAACTCACTGTATCCATCTTGGATGTAAAGTCTTAGCATTGGGAATGCTTGCTTTCGTTACTGCTTCTAAGGCAGGTACAGGTGTAACGATCATTATGCATTTTCCCTGTGCGAGAGATCTCTCCTTTGCCACTGCAGTTTGAACCGCTGTCAGAATTTTTTCTGTAGAAGTAAATTTCATTTCAGCTTGTGTGTACAAGTGTAATTTGTATGCTATTGGTACCTTTTGACCTTCATTAAAGGTTAGGTATGTGAATCCGCATCTCCCTGGGATGATTCGGATCACAAGGTTGCGCGCATTGTCGCATGTTTCTAACTTTGTTTTTGCTAAAATGTCTGTTTGCACTGAACGCAAAATGTATGTGTGATTATGAGTCCAATTGATTTGTTTGAAATCAGGTTTGATTAGTTCGTAGAGAGGTTTAACCCTTTCTGCGTAGTTCAGAACATAAGTTCTACCAAAATTCAGGAAACCTAGAATTGACTGTAAGTTTTTTAGCGTCTTTGGAGGTTGGAGCAGCACACATTTCTCTAGAAAGTTGGCTGCCAGGCTTTTGCCTTCACTTGATAATTCGTATCCTAAGAATAGGATGTTGAGGTGGGCAATTTGTGATTTCTTAAAATTGAATTTGTACCCTTCCGAAGCGAACCCAAGTATTATGGTGTTCACTCTTTTCAAGTGCACGTCCAAGTCGTCATCTGTAAGATAGATGTCATCGATATAAGATAATGCTGCATCATCATACATTTGTAGTAACTCTGTTACCCTGGCTGAAAATAACCCTGGACTATTCTTGAATCCCTGGGGGAGACAGCAAAATTGTCTCTGTGTCCCCATGATTGAGAAAGCGGTCAGGTGCCTGCTTTCTGATGCAATGTTTTGACAAAAGAACCCATTTGAAATATCTAATGTGGTTTTATATTTTTTGCGCACGATGTTATTCATCAGTGCTGCCCTGAGTGCATTTTGTATGCAAACGTTTTGCAACAAGAGTTTAAATGTCTGTTGTCCAAAACTAGACGATATGTATTGTCTGGTTTGGAGACAGGAAACAAAGGATTTTTCATAGATGAGGTGCATGCTTCAATCACCCCTTGGTATTCAAGTTGATCTAAGATCTCCCTGACGTGTTTTTTAGCTTCTTGCTTAACTGGATACTGCCTTTGTGCAGTAGGCTGATTTTTTAACTGGATTTTATGGTGAGGAGAGTCCTTATCCCATCCTACATGATTTTTATATAATGCTGGAGCCTGGGCTACAGCCCATTTTCTGGCATAGGTATATTTTTTATGAATTAGAATGTGATTTGAGAAAGCTGGCATAATTATCTCTTCGCCATGTGTGCACTCCCTGAAAAATTCAGGTGGCCAGTCTTGTTCAGCTAGAAGAATATCATAACCCTTAAAAAGCTTCTCCCAAAAGAGAGCTTTTATTTTTCTAGGTATGTCTCCTTCCACCCGGAGTGTTATTTCATATAACTTATGGGGTACACTAACCCTGGTGTCGGCAGTTTCCACTTGAATGCATTCATTCAAGTCCACTGTCTCCAGATGATCCATCAAGATCTTGCGAGCTTTGGTTACCTCTGCTGCGTTGTCTAGCATTGTCTGGGCCCACTCCCCGTTCCTGAGTTGTGTCCTCAAGATACTCGGCATGTCTGATCTTTACGCTTGCTACCTTTTTCTTTGTAAATTGAGTTTTCTTATTTTTTGGAACGTGCTGTTCGTCTTTGGACGTAGCGCGTTCTTCCTTATGTTCTGATCGTCCTCTTCTTTCGGATTTCTGCGAGGAAGTCTAAAAGGTACAAGAGGAATGAGTATAAGTATCTTGATATCTATCAGGTTTTCTCAAATTATCCCTGTTTCTGAAGCTATACCTTTTTTCAGAGGGCTCCCGTTGGGGAGATCTACCTCCCCGTTGGGGAGATCTTCCTCTGGACTGAGAACGCTTCTCTTTAGGAAGTGTCTGTTTACTGTTTTCCCACATCTTTTTAGGAGTAGTGATATTATTTTTAATAAAAACTTTTTCAGGATTTTCTGTTAGTTGGGGTTTTAATGGCTTCCCACCCAAACTATTTCTTCCTAGTTCTTCATATGATTTTTCAATGATTCTTGCAAGTTCATATGGCTGCTCTGTTATATCTGTTTCTTTTAGTTTTTGGCGGATTGCCACGGATGCTTCTTCACCTTTGATGTTAGCTAATAGTATAGCCGAGACCTGTTTGAAATCTTTTAGTAATTTCATACCAAGATTTAAAGCAGGTTCTGGTCCGTATTCATTTTGAATTTGTCTTAGGATGTCTGGTATTACCGCCATAGACGAAACACCATATGTTTTTGTGTAGATTGAGGCAAACACTGTACCCCAAGTGTCACAGTCCTCCACGTGTGGTGCTATCCCCATTGGTAAACAGATTGTCAGAATTCTGTGTTACTCATGAGGTATACTTTCAGGAAATACTGCCTCTATTTGAGTAATTTTTTGGGCTAACCAAAACGGAATTTGTCCCTTTTTGCGGGCAATTTACCAATGACTGATCGTATAGTATGTGGTGTTATTTTGTTTGTGTTCCCCTGGTGGGGGGTGTTCTGTGGAATTCTTACAATAGGTTGGACTGTTAAGGTCCGCATGACATATTGACCCAACTGTTTATTTTTATTAACTGTTTCAGCTGAGCTAACAGTTCAATGGCAGGATGTGGTGTATGGCTGGCTAGAACCGGCCCTGTTGCTCCTGGTCTACCTAGTGGACCGAGCCTGGTAATGTGATTTTGATATTGTAGGGCGCCTTTAAACCAGAGCTGATGCTCTTGGTAAGTTAGTGGAATTTCAACGTCCTCGAAAGGAACGTATTCCGCTGGAGGTTCCTCTACTTTGTAGTAGTGGAACTTGTGTGTTACTGTATTTGCTGTAGGAAACAGAATCCATGAATAGAATACCTCTGTCTGCCGATATTCATGTGCCTCTATTACAAGGATTACTTTACCACCTCTTGATGATACTCCATTTTCTATAAGTTTTATAGTTATGGTTTTCCTTATATTTGCCGGGATGATTATTGCATCCAGGCCATTTTGTTGGAGATTTGTGTCATCTAACACTGCCTGAGCTGCTGCTGCAGCTCTCTCCCTCTCGTCGTCACTCATTTTGTTGACCGAGAGTTTGCAGAGCAATTTTCAAGGAAACAAAGATTAGGTGCACAATATTTTGGAACACGGTATCCTTCAACGTTGAAGAAACAAAAAACTAATACATAGGATTTTCGTCCTACTCAGTTTTTGTGGATATTATATCCTTTAACCCACTCCAGACGTCTATTGGAGTATTTTACGGGAAAAAGGGGTCGGTGTGAAAAGCACGACTGAGTTACTCTAGTATTTAGCGTTAAATTATCGCCTTGCCAAATGTTGAGCGCCATGTAGTGTAGTTCCTACATTCCCAATAGGCTCTGCGCATTGGAATAACATATAGTATAGATTTGACGTAGGATTTAGGTCGGCTAGGTCTCTATCGAATATATTAAACTTAATTGTGAGTTACAGCTAGCTCAGAGGTCACTCAAAACTTTCTCGAATTCACAAGAAGGGATTCGTTTCTGACAACCGCATAAACATGACATCTTTGTTTTCCCAGGATAAGAAACGTATCTCTAGAGTCGCGGAAACAATAGACAACTTTTTCACTCAGTCAATTGTGCATGCTTCGTTTCACTAGAGGTGCAGAGAAATAGAAAGACGGGCGTTTTCAATAAAAGGTATTTATTGAACAGTCTTCTGTCTCATGCAGGAGAAATGAACTGCTACAATCGTAATACTGGTTGCAAAGTATAATGCGTACAGTACGAAGAGTATTATAAAATAATACTGTAAAAGCATGGTATGGTTTCTAAGCCATATAAAATAACATAGAAAACATACATTAATAAATAAGGACTAAAAGTACTCAACTGGTGCTTCTAAAGAAAACAAGTTACTTACCAGTAACTTCAGTTATCCAGTACTGGTATCTTTCATAGATTCACATGCCTGAATCATTCCCCGTCGCCGAGGTGGGAGTCTAACGGTATATAAAAAAGCAGTGCCAAAAGTAACTTACAGTAGTAGGCCCTATGAGAAAGGCCTGAGGCCTAGATTGTAGTAGCCTATCTACCTCATTATGTTAAAAAGACCAAAGTCTTTGTTCCAACCAATCAGCTCACAGCACCCTCTAGAACCCTATCTGCAAAGCCAGTTCTCCTCAGATTTTCGTTAGCACAAGTGGGAATGAGTATCCCAAAAAGAACTGACTCTCCAGGGAGGAGGGTGGGTGCATGTGAATCTATGAAAGATACCAATACTGGATAACTGAAGTTACAGGTAAGTAACTTGTTTTCTTATCCAGTATTGGGGTATCTTTCATAGATTCACATGCCTGAATCAGAATAGCAAGCAGTATGCCAGACAAAAGTCGGTTGCGGATGGTGGGAGACTTATTGTGATACACTCCCATAAACATATATTTAACAACCAACAATAGTGAAGTAAATACATTATCAATGAAAAACATGACTAAATGCTAAAGAGTAGTCATATAATACTAAATAGAAAAAGTAATATCAGTACAAAAGAAGTAAGTAATCTGGAAAACATGTACATCTTTAACCTTAACAGAAATATTGAAAGACGTAGACTTTTTATAAGATGAATAAAACATTGGTTACCTGAATATGTTCTTATGGAAACAGGTGACATAAAACCGCTTGACCATCAGCCACATCATGTTGATTTGCTGATTGCAGGCAGTAATGTCTTGTAAACGTGTGGACATTCTTCCATGTCGCAGCACGGCAGAAATTCTCTAGCGTCACTCCTGCAAACAATGATGTAGACGTAGCCACAGCTCTTGTAGAGTGCGACCTGACAGTTCTTTGTAATGGCCGGTTGGATTTGATGTGGCAAAAATGGATCGCGGAGGATATCCACCTGGAAATTGTGGCTTTAGTGACCGCTTTTCCCAGTGTAGCTTGGCCATAAGCCACAAAAAACTGATCTGATTTCCTGAAGCTTTTTGTTCTTTGAAGATAAAACTTCATACATTTTTTAATGTCCAAAGAATGCAGTTTTCTTTCCACCGGGGTTGTAGGATTTGAGAAGAAAACTCGCAATTTCACTGGTTCGTTTAGATGGAACTGAGAAGATACTTTGGGTATGAAAGTTGGATTCGTTCGAAGAGTGACATACTCTTGAGAGAAATGTAAGAAAGGTTCCTTTATAGTGAAAGCCTGAATTTCTCCCACTCTTCTGGCAGAAGTTAGGGCTAAAAGCAAGGCGACCTTCCATGTCAGGTACTTGAGGTCGGCTTTGTGAATCAGCTCGAACGGGTGCTTCATCAGTTGTGAAAGGACCGCGTTGAGTTCCCATTCCGGTGGTGTAGGTTTAACTGGAGGATAAGTCTGGAAAAGACCTCTCATGAACTGTTTTATCAGCGATGAAGAACATAGTGAGGGAATGTCAGCCACCTTCCTGAATCTGGATAGAGCCGCTAGATGGACCTTTATCGAAGAGAAAGAAAGACCAGAACGAGCCAAATGTAAGAGATAAGGAAGAATTTTTTTCTGCTGGAGCTTCAATAGGATGTAAAGCATTTGAAGTACATCATGAGCAGAATCGCTTCCATTTGAGACGATAAGTCTTTAATGTGCTCTGGGCTCGTGCTTTCTTTAAGATGTCCCGGCAATCCTGAGGAATTTGGAGGTGTTGAAATAAGAAGTTAGGAGCCATGTGTGCAATTTCAAAGATTGAGGGTCCGGGTGAAGTATCTGACCCCAGTTGCGTGACAGTAATGTTGGAGCCGGGAGAAGTTTGATTGGAGGCTCCTGCAATAGTAACATGAGCTACTGAAACTAGTACTGACGAGGGCATCTGGGAGCAATAAAGAGAAGACGGCAGCTCTCCAGTTTCATTTTGTGCAACACTCGTGGAATCAACGGGATCGGAGGAAAGGCGTAGGCATAAATCCCTGATGATTGCATGGACTGGGCATTCCCTCTTGATCCCTGTTGAGGGTATCTGCTGGCGTAATACCGGCATTTCTTGTTCTGTTGGGACGCAAACAAGTCCAATGTTGGCTGGCCCCAAGTCTGAAACACCTTGGTCAATTGAGTGTTGTCCAGCTCCCTTTTGAAGAATCACCAAACGATATTGAGGTTGTAGAAGTAGATTTATTGTAAAGATGCAGGGACCTCTGGGACACAGCTTCACCTTCCCACATAGGCTTGGAACTGCCTTTCCAACCCTCCAGCTCCCGGTAACCCAGCAAACCCAAGGTTCTACATGTTCAACACAATTTATAAGAAAACAAACTTGCATGTAAAATATAACACATCTCCCTTCTTAAAAATAAAAAAATTAAAAATAAAAGAACAATTAATATCCTTTATCAATATAAGAAATACTTCTATGCACAAACATAGTCATCAAATTTTTTAGGTCTCACATGACAACGTTCAGAAGATCTTTTAATCAAAGTATTGGGAACATCTCTAGCGTGAGCAGACGATTCCTTTTTGTCAAACACCCCATCAAAATTAGAATTCGTTCTTTGATGAGATCTTGCAAACACATTTAGCTCTGTATCAGAACACAATGAGATTTTTCTTGTGTTCCACCAATTTCCGTCTTCTAACTTCACACTGTTCCCTTTTGCACAAACCACTTTTCTTGGAGGTGACCATTTCGAACAACCCTTCCTGGATTTATCACCCACAAATACTCTGACAAACATGCCTTGAGTAAAGACACGCTTGGGCATAACAATGCTCTTATTATGGCGATCACAATAACCCTTTTGATACTTCCGCACTCTCTCATGTAACTTTCTTAAATCTACTTCATGTTTACCAGCTCTACTCATCCATGCTGGCACAGCTTGAGAACAAGGAACCCTTCCCTTAAGAACAGAAAAAGGTGTTTCTTTGGTTACAGAATGTGGTGTTGTGCGATACGACCACAACATGTTCCTAACATGATCCCTCCAAGGTTCCCCATTGGTATATGCCAATTGAACACATTCTACCAACACTCTATTGAAGCGCTCAACAAGACCATTACCCCTTGGATGATAAAGAGGAGTGGTGCTGTGCTTGATTTGCCATCTGTCCAAAAAGGACTTAAACTCATCAGAGATAAATTGTGGCCCATTATCCGTGATGATTTCAGCTGGACAGCCTTCTCTTCTAAAAATATCCTCACAAAAAGAAATCACATTACAAGACTTAATCTCCTTCACAAAAGCAACCTCAGGCCACTTAGAAAAATAGTCAATCATGACTATTGCAAATCTCTCTGATACACCCAGAATATCAAAAGGACCGCAGATGTCTAAAGCTAACTTCTCCCAGGGACCATTGGGCAATGAGGATGATACGATTTCAGTTTCTCTAGAACAATGAGTCTTGTCACTACAAGCGCATGCAATGCAATCACGGACAAAACGTTCCATTTGAATATCCATACCTGCCCACCAAAAACTCTCCCTACACTTCCTTTTCAAAGCTGACATGCCTCCATGTCCCTCATGCAAAATCTTTAACAACCTTTCTCTTAAACTAATAGGTACTACCAACCTAGTACCTCTTCTAAGCAAATCATCAATGAGATTCAATTCTGACCATACTAGCTTGAATGGCAACAGGTCCTTATGTGCTTTCTAACCCTGTTCATCACCCAAAACATCTCTTACTTTCCCTAAAACCTCATCATCATCTAGGGCCCTTTTCCACTCCGCTTGACTAATGGCACTGCAAACGTCCTCCACCTCAGCTACTATCCAATCATCCTCCTTACAATCTTGTCCCACATCCAACGGTAACCTTGATACGCAATCCGCATTTACGTTCTTTGCTCCAGGAATATATTTAATGTCAAATACATATTCCTGAAGACGATATAACCATTTAGCTATCTTTGGAGTAGCTCTGCTCGCTCCCTTTGTAGAAAAAAGATCAATCAAGGGTTTATGATCAGTATGCAATTGAAAATGGTTTCCCCATACAAACATTCTGAAATACTGTACGCCTCACCAACAGGCTAGAGCTTCCTTCTCAATTGTAGAATATGTAAGTTCCGCACCCTTCAATGTGCAAGACGCAAAAGCTACAAACCTTTCTACACCATCATGTATTTGAATAAGTACAGCACCTAAACCATAGTTGCTGGCATCCGTAGAGACAATAATTTGATCAGCAGGATCAAAAGGTTTCAGAGAGACAGCATTTGTAATGCATTTCTTGATGGAGTCAAAACTTTGTTGACATGCAACAGACCACTCAAATTTGACTCCTTTCTTCATCAATTTCCTTAGCTCATATACTCTGTCTGAGAAATGATGTACAAACTTAGAATAATATTCAGCAAGGCCGAGAAACGACCTTAACTGGTCCTTATCTTTTGGAGCTGGTGCTTTCTCAATCGCCTCTACTAAATTCTGTTTGGGTATGACACCCTCACTGGACAAGGTGTGGCCTAGATACTCAACCTCACTCATGCCAAATCTGCACTTTTCCCTAGCTACTGTTAGACCCGCATCCACTAGTTTCTAGAGAACCTTTTCTAAATTGCAATCATGATCGGATTCATTTTCTCCCCACACTAAAACATCATCCTGAAATACTACCACTTTATTTAAGTCAGACAGAACTGACTGCATTACTCTTTGAAATACAGCAGAAGCTGACGCCAACCCGAAAGGCATGCGTATAAATTGAAAAGCTCCAACAGGAGTAATGAAAGATGTGATGTGTTTGGAATCTTCATGCAATAAGATTTGGTGGTACGCATTTGATAGATCCAAGGTAGTAAAATGTGTACCCCCTTTCACAGTGGCTAACAACTCATTAATTCGGGGAAGAGGATGGCGGTCCACCCAAATTTTATCATTTACATCTCTTAAATCAATGCACATCCTAATTTTGCCATTAGGTTTTTTAGCTAAAACAACCGGACTTAACCAATCCGACGCCTCAATAGGCTCAATCACTCCTCCATTGCAGAGTCTATTTAGTTCTTCTTTCAATTTGTCTCTTAAAACAAAAGGCCCGTTCCTAACTTTGTGCACTTTGGGAACAGCATCCTCTTTAAGAACTATCTTGTGCTTAAATATTTTAAGACAAGTGTAATTCATTGAAAATTATCCATCCCATCCTCTGTCGCCAATTTTGAAGAATCACCAAACGATATTGAGGTTGTAGAAGTAGATTTATTGTAAGGATGCAGGGACCTCTGGGACACAGCTTCACCTTCCCACATAGGCTTGGAACTGCCTTTCCAACCCTCCAGCTTCCGGTAACCCAGCAACCCCAAGGTTCTACATGTTCAACACAATTTATAAGAAAACAAACTTGCATGTAAAATATAACACTCCCACTCGTGGCAATCAGACAAGGAACTGCTGAGTTTGTCTGCTAGGGTATTGTGGAGGCCCTTGACATGTTCCGCTTTGAGAGTTATGTTGTGAAGTGTCAGCCATTCCCATAACTCCTGAGCCTCTTTTGAGAGCGTAGCTGACCTTGTCCCTCCCTGCTTGCTTACATAAAACATGCTGGTGGTATTGTCCATTCTGACCAGGACTGAAGACCCTGCGATTCTGGGAAGGAATGCTTGTAGGGATAGAAAGATGGCTCTCAACTCTAGACTGTTGATGTGACATTGTTTGTATTTCTGGGACCATTTGCCCTGCACGTGCAAGTCCTGGAGATGACCTCCCCAGCCCTCCATGGACGCATCTGTCGTTAGAACGAAGTCCGGAGGAGTTTGCAAAAATGTGAGTCCTTGTTTTAGATTGTGCAGTTGCGTCCACCATTGAAGAGCATCTACCATGCGTGGGGTGACTTTGATGATGTCCTCGAAGGAACCTGTCGCTTGTTGCCACTCGAGATGTAGGGCCTCCTGTAGAGGCCGCATTTTGAGACGTGCCAGTGGAATGAGATTTATGGCCGACGAACACATTCCCAGAAGTGAAGCAAACAGGCAAACAGAAAGTGACTTTTTTTGACAGTTTTATGGCCAATGTCTGTAGACGGAGCTGCCTTTCTTGAGACAAGAATGCCTTGCATTGTTTCGTGTCTAGAAGAGCCCCTAGGAAAAGCAGGACTCTTTTCGGAAGAGTTTGAGATTTGCTTTCGTTCACAGTGAGACCTAGGGATACAAAGAGATTGCGACACTCTGCTATGTCGTTCCGTACATTGCACTTTGATGGACCTTTGACTAGCCAGTCGTCCAAGTACGGGAAAACATGGATCCCTGACGAGCGTAACGCTGCCGCTACCGGAGCCAGGCACTTCGTAAAGATCCTTGGAGCCGATTCGAAGCCAAATGGGAGTACTTTGAACTGATAATGGGCGCCAGCCACAGTGAAACGGAGATACTTTCGATGTTTTGGGTGAATTGGGATGTGAAAGTAAGCGTCTTCCATGTCCAAAGAAGCCATAAAATCTCCCTCTTTTAGGCAACTTAGGATTTCTGAAAGAGTGACCATGCGGAAACCCTGCTTCTTGAGATATCTGTTGAGATTGCGCAGGTCCAAGATCGGTCGCCATTCCCCTGATTTCTTTTTTATGAGGAAAGAACGGGAATAGAAGCCTGTCCGCCTCTGATAAACTGGGACTTTTTCTATAGCGTTCTTGAGGAGCATTCAGTGAACTTCCTTGAACAATAAGTGAAGACGAGGGGAGGGGGACCCCTGGGCTGAGTTATTGGTGGTACCCCTATACTGGATAAATACGCCTACCCTGGTGCACCTAACCTAAGTCTAGTACGAGGGAAGAAGTAAGTGAGGTGTAGCTTAAGTTTAGTAATCTTTTGCCAAGAATCTATTCCAAGAATTCTCCAAGGGTCTAATCAACTCCGTACCTGGTTTAGAATGAAGGAGGTCTTGTATCTCTCTCTCAGAACTCGATTTCGCAGCAACCAGCAAGGGTAGCCTGGAAACACTGGAGCTGGATTTCTCGGCAGGAGAAAAGACAGCGTCTCTCTCAGTGCGTCAGCTGGAGGGTCGGCTTCCTTCGGCACTTGCTGCTGCAGGGCGCGTCGGGTAAGTAGATAGTCGAACTGCTCCAAACCACTGTGTGTTTGCTTGGTCAAATGTGGGCATATTTATACCTTGAAGGTGCCGAGTTTGACGTAAGGTTGGACATAATCGTCATCAAAGACTCAGTTCTTTGAAAACTCCTTGAGTTCTTGGATAAATCAATATTCAAGCAAGGGGAAGTCCCTGACTGCTGAAGGCGGGTTTTTCCAAGAAATTGTTGTGGATTCAGGGAATGAGTGGGAGTAGCCATGCCGTATTAGGGCTGAATAGGCTAAGTCTAAATATGGTTATGATTTCTATGCCTATATAAGGATAGGGTGATTTATACCTATATATGGTCATGAATCGGAAAAATTACACTAGGGTCCTAGATTCATATACAACAGGTCGAGCGGGCAGCGCATAAGGCATGCTGTATTCATGTATGGACTTGAAGCTCCACCCACTCTTCGCCCACATCTTTAAGTGACTTGTGTCACTGTCCAATGTAAACTGTGGCTTTTCATTGGTCAATAGGCTTAGTAGTCCCTCCTTAGTACCTCCTTGTCCCATTTTGCAACCGCTCATGTGGACTCCTAAAATACTGTCATAAATTCTGAGATCTCCTTTCCAACCATCTCTTTACCTTATGTATGGAAGTGGCAGTGGGAGGTCATTTTCCCCCCAGAGCTGGATGTTGTCACCATTTGAGAAAATAGTGCTTGGAGGCTGTAATTAAAGCTTACTGAGTAACAACATACATTGAGTCCAGTATGCCACATTAATCTGCTTTAGTATCCTGGATTCTGTTGACTGGTCCTATGGTATTGTATCGTCGACGTTTCGACCCTATTTGACGCCTTAGTTACAGGTCTAGAGCGGGTCTTCTTCAGGACTGGGGAGGGGATGGTGTAATGGCGTCTAGTGTTCCTTTACAAGTTGGACACAAAAAGGTAACTGTTGTAATTTCATCCTGCGAGACGATTAATCCTATCTAACCAATTCAAGTGGAATCAAGCTCCTATTATTTGGGGTGATTCCGATTATTTGTTCTTGTGTAAATTCATTTCCTTGAAATAATTCGTCACTACCAGTCAACAGAATCCAGGATACTAAAGCAGATTAATGTGGCATACTGGACTGAAGAACTATTGAATATAAAAAACTGACCTGAAGTAATCCCTTTCTCCGCCACCGTCCCTCACTCACTTGTATATAAACCACTTATTTCACTTGTGCACAATATGTCACATCTCACTCACCACAATTGATGCACCGTTTTATCACAAAAGTATCAGTTAATGATTGAGTCATTTTCTATGCATTTTATAGGGTCTTGATATGAAAAAACAAATCATGAATGAAAAAATAATTCAGTGATTAAAACTTTGGATGACCCTTTGCTTTTCTTGAGTGTTTGAATTTGCTTTGTAAGATTTGCTTCTTAAGATTTACTCTGGAGGTCATGTTAATTGACGTAACTATGGCTATTTACATGTTGAAAGATTCACGCATGATTTGAAGTAATCAGGTTCATACCCGACAGAACCATTGTTTATACTGAAATGAATTTAATAAAAAGCCCAAATTTACGTTTGTGCATGGGAGTGGCCCCTTGGGCAAGGGTCACTCCCTTTGGGGGCCATGTTTGCTAGCCTACGATGTTTTTTTTTGTTTTGGGGAGCAAACGCTTTGGCAAGGGTCGCTCCCCTTTTGGGGGCAAATTGATAGGCTTTTTTTTTTTTAAACGGGCTAAATAGACCAATGTGCTTTAGCAAGCCCACAATTTTTTTATTTATTTTGGGGAGGAACCCCTTAGGTTGCTCTCCTTTTGGGGGCCATTATTTTTGCTTTGTTTGCCCACCTGGAGGGGGGCAGATTTAAAATTTAGAAAAAATAAAAAATGAGTTTGGCCCAATGGGCGAATTGAATAAATGTAGTGGGGAGTGGCCCCTTGGGCAAGGGTCACTCCCCTTTGGGTGCCTTTTTAGTGTGCCCATGATGTTAGGTTTTGGAAAGGGTCGCCCTTTTGGCTTTGTCTGTCCCCTGGGGGTGGGGCAGATAGAATTTTTCATCAATCTTCAGGCTTCAGCTCACTCCACCACCCTAGTTCAGACATGGCCATATGCAAATTAGTCTGACCCTGTGCCTCATGGGAACAGTCCAGCCCGAACTGCCAGGCCATATCTTCCATGCCCTGGAAACAACCATCCTGGGACCATTTTCTGCCTAATCAGCCGCCATCAGCCAGGCTACCTTGAGTCCAGTGGCAATGGGAGCAAGGGTCTCACGTCTGGGCATTCTCTGCCACGTTATTTATTTATTTATTTATTTATTGATGGAATTTGTGGAGCGCGAACAATTGCCCAAGGGCGTCTCGGCGCTATGAATGAGGCAGAAAGAAAGAAAAGGGATTGATTTATTGATCAAAGAGCCATGTTTAAATTTTTCTTCTGAAAATGATAAGAGTAGGAGCTGACCTGGTCTCTGGATCAAGAGAATTCCAAAGTTTAGCGGTTGCAATGTGGAAGCTGCGATCTCCCCATGCAACTGTTCTGGTGCGAGGGACTGTCATGGTGAAGTTATTCATGGAGCGAAGTGAACGATTGGGGACATGAAACGTGAATGGATCAATGAGAAAGCGAGGGCCTTGTTTATGCGCGGCTTTATAGGCTATTTACAGTGAAGTAGTGTGGCTCACTGGTTAGAGGCGGCAGACCCGAGAGCAGAGGACGGCCCGGGACCAGGGTTCGATTCCCGACGCGGCAGGTTTCTGGACCAGGGTCAGCGGACTCGATAATTCTCTCGCCTCGGTGCCCACTCTGATCAGCGATCACACTCGGCAACTCTGGGCACTAGCTTGCCTCATCTTCACTAACGGCCCCACCAGACCGCCGGGGATGCCTGGTCTCACCCTGGAGATACCCATTAAGGGACCATCTCTTGGGGAAGCCAGGAAGGGTTTCGCAGCGGTCGAAGCGCGGAGGTACCCCTTCGGGAGTGATTCCAGCGCTATATAAGCACACAATTAATTAATTAATTAATACAGAGTGCTTTGAATTGTATCCTTTTGTTGACTGTGAGCCAGTGATAGTCTTTTATAGTGTTGGCAATGGATTTGAATTTGGGGGTGCCGGAAAGTAGTCTGGCCGCGGGGTTTTGTACAGATTGTAACCTCTTAATGACCTTCTTTTGGGCATTCATTAAAAGTCCGTTACAGTAGTCCACTGAGGACATAACAAATGAGGTGACCAGGGTTTTACCAGAGTTGGGGGGAAGAAAAGGAAGAATCTTTTTTATAGTTTTCAGTTTAAAGAAAGAAGATGACACAGTAGTATTGACATGAGCTGAATAGGAGAGTGTATTATCTAATGTTATACCAAGGTTTTTAACCTTGGTGACAGGGGGAGGGGGAGGACCCAAATCAGTAGGCCACCATACATCTGACCATGAAGGAGTGAGTTTGCCAAAAAATCATTACCTCTGTCTTGTTGGAGTTTAGTTTAAGACAGTTAGCTGACATCCAATGACTGATGGCTAGCATGCCCTGTTGGAAACTGGCAGCTATTTTTTCTCCGTTCTCTTTGATGGTGAGAACCAGCTGGGTGTCGTCCGCATAGGATGTTAGGCTCATCCCCCAGTCCTTGATTACCCTTGCCAGATCAGTGACGTAGATATTAAATAGGGTTGGACTAAGGGAAGAGCCTTGAGGAACACCACAGGGTAAGGTCAGTTGTTCTGATGAAAATGTGTCTAGCTGAACTGTCTGAGTACGGCCTGTTAGGAAGGATCTTATGAGATCTTTAGCTTTGGCTTGGATGCCAATGGCATTGACACGGTCGATCAAGATGTTGTGATCGACCGTGTCAAACGCCGCGGTAAGATCCAGCAAAATGAGGACCGCCGCTCCTCCCTGATCAAGTGCTTTCCTAATCTCATCGGTAGATTTGATGAGTGCCGTCTCAGTACTATGAAATTTACGGAAGCCAAATTGACTATCGTCCAATAGAGAGTATTGTTCTATATATTGTGACAGTTGGGAATTCATCAATTTTTCAACTGCTTTTGCTGGAAATGGCAGACTGGCTATTGGGCGATAGTTATTGGTGTCCTCCGGGCCAAGATGGGATTTTTTGAGAAGGGGTTTGAGAATCGTATCCTTCCAGATTGCGGGGTAGACTCCAGTGCTAAACATGATGTTGAACATGTTAGTAAGTTGGAGTGCAATGAGATCTGAGATGGGAAGGAGAATGGAGACTGGACATGGGTCCTTGGCTGATCCTGATTTGATGCATTTCATGGTTTCGACGACTTGAATAGGGTTGACTTTGTGAAATTATGAAACGGTGGGATGATTGATGGGGGCGGGGTTAGGACAGGGGTCTGACTGAGTATCTTGTGAGAAGTTGGCATAGATGTTATTTACCTTATCATAGAAAAATGAGGCTAAGTTATTACAGAATGCCTGGGTAGGTTTGGGAGTAGTTTGTGGAGGTAGATGTGATAATTTAGTTACTACTTTGTAGAGTTCTTTGTTTTAATTCTTGGCCTGCTCAATTTGCAACGAGTAATAGGAAGTTTTGGCACGAAGAATAAGGGACTTGTATATAGACATTTCTCTCTTGTAATGTTCCTTATCTTGATTGGAGTAGGTTTTCTTCCAATGTCTTTCTTTGTTACGACAGAGTTGGCTCTGCATTCTTAATTCTTCTGAGTACCAGGGTGCCGACGGGGTATTCCGATTTTTTGAACTAGTTCTGGTAGGTGCCAGTTTGTTTAGAGTCTGAGTAAGCCAACTCGTATATTCTGTGGCTGCTTCATAAGGATCTGGAGGCAGGTTAGTTACGGAAGCAGAAAGTGAATCATGGAGTTGTTTATAATCAATATTTTTCCAAGATCTAAACGTTTTAATAGGTCGAAAGTTATGTTCCTTATGGGACGAAGGGAAGGATGGAATAGTGAATACGACTGCATGGTGATCAGTCTATCCCAATGGAATGATTTCCGTGATGTGTAAGTTCTTTTCATTAGTAAATAGCCCATCAAGGGTATGTCCTGCTTCGTGTGTGCTATTTGTAATCCTTTGAGTTAGACCGAGTGATTCCAGGTCCGTGATAAGGGTATTGGTATCATTGTTTGTCCCATCTTCCAGCGGAAAGTTAAAGTTGCCTAAGATAGTAGCGGTGTTTTCAATGGCAAGAGATTCCATCGTTTCTAAAAAAGTGGCGAGAAATTGGCTTTTGCTACCCGGGGGTCGGTAAAGAAGAACCCCTTTGAAACGTTGGGACGGACCGAGGAGTATAGAGAACTGCAGGGCCTCACATGTAGGGAGAAGTAGGGGATTGACAGTGGTTTTAAGCTGACTTCGGTATATTATAGCAATCCCTCCTCCAGTTCTTAATAGTCTATCCTGCCTATGGATATTGTAACCCTCAGGTATAGCTACCAGGAGATCAGGTTCGGATGCTGGAGTAGTCCACGTTTCTGTTACAAACAGTAGATCCAATTTTTCAGTGCAGATGAAATCGGCAATTTCCTCTTTATGCTTACTAAGAGATCTAGCATTTATAAGAGAAGCTTTAATAGTTGTGAGAGTGGTTTTTGGCAACAAGGTGTAGGCTCGTGTAGCTTGGGGGGCCTCTAATTTAAATCGACAGTGAGTACAGACTTTGAGGTGATAATGAGGCTCATGAAGATTATAGATACAATCCAAGCATGTGAATGGAGGACGTAAGTCGAGGAGGGCTTGATGGGTATAAATTAGAGTAGAGGCCAAAGGATCAGGGTTTATGGCCCTGGGCGCGGTCAAGGCGCGGACGGGCGCAGACGGGCTGGCCTTTGGCGCACCTTTCGCCCGCCGCCGGGGCGCCCGCTGCGCGCGTCCGCTGCGCTTGCGCTTGCTCTCCGCCCTATGTAGACTGGGGCAGTCGAGAGACTGGAGCGCTACTTTCGGCATCTGCCGGAAGTGAGGATGTTTCAGTGACGTCCGGTGTAGCCCTCCAAACAATCGGCACAAGCCGTGTTGGACCGGGGCCTCGGAACCACAATCAGGTATTAGTTGCAATGCAAGTGCGCAGTAGCTAGATTTTAGTCAAATGTCCAAGGTTTAAAAATTACAGGTTAAAAATTACAGAAGAGCGGCGCCTTGTAAATTCAGGCTCCTCTCATCCACTTTCCTGCTCCGGTCTCTCAGCCCTATGTAGACTGGGGCAGTCGAGAGACTGGAGCGCTACTTTCGGCATCCGCCGGAAGTGAGGATGTTTCAGTGACGTCCGGTGTAGCCCTCCAAACAATCAGCACAAGCCGTGTTGGACCGGGGCCTCGGAACCACAATCAGGTATTAGGGCAATGAAAGCGCACAGGCTTAGACTGATTTGCATATGGCCATATCTGAACTGGGGTGGTGGAGTGGGCTAAACAATGATGATGGATTAAACCAAGATCAGTTGATGGGGGTGAGTGTTAGATTTGCTCAAGCGCTCTTTTTTTGTGGTTCCACTAGGCCACCAGGGTTTATTTTTATGTTAGGGAGCCGCCCCTTGGACATGGGTCGCTTCCCTTTAGGGGAGGATGATTGTGGCCATTTCTGCCCTCTTTGGGTGGCAAAGTAGCAGTATGTGTTTAGGCCCATCTGCCCACTAGACGCCAGAGTTTTGTTAATTTTTGTTTTGGGGGGTGGCCTCAAGGGCAAGGGTTGCTCTCCTTTTACGGGGGTGAATATTTAATTTGTACTGTTATGTCCACCTACCCCTTAGCTTGGCAGGTGGACTGGTGCATTATTTGCATATGTGATTGTAATTTTTCTCCTTTTAAATCTAGTGTACAGCTTTTGATTCCTGTTTGTGGTTTCAACAGTGGTTGTTCTGCAGTTTGCACTTTTTTGGTAGGAACAACTTTTTTGTTGTATGTAATGACTAATATTGTAATGTATGGATGCATGTTTTTGTAAGTGGTGTCATAGTGGCAGCATATTTAGTTAATTTTTTGAGCATGAAAATCTTTGTGATGTGTTTTGCATTGTCTTTTGTGTAATTTTCTTTTCTCTTTCTTTTTAAGTGGGATATTGTTGATCCATACTGTGTCTATGCAGAGTACGTGGTGGTGATTTTAGCTACTTGTGGCAAGTGAGTGGTATTGTTTTGGTGTGTATAGGTATTTTTGATAAAGGTGCATTTTGTTTATTACTTTTTTTACAAAGTGTTTGTTGTTGTTGACTTGTTTGACAAGTTACCTTTATTAGTAATCATTATGGCTAGCCGTAGAATGATTGCTCAGCAGGTGGTTGGTATGCTTCTTGAATCTTCCTCTGAGCCGGATTATGAGACTGACAGTGCGTCTGAGGGAGAGGAGGGAGGGGAAGATTCTGGCAGTGAGTTTTCTCTCCACATGGAATCATCGGATGCTGAAGGTTCTCTCAATGCAGATGAAGGGCCTGTTTTAGAGGAGGATACTGCTGTGCCGATGGTGCAAGAGGCATCTGGATTGCAGCCTGAGGCTGCTAGGCTTCCTACTGGAAGTGCTGGACTCTGGATTGATCTAAACATGGTGCAGCCGGTGTTGCCTGACTTTAGCGGTGATGCAGGGTGTAGAGTAGATTGTGAATTTTTTTTTGCCTATACAGTATTTTCAGTTATTTATGGATGATGTATTTTGGGGTGAGATTGTTGAGCAGACTAATTTGTATGCTGAACAGTTTTTGAGGGACAATAGTGACAAACTTAGGCCCCACTCTAGAGCTACCCGGTGGACTCCCACAAATCTGGAAGAGCTGAAGAAGTTTTTGGGTTTGACTTTATTGATGGGTTTGCTAAGGAAGACAAACCTGGCTTCATATTGGTCTACCAGCCCCTTGATGGCAACAGCCTTATTTCCTGGAGTTATGGCTCGTGATCGGTATTTACTTTTGCTACGCATGCTGCATTTTGTTGATAATTCTTTCGCGTTGCCACGTAGTCCACCTGATAGTGACCGTCTTTTTAAGATTCGGCCTGTTCTTGACCACTTTGTTGATCGATTTTCAGAGATATTTATTTATTTATTTATTTCTGACATTTATTGAGCGCGAACGAATACCCGTGGGCGTCTCGGCGCTTAGACTATTCAGCTATTTTTTCCCAAGATGTTAATGACTTCGGATGGCAACAGGTCAGTATCACTGATTAAAAAAACAGGTCTTTAGTCTTTTGCGAAACTGCAGGAGTGAGGGGCTAATTCTGATATGTTGTGGCAGGGTATTCCATACTTTAGGTGCCGCAACAAAAAAGCGGCGGTCATCCCAGGAGACTGTTTTGGAACGTGGGACAACTAATTGGTTGAGGGTTGTGGATCGGAGCTGTCTGGCCGGTTTATAAGATATCAGCTGGTCCTTGAAGGGGCGCGGTCCTTGATCGTGGAGTGCTTTGTACACTAGGCAAAGTGATTTTAACTTGATCCAGTTTTGGATCGTCAACCAGTGATATGTACTTATAGTATCAGAAATGGGCGCAAACTTGGGTGTTCTGGACAGCAGACGTGCTGCTGCATTCTGTATCGTCTGAAGCTTTTTAGTTACCCTGGCCTGAGCGTTTAGAAAAAGTGCATTTCAATAGTCTAAGGATGATAAAACTAAGGAACTGACCAGTGTTTTAGCAGCTACATCTGGTAGAAACGGGATGATTTTTCTAATCATTCTTAGTTTATGATGGGCTGTGGCAGCTATTTTGTTTGCATGTGCCATGAAGTTGAGACGCTCATCAAAAGTTACTCCTAGGTTCCTAACCTTAGGGACCGGGCTAGGATGGGTACCAGAGGCTGGTGGCCACAAGGTTGCAGACCAACCTGGTGAAAGGGGTCCAAAAATGACCACCTACGTTTTATCGGAGTTGAGCTTCAGGCAATTAGATGCCATCCACTCACCAATAGCCATCATTCCACTTTGGAAGCGCTCTGCCACCTCAAATCCGTCACCTTTAATGGCCAACACCAATTGCGTATCATCAGCATAGGAGGTTAGGCTCATCCCATATGCTTTGATCACACAAGCAAGGTCCGACACATAGATGTTAAATAGTGTCGGACTAAGGGATTTTTTGTTTAAAAAAATCCTAAATGTGATGGCGGAGTGTGGAACCTGGCTTTGGCTGGCGGTGTGTGTGGACTTGCGCTTGGCAGGCAGTGTGCGTGGTTTGGCGCTTGGCAGGCGCTGTGCGTTGCCTAGCGCTTGGCTGGCAGTGTGGGTGGATTGGTGCTTGGCTGGTGGTGTGCGTGGATTGGCGCTTGGCTGGCGGTGTGCGTGGTTTGGCGCTTGCCTGGCGGTGTGCATGGACTGGCGCTTGGCTGGCGGTGTGCGTGGATTGGCGCTTGGCTGGTGGTGTGCGTGGACTGGCGCTTGGCTGGTGGTGTGCGTGGACTGGCGCTTGGCTGGCTGTATGCATTGACTGGCATTTGGCTGGCGGTGTGCGTTGACTGGTGCTTGGCTGGCGGTGTGCGTGGACTGGCGCTTGGCTGATGGTATGCGTAGACTGGTGCTTAGTTGGCGGTGTGCGTGGACTAGTGCTTGGATGGTGGTATGCGTGGATTGGTGCTCGGCTGGCGGTGTGTGAGTAGTGACTTGCTGCTGGTCACTACACACAATGCAAGCTGAGTGCTACTCCATACAATCCATCAGTTTGTGTAGTTGCTGTGTCTGGAATGTGGGCGTGTGAAAGTGATGGGCCTTTGAATGGCGCTATCTACTGGTGTGAGTGTTGTAATGTGATGGGCCCGCGGCTGGTGGTGTGAATGTTTTGTATGTGTCACACGTATGAAAGGTGTATGAATGGACTGTAAAGAGGTTGGTGCCTTGTCGTGGCTTTACAGCTCACGAGCTGTGCGTCAATGGTTCAGTTTCTTGTCCTTTCAATTATTAACAGTGCATTTCACTTTTGTGAAATGACTTGCTAATACAATTGTATATACTGAATCATTACTCACCCTCGTACCAAATCCAACCAGTATGTGTGTGTGCTTGAGGAGTAGATGGCTGTGCATTAATATTTGTCTTTTTTGTCTTTTTGAAGCAGGTTGTACTTTGTCCCTTTTTGTAAATGTTGTAATGTCTTGGTTTTGTGAATGGGCATGTGTGTATTAGGTATGAAAGGTGCGTGAATGGCCTGTAAAACGGTGGGTGCCTTGTCGTGGCTTTACAGCTCACGAGCTGCGAGTCAATGTTTCGGTTTTTGTGCATTTAATTATTGACAGTGCATTTCATTTTTGTGAAATCTCTTGTTAATCAAATTTAAGGGACTGAACCATCACTCGCCCTCGTGCCAAATCTAACCAGTATGTGTGTGTGTTTGAGAAATTGAAAGCTGTGCTGGAATCTTTGTCTTTTGCGTCTCTCTGTCAATGTGTACATTCCATCTAAGAATAACCTACCAAATGTAGATATAATTGTTAACCCATGGGAGTACATGGTGATGTCTCTCTTGTGAATATCAAGTAATTTTTTTATCCACAATGTCCTGCAAACTTGAAAATGTCTGTCACAATTTCCATGAAATATTGTGCCAAAAATCTCACGCTGTAGAACTGAAAACATACTTAAGTCAAAACAATTTGGTGTTGCAAGGGAGGTCACCTGGGTTTTTGGCCCGTGCTCCACGGCCATCTAGGGACACCTACAAAACCCACACATTTCTAAAAAGTAGACAACCGGGGGCTTCTAAAGAGGTATGGCTTGCGTGGATCCCCCAAAGTCCCCTTACCCAGAATCTCAATTAAAGTTAAAAAAATCAGTTTTTTCACACATTTTTGTGTGGGAAAGTGTGGCATCACCGGGCTCACACAAATTTCCAAGCACCCAACGTTCCCCCAGGTCTCCCGATAAAAATGGTGCCTCACTTGTGTGTGAGGCTCAAGTACCCGCAACAGGCAAGGGCCCAAAACATTTTTTGATAGGCAATGTCGATGTTGCCTCAAAATGTTTTGGGCCCTTGCCTGTCGCGGATACTTGGGCCTCCCTCACAAGTGAGGCACCATTTTTATTGGGAGACCTGGGGACCGCTGGGTGGTAGGAAATTTGTGTGAGCCCGGTGATGCCACACTTTCCCACACAAAAATGTGTGAAGAAAAAGATTTTTTCAGCTAAAATTGAGGTTTGCAAGGGATTCTGGATAAGGGAACGTTTGGGGGATCCACGCAAGCCATGCCTCCTTGGAAGCCCTTGGGGGTCTACTTTCCAAAAATGTTTGGGTTTGGTAGGTTTCCCCAGATGGCCGTCGAGCACGGGGCCCAAAACCCAGGTGACCACCCTTGCAAAAGCAGGAAGTTTTGACATAGGCAATTTTGAAGTCGCCTCACTACAATTTGGGCCCTTGCCTGTCGCTGGCACTTGAGCCTCCCACACAAGTGAGGCACCATTTTTACCGAGAGACCGGGAGGAACGCTGGGTGGTAGGAAATTTGTGTGAGCCCGGTAATGCCACACTTTCCCACACAAAAATGTGTGAAAAAATAGATTTTTTTCAGCTAAAATTGAGGTTTGCAAGGGATTCTGGGTAAGGAAACGTTGGGGGATCCACGTAAGCCATACCTCCATGGAAGCTACCGGGTGTCTACTTTCCAGAAATGTGTGCGTTTGGTAGGTTTCCCTAGGTGCCGGCAGAGCGAGGATTCGCAAACTACAGCTAGGCACTTTGCCAAAAAAGGGTCATTTTTCACTGCGAAATTGAGGAGTGACCACGTTGAGTTTTATGCCGTTTCCTGTCGCAGGCATAGGCCGACCCACAATTGTGTGGGGGTACCTTTTTTCTCGGAAGACTTTGGGGAACGCAGGGTGGAAGGAAATTTGTGGATACACGCAGATTCCAAAACTTTCCACCACAAAATTTGGAGAAAATTTGTTTTTCTTGTCAATGTTTTAGGTTTGCAAGGGATTCTGGGTAACAGAACCTGGTGAAAGGCAGTCATGTCACCCCATCCTGGATTCCCTTGGGTGTCTAGTTTTCAAAAATGTATAGGTTTGCTAGGTTTTCCAAGGTTCCGGCAGAGCTAGGGTTCAAAAACTACAGCTAGGCACTTTGTCAAAAAAGGGTAATTTTTCACTACGAAATTGAGGTGTGACCACGTTGCGTTTTGTGCCGTTTCCTGTTGCAGGCACTAGGCCGACCCAAACAAGTGGGGTACCGTTTTTCTCAGAAGACTTTGGGGAACGCAGGGTAGAAAGAAATGTGTGGATACATGCAGATTCCAGAACTTTCCGCCACAAAATGTGGAGAAAGTTTTTGTTTGTCAATTGTTTAGGTTTGCAAGGGATTCTGGGTAACAGACCTGGTGGGAGGCAGTGAAGTAACCCCATCCTGGATTCCCCTGGGTGTCTAGTTTTCAAAAATGTGTAGGTTTGCTAGGTTTCCCTAGGTGCCGGCAGAGCTAGGGTTAAAAAACTACAGATAGGCACTTTGCCAAAAAAGGGTCATTTTTTACTGCGAAATTGAGATGTGACCACGTTGCGTTTTGCGCCGTTTCCTGTTGCAGGCACTAGGCCGACCCACACAAGTGGGGTACCATTTTTCTCCGAAGACCTTGGGGAACGCAGGGTGGAAGGAAATTTGTGGATACACACAGATTCCAGAACTTTCCACCACAAAATGGGGAGAAAATTTGTTTTTTTCTGGTCAATTTTTCAGGTTTGCAAGGGATTCTGGGTAACAGAACCTGGTGGGAGGCAGTCAAGGCACCCCATCCTGGATTTCCCAGGGTGTCTAGTTTTCAAAAATGTATAGGTTTGATAGGTTTCCGTAGGTGCCGGCAGAGCGAGGGTTCAAAAACTACAGCTAGGCAATTTGCCAAAAAAGGGTAATTTTTCACTGCGAAATTGAGGTGTGACCACATTGCTTTTTGCGCCGTTTCCTGTCGCAGGCACTAGACCGACCCACACAAGTGGGGTACCGTTTTTCTCAGAAGACTTTGGGGAACGGAGGGTGGAAGGAAATTTGTGGATACACGCAGATTCCAGAACTTTCCACCACAAAATGTGGAGAAAATGTTTTTTTGTGTCCATTTTTTAGGTTTGCGACAAGGGATTCTGGGTAACAGAACCTGGTGGGAGGCAGTCAAGTCACCCCATCCTGGATTCCCCTGGGAGTCTAGTTTTAAAAAATGTATAGGTTTGCTAGGTTTCCCTAGGTGCCGGCAGAGCTAGGGTTCAAAAACTACAACTAGGCACTTTTTTACTGCGAAATTGAGATGTGACCACGTTGCGTTTTGCGCCGTTTCCTGTTGCAGGCACTAGCCAGGGGTCTCCAACCTTTTGTGTAGTCAGAGCTACTTCTGGCCAGTGAAAATCGTCGTGAGCTACTGAACCCGAAGCAACTTGTGCATTTTTCCGAGAGACCCCCCACGCCCAGTTTCATTGACTTTAAGCCTAATTTCATCAGAGCCCATACTGTGCCTTTCTGCCCTCTGTTTCACTTGTTTTCCCCTTGTTTTTGTGCCCTTCTGCCCTTTGTTTCACTCGTTTTCCACTTGTTTTTTGTGCCCTTCTGGCCTCTGTTTCCCTCTTTTTTGTGGCCTTCTGCTCTCTGTTTCACTCGTTTTCCACTTGTTTTTTGTGCCCTTCTGCCCTCTGTTTCACTCATTTTTTGTGGCCTTCTGTCCTCTGTTACACTCGTTTTCCCCTTGTTTTTTGTGCCCTTCTGTCCTCTGTTTCACTCATTTTCCCCTTGTTTTTTGTGCCTTTCTGCCCTCTGTTGCACTCGTTTTCCACTTGTTTTTTGTGCCCTTCTACCCTCCGTTTCCATAGTTTTTTGTGGCCTTCTGCTCTCTGTTTGCCTCGTTTTTTGTGCCCTTCTGCCCTGTTTCCCTCGTTTTTTGTGGCCTTCTGCTCTCGGTTTCACTCATTTTCCCCTTGTTTTTTGTTCCCTTCTGCCCTCTGTTTCCCTCGTTTTTTGTGCCCTTCTGCCCTCTGTTTCCCTCATCTTTTTTGGCCTTCTGCTCTCTGTTTCACTCGTTTTTTGTGGCCTTCTGCGCTCTTTCACTCGTTTCCCCTTGTTTTTTGTGCCTTTCTGCCCTCTGTTTCACTCGTTTTCCCCAAAATAAAATGGCACTATCAGGGGGGCAGAGGCAAGAAAAACGGCACAATCAGGGGCAGAGGCAGGAAAAACGGGCACAATCAGGGAGTAAGAGGCAAGAAAAACGGCACAATCAGGGGGTCAGAGGCAAGAAAAATGGCACAATCAGGGGACAGAAGGCACGAAAAACGGCACAATCAGAGGACAGAAGGCACGAAAACCGAGCTTACCTGCAGTGGAAGGCACGTCTCCTGGCTGCTTCTGGCAATGGAAGTCATGTCTCCTACTGCTCCGTTTTCAGTAGACGATGACGTCAGACTCACACAAGAGGAGTCTGCAGCTCCAGGAGAGGAGCGTCATCGCGTCATCCTCTTCGCCCACCCCAGCCACAGATTACCTCCAATCCGAGCGAAGGGCTAGACGAGCTACTCCAGGGGTCTCCGCGAGCTACCGGTAGCTTGCGATCGACCGGTTGGAGACCCCGGCACTAGGCCGACCCACACAAGTGGGGTACCATTATTCTCGAAAGACTTTGGGGAACGCAGGGTGGAAGGACATTTGTGGATACACACAGATTCCAGAACTTTCCACTACAAAATGGGGAGAAAATGTGTTTTTTTCCGGTCAATTTTTCAGGTTTGCAAGGGATTCTGGGTAACAGAACCTGGTAGGAGGCAGTCAAGTCACCCCAGCCTGGATTTCCCAGGGTGTCTAGTTTTCAAAAATGTATAGGTTTGATAGGTTTCCGTAGGTGCCGGCAGAGCGAGGGTTCAAAAACTACAGCTAGGCACTTTGCCAAAAAAGGGTCATTTTTCACTGCGAAATTGAGGTGTGACCATGTTTCGTTTTGCGCCGTTTCCTGTCGCAGGCACTAGGCCTACCCACACAAGTGGGGTACCGTTTTTCTCGGAAGACTTTGGGGAACGCAGGGTAGAAGGAAGTTTGTGAATACACGCAGATTCCAGAACTTTCCACCACAAAATGTGGAGAAAATGTTTTTTTTCTCAATTTGTTAAGTTTGCAAGGGATTCTGGGTAACAGAACCTGGTGGGAGGCAGTCAAGTCACCCCATCCTGGATTCCCTAGGGTGTCTAGTTTTCAAAAATGTATAGGTGTGCTAGGTTTCCCTAGGTGCCGGCAGTGCTAGGGTTCAAAAACTACAGCTAGGCACTTTGCAAAAAAGGGTCATTTTTCACTGCGAAATTGAGGTGTGAACATGGTGCGTTTTGCGCTGTTTCCTGTCGCAGGCACTAGGCCGACCCACACAAGTGAGGTACCATTTTTCTCAGAAGACTTTGCGAAACGCAGGGTGGGTTGAAATTTGTGGTTCCACGCAGATTCTAGAACTTTCCACTACAGAAATGTGGGGAAAATGTGTTTTTTTGTAAATTGTTTACGTTTGCAGGGGATTCTGGGTAACAGAACCTGGTGGGAGGCAGTCTAGCCACCTCATCTTGGATTCCCCTGGGTGTCTAGTTTTCAAAAATGTATAGGTTTGCCAGGTTTCCCAAGGTGCCGGCAGAGCTAGGGTTAAATAACTACAGCTAGGCACTTTGCCAAACAAAGGTCATTTTTCACTGCGAAATTGAGGTGTGACCACATTGCGTTTTGCGCCGTTTCCTGTCACTCATCATGGGGGGACACAGCGCCAGTGGAAGGCCCACACAAGTGGGGTATCGTTTTTCTGAGAAGACTTTGGGGAACGTAGGGTGGAAGGAAATTTGTGGATACACACAGATTCCAGAACTTTCCACCACAAAATGTGGAGAAAATTTGTTTTTTTGCCCATTTTTTTGGTTTGCAAAGGATTCTGGGTAACAGAACCTGGTAGGAGGCAGTCAAGTCACCCATCCTGGATTCCCCTGGGTGTCTAGTTTTGAAAAATGTATAGGTTTGCTAGTTTTCTCTAGGTGCCGGCAGAGCTAGGGTTCAAAAACTACAGCTAGGCACTTTGTAAAAAAGGGCAATTTTTCACGGCAAAATTAGGGTAATTTAAAGCTTTATGAAAGGTAGAAAATATTAATTAAAAGGTTGTGAATTTTGTTAGTAGATTAAAAATAATGTTTTAAATGTGCTTTTTTATATTTATTTATTTATTATTACAATTTGTAAAGCGCATACGTATGCCCGTGGACGTCTTGGCGCTGAGATTTCAGTTAGGGGTTCTGTTTTAATAGTTTAAATTAGTGTGTTATAACATTTGAGAAAATGTATCATTTTTTAAGTATGATAATATTAATTGTGTATTTTATATTTTTACAATATAATATTGTAGATAAAAAGGTTTATTTTGAATTGAAAATATTGAATTTGTATTTTATTTTCTTGTTTTTTTTGTCAAAGCTCTGTTTATTGATTTCCAACATGAAGAGGAAAGGCATTACACCGCATATTCAATCCCCACAATCCCCTCCAAATCTAAAGAGGATACAGTATCCCCACAATCCCCTCCAAATCTAAAGAGGATACAGTATCTAAATGAGCGGGTGCATCTAGCATTAGTCAACTTGTCTATTCCAATCCCTCCCGTTCAGTCGTCTACGTTGTCCATTTTTATAACCCCTTCCCAACTTTCCCAACCACCCCCTGTTTCCCTCCCCCTAAACACGGTGGGGGAGAAGCGCTAGAAACCGCTGTGGATATTTTTGTGTATTGTGCAGCCGGGGAAATTAGGGATAGGTCCTAGGAAGTAGGTAGGTGTGATGATAGGTCGTCAAGCATCAGGCACTATGGAGAAGATTGTGAGTGGACCCAAGCGTGATCTAAAACTGGAAGCAATCCATCACGTGTTAAGGAGACGGGGAAAACCCATCTTGGTGGGATTCCACCGGCCCTCTTCAAACAAGACACGGAGATCTGGTCCAGTACCCAAGACCCTCTCTGACAGCTGGGGCATTTGCCAGCCTCCTGGAGGGGTTCTATAATCTCTCCGATTCACAAGTCCGGAGAAAATTCTTCCCGACAAACCACCACCAGATTGCACTGCTGGATATTGAGGCCAAATATTTTGCAGGAACCTTAACGACAGACCTCTAGGACAAAGGAGAATGAAATAATCCCCTCAAACCAAACTGGATTTTGCAAAGACACAGGCACATCAACCAAAATATTAACCATATCACTGCTTATAGACATGGCAAAGACAACAAAACAGGTGCTCAAATTCTGCTTCATCAACTGGAGGCCTGTAGAGGAGAGTGCCTCTGAGTGTGGTCTTGGGGTCGGTGTGGATCTGGAAGTGAAGGTGTTCGGCGCTAGCTAGGTTGACGTCTGAGCTGGTTGAGATGCGGATGGAGTTCTTATGGACGATAGCGATGCCTCCTCCTGTTTGGTCGATGCGATCCTTACGGATGATCTTGTATCCTTCCGGGATGGCAATGGTGATGTCAGGGGCTGATGAGTCGTTCATCCATGTTTCTGTCAGGAAGGCGACGTCGGGAGAGATGGTGTCTAGTAGATTCCAAAGTTCGATGGCGTGTCTGTGGATTGAGCGGGTGTTGAGCAGGATGCATTTTAGGTGGTTGGTGTCGGGTCTCTGCTTGGTGTCGGTGGATGAGGAGTTGGTTTTGGTGCCGTCGAACTTGCAGGAGTAGCAAGAGAAGGGTCCATGAGTGTGTCCGGGAGCGGCTGGGATGCAGTTGGGGGAACGGCCGGGGTTAAGGGCTAGGAGGGTGGGGGCGTCGTAAGTAATGCGGGAGGGCTGGGCATAGCGAGGACCAGGGGATCCGGCGCTGGGCGCGGTCCAGGCGCGGACGGGCGTAGACGGGCTTACCTTTGGCGCACCTTCGGCGCAACTGGGGCGCGGTCGCTGCGCGTGGACGCTGCGCGTTGGGTCATTGGTCATATATGGATGGTGGAGGGGGCGGAGCGTGGGAGGGGCAGCAGCTGGGAGGCGGTGGCGGGAGGAGGGGCTGACCAGGGGAAAACAACAACACAAAATGGAGGGTCAAAGGCGAGCACAGCCAGGGGCAGTAAATGCACAGCGTGTAATGATAAAGAGCCTAAAGCGCACAAATCAGTATCAGTGTAGCGGCAATCACTGTTACAGACTCGGCGAGGACGCGCTACAAATTAATAAATAATTATTCGACTGTGCAGCGCGAGTAAATCAATGGAGCGACAGTGCAGCGCTGTAATTAAATAAATAAATAGTTGCGTGCAGCGCTAGGCGATCAGAGAGCTGCACAGATGCAGGGCAGGAGATCAAAAACGATACCAGCGTGATAGGAGACAGGAGCGTGGAGGAGCAACCGGACTGAAGGAGGGTCCAGGCGGTCACAGCGAGCTCAGGAGCGAGTACAGGAATTAATCGTGGGTGGGAGGCATATCAGGCCAACTTCTCACATTGGTGAGCAGCGGTTGGGATTTGAGCTTGCTGTTGTTTTACCACGCGTATCCTAAGAATATCTTGTGAAAGATCGCATAAGTACTCCAGGTACATATAACTTAGCTTCGAATACTCTGAGTTCTACTGAACCAGCTGTTGTAGCTCCTCAAGGCTTAGCACACCTTGGCTGCAACTCTTAGCAAGGGATCAGTAGGTAAACATATAGTGTAGGTAGGTGCATCACTTACACCACACTAGAAGCAGCATGTCAGACAAAGGAGGAAACTCTGAGTCTCCCCTTGTGTCAGTCGACCTTCCACAGGTCACTTCCAGATATGCTGCCCTTAGCTTCCAAGAGATGCGACAAATCTGTACATCTCGGAAGCTAAAACAGGGTGCAAACCCTACCATTCCGTTTCTGATTGGTCTCTTGGAGACTTATGATGCAAGGAGGGCGGGTAACACCGACCCTTCTCATCCAGAAGTGGATATGCCCCCCCTCGAGGGAACCCGAGGTGACCCTGACCTTATCCATCTCTCCGCAGAAGGTGAAGAGGAGGACGAGGAGCCAGAGACATCTGGGGACGAGGCAGACAAAGGTCCAGTCATAGTTAGCCAGCTAACCCAGGACAACTTAAGCCGGCACAAGAATGGTACCAGGAGACTCCTGGGGCCTCTCTCAGGCCAGCTTAACATTGGGAATGGACGAGTTAGGTCTCTGTCGAGAGGCTCTAATAGATCCGTTCGGACCAATGGCTATCGAGGCTCTGCTCGAAGAGGGATGACATCCCCTCAGAGGAGAGTGTACGAAGCGAAGGAGCGGGAAGTCAATCTGCGGATCGAAAGGGAAGAACTTGCCCTGGCCAAAGAAAGACTCGCCTTTGCTAGAGAGCAGGAATTGAGTGGGACCAATCCCACTGGTGGCAGCATTCCCCCACGGGAAAACAGGAGTTTAGACACTAGGCACCTGAGTAAGATAGTGCCCCCCTTTAAGCAAGGGGATGACATCCACAAATGGATTACTGCTTTGGAGCGGGCCTGCACTGTACAGTGCGTCCCCCAGAGTCAGTGGGCGGCTATCTTGTGGCTCTCCTTTGAAGGTAAAGGTAGAGATAAGCTCCTCACTACTAGAGTCGAGGATGCTAACAATTACCAGGTCCTAAGGCCTAACCACTGAGCAGTACAGGTTGCTGTTCAGGGATACCCAGAAAACTCAGTCTCAGGACTGGTCTGATTTCGTTGATTGTGCCACTAAGGCTTTGGAGGGCTGGTTGCTGGGCAGTAAGGTTACTGATTACACAGGATTGTATAATTTGATCATGCGAGAACAGATTTTAAACAATTGTCAGAACCAGTTGTTGCATCAGCACCTTGTCGACTCGGATCTGACCTCTCCCCAAGAATTGGGAAAGAAGGCAGACAGATGGGTCAGAACAAGGGTTAAGCAAAACCAGGGCCAGAACCAGGGTGGTCAGAAGAAAGCAGACCAGAAGGGTAAAGATTCGAAAGGGGAACAAACTGACCAGAAGTCTTCGACAGGTCCCCAACAACCCAAAGAGGGGGGGGGGGGTCAGGTTTCCCAGAAAAAGAAGAATCAAGAAGGCCAATCGAAAAGATGGTGCCAATACTGTAAAAGTAAAACTCACTGGTTTAGTGAGTGCACCAAGAAAGGAGGGCAGACTCCTGCTACTGCAGCCCCTAAGGCACCTGTGCCCCCTAGTACAGCCAGCAGTAGTAGTGCGCCTCCCAAGGGACTAGTTGGGTTAACCTTGGGTTCTGAGGGGTGTGACAACCTAGTTGGTACACTTACTCAGGCTGTCCTTGTCTGTACGGGGGATGTGGATATATCCCGACGTCAGTCCCAATACTTTGGGCAAATACCGACAGACGCCTTTGATCAATGGAAGAATGGCTCAGGCCTATAGGGACACTGGTGCCAGCGTCACCATGGTGACGCCTAACTTTGTGGACCCTGGACAGATCATGCCAGGTACAGATTTCCTGGTGACCAATGCCAGCAACGTCACTACCAGTCATAGTTTGGCGATTGTTGCTTTCTCCTGGGGAGGGGTAAATGGCCAGAAAAAGGTTGTTGTTAGTTCAGACCTCCCAGTGGATTGTTTGTTGGGCAATGATTTGGAGTCATCACAATGGACAGAAGTGGAGCACCGGACTCACATGGAAATGTTAGGCTTGCCAGCGCATGTGCTTGCTGTGACTAGGTCACAGGTCAGACGATGCCCCACTGAACCCGCGCTGGATCCTGGAACAATGGACCAGACACCTCCCAAGAAGAAGAGCAGTCGGGTTAAGGCCTCGCCTTCCCCCTTGCCCCAGGTCGAGGATCAAGTCTCAGAGGAGGCTGACCTCCAGGAATTGCGGGAAACTGAACCTAAAGAACTCAAACTTGATCAAGTTGAGTTTCTGGGTTCAGGGGGACCCACACGAGAAGACCTGGGGAAGGACCAGTTAGACTGCCCTTCCCTTGAACCCCTCAGACAGCAGGCTGCTGCCGAGGCTGCTGGGAACGCCACAGGTACCCACAAGGTATACTGGGAGGATGGACTCCTGTACACTGAGGCAAGAGACCCCAAGCCTGGCATGACCAGGAGGCTGGTTATCCCCTTGTCTCAGCGTGGTTTCCTTCTTACCTTGGCCCACGAGATTCCCTTAGCAGGACACTTAGGCCAGACGAAGACGTGGGACAGGCTTGTCTCGCACTTTCACTGGCCTCACATGAACGAAGATACCAAGGAGTTTTGTCGCTCCTGTGTCACTTGCCAAGCCAGTGGTAAGTCAGGTGGCACGACAAAGGCCCCCCTTATACCAATGCCTGTGGTGGGGGTGCCCTTTGAACGAGTGGGGATTGACATTGTCGGTCCAATGGAACCCCCAACAGCATCAGGGCACAAGTTTATACTGGTGGTAGTGGATCATGCCACCAGGTATCCTGAAGCTATTCCCCTTAGGACCACTACAGCACCTGTTGTGGCAAGAGCCCTAGTTGGAGTGTTCTCCAGAGTGGGCTTCCCTAAGGAGGTTGTCTCTGACAGAGGTGCAAACTTCATGTCGAGCTATTTGACTGCTATGTGGAAGGAATGTGGTGTCAACTACAAGTTCACTACACCCTATCATCCACAATGCAATGGGCTTGTTGAGCGGTTCAACAGGACCCTGAAAGGGGTGATTCATGGACTACCTGAAAAGCTCCTGCGTAGATGGGACGTCCTGATTCCCTGCCTTTTATTCGCTTACAGAGAAGTCCCACAGAAGGGGGTTGGCTACAGCCCTTTTGAACTTTTGTACGGGCATCCTGTAAGAGGACCCCTGTGTTTGGTGAAGGAAGGATGGGAGAGACCTCTCAAAAAGCCTGCAACCAGCATAGTGGACTATGTGCTTGGTCTCCGCTCGTGGATGGCTGAGTACATGGAGAAGGCATCCGAAAACCTTAAGGCCAGCCAAGAACTCCAAAAAGCATGGCATGACCAAAAGGCTGTCTTGACTGTTTATCAGCCCGGACAGAAGGTGTGGGTGTTGGAGCCAGTGGCCCCAGCAGCACTCAAGGACAAATGGTCCGGGCCCTACACCATCCTGGAGAAAAAGGGAGAGGTCACCTACCTGGTGGACCTTGGAACTCCCCGGAGCCCCCACAGGGTGCTTCATGTCAACAGGCTCAAGGCATATGTCGACAGGAAGGACATGAGCTTGCTCATGGCCATAGATGAGGGACAGGAGGAAGAGAGTGACCCTCTCCCAGACCTGCTCACTCAGAATCCTGACGATGGATCGGTAGACGGTGTTGTCTTTTGTGGCAGCCTCTCCGAACATCAACAGGAGGATTGTAAACAGGTTCTTCAATCCTTCCGGCATATGTTCTCTCTAACACCCAGTCAGACCAATTGGTGCACCCATGAGGTTGACACTGGTGACAGCTTGCCCGTCAAGAGTAAAATCTACAGGCAACCTGATCACGTTAGAGACTGCATCAAAACTGAAGTGCAGAAAATGTTGGAGTTGGGAGTCATTGAACCCTCGGATAGCCCCTGGGCTAGTCCCGTAGTTCTAGTGCCGAAGCCTCACACCCAGAGTGGTAAGAAAGAGATGAGGTTCTGCGTAGACTACAGGGGTCTCAATGCAGTCACTAAGACTGACGCCCACCCAATACCAAGGGCGGATGAGCTTATAGATAGATTGGCGTCTGCCAACTACTTGAGCACGTTCGACCTGACAGCTGGGTATTGGCAAATCAGGTTAGCTGAGGACGCCAAGCCTAAGACAGCATTTTCTACCCCTGGTGGGCATTATCAGTTTGTGGCAATGCCCTTTGGTTTGAAAAATGCACCTGCCACCTTCCAAAGGTTGGTGAATCACGTTCTCACTGGGCTGGACGACTTCTGTGCGGCGTATCTTGACGATATTGCTGTCTTTAGCTCCACCTGGGAGGATCACCTGGTCCACCTGCGGAAAGTGTTAGAGGCTCTGCAAGCAGCAGGCCTCACTATCAAGGCTACCAAGTGCCAGATAGGGCAGACACAGGTTGTATACTTGGGCCACCTTGTCGGTGGAGGCCAAGTTCAGCCACTGGAGAGCAAAATACAGTCAATCAGGGACTGGGCTCCTCCAACCACCCAGACTCAGGTTCGAGCTTTCTTGGGCCTGACTGGTTACTACCGGAAGTTCGTCAGAAATTACGGATCGATTGTGACTCCGCTTAATGAACTGACGAGTAAGAAAATGCCAAAAAAGGTTCAGTGGACAGCGAGCTGTCAAAAAGCATTCGATGACCTAAAACAGGCCATGTGCACGGCACCTATCCTTAAGAGTCCAGACTACTCCAAACCATTCATTGTCCAAACAGATGCTTCTGAGTTGGGTGTGGGAGCTGTTCTATCTCAACTGAATTTTGATGGTAATGACCAGCCCATTGCTTTTATAAGCAGACGGCTGACCCCCAGAGAGAAAAATTGGTCAGCTATAGAGAGGGAGGCCTTCGCTGTGGTGTGGGCCCTGAAGAAACTGAGGCCATACTTGTTTGGCACTCATTTCAAGATTCAGACCGACCATAAGCCCCTCCTATGGCTAAATCAGATGAAGGGTGAAAACCCCAAACTGCTTAGGTGGTCCATTTCCCTACAGGGGATGGACTTCACAGTGGAGCATAGACCTGGCACTGATCATGGCAATGCAGATGGGCTCTCCAGGTATTTCCACTTAGAACAAGAAGACTCACCTGGTCAAGGTTAGTTTATTGTCCCAACGTTTGGGGGGGGGTCATGTAGGAGAGTAGGGTCTGCAATCCTATGATCACCCGGACTTTTTGCTTTTGTTTCACTGGTTTACGACTTTCTCGGGCTGTGGGCCTGCCAATCAGACCCACAGCCTAGCTGTTCTCTCGCTAAATTGATGTGTGTACCTTAGGTGCATGACCCAATTGGAACTGGGCCACCTTGTCAGACCCTGTAACTCAGGTCATCGGTGTACCCAGGGCCTACCAGGGACTGAAGCATGTATTATGCCACCCCTGGATGGCCATCTAAATCTGGCACAACTGGCTGCACGACAGCTGGGGCAACGTGGCGTACTCGCTCGTTGCTATAGGTATAGTATTCCTATATCTAACCTTAAAATGGACTCTCGAGTTCCTATCAGTCACTCCTATAGCAGGCCTTGACAATCCTGAAGGCAGAGTGCATGGAACCGTGTGAATTGGGCTCTGGCACGAGCCGAGCCCGGTTGCAGCTTGCGGAACCAAGACCCAATGGCTGTTCCATGATAACGCGTACCATATCGGTAACTTCGGTATCGCATTATCAAGACATGTCGAGTAAGGTGTCATACGAATCGGGATGCTGACCCCGCACCAATTCTGGCGACGAGGTTAGCATTCAGCCCTTCTAGAGCGGACACAACATGTACGTAACTGTGAACCCCGGTTAAAGTTAACTGAAGCCTCAGCTCCACAAAATGGATGCTGCCACCACAGACATGAGTCTGACCTCCTGCTGCTGGGAGACCTTCCAGCGAGGAGAGCTTGGACAAAGGGTTTCCTGTCTGGGGCGGTGTTCGCACCATCCCAGACAGAGTTTTGTGTATCCTGGGTAGGCAGGACTTTACAGGAAGGTGACTGCGGAGTGGCACCCCGGTGCTCACTACGCATCTGCCGGCTAGAACCAGTTCCAGGGGCACACCAGCCCCTGACCTGGGGAAAGCCCGGCATGGGAGAGGGGTGTAACTACCCCCCTTCCTGGTCCCACCCCTGGGGCAGGACCTAGTCATGTACCCACCCCTTTCTTTAGGATAAAGGCAGGAGCGGGGACCCTTCCAAATTAGATCATCTTTGAATCAAGAACTACTTTCTACGAAAGGACATTCGAGACTCTTCTCAAGATTTCTCCCTTGTGGCTAAGGATTAGTTACCCTGCATCCGCAGGCACCATCTAAGAACTCTGCGGTTTGCTGCAAGTCCTTCCTCAGGAATCCGACGGCCCAGCTCGACGAGAACCGGCTTCCCTGGCACCTCTGACCTCTACCCACATCGTCAGCTCAGCTGAGATCTGTGGGTGCGACGAGACCTCGAGGGACCGGCCATCATCAAAACCTGCACGCTTTCTTAAACCAGCACGATCACCGAAGGAATCCTCTGGTGAGTGCTCTGGGGTCCGAGAAGCCCCGACCCTGAGCAGCTCCAGCATCAAAGTGCAGTCTCCCAGCATCTCCACGATCTGCGTGGGGCCCTTCTGCTTTGCCGCTCAGCACGTTGTCTGGTTACTAGCCGCTGGCTTGTGACCTCCTTGACAACATCCGACAACCAACGCTGTTGGTCTGGTTGCTCCAGACCAGCCTTTGCTCCCTTTTACGAGAGGAGCACCCCGGACCCTCCTGGTCCACTCAAGACGCCATTTTAGGCCCACCACGTGGCCCTGAAATCTGCCAAGGCTTGTTGCCCCAATCCTGGGCCCAGCGACGCAGACAGCATCAACCTTCGTGGGACAGCTCGCGCCTCCATCCTGGTCGCCGACAAACGCCTCCTGGTCCGTGAGACTGCAGAGCCTAGCGTCGCCCACTCACCTAGTCGAGGTGACGGCCACCCGGTGCCCCCCTGGTACCCTCTGACTACTGGCTAGTAGTACGAACTTGGTCCCCTCTGCTTTCAGGTATCATCCATCACTGATTCAGGCTTGGATCTCTACGAACTATTCTTCACTGGTCGCCGGCCAGCAACTCCTTCCTTCCGGCTCCTGGCTCGTCAGCGAAGACCCCCGACGCCTGTAAGACTTGTGCAGCCGCAGCCCTTGTGGCTAGGTAACTTCGGCATTTCGGTGCCCACATAGCCTCCTTACTTAAGGGTCCCGAGTCCCTCGCTTCCGACTTGCCTTATCGGGTCCGCCCGAGACCTCTAAACTTTCCGTGCCCTCGGGCACTTGTATTGATTGTGCACTTGAAGTATTTTCCTAAGAGTTTTGTTCTGTGCTTAGTACCCTGTCCTCATAAAGAGTACAGGGCTGTTGTGATTCTAATAAATATACTGTTTATTTTCATAACACTTGTGTGGTGTCCTTTCACTTGGTGTTCAAGGGGTATGTGATGGTATAACAGCTGGCTTAACACGCCCTCTAGAGTTTAGCCCGAAGACTGCTCGTATCCACGCTACTAGGATAGCAGGTCTAAGGTTGACTTACAACAATCACCATAAGGGTCGTTTGGACCGATGCATAGTGGTCGCTAGAATAGTGAACACTGCATATCGGGCCAACTTCTCACACTAAGGCTCAGCGCCCGAGGCGCATTCTGCCCTGCGGGAGTCCCGCGGCGGGGTTGGGGGTGTGTAAGCCATACCACGGGGCCTCTGCGCTCACCATTGCTGCGAGGACATCTTTGCTGCATCCTCGCTAGCTGGCCCGCAACACTGGCCACGCACCAGAGGCTGCTTGTTCCGTGTCTCCCCTCTGCTGCTACCTCAGCGGTTGTGCCCACCTCCGAGCCGCCTACACCTGGAAGAATGCGCCCGTGGCTGGGTGGCACTGGCCGGCATTTGATTCCTGCATTTCCATTTAATCTTGGCGGGTCTACCTCCTTCATTGCGCCACCCGCCCTGATGCCCTCTGTTTGAGCCCCTGGACTCGTTGGGCACCTACCACTCTCCGGCATTGTGAGCGGCGCGACCTCCGAGGCTCTCCGCTGACCCGGCCTCTACTTTCCTGGCCCAGGGCTCCCGCTTTATTCTCTCCTGCTGCAGCGCGGCTTAGCCACCCCTGGGCGCTGTCGCCTTCTCCTATTGCAGCTACTTCACCTCTGCTGCTTGGCCGAGCTACCCACCTGCTGCTGCCGGCCATGGGGAGAACCGACCCGAAACAGCTAAAGATCGCCTTCAATCAGCGTCATCCAACGCACCAGGAGGGCGCAACCTCGGATGGTGGCGACACCACTGCTTGACTTGAGACAGACCCAACACGTGAGGATGATCTCAAGGCAATCATGTTGGACGTCAGATCTAGGGTCACTGGCATAGCGGCCCAGCTTGACCAGTTGTCAACCCGTCTGAACACAGTCAAGGTCAGAGTTGATTCCCATGATGCCCGCCTTCTGCATGTTGAATCTAGGATCTCTGATGCCGAGGATGCTGCCACTCAGGATCGCCAAAATGTGCTACAGATGGACAAGGTGCTCGACCTCATACTGAATAAAAATGAGGATTCGGAGGCATGCTCCCGCAGGAGCAACCTCCGCATCACTGGAGTGCCCGAATCCACCAATATTTCTCGAATGGAGGACTTTGTAGAACAGCTCATCAGAGAACTCTATATTGACATCCTCTCTCCTGTCTTCATTGTCGAACAAGCACACCGCTCCTTCGGCCCTCGTCCTGGCCTTGGTCTGCCAGCTTGACCCATCATTGATAAAATCTTGAACTTCAGAGATCGTGATGCCATACTTCGGCCAGGGAGAAGGGCGAAATTCGTCACCAGGGCAACTCCCTGTCGTTCTACCCCGACTACACCGCCGCGGTCCAGGCGGCTCGCCGTGAGTTCCTTACGGCGGAGCGGATCCTGCAAAAACATGAGGTCTCCTCCTCTTTGGCATATCCTGCGAAACTGCCTGTCCGACAGGGCTCAAAACACTCATTTTTCATGATCCTAAAGAAGCTCTGGCCTTTGCAAAGAAGATGGACCGGTCACATCGTTCTTCGCCTGCCGATTCCCAGGCCGCCACGGCCGACAACCTCATTGACAATGACTGAAATGTTGCACACTCGTATTTGTCTGCTGATTGTATTCCATGTTGCTAAAGCTCTTATTTTGAGCTAGCCCCTCTTGTTTCTGCAGCCTCCCAGGGCATATCATTACATACCCATGTTCTGGGCTTGATGTATTTTGTCATTTGGTACTTTTGTCTGCTTTGTTCTATGGCTTGGCCATCCTGTCTCCACAGCAGGGGTGTACGCTGAGCGACGCCATGCCTCCACTGGATAATTCCAATTCTGGACATGGACTTTTCCCTTCCCAGGTGCGAGTTCCCGGTTTAGAAATGGGTGGTATCGCAGCCTGATTGGGGGATTGGAGTGGGGGCAGGGGTGGGGGGTTCTTTGGGGTTGTTTGACTGTGAGGGTGGTGCGGGTGGCTGGGTGGGGGTTCTTTGGGGTTTGTTGCCTCCCTCTGAGGCTATGTTACCGTTTTTTGTATTGTTCTGCACAACTGGCTTTTCTATGACATGTCACTCCAACTGTGCAAGTTTGTCCATTGCACCCTGCAGGTTCAACGTCATGTCTCCTCGATGCACCTCTGTTGTTTCAACTTCCACTGTGGGGGACACTGTTTGTATTGCACTGTTTGTATTGGCGCCCCTCTGTGGGGCTTCTGCTGTAATTTGGACCATATTCCCTCATGGTGATTTCACGGTTATTGCACTGATCTTCTTCCCCCAACATTCATGGTACCTCCACACGCATCTGCACAAAATGTTCTCCTCCCTCAACGCTAATATTTTCACTGATTCCCTAGATACGACATTATGACTGACACTGTCCTATGGACCTGGAGCGTCCGTGGTATTTATGACCACCGAAAGGCGCGCCTAGTCCATGCCCACCTTACTCGACATAAGGTGGACATTTGTTTTCTACAGGAGACCCATCTGTTGCCAGCCACCTCCTTCAGACTTCTTGCTCAACACTGGGGTGTAATTCACTCCTCCTTCTATTCTAATAACTCTTGGGGGTATCAATCCTGTTACGCAAAGGGCTCCCTTTGCAGATTTCACAGCTGGTTATCGACGGGGCGTTTTGTACTCCTTCATGGCACCCTACAGGCCCAGCCCTTGAAGCTCGCTGCACTGTACGGCGCCAATAGCGACGACCCTGATGTTTTTGTGCAAGTCTGGCACCACATTTTCGCCCTCGGCCATGCTGCGCTCCTCGGGGAGGACAATTTTAATGTAACACTGTCCTCCACCCTAGACCGGTCTGGCCCCCGCGTCTCCCACCCGCGCACCACGCCACTCCTCAGCTCCATTCTCACTGATAACTTCTTATACGACGCATGGCGCCACATTCGCCCGATACTCGCGAGGGCACCTGAGTTACCGGTTCCCGCAGCTGCTGGTCATGCCTGGACCTTTGGATCACCACCCCGGATGCCCTTGCATGGCTCACCTCCGTTGACTACATGGCGAGCACCCTCTCCGACCATGCTCCTGTTCGCCTATGCCTGCGCCTCCCGCACTCCCCCTGCCGCGCTTTCTCCTGGCGGCTCCCTCCTAACGAACTATGCGACTCGGTCTTCTGTGATGAGATACAAACCACAATCACAAATTACATCGAGCTTAATGAGGGTTCCGTCAGTTCCCCGTCCACGCTATTAAAGTCGTCATCCATGGGGAATGTATTTCCAAACAGTCGGGTGTCCTGCGCTCTTTCTGTGGCACTCTTGACAAATTGGAAATGGAGATTAAAGATCTTGACTCTTCCCACTGCCGGGATCCCAACCCTGATACGCTTGCCCAGATCCGTGGGAAACTCACCGACTTCGCTAATGAAGCCAACAGGGAACTCGCGTTCCTTGGCAGGGAGGCACGGGCGCGCCGCTTTGGCGAGTGACTGCCCTGGGAAAACCCTTGCCAATCTCCTTCGCACGCCTCAGGCTGTATCCTTCATCATTGCCATCCAGGATGGTGGCCATGATCGAACCACCTCCCCTGAAGAAATTAAAGCGCTCTTTACTGCATTCTGCACACAGCTCTAAACGGCCGGATCTGTACCCCCAGGTGAGGTTGTTGATCAATATTTTGAAACCGTCCAGCATCTATGGCCTGCCAATTCCCATCGGGAATTCCTTGACGAGCCCTTCTCCAAAGAGGAAATCCTAGCTGCAATTAATGGCATGCCCGGTGACTAGGCTCCTGGCTCGGACAGCCTACCGGCTTCCTTTTACAAGGCCTTCGCCCCAATATTGGTCCCTAACTTAGCTGCCATGTATAATGAGTCCTTTGAGACAGGTCAGTTTCGCCCATCGCTTTGCAAAGCCTTACTCACTTTACTCCTTAAGCCGGACAAACCACCTGAGCTGCGAGATTCCTATAGTCTCTTGTCGCTCATTAATACGGACAATAACATTTTTGCCAAACTACTCATGCTGCTCACTACCCGCCCGGACCAGTCCGGTTTCATCCCTGGCCGCGCAATTTCCCACAATCTCCCGGCCATCCTTTCCGTTCTTCATCAAATAAACCCAGCGCTTCCGGCAGTGGCCGCCCTGCTCTACCCCACCAAGCCTTCAATACCTTAGAGTGGCCGTTCCTGTTTTATCTTCTCCCCCGCTTAGGCTTTAGCCCGGTCTTCAAACGCAGTGGCGGCTGGTGACATTTGAAAGTGGTAGGGCGTAAAATGTGTGGCAGAGCACACCACTGCGAGCGATCTAAGGGGGGAAACATTTTGCAGTACACGAAAATGCAGGTGTATATTTCCAAGCAGCAAAATGTGCATCTGGACAACAGCCAATCTGGGGCATATCATGATCATTGATGGTATGCTCAATTATGCACAGATGGTGAAGGGTCCTGGGAGCTCTGCAACAGTGCAACTTTTTTGGGAAAAAATATATACAGTTCCCTTCCCTTCCTATTAGTCTGCACTTTACTTACTGGTATATAGTCACTATTTTAACCTCTTCCGTGCTCAGCTCAGCTCATCATGAGTCACGGTGCCGCTGTGCCGGTGCCGCTGACACGCGGGGCTAATTCCCCTGCTGTGCAGAGTGTTCTATTAAAACTGGCATGGTCATGACGAGCTCAGCTCCACCGTGCTGTGTGACGAGATGGGCTCATCACGAGAGCCGTGATGCTGCGCGAGCCCCACCCTCCCCCCATCACAGTGGGGGAATTAGCCCCACGGGGAAGAGGTTAAAATGTTTCATTATGCCTACTGTACGCCATTCCTTTTTTTGGGGGGATAGTACGAAGGGGCTAAAAATAGCCTTCATTTCTTACCTGATCAGAAGATTACAAGAAAACTGTTAATCCAGACACAGACCCCTAAATTACAACTATATTTCAATCAAAAAACTACCCACACTGATGGCAAATCCCATGTAACATTGAGGCAGCAGCTGCTGCTCAAAAAAAACAAACGAGGAGAATAATTGAGCAGGTCCAGGCCCCAAGCGTGGCCGCCGCTGGCCACACCCTCACTTGCACACATTTTTGTTTTGCAGCAGGGGTGCCTCCTGATAAAAAAAACACAACTCTACAGGAGAGAACATGTATGATCCCGCGACCCCTAGGGCCTGAGCCTGACGCAGAGTTATGAGAGCCTAGGCGAGGCAGAGAGTGTAGACAAACGCGTGGAAGGGGGCCCAATGGAGGAACAGTGGCCTCTGCTCCTGGCAGACTGCAGGCTCGCTCGTGCCAGGCCTGCCCGCCCCTCGTTACTTGGAAGTCAGTTTGCAGCTATTTGATACTATCATGATAGCTATCACTGGCTGACTGACTTGAGCTGAGCAGGGCTTGGCTCGGCCTCGGCGGCCAGCGAGTTGCAGCTCTGGCGCTCCTCTCCTTCAGCATTGGAGCTTAGGTTTGCCTGGTAATGGTGAGCCCCACCCACAGTAAAAGGCAGCACATAGTGATGGATGCTACCAGCTAACATGGCTCCATTTAGACTTGCCCTTTAGTTTGCCACGTATATGACCTGAAGCGTAATTACACCATGATCAAAGAACCCCCCATTCCAGATAGAGATAGGCCTCCTGGCCTGCAGCCTGGTCTAATGGAGATTCTTGACTTGCAAGGTGTTAACTTTGCGTTATTGGAGCCATGGCGGCGCGAGACTAGAGACATTTAGAGCAAAAGTAATTAAATAGTAAAACGGAAACTTCTGCAGATGCTAAGTCGCTAACATCATTTATCAAAGACAATGACGTCACATACAGATGTAGCAAGGGAGAATACTTGTCTTCCTCATTTAACCAGGCCAGCAGCAGAGGTGAGTTTTTTGGGTTTGGTAAGGTTCGGGGATTATTGTGTTGTTAACTCACCCTTATCGAAACCAAACTGACTTCACCACTACGTCATTTCAGTCTGAATCTGACTGTGGCTTCTCCGTTATTTCTCCCCCTCCCCCCACTACACTTAACCTGCGTGTGTCATCTCTAACCGTCATTGTGCGCTGCACATAAGGTTGCCCTTGACACCTACTTTCGCTTGGAAATCAAGTGTCTGGCTGCCGTCTTGTTATATACTGGGTGTCACCGACTGAGTGTCGTCCTCGGCTCTGCTGACAGTCGTGGCCTTCATGACGGGCGGGTCAGGGAAGCGGGGGTGGAAATGGGGTCAGCCCAGGGAGCATGGGGGGCGCAGTTTGTTTAATTAAAAGAAATACATCAGATAAAACTACTTACCGTCCGGTGCCGCTGCCACCTCAGCTTCTGGATGGGTAGGACTCCCGTTGTCCTGCCTTTTCCGAATTGAATTCCTGCATCGTCATCATCAGCCAGGAACACAGCCTCCCTCCCTCTCCTCCTCCAATCACAAGGCTGCAATGGCACAGTTGTGATTGGTGAGGCGCAGCGGAGCACGCCCCACCCGGGCCATTTTCTCTATGTAGGCTATCATATCTTGATCGACCGTGTCAACTCCATGGGCATCCAGGATAGAGCGGGAGATCTTCGGCTTTCCTTTCTCTCCGAACGCTCCCAGATGGCCATGTTGGGCAAATATCACTCTACCCAAATGACCTTACCATGTGGTGTCCCGCAAGGCTCATCCCTGAGTCCAATGCTTTTTAACATTTATGTTACGGACTTAGCAAGAATCATCAAGCTATATGGGATGAGCCTAACATCTTATGCTGATGACACCCACTTGGTGCTAGCGATAAAAACAACGGAGAGAGGGTAGCAGCTAATTTCCAACAAGGTATGCTTGCCATAAGCAAATGGATGACAGAGAATTGTCTTAAGCTTAATTCCGAGAAAACAGAGGTTATGATTTTTGGCAAACTCCATCCCATCTGGTCAAGTTCCTGGTGGCCTGCTGACTTAGGCTCTCCTCCCAATCCAGTTGCTAAGGTTAACAATCTTGAAATTATTCTGGACGAAAAGCTCACGTTCGCTGTTCATGGAAATGCCATTGCATCTGCTTTTTTTTATAAAATTAAAATCATCAAAAAGATTTTATCTTACTTACCTCCTTGCTCAGGCAGAACATTGATCACTGCCTTTGTAATGTCCTCATTGGACTATTGCAACGGGCTGTTCATGAACACCCAACAGAAAGTGATTTTTAAGTTGCAATCGGTGAAGAATGCGGCTGCCAGAATGTTGTCAGCAACTCCTAAGTTCATGCCTATCGCCCATGTAATAAAAAGTTACCACTGGCTTACTGTGAAAAACAGAATAAAGTTTCAGGCTTTGTGCATTGCTTATAAAGCAACCCGCAATCAAGGACCTCGCTTTTTTTTAAATGCCCTATCATTTCATGTCCCCAATAGACCATTACGGTCTGCTAATGCCTTCCTGATGTCCGTGCCTAGAACCAGAATGGCTTCCTGGGGTGACAGACGTTTCTTGGTGTCTACCACAAAACTATGGAACTCACTGGACCTGGATGTGCGATCCTCTCAATCCTTGATGATTTTTCGCAGAAAAATCAAAACATGGTTATTTAATCAATAACTCCCAGCTGCTCGCCTTCTAGAGTCTTAGTTTACTGTTACCAGCGGCGAGACGCCCTTGGGCCTTTGTGCGCTCTATAAGTTTCATAAATAAATAAAGAAATAAATAAATAAATTACCATTCATGTTTCTGCCTTCTCGCACTGCAAGAAAGCAGTGGGGCAACACCACCATGACCCAATGGGGGAGCCACTACTGATTATACGTAAAGTATTACTCCTTTATACCCTTCCCACCGCCCATCTCCGGATAAACGGACAGATTTCTGAGCCCATTTCCATCGGGCGTGGGACTCGGCAGGGGTGTCCGCTGTCACCCATGCTGTTTGCCATTGCAATGGAACCCCTTGAGGCCTTACTCCGTCAATATCATACTCAGAGGATCACTGGCTTCGCGGCTCGCGCTCTACTTGTCTCCATGTATGCGGACGATGTTACTCTCTACGTCCGCAACCCTCAGGAAAACCTCAGCCCACTGTTCTGTTCTGTTCTTTTAGCTTTATTCGATTTTGTTTAAAATCATAAAAGCATACATTTAAAAACATTCATTACAAAAATTACATATAAAAACACAAAGTGGAAGAAAGATAAAACAATAGTCCATATGGCGTGAATAAGTTCCTTGGTTTATAGTAGAATTCATGATTTTCCATACCCATGGCCAATGAACATTGTTACAGGGTGGTTGAAGGCAGAAAAGCCATGGCCACACAATGCACGCGTGTTTCTGCCCTTCAGGTGAGCAGACTCTGCCCTTAGTTTTAGTCTAGGGGTATATACCATGCTCTGGTAGAAGTCGCATAGGTCCCAGATGGATATAGAGCCATCACCTTCACGGGGGTACAAAGTTCGCAGGTAGGGAACGACTGAGCTGCTTCTAAATTTTATTAGAACAAGGTCACCGTCAATATCTTTTTGTAGGGGGCCTAGCCAACCCACCCTTCTAACAGACTTGATGGTACCATCAAAACCTGGGGGCAGGGGCCTGTTTATAGTTAGCCAATATGTGACTTTGTTAAGTAAGTCTTGTTCTCGGAGGGCGCTAGAGGGCGCGTTTGCGGAATGGCTGCCTAGACCTGCAGCTCCCGCTCCTTGATTATTGATCCTGCATTAAACTGCCGCCACGGGGGCCGTGTGACCCCCAGAAACCCGGTCCCAGCATCACGGGAGTGCCTCCTACACTCGACTGAAGTTTGGAGCGTCTGGGGGGCTCGGAGCCAGAGATACGGGCTCCCAAAGTTTCCCCGCCATCAGCCCTGGAGCGCACTGAGGAGAGACCCCGGCCACCGCAGCTACGCGACCCCGGAGGCCGCCACGAGGTCGAAGGGCCGCACGGACATCCTGCCTGCTCGCTCCTCCGGGTCGGACCACGGTGCAGGCTGAGAGGGAGAGCGGCGCTTCTCCTCCTGCGCTCGACTTCCTCTTCAGTGCAGCCTTGCCGTTCCGTTTCCAGACCTGCCTTCGGCGAGCTATCTGGTGCCCGGCCGGCGGCCGTGCCTGTCCCCGGAGCTGCAGCGGACCCGGGGCTGAGTGCGCTGCCTGCCGGTCCCGGAGTCAGGGGTGAGTCAGCGAGGCTGCTGGGGCGGAGCGGAGCCCCCGAGCTGCAGATAGCGCTCCTGGCTCATGAACTGCCGTAGAGCCAGCGGCCACTGGTAGCGGGGACAGCAGCAATCCAGAGACCTGACTGCCCTTCCCCCACAGAGATACCTGGTGCATTGTGTTCCACGCAGTGACGGCTGGCAAAGGGGATTTGGCCTGAAGAGTTGGCGCACAGACTAGCGCTTCGGCGCCCACGTAGCCTGGCCGGCACCTAGGGCTACTACTGACTGAGCGGCGGTCATCTGCTACCATAGACCTATTGCTGACCACGTGGCACTGCCTGTGTCGCTGCGCGCACTCTGCGCCGCTGGGGGGCTCCAACCTCTGAGTCACTCCTGCTACACAACCGGCTGCTGACCGCCCGCTTGGCCACTATTGTCCTCGCTAACCTCTCTGGACCCTCACTGGTTTGGAGATATCACCATGGGGCGCCCGGACGCTCGCCAGCCCAAACTAAGCTTTGATGGCACTCGCAAGGGCCACACATCGACGCAGACGCGCCAGGGTTCTGGTGAGCCACCTGCGCAGCCTACCCAGCCTGATGCCCCTGCTGCGGATATCGCCAGCCTTCTACAGGAAATGCAACAGGGCTTCGCTACCGTGGTAGAGAAAGTGGATGGAGTCACGGCCCGACTGGACGCCCTGGTCCACAAAGTGGATTGCCATGAAGAACGCCTTACGACTGCGGAGCAAAGGATCTCCGACAACACCGACGCCGCCGCGACCCATGCAACGCAGTTAGCGAGAATGGATAACCTCCTCCGTGTCATCGCGGCGAAGAATGAGGACTTAGAAGCGCGCAGCCGCCGCAATAACATTCGCATTACCAATGTGCCGGAATCCACTGCCACAGGCAGAATGGAACTCTATGTGGAGAAGTTGCTCAAGGGCTCAATAGGGGAGGACGCCTTCTCCTCGCAATTCATAGTGGAAAGGGCTCACCGATCACTGGCACCTATGCCCCAGCCTGGCCTACCACTGAGACCCATAATCGCTCGACTTCTGAATTACCGGGACCGCGACACGGCTCTTCGAGCGGCCCGGACACAGAGGTCGCTGAGGTACGACGGCATCACCTTTTCCATTTATCCTGATTTTACACCAATGGTTCAGGATGAAAGGCGCAAATTCCTACCAATAAAAAAGAAACTTCGCGAGGCCCAGATAGACTATGCACTTTTATATCCTGCGAAGCTGAGGGTTACTCATCAAGGCAAACAACGCTTCTTCACTAATCCGCAGAAAGCCGAAGACTACTTTAAATCCATCCGAGGGGCGCGCAGAGACGACCGGGCACCTGAGGACGACCTGGAGATCGACGACCTGCCTCCTGACCGCCAGGAAGATTAACTGCCTTAATGACCTTCGATATTTGGCAAGAACGTGATTATCTACTGGTCGGTGCTGACGCACCTTTTGGCGGTTAGGCGGAACCATGTGGATCGGACTTACTGGACATTGCACCCCCTGTGGTAACGTATATCAAGGACCGCTCTCTTGGCCCTAGCCTCCACCGAGGGCGGTACAGTCTGGAGCTATGGGCCAGATAGTGGCAGCGTGTACCTCTAGATGTTCCCTAATTGGGTGTTCCCCACCAGACAATTGAATGTTGGGTTTTTTACCACCCTGAAGTTGGGGGGGAGGGGTGTGAGGGGGGGATGTGCTTGGGGATTCCATGGCTACTGGCATGTTTGGGATGCTGGGGTGGGTGGGGGGGGTTCGGACGTTATGAGGTTACTATTGCATAGCTGGTGTTTGTATGTGCTGATGTGGTGTGAGGCCTGGCGCTACTGTTGCGGCTGTGACTCCATGCTTTGGCCCGCTTGGCCGCCTTCTTCTTTAATGTCTAAGTGCTTATGGCTGTGGTGAACTCGACTGCACGATTAACCTGTCTCTCATGGAATGTCCGGGGGCTGAACGATGCTCGGAAGTGCAGGAATGTGATCGCCTACTTGACTAGACACCGTGTGCAAGTAGCCCTACTACAAGAGACACACTTGCCTGCGCGCAGGGACGCCCCGTTTGGACAGAAATGGGCGTGTACTCGCGCTTTTTCTTCCTATTCGTCTTATGCTAGAGGGGTGGCGATACTTATTGCCCGAGGTGTACCTTTCTTTCACATGGGAGAAATGGCAGACAAGGAGGGGAGATACGTATTGTTGTGGGGGAGAATGGGGCATGATGTTTATTTATTTGTCTCAATGTACGCACCGAATATTGACTCACCTGGTTTCTTTTCCACACTGTGGGGCAAGATTGTGTCCATCGGGGCAAGACACGTCATCTGGGGAGGCGATTTTAATCTGGCCTTGGTACCCTCCCTAGATAGAGCGGATGGTGTTCATTCTTACAAGCCCCGAGCTCGGGAGATTTTGGAGGGGGTAATGGAAGAGGGTGGGCTATTTGACGCCTGGCGACAGCTACATCCCCACGGGCGGGAAGGCACGCACTTTACGCATCACACCGGGACCTGGGCGCGCTTGGATTACTTTTTGGTAGATCGGGAGGTCACTGGGGAGCTGTTAGAGGCCGAACATTTGCCCAGGACCTATTCGGATCACAGCCCTGTTAGACTGCGGTTCCGGACTCCTGGGTGGGATAGTCCACGGCCGCACTGGAGGTTGAACCCCAATACGCTCCTCGATGAGCTCTTTCGCACGGAGTTGGGCGAGGAGATCAGGGACTTCTTTCCTAGAAACAAGGACTCAGTAGAATCAGTGGAACACATATGGGAGGCCTTCAAAGTCACTATTCGGGGATTCTGTATCTCCAAGAGCCATGGGGTCCTGCGGGATATTCTGCGAACCATAACCACACTGGAAAGAGAGTTGCATGCACTAGAGCTCCAAATGGTGACGAGCGATGACCCACTCCTGCAGGCAACCTTTCGGGACACACTAACCAAGTATGAGGAGGAGACTGCAAGAGAGGCGAAATACCGGGGCAAACACTGGGTGGCCCGGAAATACTGCGAGGGGGATAGGCCTGGTAAAGTGCTAGCCTCACTCACGCGCGCGCCACGTGAACACAACACAATATTAGAACTTATCGCTGAGGATGGCACTATCACTAGAGAGTCGGATGGGATACTGACTGCATTCACAACACACTACACGGCACTATATACCTCGAAGGCAGAAGCTGATGCTCCATACGCTGACTATATGAACGAAGTGGCGCTGTGCTGGCTTAGCGACGGTGACAGGGAGTTCCTAGCGGCTCCTTTTGAGCTCGAGGAAGTTCGCGAAGCCATTATGTCCCTACAGAATGGAAAGGCCCCGGGACTCGATGGCATCCCAGCCGAATTTTACAAAGCTTATATTGATATTATGGCACCCGTACTTAACGAAGTCTTCACTGAATCGTTAGCTGATGGTAAACTACCTCGATCCATGCGTGAAGTGGTTATCACCTCCCTTCTGAAGCCTGGCAAGACCCCTACTTCCTGTGACTCTTACCGCCCACTCTCCCTTTTAAATTGCGATGTGAAGATCCTTGCTAAGGTCCTCGCCACGAGACTATCACTACTGATGACTAGAATTGTCCTGCCCGACCAATCTGGCTTCGTAGCAGGCAGATCCACCTCCCATAATCTGCGCACCCTGTTTTCTCTGCTGCGCTCTGTCCACCCCGATGTCCCTGTGGCGGCTGTGTTCCTTGACGCCACCAAGGCGTTCGACTCCGTCGAATGGCCTTACCTCTTCTCGGTTCTGGGCCGCATGGGGTTCCCTAAACTGTTCTTGGCATGGGTACGCCTCTTATACACGGATCCCACGGCGAAAGTACTGATCAATGGGAAGCTATCGCCGCCTATCAGTCTTACCAGAGGCACTCGCCAGGGATGCCCGCTCTCACCCCTGTTGTTTGCAATCGCGGTCGAACCATTAGCGTGCCGCCTCCGCCAATTACACCGGGAGGGAGCGATTCAATGCCTGCAGCGGCAAATAGATGTGTCCCTCTATGCGGATGACATCACACTGTATGTCAAATTCCCGGAACTACACCTCAACCCCCTGCTCCGCGAATTCGTCCTGTTCGGGGGGCTATCAGGCGTTCATATTAATTGGGCCAAGTCACAATTTTTTCCCCTAACTGACGCGGTGGCTGATTTTTCGTTAGATTATCCATTGGTGTGGTGCAAAGACGATCTTCGCTATTTGGGGATCCGCATCGCACGGGACAAAGATGAGACGCTTCGCTCCAACTATGGGGTGGCTATAACCAAATTGACCGCTTCTGTCGACAGGTGGATCACGATGCCACTCTCCATGGCTGGCAGGGCCTCCCTTATTAAAATGGTGATATTACCCCGTTTTTTGTACTTTTTCCTAAACATCCCATATTATCCGGGGGCCTTCTTCTTCAGGACACTTCGCGCCGAATTACGCAGAGTTTTTTGGGGGGGGGCAAATCTCCCCGGCTGAAGTGGACCACGTTGACCCTTCCCTACGACCAGGGTGGCTTCGACATACCAGATTTCGAAACATATTACCTGTGCGCGCAAGCGCATTTTGCCTACCATTGGATGGCTCCCACCCCCTTCACGCCTCACGTAGCAGTGGAGGATTGGATAGCACACCCCCTCCCGTTGAACGGTCTGATGCACTGTCCCGAGACTTCCATCTCTACAGCGAACACCTCGGTCTCCTGCACCCTGGACGCGTGGCGACGAATCGCCCAGCGACTCCTCTGCGCGATGCCCTATTCTCCTAAGCTTCCTCTGACCTACCACCCAAACCTTACATTGCTGTCGGAAGTTGGGTTTCGCCAGCTCTGTAACAAACTGCACATTTCCTCTTGGGGTGACTTGTTCCACAACGGGATGTTCAAAACAGCGGACCTCTTCTTCCAATCGCATGCCCACTCGCCCCTCGAGCTGTTTTACTATATTCGGTTGCGTGCGGGGATGCGAGACATCCTTCCGGAATACCCTACTGAACCTGCGCCCTTGCCACCGCTACACCATCTTCTAGAATCTCCAGATGGGGCCCATCTGGTCTCTGGGCTCTACCGCAAATGTCGAGGAGCTGCCCCCCTATCGGACTCTGCTGCCAGATTGCGCTGGTCAGAGGAACTGGACACAGAGATCTCGGATGATCAGTGGCAATACTGCTGCGCATTGACCTCCCGCATCTCTGCCAGTTGCAGATTGAAAATAATACACTATAAATACTTGCAGAGGGTCTACTACACCCCGGCCCGGAAGCACAGATTCGGGCTGGCCGATAATGACCGCTGTGAACGCTGTCGCGCAGAACACGCTGACTTTCTCCACTTAGCATGGTCCTGCCCTCAAATTGCTGACTACTGGCGACAAGTCATCGAGGCCGTTGTGCAGATGGTGGATGAGGAGATCCCCGCGGATCCCTTGGTGGCCATCCTTGGATACACGACACACATATCCAAGGGAAGCAGAAAATTCGTCGATATAGCATTCCTCCTAGCCAAGCGCCGTGTCGCCTGCCGATGGGGCAGAGGCAGGGCGCCTAAGTTCAAAGATTGGCTAACTGACTTAACATATTGCCAAGATCAGCATAACACTTTTTCGGAATTATTGCCTCTCACGAGCAGACCTAGAAATATCTGGGACCCGCTAGTACACTACCTGCTGCAGCGCTCGGATGATGACACGGCGTCAGACGATGGGCCCACTACCTCCCAATCCCATTAGCATTATTGTCCGCCTTATTACTGCCCGGCGATACATGACACACGTTGTTTTCTTCCATCTATGGGATCCCTGTGCCCCTGCAGTCTCTCCGTGGAAGGCATAGCACTGGTCTCCACGGTACAGCCCCCCTCGCCTCCCCCCTCCTCTGACCGATCTTCCCTTCCGGCGCGCCACCGGACGTCCCCCCCCCCTCCTCTGGAGGGTGCTATCCTACATTCCACTAACAGCTTTGCACTCTCGCCCCATGGACAGCCAAAGCCTTAGGTCACTGACTTCTGGACATTCACCACCATACGCACCAGCGCCTGGCGACACCACCACACCACACCACTATCATACATTGTAATCACACTGTACTGCATCACTTCGCACACGTAACCTTGTTAAAAAGTTGGTTTTTTTTTTTTGTTTTCCTTTTTTTTTTTTTTCTTTTTCTTGTTCTACTAGTTACAAAACATTAGGAGCGAGATTCTCATCCTGCTCACGCAAAACCTGTTTGGCTGCAGTACATCCTTCCTTGGCCTGCCCCGCCGGACAGCGCTGTACGAAGCCTTTTCCTTGTAACGTGCCGCCGGGCCCCCGGGATGCCGGCTCACAGGCTGTGTCATGTTGCTCCCCTATCGCTGCCGGCCTCCGGGTTGTAGGCACACCAAGCTGTGTATCCTTATGTGCTCATATCAATAAAGCAGTTTTAAACGCCAAAAAAAAAAAAAAAAAAAAAAAAGTAAGTCTTGTTCTCGCTCAGATTTACCTTGTTTAATTTCTGGGACTCCCGCAAGAACACATACAAAGGGTGCAGCCTCCGGGGGTAGCTGTATGTGAGTTGTATTCTTGTTAAACTCTACTTTTGTAGCAGTATGTTGTAAAGGGCCCGGTTTGTAATTAGCTTTAGGTGCAATAGGTGGTGGAAGGATCGGGACTAGGGGGCGAGTTTGATTGTTACTTTTAGTACCAAGTGGGTTGGGACCGATTGATGTTAAAGAATTTTCAGTGCGGGTTTGGCCTTTAAACATTTCTCTATTCCCGACAGTCTATCCTCTAAGGTGGTAATTTTGGCAATTAGTGGAGAAATGAGTGAGCCAACCGTTTATTCAATCTGGGCCAGAAAGTTCGAATTGAAGGAGGTTATCCATTGGTCTATTTTTTCTTCCAATTTTTGAAGGGGGTTAGTTACAGGCAGTGGAGAGCTAAAACAGAGTTTTTGTTGTTTAGATTTGTTCTCTGTGGGCTTGACCCCATCCCACTTCCTTTTGCTAGATGAGAACTGCGAAGAAACTGTGTTTGGGGTATTAACGTTTTTAGGTTGGGCCAGGGGGCTGACGATTGGGGTTGACATACTGGTTCGTTTGGCGAGGCAAGGGGAGGAACTTTTGAGTTCATTTCCGGGTTCCACAGTGGCATACCTTGTTTTGCAGAAGGAATAAGGGGCCCGATGTAGGTAAAAGGGATTTTCCGATTTCAAAATACCGAGGCGGGCCGAATCGGTATTCTGAAATCGGAAAACGAGATGTAGGAAAAAAACAGCGAAATAATACCGAATCGGTCGGCATCGGTATTGTGAATCGGTACGTACCGAATCAGCACGGACCGAATCGGTACGTACCGAATCGGCACGGACCGAATCGGAAAGTACCGAATCGGCTACCACCGAATCGGAAATAGCCGAATCGGTAAAATCCGAATCGGCAATTACCGAATCGGAGGTTTGAAAACACACCCATGGCCAAAAAGCCCATAGGAATGCATTGAACAAACCGATTCGGTAAAAGCCGATTCGGTAAAATCCGATTCGGTAAAATCCGATTCCGTAAAATCCGAATCGGTAAAATCCGAATCGGTAAAAGCCGATACAGCCAATGAGGTGGATCCCCCCTCCCCCACCCAAGCAGGGAGTGGCAACCCTGGCAGGTGCAGCTAATTAAGAACTTTCTGGAGAGCCAGCCTGAGCTGAACACTCACAGTGAGCAGCAGTGGGAGCAGGAGGCAGAGAACTGTTGAGAGCAAGATGGCAAACACCAGTGAGAGCCAGAAGGCTGGCCAGAAGAGAAAGCCAAAGTTCAGTAGCATGGAGCTGCAGGTGTTGGTGGAGGAGGTGGTGAGGGTGCACAGGCAGCTATTCGGGAGGCTGTCCCTCACTGTGCCGGACAGCACTAAGAGGAGGCTCTGGAGTGAGATAGCAGAAAAGGTCAATGCTGTAGGTGTCACCCCCAGGTCCCTTGATGACCTTAAAAAACGCTTCTACGATATCCGCAGCCTGACCAAACGAAAGATGGCTGAGATCCAGAGGCAAGCTGGAGTGACAGGTGGAGGCAGGAACCCGGCGCCACCCCTCACTGAGCTGGAGGAACTGGTGTCCAGCACCATTGAGAGGGAGAGCGTGACCGGAATCGGGACCCTGGACAGCTCAGCCAGAGCCACATCTACAGGTAAGAAGCATGCGCATCATGACACACCCTACCAGACACCTCCCCATTAGACACAATGCACAGCCAAACCCCAGCCCAGTACTGTAACCAACATACAAGAGAAAAGCATCATGGTATATGTAGTCAGCACAAGTTAGCAAAATATGGCAGTGCAGAATCACAAGATAGGAAACAGTGGAACACATTCAAAGGAGATGCAAGGACATGTGCAATGCTTTAATTGTACTGACTGTAATACATCGGCACTCAATTTACAAATGCTTCTTTATACCTAGGGGCACCATCAGGCGGAGGACCACAGGCAACAGAGGCAGCAGCACCAACTACCATTGCAGTCGCAGGGCCTAGCACGAGTCGGGCTGCCGAGGAGGAGGAGGACAACACCATTGGGCTGGGTATTGAGGGAGACCTGGCAATTGACTATGACTTACTTCACTCCCCACAAATGCCAGGCACACCCCCCTTGCTGTTCTCCCCAGAGAACTCTCCGACAAGGGCCCACCCTGCACCTTCACCACCTCCTGCCACGATTATGGCTGTGGCTCCAGTAAACCCTATCCTGGGAGCAGGGGGTCAGGCCCCGGCCACCACCACACCCACACCAGTGGCACCCCAGCCCACACAGCAGGGCGGCAGCAGCAGTACCCGGAGGCGTGCCATTCCCAGCACTGCAGCGCCGGCACCGGAGGGCAGTGTCTTCCAGGGCCTTGAAGGGAGTATGGTGAAAATCCAACGGCAGCAGGCGAAGTCCATCATGACCTGCCAGCGCCAGCTCCGCCAGCACAACCTGCAGATGGGCGAGATGGTGAAAGGTTTCAAGGCCTTTGTAGACACTAACAAGGAGGTAGCAGCAGGTCTTGGCAGGCTGACCACTGCCATAACACAGTTATGCGGCAGACTTGAGGAGCATGAGCTCTCGTGCAGGCGGGATGCCCGCGTGCAAAACCGCTCCATTAGCCGCCTTGCTGCTGCAACGGCGCAACTGTGTCAGCGCGGTGCCAATATGGAGGCTAGTTTAACCCAAAACACCGCCGAGATAACCAGGGGAATGGCCCGCATCACTACAGCAATGGAGGCTATGATAATCTCAAACACTGCCGCCAATCCAGCCCTGGACCTGGGGGATGCTGGGGACAGCAGCAGCCGCAGCAGCCCGGCCAGCGCTGCGTCAGAGCCGCGCAGGAGCACCAGGCGCTCCGCAGAAGCCGCAGGACATTCTGAAGGGGGTGAAGGACACCCCAGTGGGGCTGCCAAGCGCTCCAAGAAGTAGGCTTGCCAGGGCGGGTGAGGCAACCCGGACCTTAGACTTTTGTTTTCTTAGCTTTTACATTTTATTTTGTTGCACATCAGTGCAGTAACGGTGTTGCAACAGTATTAAAATTTGCTTTTCACCACAACCATTTACCTGTCTGTGCATCTGTACTCACTCAGAAATAGTTTTCTGTAATCTCCTCACGTCTGTATCTGCCATCACTTGGCGTAGACACCCCAGCTGGCTGTGTTAGTGGCACAGCATCGTCGTCGTCATGGTCCTCGTAGTCAGACAACTCCACCTCAGTGCCCTTCTTCACCGCAAGGTTGTGTAACATTGCACAGACAGCTATGATCTTGCAGCAGGTGATGGGGGTATACTGCCTTGCACCTCCACTCTTGTGCAGGCATCTGAATCTACTTTTCCAGATGCCAAAGGTCCGTTCGACGACATTCCTTGTGCTTTTGTGGGCCCGGTTATACCTCCTTTGGCTGGGTGTGGAGGGGTTGAGGTAGGGGGTGAGTATGAAAGAGCGGAGGGCATATGCACTGTCGCCTGGAAGGAAAAGGGGTAACATTACACACATGCATACATGTATTACACCTAGCTACTTTGTGTTATGGGGGTCTGATGATGTGTCTCACCTAGGAGGTATCCTTCACCAAATTCGCCAGCCATCAGCCGTGCATAGATGCCGCTCTGTTGGAAAATGTAGGAGTCGTGGGTACTCCCTGGGAATTTTGCTACCAGGTCTGTGATGGTGCACTTCGCATTGCAGATCACCTGCACGTTGATGGTGTGCGTAGACTTCCGATTGCGGTATATGTATTCTGTGTCAGCTGGGGGGCAAATCGGAATGTACGTGCCATCTATGCAGCCAATGATTTGGGGAAATTGTGCCACCTGGTAGAAGTCAGCTTTAGTTTGTAGCAGTTCTGCGTGGGTTGCAGGGAAAGAGATGTATTGGTCCATCCTGTGTATCATGGCGTCAAGGAATGTGTGGAAGAACCTTGACAGGCTGCTCTGGGTCACCCCTCCTACCGCTGCAACTCCACTTTGATAGCTGCCAGACGCAAGCAGGTGTAGGCTGCATAGCACCTGGACGTGTGCTGGGATGGCGTGTGCCCTTGGGGTGGGGTGGTCCAACAATGGTTTGAGGTCCCTGATGAGCTCAAGAATGGTGTCAGAGTCCAGCCTGTATCTCTGTAGGATCTCTGCCTCTGTGAGCATGAACAGGGTTATCCTCTCTCTGTAGACCTGTTCATCTCTTTGCCATTCCCTCTGTCCTTCCTGCTGTAGCCGTAGCCGCCTCGCAATGACATAAAAAGCTGCCATCCTGCAAGTTGCAATGCATTTTGGGGCTGTTTTTATGGGTTGGAGTTGGTTACCACCTGATTGTAATCCATGGTAAATACCGAGTGAATACTACCGATTTTGAGCCGAAATCGGTGTTTCTGTGCCTCCCTACATCTCCCCATCTGTCCGAATCGGGGAATTTCCCGATCGGTGATTCTACCGAATCGGTAGGTTCTCCGATTCGGCTTATGTCCGAATCGGTGTCTCTACCGATTCGGTACATGGACCGATTCGGCTTAATTCCGAATCGGTGTCACTACCGAATCAGTACATGGACCGATTCGGATAATTTCCGATTCGGTGTCACTACCGAATCGGTACATGGACCGATTCGGTTATTTTCCGATTCGGTGTCACTACCGATTCGGTACATGGACCGAATCGGTTATTTTCCGATTCGGTGTCACTACCGATTCGGTACATGGACCGAATCGGTATTTTCATCCGATTCGGTGTGTTACCGATTCCTTAAATATCCGATTTTCGGTATGTACGTATCGGATTATTTTCCATTCGGTACTCATTCCGATTCGGTTTTCGCTCCGATTTGGACTTTTTTCTTTGCCCTACATCTCGATGGCAGTATACCGATCGGTAAGGGCCCAAAATCGGTATTTTCGGCCGTTACCGATCGGTAACGGCCTACCTACATCAGGCCCTTACTTCATCCAGCAGCGAGAGGTGTTGCGGTATGCCATTGGTTGGATCGGGCGATTGGTTGATGGATATGCTAGCCTTGGCAGGTTCATTCATATTGGCGGTGGGCGGAGATGGCCTGCATAGAACTTGTGACCCTGAGTGCAAGCCTCTCTGGCTGGAAGATTTATTGGTCACTCTCTTGTTGGTCATCATGGGGTGTGCATGTGTTAGGCTATCACAAGGCTATAACAAGGTCTCAAGAAAATCTGAGGGTGTTAAAGAGTTTTCAACTAAAGTTCAGTTTGTGATCCCTTGCCAAAATGTCAGGAAAGCCATAAAGTTATTACCTTGGCGGTGTGATGGGGTCAGGGGGAGTGGCCCCGTCCCGTCCTCCTCGTGCCTATGAGGGCCACAGAGGGCCTGCCCTTTGCCCGGGCTTAGCCCGGCGCGTCCCGCGCTCGTCTTCGCAGGACGAGGGAGCAGGCGAGTCTTTATGCGCCTCCTGGCGCGTGGGAAATGCGCAATGAGCCCCTGTGGCTCCTGGGGCTTGCAGTCTGGCAAGTGGTCTGTGGCGCTGGACCGGCGGAGCAAAGCCCGGCCGGTCGGTGAGGGCGGGGGGCGGAGCTAAGCCCAGCTGCGATGCAAGGAAACAACCCACGAACACCAATGGACTGCAGCAGGCGAGTCTTTATGCGCCTCCTGGCGCGAGGGAAATGCGCAATGAGCCCCTGTGGCACCTGGGACTTTACAGTCTGGCAAGTGGTCTGTGGCGCTGGACTGGCGGAGCAAAGCCCGGCCGGTCGGTGAGGGCGGGGGGCGGAGCTAAGCCCGGCCGCGATGCAAGGAAACAACCCACGAACACCAATGGACTCTGCAGCAGGCGAGTCTTTATGTGCCTCCTGGCGCGTGGGAAATGCGCAATGAGCCCCTGTGGCTCCTGGGACTTTACAGTCTGGCAAGTGGTCTGTGGCGCTGGACTGGCGGAGCAAAGCCCGGCCGGTCGGTGAGGGCGGGGGGCGGAGCTAAGCCCGGCCGCGATGCAAGGAAACAACCCACGAACACCAATGGACTCTGCAGCAGGCGAGTCTTTATGTGCCTCCTGGCGCGTGGGAAATGCGCAATGAGCCCCTGTGGCTCCTGGGGCTTGCAGTCTGGCAAGTGGTCTGTGGCGCTAGACCGGCGGAGCAAAGCCCGGCCGGTCGGTGAGGGCGGGGGCGGAGCTAAGCCCGGCCGCGATGCAAGGAAACAACCCACGATCACCAATGGACTCTGCAGCAGGCGAGTCTTTATGCCCCTCCCGGCGCGTGGGAAATGCGCAATGAGCCCCTGTGGCTCCTGGGCCTTGCAGTCTGGCAAGTGGTCTGTGGCGCTGGACCTGCGGAGCAAAGCCCGGCCGGTCGGTGAGGGCGGGGGGCGGAGCTAAGCCCGGCCGCGATGCAAGGAAACAACCCACGAACACCAATGGACTTTGCAGCAGGCGAGTCTTTATGCGCCTCCTGGCGCGTGGGAAAATGCGCAATGGGCCCCTGTGGCTCCTGGTGCTTGAAGTCTGGTAAGTGGTCTGTGGTGCTGGACCGGCGGAGCAAAGCCCGGCCGGTCGGTGAGGGCGGGGGGTGGAGCTAAGCCCGGCCGCGATGCAAGGAAACAACCCACGAACAGCAATGGACTCTGCAGCAGGCGAGTCTTTATGCGCTTCCTGGCGCATGGGAAATGCGCAATGAGCCCCTGTGGCTCCTGGGGCTTGCAGTCTGGCAAGTGGTCTGTGGCGCTGGACCGGCGGAGCAAAGCCCGGCCGGTCGGTGAGGGCGGGGGGCGGAGCTAAGCCCGGCCGCGATGCAAGGACACAGCCCACTGGTTTGCGAGGTGATACGCTTTGGCCGTTACTCCGCATCCAGGTAAACTGGAACAAGTCTGTGTTAGTCCCCCTCACCAATGCCACGGTACCCTTTGACCCGGACTATCCCTTTGTGTGGGCGTCTGAGGCCACTAGACACTTAGGTATCTGACTGAGCAGGGACGTTGATTGACTTTGGGGGGCTAGCTTTGGTCGTGCGGTCGACTGGTTTGAGTCCAAGATCCCCCTTTGGTGCCGGTTGCCACTATCTCTCACCGGTCGCATAGCCATTGCCAAAATGGTGGTGCTCCCGAAGTTTTTATATTTTTTTGTCAATATCCCAAGCCCTCTTACCCGCCACTTTTTCCGTAAAGTTCACTCCTTGCTAATCACTCTGATCTGGGCCTGTCGCCAACCTAGGATCGCATGGAATATTCTTACCCTCCCAATGTCGCGCGGTGGGCTTGGCACTCCTGATTTTAAACTCTACGCCTTAAGTGCCCAGGCCAGTGTTCTTCACTTCTGGCTCCAGCCCACTCCGTTCCAGCCTCACATTGCGGTGGAAGATGACTTAGCCGCCCCCTGGCCACTCACAACCGCTGTATTCACGTGCCGAGATCAAGACTGTTGAGACTTTACGCTGGACCTGGGAAGGGCTCCATAAAATTTCAGGTTCTGACACACTTTCCGCGGATACGATGCCAATCGTTCATCACCTGGCCTTCCCTCCTCTCTAGTCTATTGGCATGGTTAAACACGCCACCCGTCTAGGGCTCTCTACAATGTCCGATCTCTACCCTGGGAACACATTCTTCGCACCTATTCCTGATTCCGGCCCATGGATACCCTGCTTTACTATCAGCTCAGGCTGTCTGCAGGAAACTTCACCCCTCGTTTCCCCAGCCTCCCACTACGATGGCCACTCTCGACCTCCTCTACACGTCCCCCTCCCTAAAGAAGCTAGTCACTAAAATCTACGCTCTTACTCTTGCGGCGTCTTCAATCTCCACTGACCGGGCGGACGTGGCATGGAGCGAACACCTAGGCGTTGAAATTCCCTTAGTCGACTGGCGGTATTGTTGTACTCAGATTAAACGTCTATTCCCTGACTATCGTCTGCCCCTTATTCACTTTAAGTATTTACATAGGCTCTATCGGACTCCCGTCCAACTGCACAAGATGGGACTCATTGCCAACGATAAATGTCTGCGCTGCTCCGCCCCTGCTGCTGACTTCTCCCACCTTGCCTGGCTGTACCCCCAGGTCTCCGCATACTGGCGTGAGTTCCGCGCTGCTATTCCAGAGATCACTTCATCGCTGGTCCAACCTGATCCTTTGCTGTGCCTCTTAGGCTTTGTTGAATTTTGCCCAGATGTCTCACGCACATTGATTGCCATGCTGTCGCAGGGATTCTGCTCCTACACAGAACTGTGCATAGAGACTTGGAACCTCAGTGAATTAGGGTGTGCCAAAACTCACCTTAGTATCCAAAATCCCCTACCTGACTAGCAATCAGTGTCCCATTGGTTCTTACACCCACCCAACGATTAGACAACACAGAACATGGACTTAGAACACATCAGGTAACGTGGAACACATGAACACTCTTTCGTTATACTAACATATCAGTCCAGAACGAGGAGTAAATGATGACACGTGCAAGTTTGAAATATTTATTTCTAATGCAGTGTACTCAAGCGCAGTATCTTAGCTAATACAAGTAAACATATTATAAGGAACAAGGTTAGCAGCATAGTTACTATTCCATAAAATACAAAGGGTGAAAGCATGTTAAAATGCTAAAGGGAAGAGGTCTAAATAGAACCTCAGTTTACCCTCCCTAGCTAGTATATTATATTATATCTACAGAAGGTCTCTTTGGGTTTAGAAGGGCGGGCCCATACCTCTAGTCTTAGCAGAAAGGGATCACATCATCTCCTGCACCAACTCTCTGCATGTGAATATTCATCAAGTGTGTGTGCATGCTTTGTACAGTGCATTATTAAACGCGCCAAAAAACCAGAGTTGGCCACAGCTGCATATGTATTATGTCTGGACCGTGCGCTGATCAAACCGAACAACAAGTGCTGTGTTGAAATAACATTGAAGGCCTCGGCACTCACTGATCAGACATAGCTTACAAAGCAAGGCTGATATTATAAGCAAACATATTCTCGTGTGAAGCAAAATATTCTACAAGGCTAAAAGCTGTAATAACAAAATGTGTAGTGTGCAGAGGCTGCAGAAAAGGAAAATGGCGTTTAAACTTCTAATAAGCTCATGCTAACATAACACAGTGTGAAGTCAAAGCCTATCTACATGACACCCTCCTTTTGATCCGAGCACGGATAAGACAAGATAAGGGGCAAATTTAGGAATGCAGAGTTCAAGATTGATAGTCCGAACACAAGTCTCCAATTTGGCACCTCAATAAAAGAGATACAAATAACCATAATTCTGAAAAGAAAGAAAAAATCTAGCCTTTGGACATTGATAAAGTCAATAGGCTGGGACCCCCCAATAAAATGTGTGAAAAAACAAATCCGATTATCCAATGAAAGGTGTCGGTCAAGGAAGCGAGACTGCAAACACATATCATCCTAATAATGAATATGCAAAATATGCAGCAACAGCCTCCAACAGTAAGTCACTGTTCTCATCAGAAAATAATTCGGCCATCCAATTTAACAAAGGGAAAGAACATACATGTTCTACAATTACCGGAGCCTCTAGCACCATCAGAGGACAACTCGGTGGGTTTTCGAGGAAGCTGCGAGCCAAGAAATCTTGCGCCGTTGCGAACACATTCCAACGACCCAGTATTCCATGCATCACTGCAAAGGCCATAATCCCTCCATCAGAACAAAGCAATTCATGAGCAACTAAGGGGCTCATAAGTTAATTATAATCCGCATCGGGAGACTCCGTATTGCAGAGACACATATCCAGGGCCCATTCGAAGTCGCAACTCAGGCAATGAAAGACAGGCTGGATGCATGTAAAGTAGGAAAATCGAAACGATAATCCTACTCAATGTAGCAAGAGGCTGCACTCCATAGTACTCAAGCATCCGGGCACGAAGCAGCCCCAGCCGAGACAGCTCGTCTTGTAACACAGGATGTGCATCCATTTTGAAACAAGCAAAACAGCAATAGCACACCAGCAGCAAGAGCCAGTAGTAAGGGAAATCCACTGAACAGGCTGGAAAAAATAGAACGTAAGAAAGCTGGAAAGACCCCGAAAATCGTTTGAAAGGAAGTCACCAGGCCACTGCTTACAACTTTAAAAAAGTGAGCAAGCCCCGATGTGGAGGATGCATTGAAGATAGTGTGAATTAACTCACCGAAATGCAAGGGCAAATCAGTATTTAATAAGGCATGCAATTCTGTGCGAGTGTTAGCCACGTGAAGGACGAATGTTTCACGAGCAGATGTGAGGGCAACTTCTTTTTGGGACAATAGAGCTCTTATGCGACTCATCTTAATGAACTCTGCTTTCAAGGTCGGAATCTTAGCCCAGATAGAAACATCAAGTTTCCCATGCGGGGGTGGATACATTACATTCTTACAGCAAACCACACGCTTACTGACGGTAACGACATAAGCAATCCCTTTTATTAACCCACAGCAATCTTTATTGTTTAAAAGTAAATAACTCCCATTTGCCAGTAATGTGAATGTGGGAACAATTGCAGGCACGGGGGTACCTTTCAAAATACAGGCTAAATTTGGCTCGTTCTGATTACAGGAGCCGTGTAATTGGATATGTCTACACATTAATGAGTGATCCGGTGTTTCAGTGCATTCCTCACCATTCAAGTAAACTTCTTTTCCCTCCCTAAGGCATCGATATGTAAAAGGAAGCGACCAAGCTTCATGGAGATAAGCACTACCAAGAGGCTTGTATCGACCAATGGCAAAGTACTTCATACAACCCTTGAACTCGAACAGTGGGAAAGGGGGAGTTATTAACCCGTGGATAAGCCACGTTGCAGCATTGGCCTCTGCCACAGAAAACGTTAAAGGCTCCAACCTCTCAATGTGTAACAAAGAAAAAGAAGCATCTTTCATTGACACGAAACGCTGCTTGTCAGTCAAATTAAATGGGGCAAACAATGATGACGTATTCATGTAATGCCATGGTACTTTTCCGGCCTTAAGGGTCAGTAGGGTCCATGCAAACTGCATAATAGAATGCAATTGATTTTGACCATGGTACAAAACTTAATCTTGCACAATATCTACAACAGATAACACAATATTATCTAACGTGTAAATGCGGGAAGAGAGCGTGTTTATGCTATTATCCACAACTGCTAGCACTTTTTCAAAATTAGCTTGATCTATAGCTCTAAGGCAGGTAGCCGCCTCAATCTGGGATGTTTTCCAGAATTCGTTATAAACAGCATATATCCATCTTTTAGATCTACCGTTAGCCAGGCCTTTTATAAAATCATTCAGATCAACATCGTCAGTCAGTTTAGATAAATGCAGTTTAACTGACGCCAAGGTAGAATGCCGGAGCCAATTCTGACATAATTTGCCTACAGAATAGGTAGTCACAGAATGGCCACTCTCAAAACGGGGATCTACCCTGACCTGTGTAAAACCATGAGCTAAACCCAGAAAACGATGCTGGCAAGAGTCAGCACTTCTGTGCCAGAGCAACCAGCCTTTGGGATCCAAACTGGATACGTTAAAGGAGGAATTCAATAACAGAGTTTGTAACTCTCTCATGGAAAAGTTAGTAGTATTACTCCAACCGGAATATTCCTCTAAGTGAGGAAAAGATGGAGCATTTAATCTTTTAGCAGTAGCCAATCCAATGCATGTTGTCTGTGAAATTGTAGAATTCAAAAACAACATATGGTTCGGGATGAGGCATGCTAGGTGCAAAGCCTCAGTGCCTTGCACTTGCCAGCTTTTAGAACCCCAAACTGGTTTAAGGTCAATAGTATCCTTCCACAACTCTTAGCCCCCAACAGCTAACTGGTCTAGAAAGGACTTCCGAGTACAATAATTTAGTATGGGTTAGTCTAACTTTGGATGTGAACTTTTCAGTCATTTTAAAATAAAATGCATTGGGATTAGACTGATTAAAATCTGTAAAGTAAGTGAACCTTTTCAAAAAGGAAGCAGAACAGCCTTGTATAGGAACTGGACAGTGTTCCCACTGGGTATAATTTACAGTGAGCCTCCTGGTATTAGTTTTATGTAGGTAGTGATTGCCAAAATGTTGGTAACAATACAAATCACCGTAATTAGCAGACTCCAAGTACAAATCTTCAGCATCAAAGGCAGCATAATATTTCAAATCAGAAAACAATAATTCTACGGCCTGAACATCCCAATCATCAGAACATATATTTTGTTTAACTACATCCCCCATAGACACTCTAAGTACATTAGGGACATTTATTACCTCAGTGGGCCCATGGATTTGAAATCGAACAGCATCCCATACAATCCCATCTAAGACAGGCCGAGCAGTGATATTAACAAAAGCCAAGTCTCTCTTCAATCTATGTGATGAGGAATGGGGAGCTAGTGTTCCATTGATATGTCAAATGCATGTTCTCTCCTCGACATAGTGTCCATTGACGAGACGGAAAAAATAAAACACAAAAAACCAATTGACATAAAAAGGTCAATCGAAAAAAGCACCATCCAAATATAGGTCCAAGAGGGAATCAAAAAATGTTTTATAAACAGTCTTGCTAGAACAGAAATCTTTGAAGGCTTTTTTGATGTGTGGGAATCAGTGTCAAATGAAAATCTGGATTCTGTAGCCAAGCGAGTTTGCAAATCAGGCATTGATAAGTCAGTTTGGTAAGTGTAGTCAGTTTAATCAAGTTGAGTACCAGGTAGTGTATTCAATAAAGGACTGGAAACAGCAGGCATCTTGAGAGCAACATCAGGCACAGGATTGGAAACCGGGGCCAAAACAGAATTTCTCAAAATCGAAGGACATGAGACCGCCGGTGTCATACTAAGAAGAATCGGCCACTCTGTGTATCTTGACATTGTCAATGGAGATATACCTGTTCTCCTTACGACCAGGAAGTGGTGGTAAAATGACTGTTCTTGTGCCCTTCACACCAAGCACTGGAACCAGAGCTCGATATGAGGGACCAAATTCTTTCTTGTTCTCGATCTTCTAATGAACCAGTTATCCAACTTGGGGTAGCCAGCCAACTACCAGGATCTGTAAAGCATCATCCTAAGGTGGAGGGCAAATGTTCCTTTGCAAGACTGTCCCTTGTCTTTTGTAGATCCTGTAAAATATTGCAATGTTTAACTACGTCAAAGGAGGCAGCAATAGCCGCCGAGTCTAGACCATCAAGGTCCTGGACAAACATCTTGATACCAAAGAGCCTCTCGTATAGGGTCCGCCCACCCACAGACCTTCTAGGGAGATTATTAAGAGCACGCTGCACGCTATTGAGGTGGGCCGGACAGTTCTTGCCAGTGCCTATAACTCGAGCTGTCAAAGACTGCTTTAAATCTCGGTTCATCCGTTCCACAACACTATTACCCTCAGGTCTGTATGGAGACGCAAACTTGACTTGGAGCCCCAACGAAGTCATGGCATCCTTATACGCCTTAGAGGCGAAAGCCGGACCCTGATCCGAATGGAAGGTACCACAGGCAAAAATCCCTACAAAGACACGTAAGTCTCTTATGACAGTCCGTGAATCAGCGCTGCGGTGTGGCCACACCCACACAAATCATGTGCATGAATCAACTGCTACTAAGATGTACTTATATGCAGTATCAGAAGAAAAAGGACCGCAGTGATCTAAATAAACTCCCCCGAACGGTTTATTAGATATACGCAACTGTGTCTGGGGAGGAAGCGCAGCATTCGAAGGCTTAATCTGCTGACAAATGTCACATTGAGGACATAATCATGCGTCTGTTTTGACAGTCCCCGCCACCAGAAACGTTGTTGTAACTGAGCTATAGTAGCCGAAACGCCCGCATGCGCAGACGCAACACCTTCATGGGCTGCGGTAATCAGTGTGGCCCTGCGGGCCGCATTGGGAATTAACCTCTAACCAACGTCAGGTATTTTCACATAAGGAACTTTATCAGGACTTAAGTGGTATGAATACTTCGAAGGGAATCCTTTAGGATATTTACTTCCCTTCTCAGTTGCAGCAACAGCTGCCAAGATATCATCATCGATCTTACTTTTGGAACGTGTAACTGCTGCAACCAAATATGTCGATACTGCTGATTTTGCAGCCTCATCAGCCAACGAATTGCCAACAGCGTGGACTCCTACGCGCTGATGGCCGAGAGTGTGAATCACAAACACGAGTGGCAACTGCTCTTTAAGCTCAGCCACTAGGACCCAGATCATTTTATGTTTTATTGTGCTACCCTTGGAATCACGAAAATCATTTGAAATCCAAAAGAACAGGTTCTCATTGTAAGACTGGACACAGTAGTAAGAATCACTCACAATAAGAGTTGACACACTAGGATCAGTGTACTCCAATGCAAGCATTAGAGCACGAAGCTCTGCCAATTGTGCGGTGCAGTCCCCAAGTGTGCACAACTCTGGACTTGAACTCATCATTCACCATGGCACCTACCGCAATGGCGCAAGCGGAAACGTATGCGTGTTGAGACCCATGCGCAACTTGCGCTGAACCATCAGTGTATATGATGCAATGGAAATCCTCCAAAGGCCGCAAAGCCACAGGCGCAGGATGAACAAATTCATACTGCAAAAACTCCTGTGACTGTAAGGAGGCATCAAAAACAAACGTGACATCCGGAGATGTCAATGATGCTGCCCATTGTATCCACCGTGGATGCAAAGCTTTAGAATTCAGTACACTGGCCTTCGTCACTGCCTCTAGTGCAGGATACGGGGTAACAACCAACATGCGTTTTCCCTGCAACAGTGCACGTTCCTTAAGAATCGCATCGCATTTCAGCCGCAGTGTACGAGTTTGACTTGTAAGCAATAGGGACTGTGTCTCCTTCAGTAAAAGTAAGGTACGTGAAACCCACCGCCCCAGGGATGATTCTTATCACTAGGTTGGTGTGGTTATCACGAGTCAGTAAGAATTTAGATTCTAGAAGATCAGCCTGCAAAGACTGCAAAATAGCTAAATGTTCTGGCAGCCAGCAAGATTTGGTAAAAGTAGGTTGTATCAATGCAAACAAAGGCTTGATACGCTGGGCATATTCGTGAATATAAGTACGCCCGAAATGTAAAAATCCCAGCAAGGACTGTTACAAATAATGCGATCAACGCGACACAGATGCGCCCAAAGCTCGTCGTCTGTGAGATATATGTCATCCACATATGAACACGCATCTGTGTCTATCCTAAGAGAGAGACAATACGGGCAGGAAACACGCCTGGACTATTTTTATAGCCCTTAGGAAAACGTTTATACTGGGGATGTTTGCCGCCACAGGTAAAACTGGTCTACTGGGAACTCAGTCCGTCCAAATTGTGGGCAAAAAAAACGTTGGAAATGTCAAGTGTGGTTTTAAATCGCTTTCGCACAAGACCATCCACAAGAGCAGAGCCGTGGGTATTCTGTACTGCACAGGTACGTCAATGCGAGTTTAAATGCCGGTAATCCAATTCCAAACGGTACGAGCCGTCAGGCTTGGTCACAGTAAAAAGAGGGTTATTCATCGGTGACACACAAGTTTCAATTACACCTTGATATTCCAATTGTTCTAGGATTTCCGCGACGGAAGCCTTAGCTTCACGTCAGATGGGATATTGAGGTTGAGGCTGTGGCATAGACCGCAAAGGAATCTCGTGGTGTGGGGAAAATGTATTCCACCCACAATGTGTAAGGTACAAAGTTAGCGCAAGAGCCTTAGCCCACTCTTCTGCAAAATTCAGCGCATGCTCTTTCGAGACTGTGTGCGTGAAACTAGGGAGGATCACTTCCTTTCCTCTCGGAGCTGCGAGCACAAAAGGAGGGGGCCAGTCAGCCTCCACTAACGAAATGTCATAGGTAGTTGTAAGATTTTCCCAAAATACCCCTTTGATGGTACGCTGTATGTCACCTTCAATTAAAAGGACTATGTTATAAAGTCTATCAAGGGGAGCTACTCTAGTATCAGCCATCTCCACAACAACATATTGGTCAGTCGCTGTCACCTTCAGTAGCGGACACAGGGCCTCTCGCACTATGGTAATCTCCGCCGCGCTGTCCAGCAAGGCCAGAGCCCATGTCTGATTCCGAAGCTGCGTTCTCACTATCTGTGGCATATCTCGCTGTTAAAGGGGCAATTTTCATTTTCTGAAACTGGGGTCTTTTCGGTGTCGAATCGTCCTGCTTGCCTTTACTGTCTTTCGGGCGGGGCTGGTCGCGTCCCTGCTGGCCACCCCGATCTCTGCCGCCTCCTCCACCACCGGTCGATGAGGCCGATGACTCCTGAAAAAAACGAGGAGAGCGTTGTTCAGAAACCTGAAAACGATCAGGTGATTTTATCATTGCGCGATCACGCAAGTCATAAATACGTTCTGTAGGCGCAGGCACTGGAGATGCAGGACGAGACTCCTGTTTCTCCTGTTGTTGTTTACCCTATTTTTGTTATTTCTGCCAATTTTGCTTTTTAGCCTTGGGCTGTTCGTCAGTCTCTGACTTCTACACTTGGGGTTGCTTTTTCTCTTTAGTAGAAAATGGCTTGACACCCAAACTATTGCGGCCCACGGTCTTATAAGCCGCCACAATAATTCTCAGTAACTGTCGGGGTTTATCGGCATCGGGTACAGCATGCAAAGCATTAGACACCTGAAAGCTCACTGCATCTCACTGACATTTGCAAGTACGAGATCGGAAACTACGTCAAAACTGCTGCATAGGCGCATACCCAATTCAACCGCTGCCTCAGGTCCGTGCTCATCTTGAACACGCATAATGACCGTTGGAAGGACAGTCATTGACGGTGTGCCGAAGCACCTCGTATACACTGCCGCAAAGATCTTACCCCATGACTCACAGTCACCAGCTTCTGGGATCAAGTCTTTAGGCATGCTAATTGCCAGGATCCTGTGTTTTTCACCAGGAGTCGTGTTAGGAAATACCGCTTCCAGCTGGTCAAACTTCTCGGCAAGCCAGAAAGGAAAATCATCCTTATTCTGGGGGCGCTTGCCCATCACTGCGTTTACCATCACAGGACTAAGCTTCATTCCGCCCTGTCCGGCTGGAAGCGCCACAACACCTGGGGCCCCGCCCGGGAGATTGCGGGTAATGTACTGTACTAACTACCTAATCGCGCTAATCGCGACTACATGTAGCCATCTCAAATCCGCAAGGGGACAAGCTCCTTGTTGAGGATGCGGTGTAAATCCGGCCAAAACAGGCCAAGTTGCACCTGGAATGGACAAAGGACCTAATCTCAGAGTTAACAAAGAGTGGGGTAGGGCGCCATTAAACCAAACTCGGTGCTACCAAGCATTAATCGGAATTTCCTGCGTCCTATAAAGAACATATTCTTGCGGCACGGCACAGCAGTGTGAGTGTACGTGTCGAACACAGTAGTATTTACGTTCACAGCCAGGAAGTTCACCCACGAGTAAAGAATTTCGTAAGGGTAAGCCACCTCCGCGCTCACAACCATGATCACAGCCATGCCATCCACGGGGACATTATATGCCTGCAAGTGATTGCGTACCGCAATGCGACTATGCTGAGGGATGTCCAACGCGGCCATAGTGACACAAAAAGGAAGAGGTACAATAAAAACTATGTAGCACAACTGGGTAGTAATTCAAGGAAACCGTTTGAATAGACTCAAGCTTGAAAAGACCTATATAATTATAGGTAGGTTTGTCCGACACCACTGTCTTTCGGAAACAATAGTGAAGGTGATAAGGACTGATAGAAGCACTACTCAAGTGTCATGTAATAAGACCACCAGCGATTGGGCGCCATGTCGCAGGGATTCTGCTCCTACACAGAACTGTGCATAGAGACTTGGAACCTCAGTGAATTAGGGTGTGCCAAAACTCACCTTAGTATCCAAAATCCCCTACCAGACTAGCAATCAGTGTCTCATTGGTTCTTACACACCCCCATGATTAGACAACCCAGAACGTGGACTTAGAACTCCTCAGGTAACGTGGAACACATGAACACTCTTTTGTTATACTAACATATCAGTCCAGAACGAGGAGTAAATGATGACACGTGCAAGTTTGAAATATTTATTTCTAATGCAGTGTTCTCAAGCACAGTATCTTAGCTAATACAAGCAAACATATTATAAGGAACAAGGTTAGCAGCATAGTTACTATTCCATAAAATACAAAGGGTGAAAGCATGTTAAAATGCTAAAGGGAAAAGGTCTAAATAGAACCTCAGTTTACCCTCCCTTGCTAGTAAATTATATTATATCTATAGAAGGTCTCTTTGGGTTTAGAAGGGCGGGCCCATACCTCTGGTCTTAGCAGAAAGGGATCACATCATCTCCTGCACCAACTCTCTGCATGCGAATATTCATCAAGAGTGTGTGCATGCTCTGTACAATGCATTATTAAATGCGCCAAAAAAACAGAGTTGGCCACAGCTGCATATGTATTATGTCTAGATCGTGCGCTGATCAAACCGAACAACAAGCGCTGTGTTGAAATAACCTTGAAGGCCTCGGCACTCACTGTTCAGACATAGCTTACCAAGCAAGGCTGATATTATAAGCAAACATATTATTCTCATGTGAAGCAAAACATTCTACTAGGCTAAAAGCTTTAATAACAAAATGTGTCGTGTGCAGAGGCTGCAGAAAAGGAAAATGGCGTTTAAACTTCTAATGGCTGGAGGATGCATCACGTTGCCAGACACTCCTGTCTGAATTCTGGGACCTTATGCCAGCCAGATCCCGCCCACTCGATATATGGGGTACGCTCGTGTCCTACCGTCTGAGCCACGATTCCCAGCGCCCTGCGACCTCTACAGCGCTCCCTGCCGGTGCTCTGCCCGCGGCGGCTGCCGGTGAAGGTCAATGAGCTGCTTCCTTCCCGCTTTTACCCCCCACTGCTCCTCCAGTCTCCCCCTCTCCACACATTGTGCCTATTTTGTGCGATTCCTTCCACTGTTTCAGTGCTCTCATTATGTTTTTGCCTCTGTTTCGATTTTAAGTGTTACGTGTATGAGGTAACCTTCGCTATATTCTATTGCATAAATGTGCATGCTGATTTGACATGGTTGATTCAGAAAGGGGGGTGGTGATGAACAGAGTGTCTGAATTAAGCAGACCACTCTTCTCCAGTCCAAAGATCAGGGCTTGATCCATCACTGTTTTTTAGCTCACTGCACCATCCCAGCTCAGAACTTGGCTATATGCAAATTAGTCTGACCCTGGCCCAGTGCATCATGGGAACAGGGCAGACCAAACTACCAAGCCAATTCTTATACTGGGAAGGAAACAAGCTACCGGGGACCGGTTTCTGGCATTTCAGCCGTCTTCGGCCCGGCTTGCTTGAATCCTGATGGTGCAATGAGCTAGGGACTCACATCTGAGTATACCCTTCCACGCTTATGGTGGACAAAAATGATTCAGAAAGGGGGGTGGTGATGAACAGAGTGTCTGAATTAAGCAGACCACTCTTACCCAGTCCAAAGATCAGGGCTTGATCCATCACTGTTTTTTAGCTCACTGCACCATCCCAGCTCAGAACTTGGCTATATGCAAATTAGTCTGACCCTGGCCCAGTGCATCATGGGAACAGGGCAGACCAAACTACCAAGCCAATTCTTGTACTGGGAAGGAAACAAGCTACCGGGGACAGGTTTCTGGCATTTCAGCCGTCTTCGGCCCGGCTTGCTTGAATCCTGATGGTGAAATGAGCTAGGGACTCACATCTGAGTATACCCTTCCACGCTTATGGTGGACAAAAATGATTCAGAAAGGGGGGTGGTGATGAACAGAGTGTCTGAATTAAGCAGACCACTCTTACCCAGTCCAAAGATCAGGGCTTGATCCATCACTGTTTTTTAGCTCACTGCACCATCCCAGCTCAGAACTTGGCTATATGCAAATTTGTCTGACCCTGGCCCAGTGCATCATGGCAACAGGGCAGACCAAACTACCAAGCCAATTCTTATACTGGGAAGGAAACAAGCTACCGGGGACCGGTTTCTGGCATTTCAGCCGTCTTCGGCCCGGCTTGCTTGAATCCTGATGGTGCAATGAGCTAGGGACTCACATCTGAGTATACCCTTCCACGCTTATGGTGGACAAAAATGATTCAGAAAAGGGGGTGGTGATGAACAGAGTGTCTGAATTAAGCAGACCACTCTTACCCATTCCAAAGATCAGGGCTTGATCCATCACTGTTTTTTAGCTCACTGCACCATCCCAGCTCAGAACTTGGCTATATGCAAATTAGACTGACCCTGGCCCAGTGCATCATGGGAGCAGGGCAGACCAAACTACCAAGCCAATTCTTATACTGGGAAGGAAACAAGCTACCGGGGACCGGTTTCTGGCATTTCAGCCGTCTTCAGCCCGGCTTGCTTGAATCCTGATGGTGCAATGAGGTAGGGACTCACATCTGAGTATACCCTTCCACGCTTATGGTGGACAAAAATGATTCAGAAAGGGGGGTGGTGATGAACAGAGTGTCTGAATTAAGCAGACCACTCTTACCCAGTCCAAAGATCAGGGCTTGATCCATCACTGTTTTTTAGCTCACTGCACCATCCCAGCTCAGAACTTGGCTATATTGAAATTAGTCTGACCCTGGCCCAGTGCATCATGGGAACAGGGCAGACCAAACTACCAAGCCAATTCTTATACTGGGAAGGAAACAAGCTACCGGGGACCGGTTTCTGGCATTTCAGCCGTCTTCGGCCCGGCTTGCTTGAATCCTGATGGTGCAATGAGCTAGGGACTCACATCTGAGTATAGCCAGGTTCTGAGCTGGGATGGTGCAGTGAGATAAATAACGGTGATGGATCACGCCCTGATCTTTGGACTGGGTAAGAGTGGTCTGCTTAATTCAGACACTCTGTTCATCACCACCCCCTTTTCTGAATCGTTTTTGGCCACTATAGGTGTGGCAGGGTATACTCAGACATGAGTCCCTTTCTCACTGCACCATCAGGATTCAAGCAAGCCGGGCCGAAGACGGCTGAAATGCCAGAAACCGGTCCCCGGTAGCTTGTCTCCTTTCTGGTGAAGAATTGGCTTGGTAGTTTAGTCTGCCCTGTTCCCATGATGCACTGGGCCAGGGACAGACTGATTTGCATATAGCCAGGTTCTGAGCTGGGATGGTGCAGTGAGATAAATAACGGTGATGGATCAAGCCCTGATCTTTGGACTGGGTAAGAGTGGTCTGCTTAATTCAGACACTCTGTTCATCACCACCCCCTTTTCTGAATCGTTTTTGGCCACTATAGGTGTGGCAGGGTAGACTCAGACATGAGTCCCTTTCTCACTGCACCATCAGGATTCAAGCAAGCCGGGCCGAAGACGGCTGAAATGCCAGAAACCGGTCCCCGGTAGTTTGTCTCCTTTCTGATGAAGAATTGGCTTGGTAGTTTAGTCTGCCCTGTTCCCATGATGCACTGGGCCAGGGACAGACTGATTTGCATATAGCCAGGTTCTGAGCTGGGATGGTGCAGTGAGATAAATAACGGTGATGGATCAAGCCCTGATCTTTGGACTGGGTAAGAGTGGTCTGCTTAATTCAGACACTCTGTTCATCACACCCCCTTTTCTGAATCGTTTTTGGCCACTATAGGTGTGGCAGGGTATACTCAGATATGAGTCCCTTTCTCACTGCACCATCAGGATTCAAGCAAGCCGGGCCGAAGATGGCTGAAATGCCAGAAACCGGTCCCCGGTAGCTTGTCTCCTTTCTGGTGAAGAATTGGCTTGGTAGTTTAGTCTGCCCTGTTCCCATGATGCACTGGGCCAGGGACAGACTGATTTGCATATAGCCAGGTTCTGAGCTGGGATGGTGCAGTGAGATAAATAATTGTGATGGATCAAGCCCTGATCTTTGGACTGGGTAAGAGTGGTCTGCTTAATTCAGACACTCTGTTCATCGCCACCCCCTTTTCTGAATCGTTTTTGGCCACTATAGGTGTGGCAGGGTAAACTCAGACATGAGTCCCTTTCTCACTGCACCATCAGGATTCAAGCAAGCCGGGCCGAAGACGGCTGAAATGCCAGAAACCGGTCCCCGGTAGCTTGTCTCCTTTCTGGTGAAGAATTGGGCTTTAGTCTGCCCTGTTCCCATGATGCACTGGGCCAGGGACAGACTGATTTGCATGTAGCCAGGTTCTGAGCTGGGATGGTGCAGTGAGATAAATAACGGTGATGGATCAAGCCCTGATCTTTGGACTGGGTAAGAGTGGTCTGCTTAATTCAGACACTCTGTTCATAACCACCCCCTTTTCTGAATCGTTTTTGGCCACTATAGGTGTGGCAGGGTATACTCAGACATGAGTCCCTTTCTCACTGCACCATGAGGATTCAAGCAAGCCGGGCCGAAGATGGCTGAAATGCCAGAAACCGGTCCCCGGTAGTGTGAGAAGTTGGCCTGATATGTAGTGTTTCCAATTCTGGAACCACTTGGTATCAGTCCAAACAAACCCCAAAGATGTCTGGTTGTAAGTCAACCTTGTTAGACAAGCTATCCTAGTGGTAGCATGGACTAAGCAGCCTTAAAGGCTTAACTTAAGAGGTCGTGTTAAGCGAGCTGTTTTACCACATACAATCCTGTAATCAAATGAAAGGACACCACACAAGTATATATTATAAAAATATATCTGTTTATTTCTAAAATAATCCCCAGTACTCTTTATGAGGAAAGGGGCACAAGCGTTAAATCAAAAGCACAGTATAACATACAAAGTTGCACAATTATGGATGAGGGCGGGTGGCCACTCAAACCATATACTAAAAAAATGGTATAAGAGATACCAATCGAACAGTGGTTAGGCCTAGGGCCTAGAGAATCACTGGGAGCAGTCAGGACTAGCAATGCTGAAGTCGGGAGTAGCCCACGGAATTCGGGTGCAGCACGGAAAGTGCGGCTTGCACCAATGCAATGTCAATGGTGCGTAAAAGTTACACAAAGTTAGTTTAAAGGCACTTCCGCTGAACCTAGAGGAACAAAACTTAAGACACAGACCCTAGAGGTGTGAACCAGTGTGGGAACACTGGCGTTGCAATGTTACCTCACCCACAGGAAGCGGGTGCACAGGGTCGAAGTGGCGTCGGGTTTTGACACGCAGATTCTTGGCGCTTGGAGCTGAAGATCCTGCAGGCGATGGGAAGCAGAAGTGTCCGGTGGATCCAAGGGTGGATCTGAAGTGGTGAAGACCTGAAAGCAGAGGGGACAATGTTCAAGGTCACTGACCAGTGACCACCGTGGAACCAGATTGGAACCAGGCAAAGTCGGGTGCAAACAGGTGATGAGGTGTTGCTTCTCTCTGCAGCCACGTGGACACGAAGAGGTCAAGGATGTCCAGGAGTCGATCACGAGCTGTCCCTCGAAAGCTCTAGCTGATGGCGGTGTCGGCAACTCGATTGAAGCAAACAAGCCTTGGCTAATGCAAGCCACGGGGAAGGTGAAAAAGGCTTATTACTCGGACCAGCAAGGTCAGAGCGGGTACTCCTTCCTACAGGAGCGAGGGCAGGTCTGGAGCAACCAGACCCACAGTGTAAATTGTAGGTTTCATCGCCAAGATGGCCGCTGACCACGTGACAAGCGGCCGGAATGGCGAGTCGAGTGGCACAAAACAAAAGGGCCCCACGCAGATCGTGGAGATGCTGGAGGGCTAATCTTTGGTGCAAATGCTGCTCGGTTGTGGGGCTTCTCAAACCCCAAAGCACAGAGTCGAGGGTGCCTTGGGTGCTGCGCAGTCAGCGTCTCGGGGGTCTTTCAAGATGGCCACTCCCACGTCTCTCGGTGCCTCCACGGGTCCCTTCTTTGCAGGGACTGTGGATCGGGCTGGGAGATGTCTGGCAAGCTGGGTCTTGTCAGGCTCTGCACTCGGGCTCCGGCGGGAGGCGGCGGCAAAGCAGACGTCGAGGTGCTGGGTGGTGCCTGTGTTCACAGGGTGGCCCCTCCTAGGCCACAAGGGAGATGCTCTTCAGTCTTCTGTTCATCAGAATGTCGAAGTCCAGTCGTCTTCTTAGTTTAAAGGTGATTTCAGGATGATCTGAGTTGCATTGGCACTGCTCCCACTCTTATTCCAATCTGAGGGGTGGATCTCCTGCTAGGTCCCTCCCCTATGCGTGGGACCAGGAAGGGGGGTGGTTACACCCCCTTTCCTTTGTCCAGGTCTCACTGGAGCTGGGGCTGGGCTGCCCCAGAACCGGTTTGACCGGATTATGCAAGGGGAAGCCTTGTGCTCCCCAGGCACTGTCTGGTTTCTTTCAAACCTCCCTGCTACAATCCACTATCTCCTGTCTGGGGTGGTGTGACACCTCCCTGTGACAGGAAATCCTTTGTCCAGGCCTCCTCTGCTGAGTTTCGGTCAGCAGCAGGAGGTCAGACATGTGTCTGTGGCAGAAGCATCCATTTTGTGGATCTGAGGCTCTTTTAAAAATCAACCGCGTTTTAGCAAAAGTAACATGTCGTCCCCTCTAGAGGGGTGGAATGCTACCCCCGTCGCCAGGACTGGCGAGGGGGTAGTATTCCAATTCGTATGACACCTTACACGACATGTTTTGATAAAGCCAAACCAAAGTTGACATATAACCGCGAGGATTATAATGCACTTAATAGTATATGGTTTGGCATTATCCCGGAACAGCTAAGGGAATTGGTCCCGACAGCTGCAGACAGGCTCAGCTCATGCTAGAGCACTATCTCACATTAAACCACGCACTCTGCCTTCAGGATTGTTAAGGCCTGCCATAGGAGTGGCTCACAGGTCTATATGTGTCCAGATAGGTTTAGATATAGGCATACTATATCTAAGCAAGGGGTGATTACACCACCTTGCCCCAGCTGAGTGATCAGCCAGTCTTGTCAATTTTAGATAGCCAGCCAGGGGTGGCAAAAGATATGCTGCAGCCCCTGGTAGGCCTTGGAGGCACCTATGCCCTGGGCACCTATAGTGCTCTGTACAGGGGCTGATAAGGTGACCCAAGCCAATCTAGTTATGCACCTAGGGTACATGGAATCCATTTTACAGAGAGAGCAGATAGCCTGGGGCCCTGATTAGCAGGGAACCAGGCCAACTAAGTCGAAAACCAGCTAAACACAAGGCAAAAAATCTGGGGTAACCATAGTCAGGTAGCCACCTTCCTACACAACCCCGCCCCCCCCCCCCCCAAACGAAAGGAGATAAGGCTATCCTTGGCCAGGTAAGCCTATATTGCCTGAGTGGCCATATAAGGAAGTACCTGCACTAGCATGGGTACCCCCTGTCTCATGGTCCACTAAGCAGTCCCTCACCCTTGGGGTATCAGAGGGTCTCCACCATAGGGAATCACTACCTTGGGTGTGTCTTTGCAAGTTAGAAGGCTGGTTTGGATATGGAGTTTTGAAGTGAGGCTCCACTAATTTAGGACTCAGCTTCCTCCAATTATCTTCCAACATGTGTGCCCTTCTCTCTTCAACTGAGTTGCACTGTGCTCTCAGGGTCAGCCTCTGGCTACCTAAAGCGGAGGCTGGGTCCCTCTGTTTGGCTTGCTGGAGGGACAGTTCAGGTTTGGGCCCTTTGGGTCCCAGGTTTGGCTGTGCCCAACAGAATCCATCTGTGGGAGGTCCCTAACTACTTTTAAGGGGGCTCCCTCAGGAGTTTTTAAAGTTTTCACCTTACTAGGGCTACTAGTTTTGGTGCCCCTAATCTGTTGATGGGGGTGCTTTATTTGACAGGGGGCCCTCTGGGTCTCACTGTCCTTCTTGCCCTCTGCAGCCCTGGGCTGACTAAGGCAAGGTAGAGAGGGGCAGGTTACCTGCTCCAGACTGGATCCCACCTGAGAAGGGTCCACTGCCATCAGAGGCTCTGTCAGGCCAGGCCTAACAACCTCTGGGGCAGTTCCTTCATCAGGGGTAAGATCAGTTCCCTGAGGAGGCTGATCCTGTCCTACTGTCTGGTGAGGGGGAGAATTTTCTTCCTCCTCCATGCTCTCAGTTTGGGTGGAGTGATCCATCATTTCAGGCTTCACAACACACATATCTGTTTGAGTTTGGGCTGTGGCCATCACAGCCCAACCAACCTTTTCAGGAGGAGACTCAGTTTGGGTTTCTGCTGTTATCATAACAGCTTTGCTATTCTGTTTTGGAAGAGCTTTTGTTAAAGATGGGGCAGAGAGTAGCTCAGCCCTACCAACCTTTTCAGGAAGGACATCTTGGGTTGGGGCTATAGCCAGTACAGCCCCACTAACCTTTCCATTGGAGTTTACCATTCTAGAATGGATTTCCTGTTCAACCTCAGCCCAGGCTGAGATTTCTAAATCATTACCCAGTAGACAGTCTACAGGCAAGTTTGGTGACACTGCCACTCTCTTTGGGCCAATGACACCTCCCCAGCTGAGACTTACTACTGCCATGGGATGATTTGTTTGGATGCCATCAATGTTTGTTACCTGGTATGTGGCACCAGGTAAAAGTTGCTTAGAGGGGACTATACAGTCAGCCACCATGGTGATGCTAGCCCCTGTGTCTCTAAAGGCTTCAACTTTCAAACCATTGATGATGGGTTCTTGTCTATATTTGCTCAAGGTATTTGGGCAATCAGAGAAGTTGGCAAACCCCATGCCAGTCTCATAAACAAAATCATTTGGGGATGGGGACCTGGATAGGCCAGGGTCCTCCTGGGCTCCAAAAGTAAACCCACCCAGATTCCTGGGTGTGCTCCCACCTCCTGGGGGATTACTGCTGACAGTAACAGGAGGTGTTGGAGCTGGCTTTGGAGGTATGTTTTCTTTATTGCCATTCTTGGGACAACAGCTGTCTGTTTTGTAATGCCCAACCTGTTTACAGGCATGACAATAAGGCTTTTTCTCAGTTGATGAAGTGTTGCGGGGCCCACCCATTTCCTTGGAATTTTGGGGCCCTGGGGAAGTCTTTTCTTTACTTTTATCCCCACCCTTATCTTGAGGCTTGGTAGACTCCTTCTTCTGGTTATTGTCCTGATTCTTAGGCCTAATCCTGGTTCTGACCCATTTATCTGCCCTCTTTCCCAATTCTTGGGGAGAGGTCAAATCTGAGTCCACCAGGTGCTGGTGTAAGAGCTGGTTCTGACAATTACTTAGGATCTGCTCCCTCATAATCAAATTATACAATCCTGTGAAGTCATGTACTTTGCTGCCATTTAGCCAACCCTCCAGAGCCTTAGTTGCACAATCAACAAAATCAGTCCAGTCCTGAGTCTGTGTCTTCTGGGTGTCTCTGAACTTTAACCTGTACTGTTCAGTGGTTAAGCCAAACCCATCTATTAGAACACTCTTCAGGACTTTGTAATTGCTGGCATCCTCATGTCTGACAGTGAGGAGCCTATCTCTCCCTTTCTCTGAAAAGGAGTACCATAGGATTGCTGCCCACTGTTCCTCAGGAACCTGCTGTACCATGCAGGCTCTCTCAAGAGCAGTCATCCATTTGTGGATGTCATCCCCTTCCTTGTAGGGGGGCACAATCTTTGTCAGGTTTCTACTATCATAGGACCTGGGTTTCTCTTTAGGAATATTGCTGCCACCAGTGGAATCTAATCCACACATTTTTCTTTCTCTTGCTAAAGCAAGTTTAGCTTGAGCCAAGGCTATCTCTTCCCTCTCTATCTGGAGTTGGACAGCCCTCATCCTGGCCCTATGCTCTTTCCTCTGGGGGGAAGTCATTCCCCTTTGAGATTCTCTTGAGACACTAGAAACATGAGAGTCTCCTGATGAAGATCTCCTCCTTCTATTGCCTGGGAGAATTAGGTTATGGGATCTGGGGAGGTGCTGGCCCTCTCCACCCCCATGTAGGTCCAAGTTGGCCTGGTTAAGCCTACCAACCTGTGCCTGGGTTACCCTCTGATCCTGATTCTCAGACTCCTCTATGTCTGAGCCTTCTTCCTCCTCTTCTTCCTCCTCCTCCACCTCTGGGGTGGTCTCAGTCTCAGGGGGGTTCACTCCATCTTCTGACTCTAAGGGAGCCTGACTCACTTTATCTAAGTCATCCTTTTCCAGGATGGCTATCAGGGAAGGAATGGTAGGGCCTCTGCCCTTCTTTAGCCCTCTTGCAGTGCACAAGGCACACAAGTCTTTGTGGCTAAGGTTGTCATATGTGGAAGTTGCCTTGGTAGGGTCAACTATCACATGGGCAGAGCCTGTAGCTCTTCCTGTGTCAGACATGGCTGCTAGTGAGGTGTAAGTGGTGCACTTACCTACACTAAGTGTTTTCCTACTGTACCTTGCTAGTGAGTTGTAGTCAGGGTGTGCTAATCCCTTTAATCTACAACTACTAAGTTCAGTAGAACTTAATATGCTAAGCTTTTGATTTTATATGTACCTAAGGTACTTGATGTGATCTTTCAATTTGATATAAAGATTGCAATGGTAAAACAAACAGCAAGCTCAAATCCGCACCGCTGCACACCAATGTGAGAAGTTGGCCTGATATGTAGTGTTTCCAATTCTGGAACCACTTGGTATCAGTCCAAACAAACCCCAAAGATGTCTGGTTGTAAGTCAACCTTGTTAGACAAGCTATCCTAGTGGTAGCATGGACTAAGCAGCCTTAAAGGCTTAACTTAAGAGGTCGTGTTAAGCGAGCTGTTTTACCACATACAATCCTGTAATCAAATGAAAGGACACCACACAAGTATATATTATAAAAATATATCTGTTTATTTCTAAAATAATCCCCAGTACTCTTTATGAGGAAAGGGGCACAAGCGTTAAATCAAAAGCACAGTATAACATACAAAGTTGCACAATTATGGATGAGGGCGGGTGGCCACTCAAACCATATACTAAAAAAATGGTATAAGAGATACCAATCGAACAGTGGTTAGGCCTAGGGCCTAGAGAATCGCTGGGAGCAGTCAGGACTAGCAATGCTGAAGTCGGGAGTAGCCCACGGAATTCGGGTGCAGCACGGAAAGTGCGGCTTGCACCAATGCAATGTCAATGGTGCGTAAAAGTTACACAAAGTGAGTTTAAAGGCACTTCCGCTGAACCTAGAGGAACAAAACTTAAGACACAGACCCTAGAGGTGTGGACCAGTGTGGGAACACCGGCGTTGCAATGTTACCTCACCCACAGGAAGCGGGTGCACAGGGTCGAAGTGACGTCGGGTTTTGACACACAGATTCTTGGCGCTTGGAGCTGAAGATGCTGCAGGCGATGGGAAGCAGAAGTGTCCGGTGGATCCAAGGGTGGATCTGAAGTGGTGAAGACCTGAAAGCAGAGGGGACAATGTTCAAAGTCACTGACCAGTGACCACCGTGGAACCAGATTGGAACCAGGCAAAGTCGGGTGCAAACAGGTGATGAGGTGTTGCTTCTCTCTGCAGCCACGTGGACACGAAGAGGTCAAGGACGTCCAGGAGTCGATCACGAGCTGTCCCTTGAAAGCTCTAGCTGATGGCGGTGTCGGCAACTCGATTGAAGCAAACAAGCCTTGGCTAATGCAAGCCACGGGGAAGGTGAAAAAGGCTTATTACTCGGACCAGCAAGGTCAGAGTGGGTACTCCTTTCTACAGGAGCGAGGGCAGGTCTGGAGCAACCAGACCCACAGTGTAAATTGTAGGTTTCGTCGCCAAGATGGCCGCTGACCACGTGACAAGCGGCCGGAATGGTGAGTCGAGTGGCACAAAACAAAAGGGCCCCACGCAGATCGTAGAGATGCTGGAGGGCTAATCTTTGGTGCAAATGCTGCTCGGTTGTGGGGCTTCTCAAACCCCAAAGCACATAGTCGAGGGTGCCTCGGGTGCTGCGCAGTCAGCGTCTCGGGGGTCTTTCAAGATGGCCGCTCCCACGTCTCTCGGTGCCTCCACGGGGCCCTTCTTTGCAGGGACTGTGAATCGGGCTGGGAGATGTCTGGCAAGCTGGGTCTTGTCAGGCTCTGCACTCGGGCTCCGGCGGGAGGCGGCGGCAAAGCAGACGTCGAGGTGCTGGGTGGTGCCTGTGTTCACAGGGTGGCCCCTCCTAGGCCACAAGGGAGATGCTCTTCAGTCTTCTGTTCATCAGAATGTCGAAGTCCAGTCGTCTTCTTAGTTTAAAGGTGATTTCAGGATGATCTGAGTTGCATTGGCACTGCTCCCACTCTTATTCCAATCTGAGGGGTGGATCTCCTGCTAGGTCCCTCCCCTATGGGTGGGACCAGGAAGGGGGGTGGTTACACCCCCTTTCCTTTGTCCAGGTCTCACTGAAGCTGGGGCTGGGCTGCCCCAGAACCGGTTTGACCGGATTATGCAAGGGGAAGCCTTGTGCTCCCCAGGCACTGTCTGGTTTCTTTCAAACCTCCCTGCTACAATCCACTATCTCCTGTCTGGGGTGGTGTGACACCTCCCTGTGACAGGAAATCCTTTGTCCAGGCCTCCTCTGCTGAGTTTCGGTCAGCAGCAGGAGGTCAGACATGTGTCTGTGGCAGAAGCATCCATTTTGTGGATCTGAGGCTCTTTTAAAAATCAACCGCGTTTTAGCAAAAGTAACATGTCGTCCCCTCTAGAGGGGTGGAATGCTACCCCCGTCGCCAGGACTGGCGAGGGGGTAGTATTCCAATTCGTATGACACCTTACACGACATGTTTTGATAAAGCCAAACCAAAGTTGACATATAACCGCGAGGATTATAATGCACTTAATAGTATATGGTTTGGCATTATCCCGGAACAGCTAAGGGAATTGGTCCCGACAGCTGCAGACAGGCTCAGCTCATGATAGAGCACTATCTCACATTAAACCACGCACTCTGCCTTCAGGATTGTTAAGGCCTGCCATAGGAGTGGCTCACAGGTCTATATGTGTCCAGATAGGTTTAGATATAGGCATACTATATCTAAGCAAGGGGTGATTACACCACCTTGCCCCAGCTGAGTGATCAGCTAGTTGTGTCAATTTTAGATAGCCAGCCAGGGGTGGCAAAAGATATGCTGCAGCCCCTGGTAGGCCTTGGAGGCACCTATGCCCTGGGCACCTATAGTGCTCTGTACAGGGGCTGATAAGGTGACCCAAGCCAATCTAGTTATGCACCTAGGGTACATGGAATCCATTTTACAGAGAGAGCAGATAGCCTGGGGCCCTGATTAGCAGGGAACCAGGCCAACTAAGTCGAAAACCAGCTAAACACAAGGCAAAAAATCTGGGGTAACCATAGTCAGGTAGCCACCTTCCTACAGGTAGCTTGTCTCCTTTCTGGTGAAGAATTGGCTTGGTAGTTTAGTCTGCCCTGTTCCCATGATGCACTGGGCCAGGGACAGACTGATTTGCATATAGCCAGGTTCTGAGCTGGGATGGTGCAGTGAGATAAATAACGGTGATGGATCAAGCCCTGATCTTTGGACTGAGTAAGAGTGGTCTGCTTAATTCAGACACTCTGTTCATCACCACCCCTTTTTCTGAATCGATTTGACATGGTGTAATTTTGTAACTTTGTTGTGCTAGCTTCTCAATAAAGGTTTTTGAAAAAAAAAATATTCCTGTGCAGTCTATTCCCACACTATAAGGTACAGGTCACTTATTAGAATACTCATAACAAACCAACACCCAATACCACCACCCTCCGCCCCTCTTATTTCTACCCCCATCCGGCTCTGTTTATGCAGTGTATAAATCAATTGACCGTCTCCATCTAGTTAAATTACTTTGCATGCAGATTCTGACCAGACCGCTCCATCTGTAACCTTTCAGGGGTTAATATACATAATACCATTTTATTTTGGTATTATGTATATTATTGGGTACTTGGAATGGCTGAGGTATCATCCGGGTTGATATTTCTATATGCTTCCACCCTTGCATCTCACTCCAAGGAGATTGGATTTTTCCTTACGCCGCGGGCTTCCTCTCTACTCAACACCACGCTTTCAGCTCCCGCCAATCTAAGCAGTTCATTATGCCACATACATAGTGTGGAGGCTCAGGCTGACTTCCAGCGCATGGTGATGGATCTTTTTGCCACTATAAAAAGTCCAGAAAACAGAGCTGAACCTTTTGGGATTTTGTCCGTCTACAAATACCTAGTATGCACTCAAGGGCTGTTTTCCCCATGGGCAGGAGTGTAATGTCTCCCAATATTTGTATAACCCCCCTCCAAAACTCCCCAAGGTATACACATGTCCACACCATATGAATTAGGTGCTGTTTCCGGGTACATTCTGTGTAGCCTTTGCGGAGTCAAGTAAGCACTGTGTATAATCATACATTGAATAAACTTGAATTTGGCTTTGCAAGGTATTTTCCGCGGATATTCCAATATGTCCCCCCATTCCCTGTCCGTTAAGTCCCGTCCTCAATCTGTCACCCACCGTGTGGCAAGGGTGTTACATAATCTGCTGGCATAAAAACAGGAAATTGCAAAAAACACAGTCGATGGACAGAATGCAGAACAATGTCTTACATTCACCCCAGTACAAAGATCTGGGCCTAAATCCATCGTTTTTTTGCACTCCACACCACCCTAGGTCAGACAATGGCTATATGCAAATCAGCCTTGACCCTGTGCCTCATGGGAACAGTCCAGCCCGAACTACCAAGCCATGTGTTTTCTAGACCGGAATCAAGCATCCAAGGACCGGTTTCTGGCTATCAGCCTTCTTCAGCCTGGATAGCTTGACTCCAGTGATGTGGAGAGCCTGGGACTCACGTCTGAGCATACCCAGCCCACTCGGGGTGAAAATTGCAAAAAACACAGTTGATGGACAGAATGCAGAACAATGTCTTACATTCACCCCAGTACAAAGATCTGGGCCTAAATCCATCGTTTTTTTGCACTCCAAACCACCCTAGGTCAGACAATGGCTATATGCAAATCAGCCTTGACCCTGTGCCTCATGGGAACAGTCCAGCCCGAACTACCAAGCCATGTCTTTCCTAGACCGGAATCAAGCATCCAAGGACCGGTTTCTGGCTATCAGCCTTCTTCAACCTGGATAGCTTGACTCCAGTGATGTGGAGTGCCTGGGGCTCACGTCTGAGCATACCCAGCCCACTCGGGGTGAAAATTGCAAAAAACACCGTTGATGGACAGAATGCAGAACAATGTCTTACATTCAGAAGGCACTTATTCATTTTGGTATTCACAGAAGACACTTACTCATTTTGGTATTCACAGAAGTTAGGAGTCCTAACTTTAGGACTCCTAAATGCCTTCTGTGAATTTTGAAAGTCTTAAAGTTAGGATTGCTCTCAGTTTAGGAGTCCTAAAGTTAGGAGTCCTAACTTTACGACTCATAAACAGAGAAAAATACTAACTTTAAGACTTTTGGTATTCACAGAAGGCATTTAGGAGTCCTAAAGTTAGGAGTCCTAACTTTACTACTCCTAAACTGAAAAAAATCCTAACTTTAAGACTTTCGGTATTCACAGAAGGCATTTAGGAGTCTTAAAGTTAGGACTCCTAACTTCTGTGAATACCGAAAATGAGTAAGTGCCTTCGGTGAATACCAAAATGAGTAAGTCCCTTCTGTGAATACCAAAATGGTAGTAAGTTTAGGATTTTGTCTTAAGTTAGTTCTGTGAATCGGGCCCCCTGAGTCTGAAAGGTCTGTTTTAGGCCTTTGGAAAAGCTTCCTTTGGAGGATCTTTGGGGGTGTGTACTGTCTACTTGAGAATGACAGGTGAGATTGTAGTCCCCTATAAGTACTATCTGACCTTCCACGAATCCGCCCAACATATTTAGCAGAGAGGTCATAAAGGCCAATTCACCCTCTGTACATAGGCCGAAACACATGTACAGAGTGTTCCCCTCAATTTCCCCTTCACCATAATCACTCTTCCCTCTCTGTCCATCTTTATACCTTCTGGTTGAAAGTTAGTGTTATTGTGAAACAATAACACTACCCCTTTCTATTTTGTTCCAGTGGACAAACTATATATATAAGGGAATAGCTTTTGCATCATAACCTGAGCTCCTCAGACGGCTATAAGTGTGTTTCTTGGAGTGCCACAATATCGAATTGAGGGTCAACAAAGTACTTCCAGACTTTGTGGCATTTGAGAGGAGAGTTGAGGCCAGTCACGTTCCACGATGCTATAGTAATCATCCTGTCTCGTGTCTCTCCCCCTCCTGTAGAACCGGCCGCCATAGTTTGGTCGCCCATTCTCTTCTCCCCCGCCTTTTGGGTCTTCCACCCTTGACCCATCACCTTTCCTCCCCCTATTGCGGAATTGTTGTATTGGCTGCCTGCTTCCCATGTAGCTCCACCACCCTCCCCTATGTATTAACCCCCCTCAAACCTTTGAAACATGTAACAGAACTAAACCTGAGCTGGGGGGCCTGAGAGCCCGGTACAACAAAGTCGCTCAAGGATATGGGCATGTTGACAGGCGCCTTGGTCTAGGCCCACTTGGTCCGGCTATCTCTTGAGCATAAAGAGTGTAGCATGTCCTTTCAATATCTTTTTTGATTCCATGGTCGATTGAAACAAGTGGAGTCCATGGGTCCAGGGTTATTCCCTTCTTGGCTATTAACAAACACCTCTCGACCCTCTCCTCAGGTCGCTAAGACTATGTGCCATCGAGGACTCAATCACCTCCTCCCCAACTGTGACTGTTGCTGATCGTCCGTCTCCTTCTCACTTTAAGCTTTTGACTGTAGTCCTTTGGGTAGTGCACGCCATTGAAAAGATTTATTGCGCTCTGCCTCTTTCCCTTTCTAGTATGTTTGATTGGACACCTCCTCTGGGTTTGGTTAACCCAGGAACTCCAGGCCTTCCTCCAACTTTGTGATGTGTCCTTCCTCGTTATTGAGTTCAAAGGCCAGGCCAGCCCAAATGGATAAGTCCAGCAATACTTGATGTTGTCTGACAGCAACTTTTCCATAAGGGGTCTGAAGTGTTGTCGTCGTTGCAGGGTGGACTGTGCCAATCTTGAAACAACGTGCAGGAGAAGCCTTGAAAGGATATGGAGTCTTTCTACCTGGCCGCTTGTTGTATGGCTTCCTTGACTTTGAATGAGTGGAGCTTGACCAGAATGTCGCTAGAGCATCTTTGCTCTCCGGGTGATTGGCGGCCCACTCGATGGCCCCTCTCTATTTTGATTTTCAGTTGGAGTGACCCCAGAATCTTTGAGAAGAGCCCCTTGATGAAAGCCTCCAGATCGGACCCTTCCGTTCCTTCCTCCAGGTCTGTGATTCTAATGTTGTCTCTCCTCGACCAGTTTTCCAGGTACTCATTTTTCAGTAAAGCCTGTTGCAGTTGCATGTGGAGGTCTTGCACTCTGTCGTGGGTGTCCATTACTCGCTTGTCGAGGTCTTGTGTTTGGGCCTCCATCTCCAGTACTCTTGTGCCTATAGAGTCTACATCCGGTTGGAGGGCAGTCATGTGCTCCGTCAGATCAGCTTTGAGTTGCTCCATTGAGGCCAGCATGTCCATCTTGAGTTCTGTACGCAATTCAGCCTTAAATTCACTCACGAAGGCCATCAGATCTTCCCTAGTGAGTGCAATGTTTGCCTTGGAGTCTCTTTGGTCTGGCAATTGCTTCTTCAGGACCTTGCTTGTGGCTTGGTTTGGTGGCATATGTGTGGTCAGCTCCCTCCCTGCATTCGTGGGCAGGGTTCGCCCCCCTGATTCCCAGGTGCCTGGACCGGGTACCTACCAGGGAAAGTGTGGCTGCACCTACCCCTCGGGAGGCGTTCGACTTCTGATGGCGAACTTCCTCAATCCTCCCTATCGTAGGGGTTTTATCAGGTGGCCACCATCTTACGGTCAAGGTACATGAACAGTGGTTCTACCACGAAGAAGACCATTATGTGCATCACTTTATCCTCGCAGAGGTAGGACTATCAATTAATGATCCAAAGAAACACACAACTGACCATAAACATAGACAAAAACTCAACTGAATTGGAAAATTGTGTCAGATATATTTAGCAAATCATATATCATATGTAATATATAATGAACAACAGGGCTAATACACAATGTACATAATCAAAACAAAACAGCGGAAAATATAGTGGTCGTGACAAAAAGCGTGACTTTGTCCTTCAATTTTGGTTGACTCCCGAAGAAAGTGAACTAAAAAGAAAACCAGATGTGCACAAAGATGACATCATCCACAAATTAAAAAGAAGACTTAACTTTTCCCTTTTTTCACCCACCTGCTTGACATACCCTTCTCTCTCTCCCCTCCCTGCTCTCCTGCCGTACTCCCAATCTGTCCCCCTCTTCTTCTGTAATTTGTTTGAGACTTCATTGACTCTGTGACTTACTAGTGCACTAGTGCTGATATCCAAAGTACTTGGAGTCTGCAACATACTCATGTAAATAGGAGCTGAGCAAAAGTAGGAACACTTTCAGCAGAAAGGGTACTTGCTGTCTGCCAGGGCTCTCTGATATGCTTGAGAACTTTTGCCCTGCTGTTCACTTACACCCCTCTTTGTCTTCCTCCCAAAGAAAAGCACACGTCTTCTAAGTAGGATTAAAGGGATATTAGCACTGCTCTCCGCCTTCTCAAAACAGTGAGGGTATTGTGCATTCTATGTCAGGGCCAGAGGCGAGGATTATGCTTTCCTTCTTCTCTTTAATTATATATCATAAAACACAGCAGACATTAAGGCACAATAAACTACTTTTCACATGAACACCATGGAAAAAAAAAACATTTCACTTTGGACTTCGCTCCTGAACGAAGCGGCTTTTAGCCACCACTGACTGCAAAGAACAGCCGCTCCAGCTAGCTGGCAAAAAACCGTAAAAGCGATGTGAATCACACAGTCTATTATCTCTGATGAAGTTCTTTCACCATCTTGTATGTTTTTTTTGCCTCCCTCCTCAAATCCTCAGGTAGGCAATCTATGTATGAAGTAATGTCTGACCACATTTCCCTGTATTAATAGCCAAGGCTCGACAAAGAAGAAAATAAGTAACTTACCTGTAACTGTAGTTCTCCAGTATTTGTATCTTTCATAGATTCACATGCTTGAACCATTCCCCGTAGTCGAAGTGGGAGTCCCACAATACTATAATAAAGCAATAAGTTAATAAACATAGGCTATTATGGCACTAGGCCATGAATTTAATAGCCTCCTATGGCTAGGACTAAACTTGACCTATAACGAATCAGAGGACAGCACCCTCTTGAACAATCCCCACAGACGCCAAATCCCTCCGAAAGTGCAAGGGGAGCCTTTAGGGAAGGAGGGTGGGTTGCATGTGAATCTATGAAAGAGACCAATACTGAAGAAATACAGTTATTGTTAAGTAAAATATTTTCTTCTCCAGATTTGAATCTTTCGTAGATTCACATGCTTGAATCAGAATAGTTAGCAGTAAACATGATCAATATTAGTAATAATAATGCAAATATTATAAATTGTTATAATAACAACAATAATGTTAATAATAATAACAACAACATGATAGTAGCTGATGGTGGGAAAAGAAACAGATACAAGGCTCAACTAACAGAAATAGATGGAGCAATAAAGCTTACCCCATGTCCGCATCATCTTTGTCTGCAACTTCCAGACAGTAATGGGTAAAGGTATGCCATGCCACCGCTCTGCAGATTTGCTGAATCAGCACACCTGCAAATAGAGCTGTGGATGTAGAAACAGCTCTTGTTGAATGAGCCTTAACTCGAGTAGGTAAGAGTCGTCCTGCTGCGTTTTGGCAGAATTGAATAGCTGATGCAATCCATCTTGCAATGGAAGGTTTAGAGACTAGTAGTTCTTTACAAAAATTGCCATTGGCAATGAATAACTGATCAGACTTACAGAACTGCCTTGTTCTGTGCATATTAAACTTAGTACACTCTTTAACATCTAAGGTGTGTAAAGGCCTTTCAGCAACAGTCTGAGAGTTTGGAAACATTTATTTAAAACAATAAGGTTCGTTGAGGTGGAAATCCGATGGTAGTTTTGGAATTATTTTAGCATTTGTCCTTAAATCACTTTGTCTTCTTTGAATTGCATGAATGGTTGTTTTATAGTGAATGCTTGCAATTCACTAACTCTTCTAGCTGATAATAATACTAATAGTAACACCGTTTTCCAAGAAAGATATTTCAAATCTTTCCTGTGGATTGGCTCATAAGGGGCTTTCATTAACTGACTAAAATACCAAATTGAGATGTCAAGAAGGAGGAGGTTCATTCCCATGTAAAGTAGTTGTCCAGAGTCCCGCGAGGAACTGCTTAATGATTCTTGCGGACCACAGAGAGAATGAGTTTCCCAATCTCCTAAAGCGAGATATCCCTGCAAAATGTTCTTTTAATGATGAATGTGCAAGGCCAGACTTGGCTAGATGAAGAAGATATAGTAAGATATGCACTGACGAAGAGAGGAAACGACGAAGTTCTATTCCTTGATACCATAAACAGAAACATTTCCACTTTAGCTGATATGATTTGTTAGTGGAACCTGCTCAAGCTTTAGTGAGGATTTTTCTGAAGTCTTTGGGGATAGCTAAAGTTTCGAGCTCATGGTAGGCAGGAGCCAGGCCGACAAATGAAGTGAAGTAGGATAGGGATGAAGTACCTGGCACCTGTTCATGGAGAGTAACTTGGGAGTGGTTATCCAAGGAACGTGAGGTTGTTCCGAGAGAAGGAGAAGCTCCATGTATCAAAATTGCCGGGCCATTTTGGAGCAATGAAGATTAATCTGCATTGTTCTCTCTTCATTTTTAGGTCTCGGCTAGCGTGGCTGCGCACTTGCGCACCTCGCTCGGCAAGATGTTATGTTTTTAAGTAGCTTTCAGTAAAGGGCTTTAAGCCCAGCCCCTCTTTTTCATGGGCTGGCGTCACCGTTTATGCTAAACGGTGGCCAGCCATTGGAAAAGAGCGTTTTATGACGTAGACTTTTCTCTTTTTGAGAAGGCCCACTTGGATGGGCTTGTTCTTTCTCCCGTCGTAAAACGTTTCTTATATTTATGGGGTTTGAGTTCTCTTGGGGCTGGTTGGGCACTGTGCCATCTCTCTTTGGCTACGGTGGGTGTTGCCTGTCTCTCACCCCTCCCCCTCCCCGCGGCATGCAGCACGGCGGGTGCCATCGAGTTGCCTGCAAGAAGGAGAGCGGGTGCCTCACAGGGAGGCATACCTGCAGCTCCCGCCTGCACCCCGGTGCTGGATGTCGCCACTGGTAGAGAGTGGGTGCTTTGGGGGAGGGGCAGGCTGGGCTGTCAGGGTGAGGGGTGCTCGCTACACTTGTTTTACTCGAGCGCTCACAGCCCATAATTACAGGTAAGCAGGTACCAAGCACTCGGAGTACGGGCTCAGCTGTCAGCCAGTTCTGTATTTGAGTGGGGGCATCCTTCGATGTTAGTTACGCCAGTGGAGTGGCATAAGGCCTAGGCACGAGGACTGCTCCCCAGGACCAACTGTGTTTGTGCTTCAGTCGCCCCCATGCCTCAGCAAGGCCTCCGATGCCCATGGATGTCACCTGCCCGTGTTACATCACCTTCTTTTATCTGTTGCTTTCCTACCCCTCACTTTATTCTCTTACACTTTATCTTTACAAGTCTGTTTTCCAGTTTCTTAAACTGTTTACTGTTCGCAAACACACTTTGTTTATATTCAGCGCTGTGTGCGCACTTTCACCTTCAATGCTATCCGTGCTGAGATGTGTCCTGCCCCTTGGCACGTATGCGTGTCTCCCTGCTCCATTCACTTGGATTCTCTTAAACTGTTTTAAATCTGCGCAAAGATGGCTGCAGCCGGCCCCTCCTCTGCCTCCTGGCCGCACTGCTCTGCTGCTGTCCTGGCCTGGGCAAGAAGAATGACTCTGTGGACCGGAGATCGGGTCCTTCCACACTTACACGCACCAGCCGGCGCTGCTGGCAAGATAGTTGCAGCCGGCGCCTCCTCTGCCTCCTGGCCGCACTGCTCTGCTGCTGTCCCGGCCTGGGCAAGAAGAATTACTCTGTGACCGGAGGTTCTCGGACTTGAAGCGCTACGTGGAGTGCAGCAGTAAGTGTCTTTTTCCTGAGAGCTGAGTGAGTGAGAGAGTTGGGGCAGTAGGAACTACGGAGCATCACTCCCTCAGTTGGGCTTTTTTCGGTGAGTTTGTGCCAATGCTCAAACTTTTTACTTAAAACGGATTTGTCTGCAACATACTTAACAAGCATTGGCATAGCCAATAGGTCTCGCTTTTGGGACTTTATAAGTGTTTAGCCATGCAACAGTTGATGTTGTTGCACAAAGGTTATTGTGCTGCATAAGTAAACACTTATAAGGTCCCAAAAGCGAGACCTATTGGCTATGCCAATGCTTGTCCTTACTGGGGAACTCTCCACTACCTCGATTTATCCATCATTGTTTCAGATTGAAGTGATGCCATGCAAATGCTCTGACAGGCCTCTGGTACCAAGTACTCACTATGAGGACAATTATGAAGCATTTATATTATTCAATTTGTTCAAAGATTCAATAGCCCTTCTGTCACTAACGCCTTCTTACAATGGTGGTACACAGATTGGGTGGATAACATAAAGGAAGACTTACAGTGGATTCTTTTTGTGATAGATACAAGATGCTTACAAAACAAAAAACATAATTTACAAAAATTAGGTCCGGGCAAAATATCATTTACACCGGGATAATCTCAAATAATTTCCAAAAATTTGAAATACTCAAAATGCCCGAAATTACACCATTATGACAGTCGCCTAATTAAGATGTTGTTCAGATAACAGCTCTGGAAAAGACAAGGGGCCCCTGAAAGAAAGAATACTGCCCTAACAGGGAAAACGACTGTTTGAAAAATATTTTGCACCGGGCACAGTGCTGGATAATACTAACAAAGCAAATAGACCAACAAACTAAAGTATACAAACAATACAACTAATATAGAAAAATATATTTTGTTTTTATTTTTCTTCTTATTTTTTTCTTTTCAACGTATTTCAGGATGGAGAAACATTTATAAATACACTTGTTACATGATAATTTATTCTCTTCATCTAACATTCCATTTGTGGAAGACGAGAAACAAGCAAATGAACAGGACGTGAGTGGATGTCGTTTGCGTCCGTGCAGGATTGTGCATTTTTAAGCACAAAATGCATCCCCACATCTAAAATGGACCTATGCACGCTTTAAAAAAAGTGCAAAATGCAGATTGAGCATTACATGTTCTCTCTCGAAGTCTGCAGTGCTGCAGTTAACCTCTGGAAGCTGGGCAAAGTGACTACAGCACCACAAGCGGTCTGGGCTTGCCAAGTGTGAAACAAAAGGCCTGTTGACCTTTTTCGTAAAACGTGTGAACATTCAAACTCTCCTAAAAGGGCCACATACAACATGGCATTCGGGGTCAATGTTCTTTGCACTAATGACAAATACACTTCGCCAGGGTATTACATTTATGGCATGTGCGATGATAGCAGTCAAAGAGCACATGTTGTCGTAACCGAGCAATAACATAGACGTCTTCTTCGAGCTAAATAGATCGACACCTTTGTTTGAAGGACCTCTAGTATTGATAGGATGGTATCGAGGTTTCGCATCTCACTAGTCACATGCGAGATAGCTTCTTTCCTAGAACACTCAAGGCGGAAGAACAAGCGCATGGCCAATGGCAATGTCTGTTCGACTAATCATCGACAAAACCGAAAATCCTGATGTCAAAGGGTAGGCGACGTCATATTAACGTGCACAAACGAAAGGTGGTAGAGTTCGTTTGTGAACAGTTCACCTTGTGGTTAATTCTTCTTCGGTCCTAGTGGTTCTCTTATGATTATCATTAGAAATGGCCCAAGCTCTGTTTTCCTCGTTTTCATAAAAGACGGTTAGCAAATTGAGAAAGACAATCTAAACAATGGCTCCTCGGTCAGTGCAAAAACCAAACAAGCGCGCGCCTCACGCTGCAGCAGGGGAGGGGGCCTGCGCGATTCCCTTGCAGGAGCGTGCAACCATATGGCGCCACCATATGGCGCCACGAGATCCCGCAAGGAAATCGCCAGACGTGCACGCGTTGCCATAGCAAGTAAAGCAACCCTTGCACGTTTTTGCCCCCAAAGCTGTGCCGAAGGCATTAGCTCTCTCTCCTAAGCAGCGCATGAACGCTGCATAGGCGAGACCTAAAAAGGATTGAGCTGTTTGGGTTTTCTTTAACAGTTTACTCTTCGCAAACACACTGGTGCCCCAACTGCCAACTTTGCATTTAAGTGAAAGTGCTGCGGAGCTGGGTGCTGTGAGAAAACAAGCACTGGCGTTGCCAATAGGTATCGCAGTAGGAAAGTTGGAGCTATTGGTTTTGTAAATGACAAAGCACTTTAGGTTTTTAAAATGAAAACAAAAATAAAAGGCATTATTTGCAATTGTAATAGCTCCAACTTTCCAAATGCGAAACCTATTGGCAAGTGCTTGTTTCCACGTTAGTAGGAGCTGTAAACACTGGTGGTCCCGTGTGGGGTGGGGGGCAAGTCCTTACTAGCTCAGCTCATTAAAACCCAGGTGCGAGGAGGGAGCGTACAGCACGGGTGAGAGGAGGGAGCGTACAGCACGGGTGAGAGGAGGGAGCGTACAGCACAGGTGAGAGGAGGGAGCGTACAGCACGGGTGAGAGGCTCGTGAGGGGGTGCTGGCCCAATCTACCAAAGGTGGCTAACAATGAGCGAGTCTGCTGCCCGGGGTGTTGTCGTGTGCTTTGGGCGAGTAGAGTGGCTTTGAAAAAAGTATTCTGTAGACAGAAGTACACAGGTCCCGAGGACTCACACGTCACGCGCACATAGGTAAAAATGTCTCACCAGCGGGTAAACTACTCGAGCAATGAAAGTCACCCAGATTCATCGGACGGATAATCGTTTAGGGAGAAGTGTTTGCGTGTGCTTTTGAATCTGTCTTTGTGTATTGTGATAATGTGTTGTGGATTGTGTCTCTAGTCTTAACTTCAGAAGTGGTGCTCGCCCAAACCACCAAAACACAGCTCAACTATCAGACATATGCATAATCCACACCAAGTTACACAATTTACTTACATGAGCACATGAACATGCATTTCTCTTTACAATACACGTTTACAAATCTAGGTTTCACGTAATGTCCTTGAATTGCCTGTTTGGGTATTCCTTTGTGTGTCTATGTGTGCGCCAATGTGTCTGCGTACATAAGTTTGAATGTCAGGGTGTATTTGTGCGTGATTGTGTGTGTGGGCAAATCGATTTTTCTGTATACGTGTTTGTATTGCATCTTTTTGTTTGAGCGTCCGTGTGTGTCTGCGTACTTACGTTTGCATGTATTGTGGGTGTGGCAGTGTGTATTTGTGCGCGACTGTGTGTGCGGGCGAGTCTATTTTTCTTTACCTCTATACATGCCTGTATGTGTGTCTTTCTGGATGTGCGTCAGTGTGTGTCCGAGAACTTAAGTCTGAATGTTTGTATGTGTGTGTTTGCCAGTGTGTCTTTGTGCGTGTGGGCAAGTTTATTTTTCTGTATGTGTTTTATTTGTGGTTGTATTGCATATGTGTGTGTGCATTTGTGCTCCCGTGCGTGTCAGCATACTTAAGTTTGAATGTATTTGTGTGTGAGTCAGGGTGTATTTGTGTGTGACTGTGCGTGTGGGGAGTCTTTGTTTCTGTACCTGTTTGCATCTCTGTATTGTCTTTCTGTGTGTCTATGTGTGGCAGTGAGTGTGAGAGTACTTTTAAATTTGACTGTATATGTATGCCTGTCTGTCTGTGCGCGTGCGCTTGTATGTAAATGAATGGAACTAAGTATATCTCAGTTTTTTGGGATGGGATTCCTTAAGGTCGCCACGTTGTAACGTTAAACAGCGCACACAACAAACCAACATTTCCATGTGCATCGTAAACTGTTGCCTCTATAAAACCCGAAGTGCCGGTTTTCCTGCGTGTTTGTTTCACGCACTAAAGTGAGTTGATGTCAGTGTGGAAGTTCCCGTATTTTTTAAATGGCTCCATCGTCGTGCAAGTGAGGCGCAAATTTATAAAGCACACGGAGAACGCGCCCTCCTTACTACACAAAATACTACTTAAATTCACCGACCAGTCCAAGAAGGGCAACATTTGCAGTGGTAGCTGGTAGGGAACGGTGGAGGCAGGGCGGGGGAATGTGACGTCAGGGAAACTGATACAGAAGGGAACTGAAAGTAAGGCCGGCCTGCGGCCGGCCATGAATAATTAGGGGAGGAGAGGCCGGGAAACTGAAAGTACGGCCGGCCTGCGGCCGGCCATGAATAAATACGGGAGGAGAAGCCCTTTGATGTGCTGTGCTGGGCGTGAATGCGCGTGCTTGTTTGCTCACGTGATTCACGTGAACTTCAAGAAAACCGCGGCTGAAAACCCTTGGTTTGACATGAATTCTCGCTCCGCTCAGCATTGATAGGTCGCGAGACCTAAAAAGGCTCATGGCAAAGAAGGATTAGTTACTTACCTGTAATCCTAGTTCTCTTCCAGGGGTATCCTCATCAAAGTCATAAGCATTAGAATATTCCCGCCCATGCGCGGGACCCCGGAAACAATATATTATATGTGCCCCACATATACATATACATATATATATAAATATTATATATAAAAATAAGCAATTGCAGCCAAATAAAAAAGTAGAGCTGGAATATGCTGTGAAGAATTTCCACCATACATTTGTATTAGCATTAGAAACATGAGAAACAACACCAATGCTTGTTTAGAAACTGTTTTAATGCTTAGAAAGCAGTAGAAATTCTTATAACACACTGTAAGCATATACAGCTCCCAGGCTGCATTGCAAATACCCAGTCTAAAAAGACTGAAAAGCTAACCTGTAGCTGCATGTACTAGAACTGACGCTGTGCCTTTAAGGCACCTCTGCCCCTAACTTCCCATCATGCCTCAGGGGTTACAGTTAGGTCAGTTGTTCTTTTCGGAGACTGAAAACCAAACCATGGTAATAACAGGTTAAAACATCTCCTACTTAATAAACAAAGTCCTTTGCCCGGGGAGGCGGGAGGGTTGCTTATGACTTTGATGAGGATACCCCTGGAAGAGAACTAGGATTACAGGTAAGTAACTAATCCTTCTCTTCCAGGGGATCCTCATCAATAGTCATAAGCATTAGAATAGAGTAGCGAGCCTCACCTCATCCCTGCGGGCAAAGGAATCAACAGATAACATTCATAGTCATAGGCCCAAAAGCAGGCCATATTCTACCCAAATAGGTTTCTCAAGGAGGCTTGCCCTACTTGAGAATCCGCTCTGGAATCAGACTCTAGGCAATAATGCCTTGTAAAGGTATGGACTGATTTCCATGTCGCAGCCTTGCATATTTCTGACATAGGAATGTCATGTAAAAATGCTATTGTGGCTGCCTTCCCTCTAGTGGAATGAGCTTTGGGTGATTGTAACAAAGGTTTGCCAGCCAGCTGGTATGCTAGTTTGATACATGAGACAATCCATCTGGAGATGGACCTTTTGGCTGCTGCAAACCCGGTCCTCATTGAACCATAATTGACAAAGAGTTGGTCTGTCTTTCTGGTGCCCTTCGTTCTTTCTAGGTAAAACTTTAGCACCCGTTTAAGATCCAACGAGTGCAACGACCTCTCAGCTGGGGTCGATGGGTTAGGAAAGAACGAAGGAAGGGTAATCGTTTGGTTTATATGAAAATCCGATACCACTTTTGGAAGGAAAGATGGGTGAGCCCTCATTACCACTCTGTTGTGGTGAAACACAGTGTAAGGTTCCTTGGTGCAGAGTGCTTGAATCTCGCTAACCCTGCGCGCAGAGGTTATTGCCACCAAGAAGGCCGCCTTCCAAGTGAGATGCTGCAAGGAGGCCTTGTGTATAGGCTCAAACGGTGTAGACATCAGCCTGGAGAGAACCAGGTTCAACTCCCATGGAGGAGAAGGATTTCTCACAGGGGGATAGACCTTCTTCAATCCCTGAAGGAAATCCTTAACCACTGGGACCTGAAAAAACGATGTTTGTGTAGGTGATTTTCTGTACGCTACTATGGCAGATAGGTGAACCCTAATAGAAGCGTATTTCAACCCTGATGTCGCTAAGTAAAGGAGGTATGGGAGGACTACCTCTTCTTGTCCTTTGGTGGGATCAAAGCCATGGTCTTTACACCAAATGAAAAATCTTTTCCACTTGAACGCATAAGACGCCCTTGTGGAAGGTCTCTTTGCCTCTCTTAAAATATTCATACATTCTGGAGGCAGATTCAAGTGTCCGTATTGCAAGACCTCAGGAGCCATGCAGTCAGGTTCAGCGACGGGAGGTTGGGATGCAGGATCTTCCCGTTCATTTTGCTCAACAGGTCTGGCCTGCACGGCAGACGTCTGTGTGGACACAGCGACAGATGTAATAGGTCTGGATACCACCATTGTCACGGCCAATCCGGAGCAACTAGGATCATGTCCATGCTCGATCTGATGAGCTTGGCCACCACCTTCGGAATCAGTGCCAGAGGAGGAAACGCATAGGCGAACATTCCTGTCCACTCCAGCAGGAGAGCGTTCCCTTGTGTCCCTGGCCGGTGGAACCTGGACGCGAAGGCGTGGCATTTGGCGTTTTCGTCGTCCGCAAATAAATCTATGTCTGGACGACCCCAGCAACGGAAGAGTTCTTCGACTACTTCGTCGTTTAGCACCCAGTCTGGCTGATCTTCGAAGTGCCTGCTGAGTGCGTCCGCTTTTGTGTTTAGCTCGCCTGGAAGGTGTACTGCCACCACCGACAGTCCCCGAGCCAGAAGCCAGTGCCAGATTGTCTGGGCCTCCTGAGACAGAGGGCGAGACCGAGTTCCTCCCTGCTTGTTCAGATAGAACATAGTTGTAGTGTTGTCCGTCTGAACCAGGATTTTGTCCGTTGTGATTGCTGGAAGGAACGCTTTGAGCGCCAGATGAACTGCTCGAAGTTCCAGCATGTTGATGTGGTATGTCTGAAGGTTGGTCGACCAGCGACCCTGAATCTGAAGATGACCCATGTGAGCACCCCAACCTTCCAGAGATGCGTCCGTTACCACAGACAGCGAAGGAAGAGGTTGCTGAAAAAGGACTCCCTGCAAGACATTCCGAGGGCGAGTCCACCACTGTATTGAGGTCAGTGCTGCTTGAGATAGGATGATTCGATCCTCCCAATCTCCAGTCGCTTGGTCCCACTGATCTTCCACAGACTCTTGTAGAGGTCGCATCCTCAACCTGGCGTTTGGAGTTAGGAAGATGCAGGACGCCATGGAGCCCAGTAGAGACGCTACTTCTCGCACCTTTGGATGAGGAAACTGAAGTAACTTTCTGCATTTCTGCCCCATGGAAGATAGTCTCTCCTGCGAAGGAAACGCTCTTCCTAAATTTGTGTCTAGAACTGCTCCCAGATAGTGGATAGTTTGTGTGGGATGCAGGACTGACTTTTCTGTGTTCACGTGGAGCCCAAGCCTGTGTAGTTGTTGAAGACACAGACGACAGTCTTTGGTGGCTTGACGAGGGGACGGACTCTTCAGGAGCCAGTCGTCTAGATATGGGTACACAAAGAGACCTTTTTTGTGTAGACATGCCGCTACCACTGCCATGCACTTGGTGAACACCCTTGGTGCGGATTTTAGTCCGAAGGGAAGTACTTTGTACTGGTAATGCTTGTTCCCTACCAGAAACCTCAAGTACTTCCGATGACCTGGTGTTATAGGAATGTGGAAGTACGCGTCCTGTAAATCCACCGAACACATCCAATCTCCAATTTGTAGATGAGGACATATCTGATGAAGTGCCAGCATGCGAAACTTCTCTTTGACCACCACCTTGTTGAGGGTTCGAAGATCCAAAATCGGTCTGAACTTGTCCTCTTGGTCTCTTTTGGGGACTAGAAAATACCTTGAGTACACTCCTCTCCCCCTTTGGGGTGGGGGTACCTCTTCGATTGCGTTTTTCTTTAAGAGGACGCTCACCTCCCTCTTGAGGAGGTTTAGATGGTACGAGCGAGTCTTTTTTGGAGGAATCGGTTGTGGTCTCTTCCGGAAACGTAGCGCATATCCATTGCGCAGTATATTCAGCACCCACTGATCTTTTGTGATGCTGACCCACTCTGCCAGGTGTTGCGAAGCACTTCCTCCCACTGGAGTGGGTAACGGCGCCAGAGGAAGCCACTGCTCAGGCTTTGCCTCCTCTAGGCGTGGTAGAGGACTGATGATGTCCGCCTCTGCCTCTGCCCGATTTTCCTCCTCTGTATTGTGTTTTCCCTTGTGGCTTGTTCTGAGACCATTGAGGGGTTTGAACCCTCTGTTGGCCTCCCCGGTTCTTGTTGGTCTTGAAGCGTCGCTTGAACGGCTCTTTCTTCTTCTCCAGACCAACCGCCTTCACCGTGTCCAATTCTGTTTTCATGCGGGTCATTTCCTGATCGGCATGTTCCCCAAAGAGTGAAGATCCTGAGAAGGGCAGATTGAGGATGCGTTGCTGGGCATCTGGTTTGAGACCAGTTAAACGCAACCAAGAAGATCTCCTCGCACATACCCCATGAGAGTAGGCATGTCCTGCTAGAAGGGCGTTATCTGCAGATGAACTAATCATTTGGTTCGCCACCAAACAGCCCTCCGTCACTGTTTCCTCAAAGTCCTTCTGGTCCTCCTTGGGCAATTTCTCTTTGAATCGTTCCATGGAGTCCCATAGAGCTCTATCGTACCTGCCGAGAAGTGCTGATGCACTAGAGACTTTCAGGGATGAAGCTGCTGTGCTGCACACTCTGCGTCCCCAAGAATCTTGGGTCTTGCTGTCCTTGTCAGGAGGAACTGAAGAAGAAGGAGCGACTGTGTGATTCTTCTTAGCTGAGGCTACGATAACTGAGTCCGCCGCAGGCTCTCCTTTAACAAAGATTGGATCTGAGTCGGCCGGCCTATACTTTTTCTGGACACGTGCCGGTACCGCCCTGATCGCTGCTGGCGTGAGGAAAACCTCTTTGATTGGGTCCATTATCCCTGGAACCAATGGGAGCAAAGGCCGTGAATATGATTTGTGACGAAGGGTCTCAAAAATCACAGTAGTGGAAACTTCTGGAACAGCCATTTCTATTTGAAGTTTGTGAGCGCCCCTTTGTAAAACGTCCAGGTATGTGTTGACGTCGTCAAGAGGGGAAGCTCTGGAGCGAGGGCTGTCTGCCAGCGTTGGGGAGTAATCCCCTTTAGAAGATCTCGAAGAAGATGAGAAGGAGGATGATGGTGTTCTCCTTCTCCTGTGGTGAAATTTTTCCTTCCTCACTGGCGATCTTCCCGGTCGATCTTCCCTTCGAGGAGAACGTGATTCTCTCCGATGCTCCCTTCGTGGAGATCTCGATCTCTCAGTTCGTACCTCCCTTCTCGGTGTTCGAGACCTGGGATGCTCCCTTCGTGGTGATCGGGAGACCCTGGGGGTATGCGCCCTTTCCGCTCTCCTCTCCCGAGAGCGTGATCGGTGTCTGATAGGACTATGTCTGTCTGCCTCTTCTATCAGTCTCTGAAGAGGTGACCTGTGGAGTGGGCTTACGTATCTTTGCAGCCTCTCCGTCGCTCCAGAATCCTTCCACTTGCTCAACGGAGCATTCCATCTTGGCGAGAGTGTTGTCTTTCGCTGGGGCAACGGACTTCTACTCCTGGAAGAGGACCTCGATGAGCTAGAGGTACTTGAGGAGGAATGGTGAGAAGCCGATTGAGTCACCAAAATAGTTGAAGGCACTGAAGGGGATTTTCGTCTCACCGGTGTTGGAAGACGTCTTAAAAGTCGTTCCCTTGACGTTGAACGCCTCTGCGGCGTCGACGGAGTGATAACCTTCGACGTCGAACGCCTCGACGACGACCCGTGTTCTCTAGATGTCGACCTGCGATGCGAGCCGATGACGGAGTCTTCTCCCTCGACGTCGAACGGCGTCGCCCTGCCTTCGACGGAGGTCTCGACGTCGAACTGTGTTGCCCTGCCGTCGACGGAGGTCTCGACGTCGAACGGCGTTGCCCTGCCGTCGACGGAGGTCTCGACGTCGAACGGCGTTGCCCTGCCGTCGACGGAGGTCTCGACGTCGACCGACGTTGGTCTGTCGGCGACGGAGATGGCAATCGACGGTGTCCTGTCGTCGACGATGCCCTTGATGTCGACCTGGCATGTGGTGACGGCGGAGGAGCGGACATCCTCGACGCCGAGCGCCGACACGCCTTCGACGATGATCCCTTCCTCGACGACGATCGTCCGAGGGGGCTCTTGCTCCTCGACGCCGAGCGCCTCCGTGGAGACGTCGGCGGAGGTGTCACACTCTTTGAAGCCTGTCGACGTTGAGACGACGGCGAGTGTGTTCTGTCTCTCGACGCCGACCGTCGCCTGGTTGACGGCGGCGGAGTTGACTTACGTCTTGACGCCGATCTTCTCGTCGACGGAGATCTCGTGGCTTCTCTCGACGCCGATCGTCGCCTAGTTGACGACGGCGGAGCTTTCTTCGACGTCGGTGAACTTCTTTTCGACGACGATTTCCTCATCGACGCCGGTCCCGACGTCGACTGAGCTTTTTCTTTCGAACTGTCCATCAGATGTCGTTTTTTCAGCGCCGAGCCCGGTGCTGAGGTTGATGGACGCTCTGACTTGCCTTTGGAGGGAGTTCTGGGTCTCTTTGAACTCTTCCTCTCTGTAGATCTTCCCCTCATGGATCTCTGGGCCAGACCATAGAGCCTGTTCCTCTCTCTGTCTTGTAGAGTCCTGTCAGACAGATTCTGACAATGTGAACAGTCTTTAGGATCATGATCCTCTGGCAAGCATAAAATACAGACCTTATGAGAGTCCGTTTTTGCCTTCTTGTGGCCACAAGAAGGGCAATCATCAAATAATGAGGGCATCCTGACAGGAAAACCTCACAAAAAATCGACTGCTAAGCAGTTATTTACTTGACCCTGATGTTAAAAGTCAAAGTAAATCAAAAAATTGTTCTTTTGAAGATTTTCTGACTGAAAAAGGCAGAAAAAAATGTGGAGCTGTGTATCCAGGGTCCTTCCTGAAGGAGCCGGAAAGAACAACTGACCTAACTGTAACCCCTGAGGCATGATGGGAAGCTAGGGGCAGAGGTGCCTTAAAGGCACAGCGTCAGTTCTAGTACATGCAGCTACAGGTTAGCTTTTCAGTCTTTTTAGACTGGGTATTTGCAATGCAGCCTGGGAGCTGTATATGCTTACAGTGTGTTATAAGAATTTCTACTGCTTTCTAAGCATTAAAACATTTTCTAAACAAGCATTGGTGTTGTTTCTCATGTTTCTAATGCTAATACAAATGTATGGTGGAAATTCTTCACAGCATATTCCAGCTCTACTGTTTTATTTGGCTGCAATTGCTTATTTTTATATATAATATTTATATATATATGTATATGTATATGTGGGGCACATATAATATATTGTTTCCGGGGTCCCGCGCATGGGCGGGAATATTCTAATGCTTATGACTTTGATGAGGATCCCCTGGAAGAGAACACCAGTCTGTGTACTTTCTCGACCTGTGCCCCTCTGCCCCAGGATGGTCGGGAGGCATTCCTCCCGTAGTTATTAGACTCTCAGTTTGCACGACAGTGGTGCATGACGGGACGTTACTGCTCTGAAGTGCCTTTGTTTACCATAAACCCATCATCATGGCTGCCAAGCATTTCAGATTGTTTATGTGTGACAGTTTCATAATTTCAGTGAAATTATGAATGATGTTCATCTATTATGAGTGACAGTTTGCTCACGAGCAAAATCAAGCAAGAAGACCAGGTACAACCTATAAATATCAGAAATGTCACCCATTAGAGCAACCAGAAATTGTAAGGAGAATTTACAGCTGGTGCAATGCGCCAGAAACAAAAGTGCTCTCGTAACCTAAACGAAGTGTAAAACACATGTGTGACTATGATTTTAAACTTGAACTCTGACTGGCCTCAAGTGTAAAGAAACGCTCCCTGGGGAGGGTCCTGGGGGAGTTTCTGCTATATTCCACAGACACCCAGAAATGTAATTCAACATCATAAAAACACCAGATTATTTACAGAAGTACTTTCTGATCTAATATTGCAAATGTAGAAAACAAACAAAGATAAACTTCAAATTATTTTCTCAGGAGAACCCCAGGGTGCCATCAATACCACTCCGGATAATAATTTGCACTGCAGTTGTAAATATAACTTCTTTTCTTCTGTGATGTTTGTGTGGCTCAGTTATATCTACCTGCTTCATCTAACATCATAATTCTCGTACATTATGCAAAGACAATTGGTCTGGCTTTCGTGTATTAAAGCATGTAAGCACATGCATGCGGATGGGCACACTGTTTATACCGTTCCTCTGCATGACAGTGTTTCCATGTCTTAACACATTGAAGCCAGACATGTCTGCCTTGCTAGCTGCTGCTGCCGCTCATGTTGGTTGAACTGCAAAAAGGTGCCGTGGGAGCGATTGTAAAATCCGCGGTGCATTACGAAGCCGACGTCTATGCCTCCCTGCCTGAATGGCAAGGACAGCAAATGGCACAAAAAAGTTATGTTTTATTGTAGACATGAATGACTCCCTGGTTCCTCCTCTAAAGAGTCTGAATCAACAGTTGTACAGTATATAGCTGCACAGCGTGCGTCCTGTCCCCCTCAGATGCCCTCTCAGAATCACAGCACACGAGCCGTGCCACATTCACCGCAGCACAAACACATCATGCCAGCTCTTCCCCCAACTCTTCTCCAGTAGGTCATACGACTAGCACACTCTTCTACAACGAAACATGCAGGTCTAGCTGCAATCACTTCAGACAGTGAGAGCGCCTCTAGAGCACATCAGCTATACAAGCGCCAGACAACATAGTATTCTATTTGCATGCCTTGCTTTATCAAGCGTAGATATAATCTGGTCTCTTCCGTTCTAAGTGACAGGCATTGTACACTAGGTACCCCGCCCACCCACCCATCATGTCCTACCATCTTTAAAGCGCCTGCTAAGGCAAGTACCGGAATCAAATCGAAAAAGCAGAGAGGTGGTCAATTTTTCATCTGTGCTCAGAAATTATGAGAAAGCTCTGTTTCATACATCCATTTGTTCTGTTGTCTATCTATTCTATACTAATATAATAAAGAGAGCCCAAACCTTTGAAGCGGGTGATCTCAGGAACCACAGCACCAATCACAACACCCAATACTGCGTTGGAAAGGGCAGTTGCAGCAGAAGGACATAGGCTATGCAGACGCCCACCATATACATTTAAAAGGTAAAAGAACCGTGCCAGCAAAATAGTCCCTTGTGGGCGTGTCTGCGTTGTGCTGTGGGCGTGTGCTGGGGACGTGACAAACGCTGGGGGTGTGTGGTACATTCCGCCCTTCATGCCATGTCTCATATCGTGTGCTGTTGGCGTGTGCTGGGGGCGTGGGCGTGTGTGGGGCGCGGGTTTACGGAAAAAAAAACGAGTGTTGTGCCCAATATTTTATTGTTTTTTCTTCCCAGGTTCTGTACATTCCAGCTCCGGGTGTCCACCCTGCTCCCTTTAAATACCCCTGCACCACATAATCATAACCCACCCTTACTCCTTAAAATACCCCAACACCCTTAAACACTAACCCATCTTAACCCTATAAATATACCATTACCATATAGAAGCTTTACACCGGCATCATTGCAGGTCGTCTAGCGCCATATATGCAGCAACTAGTTGTCGCGATCGCTCTCGCCGGCACGGCGAGAAGAAAGAGATGTAGAATAGCGCGATCTCTCCAAACGGACTACATGTCCCAGAAGGCAAAGCGGCTATGGAAGGCAGGAAAAAAGGCTGAGCCTATATAAGCTCCTCCCCTACAGCAGGTAGTTGCTTGACAATTGTTTTTGTGGTTTTGGTTATGGCGGAAGGTGTTGTCCCCGCCGGATGTATACCCTAGAAACCCAGCGCAGACGAAGAGCCTGCGAGGTCAGAGGATTCAAGCCAGCGCAGACGAAGAGCCTGCGAGGTCAGAGGATTCAAGCCAGCGCAGACGAAGAGCCCGCGAGGTCAGAGGATTCAAGCCAGCGCCGATGAAAAGCCTGCGAGGTCAGAGGATTCAAGAAGTTTTCCTGCTGCAGTCGCAAGTATACAAAAGAAGAACGGGCTCGTTCTTCTTTCCAAATCTTTTTTACTTTCTTGATACTATCCCGCGTGTTACGCGTTCTTTGTTTCTTTATCACACCAGAGGTTGCCGACTTAGTAAGAAAGAGTTCTTACTTAATATACTTTTCTTTGAACCATTAGACATCTTGTTTGTTCCCAAGAATCATTGAGAGCAAAGCGCCCGCAAATAAAAAGCACTTTTCAGTACCGGAGGGTAGAAGAGTCTCACTGGAATATATATATACTCTATTGAAGAAAGTGACGATAACTTTCTTTTCACATGTATCCGGTTATCTCGGATTTAGGAACTGCACGATTACGCTTTACCACGTTATAGTGTTACGTCTGGTAAGTGTAGTAACCCGGGGCCAGGGGGGGGATTGACATTAGTCGGACAAGGTACTCACTCCTGCCCTTTGTCTCTCCACGCTGCAGTACGTCCCTCAACCGAGATCTCGTGGATAACTCAGACCAGACCCAGAAGGCAGTACCGCTAACCCCGACTCTTCTACACCTTATCACCTCACGGCTTCTCGCAATACACGCTCAGAAAGTGATTAATACATCACTACTGGGTGTTGTGTTTAGACAAGTCGAGGGGACTTTCATCCCATCGTTCCTGCTGGCCAGATACATAAGGTTAGTGGCGCGCGGCTGTTCTTGCGCTGCTTACAATCCCGACACTAGTGGAGCCTGACCAAGCGGGCTTCATCCCACAAAGACAGACAAGCGATAATACCAGGCGAGTTCCTCATCTCATCAAGGCCGGGTCGTGCACAAGGCCGGGCTGTATGCTTCTAACCATCGATGCAGAGAAGGCATTTGATAGGGTGCATTGGCCCTATCTAGACCTGGTTCTACAGCGCTTTGGAGTGGGAGAGGCCCTCCGCAACCGTATATTTAATTGTTACCGCCGACCTAATGCAGCAGTGCGGGTTAATGGACACACCTCCCCGAGGATTGACATTGGCAGAGGGACAAGGCAGGGGTGCCCACTTTCTCCCCTCCTGTTCGCGCTCTATATGGAGCCATTGGCACAGCGGGTGAGACAATACGACCTTATTTCTGGCATTCCCTTTGGCGGGGACACACACAAGATCAGTCTATACGCGGACGATATCTTGTTATCCCTGACCAACCCGATGCAATCCCTACGGGCTCTCTTTGTAGAGCTCCACACCTTTGCGCTGGCGTCGGGATTCAAGATTATTGTGGCGAAATCAGAGGCCTTGAATGTATCGCTATCGCCGGAGGTCCTGGAGGACGCCAAGGCGGAGTTCGACCTGCAGTGGTCAGAGACCACCATCCCTTACCTAGGGGTCCTGTTGGCGCCGACTGTGCAAGCCACTACGGAGGCCAACTACACTAGACTCAGCATGAAACTCCGAGACAACCTCAGGACGTGGAAACACCTCAGTTTGTCCTGGCTGGGCCGGATCGCGGCCTCCAAGTTAACCCTGCTGCCCCAAATTCTTTATATATTCCAGACCCTTCCCTTGCGTCCACCGGCAGGGTGGCTTCAGAAGATCCAATCGGAGTTTGCGCGCTTTGTTTGGAACGGTCGACGTCCGCGGTTTAAATATGCGATTGCCACGCTCCCTCCTGAACACGTTGGTGTAGGCGTGCCAGATCTCACGCTATACTTCCAGGCAACGCAACTGCGCACATTAGTGGAATGGCACCAACTAGAGTCAGGCAAACACTGGCTCTTTCAAGATCAGGCTGTAGCAGGCCGCACACTGCAGGGCGTCCCGTTCTTGCCACGCGTTCACAGACCCCCCAACTTATACTCCTCAATGATCACTAGCACGGTCCTCAATGTGTGGGACAGGGTGGCCGTGGCTCGGGGGCTCACCTCCTTTCCCTCACCGATGGCGCCGATCTTCGACAATCCAGATTTCACACCTGGCCTAGACTCTAGAGCCCATGCAGCTTGGAGGGCGACCCCTTGCAGAGACGTGGGACATATGTTCGACATCAAGGGCATTCTCCCTTTCCAAAAGATGAAAGAGAGCTATGGTATTCCCGAGACTGACCGCCTGCCTTACCTACAGATCTGTCACTGGGTACTGCACCCTTCGATCCAACCCGGGGCACAGCGCCACCTCACCCCATACGAGAAGTGGATGCTGACACGCAGATCCGACAAAAAACTGATCTCAGACCTATACCAGCACCTGCTCCTCACCAACGTACATACCTACAATGCAGGGAGGGTCAGATAGAAGAGGGACTTGGGGCATCAACTCACTTGGAAGGATTGGGAGGGAGTGTATTATAGAGCTCGGCACTCGGCGCACCACACAGGCCTCACTGAAACCATGACCAAAATTGCCACCTACTGGTACCACACACCCGAAAGGCTACATCAATGGGAACCCCGAGTAAGCGACAGCTGCTGGAGGGACTGTGGGGAACTTGGAACGCTGGAGCACCTGCTCTGGAGCTGTGCTCATCTCCAGCCCTATTGGGCCCCAATCCTTGATTTAATAGACTCACATCTAGACACGCAGCTACCTAGATTCGCGGCCTATATCTTGCTAGGCCTTCCCAACGCCCTGATATACCCCCTGAAATCCTGGAGAGGGAGGCTTATTGCGCTGGCACTGGGGGCAGCAGTCCAGAATATTGTAGCTCATTGGAGGGCCGTCCAGCCCCCACAACAGTTGGGCTGGCTACATAGACTCTGGGCGATCCTCGGAATGGAGAAGCTGTCTCTGGCCAAGGCGGGAAGGGGGCAGAATTTGCAGAGCTCTGGCGCCCGTTTCTGACCCTGCTGATGGAGAATTCCGGGAGCTAAGTTGCCCCCGCTACCTGCGACTGCTTCGCCTTGCGGACACCCCACTCCCGGAACCCAAGACGCAGCCGCGCAAGCACAAGGCCCCAGCAGGCGCTATACTGGATGGCGCACAGTAAGAAGGTGACCGACTATGGTCTCGGTACTTGCTCAATGGACAAGGAGAGGGGTGGTGGGGGTGGGAGGGTGGGAGGGAAGGGGTTGTTTTTCCTCTCTTCTGTTTTCGCTGTTTATTCTTGCTTCAAAATCAGCTCCATCTACACCTACATAGCAATCCTTATGACGCGGCCGGCCCGGTTGGGTTGTAGGCGGCTTGCTGTGTTAACTTTAGCGGTCGATGCTCCTGATAGTCATGTATACACTTTGGCACGGTCTGTGACCGCATTGTACTCGGGCTGGCGCAGATGGCTGTATGAGATGCACTGCTTCTGTTTGTTGCTCAATAAAAAAGATTTAATACTAAATATACCATGTACCCCCAAACCCAAACCTATCCCTAAACCCTAAAAATACCCCTGTACCCCAAAACCCAAACCTAGCCCTGAACCCTATAAATACCCCTGTACCTCAAAACCCAAACCTACCCCTGAACCCTAAAAATACCCCTGTACCCCAAAACCCAAACCTAACCCAGAACCCTAAAAATACCCCTGTACCCCAAACCCAACACCTACCCCTGAACCTTAAAATACCCCTATACCCCAAAACCCAAACCTAGCCCTGAACTCTTAAAATACCCCTGTACCCCAAAACCCAAACCTACCCCTGAACCCTAAAAATACCCCTGTACCCCAAAACCCAAACCTAGCCCTGAACCATAAAAAATAACCCTGTACCCCAAAACCCAAACCTAGCCCTGAACCCTAAAAATACCCCTGTACCCCAAAACCCAAACCTAGCCCTGAACCCTTAAAATACCCCTGTACCCCAAAACCCAAACCTACCCCTGAACCCTAAAAATACCCCTTTACCCCAAAACCCAAACCAAGCCTTGAACCCTAAAAATACCCCTGTACCCCATAACCCAAAACTATATCTGTACCCTTAAAATACCCAAACACCGCAAAACATATACCTCAGTACCCCAAAACATATACCCCTATACCCATACTTACCTTATCCAAACATTAAAAAAAACATGCTTTTACCATTCATGCATTTACAACGAATTTCGTTGTAAATATATTACGAATTTCGTTGTAAATGTATGCGTGGTAAAAGCATATAAAATGTAATGCCATGCGTTATAATGGCATTGCGGAGTCATGGTACTTTCGTAATGAAAGTATGCGGAGTGATGGTATGCGGAAAGAAAGTTGCAAAATAATGGGTGTTTACCCTCCCCCGGTAAGTACATTGGTGGCATGGCAGCCCACATCTCCAGCAACATACTCATATTTTTTCCACCACCGATTTGAAAAATGCACAGGTCTCTCTCATTGATGGCCATCACCGACATACACTTTTAGACACACCTCCCGCCACAAGTTCCAGAATTGCGAACTTTAGAGCTGGGGAGCTACGTTCGAATCTCGGCATCAGCTCAACATCCTGTGATTCCAGGCAAATTGCTTTGTCTCCCCGTGCCTACCACAAATGAATGTGTTCTTCTGTAATGTAAATTGTGCTCATGCCATGTTGTCGAGTTTGCGCTATATAATATTGCAACGAAAAATAAAGTAGGGAAACTCTAGTTCACACACTACTGAACGCGCACTCTTAAGTGCATCAGCAGTGCACTGTGAATCGGAGCGTTTCACAGGCCTGTCACAGATAAGAAATGCTATCAAAACGAAATCCTACAAAACAATGTACTACTGGCCGGCAGCAATTCATACCCGGACAACGTCGGGCCGGGCTGCTAGTTACATATACAGCGTGTCCCTATATAAATCACCCGGCACTCTCTGCGTCTGATTCGCACTGTATGAAAGTGTTAATAAATAAATATGAGTGATTAAAAGTGGAAAACGGGGCGCTCTTAAAATCGTTCTTAATATTTTCAATTATTTCATAACCTTTCATGGGTGTGGCCTGTGGCTGCAGTAAGCCCTGCTAGTGAGGTAAAAATGCAAATATAACCCCTTCGTTTATCTCTTCCCTCAGTCAGTGGCTCCTCTTACAATTCAGTCTCAGTTCTCAAAGTATAAGCAAGGTTTGACCGATGCACTCACACGTTTTTTCTGGGGGAGGAGGGAGGGAGGGCAAGAAAGATATGCTTCAAGGCGCTTTATCTCTTGTTGCTTCCTGCGAATATCTACTCCAAGGCAGCTGCATGCATGGCTCAAGTTGCTTCTCTTCAACAGGTCCACTAGAATTATGCGAATTTGCGGCTGTCGCATATTTCGCATAATTATTGTTTTGCGCATTTGCCACATAATCACTAATCTGCAGATTTCCAGAATAAACAATTTTGTTTCAAGCTCAAACAGATCAAAAGCTACTAAAAAGTGGTGACACTTCTTGACACGCAGAGAAAGGACATTTACAAAGGCGGACTGTTCACCTTTATGTTGCTTATTTCTGTTTTGAGGCGTCCACATGGCACTAATGAGATAAAACCTTTGCCCAGATAGTGTTAGCATATGTAACAATTTCAAAATAATGAGGAAATACTAACAGAATGGCTTGCATTAGGCCACATAATTTGATTTTGTTCTTGATGCATAATTGTCAGCCCTGCCACATAATTTAGTTTTCACCTCCCGCTAAATTCCAGTGGCCCTGAGTTTAGTATCCGACTTATCATATGTCACACTGAGGACTAGTAGTGGGGCAGTGTGCCACGGACCCTCCAGCTAGCATAGAAAACAGTGCCCCCGTTTCCCAGTTGAAGAAAAAAAAAGCATTGACAATGCAATAGGTCTCGCCTTTGATTAAGTTAAAGCCATTTGCTTTGCTAATGGTATTTTATAGCAAAGCAAATTACTTTAACTTAATCAAAGGCGAGACCTATTGCAATTGTAATGCTTGTTCTGAGTACACTTGGTATCAAAGGAATTGGGGAAAAAGCGTAAGCAAATATTTTCGACCATCCGATCAAAAAGGCATTTTCCCACAATCCTTTCTGGGGATGCCAGCTTGTATAGTATTACCGAAGGGTATGATGGACGGTGTGTTGAACAATGCAAGCACTCACCCCAGTCAACTGATCTGGGTTTAATCCATCATCATTCTTTAGCTCACTCCGCCACCCCAGTTCAGACATGGCCTAAGCAAATCAGTCTGACCCTGTGCCTCATGAGAACAGTCCAGGCCGAACTGCCAAGTAATGTCTTCCCTGAACCGGAAACAAACATCCTGGGACCAGTTTCTAGCTAATCAGCCATCATCAGCCAGGTTAGCTTGAATCCAATGGCAAAGTGAGCATGGAACCCAAGTCTGGGCACACCCTGCCAACTTAGGGCGAACAAAGCGAAACCAAAGGGGATGATAGACCAAGTGTTGAACATTGCAAGCACTCACCCCCAGTCAACTGATCTTCGTTTAATCCATCATCATTCTTTAGCAAACTCTGCCACCCGAGTTCAGACATGGCCATATGCAAATCAGTCTGCCAAGCCATGTCTTCCCTGGACCAGAAACAAGCATGGCAGAGTGAGACAAAGAATGATGATGGATTAAACCCAGATCAGTTGACTGGGGGTGAGTGCTTGCAATGTTCAACACTCCGTCCATCATCCCCTTTGGTTTTGCTTTGTTCGCCCTAAGTTGGCAGGGACTATGCACAGATGTGGGTACCTTGCTCACTTGCCACTGGATTCAAGCTAGCCTGGCTGATGACGGCTGATTAGCCAGAAACCGGTCCCAGGATGCTTGTTTCCGGTCCAGGGAAGACATGGCTTTGCAGTTCGGGCTGGACTGTTCCCATGAGGCACAGGGTCAGACCGATTTGCATATGGCCATATCTGAACTGGGGTGGCGGAGTGAGCTAAAGAATGATGATGGATTAAACCCAGATCAGTTGACTGGGGGTGAGAGCTTGCAATGTTCAACACTCCGTCCATCATCCCCTTTGGTTTTGCTTTGTTCGCCCTAAGTTGTCAGGGTATGCCCAGCATTGTTGCAGGAGCGGATGGCGCTTTGAGAGAGGCGGAGGTAATACTACAGACTCAGGGCCAGATGTAGGTGGTCGTTTCAGGCCATTTACCGATAGTTAACAGCCGATTTTGGGCGTTACCGATCGGTAAATGGGTGACAGGTATGTAGGGGGCATTTTTTTACCGATTCGGTAAAATTACCGATTCGGTCATTTTACCGAATCAGTAAAATAAAAATTCGGTAAATTTACCGATTCTGAGGCACCCAGATGTAGGTGGGACTCTTCTGAGTCCCAGAGGCCTTACCGAATCGGTATTTTACCATCAAATCCAATTTGATGGTACAATACCGATTCCGGTGTGCATGCACATGTGTGCATGCACACCTATGCCATGTGACAGGCAGACCTGCCCTTAGGGCATGTATGCCTGCCACATGGCACCCGAGCCTGTTTTGGGGGTGCCAGAGGGTGTCAAAGTGACAACCCCTGCACACTTGTGAAAATCGGTATTTACCGATTCGGTAAATACCGAATCGGTAATGCCCATTCATTCCTATGGGCTTCAAAACCCATAGGAATGAATGTGCAAATACCGAATCGGTAAATACCGAATTTTTCCGATTCGTTATTCCAGCACATCTGGAATACCTACATATCAACCCCTCAGATTTACCGATTCTCAATTACCGAATCAGTAAAATTCGGTAATTTTCGGTAATTGAGAATCGGTAAATCTATTTTACCTACATCTGGCCCCAAGTGCTTTTACTTTCGTCAACCCACTGTAGTATTTTAAAAGAACACTTTCCAGGACAATGCAGCACCCACTTGGGATTTATTTGCATACTGAGAGACGGCCAATACCACAATGCACTAGATGCAGACGCCGAGGGAGGAGAATGAATATGCCCATTGGGGAGGGATGTTTGAATAAAGGCAGGTGCTCAAAGTAATGGTTGTCATGTTTCCTGTTGTGGCTCGTGAACAAGCGCAGAAGCCCGAAACGCGTAGAGCCGTTTCTATGAGATGAAAGGCTGAATGCTGACTCTGTTGTAGTCCTCTTTTAATAGCAGTTATCATCTGGGAGGACATCCTCATAGGGGTTACCTTTTGTTTGTATATGTGTATATATATATATATATATATATATATATATATATATATATATATATAATCGGGAAAAAAGCACTCTGGAAATTGGATATTTAGAATTTATTCAACAGAGCCTAGTCTGCACACGGACGCGTTTCAGCCTTACGGCCTTGGTCACGGTAGGTATATATATACCTGAGAAACTCTAGTAAACACTGGCAAAAACTTAGCAGAGCAGAGCTTAGGGGGACTCCAATCACATGATCTGCAGTAGAAAATTTGAGGGAGGGAAGCCTCTGAGGGGAGTGTTCTAAAGTGTACTGATGCTTGATTGCTGGGTATGGTTCTTATTAAATGATGTGGATAGGATACTGAAGTACATTTTTTGTAGGCCCTATGTAGCACCATACTGCTTTATAATTATACTGTGGGACTCCCATCCCATTTTGACGACGGGAAATTACTCAAGCATGCAAATCTGTGAAAGATCCAATACTAGAGAATATCTACCTTGTTGTAAAAAAAGAGTGCCCTGTGCATGAATATTAGCCCATTATATGCACACATCAAGGCTATTGGCCCCTTCTGCCTCTCACAATCAGGCTGCTAGTCCTCATTGTATCTAATAAGGAAAAGGAGAAAAGTAGGCAAAAAAACTGGGCACTTGACTTAAGAGAACTCAAACAGTGCAAGCGGTTGGGCATGGAGGCTCTGAGCAGCAGGTGCCCCATCCTATTATAAAAGTTCTATGGGGACTTTAGAAGACTTTGTCTAACTACCTGAGAAAAACTTCTCTAAATCGGGTCACTCAGAAGGGGTAAAAGCTCCCTCTCCCAATGAGAAAATGCCTGGAAGTTGAAGGTGCCTGAAGGCAACATAGGTCTCTTTTTCACCTAATCATAGTTACCGCCAAATATAAACTATTATGGAGGCGAAAGCTCCTTTTGACCTAATCAAAGTTACTGCAGCATCTCCATTGGTCTAATCAAAGTTACCGCCAAACCTAAAACTATTGTTACCAAAACGCAATATTACTTTTCAATGCAAACATAAAGGCATCAGTGCAAAGTGGAAAAAATATCCAGCAATTGAGCAACTGTACTTTTTTTTATTCTGTAGCCCACTATTAAGGATAGACATTTGGTAATACTGCAAGATACAGTGGTGCCCCAGGGAGGTAGCCCAAAAATACCGTGCATCACCCAGTAATCCTAACAGGCGTCTCTGGAAGCTTTCTGCTGCTGAAGAAAACGTAAACTTGCCAATCTACCAGTAAAAATAATGTTTTTCACTGGTTATTCCCCAATTACACCAATCTAAATAATTTTGAAAGTCTGCCAGCAATTTTTAGTTGCGTGGCCCGTCCCAGTGTTACAATCCTAATTCAAAATCAGGGCCTAAGGCTAAGGCCTACTGCCCCAATTACAGACTTGCTGGTAGATAAGGTGGACGTTGCTGAGTTGATAATACCATTACATATCACATTCAGTTCTGTTTTTACGCAGCATAGCAATTGTTAATGTCGGATTTAATTTGTTTCCGGAGACATGTTTTAGAATTACCAGGAGTTGCACTGTTTTACCAGGAAAGCTTCCACTACTAAATCTCATGATCAACATCAAGGCATTATCCTAATTCAGGGAAACCCAACATAGGCACTACATATCGAATATTTAAGAACCTTAAAGTTTGGGTTTTTTAATCAGTAATTTTTCTTGGCATTAAAAAATCGCATTTCACCCCTATTCCAACAAGTAAATCGTTATTTAAAAAGAATATCATCTATCATTATTATTGCGTACATCATTTTGATCAACAGACCACACCATCACAATAAAATCACGTTTTATTCTGAGCAAAACACATATTAATTAAATCTTAATTAAATAATTTTACCACTAGCAAGGCATAACTATCTAATATCTACTTCTAAAGATCCCAACATTTCTTACTATCAGCAAGGTACAACATTAAAGTGCCTCACCCTTGGTGCTGCAGCATTCTTACTTAACTCACCATGCCAGGGAAGAATGCTGAATAACCAGATAGTAATATATAGTATTATCTGTACTCTATTACACAAATCTCAAAATGCGAGTGGTTTCGGATTAATTCATTCCTGATCAGAAGCTGGCACACTGTTGAGATCTAATTGCCTCTGGATTGTCGGGAGGCCTTCCTCTGGGTCTGGTTATTTCAAATATTTCTATAGGATAAGTCAATTCCAAAGCGTGGTCATATTTCCGTCCTCTTTGAACGGTTAGCGCATAGTCGGCCTTTTAACTTAAACTCTATTTTTCAGAGCATACACTACATTAATAAAAAATATGAGGAAGCCCTTTATCAATGGGTCTACACTTTTTAAAAAAGGCGGTGAAAACTTTAATTTTGCCTGTTTATTGTGACTTCGACGTGCCGTAGTGATGCAGTGCAGAATTCTCTATGTACAGAATGTAGAAGTTTATGGATAGGAGCAGAGTCCATTAAGGAGGTTAAAGGTATTGGTGCTGAGGACACGTGACGTGTGTCAGTTACTAGAGCCGCAATAAGAAGTCTTGCTAATAATAGGGCAGTGCTGGAGAGAGAGACATTTTCGCCTGTCCTTACCTGTGTCTTCGCCATCAGATTGCTAACCTCCCGGAACATGTTGGCCACCTCCTGAAATCCCACCGGCAGAAAGCCCGGATAGGCGGCAGCTCTCCAGGCGAGCGGGCAGAAGAGAAGCAGCAGGAGCAACCAGCGAAGCATCCCTGAAGCCGAGCTGGAGAACAGCTGAGGGTACCACGGGCAGTCTTCCTGACACACCCCGAGGACTGTCAGGAAGCACGGGCTGAGTGAGACACAAAACGAAAGGAGACAGTAAGCACGAGCTATGTGGGGTTCAAGCACAGTACAGACAGAGAGCAGGGAGGTGCTAGACAGGGACAGAAACGAGCAGAGAGCCTTTCCTTGGCTGTACTGAGAGCTGGGCTTCCCGGGTCTGCAGAGCGCTGACTGCACACGGTACAGATCACTTGAGGCTGATAGCAGACAGCAGGGGGAGGCGGGGAGGAAGTGGGGGAGGGATGCAGAGCCGCAGTGCATCCGGCCAGACCTTTCCCTGTGTTTTATTGACCGCACGTCGCTCAATTTGAGACTGCCCCTGAGCTGAAACCATTCGCACTTCACTGTCTGTTCCGAAGACTGCATCAACAGTGAGTCTAATGAGCCGAACAGCAATGCAAAGCCCCTCCCCCACCCACACTACCATCACTCGTGTGTCCATCCTTTTTAAGTTGCTTTGCTGAAATGCTTTTCCCCCGATCACTGCCTTTAGGAGAGTCAGTGGCATGCCACTCGTTGATCCCTGGCCCTGTCTCAGCTGCTGCGTATTACTGACTAGACACACTTGGGACCAGCCCCTCCATCATCATTGCCAATGCCCCTGGGTATCAATGACCGTCCCATCCCTAATACTTTGTTGTGAGAGGATTAATAGCACACTGCTTTTTATAATCCTCCAGCTGCAGTTGAAAATTCAGGAATCAAGACCTTGAGAGCAACTCGGCACAGGGGATAGGTTCAGTGGACCTAGGGTTGGGATCAGAGGCCTGGCAAGCATCATATTCTTAACCGTTTTGTTGGCCTTTTCACCAACATGGAAATGCATCTACAATGTTTCCTTCACATAACCACTTAACTGATAAACATGTTTTTTTTTCTTTAAAAAAAAATATTTTTTTATTAATGTTTCCAGTCACAAGCATTGCTGCAATACCATACATTTTTTTGTTGCATACATCACATTATGATTATATCTGATCCATAAACAGCCTAAATTTGCCCATTGCCATGTCGGGTTTTCTTTTGCACCCTCATCATTATCCATATTTATATACAACGTATCAGCATCTGTCATGTATACAGTGGCTAGTTAGAAGCTTCTGATAATGATCCTTCATTTGGGGGATCACAAATATTTCCTATATATCTATTCCACTTTTCCCACACCTGTGTCCATTTTTTGGGGGCACCTCCTATGTATGTATACAGATTTTTCGGTTATCATCAATTCGTCCATATCTCAACACCACCTACCCACTGTGGGGTTCTGTCTGGCTCGCCATAATTGTGCTATATTTCTCTTTGCTAATGCCATACCCAGCGCTACCCAAGTTTGCGCCGCATGGTTGAGGTCTATCGGTTCCCAGATGTTGAGTAAACATCTTTTCGGCTCTGGCTCAATCGTCATTCCTGTTGCCTGAGAAATTGTGTGCATGACGGCCCTTCGAGATTCTAGTGATTTCTGCGCATTGCCAGATTGTGTGCCAGAATGTGCCGTGCTCTCCACATTGCCTGAGGCAAAGTGGCGTCTCTGCCTTGTGTAATTTATACAACAGTGTTCTAGTATAATACGACCGGTGTAAAATCTTTAATTGTATTAGTTTGAATTTGGAGGGGACCACTACCTCCCTGGTGGATGCCATTGCCTCCTGCCAATCTGCCTCATCCAGTGCACCCAGGTCGGTCTACCATCTAGTTAGGTCTCGCCTGAGCCAAAGTTCTTGCGCATTGCTCCTGCGAGATTATATTAAGCTGAAAAGAAAAGTCTACCAAAACGGCTACGGATCGCATACAGTTCATGTGATCTATGCGCGTGCACACCATCACCAGCCACGTAACACACCACCATTTGTCTGTGCCACAGCATCAGACTTCAAAGGCTGCCGCTCCCCCGCCCCCCGCGTGCACATCGTGTAGTGTAGTTCCTATATTCCCAATTGGCCCTGCGCATTGGACTAACATAAACAGAAGTGTAGACGTAGGACTGAGGTCATCTAGGTCTCTACTGACTATGCTAGACTTAATTAGTTTTTGCCAGCTAGCTCAGAGGTCACTAGAAACTTTCTCGAATGAATAGGGAGGGGTTAACTTCCCTGATTTAGACAAGAAGGGATTAGCTTCTGACAACCATATAACATGACAACTTTGCTCCCCCAGAATAAGGAGTGTATCACCAGAGTCGTGTGAAAACAATAGACAGCTATTTCACTCAGTCAATCGTGCATGCTTAATTTCACCAGAGTGCAGAGAAATAGAGAGGCAGGTGTTTTCAATAAAAGGTGTTATTTTATTGAGCAGTCTTCTTTCTCATGCAAGAGAAATTAATTGCCACAATTGCAATACTTATCATGAAGTAAAGTGCGTACAGTAAAAGGAGTATTATGAAATAATACTGTAAAAGCATTGATATGGTTTCTTAGCCATATGATACTTTAAAACGGATAAAATATTTACATACATAAAAACATTGGAGAGGGGCGTGGCTTAAGCGCCGACCGGGATGGCTGCGTGAGCTAGTTGCTCCGCGCTGAGTCCCGCTTTCATCCTGAAAAAACCTGCCCTCGGTGCCTCTGGAGGCGTGATTCGGTGTCATGGGGGGTCGCTGACCCGTACAGGAGAGTCCGGATTCCATCTGGACCCCGGTGGACGAACGTTGCCGGACATCGGAGCCTCGTAGACCCGACCTGAAGACAAAGGCAAGATGGCGGCGCTGGCGACCCGGGAGCGATAGAAGCAGCGCTCCTGGGGGAGGCAGACGTGCTGGAAGCTGCGGGACGGACTGAGCAGAGCAGAGATCTGAGGCGGGGGACCGTGGGAGCTGATCCAGGAACAGCGGGAGCACCCCGCGGCTGGGGGCTGGTGAGAGAGGTGCCCCTCCCCCTCCCCCGATCACTGGCACACAGACCTGGCATCTGACTGCTCCCCTCCCAGGCGACGGCGCTAATAATCTGTGGGGCTGCTCGCCGGTGGAACGGCTGGAGCTGGGCTGGCTGGCGGGACCGGCGGAAATAGTGGTGCTTGCTCTCCCGGCTGCAGAGAGCTGAGAAGGACAGCGGAAGCCACTGACTGAAAGGCGGCCACCCCTTTGGGCTCGGGCCCGATCTTCTACGGACCCTGAACGCCCCCAGGGGGCGGCCAGTGTTGGGACTGCTCGGTGCGATTGGCAAACGGCGGCGGGGTCCGCCAGGCTGGAGGTCCTGAGGCATTGGGCTGGAGAAGCGGGGGACAGTGAACAGAGCAAAACACGCGGCGGGGCGCTGGATTGCGCAGTGGGCACGATTGGCCCTGAACTACTCCTGTCTGCTCCCTTTGGAAGTGCGCACTGTGCTGTTGCCCTGACCCTTGCGGTCTCTAGAGGCGACATGTGAGTGCTGGTGGCGCTACGCAATCTACAGCCATGGATCAGAGGTAGGCGGCTGTGCGCAGAGGGGGAACCGAGAGTGTACTACGGGAGGCTGGCTCTGTGGAGGTGCTTGCTGGCCCCATTATCGTATACCACCGAATGGCGCCGGGGGTGCCTGGCGCGGAGCGGACAGTGGAGTCGCCACGGTGAACGGTATTAGCTTGAGGAGGCCCGAGTGGTGCATTTTTCATAGTCAAGATGGCCGCGCTGGAGGCTGGCTTCGCTGCGCCACAGGGGCAAGATGGCGGGATTGCCTTGGCTCAAGGTGGCGGTGCTCAGCCCACACTGGAGACCACGCCGCAAGAACTGCGGCTGAACCAGCGCCTTGACGCCATACTGGAGGCGATCGCTGCTACAAAGGAAACGCTGCATCAGGACATTGCGCAGGTGGCGACGGGGCTGGGCCTACTGAGGGCAGATCACGCTAAGCTCTCTGATAGAGTGAAATCGAATGAACAACTGCTTCAGGAACTGAAACCGGCGGTGGTCACCGCGGAACATAAACTGACGGACATTATCGGCCGTCTGGCGCTCCTGGAGCGAAGGGCGGAGGATGCGGAAAGTCGGAACCGGAGGAACAACGTGCGAGTGGTGGGGCTTCCGGAGAAAATTGAGAAGGGTGATGCGATGTCGTATATGGAGGACTGGTTCAGAACAGTTGTGGCGCCGGAAGGTCTGTCCCCCTTCTTCTCCCTGGAAAGAGCGCATAGAGTGCCTGCCAAACCGCCCCTGGAAGGTCGACCGCCTCGGCCGATGGTGGTCAAACTGCTGCATTATAAGGACCGTGATCTGTTAATTCAGAGGGCAAGATCCCAGGGTCCCTTCCAGGTGGACAATAACAATGTCACGATCTTCCCGGATTACACGCAGGAGGTTCAGAAGAGTAGAGCGTCCTTCTTATCGGTGAAGAAGGAGTTGAGGGAGGAGGGGATCCAATATTCTTTGCTTTTCCCTGCTAAGCTGAGAGTGATCCTTGATGACAGGACCCACTTCTTTCAAACTCCAGACGAGGCATGGTCGTGGCTTGAACGTTATCGTGCGGGGACGGACCGGGCACACAGAAACAGCAGGGATCAGCAGAAGCCAGTCCGGCTCAGAAAATCACAGCGCATCCGATCCCCGTAATAAGCTTAAGAGGGCCGAACAAGACACGCGAATACCGGCCGACAGGAGGGGTGCGTTGTTGGCTACAGCAACCATTACAGGGTCGCAGAAGAAGAAAGCGTCTGGAGGATCGGGTTCGGAGGAAGAGGAAGAGAAGACCGGAGGGGACGACTCTGATGTGGGGGGTGCGAAGGGGCCGGCGGTCACGCCACAGACTGCGGATGGCTTGTTTAATGAGTGAGGCCTGTGACTAATGAACAATTCCGGGGTGCCTGTCGGCACGGACTCTCCAGGTCTCTATCGGCCTGCCAGGTATGGGGCTGTATGAGCAGTTTGGGACTGTGGGCGCGGGGTGGTAGCTCTGCCGCCCTGGTTTGGTGCTCCATAGCCCTCTTAGGGCCCTTAAGGCCTTCTGTGGTGTCGACCACAGGTTAGTAGGATGTGTGGGGTGTTACAGGTTTGGAACGGGGCTGAAGCTGGGTTATTAGGTCTTGTCCTGGGGAGGGGGGTTTGGGGAGTTCTGGGGAATGTTTTGGAGGGGGTGTACAATTGCTGCAATGCGGGGGTCAATTGGTGGCTAATACCACTGTCTCGGAAAGCTCTTCATGGGGACGTTACCTAACTTGAAATGTGTTACATGGAATGTTCGAGGTATTCGTACGATGGTGAAACGTCATAAGGTGCATGCCTACTTAGTTCGGAGGGGCGTTCAGATTGCAATGCTTCAGGAAACTCACCTGACTAAGAAGGAGTGTGGGGCTTTACAGAAGAGGTGGCGGGGTCAGGTCTTTGGCACGACATACTCAGCATTCGCCAGAGGGGTGTTGATATGGATAAGGGCGGGCACGCCATTTCAAGTTACGAGTCAGCGGGTGGATCCCGAGGGTAGATATGTGGTGGTGGAAGGACGTCTCTATGGTAGGGAGGTGGTGCTGTGTAACATATATGCCCCCAATGCCGATCAAGCTCATTTCTTTGAGGGTTTATCACGCTCGCTGGCTTATTTTTTAGCGGGCCCTATCTTACTGGCGGGGGATTTTAATTCCATCTCTGATGTGCTATTAGATAGGTCTCACCCGCCACTAGTAGACTCCCCGGTACGCCGCCTAGCAACCCAAAGGAGGGAGTGGCAGGAAAGGTGGGATTTGGTAGATGTGTGGAGGGCACAACATCCTGAGCTCAAGATTATTCTTATTTTTCCACGCTGCACGACCTACATGTCAGGCTAGACTCGGTGTTATGTGGGGGCTCCTTGGTGAGTGCAGTGACTCATTCTGAATACCTGACTAGGACCATTTCAGATCATAATCCCCTGTTGATCTCCATGCAGTGGCAACAGGTGAGATCGGCAGTTCCATCATGGCGACTGCGCCCGGATACATTGGAGGACCCGGTGTTTAGTGACACGGTTCAACAGGGTATTGACTGCTATTTTGCAGAAAATGGAGGCTCAGCCACGACTAGGTCGATTGAATGGGATGCGATGAAAGTAGTAGTGAGAGGGGTATGCATGGGTGGGTTTTCAAATGCGAGAAAGACTGTTTTGAGTGACCTTGCGAAAGCGGAAGAGGCATTGAGGGGATTGGAGCTGAGAAGGCCTGAGCGGCCAGAGTTACAGGAGCAACTGATGCAGGCCAAAGAGGCAGTGGCGACTGAGACGGAAAGACTGCGGTGCTATGATTACAAGTTGTATGTTGTTAAGGTGCATGAGGAGCGGGATAAAGTGGGCACGCTGCTTGCCAAGCTAGCTGACCCAGGACCTAGGGGGTGCCCGGTCATGAGTAGAAGACGTGAGGATGGTGAGGTAGTTTATTCTCAATCAGCGGTACTGGCGCGCTTCCAGTCCTACTATACAGGATTGTACGAATGCCACCTGGAGGCCGAGACCTCAGAGATAGGTGAATATCTGGACCCGATCCCCTTACCGACAATGGATATCGAGGAGGCGAAGGACCTGGGGGGCCCCATCACTTTGGCCGAGATAAGGGGGGCAATTAAACACATGGCGCGGAATAAAACACCAGGGGTGGACGGGTTACCGATAGAATTCTATGCCAAATTCGTGGATATATTGGCGCCTAGACTGTTGACAGTATACGCGGAGGCGAAACAGGCGGGGTGCTTACCTGAGTCCATGAGGGAGGCACTGGTGGTCCCGCTGTTGAAGCTGGGAAGGGACGCGTTAGACGTGACCTCTTACCGCCCGTTGTCAATGCTTACGGTGGACTATAAGATCTTGAGTCGCATCCTGGCTACCAGGCTCCTGCCGCAGATGACCACCCTGGTACATAGGGATCAAGCGGGATTCATCCCAACTAGGAACACCTCGATCAATATTCGTCGTTTGGTCCGAGTCATGGATGGTGCTGCAACGTCAATCAGGGATCCAGTGGTTTTAGCAGTTGATATCGAAAAGGCGTTCGATAGCCTAGAATGGGACTACTTGGATGGAGTGCTGTTGAAGTTTGGGGTTGGAGAGGGATTCCGGAGTTGGACGAGGGTGCTTTATTCGTCAGCGAGGGCGCGGGTGCGATTGGGACCCATAGTGTCTACGGCTTATCCGGTCTGTAGGGGAACGCGACAGGGCTGTTCGCTGTCTCCTCTGCTATTTGCCCTGGCGATGGAGCCGTTGGCAGCTCAGGCACGTTCTGGCGCTGTGTACAACGGGATAGCGCAGGGGCCTGAGTCGCACTACATATCGCTATACGCCGATGATCTGTTGTTGTACCTGGCAGACCCTGGGCGAGCTCTAGAGGGGGCGGTAGACATGCTGGGTAGATTCGGGCGGCTGTCAGGCCTCAGGGTGAACTGGACCAAGACCTGTATATTCCCGCTGCGGAAGAGTACGCTCTGCCCACAACTTACCAGAGAAGTGGTGAGGGAACCCTCCTGTTTCACCTACTTAGGGGTGCGAATCTACCATGAAGCCACGGATCTCTTGGAGGGGAACGTGGAGCGCTGTATTCGTGCGCTGAAGGGTTGCATGGACTTTTGGGCCTCCCTCCCATTGTCCGTGTTGGGTCGGGTGGCACTGTTGAAGATGGTGGCACTCCCGCGGCTACTTTATTATTTTCGAACGCTACCGGTATGGATTCCGCAGAAGCTCTTTAGAGACCTGAAGACATTGTTGACCGGCTTCCTCTGTGGCCACGGACGGCGCAGGGTAGCACTGAATACTCTGACTAGGCCCAAGTTCGAAGGGGGGATGGCCGTCCCCGACTTTGAATTATATTATTTGGCAGCGCAACTCCAAGTATTAACGCAGAATGTGGCCAGAGAATTCCGGGGTTCTGACCACGACCGGGGGATTGGCATCCAGAGACATGTTTTGTCCTATATCATTATGCAGCAGAAACTGGACGTGAGGGACCTCACGATGGAGGAAAAGACGCTTAAATTGTGTTGGAATAGGAGTTTGAAGAGAGCAGGAAAAGGCCGGCCATATGCGCCGGAGATACCGCTGGGAATGCTGACTGCGCTACCCCATGGGGGCGATTGGTCCCAATTGTTGATGTGGGAGGAGCTGGGCTTGCAGATGGTGGGAGACCTTTATATTGATGGGGTGTTGATCCCGTATCAGGTGTTACAGGAGCAATTTGGCTTACCAGACGGAACCTTCCTACTGCACGCGGCGGTGGTGGCTGCGATGCAGCGGTATTGGGGGGGCGGACTGACAGAGCCGGAGGTGACCATGGCATGCCAATACGTGGTAATGGCAGCGGGCACCGTTAAACAAGTGACTTGTCTCCATACCAGACTGTTGAATGAGGGACTGGAGCCCTTGCTGGCACTAAAGTCACGGTGGGAGGTCAGTATAGGCAAACCCATACCGGATACCATCTGGAGCCAAGTGTTGCGTCGGACCTGGAAGGGAACGAGGAACGCGCGATTTCAGCAGGTGCATGTTTTCATTGTCCATAGGGCGTACTTGACCCCGGAAAGGTTGAGACGGCACTTCCAGGTGCTTGACGCCGTGTGCCCGCGGTGCATGGCACCGGAAGTAGATCTAGATCACCTACTGTGGGGGTGCCCGAAATTGGGGGAGTATTGGCCGGAAGTGGGGGAACTCCTGAATGCTGTCACTGATAGGGAGGTAGACTTTGATATGGCGGCGTGCCTGCTCCTTTGGTTCCCGCATACTAGGAAGACTAAAATAACGAGCAAATTTATTGATTTGGGGATCATGCTGGCACAACGCAAAATCACTTGGCATTGGAAGTCCAAAGAAGGCCCGTCTGTGAGGAGGTGGAGGAATGAGCTGTTGAAGTGGTCGGGGTGCGAGAGTGTGATCAGGATGCGTCAGGCTACTAGGACGGGCAACGAGAAATGCCTGGAGCTGGCAAGGTCCTGGGAGTTAGTGGTTCAAGCGTTGCGGGACTACATGACTGACGATGCAGAGGGAGAGTAGAGAGGGGAGAGTATTCCATGTGGATCGAATGTTGGTATGTGGATCCTGATAGGTGGCGTACCTCAGCGCTGGGACGGATTGTGGTTGCCCGCATTAGCAGCAGTTGGGGGGAGGGGGGATGGGGGGGGGGGTGTTTGTTGGGCACCTAGTTCGGCACCGCGGAGCACTCTATTAGATCTAGATGGCCCCGGAAGGAGGTGAACAGGAATTGATGGGAGCGAACAAAGATGCAATCTGGGGCTCGACGGTGCGGGAGGGGGGGCGGGCGTTGAGGGGTAAAAGCAGATACTATACGATATAACCGACCTGACGCCCCGAGAGGGCACACACTGAGGCATCGACCGGGGAACAGGAATTGAAGCGCCGCCCAGCCTCCGGGATGTGGGCTAATTGGCTGTGTAATGTGTTTCTGTAATGTTACCTGTCAGGATGCTGCAAGTGTACTGGTTGGTCTATTGAGTAATCTTGTTTCTAATTCTGCAATAAAAATATATTTAAAAAAAAAAAAATACATAAAACATTGACTAATGAACTCAACTGGTGCTTCTAAGATACGCCTACCCCGGTGTACCTGACCTAAGCCTAATACGTGGGAAGGAGTAAGTAAGTTGCAGTGTTAAGTTAAGTTGGTTTTTTTTTGCCAAGAATCTGAATCAAGAATTCTCTCTAAGGTTTGAATCAGCTCCATACCTTGGTTATAGAATGAAGGAGGTCTTGTATCTCGTTTCTCAGAACTCGATCTTCCAGTAACCTGCAAGGATGACTGGAAACACCGGAGCTGGATTTCACGGCGTGAGAAAAGGCAGCTTCTCCAGTGTGTCAAAGGGGAGGGGCGGCTTCCTTCGGCTCTCGCATCAGCTGGGCTTCGGATAAGTAGATAGCCGCTCTGCTCCACACCACCGTGTGTTGCTTAAGGCAAGTGTTGGTATATTTATACCTGGAAGGTGCAGTGTTTGACGTAAGGTTGGACATGAGACGTCAATAAAAGATGTCACTAAGAACTGACTGTTCCTTTAGTGCTCACAGGAGTTCAATGACAAATCAAAACAAAGACATGGGGAATTCCCAGGTTGCTGAAGGTTTGGTGTGTCGAAAGAACTCGTTGTGCTCTCTAGGAATCTAAGGAAGTAGCCTTGCCGTTTTTGGGCTGCGTGGGCTATGACTGATTATGGGTAAGATTCTAATGCCTTCATAAGGACATGGTTTATCATAACCGCATAAGCGCATGAATCAGGAATATTTACATAGGGTCCTAGATACATTCACAACACCCACTCCACGTATAATGTCCATCATTACTAAATACTAAGCAATATAAAAACATATAGGTATGCATGTGTTTTCCAACCTGTAGGAGAGTAGGGTCTGCAATCCTATGATCACCCCAGATTTTTGCTTTTTGCTTCACTGGTTTACGACTTTCCCTGGCTGTGGGCCTGCTAATCAGACCCACAGCCTAGCTGTTCTCTCTCTAAATTAACACACATGTACCTTAGGTGCATTTACCAGTTGGTACTGGGCCACCTTATCAGTCCCTGTACAGTATACCTTAGGTATCCAGGGCATAGGTGTACCCAGGGCCTACCAGGGGCTGCAGCATGTATTATGCCACCCCTGGCTGGCCATCTAAATCTGACACAACTGGCTGCACGACAGCTGGGGCAAGGTGGTGTAATCACCCTTTGCTTTAGATATAGTATTCCTATATCTAACCCTAAAATGGACACATGTATTCCTATCAGTCACTCCTATGGCAGGCCTTAACAATCCTGAAGGCAGAGTGCTTGGAATTATGTGAGATGGTGCTCTGGCATAAGCTGAGCCCGTTTGCAGCTTGCGGAACCAAGTCCTAATAGCTGTTCCATGATAACGCGTACCATATACTCTTAAGTGCATTATAATCCTTGCGGTTATTTGCTATCTTTGGTATCGCTTTATCAAAACATGTCGAGTAAGGTGTCATACGAATTGGAATACTAACCCCGCGCCAATTCTGGTGACGGGGTTAGCATTCCACCCTTCTAGAGGGACACGACATGTATGTAACTGTGAACCCCGGTTAAAGCTAACTCGAGCCTCAGCATCACAAAATGGATGCTGCCACCACAGACACAAGTCTGACCTCCTGCTGCTGGGAGTCCTTCCAGCGAGGAGAGCTTGGACAAAGGGTTTCCTGTAGGGGCGGTGCTAGCACCATCCCAGACAGGGTTTTGTGCATCCCAGGTAGGCAGGGCTGAGAGGAAGGTGACTGCAAGTGGCACCCCGGTGCTCACTGTGCATATGCCGGCTTGAACAAGTTCCAGGGGCACACCAGCCCCTGAGCTGGGGAAAGTCCGGACAAGGGAGAGAGGTGTAACCACCCCCCTCCTGGTCCCACCCATGGGCAGGACCTAGTCGCGTGCCAGCCCCTTTTTTCAGAATAAAGGTAGGAGCAGGCCCCCTTCCCAAATTAGATAATTCTGAATCTTGACTACTTTCCACGAAAGGACTCTTGACTATTTCTGAAGACTCTCCCTTGTGGCTAAGGAGTAGCCACCCTGCACCAGCGGGCACCATCTAAGCGCTTGCGGTTTGCTGTATGTCCATCCTCCGGATCAAGACTGCCCAGCTCGACGAGACCCGGATTCCCTGGCATCTCTGACCTCTACCTGCATCATCAGCCCAGCTGAGATTCGTGGGTGTGACGAGACCTGAAGGGACCGGCCATCTTCAAAACTGCACGACGCTTATCCAGCACGACTGCCGAGGGATCCTCGAGTGCTTTCGGGCACCGGGCAATCCCCCGGTAGGCTGGAGGGGGTGGGGGGCCGGTTTTGGAACAAGGGGCCGGTTTTGTGAGTGGGGGCCGATTTTCGGTCCGACCCGACCGGTACAGCTTGTCAGTGTCGGACAGTCTGACACTGACACGCTGTACCGGTCGGGTCGGACCGAAAATCGGCCCCCACTCACAAAACCGGCCCCCTGATCCAAAACCGGCCCCCCACCCAGACAGTACTGTAATCACTCAGTCTTAGAGTGCTGCGCCGCCCATACACTGCAGCAGGCAGCAACAAGCCTGATTGTCGACCTCTGCACTGACGTGCGGTGCAACCTAAAAAAAAAAACCTAAAAAAAAAGCGGAAGCGGAACGTTGGAGGAGAGGGAGAGGTGCCTGACTGTGCGCAGCTTGCAGTTATGCCCTGCCTCCTCCGGCGCGTCTGCGCGCCGCCTAGGGTGCTGTCTTTCGCGCATGTGCATTCAATAGGGGCAAATAAAACTGCGCTGTCAGTGTGCCCTACTACATACAGCAGGTTGCAGGCCCTGATCACGAGAGCCAGCCAGAGCCAGGAGAGGACCGGAGCGCCGAGCGGCCACCATAATTTAATTTATTGTACTGTGGTGGGGTGGCTATGCTAGGCCCGGGGCTGCTGGCACGCTGCCCGCCCCTGGAAGTAGGCAGCCCTCCTGTCCTGTGTCTGCCACCAACAGCCCGACCCGTGGTCCGTGACGGATTGACCGTGAGTGAGAATATTCTAACCAGTTACACAGTATAGGCCAATTTCACATTAATGTCTTATCTCTTCATGCAGTTTGTTCTTCAACTTCTTTTTTTTTATGCAACCCTCGCTCCTTAACAGTGGACGCATTTCGGATTACAATACTCTTTCCTCCTCACCACAAAATACAAGGGAGTGCAATATTCTAGTCACCTGGAAGGTCTAAAAAATTGCTTTACCCAGTGTGTAGGAGCACCCAGGACTCGCACACAATTACAGGCGAGGAGGATACTTAGCCATTACTTTGTACGGCATGATCATCAGAGCACCTCATTGTGAGCTCAATTATAACCTAGCAGGACTAGTCTTGAGAACTGTTGGTAGCACTCCTGTACATAGTTTTCCCGTAGTCTTCGCGGTCCGGCGGGTGACTTTCTTATGGGGACTGTATGGCACAACCTTACAACAAAAAGAGTTTTATACACTCCAGTGCCGAATTTGTAAAACATTAAGTGCCAGGGCCAGTTCTCAGAAGACCACTGAAGCATGCACCACACATACCCTGCCAATGGCAGTACCAACTTGACACCTGAACTGTAACTAGAGCCATTGCTGACAATTAAGTGACAAGCACCGGAAACCACCGGCACAAATTAAGCACTGCTACACTCTTCACAGCCTAAACGTGATGTATGTGAGCAATAACTTTCAGCTTAGAGAAAGCTGTAAACATTTTTCCATGCAGGGTGAAACACGTGTTGGCTGAGCACATGCACAGGAAATGCAAACAAAAAATATGCTAAACCAGAATGCTGTACTATGCTGTAAAACCCATGAGTGACCAAATATAAAATAACTGATGTCTTTGTATTTATGGGATGGTTGTTCTGTATATATTGTCCTTGCTTTCCAAGACAGTACCCAAAGAATACAGTAGAATGTCTACATTATCCAATAGTGCAAAGAGATCAGTGCAGAGGAGATTGACCCTTTGACCAAACTAATGAAAGTTGGAGAAATTCCAAAGGTCGCAGCCATATATCACTGAAGAGGGGAAACCCCCAGATGAGATGGTCTGCGTGCCCATTCACTATTCCCAGATACTAGGCTAGTAATGGAGGAGATTATATTCTGCTCATTGACCATGCTCCTACACACTTCTACACGCAGTCTGTCCCCATGTCCAGCACTGCCCATGGTTGTCAGTGTTTACAAAAGAAATATTTAATATGTATTTAAATAATATGCTTAGTTAATAAAAACCATTGCCTAGCAATACAATAAAATTCATCCTAGAGCAGTCCTAAAAGAATAAAACATTTATAAAAATGCTCTGAAAAATGATTAAAGAAATTTAATAAAATGCTCTGATTAAAATAATTTGGTCCCTCTCGACATGACATTATTATATTTATGATCATTAGAAAATGGATGCTAATCTTCAGCATTACGGGTCCTAATTTATAGTAAAGATTTTTTTTAAATTAGGCACAGGCACAAAAAAATTGTTCAATGCAGCTCTTTTGACACATACACAATTTAAAATTATGGAATGCAATTCACTTCCTACATAGATATTAATTGTTCCAGTATTGCTTTAAACTGGTTAATAAATTTGACAAAGCGGGCAGTGAGCCTCCTATCCATACCCTGGAAGCATTGGTTAACTGCCTCTTGACAGCCACCCACCTCACCTGCAGTTCTCTAAATAGTGGCTTTAGCGAAAAGTATCTTTCTGATTCAAAAGATGGACAGGTGCATAGTACATGGGCCAGCGGTTCCTTTAGGAGGGGACAAAACAACAGGAATTATGGGGCATATTATCAAGCACGGCGTTAACATTATCGCCGCACTGAACTTATGATGACTGACGTTTTTCTCGCAAGATGACAGCAACATATATCAGAAATTAAGCAACTTCATATTCTATTAAATCAGATTTTTGTACAGTCCACAGCCTGAGCTCGCGCGTTTGTAGGCACTTTCGATGTGATAATGAAGAAAAAGGTGCTTGGTGAAATAAAATATTGCCTAGCGCCACAAAATGTGTTCAGCCGCGATTGATGCCATGTATCACATTGTACAACTAAGCCACAGTATTGGTATCCCTTTTGCTTTGGCCGGCAGAGCAGAGCTCTGCTCCCTCTTGTCTTGAGGGGTCCAGAGGACCTCGAGCTGATCCAGAGACAGGCATCTGTCTCGACTCGAGCCTGGCTGGAGCTTCAGTGGCTTGCCCAACTCTACATCATATAGCGCTCACCAGAATGGGAACTTTAATTATATGTCATTAATACACAACAACAACTCTCTCTTAAAGACATTGAAGAGCTGAACCGGGAAGTTGACCCAGTTCACCATCTATTCTATCCATAAATTATTTTGTACATGGATCCCAGTAGCTGACGCTCCCAATTCACAACCCTACCTTACTGGAGTGGTTGGGCTCAGACATGAGGCACATGATGAATATTCATGAGAGCTCTTTACACATGCTGTTTTATACACAGTGATCTTTAAAGCCTGGCTGAGGTTTGCTGCTTTGCCACATATTGTAAAGGTTTCTGGTCATTTCTCCTCAGGAGTACATCACCAGGGTTATTGTTGCTAGGACATGAGACAAGATCCTGGTTATATTCTTTGACTAGGATAGGCCATGAGACTGTAGGACTCCCACCAATGAAGGTTTGGACTCGACCCCTTGGATTATAGGCCTCAATTAATGGAGGTATAGAACTCTAACCATGAGACGACTTAATTTATAAGATTCAACTAGTCTATAGATGCTATAACTCCCCACCAAGGTTGTGGCCTAACGGCTAGAGCAGTCGACTTCGAAGCTGGGAAACTGGGTTAGAGTCTCAGCAGGGACGCTCAACATCCTGTGGTTCTGGGCAAACCACTTAATCTCCCTTTGCCTAAGAAAATGAATGTGTCCATCTGTAACACAACTGGTGCTCATGTAACTTGGCTTATACCTTCGGGTAGAGTTTGTGCTATATAAAATAAAAATTAAAAAGAAGGAAGATAGGACTCAATCCAGGAGAGAATTAAACTCCTCGGAGGAAGTATAGACCTCAAACTACAGGCAAATGAGATTCAAGTCAAGCAAGGAATGACTCACACCAGTGGAGGTGGGTCTATCATAGAAAACCGTGGCAGAAGGATCTGAATTGAAAAAAAGCAAGCGCTCAACTGATGGAAGGATATGACTCAATTAGAGATCAAATGTTATTTTATGTTATGTTACCTAACGGTTGTACTTGCTAGACAGGAGCAAGCCACTGAAAGCTCAAACCAGGCTTGAGGTAAATGCCGGCTCTGGCTCAGCTCAGGTTCATCTTAGAATCTTGAGCCCAAAAATAATGAAGGTTATGTGTCCTAGTGGCTACAGCTGTCAACCATGTAACATGGGGGGGGGGAACAAGGTTTAAATCCTGGCCTCAGCTCCGCATTCTGTAAATCTGACAAATCTACCTGCAACATTTAAAAAACAGCATGCAAGGTGGTCTTTGTCTGTTGTTAAGCTTTCACAAGTGCGCACTATCTAAAACCGCAGAAAATAAAATGTGGATTGTGACTGTCACCCACACGCTAATCTCCTCTTCCAAGAATTAAGGACAAACCATTAATCATTGATGTCAGAAAGAGATACCCATCAATTGGCTGAACTGCACAGTGTGAAACTCGAAAATCTGCTATCAACCCAGGCTTCCGTGGTTGACCAAACAGTGTAATCCTGAGCCAATATTTTGCCTCAGAGCCTCCTTTTTCATCATTATCACATATCAGAGCACCTTCAAATAAGTGTGTTTGGGTTGTGTGCAGTACAAAAACCTATTTTGTGATTGATTTAATGTTACTCTCTGTATGATAAGAATTTAGGCCACATATAGGGTAGAAATGACAACTCACTTGCTTCTTAGTTCACTAATAGCATTTTTAGCATGGCGTGGGCAGGAATATTTGTGAATTTCTGTTTAAAACCTTTCGCTTGCAATAAATACTTCTCGATGCAGAGATACAATCTGATGGACTAAGGTTAAACACTCTATATTAAAGAAACACTTTTTTTTAATTTTGAAGACCACTTATATTCTAATATGTTGTTTCTTGCATGATTTTCAGGGCTCAGTTCGCGCATGAGCTTTTACAGCCAGAGCCCACCCTTGGCTTGGCTCTGTCTCGGCTCTCCCTGTTAATTTCTTTGCTCGCCCACTTCTAGTACTTGTAGACATATCACAGTAGAGTGTGGATAATTTGATCTTCCACCTAACCTGTGTTAGTAGAGTCTGCTAATCCACCTGCTTGGGTTCTTGGAAGATCTTGTTAATATGGGGTGTGTCTGTTCTTTCCTATGTGTTATTGGAATGCTTATAAAAGTGGGTGTGTGAGGTGTATGGGTTTGATGGCATTGTTGAGAGTTTTCATGTTAGTTCTAAAGTTATAATCAAGCTGCTGGTTTGGTGACCTCTATCTCTCTCTCTATATCTATATATATCTCCCTCTCTCTATATCTCTATCTCCCTCTCTCTATATCTCTATCTCTCTCTCTATATAGCTCTATCTCTATATCTCCCTCTCTCTCTCTCTCTCTCTCTCTATATATATATATATATATATATATATATATATATATATATATATCTCTTAGCTCTTTATCTCTCTCTCTCTCTCTCTCCTCTTTATCTCTCTTTCTCTCTCTTAGCTCTTTATCTCTTTCTCTCTCTCTTAGCTCTTTATCTATCTGTCTCTCTCTCTTACCTCTTTATCTATCTCTCTCTCTCTTAGCTCTTTATCTTTCCCTCTCTCTCTCTTAGCTCTTTATCTCTCTCTCTCTCTCTCTCTCTTAGCTCTTTATCTCTCTCTCTCTCTCTTAGCTCTTTATCTCTCTCTCTCTCTTAGCTCTTTATCTCTCTCTCTCTCTTAAGTCTTTAGCTCTTTATCTCCCTCTCTCTTTCTTAGCTCTTTATCTCCCTCTCTCTCTCTCTCTCTCTTAGCTCTTTATCTCCCTCTCTCCTCTCTCCTCTCTCTTCTCTCTCTCTTCTCTCTCTCTTCTCTCTCTCTTCTCTCTCTCTCCTCTCTCTCTCCTCTCTCTCTCCTCTCTCTCTCCTCTCTCTCTTCTCTCTCTCTCTCTCTCTTCTCTCTCTCTCTCTCTCTCTCTCTCAGCTCTTTATCTCTCTCTCTCTCTCTCTCAGCTCCTTATCTCTCTCTCTCAGCTCTTTATCTCTCTCTCTCTCTTAGCTCTTTGTCTCTCTCCCCCTCTCTCTCTCTCTCTCTCGCTTTGTTTTGGATTTTTTGTCTCCCAAATTTTCTTGGGGGGTAGAAGTTCAACCCCCCAAACTCACCCTAGTGGTTGCTCACGGCGCTTGCTCGCTACACACCATGTGGGGGTTTGTCTCACTTTTACTTTGTTCTCTCTGATTCACTACTTGTGTCTATTTTTGGTGCTCTCTGAAAGAATGCCTATGGATACATATGACTGGGTGGGTAACCTGATGTTCTTTAAGGTCATCATCTACTGTTTACTGTGCTTTGAAAGTTGATACAATTTGAATATGTAATGAAAAATGTGCTGTAAAATTCACCATTTTGGTCTGTCGTTTTTGAAAATTTTCCCCCCAAACCCCCCTATTGGCCGTCGGGCTCGCTCGCTGCGCTCGCTCGCTAAGCGCCAGACGGCGGCCGGCTCGCTACGCGCAGGACGGGGGCTGGTCTGGCAAAATTTGCCAGGGCTGCTTTCACTTCCCAGTCCGGCCCTGCTAAAGACTGCTCTTGTCCATGCTACTAGGATAGCTGGTCTATAAGGTTGACTTACAACCAATCATCAATAAGGGTCGTTTGGTATGATACACAGTGATCACTAGAATAGTGAGCACTATATATCAGGCCAACTTCTCACATTGGTGAGCAGCGGTTGGGATTTGAGCTTGCTGTTGTTTTACCACACGTATCCTAAGAATATCATTTGAAAGATCACATAAGTACCAAGGTACATATAACTTAGCTTAGAATACTCTGAGTTCTACTGAACCAGCTGTTGTAGTGTAACAGGGCTTAGCACACCCTGACTACAACTCTTAGCAAGGGATCAGTAGGCAAACAAATAGTGTAGGTAAGTGCACCACTTACATCTCACTAGAAAAGCATGTCTGACAAAGGAGAGAACACAAGGCTTCCCTTATGTCAGTTGACCCTCCACAGGTCATGTCAAGATATGCAGCTCTTAGCTTCCAGGAGATGAGACAAGTGTGTACCTCCAGGAAGCTAAAACAGGGTTCTAACCCTACCATCCCATTTCTGATAGGTCTCTTAGAGACTTATGATGCAAGGAGGGCTTCTAACACAGGCCCTTCTAATCCAGATGGAAGTATGCCACCCTTAGAGGGAACCCTTGGGGACCCTGACCTCAACCTCAATGGAGCAGAAAGTGAAGGAGAGGAAGAGGATCAGGAGTTGTCAGGGGATGAGGCAGACAAGGGTCAGGTAGAAGTCAGTAGACTCACCAGGACCAACTTAAGCAGGCATGAAAATGGACTTGGGGGACCCCCAGGCCCACTCTCAGGCAGGCTTACCATTGGGAGTGGACGAGTTAGGTCTCTATCCAGAGGCTCTAACAGATCCATTCGTACCAATGGCTCTCAGACCTCTTCTCACAGAGGGATGACATCCCCTCAGAGAAGAGAGCATGAAGCTAAGATGAGGATCTGAGGATTGAAAGGGAAGAACTTTCCCTGGCCAAAGAGAGACTTGCCTTTGCTAGAGAGCAGAAATTGAGTGGGGCAGACCCCACTGGTGGCAGCATTCTCCCAAGAGAAAAAGATAGGAGTTTAGACACTAGACACCTGAGTAAGATAGTGCCCCCCTTTAAACAAGGGGATGACATCCACAAATGGATGACTGCTTTGGAGAGGGCCTGCACTGTCCAGTGCGTCCCCCAGAGTCAGTGGGCAGCTATCTTGTGGCTCTCCTTTGAAGGCAAAGGTAGAGATAAGCTCCTCACTACTAGAGCTGAGGATGCTAACAATTACCAAGTCCTGAAGAATACACTGATTGATGGGTTTGGCTTAACAACTGAGCAGTACAGGTTGCTGTTCAGAGACACCCAGAAAATTCAGTCTCAGGATTGGTCTGACTTTGTGGATTGTGCCACTAAGGCTTTGGAAGGCTGGTTGCTGGGTAATAAGGTTACTGATTACACAGGGTTGTACAATCTGATCATGAGAGAACAGATTTTAAATAACTGTCAGAACCAGTTGTTGCATCAGCACCTTGTTGACTCGGATCTGACCTCTCCCCAAGAATTGGGAAAGAAGACAGACAGATGGGTCAGAACAAGGGTCAAGCAGAACCAGACTCAGAACCAGGGTGGTCAGAAGAAAACAGACCAAAAGGGTAGTAACAAGAGTGAACAAAATGACCAGAAGTCTTCGACAGGCCCCCAACAAAGCAAAGAGGGTGGGGGTCAGGCTTCACAGCAGAAAAAGAAGACTCAAGAAGGCCAGTCAAAAAGGTGGTGCCAATACTGTAAAAGTAAAACTCACTGGTTTAGTGAGTGCACCAAGAAAGGAGGGCAAACTCCTACCACTACAGCCCCTAAGGCACCTGCACCCCCGAGTACAGTCAGTAGTAGTAGTGCACCTCCCAAGGGATTAGTTGGGTTAACCTTGGGATCTGAGGGGTATGACAACCTAGTTGGCACACTCACTCAGGCTGTCCTTGTCTGTACAGGGGATTTGGATATATCCCCTGATGCAAGTCCCAATACTTTGGGCAAATACAGGCAGACACCTTTTATTAATGGAAAAATGGCTCAGGCCTACAGGGACACTTGTGCCAGTGTCACAATGGTGACACCTAACTTTGTGGACCCTGGACAGATCATGCTAGGTACAGATTACCTAGTGACCAATGCCAGCAATGTCACTACCCACCATAGTATGGCAATTGTTGATTTCTCCTGGGGAGGGGTAAGTGGCCAAAAGAAAGTTGTGGTTAGTTCAGACCTCCCAGTAGAATGTTTGTTGGGCAATGATTTGGAGACATCACTAAAGTCAGAAGTGGAGCAGAGGACTCACATGGAAATGTTAGGCTTGCCAGCACATGTCCTTGCTGTGACTAGGTCACAGGCCAAAAGATGCCCCACTGAACAGGTGCTGGATCCTGGAACAATGGACCAGACACCTTCCAAGAGAAGGAGCAGTAGGGTTAAGGCATTGCCTTCCCCCTTGCCCCAGGTTGTGGATCAAGTCTCAGAGGAGGCTGACCTTAAAGAACTGAGGGAAACTGAGCCTAAAGAGCTTGAACCTGATCAGGCTGAGTTTCTGGGCTCAGGAGGACCCTCCAGGGAAGACCTGGGGAAGGCACAGTTAGACTGCCCTTCACTTGAACCCCCCAGACAGCAGGCTGCTGCTGAGGCTGCAGGGAACGCCACAGGTGCCCACAGGGTATACTGGGATGATGGACTCCTGTACTCTGAGGCAAGAGACCCCAAGCCTGGTGCAACCAGGAGGCTGGTCATCCCCTTGTCTCAGAGAGGTTTCCTTCTTATCTTGGCCCATGAGATTCCCCTTGCAGGACACTTAGGCCAGAATAAGACTTGGGACAGACTTGTCTCACACTTTCACTGGCCTCACATGAATGAAGATACCAAGGAGTTTTGTCGCTCCTGTGTCACTTGCCAAGCCAGTGGTAAGTCAGGTGGCACAACAAAGGCCCCCCTTATACCACTACCTCTGGTGGGGGTACCCTTTGAAAGAGTGGGGGGGATTGACATTGTTGGTCCAATGGAACCCCAGACAGCATCAGGGCACACGTTTATACTGGTGGTGGTGGACCATGCCACCAGATATCCTGTAGCTATTCCCCTTAGGACCACTACAGCACCTGTTGTGGCAAGAGCCCTATTTGGAGTGTTCTCCAGAGTGGGCTTCCCTAAGGAGGTTGTCTCTGACAGAGGTGCAAACTTCATGTCAGGATATCTGACTGCACTGTGGAAGGAATGTGGTGTCAACTACAAGTTGACCACACACTATCACCCACAGTGCAATGGGCTTGTTGAGAGATTCAACAGGACCCTCAAAGGGATGATTCATGGACTACCTGAAAAGCTCAGGCGTAGATGGGATGTCCTGATACCCTGCCTCTTGTTTGCTTACAGAGAGGTCCCACAGAAGGGGGTTGGCTACAGCCCTTTTGAACTTCTGTATGGGCATCCTGTAAGAGGACCCCTTTGTTTGGTGAAGGAAGGATGGGAGAGACCTCTCAAAAAGCCTGCAACCAACATTGTGGACTATGTACTTGGTCTCCGCTCCAGGATGGCTGAGTACATGGAAAAGGCATCTAAAAACCTTGAGGCAAGCCAAGAACTACAAAAAGCTTGGCATGACCAAAAGGCTGTCCTGACTGTGTACAAGCCTGGACAGAAGGTGTGGGTGCTGGAGCCAGTGGCCCCAGCAGCACTCAAAGACAAATGGTCTGGGCCCCACACAATCATTGAGCAAAAGGGAGAGGTCGCCTACCTGGTGGACCTTGGAACTCCCAGGAGCCCCCTCAGGGTGCTCCATGTAAACAGGCTCAAAGCATATGTCGACAGGAAGGACATGAGTTTGCTCATGGCCACAGATGAGGGACAGGAGGAGGAGAGTGACCCTCTCCCAGACCTGCTCACTCAGAACCCTGATGATGGGTCAGTAGATGGTGTTGTCTTTTGTGGCAGCCTCTCTGAACATCAGCAAAAGGATTGCAAACAAGTTCTTCAATCCTTTAGACATATGTTCTCTCTGACACCCAGTCAAACCAATTGGTGTACCCATGAGGTTGACACTGGGGACAGTCTGCCAGTTAAGAGTACAATCTACAGACAGCCTGATCATGTCAGAGACTGCATCAAGACAGAAGTGCAGAAAATGTTGAAGCTGGGAGTCATTGAGCCCTCAGATAGCCCTTGGGCTAGTCCAGTAGTTCTAGTGCCAAAGCCTCACACCCAGGGTGGTAAGAAAGAGATGAGGTTTTGCGTAGACTACAGAGGCCTCAATGCAGTCACTAAGACTGATGCCCACCCAATACCAAGAGCAGATGAACTTATAGACAGATTGGCTTCTGCGAACTACTTAAGTACATTTGACCTGACAGCTGGGTATTGGCAAATCAGGTTAGCTGAGGAGGCCAAGCCCAAAACAGCATTTTCTACCCCTGGTGGGCATTATCAATTTGTGGTAAGGCTGGTGAATCAAGTTCTCACTGGGCTGGATGACTTCTGTGCAGCATATCTTGATGATATAGCTGTCTTTAGCTCCACCTGGGAGGATCACCTGGTCCACCTGAGGAAAGTGTTAGAGGCACTGCAGAAGGCAGGTCTCACTATCAAGGCCACTAAGTGCCAAATAGGGCAGACACAGGTTGTATACCTGGGCCACCTTGTAGGTGGAGGCCAGGTTCAGCCATTGGAGAGCAAGATACAGGCCATCAAGGACTGGGCTCCTCCAACCACCCAGACTCAGGTTCGAGCTTTCTTGGGCCTGACTGGATATTACAGGAAATTTGTCAGAAATTATGGGTCTATTGTGACTCCACTTAATGACCTGATAGCAAAAAGATGCCAAAGAAAGTTCAGTGTACAGCAAGCTGTCAAAAAGCATTCGATGACCTAAAGCAGGCCATGTGCACAGCACCTATCCTCAAGAGTCCAGACTACTCCAAAACATTCATTGTCCAAACAGATGCTTCTGAGTTGGGTGTCGGAGCTGTTCTATCTCAGCTGAATTTTGATGGTCATGACAGCCCATTGCTTTTATTAGCAGAAGGCTGACCCCCAGAGAGAAGAATTGGTCAGCTATTGAGAGGGAGGCCTTTGCTGTGGTTTGGGCCCTAAAGAAATTGAGGCCATACTTGTTTGGCACTCATTTCAAGATTCAGACCGACCATAAGCCCCTCTTGTGGCTAAATCAGATGAAGGGTGAAAACCCCAAACTACTTAGGTGGTCCATTTCCCTACAGGGGATGGATTTTACAGTGGAGCATAGACCTGGCACTGATCATGGCAATGCAGACGGGCTCTCCAGGTATTTCCACTTAGAGCAAGAAGATTCACCTGGTCAAGGTTAGTTTATTGTCCCAAAGTTTGGGGGGGCGTCATGTAGGAGAGTAGGGTCTGCAATCCTATGATCACCCCAGATTTTTGCTTTTTGCTTCACTGGTTTACGACTTTCCCTGGCTGTGGGCCTGATAATCAGACCCACAGCCTAGCTGTTCTCTCTCTAAATTGACACACATGTACCTTAGGTGCATTTACCAATTGGTACTGGGCCACCTTATCAGTCCCTGTACAGTATACCTTAGGTATCCAGGGCATAGGTGTACCCAGGGCCTACCAGGGGCTGCAGCATGTATTATGCCACCCATGGCTGGCCATCTAAATCTGACACAACTGGCTGCACGACAGCTGGGGCAAGGTGGTGTAATCACCCTTTGCTTTAGATATAGTATTCCTATATCTAACCCTAAAATGGACACATGTATTCCTATCAGTCACTCCTATGGCAGGCCTTAACAATCCTGAAGGCAGAGTGCTTGGAATTATGTGAGATGGTGCTCTGGCATGAGCTGAGCCCGTTTGCAGCTTGCGGAACCAAGTCCTAATAGCTGTTCCATGATAACGCGTACCATATACTCTTAAGTGCATTATAATCCTCGCGGTTATTTGCTATCTTTGGTATCGCTTTATCGAAACATGTCGAGTAAGGTGTCATACGAATTGGAATACTAACCCCTCGCCAATTCCGGCGACGGGGTTAGCATTCCACCCTTCTAGAGGGACACGACATGTATGTAACTGTGAACCCAGGTTAAAGCTAACTCGAGCCTCAGCATCACAAAATGGATGCTGCCACCACAGACACAAGTCTGACCTCCTTCTGCTGGGAGTCCTTCCAGCGAGGAGAGCTTGGACAAAGGGTTTCCTGTCAGGGGCGGTGCTAGCACCATCCCAGACAGGGTTTTGTGTATCCCAGGTAGGCAGGGCTGAGAGGAAGGTGACTGCAAGTGGCACCCCAGTGCTCACTGTGCATATGCCGGCTTGAACCAGTTCCAGGGGCACACCAGCCCCTGAGCTGGGGAAAGTCCTGACAAGGGAGAGGGATGTAATCACCCCCCTCCTGGTCCCACCCATGGGAAGGACCTAGTCGCGTGCCAGCCCCTTTTTTAGAATAAAGGTAGGAGCAGGCCCCCTTCCCAAATTAGATAATTCTGAATCTTGACTACTTTCCACGAAAGGACTCTTGACTATTTCTGAAGACTCTCCCTTGTGGCTAAGGAGTAGCCACCCTGCACCAGCGGGCACCATCTAAGCGCTTGCGGTTTGCTGTACGTCCATCCTCCGGATCAAGACTGCCCAGCTCGACGAGACCCGGATTCCCTGGCATCGCTGACCTCTACCTGCATCATCATCCCAGCTGAGATTCGTGGGTGTGACGAGACCTGAAGGGACCGGCCATCTTCAAAACTGCACGACGCTTATCCAGCACGACCACCGAGGGATCCTCGAGTGAGTGCTTTGGGGTTTGAGAAGCCCTAACCCTGAGCAGCTCCAGCACCGAAGTCCAGCCCCCCAGCATCCACGAGATCTGCGTGGGGCCCTTCTGCTCTTTGCTGCTCACCGCGTTGTCCGGTCACTTGCCTGCTGGCTAGTGGCCCTCCTGACGACGAACCACGACGATTACACCGCTGGTCTGGTTGCTCCAGACTGGCCCTTGCTCCCTTCCAAGAGAGTAGTGAGGTTCCGTGACAATTGTAAGTGGTGTTTTTGACTCGCACGAATATGGTCGAGTCTGGTATCTATGAACCGCAAATGACGTGTTTAGTGGGTGTACGCGTTTTCGCTGTGCTACCCTAAACCGTTCGTTTGTTTCGTGGGTTTTTTCATCTGAACCCACGGGTTCCATCTTAGATACGGCATCCATTTTGTTTCTTGCCCTCAAGTAGCCAGCGAACGGACGCTGTCCGCTTCGCGACCCTGGGATTCCCAAGCTCTTGCGGAAGACACGTGTTCCTTTGAGGGTGTCTTTATGATGAGGGGGATGACACTGTAAGGCAGATGGCCCCTCCCGAGGCTCATCTTGCCGTGCCGGTCTATTGTCTCAGTTGTGCATTACATTAGGCACGTCCCTTGATCCCTGCAACTCGTGTTTCCTGGTACCACCCCTTTTTCACCCTTTTCGATCTGTTACTGTCCTCGTCTTCCTCTGCACCTGTTTCTGTTTCTTCCTTGATTCGTTTACAGCCGAACGAAATGTACTGATGGTGGGAAGATGTACTTTTACAGTTGGGAACTACCAAATGCTACTGTAATTATGTTCCGGGCTCTGAATACATGAAAGCGGCCCCTTACGAACTTTACGATGGGAACCAGGTTGTAATCCTTTGTGCTCTATGTTATCCTATGCTCAAAAACTGTTTAAAAGGAGCGATCCACAGATACAATTCGAATCAGACTCCGCGAACTTACATGTTATGTACTTCACGTGACTTCTGTGTTCCCTGCAGTAAATAAACCTCGAATCTTTGACGCCGAAGGAAGTGTCCCGTGTCTCTGTTATTTGTACGCCGGAACAGGTAACCCACGAAGGTTTCAGGTGTTATCCCTGGCACCGCTGAGTCTTAAATTAACCCAGTCCTTCGGTTGGCGCCCAACGTGGGGCTGCATCAGTGGTACCGGTCCAAAGCCCGACGATCGTGAGGAACTTCGTGTGAAATCTCCGAGGGAAGGTGCACCCCGCTTCATCGATCCTGTTGTCGAAACAAGTGGCCCGACGACTTTTCCCGCGAAGATTCCCGCCTCCTGACGGCTGCGACGGACTGCTGCCCTGACTGTAGACCTGTTTTGGCGCCTGGCGTAGACCTTGGTACAGCGAGACGATTGACGGGCCTTCCTGGTGACGCCATCGATCTTTGAGTTAAGTATTTGTGGGTCGCTCCCAGAGTCCTTTGTTGTGGGTGCTTAGTTGTTGCATGGTTCCATTGCATTTGTGGTTCTTGGTATTTTGTTCTTAGTTGTACTATTTGACGTCTGCAGTCGCCAAAAACCGAGGGTTTTTGCTCTTTTCGCTGGGATATAGTGTAATCCCGTAACCCTTGACGTTTGTGAAACTAGGTTAGTGTGCACGATGCCTGGCTGTAGTACTTTGTTCAGTTGCTTTAAAGGTTGTGGTACGGATTCCCGGCTGGAGGATTTGTGTCCGATACCTCCGGTTGGAACTCCAACTTATGAATTATATAGCCGCCATGGTTTGGGTCCAATCACGTTTAATGAGTGTTGGGTTCGTTATACTAAAAAAGACGGTGTCCTTAGTTGGCCACCTCATGGTAGTTTCGAGGCCCCGATTTTAGATAATCTTGAAGCGAAATTATTTCAGAGAAAAGCAAGGCCGGCCATGTTTGATTCCTTTCGGTTGTGGCGTAAAGAAGCCAAGCAGAGAGAAATCAAACAGCTAAAACGTAATAAGAGAGAAGGTATTGTTATAACGGTAAGAAACGCAGAGCAGTTTCAGCGAGATAAGGAGGAAAAGGAAAAGGAAGTCTTTGATAGATTGCAGCGCATGAATGTCGATAAGTGTTACCCCGCTTTACCGACGGGTACGGATAAGAAGGAGGAAGCTGTAGAGGACCCCTTGTTGTCCTATCTCTTGAAATCACCTCCTCCGTATGCACAGGGTACTGTGGTTCCTGTGGTTCCCCCTGTCCCTGTTCCTCCACCTGCTCCTGCTCCTGTTTTTGTTCCCCAACCTGTTCCTGCTCCCTTACCTGCTCCTGTCCCTACTGCTCCTCCACCTGTACTCCCTCATACTCCTGCTCCCGCTGTTTCTACTGTTCTGGTTACCCCTGCTGTCTCTTCTGTCACTGACACTTCTCTTGTTACCCCGTTGTTTTATTCTACTACCCCATCTGCTCGACGTCGGGTCCCTTCTGTTGCTGCTAATTTTTTCGATTCTCTTGGACCTATTCTTGAGTCAGCTGGTTCTGATGGTCCCCAAAGACGAAGTCAGCTTCCTGGTGGTAGGGAACGTGACTCGCTATATAATATGGCGATGGGTTGGATTAAATATCCTCTTAGGAATCCTCCGCGTGTGGTGCTTGATACGTTTTCTCAATTCAACGTACCGACACAGAGGTTCGTGTTTGAGGAAATGTGCAAGCTTTTACGTGAGCAAATATCAGCTGATGCGTCTGATGATGTATTGACTGCTTTAACTAATCTTCAGCTCCAGTTTGCGAGTGGAATACTGGTGGGTAGCAATGTTCGACGTGCTGTCGAGCAGTTGCTATCTTTTCGTCCTTCCATAATGCCTCGGGCATTATTTTTAGAAGACATTGAGGGACCGCCAGCAGCGCCTGGTCAGTATCCCATGCGCGAAGTTCCACCAGTGTGGATGCCGGGTGATGCTGCTCGAGCTCCGCCGATCCTGCCACATTTCCAGAGAGTGTGGATACACCTCCCATGGAAACGATCGGAAGTTTTGCAAGTAAAACAATCGCTACCTGATCCTCGCAAAAATCAAGCAGGGTACTATAAAGAATTGTCGCAGCTAGTGGATGCTACGATAATGAATCTTGCCGATATCGATATGTTGTTCGGTAATGTCGTACCGCAACCGGTATGGGCAAAGATTCGTCAGCAAGACCACGCAGCAGTATTAGGTGGTGACTGGGCTGCACTTAGAGCTGCGGATGACTTACAAGTCGGTGGGGCTAAGCCTGACCAGCTCATTACCGATCTTCCTCAGAGAATAATTACTCTTATGAAAACGCTTATGCCAGCTATGAAGGTAAATTGGGACAAGTTGTCTGCCTGCAAGCAAAAGAAGGACGAAAGTGTCTCCGATTTCTTTACGAGATTTGAGGAGGCATTTATCGATCACAGTGGTCAGGATATGGGCACCGAGGGAGGTCAGAGATTGTTTGTGGACAAATTTGTGTCGAACTTGTTGCCGGACTTAAGCAACAAGTTAAAGAATTCAGAGAGTGCGTGGGCTGTTTCCACTTCTGCTCACATATTGGCCACGGCCCAATATTATGAGAATAGAGAGAAAGAGGAAAATGATTGTGCCGATAAAAAGACAAAAGAACTCAAAACAAAGGTGTTTGGAAAGGGGCGACCACTCGGTCCCCCCGAACGTATGGTGGAGTGCCCCGACCCCCCCGGGAAGCCATCTTGGGCGGGAGGCGAGTCTCGGCTGGTATGCCCAAAGCGGCGTAGCCGGGGCACGCTTTTTCCCGCCCAAGAGTGGGTTGTCCTAGACACTGAAGCCGCCAGCCACGCCCCCGGAGGCGGGTGGAGGCGGGTTCACGCCCGCCCGAAGAAGGATAAAAGGAGCGACAAGCCAAGGAAGCATCCTCTTGTTCCTGTGCTCTGAAGCTGCACCTCCCCGCTGCACGTGAGCTCGAGACGGAACGAAGAGCCAATTTTTGAGCGTTTTAATTTTGTCTTTGTTCTTTCAGAGAATTAGCGTTGGACAATGCCGGGCAAGAAGGTCGGAAAGCGGGTCGGTACCGATCAGATGCTCCGCATGCTCGTGAAAGACATGGCCGAGATGAAGAAACAGATGGCGGCAATGAACGGTGTAGAGGGCCCTAAGCGAGTCGTCGGACCAGCATTGCCGGGAGTAGTCCCTAACGGGAGAGGTAGAAGGGCCAAGAGGGGCGCCACTGGGGGAGAGGCCCCGGTTCCCGAGGCGCCGCCGGTACACCCTGATACACCGACTGAGGCGCCGATCCCGGTCCCGAACGAAGGGCGACCAATTCCTGTTGTAGTCACCCCAGTGAATGGGGAGGATATGCCTCCCGAGCTGGCTGCACAGTTGGCAGCATGGTTGGGGAAAGAGAGTGAGGGGGCAACGGCAGATGACGCCAGGGCAGTAATGAGGCAGTTGCGGCAAGCAAGAGAGGCTGCAAGGGCACCATGTCCTTTTGTTCCCCCGCAGGCTCCAGTAGGACAACCCTCAGCGGGCATGAGTTCGGCAGCGACTACGGTCACAGCTTCCGTTTCAGGTAAGCAGCTATTGCCGATTGCGGGGGAGGGGTCAGTACCCTCGAGAAGGGAGAAAGTTGCTCAGCATATTCCGATGGAAATCAAAGAGAGGATATGGGCTGAGAAATATCTAAACATGTTTTCTTTATTAACTGATCATTACGAGATTGAGCATGTAAAAATTCAAAAGGAGTTTCTGCACCCGAGTGTTTGGCGCGCCAAGATGGCCGCTTTCAGAGTCGATGAAACGATAGGTAATTGGGGCAGAGCGTTTGGGATATTCACTGCAATTATGGGGGAACGGAGGCCTGAACTGTTGGCCGAGTTACCCGTGTACCAGACACGTATTATGGAGTTTTCTCAGACATATGAGGGTAATCAGTGGTTTTGTTATGATAATATTTTTCGTAAGGCCAAGGAGTTCGACACATCTCTGACGTGGGAGTGTTACGACTCCATTTCCTGGCAGAAAATGGAGAAATCAGGTATGGCAAAGGCGCCATTGTTGGGGGGGAACGGGGGCGAGTTTTCCCGCCATTCATCGGGGGCGCCCTTTCGGGCGGGATCAGGTAACGAGCACCATTCAAGGTCGAATGGCAATACAGGAAAAAAAGGGGTCTGCTGGAGTTTTAACAGGGGAAAGTGTACAAGGCCCCAGGGGTCATGCAAGTTTAGGCACGAATGTGGGGGGTGTGGACAGTCCTCGCATCCTGAGTCCATGTGCAGAGCCAAAACGGGTGATAACGGAAGTAGGGGAAGCGCCAAACAGGTCTGAAATAGTCCGAGGGGCGCCTCTACCTACCCCGGTTGATACCATGGCAATGATTCCTTGGCTCAATGAATACCCGGATCATGTCTCAGCTGGGGTGTTGCGAGACGGTTTTTCATATGGTTTCCGCATCCCAGTGGGGAATTTTCAGGGTAAAGCACAGTGTAGGAACCAACTGTCGGTCCTGCAGAATACGGCGGTGGTACAAGCAAGGATTGGTAAGGAGGTGACCCGGGGTCGGGTTGCTGGACCATTTGACATGCCACCAGTTGCTAATTTTGTTTGTTCACCCTTGGGAGTGGTCCCCAAGAAGGACCCGGGTGAGTTTAGATTGATACACAACTTGTCAGCCCCGAGAGGTCTTTCGGTGAACGATGCGATTGACCCGGAAGTTTGTTCGGTGCGGTACGCATCTTTCGATGAGGCCGTCGCCATGTTGAATCGCCTGGGGCCCGGAGCGCTGATGGCCAAGTCAGACATCGAGCCAGCGTTGCGGTTGCTCCCGGTACACCCAGACGATCAGCGTCTCCTTGGTTTCGTGTTTCAGGGACGCTATTACATGGATAAATGTATGCCAATGGGATGCTCCATATCTTGTGCGTATTTTGAGAAATTCAGTAGTTTTCTGCAATGGACATTCACAAGAATGACGGGGTTTCAGCATGTTATGCATTATCTTGACGATTTTCTGTTCCTGGGGGCAGCCGGGGACCCGGAATGTGCACAAGCTTTAAATGAATTTTGTGGTCTGATGAGTCAGTTTGGTGTGCCATTGGCGCCAGGTAAGACTGTGGGGCCATCTACTTCGCTCGAGTTTCTTGGAATAGAGCTCGATTCCGAAGAGGGTTGCTTCCGGTTGCCCAAAGAAAAGGTAATGAAATTCAGGGCCTCGCTTGAAACATGTATTAGCGAGAATAAGGTAAATTTGCATCAATTACAGCAGGCTGTGGGTCAGTTGAATTTTGCCCTTAGAGTGATACCAATGGCGCGCCCCTTTTTCCCGCTCGATTGCACAAGCCATGGTCGGTCTTAAAGAGGGGCACCACCGCACGAGGCTCTCGGCAGAGATTCGCCAGGACATGCGCATTTGGTTGGCATTCCTGGCGGATTTCAATGGTCGGGTTGTCTGGAATAAGCCGGCGGTGTCCTCCGAGGAGTTGGGGTTGTGGACAGACTCGGCAGGGAGTATAGGCTTTGGCGCCATATTTGGTAATCACTGGTCAGCTCAAACATGGCCGTCATGGTGGCACGAGGGTGGGCTTACAGGTAACATCGCTTTTCTCGAACTGTTCCCTATTCTGGTGGCCTTGAAAACATGGCCTGAGGGGTTTCGGGATCACTCTGTGGTGTTCTGGTCTGATAACATTACCGTGGTTGAGTGTATCAATAGTCAGGCAGCACGATGCAAATGGATTCTGAGATTGCTCAAAGAAATTGTCTTGCTATGTATGCAATTGAATGTGCTCTTTAGGGCAAGACATGTGCCAGGGGTGCTGAATCAGGCTGCTGATGCGCTTTCTCGTTTCCGTATGCAGGCCTTCTGGGGTTTTCTGCCCACAGCGGACCCGGTGGCGGCACCATTTCCCGAAGCTCTCTGGTCTCTCGGTGCCCCGAACTACAAAACCTCGTGGGAGAGAGTTTAGCACCCAGGACATGGAAGGCATATGAAGGGGCGTTCCGTTCCTATTGGTCCTTTTTGGGTTCTGCTAGGGGGGAGTTTTGGGGCCAGGAAGAGTATGTCTTAAAATTTTTGCTGTCTTTACATCAGGCAGGCAAATCGGTAGCTACGGCCCAGAGGCATCGGGCCGCCATTTCCTTTATGGCGCGAGCTCATGGTATCCAGGACCCCACGGCGTCTTTTGTAGTACAGAAAGCGCTGCGTGGGTGGCAACGCCTTGAGGGTCGCAGAGTAGATGAAAGGCACCCGATAGGTCTGGAAAGGTTGGCCCTCTTACTGTCCGTACTCCCTGCGACATGTTCATCTCATTCAGAGACAGTGTTATTCCGGGCCGCTTTTGCATTAGCATTCCATGGGGCTATGCGGGTAAGCGAACTGGTAGCGAAGAACAAGCAGGATACGGGGGGTGGACTGTGCCGAGAGCACATTCAAGTTAAGGGGGAGACGATGATTGTCTCGTTTGCCAGGTCCAAGACCGATCAGGGTGCGATCGGGGACAGTGTAATAGTCCAGCGGATTCCCGGATCTCCCATGTGCCCTGTTGCATGCGTTGAGGAGTATTTGGCGCAGAGGGCGGCATCATGGGGGGGGACCTTGCTGAGACATGCTGATGCCACCCCACTGACGAGGTTTCAGTTCCAGCGGGTGCTTGCAATGGCAGTTTCGGCCGCGGGCTTGAACCCGGGCGAGTTTGGGACCCATTCCTTCCGGATAGGGGCTGCTACAGAGGCTACAGCCAGGGGTCTGAGTGTGGAAAAAGTGAAACAGTTGGGGCGTTGGTCCTCGAATTGTTACAAAAGGTATGTGCGGTTGCACATGTTGTGAAGCTGATATCATGTACTCACGCTTCTTGTTTTGTTTGGTTTACAGTGTCGCAAGCTTACGAGACGGGGAGGACTGTGCAGTCGACCCGACACCTGGGTACCAGCGGTCAAAGATCACCGGCTGAGGAAAGAGTGGTGTGGGTCGTGGGCCACTCATACGTGAGGCGTGCCGCGGACGTATTCAAAGCAGGTGACATGATTCACATGGCTGGGGAATACGGGTACAGGGTGACCTTCTACGGAAGGGGCGGGCTCTGTATTGACCAGTTTCAAACTTTGATGGAGGGTTTGTTAGGGCGGACAAGGTCACCGCCAGCTATAATCATAGTGCATCTTGGGGGCAATGATTTGGTGACCACTGGTCAACGGGTACTTCTCGAGTTGATATTGTCCACTGTAAGTTGGTTGGCGAGAAGGGTTCCGGGGTGCACGATTGCATGGTCCCATATGATTCCACGAAAGGTGTGGCGGGGGGCTAATTCTGTGTCTGCTATAAATCATTCGGTGAAGAAAGTAAATAACAAGCTTGGTAGGCTGTTCCGTACAAGTACATTGCATTCGATTCCTCATGGATGTATCAGGGGGGACCATATGTATCTAGAAGATGGGGTCCATTTGTCCCGGGTGGGGAATTCTTTACTCATAGGAGACCTCGTAGCCTGGTTAAAGAGTTTACAGCATGACCTTTAGGTAGGAGTTTTGTGGGGGGTCCGGATAGCCGGTCAACTATCCGGCCTGTGGCGGTAAGGTCATGATCGGTGAGCAGTAATTGGAAGATCCCTAGGGGGGGGCGTCACCCATTACGGATGGGAGCGCCCGGGGGGAGGTGGCCATTGGCCCCTCAACGGGGAGGCGGTCCCTTCTAAGGATGGGACGCCGAAAGGAAAGGGAAGGCGGTCAAGGCCCCTCCCTGGATAGGAGGGGCTACGGGCCCCTCCTGGGAATTTCCCGGGGCCAGGACATCTGCGACGGCAGATGTGGTAAGTTGTGTGGGGTGGGGAGGGGGGTCTACGCTACCTTCTAGACACCTCACACGAGTCCTCGGACGACCATTAAGATGGCGTCGAGTTAACAGGGGCCCCCGTCAAGTCAAGGGAAATTGGTATGTGCACATGAGGTGCAGTCCTCTGTGCGGCCGCCCCTCACAAGTGAGGGGGGAGTTCTGGTTTAGGGATCTGACACCGGTTACGACCTTGCCGTTGGCCCTTAACGTTAGGATGTACAATTTCAATTTGAAAATGCATTTGTAGGATGTTAGTATCGGCTAGGAGAACCTTTGTATTAGAAATGTGTTAAGGTCAGCCAAAACATCGTAATGTGGAAATGAAATTGTACATGATATGAAACTGTTATTTTAATGTTTTAATTTTGTTTCATATTTTAATAAATACGGCCGGGAGGGTAACTCCCTCCCGCCTTCCAAAAGTTCAGAACCGTTTCCGTATTCCCATTCTTGGGGATTGTGTTGAGAGGGGGTGGCGGGTATCTCAGCCATATGGAAAGGGGCGACCACTCGGTCCCCCCGAACGTATGGTGGAGTGCCCCGACCCCCCCGGGAAGCCATCTTGGGCGGGAGGCGAGTCTCGGCTGGTATGCCCAAAGCGGCGTAGCCGGGGCGCGCTTTTTCCCGCCCAAGAGTGCGTTGTCCTAGACACTGAAGCCGCCAGCCACGCCCCCGGAGGCGGGTTTACGCCCGCCCGAAGAAGGATAAAAGGAGCGACAAGCCAAGGAAGCATCCTCTTGTTCCTGTGCTCTGAAGCTGCACCTCCCCGCTGCACGTGAGCTCGAGACGGAACGAAGAGCCAATTTTTGACCCACCCACCAGCCCCTGAGGACAGCAAGTTGTTTTGAAATAAAGTCATTTGACGTGGTAATTGTTTTTCTTACAGGTTGTTCTGAATAAAGTTTGTGATTCGGTATGCAATAAAGTGGATAATTCTTTACAGTATGCTTTATTAAATAAAAGTAGTTGCACCAGAGTTGATCAGTGATGTTTTAGAGAGTTCATACTTTGAATTGCTTAATGTATAATTGTCTTTCTCCTCTTTAGTAATTAGTTTGTCGTATTTATTATTTGGTCGGGCGGTAAGGTCATGATCGGTGAGCAGTAATTGGAAGATCCCTGGGGGGGGCGTCACCCATTACGGATGGGAGCGCCCGGGGGGAGGTGGCCATTGGCCCCTCAACGGGGAGGGTGTCCCTTCTAAGGATGGGACGCCGAAAGGAAAGGGAAGGCGGTCAAGGCCCCTCCCTGGATAGGAGGGGCTACGGGCCCCTCCTGGGAATTTCCCGGGGCCAGGACATCTGCGACGGCAGATGTGATAAGTTGTGTGGGGTGGGGAGGGGGTCTACGCTACCTTCTAGACACCTCACACGAGTCCTCGGACGACCATTAAGATGGCGTCGAGTTAACAGGGGCCCCCGTCAAGTCAAGGGAAATTGGTATGTGCACATGAGGTGCAGTCCTCTGTGCGGCCGCCCCTCACAAGTGAGGGGGGAGTTCTGGTTTAGGGATCTGACACCGGTTACGACCTTGCCGTTGGCCCTTAACGTTAGGATGTACAATTTCAATTTGAAAATGCATTTGTAGGATGTTAGTGTCGGCTAGGAGAACCTTTGTATTAGAAATGTGTTAAGGTCAGCCAAAACATCGTAATGTGGAAATGAAATTGTACATGATATGAAACTGTTATTTTAATGTTTTAATTTTGTTTCATATTTTAATAAATACGGCCGGGAGGGTAACTCCCTCCCGCCTTCCAAAAGTTCAGAACCGTTTTTGTATTCCCATTCTTGGGGATTGTGTTGAGAGGGGGTGGCGGGTATCTCAGCCATAGTTGCAACAAGCGTATCCTCCACGTTCGAATCAGAACGATTCGCAACAGCGGAATCGATCGCAGTCTCAGTCAAATAGGTCGCAATCACGAAATGACTCCTCTTCGCAGAGATCTACGTTGGGGTACAATCAGTGTGCCTATTGTAGGGGAGAGGGTCATTTGAAATTCGATTGTCCAGTTTTGCGTGATCGAAATAGTGGTAGTTCATCTAGAGGAGGCCGTAGTGGTCCTCAGCAGGCCTCCCGTGGTAGAGGTCGTGGTGTCCAAAATGATCGCTCTAATGATTCCTCTGATTCTAATAATTGTTTCGATCAGCGTGGATCGTCTCAAGGCAGATCCGCTCAGTACAATGTGGATGATTATTACGTCGATCAGGGCACTGACGACAGTAATTACTAGGACAGCCATAGACAAGGAGAGGGAGTAGTATCAGTTCCGGTTGATCAGAGAGGGCCTTACGTCGCAGTTGCCACCTCGGGCGTAGTTGAGCCTTTTCTGTTGGACACTGGTGCAGCGAAAAGTTCCATCATGCATTCGAAACTCCCTGGCGCACCTTTGTCTGGCTTAACAAATGTTTCCGTTGGATTCTCCGGCGCCCCTGTTACCAATCCGGTTTCGCGTCCTTTGCCCCTAACAATTGGGCCACGTGAGCTGGAAGCTCCTTTGATTTTGACTACTGGTTGTGGTGAAAATCTTTTGGGCTTGGATTTGCTGAAAATAACTATATGCGACTCTGTATTGTTCTCCTGCAGGAGTGAAGCTTACCTTGGGTGAGAGAGTCATCTCTCCTATGTACTTGTCTCTCGATAAGCTTCCACCGGAATTGAGTTCTCTTCCTGCATCTTTGTGGGCGACAGGTCCCAATGACGTGGGCCTGCTTGATATCTCTCCTTATGTTGTTCATTTGAAATCTAATGTGCGTTTACCACGTATTCCCCAGTATCGTATCTCCCTTGATGGTGAGCGAGCGCTGTTAGCAATAATCTACGATTTGATTGAGAAAGATGTTATCGAGGAGACACGGGGAAACGTGTGTAATAGCCCTGTGCTGCCCATTCTGAAGCGCACTGATCCATCTAAGCCTCCTGTTTATCGTTTTGTTATTGATATACGGGAAGTGAATAAAATTGTGATTCCTCAGTTCCCTGTGGTGCCTGACATCACGGCTCTACTGACTCTGATTCCAGCGTCCGCGTCTTGGTTCTCGGTGATTGATTTGAAGAATGCTTTCTTTAGCATTCCAATTGCTGAGGAGAGCAGGGACCTTTTCGGTTTCTCTCTTGGTGGCCGCAGCTTTAGGTTTAAACGCGCTCCTCAGGGCTACTGTGAGAGTCCATCGATATACAGTCAAGCCTTGAAAGGCCAACTTGATGCGTTTGTGTTGCCGGCTGGTGCGGCCTTGATCCAATATGTTGACGACTTATTGGTGGCTGCGGACACTCAGGACATTTGCAAAATTGCTACGGTGTCGTTGTTACAGCATCTCTGTGACTTACATCACAAGGTGTCACCTTCTAAACTGCAATATTGTTGCCAAGAAGTAACCTATCTAGGTCACTTATTGTCAAAGGAGGGAAGAAGGTTGACCCCAGAAAGAATTGCAGCGATTGCTCGAATGACTGTGCCAACAACTCAGAGAGATGTGCGTGCCTTTTTAGGTATCACGTCATACTGCAGGCAATGGATTCCAAATTTTTCATTGCTAGCGAAACCTTTGGTAGCCCTTACGTGCAAGGATGTTCCAACTCCTTTGCCATGGACGGAAGAATGTCAGAAAAGTTTTTCTGAATTGCGTGATGCGTTGTGTTCGGCCCCTGTGTTAGGTACTCCTGACTACAGTAAGCCATTTACGCTATACGTTCACGAGAGGGAAGGTTGTGCGTTGAGTGTCTTAACGCAACAGTTCGGTGGTAAGCAGCGTCCATGTGCATATTTTTCCTCGACCTTGGAGCCAGTAGCTAGAGCATTGCCGAGTTGTTTGAGAGCAACAGCGGCAGCTGCTGTGTCCATCCGACAATCTGCAGGATTGGTCATGGATAATATGCTTACGGTGATGGTTCCGCACGCAGTTGACACTCTCCTGAATCGTACGAAAACTCAGCATCTGACGAGTGCAAGATTGTCTGGTTATGAGTTGACGCTTTTGGCAAGTCACATTCAAATAAAGCGTTGTAATGTCCTAAACCCGGCGACTTTGTTGCCAATCAATATGGAATCAGATGAAGTAGCTGCACACGACTGCTACTTACGAACCGAGGAGGAAACAAAAGGTCGTGTAGACCTGAAAAATACTCCATTGGAAGATCCCGATGGGACCCTGTATGTGGATGGTTCGTGTTTTAAGTTGCCGATTGGTGATGTGACGACTGCGTATGCTGTGGTAACATTGAGTACGGTTGTGGAGACTGCGAGATTGAATCAGAACTCTGCACAGGCGGCAGAGCTGATTGCCTTAACGAGAGCGTGTGTTTTGTCGAAAGGGAAGCGGGTGAATGTGTTTACTGACAGCCAGTATGCTTTTGGTGTTGCGCATAGTTTTGGACGATTGTGGAGAGAGAGAGGTTTTATGACTTCGCATGGTACGAAGATCCAGCATGGACAGCTTGTGAATGATCTTTTGGATGCACTTATATTGTCCGAGCAGGTGGCGATTATTAAATGTAGCGCACACCGTAAGGTGACGGATGATGTTGGTCGTGGCAATGCGTTCGCTGATGAAGTTGCTAAGGAGACTGCCAGGAACCTTACAACTAGAATGTATGTGACGAGTTCGGTATGGTGGCCTACAGAAACGGGTATGTGTGAGGACACTATCGAGAGTGTGAAAGCGATTCAGAACGAGGCCACTGAATCTGAAAAAACGAAGTGGAAAGAGAGTACGGGAAAGCTGGATGCGAATGGTTGTTGGATTGATTTGTCTGAGAATAAGAGGTGGATGTTGCCGGATGCATATGTGCTGGCTGTTGTGACTATGGCACACGGCTTGGCACATATTAGTGCGAAAGGTATCAGTAAGTTGTTGTCCCCTGTATGGAAGAATGATGGTATTACTAAGTGTGCTGAGAGATTGGTTAAGAATTGTATGATATGTATGATGTACAATCCTGGTAAGGGAACTCCTACACCCCCTGGCCACTTTGCTCCCCCTTCATGTCCTTTTGAAGTCATCCAGCTAGACTTCATCCATATGGAGCGATGCAATAACCTAAAGTACGTTTTAGTTGTGGTTTGCGCATTCTCCCGATGGATTGAAGCCTACCCTCTTAAAGACAACACTGCTCTGTCCACTGCAAAGATCCTACTGAAGGAATACTTTCCTCGGTATGGAATGCCACGGATTGTATGGTCTGATAACGGAAGTGAGTTTGTGGGGAGTGTGATGAAGAGTGTGTGTAAGGGCCTTGGAATTACACAAAAATTCCACAGCGCCAATCATCCCCAGTCAGCAGGTTTGGTTGAAGGTTATAATGGCACCCTTAAATTAAAGCTAGCAAAGATTCAGGCTACGACTGGTCTCTCATGGCCTGACGCTTTACCCTTAGCTCTTTTGTCAACAAGGGCGACTGTACACTCCCGAGTAGGGCTCAGTCCCTATGAGATTGTGTCCGGCCGCCCTGCCAATGTGTGGGGGGTCCCTAGACCCAGTGTGTTCTCTGATCTTGAGTATCCAATGTTGATCGATTATCTTCATGATCTGACTGCTAAACTGAGGTTAATTCACCAACAGGTCTTTGAAGCACTGCCGACGCAGACGGAGGGTCCAGGCCACCAGCTCCAGCCCGGAGACTGGGTGGTGACGAGGAATTTTGGCCGCAAAAGAAACTTGGAGCCTCGTTTTACTGGACCCTACCAGGTGCTCCTTGCCACGAGGACTGCTGTTCGTTTGGAAGGACGCAAGAACTGGGTGCATGCCACCCATACCAAAAAGGTACCTTTACCTTTACCAGCAGACACGTGGGTGAGGAAGGGCATTGCCTCGTCTGAAACTGAAATCGTGCCGACTTTCGTTCCTTTTAGCGACGCTCAGCCTGTCGGAGAAACCTCAGTCCAGCAGAACGACATTGTTGAACATTTGTCATCACAAAATTCACGATCTGAACAATTGACTGATCAACAGAACTCTGTCTTACCATCGGATCAACTGTTTGACGAACAGACACGTCCTGGGAGAAGCCGATATTTTCTTCGATCCAGTACCAGAGACTAATAAATATTTTTGCTTTTCTCCCTTGACATCCATGTTACCCCCTTATCACTATCCAGTTTGAACACACTTGCATTATTGAGATTGTGAAATTTTGAGTCTTTTTTCTTCTATGTATGCGTTTTTGCTTCCACAGCTAAGAGATTTTGTGTATACATACTGTTAATTAAAAATACCTTACATCCGGGTGGGCCGTAGGGCCGCACGGGTACTTCCTTCTGGTTAGTAGGTCTTGACACTAGGTCAGAGACCGTTGGTTCCTAGGAACTCCTGGGGATTGACTACTGCTACACAGAACGAAGTGCGTCAAAAACGTTGCGGACGGTTTTAGAGGATGGCTTTCTCAAAGCTGTCGGATTTGGAAAAGGCTCAGGCTCAAAGATTTGAATTGCGTAAAGTTGCACGAAGAAAATGCTTCATGTTTCAGGTGTTCCTTCTATTTGTAACTGTTTCTTTGTTATTGGTGGGTGGGGTGTATTACATGATACAGTCCTTGTTGCCTACTGCCTCACCTACCCTTTCTCCAGAACCTAAACCTACCTCCACTGTTTCTCCTCATTCTTTTCACATCTTACCTCAACACGAGCAGGCTAGACGTGCGGAGTTCATGAACAATTCCTTCGTTCAGCTCCTTCATCAGCATCAGTTAGTTGTAAACACTACCAATTGTTGGGTGTGTGGGTTGATGCCACATACCACCGATAAGGGAATTCCGTACTTGGTCCTTCCTTACAGTTCCCAGAGTTCAGCTCGAGCATTCCAAACAATGTTTTGAAGCGCACTAGATTCTTACCCCAATCGAGAGCCGCGTTCTCCTCACTTTGGTCCCGGTCCGTACCATAAGTCGTTGGCAATAGCGATAGCTGATTTAGATAGGGATATCTATGATCCATCGCTTATCCCAGATGAAGAGGTGCGAGCCTATAGGGATCTGAGTGAGGTTGAGTATGGTGTGCTTGTGGGCGATAGACAGCTGAAAAGTTCATCTCCAATATGGATCGTACCCCACCTTGGTAATTTCTGTCTGAAAGGCCGTGGTCGAAGCCCGAGAGCTCATCTCGGGGAGAGTGCTTGCTCCGAGATATATGTTTTACCAATGCTCTCTTCCCCTGTTCTCCTGACTGCCAAGGGTACGTACTTTGTCTGTTACGACCGTGCATATACATGGTTGCCCCTTGACTTCGCGGGCACCTGTTATATTGCAAACTTGTTGCCACCAACCTTTACGGTTGCCGCAGATTACCACAAGACTAGAGTTGTGAGGGGCGTGATTAGCAAAGAGGACACTGCCGGTCAAGAGGCAGGAGACTTTTTCAAGGGTTTCTTTCCGTTTTGGGGACCTATGGTCAATAGTAGGAACCTGAGACAGTTAACTCGAGTGGTGGAATCGACTGCTAATATCACTGCCAGTGCCCTTGGCAATATCACAGCAGAGCTTCAGGCGGACAGGCTTATGACGTTACAAAACCGTATGGTTTTAGACGTTGTCTTAGCAGATCGAGGTGGAGTATGTAAGGTGATCCATTCGAGCTGTTGTATTTTAATTCCAGACAACGCTCCGACTGTCTACCAAGCTATCTCGAAGTTGCATAAGATCTCTGAGTCCATACACGTGGACGTAGGGGATTGGACGCTACTAGGATGGTTTTGGGGCCTAATGTCGACTTGGGGTTGGAAAATTCTGATGATCATTGGGGTTGTTGTAGCATTCCTGTTCACGTGTTGTCTTTGTGTACAGTGTGGTCCTGCCTTATGTGGCCTCTGTGCTACAACGTGTATAAGACGGCCGCCTGTTACCAAGGAAGCATTGATGGATAGAATTATGTTGCAGCAGCATCTGGATGGTTTGATGAATATCGAGATCGATTATGATTCCGACTAGTGCTTGCCTACATGAGGGCAAAAGGAGCGTCTGAGGTTCCGTGACAATTGTAAGTGGTGTTTTTGACTCGCACGAATATGGTCGAGTGAAATGAAATGAAATGAAATGAAATTGGATTTATAAAGCGCATGGCTGCCCGTAAGCGTCCCAGCGCTACCATGCGAAAATAAGAGGCTCTGAAGAGGGGCAGGGGAATTTAAGAGGCTTTGGGAAAAAGAAGGAATTTAAGACATTTGCGGAATTTGCTAAGGGATGGTTCAGTGCGAATGTGTCTCGGGAGGGCGTTCCAGGTCTTTGCTGCATTTACCGAGAAGCGACGGCCTCCCGACCGAGTTTTTCTGACTCTGGAGACTATGACCAGGTTTTCAAGGTCCGATCTCAAGGCTCGTGAGGGTCTGTACGGGCGTATCAGGCTGCTTAGGGCCTTGGGACCTTTACCTTGAAGAGCTTTGTGGACGATGCATGATGATTTAAAGGAGATACGTTCACGCACTGGGAGCCAGTGCAAGGTTTTCAGCAATGGTTTTGCTGATGCTCTTCTTGGGGCACCCAGGAGCATCCTGGCAGCAGCATTTTGTACTCGTTGTAGGGTGTTGATAGTGGCTTCCGGGGCTGCCAGGAGCAAAGCATTACTATAATCCAGTCTGGACAGGATCAGTCCCTGAATTAGTAGTTTTCTAGATTGGAAGGGTAGCAGTGGCAGGACTTTCCGCACAGTTCGGAGCAGGCCGAAACATGTGCCTGCCACTTTCTGGGCATGTGCCCTGAAGGTTAGTTCAGGCTCGAACCATACCCCCAGGCTCTTGATTTTGTCTTTTGGTGAGGGCACCTCTCCCATGCATGGGGGCCAAGATGTAGTGGGTAGAGAGGAGAGTTGGTGACCCAGCATTAAAATCTCGGTTTTTGCTCCGTTTAATTTGAGCTTGGAGTTAGTCATCCAGGAGAAAATTTCCGAGAGGCAGGCTGAGAGGTTGTCTGAGCATCCCGAATTTTGCGTCAGCGAAACGACTAGTTGGGTGTCATCAGCGTAGGTGACGCATTTAATCCCGAACGGGGCTACTACCTCCTCCAGTGGGGCCATATAAACATTGAATAGGGTAGGGCTCAAGGATGAGCCCTGGGGGACTCCGCACTGGAGTGGAGTAGATTTGGACATGATGCCATTTTCCCAGATCTTAAATGCTCGTTCATCCAAAAAGGATTCCAACCATTTCAGGGCCATTCCTGTGATCCCGAGTCTTGCAAGACGGTGGACTAGTATTGTATGGTCCACCGTATCAAATGCAGCGCTTAGATCCAGGAGGATCAGAACTCCGGACCCCCCTGAATCCAAGATGCATCTTGCCTCCTCAGTTACCACTATGAGGGCTGTGTCAGTGCCCTGGCCTGGGCGGAAGCCCGTTTGCGAGCCACTCAACAGGTCATTGTTTTCTAAAAACCCAGAGAGCTGTTTATTTACAATTCTTTCAGCAATTTTTCCCAGACCAGGCAGCAGCAAGATAGGGCGATAGTTGGCCAAATCGGCCATGTCTAGGCCTGGTTTTTTCAAAAGAGTCTTGATTCTTGCTTGCTTCCAGCTGGGTGGGACCACCCCTTTATTGAACGAAGCATTTAGTAAGTCTGTTGCAAGGGGGGTGATGGTGTCAGCTACTTGTTTGAGGATATACATGGGTGTAGGGTCAGAAGGAGACCCGCTCTTCACTGCGGAGAGCGTATTGCGGAAGTCATCCATGGTGATGGTTCCAAAACTGTCCAACCGGGGTGAATGAATCGGGGCAGGGGGGACTTCATCGCCAGCAACGGGGACAACCTGTGGGAGGGAGTCAAGTATTCTTTGGACTTTGGTGTCGAAATACTCTGCAAGCAGGTCACATCTAGCTTCTGTACACTCCTGGTTGGTAATTGGAGTGGGGGATTTAAGCAGTTGCTTTACAATTTTGAAGGTCTCCCTAGAGGAGTTGGCGGATGTGTTAATTTTTTCCTCGAAAAAGGCTGCCTGGGTTTTCTGCCGTGCAGCTTTATACAGTCTTAAAGCCGCCTGGTAGGAGAGCTTACTGTTGGCTGCCCAGTCCTTCCTCCAGGTGCGTTCCAGCTTTTTGCAGTTTTTCTTGAGATCCCTCAGTTCAGTGGTGTACCATGGTGATTTGAAGGTGCCACTTTTCTTTGTGATCTTTTTCAGGGGCAGTACTACGTTAAGGGAATTGGTAAGCCAATTCTGAAAATTTAGGTCTGCTAACAGAGGGTCCGTTTCTGCCATAGGGGCCGTTTGTTCTAGGGCCTGGGTCCATTCCTCCACTGATAGTTTTGCCCATGCTCTCTGTAGAGTTCGTGGCCGGGGAGGTTTTTTCCTTCTAATGGAGTTTTCCAGGAGAAGGGGACCATAAAGTGGTCCGACCATGGGAGTGGTAGTGGGGGCTTAACCGTAATGAGACTGTTATTCGAAAAAATAGGGTCCAACAAATGTCCCTTAGTGTGTGTACTCTCTGTGTTTAGAAGTGTTATACCCAGTGCTTTGAGGTCCGTACTGAGGTCAGAGGCCGCCTTGTCAGTGGGATCATCAAAGTGTAGGTTCAGGTCACCCAGGACTAAAAAATTGGGCGACTGTGCTGCTGTCCCCAATATAGTTTCTAGTAGGGATCCTGTAAACTGTTTTAGTTGACCTGGTGGGCGATAAATTAGGAGTCCTACCACTGATTTGGTGGGGGAAGTTTGAATATGGAATTGGACACTTTCAGAATCTAAGATACCACCCTCCTCGATTCTACAGGAATAAGTGTCTTTATAAATTATTGCCAGGCCCCCGCCTTTCCCTTGTACCCTATGCTGACACTGGATGAAAAAACCATTAGGCAGGGCGGTGTTGATATCATAATCTGAGTTCGAGTGCAACCACGTCTCAGTGAGGAAGAGTAGGTCCAGTTTGTTGTCTTCAATAAGAAGACTAATCTCAACTGCGTGTTTAGGTAGGGACCTGCAGTTTAATAGTGCCATCCCAATATCTCTACCAGGTTCCCTGTCATTATTTATGTCGGGACAGTATTTACAACGAGAGAAATGTTCATCGAGGTAGTCCATCTGGGAACACCAGGCTCCATTCTTGTCCTGTAGTAGCATGAGTTCCTCCCTAGAATAGTTTACCGGGTATCGGTTGTCCGCCGGCATAGTGGCTGGCCCTAGGTCCGGTCGGGCCCGGACGGGCCCAGACGGGCTTGCCTCCGGCGCGCCATCGGCGCGCCCGCTGCGCCCGCCCGCTGCGCCCGCCCGCTGCGCGGACGGGAAATGGCTTTCATTTTATAGGACTCGGGCCAATAATCGCCCGAGCGCTAGAGCGCCAACCCTGCCTTTACCCCCAAGATGGCGGCCCAAATCGTCGCCCCCGGGGAAGGCTCTAAGTGAGCGTCAAGAGCCCGAAACTCGGCCCTCGGTGCTCGGATTAAGTTGTGCCTCGAGCCCCCAAGTATTAGCAGGAGGGTGAGTGCCACTAACAACTTCTCACAATTTTATCAATTTGAAAAGTTTTTCAACGAAGAGCTGTGCAAAATATAAATACAGTTTTTAAAAACAATTTTGTGCGCAAACTCCCGGCTTCCGCCTCAGGAGCGTCCTAGTTTGGCAGGTATCAAGAGGTGAATGAGATTAACTCGTTTTTGTAGTGGTCGGGCCGAAAATCGCCTGAGCGCTAGAGCGCCAACCCTGCCTTTACCCCCAAGATGGCGGCCCAAATCGTCGCCCCCGGGGAAGGCTCTAGGTGAGCGTCAAGAGCCCGAAACTCGGCCCTCGGTGCTCGGATTAAGTTGTGCCTCGAGCCCCCAAGTATTAGCAGGAGGGTGAGTGCCACTAACAACTTCTCACAATTTTATCAATTTTAAAAGTTTTTCAACGAAGAGCTGTGCAAAATATAAATACAGTTTTTAAAAACAATTTTGTGCGCAAACTCCCGGCTTCCGCCTCAGGAGCGTCCTAGTTTGGCAGGTATCAAGAGGTGAATGAGATTAACTCGTTTTTGTAGTGGTCGGGCCGAAAATCGCCCGAGCGCTAGAGCGCCAACCCTGCCTTTACCCCCAAGATGGCGGCCCAAATCGTCGCCCCCGGGGAAGGCTCTAAGTGAGCGTCAAGAGCCCGAAACTCGGCCCTCTGTGCTCGGATTAAGTTGTGCCTCGAGCCCCCAAGTATTAGCAGGAGGGTGAGTGCCACTAACAACTTCTCACAATTTTATCAATTTTAAAAGTTTTTCAACGAAGAGCTGTGCAAAATATAAATACAGTTTTTAAAAACAATTTTGTGCGCAAACTCCCGGCTTCCGCCTCAGGAGCGTCCTAGTTTGGCAGGTATCAAGAGGTGAATGAGATTAACTCGTTTTTGTAGTGGTCGGGCCGGAAATCGCCCGAGCGCTAGAGCGCCAACCCTGCCTTTACCCCCAAGATGGCGGCCCAAATCGTCGCCCCCGGGGAAGGCTCTAAGTGAGCGTCAAGAGCCCGAAACTCGGCCCTCGGTGCTCGGATTAATTTGTGCCTCGAGCCCCCAAGTATTAGCAGGAGGGTGAGTGCCACTAACAACTTCTCACAATTTTATCAATTTTAAAAGTTATGTCTGGTATCTATGAACCGCAAATGACGTGTTTAGTGGGTGTACGCGTTTTCGCTGTGCTAGCCTAAACCGTTCGTTTGTTTCGTGGGTTTTTTCATCTGAACCCACGGGTTCCATCTTAGATACGGCATCCATTTTGTTTCTTGCCCTCAAGTAGCCAGCGAACGGACGCTGTCCGCTTCGTGACCCTGGGATTCCCAAGCTCTTGCGGAAGACACGTGTTCCTTTGAGGGTGTCTTTATGATGAGGGGGATGACACTGTAAGGCAGATGGCCCCTCCCGAGGCTCATCTTGCCGTGCCGGTCTATTGTCTCAGTTGTGCATTACATTAGGCACGTCCCTTGATCCCTGCAACTCGTGTTTCCTGGTACCACCCCTTTTTCACCCTTTTCGATCTGTTACTGTCCTCGTCTTCCTCTTCACCTGTTTCTGTTTCTTCCTTGATTCGTTTACAGCCGAACGGAATGTACTAATGGTGGGAAGATGTACTTTTACAGTTGGGAACTACCAAATGCTACTGTAATCATGTTCCTGGCTCTGAATACATGAAAGCGACCCCTTACGATCTTTACGATGGGAACCAGGTTGTAATCCTTTGTGCTCTATGTTATCCTATGCTCAAAAACTGTATAAAAGGAGCGATCCACAGATACAATTCGAATCAGACTCCGCGAACTGACATGTTATGTACTTCACGTGACTTCTGTGTTCCCTGCAGTAAATAAACCTCGAATCTTTGACGCCGAAGGAAGTGTCCCGTGTCTCTGTTATTTGTACGCCGGAACAGGTAACCCACGAAGGTTTCAGGTGTTATCCCTGGCACCGCTGGGTCTTAAATTAACCCAGTCCTTCAGGAGCACACCGGACCCTCCTGGTCCACTCCAGACGCTATCTTTACTCCACCGCGTGGGCTTGACTTTGCCAAGGTTTGTTGCTCCAATCCTGGGTCCAGCTTCGCTGACAGCAGACACCTTCGTGGGACAGCTCGCACCTCCAGCCTGGTCGCCGACAACGCCTCCTGGTCCGAGGGACAGCCGAGTCCAGCGTCGCCCACTCACCTGGTCGAGGTGACTTCATCCGGTGCCATCCTGGTGCCCCCCTAATCACTGGCTAGTGATTAAGAACTGAGTCCCCTCTGCTTTCAGGTCGTCTCCATCATCGATCCAGGCTACGATCACTCCGAATATCATCACTGGTCGCCTGCCAGCAACTTCTTCGTTCAGGCTCCATAGACTGTAACGAGGATTCCCGACGTCTTTTGAACCCTATGCAGCCGCAGCCCCTGGGCTTGGTAACCTGAGCATTTCGGTGCTCCAACGTAGGTTCACTATCTAAGTGTCCAGATCCTTTTTCGTTTTCAGCCTATCTAGTCGGATTCGTCCGATAACAGTAACTTTACAAATACTAGCATCCATAGTCTTTGTCCCGCATCCCGCGTGAGAGTGCACACTCTGCACCCGATCTCCCTAGGCCTCCTGCTCCTAACCTTAGGGTTCTGTAGTGTAGTCCTAGCGATCCTGAAGCCTCTGGATCTTGTTACTTACCTGCTACTATTTCGCATTCCACTTTTAGTGTATATGGTTTTTCGTGCCCCTCGGGCATTTGTGTAAATTGTGCGACTTAAAGTATTTTCTTAAGAGTCTTGTATTGTGCTTAGCTCCCTGACTCATAAAGAGTTCAGGGTAGACTTGTTATAAATAAATATCCTTTTATTTTCATAACAACTTGTTTGGTGTCCTTTCACTTGGTGTTCAAGGGGTATATGTGATGGTATAACAGCTGGCTTAACACGCCCTCTAGAGTTTAGCCTAAAGACTGCTCTTGTCCATGCTCCTAGGATAGCTGGTCTATAAGGTTGACTTACAACCAATCATCAATAAGGGTCGTTTGGTATGATACACAGTGATCACTAGAATAGTGAGCACTATATATCAGGCCAACTTCTCACACAACCCACCCCAAAATACAATGAAATGCATTTGAAATGGTATAGATACACGAAATGAATATTATGCCGTACGCTTTCAAGCAGAGTTATCATTCATAAAATGCAAATATGAAGATTGGCTGAATGAGTTGCAATAATTACATTTTTGAAATGGCTCTGAATACAGAAAAAAAGACCATTCCATCACAAAGTTATACAAGATTGTACATAGGCTAGAGGCTGATTCAAAATATTGTCTCTAGAGTCTCTAAAAATAGAACTTCTGTTCTCTAAGAATACTTCTACTTTAAGCAGAGTAACATGTGCCAAAAAACTGTAAATATTTTGGAATTTAGGGGAAAATAATTTCGTTCTCTGTCATTTTGGAGTTCTGTGTATAAAAACTGAAGGCCGAATTCAGAGTTCAGGGAACGCTGTGAGCTCGCTTTTTCAAATATTATTCTCGTTGTTAGGGGAGAACATTACTTCAGATAGGCCGGTAAAAAATTTGTCTACAACAGTAGGTGAAAGTTGGGCCAACTCCGAAAAGGTGGAAATAGTGCATATGTGGGTTGCATTGCCATCATCGATGTCAGGATCAGCAATGTTCACAGAAGGGTGTACCTCTGTGGTGCCGCTTTCATCTCGTACCTCACCGCCACTTAATCGTAATGGTGAAGTCTTGACGAATGCCGTCATCAGAATAGGTAGCCGCTGGGGACAACACGTTGCATGAGTCGTTACAGGACAAAGCAAAGCGTTGATATCCATTGGTACTGCTGATGGTAGTGTAAGACAAACGTCCAACACGCATTCTTCTCCGCATAGCAGACATCGAAGCACAGGTAAGATGCAATTTTGCCAAATTGGTCTGAATGAAAGAAACCAGGTAGTATTCAGATCTCTTAGCCGGGCCAATCCGAGGACCTTAGTGATACGGTCTCGATATCGTATTGCTAGGATCGTTTCTTCCATCGTTGCCAGAGGTTTGTCTGTGTTTTGGCTTGCCATATCGGAGCAGAAGGAACAAAAATAAAATTACTGCTACGAGTCCCAAAATAAGAGGCAGGCCACCGAAGAGCGAATGCACAAAATTCGGGAAGATGCCAAGAACTGCTTCAAAGGGTGTTAGCAGTCCCGAAAAAATTGTCTTAAATACATGTGCGATGCCACTGGTATCTGACATGTTTAAGATTTGGCTTAACATTTCTACGAAATGCACCAGGCAATTTGTCGATAATAGGGTATGTATCTCTGCTGTTGTCCTTGCAACTTGCAGGTCATACATCTCTTTGGACGAGGTTAAAGGCACAGTTGTCTATAAAAGAATAGACTTCATTCTGCTTAAAGTATCAATTCGAATAGAAGAGATATTCACATACGGCCATATTGCCGTCTCCATGTCTGGATTGCTGTTTGGATACAATACTTGCATACAGCAAATGACCCTGGCCGTCACAGTTACGAGATAGGCTTTTCCTGGCACCATGCCACAGCAGCTGTGATCACTTATTAAAATGTAGCTACAGTTGGAAAGCTGTCTGAAAAATGGCTCTATCTGTGTAGTAGGGGTGCCCTGAAGATGACATGAAAGGTTGTTCGAAGAACCTTCACAGGCCCCATGCAAGTAAATACCTTGACACAAGAGTGTACTGCTCAGTGATTTTTTACAATTATTACCACTAAGAAATACTTCTCTTTCCCTTCACTGTAACATTTGTGTGTATAAGGTAAATTCCAGGTCGATTTGATGTATACTTTACCCAACCTTTCATACAGGCCTGCTGGTATATATTTTTGGCAGTATTGAAACTGAAAAGTCGTAATCGGGATTGTAATGGTGCCATGTATTATCCATTCAATGACAGGTCTTTCTGACATTGTCAATGGTAATCTCTGAAGTTTTTCAATGCTCAGTATCGTATAGTCTGCTCCTTTTTGTGCCAAACTGATTTGTTTATCAGTAAGGTTAAAGATAGAAAACAATGACGTTGTGTTGATTAAACGCCATGGCACATAGCCTGAACGTAAGTTTTGTAACGTCCAACTTAGCTGTACAATAGAACGTAATTGGGACTGGCCATGCTGTAACATTAGCATGTCCTACTCTATTATATCAATAGTAGATGATACGATGCTGTCCAGTGAATAGATTCTGGAGGACAGAGTTGTTAACCCATTGTCCACTACAGAAAATGATTTCTCCAAATTGATATGTCAATTTCCCGTATTTTTTCTGCAGTTTCAATCTGTTTTAATTTCCAAGCTTCATTGTAAGCTGCGTATATACCTGCGTATATGAAACGTTTTTGACGCTGTTTGCGAGGTCCCATTATGAAATCTCGCAAGTCAGCACCTTCTTTAAGTAAAGTTAAGTGTTGCTTTATTTCAGGAAGTGTGGATTTCTGTAGCCAGTCAAGGCATAGTTTTCCTACACTATATGTTGTTACTATCCCTGGATGTTGTCTCTGGCAGTATCTAGGGTCTGGCCTGTTCTGTTTGAACCCCTGTAGTTTGTTCAGGAATCAATTTTGACAGTTATTTGTGTCTATGGGCCAGATCAACCATTTTTTACAATCAGGATTTGTTCTGTTTTGTTTTAAAATATAGGACACGTCTAACCCCTCATCTGTAGTGGTGTTTCTATCAGGCATAGGTTTTGGTATAGGCGGGTTATTTAAATCTTTTATCTTGGCTAAACCAAGACAAGTTGTTTGCTGAATTGTGTCATTCAGGAACATTATTTGTTCTGGGATCATGCAGCCTCTGAATAATGGTTCTAGACCTTGTACCTACCATTCTTTTGTTCCCCAGATGGTTTTTGTTTCAATATTATTTTTCCAAAACTCAAAACCAATTGTTGACATTTTGTCATACATTTTTCAGAATAAATCAATTTAGTGTTTGTCAGCATGTTTTTCATTCCTGTCTTATCTAACATCTTGAAATAAAACATTTATGGATCAGTGTGATTAAACCCTGAAAAGTATGGGAATTTTTCATAAAACGTTTTTGAACTGCCTATTGGCGGAGTTGGACAGTGTTCCCACTGATTATAAGAAAAAACATTTCTAGAATTCACAGACTTATGCAGATAATGATGACCATAGTGGTTATAACAGTACATCTCTTCATAATTCGATGAACCCTGTAAATAATCATGTTCTGTAAATTTTGCTGACATTTCTAAATCTGACATCATATTATTAATGTTTTCAAAGTCCCAATCATCAGAGAAAGACCTTGGTGTCACAAAGTCACTTAATGAAATCTTGAATTGGTGTGGATACTTCAAGAGCTCGACCGGGCCATAGATTTCATAGCAGTTCTGTCCCATGCTATACCACCAGGTATAGGCTTTGCTGTGATGTTCACTGATGATAGTTCTCTTTTCTCTATGTGAGAGGATCTGTGTGGTTTCAGGACAAAGTTGATGTTCTGACTTGCTGTGTCCATTGTACTGTATTTTCCATCAATACATTTTCCCAAAATTAAAACTAGGATTAGCCAGAGGAGGAGTAAAAGTACCCCTAACACAATCCATAGTTCAATCCAAGGGGAAATCACATATGTTTCTTTGAGTTGATGAAAAAGTTCTGTAATTTTCATTTTGAAAGTTTTTGTTGCTGGCTCGTCTCCATGTTCACTCGGATCATCGGAAAAATCATCAAAGTTGATAAAGTAGCCAGATGCAGTTCTGTCAATTGGTGGGATTGCTTCCGGATTTCCATTGATCTTTGCATTTTCTTTTGTTACATTTGTATAGTCCGAGGCTACATCGTTGTAGACTGGTGTTTCTTGAACTGTTGCAATTTGGGTTTCAAGAGGCACAAGTTCCATGGCTTTGTTGCATAGTCCTTTTTTATTCACTGATGGTTTATCGAAGGTGATTAGTCTTTCAGTTTGAACCTCTTGTATTGTAGCAAGATTTGGTCTTTTGCTATTTCTTGGGAGTCCACTGGGCCTACTACTTATTATTGGCCACATGATTGTGGTTTCACCAGGTCGATGGATACAACTCTGTTCTCCTTTTTACCAGCAATTGGCGGTAGTACTACTGATCTTGTTCCGCTGACAGCTAAGACAGGTACTGCTTTTCTGTAAGAAGGCCCAAATTCCTTCTTCACCGCGATCTTTTCTCTGACCAGATCCCCAATCTTTGGAATCCAGACAGGTCTAGCTGGGACAGGTGGTTCTTCAGTGGTTGTTGGCTTAGACTTTTTCTTGTTTCATTCAAGTCCTGTAAAACAGCCAAACGATCTTTGATAACAAAGGTTTTTTCTTCCACCACTGAAGTTTGACAATCTAAATCCTGGATTCTCATTCTAGTGCCAAACAATAGTTTGTATGGAGTGAAACCCTTTAGAGAATTTCTTGGCAGATTGTTAAGACTACGTTGGACACTTGTTAGATGTTTGACCCACCCATCACCCGAACCTAATACCCTCGCCGTCATAGATTGCTTTATGTCACGGTTTTTTCTTTCCACAACCGCATTTCCCTCAGGATGGAAGGGAAAAGAGTACCAGAATGCAATGCCCATGCTGCTCATGGCATCTTTGTAAGCTCGAGAGCTAAATGCAGGACCCTGATCAGAATGTAGCATGCCAATTGTGTATGTGCTGATAAAGACTCGCAAATCTTTTATAACAGTTCTGGCGTCAGCTGAGCGCTGGGGCCACATCTTTAGTGAATCTAGTCTTAATAATTATGGGGCCGCATTTGTCCGGTCGGACGTCTGCGCATAGATAGCCTGATGCTGTCTAATAGTGGTGTCTGGGCTGGTGCCTGGTCCGGTTCACAACTGCGATCTCTGTTGCAGTCCTCACATTTTATTGTAAAATTGTATATTTCTACGCTCATCCCCGGCCACCAGTATTTTGATTGTAATTCTATCAGAGATTTCAGGATCTCTTGGTGCCTCAGACCCAGACCCATGTGTGCTTCTTGTCTCAAGAAGATTCTCCGGTTCATGTTTGGAATTACTCTATCCCCCGCTCCAGGGATTCGAGCAAACGAAACGGAGTTCGCATCAATTATGTATGTATTATTGAGTGGATAGTTGAGAGGTAATGCGGCATAGTCGCCTTTTAATGAGGCTTTAACTGGCAGCATGGTTTCTCCATCTATTTGTTTTTCTGAACGCTTTTTAGTGGCTACAGAAGCCGGTTGACCAGCTACTGCTGTGGCTCTATCAGCCAATGAATTCCCCGCAACGTGAACGCCATCACGTTGATGACTCAGTGTATGTATCACATGAGTCTTTTGTAGTTCTTTCTGTAAAAGAACTACTTGTTTCCAAAGTTTTTTATGCTTTATTGTGGCACCTGTGTCATCTTTGTAACCGTTTTGAATCCAAGTCTGCAGGTTCTTATTATAAGATTGGACGCAGTAATGAGAATCGCACACTATTAGTGTGGGGAATTCACGATCAGCATTTTCAAGCGCCATCTTTAGGGATCTTATTTCAGCTTGCTGAGCTGTACAGTTTCTGAATGATTCGGTTTTAGTGACTATTGGTCTGAATTTACCTGAGCGCCAACAACCTTTAACAATCGCGCACGCGTTGTTGTAAATTTGCTTTTCCACAACAAAATGTTGTGCAAATCTGTCTGTGTAGATTACACAGGTGTATTGTTCTAGAGGCAGGATTTCTGTTGGCAGAGGATATTCATATTCGTATTCCAAATTTTCTAGTTATTCTCTTGCCTTGGGCTAGGGCTCTTTCTCTTGCTACAGCAGTTTGAACCGCTGTCAGAATTTTTTCTGTAGAACTGAATTTCATTTCAGCTTGTGTGTACAAATGTGATTTGTAAGCTATTGGTACCGTTTCTCCCTCATTAGAGGTCAGGTATGTTAACATGTCTGTCTGTAACGATCTCAAAGTTTCGGTGTGTCTTTGAGTCAAATCAGGTTTTATTAATTCGTAGAGAGGTTTAACCCTCTCGGCATAATTTAGAATGTATGTTCTTCCATAATTCAGGAAACCTAGTATTGATTGTAAATTCTTCCGCGTTTTAGGTGCTTGGAGTACTGCATATTTCTCTAAGAAATTGTCCGCCATGCTTTTGCCTTCACTTTATTAATTCATATCCTAAAAATAGGACAGTTAGATGGGATATTCTTGACTTTTTAAAGTTAAATTTGTAACCTTCCGATGCGAACCCAAGTATTATGGTGTTCACTCTTTTCAAGTGAGTCTCCAGGTCATCGTCTGTAAGATAGATGTCATCGACATAGGATAATGCCTCATCATCATACATTTGTAGTAATTCTGTTACCCTTGCTGAGAATAATCCTGGGCTATTCTTGAATCCCTGTGGGAGTCGGCAAAATTGTTTTTGCGACCCCATTATCGAGAAAGCGGTCAGATACCTGCTTTCAGGTGCAATGTTTTGACAGAAGAATCCATTAGAGATATCTAATGTCGTTTTATATTTTTTGCGCACGATGTTATTCATTAGTGCTGCACTGTGAGAGTTTTGAACTGCAAAATTTTTACAGCAGGAGTTTAGATGTCTGTAGTCCAAAACTAGACAATATGAATCGTCTGGTTTGGAGACAGGAAACAAAGGATTGTTCATTTGTGAGGTGCATGTTTCAATAACCCCTTGATATTCAAGTTGATCTAAGATCTCCCTGACTTGCTTTTTAGCTTCTTGTTTAACTGGGTACTGCCTTTGTGCAGTAGGTTGATTTTTTTATTGGAGTTTGTGGTGAGGAGAATCCTCATCCCATCCTACATGATTTTTATATAAAGCAGGGGCTTGGGCCACTGCCCATTTTCTTGCAAATGTGTATTTTTTATGAATTGGGATATGATTTGAGAAGGCAGGCATAATCATTTCTTCGCCATGAGGGCACTCCCTGACAAACTCTGGTGGCCATTCTTTTTCAGCTAACAGGATATCATAGCCTTTAGAAAGATTCTCCCAAAAGAGACCTTTTATTTTCCTAGTTTTATCTCCCTCTATACGTAATGTTATTTCATATAGTTTATGGGGCACGCTAACTCGCGTGTCTGCAGTTTCTACCTGAATGTATTCATTCGTGTCCACTGTCTCCAGAAGATTCATCAGGATCTTGCGAGCTATGGTCACTTCTGCTGCGCTGTCTAACATTGTCTGGGCCCACTCTCCGTTTTTCAGTTGTGTCCTCAGGATTCTCGGCATGTTTAATTTTAATACAAGCTACCTTCTTTCTGGGAAATTGTGATTTTTTACTTTGATGAGCAGGTTCTTTGTCTTTGGACTTGACGTGCTCTTCCTTGTGTTCTGACCGTCCTCTTCTTTCCGATTTCTGTGAGGAAGTCTGAAAAGATCGAGAGGGACGTGTATCAACATCTTGATATCTGTCAGGTTTTCTTAATTTATCCGTATCTCTAAGGTTATATCTTTTTTCAGAGGGCTCCCTTTGGGAGACTTGTCTCCTCCTCCTGGAGATTTATTTCTCCGTTGGGGAGACCTTCGTCTGGACTGAAATTGTTTTTCTCTGGGAGTAGTTTGTTTATTACCCTCCCATTTCTTCTTTTGAGAATTGAGGTTGTTTTTAATAAAGGTTTTTTCAGGATTTTCAATTAGTTGTGGTTTTACTGCTTTACCACCCAAACTATCTCAGCCTAATTCTTCATAGCATTTTTCAATTATTTTAGCAAGCTCAAAAAGTTGGTTATATCTGTTCACTTCAATTTTTGGCGGATTGCCACACATGCTGCTTCTCCTTTTATGTTGGCTAATAATATAGCCGAGACCTGCTTGAAGTCTTTCAGTAATTTCATACCCAGAGTTAAAGCAGGTTCTGGACCGTATTCGTTTTGAATCTGTCTTAGTACATCTGGTATAACCGCCATTGACGGACCACCATGTGTTTTTGTGTAGATAGAAGCAAAGACCGTGCCCCAAGTGTCACACTCTTCCACATGTGGTGCGATCCCCATTGGGAGACAGATAGTCAGAATTCTGTGTTTTTCGTGAGGGGTAGTATCAGGAAACACTGCCTCTATCTGAGTGATTTTTTGAGCTAACCAAAAGGGATTTGTTCCCGTTTTGCGGATGTTTTTCCAAGACATGATTGAATATTCTGTGGTGTAATTTTATTTGTATTCCCCTGATGAGTGGTGTTTTGAGGAATTTTAATTGCAGGTTGGACTGTTGAAGTCCGCATGACATATTGGACCAATTGTCTATGAATTTTAATTAATTGTTTTAGTTGAACCAACAGTTCTTCGTCTGACATTCCTTCAATTTCTGAGTGTGGTGTGTAGCTGGCTAGAACCGGCCACGTGGCTACTGGTCTACCTTGTGGACCAAGCCTGGTAATGTGATTTTGATGTTTTAGGGCGCCATTAAATAAGAGCAGGTGCACTTGGTATGTTAGTGGAATTTCAATTTCCTCGAAAGGAGAGTATTCCTCTGGAGATTCCGCAACTTTATAGTAGTGGAACTCATGTGTCACAGTATGTGCTGCTGGAAAAGTTATCCATGAATAGAATACCTCTGTCTGCCGATATTCATGTGCTCCTACCACAAATACAACTGTATCACCTCTTGGTGATACCCCATTTTCTATAAGTTTTATAGTTATGGTTTTTCTTATATTGACCGGGATGAGTATTGCATCCGGTTCATCTTCATTAAACCCTGTAAGGTCTACACCCGGTTTATTCGCATTTACTGCGGCTTCATCGGTGTCGTTATTGTCGCCGTGATTTGACATTGTTTAATGAAAGTTTCTTGCAGAGCAAGTTTTTGAGGAAACAAAGATTAGGTGCACAATATTTTGGAACACTGTATCCTTCAACGTTGACTATACCGTAAACTAATACATAGGAATCTCATCATACTAAGTTTCGGCGAATATTAACCTTTCACACACTCCAGACGTCTATTGGAGTTTTTACGAGAGAAAGGGGTCTGTGTGAAAAGCACGACTGAGTAACTCTAGTATCTTGCGTTAGATTATCGCCATACCAAACGTTGGGCGCCATGTAGTGTAGTTCCTAAATTCTCAATAGGCTCTGCGCATTGGACTAACATAAACAGCAGTGTAGACGTAGGACTGAGGTCATCTAGGTCTCTACTGACTATGTTAGACTTAATTAGTTTTTGCCAGCTAGCTAAGAGGTCACTAGAAACTTTTTCGAATGAATAGGGAGGGGTTAACTTCCCTGATTTAGACAAGAAGGGATTAGCTTCAGACAACCATATAACATGACAACTTTGCTCCCCCAGAATAAGGAGTGTATCTCCAGAGTCGTGTGAAAACAATAGACAGCTATTTCACTCAGTCAATCGTGCAAGCTTAATTTCACCAGAGTGCAGAGAAATAGAGAGACAGGCGTTTTCAATAAAAGGTGTTATTTTATTGAGCAGTCTTCTTTCTCATGCAGAGAAATGAATTGCCTCAATTGCAATACTTATAATGAAGTAAAGTGCGTACAGTAAAAGGAGTATTATGAAATAATACTGTAAAAGCACTGATATGGTTTCTTAGCCATATGATACTTTAAAACGGATAAAATATTTACATACATAATAACATTGACTAACAAACTCAACTGGTGCTTCTAAGATACGCCTACCCCGGTGTACCTGACCTAAGCCTAATACGTGGGAAGGAGTAAGTAAGTTGCAGTGTTAAGTTAAGTTGGTTTTTTTTGCCAAGAATCTGAATCAAGAATTCTCTCTAAGGTTTGAATCGGTCCGTACCTTGGTTATAGAATGAAGGAGGTCTTGTATCTCGTTTCTCAGGACTCAATCTTCCAGTAACCTTCAAGGATGACTGGAAACACCGGAGCTGGATTTCTCGGCGTGAGAAAAGGCAGCTTCTCCAGTGTGTCAAAGGGGAGGGGCGGCTTCCTTCGGCTCTCGCATCAGCTGGGCTTCGGATAAGTAGATAGCCGCTCTGCTCCACACCACCATGTGTTGCTTAAGGCAAGTGTTGGTATATTTATACCTAGAAGGTGCCGTGTTTGACATAAGGTTGGACATAAGACGTCAATAAAAGATGTCACTAAGAACTGACTGTTCCTTTAGTGCTCGCAGGAGTTCAATGACAAATCAAAACAAAGACTTGGGGAATTTCCAGGTTGCTGAAGGTTTGGTGTGTCGAAATAACTCGTTGTGCTCTCTAGGAATCTAAGGAAGTAGCCTTGCCGTATTTGGGCTGTGTGGGCTATGACTGAATATGGGTAAGATTCTAATGCCTTCATAAGGACATGGTTTATCATAACCGCATAAGGGCATGAATCAGGAATATTTAATTAGGGTCCTAGATACATTCACAACAATCGCGCACCACCATTTGTCTGTGCCTCGGCATCATACTTTAGAGGCTGCCGCTCCCCCGCCCCCCCCCCCCCCCCTGCCAAAGCAATACCGAGAGCTTGTTTCTGGACGAAAGTGAAAGCCTACCGTGCTTGTTTACAGTAGCTTTGCTCCTCAAATGCTGTTGCTGTTTTTCCATATCTCTAAGGACACTCAGCTTGAAATCAGTCGACTTGCTAGCTGCAATGCTACATCCGCTATGCTTTGCCTCTAGACACGTTGATCCCTCGCAGACTGTGCTGTCTCTGCCCCTCCTGATTCTGAAACTGACCAACGCAGTCACCATGCAGTCTCTTCTCTCTGTCTTATGATATCTGCCCTGACACCATTTACTTAGGACCCTCACCCTCAGACCTCCTCACCCTCACACCCCCTCACATTCCCTCACCCTCACACATCCTCACCCTCACCCCATCACCCTCACCCTCCCTCACCCTCACACCCCCTCACCCTCACACACCTTCGCAGACCCTCACTCACCCTCACACCCTCACCCACCCTCACACACCCTCACTCACCCACACAACCTCACACCCCTCACAACCCTCTCACCCTCACTCACCCTCACCCCCTCACACCCCCACACACACCACATCACTCAGGAACACTACCACATCACTCAGGGACACCACCACATCACTCAGGGGCACCACTCAGGGGCACCACCACATCACTCAGGGACAGCACCACATCACTCAGGAACACCACCACATCCTTCAGGGACACCACCACATCACTCAGGGGCACCACCACATCACTCAGGGACACCACCACATCACTCAGAAACACCACCACATCACCCAGGAACACCACCACATCATTCAGGGGCACCACCACATCACTCAGGGACACCACCACATCACTCAGGGACACCACCACATCACTCAGGAACACCACCACATCACTCAGGGACACCACCTCATCACTCAGAAACACCACCACATCACTCAGGGACACCACCACATCACTCGGGGACACCACCACATCATTCGGGGACACCACCACATCACTCGGGGACACCACCAAATCACTCAGGGGCACCACCACATCACTCAGGGACACCACCTCATCACTCGGGGACACCACCACATCACTCGGGGACACCACCACATCACTCTGGGACACCACCACATCACTCAGGGGCACCACCACATCACTCAGGGACACCACCACATCACTCAGGGACACCACCATATCACTCAGGGACACCACCACATCACTCAGGGGCACCACTCAGGGGCACCATCACATCACTCAGGGACACCACCACATCACTCAGGGACACCACCACATCACTCAGGAACCCACCTCATCACTCAGGGACACCACCACATCACTCTGGGACACCACCACATCACTCAGGAACACCACCACATCACTCAGGAACACCACCACATCACTCTGGAACACCACCACATCACTCAGGAACACCACCACATCACTCTGGGACACCACCACATCACTCAGGAACACCACCACATCACTCAGGAACCCACCTCATCACTCAGGGACACCACCACATCACTCTGGGACACCGCCACATCACTCAGGAACACCGCCACATCACTCAGGGACACCACCACATCACTCTGGGACACCACCACATCACTCAGGAACACCACCACATCACTCAGGAACACCACCACATCACACAGGGGCACCACCACATCACTCAGGGACACCACCACATCACTCAGGGACACCACCACATCACTCGGGGACACCACCACATCACTCAGGGACACCACCACATCACTCGGGGACACCACCACATCACTCGGGGACACCACCACATCACTCATGGACACCACCACATCACTCAGGGACACCACCTCATCACTCAGAAACACCACCACATCACTCAGGGACACCACCACATCACTCTGGGACACCACCACATCATTCGGGGACACCACCACATCACTCAGGGACACCACCAAATCACTCAGGGGCACCACCACATCACTCAGGGACACCACCTCATCACTCGGGGACACCACCACATCACTCGGGGACACCACCACATCACTCTGGGACACCACCACATCACTCAGGGGCACCACCACATCACTCAGGGACACCACCACATCACTCAGGGACACCACCATATCACTCAGGGACACCACCACATAACTCGGGGGCACCACTCAGGGGCACCATCACATCACTCAGGGACACCACCACATCACTCAGGGACACCACCACATCACTCAGGGACACCGCCACATCACTCAGGGACACCACCACATCACTCTGGGACACCACCACATCACTCAGGAACACCACCAGATCACTCAGGAACACCACCACATCACACAGGGGCACCACCACATCACTCAGGGACACCACCACATCACTCAGGGACACCACCACATCACTCGGGGACACCACCACATCACTCAGGGACACCACCACATCACTCGGGGACACCACCACATCACTCATGGACACCACCACATCACTCAGGGGCACCACCACATCACTCAGGGACACCACCACATCACTCAGGGACACCACCACATCACTCGGGGACACCACCACATCACTCAGGGGCACCACCACATCACTCAGGGACACCACCACATCACTCATGGACACCACCACATCACTCAGGGGCACCACCACATCACTCGGGGACACCACCACATCACTCGGGGACACCACCACATCACTCAGGGACACCACCACATCACTCAGGGGCACCACCACATCACTCAGGGACACCACCACATCACTCAGGGACACCACCACATCACTTGGGGACACCACCACATCACTCGGGGACACCACCACATCACTCAGGGGCACCACCACATCACTCAGAGGCACCACCACATCACTCTGGGACACCACCACATCACTCAGGAACACCATCACATCACTCAGGGGCACCGCCACATCGCTCAGGGGCACCACCACATCACTCGGGGACATCACCACATCACTCGGGGACACCACCACATCACTCGGGGACACCACCACATCACTCGGGGACACCTCCACATCACTCGGGGACACCACCACATCACTCGGGGACACCTCCACATCACTCAGGAACACCACCACATCACTCAGGGGCACCACCACATCACTCAGGGACACCACCATATCACTCAGGGACACCACCACATCACTCGGGGACACCACCACATCACTTGGGGACATCACCACATCACTCAGGGGCACCACCACATCACTCAGAGACACGACCACCACATCACTCAGGGCCACCACCACATCACTCAGGAACACCCCCACATCACCCAGGGACACCACTTCATCACTCAGGGACACCACCACCTCACTCGGGGACACCACCACATCAATCTGGGACACCACCACATCACTTGGGAACACCACCACATCACTCAGGGACACCACCACATCACTTGGGGACACTACCACAGCACTCGGGGACATCACCACATCACTCAGGGACACCACCACATCACTCGCAGACACCACCACATTATTTATTTATTTATTTATAACATTTATAGAGCGCTCTGTAACCCTGCGGGCATCCTGGCGCTTAGTTGTATAGCTAAAGCTTTGTGGGGACGGGAGCATGGACAGGATAAGGGGCAGAGTGAATTTATTTATAGTGATGGGTTTTGGGAGAATTTTTTGGAAAAAGCCATGTTTTTAACTTTTTCCGAAAAGTCAGAAGGTCATTGGTTTTTCTAATGTCGATGGGGAGGTTGTTCCAAAGATGGGCTGCAGCTATGCTGAAAGCTCGTCCCCCGCAGGTTGCTTTCTTGATCCTAGGAACGCTAATGAAGTTCAGGGATGAGGATCGGAGGGACCGGGTGGGCTCGTACCACTTGAATTTGTTCTGGAGTGGTCGGGGACCTAGTCCATGAACTGCCCTGAAGACGATACATAGGGATTTAAAGCAAATCCTTTGGTGTATGGGCAGCCAATGTAGGTCGGCCAGGGCGAGAGTGGTGGAGGATCTTCGCTCACGGGAAAGTGCCAGTTTGGCTGCAGCTGCCTGGACACTCTGGAGTCTGGAAATGAGATAGGCGGGGGATTCCAGCAGGAGGGCGTTGCAGTAATCCAGGCGGCTGAGGATAGTGCTCCTGACTATGTCGGCCCTGGTCTGTGGGGGCAGGAGAGGTAGCAGCCTACGGAGTCCTCTCAGTAGGGCGAAACAGCAGCTGACCTGCTTATTGACGTTTGTCTCAAGGCTTAGTTTGTTGTTGATGGTGACTCCGAGATTTTTAACTGAGCTCACTGGGGTGGGAGAATCCCCTATCGACTGAGGCCAAAAGTCTCGTGGTAGACTTTTGGGGATTTTTCCTACCGTACAATGCAATATTTCAGTTTTCTCACTGTTAAATTTTAGTGAGTTCTGATTGAGCCAAAGAGACATTTCCATCATACAGGTGTGGAAGGTTTCCAGTGAGCTTGCTCGGGTACCGTCAAGCGAGATTATCAGCTGGGTATCATCTGCGTAGTTTGTCACGCTGATGCCATGGCTTTTAATGATCCGCATCAGGGGTTGCATATATATATTAAAAAGTATGGGACTGATAGCAGACCCCTGCGGGACCCCGTGCGGGACTTTGATGAATTCTGATTGGTAGGGAGGGATAGCTACTGCCTGCCACCTGTCTGTCAGGTAGGAGCGGAACCAGTCAAGCGCGACCCCTCCGACTCCGATGTTCCTCAGTCTTTCTATCAGAATGCCGTGGTTCACCGTATCGAATGCGGCGGACAGGTCAAGCAGAATCAGAGTTGCTGATTCTCCCCTGTCCGCCCTCATTCGTAGGTCATCCATGACTGTCAGCAGGGCTGACTCCGTTCCATGTACTGGTCTGAAGCCAAACTGCTCCTCTTCCAAGATGTTGTTGGTTTCTAGGAAGAGGGCTAGAGATTTGCTGACCCACCTCTCTATGATCTTAATTGGGTATTGTAAAAGGGATATGGGTCGGTAGTTTTTCTGGCAGTTGGGGTCCAGATTTGGTTTCTTCAAAAGCGGGGTGACAATCGCCAGTTTCCAGTCTTTGGGCACGGAGCCTGTACGCAGAGATTGATTGCATAGTTGGTGCAGAGCTGGTAGAATATCGTCCTCAAATTTCTTTGCTATTCTATGGGGAAGAGGGTCTAAAGGAGAGCCTGAAGAGGTATTGAGGGCTGTTGTTAGGAATTCCTGTTCCGAGGGGATCAAAAAGTTTTCCATGATAGCATTTGAGAGGGAGTGGGTGTCATTCGTTTGAGAGCTGTTGTCTGGCATTGAGGAGATGGGATAGCTCTTCATGCCCTCTACAATTTTGCTGATTTTGTCCTGAAAGAACACTGCAAGGCCATCGCAGAGTTCTTGTGATGGCTTGATTTGGCTGTTAGCACAGGTGGGGTGGGAGAGTTCTTTAATGATCCTGAAGGTATCCCGGGTTTTATTAGAGCTTTTGAGGATGATCTCGGCAAAGTAGTTGGATTTGGCTGTGGTTATTTCTTTCTTGTATTGTAAAATGGTGATCCTCCAACGTGCTTTCTCCTGGTCTGAGTAACTTTTCCTCCAGAGCTTCTCGGCCTTTTTACAGATATTTTTTAGTTCTTTCAGTTTATCTGTATACCAGGGGGCGGAGGGTTTTCCTCTTTTTGTGATTGTTTTCAGTGGAATAATGGCATCGAGTTTTTTTGTAGTCTCGTGGCAGAAGGAGAGATAATTTGTGGTGACATCATTCTCTATTTTGAACGAGGCCCCGATCTGGCGTAGATCGAGCTTTCCCTCCTCTTTCCTCTTTAACAGGTTCTTCCAGTCGCGACCTAAGAAGGTTTTGACATGCGATCTCTTGGATCCTGTGTGGGACGGGATATGGGATTTGAACCTGAGGAGATAGTGGTCTGACCAGCCTACTGGGAGAGTAGAGTCTAGGGTCAGTAAGTCTTCTGCCGCAAAGATTAGGTCTAGCGTGTTTCCTAGTATATGTGTAGGAGTGTTTATCCACTGTTTCAGCCCTAGATTGTAGCAGGATTGGGTGATGTTGTGCAGGGCTGTACGTAGTTGGTCATTGTCCCATATGTTAAAATCGCCCAGTATCAGCAGCCTGTTGTGGGAGATTGACATATTATTTATGACCGTAATAAATTCCTGCTGTTGAGAGGCATTAAAATGCCCCTGAGATCTGTAACATACCAGGGCCGTGAGGCAATGTTCAGAGTCATGTTTTATGGAAATCCCGAGGATTTCAACAGAGGGAACGGTGCCAACTTCCAGGGTAGTGATGTTTAGTTGTTCCCTGAAAATGACCCCCAGGCCTCCTCCTCGACCTGAGTGTCTGGGTTTCTGAATGATCTTGAACCCGTCTGGGCATGCTAGGCCTAGCTCTGACTCTATCCCTTCAGCCATCCATGTCTCTGTTAGGAACAGGATGTCGAGGTTGTTAGTCTCGATCAGAAGCTGTATTTCGGTGGCATGTTTTGGAAGGGATCGGACGTTTAGCAGTCCGTTGATTAATTCCCCTTTATTGCTGGGCTCGGTTCCACCTTGGGTAGATGGGGAATGGGTCCTGATGTTGTCAGGACTGGGATGAGGATAAGGCATCAGGATTGATTTAGGGGGGAGGGGGTTGATGTGTGAAAGCCGAACTAGACAGTGAGGGCAGGCCTTATCGTCCTGTTGTACTGCCTGAGGAGCTAAGCGTGGGCACTCAGTTTTTCCTGCCTGTGCGTTCAGTAGCATGAGTGTGCTCCTGCTATATCTGAGCGCATCATGGGCTGGTGTGCAACGGGTAGGGCCCTAAGCCCGGTCTCGGCGCGGGCGAGCGCAGACGAGCTTGCCTTAAGCGCGCCTTCGGCGCGCAATCGTCGCACCCGCTGCGCTCGTCCGCTGCGCTTCCGATGCAGGCACATGCTTTGTAGCAGAGAGAGGAGGGGTCACAGGGGGCGTGGCTACGGTAGTGGGCGTGTCCTGGCGACCGGCCAATCCCGTCGCTACAGCTGGGAATCCTTTGCCTACGTCAGCATGCAGTCTGCTGCGTGGGGAAAGGGTGGTGCAGATACGGCGCTTTTAAAATTACAAGTAAATCTGTGCAGTTTTTAAAAAGATTTGTCTGTCCCTGCTCCCGGCTGTGCCTCAAGAGCTGTGAGCTAACAAACGCAGTGCTCGTGGTCAGCGCGCGTTTTGTTTCAAAGGGGGCGTGGCTAATGTAGTGGGCGTGTCCTGGCGACCGGCCAATCCCATCGCTACAGCTGGGAATCCTTTGCCTACGTCAGCATGCAGTCTGCTGCTCAGGGGCACCACCACATCACTCAGGGGCACCACCACATCACTCGGGGACACCACCACATCACTCAGGGACACCACCACATCACTCGGGGACACCACCACATCACTCAGGGATATCACCACATCACTCAGGGACATCACCACTTCACTCACGGACACCACCACATCACTCAGGGGCACCACCACATCACTCAGGGGCACCACCACATCACTCGCGGACACCACCACATCACTCAAGGACACCACCACATCTCTCGGGGACACCACCACATCGCTCGGGGACAACACCACATCACTCAGGGACACCAACACATCACTCGGAGACACCCCCACATCACTCAGGGACACCACCACATCACTTGGGGACTCCACCACATCACTCGGGGACACCACAACATCACTCAGGAACACCACCACAACACTCAGGAACACCACCACATCACTCAGGGACACCACCACATCACTCCGGGGCACCACTCAGGGGCACCACCACATCACTCAGGGACACCACCACATCACTCAGGAACACCACCACATCACTCAGGGACACCACCACATCACTCAGGGGCACCACCACATCACTCAGGGGCACCACCACATCACACAGGGACACCACCACATCACACAGGGACATCACCACATCACTCAGGGACACCACCACATCACTCGAGGACACCACCACATCACTCTGGGACACCACCACATCACTCTGGGACACCGCCACACCACTCAGGGACACCACCACATCACTCAGGGACACCACCACATCACTTAGGGACACCACCACATCACTCTGGGACACCACCACATCACTCGGGGACACCACCACATCACTCAGGGACACCACCACATCACTCGGGGACACCACCACATCACTCAGGGACACCACCACATCACTCTGGGACACCACCACATTACTCTGGGACACCACCACATCACTCTAATACACCACACATCACTCTAATACACCACGCATCACTCTAATATACCACCACATCACTCAGCCCAACCACATCATCACTCAGCACCACAACTGTAGCAAGTAGTCCTTGCTTGCTACCAACAAGCATTGCCATAACCAATAGGACTATGGAATAGTCCTATTGGTTAGGATTAGGAAAGTGTAAGCTACTGGCTTTGTGAATAACAATGCTATTAATTTATATATTTTCAAAGCCAACACATATTAAAAAAAATTGTCATTTACAATACCAATAGCTCACACTTTCCTAATGCGAGACCTATTGTATTTTTAGGGTTACCGTCGGTCCGGTTAGTTGTTTATTATTTCACTGTACATCAGTGAGATGTTTTTTTTCGTCAAATGGTCGGTGAGCAGTCTATCCTCCAGGGGTGACGACTCCAGTAGTTGTGTGCCTTGTGGGATCACTGTCATGAGTGCGTGTCTAATTTGTATGTATCCATAGGCCTCCGAGTCTGCTAGGTCATAGGTCTGCTGTAGTTGTGTAAAGGGGATGATCTCATCTTTCCGCCATAGGTCCCCCACCTTTGATATGCCTATCAGGTCCCATTGCCTAAAACCTTTAGTGTTGCGTAGCTTGCCTAATTTTTTCGTGTCCCATATTGGGGTGGCCAGCATCACAATCCCCTCCCATCCTAGTTCTCTTTGCGCCTCTTGCCATATCTTAATTGTTGATAAACATGTTTTTGACTTCTAAAGCATATAATGTTTATATTCAAACACATTTGACCTGTTTAACATATGCATTACTCCAAGAACAATTTTATAAGGAATGAAATCAGTGACCTGTCGTTTAAATGTGAGTGAAAAATATACTGATTGTTTTTCCATTATTTTATTTTGTCTGTCAATTGCTTTCCCCTTGATTTTTCGGCTATTCTTATTCATTTAATTTTTTTCCCTTTACTCAATTGTTTTTCTCTGCTTATCTAGTTCTGCCCACTTCGTTCTGCATTCTTTGTTGCCTAATAACTCTCAACCTTTGTCTATTTCCCTTTTTATTTATCTTCGTGTTGTTTTCTTTTCTGTGCCTCCTTTATAACTTGGACCATTTTCTGCAGTTGCATTTAATCCCTTTCTTTCTTTTACCATTTTACTTCTGTTGTTGGTTCTGTTATTCTTTCACTTCTCTCCCACAAAGTCTGTATCTCGCTCTACCCCCTATTGAGTCTTCTACTCTTCTTTCCTCATTTACCATCTGTTTACTGTCTTTTTCTCTTCTAATATATTTACTTTCTTGGGCATCATGTTCACACATGTTGGATGTGACATACATGTTTAATGGATGGTGTAGGACTTGGCCTTTTTGGCTAAAGTTCCCTAAACTTTTTGCTTTCCCCCTAGACCGTTTTCCTGACATAGAGTTGCCAATTTAGATGCTTTGGGTACTTTGCCACTGCTGATCAGTGTCAAAGTACAAGTGTTCCCTATGTAAAATGTAATGGTAATTGGTTGGCCATGATTGGTATGTTTGCCTTACTAGTAAAGTCCCTAGTAATGTGCACTGTGTGTGCCAGGGCTAGTAATGCAAAGGAGCGCGGAAAAGGGAACTCCGGCCTGCTGTGTGGGGCCTGCGCACAGTTTGCTAAGCTAGCATGTTGTACTGACAAGTGTAACCACTTGTCAGGCCTTACTTTCCCTTTTTCATACACATTGGTTACCTCTGTGTTAGGTCTCGGGTAACCCCTGGGCAGGGTGCAGTGTAAGTAAAAGGCAGGACATATACTGAGGTGTCTGTAATGTCCTGACAGTGAAAAACACTCCATTTTGTTTTTCATTGCTGAAAGGCCATCCTGCCCATAGGACAGAATGGGGAGGGCTGGGTGTTGTGTTTGTTAGACTAGTTTCCTATAAGTTTAAAATGGAGAGGTGACGTTTAGTATGTATGAACTCACAGTGTCATAACACATCTTTATGTGAAAGTGGTTTTGTCACTGTGTGTTCAGAAACCACTCTTTTAGAAAGTGACTGAGTTTTGTGCTTTAAGCATTTCTGTGTATCTCTGCTGAATGCGGATTCTCTGGCTGGATCTGTAGTAAAAGAGGCGCCCTTGTGGTTTGGCACCCTATGATGTTACTCAACTACCATCATTTTAACAGACGTCAGTGTGTTATTTTACCTTAATATGGATATATGAGACGGTCCTGCATATGCCTGCTTCTCTCCTCTCTTGTAATCGTGTTGTCTTTTAGCGAGAGCTATCATGGAATAGAACAGTACATTTATATTACAAGTGCTTACTATTGGCTTTGACATGGCCTCATGTCATCTTGTTTTCTGACCTTGCCTTGCTACAAGTGCTTCTGCGTGCATGGCAGTGCTTCAAGTTGTTTGGGTTAATTATGAGTACTTACTATTGGCTTTGACATGGCCTCATGTCATCTTGCTTTCTGACTTTGCCTTACCTCTGCGCGCACAGCAGTGCTTGTGTTTCATATTCAAGGTCTTTCTGCTCCTCACTTGTTTTTCGCACATCACTGACCCGAATGAACTGGATATTATCTGTAGAATGTACAACTCTGCCTCGGAGTCAAAATACAGGAGCTTGGCCAGCCTCTGTCTTGGCCTTGACTGGTACAGCCAGCTCGTTTTTTTCTAATGAGAAGGGGGCAAGGTTTTCTAGAAGTTCGCCTCAGATTGAGTAATGATATTTAAGCTGGGAGCCTTCAGGGGCCAGGTGGAAGTTAACCACAGAATAGACGTATTGCTGTAGAGGTGACAGAACTTGAGTCTTGATTGAAACTCCTTCCTGGGCTGGTGAAGGGCTTCCTCCAGCCTGCGTTGGCAAGGATGATGCTTATTCAATAAGTGAGGTGTTCCTAACCAATAAATATATATATTTTGTACTCTTTGCTATTTGTAAATACTACATTGTATTTTACTTGTTCATTTGTGTCATTTGATATTTTGGGAATCTGCATTTACTGATATATTTGGCCTACCATTCTAAACATTGCATTAATACATTTGTGTGTGTTATCTTAAATGCATCTGGATTGTTTTCTTGCCTTGCCTAAAGGGAGTGCTGTGTCCTTTCCTCGTCTTTAGGAAGTGCTGTTCAAAGTGTATCATTTAAAGGTGCAGTGGTAAATTTGCCTCCTAGGTGGGAGTGCGGGTTTGGGTGTGTCCTTTTAGTGAAAAGCACATTCATTACAGAATCTGAGAGGTGAGAGGAGCTGGGAGAGGTCTTAACCCAGGAGGGGTTGAGATGGCACCAGGCTGCCTTGCATCTGGAGAGTAGGGGAGGAGAAGCCTGGGAGCTGAAACGGCCTAGGCTGGTGTATTAAACCAATTGACCCATCTCCTGCTGAGTGATTAAAGATCCAGACCCCCAGTATGTGAGTTTCATGCCAAATTCTGTGAAAATTGTGCAAGTAAAGCAGAACCTGTGCATTTGCTGCTTAAGTAGAATGTGAATTTTACATTGAATGAGGAGCAGGCTTTGGCATTCAATTAATTAAAGACAGAACTGAATATGGCTCCCATTTTAAGCCCATTTTCCCCCAGTAGGTCACTATGCATCACTGTTGATGCCAGTGGTGGAGGTTTGGGAGCAACTTTAACTCAAGAGAAAGGTGATTCAAAAGGAGTTGAGGTGTTTGCTTCACACACGTTGACTAATTAAGAACACCTATAATGAGTCATTGAGCATGAGATGCATGCTTGTACATGGGCTGTGGAGGTAGTCAAGGCTAATGTGTTGGGTACAAATTTTCTGATCCGCACAGACCGCAATTCCACAAAAGTACAAGCCAGACTGGTCACACTAAGTGTGAAATTACTTGAGCATCACTTTGATGTGGAAGTGCTTTCCTTAACCTGAAACTTCTCTACAAACTGAAACCCTTCCTCCCCACAAAAGACCTGAAACAGACCACTCAGGCTCTGGTACTCTCCAGAATTCACTTTCGCATTGCTACTCTGACTGGAACAACCAAATCACACCTGGGACCTCTGACCTCTACCCTAAACGCCGCAGCAAGAATGGTCACGGGAACTAAGAAATACGATCACATCTCCCCGGCGCTTAAGGATCTGAAGTGGCTCGCTATTGACCAACGAGCCAGCTTCCGTACAGCCTGCCTCACACACAAACCCCTGCAAGCAGGCAAACCAGAATATCTGGCCAACAAGCTCAAAAAGGCCGGTCAGTCTAGGAACCTCAGAAGCTCCAACACGCTCCTACTCATTCCTCTGAAATCCCAGAAACACAAAACAGCTAGTAAATCCTTTGCGGGTAATGCTCCCAAGATATGGAACTCCATCCCCCCCATATCAGAATGATCGCCTCCTTCCCGAAATTCAAGATGCTACACAAAGCCCTCTTCCTTGAGCGCTCCGGATCGTAACAAGAACTCAAGTTTGACTTTGAAAGACCTGATCTCTACGATACCAGAGCCGGATGACCCGCCTTCGATTCTCCGCCCTGTTTTGCGCACATGTTGTTACTGTACAGACTTTTACTTCGCCCATATGCTCCCAGCCCTGTTTTCCGTCCTCACTGTCTTTCTGATGCCTATCTGTATTTGTTGTGAAGCGCTCTGATATCCTCGGTTCCAGCTAGCGCTATACAAAACTTCAATAAATAAATACATCCCTGTTGGGAGGAACAGAAGACAGATTTTCCTTCACATTTGTCACAGCTTGGTGATAGCACAAAAGGAGTTTGTGATATAGAGTCATAAAATGTGGATTGTTTGGTGGTAAATGTGTTTTGGAACGACAGTGACAGAAAAAGTGTGAGGGAAGGATGTTGGAGGGTGGTTCTGGTGAAGGATATCGTGTTAAAAAAAGTTACGGACTATTCAATTCAAGGGTTGCCCAGAGAAGGAAGTCTTTCTATAGGTTTACAGTCATGCAACAAAGTTCAGACTGAGTTGAGTGTGGAAGATGGTTTGTTTTTAAAGGGTAGATATTAGTCCCGCTGTACTTGGTCAGGGACACATGTAGCAGGGATTCTATGCAGGTTAAGTGTTTGCGTGCGCACCCAGCAACAACACCCAAGGCCCACCACATGGAAACTTGACACAAGGTTATATGTAAAAATAGCCTTTGTATTGTAGCAAACACATTAGATAAAAACACACACTTTACAACGTGCCAACAGGCACAGGCAGAATTTACAGGGGATTATATACAGGACAGGGCCACGTGGACCACTGTCAGGAATAAGCACTTTTATAACTAGGATACTTGTTAGAAATAGCACTTTGTAGGAATAATAATTCTTGTAGGAATAGAAAATAGAGCACACAACCAGTAATCACTGGTAACAGGCAAGTACCACCTACGCAACCCTAACCACCTTAGGAAAATATTACGCAGGGAACCAGGACCTCCCTAGCAATACCTGTACTAGGAGGAACAACCACCTAAGTATCACAATACATTTAGGGGTATAGGCATAAGAACATTACACATGGTGCATCACAACATTCAGAGGTGTAGGGAAAAACACATGATGCATAAACATACATTCAGCGGTGTAGGGAAAAGCACATGACGCATAAAAACACATTCAGAGGTGCAGCAAAGAACATTTGCGCAGAAATCACATAGGCCACAACCTGTGACTGTCCCCAGGCCAACTGGTCTCTCTGGGGCTGAAACGCCCTGTGTCCCAATGCCAGGGGGCCTAAACGGAGGAGCTGCCCACTAAGTGCTGGGCAGGGAGCCTGGCAAGCTCTGTAGATAAAATGCCCCCGAAGGAGCCTCGTGGGCTAAAACAACAATGCGGACGGGGAGCCTCGGGCTCTGAAGAAAGAATGCCCAGTGTGGGGGGAGCGGCCCGCTGCCTGCCGGGGCGGCTCTACCACCCAACAATGACCCCAAATCGTTGGAGTCCTTCTCGGGGGACTTAAAATCAAATAAATGTCCCCAAGAGCCTCGCAGGCTCTAAACAAACAAAGTGTGCCCTGAGCCTCTCGTGGGTTCTTAGGAATTGCTGGCGCCTTCGGTGGAGTTCTCCCTCTGGGGACTCAAACAAAACAACTGCCTAACTCCGTGAGAGTCCCTCGCGGAGGCTCTGAAGAAATGCCCCAGCACGAAGATAGCACACGGGGGCGGGCACCGGCAATGTGCCCTGATGCCCCCTCTACCCCAACGAACACCGGGCCCCACTCACCGGCTCTGAAGGACTCCTCGTCCGGTCTCCTTCTCACCCGGTCCTGCTTCTGGGGGCCGGGTTCTCTCAAAGGCGGCGGGCCAGGCTCTCTCACTCGCGAGAGCTTCGCGGGGGACCAGACAGCTTCTGTAGGCTTCTTCTGTGGGCAGCGCGGGGCTCTTCTTGCACAACGGAGCCCCGTCTGCTCCTTCAGCTGCCTCTCCTTTCCTCGCACTGCGGCTGCGAGTGCGGGACTTCCGGCCTCCTCTTCCGGGGCAGACTGGGGCACTTCCGTGTCGCGCTGGCAGAGCCCCGGCAACGTCCTGCACACTCCTGGGCTGCGGCGGTGACACAGGGAGACACACGAGGGGTAGGCTCCCTCCTGAATTTAAATATAAAGCGGGCTGGCCACCCGCTAGATAACCTACAAATAGCCACAAATAAGCAGGGTGGGCACCTGCTTCGACAAACAAAGGCAGGGGGATCCCAACGCTGGGGAATCCCTCGTGAGAGGCGACAGCAGCTCCGGGCTGCAGACAAAAGTAGAAGTGCTCCCAGCACTCAGGAAACTGCGCTCCCCTGGCGTCTCCAAAGGCAGAGTCCTAGCCAAAGTCCAGCAAAGTTCAGGACAGGAAGGCGGGGGGCAAGGACTGGGCCCAGGGGCCAGCTCACTGGGCCCTCCAGGCAGGAAGGCAGTCCTAGTTGCGGTCCTCATGGTGCCCAGCAGCTGCAGGCCCCCCTCCTGTCAGGATCAGGAACAGAGAACCACATTTCTGGGGACACAGCCCCTTTTTATACAGGTAAATCCTTTGTATGTGTGCAGGGTGGGGGGAAAACCAGTCACAGCTGGTTTTGGAGCACTGTGATGTGCTCAGCCACCCTTCCTATTCACTAGTCAGGCTAGGGTCATCAGTCACACCACAGGAGGCGGAGCCAGCATTATGTGGGGAAAGCACAGCCCTATTCAAGTCCCAGGTGCCCTCCTCCCTCACATCAGCATGCTAATCTCAGCACTCACCACCGGGGCAGACCCATCCTGACTCCTGGAGGCAGGCTCACCAGCCAGCTCCAGCCAATCACACGCCAGACACAAATTACACAAACATGCCAACTTCTAAAAGTGGCACTTCCACACTAGACACAATCACGCCGCATGCATCATTGCGCAGCCTTTAATCACACGAGCCCGCACATACCAAACTCGCACCTGCACTCCCCACGCATCAGGAACTAACATGGACACATACATTCCCCATGCATTCCTATGGGAGGGCAGGCCAACCTCACTCCACGCACTCAAGAACCGGCCTTTGGGCCTGGCGGCGCAGGGCACGCCTGAAATCTTCGAGTTCACCTGCCTTGTTGCACAGAGACACGGAATACTCTGTGGGGGTAGAAAACCAAGTTTTATTAGCTGCAGCTAAGCACAGTTGTCCAAGAAGTACAACAAGTAGGTTCTCATGAGACTGTCACTTTACTCCGTGGCTCACAAGCTTTTATAGCCAAAATACATCTGTACAAACATACACCCAATGCACAAAGTTTTAGCCAATCAGAAGAGTTTGAAAACAAGGTGTTGTGCAACCAGAATGCTCTCTGCTTGCATGTTGTGTGTTATCCAGCCCCCATAGTTAATCAATACTGGTACCCATGGTTCAGTGTTGCAATTATTATCATTATTATTATTATTATTATGTTTCTTATATAGCGCCAGAATCGACCCCCGAAGGGGTATCTCCGCGCTTGCCTTGGGAACCCGTCCTGGCTTTTACCTGTGAGATAGCCCCTACAGGGCATCCCCAAGGTGAAAGCCAGGCATCCCGCCGCGGGGGGGCCGTTGTGGAGAATAAGCAAGCTTAATGCCAAGAGTTGCAGAGTGTGAACCCATGATTAGGTCAGGCACCGAAGCGAGAATTATCGAGTCCATGGACATTTGAGCTCAAGACCCTGCCGCGTCGGGAATTGAACCCTGGTCCCGGGTCTGACCTCTGCTTCAGGGTCTGCCTGCTCTAACCAGTGAGCCACACTTCTCCACTCTCTCTGACAGGACATGTCTGTATGCTGTCTGTATGCTTCAAAAGAAAGGTTGTGAAATGGGAAAACACAGCGAGAGAATAGCGAAGGCAAAAAGATAAGATACGGCAAGAGAAGAATACTAAAGGCTAACAGATAGTTGATACGGGGATTAGGTAGTCCAGACAAGGATTAGTTAGGCCGGCTGGTGTCTGAGATTGGTTTCAAAACAAGGACGGAGGGGGTTTTCGACACATTGCAGTCCAAAAGGGCAGAGATACTTCGTTCATCGAGCAGCCTGTGTAAAGGCAACACCAGATGGCGGCAAATGTAAAATGGAGTCGAAATGAAAGAACCTCAGACCCTCCTTTTGCCATTACGCAGGCAATTCACAAAGACTCACGCTAATCTGAATCAATGTTGATGGTCATGAGGTCGTCAAGTTGTTGCTGCAACATCATCTTCATATTCTCTGTTTTCTGTGACATGGGTCTTGGGACACACATAGTAGCACAAAGACCACAGATTGCGGGACCACATTGCAAACAAAGGCAACACGAAAAGATGATGGCAAAGACTACTCCAATGAAAGTCAATAACTTCCATCCCCATGTGGACCGTAGTCCACAAAACCATCCCATCAGAGACCAATTTCCTTCGTCCAGGTGGATGGACTCAGCAATGTGGTGTAATTTAGAGATGGCCTGGTATACTGTAGGGGCGTTGTCAGGTATGTAAATGCAACAACTGGATCCGATCAATTTACAGACTCCACCACGATCTGCAAGAATGATGTCTAATGCCATTCTGTTTTGTAATGTCATAAGGCGATCCGCCTGAAGCTCGGCAGTTATATCACTCAGTGCTCCGACAGTTTCATTTATTGTTGCTTCAACTACTCGAATGAGATGCCTAATATTTCTACTATTGGCCGTAGGGCCCCAAAATGGGAGAAATCCCCTAAGGAAATCACCTCTTTCTTGTCCTGCTGTGTCTTCCAAAGCAATAACCCCTATACCGTACCTTGTCTTGTGATGTCCCGAAGGAGCTGTATATGTTGGAGGGAGGAGAAAAGCTATATAACAAGTTCCTGAGAAATCGGCTGGTAGCCATGTATAGGCTCTGTCATGGCAAACAAAATATGTCCCTTGAGACGCTACCAGTGGTGGAGACGTTTGGGATGCATAGGTATATGTGATGTTACAAGTGCTCTTTCCCAATTAGGCCTTAGAACTTTGACCATTTCCTTGGAGACACAATTGACCTTGGTGGGGTACAGTATATATAGGTGGGGATCTTTTCCTTTTGGCTCTGTCTGTAAGACTAGTGACATAATGTGTCACATTCCAATCAATGTATGCTTGTCGTTCGTCAGTGGGGAATTCATTAAATTTCTTATAATGTTTTGAAATAGCCACTATTCCTTTTATTAGTGCATCATGACTAACGTCAATTCCATCCCTATATGGACCAACAGGATGTCGATGTTGGTTCTCATAGGCATTGGCAAACATAGAGGTGTAAGCCCAAGCAGATCCTTTTAGGGAGAAGGGTAGAACTAAATATGGCATTCCTCTATCCGTATTATGGGGTAAAAGTCCACATACCCAGCAATCTGTGGTATTGATCACCCATTGATGCTGGTGTAACAATTGAATGAAGGAATTGTTTAAATATTCCATTCTCCTAATTTGCTCATGCTCTGGTAGCGTAATAAATTGGTGTGGGGAAGCAGTAGTGCGAAAAGGTATGGGCTGGGAGGTAGATATAGGTACATTTGTTGGCTGCATAGTGAGAGTAACCCAACCCACACAAGCTAATAAAATACATAAAAAGGTTAAAACACATAATGCTACACCACATCTACTATATAATAATTTACAGTTTTTTTTCTTCATTTTTGTTCTTTTATCAATTTCTGATTCACTAGAATTCATCCTCTAAAGTGTTGCTCGTGGCAATCTTCCTATCTCACTTAGCTGTGGTTATTAGCCGTCCTATGACACTGCAGGTCCTGCAGGCCTATTGCCACTACTCAGGTCCCAAACCAAGTCTCCTACCACGACCCTGCAACTTAATTGGATGATTCAAGTATCGTATGAAAAAAAGTACAATTCAGGAACAAAGAAAATAAAAAAGTTTCAACTGTCTTTGGCTGCTCTAGGCCTCAAATTGAATCTGGTCTTGTTTGGCACAGACTGGTCCTGGAAAAGTGTCTCTGGATGAGTTGTATTTATTCTGAGATGCGATGGTACAGCTTCTTGCAAAACATCATCGTATTCCTTCTCAGTCCGAGTCCATTCCAGGTGTGCATCACTAAAAGGTACAAACCGGGGAACCCTTTCTCCTTCAAAATCACCTACACCTTTGCGGACCCACTGGTCAAAGGGCAAAGGCAAGGATACCTTTTTGCAGTGCACACCATGGATCCAGTTCTTCTTTCCAACCACTTTCACAGCTGTACGTGTCATCAGTAGGACCTGTCTCAGCTCTCGCCAGCGAGGGTCCAAGTTCCTCGTCCTTTGGAAGTTTTTCAGGCACACCCAGTCCCCGGGTTGGATGGTGTGCCTGGGATCCGAGGAAGTCTGAGGCAAAGCGTTGTGTACCTGCTGATGTAGAACACGCAATTTAGTGGTGAGGTCATGCAAATAGTCAACCAACATTGGGTATTCTTTGTCAGAGTACTTTTTGGACCTAGGGACTCCCCAGACATTCGCCGGGCGTCCAAACACTATCTTGTACGGGCTAAGTCCCACACGAGAGTGAACAGCTGTTCGGGTGGACAAGAGAGCCAAAGGTAAAGCATCGGGCCAAGCAAGACCCGTGCTGGCCTATATCTTCGCAAGTTTAAGCCCGAGAGTGCCATTATAGCACTCTACCAAACCCGCTGACTGAGGATGGTTTGCCGCATGGAATTTCTGCCTAATACCAAGACCTGCACATACTTTCTGCATTATTTGACCGACGAATTCGCTTCCATCGTCACTCCAGACAATTTGAGGTAAACCAAACCTCGGGAGGTATTCTTTCAGAAGGACCTTGGCTGTAGACAAGGCAGTATTATCCTTTAGGGGGTAGGCCTCTATCCATCTTGAAAAGGCGCACACCACCACAAGGACATACTTCAAGTTATTGCATCCCTCCATGTGAATGTAGTCTATTTGCAACACCTCAAAAGGATACGTTGGGGGAGCAAAATGGCCTGCTGGGGTTGGTGTCCCGCTTCCTGGATTATGCATTAAACAAACAATGCAATGCTTAACAAGATTATCTGCGCATTTAGGGATCCCCGAATTCTGCCATACAGGAGCTAAAAGCTTGCATATTCCTTTCGCACTAATGTGGGCTGGACCATGCGCCATGGTAACTACTGGAAGCACATAGGCGTCTGGTAACAGCCAACTCTGATGTTCCGACAATTCTATCCAACACCCCGTCGCATCCAACATTCCCATGCCGTCCTTCCACTTACTCAATTCTTTCTCTGTAGCCTCTCCCTGAATCATTTTCACACTTTCTATTGTGTCCTCGCACATTCCTCCTTGGCTGACCATTCTAGCAGGGCCTGCAACATACATATGACTTGTCACATCTCTAGCTGTCTCTTTCGCTATCTGATCCGTAAAGCATTTCCTTCACCCACTTCATCAGTGATCCTCTTATGCGCACTACACTTCACAATTGCTATCTGAGTGGGCAAAGCAAGTGATTCTAGAAGGTCATTCACTAACTGACCATGCTGTATTTTAGTACCGTGGGAGGTAAAAAATCCTCTTTTCCCTCCAGAGGCGGCCAAAACTATGGGCCACCCCAAATGCATACTGGCTATCAGTGAACACATTCACTCTTTTTCCTTTAGCCAATACGCAAGATCTAGTCAGAGCTATCAATTCAGCTGCTTGGGCTGAATTATGCCTAATGCGTGCTGTCTCTACAACTGTATGCAAAATGGTAACAGCATAGGCCGCAGTCGTTTCACCATTGGGAAGCTTGAAACAAGAACCATCCACCCATAGGATCCCATCCGGGTACAGGAGTGGCGTATCTTTTAAATCGATTCTACCTTTCGTCTCTTTCTCTGTACGGAGAAAACAATCATGTTGCTCCTGAGTGCCTTTCTCTACTGGGATCGGTAACAGTGTAGCTGGATTTAGGGTATTACATCGTTTGATGTGTATGTGGCTAGCCAAGAGCATCAGCTCGTACCCAGATAAGCGGGCGCTCGTAAGGTGCTGAGTTTTTGTCCTATTTAGGAGAGTATCTACTGCATGTGGCACCATGACAATAAGAGTATTGTCGAGTACCAATCCAGCAGACTGGCGAATGGAAACTGCTGTTGCTGCTGTAGCTTTCAGACAACTGGGTAATGCTTTAGCTACAGGGTCTAATGTAGCCGAAAAATAGGCACATGGGCGCTGCTTGTCCCCAAATTGTTGTGTCAAAACTGACAGCACGCAACCTTCTCTCTCATGGACATAAAGTGTGAAAGGCTTACTGTAATCCGGAGTACCCAACACAGGAGCAGAACACAAGGAAGTACCCAGATCAGTAAAACTTCTCTGGCATTCCTCTGTTCAAGGGAGAGGTTGGTGTGTATCTTTAAGGGTAAGTGCTAACAGAGGTTTCGCTAACAAAGAAACATTTGGAGTCCACTGTCTACAAGAGGAGGTAATACCTAAAAAGGCACGCACCTCTCTCTGTGTACATGGTACAGACATTTGTGCGATTGCTTGGATTCGTCCTGGGGTCAATCGCGTCCCTCCTTCGACAAGAGATGACCTAAGAAGGTAACCTCTTGGTGACAATATTGCAATTTAGAGGGCGAAACCTTGTGATGAAGGTCTGACAAGTGAGGTAACAGTGAGACAGTAACTTGTTTACAAATTTCCTCAGAATCAGCAGCAACCAACAGATCATCTACGTATTGAATAAGAATGGTGCCTGGAGGCAAAGTGAAAGCATCGAGCTGAGTTTTCAAAGCCTGACTGTAAATGGAGGGACTCTCACAATAGCCTTGAGGTGCACGCATGAACCGGAAACTTCAGCCTCCCAAAGAGAAACCAAAAATATCCCTACTTTCCTCAGCAATGGGAATGCTAAAGAAAGCGTTCTTAAGGTCAATGACCGAAAACCAGGCAGCCGAAGCAGGTATCATTGTCAATAAAGCAGTGATATCTGGGACGACAGGAAACTGGGGTACAACAATCTTGTTGACCTCCCGGAGATCGACCACAAAACGATAAACAGGTGGCTGGGAATAGTCAAAAGGTTTAAGGACAGGCAGAACAGGACTATTGCACACATTTCCTCTAGTCTCTTCAACCACACCTTTCTCAACCAAATCGTAAATGATAGCCATCAGCGCTCTCTCACCATCACTCGAAATTCTGTACTGAGGAATGCGAGGTAACCTAACATTGGACTTGAGGGTGACAACATAGGGTGGAATCTGCAAGAGACCAACATCATTGGGGCCTGTAGCCCAAAGAGTAGCAGGCAGGAACGTAATTCAGAAGGGAGTAGGTCTCTAGACAAATATGTTGGGAAGGTTAATCTCTTACCTAAAGTCCAACCCCAACAAATTCTCACCACAAACAAGTTAAAATAAGCGGAGCCTCCAAATCATAAGGGCCAATGGAGATAGGCAAAGGACAAGAAACTGGGTTACGAACTGGGGCGCCAGAAAATCCTACAGGAACATTTGTTAAGCCAGACAAAGGTGCCCCAGGGAGTTTAGAGTGGATGATAGAACTCTTTGTTGCACCAGTATCCAAGAGAAATGGCTCTGACACACCAAGCGCAACAACATCAACATAAGGCCCATTTTGGTCCACTGGAACTGAAATGACTCCCTCACTTTGTCTATGGCTGTCCTAGCTAGAGAAACCCTGATTCTCATCTTCCATATAATAATCATCATTGTAATAATGGGCAGACTGAGTATTTTGCTGATCAAAATAATTCATGGAATTTTGAGATGGAAAGGAACGTTGATCCTGGGACATTGTACCTCGCCCCCTCCCCCTAGGTGTTGACTGGAAGCCACCTCGGCCTCGTGGCCCAGGCGTACCACCTGTACGCTGCAATAAAATAGGGCAATTATTCTTGAATTGACCTTCTTCCTTACAATAGGCACATTAATTAGGACCCAGTGGAGCCCGTGGAACAAAGGGCTAAGGTTTCTGCAACAACTTCTGAAACTGGGGAGTCGGCTGAAACTGGCGCTGAGCAGGACGAGGAGGATAAGCCTGTTGTAAAAGAACCTTCATCTTTAACTCTTTAGTCTTTTTATCCAATTTGTCCTTTTCCTCCTTATCCCTATTTTCGTAATACTGGGCAGTAGCCAATATCTGGGCTGAAGAAGAAACACCCCATGAACGTTCGAAATCTTTTAATTTATTAGAGAGTTAGGGAAGCAAATTAAATACAAATCTATCTACGAACAATCGCTGTCCCCCCTCTGTGCTCATATCCTGACCACTGTGATCAAGGAATGTTTCCTCAAAACGAGTAAAGAAGTCGGAGACACTCTCATCCTTCTTCTGCTTACAGGCAGCTAACTTATCCCAATTAACTCGCAGAGGGGCATCATAGTTTTCATTAAGGTGATTATTCTACCAGGAAGTTCCGCAATTGAATCATCAGGTTTAGCACCACCCACTTTGAGTCTATCAGCAGCAACTATAGCATCCCAATCACCTCCTAATTCATTGGCGTGGTTCTCTTTCCGAATCCTAGCCCACAACGGTTGTGGAACAATATTTCCCATCAACATATCTATATCAGCCAAATTCATAATACAAGCATCAACCGTCTGAGACAATTCCTTGTAATAACCCGCAGGGTTTTTACGGGGGTCAGGTAAGGACTGTTTAAGGGCCAGACCCTCAGATCTCTTCCAAGGTACATGTACCCATATACGCTGGAAGTGAGCTGGTATAGGCTGATTACCATCCTGGGCTCCAACCGATTCTCTCCACACTGGAGGAACCTCTCTCACAGGATAATTCTTCAGTCTACGTCTAACAGAAGGATCAGGTTTAGACAAGGACCGGGAAAAGAACATTGATCTAAAAGTGATAAGTGTCCGTACAGCATTCTCAATCTCCGGACCCACAATAATTCCCTTATCAAAATCAGTCCTAATATCCAGCAAACCCTTGGGAGCTAAACCCAATCCTGTAGACTCCCATTCCTGACCTAGAATGTCACACATGGCATTGAAAACAAATCTTTGTACAGGGGCCTCCCACTGCTCAAAAGTATCCATGATCTCTCGAACAGTATATTCGAGATCACTCAGGATCCACTTGCGAGCAAGACCCATTAACGCATCTCGTTCTTGGGAATCTGGGAGTGAGCTTCGAGTCTGCCTACATGGAAGAACAGGAGTCAAACTTACTGACCCAAAGAAAGGAGATAAAATGCCAGAAACTGAATCAATCATCCGTTTACGAACAGAGGGAGAAGGCGACAAACGAACAGGGGATAAGGCATGAGATGGAGCAGGAGAGGAAGCAACAGATAGAAGAGAAGTCGAGGGCAAAGAAGGCTAAGGCAAAGGAGTCGGAGGCAGAGGAACTGGAAGCAAGGGAGCTGAAGCCCTTTGTGGTGCCACAAAGGGCTGTGGTGGAGGTGCAGGAGCTGGGGCTGGTGGGGGAATAACAGGTTGCTGGACGGGTGGCAAAAACGGGGGTGCATTAGCACCTTGCACATAGCGCGGAGGTGATTTTGACAAGTGGGACATTAAAGGATCTTTCTCAGGATCAACATCGGGATTCGGAGGAGAAGTTGGCAGCACCGGGTAACATTTATCAATCGCCATGCAATGTTGCCTATCTGAAACCTCTATCGCATAATCTATTTCATCATTCTTAAACTGTTGGGCAGCCTGTATAACAGTCATGCCTCTTTCTATCCTATATCTTTTTGCCTGTTTAATTTCTTTCTGTTTGGCTTCCTTGCGCCAAAGGCGAAAAGAGTCAAACATAGCCTGCCGGGCTTTTCTTTTAAACAAAGTATCTTCTAAATTGTCTTTAATATCAGGCTCAAAACTACCATTATGTGGCCACTGCAAAACACCATCTTTCTTTGTATAGCAGACCCACACTTCATTAAAGGTGATGTGGCACACACCATGTTTAGAATAGAGCTCATAAGTAGGAGTTCCAACCGGAGGAACTGGACAGTCGGGAGTCCCTATCGCAACCAAAACAACACAATTTCCTAAACTTACTGAAACCAGGCATCGTTATTTCACTGGCTCCTGTACAAACAACAAGGGGCTAATCAAATAAAACAGCACAAACGTACTCACCCCTTGGCTTCGATTATTGCAATAATTGAATCAAAGAACCCAAAAACAAAGAAGTGGGCGCTACCCACGAATACTTAACCAGATGTCTTCTTACGCCAACAGAGGTCCGTTTAAAGTCTCGCGATACCAGTCATCACCAAAAGGGACCAAGGCAGGACGGCAGTCAGGGCAGCAGTCACCAGCAGCCATTGGAAAGGAGAAGCCACACTTCAAAAGACCATCGGTCCACTTTTCGACATACAGGGGTCTCTGGTGTGGCCTCTGGAATTTTCCTGCGGGGCTCCTCACGATCCTTGGGCTCAACCGCTACCTCTGAACCACGCTGGGCTGCCAATTGAAGAACCGGGCCTTTGGGCCTGGCGGCGCAGGGCATGCCTGAAATCTTCGAGTTCACCTGCCTTGTTGCACAGAGACACGGAATACTCTGTTGGCATCTTATTAGCTGTAGCTAAGCACAGTTATCCAAGAAGTACATCAAGTAGGTTCTCAGGAGACTGCCACTTTACTCCGTGGCTCACAAGCTTTTATAGCCAAAATACATCTGTACAAACATACACCCAAAGCACAACGTTTTAGCCAATCAGAAGAGTTTGAAAACAAGGTGTTGTGCAACCAGAATGCTCTCTGCTTGCATGTTGTGTGTTATCCAGCCCCCAAAGTTAATCAATACTGGAACCCACGGTTCAGTGTTGCAATGACAGGACATGTTTGTATGCTTCAAAAGAAAGGTTGTGAAAGGTTGTGAAATGGGAAAATACAGGGAGAGAATAGCGAAGGCCAAAAGATAAGATACGGCAAGAGAAGAATACTAAAGGCTAACAGATAGTTGATAGACGGATTAGGTAGTCCAGACAAGGATTAGTTAGGCCGGTTGGTGTCTGAGATTGGTTTCAAAACAAGGACGGAGGGGGTTTTCGACACGTTGCAGTCGAAAAGGGCAGAGATACTTCGTTCATCGAGCAGCCTGTGTAAAGGCAACACAAAATGGCGGCAAATGTAAAATGGAGTCGAAATTAAAGAAACTCAGCACGCACTTTACCCTGGGACACAGTGGTAAAGTGCGCAGAAGCAAAAAAAAATCACTTACACCAAGTCACATTAACAAGCAAAAAGTTTAGGGGTGAACCTGTCAGAAGGGTCAAGTCCAACACAACCCCCTTCCAGCCAAAACGCAGGGGAAACCAATCACCACCGTGATGGGCTTCCCTGCTTGGGGCAATAGAACACGGACGCGGGCCCGCAACTACAGGGACACCCTCCTGTACTACGCCATGGTGAACCCATGGGATTCCTTCCAAAACCACTGTCTGGGACAACTGGGCTACCCCACTGGTACTCCCAAGCTGTCTGCGGCCAGGACCAGGCCCTGGGCCACCCAGGTGCCACTGGTCCTTGCCTATTCACAGAGTGGGGGTAGTAACCCCTGGCAAATAGTAGCCATTCTCCACTCTTCCTGTCTGTAAGACAGGGCTAGACTGCCACTGGTTCTCCAGCCTAGGGTCTACACCCTCAGGTGGACTAGGAGTCTCAGGGGAGGCTCTCCTCTCCCTACCTCTCCGTCTAGGGTTCCTCCTCCTCCTGCTAGGGGTACCCTTAGAACGCCATTCTCCCCACCTAGGCTTTAACCCCTCAGGTTGCACCGGGGTCAGAGGCGGGCTCTCCCACCCTCTGCACCCCATTCCAGAGTTCTGCACCCTCAAAACTGGAGTGGTACCCCTGGAAGATGAACCAGTCAGGACTCTGGTTACAGACGTCCTACCCTTCAGGACAGGCGGATCCTAAACCTGGCCTCCCAACCTCTGGTCTAAAACCTTTGGTGGAATAATTGCCTGGCACTCCAGGATTTCTGGGGATTTACACACCATCCTCTTGAGGCTGACACATAACTCATATGTCGTGTGACCGTCTGTCTGGTGCAGATCTCCCGTCCCCTGTCCACATGACAGTGCGCGAAGATCCCCCAGAACAGAAGTGGTGTCACCCTCGTCACTACACGGGAACTTAGCCCAACTGGGTAGTGTAGGAGAGTAGGGTCTGCAATCCTATGATCACCCAGATTTTTTGCTTTTGTTTCACTGGTTTACGACTTTCCCTGGCTGTGGGCCTGCTAATCAGACCCACAGCCTAGCTGTTCTCTCACTAAATTGACATGTGTGCCTTAGGTGCATTATCCAATTGGTACTGGGCCACCTTATCAGACCCTGTAACTCAGGGCATAGGTGTACCCAGGGCCTACCAGGGGCTGAAGCACGTATTATGCCACCCCTGGATGGCCATCTAAATCTGACACAACTGGCTGCACGACAGCTGGGGCAAGGTGGTGTAATCACCCTTTGCTGTAGATATAGTATACCTATATCTAACCCTAAAAATGGACACACAGATTCCTATCAGTCACTCCTATGGCAGGCCTTAACAATCCTGAAGGCAGAGTGCTTGGAATCGTGTGAGATGGTGCTCTGGCATGAGCTGAGCCCGTTTGCAGCTTGCGGAACCAAGTCCTAATAGCTGTTCCATGATAATGCATACCATATACTCTTAAGTGCATTATAATCCTCGCGGTTAAATGCTATCTTTGGTATTGCTTTATCAAAACATGTCGAGTAAGGTGTCATACGAATTGGAATACTAACCCCTCGCCAATTCTGGCGACGGGGTTAGCATTCCACCCTTCTAGAGGGACACGACATGTATGTAACTGTGAACCCCGGTTAAAGTTAACTGAAGCCTCAGCTCCACAAAATGGATGCTGCCACCACAGACACGAGTCTGACCTCCTGCTGCTGGGAGTCCTTCCAGCGAGGAGAGCTTGGACAAAGGGTTTCCTGTCAGGGGCGGTGCTAGCACCATCCCAGACAGGGTTTTGTGTATCCTGGGTAGGCAGGGCTTTACAGGAAGGTGACTGCAGAGTGGCACCCCGGTGCTCACTACGCATCTGCCCGCTAGAACCAGTTCCAGGGGCACACCAGCCCCTGGCCTGGGGAAAGTCCGGCATGGGAGAGGGGTGTAACCACCCCCCTTCCTGGTCCCACCCCTAGGGCAGGACCTAGTCGCGTACCCACCCCTTTCTTTAGGATAAAGGCAGGAGCGGGGACCCTTCCAAATTAGATCACCTTTGAATCAAGAAACTACTTTCTACGAAAGGAACTCTCGACTTCTTCTCAAGATTTCTCCCTTGTGACTAAGGAGTAGTCACCCTGCATCCGCAGGCACCATCTAAGAACTCTGCGGTTTGCTGCACGTCCTTCCTCAGTAATCCGACCGACTAGCCCAACGAGACCCGGCTTCCCTGGCACCTCTGACCTCTACCTACCTCTACAGCTAAGCTGAGAACCGTAGGTGCGACGAGACCTCGAGGGACCGGCCATCATCAGAACTGCACGACTTCTATCCAGCACGACCGCCGAGGGATCCTCTGGTGAGTGCTTTGGGGTCCGAGAAGCCCCGACCCTGAGCAGCTCCAGCACCGAAGTCCAGCCTCCCAGCATCTCCACGATCTGCGTGGGGCCCTTCTGCTTTTCGCTGCTCACCGCGTTGTTTGGCTACTAGCCCGCTGGCTTGTGGCCTTCTTAACGACGCCCGACGACATCACTGCTGCTGGTCTGGTTGCTCCAGACTGGCCCTTGCTCCCTTCCAAAAGAGGAGCACCCTGGACCCTCCTGGTCCACTCCAGACGCCATTTTAGGTCCACCGCGTGGGCTTGAATTTGCCAAGACTTGTTGCCCCAATCCTGGGTCTAGCGACGTCGACAGCATCATCCATCGTGGGACAGCTCGCACCTCCATCCTGGTCGCCGACAACGCCTCCTGGTCCGTGAGACTGCAGAGCCCAGCGTCGCCCACTCACCTAGTCGAGGTGACTACCATCCGGTGCCCTCCTGGTGCCACCTGACTACTGGCTAGTAGTCACGAACTTGGTCCCCTCTGCTTTCAGGTGTCATCCATCTTCGATCCAGGCTTGGATCACTCGAACTATCTTCACTGGTCGCCTGCCAGCAACTTCTTTCTTCAGGCTCCTGGTTCGTCTACGAGGATTCCCGACGTCTTTTGAGATCTATGCAGCTGCAGCCCCTGGGCTAGGTAACTTCGGCATTTCGGTGCCCCAGCATAGCCTCACTATCCAAGGGTCAGGATCCACTGTCGTTTTCGATATGCCAAGTCGGGTTCGCCCAAGAACACTAACTTTGCCTTTACTAGCTCCCATAGACTTTGTCCCGCATCCCGCGTGAGAGTGCACACTCTGCACCCGAGTCCCCTAGGCCTCCTACTAGTAATCTGAAGGTTCAGTAACGTAGTCCTAGCGATTCCAAAGCCTATTAGTACAGTACTTACCTGCTAGTAATTTCGCATTCCACTTTCAGAGTATATGGTTTTTCGTGCCCCTCGGGCATTTGTGTAAATTGTGCAACTTAAAGTATTTTCGTAAGAGTTTTGTTGTGTGCTTAGTACCCTGTCCTCATAAAGAGTACAGGGCTGTTGTGATCTAAATAAATACACTGTTTATTTTCATAACACTTGTGTGGTGTCCTTTCACTTGGTGTTCAAGGGGTATATGTGATGGTATAACAGCTGGCTTAACACGCCCTCTAGAGTTTAGCCCGAAGACTGCTCGTATCCACGCTACTAGGATAGCTGGTCTATAAGGTTGACTTACAACCAATCATCAATAAGGGTTGTTTGGACTGATACAAAGTGCTCACTAGAATAGTGAACATTATATATCAGGCCAACTTCTCACAGGTAGTACCTGACCCACTGGTTCTACCACTGGGGAACTCATACCCCAATCACTCCTCACTTCGGACTCCTGTGCCCTCCCAACTGGAGTAGCACTGCCGGACACTGGAACTCCTGGAACTCTATTTACAGATGCTCCAGGTTCCCTAGACACTAGGGGATCTTCCTCAAATGGACTAACAGGACAGCCTAGGTCCCCAACCTGGTGTTCCCTAAAGAAACCACCCAGGTTCTGAGTCAGGGCTTCGGGCATCTGGGGACTCTCAGCCACCCACTCACTCCCGCTCCAGTGAGACAGGTAGTAAGCCCCTACACCCCTCTCGCAATACTGGGACCTAGCTGGGCTACACTGAGCCTCTTCCACCACGCTGGGCTGGAAGGTACCTGAACCACTACTTTTGGAATCACTCACTAATGACTCTAAAGAACCTCTGGCACTCTCCCAGCGGTCTGCTTCCTTTGCCAAATTCCAAGGACAAAACTATCCAAAGCTCAACAGGTGCTGGCGCAGCCCTGCACAACAAATACTGAGCAACTGCTCCTTGAGAAACATATTCACTATTCCGTCCACTTCCTGGTCCGGGCTAGTCGCCAGCCAAACATCCAGTGCATCCGAACAGTCATCCACAAAATCCCGCCAATTCTGGTGAGACAGTTTCCTACTGTCCCTGAATTTCAACCTTAACTCCTCTTCTTGGGAAACAGGTACCATACTCTGGGACCTGGGAATGGGATTTCTTGCACTGGGCTCTATATAGCTGCCACCACTGGACTCAACCCTCCCTGGGGAGTCCAGAAAATTATAACTGTGCGTAGGGGATAGTCTACCGTCCTGAGCTAATTTTTCTCTGGTGAAGGCTGTTAGAAAGGCGATCTTAGGGGGGGGAGGCAGAGGCTGTCTGGCCGACCACCCCAAGACCCACCTCTCCTTCTAGAACTGGCAGAGCGAGGTCGAGAGGCCTCCTGGCGAGGTTCCTCTCCTAGGATCGTACAGGCGAGCAATCACACCACTACAGATGGACACCACACAAGGATAGATTCTTAACGTCTTTATCAACAATCAAGGCAGGTTATCTCAGCAATACAGGTACAAATGGATCAAGGGATGCTTAAGGTCTTGGTAACTGCGGGAAGGGGGTAGCGGGGCAGTCTTGGTACCAGCTTGGTACAGGGATACCCTACGCTCAGCTCTCAATCCTCGAGCTGGGGGGTTCCTCAGGGTCGGGCCGCGGCAGCGCCAGCAGGGCTCCAAATATGGTTTCAGCGAGGTCGGGCCGCGGCCGCGCCAGCAGGGCTCCGAAGATAGTTTCAGCGAGGCTGGGCCGCGGCAGCGCCAGCAGGGCTCCAAAGATGGTTTCAGCGAGGTTGGGCCGCGGCAGCGCCAGGAGGGCTCCAAAGATGGTTTCAGCGAGGTTGGGCCGCGGCAGCGCCAGCAGGGCTCCAAAGTTGGTTACGGGGTTCGAAGTAGGTGAGTTCTTCTCGGGGTCTCTCGACTCCAGGATACAACTGCCGACCCATGCCAGGGCTGCCCCAGATATAGGTCTGGAGTCCTTTGATGTCCGGACCCTCGCACCTGGGGGTCAGAGGGGCTGGGATGAGAGTGTCAGACACCCAGCAGGAGGGTGGAGCCAGCGCCCAGTGAGGTTGGAAGGCGATCAAAACCAGGCGTCCGGGGACGGCTGGAGGGCCATCGAAACTCCCCTCTTCCTTGATCCGTCAAGTGGCCGTTTTACCACCTGGTCGGATCTTGGTGCCTCGATGTCGGTGCTTTGTTGGGGCCGCGGCCGAGGTCGGGCTGAGGCCACGGGTTCCGGGCGGGGAAGGCCCAAGATGGAGTCGGGGCCTGAGAGGGTGGCCCGAGATAGGGATCGGACCAGCAGCGTGGGGCGAGGAGGGGTCGCCATGTTCTGGTGGGGGAGAGCCGGGGGTCGCCAGGAGTGGCGGCTCTCGTGAAGGTTGGAGGGGGTATCTTCAGCCCGAGGGACAGGGGTCGATGTCGTCCAGGGCCCACCATGCGGGAGGAGTGGGACCACGCCACGAGCCCGGTTCCAACACACGTCCCCCCAGCTGAAGGCAGGGAGAGTCACCCATCTTCTTGGGGGTTCTCCTCGCCGAGGCGGAAGAAGTGGGACAGGCCGTTAGCGTTGGCGTGGTCGCTGCCGGGGCGATGCTCCACAGTGAAGTCCATCCCTTGTAGGGAGATGGACCAACGTAGCAACTTCAGGTTCTCCCCTCGCATCTGCATCAGCCACCACAGGGGCCGCTGGTCAGTTTGCACCCGGAAATGGGTGCCAAAGAGGTAAGGCCGGAGTTTCTTGAGGGCCCACACCACGGCGAAAGCCTCTCGTTCAATGGTGCTCCGGCGCTGCTCTCGGGCCAGCAGACGCCGGCTGATGAAGGCCACCGGCTGATCAATTCCTTCGGCGTTGATCTGGGACAGGACTGCCCCAACACCATGCTCGGAGGCATCTGTTTGGACTACGAATTCTCGGCTGTAATCGGGGGCTTGGAGCACGGGGGCGGTACACATCGCTGTCTTTAGGGTCTCAAATGCGGCCTGACACTCGGGTGTCCAGTGTACCTTCTGTGGCTGCCTCTTGGAAGTGAGTTCAGTGAGGGGGCCCACAATGCTGCCATAATTCTTTACAAAGCGCCGGTAATATCCAGTGAGCGCCAGAAAGGCTTGGACCGCTGTCTGGGTGACCGGGGGCTCCCAGGCCAGGATGGCGTCGATCTTGGGTTGGAGGGGGGCCACCTGGCCGTTCCCCACTTGGTGTCCCAGATAGGTCACGGAACCCTGGCCGATCTGGCATTTGCTGGCTTTTATGGTCAATCCGGCCTGGCGGAGGGCCGCCAAGACCTCCCGGAGGTGTTGGAGGTGTTCGGCCCAGTGGAGGCTGTACACCGCGATATCGTCCAGATATGCGGCGCTGAACTCTTCTAGCCCCGCCAGCACCTTATTCACCAGTCTCTGGAACGTTGCGGGGGCGTTTTTCATCCCGAAGGGCATCACCCTGAAGTGGTAGTGGCTATCGGGGGTTGAGAAAGCGGAGCGCTCTTGGGCGCCTGGTGTGAGTCCGATCTGCCAGTAGCCGGAGGTTAGGTCGAAGGTGCTTAGGTAGCGGGCCGCCCCCAGGCGGTCGATCAGTTCGGCAGCCCGGGGAATGGGGTGGGCGTCCGTCCGGGTGATGGCGTTCAATCCCCGGTAGTCTACACAAAACCTTAGTTCGGGAGCAGCGCCAGGGGCGGCGGCCTTGGGGACCAGGACGACAGGGCTGGCCCACGGACTGTCAGAGGGTTCGACCACCCCCTGACCCAGCATCTTGAACACTTCTGATTGAATGCAGGTCCAAACTCGATCGGGAACCCCGTAGGCCCGGTGCCGCACAGGGGGGCTGTCCCCGGTGTCGACATCGTGGACGCACCACGGGGTGACTTTGGGGGTGAGAGAAAACAAGTCTGCAAATTGTCCCAACAGCTCTTGGCAGTCTCGGCGTTGTTCTGGGGTTAGGGCGGAGGAGAGTTTGACTCCCTCCACGGAGCCGTCTTTCTTGGAGGCGTTCAGGAGGTCCGGTAGGGGCTCTGAGTCGTCTTCGGCCCCACTGTCTGTAGCCATCAAGAGGCTAAGTTCCGATCGGACAAAGTGAGGTTTGAGCCTGTTGGCGTGGAGGACCCGGAGGCGGTTCCTGGGGGACTTCATGTCCACCAGGTATGTCACGGGGCTCTTGCGCTCCACCACTTTGAAGGGCCCAGTCCACTTGTCCTGGAGGGCACATGGTTCGACCGGGGACACGACCCAGACCTGTTGGCCCGGCTCGAACTCAATGGAAGAGGCGTTTTGATCATACCCGCGTTTCATTTCTTCCTGGCTGGCCTTGAGGTTGTTTTTGGCAAGTTCCCGGAACCGCCGAGTGTGGTTTCGGAGGGTCAGGAGGTACCGGTATACGTCGGGGGGAGCATCTTGGGCGGCCACCACCCAGCCTTCTTTGACCAGGCTTAGGGGACCCCGGACGGGGTGTCTGTACAATAGTTCGAAGGGGCTGAACCCCAGGGACTTCTGAGGGACTTCCCGATAGGCGAAGAGGAGGCAGGGCAGCAACACGTCCCACTGGCGTCGTAAGGGCTCTTCCAGGCCCATGATCATCCCCTTGAGGGTTCGATTGAAGCGTTCCACCAGTCCGTTCCCTTGGGGGTGGTAGGGGGTCGTAAATTTGTACGTGACCCCGCATTGTTGCCACAGGGAGAAGTGTGGCTCACTGGTTAGAGCAGGCAGACCCTGAAGCAGAGGTCAGACCCGGGACCAGGGTTCGATTCCCGACGCGGCAGGGTGTTGAGCTCAAATGTCCACGGACTCGATAATTCTCGCTTCGGTGCCTGACCTAATCATGGGTTCACACTCTGCAACTCTGGGCATTAAGCTTGCTTAATCTCCACAATGCCCCCCCCCGCGGCGGGATGCCTGGCTTTCACCTTGGGGATGCCCTGTAGGGGCTATCTCACAGGGAAAAACCAGGACGGGTTCCCAAGGCAAGCGCGGAGATACCCCTTCGGGGGACGATTCTAGCGCTATATAAGAAATACAATAATAATAATGTAGCGGGAAATGAAGTTCGTACCCCGGTCGCTTACGACCTCTCGGGGGTAGCCCACCCAGGAGAAGATCCCCATCAGCGCCCGGCCCACCACGGGAGCCGTCACGGTCCGGAGAGGGATGGCTTCGGGATAACGGGTGGCATGGTCCACCAGGACGAGGATGAAACGGTGACCTTGAGATGTTCGGGGCTCCAGGGGTCCCACGATGTCGATCCCCACCCGCTCGAAGGGAGTGTTGACGACCGGGAATGGTTGCAGGGGGACCTTGAGCTTTCCGCCGCTCTTCCCGCTGGCTTGGCAGGTGGGGCAAGTCCGGCAGTGATTGCTTACATCATTCCTCATCTTGGACCAGTAGAAATGGGTCACCAGGCGGCTGTACGTCTTGTCCTGCCCCAGGTGCCCGGCGAGGGGCACATCGTGTGCCAGATTCAGGAGGAAGTCTCTGAACCGGAGGGGAAGCACCAGTACCCGGCTGGCCCCCAGCTTGGCAATCTTTGTTCACTGTAGAGGAGATCGTTGTCCCAATAGACCCAGTGGGACCCCGAGGGGTCTTTGGTGCTTTGAGCGGCGGCTTGCTGTCGTATCCCCTCGAGGGAGGGACACGTTTTCTGTTCTTGACGGAACTGCTCTCGTGTGGGGCCACCTTCTTGGCGCCATTGGGCCAGTTCCGGGAGGTCGCTGAGCGGGGCAATTTCTTCACGGCTGGGCCCCAGTGGACCGGGCTCAGGGTCGGTGTCTTCGGAGACGGCGGGCGGTGGAGGCTCGGGCCACTCTGGTTCTTTGGTTGGGGTGGCGGCTCGGGCGACCATGGATCGGGTTGTCGCGCAGACCCACTCAGGGAGGCCTATCATCCCCAGATGCTCTCTCGGCTCGACGTCGGCCCAGGGGGAACTCTCCAGGTCGTTCCCGAGGAGGCAGTCTACGGGGGCATCATCCCGGACGGTCACTTTCAGCATGCCCGACACTCCCCCCCACTCAAAGGGGATGCGGGCCATCTGGCACAGGCTCTTGGAATTGTCCGCGGACCGCACTGGGCACAGTACATTGGGCAGGATTTGGTCCGGGGTCACCAGGTGGCAACGGACGGCCATCACGCGGGCTCCCGTGTCGCGGAGGGCTTCGGCCCGGTGTCCATTAATGGTGACCCACTGGCTGTACTTCTGAGTGTTGGCCGGGATTGGGGCCCGGGGGACCATGTCTCTTTCGCCCAGACATACCAGGGCCATGGCGGCGGGCTCCCATTCGGTCTGGTCTTGGTCATAGTCCTCTTCTACCCCCCCTCTCTTCTCCCAGGGAGGCGGCAGCGATTTGGCGGTTTGGCGGACCGGTGGTGCTGGATCGCTGGTTCATTGGGCAGTTGGGGTCATTGGCATAGTGACCGGGTCGCTGGCATTTGTGGCAGATAACGTTTGAGCGGGGTCCCAGCCGTGCTGGGGGGCCCCTCTTCTGGACAGGGAAGGCGAAGTGTTGGTCGGGGGATGCACCGCGGGGGCGTCCCGGTTCCGGTTCTGGCTGCCTCGCGGACGGTGGGGCCCCTGGGGAGCTCGGCCTTGGTCTCCCATCAAGTTCCGGGGGACCCGGGCGCTCTCCCATCGATCGGCTTCGATGGCGAGTTTACGTGGCTCGGTCAGCTTGCTGTCGAGGAGATGCTGCCTGAGTTCGACAAAACAGTTGTTGGAGAGGTGCTCCCATACAATGAGGTTGAACAGCTGCTCGTAGGTGGTGACTTGGCTGCCTTTGATCCACCCCTCTAAGGCTCTACTATAGATGTTCACATACTCCACCCAGGTAGTACCGGGGATTCTCTTACAGTCTCGGAATCGCTGCCGGTACGTCTCAGGGGTGAGTCCATAGCAAGTAAGGAGGGCGGCTTTCATGTGTTCGTAAGAGGTCATCTCGGCGTCGGGGAGCTGTAGCAGGGCGTCTCTCCCCTCGTTGACGAACCTCCCCCACAACCCGGCACCCCAGTCTTTTTGCGGCACCCTGTGCGAGGTCATGGCTACCTCATAGGCCTTAAACCCTTGTTGGATGTCGTCGTTTTTATAGTATTCTCTGACGACATCCTTGGGGATGTGGACCTTGGTGTCCGCAGGAGGAGGTGGGCTCCAGTTCCCGGAGGCGCTGGCCTCCCCGTTTTTGGCCTTGATCTCAAGTTCTTTTAAACCACGCTTGTGCTCGTACGTGAGCTTCTTCTCCTCTAAGTCCCTCTGTCTTCGTTTCTCCTCCAGGTCCCCTTGCAGCCATAGTTGCTCAAGGGCTATCTTTTTCTCGGCCAGCTGTAGTTCTCCATCCAGACGGAGTCGGGAGAGCTCCAATTCGTGGAGTCGGCTCCTTTCTCGCTCTCGGGCGTCTTCGTAGGAGAGGCCCGTGTTTACGTTGGTATTTCTTTCCTCCGCTGGGGTTGTGATGGCTTCCGGGTGCATATCTGGAATTGTGATATCTTCGTTCTGGGGTGGCGTTGCTCCTGTGTCTACCCATGTTTGCAGGGCCTGCTTGAAATCGTCCTTGGTGTTTAGCCCAGTGGTAGCGATGCCCAAGTCCTTGCAGAATTGTTTCAATTCTTTGTGGTTATAGTCTTCTAACCGTTCCATCTGGAACTCTGCGGTCGGTCTGGTTTCCTTGGTAGTCATGGTCGTAGTGTGTTTCTGTTAGTAGTGGGCGAGTCACTCTCTGTACGATCTGGCTCGGATCGCACCGCCTGCCACCAATGTTAGAAAGGCGATCTTAGGGGGGGAGGCAGAGGCTGTCTGACCGACCACCCCAAGACCCACCTCTCCTTCTAGAACTGGCCGAGCAAGGTCGAGAGGCCTCCTGGCGAGGTTCCTCTCCTAGGGTCGCACAGGCGAGCAATCACACCACTACAGATGGACACCACACAAGGATAGATTCTTAACGTCTTAATCAGCAATCAAGGCAGGTTATCTCAGCAATACAGGTACAAATGGATCGAGGGATCCCTAAGGTCTTGGTAACTGAGGGAAGGGGGTAGCGGGACAGTCTTGGTACCAGCTTGGTGCAGGGATACCCTACGCTCAGCTCTCAATCCTCGAGCTGGGGGGTTCCTCAGGGTCGGGCCGCGGCAGCGCCAGCAGGGCTCCAAATATGGTTTCAGCGAGGTTGGGTCGCGGCAGCGCCAGCAGGGCTCCGAAGATGGTTTTAGAGAGGTTGGGCCGCGGCAGCGCCAGCAGGGCTCCAAAGATGGTTTCAGCGAGGTGGGGCCGCAGCAGCGCCAGCAGGGCTCCAAAGATCGTTTCAGCGAGGTTGGGCCGCGGCAGCGCTAGCAGGGCTCCAAAGATGGTTTCAGCGAGGTTGGGCCGCGGCAGCGCCAGCAGGGCTCCAAAGATGGTTTCAGCGAGGTTGGGACGCGGCAGCGCCAGCAGGGCTCCAAAGATGGTTTCAGCGAGGTTGTGCCGCGGCAGGGCCAGCAGGGCTCCAAAGTTGGTGTCGGGGTTCGAAGTAGGTGAGTTCTTCTCGGGGTCTCTCGACTCCAGGATACAACTGCCGACCCATTCCAGGGCTGCCCCAGATATAGGTCTGGAGTCCTTTGATGTCCGGACCCTTGCACCTGGGGTCAGAGGGGCCGGGATGAGAGTGTCCAGACACCCAGCAGGAGGGTGGAGCCAGCGCCCAGGGAGGCTGGAGGGCGATCAAAACCAGGCGTCCGGGGACGGCTGGAGTGCCATCGAAACTCCCCTCTTCCTTGATCCGTCAAGTGGCCATTTTACCACCTGGTCGGATCTTGGTGCCTCGATGTCGGTGCTTTGTTGGGGCCGCGGCCGAGATTGGGCCGAGGCCACGGGTTCCGGGCGGGGAAGGCCCAAGATGGAGTCGGGGCCTGAGAGGGTGGACCGAGATAGGGATCGGACCAGCAGCGTGGGGCGAGGAGGGGTCGCCATGTTCTGGTGGGGGAGAGCCGGGGGTCGCCAGGAGTGGCGGCTCTCGTGAAGGTTGGAGAGGGTATCTTCAGCCCGAGGGACAGGGGTCGATGTAGTCCAGGGCCCACCATGCGGGAGGAGTGGGACCACGCCACGAGGCCGGTTCCAACAAGGGCCCTCCCAGCCTCCTCTATCCTTTCCTGTGCTAAGACCCTCTCAGTCTCTAGCTGTTGCTTCTTAACACCCAGCTGCGCCATAGTCTGCTGGTATCCATGCACTGTCATCTTCTCCCTCTTCTTCAGACTCTTCAGGGCTCCCCACAGACCCACCACCCTCATGGCGTGAGGCCCGGGCCCTTTCCTCTCTGCGCTCAAGATCCCATAGATCCTTTTGCCATAGGATAAGGCTGTTCGTAAGTTCGGACTGAATGTCTGACTCATCCACCCCTATGTCTCTCTCTTCACAGAACCTTACCAACTCCCACATACTGTATCTAAACAGATCACAGAAATCAAAAGTAGGTTCCATTTTGGCGGACGTTCTTGAGAAAAGTTTAACACAGGGAACCTAGGGGTCTGAGCTAAAACAGAAGTACACAATTCACAACGTATTCAGCAAGCTCCCTATCCCAGAGAACTCACACTCACATGTCCAGTGCAACACACCATTCATCCACACACACCCTTCCCTCGGACTGGTAAGGCAGTTCTACCACCCCTGATTTCTCAACCTGACCACACGTGACACAGGTACCAAACTCTGGGAGCAGGGCGGGGAACAAATGTACTGGACACAATTACGCTGTCACCACTGGATCCCACCCTCTGGTGAATCCAGAAAATTCAAACTGCACTAAAGGGATAGAAAACCACCCAGAGCTAGTGACACCGAACTCACAGTGCACAAGAAACACATTTCCAAAGAAATGACATTCCGAACAATTTAGAAACAATAATCCCCAAAATGTGATTCATCTAAAATGCAGAGTTTTGTGGAGCAGCCAGTTGCCACTGGGGTACAGAGCAAACACAAATCCGGATTCCTACCGCTGCCTACCAATGTTATAAATGGCGATTTCCGGTTGGCTGAGGCTTGCGCCGAAGCCAGGCAGAAACCACCATTCTAAGTCAGGGCATGGGAGTTACACGCCAAAGATAACCCCTGCTCACCCTCTAGGCAACGTGGTGCGAGCAGTCAGGCTTATCCCGAAGGCAATGTAGGTTAAGTGTTTGCGCGCGCACCCAGCAACAACACTCAAGGCCCACCACAAAGGAAACTCCACACAAGGTTATATGTAAAAATAGCCTTGTATTGTAGCAAACACATTAGATAAACACACACACTTTACAATGTGCCAACAGGCACTGGCAGAATTTACAGGGGATTATATTATTGTGTTTTTATCTAGGAACCTGAATCAATATTGCTATTTTATGCCCTTGTACGGCTATAGTCAATAATATCCCTATAATGGCATAAGAATCAGATCCATATTTAAGTAAATAGCCCTTGCAGTCCAAAGCACGGCAGAAGCTACTTCCTTGGATTCCTAGAAAGCACAACGAGTTCTTTCGACACACCAAACCTCCAGCAACCTGGGAAATCCCCATTTGCTTTTGTTTTGATTTGTCATAGAACTCCTGCGAGCACTGTAAGAACGGCCAGTTCTTAGTGACATCTTTATTGACGTCTTATGTCCAACCTTACGTCAAACCCGGCACCTTTCAGGTATAAATATACCAACGTTGCCTTAGGCAAACACACGGTGGTGTTGGAGCAGAGCAGCTATCTAATTGACCGAGAGCCCAGCTGATGCGAGATCCCACGGACGCTGCCCCTCCTCTTTGACGCGCTGAGAAAGACGCTGTCTTTTTCTCCAGCCGAGAAAATCCAGCTCCGGCGTTTCCAGCCTACCATTGCGGGTTGCTGGAATATTGAGTCCTGAGGAAAGAGATACCAGACCTCCCACATTCTATTACCAAGGTACGGAGCTGACTAAACCCTTAAAGAGAAGTCTTGAGTCAGATTCTTGGCAAAACCAACTTAACTTAAACTGCTACATACTTACTCCTTCCTACGTATTAGGCGTAGGTCAGGTACACTGGGGTAGGCGTATTTAGAAGCACCAGTTGAGTACGTTAGCCAATGTATATATGTATGTATAGATTTTATCCATTTTAAGTATCTTATGGCTAAGAAACCATATCAATGCTTTTACAGTATTATTTCATAATACTCCTTTTACTGTACGCACTTTACTTTAAATTAAGTATTGCAATTGTGGCAATTCATTTCTCTTGCATGAGAAGGAAGACTGCTCAATAAATTATACCTTTTATTGAAAACGCCTGTCTCTCTCTTCTCTGCAGTCTGGTGAAACTAAGTACGCACATGGTATTCACTATCTGCTGGTATCCATGCACTGCCATCTTCTCCCTCTTCTTCAGACTCTTCAGGGCTCCCCACAGACCCACCACCCTCATGGCGTGAGGCCCGGGCCCTTTCCTCTCTGCGCTCAAGATCCCATAGATCCTTTTGCCATAGGATAAGGCTGTTCCTAAGTTCGGTCTGAGTGTCTGACTCATCCACCCCTATGTCTCTCTCTTCACAGAACCTTACCAACTCCCACATACTGTATCTAAACAGATCACAGAAATCAAAAGTAGGCTCCATTTTGGCGGACGTTCTTGAGAAAAGTTTAACACAGGGAACCTAGGGGTCTGAGCTAAAACAGAAGTACACAATTCACAACGTATTCAGCAAGCTCCCTATCCCAGAGAACTCACACTCACATGTCCAGTGCAACACACCATTCATCCACACACACCCTCCCCTCGGACTGGTAAGGCAGTTTCTACCACCCCTGATTTCTCAACCTGACCACACGTGACACAGGTACCAAACTCTGGGAGCAGGGCGGGGAACAAATGTACTGGACACAATTACGCTGTCACCACTGGATCCCACCCTCTGGTGAATCCAGAAAATTCAAACTGCACTAAGGGGATAGATAACCACCCAGAGCTAGTGACACCGAACTCACAGTGCACAAGAAACAGATTTCCAAAGAAATGACATTCAGAACAATTTAGAAACAATAATCCCCAAAATGTGATTTATCTAAAATGCAGAGTTTTGTGGAGCAGCCAGTTGCCACTGGGGTACAGAGCAAACACAAATCCTGATCCCTACCGCTGCCTACCAATGTTATAAATGGCGATTTCCGGTTGGCTGAAGCTTGCGCCGAAGCCAGGCAGAAACCACCATTCTAAGTCAGGGCAAGGGAGTTACACGCCAAAGATAACCCCTGCTCACCCTCTAGGCAACGTGGCGCGAGCAGTCAGGCTTATCCCGAAGGCAATGTAGGTTAAGTGTTTGCGCGCGCACCCAGCAACAACACCCAAGGCCCACCACAAAGGAAACTCCACACAAGGTTATATGTAAAAATAGCCTTGTTTTGTAGCAAACACATTAGATAAAACCACACACTTTACAATGTGCCAACAGGCACTGGCAGAATTTACAGGGGATTATATTATTGTGTTTTTATCTAGGAACCTGAATCAATATTGCTATTTTATGCCCTTGTACGGCTATAGTCAATAATATACCTATAATGGCATAAGAATCAGATCCATATTTAAGTGAAGTAGTGTGGCTCACTGGTTAGAGGCGGCAGACCCGAGAGCAGAGGACGGCCCGGGACCAGGGTTCGATTCCCGGCGCTGCAGGTTTCTGGACCAGGGTCAGCGGACTCGATAATTCTCTCGCCTCGGTGCCCACTCTGATCAGCGATCACACTCGGCAACTCTGGGCATTAGCTTGCCTCATCTTCACTAACGGCCCCACCAGACCGCCGGGGATGCCTGGTCTCACCCTGGAGATACCCATTAAGGGACCATCTCTCAGGGAAGCCAGGAAGGGTTTCGCAGCGGTCGAAGCGCCTTGGGACCCTACGGGTAAGTAGTGCGCTATATAAATGCCAATACATTTATGTAAATAGCCCTTGCAGTCCAAAGCACGGCAGAAGCTACTTCCTTGGATTCCTAGAAAGCACAACGAGTTCTTTCGACACACCAAACCTCCAGCAACCTGGGAAATCCCCATTTGCTTTTGTTTTGATTTGTCATAGAACTCCTGCGAGCACTGTAAGAACGGCCAGTTCTTAGTGACATCTTTATTGACGTCTTATGTCCAACCTTACGTCAAACCCGGCACCTTTCAGGTATAAATATACCAACGTTGCCTTAAGCAAACACATGGTGGTGTTGGAGCAGAGCAGCTATCTACTTGCCCGAGAGCCCAGCTGATGCGAGAGCCCACGGACGCTGCCCCTCCTCTTTGACGTGCTGAGAAAGACGCTGTCTTTTTCTCCAGCCGAGAAAATCCAGCTCCGGCGTTTCCAGCCTACTTCATCAATTTCGATAACTTTTCTGAAGGTCCAAGCTAACCTGAAGAAACGCCAGCAACAAAAACCTTCAAAGGCAAATTAACTTAACTCTTTCATCAACTCAGAGAAACATATCTGATTTCTCCATGGATTGAATTTTGGATTGTCTTAGGTATACTTTTCCTCCTGCTTTGGCTCATCATGGTACTTTGTTTGGGAAAATTCATTGAGGGAAAATACAGTACAATGGACACAGCAAGCCAGAACATCAACTTGGTCCTAAAGCCACACCATTCATCTCACATAGAGAAAAGAGAACTATCATCAGTGAATGTCACAGCCATTCCAATACCCGGTGGGGTAGCTTGGGACAAAACGGATTACGAAATCTATGGCCCTTTTGAACTCTTGAAATATCCACATCAGTTCAAGGTTTCTTTAAGTGACTTTGTAAAACCAAGTACATTCTCTGATGATTGGGACTTGGAAAGTATAAATAATATGATGTCAGATTTAGTAATGTCAGCAAAATTCACACAACATGATTACTTACAAGGTTCGTCGAATTATGAACAAATGTAGTGCTATAACCACTTTGCAATCACTATTTACATAAATCTGCTCAACCTAGAAATGTTTTAAAGTATAATCAATGGGAACATTGTGCAACTCCACCAAAAGGCAGTTCGAAAACATTCTATGAGAAATTCCCATACTTCTCAGGGTTTAACACAAGTGATGCAGAAACGTTTTATTTTAAACTGTTAAATAAGACAGGGATAAAAACAATGTTGACAAATACTAAATTGATTTATTCTGAAACATTTAATGAAAAAATGATTACATTTGGTTTTGATTTCTGGAAAAATAACATTGAAACGAAAACCATCTGGGATAAAAAAAAATTGGCAAGTCCAAGGTTTAGAAGCATTATTTAGAGCCTGTATGATCCCAGAACAAATAATATTCTTGAATGACACCATTCAACAGACTACTTGTCTTGGCCTAGCTAAGATTAAGGACTTAAACAAACCGTCTATTTCAAAGCCATTACCCGACAGTAATACCACTACAGATGTTGAGATAGACGTACACCATATTTTACACCAAAACAGAACACATCCTGATTGGAAAAAATGGTTGATCTGGCCAATTGACACAAATAACTGTCAAGATAGATTCCTGAACAAAATACAGGGGTTCAAAATGACCAGACCAGACCCTAGATACTCCCAGAGACAACATCCAGGGATAGTTACAACATACAGTGTAGGGAAACTATGCCTTGAATGGCTACAAACATCCACACTGGCTGAAATTAAGCAACACTTGACTTTACTTAAAGACGGTGCTGACTTGCGTGATTTCTTAATGGGACCACGCAAACAGCGTCAAAAACGTTTCATAGCGGCCGATATATACGCTGCGTACAACGAAGCTTGGAAAGTAACTCAAATTGAGACAGCAGAGAAAATACGAGAAATTGATCGTATTAATTTGGAAAAATCACTTTCTGTTGTGGACAATGGGTTAATGACTCTGTCCTCCAGAATATATTCACTGGACAGTATTGTATCATCTGCTATCGATATAATAGATCAGGACTTACTAATGTTACAACACGGTCTTTCCCAATTACGTTCTATTGTACAGCTAGGCTGGACGTTGTAAAATCTGCGTTCAGGATACGTGCCATGGCGTTTGATAAACACAACGTCATTATTCTCTATCTTTAACCTTACTGATAAACAAATCAGTTTGGCACAAAAAGGAGCAGACTATACGATTCTGAGCATTGAAGAACTTGAGAGATTACCGTTGACAATGTCAGAAAGACCTGTCATTGAATGGATAATACACGGAATAATCACAATTCCGATAACAACTTTCCAATTTAAAAATTGCCAAGAGTATATACCAGCAGGCCAGTATGAAAGGTTGGGTAAAGGGTACATTAAGTCATCATGGAAATTACCTTACACACACACATGTTATAGTGACAAGAAACAGAATGTATTTGTTATGTTATGTTACGTCTGCTTATATAGCGCGGCGGCTGCCCCAGCGAAGGGGCGTCCCGGCGCTGGACTAGACAGGAGAGAGAACAACATACAGACAGGCTATCAGGTCAACTTAGCAAAACAGGTGGGTCTTTAATGCCTTTCTGAAGGCAAGAAGGTCATTTATACTTCGGATCCACAGTGGTAGTGCGTTCCATAGTTTGGCAGCCATGTATTGAAAGGAACGTCCTCCAGTGCGGGCGAGTCTGACACGGGGAATCATGACCAGATTTTGTCCTTCTGATCTGAGAGCTCTATTCGGAGTGTACTGCGTTATGAGATGACATAGCATGGGAGGTGAGGATTTTTTTAGAATCTTAAAGGCCAAGCACAGGGCCTTGAAATTAATTCTTTTTTCTACCGGTAACCAGTGCAGTTTTACCAAGGTCTTGGTTACAGACTCAAACCGGGGAAGCCCTGTTAGGGCCCGCGCTGCCACGTTTTGGACACGCTGCAGACGTTTTTTTCCGCTTGATTGGCTCCCAGGAGTAAGGAGTTAGCATAGTCTAAGCGGGAAAAGATTGTGGCTTGGATAATTACCTGACGTGTAGAGGGGTCGAAAAATTTTAATATAGGTCGTAGGTTGCGTAGGATACCAAAGCTTGTGGCAGCTACTTTTTTTGTGTGGCCAACAAAGCTCAAGGTTGAGTCGAACCACACCCCCAAGTTTTTTACCTCTGCTTTGGGATCAGGGGGGGGGGCAAGTGTATCGGGCCACCAGTCCTTTCCCCAAGCTTCAGCATTTTTTCCTACTATTAACACCTCCGTTTTGTCAGCGTTAAGTTGTACATAATTGGCCGTCAGCCACTCAGTTACTGCAGTGAGGCCATGCTGGAAATTCAGTGCTCAATGTTACCACCAGCTGAGTATCGTCAGCGTATGACACGATGGAAAGTTCCCACCTCTTGGCGACCTCAGCTAGTGGTTGGACATATAGATTAAAGAGTGTCGGGCTGAGCGCTGAGCCCTGAGGTACTCCCTGCATTATGTTACACTTTTTAGAGACAAATGGGGGGGTAGCTACCTGAAAAGATCTGTCTGACAGAAATGCTTTAAACCAGGCCAAAGCTGCGCTCTTCACCCCTGCTGCCTCCAGTCTGTACAGAAGCACCTCGTGGGAGACCGTATCAAAGGCAGCGCTGAGGTCGAGTAGGATCAGCGCTGCAGTTTGACCGGAATCTCTGATGGATCTGAGATGTTCTGTAACACTAAGAAGTGCCGTCTCCGTGCTGTGATCTGCACGGAAACCATGCTGGGAGGCGTCCAAGATGTTATTGACATAGAGGTGTGCCGTAAGGATGGTGTTTACGTAGGACTCAGTGATCTTGGCAGGCCATGGTAGCAGAGATATGGGCATATAGTTTTCAGGTTTTGTCGGATCTAAATTTGGTTTTTTGATTATGGGATTCACCCATGCCTGCTTCCATTTTATGGGGATTTCTGATGTTGTCAATGATGTATTAATAATGCCTCTTAGTGGTTCAAGTACTGTGGTATCTGCTTTCCTGAATTGCTCAGGAAAGGGGGTGGTGATGAACAGAGTGTCTGAATTAAGCAGACCACTCTTACCCAGTCCAAAGATCAGGGCTTGATCCATCACCGTTTTTTAGCTCACTGCACCATCCCAGCTCAGAACATGGCCACATGCAAATTAGTCTGTTCCTGTCCCAGTGCATGATGGGAACAGGGCAAACCAAACTACCAAGCCAATTCTTATACTGGAAAGGAAACAAGCTTCCGGGGACCGGTTTCTGGCATTTCAGCCGTCGTCGGCCTGGCTTGCTTGAATCCTGATGGTGCAATGAGCAAGGGACTCACATCTGAGTATACCCTTCCACGCTTATGGTGGACAAAATGATTCAGAAAAGGGGGTGGTGATGAACAGAGTGTCTGAATTAAGCAGACCACTCTTACCCAGTCCAAAGATCAGGGCTTGATCCATCACAGTTTTTTAGCTCACTGCACCATCCCAGCTCAGAACCTGGCTACATGCAAATTAGTCTGTTCCTGTCCCAGTGCATGATGGGAACAGGGCAAACCAAACTACCAAGCCAATTCCTATACTGGGAAGGAAACAAGCTTCCGGGGACCGGCTTCTGGCATTTCAGCCGTCGTCAGCCCGGCTTGCTTGAATCCTGATGGTGCAATGAGCAAGGGACTCACATCTGAGTATACCCTTCCACGCTTATGGTGGACAAAATGATTCAGAAAAGGGGGTGGTGATGAACAGAGTGTCTGAATTAAGCAGACCACTCTTACCCAGTCCAAAGATCAGGGCTTGATCCATCACCGTTTTTTAGCTCACTGCACCATCCCAGCTCAGAACCTGGCTACATGCAAATTAGTCTGTTCCTGTCCCAGTGCATGATGGGAACAGGGCAAACCAAACTACCAAGCCAATTCTTATACTGGGAAGGAAACAAGCTTCCGGGGACCGGTTTCTGGCATTTCAGCCGTCGTCGGCCCGGCTTGCTTGAATCCTGATGGTGCAATGAGCAAGGGACTCACATCTGAGTATACCCTTCCACGCTTATGGTGGACAAAATGATTCAGAAAAGGGGGTGGTGATGAACAGAGTGTCTGAATTAAGCAGACCACTCTTACCCAGTCCAAAGATCAGGGCTTGATCCATCACCGTTTTTTAGCCCACTGCACCATCCCAGCTCAGAACCTGGCTACATGCAAATTAGTCTTTTCCTGTCCCAGTGCATGATGGGAACAGGGCAAACCAAACTACCAAGCCAATTCTTATACTGGGAAGGAAACAAGCTTCCGGGGACCGGTTTCTGGCATTTCAGCCGTCGTCGGCCCGGCTTGCTTGAATCCTGATGGTGCAATGAGCAAGGGACTCACATCTGAGTATACCCTTCCACGCTTATGGTGGACAAAATGATTCAGAAAAGGGGGTGGTGATGAACAGAGTGTCTGAATTAAGCAGACCACTCTTACCCAGTCCAAAGATCAGGGCTTGATCCATCACCGTTTTTTAGCTCACTGCACCATCCCAGCTCAGAACCTGGCTACATGCAAATTAGTCTGTTCCTGTCCCAGTGCATGATGGGAACAGGGCAAACCAAACTACCAAGCCAATTCTTATACTGGGAAGGAAACAAGCTTCCGGGGACCGGCTTCTGGCATTTCAGCCGTCGTCGGCCCGGCTTGCTTGAATCCTGATGGTGCAATGAGCAAGGGACTCACATCTGAGTATACCCTTCCACGCTTATGGTGGACAAAATGATTCAGAAAAGGGGGTGGTGATGAACAGAGTGTCTGAATTAAGCAGACCACTCTTACCCAGTCCAAAGATCAGGGCTTGATCCATCACCGTTTTTTAGCTCACTGCACCATCCCAGCTCAGAACCTGGCTACATGCAAATTAGTCTGTTCCTGTCCCAGTGCATGATGGGAACAGGGCAAACCAAACTACCAAGCCAATTCTTATACTGGGAAGGAAACAAGCTTCCGGGGACCGGTTTCTGGCATTTCAGCCGTCGTCGGCCCGGCTTGCTTGAATCCTGATGGTGCAATGAGCAAGGGACTCACATCTGAGTATACCCTTCCACGCTTATGGTGGACAAAATGATTCAGAAAAGGGGGTGGTGATGAACAGAGTGTCTGAATTAAGCAGACCACTCTTACCCAGTCCAAAGATCAGGGCTTGATCCATCACCGTTTTTTAGCTCACTGCACCATCCCAGCTCAGAACCTGGCTACATGCAAATTAGTCTTTTCCTGTCCCAGTGCATGATGGGAACAGGGCAAACCAAACTACCAAGCCAATTCTTATACTGGGAAGGAAACAAGCTTCCGGGGACCGGTTTCTGGCATTTCAGCCGTCGTCGGCCCGGCTTGCTTGAATCCTGATGGTGCAATGAGCAAGGGACTCACATCTGAGTATACCCTTCCATGCTTATGGTGGACAAAATGATTCAGAAAAAGGGGTGGTGATGAACAGAGTGTCTGAATTAAGCAGACCACTCTTACCCAGTCCAAAGATCAGGGCTTGATCCATCACCGTTTTTTAGCTCACTGCACCATCCCAGCTCAGAACCTGGCTACATGCAAATTAGTCTGTTCCTGTCCCAGTGCATGATGGGAACAGGGCAAACCAAACTACCAAGCCAATTCTTATACTGGGAAGGAAACAAGCTTCCGGGGACCGGTTTCTGGCATTTCAGCCGTCGTCGGCCCGGCTTGCTTGAATCCTGATGGTGCAATGAGCAAGGGACTCACATCTGAGTATACCCTTCCACGCTTATGGTGGACAAAATGATTCAGAAAAGGGGGTGGTGATGAACAGAACTCAGGCTTTAGGGGGTCGAGGGGAGAACCTGATTTGACTTTTTGACAGAATCCGTCAAAGACCTCCTGACTTAGCTCCAGGATGTTAGTAAGTTCAGATATAATTTCTGTTTTAGAAGGGCTGAGCATGGGCTTTGCGGGAAATACATTATAGATTTTTTCATTTTTTTCCACAAAAAACAAAGCCAGTTTATCGCAGAACATCTGTGATGCAGAGATGTTAACTTCTGCTTTTTTAGTGCTCAGATCTTTCAGGATTTTAAAAATGATTTTGGAGGGATTAGAACTTACATTGATTTCGTTGGCATAGAAAGTTTTACGGGTTTTACAGACCTGCCTGTGATACTTTTTCTGAATTGTATTATATTGAGCTTTTAGGTCGGGGTCATATCATTTCCTCCATTTACGTTCGGCTATTTTACAGCTTTTTTTCAGGGCTAATAGCTCTTCGTCAAACCAAGGGCTTGACTCCTTAGCGCGTGCTTGAATCCAGGAAGTAGGAATCAATATATCCAGGGCCTGAGTAATCCAATTACAATAATTTTCGTAACATAGGTTAGTGTCGTCAGAGTGGGATAACGGGAGTTTTTTTAGCAGATTGGCAAAGTCCTCTAACCGTAGTTTCCTCCAGGGCCGCTTATACATCTTGTGTATTGGCCTGGGCTGAGATTTAGCCTTTTTGGGGATGGACATAATAGTTAGCATGTGATCCGTCCATGTCATAGGTATAGGCAAGGACACCACAGCTTCTTCTATGTTAGTAAAAATGGGGTCTAGGAGATGGCCTCCAGTGTGCGTTGCTCCCTGGACCATCTGTCTAAGTTGAAACCCTGCTAAGTCTGCAAGCAGATTAGTTATTTTTGTCTCATTGCTGCAGTCAAAGTGTATGTTCAGGTCTCCGAGAATATTGAAATTCGCTGTTCCGGCTGCCAATGAACAGACTGTCTCTAATAGTGCTTTTACAAAGTTGCTTTCACTTCCTGGCGGTCTGTAAATTAGAATGCCTGAGAAGGATAGGTGCGGGTTTATTTTAATGGTGTAGCGAGCGCTCTCGCAGCCTGCAATTTGTAGCTTAGTGAATATACACTCAAAATGGGATCTGGTCATTACCGCTATCCCACCTCCTCTAGTTTGTCTGTTTAGGGAGTGGATAGTGTAGCCTGTAGGGGTGACCAGGTTAGCTACCGATGTTATCTCGTCTTGCATCCAAGTTTCAGTAATGAATAGAATGTCAAGAGAGTGGTCAATAACTAAGTCATGTATTTGTGAGTAATGTTTTCCAAGAGATCTTACATTCAGTTGTGCAATTCTTACAGAGTCACATGCTGATGTAGTCAGAGGAGGTTGAGGGGGAGATATATGTGAGAGTAAATATCCACATGCACAACGAATGCCACTTTGCACCAAATGGGGGTCAGTTTTTTTACAGGTCAAGTGTATGGTGTTGAAGCCCATCAGCTGCGCCTGAGTGTTGACAAGCTTGGTTAGATCGATTTGGCCAGGGTCCCTGGCGAATGGCGACATCCTGGCGCGGACGAGCGCAGACGGGCTTCTCTTAGGCGCGTCTTCGGTGCGCCCTTCGTGCGCCCGCTGCGCTCGTCCGCTGCACTCCCTCGCCCTTGCCGGTAAATATACTGCTGGCTGTCTAGGTTGGGGCGGAGCAACTAGACCGCTCACCCAACCAAGATGGCGGTTCAGGTTGGGACTATCGGGAAGTGAGTGAGTGGCTCAGAAAAATCGTGCTGTCCCCGGAGTCTCCCTCCACTTCGAACAGTCAGCTGCTGACTGGCGGTGGAACGAGGAGTCTGCGGGTGCAGAGTCAACTCAGGGGTAGGATGTATGCAGTATTAAAATCACAGCATAGGAACACAAACACAAGTATAATTAAAATCTATACAAATGTTTAAAATGATTCGCCCAGTGAATGATAGCTCCAATTCAGCCCCTGAGACGATTTAAAGTGCAGTTTAAAGTTAAAAAATTACAGAGCTGCAAATCTGGCCGGAGAGCGATAAAGTATGTTCCGCTTCTCCGCCTAGTCTTCCATCAATGCGCTCCCTCGCCCTTGCCGGTAAATATACTGCCGGCTGTCTAGGTTGGGGCGGAGCAACTAGACCGCTCACCCAACCAAGATGGCGGTTCAGGTTGGGACTATCGGGAAGTGAGTGAGTGGCTCAGAAAAATCGGGCTGTCCCCGGAGTCTCCCTCCACTTCGAACAGTCAGCTGCTGACTGGCGGTGGAACGAGGAGTCTGCGGGTGCCGAGTCAACTCAGGGGTAGGGTGTATGCAGTATTAAAATCACAGCATAGGAACACAAACACAAGTATAATTAAAATCTATACAAATGTTTAAAATGATTCGCCCAGTGAATGATAGCTCCAATTCAGCCCCTGAGACGATTTAAAGTGCAGTTTAAAGTTAAAAAATTACAGAGCTGCAAATCTGGCCGGAGAGCGATAAAGTATGTCCCGCTTCTCCACCTAGTCTTCCATGGAGAAGTGTGGCTCAGGGGTTAGAGGCGGCAGACCCGGAAGCTGAGATCGGTCCTGGACCAGAGTTCAATTCCCCGCCTCGGCGGGTCTTGGACTCAAAAAATTCCACGGACGCTGAGATCGGTCCTGGACCAGAGTTCAATTCCCCGCCTCGGCGGGTCTTGGACTCAAAAAATTCCACAGACTCGATAATTCTCGTTCCGGTGCCTACTCGACTCACGGGTTCACACTCTGCGACTCTGGGCAATAGCTTGCTTAATCTCCACTACAGCCCCTCGCGGCGGGATGCCTGGCTTTCACCTTGTGGATACCCTGCTGGGGATATCTCACAGGGGAATACCAGGACGGGTTCCCAAGGCAAGCGCCTTGATGCCTTCGGGTGATATGTGCACTATATAAATCGCAATACATTTACATACACTTACATCAATGCGCTCCCTCGCCGGTAAATATACTGCCGGCTGTCTAGGTTGGGGCGGAGCAACTAGACCGCTCACCCAACCAAGATGGCGGTTCAGGTTGGGAATATCGGGAAGTGAGTGAGTGGCTCAGAAAAATCGGGCTGTCCCCGGTGTCAGGTTTCTGCATCACCGCGCCTACCTATCTGTTAGGTACTACAACTCCCATGAACCTTTGATGGGGGAAGTATATGGGTGGTGGTGACAGGAAGGAAGTTGCACGTAATTCTGAGTCCGTTTTTAGTTTTGCTTCGTGTTGTGTGAAGACCGGGCTGTTAGCGTCGTGCTGCTGCTGCTTGCTGTTGGGACCTCTCTAAGACTGCTCGCCCGCTGTTAATGAGGTACTGTGAAATAGAAAGCCGCTGGGAGCATTCATACTCGCACGCTTTCTCGCTTTGTATTTGGAGTCCTTTGTTTGGAGGAAACGCATCGGCTGATGCGTGCCATTACCGAGACCAGCTGAGCTGGGTTTCAGTTTCCACGGAACTACGCGGCGGCTGCTGCTAGTTGCCGTTCATGTCTTCGTTTGGGTTAGAAACATTTTCCTGCAGAGAACGGGGAGACGTAGAGTATTACGGGGATTAGGAAATACCCCCGTGTGTTCTTCTTTGTTACTGCAAAGACTGGAGTAGCGTGGTGGTCTCAACTACCTATTACCGGCTAAAAAAATTGCATAATACTTTATCTAGGTAGCGGAACGTAGTGGTGGTCGCAACCACACGTTACCGTTACATCGTTTGCAAGTATATAAATTTAAAGTGTACACCAACGTTTTTCTTCTCCGTTTTGGAGCGGATATGAATTCCTATTAATTACTGTGAAAGGAACATTACCTGATCGAGTGCCAACAGAGCATATACTCTACAAACTCTTTTAAGGTTTTTTGAGCTAATGACAAGTGAAATACTCAAAGATTGATTTAGAGGAACTTGTCATTAAGTTAGGGGTCTTTTACAAAGTCCATCTCCACATTATATGGTGTGTATCCTTAAAGGGTTTTCTTTCTGAGTTTATAAGACTGTTTGGTGTTTATTGTGATAACCAGTGTGTTTCATTGCAGGAAGCTGGACTGATATTCTTTTATGCATGTTGGAGGAATGTGTACAGCCTCTTAAGGTATTCAGAGTTCTAGCGAGAATTATTGAGAGTAGCAGTAAGTTTGATTGGTGTTATAAATCTTATGCTCTGTCATTTCAGATCCCTTGTCCCTGCTGACCCCTACCCTTCCCCGGTCTCTTTTCATTATTTATCCCTCACCTGATGGTTCGAACCCCCTGTGTACCATTTCAGGGTGTTGGTAACATCAGGAGGTGGACCCCTTTGTTCATCAATCGGATCCTGTGGAGCGGGCCCTGACAGAATTACGTGCCCACGTTAAATGCTCCACCTGATACGATTGTTGGATAAACATGGCTACCCTAGAGGAAGTGTTACAGGCTCTTGTGTTAGTTCAACAGGAGTTGGTAGCCTCTAGAGCAGAAACTACTGCTTTAAGAGAAAGAGTAGATAGGTTGGCTGGCAATCCCTTTGATGCTGCTACGCTTAATCCCAGAATACAAGTTCCGGTACCCCCACCCATACCTTTGGCAAGCCCTGAGAGATATTCGGGGGATTCATCTAAGACACAGATATTTCTTACGCAGATAATGATGCATTTTTCTTGCAAACCAGCATCTTTTCCCAACCACCATTCAAGAGTAGCGTTCGCCATCTCTTACATGATAGGTGATGCCGCAAGTTGGGCTGTCCCGTTGGTAAGGAGAGATGACGCTATACTTTCGGATTGGGGGGCTTTTAGAGCCGAGTTTGAGAGGGTGTTTGATAGACGGGCCACTACATTCAGTGCTGACAAAGAATTGCTTGAGTTAAGACAGGGACGTAATGAACTGATTACCTATTTGACGTCCTTTAACAGGTTGGTGGCAGAGTCATCATGGCCAGAAGAAAAACAGATGTCCATTTACTACCAAGGGCTGCGGGATGGGATGAAAGATGTCATAGCCCAAATAGATCCCCAACCCACTACATGTGCTGGGATGATCAGCCTTTCCTTACGGCTCGATGGCAGATGTCAGAGAGATCAGGGGATAGGAGAAAATGGGACAGAGGTCCTCCTAGGCCAGAGTACCCCAGTAAGAAGGGGCCATCGGGAGTAGGTGAAAGCCATGAACCTAGGAGCTGTGAGGGCACCCTTAACCAGAGAAGAGAGAGAAACCCGTAGAACCCAGGGGTTGTGTATGTATTGCGGGAGGAAAGGCCATTATGTAAGGGAATGTCCTTCCAAGCCCAAAAATGCAGGGAGTTGGGTTAAGAAAAGATTGGCGGTATCTAGTACCGAGTTCGACAGAGAAGTAAAAGAAGACAGGGGTGACCAGACTCCTTTGAAACTCCCTTCTTTGGTTTGTGAGGTTATTCAGGATTCTGTATCTCACATCGTTTTGTCCATGTGTCTGGAGAGTCAGCGTGTGGTCCATCAGGTGTTGGTGATGATTGACTCCGGGGCCACGGGCAATTTCATCGATAGTGGGTTGGTGACATTATTAAACCTGAAACGCATACCTAGACAACACCCTGAAGAAGTGTGGGCGGTAGATGGGAAACCCTTACAATCTGGGTTGATTACAGAACAGACAGAAGAGGTATTGTTGGTTGCAGAACTGCCAGAAGGGGAACATCGAGACAGGTTGATCCTAAATATAATCTAGGCCCCACAATATGAGGTTATTCTGGGCATGCCCTGGCTTTCATATCATAACCCCGATATTGACTGGAAGGAGAAAAGGCTAAGGTTTCCATCACCAGAATGTCAAGCACACATGTCAGTACATCAAGTCACTCAGGCGGGAGAGCTGTCTACTCCTTTTCAGGTGGCTACTGCTGCGGAAAAGGAGGTAACATTACCATATGTATACCAGTCGTTTGCAGATGTTTTTAGTGAACAACTAGCTAACGAATTACCCCCTCATCGTATATATGACTGTTGCATCGATTTGGTTGAAGGAGCCCTGATGCCCACCTGTCGTGTATATGCATTGTCAGTGCCTGAAACTAAGCACCTCAAGGAGTATTTGACTCATTACCAGTCTATAGGCTTTATCCGTCCTTCCAAGTCCCCGGCAGCCTCTCCTTTATTTTTCATAGCTAAAGCAAATGGAGAATTGAGGGCTTGTGTTGAGTATAGAATGCTGAACAAAAACACTGTCCGTAACAGGTCTCCTCTCCCCCTCATTCCTGTGCTGCTAGATCAAGTACGGAAGGCCTGCATTTATACTAAGTTGGATCTCCGGGGGGCATATCACCTAGTGAGAATGAGGGAAGGTGATGAATGGAAGACGGCTTTTAAAACATGTTACGGATTGTTCGAATATACCGTTATGCCTTTTGGACTATGTAACGCCCCGGCAGCATTCCAATACTTCCTAAATGATGTGTTGAGGGACCTGGTAGATATCAGTGTGGTTGTCTACATTGATGACATCCTGATCTATTCCGGTGATGTAGTTATCCATCAAGAACATGTGACACCGGTTCTACAAAGGCTGAGAGAGAACAAATTGTATTGTAAGCTCAGTAAATGCGAGTATGGTGTGAATACTGTGGAGTTTTTAGGAGTCATGCTCTGTCCTGATGGTTTACAAATGGCTGAAAGAAAGGTGCAAGCAGTACAGTCCTGGCCCACACCTAAAACAGTGAAAGACATCCAATGTTTTCTGGGTTTTGCGAACTATTACAGGAGATTTATAGATGGATTCTCGCATATAGCTGCACCTCTTTCTCGTCTTCTTCGAAAAGGGGTGGGGTTTTGTTGGTCGCAGGAAGCTGATGCTGCTTTTGTTCATCTCAAGAGTGCGTTTGTTACCGCTCCCATATTGGCACACCTGCAACCTGAGTTACCGTATATTGTAGAGGCAGATGCCTCGGATGAGGCAGTAGGGGCTATTTTGTCCCAGAGACATTCACAAACAGGACAACTCCACCCTGTGGCGTACCTATCAAAAAGTTGAGTCAGGCCGAAAGAAATTATACAATAGCGGAAAAAGAACTACTTGCTATTAAAAAGGCTTTCCAGGAATGGAGACAGTACCTGTGGGGGGCCTTGTATCCTGTGACCGTGTTTTCAGACCACCCTAATCTGCAATATATGCGAACAGCCAGACATTTTTCTCAGAGGCAAATGAGGTGGATGCTGTTTTTTGCGGAATACAATTTCCTTATTACCTTCCGTCCAGGCGCTGAAAACAGAAAGGCGGATACTTTCTCCCGCTTGGGTGATACAATGGTGGTGAAGGCTGATCCTCCGATGGAGGCCATTATTGAACCAAACAAGGTGATATGTGTGCTCAACGCGGATGTATTCCTGGAGGCAATCAAAGGACAAAAGACCGAGGCGGCCTGGAGGCTGTGGAGTAGTAAAGACACTGGACGATCCCTTGTCCGTGGTCTGCCTTTTGTAATGAACAAACTATTCTTGCCTACCATGGAAAGCAGAAAAAAGGCTTTCGAGTGGTGTCACTCTTCGCCAATGTCTGGTCATCAAGGTATAAAGAAATCAGTGCTTTTGGTTCAGAGACAGTTCTGGTGGGATACTCTGTCCAGAGACGTGACTCTATTGGTGGGTCAATGTGAGGTGTGTGCACGTGCAAAGTCCTTGCAGTGTCAGAGCAAGGGGAAACTTATGCCTTTACCCACACCGAAGAAACCATGGCAAAGCATCAGCATGGATTTTATCACAGGGTTGCCTTCTGATCATGGCCATACAGCTGTGCTAGTTGTGGTGGATAGCCTCACGAAAATGGGTCATTTTATACCATGCAGAAAACTCCCCACGGCTGGTCAAACAGCGCAGCTGCTCTTGTCTAATGTTTTCCGTTTCCATGGAATCCCTGAAGTCATCATATCAGACAGGGGTCCTCAGTTCATTGCAAGCTTTTGGAAGTCATGGTGTTTGGCATTAAAGATCAAAGCCTCTTTGTCAACCAGTTTCCATCCCCAGACGGATGGTCAGACTGAACGGCTCAATCAGACTCTGAAAAAATATCTACGTTGCTATGCTGCTGAGGCTCATGACTCCTGGGTGTCCCTGTTATGGCTGGCTGAATTTGCCTACAATAACGCGTGGCATAGTTCATTGGGGGTATCCCCCTTTTACGCCAACTATGGATTCGATGCTCGAACATTGCCTATAACCATTCCTGGGGATGTGGGTAATCAGCCTTCAGTGTTGAGTCTGGTCCGCCGTTTACATGCGGTCCAAAAGAAGGTGTCTAAGCATTTGATCCAAGCCAAACAAGACTACAAGAAGTGGGCTGACAAGCATCGAGGTGTGGGACCTGTTTACCGGGTGGGGGACAGAGTGTGGTTGTCCACCAAGAACATCAGGTTTAAACTCCGTTCGGTGTTCCATCCTAGATACATTGGTCCGTATGTTGTTTTGAAACAGGTCAACCCTGTGGCATATAAACTGAAACTTCCAGCTTCTCTTCGTATCCACCCTGTGTTTCACTGCAGTTTGTTAAAGCCGGCTTTGGCTGCACGACGGAAGGCACCTCCTCCGGTGCAGTGCGATGATGGTCTGGAGTATGTGGTACGCTGCATAAAAGATTCTAAACGTCGCAGAGGCGCATTGTGGTACTTGGTGGCCTGGAAGGGCTACTCTGCTGGGGACGACTCCTGGGAACCATCCATGAATGTGCATGCTCCTGTTGCTGTCAGGTCGTTTCATCGAAGGTTCCCTGCCAAGCCTGGGCCTAGGAGGCGCTAGGAGACGGGGCATACTGTCAGGTTTCTGCATCACCACGCCTACCTAACTGTTAGGTACTACAACTCCCATGAACCTTTGCTGGGGGAAGTATATGGGTGGTGGTGACAGGAAGGAAGTTGCACGTAATTCTGAGTCCGTTTTTAGTTTTGCTTCGTGTTGTGTGAAGACCGGGCTGTTAGCGTCGTGCTGCTGCTGCTTGCTGTTGGGAACTCTCTAAGACTGCTCGCCCGCTGTTAATGAGGTACTGTGAAATAGAAAGCCGCTGGGAGCATTCATACTCGCGCGCTTTCTCGCTTTGTATTTGGAGTCCTTTGTTTGGAGGAAACGCATCGGCTGATGCGTGCCATTACCGAGACCAGCTGAGCTGGGTTTCAGTTTCCACGGAACTACGCGGCGGCTGCTGCTAGTTGCCGTTCATGTCTTTGTTTGGGTTAGAAACATTTTCCTGCAGAGAACGGGGAGACGTAGAGTATTACGGGGATTAGGAAATACCCTGTGTGTTCTTCTTTGTTACTGCAAAGACCGGAGTAGCGTGGTGGTCTCAACTACCTATTACCGGCTAAAGGAATTGCATAATACTTTATCTAGGTAGCGGAACGTAGTGGTGGTCGCAACCACACGTTACCGTTACATCGTTTGCAAGTATATAAATTTAAAGTGTACACCAACGTTTTTCTTCTCCGTTTTGGAGCGGATATGAATTCCTATTAATTACTGTGAAAGGAACATTACCTGATCGAGTGCCAACAGAGCATATACTCTACAAACTCTTTTAAGGTTTTTTGAGCTAATGACAAGCGAAATACTCAAAGATTGATTTAGAGGAACTTGTCATTAAGTTAGGGGTCTTTTACAAAGTCCATCTCCACATTATATGGTGTGTATCCTTAAAGGGGTTTCTTTCTGAGTTTATAAGACTGTTTGGTGTTTATTGTGATAACCAGTGTGTTTCATTGCAGGAAGCTGGACTGATATTCTTTTATGCATGTTGGAGGAATGTGTACAGCCTCTTAAGGTATTCAGAGTTCTAGCGAGAATTATTGAGAGTAGCAGTAAGTTTGATTGGTGTTATAAATCTTATGCTCTGTCATTTCAGATCCCTTGTCCCTGCTGACCCCTACCCTTCCCCGGTCTCTTTTCATTATTTATCCCTCACCTGATGGTTCGAACCCCCTGTGTACCATTTCAGGGTGTTGGTAACATCAGGAGGTGGACCCCTTTGTTCATCAATCGGATCCTGTGGAGCGGGCCCTGACACCCGAAGTCTCCCTCCACTTCGAACAGTCAGCTGCTGACTGGCGGTGGAACGAGGAGTCTGCGGGTGCCGAGTCAACTCAGGGGTAGGGTGTATGCAGTATTAAAATCACAGCATAGGAACACAAACACAAGTATAATTAAAATCTATACAAATGTTTAAAATGATTCGCCCAGTGAATGATAGCTCCAATTCAGCCCCTGAGACGATTTAAAGTGCAGTTTAAAGTTAAAAAATTACAGAGCTGCAAATCTGGCCGGAGAGCGATAAAGTATGTCCCGCTTCTCCGCCTAGTCTTCCATCCTTTCTTAGTGGTAACAATTGTAAACGATCACTAAGCGGTATACTTCTGTGCCAAGGTATTAATTTGCATGGGGCCTGTGAGGGGACTTCAAATAACCTTTCATGCCACCAGCACGGCACACCTGCAACACAGATAGAGCCATTCTTTAGACAACTTTCTAACGAGAGTTACGTTCTAATAACGGACCACAGCTATTGTGGCATGGTGCCAGGGAAAGCCTATCTCGTAAGCGTTAGTTCCATGGTCACTTGCTGTATGCAAGTATTGTATCCACACGGCTCTCCAGATATGGATGTGACAATTTGGCCTTCTTTGAATATCTCTTCTATACGAATTGATACTTTAAGCAGAATGAAGTCTGTTCTTTTACAGACAACCGTGCCTTTAACGTCATCAAAAGAAACGTATGATCTTCAAGTTGCAAGGACAACAGCAGAGATACATACACTTTTATCAACTAATTGCCCCGTGCATTTCGTAGAAATGCTAAGCCAAATTCTAAATATGTCAGATACCAGTGGCATCGCACATGTATTTAACACAATTTTTTCGGGACTGTTAACACCCTTCGAAGCAGTTCTGGGCATTTTTCCCAATTTTGTCCATTCTGTCTTTGGCGGCCTACCACTACTTTTGGGACTCGTAGCAGGAATTTTATTTTTGATCCTTCTGCTCCAATATGGCAAGCCAAATCGCAGACAAGACTCCAGCAACGATGGAAGAAACGATCCTGGCTATACGCTATCGGAACTGCATAACTAAAGTCCTTGGATTAGCCCGGCTAAGAGATCTGAATATGACCTGGTTTCTTTCATTCAGACCAATCTGGCAAAATTGCATCTTACCTGTGCTTCGATGTATGCTATGCGGAGAAGAATGCGTGTTGGACACCTGTCTTACACTACAAAATCGCAGACATCCACAACAGCTTCGACAACCGACCCGGAGACCAACCCACCCAACCTTCTGCAGGACCTTCACCCCCCTTGAACATCCTTAATGACTGGAACCCAATCTCTACCGAGGACACCATCCGCCTGATGAACTCCATCCACTCAGGATCCCCCACAGACCCTTGCCCTCACCACATCTTCAACAAAGCAGACTCCATCATAGCACCACACCTCCGAGACGTCATCAACTGCTCCCTCAACTCCGCCACCTTCCCAGAAAGCTGGAAACACGCCGAACTTAGCGCCCTTCTGAAAAAACCCACAGCTGACCCCACCGAACTCAAAAACTACCGCCCCATCTCGCTCCTTCCATTCCCAGCCAAAGTCATTGAGAAAGCTGTCAACAACCAGCTCGCCGCCTTCCTCGAAACCAACAAATCCCTCGACTCCTCACAGTCCGGCTTCCGAGCCAAACACAGCACGGAGACCGCCCTCATCGCAGCAACAGACGACATTCGAACTCTACTGGACAATGGAGACAAAGTCGCCCTCATCCTCCTCGACCTCTCCGCAGCCTTCGACACAGTTTGCCACAGCACCCTTCTACAACGCCTCAGAAACATCGGAATCCAAGGAAAAGCACTGGAATGGATCACCTCGTTCCTCACCGGAAGAACTCAGAGAGTCCGCCTCCCACCGTTTAAGTCAGAGGCCACCGAAGTCATCTGTGGTGTGCCACAAGGATCTTCACTCAGCCCCACCCTCTTCAACGTATACATGAGCCCCCTCGCGGCCATCGCACGCCATCACAACCTCAACATCATCTCCTACGCGGACGACACTCAACTGATCCTATCACTCACCAAAGACCCTAACACCGCCAAAACCAACCTACATGAAGGAATGAAAGAAGTAGCCGAGTGGATGAAGCACAGCCGTCTGAAACTAAACTCAGACAAAACAGAAGTCCTTATCTTAGGTACCTCCCCCTCCGCTTGGGATGACTCTTGGTGGCCAGAGGCCCTTGGAAAAGCACCCATCCCAACGGACCACGCACGGAACCTGGGCGTCATCCTGGACTCCTCACTCTCTATGAACAGACAAGTCAACGCCGTTTCATCATCATGCTTCAACATTCTTCGCATGCTCAAAAAAACATTTCGCTGGATCCCCACCGAAACCAGAAAAACAGTCACCCATGCATTGGTTACAAGCCGCCTGGACTACAGAAACACCCTATACGCTGGTATCACCACAAAACTCCAGAAAAAACTCCAACGCATCCAGAACGCATCAGCCAGACTCATACTAGACATCCCGCGTAAAGACCACATCTCTAGTCACCTGAAAAACCTCCACTGGCTCGCCGTCAATAAGAGGATTACTTTCCGCCTCCTAACCCACGCACACAAAGCACTTTACGAACTTGGACCCGAATGCCTCAACACACGACTTTCCTTCTACACCCCCTCTCGCCAGCTACGATCTTCCAACCAAGCCCTTGCTACCGTACCTCGCATCAATAAAACCACCATGGGAGGTAGATCCTTCTCCTACCTCGCAGCTAAAACCTGGAACTCACTCCCCACTCACCTTCGTCTCACTCAGAACCACCTAACATTCAGAAAGCAACTTAAAACTTGGATATTTGACAAGTAATTCCCCACCCTTCTTCAAGCGCCTTGAGACCTTCCGGGTATGTAGCGCGCTATACAAATCTTTTTGACTTGACTTGACTTGACATATCGATACTTTGCTAAGTCCTGTAACGGCTCATGCATCGTGTTGTCCCCAGCGGTTACCAATCCTGATGATGGCATTCGTTGAGACTTCACCACTACCATTAGGTGGCAGTGAAGTACGAGATGAGAGCAACATCACCCAGGTACGACCTTCTGTGAGCATTGCTGATCCTGACATCGATGATAGCAATCATTCTCACGACTGCACTGTTGCGGCATTTTCAAACTTAGTCGAACTTTCACCTGAAGCTGTAGACTGCTTTTTTGCACATCTGTCTGAAATGATGTTCTCCCCTGAACAGAAAGAATAACTTTTTAAGCAACGAGCACACAGCGTTCCCCTGAACTCTGAATTCGACCTTCAGCTTTGATAAACAAAAGCTACTGAAAACATTTGGAACTATTCTCTGAAAACGAAATTATTTTTTTTCAACTTCCAAAATATTTACCTTTTTTCTGGCACATGTACTCTGCTTAAAGTAGAACTATTCTTAAAGAGCAGAGCTTCTATTTTTAGTAAATCTAGAGACAATATATTACCTCAGCCTCTAGCACATTTACAGCAACTGTATTTATATGTGATGGAATAGTCTCGACCTTCTTTTCTATATTAAGATGTGAAAGTTAGAGAAATTGATGTACATAGACAGCATTCATTCCCCTTCTTCTCCCACTCCTCTCCCTGTGGGCACCATGGATACTGTAAATTATTGACCGTATCACCCTGCCAGTAAGAGCCCGTACCCCTATGCATATGTACAGCCATTCTAGGCACCATGGCCTTTTTTTACCCATTGGAATTCCCAGATTCTCTCCTGTGCATATCCTAAAAACCCCCTCTCTTATGCGTAGGCCATGAAACCCTCTCCCCCTGTGCGACCCTGCTGCAAAAGACGATTCTCCTGCTTGACCCGCACAAAGCCCCCCCCCATTCCCCCTTGAAGAAGCATCTTTCGCCTTGGCTGACGTAGCCCTCCCCAGCTGCACCTGACTGCCCCCGCTCTCTCCCTGCGCGCACCCTGACCTCCTCCTTCTCCTCACATGAGCAAGTCATAAACTCTCTTCTTCCGCAAGGCCCTGTCCTTGAGAGTCACGGCCGCGCCTGACCAACACCTCCTCCCCTTCCATGAATGCCCCTCTGTTGACAAGCCTTCCCTCCGCGCTCGATTGTCCACGTGGCATGAATACCACTCCTTTGATGACCCCTTCCCCCGAGTCCGGTTGACCACACATGTCCGAGGCCATCGCCTAAGCCAGGAGATACCATTTACTGCCCTCATTGTATGAAGTCACCCCTCTTCAAAGGATCCACTATTGGTCCTAGCCACCCCACCCCCTGGGCTATGATCAGGCGTACACATCCTACGAAACACTCAGCTGCGTGATTGCCCTCCCCTCTTATCAGCAGGTCAAGGGTCCCCATTGTGAACGTATGAGGAGTAGGATCACCACGAGGATTATAGGGATGTCTTTCTTTTGCGTCATACTGTCCTGATTGTACCATCAAATGTTTTGTAAGGTATAAAAGCAAGAGTCTCAGCTCACTTGTTAGAGCACCTCCCGAAAGACACTGTGTTTCGTGTCCGAAATGACTGGCTCTCCTCATGAGAATTAAACTCTGTTCTTGATTCCTGCATCCAGCGCCCGTCTCTTTATTTGATAACTATTCAGAATGGGAACTAAGAGGCGTCTTGCGCCAGCAGCCTGGGCATCGATAGCAATGCGGGCTCATTTTTTTACAATTGGCGTCCCAACGCGGGGTCCATCAGTGACATAAGGTTCGGTAAGAGAGATCCAGACGAAGAAGTGAACATCTAAATGATCGGGGTATGCCTGCCTTGAGAGGGCCCTCGCCCGGCTGCCGATCGACAGAACTTCACCAATTCTGAACGGACCTCTCTTGAGTGACCTATTGTCCTGACTGGAATCCCACAGGAATGCTACATGGAGTAAGAGAACGATCGGGCGCTGGAGGAGGGAGTCGAAGAACTGTCCGTATGGTCCGGTCCGGGTAAGATTAAGTAGGGTGTTTTTACGCCTGATTGGTAGGGTGGCTCTATCCACCTAATTGATTGATTGTTTGTATTGAAAGTCGGTATTTGTATACTGATATTGTTGGTATTGGTTCATTTAGCTTTGAAGGCTACTTGACATATTGGTTCTCTTTTGAGAACGAGACATTCTCTGTTTGCAAACAGCGGCGAATAGGAACGTCGTCCCTCTTTGCAGATAGAGAAGGGTAGGTAATGCAGACTTTTGTCCCCGGTGTAATTCGTCATGCCTACTTTTCTCCCCACTGATTGTTTTGAAGTCGATTAATAATCGATTGTTGCTTGAAGTCGATTAATAATTGATTGTTGTTTGAAGTCGATTAATAATCGATTGTTGCTCTTTGAGATCTTCCCTGTCCACAAACAGAGACGAATAGGAATATTCTGTTCCCTTTATGGATAGCGAAGGGCAGGTAATGCAGACATTTGTCCCCGTTGTAATCCGTCATGCCTGTTTTTCTCCCCATTGATTGGTTGGTTGCCTGGACATTGTTGTCCCAGGAATTGTTTCGTTTGAGGTATTTTCTATTTGCAAACAACGTGAAATAGAAATATTCTGTCTAGTCTTTGCAAGTAGAAAAGGGTAGGTTATGCCCCTTTGTGAATTCGTCAGTCCTACCCACTCCCCACTGGTTGGTTATTGGGGGGTAGCTCGCATGGTCCGCCCAGGAGACTACCCTTATGGAGGACATATGCTCCCCGCTCATGGGCCATTTAGTAGAAATAGACCGACTGGTCCGTCCAGGAGGCTACCCTAGTAAATGGAAGTACATCGCTCGGTCCGTCCAGGATGATACCCTAATGAAGGAATATATGTTCCCCTTTTGATCGATAATCTCGTTCCACCCCGGACCATTTATTGGAGGGAACTCGTCTGGTCCGTCCAGAAGTACCCCCTAGTGAAAAGGACACATAAAAATATGAAGTGATCACCGTTCCCTACTAACAGAAAGCTTTAGCTCGAAACACGCTAAGGAAGAGAAAGAAAAATAAAAAGAAATCAGGCTAAGTCAGTAACCCCCTGATGAGCTTTTGACTTCACTAAAAATAAGAAACATTAGAAATAGTTCGTAGTAAGAAATATAAAATGGCGAAAAGGTTTGATAGCAGAAAATAGCCACAAGGTAGCTAGGCTTCACTGCCTATTCCTGCTCCCAACATGTCTGCCTCATTTCTCACCACGCCTAAATAACGGTCACATGAAATAGAAAGCAAATCAATAGGTACCTACCCCCATTCCGGAAGCTCCCGAAGTGCAACGGGTCCACGGTTACGCCCATCCGGAAGGCGAGGCCTCGAGGCACGAGGGGCTCGCCTGGCCACGGTCAGGAGGAGATGATGTTGGGCAGGCGGTCCAAAGAATGGCAGAGACCTCTCCTTCTCTCCTCTCCTGCTGCCCTGCAGGCCACGGGGGGGGGCTGTCTTGCCTCAGCCACCGACTACCCCCCCCCCCTTCTGTCTCTCGCCTGGTTCGACCCACGAAGAAGGCCGAAGCTGGGGGCGAGAACGGCGGCAAATCAAGTAGTCCCGCCACATGTCAAATTCCTGGATAGTTACAGGTAGTGCCGCCACATGTCGACGCCTGGACAGTTCCAGGTAGTCCCGCCACATGTCAAGAGAAAAGGGGGGGCTGTCTTGCCTCAGCCGCCGACCACCCCCCCCATGGCTGGCACGGCCAATATCGAAGCGACGGAGCCGAGGAACGGAGCGGGGTCGCTGGAAGGGGGAGGTGACGTGAACGAACCTCCCCCACCTCCCTCCAGGTGGAGGCTTCCAGCGACACCCCAATGCTCTTACTTTAAGAGGGTCAACATCAAAAAGCGGTCTTCTGCCCAGGACGGGCACACGCTCCATATCGTCTCTCCTCGACCTTGAAGATTCTATAAGAGCCGGGGGGCACCCCGATCCCTCCTCATGGGCGCCCCCGCCCCCTTCGCTGGGAACCACGACATCGGAGCAACTCCTGCCGGCACCAGCCTCGGATTGGAAATGGCTAAAATGCAGCCACGGCACAGACTTGTTCAGTTCCGGAGGAACACCAGAATGACCCGGTAGGAAAATTGTTGCCGCCCTTCCCACTCTTTGACTCATGGTCCATATTGTTAGACTGTTAACCACATAGCACAAGACTTTTTGAACTGCCAACGGAAAGTTCTGGGCCAACCATGCGAGACTAGAGACACTCTGGCTGTGCTGGAACTTGCCTGACCCCACCCAAAATGGCGCCGACACAAAATGAGACGTTTTTAATGAACTTTGTTGCACCCTGATTGCGCAAGCTTTTTGCCCCGAGATATATATATATAACGTTTTGGATAATGAAAGTAGATATGAAGGATATTGAGTATGTGCTTGGACAATGAATTGACTTAGGGTGGGTACTGATTATGAGTTGGAAAATGAATTGGTGTAATTTAGGTAATGAATGAACATTGGATAATGTATTTATGAATTTATTAAAGATGAATTACTGACATGCATCATGTTTGCTCTGTAGGGGAGTTTAATACGATTTTATTGCACTGCCGCACTTTATGCAATGAACTGCCACCAGCTTTGTTCTTCCTATGTACAGTTCCAATCTGCTCCGTGGCTAGTCCACTGGGTTGTAGGCCTGTATTTATACGTCAACACTTTTTATTAAAAGTATTTTGAAAACGAAAGCATAGTTGTAGCGGTTGCATTAATGAGTTTTGAATGTATTACTACTGTGAGCAACGAGAAAGTATGATGAAGGCTAAAGGTTAAAAAGGACCCGATATTTAGCAGCCACACTATGTGTCACAGGCAGCCGGAAAAGTGCTTTAGAAGCCCTAAAACGACACCACAGAAATGCCACCTGACCGCCACCCTTGTACCCGATCAAAAGGGGTTACGACCAAGTAACTCATGTAGATACGCAGATCGTCAATGATTATCTGTCTGACATTTCTGGTCCCTCTGGGCTTAAACGCCGTGATGATAGAGAAATGCACTACGTGGAGATAGGTCGAGTATGTGGTAGGTAAAAACATTTCCGGATTACTGCATGCTGATGAGGTTTGAATATTGCCCCCCCCCACCCCTTCTTTCTCCTCCCTTCTGCAGGTCACGTCGGAACCTTGGCTGATGTATGGAAGGACGATGACCGAACCGCCAATGAGAAGGGGAAGAAGGGAATATGAGCATGGTCCTTATGACAAATAAAGTTTTTAAAAGACGTAGACTTAAACATGACTGTTCCTCCTTAGAACATAGCAACTGGAGGATGGACTGACATAGAAACTGGACAGGTACTGAATGACGAAAAATTGACTAGAAATGACGTGTTAAATAATATAACTGGACGTTTGACTAGGTAGGGAAAGGACAAAGAAAATTGTACGGGTAAGGGTTGCCACGGCACCACCCGCCTAGGAAGTTAGAAATGTTGCCGGTGTTCAAAATGCACTGCCCCCCCCCCCTTTTTCGCACTCTTATAGATGTAGCCAAGCTGTCTGACTGTCCTCCCGATCAATACTTGCCGTTGCCTCAGCCCGGAGAACTTCCCACCAAAGGAAGGAACTGAAAAACGGTTTAAAATCCAACCATGGGTAAATAGCACGACCAGGCTAATTTCTGTCCGACCAACGACTGAGGTGTAAGTAATTGGCAATTGGGAACGCTGGCCGACATAACTGGCGAGAAGGAAAAGGAGGGAAGGGTAGAAAGAGCTAAGCACATTGATAAATAAGATAGTAAAGATACGTAGGATATAATATGAATTTTGTTGGCCACCTGTTGTTTCCTGTCCTGTCGTGAATGTCTTATATATGTGTAATGCATGTGCTGTCTTCCCTGTCTGAGCTTGTGTGTGTGTAATGTACGGATTTATGTCTTCCCTCTGTCTGTATTTGCATGTTACCTGACCTTTGCTGTTCTGTGTTGTGAGCGCACTAAATGACCTATTTTCGTACACGTCTCTCTCTCTCTCTCTCTCTCTCACCACCCCCTTATCTCTCTCTCTCTCTCTCTCTCTCTTTACATGTCATACGTGTACCGAATGGCTCGTTTAGATTGCGGACGACTCTCACTCTCTATGAGAGTCTCCCTATTTTCTGTCCCTCTTTTTGGTAAAATTGTGCCCCACAGGCACCAGTCTGATTTGATACTTATTGAACGCGGAGGTGTTCAGCGAAATTGACCGAAATAAAAATGATTGTAACTTGCCATATTACTACCTCTCCTTTCTACAAAAATAGATGAACTTGAATTGGCTGAAAAGGAAAGGACAGGTAAGACGGCTAAGGTCCCCCAAATCTGGCTGTTCATAGGGGAACTGTATGTCAATGGCACCTTATGTCTGTTCTTCAGAAGACGAACGCCAACGTCTAGATTGACACCCAATGCCCAGATTGCCCCACCCCTTCGCACCCAAGCGCGAGCGCCCGAAGTATACCCTCCCCATTTGATAGACCCCAGCTGCTGTCCCGGATATAAACATGATGACCATGAGCAGCTGTTGACCCTCGAGAAACCCATGTTTTGCCCGACTCTCGACGATAGCGCCCCCGCCCTGTGTGAAAGGTTAGCCAGTCCTGAAGGGAAATGCTCCGCAAATGTTGAATATGATGTAATGCACAGTTGATGGAAATATCATTTTGTCCTCACTTGAATTCTAAATGGGACGATGAATAAACCGGCCATAAACTCAGTAGGAATGCTGACACATGCACTGCTTGGTAATAGACCTCTGACTGTGACCGATGAGCATAAACTCTCAAATGCGTAGAATTGAGGGAGGAATTCATATGCGTAGATGTCTTCTTCTGCCATTTCTCTAAAAACGTTGTCTTGTACCTATGCAAAGATTCACGATCACCGAAGGAGATGGGTCAGATGTGACGTACAGCCTGACAGCAGATCTTGGGACACGTATGACATCGACCAGAGGTGGAGCTGCAGAGCAACAAGATACAGGACGAGACCGCAATTTCAACGTGGAAAATGAAAAATGACGGGCCGCCTTGAAGCCCTCCGACTGCTAACCCACGTGTGCCTGGAGTCTCCGTCCGCCTTCTTTGGGCCCGATTGATGGGCCTGCCTGCTTGTTATCCTTTGCTCCCTTGGTCCCTTTTGTGTGTCCCAGGAACTCTGACCCAACTCCGCTCTCTCACTCTCTCCTATCGACTATTTGAACCACATTCACCCTCTTTCCCACGTGACTTTTTGCCAAAGGAAAGAACTGCATTCATATGGGAATAGGGTGTTGCCATAGAACTATAGGTGCCGAGCATAAGGCGCCGCCAAACGGATTGTTTAGGGAACAGGACTGTGGTCTAACAGCAGAGGACTGACCGCACCCTGCAACGCGTAAGGATAGAACCGAGCTGGACCCATAGCTCCACCGCCGGTGCTCAACAGCGCCAACGAAAGTACCCGGATTAGAGCCTACCAGTGATGGCTCGCTGATAAAAAGACACTGTGACGAAGAAATATTGTGTATTGAACTGAATTCCGCTCTCAACTACCTGGTCAAAACTGTTCATTGGTCACATTTTTAAGTTAGAAAGATTTATGCTATGTAGTGCGTTTAATTGTCAGGAACACAACGAAAATGTAATTCCCTATGTACTGCATTCTGCCCATCACCTTAACTGTCTATGATTGTACGCCACATGTTAGTATCGACAAAAATGCTAATTCATCAACGATGCCTGTCTACCTGTAAACCCGTCAGTTGCAAAAAAAAAAAAAAAATGACTGCTGTTATGTAAAAAGGGGCGACTGTGAAAGTTAGTTAGAGAAATTGATGTACATAGACAGCATTCATTCCCCTTCTTCTCCCACTCCTCTCCCTGTGGGCACCATGGATACTGTAAATTATTGACCGTATCACCCTGCCAGTAAGAGCCCGTACCCCTATGCATATGTACAGCCATTCTAGGCACCATGGCCTTTTTTTACCCATTGGAATTCCCAGATTCTCTCCTGTGCATATCCTAAAAACCCCCTCTCTTATGCGTAGGCCATGAAACCCTCTCCCCCTGTGCGACCCTGCTGCAAAAGACGATTCTCCTGCTTGACCCGCACAAAGCCCCCCCCCATTCCCCCTTGAAGAAGCATCTTTCGCCTTGGCTGACGTAGCCCTCCCCAGCTGCACCTGACTGCCCCCGCTCTCTCCCTGCGCGCACCCTGACCTCCTCCTTCTCCTCACATGAGCAAGTCATAAACTCTCTTCTTCCGCAAGGCCCTGTCCTTGAGAGTCACGGCCGCGCCTGACCAACACCTCCTCCCCTTCCATGAATGCCCCTCTGTTGACAAGCCTTCCCTCCGCGCTCGATTGTCCACGTGGCATGAATACCACTCCTTTGATGACCCCTTCCCCCGAGTCCGGTTGACCACACATGTCCGAGGCCATCGCCTAAGCCAGGAGATACCATTTACTGCCCTCATTGTATGAAGTCACCCCTCTTCAAAGGATCCACTATTGGTCCTAGCCACCCCACCCCCTGGGCTATGATCAGGCGTACACATCCTACGAAACACTCAGCTGCGTGATTGCCCTCCCCTCTTATCAGCAGGTCAAGGGTCCCCATTGTGAACGTATGAGGAGTAGGATCACCACGAGGATTATAGGGATGTCTTTCTTTTGCGTCATACTGTCCTGATTGTACCATCAAATGTTTTGTAAGGTATAAAAGCAAGAGTCTCAGCTCACTTGTTAGAGCACCTCCCGAAAGACACTGTGTTTCGTGTCCGAAATGACTGGCTCTCCTCATGAGAATTAAACTCTGTTCTTGATTCCTGCATCCAGCGCCCGTCTCTTTATTTGATAACTATTCAGAATGGGAACTAAGAGGCGTCTTGCGCCAGCAGCCTGGGCATCGATAGCAATGCGGGCTCATTTTTTACAAAGAGACATTTCATGTGTAATTTTCGCAAATCGTTCAGCTAATATATATGCATCCTTTTTAACTGAATGATTACACTGCTTGATAAGCGTACAGTACCAATAATCTTTCGTGTATTTCGCATACACCATTTCAAATGCAAAAAATGTATTTTGGGGTGGGTTGGAATACACATGCACCTTTAAATGTTTACTATTGCTTAGTTTTAGTAATGATGGACATTAGATCGTGGAGTGGGTATTGTGTTTTTATCTAGGAACCTGAATCAATATTGCTATTTTATGCCCTTGTACGGCTATAATCAATAATATCCCTATAATGGAATAAGAATCAGATCCATATTTAACCCCTTGCATGCTGATGACGAGCTGGGCTTGTCATGCCGTAGCCCGCTAGCACGCTGATGACGAGCCCAGCTCGTCACGTAACATGCGATTTAGAAAAACTCAGCGTGCGAGCGGAATTCCGCCCGCACGCATGTGGTTAAGTAAATAGCCATTGCAGTCCAAAGCACAGCAGAAGCTACTTCCTTGGATTCCTAGAAAGCACAACGAGTTCTTTCGACACACCAAACCTCCAGCAACCTGGGAAATCCCCATTTGCTTTTGTTTTGATTTGTCATAGAACTCCTGCGAGCACTGTAAGAATGGCCAGTTCTTAGTGACATCTTTATTGACGTCTTATGTCCAACCTTACGTCAAACCCGGCACCTTTCAGGTATAAATATACCAACGTTGCCTTAAGCAAACACACGGTGGTGTTGGAGCAGAGCAGCTATCTACTTGCCCGAGAGCCCAGCTGATGCAAGAGCCCACGGACGCTGCCCCTCCTCTTTGACGCGCTGAGAAAGACGCTGTCTTTTTCTCCAGCCGAGACAATCCAGCTCCGGCGTTTCCAGCCTACCCTTGCGGGTTGCTGGAATATCGAGTCCTGAGGAAAGAGATACCAGACGTCCCACATTCTATTACAAAGGTACGGAGCTGACTAAACCCTTAAAGAGAATTCTTGAGTCAGATTCTTGGCAAAACCAACTTAACTTAAACTGCTACATACTTACTCCTTCCCACGTATTAGGCGTAGGTCAGGTACACTGGGGTAGGCGTATTTAGAAGCACCAGTTGAGTACGTTAGCCAATGTATATATGTATGTATAGATTTTATCCATTTTAAGTATCTTATGGCTAAGAAACCATATCAATGCTTTTACAGTATTATTTCATAATACTCCTTTTACTGTACGCACTTTACTTTACATTAAGTATTGCAATTGTGGCAATTCATTTCTCTTGCATGAGAAGGAAGACTGCTCAATAAATTATAACTTTTATTGAAAACGCCCGTCTCTCTCTTCTCTGCACTCTGGTGAAACTAAGTACGCACATTGGACTGAGTGAAATAGCTGTCTATTGTTTTCACACGACTCTAGAGATATACTCTTATTCGGAGGGAGCAAAGTTGTCATGTTATATGGTTGTCGGAAGCTAATCCCTTCTTGTCTATCCAGGGAGGTTAAACTCCTCCTCGTTTATTCAAGAAAGTTTCTAGTGACCTCTGAGCTAGCTGGCAAACCTTAAGTCTAATATAGTCAGTAGAGACCTAGTCGACCTCAGTCCTACGTCTACACTGCTGAATATATTATTCCAATGCGCAGAGCCTATTGGGAATATAGGAACTACACTACAATATACAGGACAGGGCCACATGGACCACTGTCAGGAATAAGCACTTTTAGAACTAGGATACTTGTTAGAAAGAGCACTTTGTAGGAATAATAATTCTTGTAGGAATAGAAAATAGAGCACAAAACCAGTAATCATTGGTAACAGGCAAGTACCACCTACGCAACCCTAGCCACCTTAGGAAAATATTACGCAGGGAACCAGGACCTCACTAGCAATACCTGTACTAGGAGGAACAACCACCTAAGCATCACAATACATTTAGGGGTATAGGCATAAGAACATTACACATGATGCATCACAACATTCAGAGGTGTAGGGAAAAACACATAATGCATAAACATACATTCAGCGGTGTAGAGAAAAGCACATGATGCATAAAAACACATTCAGAGGTGCAGCAAAGAACAATTGCACAGAAATCACATATGCCACAACCTGTGACTGTCCCCAGGCGAACTGGCCTCTCTGGGGCTGAAACGCCCTGTGTCCCAATGCCAGGGGGCCTAAACGGAGCAGCTGCCCACTAAGTGCTGGGAAGCTGTAGCAGGGAGCCTGGCAGGCTCTGTAGATAAAATGCCCCCGAAGGAGCCTTGTGTGCTCAAACAACAATGCGGGCGGGGTGCCTCGGGGCTCCGAAGAAAGAATACCCAGTGTGGGGGGAGCAGCCCGCTGCCTGCCGGGGACGCTCTACCACCCAACAATGACCCCAAATCGTCAGAGACCCTCTCGGGGGACTCGAAATCAAATAAATGTCCCCAAGAGCCTCGCGGGCTCTAAACAAACAAAATGTGCCCTGAGCCTCTCGTGGGCTCTTAAGAAATGCTGCCCCTTCGGTGGAGTCCCCCCTCTGGGGACTAAAAAAAACAACTGCCCAACTCCGTGAGAGTCTCTTGCGGGGGCTCTGAAGAAATGCCCCAGCACGAAGATAGCACACGGGGGCGGGCACCGGCAATGTGCCCCGACGGCCCCCTCTACCCTAACGAACACCGGGCCCCACTCACTGGCTCTGAAGGACTCCTCGTCCGGTCTCCTTCTCACCCGGTCCCACTTCTGGGGGCCAGGTTCTCTCACAGGCGGCGGGCGGGGCTCTCTCACTCGCGAGAGCCTCGCGGGGAACCAGACAGCTTCTGTAGGCTTCTTCTGTGGGCAGTGCGGGGCTTCTCTTCCACAACGGAGCCCCGCCTGCTCCTTCAGCCGCCTCTCCTTTCCTCGCGCTGCGGCTGCGAGGGTAGGACTTCCGGCCTCCTCTTCTGGGGCAGGCTGGGGCACTTCCGGGTGGCACTGGCAGCGCCCCGGCAACGTCCTGCACACTCCTGGCCTGCAGCGGTGAAACGGGGAGTCACACGAGGGGTAGGCTCCCTCTCGAATTTAAATATAATGCGGGCTGGCCACCCGCTAGATAACCTACAAATGGCCACAAATAAGCAGGGTGGGCACCTGCTTCGACAAACAAAGGCAGGGGGTCCCCTGCTGGGGAATCCCTCGTGAGAGGCGACAGCAGCTCCGGGCTGTAGACAAAAGTATCAGTACTCCCCTGGCGCCTCCAAAGGCAGAGACTTGGCCAAAGTCCAGCAAAGTTCAGGACAGGAAGGTAGGGGGGGCAAGGACTGGGCCCAGGGGCCAGCTCACCCAGCCCTATAGGCAGGAAGGCAGTCCTAGTGGCGGTCCTCCTGGCGCCCAGCAGCAGCAGGCCCCCCTCCCGTCAGGATCAGGAACAAGGAACCACATTTCTGGGGACACAGCCCCTTTGTATACAGGTAAATCCTTTGTCTGTGTGCAGGGTGGGGGAAAAACAGTCGCAGCTGGTTTTGGAGCACTGTGATGTGCTCAGCCACCCTTCCTATTCACTAGTCAGGCTAGGGTCATAGTCGCACCACAGGGGGCGGAGCCAGCATTGTGTGTGAAAAACCAGCCCTATTCAGGTCCCAGGTGCACTCCTCCCTCACATCAGCATGCTAATCTCAGCACTCACCACCGGGGCAGACCCATCCTGACTCCTGGAGCCAGGCTCACCAGCCAGCTCCAGCCAATCACACGCCAGACACAAATTACACAAACATGCCAACTTCTAGAAGTGGCACTTCCACACTAGACACAATCACGCCGCATACATCATTGCGCAGCCTTTAATCACACGAGTCTGCACATACCAAACGCGCACCTGCACTCCCCACGCATCAGGAACTAACATGGACACATACATTCCCCATGAATTCCTATGGGAGGGCAGGCCAACCTCACTCCACGCACGCACTTAACCCTGGGACACAGTGGTAAAGTGCGCAGAAGCAAAAACAAATCTAACACCAAGTCACATTAACAAGCAAAACGTTTAGGGGTGAACCTGCCAGAAGGGCCAAGTCCAACAGTCTCAGAATGGCCACTTTCAAAACGGGGATCCACCCTGACTTGTGTATAGCCTGGAGCTAAACCCAGAAAACGGTGCTGGCAAGAATCAGCACTTTTGTGCCACAGCAAACCAACCCTTAGGATCCAAACTGGATATGTTAAAGGAAGAATTCAGTAACAGAGTCTGTAACTCTCTGATGGAAAATTTGGTATTATTATTCCCACCGGAATATTCTTCTAATTCAGGAAAAGAAGGAGCATTTAAATTTTTTGTAGTGGCCAATCCAAAGCAAGTCGTTTGTGAAATTGTAGAATTCAAAAACAACATATGGTTCGGGATGAGGCATGCACGATGCAAAGCCTCAGTGCCTTGCACTTGCCAACTTCTAGAACCCCAAACAGATTTAAGATCAATAGTATCTTTCCACAGCTCGTAGCCCCCAAAAGCCAATTGGTCTAAAAAGGACTTAGAATACAATAATTTTGTGTGGGTAAGTCGAACCTTGGAAGTGGACTTTTCAGTCATTCTAAAATAAAATGCATTAGCATTTTACTGAATAAAATCAGTGAAGTAAGTGAACCTCTTTAAAAAAGAAGTGGAACTGCCTTGTACAGGAGCGGGACAATGCTCCCACTTGGTATAATTAACAGTATTCCTCCTGGTATTTGCTTTATGCAGGTAGTGATTGCCAAAATGTTGATAATAAAACAAATCACCATAATTTGCGGAATCTAGATACAAATCTTCAGCATCAAAGGCAGCATAATATTTCAAATCAGAAAACAAAGCTTCAACGGCCTGAACATCCCAATCATCAGAACGTATATTTTGTTTAATTACATCTCCCATAGAAACTCTTAGGACGTTTGGGACATTTATAACCTCAGTGGGCCCAAAGATTTGACATCTTAGAGCATCCCACACAATCCCATCTAAGACGGGCCAAGCAGTGATGTTAAGAAAAGCCAGGTCCGTCTTCAATCTGTGTGATGAGGAATAGGGAGCCAATGTTCCATTAATATGTTGAATGCATGTTCTTTCTTCAACATAGTGTCCGTTGACAAGGCGGAAAAAATACACCACAAATCCAATAGACATGAACGGGTAAATCAAAAAAAGCACCATCCAAATGTAGGTCCAAGGAGGAATCAAAACATTTATTTTAAACAGTGTTGCAAGAACAGAAATCTTGGAAGGGGTCTTCAATGTGTGAGAGTCAGTGTTGAATAAAAATCTGGATTCTGTAGCCAAACAAGTTTGCAAATCAGGCATCGATAAGTCAGTGGGGTAAGTATATTGAGTCTCATCAAAGTGAGCACCAGGTAGTGAACTCAATAGAGGACTTGAAACTGCAGGCATCTCGAGGGCAACATCAGGCCTGGGATTAGGAGCCGGGCCAAAATAGAATTTCTCAAAATCGATAGACATGAGACTGCCGAAGTCATACTAAGAAGAATCGGCCACTCTGTGTAATTTGACATTGTCAATGGAGATATAACTGTTATCTTTATGACCTGGAAGTAGTGGTAAAATGACTGTTCTTGTGCCCTTCACGCCAAGCACTGGAACCGGAGCTCGATATGATGGACCAAACTCCTTCTTGTTTTCGATCTTCTCTCGAACCAGTTCTCCAACTTGGGGTAGCCAGCCAACTACCGGAATCTGCAACGCAGCTTCAGATGTGGAGGGCAAGTGTTCCTTTGCAAGACTGTCTCTCGTCTTTTGTAGATCCTGTAAAACATTGAAATGTTCATCTACGTCAAAGGAGGCAGCAACTGCCGCCTGGTCTAGACCGTCAAGGTCCGGGACAAACATATTGATACCAAAGAGCATTTCGTAAGGCGTCCACCCACCCAGAGACCTTCTAAGGAGATTATTAAGGGCACGCTGCACGCTATTGAGGTGGGCCAGCCAGTTCCTGCCAGTGCCTATAATTCTTGCTGTCAAAGACTGCTTTAAATCTCGGTTCATTCGCTCCACAACACTATTACCCTCAGGTCTGTATGGAGACGAAAACTTGACTTGGACCCCCAACGAAGTCATAGCATCCATATACGCCTTAGAGGGGAAAGCAGGACCCGGATCCAAATGGAAGATGCCACAGGAAAAAATCCCTACAAAGACACGCAAGTCTCTTATGACAGTTCGTGAATCAGCGCTGAGGTGTGGCAACACCCACACAAAGCATGTGCATGAATTAACTGCTACTAAAATGTACTTATACTCAGTATCAGAAGAAAAAGGACCGCAGTGATCTTAGTAAACACAACCAAGTGGCTTATTAGAAATGTACAACTCTGTCTGGGGCGGACGCGCAGCAGTCTAAGGTTTAATCTGCTGGAAAATGTCACATTGAAGGACATGATCACGCATCTGTTTGTACAGTCCCCGCAACCAGAAACGTTGTTGCAACTGAGACACAGTAGCCAAAACGCCTGCATGCGCAGACGCACCAACTTCATGGGCAGCTGTAATCAGTGTGGACCTGTGGTCCACGTTGGAAATTAACCTTTCACCAACGTCCGGTATTTTCACATATGGAACTTTACCAGGACTTAAGTGGTATGAATACTTCCAAGGGAACCCCTTAGGATATTTACTTTCATTCTCAGTTGCAGCTACAGCCGCCAAGATATCATCATCCATCTTACTTCTGGAACGTGTAATTGCTGCAACCAAATATGTTGATACTGCTGATTTTGCGCCCTCATCGGCCATAGAATTGCCAACAGCGTGAACTCCCACGCACTGATGACCGAGAGTGTTAATTACATACACGAGTGGCAACTGCTCTTTAAGCTCAGCTACTCGGACCCAGATCATTTTATGTTTTATTGTGCTACTTGTGGAGTCACGAAAATCATTCTGAATCCAAAAGAACAGGTTTTCATTGTAAGACTGGACACAGTAGTAAGAATCACTCACAATAAGAGTTGTCACACTAGGATCAGCGTACTCCAATGCAAGCATCAGAGCACGGAGCTCTGCCAATTGTGCGGTACAGTCCCCTAAAGTCTGCGTATGCACAACTTTGGACTTGAATTCATCATTCACCATGGTACCTACCACAATGGCGCAAGCTGAGACGTATGCGTGCTTAGACCCATGTGCAACTTGCGCTGAACCATCAGTGTATATAATACAATGGAAATCCTCCAAAGGTCGCATAGTAAATGGTGCAGGATAAACAAAGTCATATTGCAAAAACTCCTGCGACTGTAAGAAGGCATCAAAAATGAAAGTGACATCTGGAGACGTCAAAGATGCTGCCCATTGTATCCACCTTGGGTGCAAAGCTTTAGAATTGGGTACACTGGCCTTCGTCACCGCTTCTAGTGCAGGATACGGGGTGACAACCAACATGCGTTTTCCTTGAGACAGTGCACGTTCTTTAAGAATCGCCATTTGCACTGCTGTCAAAACTTTTTCCACAGTGGAAAACCGCAATTCTGCCGAAGTGTACAAGTGTGACTTGTAAGCAATAGGTACGGGGTATCCTTTGTTAAAAGTAACATAAGTGAAACCCACCTCCCCAGGGATGATTCTTATCACTAGGTTGGTGTGGTTATCACGAGTCAGTAAGAATTTAGATTCCAGAAGAGCAGCCTGCAAAGATTGCAAAATGGCTGAATGTTCAGGCAGCCAGCACGATTTGGTGAAAGTAGGTTGTATCAGAGCATACAAAGGCTTGATACGCTGGGCATATTCGGGTATGTAAGTACGCCCGAAATTCAAAAATCCCAGCAAGGACTGTCATTTTTTCAGAGTGGTAGGAGCGCGCAGCTGTGCGCATTACTCCAAGAAGTGAGGAGCCAATCCTCGACCTTCATTGTTGAGCTCGTAGCCCAGGAACAACACTGTGTACTCTGCAATATGAGACTTTGCAAAGTTGAATTTGTAACCGAAGTCCGCAAAGTTACAAATTATGCAGTCAACACGACACCGATGCGCCCAAATTTCGTCGTCCGTGAGATAGATGTCATCCACATACGAACACGCATCTGGGTCAATTCTCTCCAAGAGATAGACAATATGGGCCGCAAGCACACCTGGACTATTCTTATAGCCCATCGCCAGGCGTTTAAATTGGCGTTGTTTGCTGCCACAGGTAAAACAGTTCCATTAGGAACTTAGACCATCCAAATTGTGGGCAAAAAAAACGTTAGATATGTCAAGCGTGGTTTTAAACCGTTTTCGCACAAGACCATCCACTAGAGCAGAGCCGTGGGTATTATGTACTGCACAGGTACGGCAATGCGAGTTCAAATGCCGGTAATCCAATACCAAACGGTACGAACCGTCTGGCTTGGCTACAGTAAAAAGTGGGTTATTCATCGGCGACACACAAGTTTCAATTACACCTTGATATTCCAATTGTTCAAGGATTTCCGCAACGGAGGCCTTAGCTTCACGTCGGATGGGATATTGAGGTTGAGGCTGTGGCATAGACCGTAAGGGAATCTCGTGGTGTGGGGAAAATTTATCCCAACCACAGTGCGTACGGTACAGATCTGGCGCAAGGGCTTTAGCCCACTCTTCTTCAAAATTCAGCGCATGCTCCTTCGAGACCGTGTGCGCGAAACTAGGGAGGATCACCTCCTCCCCTCTCGGAGCCGTAAGAACAAAAGGTGGCAGCCTTCGCTAACAAAATGTCATAGGTAGTTGTAAGATTTCCCCAAAATACCACTTTTATGGTACGTAATATGTCACCTTCAATTAAAAGGACTATTTCATAAAGTCTATCAGGAGGAGCTACTCTGGTATCAGCTGTCTCCACAACAATATATTGGTCAGTCGCTGTCACCTTCAGTAGTGGACGCAGGGCCTCTCGCACAATGGTAACCTCCGCCGCGCTGTCCAACAACGTCAGCACCCATGTCTGATTCCGAAGCTGCGTTCTCACTATCTGTGGCATATATCGCTGTTAAAGCGTCAACTTTCTTTTTCTGAAACTGGGGTCTTTTCTGAGAAGAATCGTTCTGCTTGCTTTTTTGGTCTTTCGGGCGGGTTGGTCGCGACTCTGCTGGCCTGCCCGACCTCTGCCGCAACCTCCACCACCGGACGATGAGGCCGATGTGTCCTGTAAAGAACGAGGAGAGCGTTGATCAGGAACCTGAAATCTATCAGGCGACTTAATCGTACTGCGGTCCCGCAAGTCATAAACACGCTCAGTAGACGCAGCCACTAGTGATGGGGGACGGGACTCCTGTTTCTGTTACTGTTTCCCCTGTTTCGTATTTCTGTTCCAATTTTTCTTTGGAGCTGTGGGTTGACCGTCTGTTTCAGACTTTGCATCCTGGGTTTGCTTCTTATCTTTAGCAGAAAAGGGCTTGACACCTAAACTATTGTGGCCAATGGTTTTATACGCAGCCGTAATAATTCTTGGTAACTGTCGAGGTTTGTCGGCATCGGGGACATCGCGTCAGGCATTAGCCACTTAAAAGTTTACCCCATCTCCCTTTATATTAGAAAGGACCAGATCGGAAACTACATCAAATGAGCCCACGAGTCTCATTCCCAATTCACCCGCAGCCTCAGGTCCGTGTTCGTCCTGAACACACTTAATGACCGTAGGAAGGACAGCCATTGACGGAGTGCCGAAGCACCTCGTATACACCGTCGCAAACATTCTACCCCATGACTCACAGTCACCGGCTTCCGGTACCAAATCCTTGGGTAAACTAATTGTGAAAATCCTGTTTTTTTCTACGGGACTCGAATTAGGAAAAACTGCCTCCAGCTGGTCAAATTTCTCGGCAAGACAAAAAGGCATATCATCCTTATCTTGGAGACGCTTGCCCATCACTGCATTGACCATCACGGGACTAAGTTTCATTCCGCTCGGTCCAGCTGAAGGGGCCGCAACACCAGGGGCCAGCCCTGGAAATTGCGGGTAATATATTGAACTAGGGCCCGAATTACACTAATAGAAGAGTCATATATGGTCCGTAACTCAGCAACAGGGACCTGCCCAGCACGAGGATGCGGGGTGAATCCAGCCAAAACCGGCCAGGAAGCGCCTGGAATGGACAATGGACCCAATCAAGCCGCCGTTACACTGTGGGGAAGGGCGCCATAAAACCAAACATGGTGCTGCCATGCAGAAATCGGAATTTCATGTGTCCTATAAGGAACGTAGTCCCTGGGCATGGCTGTGTGAGATTAAGTGTGAAAAACCTGCGTAGCCGCTTCTACTGCAGGAAACGTCACCCAAGAGTAGAATATCTCAAACTGGTAAGCAACCTCAGCACTTACGACCAAAATCACTGCCATGCCCTCCAAACCAATATTGTATGCTTGCAAATGATTGCGAACCCCAATGCGACTATGTTGCCGTATAACAATGTCAGCCATAGTGACACAGAGAAGAAAAAGCTACAATGTAAAACTTAGTAGCACAACTGGGTAGTAATTCAAAAGGAAACCGTTTAAAAAGATTCAAGCTTGAAAAGACCTATGTAACTATAGGTAGGTTTGTCCGACACCACTGTTATCCGGAAATAATAGCGAAGGGGTTAAGGACTGAATGAAGTACTACTCAAGCGTCATGTAATAAGACTACCAACGTATGGGCCCCATGTAGCAGGGATTCTGCTCATACACAGAACTGTGCATAGAGACTTGGAACCTCAGTGAATTAGGGTGTGCCAAAACTCACCTTAGTAGCCAAAATCCCCTACCAGACTAGCAATCAGTGTCTCATTGGTTCTTCCATACCCCCAATGATAAGACAACCCAGAACATGGAACTTAGAATACCTCAGGCAATGTGGAACACATGAACACTCTTTCGTTATACTCTCATGCTAGTCCAAAACGTGGAGTAAATGAAGACATGTGCAAGTTTGAAATATTTATTTCTAATGCTGTGTTCTCAGGCACAGTATCTTAGCTAATACAAGCAGACATATTATAAGCAACAAGATTATCAGCATAGTTAGCATTCTATAAAATATAAAAGGAGAAAGCATGTTAAAATGCTAAATAGAAATAGGCTAGATTACACCTAGATTTCACGCTCCCTTGCTATTAGGTTATTTTATATCTACAGAAGGTCTCTTGGGTTTACAAGGGCGGCCCCATACCTCTAGTCCTAGTAGAAATGGATCACATAATTTTCTACACCAGCTCTCTGCATGCAAATGTTCTCCAAAGTGTGTTTGAGCAAGCCTGCGCAGTGCATTATTAAACACGCCAAAATCAGAGGTGGCCACAGCTGCATATATGTTATGTCTAGAACATGGGTACTCACAAACTTTCTCTCTGGGGCCAAATTTACAGTGTGGTTTGTGTCCGAGGGCCGCACCGGTGGGGGCAGGGTCAGTGGGGAAGGGGGCGGGCTAGAGCAAAAAAAACCTGTGACCATGAGGTTGATCACAGGTCCCTGCAGCGGACGCCTTCGTCCACTGAGCCACCAGACCCGGCATACAAACATATCTCTCTCTTTCTCTCTCTCTCTCTCTCCCTCCCTCTATTTCTCCCTCTCCCTCTCCTTCCCTCTCTCTCTCTGTCTCTCTGTCTCCCTCTGTCTCACTCACTCTGACTCTCTCACTCCCTCTCTCCATCTCTCCCTCTGTCTCATTCACTCTGACTGTCTCACTCACTCTCTTCCTCTGTCTCACTCACCCTGACTGTCTCACTCTCTCTCTCTCTCTGTCTCCCTCTCTCTCTGTTTCCTTCTCCCTCACTCTATTTCCCTCTCCCTCACCCTATTTCCCTCTCCCTCACTCTATTTCCCTCTCTCTCCTTCCCTCTCCCTCCTTCCTTCTGTCGCCCTCTCTCTCCTTCCCTCTCCCTCATTCCCTCTGTCTCCCTCTCTCTCTGTTTCTTTCTCCCTCACTCAGGTTTCAGGTTTTAAAGTCTTTATTTCGATTTTTTAGATCATAAAAGACAATTAAAAGCAATAGAAATTGAGCATACATGATATGATATAGTTAAAAATTGATTTAAAACCATCATAATTACAATGTGCAGTTTCATAGATTTCAAGACAATTCAACACTAATATTAGAATTAAACAGTATAATAAAGACCTAATACAAGTAAAAAAAAGGGAAAAGAAAAACCTGTTTAGAAGTTGGGAAACAGAGACAGAATCAAAGTGCCTGCAGGTATCTTGATCTAATCACCCATGACCACCCCAGGAATTTGGCTACGGCCACAACTATCACCTCAGAGGTATTAGTACGAAGTGCCCAAATAGCCTCTGCACTCCCTCTGACTTTAAGATGGTGACATATGGGCCCTATCCATTTGCTTCTTGGGGCATGATAAACCGGACATGCAAATAGGAGATGACCCACACTCTCCTTATGTCCGGGACACCGAGGACAGGAGTCACTCACTCGGTTGGACCAGTTCCTGGTAAAAGATCTTAAAGGCAAAGTACCTACATGGAACTGGTGATAGAGCTTTTTATCTAATGGCTTAGTTATGACATCCCAGCGATTCTCTAGGAGAGGGTCCAGTTTATGGCACAAGAACCTTCCTGTTAAGCTAACACAATCTGAGGCAATAACTAGCCCTTTGCGAACAGAGGCCCAATAGAGTGCTTTATATTCCTGTTTTGAAGGAAAGCTGGTAGACTCCGGTGAAACCCACAACTGATTAAGGCCCATCTCATCCAGGATCGATTTCACTTCACGCAGCCAGGGTATACTGCTAGACCCCCAAGCGGATCTTACTTCCTCGAGTTCCCTAGCAAAGAGGCTTAGGTCTGGGGAGGTCCAGATGCGTCTCCACATAGCTACTAGTCGGTATCTAGCCATTTCATTAATTGGGTTACAACCCATGTCCAGACATAGTGGTTTAGTTGGGGCCGATTGTGGAAGTCCTACTAGTTTTCGCATACATTTATTCTGAACTTTCACTAAAGTTGATAGATCCATATGTCCCCAGAGGTCTGCCCCATACAGTATTGCGGAGCTTACCTTAGTGGCATAGGTCTTAAGTGCGGGTTTAATACGTTTAGTTAGGGACCTTTTTTGCTCCTGTAAAGACAACCCGTGAGGCGAGCAAATTTTAAGGGTAGTGTATCAACCTGTGGTTTCCAGCGGAGACGGTAGTCCAAGGTTACTCCTAGGTAGGTCATAACCTCAACTTGTTCCAGGCCGACTCCGTTCAAGCTCACTGAGCTCTTAATGGGACGACTTTTGGTTAGGACCATGAATTTAGTTTTGCTTACATTAATTTTTAGGTCGTTGACGGTACAAAACTCCTCAAAGCGGGTCAGTGCAGTTTGCAAGCCACTGTGAGTCTTTGAGAGGAGTAAAGTGTCATCAGCAAAGATGAGCATGGGGAACTTTGTCCCGCCAAAGGATGGGGCGTCAGTAAGGATATTTGCAAAGAACTTGACCACCTGATCAATGAACAGTAAAAAGAGTGTGGGTGCCAGGACACAACCCTGACAGACGCCATGAGTTACGGGGAAGCAATCCGTCACCTGCCTTTTGCCTCCCCACCTCACCCTGGCAAAGTTGTCCTCATGTAATCTAACAATCAGGTCCAATAATTCTAATGGCAGTCCCAGATCTCTAAGAACAGTCCAGAGTTTGACCCTTGGCACAAGGTCAAAGGCCGATTTCAGATCAATAAATGCGGCATAGATCGTTCCACCTTCCAGTAAATCAGACAAAATCTGAAGACCTGGTCGATGGTGCTGGTGCCTGATCTGAAGCCGGCCTGTTGGGGGGACAAAATGCCCTCCAACTCCATCCACCCCTGAACTCTAGCAAGGACCCTCCTTGCAATGACCTTTTGAAGTGAATCTATTAAACTTATTGGGCGGTAGTTTCCCAGATCTGAACGATCCCCTTTTTTAAAAATTGGGAGAATCTCCGCCCCCTTCTAGGACACAGGGATCCTGGCCCCCATGGCAATGGCAATCAATGAGCAATAGAAGGGGGTTCCCCGCGGGTAACTAACTGATATAGGCAGGTCCAAGGGGGGGAAAAACTATCAATAGAACAAGAGACTGTACCCTGCCTTTTGGTATATGGGCCCTAACAAGAGGGTCCCAGACTGATCAAGGAAGGGGTGATTAACCTGGGAGTTAGGACAACGCACTACAACCACAAGGTCAAACCAGAAAGACTCAACAGAGCATATTCAGGATATATTAATTTATTTTCTTTAAATATGTTTTCTTCATTTTTTAGAATAGGGATATCAAAAGACATATAAAAATGGAGCAGTGTTTACAAGATACAAAATACATAGGAGACATAACGAATACAAGTAAACTAATGAAGCACAATGAGAAAAAACAAAGTGTTAATCACATTCAACCTGCCCAGTAACAACCATACTTCAGACACATTATCTTTTGTACATTCTCTCACTCTACCCTATATTCAGTCATACAACTTTCATACTTTCATTCATTCTTAGTTCCTGGCGTAAGCAACACATAGATGACCAATATGTTGTAAAGATCGGAATGTTCATCCAGGCAGATGACTATTAATACGGGTCCTGGTGTATTGGGGACAAAAACCGTATTCCTGGAAGTGCAAGCCGACACACGTTTCGGTGACCGGCCAATGGGGCCACACCTTCGTCAGGGCTATAGGTAGTACACTGGGCAAGACACAAATATAAAATCTGAAAGATATAATACAAACAAGTCTAAATATTTTAATTTACATAGCTCTAATTTACAAAAATAGTTGACACATTTCCTAAAGATACATTTCATTTGTTCATTAATCAATTAGCATTTAGAGTGCATATAAGAACATTCAAGTCATGATATGAATGATGTTAACCTTCTGTGGTAGCGCAACGTCCAACTACCCAGAGACACTCCCAGAATAAGGTTCCCTGTTTAGTAGAACCCAAAATGGGCCAAATGATAGCCCAGGCTGAATGAACTTGACAGAGCTGACTTCATAACACCTATCACACATTTCTTAACATTATGGACTCACTTACACTCTTACGCATACATGACCAATTTATGTTGCCCAAACCTATAACAGTTAATTTATGCATTTCCTCAACTGGGGAATGGAATCTCAGTTCCTAGTAGAGTGCCATGGGGTTAATTTAGATAATCACATCAGCACGAATTTACCTGTATGTTACTCTGTTGGGTATCCAAAGAGATATGATTTTCTTGGAGACTACACCTTTAGTTTTCTTTTACTCGGTCCAAAGCTACAAATTTCAAGAATGGTAATCGGTTAGACCCGTATTATCAACATAGTATTTCTTTACCATAGTCCCTTTACCATTGTGGGTTTAAGATAAAGAGGTCTTCATTTACATTACGCATTTGGTTCAGGATTCTATATATTGGTGGGACTAAGTGGTTCCTTCACTGATGAGGGAAATTATCCACGGGCTCTTAGACCCAATAGTTTCATAGCGTTGTATATATATATACGTTATCTAGGCAGATTAACCTTAGTTCTATCTATTTGTAGTGAACAAAGCAGGATATTGTATCTAATTTACCTATTAAGTTGGAATTGTTCCATCAAATAATGGCGCAAAACGGCCCGGTGATCAGGTGAAGGGCTTTAAAACATATTTTGATTTCTCCCTGTAGGGATGATAGAATACATCAATTATAGCTCTTTCCTTGACTGAATGTACATCCCAGTAATAGCGCAAGTATTTTAGCATATTCGTCTAATATGGTTTACCAAAGTAGGGTAGTATAGGTGTTTTCCCACGAATATACAATCAGAGGCTGGTAGTGTTCCACAACGGTTGGTAGGCTCAGTCCATGGCAATGGCATTCGCTATCGTGGTTATGTAGGGAACCCAAAGTTGGGGATTAACCTTAAATAAATCAGCCGGGATGCAGTCCATCCCTGGCGCCTTCCCCCTTAGGACCAGGCGGAGCGCAGACTCAGTTTCCAGTGGCGTGAAATTTAACTCTTGGTTAGGGATGAGGGTGAATACCTGCCGGGTTTGAGCTGTGTCGATTTCTAAGTCAGGGTCCGTGAACTGACCAGAATAGAAATCAACCCATGCTTCTGCGGACACATGGTTAACTGGGGCTTGAGAGTCAGGATTCCTGCCCCACTTAACAATTTCCCAAAACTTAATCTGATTGGCAGAAATGCATGCATCCAGCAGGTCAGACCAATGTAGATCGTCCCACTCCCTTTTCGCCTCCCACTGGGTTCTTTTATACATTAAGTGTGCCTCCTTTATATCACTAGAAATCCTAGATTTCACTGCTTTGACTAAACGGCTATGTGCCTCCCTGCAATTTTTATTATACCATTTTTCCCGAGGACCATGTACCTTTACGGTGCCTTGCATTGGTGGAATCGTCAAAAGGACTTTAAGATGAGCAAAACACCGTTCATGAAGGTCACAAATCTGATTACAAACAACCCTACTGTGAGCAAGGGACAAAATGTCGCTCAAAGTCGACAAGACTGCCTTCATTATACTCTCAAGAAGGGTCGGGTTTTCAACAACCCTGGACCATCTAAGCCTTCTTCTATCATTTGTTAAGATAGCATCCCCTGTTACATGAACAGCAGAAGCGTTGTGGTCGCTTTCAGGGCGGGGCACTACTTCCATGTCAATCAGAAGTGACCAATATTAAATTTTTAGCAGGATGTAATATATCCGACTTTTTCTCACCCCATTATCAAAAGTGGGTTTGCCAACTTTGTCAGAGGCTGTACGGCCATTGGTTGCCCTTAACCCCCAATCTAGACACATCCCCATCCAGTGTAAGGCTGCATCAGAGCCTCTTTTAATAGTATCCAGGGACAACATCAGGATGTTCCAGACAGTATCCTCCGCGAACCCCAGATCCTCCCCCGCAGCATAAAGCGGCTCAAAAGTACAGTTGAGGTCCCCTGCTAGAATGAGTAACTTGTATCTCCCTACCCCTTCAAGGTAGGAGTCTAACACATCTAGGATACTAGGGCAACGCCCACCCGGTTGGCCACGTGCATAGATGTTAATGTCCCAAGAGGTCCAGGTTATCCACACAAATTTCCATTGGTGGGTAGCCAATGGACTGTTTGACCCAGATCACTAAACCCCCCGATGCCCGACCCTTATTGCCCCTTATTGCCGGTTTAAAGAAGTTTAGGAACCCTACCCTATAAATAGGATCAGGGGCCCAATTTTCCTGAAACAAAAGAATATCAAAAGTATCAATAAAATCCAACCAGGCCTCTGAGTCCATACGACCCTTCATCCCTGCCACATTCCATGATGCTAATTTAAGTGTCGCAACCTGACTGGGTGTTGTAATACTATGCGTACCACTATGAACCACTCCCAGGGGTGCTACTATACTCAGTTGTTGACCCGCCACCGTGTTATCCTCCTGGTGAGGGTATACAGAGGCCGCCACCATCTCCCTCTCAATGCTAAGGTCCCCCTGAATAGACACTTCAGTACCAACTCCGTCTGCCCCACCTACTTGGTTGCCCAGGGTCCTCCCATTGCCACTTGCTCGGTGAAGTCAATCAATACACTCCAGGCCAGAGAGGGGTTCGTAACGATTGAAGAATAATGGGTGCTGCGGAATGTAAGGTGTTCTATCTCAGGATGATATCTTCTAACAGGTATTCTTGGGAAGGTATGACTAGAGGGGAACTCACAGGGTCGTCTGGGATAAAAATACCCAAGGCCAAGGGTCTGCACATCCCCCAACCTCCCAAACCTTGCTTCCCTACGCAGAAAATCTACCACCCAGGGATCCTTAAAGGATATAATGATGCAGTCCCCTTCTAAATCCTTGGTACAGTGGCCCACCCATTCAACTCTTCTCACAAACAATATTTCAGTCAAGGAGGAGGGGGGAAGAGGGCGGTTTTTATTAAGCCAAAATACAACCTTATTTCGGAGGTCCCCGTGTGATTCATTTGAGCCCTCCCTAAGAGGGGCAACACCTGTTAGAACTATCGTATATGGTGTTGCTTCTAGAGGTAGATCTGTACATGGGGATACCCGTTTGCTGGCTTTCGCAAAGGGAGTATGGGGATTGGTGAATCTGCTCCCCTTTGCACCATTGGTTAATTTGGGCCGAGACGATATGCTTGGAACATCCATTATACTATCCTGTGGCCGAGTAGCCACATGAGGTGTAGGGCTATTCGGCTGGCGCTGGTGGTTAGATTTAAAGGGAGCCTTCTTTGGCACCTGCAGCAAGGAGACTGGTGCAGTCATACAATCATTGTTCCTAGAACTCCCCCCTGCCACTGAACCCTTGTTTTTATTAAGACCAGAATTAGATACTGAACCAGCAATTGCTGCCGATGAAATTTTACCTATGGTTAAGTTTTTCTGGCGTTTGGAGTTACTCGAGGAAGAACTAGGATTCCCCAGAACAATTTGGGAGTTTGCCATCTTTTTTAAGAGACCAGTATTGGTGTTAACAATAGACTCAAGTGCATCTAATTTGGCAGTCATCAAGCGTGTTCTTTTGAGCACAGGGAGTAAAAGAGTTTTAAACAATGCTTCCATTTTGGCCAGCAAGCTATCATCGCTACTGTAACAGGTGGGGCATGGGCCCGAGGGGCCGAAGGGGATGTGTGATTGAATTGGAGGATCATTTAAGACTAGGACAGGGTGAGGGGTGGAGATGACTTCAAGAGTTGGGACAGTGGGAAGTGCTGGGGCATTAGGTTTTTGAATCTTGGTATCACCCCCCCCCCCCTCTGATGGCCCTTACATCTTTTCCTTTTTCGTGGTATTTTTCTCTGAGAGTCCTCATCCTTAGAGGAGTCCGACTGAGATTGACTGGCCAGAAGCACACTGCCCTCTCCCCCACTGCCTTGTGTATCGTCGGGGCTAGAGTCACTCTCTATCATAGTCGGAGGTAGGCCTTCCCCCTCTACCTCACGGTGCACATCCACCGCTATTTCAACAAGATGGTGGCTTGTATTCGGGGCCCGAACATCAGGGCTGGGTATGGTGGCCAACCTTCCCAATGAGGATCGTTTTCCGTTAATCAAATCTATGGAAAGCCTTTTTTCGACCATAGCTATCTCTTTTTCTAGGATGCCTGTGGCCCTAGTGATAAAAGTGTCTAAAGGGCCAGAGACTAACCCCTTTGTGGTCTGTAACTGTACATTGCGTTCTTTACCTGAACGTAAAGGCATAATTAATTATAACAATAGCCGTACAATATTGGCGCAACAATAGATACAAAGAAGCAGGGGGGGTGGCCCAACCCAACCTCGCCCGACCCGGACAGCCACAGACGGTCCCGCCCTTGTCCCGGGCTTCTCCCGGCGCGCTCCCGCGCAGCGGGGGAAACAGGTTGCTAAAATAGGTACTCCCGTTGGTGGGGGGCGTGGCAGGCAGGGAGAGCGGCCCAGCTGGTTTCAATTGGGGCTGGCGGGGGCTCCTGGGAGAGGTAGTCCCGCAGCTCGCAGCCCTGCCCACACACTCTCACTCCCACAGCAGTCTCCGCCTGATTGGAAATACAACTAAGAAGGAAGGTCCACAGCAAAACTTCCCCCGAAGCGGGACCCGCGAAGCGGGTTCCGCGAGGCGCTGCACGGGAAGCACCAATCAGGGAATTCACACAGCCACAGGTCAGCAAGGCGTCCCAATGTCAATCGAAATGCCAAGGTTTTTACCTTCGTTGGTGGGGGCGTGGCAGGCAGGGAGAGCGGCCCAGCTGATTTCAATTGGGGCTGGCAGGGGCTCCTGAGAGAGGTAGTCCCGCAGCTCGCAGCCCTGCCCACACACTCTCACTCCCACAGCAGTTTCCGCCTGATTGGAAATACAACTAAGAAGGAAGGTCCACAGCAAAACTTCCCCCGAAGCGGGACCCGCAAAGCGGGTTCCACGAGGCGCTGCACGGGAAGCGGCAATCAGGGAATTCACACAGCCACAGGTCAGCAAGGCGTCCCAATGTCAATCGAAATGCCAAGGTTTTTACCTTCGTTGGTGGGGGCGAGGCAGGCAGGGAGAGCGGCCCAGCTGGTTTCAATTGGGGCTGGCGGGGGCTCCTGGGAGACGTAGTCCCGCAGCTCGCAGCCCTGCCCACACACTCTCACTCCCACAGCAGTCTCCGCCTGATTGGAAATACAACTAAGAAGAAAGGTCCACAGCAAAACTTCCCCCGAAGCGGGACCCGCGAAGCGGGTTCCGCGAGGCGCTGCACGGGAAGCGGCAATCAGGGAATTCACACAGGCACAGGTCAGCAAGGCGTCCCAATGTCAATCGAAATGCCAAGGTTTTTACCTTCGTTGGTGGGGGCGTGGCAGGCAGGGAGAGCGGCCGAGCTGGTTTCAATTGGGGCTGGCGGGGGCTCCTGGGAGAGGTAGTCCCGCAGCTCGCAGCCCTGCCCACACACTCTCACTCCCACAGCAGTCTCCGCCTGATTGGAAATACAACTAAGAAGGAAGGTCCACAGCAAAACTTACCCCGAAGCGGGACCCGCGAGGCACTGCACGGGAAGCGGCAATCAGGGAATTCACACAGCCACAGGTCAGCAAGGCGTCCCAATGTCAATCGAAATGCCAAGGTTTTTACCTTCGTTGGTGGGGGCGTGGCAGGCAGGGAGAGCGGCCCAGCTGGTTTCAATTGGGGCTGGCGGGGGCTCCTGGGAGAGGTAGTCCCGCAGCTCGCAGCCCTGCCCACACACTCTCACTCCCACAGCAGTCTCCGCCTGATTGGAAATACAACTAAGAAGGCAGGTCCACAGCAAAACTTCCCCCGAAGCGGGACCCGCGAGGCACTGCACGGGAAGCGGCAATCAGGGAATTCACACAGCCACAGGTCAGCAAGGCGTCCCAATGTCAATCGAAATGCCAAGGTTTTTACCTTCGTTGGTGGGGGCGTGGCAGGCAGGGAGAGCGGCCCAGCTGGTTTCAATTGGGGCTGGCGGGGGCTCCTGGGAGAGGTAGTCCCGCAGCTCGCAGCCCTGCCCACACACTCTCACTCCCACAGCAGTCTCCGCCTGATTGGAAATACAACTAAGAAGGAAGGTCCACAGCAAAACTTCCCCCGAAGCGGGACCCGCGAAGCGGGTTCCGCGAGGCACTGCACGGGAAGCGGCAATCAGGGAATTCACACAGCCACAGTACAGCAAGGCGTCCCTCACTCTATTTCCCTCACTCTATTTCCCTATCCCTCACTCTATTTCCCTCTCCCTCACTCTATTTCCCTCTCCCTCACTCTATTTCCCTCTCCCTCACTTTTATTTCCCTCTCTCTCCTTCCCTCTGCCTCCTTCCCTCTGTCTCCCTCTTTCTCCTTCCCACTCCCTCATTCCCTCTGCCTCCCTCTCTCTCATTCCCTCTCCCTCACTTTGAGGTCTCCCTCACTCTGAGGTCTCCCTCACTCTGAGGTCTCCCTCTCTCTCCTTCCCTCTCCCTCACTCTGAGTTCCCCCTCTCTCTCCTTCCCTCCCCCTCACTCTGAGCTCTCCCTCTCTCTGAGGTCTCCTTCTCTCTCCTTCCCTCTGCCTCACTCTGAGGTCTCCCTCCCTCTGTCTCACTCCCTCTGTCTCCCTCACTCTGAGGTCTCCCTCTCTCTCATTCCCTCCCCCTCACTCTGAAGTCTCCCTTTTCTCTGAGATCTCCCTCTCTCTCCTTCTGTCTCTCTCTTTCTGTCTCGCTCACTCTGTCTCCCTCGCTCTGTCTCCCTCCCTCGCTCTCCCTCCCTCCCTCGCTCTTCCTCCCTCTCTCTCACTCTCCCTTGCTTGCCCTCCCTCCCTCGAGCTCCCTCCCTCATGCTCCCTCTCCCTCCCTCCCTCCCTCTCCCTCCTTCGCTCTCCCTCCCTTGCTCTCCCTCCCTCGCGCTCCCTCCCCGTCCCTCGCTCCCTCTTGCTCTCCCTCCCTCCCTCACTCTCCCTCCCTCGCACTCCCTCTCCCTCGCTCCCTTGCTTGCTCTCACTCCCTCCCTCGCTCTCCCTCCCTCGTGCTCCCTCTCCCTCCCTCGCTCTCCCTCTTGTTCTCCCTCCCTCCCTCGCTCTCCCTCCCTCACGCTCCCTCCCTCCCTTGCTCTCCCTCCCTTGCTCTCCCTCGCTCTCCCTCCCTCCCTCTCCCTCCCTCTCCCTCCCTCTCTCTCCCTCCCTCACTCTCCCTCGCTTGCTCTCCCTCCCTCGCTTGCTCTCCCTCGCTCTCCCTCCCTCCCTTGTTCCCTCGCTTGCTCTCCCTACCTCCCTCCCACACTCTCCCTCCCTCGCTCTCCCTCCCTCGCTCTCCCTCCCTCACGCTCCCTCTCCCTCCCTCGCTTCCTCTCTTGCTCTCCCTCGCTCTCCCTCCCTTGCTCTCCCTCCCTCAGGCTCCCTCTCCCTCCCTCCCTCGCTCTCCCTCTCCCTCGCTCTCCCTCCCTTGCTCTCCCTCGCTTTCCCTCCCTCTCCCTCGCTCCCTTGCTTGCTCTCCCTCCCTACCTCACTCTCCCTCCCTCGCTCTCCCTCCCTCGCGCTCCCTCTCCCTTCCTCACTCTCCCTCGCTCTCCCTCACTCTCCCTCCCTTGCTTGCTCTCCCACGCTTGCTCTCCCTCGCCCTCCCTTGCTCCCTCGCTTGCTCTCCCTCCCTCACTTGCTCCCCCTCGCTCCCTCACTTGCTCTCCCTCGCTCCCTCTTGCTCTCCCTCCCGTGCTCTCCCTCCCTCTCCCTCCCTTGTGCTCCCTCACTCTCCCTCCCTCGCTCTCCCTCCCTCATGCTCCCTCTCCCTCCCTCACTCTCCCTTGCTCCCTCTCTTGCTCTCCCTCCCTCCCTCGCTCTCCCTCCCTCACGCTCTCTCCCTCCATCCTTCGCTCTCCCACTCCCTCGCTCTCCATCCCTTGTGCTCCCTCGCTCTCCCTCCCTCTCTCTCCCTCCCTTGCTCTCCCTCGCTCTCCCTCCCTCACTATCCTTAGCTCCCTCTCTCTGGGTCTCCCTCGCTCCCTTGCTTGCTTTCCCTCCCTCGCTCTCCCTCCCTCGCACTCCCTCCCTCGCACTCCCTCTCCCTCCCTCCCTGTCCCTCCCTCGCTTGCTCTCCCTCCCTCGTTTGCTCTCCCTTGCTTGCTCTCCCTCCCTCGCTCTCCCTTGTTCTCTCTCCCTCACTCTCCCTCCCTCCCTCCCTCTCTCTCCTTCCCTCGCTCTCCCTCACTTCCTCTCTCTCACTCTCCCTTGCTCCCTTGATTGCTCTCCATCCCTCGCTCTCCCTCCCTCCCTCCCTTTCCCTCCCTCGCTCTCCCTCCCTTGCTTGCTCTTCCTCGCTTGCTCTCTCTTGCTCTCCCTCCCTCCCTCGCTCCATCGCTTGCTTTCCCTCCCTCGCTCTCCTTTGCTCTCTCTCCCTCACTCTCCCTCCCTCCCTCACTCTCCCTCCCTCGCTCCCGCTCTCCCTCGCTCCCTTGCCTGCTCTCCCTCCCTCACTCTCCCTCCCTCGCTCTCCCTCCCTCGCGCTCCCTCTTCCTCCCTCCATCTCCCTCCCTCGCTCTCCCTCACTTGCTCTCCCTCAATCGCTCTTCCTCCCTCCCTCGCTTGCTCTCCCTCCCTCCCTCCCTCCCTCACTCTTCCTCCCTCGCTCTCCCTCCCTCGCTCTCTTCTTCCCTCCCTCGCTCTCTCTCCCTCGCTCTCCCTCCCTCCCTCGCTCTCCCTCCCTCCCTCTCCCTCGCACCCTCGCTTGCTCTCCCTCCCTCCCTCGCTCTCCCTCCTCACCTTGCCTGTGTGTGCCCGGGCTGTGACAGCTTCCAGGCGCACACACACAGCCGCACCCAAGCACTTCACAGGTCTTTAAAAGACCATTGGAATGTTAATGAGGCTTTGTTCACCTCTCAGCGCCCCTGCAGCCCCACTCTGACTCTGGCGGGAATCACCCGGCCCCCACAGAGCAGCAGAGTCTGAGTCGCGTTCTGGTTGCAGACATCCTAAAAAAAATGTTAAAACTCGGGTACAATGTCTGCAAGGTCCGCGGGCCACCAGGAAAGGCTTGCTGGGCTGCCACCGGCCCGCGGGCTGTACTATGAGTACCTCTGGTCTAGAACGTGCGCTGATCAGACCGAACAACAACCACTGTGTTGAAATAACCTTCAAGGCCTCGGTACTCACTGTACAGACAAAGCTTACCAAGCCAAGCTATTAGTATAGAAAATATATTATTCTCGTGTGAAGCAAAACAGTCCTCTAGACTCTAAACATTTGAAATAATGTGTGCCGTGTGCAAAGGCAGCAGAAAGGAAAAATGGCGTTTAAACTTCTAATAAGCTCATGCTAACTTAACACAGTGTAAATGCAAGGCTCAACCCCATGACACACCCTCCTTGATTTCAACCATTATGGTCATTAGGGGATGCTCCTCAATAAAAAAAGATTGAAGGATCTTATGGGTCACCAGGAATGGACAGAGTTGGGTGAGAAATGATGCAAAAAGTATGTGATTTGTATACAGAACAACTATCACAAACACTGTGCACCCCCCATGGGTGAGACTGAAGCTCCTAAAGGGGTCTCAGAGAAATGCCTTTCATTTCCTGGGTCTTTCTCTACTCTTACCCGTTAAACATCAGTATGCTATTGTGATGTTTGATAACTTATCCAAGAGGTTAGAGGTCAAGTTTGTGCATGTACTGAACACCAAAGCTGTTGTCATATTTCTTACCGATATATTTGCAAGAGAGGGGTATCCGTAAGAACTGGTACCTGATAATTGGGTGCAATTCACGTCAACGGAGATGAAGACATTTCTGAACGATGGAGTGATTAAACACAAGAGATATAGTTTATATAATCCCCTAGCTAATGGTCAAGTAGAGAGAGCTCACATGATTATTACTGTGTGTGTCAGAGGAGCAATGATTGAGGGTGGTGACGTGGATGATGCCATTCGAGTCACACTTGGTCTTATCGTAGCACACCTCATTCAGTCACAGGAGTTGCACCTTTTGAAGTATTAAGGGGAAGACATTTCTGAGATTCTTTAAGACCTGCATGGTTAAGAGAATTTAAGTGTATATCTTCAACCAAAGACATACCTCGAATGATAAACCAGGCTCGTGCTAAATGGAAGTTTGTCATGACTTCAGCAAAATTAGATATGATGATGTGAAAATAATCTAATAGGTGTGTTTTAAAAAAGGGGAGTGGGTAAGCATCAAATTGCTGTAGTCCAGAGTGATGAAAGGTAGAGTGAGGTTCCACTCTCCTTACTTAGTAGATGAGGTCAGTGATGGTGGATGTGCTGTTAAATTGAGCAATGGACAATGGTGGAATGTTATGCGGGTGGCGAAAGTAGCTGCAAGGGATGGTGGCATCACTAGTGAGATTTGCAGCTCTGTTGCTGAATTTCCAGTTGAGAGTACCACTAATTAGAATAGTGGGTGTGCTGCAAATGTTCCTGTAGTGGTTAACAGCAGTGGTTGCAACAGACAAAAAAGCTGTCACTAAGTTAAATTCATTGATAATTTATTGGAAATGAGGTTATTCTTTCAGTGAACTATTGCTGTCAGCCAGCTAAATGCTATGATTATATTTTCTAATAAATGTATAGTTTTCTTGTATTGTTATAGATGCATTCTGTTGTTTTGCCTTATCATTTTCATGGTATGTTATTCTTGATTTATATTGCAGTGTTATTTTTATGTATCTTGTATTGTCGTTTTTGTTGTTTTCTCTCGTGTTTTGAGGTTGATTATTAACTGTGTATATAGTTTGAAACTGTGAGGGGAAAGGTGTGTTGTGATCTTGTTCTCTTGTCGTCACGTGGGGCTGATCAAGATTCCAAAATGCAAATCTTGTTTGAGAGTAACAACAACAATAGAAGGATATGCGGGGAGGTTTGGACTGGGCTCTTTAGCTGCTAGCTTAGTCTGGACTAAAATAAAGAAGTTATCTAGTTACCTCCTATCTGCGGACATCATCCTATTCACCCCCTCAACAATAACCACACCATCAAGGCTCCATACCCCTTAAGTGTAAATGATTTATTTTTACATTTTGCATAGAGCCAACAATTCAGTAAGTACCAAACAAACACATAAGATATAATTACTTGAACTCTGTAAGCAGGGAACATGGCCTTAAAGAAAAGATTGAAGGATCAAAGAACAAAGGCAAAACATGTCACTTTATCACAGGAAATAAAGCAACAACGATATTATATCTTCGACTTCATGGAAACGGGTTGGTTTCCGGTGGAAACATGCTGAGATACAAACTGTGCTATATATATTGTACACATATGTGAGCTGATGTAGTTACTGGGAAATAATTAAGTGTGGAATGGTTTTTACTACTATGGTGTCAACGAATCTGGTATAGGATATATGGGGGTTTCCAACAGCCATGAGTTCAATTAGAATTGTTTTTCCTCCTGTGCTGTTACATATGTGTTTCTCCCCGTGTTAAATAAACTTATTACATGCTATATTTCACTGGCAACAAAACGAACTCCTGTGCAAATTGATTTCAGACTGCAAGAATGTATTTTTAAAGCTGAATATGTCCTGGATAAAAGAACATTATGGCTGTCTATCACACCTGCTTTGCCTGATGAGACATTTTGTGAAATGGAGGATGAGTGTGTGGTGTGATACTACAGGGATGTACATCTCACAAGGTGAGTAATGATACAACACTCCATAGCATAAAAAAGTACAATCATGGAGGTCTGAAAAGAGTATGTTTTGGAGAAAGATTTCTTAAATGTGGCTACACAGTTAATACGGCAAGAAGATGTTTTGAGAAGGAAGGACTGAGGCGTTTGACATCGCATGTAGGGATTTATCTAATTAAGAGGAGGATGAGAGTAGACTTTTGATGGCCAACTCTTGATAGGGATGTTAAGTATATGATAAGGAATGGGCTGACCTTTGGAGTGACAAAGCAAAGAAAGCAGTGGTATATCCTAAGTAGGAGGTCCTATGACCTTCTAAAGGCAGGGAAAATGCTCTAGATGTTGTGGGACCATTCCATACCCCGTTGTCTGGTTCTATGTCAAGTCAAGTCAAATGGTCTTTATTCGGATATAAAATATCCATAAAAGTACAATCATCACCGCCAATGGGACATAAAATACAATAATCAATAACAAAGTACATTTAAAAAGTAAAAATAGGGTAGGATAAGTCAAGTCTAACAATCAATAGATGGCATAAAACCAGTGTGCAAAGGATAGCAGTAAAGTGCAAATAGAATGCTATATAAACATGTAACAAACCCAAATTTTAGCAGCATCATTGTGCAAAATCGCAAGTTGTAAACGTTGAACTCAGTGCAAAATAAGCAAATGTAAACTTCGAACTAAGTGCAAAGTAGGCTGTTACATATTTGTTAAATTCTATTAAAAGAGCGATTACAGGTATATAACATGTTTTAAGGTGTATTCATGGAGGCTTGTGAACGTACCACAGCTTGCAAAAATGAGCTTACTCGAAAAATCATGTCATCACATCCTAGCTGCAATATTTCTTGATACGCCAGAGTATAATCAATTATGGCATTTGCCTTAAAATAGGGGATTAAGTATTGTTTGGTGTATCTCACATAAAATTTGCAAAAGAACAAAAAATGTAACAGAGTTTGTTTGCAACCAATGCTACAAGGACAACACAACTCCTTCAGATTATTATTGAAACCAATCGGGAAACAAAGTGAATATTTTATAATGTTGTCCCCGAGACGGAAAAGCAAACTCATATTCCATCTCCCAATGTTTTTCCTGAGATATTCCTGTGGCATATGACAATCATTGCTTGATAACACCAAAATAGGAATATATCTAATAATTGATGATTTACAAAGCTCGGGATTTCCTCTTCTTTACGGTATAGGTCATACAATGCCCCTCTCACTGTTTTTAGATTTATACCGTCTACAGCGAAAGGGTGATAAAAGGTATGCTCTAGCTGTACACTGGCTAGGCTATTTTGTACTGCAGTGAGCCATGGTATACTTTTACCCGTATCACATTTAAGGCAATCTATAATAATTTCTTGAGTTAAAATTGCAGCAGGATTTCGCCATATCTTTAGCCAGAATAATGCAGGTCGGGATTTCATAAAATCCTCCACATAATGTAAATGTAGTTCTTTGTGACATATGTAAGTAGGCAATGAAATGTGTGCCCCTAGCACCTTTCTACAAAATCTATTTTCCTCAATTTGCATCCCATTACAATTTACATACCCCCATACTTCGGCGCCATAAGTCGCCGTTGGTAGACATTGGGTTTTGCACATCTGTAATAGGGGTATCACCACCTCTACATTCTTGGGCTGTCGCAGGCTGACGATAGAATTAACCGCCTTACCAAGTTTATTTCTACCATGTCGAGTAAGGTGTCATACGAATTGGAATACTAACCCCTCGCCAATTCTGGCGACGGTGTTAGCATTCCACCCTTCTAGAGGGACATGACATGTATGTAACTGTGAACCCCGGTTAAAGTTAACTCGAGCCTCAGCATCACAAAATGGATGCTGCCACCACAGACACAAGTCTGACCTCCTGCTGCTGGGAGTCCTTCCAGCAAGGAGAGCTCGGACAAAGGGTTTCCTGTCAGGGGTGGTGCTAGCACCATCCCAGACAGGATTTTGTGTATCCCAGGTAGGCAGGGCTGAGAGGAAGGTGACTGCAAGTGGCACCCCGGTGCTCACTGTGCATATGCCGGCTCAAACCAGTTCCAGGGGCACCCCAGCCCCTGAGCTGGGGAGAGACAGGACAAAGGAGAGGGGTGTAACCACCCCCCTCCTGGTCCCACCCATGGGCAGGACCTAGTCGCGTGCCAGCCCCTTTTCTTAGGATAAAGGTAGGAGCGGGCCCCCTTCCCAAATTAGATAATCTTAAATCTTGAACTACTTTCCACGAAAGGAACTCTTGACATTCTCTGAAGACTCTCCCTTGTGGCTAAGGAGTAGCCACCCTGCACCAGCAGGCACCACCTAAGCGGTTGCGGTTTGCTGCATGTCCATCATCCGAATCAAGACTGACCAGCTCGACGAGACCCGGATTCCCTGCCATCTCTGACCTCTACCTGCATCATCAGCCCAGCTGAGATTCGTGGGAGTGACGAGACCTGAGGGACCGGCCATCTTCAAAACCTGCACGACGCTTAACCAGCACGACCGCCGAGGGACCCTCGAGTGAGTGCACTGGGGTTTGAGAAGCCCCAACCCCGAGCAGCTCCAGCACCGAAGTCCAGCACCCCAGCATCCACGAGATCTGCGTGGGGCCCTTCTGCTCTTTGCTGCTTGCCACGTTGTCCGGTCACTTGCCCGCTGGCTAGTGGCCCTCTTGACGACGTACCACAGCGTTTTCACTGCTGGTCTGGTTGCTCCAGACTGGCCCTTGCTCCCTTCCAAAAGAGGAGCACCCCGGACCCTCCTGGTCCACTCCAGACGCCATCTTGACTCCACCGCGTGGGCTTGCCTTTGCCAAGGTTTGTTGCTCCAATCTTGGATCCAGCATCGCCGACAGCAGACACCCTCGTGGGACAGCTCGCACCTCCAGCCTGGTTGCCGACAACACCTCCTGGCCCGTGTGGCTGCAGAATCCAGCGTCGCCCACTCACCTGATCGCGGTGACCTCATCCGGCGCCATCCTGGTGCCCACACAATCACTGGCTAGTGATTAAGAACTGAGTCCCCTCTGCTTTCAGGTCGTCTCCATCACCGATCCAGCCTTGGATCACACCGAACATCTTCTTTCAGGCTCCATAGACTACAACGAGGATTCCCGACGTCTTTTGAACCCTGTGCAGCCGCAGCCCCTGGGCTAGGTAACCCAAGCATTACGGTGCTCCAACGCAGGTTCACTATCCAAGTGTCCAGATCCTTTTTCGTTTTTAGTCTACCTAGTCGGATTCGTCCGGAAACAGTAACGTTAGAATTGCTAGCATCCATAGACTTTGTCCCGCATCCCGCGTGAGAGTGCACACTCTGCACCCGAGTTCCATAGGCCTCCTGCTCCTAACCTTAAAGTTCAGTAGTGTAGTCCTAGCGGTCCTGGAGCCTCTGGATCGTGTTACTCACCTGCTAGCATTTCGCATTCCAGTTTTAGAGTACATGGTTTTTCGTGCCCCTCGGGCATTTGTGTAAATTGTGCAACTTGTAGTATTTTCGTAAGAGTTTTGTATTGTGCTTAGCTCCCTGACTCATAAAGAGTTCAGGGTAGACTTGTTATAAATAAATATACTTTATTTTCATAACAACTTGTGTGGTGTCCTTTCACTTGGTGTTCAAGGGGTATATGTGATGGTAAAACAGCTGGCTTAACACGCCCTCTAGAGTTTAGCCTAAAGACTGCTCTTGTCCATGCTACTAGGATAGCTGGTCTATAAGGTTGACTTACAACCAATCATCAAAATAGGTCGTTTGGTATGATACACAGTGATCACTAGAATAGTGAGCACTATATATCAGGCCAACTTCTCACAGAGCCCCTCAGTGTCGCATTTGAGTTTAAAAATCCATTTCTATTCTTTGACAAACAGAAAATGGGAGATATCGCTGACATGCGAGGGGATGAACGGCTGTTCAAGTACTAACCATTCTATGTCTTCGACAGAATGTTTCATCATCAGGAAATGGTTTGTCATCTGAGTGGCCTGTTTATTGCGCCTGATGGTGCTTTTATGTTCTTGTATTCTTAATTTGACCTTTCTCGTCGTCATGCCTATGTAGCGAAGGGCAAATGGGCAGGTGATTTGATAGATGACCCTTTCGCTGTTACAATTCGTATGTCGTTTCAATACCCATGGACGTGATGTGCCAATGTTCACTGTTAACGTTTTTTTAGTTTGTGGGCATACAGAAAAATTCCCACATGGGTGGTGACCTTGCACAGGGGGAAGGTTCCACAGTGTCATTGTGGATACGCTTGAAGTAATACGTGGTCTAGTATGCACTAGTTCATCTCTCAGGTTTGAACTTCTTTTGAAGGAAAAGAGTGGCAATGGAATATTGTCACCCGCAGTATTCAGTATTCGCCAATTATGCCGAATGATTTTTTGGACTGATGATGAGGCTGTGCTAAAAGTGGTGACACAAGTTCGTCTCTCAAGAGGCGGTTTTTCCATAGGGATGGTTAGTAAGGCTTCACGATGATTGTTGAAAGGCCCTTTTGCATGATTTTCTGATCAGCGCACTCGGATAGAGTCGTTGTTTTAACTTGATAGAAAGATCGCTAGCTTGTTCTTGGAAGTCAGATTTCTCAGAGGAATTTCTTCGGACCCTGAGAAATTGTCCAAAAGGCAAGTTCTCTCTGAGGGAACGTGGGTGATGACTATCGAACCTGAGCAGCGAGTTTCTAGACATTGGTTTCCGATATAGATTGCTTGTGAGGTGACCTTCCCTAGGAATGATCAGTAGATCCAGAAATGGGAGTTCTGTGTTGCTATATTCCACTGTGAATCTTAAGTATTGGTTCTGATTGTTAAGCCAATTCTGGAATGCAAGTACAGACTGACTGTCTCCGCGCCATACTACAAGGACGATTTAGAAAAGGGGGTGGTGATGAACAGAGTGTCTGAGTTAAACAGACCACTCTTACCCAGTCCAAAGATCAGGGCTTGATCCATCACCGTTATTTATCTCACTGCCCCATCCCAGCTCAGAACCTGGCTATATGCAAATCAGTCTGTCCCTGGCCCAGTGCATCATGGGAACAGGGCAGACTAAACTACCAAGCCAATTCTTCACCAGAAAGGAGACAAGCTACCGGGGACCGGTTTCTGGCATTTCAGCCTTCTTCGGCCCGGCTTGCTTGAATCCTGATGGAGCAGTGAGAAAGGGACTCATGTCTGAGTATACCCTGCCACACCTATAGTGGCCAAAAACGATTTAGAAAAGGGGGTGGTGATGAACAGAGTGTCTGAGTTAAACAGACCACTCTTACCCAGTCCAAAGATCAGGGCTTGATCCATCACCGTTATTTATCTCACTGCCCCATCCCAGCTCAGAACCTGGCTATATGCAAATCAGTCTGTCCCTGGCCCAGTGCATCAGGGGAACAGGGCAGACTAAACTACCAAGCCAATTCTTCACCAGAAAGGAGACAAGCTACCGGGGACCGGTTTCTGGCATTTCAGCCTTCTTCGGCCCGACTTGCTTGAATCCTGATGGAGCAGTGAGAAAGGGACTCATGTCTGAGTATACCCTGCCACACCTATAGTGGCCAAAAACGATTTAGAAAAGGGGGTGGTGATGAACAGAGTGTCTGAGTTAAACAGACCACTCTTACCCAGTCCAAAGATCAGGGCTTGATCCATCACCGTTATTTATCTCACTGCCCCATCCCAGCTCAGAACCTGGCTATATGCAAATCAGTCTGTCCCTGGCCCAGTGCATCATGGGAACAGGGCAGACTAAACTACCAAGCCAATTCTTCACCAGAAAGGAGACAAGCTACCGGGGACCGGTTTCTGGCATTTCAGCCTTCTTCGGCCTGGCTTGCTTGAATCCTTATGGAGCAGTGAGAAAGGGACTCATGTCTGAGTATACCCTGCCACACCTATAGTGGCCAAAAACGATTTAGAAAAGGGGGTGGTGATGAACAGAGTGTCTGAGTTAAACAGACCACTCTTACCCAGTCCAAAGATCAGGGCTTGATCCATCACCGTTATTTATCTCACTGCCCCATCCCAGCTCAGAACCTGGCTATATGCAAATCAGTCTGTCCCTGGCCTACAAGGACGTCATCAATGTACCTCTTCCACAACACCGTTTGTTGGTAATACGGGTTGTTGTGGTTGAGGACATGCTGAGTTTCAAAAAGGTGGACGTATAGATTTGCCAAGCTCGGGGCAAATTTACTGCCCATAGAAGTCCCCGATAGCTGGAGATAAATCGAGTCTTCGAATTGAAGAAAGTTCTCAGTCATTGCGAGCCTCGCCAATTCCATGATAAAATGGATGGGTGTAATACTTTCATGAGTGGTGGTTTCTAAGAGTCCTCGCACAGCCTGCAGAGTTTCTTCTTGCGGTATGCAAGTGTATGAGGATTCAACATCGAAACTGACAAGAATGTCAGTCTCGGTGTTGAACTCAACTTCTGGTAAAAGGCGAAGAACGTCCTTTGTGTCTTGTAGGTAAGTGGGCATGGTTTTCACTAGAGGTCTTAGGAAAACATCCACAAAGGATGAGAGGGGCTCAAGGAGAGATCCAATCCCAGAGATAATGGGTCGTCCTGGGGGTGGCCTAGCCGCCTTGTGGATTTTGGGCAGTGCATACAAGTATGGAGTGACTGGATGTAATGTAACCAAGAATTTTGCTTCTTGTGATGTTATCCAGCCCTCCGCACTCGCTTATTCCACTAAATTCTTGATTTCAGTCAAAAGCCTGGGAGTGGGATCAACAGACAGCAGTGTATAGGAGTTAGTATCGCCTAGCTGTCTCAGACATTCGGCCCGATAGATAGTGGTGTCCTGAATGACTATCGCACCACCCTTATCGGCAGGCTTGATGGTGATGTTTGTATCTTTGGATAAGGTGTCTAGTGCAACTCTCTCTACTCTAGATAGGTTTTGGAAAATGTCAGTTTTGGACAGGTTTAGAGAGTTTATCTCGTGTACCACCGCTTTTTCAAAGGTGCCCACTTTGGATGGTACCTGTTGAAGAAGGGGAATAAAGGTTGACTTGGTCTTACGGCCTGTATTAGTTTCTGTGGTGACCTGTGCCTGTTCTTTTCTACTATCGGCAAAGAAGAAATGAAGCCGAACCTTACGAAAGAATTTCTCAACTTCACTCCGAAGCTGGAAGGCATCCCCATTATTGGTTGGTACAAACCTGAGGTCTTTATTTAGCACCTGGTGTTCAGTGGAGGTCAGAGTGCGTGAACTCAAATTGATTACAAGGTCTTCGTTGCTGCCTGGAATGATGGTTATTGGCCTCGCTTGCTGCGGGTATTTCGAGGATCTTGCTCGTCTGCCCATTGTACTTGGGATTGACCTCTCCGTCTGCCCCTGTTCCAGCCACGGCCTTGTCCTAAAAAAGCCTGGCTATCATAGAATTGGGGCTGCAGTTGGTAATGAAACATGGGCAGCGGAAATTGTGGGTATCCCCATGGGGTTGGTGGCCACCAGGGGCCCTGTTGGTACATATTACCTTGTCCAGTGCGCCTCCGATTTGGGCGATAATATCGACCTCTTCCTCTCCATTGTGATGTTCCACTAGTGTCTGAATCACTAGAATCAGGATCGGAGGAGGAGGTTGAGTAATTTGACCCATAACCTTTCCCTTGTTTGGTAGTATCTGGGGGTGTGTAATTTTCACCAGTGTAGGTATAAATTCTCTCATGGGAAAACTTCGCCAGATCTTTTTTAAATTTCTCAATCTTAGCGAAAAAGATTGGGTCCTTGTATTCCTTGTTTGCTTTGTTCGTTTCTTCTAGTTGTTTCTCAAATTGTTTGGTCGTAAGTGTGGTTTTTATTTGGCCTTCCAAAACTTGTATTTTCATAAGGATGGCATCAGCCACCCTCTTGGCAGTTGTAATTATTAGGATCAGCCAATCGCGGGTGCATCGCCAAGTGATTAGCGACCAATCTTTTAGAAATGCTTTTTCCGTGAGAAATAGTCTAGGAGCATTAGTCACAACTAAACCAGTGGGAGCACACTTGCCATGCAGGTACTCAGCCATAATCTGTCCATGAATAATGGTGCGTGAATGACTCTTCTTTAAATGAAGGATGGTGTCCTGGGGTTGTGGGTCCAATAGTGGGTATTGAATCCAACATGCTAGGATTCTCGCTAAGAATGGATGATAATGTCTCATCATCAAATGCTAAACCTGCAAAATCTGCCATTGTGCAAGCCTATTGAATACCACCAAAGGAAAGGCAATAGTATCTGAGCTAGCCTTCTGTAAAACAGACCCGCAACCGTAGCCGCACTGAATCAACAGAGAACAAAATATGAAAGGGGTCGAAGGGGAAAAGAATGTTTATAGACCAGCTTACATCCTGTCCCCCAAACTTAACAATATAACAACACAAGAAGGATGCTAAGGGTCTCAAACCAAACTATGGAAATACTAAACACTCAAATGTAGTGTATGGAAAAAGTTGCACAAAGGAGAGAAAAAGGACAATAGAGAGTGAAAAGTGCCCATCAGCCCACCCGTAGGCGGAACCTCGTCATCTGGGTTTAGAGTTGAAAACTGGTATCCACTAGACACCTCATCAGGTTTCTTTCGAGGAGTACTAGTCTTGGATCCGCCAGTGGGATGGACAGCCAGCAGGTAGTATTGGAAGGCTGAAGGAAAAAAGTTGCAGTGCTCAAAGAATTGTGAAAAGTAAATGTGATATTATTAAAAATGCCTGTTATGATGACAAATGGACTACTTTATTGGGAGTGATCAACATAACGGCATGATTAAAAGCAGAGTGACGATAGTATGGAAAAAATATTTACTATCAATCAAGAATATTAATTGGTCAACATGTTTCAGCCTTACCAGGCTTTCATCAGGACCTGTAATGTACACTACAGCAACAGTGAATCAAAACCAAAAAGTGATGTAGACCTACCAGTACTATGTTACTCTATGGTAGTCTCAAATCATTGTGACTAGAACTCTCCTAAGGAAAAAGAAAAATAAATATCCCTGTATATGTGTTTCTCTCTCCTATACGAGTTAGGTTACTAACATACATACTCGTATAGAAGAGTTGCATGAGAATTCTCTCACTAAATCTGAGCGCCCAAACTGACACAGACCGGAGGCGCTTCGTATTTGTTTGTTTGGTTTTTGAGTCCATTCAAGTGTTTTCCCTTGCAATCCATTTATTTTCTATCTCCCCATGATTAGAGCGGGCCTCTTTGACCTGAGCGAGCGCCAGGCGAGGTTAGGCCGTCTCCATAATATTTATGGGTGAGTCATTTTACCAAAGTGTGGTTTACTGATTAAGTACATAGATTGATGTTTTCTAAAAATGTTTACATCTGTTCTGTTCTATGTATATTTCTTTTTCTTTTTCCTTAGGAGAGTTCTAGTCACAATGATTTGAGACTACCATAGAGTAACAAAGTACTGGTAGGTCTACATCACTTTTTGGTTTTGATTCACTGTTGAAGGCAAAGAGTTAGGGGTAATACCACGCGATGATGCTAGGTCTTACAATATAGATATAAAATGGTAACACCTACCAGGTACTAGTATATAACAAAGTAACTGGAGTAAATGCAGGCAATTTCTTGAGGGATAATGAGTAATCACATAACCAACAATAGCCACGTGATTAGCCACTAACCTTGGGTTCCGGAGTAGCATGCTACTTGCAGTAAAGAGCTTCAACGGCTTTTCAGGGATAGTAAGTGCTATATAAATACAATTAGAATATATAGATATGTAATTATATGTGTATATAAATATATATTTATATATCTCTAGCTCTCTCTATATATGTGTATGTGTGTGTATATATATATATATATATATATATATATATATATATATATATATATATGTATGTATGTATATATATATATATATATATATATATATATATATATATATATATATATATATATATATACATATATATATATATATATATATATATTCACTGAAGAAACCATAGGTTATAGACCATATATAGTTAGGAATTCGCATTTACAAAACCTTATTTTACTCACACAAAACCATTGAAATGCCATATATAGTTAGTTGCACAAACTATATATCGCGCACCCGCAATCCACTGCTGATGATGTCACATATTACATCATTCATGACATGGTCAGTGACATCACTGATGACATCACTGATGACATCTCAAATGACATCACTGATGACATCTCAAATGACATCACTGATGACATCTCATTTGACATTACTGATCACATCACTGATGATATCATTCATGTGATAATACGATGAACCTCTTCAGACTCTAATATAACCTTAGATACAATCAGTGTAAACAGACACTCACAGACTGTCACTCATCCATGGAGTTACTCACACACCTAGTCAGTCATGCAAAGAATCAATCACACCTCCATTTCCTCAACTATACAGTTATACAAACTTTACTTATTCAAACATATACTAACACATATTTACTCTCTTATACAATCCCTGATACAAGTTCACAATGATCCATACAGCCACTCACACATTCACTGGCTCTTATGCACAGTTATTTATATATGTCAACTCTCACATGTACTGTGTTTTACATATGTAATTACTTTGACATGTAGCACTGAGATATCCATTCACTCACCAATACACTCATGCACACAGTCAACCGCCCATACAGCTGTTTCCACATGCACTTTTGAAACCATACATCTAGTGAATCAACTGCTCACACATCTATGCACAGAGTCATACACCTCCCAGCCACCCACACACACACTCAGTCTCCCATACAAATACTTGGGCAACCAATCAATAACCCATATAGTTACTCATGTAGCTACTTATCAACACATGCAACAGTTTACAGAGCAACAGACATAATGATGCACAAATTAAGACAGTTTAGTCACTAACCCATGCACTCAGTGAGACACATTTAATCACTCACTCATACAGTCAGTCATGCACCTACTAAATCCTTCATCCAGACACTTATACATCCACTCATTCTTCAATATGTAAGACATATTTTAACTTTACAGAAACATACAGTCACTGGATGTTGTCATCAGTGATGTCATCAGTGATGTCATTTGAGATGTCATCAGTGATGTCACTGACCATGTCATGAATGATGTAATATGTGACATCATCAGCAGTGGATTGTGGGTGCGCGATATATAGTTAGTGCAACTAACTATATATGGAATTTCAATGGTTTTGTGTGAGTAAAATAAGGTTTTGTAAATGCGAATTCCTAACTATATATGGTCTATAACCCATGGTTTCTTCAGTGAATTTTCAAGGTTTTGTAAATGCTAATTCCTAACTATATATGGTCTATAACCTATGGTTTTGTCAGTGAATTTTCAAGGTTTTGTAAATGCTAATTCCTAACTATATATGGTCTATAGCCTATGGTTTTTTCAGTGAATATATATATATACATACATATATAAACATATATCATCTGTATATCTATATAAATACAAACATAAATGCATGCATACATATACTTATATGCATACAGATGCATGTTATTTACATGAAAGTTGAAAAAACACTAATAAAAGCAAAGCTAAAAAGCCACCTCATTACAAACAGAATGGCTTTAACTTAAACGAGGGCGAGATCTATTGCATTTTCAATGCTTGTTTACTTTGGTTCCATCAAGAAGGCATTCAGATGTGTCACACATTTGCCATAAATTCTGAATGTTAGCACTCTAGTTGCACATTAGATCTCTGTAGTAAAGCTACTGCTCACCAGGGACGTCTGCTGCTGGTATTCAAAGTGCATGTTTCAGTCTGCATGTCAGAATTTTTTTAATGAAATAGAAGAGGATTTGAGAAGTCACTCAAAATGATCCCTAATTTTTCTTTCTGAAGCACTAATCATACTTTCTATGGCAAAATTAACCCCCTCATGTTGTTCCTTTTTAAATTGAGTGTTTTCAGACTTACCACTTCATTCCAATCAAGATGGCTTCTGGTGTGCCATACTTTTGTCATAAGTAAGACTGTTAGCGCTCTAGTTGTTCTTTAGAACACTCTGGGACATTCTGTCATTGGGCTATACTTGGGGTACATCTGGGTGATATTTGGGCTACATTTAGGCTCTTTTGTCTCTGGTGGCCATCTTGGGAGACTGTATGTCAGAATGTTTTAATGAAATTGAAGAGGGTTTGAGAAGTCACTCAAAATGTGCCCTAATTTTTCTTTCTGCAGCACTAATCATAATTCATATGGCAAAATATACCCCCTCATTTTGTTCCTTTTTAAATTAAATGTTTTAAGAGTTACCACTTTATTCCAATCAAGATGGCTTCAGGTGTGCCATACCTTTGTAATAAGTAGGACTGTTAGCGCTCTAGTTGTTCTTTAGAACACTCTGGGACATTCTGTCATTGGGCTATACTTGGGCTACATCTGGGTGATATTTGGGCTACATTTGGGCTCTTTTGTCTCTGGTGGCCATTTTGGGAGACTGCATGTCAGAATTTTTTAATGAAATAGAAGAGGATTTGAAAAGTCACTCAAAATGTGCCCTAATTTTTCTTTCTGCAGCACTAATAATACCTTCTATTGCATAATATACCCCCTCATTTTGTTCCTTTTTAAATTAAATGTTTTAAGAGTTACCACTTTATTCCCATCACGATGGCTCCAGGTGTGCTATACCTTTGTAATAAGTAGGACTGTTAGCGCTCTAGTTGTTCTTTAGAACACTCTGGGACATTCTGTCATTGGGCTATACTTGGGCTACATCTGGGTGATATTTGGGCTACATTTGGGCTCTTTTGTCTCTGGTGGCCATTTTGGGAGACTGCATGTCAGAATGTTTTAATGAAATAGAAAAGGATTTGAGAAGTCACTCAAAATGTGCCCTAATTTTTCATTCTGCAGCACTAATCATACTTTCTATGGCAAAATATACTCCCTCATGTTGTTTCTTTTTAAATGAAATGTTTTAAGAGTTACCACTTTATTCCAATCAAGATGGCTTCAGGTGTGCCATACCTTTGTAATAAGTAGGACTGTTAGCGCTCTAGTTGTTCTTTAGAACACTCTGGGACATTCTGTCATTGGGCTATACTTGGGCTACATCTGGGTGATATTTGGGCTACATTTGGGCTCTTTTGTCTCTGGTGGCCATTTTGGGAGACTGCATGTCAGAATGTTTTAATGAAATAGAAAAGGATTTGAGAAGTCACTCAAAATGTGCCCTAATTTTTCATTCTGCAGCACTAATCATACTTTCTATGGCAAAATATACCCCCTCATGTTGTTTCTTTTTAAATTAAATGTTTTAAGAGTTACCACTTTATTCCAATCAAGATGGCTTCAGGTGTGCCATACCTTTGTAATAAGTAGGACTGTTAGCGCTCTAGTTGTTCTTTAGAACACTCTAGGAGGCTGCAGTAGAACACAAAGGAATCAACTGACAGTCTCTGTCCTTGTTGGATGTACATGTTTTACTGAGAATGTCAGACTTCATTTTCACATGACTGAGAAAGATAATGTGAATTTACAGAAAATATGCTTTCAGTTTAGCTTATAGATCCCCTTCCAAACCACTGTGGGAAAATCATGAGATATTAGTTTTCTTTCAAACAATATTCATGATATCACAGCAGAAGGTTTTTTCACATGGTAAAATCACCTTAGAACCCACCACAATTCCTAAAACGAGTATGGTACCATCAACAAATGATTTATAATGTAACTAAAGTCCTAAAACCCTCTATTAACTACAATGCTTTTTAATGAGGTGCTATCATGTATATTGGTCCCAAGATGGCTGCCAACACTTCTTGGATGAAGTGCTGACAGCCAATCAGATCAGATGTGTGGTTAGGCTCCGCCCAGATATATATCTTTTTTTGAACCTAAATTACTCAGAATCCACTGGAGCACATATATTGAGACCTAGCAAAGGCACATCAGGCTAACAGTCCCTACAATTTTGCCAAGTTTCGTGCAAATCCATTCAGCCGTTCGAGCTAAAAGTGAGGCTAACCGCCCTGTGGAAATTAACATGGGAAAAACGCGTTTTGGGACCCCCCTTTTTTCTTGTCCCCCCCTTGATGAAACCCCCCCAAATTGTCAGGGGCTGCTCAGAAACAAAATGATCCATTTTCCTGAAAATTTCAGCCAATTCAGTCCACAAACGCCAAAGTTATTAGACATAGAATTTTCAAAAATCCCATAGAGAAAAAATCCTAACTATATATACCTACTGGCGACCGCCAGTAGGTAATATATATATATATCTCACAAAAGATTCCTTACTTGAAAGAATCGGAGAGACACAGCAGGGAATTCCAGAAGAAAATTTAATATCACGGGAGCCATGGCATGACGCGTTTCGGTCTGTGCCTTCATCAGATGCCTACTCAAATCAAAGCAAATCCCGACAGGCACCGGCAAAGTAGTCCCAATCGTTCTTCCGTTGGTGGATGCTCAGGTGGGTGGAGTAAAGTCACGAACAGTACTGCAGTTGCGTAGGAGACTGCAAGTACCAGCATGCACCTCTTGCGGCTTGCAGGTAAGTTCCTTTCTCCCAAACCCTGTGTCCTTAGGTGGGCCCTGAGCAAAATGAGAGCGTGGGTTGCGGTTCTTGGCAGGCAGAAGCTGGTGAGTTAAATTGTCCTCCTGGGTCCCCAACGCTTCACCTGCATTTGGTCCAAACTCAATGTCGGCCTGAGAGAGATGATACAGTGATCCCAATCCCTCCGTGAAGTCACGAACTGCCAATGGTGCAGCGGCACCTTACTGAGACTGGATGCGGTGGGTTAGAGCCTGTCCAATACCTTGGAATGAGAGATTTGCCGAAGCTGTCCTTGTGGCTCTTCCCCTAGACGAAGCGGGTCTGCTCCAATGCGCCCAGGACTGGCGCGGGATTATGTCACGAAAGATTCCTTACTTGAAAGAATCGGAGAGACACAGCGGGGAATACCAGAAGAAAATGTAATATCACGGGAGCCATGGCATGACGCGTTTCGGTCTGTGCCTTCATCAGATGCCTACTCCATCACAGCAAATCCCGACAGGCACCCGCAAAGTAGTCCCAATCGTTCTTCCGTTGGTGGATGCTCAGGTGGGTGGAGTAAAGTCACGAACAGTAATGCAGTTGCCTAGGCAGACTGCAAGTACCAGCATGCACCTCTCGCAGCTTGCAGGTAAGTTTCTTTCTCCCAAACCCTGTGTCCTTAGGTGGGCCCTGAGCAAAATGAGAGCGTGGGTTGCGGTTCTTGGCAGGCAGAAGCTGGTGAGTTAAATTGTCCTCCTGGGTCCCCAACGCTCCACCCGCATTTGGTCCAAACTCTATGTCGGCCTGAGAGAGATGATACAGTGATCCCAATCCCGCCACATGATTAGCCACTAACCTTGGGTTCCGGAGTAGCATGCTACTTGCAGTAAAGAGCTTCAACGGCTTTTCAGGGATAGTAAGTGCTATATAAATACAATTAGAATATATAGATATGTAATTATATGTGTATATATATTTATATATCTCTAGCTCTCTCTATATATGTGTATGTGTGTGTATATATATATATATATATATATATATATATATATATATATATATATATAGAGAGAGAGAGAAAGAGAGATATTACCTACTGGCGGTTGCCAGTAGGTAGTTATAGGTAAGACCTAGTGCCATAGGAAAAGCATTTTTTGATTTGCCAATATCTTTAGCGCTCTTTGACGAATCTTCACAAACTTTTCAAAACCAATGGCCTGCTCTGGTCAGCTCCTGTCTTGAAAGTTTCGGGGTGAATCTTCAAGCGGGGGCCAAGAAAAAAGGGTTCCCAAAAAGTGTTTTCTCCATGTTAATTTCCACAGGAACATTTGTTGCGGCTATTGCCCGAATTGCTAAACGGAATTACACCACATTTGGCAGAGAGGTAGCTCTTGGTCCAGAGTGAACTCTTTGCTTTATTTTTTGATAAACACATTTTTATTGGTTTGACAAAAGATACCAGCCATTCATCACGACACCAGGAACATACAGAAGCATAGTCATTATCTTTTTGCCCAGAAGCCCATTTCGACTATCCGCAAACTAAAATCGACCTGTACAAATTCGTGAGGAAACTAAAATTGGCCAAAATCCATGCCAATCGAATCACACCAGACTGTGTAATAACATCACAGAAGAGGCAACGGGAGAAAACATCACCACTACTATTGAACAAATTTCTGACCTAAGAGAGACATTTGAGGCAATGTTCAATCCTGAAGGCAACATCACAACTGATTCCCAAATGTTGGAACAAATGAACATTCAAACCAACTTGAGTAAAAATACTGGATTGAAAAACAAATCCCGATACTGCCCAGTCCTATCGCCAGGCAATAAAATCGACTTGTTCTCGGATGCCATGATGGAAGAGCTTGACAATCTCATCAAAGTCAAAGACAATAAGAGACAAAACCTATCCATCAAAGAAAGAAAGGCACTTCAAAATCTTATGAACAACTCGGCCATAACGATTAAACCCGCCGACAAAGGGGGAAACATCGTTATCCTTGATACTAAGGATTATGTTCAAGAAGCGGAACGCCAACTCAAGGTTCCACAACATTACAGCAAGTTGAAAACGAACCCCATAGGGAAAATGATGTCCGATCTAAAGGAACAACTAACACTCTGGCAGGCAAAAGGACTGATCAATGAAGAAGAGCGGAAATATATGACTACGGAACATCCAATCACCCCGTGTGTGTATTTTTTACCAAAAATCCACAAGACACTCATCCATCCACTGGGAAGACCCATTGTGTCCTCATGTGATTCATTGTATGAAAAAGTCTCAAGGTATGTGGATAACTTTCTTGCTCCGATTGCCCAAAGCATGCCTTCATACATAAAGGACACTGGAGACTTTCTGAGAATCCTAATGGATATACCATGGAATCCGAATTATCTCCTAGTGACAATCGACGCCGTGTCACTATATACCTCAATCAGGCATGATATAGGCTTGAAAGCTTGCAAGTATTTTTTACACCAACGTAACATCAAGGAACTGCAACATACAACAATGCTCCTTAAAATGATAGAGCTATGCCTGACAAACAACGTATTCTTATTCAACAGCGAGTTGTATAAGCAAGAATGCGGCACGGCCATGGGAATTTCTTTCTTTCCCAATTACGCCAATATCACCATGGGCTATTGGGAAAAAATGCTAGTATGGAACAACTATGAACAAGAAGAACTTGACCGAATTACATTATGGGTCAGATATATTGATTACCTTTTCCTTATTTGGAATGGGACCAATGCACAATTTCAAGAGTTCTTCATTAAACTTAATCAAAATGAGATGGGTCTTCAGTTTACATGTTCAACCAACACCAAGGAGATAGACTTCCTAGACACCAAAGTCTATGTCTCAGAAGGTAAACTAGAAACCACGTTGTTCCGCAAAAAAACAGCTACCAATAGTGTCCTCCATGGGACCAGTTTCCATCCGAAATCATTGCTCAGAAGTATCCCGTACGGAGAATACGTCCGACTAAAGAGAAACTGCTCGAAAGTAGAGGATGCAGAGAGAAAAATTCTTGAAAGCAAAACCAGATTCCAATCCAGAGGATACAAAGACTATGTATTAAATAACTGCAAAAAGAAAGTCGACAAAATCAGCAAGGCAGAAACACTGATTGAAAAAGAAAAATCCCCACAAGACAAGGATCCTCCGAGATTCATAACCACTTACAATAAGGAAAGTGGACTGATTGCAAAAAAATTGAAAAAATATTGGCATTTAATAACCAGCGATCCAGATATTGGGACACTAGCCGGAAAACATCCTTCCATTACATATAAAAAGAACACCTCCCTGCAAAACTTGCTAGTAAAGAGCCACTTTCAGATGCAGGAACAACCAAAATGGTGGACCGAACAAAGTGTGGGCTTCAAACCATGTACTACATGCAAAGCCTGCAAGATAGGCAAAAAAATGAAGAACGTAATGGAACCCAACGGAAAATACATGCCAATTAAGCAATACATCACGTGTACATCCAAAAATGTAGTTTATGCAATTGAATGTAAATGCGGCATGAAATACATAGGTTCAACAACATGTATGCTAAAAAAAAGAATCCTGGAGCACATCCGAGCTGTCAAAAATTCCAATCTGCTATATGCTACAGCTAAACACTTGAAATCTTGCCAAAATGGGGATTGGCGAGCCATGAGTTTCTATGGACTGAGAATGCTGACAAAACTTGAAAGAGGAGGAGACACAGTACGTCTCTTAAGACAAATGGAATCCCGTCTCATAATCCAATTCCGAACGAAACATCCTAGAGGCATGAACTTTGGAGAAGACCTCCACATACATCTGGAGTGATACAGAACCCAGCATGAACTTTGATGAACTGTAAAAAGGGTACTATAGCCAAGACAAAGCATTATGAACTGTAAAGCAATAAGCCCTAAGTGATAACAACTTAAGATGCTTTGAGTACTATACTCAAATAACCATAGCACACCAGTCCTTTGTTTTAACCTTATTTTTTAATTTACCATTTGCAACATATTGCTTGTGAAACTACATATCCCATAATGCCATTTAATGGCTAACATGGGGCAGTATATAAACTAAAAGCAAAAAAGGACTTGCTGACCGTGAAAAAAGCCGTGAGGCTGAAACGCGTTGGTGGAGTGTTTGCGTGTGAATAAAGCTTCATAAAGTATCCAGTTGTGCCGCCCCCTTTGTTAAAAAAAAAAAATATATATATATATATATACATATATATATATATATATATATATATAGAGAGAGAGAGAGAGAGAGAGAGATATTACCTACTGGCGCTTGCCAGTAGGTAGTTATAGGTAAGACCTAGTGTCCATAGGAAAAGCATTTTTTGATTTGCCAATATCTTTAGCGCTCTTTGACGAATCTTCACAAACTTTTCAAAACCAATGGCCTGCTCTGGTCAGCTCCTGTCTTGAAAGTTTCGGGGTGATTCTTCAAGCGGGGGCCAAGAAAAAAGGGGTCCCAAAAAGTGTTTTCTCCATGTTAATTTCCACAGGAACATTTGTTGCGGCTATTGCCCGAATTGCTAAACGGAATTACACCACATTTGGCAGAGAGGTAGCTCTTGGTCCAGAGTGAACTCTTTGCTTTATTTTTTGATAAACACATTTTTATTGGTTTGACAAAAGATACCAGCCATTCATCACGACACCAGGAACATACAGAAGCATAGTCAATGGTTGGACTTTTCCCACCTTACAGAGCCGAAGGGATACAATGCTTAGTATATTTCCCGCGTGTTTATACCATTCCCCACAACTACTTCCCCCAAACCCTGCAATACTTTTTAGGACAACCTCGTGCCTCATACATGTTTTTTTCTTGTGTGGCACACCAGTCGACCCCGGTCCACCAGCGCTCAACACTCGGGGATCAGGGCATTTCCAAGGAGCAGCTACATCCCTCTTAGCCACAACCATTGCCGTAGTAAGAAACAATTTTTTGTTTCTGGACCCATCCAGCCCATCAGTAATGCAGAGAATCGTGTGCCTTGGGTCGTGTGCGAATTCCCATCCCAGTATTTCTGTGAGTTCCTCCTCAATTATCCCCCAGAACCGTGTCAGTCGGGGGCAGGCCCATACCATATGGAAGAAGTTTGCTGGTTCATGGTCGGACCTAGTGCAAATGGGAGTCGGACTAAAACCTGCCTGATGAAGGCGCACTGGTGTAAGGTAGGCTGCATGTAATTAGTATAGTTCAACCATACGCAGCCTGGCAGAGGCGGTAACTGTGTGGGGGCCATAAGAGCATCGCGCCAGACCTCCTCCTCCAGTGTGCCCACCCATTCCTCCTATTGGGTACGGAGTTGATCTAGGGAGGTCGGGGTGTTATTGATCAATGTCCGGTAAATGCGGGAAATCTTTGCCTCAGGCGGGCTGTGGTCAGGGAGCCACGTGCCTACCGTGAAGTGTAGGTGGAAGGCATGGCACAGTTGTAGATATCTGTAAAATTGTGACAGATGCTGGGAGTATCTGGTCTGGATGTCCTTGAAGGAGCGCATGTAGTCGCCTGGCGACACATCCCCCAACTGTGAGATCCATATAAGGTCCCATGATCGGAAGCCCTGTAGTCCACTAACCTCTCTGAGCCAGGTGCCCTGCCAGAGGGGTGCGCACTGGGTCAGTTTTTGTGTCCACTTAGTGTGTCGCAGTGCAGGCCGCCAGGCCAATAGCACAGAGCGCGTCACCTCCGGCAGTCAAGATGGAATAGGATCCCCATACAGCATGGATTGGATTTTGGTCAGACCCAACTCGCTTAGCTCAAGCCTATAGGCCTGACCAGGTCAGACCAGCCTACATTGAACCAGCCGTGTATGGAGAGCAACCGCGTGGCTAGATAATGCAAGTATAAATGGGTCATCCCCAGGCCCCCATCAAATGAAGGAACCCTACAGATGTTTAGGGCAAAGCGAACCCTCCCCCTCCCCCAGAGGACCTTAGAGGCCATACTATCCAATTCTTAAAACCAGGCCATCGGGAAGCAGAAGGGGAAGTTTTGAAGAACGTAAAGGAACCTGGGGAGAATCATCATTTTAAACATGGCGACTCTCCCCATAGGGTTCAGAGGCAATGCCTGCCATTTCTGGAGATCTGCCTTAGCCTTCTTCACTAGAGGAGTAACATTGAGGGTCCAGCTTAGCTCGGGGAGCAGAGTCAACCATAGCCCCAGATATATAAATGATTGACAACTGAGCGGTATGTTAGACTGCCATTCAGAGCATTCTCTAGACAGGTGAAGAGGGACCAGGACCGACTTATTGAGGTTCCACCGGAGGCCTGTTCAAAAGATTGTAGAATTCTGAGGCATTGAGGGCTGGACCGGGCGAGGTCCGCTAGGTAAATGAGGACATCATTTGTGTAAAAAGCCATCTTGTCAGCCTCCGCATTGGGCCAGTCCCAGCCCTGCACACGCTCGTCCGACCATATCAGGGCCGCAAGGGGTTCCATCACCAAAGCGAAGAGCAGGGGGAAAGGGGATACCCCTGCCTCATTCCCCTGCAGACAGAGAAGGGCTACGACAAGACCCCATTGACCAGGACACGCGCCCTCGGCAGTGGGCGTTTAGGACGTGGATCAGACCCCGAAAGTGGGTACCAAAGCATATTGCGGCAAGAACAGCATCCAAAAACCCCAAGTCCACTGAATCAAAGGCCTTTTCAAAGTCCACAAGGAGGACCGCTAAATAGGGGGAGAGCAAGTGAAGATGAGCTAGGGCCAGCTGCAACCTCCGGAGACAGTGCCAGGTACCACGTGAGTGCATGAACCTACATTGGTCTGGGTGAACCAATATGGATAGGTGGGGCTTGAGCCGCTGGGCAAGGAACGTGGCAAACAGTTTCAGTTCTGTGTTGATAAGGGAGATGGGACGGCAATCCGCACACCGTGGGGAGGGTGGCTAAGACTTGGGAGAACCACAATGGTGGCCATGTCTGTCTCACTAGGGAAGGAACTTTTTCAGCCGCCTCCAGGAACAAACTTACGAGGTAAGGAACGAGGGTTTCGCGATATAGAGCATAGTATTCTTGAGGGAGGCCATCCGGGCCCGGTGTCTTGCCGGAGGAGGCAAGGGCTATTGCCTCTCCAATTTCCTCCTGAGTGATGGGGCGGTCCAAGTCTGCCTGGACAGTGGAATCTAGGCAAGGGAGGCAATCGTTCCCAACCCCTAGCAAGCCAAAGAGCGAGAGTGTTGGGGTTTTACCCGTATATAGTTGGCGGTAGTAGGAAGCAAAGGCGCAAGCCATCTCCATTGGGGAGCGGCACATCGATCCGTCCTGGGCTATTATTTCGGGGATGATGAGGTTCGCCCTGGGATAGGTGGCTTGTCTGTGGAGAATTGAGCATTTTTTGTCACCCCAGCCATACACTCTGGCTACTGACAAATGCCAGAGTAGTTTAGCTGCCTCCAAGGAAAGTTGCCTAATCTCCGCAAGGATGCAGGCAAGAAGCCTCTCCTTGGAAGCGTCTGGGGCCAAAGAGGAGGATTGTTCAAGGTACAACACCTGCGCTTCTCGCAAGGTAATTTGCTGCAGCTGCGCTTGCCGCTGGAGCTTGAGTTGGCCCTTGGCAACCCCCCGGATTGTTGCCTTGCTTGCCTCCAATAGGGTGCCCGGTGAGGATACCGACCCTTCATTGGTCAGAAAATAATGTTGTTTTTTTTTTGCAAAACATCATACATTAGTCATCCATATACATTTCACAATACAGCATCTCAGTGGTCCAGTGTGTCCAGTACAGCATTTCACAATGTACTAAGAACATGGTACAAGTATAGAACATCAAAAGCAACAAATCAGTGGGACAGTAGAATAGGGGCTTCACCCTACCTGTGTCCTCCACCTAACAGCAGAACCACACAATTCTTCTGGAATGTGAACGCTCTGGGCCGGTCAAGAAGTGCCCGCCACACCACTTATCTCAAACAATAAAAACATGTCTGTGGCAACGATACAAAAGGTGATACAAAAGGCGTCGAATTCTATCGTCATATAGCACCATTTCCTGTCCTTCAACTCCAGCCAATGTCATACTTTCACGCTCTCACATCCACCGCAGCCTATTCTGCGCCACCTAGGTCAGCTGCTGCTTTTGCGAGTAGATAGCACGTGAGGGGGGCCCAGATATCATTTGGCCTGGAAGCCACTGGCAGCAATTCCGCGTATGTGGCAAGCCTTTCCTGACAAGTAATCAAATCATCTAACCATGTCTTAAATTTAGGCGCCCGTCCCCTCCCCCATCTGCAGACAACCCTTTGTTTGGCCATAAGAAGTGCCATAGCCACGATTGGTCAGAAAATAATGCTTGCGTTCCTGTCCCACCACCCTCCAGAACTCCTTGTCCTGAAAGAACCATGCGTTCAACATCCACATCTAATTCATTGAGGCCGGAGCGGACCCAAGCTAAGTATCACCAGGGAATGGTCAGATATACCCCTAGGGAGGATGGAGACATCCTGAATCGTAAGACAATCCGTGGAAGGGACAAAGATTGCGTCGATTAGCGCCTGCGTGTGATGGGCTGCTGAGGTGTGTGTAAACTGTTTGGTGTGTGGGTGCCAGACACGCCAGGTGTCGCAGAGGCTAAGCGATTCAGACTAGTTTGTCAACTGTTTTGCTTGCTTGAGTCTGCTATGTGAGGAAGGGCCGGTCGTGTCCAGGTCAGGGGAGGAAAGCACAATAAGGTCACCCCGAGGGAAGTGGAGCCCAAGGGTAGCGAAGTCAAGAGTTCGGTGGATTTGGCCAGGGTCGTCTTAGCATCGATGGGGGAGTGTAGTGGGATACAAGGTTGAGGGGGTTGCCATTAAGCGTGCCGCAAATGGCCACTGAGGTGCCCTGAGAGTCCTAGATGACCCGTGTCGTCACGAAGGGAAGAGAGCGTCTCAACAGGATTGCCACCCCACGGGAGCCCCGGGTGAAGCCCGAATGCCATACCCTGTCATACCCGAAGCGTGCTAGAAAGGGGCAGTGATTACCCATCAAGTGTGTCTCCTGAAGCAGGAGAGCCTCTACGCCAAGGCGTTGTGCGTATCGCAGTACAACCATGTGTTTGAAGCGGTCCAAGAGACCGCTGACATTCCAGGACATTACGCAGAGGGAAGCCCCTAGCATGGGCGTGTCAGTCATGGTGGTAGGTGGTCGTAGTGGCAGGGCAAAGTCCTACAGGGACACTTGGCCCTAAGAGGGGTCGCAGGAAAGCACGTCTGGGTGCTCAAGTAAGGGCCAATGTATCCTACCAGGAAATGAAACAGAGCGTCGTGTGAGTGCTGGTGTAACAAAACAATAAAAAAAACAATAAACCCTGGGAAAGAACAATCCCATTCCCCTCGCTCGTCCCTCCCCCCACAATATACTTCAGGATCGGAAGCATCTGTCACCACCCAAATATAATCAAACAGTGACCAAACTAAACCGCTCGGGTTGGGTTTTTTGGAGGACCCCTCCATGTGAATGGATATGCAGTGTCTCGGCAGAAAGACAGAAAATCAGAGCACGAAGTCAGCCGGAGTCCCTAGCTCCCGCGAAGTCGGAGCACGCCTCGGAGTGATCACAGCATCATCAGCCATCCGGCGGAAGATCAAAGGGTTGGGCTGCGGGAGAGATCGGTGTCCGCCCTTGGGGAGTCTCATCGTGCCGGCAGTGGAGGAGCCACCCGCGAATTGCCAGATGCTTGGTGCCTGTGGCGGGGGGGGGCCCGAAGGACTTGAAGAGTCTCGGAGTCTATGAGCGGCCAGGCTCGAGGATCGTTGGGACGCAACCTGGGACTGGTGCCTCCTGCGGAAGTAGGTGCACTGCCTGCACTGGTGCCCCGATAAGCGGGCCTGCAGGGACGGGCACCCGTTGGCCCAGGAGACGTTGTTGTCTGAGGGGCTGCTCTTCCGTTAGCCAGGTCCAGGCCGCTTGGGGAGAGTCAAAGAAGTGCATCTTGTTCTGAAAGACAACCCTTAGGCACGCTGGGAATTGAAGCTGGTATTGGAGGCCGAGGGATCGCAGTTTTTTCTTGAAATCAATGTATAAGCGGCTTTGGTCTTGTACTTCCTTGGTTTTGTCTGGGAATACCATGATGGTGTGATTTTGGAACTTGAGAAGCCCATGAGACCGCACCTCGTGCAGGATGGCATCCCTGTCTTTGTAGTTAAGAATTTTGAGGATGATAGGGCGAGGTGACGCCCCGACTGGCGGCTTAGGTGCAAGAGATCGGTGTGCCCTTTCTACCACAAACCAAGGGCGTCCTTCCTTCGGCATACATGAGGTGAACCAAGCCTGCTTGGGTTTGTCGGCTCCTTCAGGAAACCCCACCAGGCAGAGGTTGTTGCGGTGTGTGCATTTTTCAGCATCCTGCGCCCGCCGATGCAGCTCCGGTGTGTAACCGCAGGGTGCTCATTTGTTCTTTAAGCTGCTGAATGTCGTCCTCAGCAGTAAAGAGGCGGTACTCAGCATCTGTGATCCGGGCCGTGGCGTTGTGAACGTTCTGCCTGAGGAGAGGCACGTCCACTTTGACCTCCCCTATCTTCCCCTCCACCGATGCCTGCGAGGTGCTGTGCACTGTAGGATGGCTGCTAAATCCTTGCCTGGGATGGGGGGGGGAGCCCCCTCGGCCTGCCCAAGCGGCTCATGTTACAAGGTGGTGAACCGGTCCACCTGGGTTTGAGTGGTTTGCGTGGGGGCTGCCGCCGCCTTGGACGCCCTGTCTTTGCCTTGGACGCCCTGTCTTTGCCCATGGTCGATGGTCAGTCCAGGCTCCGCAGGGATTATAATGGGCCGACCAGAGGGTGAGCAGGCCTCGGGCATACACGCCCTGGCCGGTTGCACAGGCCGCAGCAGAGAAGGGGGCAGGGGGAACCCCGCTGCCTGAAGTGCACAGCCGATAGGATTCACACACACCCCTCCAGGCCAGTCGCAGGGGCAGGAGCAAGATGCGGGGACAGCCCGGCTTGGGGGGGCCTTAGGGGGGGACTCTAGAAGGCCCAAAGTCGACCCTCCGTCCGGCTGCCCGATGCTGCAGCCAAACCCCCAAAATGGCTCCCCACTCACCAGGCTAGTTCACTCCCACAAGTTCGGGCACTGCAAGGCTGTGTCGCAAGCTGGGACAGGAGACTAGAGGTGCAGCAGGCTCTCTCCAGTTGTGCCAGGTCTCATAGGGCGACCAGCGAAAGTCTCCACAGGCCCCTGGGCCCCAAGCATCTCCTGCGGGAAGTGGGCAGGGACGATCAGGTCTGGGTGAGGAGGGGGGCACCAGCTGCCCAAACCATGCACCCGATGGGACTCCCACTACCCCCCAGTGACGGTCAGTCTAAGGATTGCAAGAGCGCGGTGGGGGGATTACAGGAAGCGACACCAGTTCCACACACCACTGTCCGGTAAGGCAGCTCTACCACTCACCACATGGGTTGCGCTCCCCTGTGCCTGGGTCGGTCGCCCCAGCCGGAGCTGTGGCTCCCCGCCTCTCCCACACAGGATGGCCCCCTCCTCAGGGAGCAGATGGGTTGTGGAGACAAAATGGACTCCCCTGGTGCACCGGCCACTTAGTTGCAGCTGCCGACAGCCGCCCGAAGTCCAGGCCTCAGGAGCGCAGACCAGATGGGGGGGTCAGTGAAGGAGGCCCTGCCCCAGGGACCCACACCGCTCGCCACGTGCGGCCCGTTCTACCACACCGGGCGTGTGAGCAGGAGCAGAGACGAGCACCAGATCAGGACAAGGGAGCAAGAGATGCGAGCAGGGATGGTGGAGGGGGCCTCAGACCCCACGCTGCCCGACCCAGCAGCCAAACCCGCCTCTCATTGGGGAGCTCAGAGTACGTGCGGGGGGCCTCCTCACCTAAGAGCAGATCACCTCAGCCCGGGCACCCGGCTGGTGCAGCCGGAACGTGGTTGAAGTCAGTCTGCGTCCTCTCCTCCCCCACCGCCCGAAATGGCAGCTGGCACCAGCACCCTGTCGCAGGGGAGCCAGAGGCTCAGATCCATCCCCCTCAGTCACCCCAGCCACCAGGGAGACCCGCCCCATGCTGGGAGCGGGGAGGGAAAGGAGCTGCGACGGGCCACAGATCCCAGACGTTGGGCAGTTGGAGAGGGACACCCCAGAAGGCAGCAGGCGGCGATAGGCCCCACAGGCCAGCCAGGGAGGAACTGGGTTCGAGTCTCGGTAATGTGGCTAAACCTCCTGTGATTCTGGGCAAATCACTTAATCTCCCTGTGCCTAACAAAATGTATGTATGTCCTCATGTAATGTAACTTGTGCTATGGAAAGCGCTTTGATACCCTGTGAGGTTCGGATCAAGTTTGCGCTCAATAAAACTCTGCAAAAAAAACTCCATGCCTGGAGAGACCGGCACAAGCCGAGGCCACATGCCGCCGAAGAGAACAGCCACCGCAGGTAAGCGGACGAAGGCCGCCATCTTGGGGTGTTGTCGAGTTGTAGGGCCCCACCGGCGAGGCAGGCCCCACAACTCAAGCTCACAGGGAGTACCGTCGGTAGGGATGCGTGCCGGTAGGTGCAGGGACACACCAGCGGTAAGTTTTGAGGCTGGATGGCTGCAGGTACAGGCGTATCATGGGCGGATAGCGGAGGGGTCCGGGAAAACACTTAAAGTACGTCCGCCATGTTGCGAGCCAAGCCATTCCCCCACTCTTTGCTTTAAGTGGTGTAAATCCATTCACTAGTTCCTGAGTAATTTTAAAATAAACAATATCGATTTTTGGTGACTGCGATGGATCGGACAACCCTCCGGATCACAAGCTTCATTCTGATTGGCTGCCAACACTTCAAAGCAAGAAGTGTTGGCAGCCATCTTGTAACAAAGGTTAAAAAAAAGAAAAGGGGGCATGGTAGAAACACCCTGACCCCCGAGGCGTTCCACTGTGCAATCCCACTGTGTGGGGCTTACTGGAGGTACCTGGTGGGCTAGTTGGCCCCCAGGCACTCTCAGGATTCAAGGGGACTAAATTCCCCAACTTAGAATGCGTGTTTGCAGAGTGGTGCAGGGAGGGGGCGAGCCTCCAGCGAGATGCCGGCTTGTCATGAGTGATGTCATTTGAGATGTCATCAGTGATGTCATGAGTGATGTCACTGACCATGTCATGAGTGATGTAATATGTGATGTCATCAGCAGTGCATTGCGGGGGCATGTTTTTTTTTTCTTTCAAAACCAATTTTATTTAAAATATCTTTACAAGCTACAAGCACAATAGGGTTTAACGGTAACAATGGAGCTAAAGGGTGTTGCGTCTCCTCCAGGCAGCACGACGTGAGGTGGAACTTATGTCCCTTGCCCAAGCCACAGCTCTTTTTGCCAGCTGAAGTCAGCCCACGCATCTCCCTGTGCTTGTGGACTGTTTTGGTGATCCATTGAATCTCTGGGTTGCGTCTGATGGCTCTCTGGAAGGTATCAATCAGAACCACTTCGAAGAACTTGTAGGTGGAGTTTTCTCTGACCCAGTATGAGCTCGGCACTCTGAGATCTCTACAATGGCGACGAGCACGGTCCTCAGCAACAGACTGAAGGCAGCGGGCAAACTTGATCTGGTTAACACCATGGTGCACAGGTTTGCCATAGGAAGCTCCTTTGGGGACAGGACGTTTACGGTCACCACGGCGAACACGATAGATCACATAACCCTGTTTGGCCTTGTAACCTGCCCTACGAGCCTTGCCTGGGCGGGTGGGACAGGGTGCCCGGTGGAGAACAGACAGCTGGCAATACTGCCAGGACGCAGGAGGAACAGCATGACGTCCAACTGCTTCTTCCTCCATAGCTCCTGCATATATTTGTAGGCACCCATCCTGGATTATTCTGAGGCTCGCCAGCCGGAAAGGAGATTGCGGGGGCATGACTTATAGTTAGCTCAACTAAATATAAAGGCTGAATTTCTCTGGTTTTGTACGAGTGAAATGTCCAACTAACTATAACATCCCTGAAACCTGTGATTTTTTAAATGCTAATTTCCAACTATACTGTCCCTGTAAACCTATGGGGTTTTTTTGTGAATACATATATGTATACTAGCAGACCGTCCCGACGTTGTCCGGGTACGAAAAAGAATGTCTTAAATGGTTAGAATAGGCAAGGCAAAGTTTTTTTAAAAGTTCATGGCATAGTACATTTATTGTTTCATGCGACTTGCCTGTGCGGCTGCTCAGAACCCCTCTTTCTGTTGAAGGAAGGTGAGCACGTGCTCTGCGGTTTGTTGTCCTTTCCGCAGAATGCGAACGTGTGTGTCCGCTCCTGCCGATGCCCCTGTTAAAAGTTCATGGCATAGGTCATTTATTAATTCATGCGACTTGCCTGTGCGGCTGCTCAGAACCCCTCTTTCTGTTGCGCGGAAGGTGAGCATGTGCTCTGCGGTTTGTTGTCCTTTCTGCAGAATGCGAACGTGTGTGTCTGCTCCTGCTGACGCCCCTGATCAGTCCTGGCATGCACTCTGAGAGCGTGTGCCTTAGTAGGTTGACGCACACCTGAAAGACTTGCTTGGTGCACTTAGACGCCCTACATAGCGTCACTGCCAAACGCCACAACTCCAAGGACGCTATTCCCCCTCTCCGCAATGCTTCCGGCGTCTCTGAAGGCACACGCCCACAACAATGCTAAATGACACGCCCACTTCAAGACGTGTCAGAACGCTATTCTCACACAGAACGCTTTTCACAAGCATTGCTTTACAGCAGAACGCCAACGCCCACAACGGACTACTTTGTCCAAAAAACGTTTTTTTTCACTTGTAATGTATATATTGGGCTGGTGTATAGCCTATGTCCATGTTTCCTATGGTAGTTAGGTCCTAACTCTAACTGCACAGTGGCAACCTCCGGTGTATAATGTATGTATATGTGTATGTGTATATGTATATTCACTGAAAAAAAACATAGGTTTCAGCCCCGTTATAGTTAGGAATTAGCATTTAAAAAACCTTAGAAATTCACTGAAAAAACCATAGGTTTCAACCACGTTATAGTTAGGAATTAGCATTTAAAAAACCTTAGAAATTCACTGAAAAAACCATAGGTTTCATACATGTTATAGTTAGCTGGAAATTTCACTCATACAAAACCATTGAAATTCCCCCGTTATAGTTAGTTCAGCTAACTATAACTCGCGCGCCCGCAATGCACTGCTGATGACGTCATCACTCATGACATGGTCAGTGACATCACTCATGACATCACTGATGACATCTCAAATGACATCACTGATGACATCATCCAGTGAATGTGTGTCTCTTTGAAAAATAAATATTTTTTATATATGTATATCTAAAGGTCGATGGAAGAATAAATGGGTAAATAAGTGTCTGAATGGATTTTTTTTATAAAAATGATTGCATAACTGACTTATTAAGTGTATCTTAGTGAATACATGTATTAGCGAGTAATGTTTAAATATGTAAATATCTGTATCAGTGTCTCACTTTGTCTATAAGTGGCTGCATGGGTTGGTGAGTAGCTACATGAGTGTGTATATGGGTTATTAGTTTGTTTTTTGAGTATCAGTATGAGTGTCTGTATGGTTCGGTGGGGGTTATTACTTAGTGTATAGATGCATGAATGAGTGACTCACTGTTTGTATGTGTTTTGAAGACAGCATGTGTGCAGGACTGTATGGGTGGATGAGTGTGTGGATGGGTGTGTTAGTGAGTGAATGACTGTCTCAATAGTATCTTTATGAGTAACTACATATGTTTTAATCTAGTATATGTGAGTATTTATGTATATAAGTGATTATATGTGAGAGTGAGAGTTTGGACGAGTTCCTGTATAAATAAGTATGTGTTTCTATAAGTGGTTGTTTAAGAGAATACGTATGTGTACGTTTCTGTAAAAGTAAGTCTAGTGATGTGTGTATAGCTGTATATGCAAATAAATGGATGTTTGATAGTTTATTTGCATGTGTGAGTATGTGTGTGAGTAACTCTATGGATGAGTGTCAGTGTGTAACAGGATGTATAGGTGTATGAGTACATATGATGAGTGAGTACATGTATGAGTGACTATATAGAACTGTTGGTGAATGAGTGATTGTGTATGTCGATTTTGGAATTACTGAATAGGTTGTTCTAACTGGTATTGGTATCTCCATTTTTTTAGAAAATTTTAGTTTCTATTTTTGAATGTGTGTATCAAGGGTATATATTACGCTGAGAGGAGGTCTGCCACTCTTTCACAAGGATGATGTCATCAGTGATGTCATCAGTGATGTCATTTGAGATATCATCACATGAGTGATGTCACTGACCATGTCATGAGTGATGTAATATGTGACGTCATCAGCAGTGCATTGCGGGCGCGCGAGTTATAGTTAGCTGAACTAACTATAACGGGGAATTTCAATGGTTTTGTATGAGTGAAATGTCCAGCTAACTATAACATGTATGAAACCTATGGTTTTTTCAGTGAATTTCTAAGGTTTTTTAAATGCTAATTCCTAATTATAACGTGGTTGAAACCTATGGTTTTTTCAGTGAATTTCTAAGGTTTTTTAAATGCTAGTTCCTAACTATAACGGGGCTGAAACCTATGGTTTTTTCAGTGAATATAAAAGGTTTTGTAAATGATAATTTTTAAATATATTAATTGTTATTTTTTTTTATACTGATTTACTACATTATTTTAAATTATTTATATATATAAATTGAAAAATAAATGTTTTTAAAAATATTGAAATTGTAATTTTTTTAATTTTTTTATATTTTTTTAATTTATATATATTTTATATAGCAGGCAATGATATCCTATGGGAAGGAAATTCAAGTTACTGTAACTACGATTTGAATTACTTTTCAAGGTCATTAGTGGGATGAAAGATGCAGCACTGAGGTCTTTCCTGATAACAGGTGAGTAAATCGGAATTCGTAGCTCGGCTGATTTTTGAGGATTTTTTTCAAGTTCCAAAACTCCACACTTAGAAAAATTTCCAAGTGAAACCAGTCAATGTTAGCCTATGGAAGAAAAATTAAAGTTACTGTAAGTATGGTTAGAATTACTCTTCAGGATCAGTAGTGCGCTTAAAGATGCAGCACTGACGTCTCTTGTGATAACAGGTGAGTAAATCGTAATTCGTAGTTCGGCTGATTTTACAGGAATATTTTGCTCAATAGTGAAGCAAGGGGGCGTGGCCCGAGGTAACATGCGTGAAAACACGCCCTGTGGCGCGTTTTAGATTGGGGAATTAATTCCTCTTCAATCCTGAGGTCCCCTGGGAGCTAACTAGCCCACCAGGTACCTCCAGTATGCGCCAGGGAGCTGCGTTGCGGACAGGTGTTCAGAGGGCACGCCCCCTCTTTACAACACTCTACAACGCAGCTCCGTGGTGCTTACTGGAGGTACCTGTTGGACTATTGGCCCCTAGGGGACCTCTAGATTGAAGAAGAATTAATTCCCCAACTTAAAACGCGCCACAGGACATGTTTGCACACATATCACCTCTACCCCCGCCCCCTACCTTCACCACTGTGCAAACACGCCCGTACCGCGTTCTAAGTTGGGGTATTACGTCTCCTTGCATACTGGGGGTCCATGGGGGCCAACTAGCCCACCAGGAACCTCCAGTATGCACCAGGGGGCTGCGTTGCAGAGAGGTGTAATGAGGCCACACCCCTTTTTACACCTCTCTGCAATGCAGCCCCCTGGCGCTTTTTCAGAGGGGGAACTAATTCTCCTTGCATACTGGGGGTCCCTGGGGTGCCATCTAGCCCACCAGCAACCTCCAGTATGCGCCATGGGGCTGCGTTGCAGAGAGGTGTAAAAAGGGGCGTGGCCTCATTACACCTCTCTGCAAGGGAGCCCCCTGGCCCATACTGGAGGCTCCTGGTGGGCAAGTTGGCCCCCAGGGACCCCCAGTATGCAAGTGGAATTAATTCCACCTCTGCAAACGCACCAGGGGGCGCATTTGCAGAGAGGTGCAGGGAGGGGGCGTGGCCTCCTCCCGATCCCGTTAAAAAAAAATATACTTTTAAGAAGAGGGGCTGTGCAGCCCCCCTTCTTTTTCTTTTTTTTTTGTCCCTGGGGACCCCATCCCCCAGGGTCTGTCCTCATTTTTTTTTTTACGGAAAGGGGGCTGTCTGGCCCCCCTCCCGTGGCCAATTCCGGTCCCGGGGACCCCATCCCCCGGGGCATGGCCAACATTTAAATACATTTTTTGGTGGAGGGGGGCTGCATAGTTCCAAAACTCCACACTTAGAAAAATTTCCAAGTGAAACCAGTCAATGTTAGCGTATGGAAGAAAAATTAAAGTTACTGTAAGTATGGTTAGAATTACTTTTCAGGATCAGTAGTGCGCTTAAAGATGCAGCACTGACGTGCCCTATGCCCCCTTAAGGCCCCGGGGACCCCATCCCACGGGGCCTGCCTTTTTTATTTTTTTATATCAATGGTGGAGGGGGGCCGCGTGGCCCCCCTCCTGGGCAAACAATGGCCCCAGGGACCCCATCTCCCAGGGCCTGCCCTCTCCGTTGGGGTTCCCCAAGCCCCCCACAGTCCCTGCCGGACCCCCACATCCTGCGGGAGCCGGCATTGCTTTTCTGCTTGGGGAGCAGCTAACATGCTGCTCCACAAGCAGAAAAGCAATACGCTTTGATTTTTGAAAGAGAGAGCAGGTTTCCTGCTCTCTCTTTCAAAATTCAAAGCAGTTTGCTATGGTAGGGCGGGAGCCGCGAGGCTCCCGCCCTACCATAGCAAACAGCAGTGTCCCGGAGGTGGGCAACCCGGGACACTGCAGGAGCCGGCCCTGGGGGGTGGCGGTCCCCAGGGATATCGAGGTCTCCAGGAGGGGGGCCGCGTGGCCCCCCTCCCACCTGTTAAAAGCTCCGGGGGGTGGTGGTCCCCGGGAATAGGGGGGTCCGTCACAGACCCCCCTATTTAACATATTAGAGTCCCGGGGAGGTGGCAGTCCCCGGGGCTGCGGGGGGCTCTGAGCCCCCCCGCATACTTAATAATAAAGCCCCGGGGGTGGCGGTCCCCGGGGTTTGGGGGGCCTTAGAGGCCCCCCACCATACATATCGAAGCCCCGGGGGTGGCGGTCCCCGGGGCTGCAGGGGGCCATGAGCCCCCCTGCTTACTAAATAATAAAGCCCCGGGGGGTGGCGGTCCCCGGGGCTCGGGGGGCCTTAGAGGCCTGCCAACATACATATACAAGCCCCGGGGGTGGCGGTCCCCGGGGCTGATGGGGGGCCCCTGCGCCCCCGCTATTATAATGACTTTGCCCCGGGGGGTGGCGGTCCCCGGGGCAGTATGGGGGGGATTGAAAAAAAGTATATACACATATACATATACAAACATTATACACTGGAGGTTGTCACTGTGTAGTTAGAGTTAGGACTTAACTACCATAGGAAATTAATAATTGGTTTGCTAATAACTTTGGTGCCATTTGCTAAATCTTCACAAAACTTCCCAAAATAGTGCATCCACCGACGCTTCTTCCTGGAAAGTTTTGAAGTGATCCGTCAAGCGGGGTCAGTGAAAAAGCAGGTAGTCCCAAAACGCAAATTCCCCATGCAACTTCCATACCGAATTTAAGACACTGCTCCAGCCAAAATGTCTGAAAAACATTATACAAAATTTGGCAGAAAGTTAGATTTTACCCAGAAACCATGCTTTTTGTGATTTGGTGTAAATACATTCAATAGTTTTTGAGAAATGAAGGTTCAAAATTGATAAATATCTGGATGGTTGGGCCCGAAGGAGTCCCGTGGGAGACCCACAGGCATGCACCTAAAAATAATAGAGAGATCTGATTGGCCGAGGGGACTTTTTTCCCCAATTGCTGCCTCACTCCAGGAGGAGCACCTGGTCTGACTGGCTGGCCGCACCATGAAGAGAAATGTTGAAGTCGCTATTACTGAAAATTAGGTTTTGCCCAGAAAACGAATAATAATATGTTATAAGGGGGCAGAGTAGGAGTACCCTGGCCCCCTGGACTTTCTGTGGGTGGTTCCACGTGGGCTGGGCGCAGGGCCTGGCCACATGTCAATTGTTGCAACCAATCCCATTCCATGCATGGTGGGGAGATGGCTGCCTGCAGGGGTTGGTAATAAAATATATTACTGTACGTTTAAAAAAACCAGAAATGTAATTTAAAAAAAGGTTAAAGTGACATTATAAGTTAAGTATGGAAACAATATCTTAATTGACATTAAAAAAAGAACCTAGAAATTCACTGAAAAAACGAAAGTTAAAGTGAAATTTTAGTTGGGTGAAAATGTCAGTTTAAATGTAACATTTGACAGTTAAAATCTGAAATTCACCAGTTACAGTTAATTGAAGTAACTATAACTCGCACCCTTGCCACGCACTTCTTATGGCCTCACATATTACACTACGTATGACATATTCTATGACATTGTTGGTAAAAGATATATATACATACTGTGAAAAAGACCCTGTGAGGTCGAAACGCGTTGGTGGAGTAGCGCTGGTTTGAATTAAAATGGGACTGTTGGAATCACTCAGTGCAGAGTATTGTTTGGAAATTGAAAATAGCCCTGGAATTTTGGGTGAAGCCCCTCTCAAGCACCCGCATTGAGCACGCCTGGAAATTGAGCCACATTGTTTGAAAATGTATATAAATATATATATTATGGCATTATAACGCTTGGAAAAGGCATGCTTTGTAAAGTCCTGCAGGGTATTACAACATGTTGTAATGCCCGCTGAATAAAAGTATTCGGAATAAAAACCTGTGTTGTAACATCTGATTTTCCCACAAAGAGCTGATCTTCTACTAACTGTTCTTTGGTATGATTTTTTTAAAACACATTTGATTAAGTTTCATGTTTTCTACAAATCAGCAGGACATACCAACATCTGAACCTTATGCAGTTTACAATTATGTAGATATTGATGAGGCAAGCCTAACTCGCCCTCATTCAAGTAGGCATTCAATACATTGCAGTACAGTTGACATATCGGTTGTTACAGTTCGTGCCTGCCATCGTCGCAGTCTGTTACATATTCAGTACTGTTGCTGTAACTTATATTGTTCTAAAATTCCTGTGCATAAACCATATTGTTGTCTCACAAGAACAAATAACATACCATCCCGTAACAATATGAATTCCCTCCCCCCACCCACTAGTCCAAAATGCATTTAAAACGTCAGATCTTGGGTCCTAGCCCTGCTGCGCCACCATTCCATACCTCCTACAATGTGCTTAACTCTTACCCTAGAACGTTCGGGTTAGAATCTTAGCCCTATGTGTCCTATTGTGTGCTGTCAGCGGCATTATCAAAGTCTATGTCCAGTGATCTACAAGTTTCCAACATGTTATCCCATTCTAGTGCTATTGGAGTTTTCCACAATCCCCTCGCCTCCTCCTGCCTTCTTATGGCACTCTCAGCCCCACCCCATCGTAGTAATTCGCTGTGCCTCGCATATTTGGCTTTTTAAATTTAGCGTGTGAGACTTTCATGCTGTTATTTTAATTGTGTGCCTTCTGCAGCTCGTGCTCGCGCTTGTGTTATAAGCGTGTAGGAGCACAGCGCTGCTTGCCATTAGACTTCCCAGCGCTTGTAAGCGCTTCGCCTTCTCCCCTCCTTTGCCTGGGACTCTGAGACCGCCCTCGGCTGAGTGTTGACGCCGAGGGCTGGGATCTCACTTTGGCCGCCATCTTGGGGGTAGGACTCTTCACCCTCGCGCTCTAGCAGCGCTATAAAAAGCTATCCTCTCCCTCCGCGCAGCGGACGCGGTCAGCGGTCGCGCCGGACCTGCGCCGGAGTCGTGCCAGAGTCCTGCCCGTCTGCGCCCGTCAGCGTCCCGGAAGCGTCTGGCGTGGCAGGTACCTCTGGCCACTATGCTTTCCTACTCCGCTCAGGAGCTCTACTCTTTGCGCAACTGGAATGCGTCGTGTTACTCGGTTTTTCCTGGCCGATATAGGGGTAAACATACGTGCCCTGCATGCCATTGGCACCCTGTTCGCTCCCTCCCTTCCCCTATCCCTGCTAAGGAGTGTAGCATAAAACACCTTTGCTTACTCCTCAATACGAGGTCGTTGCACCGACACACTTAAGAGATTTTTGATCTCCTTTCGACGACCAGTCCTACCTGTTTGATGCTCACTGAAACATGGCTTAATGATTCCTCCCACCCGGACATTGTGGCAGCCATCCCCACGGACTATACCATCCATCGACAGGACAGAGACAAGGGTAGGGGAGGAGGAGTTGCCTTGGTTGTGAAAAAATCTTTTCCGTGCACGGTCACGCATACTCACACCATCGCAGGGGCGGACTCTTTAGCCTTTACCATCTCCCTATCGCCGCAACAAGCGCTGAAGGGTCTGATTGTTTACAGACCTCCGGGCCCAGTGGGATCCTTTTTTGATGATCTCCAGCAGGCCATGTCGATCCTTGCCCTTAGATCGGAGCGGTGCCTACTGGCGGGAGATTTTAATTTCCATATGGACGACCACAATGACCAGGACGCCATTAAATTGCTGGATATCGCATCCACTTTAGGCCTTTCCCCCTATCTTTCTGGTCCGACTCACGACAAAGGCCACACACTTGATCAGGTTTTTTCCACCACACCTATCATGGATGTAACTCTTCTGCCAGTCGTTTGGTCTGATCATTATCTTGCCCATTTTGAAATACCATTTACTGCGACCTCTCCGGCCAGTGCCATGAGGCAGCAGGGCAGCAGCTATAGGGCACTCCACCGGGTGACCCCAGACATGCTAACGCATGCTCTGGCAGATCACCCTGTATCCTGTACTGGCGACCTGGAGAAAGATCTGGAGAGCCTACAATCCTGGCTTCTTGCCAGACTAAATGAGCTCGCTCCCTTACAGCCACCCAGGTCTGCTGCCCTGCGGGCCTCTGCCCCCTGGTTTACGGAGGATTTAGCCCACGCTCGTAGGCAATGTAAAGTTGCTGAGCGGGCGTGGAGAGTCCAGTATGAGCCTGAGGCCAAACAACGCTATAAAATCATGATGAAGTCCTAATACGATCTTATTCTACAGGGCAAGAAATGTTACTTCGCCAAAAGGATTGAAGACGCAGCTAACTCCTGTAAGGAGATTTTTTCAATTGTGCGTGAATTTACCAGCCCCCGGACAATCTCTACTCAGGGTGCCCCGGTGGAGTCCTGGGCTAACACTATTGCCAATTTCTTCACCACCAAAATCAGGCTAATTCAGGACTCTTTCCCGTCGAGAGCTTTAGATGACTTATCTACGATGCCGACGGAGACAGCCTCTCTGTCTCCTCCTGGTCCAGCTCTGCTAGACTTTCCTCCCCTTCCGGTTGCCGCATCCTTAGCCTTGATGAGGAACCTTAAATCGGGCTCACCGCTAGATCCGTGTCCAGCAAAATTCTTAGCGAAAATGGCAGACGTCATCAACCCCATAGCTAATTCTATCCTCAATTTATCCCTGAGTCAGGGTTTTCTGCCCCAGGCCTGGAAGCAAGCCATGGTCATCCCCCTGATCAAGAAGCCCAATCTTGACCCAGAGGCTCCTTCTAATTATAGGCCAATCTCGCTCCTTCCAGCACTGACCAAGATCCTGGAGAAACACGTGCACAGCGTGCTTTCTAACTTCCTGGAGTCTAATGAGTTACTTCATGAATCCCAATCGGGCTTTCGTTCCAACTTAAGCACCGAGACGGCGCTCCTGGAAGTCTCGGAGATCGTTAAGGAGGTGCTGGACACGGGAGGCAGGGTGATGTTAGTCATGTTAGACCTGTTGGCGGCGTTTGACACCGTCCCCCACGAGGATCTCCTCACTAGACTTCATAACATCGGTCTAGGGGGGACGGTGCTCAACTGGTTTCGTTCCTTTCTGGCCAACCGCCGGCAGACGGTCTGGGTCCCACCCGGGTCCGCCGAGATGCCGCCATTGGGAGTCGGAGTGCCTCAGGGCTCTGTACTGAGCCCCACTCTATTTAACATCCTTATGACCCCTCTGGCGACATTGGCGGAGTCCTACGGGGCCCGGATCGTCTCTTATGCTGACGACACCCAGCTTCTATTCACCTGTCGTAAGAGCGAAGAGTTCGATAGAGAAAGGATCCGCGAGTGCCTTGGGGCTGTCTTTAGCTGGTTTTCACACAACAGCCTCAAGTGCAACTCGGACAAATCCGAAATACTATTCTTCGGATGCCCATCAGAACCAGATTGGCAGGGATGGTGGCCTGCTGACATGTTCCCTCCCACTCAGTCCTCTAAGTGGGCTAAGAACCTGGGGGTTAAAATTGACAACGAGCTCTCGCTCAAATCCCAGGTTTCTACTCTTACGGGAACATGCTTTGGGATCCTCAGAATGTTACGCAAGTTCTTCCCCCTTCTCTCGGAGGAACATCGGAGGATCACTGTTCAGGCACTCATAGGGTCCAGATTGGACTATGCAAATGTCCTATATCTGGGTCTGCCTGAATACCTCCTCCAGCGTTTGCAGGTTACTCAGAACGCTGCTGCCCGTGCGATTTTTGGCCTGCACCGCCGCACCAGTGCCTCCAATCTCCTTGTATCCCTTCACTGGCTTCCGGTGCGGAAGAGGATACTGTTCAAGGCCATGACTCTCGCCCATAAGGCCTTGCATGGCAATGGTGCCAAATATCTCCAGAGGAGGCTGGACTTCTATCGACCTGCACGATCCCTCAGGTCAGAAGCTTTGGCTTTGGCTCGGGTGCCACGCATCAAAAGGGCTCGGCTAGGCGGCCGGTCCTTTAGATTCCTTGCTCCGCAGCTATGGAATTCCTTACCGGTGTCCTTGCGAAACACCGCAAACCTGCTTGTCTTCAGAAAAGACTTAAAAACCTGGCTGTTCACCGGATAATCTGCCCCCTCTTTTAGGCCCCTGCTCTTTTTACTGTTATGTTTTCCAGCTCTTTCTTTGGTCTGGAGCACAAAAGCGCCGGGACACTCCTTTGGAGTAGCCGTTGCGCTATAAAAGTCCCATTTAACATAACATAACATAACATATGCAGTAGGTGGTATTTTCGATTTCCACTGCATAGGGATGGCCCTTACTGCCAAAAGAAGCGCCAGATTTCAAACCTATATTGTACTTTGTATTTGGCTGCTTTTTTCCTTAAGCCCAAAATACAGTCCTCTATGGTATTATGTACCTCCCGATGTGTGATCTCTGCCTTGTGGCATCTGACCGAGTCCCAGAACCCTCTAATACGTGGGCATGGCCATATTGTGTGCACTAGGTCGGCTCCTTCCATTCGACATTTGGGGCAGTGGTGTTGCGTCTGTGGGAAAATCTTGTCTAATTTGTGTGTGGTAAGATAAGCCCTGTGTAGGATCATACTTTGTATAAACTTAAACTTCACATTTCTCGATATTTTTTTGGGGTGTTCCACGATCTTCCCCCATTCCTTATCCTCTAGGGCCCTACCTACGTTCCCTCCCATGCATTCCGGAGTGGGGTCAGGTCAACCTTTGTATGAGAAAGTATCCCCAGATACAGCCACTTGATGAGGTGTCTCTCTCTTCCCATGTAGTAAAGGGTTTTGACCAGGTCATGTGTGGGGGTTCTTGCCTTTGTGGGGCCCAGTGTGCTTTGACATATTGCGACAGTGCTGCATGTATTAAATATAAGTGGGCCGGCGCTCCTTTCTCTCTGATGAAATTATCATGGTCCAATAACATCCTGTCGCCAAACAAGTCTGCCACTGTGCTGATCACTGCGTCTAATCAAGGTGTGATTCTGCTAGTTGTCCACCCAGCAGAGGTATTCAGAGCAGGGGTATATTACTGGCGTACGCAGGGGAAGCATTAGTGTACTGTAATGCCACCCTCCAGCACTTCCCGTGTGTAACAAAGGGGGGTGATTTCGTGGAAGTTTGCTACTGGGCAGTAATAGGGCATGCAAAGTCCCTCGGCCTATGTCCCGTTCCGTGAATCCTATCTCTTGTAAATTACGCCCGCAGACTTATTCTTCACCTACCCAATCCCCAAATGAGCTCGATTAATAGTGTATTCATTAGTTTAAATGTGGCGCTCGATAACATAAGTGGTACATTTGTAAAATAATAGAGTAGCCGCGGGAGGACCACCATTTTTGCGATTGCCGCCCTGCCCGCTTCTGATATCGGTAGAGTGGTCCAAAAAGCAATGCTAGATCGCAGGGCTCTGAGTGCTCTGTGCAGATTACCATACAGCATGTCTGCGTGTGTCCGATAAACTTGAATACCCAGGTATTTAAACGTGTGCAGTGCAACCTGGAACCGCATTGTGCTAAACTGAAATTCCTTAGGGGGCACTTGCTCTGTGAAGTAAATACAGTTGATTTCACTGGGTTTATAGCAAGACCTGATATTTTTTCGAAGTGTTCAAACACCTCAGCTAGTGTGTCCATGGGTGATTGGAGATCATGTAGATAAAGGATAATATCGTCCGCCTATGCAGACAGCAAATGCGTAGTGTTTCCTATCTTTATTCCCATATCATTCAGTTCTGCCCGGATCTTTAGAGACAAAAGTTCAAGTGCCGATATAAATATAAGTCGCAATAGTGGGCAGCCCTGCCTCGTCCCCCTATGTTTCTGATATTCCGCCGAAATGTGCCCACCTGTGCGCCCTCTAGCCGTAGGGGCATCATACAATAGGCAAAGCCATTTGATATACTCCTCAGGCAGGCCAAATTTCTCCTGGGCCCTGAAAATGTAGTCCCACTTAATGTTGTTGAACGCCTGACGCATGTCCAATGAGATACAACCCATGTGATCATAGCGACTTGAGCCTCTGTCAAGAGGTGGTTTAGTTTCCTAGTGTTTAAGGACATATTGCGGGCGGGCTGGAAACCCATCTAAGCCATTTGGATCCGTTTATGCAGAGTCGGCAGAAGTCTGTTGGCTAAAACTTTACTAAGTATTTTATATTCCGACGCTAACAGTGATAATAGACGTTAGCTAGCCATATCCGTGGGATCCCTGCCTGACTTCGGAAGGGATACCACTAGCGCCTGCGCTGTAGTGAGGGGCAGGGAGCCCTTATCCAATGCCTCATTATATAAAATCTCCAATTGGGGCACAAGTGAGTCTGCATATATATCATAAAATTCAGCTGGCAGGCCCTCAAACCCAGGAGTTTTGTTTCGGGGAAGTCCTTTGATAGCATTTCTACTTTCTGACTTTGTAATGGGTCCCAGTAATGCTTTCTGAGCGTCTGTTGATAACTGAGGGCATGGTACAGTGGATCAAAATTGTCTATTTGTATGTCTACTCTTTCTGTAGGTTCACTATAAAGTGTAAAAACTGACGAAATGTCCCATTAATATCTCCCTGGGTAATAACTTTATCCCCTGTAAGGGTGTTGACCTCGTTAATGATGATAATGGGGGAGATCATCCCGTAGCAATCTGGCTAACAGGGACCCAGCCTTGTCTGCCTCAGAATGTCTCAGCTGCATGTATTTTTAATGGTCTGTGACACAGAGAGATTCTAGTAATTCAGCATGTCTAGTTCTGGACTCCTGCAGGGGAGCCTGCTTGTCAGCATCGGTTGAACCTTCCTGCTCTAGCCTGCCCATTTTCTTTTCTATGTCTATAAGGAACTTGTGAACCTCCTGTCGGGCATCCACCGTTGCACTGATTGCCTTCCCACGGATAACTGTTTTAAAGGTGTCCCATTCAATTAATCTGTTAGATGCCGTATTACTATTTTCCGCAAAATAGTGTTGGATAGTATCAGACATAGTAGCTCGGAACACTGAGTCCTCCAGCAATGGTGGCCACAATCTTCAGTTAATCACTATTTCCATTGGGTTGTGATCGGAGAAGGTCTTCGCCAAGTAAGTAGTAGATATCACCTGCATTGGAATCCTATTTAAACCGTATATTCGATCTATTTCCGTGTGCAGCATGTGGACCGGTGAATAGAAGGAGTATTCCCTATGTGTTGGGTGTCTCACCCTCCACACGTCACACAACCCAGCCCTCTGCCCACCCGCACAGTGCCTTCGCCTGTTTAAGTACCCCTGTCCCTTTGAGGGGAGGATGTGATCTATCCATTATAACATCCATGACAGTATTACAGTCCCCGACAATGATCCATGGATACATCTCCCAATCCGCTAGCGCAAAGGACAGCGTATTCAGGAATTTCTCTTGTTTGGCGCTTAAATAGAGCCCAGGACTACATGTTGGCCATCTAGGGTTCCCCCGTATTAAAATGTATCGCCCCTGCTTGTCCACCCGTTGTTCCAATGATGTAAAAGGCACCCTGTGTTTGACCCAGATTGTGGCACCCCGTTCAAACCCCAAGCATGTGGTGGAGAAAATCTGACCTCTCCACTTCCTGCAAAGCTTCCCTACTTCCTTTTCAACCATATGGGATTCCTGCAGGTACACTATCTGCGCCTTGCATCTCAGCAACTGAGCATGTATCCTATGGCGCTTCTGAACAGAGCCCAGTCCCCGAACGTTCCACGTTAGTGTGGTATATGTATTATGTATATGCATTGTGTTCCAAGGTCTGACCGCCAAACAGTCAACATGACATGTGTGGTGCAGAGCCAACCCAGGTGAATACTCAAAACAGGACTGTTTCCCTCCCTTAAACTTCCCAATACTCGGTCCGGTCGAAGAACTATACCAGACCATACAACTGAACACAACAAATATAAACCTAAGTTAAATCCGTGCAGTGCTTTCGCATTTTGGGGTACATGGCCAATACTATCCATCCGGAGCAATCTCGTATTCCTGTATATAGTGGTGTTCTATCGGCTCTCTGGGCTATACCTTCATGCAGTCTGGTGCCATTGCAACATTTAAATACAAAAGACATAGTGAAAGTTCACATTACTGTTCTGTGCCAGGTCCACAACATAACATATCTGGTCAATTAAACAAACAATCCGCCATCTGTGGAGCCATGGTGGGAAATAGAGCCACACTCCCTTCAAAGTCCGACCTGTGTGTGTCTACTTCGGAGAAGGTCATGCCGCCAGTCTGTGTGGTAGTCCGAAATGAGGAGACTGTGAGGATCACCTGCTCCTTGCTTCTGTGCATTTGCTGCAGTGTTGGGTGGGCCTGTGTGTTTCTCTTGGGTAGTCGCCCCATGCTGCGTTGGTCAGGTGTTCCTACACTTCGGGCGCTGTGAGCTGAGTTATGAGAGGTAGCATTCATGAGTTTTTATGGTTCTATCACTTCCAACCATTCCTCCACGTCCTCTGGGCTCTCAAAAAAGTATGTTTTCTGTTCATGTATTACTTTTAATCTTGTCAGGAAGAGGAGGGCATATTCAAATTCAATCCTCACAATTTCTTTTTAACTGACATGAAGGAAGAACATTGCCTCTGCACCATGAGCGTATAATCGGGAAAGAGCGATACCCAGGCATTTTCAAAGTCAATCTGGGGCAATATTCTCTTAATTTTTGCAACAAAATGTCCTGATCCCTATAATTCAGCATTTTGACTATGAGTGGCCGAGGTGGGGACCCCGGTTCTGGCGACCCGTAGGTATCCTTTGCACTTGTTCGATGCAGTACTTGTCAGAGAGGCCCTCAGAGGTGACGTGCTTTTTGACCCACCTTTCCATGTAGCGAGCGACGTCATTCCCTTCACATTTCTCCGGCATACCGATGACGCGAATATTGTTCCTCTGTGCTCTCCCTTCCGCATCTTCCACCCGATCCATCAGGGTGGCAACTTGGGTCTGCAGTTGTTTAATATGGGCGGTGTTTTGGGTCTGTTGGGGAGACAGTTCATCTAACGCTATTGTGTGGTCTTTCACCTTGTCATAGAGCTTGGCATGATCCGCCCGGAGCAGGGAGAGACCGGTTGTGAGGGCACCGATTTGATGTTCTATGGCCTTTCTAGAGTCTTCTTGTAATATTAAGTCCAGTTTATCCGTGGTCTCATTCACATTAGTAGGCAGGATGCAGCTAGGCAGTTGGGAGGCGCCCATGGCTTCTGCAGTATCTGGAACATGGTCAGGGCCATTACTTGCATCCTGTTGTTTACCTTTTAGGTGCCCCATCCTGATGTTTCTGTCAATTCTGCCCACCACCAGAGCAACTGTATCATGCACGAAGTCCCGTAAGGGCTAGGTACTCCTATGTCCGAACAATTGCACAAAGTCCCACAGTGCTATTGCCCCGTTAGAGCACACAGTCTGCCCCCAATCCGATACTCCACCACTGTCGTGACCCCCTGTGTATCCCCACGGGTCCGCCGATTCTCCGGCTTCGGGTCGTGCAGGGTCTCGCCGGTTACCTCCCGGGGGCTTGAATACAGCTCCGATTATCGGCGCCGTTGTCTTTCAGCAGAGCCCACCACAATAGAACCTTAGTTTCGTCAGAAGACCACCTTTATGACAGGATAGTGCTGCCCAGGGCCGGAGCACTTCTAAGAGGCGACAGCCATATTCGACAGTTGGCCATGCCCCCGTTCTTTGGTATGATCGGTGTAAAAAACTGAGTGACCTCTTAGGGTCCAAACAATGGAGTCCCTCTTCCTCTTTCGAGGAATGAGGCAGCTCAGAGAACGTCAACATCATGATGGCTTGTTCAACATGAAAAGACATCTCCACCTTTGACCGGCATGCAGCCTTAATCCTTGACACCAGTTTGTGTGGAAAAAATGTGGTACTGGGAGACTGGACTGAAACAGCCTGCTGAGTCTGCGTCATGCAGATGTTATTGTAAGCAGGAGGGCCGTTTAAGGGTAAGTAGGCACAATGGAAATCTGTGTATCACTTCCAAAGTGGTACAAATTAGAAACTTGAGAACTGGATTTAAGTGCCACAGTAACATCACAAATGCCTTAAGTAGAAAATGTGTTTTAAACCTTTTAGAAAACATATCCCAACCAGTAATTTGAATAAAGATGACTGTACCAGCCAATGTAAAAAAACACAAAAAGGGCAACCAGGTAACCCAGTGCCCAGAGCAAATCCTTGTTGGTCTAAAAAAGAAGCAAACAGTTACAGATCTAACAATTTTACTTGCAACAAGTCATTCTAATGGGCACCACACCAATCCACAAACTTGTCCCAGCATACACAGATTTCATTGAAGGAGGCCGTGTTGCCAATGTGACATCAACTACCTGCGATGGAAGTTCAAAGGAGACCAACTGTCACCACTCATTCTCCACGCATAGAGGTGCAGGTTGCGCAGGTTTGGGTCAGGACCCTACCATGCTGTTGAGATAGGAGGTTCTCTGAAGCGGCAGACTGGTCAGAGAACAGATGCTAAAGCCCCAAAGTACCTGGTACCAAACACTCCTAGCCCAATTTAAAGCCACTAAAAGGACTTGAGCCTGGTCATTCCTTTTTTTATCTTTTTAATTGAATAAACAAAAAAAATAATAACAAAATCCAGTGCGATATCATTGGTGTCAAACGAGCGCAGTGCATCCGTACAGCATTAATCATGACGTTGCATAAGACCAGTTTCTTTACATCGTGACTTATTGTCTCTACACACTTTAGATATCAATCTCCCCAGTCCTCTCTTTCCTGTGAGATAGAGTCATTAAGCGGAGAGCATATCATCCCTCTGCTTTTGTTCCACGCTCCCCAGATCCTGGACCATGTTTGCTGCCATCCTCTCCCCTCATATATCACTCTCTCTGCCTGCATGCACCAATCCATGCCTCCCAATTTCTGAATTTGCTCCTAGAAACTCCCTTCCAAGTTATTGCTATGTTACGCTTCGCTACCATACATCAGAGGGAGACCCACATTTTCTCAGCAGTCGACAGGTCTGTTGCGTCCCATATGTTTAGAAGGCACCAGCGGGCGAGACCTCTATTTTATTTTTTACAGTGTGCTGACAGTGCCGTTGGAGCCTGGTCATTCCTGAACTTTTTCAGAAGTTGGGGCAAGAGGCAGCAGCAGGAGGGTATACCGGAGCCCTGAACTCCACTTGAGGTAGAATGCATCTCCAAGAGAGAAATCCTTCTTGGGAACTCTAGCGTACTAAAGTGTTGTGTGAGAAAGTGGGTTGTTGGTAGAGTGGACTGTTAACCCTGCTCAAGCACAGCCACAATCCCTGTCAGGGTGAACCACAACATTGATTGATGATTGATTGATTTTAAACTTATATTGCGCGTACTGTCACCCCCACGGGTATCCTGGCGCTTCTGACTAAAAACCGAACCACGATGGAATAGGTCGCAACTGGCAGAACAGGGAGAGAGAACTCAGACTAAGCCTTAGGAAAAAGCCAGGTCTTCAGGTTCCTGCGGAACTCTAACAAGGCGCTGATCTGTCTAAGACTCTGGGGAAGTCCATTCCACAGTCGGGCACCGGCCACACTGAATGCCCTTCCTCCTAGCCTGGACCGTTTGGATCTAGGCATCGTGAGAAGCCCGGCACTGGAGGAGCAGAGCAGCCTTGTAGGTTGATACCAGGAGAACCTTTCCTGCATAGGAACAGGGCCTAGTTCATGTATCGATTTAAAGACCAAGCATAGGGATTTGAAACAAATCCGTTCCATCACTGGCAACTAGTGCAGTTTTCTCAGAGCCAATGTAGTCGAGGAGCAGCGTTGGCAGACAAGGGCTAGTTTAGCAGCTGCAGACTGGATTCTTTGGAGCCCCTGTAGAATGTATACTGGGGCCCCCAGATACAAGGAGTTACAGTGATCCAGCCTGCTGCCTACTATACTACTTACGACTAGTGGTCGCACCTCTTTGGGTAACAAGGAGAGTATTTTACGCAGCATGCATATTAAAGCTAAACAGACACTGGCTGTCTTATTTGCCTGTGACTCCATCTGGAGATCATTGTCAATCAGCACCCCAGATTACGTACCTTACTAGCCGGGGTCAGTGGTTCCTCCTCTGGGGTGAGCCTAAATTCGGAAGGGAATTGTCTAGGTAGCCTACCAGAGGAACAGTACAGCACCTCGGTCTTTCCAGCGTTGAATTGTAGGGAATTCCTTCTAAGCCAATCGGCTGTCTTCCGCATGCATTCCTGGAACAAGTCCAGAGATACTGCGTTATCACCCTCCAGAGAGAATGCCAGTTGTGTGTCGTCCGCATAGTTGACTAAGCAGACTCTGGCAGACTTTATGATGAGGAGCCGGGGCTGCAGATAAATATTAAACAGAATGGGGCTGATCGCGGAGCCCTGCGGCACCCCATGGATGACTGGTGATTTATTGGCAGTGAAAGGAGCTAGTGTTACCACCTGGTGCCGTCCTGCTAGGTATGATTGTAATCATTGCAGTGCCCGCCCCTTCACTCCTAGCTTCTGTAGTCTCCCCAGTAGGATGAGATGGTTCACTGTGTCGACTTCGGCCGACATATCGAGAAGCACTAGCACAGTCGCATTCCCGTTGTCGGCACGCATCCGCAGACTATCCAACAGTGTGACCAGGGCCGTCTCCGTCCCATGGCCAGGACGGAAGCCAAACTGATCCTTGTCAAGCAAGGAGTTCGCCTCCAAAAAGCACGACAGTTCCCTGCTGACTGCTTTTTCTAAGATTTTCACTGGGTAGGGTAGGAGGGAAATAGGCCTAAAATTAGCCGGTTTTGACGGATCCAGGGAAGGCTTTTTGATCAATGGAGTCACCACCGCCAGTTTCCATTCCTCTGGGACCACTCCTTCCTCCAGGGACTGATTACATATCTGCCTTTACCAAGGAAGAGTGTCTCGGCCAGATGACTTCCAAATTCTGGAGGGAAAGGGATCATTTGGGGAGCCTGAGGAGACACTCTACACCAGACTGCCAAATGCGCCTTTAGTAATAGTTTGAAAGTTACTCAGAGATGCCAGTTGTTGTTGATCTTCCCCTCCCAGCAGTCCAGGATGAAGTTGTTCGGCCTTGGTGTTAACAGTGAGGCTATCCACGATCTTAGCGATCTTATCCTGAAAATGTGTGGCGATTTCATCGCAGAGTTTTTGAGATGCTGCCACTTTATTGTCCATACATTTAGGGGCAGACAGTGCCTTAGTTATTTCAAAAAGCGCCTTTGTCCCATTTGATGCGTGAGCAACTGAACTGGCATAGAAATCTGCCATAGCCTTAAAGATGCTTTCTTTATAATGCAGCTGTCTCTGTCTTAGTTCCATTTTTTCTTCCGACCCATACCCCTTTCTCCATTTCCTCTCTGCCTTCCTGCGGAGCAGGCGGAGCTGTTTCAGCTCCTCATTAAACCAAGGGCCTTTCTCCTATTTTTTATCCTCTTCATGGGGATTGCCTGGTCTAAGATAGCAGATATATGGTTCGTATAAACTATGTAATTCTCATGTATAGTTAGCGTAGGATCAAAGTACGGATCAAAGTACGTGGTCTCTGGAACATATACTGGGGTTCTAGTCTGACCCAGTTTTGCCCATTCCCTACCTATCCTATAGGTCCTTTGCTTTTCTTCACTGTCCCTCGAGTGCCCATCCTGATACTGAACATGACTAAATAGTAATCTGACCAGCTCTGCTGCATTATATTTAGTACCCTTGTTCTGGCCTGATTAGAGAATAACAAATCAAGGACATGCCCCCCTTTATGAGTCGAGCTTTCCACCATCTGGGTAAGATCCAAATTTGTACAGGTGTGTCTAAAATCTCGCAGATGGCCATTAGCCTTCCCATCTTCCCAGAGGTTGAAATCTCCAAGAATAACCGTTCTAGAGTGGGCCAACGTGAGGTTGGTAATAATATCAAAGAAGTTCTGGTAGTCTGTTGCGCCCCCGAGGGCCTGTAGCAAAGCAATCCAGTAAGTAGGTTCCCGCTTACAGAGTATAGTGAGAACCCCATCACTTCAATACCCTCCACTTTATTAATCTGCAGGAGTCTAAAATCCAGCTCCTCTCTGAAGATCACTCCCACCCCCCCCATTAATCAACCCTCCCCTAAGAGTCTTTCCATCAGCTCTCACGGGGGTCACAGTCTTACCCAGCTCCAGAAGTAGTTCTCTACCATATGTTATCCGTTGTTGGTCCGTTCCCAGACGGGCAGCACTTCCTGCGCCGTGCGCCTCTGGGGCGCGGACGGGCGCAGACGGGCTTTCCTCTGGCGCGCTTGCATTTCCCCCTTTAAGTATGCTGGGCAGTGTGATCCACCAAGCATCTACAGCGACTAGAGCGCCTCCCAAGATGGCGCCTGGCGATGGCCGTGACCCTGCCTCACCCAAGATGGCGCAGTGACAGCCTAGGTATGTCTAATCACGCAAAAATAGCGTGTGGAGGATACATTTTTTATGTGCAAGTGAGCGGAGTAAGTATTGAGAATAATACAGTAAACCAGCAATTTAAGATATTACAGCAAAGGTAATGGTAAAAGCGTCGATTTTAAAAACAAACAAATGCAATAGGAGCAACGATTTTAAACAAACAAATGCACAGGTTCCTATCTTCCTGTCGAATGCAGCCTGTAAGATTGCGCTCCAGTTTAAAGTCTATGGATTTCGCGCTTGCATTTCCCCCTTTAAGTATGCTGGGCCGTGTGATCCGCCAAGCATCTACAGCGACTAGAGCGCCTCCCAAGATGGCGCCCGCAGATGGCCATGTCCCTGCCTCACCCAAGATGGCGCAGTGACAGCCAAGGTATGTCTAATCACGCAAAAATAGCGTGTGGAGAGTACATTTTTAATGTGCAAGTGAGCAGAGTAAGTATTGAGAATATTACAGTCAACTAGCAATTTAAAATATTACACCAAAGGTAATGGTAAAAGCGGCGATTTAAACAAGCATTGGAAATGCAATAGGTCCCGCAGCATTAGAGTTAGTGCTTTTAGAATTGTTTATGGGTTTTTTTGTAAATCTTTAGCATTTTTGTTTCCTGTAGCCAATGCTAAAGAATTAAAAAAAAAAAGCCATAAACATTTCTAAAAGCTCTAACTCAAATGCTCCGAGACCTATTGCACTGTGTGAGGGTGAGGGGTTGAGGGTGAGTGAGGGTGAGTGAGGGTGAGGGTGAGTGAGGGTGAGTGAGGGTGAGGGTGGGTGAGGGTGAGTGAGGGTGAGTGAGGGGTTGAGGGTGAGTGAGGGTGAGGGGTTGAGGGTGAGTGAGGGTGAGGGTGAGTGAGGGTGAGAGTGAGTGAGGGTGAGGGTGAGTGAGGGTGAGTGAGGGTGAGTGAGGGTGAGGGTGAGTGAGGGTGAGGGTGAGTGAGGGTGAGTGTGAGTGAGGGTGAGTGAGGGTGAGGGGTTGATGTTGAGGGTGAGGGGTTGAGGGTGAGTGAGGGTGAGTGAGGGGTTGAGGGTGAGTGAGGAGGAGTGAGAGTGCAAGAAAGTTGCAGTTTGGCTTTGAAACGGATCTGAGAGGTGTCTGCGTGATAAATGAATGATGCATAGGAATGGACAGAATGGGAATGTGTTTCGAGGACGTGCTCGGGGTGTGCATACTGGAAGCAGGGTGATGGATTCGAGGCTATGAGCGAGGGTGATGCCGAGCTCACCTCAAGGAGAGGGTGAGGGGCCAGGGCAGAAAGTAGGTGCAACAGAAGGAGCTGTGTAGCAAGAAACGTGTCACTTCTTCAGGCGGAGATGCAGCCTGCAAGTTATCTCGAAGAGTTAAACGCTCGCTGCTGATATCCGCTCTGACCTGCAAGTGAATGCTTTAAATCCTTGCAAGGCCACCTCATCTATAGATCCTTCCCAGCTCGATAAATTGTGTGTCATTCATTTACATAACACTAACACTTGTTATATACAGTGACTAGAAACAACACAACTTTGAAATTAAATGCTATATTAAAAAACAGTTTTTAGTTTCTGAATTACTCTTGTTATGTATGAAGCACTTCGTCAGGTGCGATGCCAGAAATGGAAGACCCTTTGGTCTTGCGCGCGACTGAATAGCTAGCTCACGAGAGTCTTGGAGGCACATGGGGAGGTGTAAGAGTGTGTGGGGGTGGGGGGGGGCAGGCATGCTGCAGCTTACAGTTAAACGTTGCCATTGACGTACAGGACTACGATTCCCAGCATGCTCGCTGCTTTCGGTTGTAAAACCTTGACAGGCTGGAAGTCGCCCTCCTGACATGGGGCCAGGTATGACGTCAAGGTGGACTTTTGCTGCGTCGTGCGAGCTTGCCTAATTATCTTGAGTCAGCAGCCCATGCTAAAGGTAATCTTGGGGTCACGCTGCCCCAGCCCTGCCTGCTCCAGCAGCGTGCAATGCAAAGCAGCGACCGCAGGCGGGACACGGTCAGCGCCGCAGGGAAATCACATACAAATAAAGCGCGCATTTCCCTCTCCTGGGGTGTACCATGCAAAGGCTGAGGGGTTTCTTCTTTGCAGTGCCTTTCCCTGGAGTGAAGCAAGAGCCGCTCTCTCCAAGAAGCCAGGTCAACCATCCCGAAAGCCTGGTGATGCATACCTCCCAAGAGACCGCCATCTTTAAGGGTAAGATGCGCGCCGTGAAATATTAATAAGCAAAAAAAAAAAAAAAAGTATTACATGCGTCAACACTTAGCGCATCATGAAAGCTGGTCGGCACTTACGCTCGAGGCGCTTCGCTGCACGTTTATTAGGAGGCCTGATCGTGCATGCCGGGTCTTGCAGTGTCATCTGGGGTAGAGGACGGGTCTCGGGGGCCTGCCTCCTCTACAGATATCTCCCATTAGCACTATGCGCCGTAGGACGGGTGATCAGCGGAGAAGCAGCCGGCGACGAGACTGTTTACAAAATTCTCTGGCCAAGGCCTTAAAAATGTGTGTAGAAAATGCGGTTTTGTTGCTTTGCATGTGTTTGCTGACGGAGGTGTGCCATTGAAAGGTAGAAGGCATGGGGAGCACAAGGGTGCGCTCAGCATGATGATAAGGGCTTACCTCTTAGGAGTCTCGTGGAGGTTGCAACGGTGTGCGGCTCCGGTCCTCGGCACAATGGCAGGGCAGGAAATGCAGGGGAGGGGGCGGAGCGGGTAAAATAAAAAATAAACAAACGAGACGGAGGGAAGAGAGGGGAGGGGGGAGGAGAAATGCGACACGGCGGGAAGGGGAGGGGGCGGAGCGGGTTAAATTAAACAAACGAGACGGAGGGAAGAGAGGGGAGGGGGGAGGAGAAATGCGACACGGCGGGAAGGGGAGGGGGCGGAGCGGGTTAAATTAAACAAACAAGACGGACGGAGGAGAGGGGAGGGGGGAGGAGAAATGCGACACGGCGGGAAGGGGAGGGGGCGGAGCGGGTAAAACAAGACGGACGTGCACGCGCTTTTAAGCTCAATGCGCATGCGCATTGAGCTTAAAAGTCACGGGCACTGCAAGGAATCGCCACGATTCCTTGCAGTGGATAAAGAGTGGATAAGTCCCAATACTCTCGCTTGCTCGATGCGCATGCGCATCGACAGGCGAGACCTAAAAACGAACAAATGCAATAGGAGCAACGATTTTAAACAAACATGTGCACAGGTCCCTATCTTCCTGTCGAATGCAGCCTGTAGGTTCGCGCTGTAGTTTAAAGTCTAACATTCACAAAATTAACCTGTGCTGAACCCTCCGGTAGTATGACACAAAAGCGGGCAGGCTTAACTTAGAGGCAATGTGTAAAGTATTTAGGCAGCACACAAACAGTAATAATGGCAAAACACAAGAAAAATCCCACACTAATTTAGAAAAATTTAGTACATTTTAATTAATTATTTGACATCAAAATGACAAAATGCAAATAGTAGAATTAGGGTTATGAATTTTTAAAGGTTAAGGTAAAAACTAGCACCTAAAAGGTCAAAGACACCAGATGGACATCTAGTCATACGAGACCGGGTCAAAGTCTAAAAATATGGCCAAACACGATGGAGCATGAGTCAGATACAAAAATGGATTGGGCCCAGTTGGCGCATACTGTCAGATTTAGAAGAAATTTGAAGAACATTTTTTTGACAAAAGTGACGTTCAGGGTGCAAGGCTGCACGAGGTGTCAGAGGAAGAGTCCTCATCGTCGGGGAGCGCCTCATCGGCGTGGAGCTGCTGGATGAAGTCATGGTGCAGATTTCTACATTCAGGCTTTCTTTTTGGAAGTTGAAAATCTCCAGCGGGACATTGCTGAAGGCTGTGGCCGACAAGAGTTCCACAAGGCCGGATAACCCTTTGGCGAAGAACAGCTGATCAGGATTTGGTACTGTGCACAAGAATATTGCTGGAACTGCCACTAAGTCAGCTCGACAGGCGAGGCACCTTGTGCGGAAAGATAAGCAGGTTGGTCCCAGTCTCCTCTCGGTTCTCAGAAAAGTTTTTAGCCCCCAAAAAAGGTAAGTCCCAAGTTCTGGACTTAGGCTGTTTTGGCACCTGTTAACACCACCAGCAAGGGTCAAGGACTGGAGAGGCATGAACTGGGGGTGTTAGGACTCACTGAGACTGGGTCCAGGTGCTGGTAAAAGATGGTTGGTTGGAGCCTTAAGATGGTTGGAGACTTCAATGCCTCTGAGGATCTGATCAGGAGGCCAGACAACTGCTTCTTGACATCACTCTTGGAGTCCTGGGGTTCAGCAGTGGAACAGGGCTCAAGCAGAAGGGCAACCCTCTTAGGGTTCATGGCAGGCTTCAGGCAGCAGAGCAGTCCTTCTAGGTGCAGCAAAGCATCTTCTAAAGTGCATAGCAGCAGGCAGTCCTCTGAGAGTCCTTCTGCAGGTCCAGAAAGTGAGCTGAAAGGGTGGGTGTAAGGGTTCTATTTTTTTGTACATGTTGTCTCTTTTGAAGTAGAAGTATTCCCTTTGATGTTATTGATGCTTCCTGCCTGTCCTGCCTGGCTCCAAACTGGCTGCATGAATAATGCAGTGGTGACAAGTCCTTTGTGTGAAGGCAGGGTCTATTCTGTTGCAACTGGGGCTGTGCCTAGCTCCTGTGCCCATCCTGCCAGGCATAGCCCATTCAGGCTCACCTAATCTCTCTATTGTGTGGTTTTCTGGAAGGAATAAACAATGTCCAACTACCTACTACATCCAGTCATGTGACCCAGGAACAGGCTGCAGGCACCAAATAGCTGGGGTAGGAAAATGCCAACTTTATTAAAGTAAAATTTTCCAAATTGCAACTTAAAATCCGACTTTACCATTAGAGAAGGTTTTAAATTACAATTTCCAGACACCATGAGAAGCTCACCTCTAATAAGGCAACCCAATGTTACCCTAAGGGAGACGTAGGCCTCACAAAAGCGAAAACGAATCTAGGAGTTTTTCACTACCAGGACATGTAAAACTTCAAAGTACATTTCCAAACTTTTAATTATAATGAGCTCTGCCCTTTGGGCTACCTAGGGCCCACCGTGGGGGACTTATATGTAATAAAAGGGGAGTTTAAGGCAAAGCAAGGGAGTTATTGTGCCAAGTCAAATTGTCAGCTTATAACTGCATTCAGGCTGCAAAGGCAGGCCTGGCACATGGTTTAAAGGCTTCTTAAGAGGGTGCAACAATAAGTGCTGCAGGCCCACTAGTAGCATTTACTTGATAGACTCTGGGTATATGGTATATCGCTTTACTTGTGAGTTATAAGTAAATTAAATATGCCAATCAGGTGTATGCCCATTTTATTAAGTTTTAGGGAATGAGCACAAGTGCCATTCGTGATCCGCTAAGGGACTGCCGGCTGAGTTCGGAAACCCTGGCATTTAAAGATCCCTTCAGGTTGTGTACCACCTGAGAGATCCTCTGATGAGTCAGCCAGCTCCAGAGCACCTCTTGACACAGGACCCACCCTGCCCCACTTGTTGCAGAACCACATAGCGGTGGTGTGATCTGTGAGCACCTACAAAAGCCCTCCCTTAGGGCAGGACAGAAAGGCCTTCAACACCAAGTGACTTGCTAGCAACTTCAGCAAACTGATGTGGAGATGAGTCTCCGCTGGAGACTAGAGTCCTCTGATCTCCACCTTTCCCAGGTGATCTTCCCAACCCAGAAGCGATACATTCATCACCACAGTCAAGTCTGGGTGGTTCACAGAGAGGGGTCTGCCACTGGTCTAACTGCGTTCAGGTAGCCACCACTGCAGATTTCTTTCAGGCAGATAGAATGCTTGAATTAATCTCCTCCACAGGTAAATACTCAGGGCCAGATCCCATACTGGGACAACTCAGTTTGGATCCAGAAATATGCAAATCATTCTTGACCCTGCTCCTATAGGAACAGTCCAGCCCAAACTGCCAGGCCACCTTCTCCCTGAACTGGAAAACAAGGAAATCAAGATCGTTTTGACCCTTATTATGGCTCCTCAATCGGGTATAGCGTAGTTCGATTGGCAGAGTGTGTACGGGACCCACATCTTTGCATACACATCATTCTGGGCCCACTAAGACATCAGTTCCATTGTAAAGCTTGCATGTGCCACCTGACAATCCTGACCTTGGCCAGTGAGCATGTTATGAAAGACTAGTAGGCCCAAAAGCATCAGAGCCATCCTCAATGAGAAAAAAGGAGAAAGGCTGAAATATCGGGATCTTAGCCTGAATGTCTTGGTGTTGTTGGTAAAGAGGAAAGGCTTGAAATTGCACCATATCCAGAAAGGCTCTAATGAAGGTAAGCTTCTGCAAAAGAGTCAGGTGTGACTTCGGCAGTTGGATTTAGAACCCCTAGGACGTAAAGAGGTTTGCTGTCATCTAAAGGAGGTCTGTGAATTACTGTGGGGACCCTGCCTTCAACATCATGTCATCGAGGTAGGGAAAGACCCATGACCTCCAAAGATGGGCTGTGACCAGAGCCATCATCTTTGTAAACACCTGAGGAGCACTGGTGAGGCAAAAAGGGAGCACAGCAAACTGAAAGTGTTTCTGCAAACCACAGGTAGCGACTGTGGGCTTTTAGGACTAGGATGTGAAAAAAAGCATCCTGCAGGTCCAACTCCACCATCTAATGTCCTGGATCCAGTGCAGAGAGAACCACGGCCAGGGTAAGCATTTTGAATTTGTCCTTGCACAGAAAGCATCGAGACGACAAAGATCCAGGATAGAACAGATTTCTCCATCCTTCTTTGACACAAGGAAGCAGTGGGAACACCCAGTCCTACTTCTGAGACCAGGACACTCTCTACAGCTTCTTTGGAAAAAAGAGCCTGCACTTTTTTTTACCTAAATTGGATGTGTTCCTCAAAGAAGTGGTTTGTAGTAGGTGGCAGGTGCTGTGGGTGGAAAAGGAGTACACCTGTTGGATAATCCGCAGGGCACATTTGCCAGGTGTGAAATGGTATGAAATGCATTTTCCATAATCCATCAGCACAGGAAGTGACATCGGTGGATTTACTATCATCTATCTAGTGCTACCCTTGCCCATCACTCATCCACCATTCATTGCCAAGATCACTGAAAAGCAATCTATGTTCAATCCTATGTCCTATCAGTGCTAACATCTGTGGCAGGAATACCCGTCTGGCTTCAGATCAAGCTGCAGTATGGAGACCACCACCTTACACCTAGTAGATAATGCCCTCTTCACACCAGATAAAGATGACTCCTGCTTTTGATATTTCTTGACCTCTCAGTTGCCTTCATCACAGTAGACCATCCCACTCTCAGACGCACCCTCAAATCATGAATGGCATTAACTGGCAGTGTCCTTCACTGATCCTCCTCCCTTTCCAACCAAAACTAGTTTGCTCAAAGGGGCATCTCCAGGTCACCATTGATCCATATTACTTGTGGATTTCCCCAGGGTTTCATACTGTCTCCTGTCAACTTTAACCTTTACATGGAGCTACTTGGTGCTCTACTCACAGATAACAGCATCAGGATTCACCAATATGCAGATGATACACAACTCAATTTGAAAGACTTGTCTGGTTTAGACATATAATGCCAATGCCTCAAACACAGATTGCACATCATCCAGACCTGACTGTCCAGCATTTATCTGAAGCTGAACCCAACCAAATCAGACTTCCTGTTATTTGCCAAGAGCAACACATTAAATACACTACAAATCTGTCTCAATGACATTAACCTTGACGGTTTCAGAACCTATCTCTCACTGAATACCAACTCGCTTGTATTCAACCTGGACACCAACCTTGCCAAAAAACAAAGCCTGCTTGGTATTGTTTTGTAGTTCCTATATTCCCAATAGGCTCTGCGCATTGGAATAACATATCCTATAAATGTGACATAGGACTTAGGTTGACTAGGTCTCTATCGAATATATTAGACTTAATTGTGAGTGCCAGCTAGCTCAGAGGTCACTAGAAACTTTCTCGAATAAACAAGAAGGGATTCGTTTCTGACAACCGCATAAACACGACAACTTTGTTTCCCAAGAATAAGAAATGTATCTCTAGAGACGCAAAAACAATAGATAGATATTTCACTCAGTCAATTGGGCATGCTTCGTTTCATCAGAGGTGCAGAGAAATAGAGAGACGGGCGTTTTCAATAAAAGAATTTATTAAACAGTCTTCTTTCTCATCCAGAAGAAATGAACTGCTACAATCGTAATACTGGCTGTAAAGTATAATGTGTACAGCAAGAAGAGTATTATTATTATTTTTTTTTTGCAGAGTTTTATATAGCGCAAACTTGACCCAAACCGAATCGGGTCTCAGGGCGCTTTACATAGCATCAGTTACGTTACATGAGGACGCACATTCATTTTTGTTGGGCAAGGGGAGATTAAGTGATTTGCCCAGAATCACAGGATGTTTGGCGTCGTTACAGAGACTCGAACCCAGATCCTCCGGTCCGAGGTCGAGCTCCCTAGCCATCAGCCCCTTTTAAAATAATACTGTAAAAGCATGGTATGGTTTCCAAGCCATAAAATACATACATAAATAACAAAGACTTAAAGTACTCAACTGGTGCTTCTAAAATACGTCTACCCGGATGTACCTAACCTAAGTCTAGTACGAGGGAAGAAGTAATTGAGGTGTAGCATACGTTTAGTTTCTTTGCCAAGAATCTATCCAAGATTTCTCTTAGGGTATAATCAGCTCCGTACCTTGGTTTAGAATGAAGGAGGTCTGGTATCTCTGTCTCGGGACTCGATTTCCCAACACCTTGCAAGGGGAGCTTGGAAACACTGGAGCTGGATTCTCCACGAGAAAAAGGCAGCCTCTCTGTCAGTACGTCAGCTGAAGTGTCGGCTTCCTTCGGCACTTGCTGTAGCGAGCTGCGTCGGGCAAGTAGATAGTCGAACTGCTCCAAACCACTGTGTATTTGCTAGGGCAAGTGTAGGCATATTTATACCTTGAAGGTGCCTGGTTTGACGTAAAGCCGGACATATTAATGTCACCAAAGAACGGTAGTTCTTTGAAAACACCATGATTTCTAGGACAAATCAATATTCAAGAAAGGGGATGTCCCCGACTGCTGAAGCCAAGTTTTCCAAGAAATCGTTGTGGCTTTTTGGAACTAGTGGAAGTAGCCATGCCTGTATTTGGACTGGATGGGTTATGTCTAAATAAGGTTATGATTTCTATGCCTATATAAGGGCAAGGTGAATTATACCTATATAAGGGCATGAATCTGTAAATTACACTAGGGTCCTAAAATGCTATACAACAGAATCAGCTGTCTCTTCTAAAGAAAGTTAAACCATTTTTATTTTCAGAAAGCGATATCAGAACTGCTGTTCAAGCCCTTGTGCACTGTCATCTGGATGGTGGTTATACCTTACTTCACGGCTTCCCAGACTCCACACTGGCACCCCTTAAGAATGCCAGTGGCACCCATTAAGGGCATTCTGCACGCCACAGTACTTCTCATCCAGAGCCTGAAGAAATATGAACACATCGCACCCATACTGATGGACTCCCCCTGCCAACCTGCACCATCTTCAAAACTAGCTGCATCATTTACAAAGCCATCAGAACCAGCACCTCTGCTTATTTGCAGATAAGCTCACCATGCCATGGCGGTTCATGGCACACACGCAGGCAGGACACCCCTAGACAGCAAAACAGGAAGCGTAAAAAAAGAGAAAACAAGACAGTGGGCTTATTTCATTTATGCACCCACAATCTGGAACAACATCCCTCTATCCATCAGGAGTACCCCAACGCTGCTCCAATTTAGGAAAGAGTTGAATACTCGCCTGTTTAAAGAATCGTGCATTAACCATCCACATCTCCGCTTCCTCTCCTATTACTTGAGGACTTTAAACTTGCCTTTTATGATGTACAATGCTCCGCTGCCTTTTGGTTAGGTTTGCGCTATAGAAATACCATATACATACATAAATCCTGGAGCAGGCTTATAGCAGTGAGTGACAAGCCGATTTACTGGGAGGCCAGAGCATGCCGTAGTCCAAGCTTCAATGAAGGGCAACATAGGTTTGGTTGGTGCCTGGCCAGGCTGTAGGACCTCTGTCAACACATTATTTTTTACTTGGTCATATTGGTTACTGTAGCACATTAACTGCTATCTTCAGTTGGTGGTGTTGGTGGGAGGTGGTGGATTAGGGAAACAACCTTTACATCACGGTCATTAGACCGGGATTCCTTTACAACGCAATCGTTACAACGACCGCGTTGTTACAACGTGATGCCATTACTACGCAAGTCACTACATCGACTTGTAGTAGATGGCGCTGTTACATAAGGAATAGTATAATTTACTATTTCAACACCTTCCCTACTGTTGCGTAGGCAGGAGTTGGAATAGTAAATTATACATTCCTAATGTTACGGCGCCATCTACTGTAAGTCGATGTAATAACTTGCATAGTAATGGCATCGCGTTGTAAAAACACAGTTGTTGTAACAACTGCGTTGTGAAATACCGCTTAGTAAAAGCATGCGTTGTAATATGCTATATTCAGTGGATTAGCCTAATATTGGGTGAGGAGTCCAGCCCACTGGTATACTGTAGCTCTATATACAGTTGTAATCATCATCATAGGATGGGGTCAATCCTTCCCTATCCCCACCATTAATGTCTCAATTAAGGCTGGTTGTGATCAGAGTCTGAGACAAAAAAGCAGGTGCCCTGAATGTGCCAGACTGGGTGGCAGGGAAATGATGTGTCAGTCAGAAGGGTTCAGCAGAGACTGCAATGCATTAAGAGCTGGACGTGGCCGCAATCAAGGTCAAGACGATGTCAGCTTGGAGTCAGACAAGACAATGGCTTGCGGGTCTTCATCTGGTACTCGTGATGTTTATGGCAGCAGTGACACTCGAGAAGGCCAGGCACATTTTGTTGATGGTCCCAAAGCTGGCACAGAACTCGAAACAGATTCAAGGGGCCATGATGGAGCATAGGTCGTACCTCTGACTGTAACCTTACTGGGAGTCCTAATGGATCCTTGGAGTCCAAAGGCACACCAGAGGAGCCGAAAGCATGCCAAAGATGCACACCATAGCCTTATGAAAGGCTGATGAAGCGGAGAATTCTGGGAGCATCAAGATTAGAAATTGAATCAGATCTTCAGTGAAACGGAAGAGAGTCTTAGAAGCACTTAGAAGCACAGTGACACTCTTGAGCATTCTATTGAGATCGAGATTGGCAGGAAGGGGCTGAGTCCTGCTTGGACTTCTTGTGTATCATCTTCAACCTACCCAAAACATCGAAGGCAAGGAAGATATGCCTTGGAAACGACTTCAGGAGCAGATCCTTGCCTTTGATCTAGAACAGGATCAGCGAAGAGCCTTCTGCTTTCCTATGTTTAACCAACAGAGCTATACCTCACGTGCACTTGTGGCTTTAGGGTTCTTCTGGACGCATTTGTCGCAGACATTGGAGTCATGTAAAGAACCTAAACACCAGTGACTCACCTTCTGTGGATCTATCACAGACATCTGCTTGTGATAGTCCCTACAAGGTTTGGATCCTGTCATTTAGGGGTGACATCCCTTGCACACTGGAAAATCTTATGAAGAAAAATCTTTTCACGTTGTGAAGAAAGGAGAGGCACACAGGATCCACCTCTGAAGATATGAAAAGAAAGGAACTGATGTCAGCATGCACTGGTGAAGCTTATTTTCGGCTCTGTTTGTCACTTCTGGAGCAGAATGGTGTGGCATTGCACCGGCCACTGGTGTACAAGAGCACTGCTTTTTAGATTTCTAGATCTAGTCTGGTGCCTGAGAGAAATGTATAATGTGAGGAATTTGTAATTAGAAATATTCCACAGAATCACTTAAATATTTCTAAGACACCTTTTGAGTTCCACAGTAACAGAAACGTTATGCCCTGCTCTGGCGCACGCCCAGGGAACAAAGAACTGCCATCAGTGAACAGACGTGGTGCTCAATAAGGAGATAAGTGTGTGCATACCAGGGAGAAAATAGTGCACCATCGCAAGTTCCCATTCTTTACATCAGATGTATAGGACAAAGCCTCATGCATTTTAATATTCAAGATTTAACCATGTGAAAAGGCTGTTCCAGTATATATTTTATGGACTGTGGACAGTGCAGTCTTAGACCATATTCCCATACGGGTTAAAACACTATTTACAAGCAAAATGGCTTTCCTGTTCCAGCCACAGATAACAGCTGTTAGCCCACAAAACTAATGAGTTATAATGGTGATTAAGAAAAGGAGTAAAATAGTAGTTACAGACCACAATGAAAGCACAATTCTGCAATCTATTCTGTCAACTCACCCCTGCCTAAAAACATTGACGTACATCTGATCAATTTTCATAGCCATTTTAAATTAATTTTTGGAAAATTTGAAAACCCCTGTCCTACTTATGTAACTTTATTTGTCAAGGGGGGTTGATTCATAGAAAGGTGCACCTAATACAAATCTGCAGAGGCGCTACAGTAGCTTTCAGGACTCGATCGTGCCGCTAATATATCCTGAGGGACAAAATCACTATAATTTTTTTGAGAAATGTGTGCAACATTTTCTATACAATAGAAACTATAAGAAAGTTAACTTGAAATGTGACTTTAAACGGAGCAATCACATTCAAACTAATTTTACTAACATGTCTTCTTACTACGACCCTAGCTTTTAAAAAGAACTATTCGTTGTGCTTTGTTTATTTTATGTACCTATCGTAATCTGCAGTGAAATAAAATTAACATAAGTATATAGGCTTTAAAAAAGCATACAGCCAATCCTCCTGATTCAGGCGGGAGACTGCCGATTTCGAGACTAGTTTCCAGCTCCCGACTCCTGTATGTAAAAACCCGAATCCTCGTCAGGCTTCTGCAGACAGGGACCGGTCTTGTGTGACTCATAGTATGCACTGGCAGTAAACTGCCCCTGCAGGCCACTGCACAACATTTTTGTCACGCTCTCTCTGCCTGCCGTAACTTTTCCTCCGTGCTCCTGCCAGGTAAGGCAAAAAAAAAAAAGACGCTATTTTCATTTTGTCCCAGTACATGCCAATAGAGACTATTCAGGCCTCATTAGAAGTCCGTGGGAAAAATACATTCTCCTCATTGTTTTTTTAAAATATCCCACTTTCTCCTTCTAAAACGTTGGCATGTATGAACTACAGCAATTTTCTTTTGTTTTTTTTCTCCATACCTTCCCACACTTCCTGCTTCCGAGGTCCAACTGCCACTGGGTCTGGATCGGTTGGGCCAAACCACAGAAGGGGGGCCATCAAAGAGAAAGAACATGGAGACTACAACATTTGTCTTCTTCACCCGAGGGAAACAGGAGTGGCAGTAGGACAACGGTTGGACATGTTGAGCGGAGGGTGGTAGATCACAAATTTGATAGTTATAACTTCATTATTAAATGCCTATTTAATCCTAAATCGACGTGGAATGGTATCTCCCAATCTTTACGTGTAGAAAATAAAAAGTAAAAGGAACGTGCGAGAAGAGTAGACCTCAGGGCCTTCATAGGATTCCATAGCATTCTAGCGAGGAACTCGATTTTTCCTAGTTATGCAGGAATACAGGGTCGTGAAGAAACACGCAGAAAGAGGTGAGGCGGGCACGCGTAGTTGTGATACGGGCATGAAGAAGGTGGTGTTGGAAGAATTTACGGAGTCGGGGTGCTGCCATTAAGGATACAACACTGGAGTCATAGGGATTATAAATAATACTTGCGTCATGCAAAATAACTAGTATAGCAAATGTATTAAGCAGGAGCGTTGTATGGGTGTGGTAGGTAGCCGGTGGTGCAATTTGCAGCGCACTGGCGAAAATCTATTTCCAAAGCATGTAATTTGGAGGTTACACATTTTCTGATTAAATGGCAACAAAATATGCACGGATATGCAGTTTTACTGATAGAATTATATATTGCATCAACAATATTTGTGAAAACTTGTTTAATTTGTATATCACCAAGTAAAGTGTCGTGAAATTATTTTATCTTATTAAACTTTGTTGCCGTCACGCCTCAGAATTAGAAAACTGGTAATAATTCTTGAAATATTCTTAGTTTATTTACAGATATTTAAATGTTGTGTGCTAGAAAAAAAAACATCCTGCAGCCTTTCCCTTCACATACCCAGTACCCTAGCAAGATTGTTAGCTCACTTGTAAAAAATCCTCAAAATTTGCTGTCAGTGAAAGAAAACATACATCTACATGTTAAAAGAATAACTGCAGCATTCTGTCAGAAGACATAGCCTGACTTTTGAACACAAGCAAACGTGACACGATATAAACAGTGCTTATTCACATTTTGAACACCAGCTTGTTTATTTTAGAACCCTTACTACACGTAGGTACCAATTAACAGCGACACACGAGCAAATATACAGACAGGCCTGATCACCCACACAAAAGAAAGAAACAGAGGAAAAGGAAATAGGTACAGGGAGACAGTGGTGCTGGAACCTAGGGATTCTATGGCAGGACCGGAGGCTTCTGATTATGCTTTCTCATTTCTTTACTGCAAAACACATTAGCCAATGAAAGTAAAACTACATATGTAAAAAACTACAATATCCATGAGGCTTTGAACCACGCCTCCAATGTAACGTCCAATCACATCATGAACAAGCATACAAAGTAGAGAGACACTAACCCTGCCTCCTCTTTCTTTGCTGCTCCGCAGCCCAGATAAGTGCTCTCTATTTTGTATGCATGTTTGGCTCAACCATAGTTTGTTCGAGTCTTGTAGCGCTTGAAACGTTTGAATTAAGGATTGTATACTGATTTATTATGTTTACGGTGTTAATCCGTGTATTTCCTTGCTTACTGTGACTGTTGCGCTTTACCAACACTGTTCGAGGCGTTTCTTGCCCCTTTCTGCTCTCCTTCCCTCCCGGACTTAGAACGAGTCTTCTGGGACCCGCTCTAAGCCCTTTCAGGGTTTTCCATTTCAAGCGTGTGTTGCGCTTTAGCTCCGTGTCCCCTAGATGCCGGCAGCCGTGGCTGCTTCCAGATCGCGTCCGCGCTGAAGAGGGACTTGGCCCCCCCTAGGGAGTGAGACGCACGCCGAGGCCTGCTCGGCTTTCAGCATGCGTTTCGGGAGCTCGCGCGTGTCCTTCTACGCCCACAGCCCTGCAATTGTGTGTGCCATCAGACGCTCCACCCCAGGCTGAAGTTGGGAAATCACGCGGTGAGGCAGGAGCCGGTAGGCCGTTTTTTGGACACGAAAGTCAGCGTTTTTTCCCTAAACTTGAATCGAAGGCTGTAAACATTAACCCCTTACTTCCCTGAGAGTGTGGAAGTGGGGTAATTTTTGGAAAACCCCCCTTTTTGCCTAAATAAGGGTTTCTTGCCTCCTTAGTCCTAGGACAGGACTGACAATTTCCTATTGGTGGTATATATATATATATATATATATATATATATATATATATATATTTTTTTGGTATTTCCCACGCTCCTGTGCCTGGCACTACTCCCATCCGACGCCCTATATCTGGGCTGGACTTTGAGCTTTCCTCTGGGGATGTAATTGGAATTGCAGTTCCAGTGTGATGATGGCAGAGTTTGACTGCTACCAGGAGGAGATACCTGCGTGTATTGAACAGGGCGAAGAAGAATATTAATATGAGGAGTCCATGGAGGACCTCATTGACAAGAAGCTTGATGCCAAATTAGACAAAGCCTTGTCCTTCGCCCTGCTTCCCTTAGCAAAGAAGTTGGAGCTGCTCGTCCCTGGTGCTCCCAAAGTTCCCCCCTTCCACGACAGCTCAGAATCCCCCTCCAGTTTCCTCATGGCCCCACGCACATTCCTACACTAAACTGTGCAAATCCAAGGAAAGCGCCAAGGATGGCGTCGCTTCCACTCACCCTAAACAATCTTCCCCTATCCCGGTTACTGACACCTCCAAGGGTACAGACACGGACACAAGTTCCTCGCCTTCCCCTAAGCCACGTAAGTGCACCAAGAAGCGCAAACATTCTTCCCCCCCTGTTACTCCCTCTCCCTTTTCGTTTGACCCGGCGGACATCGTCCACCCTAGATCTTCTGACTGGGTCCCTCCCCCTGCGGTGGCGGAATATCTCCAAACCCACCTGCGCAAGGGGGTTGATAAGGAGGTCAGAGCACGACTAAAATCCGAATGTCCCCGCCCGACCTAGCCCACAAGGTAGCCCTTACCCCTGATATCGATACGTCCATGACCACCTTCCTTAAGAAATATAAGAAGGATCCCAAGAAGGGGATTGACCGCGTGCTCAGAGTGTGCCAAGATAAGGTCCTCGACCTTTCGGGTCCGTTGGCAAAGATCTTAGAATTGGCTCTCCAAGCCCAGGAGACCGGCGCCATCATTCATCCTGAAGTTCTGACCGGCTGGGCACAACGGGCTATTTGCATGTTGGGGAACGCTAACTGCGCCCTTGCTTCCGAGAGAAGGAAGTCTGTTCTACTTCGGATCGATCCACAGTTGATGGAACTGGCCTCTACAGAACCAGGGCCCCTGGCGGAAGGGCAGTTGTTCGGAGACAAATTTGTTAAAGACATTGCAAAATTCGTTAGTACCTTTGCGTCCCTGGATAAATCTCAGGCCTCCTTGAAAAGGGTGTTACATCAGGTCTCTGGAAGGGCCGGCCGTGGCAGTGGACGCTCGACCGGACGCTTCTCCAATACCTGTCCTCAGAGAGGATACGCCCCCCGACGGGGCAGAGGATACACTCAGGAACCCGACCAGGCGGGTTTCTACCCCTCCAGATCCCGCGGCTTCCGAGGCCGCTATAATCGAGGTGTCAACCGGGGCTACAAGAACTTTGACAATCAGTCCTCTGGTAAGTCCGGTCAGTCCTGTCATTCCCCTGGGGGGGAGGTTGCAAAACTGTGTGATAAATTGGAAGAAACTCACTGCGGATGTCTGGATCCTTCAGACCGTGCGATAAATTGGGAGAAACTCACTGCGGATGTCTGGATCCTTCAGACCGTGCGGGGCTACCAGATAGAGATGCTGGAGTGTCCCATTCAACCTTTTCCCCCGCATCCTCTCCTTTTTCCCCTTCTAGAACAGAGTTTTATCGACTCTGAACTAAAAGATTTGTTGGACAAAAGGGCTATTTCTGTAGGACCCTTCATTCCAGGAGGTTTCTGCAGCAACGTCTTTCTGGTACAAAAGAAGGGTGGCGGTCAACGCCTGGTCTTGAATCTGAGGGATTACAACCCCTTTGTTGTCTATCGTCACTTCAAGATGGAGGGTATCCACCTCTTGAGGGATCTCCTGTTGGAGAAGGACAGGATGGTCCGCCTAGATTTAAAAGATGCATATCTGACGGTCCCTATCTGCCCCTCACATCAGAAGTTCTTGCAATTTCCATGGAAGGGGCTATGGTACCGATACCTGTCACTTCCCTTCGGCCTGTCCTCAGCGCCATGGGTGTTTACAAAGCTCCTCAAACCAGTGGTCTCTCTCCTTCAAGAAATGGGGGTACGTCTCATTGTTTATCTCGACGACATGCTGATTCTAGCGCAGGATCGAGATCTCCTCCTCAGACATTTGGAGTGGACGACGTCCCTGCTACCGAATCTGAGCTTCATTATCAATACCAAGAAGTCTGTGATGTTACCGAGCCAACACATGGAATTTCTGGGTTTCCTGATAGATTCAGTCTCCACCCAACTCCTTCTTCCAATGTCCAAAATCAGGTCCATCAAGAGGGAAATCAGATCCACCTTAGCCAAGGAGATGATCTCTCTGAGAGTGCTGCAGAGAATCGTGGGCCTCCTGGCCTCCTCGATTCAGGCTATTTTCCCAGGACCGTTACATTACAGGGCCCTTCAGAGACTAAAAATCTTCTATCTGGGGAAGAATTACCATTATGACCATCTCATTCCACTTTCTCCGGAAGCTCGAGAGGGCTTCTATGGTGGTTGGAGCACATGACAGCATGGAATGGCCGAGCGATATTCGGCTCCGCCCCAGACGTGGTGATCGAGTCCGACACCAGTCAGTGGGGTTGGGGCGCTCGCTGTGGAGAGTTTACCACAAGAGGACGATGGTCAGCAGACGAATTACGCTTACACATAAATTGTCTGGAGTTGCTAGCAGGGTCCTTTGCCATCAAGTCCATCTCACCGCTGAGGAGCAACTGCTGCATTCTTTTGAGAACGGACAATGTCTCAGCGGTGAGATACATCAACCGCCTAGGAGGGACGAGGTCCCGAATGCTAGTGCACATTGTGAAGGAGTTTTGGCAATTTTGCCTGGACCGCAAGATCTCTGTTGTGGCGGAGTGCCTTCCAGGGAAATTCAATCAAGTGGCGGATTGGAACTCTCGGTTCCTTCGCGATTTCAGCGACTGGAGACTTCTTCCCTCGCTGTTTGCGCGGATCATGGATATGCGAGACCCCTGTCAGATAGATCTGTTTGCCTCACGCCTCAATGCCCAGCTTCCCCAGTTCTTCAGCTGGAGACCGGATCCAATGGCGATGGGAACGGATGCGTTCTTGCAACATTGGGGACAACTGAGGAATTATGCCTTTCCTCCGTTTGCATTGATACCGAGGGTGGCGACCTTGGTCCGTTGACAGAGAGCTTCTCTAGCATTAGTGACCCCGTTTTGGTCGACTCAGTCATGGTTTCCCACTCTGTTGGAGTTGTCTGTAGACCTTCCCTTCCAGCTTCCCTCTCTCCCGACGCTTCTCCAGGACCCAGTGGGGTCGTGTCATCCCTTGGTCTTGCAGAACCAGTTAACATTGATGGTGTGGACGCTCTCCGGAGACACGAGAGCATTGCAGGACTTTCACAGGCGCCTGCCGATTTTATGCAAGAGGCGTGGGCTCCTTCCACCCGGAAACGATATTCTGCTTCATGGAAGCGATGGGTGGGTTGGTGCCTTCCAAAACAGGTGGATCCCGTGGGATCATCTATAACTGAAGTATTGAATTTCTTGTCTGAGTGTGCTAAGTCAGAACTTGCTTACAGGTCAGTTAATAATTTCAGGTCTGCTATATCTGCTGGTCACGATCATGTTGAAGGTAAACCTGTGGGGATGCATCCCCTGGTCTGTAAGTTACTTAAAGGGGTCCGGGTGGCTAATCCCTCTCGGCCTTAGTATTCCACGTTATGGGATGTTAATAAAGTTCTCACTCTTTTAGAATCCTGGCCCGACAATGTTGACCTTTCCTTGAAGCAGCTTTCTGCCAAGCTTACTATGTTACTCTGTCTTATTTCATGTCGAAGGGTGTCAGATGTCAGAGCCTTAGACCTAGCTGGTAGGATGTTCTCTCCACAGGGTGTCTCCTTCATTATCACAAGAAGGACTAAGACTATGTCCAGGTCGATGAAGTATCCTGCCTTTCCTCACAATAACAAGTTATGTGTTTTACAGTGTTTAAAAGTGTATGAAGAACGTACTATCTCTCACAGGGTGGACCCTTTGGGTCAGTTGTTGATTTCTGTTCAAAAACCATTCAAGCCAGTTGCTGCTGCCACCTTAGCTAGGTGGGTCAGGTGGATTATGTCTGAATCTGGCATTGATGTTTCTGTTTATGGTGTTCACTCCGCTAGAGGAGATATGGCCTCTAAGGCCTATTTACTAGGGTCCCGCTTAGAGGACATTCTTAAAGCAGATGATTGGTCGTCAGACTCAATGTTTAAGGTGTTCTACTACAAACCTATTCCTCATGTTTCTGCTGCTGTGATTGATGAGCTTTGAACCAGCATAATCAGAAGCCTCCGGTCCTGCCATGGAATACAAAATGTTCTAGCTATTGCGACAAGAATGTTAGATTCTATTAAGGACACGGAGTTGAGAATTATCCCACGCGTTGGGACAGTTATTCAACTGTAAAGTTGTTTTGATATTATGTTGTTTAACCACTTTATGCCCACCCAATGAGAAATGTAGTTGTGGGCTCCTTTTCTCAACCTTGTTTTTCTATTATAGGAAATGATTCCAACAAAAGTTGAGTGCCTTCTCCGGATGGAGTTGACGTGCCTTCAGGATGAAGCGGACCCCTTCGCTGGTTTTGGATTGTTCTCCGTTGAGAACCTATTACAGGAACTGTTAATTTTTCCATTGAGAATTCAAAGACGTTGTTTGTTCTTATGGGACTACTTCGAGCAAAGAAAGAGGAGGCAGGATTAGTGTCTCTCTACTTTGTATGCTTGTTCATGATGTGATTGGACGTTACATTGGAGGCGTGGTTCAAAGCCTCATGGGTATTGTGGTTTTTTACATATGTAGTTTTACTTTCATTGGCTGCTGTGTTTTGCAGTAAAGAAATGAGAAAGCATATTCCTCGCTTCCGTGTCCTTAATAGAATCTAAAATTCTTGTCGCGATAGCTAGAACATTTTGTATTCTCATTAAACTTTGAAAACTTTAGGTGGGGGATAATCATAAACAGTATAGCTACCATTCATTTTCTTCTGGCAGCAACTGTTTTCAAAAACAGACTGACACACCCACTATGCGTTTAGTGAGTTGGCATTACTGGCCAGTACCCCACTTAAAAAATCGTTCCAGCTCAACTGCAGAGAGAAACACAGTCAAATAAAGTCCCGGACAGAGTATGTGCATGAATAGATGCAGCAAAAGAGCCTTAGTTTACCTGGCTCAGACATACACAGCTACACAGAGCCAAGCAATAGAGACGCAGGTAGAGAGAGAAGTATTGAGAGACATAGGGGCCCAGATATAGCAGGGCCATAATCTACATCAATTCATAATCATGCATGTACTCCTAAATATTCTAAGATGTCTGTTACATAAAACGTATGCTTCAATCAAGGTTTGTTACATCAACTGATAATGTCAGGTCCTGATCGTTGTGCTGGTTTCACTAATTAACTTTCTTCCTAAGCTGCACACGTAATGTTTTGGTATTTTGCTGCCAATTTTTCAGTAAGCTTTCTTTCTTTATAGTGTACCAAAATGAGGTGCACTGTGCAGAAAGTCCAGGTGACCCTTATTCGTTTACATGGCCTAGCTTTAACAACTCCAAAGTGCTCTATTTTGTGGTAGTGAGGTCCTGCAGCTTTAGGCTTAACAGAGAGGAATGCTGAACATTTGTTGTACACAGAGTCAATAATTGAGGCAACGCTCAAGACGAAATTCAGGACCAATTTAGAAAAATAACAGATTTTTATATATATTAAAACACAAAGATCCTTGGAATCGGGTAAGTACTTTTGGAGGTACTGTTTTTACAGAAAAACAGAATAGCAAAATCTGTCAGATTTGAGGCATGAGCCTTGAACGCGATAATGGGAGAAACATACAGTGCATAGGCATTCTTACAAACGTTTGTTAGGGTTGAGCTCTTGGATTTAAGCTGCTGAGGTGCCAAGGTCCATAGATCCACCAGCAGTTTGGTTTTCCCTGCCCTGGTGTGTTCAGGTGCAGAGGGGCTTGCTGTGATGGTATCCTTGAGCGCTACCCTGTAAAGTCAATGAAGAAACTTGTAATGAGAAAAAGGCTTTAAGTGGGGCTTAAGGACAATTCCGGCAGAACCCAAGAGGGGCTCGGCTCTTGAGGGTCTATGAAGCAAAGGGGGCACTTTCGGTTGGCTCGGGCTCTGGGGCTCTGGTGCAGAGGTGGTTTTGTGCGGCGGGTCACTTGCGTTGGGTCGACCTGGTGATGGGGGCAAGCAGGACAGCAATGCCACCCTCTATGCTGGCCTTGGTGATGCTGATGTCTCACATTGGTAGGTTGGTCTTGGCAGGGTAGATGTCCGGACTGGACACGTAACAAGCCTTGGCTGATGCACGGGCTCCGGTACCCAGGATATTGGTGCTGGGGGAGGGGGCTTCTGGAGGGTCTAGTGGCTGAAAACACACTGTGGAGACGGGGCTGACCTCTAGGAGCCACAAAGTGCTGCTTTTAGGGTGCTGCTTTCTGGGTGGACCAGGTGGTCAGCAAAACGATGTACCGGGCAGATGCTCCTCCACTTCAAGTGAGATGCTGAGTGGTTGGCGAAGTGCTGGGACCCTGTCAGCTTTTGGAGTAATGTTGTTTATCGATAGACCTTTAAGGCTTTGTGAGATACACAAGTCTGAGGATGATAATCTTTAAATGATGCTGTTTATTCTAGTTCTGGTTTAACAACAAATAACTAATGCAGCCCTTCTCTTCTTCAGTCTGGATTGAGCATGCCGGTACCACCGTGGAGAAAGGACGCTCCTCAAAAGAAAAACAAACCACAGGTGAGAGGTCAGGTTTTCTTGCCTTTAGGCCATTGGGAAGGGTATGTGAGGGAAGTCACCACCTTAGTCCTAACCCGTCACCACGTGAGTGTAATTCTTTTTTAATTACTTGGCACTGGTTAACTATTTTGAGAAATTCTTTAATTCCATGAGAAAAAAATAACAGGGTAGCGAAAATCACTCTGCACGTTTAAACTAGGCAAGTAGCTCAAGTATTTGCTTATTGTTTCCTGTTTTATCAGATACCCTTTGGATATTTGGAATGCGGTTAAACTGGAGAGCCCTCTGCTTTTTCAGCCCTCACGTGTTCCCCTTACTCCCTTCCCAATTCCCGGTCTTTCCAAGTACCCAAGCACGTACCTGGGCTACCCACGCTCCTCCAGGAACATGGCGGGGCACTGCGTGTGACTCACTAGATGCTAGATAACCAGGTGAACAAAAAAGGTTCTCTACTCAATATCTGGGTCAATTATTAAATTAATATCAATCTCTGCTGGTGCTCTAAGGGGAAGAGGAGTTGGTTACCTCACAACCCCAACACCATCCGCAAATGCAGATAACAAACAGACAAAATGTACCCTCCCCGAGCACTCCATTCACAATTGAATGATTAGTGTCCATATGTTTATTCTTCTTCTGTATGAAAATATTCTCCAATTGGCACAGTTCGTATGTCCAAATATCTATATCTATATCTATCTATACTAATATAATAAAGAGAGAGCCCAAACCTTTGAGGCGGGTAATCTCAGGAATCACAGCACCAATCACAACACCCAATACAGCGTTGGAAATGGCAGTTGCAGCAGAAGGACATTGGCTATGCAGACGCCCACTATATATACTTTTAAAAGGTATAAGAACCATGCCAGCAAAGTAGTCCCTTGTGGGCGTGTCTGCGTTGTGCTGTGGGCGAGTGCTGGGGGCGTGACAAAGCTGGGGGCGTGTGGTACGTTCCGCCCTTCATGCCATGTCTCATATCGTGTGCTGGGGGCGTGTGCGGGGCGCGAGTTTACGGAAAAAAAATTGAGCGTTGTGTCCAATATTTCAGTGTTTTTTCTTCCCAGGTTCTGTACATTCCAGCTCCGGGTGTCCACCCTGCTCCCTTTAAATACCCCTGCACCACATAATCATAACCCACCCTTACTCCTTAAAATACCCCAACACCCTTAAACACTAACCCATCTTAACCCTATAAGTATACCCTGTACCCCAAAACTCAAACCTATCCCTAAACCCTAAAAATACCCCTGTACCCCAAAACCCAAACCTAGCCCAGAACCCTATAAATACCCCTGTACCTCAAAACCCAAACCTACCCCTGAACCCTAAAAATACCCCTGTACCCCAAAACCCAAACCTATCCCTGAACCCTAAAAATACCTCTGTACCCCAAAACCCAAACCTACTCCTGAACCCTAAAATACCCCTGTACCCCAATACCCAAACCTAGCCCTGAACCCTTAAAATACCCCTGTACCCCAAAACCCAAACCTACCCCTGAACCCTAAAAATACCCCTGTACCCCAAAACCCAAACCTAGTCCTGAAACATAAAAAACCCTGTACCCCAAAACCCAAACCTACCCCTGAACCCTAAAATATCCCTGTACCCCAAAACCCAAACCTAGCCCTGAACCCTTAAAATACCCCTGTACCCCAAAACCCAAACCTACCCCTGAACCCTTAAAATACCCCTATACCCAAAACCCAAACCTAGCCCTGAACCCTAAAACTACCCCTGTACTCCATAACCCAAAACTATATCTGAACCCATAATATACCCAAACACCCCAAAATATATACCTCAGTACCCCAAAACATATACCCCTATACCCATACTTACCTTATCCGAACATTAATAAAAAAACATGCTTTTACCATTCATGCATTTACAACTAATTTTGTTGTAAATGTATGCGCGGTAAAAGCATATAAAATGTAATGCCATGCGTTATAATGGCATTGCGGAGTCCTGGTACTTTCGTAATGAAAGTTTTAAGAGTGATGGTATGCGGAAAGGAAGTTGCGGAATAATGGGTGTTTACCCTCCCCCGGTAAGTACATTGGTGGCACGGCGGCCAAATCTCCAGCAACATACTCATATTTTTTCCACCACCGATTTGAAAAATGCACAGGTCTCTCTCATTGATGACTAACAACGAGGAGCTTAGAGGGAAAATGAGGTCATAGGTCGCCCTCCACTCAATGTATACTTTCACAACTATGACCTAGACCACAGGGGCACCTATGAATTATTTATTTTGATGTTGTACCATACGTTGCAGAGCTTTTGCAAGTAACTCCTCTATTTTAATTAATGAGGTAGGAGGTACATCCACGTTGTGCCACATTTAAAAATTGCCCAATCCCTTTGTGTAAAACAACAACAGTTGTGAGACGACGAATAACACACACCTATGTGCCAAACTCAGACAAACAGAAAAAAGTGTGTGTGAGCGAGATGGCGCCTCATGGGCGCACCACCGACGGGAACCTGGCAGGTACTCACCAGGATTGCCCTGATCTCATCATTGGCACCATCAAGCTCAAAAGAAGAAATGTGTCCAATAACAAACAAAAAGTGTGTTTGTGAAGATGTGCAGTGTAAAGAACTAAGAACAACACATATAGTGTCAAAACAACATATAAACCACAAACAACACGGATCTTTACTTTTATTCTGTCTCTTTCGTGTTGGTTGTGGGCACTAAAAAAGTGCGTATGGCTACTACTTAATCAGCCGTACTCTACTTGCCGACATGTTTCATTGCAATTCAAATTTAGGCAATTTCTTCAGGGCGTCAAAAGTTTTTAAGCCACTGCATTGGACAAACGTAGTCTTCACAACTGTAAGAAACATGTAAAAACACATAATTGTCAACCTGCCTTATAAAAAAGCCTTAAAGAAAGCTTTAGGTATAAGTGATCCCAAAATGCACATAATTACGCAGTATTTAACCTCAATCGGCCAACTTGACTCATACCAGCCGAGAGGACGGAACCCTCGGGTGTTTCTGAATGACTCCAGGTGTGAGTCAATTTTTCTCCCCTTCGGTAATTTTCACTGCAGGGGATAGAGCATACACAATTTACATGCATATTTTATCTTGCCTTCTTCAAGCATTCTAGGTAATCACTTTCCTTTACTGTAGATTATTAAATGTTTCGATATCTCTCCTTTCTTGCTGCGGAAGTTTTGTTTCTTTATAACCCCTTTCGTTTCTCTCATGGCTAATCCTCTTGCCCCACGAGCGATTCAGGATCAATGAACATCACCCCAATACTAAACAACGCTCCTATATGTCAGGATAATGTCCTTCTCAACCACGGTCTCGGACCCCGTACTCCTTACCAACAGGGTAAATGACACTCAGGGGTTCCTCAGCCCGTGTGCGTTCTCGGCAACAATCTTCCTCTATTTAAACTTGGCGTACTTGGCTTCATCGAAATAACGTTTGTCGCGCGAAACATCACGAGAACAAACGGGCGCCATCTTAGAGTGGGGCCAAACTAAGTCAACTCTATGGCCAACACGCCTTTGTTAACATTCTCGCGAGATCTCGCGATGTATTCGAGGTTTCAGGCAAAACTTTATTAAGCATGTTGAGACCGATCTTTATTCATAGAGCAAGGTACAACGTTGTAAAATCAGGCAAGGAATTATTCTGTTCAACTGGGTGAAAATCAAATCACAAATGTATTCCCATTTTCAAAATCGCGATATATTCTATGTTTCAGGCAAAACTTTATTAAGTATGTTGAGACCGATCTGTATTTAATAAACTAAGATATAACGCTGTAAAATCAGTCAAGGAATTACATAACTTCTTATTCTATTCAGCTGGGTGAGATTAAAATCACAAGTTTATTCCCATTTTCAAAACAAATTTTTGAGACGGCTGCACATAAACCCAGATGCCAATATTTAGGATATTGTTCATTAGCACAATAGTGCAATCAATACAGGTGTGTACTCACATCTAACCTCATATTGAGTACACATATATCCTATAATTTGGGTTCAATGTGCTGTATTATACAGACACAGTAAGTATATTGTCAAGGGATTCACCACTTTAAACACCTTCACAAATACAAAAGAACTCCCAGCTCTCTATTTAAGGGAAATGAAAGGAAAGTTTAGTGCACTTTGTTCCATTCCAGAAGTTCGTTCAGCCCTATTCTTTCACTATTCTCCTGAAAAATCCATCTGGCCTCTTTAGTAATGAGCAGCCGCTCTACCCTTCTGGAATCTCCTGTAACTTTCTCTAACACCACCCACTTAAACGTGTGTTTATTAGTGTGACAGTGTTGAACCAGCTCCGTGGTCAGTTTCCCTGACCTTATTGTGTTCAAATGTTCTTGGATCTGCGTTTTTATCTTGCGTGTGGTGAGTCCAATATATTGTAAAGCACACTCGCAGTCTAGCCTGTATATCACATTTGTGGTGTTACAATTGCTAAAATGCCTCAGACTCCATTCCTTGCCAGATTGTAACATTACACTTGTCACCTTAGATGTTAAAGGGCAGACAGAGCATGTTCCACAAGAATAATGTCCCGTAGGGACCGTGCTGTTCCTTGCTACATTACAGATTTGTGTGCGTGTATTTACTAGTTTATCTTTCAGATTGCTTGAAAGCAAACCTAGGCGGCGGCATTTTAAAGTCCTTATTTGACAGCAAAGAACAATGCTTCCGTATCGATTGCCTTATTTTCGTGGCCAACGGGTCAAAAGTCATCACCACAGGAAGGCAGTCCTCCTTTTCTTTGTGGTTAACCTCCAAAAGTGCACTCCTGGGTGTATTTAGTGCTTTCTTCTTGGCTTATTTTATGATTTTCACAGGGTTATTTCTTCTTTCCAATTTGTCACAAAGAACCTGCGCCTGCTCATTGTAAATATCTGTAGTGGAACAGTTTCTTCGATATCGATCAAACGGACCCACTGGCAGGTTATCTCTAAGCGCCCTTGGGTGTTATGAGTCATAGGACAGCAAAGAGTTCCTGTCGGTGGGTTTTTGATGGACACTCGTCATCAGGCCACCCTCACTGGCTTTAATGTCTAAATCCAGATATATTGCTGATTCCCGGCTGTAGGACCACGTGAAGGGAAGGCTTTGGTCTTGCACATTAAGCCAATTTAGGAATTCCAATAGTCTGGATTCCTCTCCAGTCCAGTCCAGATGCAGAGCACGTCGAATAGGGCTGAACTTCTGGAATGGAACAAAGTGCACTAAGCTTTCCTTTCATTTCCCTTAAATAGAGAGCTGGGAGTTCTTTTGTATTTGTGAAGGTGTTTAAAGCGGTGAATCCCTTTACAATATACTTACTGTGTCTGTATAGTACAGCACATTGAACCCAAATTATAGGATATATGTGTACTCGATATGAGGTTAGATGTGAGTAGACACCTGTATTGATTGCACTATTGTGCTAATGAACAATGTCCTAAATATTGGCATCTGGGTTTATGTGCAGTCGTCTCAAAAATTTGTTTTGAAAATGGGAATAAACTTGTGATTTTAATCTCACCCAGCTGAATAGAATAAGAAGTTATGTAATTCCTTGACTGATTTTACAGCGTTATATATCTTAGTTTATTAAATACAGATCGGACTCAACATGCTTAATAAAGTTTTGCCCGAAACATAGAATATATCGCGATTTTAAAAATGCAAATAAATTTGTGATTTGATTTTCACCCAGTTGAACAGAATAATTCCTTGACTGATTTTACAACATTGTACTTTGCTCTATGAATAAAGATCGGTCTCAACATGCTTAATAAAGTTTTGCCTGATACCTTGAATACATAGCGAGATCTCGCGAGAATGTTAACAAAGGCGTGTTGGCCATAGAGTTGACTTAGTTTGGCCCCACTCTAAGATGGCGCCCATTTGTTCTCGCGATGTTTCACGCGACAAACGTTATTTCGATGAAGCTTGTACGCCAAGTTTAAATAGAGGAAGATTGTTGCCGAGAAGGCACAGGGGCTGAGGAACCGCTGAGTGTCATTTACCCTATCGGTAAGGAGTACGGGGTCGGAGACCGGGGTTGAGAAGGACATTATCCTGACATATAGGAGCATTGTTTAGTATTGGGGTGATGTTCATTGATCCTGAATCGCTCGTGGGGCAAGAGGATTAGCCATTAGAGAAACGAAAGGGGTTATAAAGAAACGAAACTTCCGCAGCAAGAAAGGAGAGATATCGAAACATTTAATAATCTACAGTAAAGGAAAGTGATTACCTAGAATGCTTGAAGAAGGCAAGATAAAATATGCATGTAAATTGTGTATGCTCTATCCCCTGCAGTGAAAATTACCGAAGGGTAGAAAAATTGACTCACACCTGAAGTCATTCAGAAACACACGAGGGTTCCGTCCTCTCGGCTGGTATGAGTCAAGTTGGCCGATTGAGGGTAAATACTGTGTAATTATGTGCATTTTGGGATCACTTATACCTAAAGCTTTCTTTAAGGCTTTTTTATAAGGCAGGTTGACAATTATGTGTTTTTACATGTTTTTTACAGTTGTGAAGACTATGTATGTCCAATGCAGTGGCTTAAAAATGTGTGACGCCCTGAAGAAATTGCCTAAATTTGAATGGCAATGAAACATGTCGGAAAGTAGAGTATGGCTGGATAAGTAGTAGCCATACGCACTTTTTTAGAGCCCACAACCAACACGAAAGAGACAGAATAAAAGTAAAGATCTGTGTTGTTTGTGGTTTACATGTTGTTTTGACACTATATGTGTTGTTCGTGGTTCATTTACACTGCACATCTTCACAAACACACTTTTTGTTTATTATTGGACACATTTCTTTTTTTGAGCTTGATGGTGCCAATGATGAGATCAGGGCAATCCTGGTGAGTACCTGCCAGGTTCCTGTCGGTGGTGCGCCCGTGAGGCGCCATCTCGCTCACACACACTTTTTTCTGTTTGTCTGAGTTTGGCACATAGGTGTGTGTTATTCGTCGTCTCACAACTGTTGTTGTTTTACACAAAGGGATTGGGCAATTTTTAAATGTGGGACAACGTGGATGTACCTTCTACCTCATTAATTAAAATAGAGGAGTTAGTTGCAAAAGCTCTGCAACGTATGGGACAACATCAAAATAAATAATTCATAGGTGCCCCTGTGGTCTAACTCTCTCATTGATGGCCATCACCGACATACACTTTTAGACACACCTCCCGCCACAAGTTCTAGAATTGCGAACTTTAGAGCTGGGGAGCTACGTTCGAATCTCAGCATCAGCTCAACATCCTGTGATTCCAGGCAAATCGCTTTGTCTCCCCGTGCCTACCACAAATGAATGTGTTCTTCTGTAATGTAAATTGTGCTCATGCCATGTTGTCGAGTTCGCGCTATATATTGTTGCAAGGAAAAATAAAGTAGGGAAACTCGAGTTCACACACTACTGAACGCGCACTCTTAAGTGCATCAGCAGTGCACGGTGAATCGGAGCGTTTCACAGGCCTGTCACAGATAAGAAATGCTATCAAAACGAAATCCTACAAAACAATATACTACTGGCCGGCAGCAATTCATACCCGGACAACGTCGGGACGGGCTGCTAGTATATATATATAGTGTGTGTGTATATATATATATATATATATATATATATATATATATTTGGACATACGTATAAATATATATATATATATATATATATATATAAATATATCTGGAGGTTTTAAGGATACGGGAACAATGTCCTATACGGACTAGATTGGATAGGAGTACTGCGAAAGGAGGATCGTGAATACAAGAATACTAATAGGAGAGGGTCGGGAGCTGTGTATTGTGTTGACAAATACGGAATGATTGGCGAGTAGATTATCTTGTGAACTATGTATCAGTCCTAAAGAAGTCCTATTGCTTGATATAGCAAATCGAAACACGTGTTGGCTGCTATGGATTTGTGTTATGTTGGATGAACACTTTATTTTGGACACACGGATCAAAGAACTGTGCTAATTGGAGAATATTTTCTTACAGAAAAAGAATAAACCTATGGACACTAATCATTTAATTATGAATTGAGTTCTCGGGGAGGGTACATTTTTGTCACTGCGTGTGACTAGTGGCCTCCTGGCTTCGCTCTGTCTTTGGTGGAGATTCTGCTTTTTCCTGTCGTGTTGGGTAAATGCTGCAATTCAGGCTCATGCCATCCTTGCGGTCTCCTCTCAGACTGCGTCTCTCTGAATTCCAATGCTGCTAGTTCTTTTTTCTATCGTCTCCTCTTCTGGACGCATGAATGTGGTCCTCTCTTCTGATTGGTTCTCAACCACAGTCACATTACCAGGCCACAGGTCACAGCCGCACTCTTTTGCTACTTCTGAAGTTTCCCTAAAGGAATAGAGATCCCAAGGGACTTGCGAGATAAACGAAAGAGCTTCGGTGATGAAGAGGTGGTAGGGAAAGGCAAAAGGCAGAGGTGTCTATGCCCTCCTTAATGTCACACACCTCTTTCCTAGGATTATCCAGATCAGGGAAAATGGTAAAATGGGAGAGAAAGTCTGCATTGCCCTGATCTCTGCCCTTCCTGTGCCGTATTACAAACCGGAAGGTTTTGCAGTTGTAGGAACCTCCGTAGGACTCTGTCGGTGTTCCCTTTTTTCCGCTGCATCCAAGTGATGGGAGCATGATCGGTATATAATATAAAAGGTCTACCTTTCAGAAACAAAGTTTCTTGATACTCCATTTAAGAGCAAGACATTCGTTTTCAATGGTAGGATAGATACGTTCTCTTGGGAATCGCTTCCGAATAATTTAAAGACTGGGTATCTCCTGCTCTTCAGGATCCAGTTGGGAAAGGGCAGCTCAGATTCTAACATTGGAAACCTCAGTTTGAAAGTCAGGTGAAAGACATGAGCTGTGGTAAGAACAGTTTTTAGTTTTTGGAAGGCCTCAAGGACTGGGGTAGAGGGGTTTTTGAAGACTGAGGGAGGTACAAGTTTTTTTTAGCAGATCCGTTAATAGAGTGGCCAACTCAGAAAAGAGGGGTATGACTCTTCTATAATACCCTAAGAGGTCTAAAAATGCTCTCAAATCCCATTTTGTTTTGAGGAAGGATGTTTCTGTTAAGGCTTTTATCTTTTCCAACAGGGGTTCTATACTCCTTCCCCTACTAGCTAACCCGGATACTTGACTTTTGTTGGGGAAACCTAGATTTGTTTTGCATTAATTTGGGGTCAAGTTTGTTGAAGTTCTGACAGAATGGAGTGAAGGTGCTTTAGATGTCCTACCCAAGTATTACTATACACAACTATATTCTCCGGATAGGCGGATGAATACCCCAGATATTTTGCGAGGAGGGTATTCACGAGCCTCTAGAAGGTGTCAAGGGCACGGTAGTGAGGGCTGGGCCTTGTTGCGCACATTGCTATGTTCGCATAGGCTTCTTAGAAGTTTAAACGCCATTTTACCTTTTTGCTGCTTTTGCACACAACACTGCATATAGCTGTTGTTGTAAGTTAGGCTGCGTGAAATGCTTCACATGAGAATGGCTTGTTCTCGGCATCCCTGGACTTACATCACGACCCTAGTCTGCACAGTGAGTGCAAAAGCCTCCAAGGTTATCATAAGAAGGTAGCTTCAGCCTCTTGCTAAGAGTCCCTCGCACAAGAAGAGCTAATTGGGGCGACAAACGCTTCTCCGTCGCCACAGCCAAACTGTGGAATACGCTGCCCCTCCACATCAAAACTGCTCCAACACTACTCAATTTCAGGAAAAAACTCAAAACTTGGTTGTTCTGAACTTAACCTCTCCTTCCCAAATGAGAGCTCTGCAACTATAGCGCCGAGACACCCTTGGGTATTTGCGCGCTTTAAAAATCGCTCAAAATAAAATAAATAAATAGCTGTTGTTCGGGCTGATCGGCGCACGTATTAGACATAACATACATGCAGCTGCAGTCAACGCGTTTCTGGCGCCTTTAACATTGCACTGTAAGCATGATTTCAGGCACTTGGAAAAATCCCGTTTTCCCAGAGAGATAGAGAGCTTTTGCATACCCTGATGTGATTTACTCACGCTGATCTTGGATGTATGGGGGTTCCCACACAAGCCTAAGAGACCTTCTATATTTTATAAAACATAGTTCCTAGCTAGGGATGGTGATTCACTAGGCACTATAAGACCTGTTTTCACCATCATTGTAATATGATTTCTCCTTTTGTGTTTTATGGAATTGTAACAATGCTGATCATATTATTTCCAATCATATGTCTGCTTATATTAGCAAAGATACTGCATCTTAGAGCACGCCTTTAAAATAAATATTTTAACCTTTTGACTCCTGTTGTGGACTGGTATAAGAGTATAACGAAAGAGTGTTCTTGCTTCCCACCATTCCTGAGTATAACCTAAGTCGCATGTTCTGCGTTGTCTAATCATTGGTTCCTTTGCTATAGGACGAAGCGCTAATGTGACACTGATGCTAGCTGGTTAGGGTTTCTAGGTACTGAGATGAGTTTTTTGGTCCACCACAATTCACTAAGGTCCTGGGTCTCTGTGCACGGTTCTGTGTAGGAGCAGAATCCCTGTAACATGGCACACCCAACTTAGTGGTCTTATTTTGAGACTCTTGAGTAGTGCTTATATCCGTCCACGACCCCCTCAATATTGTTTCCGGTTGACAGTGGTGACGGATAAACCTACCTATAGTTAAATAGGTCCTTTCAAGCTTGATCATTTTAAAAAGCTTTTTATTGAATTACTACCCAGTTTTGCTACATTACTTTGTATTGTCTTTTTCTCTACTGTGTCATTATGGGTGATGTTGACATATCCCAGCATAGCCGGATGGCGGTCCGCAATCATTTGTAGACCTATGCCGTCTTCTTGGAGGGCATGGCAGTTGTTTTTGTGGTGAGTGCTGATGCCGCTTACCCGTTTGAGCTTTTCTACTCATGGGTTACGTTCCTTGCGGTGAATGCGGCTACCAATGTGTTTCATACTTACACTCACACTGTCATGCCTATGGAGTACACTCTGTATAGGACACAGGAGATTCCGATTTCTGCTTGGCAGCACCGAATTTGGTTTAATGGCGCCCTTCCCCACTCTTTAATGGCGGTTCGATTAGGTCCTTTGTCCATCCCAGGCGCTTTGTGGCCTGTTTTGGCTGGATTTACCCCGCACTCCTGTGCCGCAACGGTTCTCGTTGGTAAGTTGAAGACCCTTTATGCCTCTGCAGTAGGGGTTATAAGGGCCTTAGTACTATACGTCTCCCGTCACTTACAGGGCGGGACCCCTGGTGTGGCGCATCCAGTTGGACCTGGCGGGCTGAAGCTTAGTCCCGTCATGGTTAATGCAGTTATGGGCAAGCATCCCCAGGATAAGGATGACATGCCTTATTGGCTTGCTGAGAAATTTGACCAACTGAAGGCAGTATTTCCTAATACGACTCCTGTGGAGAAACACAGGATTCTTACTATTAGTTTGCAGAAAGAGTTAGTGCCGGAAGTGATTGATTGTGCTACATGGGGTATGATTTTTGTGGCAGTCTATGATAAGTGCTACGGCACTCCCGCCATGGTTGTCCTACCCTCCGTCATTAAACGTGTTCAAGATGAGCACCGACCGGAGCCGGTGGTTGAGTTGGTAATGAGATTCGTTGGAGAGTTTGACGTAGTTTCCGATTTTGTCCTTGCTAATGTCAAGGGGGATGCGGTAAGCTTCCAGATGTCTAATGCTTTGCGCAATGTCCCCGATGCCGAGAAACCCCGTCAGTTACCATAAATTATTACGGCGCCTTATAAAACCATTGGCTGTAATGCTTTGGGTGTTAAGCCTTTTGCCAAGGCAGCGCAGAAGCAAACTCAGGCGGCGAAGTCTGACAAAGACTATCGCCCCACTGCTCCTAAGCAAAATTGGAACAAGAATAAAAAACAGGGGAAACAGCAACAGAAACAGGGGTCCTGAATGCTTCCCCAAAACTGCATCTACTGAGCGCACTTATGAATTGCGCGACCGCGCTACTATGAAGTCACCTGATCGTTTTCAGGTTCCTGATCAACGTTCTCCTCGCAGGAATCATCGGTCTCACCCACCGGTGGAGGAGACGGCAGCAGAGGACGGGGTGCAAAACAAGAGCAACCCCGCAAGACAGACGGTAGAGGCAAGCAGGACGATTCTCCCCAGGGAGAACGCTGCTTCGGAATCTGACATGGGCGCTGACGCTGCTGGACAGCGCGGCGGAGAGTGGCTCCCCCTGAGAGACTTTTTGAAATTGTCCTTTTAATTGAAGGTGACATACAACGTACTATAAAAGGGGTATTTTGGGAGAATCTAACTACTCCTATGACAATTGTTGGCGGAGGTCGATTGGCCCCCACCTTTTGTTTTGGCCGCTCCGCAAGGAGAGGAGGTAATCCTCCCTAGTTTAGCGCACACTGTGCCGAAGGAGCAGGCTCTGCATTTTGCAGAATATTGAGCTAAGGTGCTTGCACCGGCTTTGTACCGTACTCACTGTGGCTAGGACAAATTTTCCCCCCAACATGAGATACCATTGCGGTCTATGCCACAGCTTCAACTCCAATACCCCATGCGGCATGAAACAAAAGCTCCTGTGGCGGAAATCCTTGAACAATTGGAATATCAAGGTGCCGCTCGTGATCTGAGTCACAGTGTGGATTTTGTTATAGCTGTATTTGGGGCACTTTACACTGCGGAGCACTCTCTGGAGCTCTTTCAGTGACCTGGGAGCACACCAGCTTGCTCACCATCGCTGTCTCATTGCTGGGGGAGAGCCACAAACGTCACCTGCCTAGGGAGCGGGACTGCGAGGTCCAGAAGTGCTTGCGCCGTCCACCGCGCGCACCTGGTTCCTCTTCCCGCCCCCTCCTCTCCTCTCCACGAAGAAGCGGGCGAAGACCGGGCTAAGAGCGGGCCGTTTGAGGCCGTTCGAGGACAAAGAGGACTGGCCTGGCCCACCCCCCTTGGTTCGTGTTACCTGGCCTGCCCATTGCTATCAGTAAGCACATTGTCGGTACTGTAATTCAGATTTACCATGAGTACACGGGGCAGTCGCAGTGAAACTGCAATGGGGCTGAGTAAGCCCAGCAGGACATTGGATGATTTCCTTGTGAAGACTAACTTGGCAATTGACGCTGAAATCACCAAAATGCAGAAGAGGGTGTCAGTTGAGCTTGACGCTGCACGTAGGCTTTCACAGACCTTTGCCCATTCTAAAAAATCTTCTCTAGGGAAAATCGCGTCTGCTGCATCACCACAACATGCTTCTTGCCCTCCCTCATTGATAATTAATGCCGATGTTCACCATGTTCCCCTTTCTCTTTCCCTTCCATTAGAGCCTATACCCACCTTAACTGCCGTGCCCCCTAAAGCTTCCGAGGGAATCGTGCCCATTGGACCTGGAACTGCCATTATTTTGCCGGACAGTCCTGACCCCCCTCCCCCTGTAGCGAAAAATAAAAATAAAGATGGCCCAACTCTAAAAAAGAAAAGCAACGCGAGGTCTGCCTACGCTCGCAAAAAAGCCAAAATTGCAAGGTCGCAGTTCTTTAACAATAGGCGAACACTACCCACTACGGGGGAGACCATAGAAGTGCCAAACTTGGATAACCACCTAATAGGGGGGGGCAAGGAACACAGCAACCTTAACGTGGTCCTTGACCCTATTTTAGGGCCTTTCCCCACACACGGCGAGAAACTCACAGAGGGAGGGCAAAGTGAGCCAGGGAGGGATAGAGACAAGGGGGGTGATGACGAAGATTTTCTTAAAACAGTCTGGGTCACATTAAAACAGTTACTGTCACCTTTGGAACTCAGACTTTCACGTATTAGAGAATAATCTTCTAGAGATGGATAAGACCTTAGTCTCCCTGGCCACTCTTAGCCTAAAGCAACTGGAAGCAAGTTATCCTAGTATTGCTGAAGGTACTCCCCAGGATGGTGATGATGGTATCCATCCGGCTCCAGTAACTGACGTTAGTTCCCCTGCCCCTGAAATGGTGCCCCCTGTCTTGCCTCTACCCCCACCTAAACCTACCCCAATACCCAAACCCCGGTCTAAGCCAAATGTTCCTGTTCCCCTCACACCAAAACTCTCAATACCAGTGAAAAAAGGCCCCGAGAACCTGACCTTACCCAAACCTATCCCTAAGGCTGCCCACAAGCCCAATAAGACTAATATGCCTCCTACTGCGCGCATAACCAACCAGTACCATGGTCGCCAGAACTTTCGTGGGGGTTATATTGATCTCCCTCCTGACGCCGGACCCTATGTCGTTATACTGGCTGGTGTACCAGCACTTGACCCACATTCTATGGAGACCCAGTGGTCCCTAAAGAATAAGGTGATTCACTGGCTTAACGTCAATAGGCAGCTTCCTAATACTCTTAGGAGTAGGGTTCTAATGGTTAGGAGAGTGCCATGGGTGGGTCGTACCCATAAATCCATCCCTGGCGACTGCATAGTGGTTTCATTTGCAGACCCCCACACAGCCCAACATATCACTATATGGGATTCAGGTGATACTGACCAATCTATTGTCACCAGACCCCTCACTTTTTTCTATCCTCCAAAACAGACTGTTGAGCCACCTGGGGCTTGGTCAATAGTTCACAATCGCAGATGGAAAGGACATGGGGATGGCTGGCAACCCATTAATAACTGATGGGAAGGAGCGCCCACTATGAACAGGTTTGAGTGTCTGGATCAGGTGGATTGACTGGGAATTAGTGTTGCTTCAATCCCTACCAATGCCCATAATCCCCCAATGGAGACTGATTCGAGTGAAAAATCAATGCCTAGATCCCAAGTTCCAAGTCACATTGGGCTAGACTTAAACCCCCCTGAACAGCACGCTCTTACTGCCCAGGTTACACGACAGGCAGAGCCTGCACACTCGCAAGATCTGAAAGGCACAACGGGGAATGAAGGGCATCATCCACAGGAATATAGAAACCCAATGCATTCTCTTCTTTCCTGGAATGTAGCAGGCCTTGGTAGTAAGATCACCCACAAACCTTGGCTGGAGATTGTGCAGAAGTATGGCATCCTGTGTCTTCAAGAAACCTGGCTTACAGAGGAAGCCCACATGTTGGGTTACCGAACCTTTCATTCTCCTGCTGTGCCATCAGCCCAGGGTCGCAACAAGGGGGGCTTGTGCATATACATCTCGAATGTAGGGGATGTAAAAGTTTGCAATTTCCAATCCAATCAGTATTTTCAAATCATATCACTTAAATGGGGCACTTCGCAAAGGGTGATTCTTGTGAATTTTTATAATAATTTGCCAATTAGTGAAGTGAAATCAAATTTGAACATTATGATGCATCATATCCACAAACTGAGAGATCAAGGTACGGGGGATCATATAATGCTGTGGGTGGGTGACTTCAATTGTACCATCTGTCCGTCTTCTGAGCTAGGTTTGTGCGGCCTGTCAGATCTCGGGGAGGATGGTCCTTTGCACTTCTCCCATACCAACATGGGGTCTCTTCTTAACAACGTTATATTTACCTTTGACCTCACTTTTATCAACCAGGCATGCTCCCCCCCGGTTCCCTTTGCCCCAACGTATAATGGAAGAGGTTGTAAAACCACAATTGATTTTGCGTTGATATCTCCAACTCATCCTGATTTTATAACCTACTGGGAAATTGGGGATGACCCTATGAGCGATCATTATCCCATCACCTTCGGGGTAAAACTTATGGGGGGCAAAGTAAAGGAACCTAGGAGGGTTTTATACCCATATGAGGTTACCCTAACTAAGACTAACGGGTATGTAATTAAATGGGAGAAAATGAACCCAACATCCTTCTTTCAAAACCTCCTATCCTCTTGCTCCACGACATTCTTGCTTGCTTAGAGAAAGATACTGACCCAAAGAGCATTATGGCTGCATTTTCTAACATTCAGCGTCACATAAAAAATGCACTGACTAGGAACTGCAAGGACAATGGGAGGCATACTCGTGGGTGGTTTGACTCTAGATGCACATCTACATTGAAAAACGTAAAGAAAGCTCTGTCCGCTGACCCAAAAGATAGGGTTCAAATTCGTCAGGCGAGACAAGATTATAAGCTGGCTATCAAACAGCGGAGGGCGACACTGAAGAAGGCGGCCTGGGAAGCTTTGGGGGAAGCCGCCAGGAATAAGGACAGTAATGCCTTTTGGAAAGTCATAAGATCTGTCTATAATTTAAAAGATAGAGATAACTCCGTGGAAGTAGCCATAACGGGCGAGCTCTGGGTAGAACACTATGGTAATCTTTATTCTAACAATACCCAGGGGAATGCCCCAAACCCATGCAGGGTGACTTCATCTGCAGATAGTATAATTCAGGATAACCAGCTAACTGTCTCCCCAGCACCCCCTTACCCGATTGAACTGGTATTTACCACCTTAGAAGTGGAAGATGCCCTTAGGGAAAGTGCCTTAGGCAAAGCCCCCGGCCCTGACTACACCCCAGTGGATGTCTATAAATCAGAGCCGGATTTTTGGGTTCCTTTGTTAACTAATGTATTGAATATGGGAAATAAATGCGGTTTCATTACCACCTGGTCGGACGCGATTGTAGTCCCCATATTTAAAAAAGGGAACAGGGACGACCCTGCTTGTTACCGTCCAATATCGCTACTGGACGGACTTATGAAAGTCGCAGGAAGGATTGTCCTCAAGAAGATACAACACTGGGAAGAAGAGAAAAAGGTCATCTCGGAGTTCCAATATGGGTTCCGAAAGGGACTAGGGACACTTGAGCAATGTCTAAATGTGTCCCTATTAGTCTCTAAGTACACGCAGGCCAAAAAAGGGGACCTATTTGTTACCTTCGTCGACCTCAGCTCCGCATTCGATTGCGTGGACCACGCGCTGCTCTGGTCGACGTTGGAGGACATTGGGGTGGACTCAACTATTCTCACATTTATTAAAGAATTATACAGAGACGCAGGGGCTAGAGTAAGATTTGGGACCCAGGGGCAATGTTCACAAAAATTCGCCATAAACAGAGGGGTGAGGCAAGGCTGCATACTTGCGCCCTTGCTTTTCACATTTTATATAAATTCTATCGCTGAGAGTTTAATAACTCTGTCAAGCGATTACCCGGCTGTCAATGGTAGGCCTGTACCCATTCTTTTATATGCCGATGACGCGGCAATCATGTCTAGGACAAAAGTAGGCTTGCAGAGAGCAGTAAATGAATTTATCATATATGGGTAAAAGAAACTTGAAGGTGAATATTTCTAAAACTTTCTCCATGTCCTGCTCCCAAAAGAACAATAGACCCCCATGCTCAATATATCTGGACCAGCAAAAGATTGCCATAACAGACACATTTTGCTACTTGGGCATTGTGTTTGACAGGTGGGGAAGGTGGAAACATGTAGTGTCAGCTAGGAAACTCGCCTTCAGCCGTGCCATAGGTGCTCTACGAACCTTTGCAGGCAAAATTGGGGGTAAACCCATTCGAGAAATGATACAGATCTACCGGGCAAAGTGTATAGCCACGGCCACATATGGCGCAGGTCTCTGGGGCTTCGAGAATGTGTCCTCATTACAAACTTGTGAGAACATTTTCATTTGTTACCTACTGGGTGTGTCTAAAACCACGTCGACTTTTATGACTCACATTGAGACCGTCGTTAAATACCTTAGTGACATCATAAAAATATCACCCTGTTTGCTTTGGCATAAGATTTGGACTACAGAGGAGTGCAAATTGAATAGAAACCTCATTAAAGACTGCATGGCTCTGGATGGTGCAGCAAAAGTCAAATGGCTGCGATATGTACAAACGATGTTCTCTAACATTGGATACTCTGAATTTTACGATGATCCAGAGACTTTACAAAGCATGACTAGGCCGGCCCTTAAAAAACTATTAATTACACACCTAGAAAGTGCAAGATGGGATATGGAGAAACTTAAAGGCACAATCCTGAGCTATCAGCAAATTACCCCTACTGAAGGCCTACAATCTTATCTTGGGATTGAAATAGCACCCTATCCTCGCATGCTTTTGACTAGGCTGCGCCTAGGGATTTTCTTCCGCATGGTTACTTTGCCAAAACAGAATGATTGGGCCTCACTGAAATTAATATGTCCATGCGATGACCATTCAATACAAAGTAATATTCATATCATGTTCTTCTGTAATCTGTATACCAGCCCGAGGAAACTATTCCTTCTACCCTTACTTAAACGCTGGGGGATAAGAACATGTAAACCTGCATATTCGAAATTATTGCTTTTAGAAGATGTGGATGTTATCTTTGCTGTTTCTCGCTTTTTGATGTCAGTGATGAAATTCAGAAACTCAATGAGTTAAGTAGCACACGTCAATATTGACTGATCAGTGTAACACGAGGCCCTTTGTCCAATGACTGCTGTAGATTTTAAATTTTGGAGAAATGTTTTATCTATTTTGTAACTTTGCTCATGTGAACATTTTTCTTAATTCTTTTGTATAAATTGTACTTGTACGCTTTTATGATTTTTTGATAAATCGAATAAAGCTTATTTGATTTGATTTGATTTGAATATCAAGGTGCTATTGGAATGTGTGTGTCTCCGATGAATAACCTTCTTTTTACTGACTAAGCCTGATGGCACGTACCGTTTGGTATTGGATTACCGGCACTCAAACTCTCATTGTCGTACGTGCGCGGTGCAAAACACTCACAGTTCTGCCCTTGTGGGTAGTCTCGTGCGTAAAAGTTTTAAAACCACACTTGACATATCCCAAGGTTTTTTCGTCCACAACCTGTCCTCTATTAGTAGTTAATGGACAGCTTTTTCCAGTGGTGGCAAACAGCGCCAGTTCAGACAATTGGCTATGGGCTATAAGAGCAGTCCAGGGCGTCTTTGCCACCCGCATTGTCTCTCTTTTGCAGGGACTCGACCCAGATGCATGTTCGTATGTGGATGACATTTATCTCACAGACGACAAATCATGGCCGCATCTGTGTCGCGTTGACTGCATAAAAACTGGGGAATTGGGGTGAGTCAACCAAAAAGTACCCATCAATTCTTCAGGAGCCAGTAAATACAACAACAAAGAACACGAAAGAGTGCTCCCAAGGAATACTCAAAGGCACATCAAAAATAAATGCAGACAAAAACTACAACAAACTGACCATATCAGTCAGGATACAAGAGGATACGACTATAAGTAGGAGTGTAACAGATGACGGTTCACCCAGAACGCAAATGAATGCTCGATTAAATAGAATAAGCCAAGAGCCACAAAGAACCACTCAATATTCCTGATGCCCAAGGGGGTACACTAGAATCTAAAAGGTGTCGACAAGGTTCTCTAATCGATAAATCCGTTATACCGGAATCGATCAGCGTATTCCACACTAAGCACAAAATGCTTTCCAACCTCAAAATCATCCCTATGAAATGTGGCAGGATTATATAAAGCACTGAAACATGAAACTGTGTCACAAATTTTGCAGGAAGGAGACATAGTATGTCTACAAGAAACTTGGGCGACAGACTATGTACACCTTGAAGGCTACGCTGGTTTCCATAAACTAGCAACCAAAAACAATCACTTTGGTAGACCATCTGGGGCATCTTGATCTATGTAAAACATCAAAAGCAGATGACAATAAAAAGGGTAAAAATAGATTCCGACGCACTACAGGCACTCATAATAGAGAGCGATAGGGTCCGAAAAGATAGTGTACCTATTCTAGTTATAAATCTATATCTAAATGCACAGGGAAAGAACAAATTGGACGCCACCAAACATATCATAACACAAATAATGGAAATCTTATACTCCAACGCGCTTTTGGCTAAAGTGATTGTAGGAGATTTTAACCTGCATCACCTGGGAACATACCAGAGTGACAGGCTTGGTCTAACCAGTTCTGAAAGGGTTTTTAATTCCTTCCTAAAAAACAACGACCTAAAATCCGTGAAGGATATAGGGAAATCTCCCGACTCTAAGCTCTTGAAAACGGCCACATTTAGGAATTGTTCCACAATAGACTACATATTTTTATGTAATCTGCTAGCACAGAAAATTGTCAACGCTGAAATAATAGCACACGAAACTAGTGACCACAAACTATTGCAGGTGGACCTAAACTTGGTCTTACTACAGAGGGAACAAGCAGTGGCAGTATCGCAGTCAACAGGGACTGAAGAACACTCTCTAGTTAAAAGGATAAAATGGAACAAGACCCAAGCAAAGCGGTTCAATGTTTGGAAAAAAAAACAAGAGATGGGCTCGGGGAATCCACCCACTATGGAAAACTGGACAAAGTGGATTAGAAACCTAAAAGCCAAATTGGTTAACAACCTCAATGTCAGTGCACTGGGCAACAAATTGCTTACCTCACGGTTTAGATATAACAACACAAATCTAACAATGACACGTAAACTAAAAAGGGCAAAGAGATTACACAAAATCAGAGGAACCCAGGAAACAAGGGAGAAATGTATAGACTTATCTAAGAAGAAGAGACATTTATTATGGTCGCTCAAACAGGAAAAACTAGAGCAAGACTGGGTAATAACACATGAGCTCTCAAAACCCTACAAACAACGACTACTTTGGCAATACCTTGCAAACTTGGAGAATGGCAAAGTGGACAGGCGCAATTCAGTACACGCCGACGCTTGGATAAGGCACGTTGCTTCAATCTATATTGAGAAAACAGCTATTACAGTCCATGAAAAACATGAGGTCCAGGGGAGCGTGGCTAAGCACGCAATGGCGGATGACGTACCTCGGTAGAGCTCCGAGCTGAGCTTCCCTTACACAGGCCAATTCTCCGTTTCTCTTTTCCGGAACCAGCCCAAATTAGCAGCGGAGCTGCGTGGGGGCGATCTCTGCAGCCCTGCCGAATCTGGGGCTGCGGAACCGTTTCTGGCCGCTCCGGTCGCGGAGTGGGCTGGCTGCCTCCCCTGCTGGTTTCCCTGGCCGGCGCTCACATCTACGCGAGGCCGGGGACGGACTGCAGACACGAGGCCCTGTTGCCGAGGCCTAAGCCTGGAAACCCCTGGGGCAGACCTGAGATGCCCTATGCGGACCCGCCGAACGGACGCCCTTCATCCTGCTCTGGATGAGCTCGCCTACTGACATCTGTGACGTGAGGGGGCAGCAGTCCAGGCCCGCAGCCTTTGCTCCGCCGCGGTGCGGGCCCATCTCTTGACACCTGCGGGCGGCGCCTCCCCGGTGGGGGAGCCACAGTGCCTTGAGCCCTGTATCCTCCGCCCTGCTGACGATGGGGATCATCTCCCGGAGTTAGCGGTGGACGTCTCCCGGAGCGGAGGACCCACTCTCTGCGCCGAGGTGCCTGTGTGCGGCCGCCATTTGCCGCGAGGGATCTACTGGGGCGGACCGGGAGGTCCCTGTGACTGTTGGAGATTGGGAGGCAGCCGACTGGGGCAGGAGACACCTGCCTGCCCCTTTGCGCTCCTGCTGACAGCGGGGGACGCCTGCCGGACATATCGGAGGGTGCCGGCCACGCTGGGAAGGGGCGCCCACCACCCCACCCCGCTCCTGCCTCATTACTGCCTTTTGGCCTGGCGCAGGGCGGGCCCGCCTGCACGGACTGGCGACGACACGTCCTGCGCCCCCTGCGTGTCCTGGTACTCCTGACTTCAAGGCGGATCGCCCCCCCCCGGGACCCGGGGAAGCCACTGGAAGCGCTCACGCCACGACACAACACACGCCGCATTGCCCATGTCTGGGGGAACTAGGATGAGATCCGGTGACGTGGTACACAGGTGAAGGGGAAGATGGTGAAAGCGGCTAAATCGTCTGACCAGGATCAGACTGCCTCCAAATTGGACACGATGTTGGTGGCGATGGAGCGGCTGGAGGAGTCGATGCAGCTGACCCGCACCTCCCTGGAAACGAAGATTGATAGTGTTGCCATAGATCTCATGCAGCTGCGGGCTGACCACGGGAATCTGTCGGACCGCACCGCCACCCTGGAGGCCACCATGAATGACATTGCACCCAAGGTCACACAAACGGACAGGCATGTGCAGGACCTCCTCAACCACGTAGAATTCCTAGAAGATCGTGCGGAGGATGCGGAAGGGAGGGCGAAGAGACATAATGTCCGCATTGTAGGATTGCCGGAACGATGGGAAGGCAGGGAACCCGAAATTCACATGGAGAACTGGCTGCGGACCCTGCTGCAGGATGGCACACTCTCACAACACTTCGTGGTGGAGCAGGCTCACTGATTGCTGACCCGGCCGCCCCCGGCGGGATCCAACCCCAGACCCATGCTCATCCGTATCCTAAACTATTGCGACCGTGATGCTATCTTGGGGGAATCCAGGAAGCTGCTGGAGATACGGTTTGAAAATGCCAAGATTATGCTCTTTCCTGATTACACAATCCAGGTGCAACGCCAGAGACATTCTTTCTTGGCGGTGAAACAACGGCTCCGCCAGCTGGCCCTGAAATACTCCCTCCTTTTCCCAGCGCGGCTGCGAGTGGTGGCCCAGGACAAAACTCATTTTTTCAACACCCCTGAAGCGGTTGAGGCGTGGCTGGACTCTGGTGTAGGTGCGGATCCAAGCGCGGAGTCATCGGCATCGTCCTTGAGGTGCTCCCGAGGGCCGCAGGCGCAGGTCCTCGCCGGCATGGCGGCCGCGCGTGGAAACGGAGGTAGGCCCCCGGCCGATCTCGTCCTTAGTGAGCAACAAGAGGCCCTTCGGATGGTAGCGGAGATCAGCGGCTCCTTGGATACAGACGCCGCCTTGGAGGCCAGCCCACGTGAGATGCCCAGCGACGACGAACACATTTACGGATTGCCAGACTCACAAGTGTCGATGGAACTACCGGATTTCACCCCACTGACTGCTGATCTAATCCACTGATGATGGGACGGACTGTCCGGTATACCTTTCCTGTCTCTGAGAGCCTCTAATGCTATGCTGGACCCGACTTCCGCAGGGCGCCTGTTGGGCATGGACAGTTGGACTTTGACCCCAGGCTGAACCTTGTCTTCAACTGGAGTGGCACAGTGAGTACTATTCTGTGGGCCGAAGCGCTGGGAAAGCTCTGGATCAGTTTGGTGGTTGGGAAGTCAGGTGACGGAGATGGCCCTGCCTTTGGGGGTGGGTGATGTGAAATGAACTGCTCCTAGGCGATATCTGGCTACGGAGCACCACACCTGGAGGGTCTCAGCCCCCTGATCAGATGAGAACCTGTTATGACTGAGCCGACTGGCATGAGACGCCTGTGTAGGGGGAGGCATCATCTACTTGTCTATATAACGCGCCTGTGACGGTCACGCCGAGTGAACAGCGACCCCCCCTGGACTTAAGACTTCACTGGCTCATTAGAGTGTTTGGACGACAACATGTTCTGCTGTCGACCTTTTGGCATTGTTCCTTGGTTTTCTTTGTTTATAGCATTGGTTGACTTGCTTCTCCCTTTTAATTCTTTCACGCACACTCAGAGCGTGCACGCTGGTTTTCTGATGGTGGCTGTGGATGTGTAGCTTAGTGCGATGCTGTGTTGGCTGTTGGTGGGGGGGCGGGTGGGAGGGAGGGGAGGTGGAGAATACCTGGACATACTATGTCAGTGATTAAAATATGCACGTGGAACGTGCGCGGCATGGACACGCCGTCGCGCCGTTACCAAATTTACTTGTATCACAAGCGACACCACGTACACATAGCCCTCTTGCAGGAAACCCATTTAACTGGCCCGGAAACACAGACACTACACCGTAGATGGCGGGGGCAGTTATACGCTACTGGATATTCGGCTTATGCGCGAGGGGCGTTGATCTGGGTGCGCCCCGGGATCCCATTTAACTTTCCCATTGCAGGGTAGATCCGGAGGGTAGGTATGTGGTCATTCACGGCAAACTGGACGGCCAATTGGTCGTCCTTGCATCCCTTTACGCCCCTAACACCGAACAGGAAGACTTCTTTACGCGGCTATCGACAGTGCTGGCGCCCAGGCATGGTGTTCCCTTAGTGCTAGGAGGCGACTATAACTGTGCTCTGGACGTTGCCCTCGACCGCTCCTTCCCTGCCCTTAACCAGTGCACCGGTAACTGGGGCCATGAGGGCACTCACAAACTGGGCGTTACAGTGGGATTTGCACGATGCCTGGCGGAGTCGTAACCCACACACTAAGGTATACTCTTACTACTCAGGCGCACACACATTACATGTCAGGCTGGACAGATATATGCTGACAAGTGACCTGCTCCCCCATGTCAAAGACACATATTACATGGGCCGCACCCACTCCGATCATAATCCTCACATTCTAGAACTGGCTTGAGAGCGCCCACATCCACCGGTGCCCACCTGGAGGCTCCAACCTGATTTGCTCTTGGACGCCCCATTCCGTGACGCACTCTTGACGCGTCTTTTACAGTATTTTGAAGAAAATAACCACACTGCCTCCACCCCACAACTCAAATGGGACACATTCAAAGTCGGCACTGTCTGGGCACACAAGCAGGTATGCAGAAGCAAATAGACGGAGAGTTGACGTGTATTGAATCTGACCTACTGTGAGAGAAACAAGAGGCGGTGGAGGGTGATGAGGGGCCACTATTGGCGACCAGAGAGGTACACACGCAACTGCTCGACAGGCTGAAAAATCTGAACTACGCCCATTCGGCACGCACTCATCACTTTGGGGACAAACCAGGCAAACTATTGGCGTGGCTGATCAGGCAAGATGCCCTGACCACCCCAGTGACCAATTTGCACTAAGCTAGACACCACTGTGTATACACAGAGAGCCATCCATGATGCCTTTGTGGAATATTACCAGACCTTTATCAGTCCCAACTGCAGGCTTCACCTGCTGATATAACAGAGTATCTATCTGCTCTACCCTTGCCTGAGATAGATGACGCGCAACGCGACGAACTGGGCGCACCGCTAACGTCCAAGTAACTACGAGTAGCCATTTTTCCCTCTCTAATGGCAAATCCCCGGGGCCCGATGGGCTACCCACTGAGTTTTACAAAGCTTATTCTATCATTCTGATTCCGGAACTATTGCGGATATATGAGGCGGCAATTGCCGACTCTGCGCTCCCGCCCACACTGAGCTTGATCTCTCTCCCGAAGGTTGGCAGAGACGGTGCCCAACTGGAATCATACCGCCCACTAGCCCTCCTCAACACGGATTACAAGATCCCGGCTTCCATGCTGGCCCAACGTTTAGCTCCCCTGGTGCCTGATCTTGTCCACACCGACCGAAACGGTTTTGTACCGGCCTGTAGCACCTCACACAACATCCGAAGATTGTTTAGGGTGCAGAGTTTTGCCACAAATCAATAGCCCTATTCCGGATGTCTGGTGCTCGACCTTGAGAAGGCATTCGATTCAGTGGAATGGCCTTACCTGGTGTCGGTGTTGCAGAAGTACGGCTTGGGCGATGATTACATCCAGGTGGAGCTTCTGTATCAGCGGCCCGCGGTACCGGTCCACACAGGCAAGCTGTTTTCAGACCCTTTTCGAGTGTGATGATGGAGCCTCTGGCGGCGCAGTTGCCGGCCTCTAGCGCGGATTGGGGCATCCCCCTGGTCGATGGCGTGCACGCAGTATCGCTGTATGCTGACGACCTATTGCTCTATATTAGGGACCTGACTCGCTTCCCATTAGCGCTTACTGCCATCTTCCGCACCTTCGGAGAGATATCGGGGCCCAAGGTCAACTGGCCTAAATCTGGCGTGTACTCTTTTGATGCAGCCACGCCGGAATATGCAATTACAGTTCAAGACAAAAGGCTTGTGTGGTATTCAACCACGTTCCGTTACCTTGGGATATGTATATATCGAGACCTCACGGATGTGTTGGAGGGTAATCTCATAAAGGCAGTCTCCTCCCTACGGGCGCAGATGACCTTCTGGAAGACTCTTCCTCTGAACGTGCCCAGCCAGGTCACTTTGACGAAAATGATAGCGCTGCCCAAACTACTGTATTTCTATGCTAACCTCCAGATCTATGTCCCCACACGTATATTTTGCGAGCTAGAGACCTTAATCCGGAACCTAATCTAGAACACGGGACGGCCCAGAGTGGCTCTGAGGACGCTTTATGCCTCTACGGAGGCTGGGGGTCTGGCGGTCCCCAATCAGGAGCTCTACTACCTAGCAGCGCAACTGCAGAGGGCAACCAGCTGGCTAAGTGGGAAAAACCTGGCAGTTAAGGCCACGCATACTACTGTCATGACGCTCCAACAAATACACACACTGTTCCACCCTTTGGCCAAAACCCGCTGCCCAACACAGCTGCACTTGGCGGTAGCGCGTAGGTGCTATATGAGAAGTTTGAAACTCACTAGCTCCACAAAGCCGTACGCTCCGAACCTGCCACTGTTAGGGATACCCAGGGACAACGGTGTGCTCACATAGGCGGTGCTGGGTAGCTGGGTGCGAGCTGGGGTGGAAACTGTAGGAGACCTATTTGCCGAGGGGGCATTGGTCCCGTTTGAGACGCTGGCCTCCCGGCAGGACAGTTTCTAACACACGCAATACTAATGCGCACACTGGTACAGACCTGGGGTGACCTTTCTGATGAACTACCAACCCATTTGCTGATACAATACTTGCATGTGATGGGGAACGGGTCCCATGTGGTGCATTGGGTGGCGCAGGCCCTCCACATCCACCCACAATTTTCTTCCCAGCGCTTGCGGGACAGGTGGGCGGAAGACGGGTCGGGAATGGACTGACAAGGAATGGGCGGTGGTATTGGCTGGCGCAACTAATATTCCACGCAATTCCCGCTCTAAAACTATCCAATTCTACGTCATACATTTTTTAAATTTTTTTTAAACTCTTTATTCGTGACTGTATCAGATATTACATGTTACATTTACTCAAATTACATTGTATCAGTCTTTTCCTTTTTTCTTTAACTTAACTTTGGCGTATTAATTGCCATATCTAATTTGTTATCATATCTTACATTCCTCCAGGTATTATTCCATTGCATCAGTTATCATTAGCATTCAAATTGTAGTATCGCCTGTATATGAACAGTCCCTCAAAACCCCTTCCCACCCCCACCCCGTCTCCCGGCTTTTCCTCCGTACACACTTTTATTTTGGATACATTAGCTTTTAGTCTTTCCTGAGAGTAGTTCAATCATCAGGCTTGGTTAACCATTACACCGTGTCCAGGTAACCATATTTGTAGGCATTCCAGAAGTCCGGCATACAATCAACTGGTATATCATTGTGTCAGCTCTAGGTCTACATCTTCCAACTCTATCAGCATTTGTTCCCATTCTTGGGCAACAGGATATTTACGTAGGCCCTTCTCTTCCTCCCTACGCAGCGCTGCGGTTTCCGCTTTGCCCCATTTCAGCAGGTCTGATCGCCATATTTCTGCATTTGGGGATCTGGGCGACTTCCACCTCATAGTGAGTACTCTAAGTGCCAACAAGAGGGCTAAATCCTGAAATTTCAGTTGTGCCTTACAAGTCTTGGGTCTCTTCCTGTGCCCTATCAGGCAGGGTAGTGCCCCCTCAGGGATCTGCAGGGCTGTTATAGTGTATATTATGTTTCTAATCGTCCCCCAGTAGTTGCGTATTCTCGGGCATGTCCACAACATGTGGAGGATGTTTGCTTCGTCCTCCTGACATCTAGGGCAATTGTGGGGGGTGGCAGGGAACATCCTGTGGAGCCTTTGTGGGGTGAGATATGCCCTATGTAGAACCATGGCTTGTATAAATTTAAATTTAACATTTCTGGACACCCTCCTATGGTGACCCAGAATGATTTTCTATTGCCCATCTGTTATGGCCTCCCCCGTATCCGTAGCCCAAGTCTCCCTGAGTGCTGTGAGGGTCAAAGCTGCATGTTCTCTGATGCCCAAATAGGGCCACTTTACTAGGTGTCCGCCCGTCCCCATATAGTAGAGGAGATGAACTAATTCGTGCTGATCTGGCTTGGTGCGTTGTGTGGCCCAGGTGCGTCTGACATAGTGGGTCACCGAGGCGTGAAGGAGGTACAGTCGTTGTGGGGCACCTGTGTATTGTGCGAAAGAAGCATGGTCTAGTAGGGTGTCGTCCCCAAACAGGTCCCCTACTCTGTCCATCCCGGCTGTCGACCAGGGTTGTAATCTGCGTTGTCAGGTTCCCATGTGGCGTTGGAAGTCCTAGGAGGGGAATGTTGTCTGCGTAGGGAGTGGTCCCTACCGTGTACGACAGCGCTGTTTGCCAGCACTTCAAAGCTACGTGCAGTAGGGGATGGCAGTCCCTGGGGATCTTAGCAGCGGGCAGTAGAAGTGAGTGAAGTTCTCCGCATGCCAGTTTGTCTGCTGTGAAAGCAATCTCATGTAGGTTCCTACCCGCCACCCAGCGCGATAGCCATTGAAGTTGGCTTGCGTAGTAGTAGCTTCGTAGGTCTGGTACTCCCAAACCTCCCTGTCTAGTGTTCAGTTGTAATTTCTTGAGGCTTATTCGCCGTCTTCCCGACCCCCATATGAGATTGATTAACAGTGTGTTTAGTGTGGTAGAAATATGTTGTGGGAGTAATACTGGTAAGTTCACGAAGTAGTACAGTATCCGAGGAAGTAGGACCATCTTTGATATCGCCACCCGGCCCATTACAGAGAGGGGCAGGGACGTCCAGAAGTTCACGCTGCCCCGAAGGTCATTTATTGCCCTCCTTAAATTACCCTCAATCTGGTCCCCCGGGCTCCGATATACATTAATACCGAGGTATGTGAACGTGGTTGGTGCCACTTGGATCTCATAAGTTCCAAACTGTATATGGGTGGGCCGCTGTCCCTCTCGAAAAAAGAAGCCCAGGGATTTTCTTGGGTTTATGGCAAGGCCAGATATTTTCTCGAACCGCTCAAAGATGGCCGCTAATTGTGAGTGATCATCCTGCAAATTACGCAGGAACACCAGTATATCGTCGGCGTATATGGAGAGGAGGTTATGGATGTCCCCAACTAGTATGCCCACCTCCGCTGCCCTATTTCGGAATGTGCGATCTCTAGTGGTTCTAATGTAAGTACAAATAACAATGGCGACAGCGGGCATCGCTGTCGGGTGCCCCTGTGAACGTCGTAGCTGTCCGAGGTGTACCTGCCCGTACGTGTTCTAGCCGTTGGATTCGTGTATAGTAGACGAATCCATTTTATCGGGGCGTCCGGGAAGCCGAAGCGGCTTAGACCTTCAAACATAAAGTCCCACGCCATGGAATCGAACGCCTGTCGGAGATCTAGGGCAATGCAGCCAGCGTGCAGCAGTTCTTGTGGGGTGGTCGTCATGAGGGCGTGGAGTCGCCGCGTATTCTGAGAAGTACTCCTCTCTGGGAGGAAGCCACATTGGTCTGTGTGGACCAGGCCAGGGAGATGGGCTTGTATTCGTAAAGCGATAGCTTTGCTAAGGATTTTATACTCCGAGGAGAGCATGGAGCGGGGTCTATAGTTGCTCGCGTCAAGGGTGTCTCTGCCGGGTTTCGGGATGGATATTACCAGGGCATGCATAGCCGTGACTGGTAGATGGCCGACTTCATAAGCAGTTTTGTAAATTTTTTCCAGTACGGGTGCCAGTGTTTCGGAGTAGGTTTGGTAAAACTCCCCAGGCAAGCCATCCATACCCGGAGTCTTACCCCGGTTGCGTGTGTGGATGGCTACTTTTATTTCCTGTTGCGTTATGGGTCTGGCTAGGGCCATCTGAATCCAGGGGCCAGGGTTGGAATCGTCAGTTCTCCCAAGAAGTCTGTCATGTCTACTCTAGTATCTGAAGGGGGAGGAGCATAGAGTCCCTCTAGGTGGGTTTTGAACACATTGTTGATTTCTAGTTGTGTATTGACCTGTCTGCCTGTTTCATCCCCGATGCTCGTAATTACTGGGGCCTCAGGGGTATCTCGGATCAGCCGGGCTAGCAGTGCGCCGGATCTATCTGCTTCCGCCTGTTGTCGTCTCAGGTAGTCCCCATAATCAATAACCCTTAAGGTCTCTAGGATTTCTGCATGCTCAATGTTACATAGTTGTAGGTCGCCGTTGCGCTCTGGGTCGAGTCCCACCTCAGTCTCAAGCTCTTTCAGTCGGTTCTCCACTTCAATCTACCTATCGCAGCCCCCCTTATCACAGCCTTCATTGCATCCCACACTACCAAGTTCGAGGACGTGGAGTCCCAGTTTTCCCTGAAATAATTGGTTAATGTGTCGGCAAGGTCTGTGCGGAACGGGCCGTCTGCAAGTAGGGAGGGGTTGAGTCTCCAGGTGGGGACTGGTGAGGGTATCCTGCCACAGTGTAGGTCTAGCGTTTGCGGCCTATGATCTGAAAAGGTTTTGGCAAGATAGTCTGAGGACGCGCACTTTGTCATGATAGAGGTGGTGCAGATGAATCTATCTAGTCTGGTATGCAGGTTATGCAGTGGGGAATAGTATGAGTATTCTTTGTGTGTTTGGTGCAGCGAGCGCCATATATCCGTCATGCCCCATCCTTGAAGCCATGTCCTAAATGAGTCAGACAGTTTGTGTACCACTGTCGCCTGGAGAGGAGGGTGTGATCTGTCCAGGTCCACATCTAGTATCATGTTCCAATCACCCCCCAGGATCCAGGGAATGTCTATCCAGTCTGCCAAGGCCCGTCCGACGGTTGCGAGGAATCTGTCCTGATCAAAGTTCGGGGCGTAGACGCTACCCAGAACCACCATTATACCGCCTAGTGTGCGCTTTACCAGTATGTACCGCCCTTGTTCATCCGCCCTCCTCTCCAGTTCCACAAAGGGGGTACCGTATCTCACCCATATCGTGGCCCCCCTGGAAAAAGCAGAGTACGTCATGGAGAAGATGGTTCCCCTCCATTTTTTCCGTAATGTGTGTGCTTCGGACTGTGTTAGGTGGGATTCCTGTAGGAATACTATGTGTGCTCGCTGTCGAATCAAAAAGGCATGTACTCTATGTCTCTTCTGCACTGCCCCTAACCCTCTCACATTCCAGGTAACCAGCCTATATTTCCCTTTCACTTCAGCCATATCCAGATTCAGGTGTTACAGTGAGTATTATTTTACATTGCAATGTGTACGTCTTCAGTGCTAGCCAGGAGACGATTCCCCCCCTTTCCCAACCACTAACTCTGGAGGCGCAGCCTCGGAACCTTGCTGTGCCGAACATGGAACTGTAAAACATAACCAAACAATCTGTGTTGCATACGCTTCTGGGGGGTCGGGTAAGCTTGGGCCGTGTCCAAAGAGCCATACTTGTCTGCGCCGCCAGCTCAACAGCGCCTCCTGGAGAGGTAGCATATAATCGTCTATTTTCTGGTAGCCGCGTTTTTGGAGGGGGGCCATTGTCCTACTTATACAGTGCTACATCCCTGTGTGATACAGGAGTGCGGGGTGCATGAGGTTCTCGTGTCAAAGACAATAGTTAAAAAACTCACCTTGGTTACCTCAAGGGTCAACATAACACATTACAATCACAATCCTGTACCCCGTCTATGGGTCCCCCTCACCCACCATGGTTTGTCTGTGCATTCAGGTTACACCAAAAGAAAAGGATACCAAATTGACCTGGGTTGCCAGGCCCCATCCATGTTAGGAGTCATTCTTGGGCATTGTCCAAAAGGTCATCCGCTGCTCTAGGCGTTACAGTCGGGAATAACACCATACTGTTTTCCGAGTCCGAATGTACCATGCTGTCTTCAGTGTCCGTATTTATTGTTCCATGTTCCTCCCTGAAGGCGCCCAACAGTGCTATAGCATCTTCCTGTCCTTGTTTCTGTTGTTGGGCAGTAGGTTTTCGCCGTTTCGGTTCTGCGCTACGTGCACCTGATTTATCCTCCGCATGAACCGATCCGCCCTTGGATCCGGTGAGTCTTGGGTCGGGTCCTGGTTCTCCTCTATGTCCATCACTTCTAGCCACTCTTCCACGTCCGTAGGGCTTTCAAAGAAGTGAGTTTTATTGTTGTGGATCACTTTGAGACGCGCAGGGAACAACAGGGCATAGCGGAGTTTGGCTCTCTGGAGTCTCTTTTTCAGCTCATAGTAGGAGGACCTCTGTTTCTGCACCAGGTTGGTATAATCCGGGTATAGTGAAATACGTTTGTTTTCGTACTCTATGATGGATTTCATCCGGGCCTGTCTAAGCAGCGTGTCCCTATCTCGGTAGTTGAGAATCTTCACGATCAGTGGCCGAGGTGGCTGTCCCGGTCTCGGTCGGCCAGTGGGGATCCTGTGAGCTCTCTCCACACAGAAGAACGGTGATAGTCCCTCAGCGGCTACGTAGTTTCGGAACCACTGCTCCATGAACTCCGTCGCGTGGGGCCCCTCACTGCGTTCCGGAAGTCCGATGACGCGTATGTTATTGCTCCGATTGCGGCCTTCTGCATCCTCCACGCGTTCCATAAGAGTTTTCACCTAGTGTTGGATTTGTTGGATTGACGCAGTGTGTTCTGCCACCGTCGGGGTGAGATCCGTCAGTGTCATCCCTTGGTCTTTGACTTTGTCCGCCAGTTTGTCGTGGTCAGCTGTAAGCAGTGAGAGATTAGTGGTGAGGGTGCCCATTTGCAACTCCATCGCGGCCCTAGAGTCTCTGATTTCTTTGAGTATTAGGTCCAGTTTGTCCCCCTGTTGGTCCTCTGAGAGGGTAGAGGTCAGCGTTAGAGGTGTGGAACCTCCCAGGTTTGCGTCCGGGGTAGGCCCCGTAGAAGTCCCTTCCTTGCCATCCGTGATCTTTGCACCTTTCCGTACCATGGTTGCAGGTCACTCTCACCGTCCTCCACTTCAAAGGGGCGTCTGGGACCAGCACGCAGGGTGGGCACCAGTTTCCACCGTTTCCTTGGGCCCAGGGTGGGCGAACTTGCACTCCTCGCCTAGGGCAGTAATGGCGGCTGATTCCGCGCCTCCTTTCGTCTTTCGGGCCGTTCCTGCGTCGTCGCTGGACCGAAGGCCGACCTTCCGGGTCCTCACCCCCCCGGCGCAGTGCAGTTCTAGGCCGGTGGTTCCCCTCAGTTCAATACCCCTACCTCACCCAGGGTAGTGCCGGTGGCTCTCTCTACGTCCCCAGCCCCGCTCCAGGCCGTCGGCTCTCGCAGTATCCCGCCTTCGTGATCTTCCAGTAGCGGCAATGGCAGCGGGAAGGGGGAGAGGAGGGTGGTGGGGGACAGCAGATGGGGCTATGCAGCGCTATCCACGGTGTCCCCATGTATTCCCTACTCAGTGGTAGCCTCACCGGGCTCCAGTCCTGGGCGGCGGTGCGGGTCTGGGGCTCCGGCAGGTAGGGCCCCCGCCCATGCGCCAGCCCCTCCTCCGAGTGGTTGCCTCTAGACCCCCCGAGTCTCGCACCAGTGGGGGAGGGTGGGGGGGGGTGATGATATTGTGGACTTGTGGCAAGCAGCGACTGGGCGCTGGCAGGAGGTTGGTGACACAGGGAAGAGTTCAGGTCTCAGTGGGATTAATTTGAGGTGGCGCATGAATAACCAATCCTCCGGGCTTTAAACCTGCTGAGCAGTTTCTGCAGTACAATTAGCAATACCTAATGTCCTCCTCGCTTGTAAGTATGGGCCCCCTATTCAGTGGGCGTCGCACCAGCCGATCAGTTCAGGGCAGCCTCCGGTCACCGCGGCAGTCAGCGCACTGCATCCCGGGCTCAGCCCGTACTCGAGGCCCCTGTTTGCAGCGTGGGGCTAGGCCTCTGATACGTCCTCGCGGTCCGCGGGGCAGCCGCAGCTCCCAGATTCCGGAAACCTCCGTCGAGTCTAGCTGGGCACTTCAGATGCAGAATCCCACCTTCGGTGGCGCAGGACGGCCCCCCGTTAAAGCTAACAGGACCGTTTTTCCCCCGGCGGCACCGGAGCTCTAACAGCCTCCGTCCGCCATGATGGCTTGCTAGCCACGCCCCCCTTCAATTCTACATCATACATCGCGCATATTTATCCCCGGACAAGATCAATGGCTATTTCGGACTTACCACGTCTGCATGCTCGAGATGTGGGCTAGTTAATGCAGGCTTATTACACATGCTCTGGTCCTGCCCCTCACTGCACGCTTACTGGCGGGAGTGGGTGGGGAACTGCAACACACATGGGAAACATGCATACTAGGTCTCTATAAAAGGACAAAGCTGACAAGAGTTTGGGACCTTGGTTCGATAACGGCGAAAAGGCTCATCACTAAACGTTGGAAGAACTGTGAACCCCCCAGGCGGCACATTGGCGCAGCTCCTTTGATAATTGAGCAAGAGCAGAAAGCATAGCCTTGCACAGGGAAGAAACAGCGGGACTCCGTGCATATCCCATAGCCCATACCTGGGATGACACCTTGGCCGCTTTTCACCGGGCATGCCATCAGTGTGGAATCACTTAGGCGCACCCCTCCTGACTCAACTCTCGGCTATGATGTTAACACCAGACATGGTTCAGCACTGTAATCCTGTACTTGGACCCCAGCGTGGGTAAAGGCTCTGTCGGAGCAAACTAGACGTGCCCACACAACGCAACCAGACAAATATGGCTCCCGCCGTACTAGAGTGGAGGCCGTTGTTTCCCCTTTGCGCCTCCCCGCGGCCCCCCCTGCCCCACCTCCTACTCCTCCTCCTTGGACCGCGCCACCTGAGTGTCCCCCCCCCCGTTTCCCCTGACAGCCACATTATGCATTGGGTATTCCACATTAGCGATAGCACAGCATAAACAACCAGCCTCTCTTTTGTTTCTTTGCTTTTGATTTTCCACATTTCATGATGTCATTGTTTATCATGTTATTGTTAAAAGTTCTGAACAATGAGTATAATGTTCTGAATATCGAATGGCACGCACACCACGTTGGGCTTGCCCCAATGACTGTACGAGTGGGATCAGTTGTATTGATGCTATGGCCTGGTGGAAAGACACTTTTTCCCGAGGAACACGACAGGGAGCGTGCCTTTGCAGCGGAACCACCCGCTATTGATGCACATGACTAGGTACATTGCGATGCCATGTATGCCCCGCACTTTTCTTGTTTCATATGCTCTCAAAGCCTACTGGCACCTTTGATGAAGTAGCATTGATTTCCTTTGGATGATGTTCTCCTTATTACCTTTATGTGACCACACCATTTCTTGGCTAATTGTTTTTAGGTATATGTGCCTTAGGACACACACTTAATCCGCAAATGATGTACAGCAAGTAATGACATTACAGCAAACTGTTGTTGCCAACATATACCTTTGTATTATCGCGATTTTTTGAGATATGTCTACATTGTAAATTCTTTGATATATTTTATGCAATCCATACAAGAAATGCAATAAAAGATATTCAAACAAAAAAATGAAAAACATGAGGTCCAATGCGCACTTGGAGTAGACACAGACACGGAAGCCTCCGTGGGATCACCTGGTAAAGATCAAGATGGTACCTCAGTTAAACAAGTGATAAAAAGGATAAGAAGAGATGGGGCTCCTAGACCTAATAGCCTTCCAGGGGCCATCTTTAGAGAAGATCCAGTCTACTGGAGTAGAATTCTCCCTAAACTATTCACCGAATGAAGACTAAAAGCAAAAATACCAGACTCATGGCGAGGGTCCTTTTTGCATCCCATCTTTAAGAAGGGGGACAAGACAGACCCAAAAAATTATTGACTCCGTGCTCTTCTGGGCATTGAAGGGAAAGCCTACGCCAGCATCCTACTGAAGGAACTAAATGAATGGATTGAAGAGAATGAAATCCTCCCCTACTATCAGACTGGCTTCCGTAAGGGCTGCTCTACAATTGATAACATCGTGGCTATGTCATATTGAGCCAGCAAGCTAACTGCAAAAACAATAATCCCATTTTTGCATGCTTTTTTGACTATTCAGCAGCCTTCGCCGGTGTACCCCGACATAAGCTCTGGGAAAATCTGAGCAATTGGCACATCCCAGCAGGACTCCTTAACGCCATCATTTTTATTGTACAGTAATACCTGGATCCAAGTAAAGCTAGTGGACAACACTATAACAAAGAAGTGCCTGACAAATCGTGGACTCAAACAGGGATGTGTACTTGCCCCCACGCTGTTTAATCTATACACCGCAGATCTGGGGAAGAAGCTTCTGAATGCTAGGCTTCTAACCCCAAAAATCGGGAGAAAGAAACTGCAAATTTTACAATATGCAGACGATTTAGTGGTAATGACCACACAAAAATTGGGCTGCAAAGAGGTCTGGACTCCCTAAACAAGTACAACGAAATCAACTAGCTTACAATCAACGCTCAAAAAATGAAAGTAGTCATTTTTGGCCACTTCCCCAAACAAGCCTTACTGAAATGACATGTGGGTAAGGAAATTATCAACACCACGCGTTCGTACAACTATCTCGGGTGCTGGCTAAGTTAAACTGGCAAAGCAACATCACACATGCATAAAATGAAGGCCAGGGCACAGGTAACAATCTTTTCAATATGTAAATTAAACGAGCTCATGCAGAGTCCAATGTCAGCACCTATTAGAAAAGTATTACAAGCCAAGATCAGGGCTACCGCAGGATACGCACAACAGGCATTCCCAGGCAAAATGGAGGCAATGTTGGATAAAGTGCAATGCATGGCCTACAAACGCATTTTTAAACTTCCCAAATACACTCGTAACAGTTCAATTCGTTTGGAGTTTGGCCTAAAGCAACAAAGTAAGGAATGCTTGGGAACACATGCAAAATACGTCTATCAAGTCATAACAGCCCCAGCAGGAAGTTTAAAAAGTATGCTTAAGCCAATCTACAGAGAGACCACTAACATGTGGCAGTTACAAGGAAACAGCAGTGGAAACCTTGGGGTTGGCAATTGAAAACTGGAAGGATGGACCAACAAACTATCTGGCTATTAAAAATGCAATAAACAAACAATGTTTTCACCTGTCACACATAAATGACCTAGCAGAATTCGTAACTGGAAGAGGACCATACGGGTTGGCAACATCATATATTGGGCACAAAACCCAGCCCTATCTTAGCCAAGCACTAGGAAGGAAAGCACTTAAAAATATTATATGGGCCAGACTAGTGCCCTTTCAAATCAAATAGCTAAACCCCGGGTGGAGGTCCCTTGAACACAAAACAAGATGCAGACTCTGCAACTATAAACACAAATCTCTGCTACACATGATTTGTTGCTGTCCTGCGATGCTTTTGCCCTGACAGATCTTTTTAAAAACAAATTTGGCTACGACACGGGGTTCGAACAATATAAGAAACTGTCTTGGTACTTTTCTCCTGTACTCTTCCATCAGACCTGGCCAGATTTGTGAAATACATGGCCGAGCTTCGAATTAGGCTTATGGAAGACGAGGGGTTAAGCAAGATGAAAGCCAACTTGGTTCAATAAGCCAACTTGCCCCATTAACCAGATGGAGAAGATATCATTTTAGTAACTAAAAAATTTTACATTACGGCTGAAATTTAGTAAAAAGGACGCACTGGCAGATTCTCGCTGTTTTCACCAAGGTACAGATACATATACTTATATATTTATTGTCTTTTTATACACTGTTTTGAGAGTGTTGCATACAAATGTCTTCTTTTAGGATTGTTGTTTTTTTAACCTTCTTTTAACTGGCATGCAAGATGTATTGCAAATGGTTTTAATTGACTGTGCAATATAAATAAATAATTCAATTCACAATTCCAATTTTATTTAAAAAAAAAAAAGACTGCATAATTTGCCGTTTGGCGGACTTTGGCTATAAATTCAACTTTGCAAAATCTCACATTGCAGAGTACACAGTGTTGTTCCTGGGATATGAACAGTGAAGGTCAGGGTTTGGCACCTCACTTCCTGGAGAAATGTGCACAGCTGCGTTCTCCTACAACACTGTAGAAACTACAGTCTTTGCTGGGATTTTTGAATTTCGGGCGTACTTACATTCCCGACTATGCCAATCGTATCAAGCCTCTTTACGCCTTGGTACAACCTACTTTTTCCAAATCTTGCTGGCTGCCGGCCCATTCAGCCATTTTGCAGACTTTGCAGGCTGATCTTCTAGAATCTAAATTCCTATTGACTCGTGATAATCACCCCAACCTGGTAATAAGAATCATACCAGGAGCGGTGGGTTTCACGTACCAGACTTTTAATGAGGGTGACACAGTCCCTATCGCTTACAAGTCGCACTTGTACCCTAGGCTGAGTTACTGTTTTCCACTGCGGAAAAAGTTTTGACAGCAGTGCAAATGGCGATTCTGAAGGAACGTGCACTGTCGCAGGGAAAACACATTTTGGTTGTTACTCCGTATCCTGCCCTGGAGGCAGTGACTAAAACCAGTGTACCCAATTCCAAAGCTTTGCACCCAAGGTGGATACAATGGGCTACTTCCTTGACATCTCCGGATGTCACGTTCATTTTTGATTCTTCTTTGCAGACTGGGGCATTTTTACAGTATGAATTAGTTCATCCGGCTCTTTTGACCATGCGCCTGCTGGAGGATTTCCATTGTATCATTTACACAGACGGTTCGGCGCAACCGGCGACTGGTTGCAAACACGCTTATTCTTCGGCCTGCGCAATAGTGGTTGATACCATAGTGAATGAAGAGTTCAAGTCAGATGTTGTGCATGCACAGACATTAGGGGACTGCACCACTTAATTGGCAGAGCTCCATGCTCTGATGCTTGCATTGGAGTAGGCTGATCCTAGTGTGACTACTCTTATCGTTAGTGACTCTTACTACTGTGTTCAGTCTTACAATGGCAATTTGTTCTTTTGGACTCAAAATGACTATCATGATCCCAAAGGTGGCACAATAAAACACAAAATGATCTGGGTTCGAGTGGCTGAGCTTAAAGAACGGCTTCCACTTGTGTGTGTAATTCATACTTTTGGTCACCAGCGTGTCGGAGTCAAATGCTGTTGGCAATAGTCTCGCTGATGAAGCAGCGAAGGCACCCAGTCCGGTGGAAAACTACACGGAGGCCAGATGGCGTGGAACCCCCTGTCTCGGCAACATTATCCGAGCTGAAAAGGCGGAATCACACACCTTTGACTGCGAGTCTACACTAAACGTTGGACCGCCGCCACGCTCCAATCCAAATTTACACTCCCCCTGACATACAAGTGGTTTTTGAGAAATACCTAGTCCGTCCCAGAAAAATCGAGCACCTTTTGAGGCACACGGTCCTGATGAGATTTCCCCATACCTAGGGGTTATCGAAACGCATAGACCCTCTCCAATTAGCATTAGGAATGTGTTGCTGAAACTGATAACAGTGTATTAACACTGAACACATGCTTTCCAATGCTTGGATTTTTGTAAAAGAAATGTATATATTTTCTGTGAACTATTGTACAAATGTATATAGATATTGATCTTTGTTTTGTTGTTGGTATGAATGTGTGAATGTGAGTAGTTGCGAACGGGAGAATTGCTAATGTTTGTCTAATGTGGAGTGAAATAAGCATTGTTTCTCAAATAATGTCAAGTTTATTTCATTTGTTTGTTTTGCACAAAATTAATTAAAATGGTTGGATGGATTCCGGACAAACAAGTGTCCTGAGAGTTACTGTTTAATTCAGTAGGTTGCGTGGTCAGTAGAGACCCCAACACAAGTAGTTGGCAATAGTGGTGCTCGTTTTGGTTTTTCAGAAGCAGCGAAGGCAGCAGTAGCGACATATGTGGTTGCAGCGGTTACACGTTCCAAAAGTTTGATTGATGATGACATCTTGGCAGCTATTGCTGCTACAGAGAAGGGAAGTAATTGTCCTAGAGGTTTCCCTTCAAAGTACTCTTATCACTTAAGTCCTGATAAAGTTCCTTATGTGAGAATTAACGATGTTGGTGACAGATTGATTCCCAACGCGGACCGCAGGTCCACACTGATAACAACCGCTCATGAGGGTATGGCATCCGCTCATGCCCGCATCTCTGCAACTGTATAACTTTTACAACAGCGTTACTGGTGATGCGGATTGTACAAACAAACGTGTGATTATGTCCTTCATTGTGACATTTGCCAGCAGATTAAACCTTCTACTGCTACACTCCCGCCCCAGACACAGTTGTATATATCTAATAACACACTTGGTTGTGTTTATTTAGATCACTGCGGTCCTTTCTCCTCTAATACTGCGTATAAGTATATCTTAGTTGCAGTTGATTCTTGCACGCGCTTTGTGTGGGTGTGGCCCCAAAGGAGTGCTGATTCTCGAACTGTCGTAAGGGATTTGCGTGTCTTTGTGGGAATTTTTGCATGTGGTACCTTCCACTCGGACCAGGGTCCAGCGTTCGCCTCAAAGGCATACAAGTATGCCATGCTTTCATTGGGGCTCCAAGTCAAATTTTCGTCTCCATACCAGCCTGAGGGCAATAGTGTTGTGGAGCGAATGAACCGTGACTTAAAACAATCTTTGACAGCTAGGGTTTTAGGTACTGGACGGAACTGGCTAGCCCACCTCAGTAGCTTTCAGCGTGCACTTAATAATCTCCCTAGAAGGTCTCTGGGTGGGTGGACTCCTTACGAAATGCTCATTGGTATCAAAATGTTTGTTCTGGACCTTGAGGGTCTAGACCAGGCGTCGTCTGCCGCTCCCTTTGACGTAGATGAACATTGTGCTGTTTTCCAGAATCTACAAAAGACCAGAGACAGTCTTGCAAAGGAACATTTGCCCTCCACATCTGATGCTGCGATGCAGATTCCGGTAGTTGGCTGGCTACCCCGAGTTGGTGAACTGGTCCGAGAGAAGATTGAGAACATGAAGGAGTTTGGCCCCTCATATCGTGCTCCAGTTCCTGTATTTGGCATGCAGGGCACAAGAACAGTCATTTTACCTCCACTTCCTGGTCGTAAGGAAAACAGGTACATCTCCATTGACAATGTCAAACTACACAGAGTAGCTGATTCTTCTTAGTATGATGACACCTGCGGTCTCTCGTCCAGCTATGCTGCAAAACTCTGTTTTAGCTCCGGCACCGACCACCAGGCCTGACGTTGCCAACAAGATGACTACAGTTACAAATCCTTTATTGAATCCACCGGCTCGTGATCCTCTTGATGATACTGAGTACACTTACCCCACAGATTTATCGATGCCCGATTTGCAGACCTGTGTGGCTAATCAGTGACGTTTTTCATTTGACACTGACACATCAAAGTCACCCTCAAAAGTTTCAATTTTTGCTGTTTGGTTAAAGAAACATTTTTTTATCCCCCCTGGACTTACATTTGGCTGGTACTATTTTTGATTTTTTTATTCATGTCAATTGGATTTGTGGTGTATTTTTTCCGTCTTGTGAATGGACACTATGTTAAAGAAAGAACTACATTTAGACTAATTGATAGAACTTTGGCACCCCACTCCTCATCACCCATAATGAAGAGGGACCAAACCTTTCTGAATATCTCTACTTTGCCTGTCTTAGATGGGATTGTGTGGGATGCTTTAAAATTTCAAATCCACGGACCCACAGAGGTTATTAATGTCCCTAATGTACTTTGTGTTTCAATGGGGGATGTGGTTAAACAAAATATACGCTTAACAATATCTGATAAACAAGAAAATCCCCAGGTGACTAAGGATCCTAATATTCCCCACATTCGAAGACTTGAGCGAGGAGCTCTTGAATGTGTGGGAAAGTAACCTGGGCAATGCATCACAGATTATGATGCAGATCTTAATTTGCCATGCTAGAGATAAGGGGGAGAAGCTACAAGGGGAAATAGAAGCCCTAGAAAAAGAGATAAATGACATGGAGCAGAAGGACCGAATTCAAAAAAACGTTGTTATTCTAAAGAAAGTGATGGAGGAACATCAACTGTACTTAAAAGATAAGATGTTGAGGAAGATAAAAAGGGACGACAGAGATTATAGTGACGGACGTATATATACATTCGTTAAAAAATTCAATGATGTCCAAGGTCCAGATGACAGAAAAAGAACACGTGAGGATAGGGAAAAGAGTGATGATGCACGTTCTGTGAACGTGAGTTATAAAGGGGTGGCCCTCAGAACTCATGGACCTGGGTCAATAGGTAAGTACAAAGAAGGGGTGGTCCGAGTTTAATAAATTAGTTTACAAGTTGTTCTGTATTAATCCATACAGATAATCACCACATATACATTTAGCTAAACTGAGCACAATGAAAAATAAAGTATGCAATATTCAAAGTCAAATTGCATTTATTCTTGCAATCGTGTACTCTTGTAAATTTTACTACATAGAATTTCTTTAGAATCATCAACATGTGTTCAATGTAATTGTGAAGTCATTACATAAAAAGTGCTCTCAGTAAGAAAGGGAAGGGAAGTGAAGAGTTTGTGAGGGACTGGGTAGAGGTGGTGTGACATTTATAACATCACATTGAAATCAAATACGCCTTTACAATCAAGGTAGTATAAATGTTCCCGAATCACATCAAACATAGGTTAAGTAAATTCATTTCGTTAGCTCCTATGGTGTGTTGGGTTGGCGTAGTCTACGTTTCGAACCCCATGAAGCTCCCCTAATGTTACATGTCCTTTTAATGTATCCTCTAGGGCTTCGATCGCTTTTCTTGTGTGGCGCTCATTTGGCATCCACGTACGGATACACACCACACTTCGGTCCAGTTATTGGAAACCTTTTTCATCCTATTAGATGAGGTTGATATATTTGGTTTTCTCAGTGATCTGAGCTAATTAAGAGGGATCTGTTTTGGGAAATGACTTCCCTTGACCTTTCATTGGCTATGAGGTTTGGGTCCACTCTTTCTATTTGCTTTTCCACAACCTTGCCGTCTCTGCATACTTTGTTTTGTGGCATTAATTTATAAGCTACACTGCTGTTCGGTGTCTTTGTATGCAAATTATGGTTATTGATCTGACAATTTCCTCTTCTCTTTTTCTTTTTTTTTTCCGTGGTTTTCTTCGTTTTCCCTTTCTTTCTCTTTTTTCTCTGCCCTCCTTTCCACCACCTCTGTAGCTTCTTTCCTCCTTCTTGTGCACTTATTATGTTCCCACCTAAATTTTAAATGTACTTCCTGCCAGTTTATGGCTTTAAACGGAATAGAGTGCGTACACAATCCGAAAACTTATGTGTTGATTGATATTGTGATCTTGTTTTATTGGATGCCCCAAAATAATTCTCGTTTTGGGTTTTTTGGCTTTCTAATTTAATCTGTGTTTTTGTGACATTATGTTTGGGACAAACTTTTTTATGTTTATTTTGCTTTGTGTCATTTCTGTGTAAATATTAATGTAGCTGTATGATGTATCGGGCCATCTTGACTAATATTGTATTGATTTCTTGTCAATAGTTTATTTTTCTAATACATGTACGTGTGTGATGTCATTTTTATGGTCATTGTTCATATAAATGTATATTTATGTCAGTCTTTTATAAATGTTGCAGCCCTGACGAAGTTCCCGTGGCACGGGGGAACGAAACGCGTTGGCTGTGTGCCGTTGTTGTTTTCCAAAGAAACTCAATAAAAAGAAGAACCTTCAAAGAAATCACCTCTTTTTGATTTTGTATGTAGTGCACCTTCCTTTTGTCCTTAATTCTTACTGTAAATTGGCATCTCTCAGCTGCAGTTGCTGGAAGTTGTTGCATTCAAAGTAGTACTTCTGAAACTAAAAGAGTGAATGTGCTTGACTTTGGTCTGCCGCTGTGTTCTTACGTTGTCAAAATATACGCTCTGATGATTGGGATGTCCAAGCGGTAGAGGCTGTTTTCTGATTTGAAATATTATGCTGCCTTTGTTGCTGAAGATTTGTACTTAGATTCCGCAAATTAATCTGAATTATTTTGTTACCAACATTATGGCAATTACTTTCTGCACAAAGCAAACACATTTAGGAATGTGGTTAACTACACACAATAGGAGCATTGTCCCGCTCCTGTTGAAGGCAGCTCCAAGACTCTTTTGAAAAAGTTTTCTTACTTTACTGATTTTAATCAATCCAATGCTGATACATTTTATTTTAGGATGACTGAGAAGTCCTCTTCCAAAGTTAGACTCACCCATGCAAAATTATTGTATTCACAGTCCTTTATCGACCAATTAGCTATGGGGGCTATGAGCTGTGGAAAGATACGATTGATCTTAAATCTGTGTGGGGTTCTAAAAATTGGCAAGTGCAAGGCACTGAGGCTTTGCATCGTGCATGTCTCATCCCGAACCATATGTTGTTTCTGAACTCTACTATTTCACAAGCCACCTGCTTTGGATTGGCTTTGTCTAAAAAATGAAATACTCCCTCTATTCCTGATTTGGAAAAATACCCTAATTGGAACAATCACACTAGTAGGTCCCTTCGTGATTTACAGACTCTGCTACTAAATTCGTCTTTTAACATTTCCAATTTGGATCCCCAAGGTTGGTGGTTATGGCAAAAAAGTGCAGATTCATCCCAGCATTGTTTTCTGGGTTTGGCCCCAGGCTATACACAGGTTAGAGTGGATCCCCTTTTTCAGAGTGACCATTCTGTTACTACGTATTCTGTAGGCAAGCTATGTCAGAACTGGCTCAAACACTCCACGTTAGCGTCAGTTAAGCTTCTTTTGTCTAAATTGACTGACGATGTTGATTTGAATGACTTAGTGAAAGGTCCTGCAGCAGGCAGGTCCAAAAGATGGATTTATGCTGTTTACAACGAGGTTTGGAAATTATCCCAAATTGAAGCTGCTTCTAGGTTAAGAGCTATTGATCAAACTAATTTAGAAAAAGTGCTAGCAGTTGTAGATAATAGCATTAACAAACTTTCTTCCCGAATTTACGCATAAGATAATATTGTTTCTTCTGTTGTTGATATTGTGCAAGATGAAGTCTCAGTTTTGTATCATGGTCAAAATCAATTGCGTTCTATTATGCAGTTTGCATGGACTTTTCAAATGTTGATGGCTGGTAAAGTGCCATGGGACTATATAAAGAACACTTCTTTGCTGTTTTTACCATTTAATCTGACTGTTAAATAACAATTTATGTCAATGAAAGATGCTACATTTTTAGTTTTGCATATTGAAAAGTTCGAACCTTTACCATGTTCTGTGGCCAAGACAAATTCTGCAGTTTGGCTTATTCATGGGTTAATAACGCTACCTTTCCCACTGTTTAAATTCGAAACATGCATTAAACACTATGCCATAGGCAGATATGAACCATTGGGTAGAGCATATCTCCATGAGGTTTGGTCTCTTCCGTTCACCCATAGGTGTCTGAGGGAGGGTAAAGAAGTTTATTTGAAAGGTGAAGATTGCACTTCCACACCGATCACTCATTGGTCTGTAGGAATATACAATTGCACGGCTCGTGTAATTTGGAAGCACCAAATTTGGCCTGTATTTTAAAAGGTACACTCGCTCCGGCTATTACACCTACTTTTACGTTGTTAGCAAACAGTAGTTATTTGTTATTGAATATTGAAGATTGCTGTGGCATGCTGGCAGGGATACCGTACATAGGGACTGTTTCCCAATGTGTAGTCTGTTGTAAGAATGTACTGTTTCCTCCTCCGCATGGGAAGCTCGATACATCCATCTGGCCTTCCATTCCAACCTTGAAAGCAGAGTTCAACAATATGTTCAACAAGATGAGTCAAATAAGGGCTCTTCTGTCTCAAAAAGAAGTCGCCCTTACATCTGCTCATGAAACATTCGTCCTTCTCGTGACTAATACCCATACTGAGGTACATGCCTTACTCAACACAGGTCTCCCACTGCATTTTGGAAAGTTGATTCACACTATCTTTAATGTCTCTTCGACCACAGGCTTGGCACACTTTTTCAAAGTAGTAAGTTCTGGCCTTTGGACTTCATTCCAAACTATATTTGGTGTAATAACTGCATTTTTTCATTTAATTTTTTCCAGCGTCTTTGGCGGTTTACCGTTAATTCTCTCCTTGGCTGCCGGTGTACTGCTGTTAATTTGCTTGCTGCAAAATGGTTGCACATTCTGTGCCCCACAACGGTCTGCTCCAACTTCATAACCGGATGCTTGAATACTATGGATCGCTACCTCTGGTTACTTTGAGCGTGGCGTATGGTTTATCTTTCCGTTTTTCGTACTTTACATGCGTGCAGCCAGTTTTCCACTGCCTGGATTGCGGTTTTGAGTGGGTTTTGGATTTGTGTCTCTGCAATACGGTGCCAGGACTATGGCCTGCGCAGCAGTGCATGGGAGTCCTAGGCAATTGGAATATATGGACTGCAGCCCATGACTTTCTGGCACGCAGTTATCTTGAAGAACACCCGAGTTGATCTCTGATGGTGCTAGAGGGTCCGGCTGTTGAAGAACATGTGATCAAGGGAGGGTGTAGTGAGGGCTGGGCCTTGCTGTGCATATTGCTATGTTAGCATAGGCTTATTAGAAGTTTAAACGCCATTTTATCTTTTTGCTGCTATTGCACACAACACTGCATAAAGCTGTTGTTGTAAGTTAGGCTGCGTGAAATGCTTCACATGAGAATTACTTGTATTCTTTGTGAGAAACCGCTGCACTCCAGGGTGAAAGATGATACGTAAACTGAGTAGGATCAGTAATCTGGTTTGTAGGTGCTTAGGAAGTCACCTTCCTGGTCCAAAAGGTGCATATGAAATGAAAATAGAATGAGCCTTACAGGAGGTAAGGACAAATCCTAGGCACTCTAATAGGCACCTTAGTGCGTAAATATGTTCAATAAAGTTTTGAATTCAAAGTTGAGCTTAATATGTGATTGATTTATTTCAACAATCCTTGTTCATGATAGTATTCAGTTGATCACAATTCAATATTTCATCATCATATTATAGTCATATGATCCATGAACTTAAATTTTAGCATTTCTTGTAAGGTTATACATTCAAAGTAGTCCCCGATGCATTTCGTGCTGAGGTGCACTTCATCAGGGGGAATCTAAAAGGTAAAGGGAAACCATATGTAGGGCGCTGATACAGGAGTCCCAAAAACACAGTGTGTATAATTAAGCTAAACAATGGTGAATGGAAAACAATACCAGGAATTAACTAGGCGAGAGGATGAAAAACCAGCGTGGGTTCATCTTCAGTTAGTGGAAAGGAACGTGAATAATAGAACGAATACCAACATAAAGGTAGCATGCCAACATATTGTGTGAAAAGATAATATCCAAGGTGAACGTTAAAAAGTCGAGGAGATATTGAATTGTGATCAACTGAATACTATCATGAACAAGGATTGTTGAAATAAATCAATCACATATTAAGCTCAACTTTGAATTCAAAACTTTATTGAACATATTTACGCACTAAGGTGCCTATTAGAGTGCCTAGGATTTGTCCTTACCTCCTGTAAGGCTCATTCTATTTTCAATTACTTGTATTCGGCATCCCTAGACTTACATCGCGACCCTAGTCTGCACAGTGAGTGCTAAAGCCTCCAAGGTTATCATAACAAGGTAGCTGTTGTTCGGGCTGATCGGCTCACGTTCGAGACATAACATACATGCAGCTGCAGCCAACGCGATTCTGGCGCCTTTAATATTGCACTGTAAGCATGATTTCAGGCACTTGGAAGAATCCCGTTTTTCCAGAGAGACAGAGAGGTTTTGCTGATAATGATGTGATTTACTCCTGCTGATCTTGGAGGTATGGGGTCCCCCACACAAGTCTAAGAGACCTTCTATCTATACTACTATTATAAAGAGAGAACAGACACCTTTTGGCAAGGTAAACTCGGGAACCACAGCGCCATCCACACACCCAATATATTGTTGTAATCCTCAGGGTGTGTAGATGGACATAGGCTGTATAAAAAATTTTTAAAACGTAAATTAAAAAATTAAAGTTTTAAAACAAAGTAGTCCCCTAAAACAAGCGCCGGCCGCGACGTAGTGCTAACCGTGACCTACACCTGCGCGATGACGACAGGCGGGGAGGAGCTGTGACGAGCGGTAACGTGCGGCGAGGAATGGCGCGGCACCTCAGGTAAGGCGAGGCGGGAGCCGGTCCAGGCAATGTCGGTGCGGGCGGGGGCCAGGGAGTGGGGGCTAAGTCCGGAGCGGAGGTAAGGCAGAGGCGGGAGGCGGGCGGGAGGCAGGCGGCGGGCAGCTGTATACGTAATGTCGGGGCGGGCGGGCGGGCAGGGGGCCGGCCGGGATGCGGGGGCCTGCCGGGACTAAGCAAATGCACAAAATGCAGCCCCCAGCCCCCTTCTGCCCCCGGGCAATGCCGGGGCGGGCTGCTAGTATTTTATAAAACATAGTTCCTAGCTAGGGAGGGTGATTCACTAGGCACTATAAGACCTGTTTTCAACATCATTGTAATATGATTTCTCCTTTTGTGTTTTATGGAATTGTAACAATGCTGACCATATTATTTCTAATCAAATGTCTGCTTATATTAGCAAAGATACTGCATCGTAGAGCACGTCGTTAAAATAAATATTTTAACCTTTCCAGTGTCTCTTTTTTTTAAACTTTTCTCTATTGGTTTTAAATACAGCCATATACACATTATTGGACGATAAGTTCAAGATAATAAACATCTTAACTGAGCAGACATTGGTTTACATTGCATCTCAATCAGTACTTTCTCGTTCCGCTTGTCTATGCATTTCCATTTCAACAGTAGGCGACACACAGGGATCCCCTCTATATCTATTCCATTGTGACCACTTCCTATCCCATTTCTTGGTGCACCCCGTATCCTTAAAAAACTCAGTTTCAGCCAGCATGCATCTATCCGTTTCTTTTTCCCATAAAGTAACGAGCGGTATGTTCGCTCTCCCCCCAGCCTTTCGCCAGCTCTCGTTTCACCAACGTGTACCCTAGTGTGGTAAATTGCTGTTCGACTTCCGAGAGGTCAGTCGCCTCCCAAATGTTCAACAGACCAAGTTGTGGCTTCAATGCTATTTCCTTTCTCAAGGCCGCCTGCATGTGGTCTGAGGCTCCCTCCCACAGGGCACTCATCTTTGGGCAGCTCCACAGCGTATGGTAAAATGTGGCCGGTTGTCCACATCCCCTCAGACAAAGATCATCAGGTCTAGCTCCTATTTTTACCAACACTTTTCCTGTTATGTATGATTGGTGGAGAATTTTGAGCTGTATCAACCTTAATCTAAGAGTGATGGCCGCTCCTCGGGCGGACATTAGAGCCGTTTTCCAATCCTCGTCGTCTATCGGACCTAAGTCGTCCTGCCACCGCTCTCTGAGCTTTGGAAAGGTGTCTGGTAGGTGTCTCTTTTTACTCCTATTGTGGACTGGTATGAGAGTATAACGAAAGAGTGTTCTTGCTTCCCCCCATTCCTGAGTATAACCTAAGTCGCATGTTCTGGGTTGTCTAATCATTGGTTCCTTTGCTATTGGACGAAGAGCTAATGTGACACTGATGTTAGCTGGTTATGGTTTCTAGGTACTGAGGAGATTTTTTGGGTCCACCACAATTCACTAAGGTCCTGGGTCTCTGTAACAGCGCTGTGTAACCCGCATGGTCGAAGAGTGAAATTGTATAGCCCATCGGGTGTAGAAAAGGCAGTCTTACGTTGATCAGCTGGATTTAAGGGGACCTGCCAGTAGCTGTTGGTTAAATCGATGGTACTTAGGTAATGTGCTTCATCAAGTCTTTCAATTAATTCATCATCTCTAGGTAAAGGATACCAATCAAGTTTAGAAACCCAGTTAACAGCCCTCAAAGTCTATACAAAAATGTATACCATCCATCAAGTTTTGGAACTAGAACTATGGTTGAATACCACTCACTCTTGGAGGGAACAATAACTCCCATCTCCAGCATCTGTTTGACTTCCGCATGAAGTGCGACTGTATGGGCTTCTGGGATGCTGTAAGACCGTTGTTTTATAACTACTCCCAGGCATGGGGGTGTTGAGTGCATGGCTAAGTGGGTTCTACCCAGTAAGTCAGAGAATATGTCTGAGAAGATTGTCAGGACAAGAAGGAGTTCCGTTCTTTCACCTTCAGTAAGAACACCATTAAAGTTAGTCTTGTCTATGGTACAAGGTATTATCTGTACATTCTTACGAGGGGGTCCTAACCATTTAAAAAAACAATAATATGATAGATTGTTCTTTTTTTGAAGGAAGTTGGTATGTAACTCTTTCTATTTTCTTCACTATTTCATAGGGGCCCTGCCATTCCTTTTTAGTTTTTGTATTAGAGGTGGGTAAAAGTATGAGTGACGAATCCTCCACAGCCAATTCTCTCCATCATGTCCCCTTGTCATAAAATAATTTTTGCTGACTCTTCTCTAAGTTTTCATGAGCTAACATTCTCAGTTTACCCATCCTTAACATTAGTTGATTGGCATAGTCTAAAAGAGAATTAGCCTTGTCTTCTGCATCTTTTTCCCAGGCCTCGTTTGGAATTTCTAGACGTGTACGAGGTCTACGCCCAAAACGAAGTTCTAAAGAAGAGACAACTGGATTACTCTCTACTTGGTTTCTTAAAATGAAAAGAGCAAGAGGCAACAACTGGTCCCATGTTTTCCTATTCCCAGAAAGCAATGTGGCCATCTGTCTGAGGATGATATAGGGACGTGTCAAATGTTCTATGTCTAGTGGTTTACATACTTGCTTCATCAGTTTGGATACAAAAGAAGCATCTTGGTCGGTAAGGATTTCTCGTGGAAATCCCATGTGTGAAAACACTTCGTTGAGGTGGTGTGCTATAACTTTCGTTGTTGTGGCCCTTAAGGGAATGGCCTCCAGATAGTAGGTAGCATAGTCAACTATGACTAACACATAGGTAAGGGTAGCAGAGGTACTTTTGGTGGCTGATAAGGATTTATTCTTTAGCAAATGGCACATTCATGGAAATATTGCTTGTTTTTTGTATATATGCCAGGCCAAAAGAAGTTCTGTAGATTAGATTGGCTAGTCTTGCTCTGCTAAACGATGTGAGTGCGCAAAGAATAAAACCTGATACCTAAAATCGAAAGGGACTAATAATTAAGGGTTATCTCCTTCCTTACCAACTCGAAAGAGGAGACCTCTTTGGATTATGAAACGTGGATAGACAGGATTGGGGGAATCCTGAGTAGCTTTGGCACTTTGCCAAGAATTTTGAAGTGTTTTATCATTTAGCTGAGCCAACCTGAAACGTCTGTATAAGACCCATGTTTCGGGAGTAAGTAGGGTATTATGTACAGGTATAACCTCTTCTGTTTTGGGGTTTTGCAGGTATTTAATATTTTTGAGATTTCTAAGTAACAAGTCAAGGAAATACTTATTGTCCATACCTAGTATAATTTCCTCGGGAAGACAAGGGAGAACCTCAGTCTCAACCTCACTTTCTTGTCCTGCAGCATGTGTAAGAGTCAATCATGCAACGGGATAGATTTTAGTGTCTCTCTGCGCACAGCATATTCCTACGCTTTTGTTGGGAACGATTTGTGAAGGATAAACCAACTTACTTTTAATCACTGACTGCCTACACCCTGAATCTAGTAATGTTTTATATTTGGACCATTGAGTCGTAAAGTCGCAAAATATCTCAGCCCTGTCTTGGGCATACAGGACAGATCGAAGTATGTAATTGATATCCATGGGTTCGTCTTCCACTTTTTTTTTTTTTTTAAACAGGGCAATGTGTCCCTATTCCCCACTCTTGTAACATTGAGAACCAGAATTTACAAAGGTGTCGGGTCGTTCTGTCTTAATCTTTGTCAGGTCCGGAGCTGTCTCATTTATTTTCTTCTCTAATTTATGACTGGTTAAAGGTATTGCTTTATTGGATGTTTCTAAGTCCATAAGGAAGGTATGGGACGGAGCATGTGCTCAGTCTACTGCATGTTCTAAGGTCAGTCCTGCATGTTGCCTGAGCCATTTTTGAGTGTGAAAGGGTAGAGTTTCCAAGTACTGCTCAAGGTATATCTTTTCCATTATCTCTTCTTTAGTGAATTCCAAAGGCTTAATATACCTATCTGCAGTATCCTTCATCATGTAAAATACTGTTTTTAAAGTATCGCCTGGTACCCCTCTCTCCTTCAGAAATGTTAACCTACAGGTTTCATTCTTTACCTCCAAACAGTCCATAACATATTTCTTTACTTCAGTATAGGTTGACGTACCATCCGAGTTAGCGACTTGATACAGGTCCTTTGCCTCCCCGGTCAGCAACCACTTGTCAGCATTTGGAGTGATGTTGTATATAGATAGACCATTAAGGCTTTCAAAGATACACTAGTCTGAATACAATAACCTTTATATAGTGCTATTTATTCAAATTCTTGTTTAACAACAAATGATTTATGCAGTCCTCTCTTTTTACTCTCTTCTTAGGTCTGGATTGAGCACGCCGGGACCCCCGTATAGAAAGGATGCCCCACAAAAGAAAAACAGGCCACAGCTAAGTGTTCAGGCTTTCTTGCATTTAGGCCATTGAGTACGGTATGTGAGGGAAGTCACCACGTTTGTCATAGCCCGTCACCGGGTGAGTTTAATCCCTATTTTAGTCGCTTGGCATTGGTTAACTATTTTGAGGAATTCCATGAGAAAAGAAAATAGCAAGGTATTGAAAATCTCTCCCCTTGTTTAAACAAGGGAATTAGCTCAAGTATTTGCTTGTTCCTGCATTATTAGATACCCATTGTCTGGATATTTGGAATGTGGTTCAACTGAAAGAGCCCTGTGCTTTTTGGGCCCTAGCACCTTACTACCCTCCCGATTCCTGGTCTGTCCAAGTACCCAAGCATATATCCAGGCTAGATGCACTCCTCCAGGAACGTGGTGGGAGGGGCGTTGTGTGTGACTGGTGACCTCCTGGCTTCGCTCTGTCTTTGGTGAGGATTTTGCTTTTCCCTGTAGTTTGTGGGAAATTCTGCAAACCAGGCTCCTGCGTTCCTTGCGGTCTCCTCTCAGTCCGCATCTCTCCGAATTCCGCCGCTGCCAGTTCTCTCTTCATCGTCTCCTCTTCTGGACGCTTGAATTTAGTCCTTTCTTCTGATTGGTCGTCACTCACGATTATATCACCAGGCCATAGCTCACGGCTGCCCTCTTTCACTACCTCCGAAGTTTACTTAAAGGGATAGAGATCCCAAGGGGCCTGTGAGATAAACAAAAGCGCTTCTGTTGACACAGAGGTGGTGGGGAAGGGCCGAGATGTCTACGTCCTCCTACCTATCACACAGCCCTCCAAGGCTTTGAGAGGGGACACAGCTGCTGGATGAGTCGGGTCCTTGCAATTGTTGGGACAGCAGCAGGCAGGCAGGGTTTTGTCCCCTTTCTGGAGATGGTCCACAGTTCTTGCGTTTTTGACTCTTCTTGGTCCTTCTACTGTTCCCAGTAGATACATCTGATTTCTTGGTGTCAGGGGGCCACCTAAATACTGAATTTAGGGACATTAAGGGGAGTGTATGGTAGTACCCAGTGGGCTACGTACCCCAATGGGTTGGCTACACTCCCTCTATGACCACTTCTCGGAGTGGGCAAAAACCTGACCCAGAGTTCCTAGTTGCACGAAAAGCAAGATGGTGAAACCCTTCCTCCGTTGTTCACTTCAGGTATTCCACCTTAGGGGTGGAACTAGCCTGCGAGTGAACGCGCCTTCAGACTAATTAATTTTCCCGCCTGTCCTGTTGCCAAGTGGGCCTCAGGGCAGGGGGTAGCATTCCCAGGTCTTGGGAGGAAGCTGGGGTTGCATATCGAGGGCGGAAGAGGCTTTGAAGCCTCTGGCCTTGATATGCTAAAACACTGCTTGAAGAGGTGTGATCACCTTCCTCCGGAGCAAGCATTGTTTCTGACCTCTGAGAGCGCGGCTCTCACCAGCAGGGGTCAGAAACTCATCTTTGATGGCAGGCTGTACAAGAACAGTCAGTCAGCACACTAAGACACTAGTAGGATTCAGGGGGCACCTCTAATGTGCCCTATGGGGTGCACATCAGGACAAATTGGATACTGGCATTACTATGGTTTTGTCAAGACAAGTTGTTTTATACCAATCACCATTATTTAGCTGGGTAACTCGTAATGACCAGTGCCCAGAACATATTCCTTAAATGGCTCCCTGATCACTTGTAATATCTAGCAATGGAGCTAGACATCACAAGAGCACCTCTGCTCATGCAGATTAGCCCTCCCATGTAATATAAAGCACCCTGCTTTTAAGGCCTGCTGTATGGGTAACTTACATATATTGCATGCAGTGTCTGTGGGCATGGCACACAGTGTGTCAAGTTGTGTTTTCACAATGGTTAGCAACATTTCACGCAGCCTGAAATGGCAGTCTGCATGAATTTGGGTGTGGGTCCCTTAGGGTGGCACAATACATGCTGCATCCCTTAGGGACCCTCTTTAGTACCCTTGCCCTAGGTACCAGGGGTACCATTTACTAGGGACTTACAGCGGTGCTAAAGTCCTTGCCAATTGGTTTGACAATTGAATATGTAGTTTGTTTTAGGGAAAGAGCAATGGTACTGGGGCCTGGTTAGCAGGGACACAGTGCACATCAGCCAAAAAGCATTAGTACCAGTGGCCAAAAGTGGTGGTACCATGTCACTAAGAGGCACTTCCCTACAGTTTTCCATTACCTTTCAATTTTTTTTCTATAATGTTTTCCTCTTTCTGCAATTGACGGAACTACTCACTACTACTTCTAAGCAATTTCGATTCCTAATTCTCAATTTCTTCCTAGTCCCATTTCTTAGCACTAATTGTGCTGTATTTATTTGCTTAGTGATTCCAACACAACGTAAATATTAGTAATAAGGTTGGTTACAATACTAATCGATAACAAGGTTGTTTACAGTACTAATACTACACATTCTCCCCTAAAAGTGAATATATCACCCAGAGGCGGGGGTCGCCACTGGGTATAGTCAGGTCAGCGTTTCCATTGGAAAGGCCTTTTTTTGTTTTGCTAATAACGTTGTCATCTATTGAGGAATTCCCAAAAAGTTTCTCTTTTTTACCTACTTTGTTCATGGAAAGTTTCTGAGTGATCCATCAAGCGGAGGCCGAGAAAAGGGGGAGAGGGTAGGGGGTGTCCAAAAACAATAAATCCCCTTGCACGTCCCATAGACTTTTTTAGACTGTGCTACCGCAAAAATGGCTAAGCGTAATTTCACAAATTTGGCAGGAAGCTAGATATTGGTCCAGAAAGTGTGCTTTTTGTGAATGGGTCTAAAATCGTTCAGTAGTTTTGGAGATATTAACCTCAAACAGTATTTATTTTTAAATTACCTTTATTTATTAGTTTAAATAACACATAACAGGTGTACAATCCAAAGCCAGCATTCCTAGATAGCATAGGCTTAACACATTTTTTGCAATCCCGGCAGTTAGACATAGCATAAACAATCACATGGGATAACCCAAGTTTGTAACAACCATCTATTACCTTTCCCCTTCCGAGCTAGTGCTGTCGACTCCCTCCCACCCTGCGGATGTGCTCTGTCCAGAGGAGTCGTACCTCGGGGCACTCCCAGGCCAGATGCTGGAAATTGGCCCCTTCCTTATGACACCTAGGGAAGGAGTTGGATCTGTTCGGAGTCATGCAATGCAGTCTCTCCGGGGTCATGTATGTACGATGCGCATAATTATAGTGGACGAGCCGGAAGCGGGCATTGCATGAAATTGTATGCATGCCCACAGTCCTCCAGTCTCCATCCCAAGGGGCACCTCCAGTCTGCGTTCCATGCAGCGAACACCCTTGGGGGAGGATCATTCGCATCTGCCTCCATGGCCTAATACAACAAAGAAATTAGACGCCTACCAGTACCGCTTGTGAGTATTACATCTAAGGTCTGAGTGTGTTTCGGGATCGAGGGGTGTGTGGGCCATATCTCTTTGAGTAGGTAGGTAATTCTGGCTTATTGCAAGTATTGTCCCTGTCCCAGTCCAAAATCCCTGCACGCCTGTTCCTAAGTGATAAAGCTCTTGCCCAGATATAGGTCCGCCGGCACGTTACATCCCCCCTCCTGCTACGCACGATAGGACATACTGGACATCAACCTCCTAACTGGAGCGACGTCCAAAACCAATAGTTGCTTGTGAAACAGGGCACGCATCAGGATTCGCGCCACAAAGGTCAGCCATGTGTGCGGTCTGTCCCACCACTTACAGCACTGTGTTGGATACGCTCCCTCCAGCTACAACGACAGCAGGCTAGCGGCCGGTACCCCATCGTGGAGAAACCTCTTCTCCCAATTGTGCCCTACGTCTAGCCACCAAGCAGCGTGCTGTAGCTGCACGGCTTAATAATAAAGGTCCAGTCTTGGTGCCTCAAGCCCTCCTCCCTCATACAGGTGGTTCATTGTGGCAAGCACCACTCTGCTTCGACGGTCTGCCCAGTAAAAATCTATCGGTATGGAGACCAGTGTCCTGAATATCAACCTGGGTATGGGACATAAAGCGTTTTGTAGCATGTAGAGACAGCGGGGCAGCACCACCATTTTTGATACCGCCAGCCTGCCCATTAATGAAAGAGGAAGGGTGTTCCGCCAGCCTGCCCATTAATGAAAGAGGAAGGGTGTTCCAGAAGCTCACGAGCGCTTCAAGGCATCAATTGTCTTGTAGACGTTGAATTGCAGTATTCGTGCATACTCTGTTGCCACCTGTATACCCAAGTACCTAAAGTGCTCCATCTCCCATCGCAGGCCCAGCTGTGGGAGGTCGTCCCAGGGAAGGCCTGCCAACCGAGCCAAAGGAAAAATCAATGATTTGTGCTTGTTTAGCCGTAATCCTGAGCACCCACCAAACTCCTCTAATACCTGAAGGAGCTTCGGGACTGCCTCCCGGGGCAAGGAGATGTAAAACAAAAAAACGTCTTCAGCATATAGGGATATGTTATGTGGGGTCCCACCCATGCTAATACCCCAGCGCCCCAGTTCCCTGCGCACCCGGATTGCCAGCGGCTCTATATCCAGGGCGAACAATAGTGGCAAGAGTGGACACCCCTGGCGGGTCCCCTTCTTCAACTGCCACTCTCCTGACCTGCTATGTCCCACCCGAACTCTAGCACTGGGTGCCGTATATAGTATCTGCACCCATCCGTGAAACGAAGGAACAAAGCTGGCAACCTTCAGCACCTCCAGGAGGTACCCCAGTCCACCAAATCAAATGCCTTTTCTAAATCTATGGGCACTGGAGCTAGCTCCTCGTCGCTGTGTCACACTTCATGCAGGATGGGCATCAGTTGTCCAATAGTCATACCCGTGTTGCAGGTTAGTATGAATCCACGCTGGTCCTCCTGGATTTCGTCAACAGTAATTTTAGTGTCTAGTTATATCACGCCTGTGGGTGAGAGCTGCGGGAGAGCCAGCTTCCCAATGAGGGGAACATACAATCTGCGGTCACCCTTGGGTCCGCAGTTTAGACCCGCTGTAAATGGCATTGGAATACCTCCAGTATTCCCACTCTGGTGTGGACTAGGTTCCCTCCCTCAGCCTTCAAGGTGTTTGTCAGGTCAGTGGGGCTGTCTGTGCCCTTCGCAGGATCCAAGCCAGAAGGCGCCCTGATTTGTCCTCCTCGGCGCATAGCCTCTGGAGGTGCCATGTCAATGTATATTTGTCTTGTCTTTCCCACATGTCCGCGATACAAATGCGTTACGCCCTTTTTATGCTTGCCTGTGTCGGAGTCAGTCGGGTCCCTCATCTGGATTGCAGCTAGGGCTTTCTCTTCCGTGTCAGCTCCCCTAGAAGCTGTCTCCTCACGCCGCATACCAGACCCATGCTGGCCCCTCGTGCCACGGCCTTGAAGGCCCCCCACTCTGTTGGCCTCCCCATACCCCCTACCCCCCAGTTCACCGCCAGGTAATCTGTAGGCCTGGGCAGAGTTTGCGTAGCGGCGATATGGGGAATTTTGCAAAGTTGTGTATTATGTAATTGTTTTTCTTCTAGACAGGTGGTGGGGTTGGTGCTACTAATAGTAATTGTTTGCAACTTTGCGCTCGCTTGGGCTGGTTATGTAAGAGATGTTAGAGAATTTGTGCTAATGCAGACTACAAAGACTCCTTTCCTGTGTCCTGTCAGGCTGTCCTGTCACTAAGATAGTGGTAATTAGTTAGTTACTTAATATTTTTTGGTAAGGTAGCAGCCTGCGTGACGCGTCCTCTCACGTGACTTCAATCCTTGTAGAACATTTTGTAGTTTGTATAGTGAGTGAATAGCAACCAACAAATTTGGTGTCCATCTATTGAATTTAAGAAGACTAAATGCAGACTTCGTGAATTGGCCCGTCAAAGGGGGTTGAGAGATGATTGCGAAGGAGATCGGAACTTAGTTAGGATCAATATAATTCTGTAGTAGGGGATCTCTGTGTATAGTCATAATCTAGTGAATAGTCCCGCCCATGCGCATGGACCCCGGAGCAATCAAAAATAATCTCTTACAGTGTCGAAAAAATGCAGAAACTGCACAGACACTTAAGAGAGAATTTAAAGACATATAATGCAGCCTATAAACAGGCTACACTGTCCAGTACTTCAACTAGAAATTCCACCAAAAATCCACAAACAGCAAAGCCTGTCCAGATTTCCCTTGCCTTCAGCAAAAACCCTCTGGAATGATAGAGAGGAAGACATGGACAGACAAGCCCCATAGGCTGCCATTATGTGGCTCAAAACAGGATACTGTGCCTTTAAGAGAACTTTCCAGAACTTCACAGTATCCCAGAATGCACTGCAGGTCCCTTTTACTTTCAGTTCTTTTTTCCGGCTCCTGCAAGCAGGACCCTGGAGCATTGAGCTCTCCCTTTTTAAGGGTTTTGGTGATTTTTTCAGTACTTTTCTCAAGTTAAGTGCTTTATTGTACTGTGGTGCCTTTCTCCTTGGTTTTTGCACTCTGTTTTTTGTCGAATATGCCTGCTTTATTCGATAAATGCCCGGAGTGCTCCAGGAAGAAGGCCAAATCGGATCCCCATGAGGTGTGTATCCTCTGCCTTCCCTCTTCTCATATCCCTGAGGAGTGTGTGATATGTCAAGGCTTCTCTGGCAGGACCCTGAAGGACAGGAAGAAGATCAGACTTCAGGGCCTCGAGGAAAGAAGATTGAAGGCACAAGGTGGGTCTGGAGGGGCTTCTTCTGCCCATGCTGAGGCCTCTGGGGGGCTCCCCAGGGGCACGAAGGCCAGCAAACGTCACCATTCTCCGCCTGGGTCTATTGCGCCCACTACGGCGTCGAGAGGAATGACTACGGTCTGCTCCCCATCGTCGGAGACTAAACGACGTCGACGCTCGGTGTCGAGGGATGTTACTAGACCATCTAAGTCCCCGGTGACTGTCTCTTCGTCGTCCTCATCGGCGTCGAGCTTTCGACGTCGACAGACAGGCCAGGCGTCGGCGCTCGCCGTCGAGGCGACACCGCCGTTCGCCGTCGGCGAAGAGGAGGCGTTCGGCGTCGAGGGAGTCCTCGGCGTCAAGGTCGCCGTCGAGGAACAAGTCGTCGTCGAATCACGGGTCGACGTCGAGGCCCAGGTCGCTGTCGAGGCACAGATCGCCGTCGAGGCACGGAAGATCGCCGTCGAGGCATGGAAGATCGACGTCGAGGCGCAGATGGTCGCCGTCGAGGCGCCGGTGATCGCGGTCGACTACGTTGAGGCGCCGACGATCGCCGTCGAGGCGCAGAAGGTCGCCGTTGAGGCGTAGAAGGTCGCCGTCGAGGCGAAGGCGTTCGTCGCCGAAGAAGAAGAAGCGCTCGACGTCAGGAGGCCGGCGCTCGCCGTCTGGTCGCCGTTCCTCGACATCAAAGAGAGGCGGAAAGAGACCTGACGCCGTGGGAAGTTCGCCAACGTCCCAGGCTGGTAAAGATGGAGGTTCGCCAGGCTCGGTGTACTCCGAGGTGTATACCCCGTCGGGGAAGGTGACTCCACCTCCTCCATTGCCGAGGGGGCTCCCCCCGAGGACTCCTACTCCTCCTCCGTTGCCTCCACCACAACCTGGACCAGGGTTACCAGTGAAGCCGCCTCCAATTCCACCAAGGTCGACTTCGTTGCCTATTCTTCCTACGCCTCCCAAGGGTACGCCTAAACCGAAGGCCCCGTCCAAGCCCAAGTCACCCGCTCCGGTGGATCCAGCTGACCGCCCTCGGCCGAGGAGGTCACGTTCACGCTCCGGACGGAGAGGAAGATCAAGGAGTCGTCATAGATCCTCCACCAGATCAAGGCGTCGCCATAGGAGGCGGGGGTCTAGGTCCCGCACGGACTCTTCCAGGACCCATTCCTACTCCCCGACCTTATCGGACCAGAGACCAGGGTTTCTCCAGTGGATGACATTGCCACTTTCCAGGAGGTCCTCCTGAGGGGGGCTGCGAAGTTGGGTATCACTGTGACGGCTCCTACACCTTCGACGTCAGTGATATTCGAGACGCTTCACAAGAGGCATCTGTCGCCCTTTGCTTCCACTAGTACCTGGATTAAAGGAACCCGCAGAGGAGCTGTTCCTCACACCGGCGGTGGTGAAGGCCGCTCCCTCCCGACTTCTAAAGAAGTACAGAGCCCCGGATTCGGACCCTGCCTTTATGAGAGTTGATCCGGTTCCGGATTCGGTGATAGTGACGGCGGCCAGGAAGCTACACTCTACCTCCCCGTCCTCCACCGTACCGCCGGATAAAGAGAGTCGATGGATCGACTCGGCTGGAAGGAAGGCTTGTGGGACCGCATCCTCAGCCATGAAGGCGTCCAGCGATACAGCTCTGCTGGGACGTTATGACCGGGCGCTGTGGGACTCCCTGCAACAGTTCGTGGAACTGCTACCAAGAGTCAAGAGGGAGGACTTCCAAGAGATCCTCAAGGAAGGGATGCTGGTGTCCAATCAGGTCATCAGCGCGGCTGCGGATGTCTCCTTGTTGGCTGCCCATGGTTACTGCCATGGAATCAATCAGCGACGACATGCCTGGCTCCGGCTCACGTCACTCAAGCCGGAGGCCCAGCAGCGGGTGGCCAACCTGCCTTTTTCCGGGGATACTTTGTTCGGAAAACACGCAGATGATGAGATGGCCCGCATGAAGGCGGAGGCGGAGACCCTTACGGCTGTGGGCTTGGAGAAGCCCAAAGAGAAGAAATCCTACAGGCCGTTCCAAAGGCGCTACGGCGCACAAGGAAGAGGACGGGGGCAGTCTTCGGGACAGCAGCAGCAACAACAGCAGCAGTTCCGGAGACCCTTCCAGAAGCGACAGAAGGGTAGAGGGGGACAGCAGTCCTCTACCGCGAACAAGGGCCCAGCCAGGTCTCGACCTTGTCTGCCCTGTTCCCATGATGCACTGGGCCAGGGACAGACTGATTTGCATATAGCCAGGTTCTGAGCTGGGATGGGGCAGTGAGATAAATAACGGTGATGGATCAAGCCCTGATCTTTGGACTGGGTAAGAGTGGTCTGTTTAACTCAGACACTCTGTTCATCACCACCCCCTTTTTGTAAATCGTTTTTGGCCACTATAGGTGTGGCAGGGTATACTCAGACATGAGTCCCTTTCTCACTGCTCCATCAGGATTCAAGCAAGCCGGGCCGAAGAAGGCTGAAATGCCAGAAACCGGTCCCCGGTAGCTTGTCTCCTTTCTGGTGAAGAATTGGCTTGGTAGTTTAGTCTGCCCTGTTCCCATGATGCACTGGGCCAGGGACAGACTGATTTGCATATAGCCAGGTTCTGAGCTGGGATGGGGCAGTGAGATAAATAACGGTGATGGATCAAGCCCTGATCTTTGGACTGGGTAAGAGTGGTCTGTTTAACTCAGACACTCTGTTCATCACCACCCCCTTTTTGTAAATCGTTTTTGGCCACTATAGGTGTGGCAGGGTATACTCAGACATGAGTCCCTTTCTCACTGCTCCATCAGGATTCAAGCAAGCCGGGCCGAAGAAGGCTGAAATGCCAGAAACCGGTCCCCGGTAGCTTGTCTCCTTTCTGGTGAAGAATTGGCTTGGTAGTTTAGTCTGCCCTGTTCCCATGATGCACTGGGCCAGGGACAGACTGATTTGCATATAGCCAGGTTCTGAGCTGGGATGGGGCAGTGAGATAAATAACGGTGATGGATCAAGCCCTGATCTTTGGACTGGGTAAGAGTGGTCTGTTTAACTCAGACACTCTGTTCATCACCACCCCCTTTTTGTAAATCGTTTTTGGCCACTATAGGTGTGGCAGGGTATACTCAGACATGAGTCCCTTTCTCACTGCTCCATCAGGATTCAAGCAAGCCGGGCCGAAGAAGGCTGAAATGCCAGAAACCGGTCCCCGGTAGCTTGTCTCCTTTCTGGTGAAGAATTGGCTTGGTAGTTTAGTCTGCCCTGTTCCCATGATGCACTGGGCCAGGGACAGACTGATTTGCATATAGCCAGGTTCTGAGCTGGGATGGGGCAGTGAGATAAATAACGGTGATGGATCAAGCCCTGATCTTTGGACTGGGTAAGAGTGGTCTGTTTAACTCAGACACTCTGTTCATCACCACCCCCTTTTTGTAAATCGTTTTTGGCCACTATAGGTGTGGCAGGGTATACTCAGACATGAGTCCCTTTCTCACTGCTCCATCAGGATTCAAGCAAGCCGGGCCGAAGAAGGCTGAAATGCCAGAAACCGGTCCCCGGTAGCTTGTCTCCTTTCTGGTGAAGAATTGGCTTGGTAGTTTAGTCTGCCCTGTTCCCATGATGCACTGGGCCAGGGACAGACTGATTTGCATATAGCCAGGTTCTGAGCTGGGATGGGGCAGTGAGATAAATAACGGTGATGGATCAAGCCCTGATCTTTGGACTGGGTAAGAGTGGTCTGTTTAACTCAGACACTCTGTTCATCACCACCCCCTTTTTGTAAATAGGTCTCGACCCTGAGCGGTTACTTCCCCTTCATCCGTTACCTGCTCCGGTGGGGGGAAGTGTTCAATTTTTTCTGGCAGAGTGGAGAAAAATTACTCAGGACAAGTGGGTGCTGAATATTGTTTGCAATGGATACAGTCTTCGGTTCATCAGCCCTTCTCCAGCGATCCCTCCGGTCAGCTCACAGTATCAACTGCGCGAGCTCCAGGCGAAGGACGATATCCTGTTAAGGAAAAGGGCGATAGAAGACGTACCTCTGTCTCAAAGAGGAAGAGGTCTGTATTCCCGGTTCTTCCTGGTTCGCTAGAAGGACAAGAACGAGTTCAGGCCCATTCTGCACTTGCGGCAGGCAAACAAGTGGATTCGCAGAGAAAAGTTTCGCATGCTGTCGTTGCATCAGAATTTTCCTCAGTTGCAACAGGGGGACTGGCTTTGTGCCATAGACCTACAGGATGCGTACTTCCACGTGCCCATCGCGTGCAAGCACCGGAGGATTCTGCGATTTCAAGTCAGCGCCAATCATTACCAGTACACAGTGCTGCCATTCGGGCTGAAGTCTGCTCCCAGAACATTCTCGAAGTGCGTGGTAGCGGCACACCTCAGGAAGAACAAGGTGTTTGTCTACCCGTACCTGGACGATTGGTTGATCAAGGCCTCCTCCTTCACGGAAGCCCAAGCACACTTCCAGAAGACGTGCGTTCTCTTGAACAAGTTGGGGTTGCACATCAACATGTCCAAGTCTGTCCCGATCCCGGTCCAGTGCATTCAGTACTTGGGAGCCACCATCAATACGCTGTCAGCAAGCGTGTCTCCTTCGGAGGAGCGACGGCGATCGATCCTTCGGAAGGCTCAGGCTCTTATGACCGCTCCATCTACAACAGTGAGGACGGTGTCTTCTCTACTGGGGTCGATGGCCTCTTGTATCTTCCTCACTCCTTATGCACGACTACACATGAGACTTCTGCAGGAGTGCTTGGAGGACCAACGGGACCAGAGGAGAGGATCTTGCGACGACAAGATACGACTGTCTCTGCGTGCTCGTCAGTCCCTGAAGTGGTGGTGTTCAGCGGAGAATCTCCTCAGAGGGGTTCCCTTCCACAAGGACATTCCCACTCAGACTATCGTGACGGATGCTTCTCTCCACGGCTGGGGAGCGCATTCGGGAGACTTACAGATTCAAGGCATGTGGACTCCGATGGAGTCCACGTATCACATCAATTTCCTGGAACTCAGAGCTGTTCACTTGGCACTGAAGGCTTTTCATCCATCCTTCCAGACCACCTCTCTGCTTGTACAGACGGACAATACGACCACAATGTATTACCTCAACAAGCAAGGGGGCTCGAGATCGCGCACCCTGTCTCGGGAGGCGCAGACGATCTGGCACTGGCTTCTGGCCAGAGGATTGACGATAACGGCTACCCATCTACTAGGTGTGCAGAATGTTCAGGCAGACGCACTGAGCAGACTGATTCAGGAAAACCACGAATGGGTCATAAACAACGAAGTACTAGGAGAAGTCTTCGAAAGGTGGGGGACTCCAGACGTAGATCTGTTCGCCACCGCCGAAAACAGCAAATGCCGAGACTTCGCCTTCAGGTACTACCAGCAAGGGACGCTGGGGAATGCTCTCAGGATCAACTGGTCGAACAGCTTTGTGTACGCTTTTCCACCCATTCCCCTGATTCCAGCGGTGCTCATCAAGCTGTAAAACAGAAAGAAGTAACCTGGTCAAAATTACTGTGAGTATGCCATGTTGGGTCTAGAACCATGAGTCCATTAATAACACTATAGTGATAGCACTGGGCTAGAAGAAATTCCCATCAGCCCACCCATCTGGTGGAGTATCGTCACGTGGGAGATGTATCATAAATCCATCTTGATCAAGGCACCTGGTAATGATGCAAAGATGGATATCGTAGATATAATCTTAGACCACAGTGCTTCACTGGTGATGCCAATGGAGTGCAGTGCAAGTGAAAAGTGAAGGTGAAAGTAAAATTGACTCGAAGGACCAAAAGTCAGTTTATTAGGTATGGTACTAGGGTCAAATCTAAAAACAACGCCCAATAGTTTAAAATAATAACTATATCAAGGCATGGTGTAGTGAGGTCGACATGTTTCAGCTAGATGGACAACTGGTCCTAGCTTTATTCCGGACCTGGTGAATACTGCGACTGCAAACTAAAATAAACAAATTGCAATAATAGTGAATTTGTACACTAATAATGGATACATCCTACCAGTTACTCTGAGCCCAGATGTATACTGGTGATAATCCAGTCATGCCGTCTTTCCTAAAACAGGAGAGAAAAGTGTACAACTAAATAGCGTGAATAATGGTGTCAAGGATACAACAGACAAACAACAGGCACACAAACAGCACGGTAGAGAAAGTCTCCCCGTTACTCAGTAGTTATGCATTTCTACTGGATTAATGTGTATAAATCACATGTAGTCAAAATATCAAAAACTCACCCAGTGTTCTGTGGGAATATGCCTCACCTCACCCGGTCACCCACTCGGGAATAGGGAGGCCCCGCTCTGTCAGAATGGAAATAAAATAAGGACCTCAGAAGGATATCAGAGGTACTATAATCCAAATGGTCATATATTTCCAATACTCTACTAACAAAAACTAGTTGTAAAAAGGAGATTCAACCTCAAATGAACACATGGTGCAGACCATGCAGGATAGTCAAAGATGCTAAAAAGGTAGTTATGGCTTGTAAATGTGGCAATGTAATGCACAAGGGTGCCAAAACAGTGAGCACAAATATGTTTAAAAGGAGAGTAACTGACTGGGGCGAAAATGGAGCGTCCTACCTGTCCGTCGGTACCTCTGCACCAGCATCCGAGAGGGAGTGGGAGGTAACTGACAGTTGGGCGGGCTCGTCCCTTTATACCCCAGTCAATTAGTTAACAAGCTACAGCTGTCAAAGATTAGCTGGTAGATGTATTGTAATTGGTTAAAAATCGTGCTATTTATTGAAGCGCGCTCGCGCCATATGGAACACTATATTCTCTGCGCATGCGCGATGTAATGTCAGTGCCCAATACGCAGAATCCAGAGAATAGAGACGCGTTTGTTATTGAAGCCCGCTCGCGTCATGTAAGACGTTTTAGTGAGAGCGCATGCGCAATGGAAGTAACGCGTCTGGGGGCCTACTGCACAGAATCTTAACGAGTTAGGGGCAGTGTGACCAGCGCGCGTCTGCTTTACTAATTGCTCATGCGCAATGGAATAGAAGCGCCTGAAAACTAACTGCGCAGAATCCTACAGCGTGGAAACAGTGTTCACAGCGCGCATCTGCCCCGTTTTGCAGGATTGTTTGAGGCTAGCGTCTCACATGCAATGAGCTGTTGTGACTTTGCTCATCAAGCTGTCTCAGTCCAGGGCACGGATGATCCGGATTGCCCCGGAATGGCCCAGGCAGTGGTGGCTCACGGACCTGCTTCACCGGTCTCTCCTTCCTCACATACGGCTGCCGTGCAGGCCGGACCTTCTCTCGAAGTTCGGGGGGCAGATGTTGCACCCCAACCTCTCGTCTTTGAGTTTGGCAGCATGGCTCCTGAGATAGTGCAATATGGCCATTTGAATCTGCCCGAAGATTGCATGGACATACTGAAGGAGTCTAAGCGACCTTCCACTCGGACATCCTATGCTTACAAGTGGAAGAGGTTTTGCATCTGGTGTGCGTCCAGGAACTTTGACCCGACGACGTGCAAGGAAGATGTCATCCTTCCATACCTTCTATATTTGGCGCGGTCTGGCCTTAATGTTCATTCCATTAAGGTTCATTTCGCTGCATTGACTGCCTACAGGAAAAGCCCTTCACAGACTTCCTTCTTCCAGATCCCTGTGATCAAAGATTTTTTGGAAGGCTTGAAGAAAGTGTTTCCTCCTGTCAGGCTTCCTTCGCCTTCATGGGAATTGAATGTGGTGCTGTCCAGATTCATGAAGGAGCCTTTTGAACCCATTCATAAGGCTTCGTTGCAGCACCTGTCCTGGAAGGCGGCGTTCCTCGTGGCCATTACATCGGCCCGCAGGGTGAGTCAAATTCAGGCGTTGTGTTGCCAAGAACCTTATACTGTATTTCATGCTGCTAAGGTGGTTATGCGTACTCACCCTAAATTTCTTCCCAAGGTTATTTCTGATTTTCATGTCAACCAGACTATAACTTTGCCTACGTTTTTTTCAGAACCCTTCATCTCCAGCGGAAAGGTCCTTACATTCCCTGGATGTTAGGAGGGTGTTGAAATTTTATCTGGATAAGACCAAAGGTATTCGTAGGTCAGACCAATTGTTTATCAATTATGGATCGGTCAGGACGGGTCTTGCGACCTCTAAGCAGTCCATCTCTAGGTGGATTGTGTCCTGCATACAACTGTGTTACCAGAAAGCTAATAAGACCTTACGAGGTAAGCCTAAGGCTCATTCCACCAGGGGCAAAGCGGCCACGACAGCCTTGCTCCGTAATGTGCCGATTGCAGAGATTTGCAAGGCCGCCACTTGGAAGTCGGTTCATACCTTTGCTAAACATTACTGTCTGGACACTGATGCCAAGGCAGATGCTCAGGTTGGACAGGCTTCGCTGCGGAATTTGTTCGCACAATAGTGGTGTTGATTTCTTTCTCCACCGCCACTTTGGTGTGGGGATGGGCTTGCCATTCTATTCACTAGATTATGACTATACACAGAGATCCCCTACTACAGAAGGAGTAGTTTCTGTCCTGTAACTCCAGTTCTGTAGTAGGGGTATCTCTGTTATAGTCATAAGCGCCCGCCCTCCTCCCCGGTGAAGAGAATTTCATGTAAGGAATGCTACAGGTCTGGCGTGTTACGCCTTCAAAAAGAACTGAAAGTAAAAGGGACCTGCAGTGCATTCTGGGATACTGTGAAGTTCTGGAAAGTTCTCTTAAAGGCACAGTATCCTGTTTTGAGCCACATAATGGCAGCCTATGGGGCTTGTCTGTCCATGTCTTCCTCTCTATCATTCCAGAGGGTTTTTGCTGAAGGCAAGGGAAATCTGGACAGGCTTTGCTGTTTGTGGATTTTTGGTGGAATTTCTAGTTGAAGTACTGGACAGTGTAGCCTGTTTATAGGCTGCATTATATGTCTTTAAATTCTCTCTTAAGTGTCTGTGCAGTTTCTGCATTTTTTCGACACTGCAAGAGATTATTTTTGATTGCTCCGGGGTCCACTCACATGGGCGGGACTATTCACTAGATTATGACTATAACAGAGATACCCCTAACACAGAACTGGAGTTACAGGACAGAAACTACTCCTTTTTTTGCAATTCATTCAAAAGTCTTTGGAATAGGCGGGCTAGGTAGGTTTAGGATTCAGAAATCATAAAGGAACTGTGGAATAATAAAGATAAGATACTCTGCGATACTAGTCTTCTACTAGTCGATCTGATTTACGATAGGTCAATGTTATTGCAATTGTCGTTTCCTGTCTAAAAATCTTTTTGGAGCGATTATTTAATATTTATTTAACCCCAATCATTTTTTGTCTCTTTAATTATGTGTTACATGATTAGCATCATGGGGCAAGAAGAAGACTGGGTCTGCCAAGGTGGGTGCGTAAGCCTGAGGGACCTCCCAGGGGCAGGAAACGGCCTCAGATGATGATGGCTCTGCTGGCCCCAGTAAATCCTCCTGTTGTTAATATTAATATATATTTCAATAACTTTTACCGCTCTATTATTTCCGTTTCCTAATTTATTTTTTTCCCAAATCCTCTTCAGGTTTCTGTTTCTAAATTCTTGTTGTTGCTCCATTACTTACTAACATTGTTATTCATTTTTCTAGTGTCTGTGTTTTTTTCCCTCATATCAAACTGCCTCTGACTCTGTATTAGTCTGTCTGTAGCTTGCTTTCTTCTGGTTTTCCACTCAGCTTTACCTCTCACCTTATATATTTTGTGGATTGCCTAGTGGTGGTACTGTAAGACTCAGAGAACCCATTGGTCCTTCTACTAGGTTTAATAGTAGCAGTAAGAACTCGTTAATAGTACTAGTAGTACTAATCTGCTGTGCATGCCCAAGTAAGGTATTCTACGCATGTTTGTTGAGATGAGAAGGCTTTCTTTCACTGTCTCATGTTCAATCAGTAAATGATGGTCACTCACATTGGACACCCTAAAGTGGTGTATTTTACTTTTTCTCGTCTCGGCCTAGTTCTTTTTTTATTAGCAGCAGTTGATGGTGACCACTGAACAACTGATTACTGTGCACCATGGCTGGAAGGAAGTATGCACCATTATTTTCCAACTAAGAGAGACCTTATGTCCAATTGTCCGCCCAGTTGGCCACTCTTTTTCTTCTTTTCAAAACATTAGATGCAACAATAGCTCTAGCCACTGAGCCCAGTCCTTTGGGATTTCCTCTTCTTGAGAGGCTTTTCAAAAATTGCCACCAACAAAATGCTCAACCGGATATTTTGTTATTTTTTATAGGACATACTGTCTACTCTACTCTAGTAGCCGAATTGTAGTGATGTGTGTGGTGTATGTATTGTATTTTCAATCTTGCTAATGAAAAAAATAAATGGGGGAGGCATATATGGCATCTAAAAATGTGAAATATTATTTCCAGGTGTACTGACCACCAGCGACGGAGGTGTCGCCACTCCGTAGGGAGCGGATGCCGCAGCTGCAGGGGGCGAGCCAGCAGCAGTGGCAGGCGGTGGTAAGTCATATTCCTTACTTATTGACAATGATGAATACACTCGCTGCAAGGGTGTACAGTACACTATACTGCTGCTGAGACTAAGTTGTTGTGAACAGTTGAAGAAGACACCCTTTTCTTAACATTAGCATTAGCGGGAGTTGAGTAACTATTGGCCTCTTCTATTCTATCTTCAACTCAGCAGTGAAAGTTTTTAGACGAAGACAAAGAGTCAGACGACATGTAATATATGCGTGGCAGAGAAGCATGCGTGGATGAATATAGATGGCTGATAGGATGCATGGGTGGTTAAAGGATGGGTGAAAGGTGAAAGAAAGGATGCCTGCCTGGGTGGGTGAAACTGTTTGGGTGCAAGGAATCCTCTGGGTGGGTTTGATGGGTCAAACTCAAAGGCAAGCAAGGGCACATGGATGGTGGTTAAATGACAAATGTACGTAGTTGGTGAAAGGTTTGTGGAGATTGAGAATGAAAGCCATGTTTGGATGGATGGATGTCTGGATGGTATCATAGATGAAGAGTCAGACTGGATGAAGAGAATGTAAAAGAAAATGAAGCCGTGCCAGAGTAGCAAAGCCAAGGGTGATGAATACAATAATGCTAGAAGAGCAATGCAAAGAAAAACCCTGTGAAGAATAAACAAGGGCTGTTTTTTCAAGGTTTTTGATTCAAAGGTTTGAGGTTGTATTTCAGAATACTCCCTTGACTCGCAGTAGTTTGCAAGCACAATATATATATTGTGTATGTACCCACCCATCATCAATCGCCTCCCTGCGACTCCCAGACCCACTCCAGCTCCCTACCCATGTCATTTCGACCATGTCAGCCATGGGTGGCCTATCGACTGCATGGTTAATTTACAATCAAACAGTAGTATGTCATGTCATCAGTCATCATGTAACGTATATCATCATCATTATTCAATCATGTACGTTGTTGTAGTAGTTAAGGTGAAATTGAGCATTTATCATTGATTTGACAGACTATGGGCGTAATGGAAAAATAGATAATTGAGGAGTACAGCTGCCCTACCTTCAGGCAGTAGTAAAGTGACGTGCGTCTACGACACTGTTTGTCTGTCTAGGGCTCAAGCTGACTGAGCTGGCATGCCTACAAGATTAATTTAGCTAAAGAGAGATGAATACTTGTCTACTCCATAGTGCCTAATGCCTGAAAGTTTAATCATCATCACATCCAAACCTTAGGGGCCGAGGAAGTGAGGATACCACAAATGTTATGTACTGCTAGTGCTACAGTGCCACTATAATGTTATGTTTATAATTTTGTTTACTGTTTTGCTAAGAGTATTGGTTACAATTGTCTTTTTTCTTTCTTCATATAGCTACTCCTTCCCAACCCACCACCGGGAAGGAGTTAGCAGCTAGGACACGGCATCAGTAGCTGGAGGCAATCCCGGCCGAATATCGCCATGGTTGTCCGTTGCGGAGGAGGAGGTGGCAGCTGCAGCTTCCTCCAATGCCCTGGGACCTAGCCAGGGCCCCGGTGCCTCTGGTGGTACGGCACCGTGTTCTGGCAGCCGCCGGCCGCAACTCACCCTCATCAACCCCTGCTGCCCACCCCTATTGTTCCTGCAGGAGAAATGGGGTTGGCCAATTCTACGGGGGTAGCATGGTGCAGAGCGGGCAGGCCAAACGCCTGAGGACATGTGTGAAGCATCCACGCAGTACACACAGACGACACACAAGGAACACCACAAAAAGAGACCACACCAGTTTAGATGAAAAGAATAACTTTTGTGTTGTATAAAACATACAAGAGTAACCAAGTAGGTAACCACAGTAGTCTCTAGACTGCGCCAACTGGCGCCAGGGCAATATATACCAAGGGGATTATTTACAGGGCAGGGCCAATCAGGCCACTGCCAGAACCATTACGCAAGGATAAAGAATAAATGAGAAAGGTAAGTCCATCCGTGTCAAGGCTGTAATAAAGAAACAAAGCATTATCATTTGCCATCAAACATTCGGCAGGACATCTGCAATAAAACCTCTTAGCAGGACATTCACCATAGGCCTGGTATCAGGCAGGACCAGATGGGGCATACGCCAGCCGGGGACATTATCCTCAGGGTAGGTACATTAGGCGTAAAAGCACATTATGCATTGCATTAGCATCCCCTGCAAAAAGAACATTAGGCGTACAACGCAGATATCCTGGTATGGTATTTGCTCTCCTCTAGGCATATAACTTCTCGGGGTATAGGGCATTAATCATGAGCCTCGCATAAGATGTCAGGCCAGCCCATGAACACAATATACACAAGCCTGAAAGGAATACATTATTAACGACATTAGCACAAGCATCAGGTATTATCATGTGTAACATCAGCAACCTCTGCAGCTGGAGAACTCTAGGCCTAAAACTTTCATTAGCCTGATCGCATTCAATATGGGGGCATCCTGCGCTAGCTTAAATCACATTGATAGGGGAGCATAAGCCATTAGCATAGACATCCTCGCAGTCAACTGGCCTCAACACCTACAGTCCTTGCCCCCTTCGCGGCAGATGAATTTCTGGTGCACTACGCAGTCGCAAAGGGGTCTCTAACCTCACGAAAGCCACAAAGTTGCAGAGTAACCTCTGCCGCCACTGCGCCTGAGAAAATGGAGTCCCTCTTCTGGACTCTGCAATTAAGAGTGCCCCACAATGTTGAAGCTGCCCACTGTCAACCAAGCAGGCAGGGGGGATTCCCACACGCCGGGACCCCCTCGTAGCGCTTTAGAATTCCGCGCTGCAGACGTCCGCTCCTCTTCTCCTTGGCACAGTTGTAGTGCCTTGGCAACAAGCGGAGCACAGTCAATACAAATAAGACACTCTGGCAGCACCACAATGCAGCACACATGCAGGGGAATTGAAATATAGCGCTTTGACAGCACAGCTCTGCAGGCCTCAGCTCTTCTTCCCCTGACACCCTGAATGTAGCGCTTACGATGTGCTCAGTCCCACCAGGGGCTTCAGGGACGACAGGTAGCGCTCCTCACCAGCAATGCGAATATAGCACTCACGAGGCGCTAGGTAGCTGCCACAGATTAAGGGTTCCACCTAAGGACATAGGGCCCACGTTCCTTTCTCCTATCTGGCCATCTCCATCTGCATATAGCGCTTGGGCAGTACAGCGGTAGAGGGCAGGCAGGGGGAGGGTACAGACCGTCCACATGGACGGCTCACGAGGCACTAGGTCCCACCAGCAGACTCAAGGACAACAGGTCACGCTCCTCATCTCCTTCTGGGCGCAGTCAAAGGTGCTCCTTAGCAGTCAGTAAAATTGCTCTCCTTTTCCAGGCGCTAGGGAGCAGTGAGGGCCCAGGTGTAGCGCTCACGAGGCGCTAGGGCAGGATAGCAGGCAGGCAGTGCTAGGCCAGGTCAGCGGTCAGTGGGTGCTCATCAGTACAGGACAGCAGCTCCTCGGAACCATCATTCCCTGTAACGTGGCACTCCTCCTGGTACAGCAGCCTGAACTCTAGCAGCGGGCTCTCACTGGCCCTGTGGACAGTGGAAGGGTACAGATGGGCTCAGGTGCCAGCACACAGGCCCATGCAGCAGCACCCCCTGGCAGCAGGTCCCCTCACTCTCAAGTCCACACTCTGACTGAGCACATGGCATCTCTACTGCTCTACAAATACCAGAAAGGCTGGAAGCTTCTAGAAGGTCCCTGGCAGTTCCAGCCTCAACTGTCACTGTGGGGAGTATAGAGCACCTTGTCACTTCAAACACTAGACCGCTAACCCACCTCAGTCAGGCGGCACAAGCAGACAGAAATGGCGACCATTTTAAAAGTGACATTTTACAAAGGTGCATGTCTACAATGGTGAAAGAACACTAGCCCGCTAACCCACTGCAGGCAGGTGGCACAAAGCACACAGCAATGGCGTCTATTTTAAAAGTGACATTTCTCCACAGCAGCTCAAATAAATCTGCGCTCACCATTGCACAGCATGTGTCACTGCATCTCACACCACACATGGCATATACATTCCTCTACCATGGGGGAGATATCCTAAAATAGGGGGGGGGGGACAAAAAGCTAAAAAGTTCGGGAAAATGGGCCAAGTTCAACACGACTCTCCCTCCCCCCCCCAAGCCAAAAGGCAGGGTAGACCAATCAATGCATTGATGGGCTTCCCTGCTTGGGGCGAGAAAAGGTGGACGCAGGCCCGCAACTGCAGGGGCATCTGCAGGTTCTTCGCCATTCTGGAACCCGATGGTTTCCTCTCTCAACCCTCCCTTGACCAACTACACCACCTCACTGAAGCTCTCTAGCGGGATGTGGCCAGGACCGGCCACTAGGCCATCCAGGTGTCTCTGGCCCTTGCTCTCTCACAGAGTGGGGGGGCCCGTAGTACCCGTTTACCACTCTCCTCCTCCTCCTTGCAGCTCCAAACTGCCACTGGTCCTTCCACCTGAGGTCTGCACCCTCAGGCTGACCAGCCACCAGGGGCGAGGCTCTCCTCCCCCTACCTCTCCTTCTGGGGTCCCGCCCTCTCCTCCTACCCGGGGCACCCTCAGACCACCACTCTCTCTCCAGTCCAGGGCCTGTACCCTGCAACTGATTCCCCAACCTAGAGTCTAAATCCTTAGGTTGAACTGGTGACAGGGGCGAGTCCTCCCTCCCCCTGCATCCCTTCCCAGAGTTCTGCACCCTCCTAACTGGAGTAGTACCCCTGGAAGACAATTCTGGGGGGACACTGATTACAGACGTCCCACCCACCAGGTCAGGCAACCCCTGAACCTGGCATCCCAGCCCAGGATCTACACCCTGCGACTGACCCGGTGCCAGAGGAGAGGCCTTCTTCCCTCGGCACCCCCTCCCAGAGTTCTGCACCCTCCCACCGGGAGAAGTACCCCTGGAAGTCAAACCAGTGGGGACCTTGAATACAAGTGCCCCTCCCTCCAGGTGAGGCAACCCCTGAACCTAGCACCACAGTCCAGGATCTAAACCCTGCGACTGAGCAGACCCCCGAACCTCTGAAGCTCCGATTACAGATGCTCCGGGTTCTCCTGACACGAGTTGATCCCTTTCACTGGACGGCACATCAGGACAGCCTAGGCTCCCAACCTGGGGTTCCCTTCTGAAACTCTCCAGGCCCTGAGACTGCGGTTGGGGCACCTCGGGACACCTCCCCGTCTCACTTCTTCCTGTAGATAGGATGTGAGGCCCTACAACCCTCTCAATTCCCTGGGATCTAGCTGGGCTATTCCGCACCTCTCCTGCCTCGCTGGGTCGGAAGATCCCTGCACCATTCCCTTCAGGACCACTCCCCAATGCCCTCTCAGACTCTCTGACACTCACCCAAAGGTCTGCCTCCCGTGCAAGTTCCCTGGGGTCTGAGAACCCACACTGCAACAGGTGGTGACGCAACCTTGGGAAACAATTCCTTAGCATGTGCTCCCTGATAACTACATGGCACAGCCCTTCCCAATCCTCCACTGTGCTACTTACCACCCAATCCTCAAATGCAGTCCAACACACCTCTGCAAACTCCCCGAAGGACTGGTGGAACAGTTTTCCCCTGCCCCTGAACTCCAACCCTTCCCCCTCTTCCTGGGAATCAGGCACCATCTCCCGGGCTCTAGGAGTGGGACTCCCTGCACTGGAACCACTCTCGCTGCCACCACGGGATCCTACCCTAACTGGTGAATCCAGACCACAGAAACCACTCTCAGGGGACAACCTACCCACCTGAGCTAGTCTCCCCCTGGCAAAGGCCCTCTCCGCCTCCGCCATCCTCTCCTGAGCTAGGAGCTTCTCAGTCTCTAGCCTCTTCTCCCCCACCCTCAGCTGCGCTATCTCTTTGGCGTGCTCTAACCCAAGCCTCTCCAAAGCCAGCTGACGCTCCCTTTCTTCCCTCCTATCTACCCACTGTTCTGGGGACAGGGAAAGGGATGGGGCAGTGCCCCCGGGACTGGACCGAGCATGGTGTCCTCATTAGCTACTCGCGTCTCCGCCCTACTCGCGTCTCCGCCCTATCAATTTCTTCCTCCTCAGAGTCACTACCCTCCAGGGTTATGGACTGGGGGCACTCCCTCTGGTCTCCACTAAGTCCACCCTTTAATTACGCAGAGGGGTAATCAGAAAGGTCCCCACAGTGCTCTAAGGGTTCCCCCCTCTTGAGGGCCTCATAGAGAAACAGCTTCCTGTGAATGTCGCCTACTTGGGGTATCCCTCTCTCTTGGCACAAATACAACACTTCCTGCTCGGTGTACTCCATGAGGTAATCCTCATTGTAAACCAACCCCATCCTTGCAAGGTACACCCAGGACACACCACCCACAGTGCAACAGGGGGACACAATTCAAAATCACTGTAAGGAGGAAACAATAATCTGAAAAAACACAATAATCCCCAAGAAAAACTGATTACTTTTAACTGCTCAGTTTGCAGTGCAACCTGTTGCCGCTGCGGTACTGCAAAACACTAGTCCTATCCCACCGCTCACCAACCATGTTAGAAATGGGGTTGGCAAATTCTACGGGGGTAGCATGGTGCACAGCGGGCAGGCCAAACTCCTGAGGACAGGGCCTTATACATCGGCTGCAAATCGTGCAGAATGCTGCTGCACGTTTCGTCCTAGATCTTCCTAGGGCATCTTCTGCTACTACTGCGAGGAGAGACCTCCATTGGCTGCCTATTCAGCACAGAATTTACTTTAAAATTCTGTGCCTGACCTATAGAGCCCTCGAGGATGGACCTAAAGGCGCCATCAGCTCCCTGCTTACTCTCTTTTTTGTAGTGAGTTTGGTCCTGATGAGAACCTCTTAAGGAAAGAGGTTTGAAACGTGTAGACCACTAGATAGACCAAACGGTTTTCCATCAAATGTATATTAGGTCCGATAGAGGATTAACACAAAAATCACTAAGGGCATCATATGTATAATGTGTATAAAAACTTGGGTTTATTGAAAAAGTGTATTTCTGTTAATGATAAATGTTTGGTCTATTAATGTATTTCTGTATATGAGTATGAATGTAGTATGTTTGAAAAGGTGAGTCTGATGTGATTTGCTGTGTAATTTGTGAATTTATTGTACAGTTTTTTGTGGGGTATTTTAAAAAGTTGTGTATATATAGATATAAAAATGAAAAGGTTTTTGACAAAATGAAATAAGAACTTAAAAATAAAAGCGACTAATGAGCTTTAAGATTTACTGATGGATAGTTCTTACGTATGTGAAAATTTAACTTAGGAAATTGTAGCAGCACAGGTAACTGGTTGTGGTTTTTGGATGAATTATAGGAGCATCTTTATCCAAGTGACAGCAGACTCTGGGTCACTATAAACCACTATTGCACAAAGAATTTGGGAAGACAAATGTATCTGTGAGATAGGTGTTATATTAGAACCTTTTGACACTATTATGCAGCATTGGCATTTTGAGATACAGGCCTGTAAGAAGGGGCAGGCACAACACTAGCGTGCTTAAAAAGACGCTCTTGTTCGTCATCTTCAAGGAATTGGCCTTCCTAGATGAGAAAAAGGAATTCAAGAAGTTGTGAGGGAGACAGGAAGTGGTGTCAATGTCAGTCAGAAAAAAGAACAAGGAAAAACGATGGAGGAAAGGGAAGTAGAGTGGAGAATAAAAGAAGACTTTGTTATTCACTCACTCAGGACTTAGAAGACACTGTGGAATCTAGATGCGGTATTTCTGACAGAAACTTGGTCGAACTAAGCTTCAACCTCAGACATTGTCACTGCTCTACCCCTGTTTACTGCATCCTTAGAGTAGACCATACTCATAAGAGAGGGAGGGCACTGCGCTTATTTCCAAATCCCAATATGTCTGTTAAATAGATAAGCTTTCTATTCCAGACTGTGAAGCGTTACTGTTTCTCTTGACTCTTTCTAATAACTTCACACTGTCAGGTGCCTTGAAATACCGCCCCCTGGACTGGCTAGCAATTTGATTCTCAGTTTAATTGAGGCTTTTCTCTCGCCTACTTTGGCTGAAGCCCTCAATAAACATGTGAATATTCAACTCATACTGTACACCAAACACAATGATTGTTTCACCCTTCTCAATCGGGCTTTAGAGTTGGCGGCACAGCAGAACTGATTTTGTTACATCTGAGTGCAGCGTTTGATATAGTGAACCATCATATTCTACTGCATAGGCTAGAGCCTTTGGGGTTCAGGACTCTGCCCTGGCTTGACTGAGCTTCTTCCTTCCGGATCAGGTTTTCCAAGTGCATTCCCATAAGCACCGGTCCAAGCTACACCCTTTACCGTCCAGGGTTCCTCAGGGCTCCACCCTCAGCCCTCTTCTTTTTAATCTGTACGTAAGGCCACTAGCAGACTTGGTGGAAAAACATGGCCTTACACTTCTATCCTATTGCCGATGACACCCAGATCGTTGTCTCCCTGTCTTCCCAGGAGAATAAGAGCTCAGTGACATTGACCAGTTGCCTTACTCAAGTCTGCTCCTGGATGAACTCCAACTTTTTGAAGTTGAACGGAGACAAGACTGAGGTGCTGGGAAACCTTCCTCTTCTGCGGAGCCCGCATCTATGGCCTGAGGCGATGTAGTCAAAAATCTTGGTGTTTGCTTGGACTCAAGTCTTTCTATAAGTCATCAGATGTCTAAAGTGGCCGCTACCTGCTTTGGCTTTCTTAGATGGCTCCAAAAGATCTTAGGGTGTCTTCTGTTTTCGGCCCAATGAACTGTCATTCTGGCCTTGGTGAGTTTGAGGCTAAATTACGAAAATATCTTGTATCTAGGAGTAACAATGAATCTGCTTAGATGACTTTAAATAGTACAGAACACAGCGCCTAGTCTTCTACTGCATCCCCCAAGTTCTATTCCACTGATTGCATGTTCTGCGGACTACACTGGCTTCCTGTGAACGTCATTTCCAATTTACAGCACTCTGTTATGTACATAAATTTCTTTCAAATTCTGGTCCCTCCTACCTAAGACCTTTGTTTTGCCATATACTCCTAGTCGTTCTCTATGTTCTAGCACCTCTAACCTTGCAGTTGTTCCTAGAGTTAAATGAGCTAGACAGGGAGGTCGAGCCTTTTGTTCTTAGGCCCAAAGTAATGGAATTATTTCCCGGATGAGCTGAGATCATGTCACTCGCTCTTTCCTTTCCACAGGAAACTCAAAACCTGGCTCTCTTAAGCCCTGGCCAGCCACAGCATTTTGCTGCTCTCTTCATGGTACCTTATTGTAGCGGAGCGCTGGGAAGCCCTTGGTTGTGTAGCCATGCACTCTACAAATTTTCATAACATTAATAATAATAATAATAATAATAATAATAATAATAATAATAAATCAAAGGGAAAAGCCTCAAGAAAATTATTTTTCATTTTAGTGTTCTTTTCCTTTTGTTTGTTTGTTTCTTTACGCCAGGGGAAAGGACTTGTAATTCTAATAAGAGGCCTGATGCTGAAAATGGCACCGTAGAAGGAAAGCAGCACAGTGAATATTGGTCCATGATAGGCCTATGATTTGATCTAAAGTTTAGGCAGAGGCAGGAAAAGTGATTAAAAGAAAAGATAAAGGAAGGAGGATAGGAAAGTAAGAATAGATGGTAGAACCTATGCTCTTTCTCCCCGAGGGGAGCTAGTGGAGGAGACAATAAAGGAGCGGCCAAAGACTTCTGTAAACTACCAGCAGAAGACATTTGAAAAAAGAGAAGATCAAGATGGCAGAACTGAGGAAGTAGTAAATGAATGCGGATTTATAAATAAGGGACATATATTAGATAAATAAAAGACAACTTGAATTTTAAGAAGAAAAGTCGTAAGAAAAAAATGTAACCACCACTCCCCTCAAGTATAATCGCCTGTATCCGCCGAACCCACAAGGCATTTGATGTTCAGATTTAAAAACAGGAAGCTTTAAATTGCCACAGAGGACCCTTTGTTTTTGGGATGGAGCGCTCAAAGGTACTTCAATATTATACTTGACCCAAATAGTGTTGACCAAGGCCCAAGGCTTTTTAAAAAGACCCAAGGCTTTTTAAAAAGAGAGTTGATGAGGGCATGGCCAAGATGGCAACAGAGTAGAACATGTCTTTCCACCGTTCTGTACCTGCAGGGCCGATTTCCTCCTGCCACCCCAGTTCTACGCATGGCCTCAGGCCAAATACCGATGCAGAGCCCCGAGAGTAATCCAGGGCTGCCCCCGACAGATGAAGCGAGGCCCTCTGAGCAATGGATAGAGCTAAGCGGACGAAAGGCGAAGGACCGAGATCCAGCCTGCGGCGTACGCCGGGAGCGGCAGTGAGCTGCACGCTGAGGGACGAGATGGAGAAAAATCGGAAGATCGGCGTTCGACACTCGGCCCCCAGCCGACTAAAAGCCCACAGCGAGACTCGAAGGCAGGAGCTGAGCATGACGGGGGGCCTGCGGCCGGGGAAAGTACAGAGACGAGACGTGGCTGGGCCCGTTGCTTGCTGAGGCCTGCCCAGCCGGGCCTTCTACCACGCAGTGGAGATCTGGTGGGACTGCTGCCGCTGCTGCGAGTGTGGGGACTGTATTAGGCTCCCGTGAAGAGCGTGCCCCATGGGGACTGTGGAGGCAACCCGGCTAGGACTGGGTGAGGCCTGTGGGCCTCGTGGCGGTCCCCACTCACGGTCAGTGGGCCTGGGAGACTCCTGCTGCTTGACCCTGTGAATGGAGGCAGCGGTTGTCTCACAGCGTGACGGGGCCTACCAGAGACCGGTAAGAGAGGACGAGGAGGCGGGGACCACAGCAAGCTCCCTGAATGAGCGGAGTTAGGGAGCGGGACCAGATAAGTGCAACAAGAAGGGCCGAGGCCTGGAACGGGGCCAGCAGGAAGCTACCAACGGCTGTTACTGCCAGAAAGAGCAGCTCCAGAATTTGATAAGACCAGGAACACGTACCAATATATGGCCATAGCTCCCCAGACCAGGAGGCAGCGGTGAGAAGACACTCCTACCCCAGGGACAATAGTGATCCCAGAGGGGATGTTCTGGTCAGCGCAAGAAAGCATACAACAACACGCCAAATTGTGGAACGCTCCTAACAGTGAAAGAGGGAGGCCAGACCGGAGCCTTACGCAGGTGAGAGAAGGGCCAGAATGAACCCAGGAAACCCAGGAGAGAGGCGTGCCTCAAAAGAACGGGCAATGGGCGGTTATCAAAAGCAATATTTCAGAGACGCAGACAGTGGTGAGGGGAGCTTGCTTCGGTCCGGACAGTTGCTGATGACCTCAATGGATACCCACACCGATTAGAGGAAAAGCGGGGCCCGTTGGCGACTCAAATAGAGACCACCAGACACCAGGCTCACAATACCCTAGGGGCCTCCGGGAAAGGGCCAGATCATTCCAGACCTAAAGGAGTGATAAAGAGAGAGACCAGACCTGGTTAGAAGCAGAGACCACGCCAGCACCCTCACCTGAGTATCTAAGACAAGGATCTCGGCTGCAGAAGCAAGGCCTGGACACTTGTGCTGGAGCAAAACTACCCGCCTGTGCTTAAGGCCTAGGATGTGACTGGGATTGACCTGCTAAGAAGCAAGAGAAACCGGGGCTAACTCGCGCTGCTTGCCCTTCCTACCCCATATCCTGTAAACAATGGTGACGGCAAGGACAAAAAAGAGAAGCTCCATTAAGGATATATTCACGAAAGCAGGAGGCTCCCAGGAGGCTGAGACCAAGGGAGGGCAAAGCAGAGCGACCTCCCCACTTGCAGCGGACCCATAGGCCCCAGTTACATGATCTTATCTAGAGGCCATATTTTCGGCCTACGAGACGGTATCCTGCAAGTCAAAAGGGACCTGACAAGCAAGCTGCTCGTGATCCAGAAAGCAGTTACAGATATAAGGGATAGATTGGACATGCTAGAAGAGTGGGGGGCACACGAGACGAAGAAATAGAGCAACTACAGCAGGAAATTATTTGCCTATCAGAACAACAACTAGATCTTCAAGCACACGTAGAGGATTTGGAAAATCGCTCCCGACGTAACAACATTCGGATCTGGGGAGCCCCTAGTGACCCGGAAGAAGGGAATATTGAGACCTATGAGGCTGAATTGTTTGCACAAATACTTGGCAATACCTCTGCAGAAGCCATCCGACTAGATCGGACCCACAGAGTCTGCAGCTGGGGCCCAGGGAAGGGAAGGCACGTCCATTAGACAGTTTGACATGTGTCCACAGTTTTGCTCTCAAAGAAAAGATTCTGAGTAAATCCTGTGAAGCATTAACAATACAATTTAAAGGCCAGGCACTTCACCTGTTTCAAGATCAAGCCAATTCCACGCTATAGAAACAGTTCCGGCCGGTGATGACGTTCCTCCGGGACAAAAAAGTGTCCTACTCCTGGAGCCACCTTTTCAGACTGATTTTCCAGTGGCAGGGCCAACTCAGGCAACTGCGGTCCCTAACAGAAGCATGTGAACTTAGCACTGCAGGACAAATTAGCCAGGGACATTAGCTCCAATGATCTGGCTTGAGACGACAAAGTAAGTAATATTTATTGCATATGGTTAATTAAAACCTTTACAAAATTGGATACAGAATAGTATACGAACTAGCCTTGGTTAAAAATGCATTTGCTCTCTTTAAAAAACAAGTTCCTTTTTTTTTTTTAAAACAGTGTTACGTCATCTGCGGCCTAAGCCTCTCCTGACATGTCAGTCCTTCGGGCTAAGTCTGCACCATTTGCTCAGTTTTCTGGATTAGGATACTCGCCTTCTGTAAGAATTTGGAGGCCCTACAGGCCGTTTGCAACTGGAAACTGTTCACTGCTAACATAACGGCAGGCCTGCATGTTCTGATTTGATGGAAACGGAATATCTGTAATAGATAGTAACGTCTCAGACTAGCCAATGATGGACAAATGCACAGGATGTGAGTCAGTGTTTCTTCAGAACGGCCACATAGTCTGCATAGCGATGTTGGCCATGTTTGCTTCCATGCTGGGGTCTGATCCTTTGTGATGTAAGTGCCCAGACGTATGCGTAGAAGCATTTGTTGTGTGGACGGTGTTATATAATTGACTAGTTATGGTTGTGGGGCACTTCTCTCATACATGGCTAGCACCGTCCAGCCATGTTTTTTCTTTGCGAGGGCAGCTTTGTCGACAGTCCTGGATTTTTGTTTTGCTATACTGTTGACTGTTTTTTTGAAGGCCGTGAAGGGGAGGTTTGTATTCCATGCCTCTCACATATTGAGTTGTGTTAGTGCGTCTTCCAAGGATGTTCTCCATACGTTTTTTGCATTTGTTCTGTTATTAATTTCGCTCCAGCAATGGCCCATCAGCGTGTCCTCATTTGCTGCCCTTAATTTCCAGCACATTTTTAGTATCCCGACAAAGTATACAGTGAGAGGAAGGTGGCGGGGGGGGGGGGGGGGGTTTGGGCAGCGGAATCCAGATGCGTATTGAACCCCACTATAAGACTTGAACATTGGTAACGGGATGCCTTTCTATGGGCCATTCCAGATCCAGAGAATGTTATTTACTGTTATTTTCGTTAAGGGGTTAGTAGGCTGGTGCTTGTTAGTTAGCCAAAATGGCTTAACATATCTGTCTCAGGAGCGGCCACATGAGGGGGGTACGAGAAGGGAGGAGAACACTCATGAGGGACAGGGAGCCACCATGGGTTCACACTATGACAGCCACAACTCAATCTAGAGAATTTGCAAGCAGAAGTAAGCCTTTTTCAAGAAACACACCACAGCGTAATGACTGGTACAGACTCAAGTCTCCAGCGTTCCCACAGCAGTTTTTCTCTTCCCCCACAAAGAAAACGGCTGGGGTGACGATATTGTTCTCCCCATCTTTTAAGGGAATGGTAGGGATGAAGGTAGCATAAATAAAAGGTTGACTTCTGGGACTTTTCATACACTTTGGGCCCACAATATCCTTAATTGGTCTGTATACGCCCCAAATGACAGACAGCAGCAGTTTATACAAGAGGCAATACGAGAAGTAAAGGCCACACAGAATAAATGGGTGATAATTGGAGGGGACCTGAATTTAGTATTTCATAATGATATGGACAGCTTGGCTCAGAGACAGGGATTGATGGGGGAGATCAGCTCAGGAGGTACTCGATGGCTACAAGAACTAGGCCTGAGAGACTTCTGGTGGGGAAGTCACCCAACCAACAGGGACAACACTTTTTATTCGCATGCACATAGATCCTATGTGCGACTGGACTACTTTTTGGGTTCCAGGCAATGCGCTCCATAGATATAGAACCAAGAGCCCTATCCGATCATTCAGCAGTGATATTAGACTTATTCTCCCATTTCAGAGCTGAGAAATACGTAGGTGGCGGTTGCGAGATTCGCTGCTACGCCGCCCTGAAGTTATACAGCAAGTAGAGAAAACAATTAGGGACTATTTAGCAAACAATGGCCTACCGGAGACCTCGCCTGCGATGGTCTGGGATGCCCTAAAAGCAATTATTAGAGGGGAGCTAATAGCAATATCAGTGGCTGACAATAAGATTAGGAGAGATAAGCAGACACAACTTCAACTACGGGTCCGGGAATTGGAGCGCATCCACCACCGCTCTGGAGCCCCAAGGGTTTGGAGGCAGCTGGAGCTAGCAGACTTGGGCCTCGATTCTGCAGAGTACTTGGTCCTCCGCCTCAAACACGCTTATTATGTGGGAGGGAATACGGGTGGGCGACTCATGGCCACTAAGCTCAAGGGTCAGCGTCAAGGTAATACTGTGGAATCCCTGACATCGGAAGAAGGTCTACTCATAGAGATCAACGAGGCCATAGCTTCCCAATTTGGGTCCTTTTACAATGATCTATATTCAGCACAGGACATTCCCCATAAGCCCATTACAAAATACTTGAAAAAAGCCAAGGAAACCAGTCTGTCGGCAGACAGGCGGTCATCCTATATAACAAAAGACACACAATTGATGGACGGAATGCAGAACAAATCAAAACATTCACCCCTGTGTAAGAGATCTGGATTAAATCCATCATTCTTTTGCTTACCATGCCACCCCAATTGTATTGTATTGTATTGCGACTTATATAGCGCACGTATCACCCAAAGGCATCAAGGCGCTTGCCTTGGGAACCCGTCCTGGCTTTTTCCCTGTGAGATAACCCCTACTGGGCATCCCCAAGGTGAAAGCCAGGCATCCCGCAGCGGGTGGGCCGCCGTAGTGGAGATTAAGCAAGCTATTGCTCAGAGTTGCTGCGTGGGACCCCATGATTAGAGTAGGCACCGAGGCGAGAATTATCGAGTCCGTGGACATTTTTGGGCTCAGGACCCTGCCGCGTCGGGAATTGAACCCTGGTCCCGGGCCAGACCTCTGCATCAGGGTCTGCCGCTCTAATCAGTGAGCCACACTCCTCCTTTAGTTTAGACCTGGCCATATGCAAATCAGTCTTGACCCTGTGCCTCGTGGGAACAGTCCAGCCTGAACTGCCAAGCCAGGTACTACTTGGACTGGAAACAAGCATCTTAGGACCAGTTAAGGGGTTTCACCCCTCATCAGCCAGAATAGCTTGATTCCAATGGCACAGTGAGCCTGAGACCCACGTCTGGGCATACCTGGCGCATTTAGGGTGAGAAAGCAAAAGACACCCAATTGATGGACGGAATGCAAAACAAATCAAAACATTCACCCCCAGTCAAGAGATCTGGGTTAAATTCATCTTTCTTTTGCTCACCATGCCACCCCAGTTTAGACCTGACCATATGCAAATCAGTCCTGGCCCTGTGCCTCATGGGAACAGTCCAGTCCGAACTGCCAAGCCAGGTACTCCCTGGACCGGAAACAAGCATCCTAGGACCAGTTCCGGGGTTTCACCTCTCATCAGCTAGAATAGATTGATTCCAGTGGCACAGTGAGCCCGGGACCCACGTCTGGGCATACCCGGCGCACTTATGGCGAGAAAGCAAAAGACACCCAATTGATGGACAGAATGCATAACAAATCAAAACATTCACCCCCCAGTCAAGAGATCTGAGTTAAATCCATCATTCTTTTGCTCACCATGCCACCCCAGTTTAGACCTGGCCATATGCAAATCAGTCTTGACCCTGTGCCTCAGAGGCACAGTCCTGCCCGAACTGCTGAAGCCAGGTCCTCCCTGGACCAGAAACAAGCATCCTAGGACCGGTTTTGGTCAGAATAGCTTGATTACAGTGGCACAGAGAGCCAGGGACCCACGTCTGGGCATACCCAGGAGCACTTAGGGCGAGAAAGCAAAAGACACACAATCGATAGATGGAATGCAGAACAAATCATAACATTCACCCCCAGTACAGAGATCTGGGCCTAATCCATCGTTGTTTTGCTCACCATGCCATTCCAGTTAGAACCCAGCCATATGCAAATCAGACCCTGTGCTTCATGGGAACAGTCCAGCCCGAACTGCCAGGCCAGATCCCCCCTGACCGGAAACCAGCATCCTAGGAACGGTTTCGGGGTTTCACCCCTCATCAGCCAGGATAGCTTGCCTCCAGTGGCATGGAGAACACAGCGTCTGGGCATACCCGTCCCACTCGGGGTGACAAATCAAAAACGAACAATTGATGGACAGAACGCAGAACAATGTCATACAATAACCCCACTACAGAGATCTGGGCCTAAATCCATCGTTTTTTTGTTCAACATGCTATTCCAGTTTGAACCCAGCCATATTCAAATCAGTCTTGATCCTGTGCCTCAAGGGAAAAGCCAGCCCGAACTGCCAGGCCAGGTCCTCCCTGGACTGGAAACAAGCATCCTTGGACCGGTTTCGGGTTTTCACCCCTCATAAGCCAGGATAGCTTGACTCCAGTGGCATGGAGAGCACAGGACCCACGTCTGGGCATACCCGTCCCACTCGGGGTGACAAATGCAACAAAAACAATTGATGGACAGAATGCAGAACAATGTCATACATTCACCCCAATAGAGAGATCTGGACCTAAATCCATTGTTTTTTTGCTCACGTGCCATTCCAGATTGAACCCAGCCATATACAAATCAGTCTTGACCCTGTGCCTCATGGGAACAGTCCAGCTTGAACGGCCAGGCTAGGTCCTCCCTGGACTGGAAACAAGCATCCTAGGACTGGTTTCGGGGTTGCATAGCACTTTTCACCCTAAGTGGGATGGGTATGCCCAGTTTGGGTCCCTTGCTCACTGTGCCACTGGAATCAAGCTAGCCTGGATGATGAAGGGTAATCCCCAGAAACCGGCCCCAGGATGTTTTTTCTGGTCCTGGGAGGTCCTGGCTTGGCAGTTCGGTCTGGACTGTTCACATGAGGCACAGGGTCAAGACTGATTTGCAAATGGCCGGGTCTAAACTGGGGTGGCATTGTGAGCAAAAGAACGATGGATTTAACCCAGATCTCTTGACTGGGGGTGACTGTATTATTTATTCGATAAGCAACTAAGGGTTGGCTCTAATCAGTATGGCTGAGCCGTCATAGTAAATAACAAAAGAGAATTGCCAGTACTGATAACACCGAAGTAATATGAATTCAAACACAGTACTTGAGAAAACATTCAAGACTGGGGGCTAGTCAATAGCTTTTATTCTTATTTATGATTTTATCATCAAGGAAAACTTTTTTTCATATTCAAAAAGCAAACATGTAAAACATATTTGACAAGAAGTCAATAAAGGAGTCATTCATCGTATCAGACATATCACAACCATACAACATGCAACCATTCATGGGGAGAAGGGGGTACACTGGATAAGAGAGCTACAAAAGTTACAAAAAAATGCAATATTTACAATATAATACCAAACATGAGACAAGAAACAAGAAAAGCCAACGTCTGCAAGACACTTAAACAATATTCTCATTTGATATTTAGTCAAATATGATGTACATTCCTATATCAAGTGTCAAAAGTACTTTATAAATCATTAGAAAAGGGTAATGTACACAAATTAGTGATAAGCAACAATACTCATGACATTAACGCTTATCACTATGGCAGACAGTAATATGGCTTGGGCCTACGCGTTTCGAATCCCGTTGACTTGTGGGGATTCTCTTCAGGGCCTTTGGTATTCTCTGTATAAATAGGAATGAAAAAAGAGGAAAGGGGGGGGAGAACAAGAATTAGAAAAACTCAAACAGACATGATTTGTTTAATCAAAGGATCGACATCAGGCACGTCACTCAGTTACCACCCTTCTCTCCACAGACTTACCACTAGGCAAAGATGCAAAGGGCGTGGGGGCCTCAACTTTCTAACATGGTGTGTGACAGAATCTGAAAAAGTTGGCATAATGAAGTCAGCAGGTTGGGGGTGAACAAGCGGTCAATTAGAGGAAGGCTGCAATTTTTACTTACCTTCTCTATTAAGATGGAAATATCTCGGTGGGGGGATCAGTTGACACAATTTAGCGAAAGTAAACCTGTGTGAAGGTAAATGTGGAATATATCAGAAAGGAATTTCTGATGGAGTTTAATGCACTACCGGTTTGTAGAAAAATTCTCACCTAATTGAGTTCTAGTAGAGGAAGCTGTGTGTGCTGTCGCCTGGCGTATTCACTTGCTAGAAACGTCTTGGAAGAAAAAAATATAGAACTTTAATATGTAACAGACCATAAAAGACATGTATGGCCGAAATCAGAATAAATGTGGATCTTTACCGGAATTGCAATCCGTCAGGAGCAAAAAGATATATCTTTTTTTGAACGAAGATATATTTGCAATAATTCAGAAGAACCCTGTCAATGGGGAACGTTTGGAGTAGTAATAATCTGAAAAAATAATAGACGAAATTAGCAGCTGACATACAACGTTGTTAAAAAAACAGGTTTAATTGAAAGCGGCAGCTTACAGCGATGGCGAATCACATGCGTTTAACCGCAAAGGGCAGGTCACGAAAATATTTCAATTCAGGGCGCCTTAGACAAAAAATATAAATAAGCGCGTGAGTGTTTTGTACTCGTTTTGAATCACAGCGAGATCCAAAAGATTAAAAAGAAAGCGGGAGCTTACCAACATCTCTATTTCACGCAGCCAGCAGTAATTTATGGTAGACTGGAAGAAAAAAAAGAAGAACGAATGTGGACCTAAGTTAAACCATTAAAAAGAACAGATAATGTTACCGAGCGGGTTTCTGGGGAAAAGTACTTACGGATAGATATCCGAGCTGGACCTTAGATTCGGCGGCGTCTGGGACAGCACTGAACACTGGCTCATGCGCAGTAGCAGGCCAGGGCTCTACTGCTCTACCTATATACCTGGACCCTGAGCTGCAAGACCGCCCTCTCAGAGGCTAAGGTTGCAAGGGAAATCCGGGCCGGAATAAGAATAGAGCGAAGATAAACATAAACTACGGACCGGAGTGGGACGTATCTCACAATTATTAGAATAACACGGATAGTGGCCGGGGTAAAGGTGATGTGACACCGTGGTCACTCACTAAGATGATAATTGGCACACAACAGGGGGTTACAGTTTGAAAATTTCACTTAATTCGTTAAGCCCAGATACAGCTGTATCAAACTTAACTATCAGAAAAGCTTCACGTTTCGATAATGTCAAATTCAAATCACCTCCTCTGGGGTTTCTTTCTATTTTTGAAATCACTGTCCACTTGAGGTCACTAACTGTATGCTGCAATCGCGTCCAATGTTGCACCAAAGGGGCATTTTCAACTTTCCTTTTGATCCTTGATTTATGTTGCGAGATCCGTTGGCGGACCTCTTGGTTAGTTTTGCCTATATATAGCAAGTGGCATGGGCATATAATGCCATATACAACGTACTTTCTCTTGCAGTTGCTCACAGTGTCATGCTTCCATGACACTCCGTTATGCTGGAACAGGGAACCCTCCATAGTTGATTCACAGCATAAGCAGTTTCCACATTTGTGGTGTCCAAGGATGGGTGGCATCCCCATCATTTGGCGTAAAGTTGGCAGTTTGGAAACAGGCATGGCTGCTCGGACTATGTGATTAGCAATATTGTTTTCTTTCTTGAAAGCAAATAGAGGCTCATTTACAAGACTTACATCAAGATTCTTTACCAAATGCCAGTTTTGTTTTATAACCCTTTTTAGCCGGTTGGCATTAGGGCAATAGGTTGTGACACATACCTGCCTTTCTATAGCAGGTTTGGATTTGCGTTCCAGGAGTATCTCACGTGGGGTCCATTGAGCTCTTTTCATGCAGGTTTTTACAAGTTTCTTAGGATAACCCCTCTCACATAACTTAGATGTAAGGGTTTCAGAATGTTGTTGAAAGTCCTCTTTAAAGGTACAGTTTCTGCGGACTCGCAGAAACTGCCCGTAAGGGAGATTTTCTTTTAAATTTCTGGGGTGGTTGCTGTTGAACATAAGAGACTTGTTCCGATCCGTGGGTTTGGTGTATAAGGTGGTCGCTAACTTCCCTTCAGATGGAAAGACCTCCACGTCTAGGAACGCAATCCTGCTGGTAGATTCAGAAATGCTAAATTTTATGTCAGCCGTTCTGGCATTAAACCATTGGTAGAAATGGTTAAGAGTGTCACCATCACCTTTCCATGTCATAAAAACATCATCAATAAAACGGAGCCATGTTCCGATGTATTGAGAGAAAGGATTGTTATTATAGATGTATGCGTTCTCGTACATGGCCATAAACAGTACTGCCAATTCTGGAGCAAAGGGGCAGCCCATGGCCACCCCTTTGACCTGGTAGTAAAATTCACCATTAAAGCAGAAGTAATTCTTTTTTAAGGCGAATGTTGCCAAGTCCACAATGAATTTAGTGGGCACCCGCATAGGTCTGGGCCTAGAGTCAAGGAAGTGAGTAAGTACTGCTACAGCCTCATCTTGAGGGATCTGTGTATATAGTGCAGTAACGTCTAGGGTGACGAGTCTATCCCTGCCTTCACTGAAATCGATGTTTTCTAGTTTTTTAATGAAGTCAGTGGTGTCCTGAAGGTAGGATCTGACCTCGATCATGAAATCTTTGAGAAAGCAATCTACATATTTCGCTGCCGGCTCTAGTACAGAACCACACCCTGCCACGATGGGTCTGCCTGGCGGATGGTCTGGATCTTTATGTATTTTCGGCAATACGTAAAACATGGGGACTTTAGGATGTTTATTTTTCAGATATTCAACTTCTTTTGGACCGACGAAACCTAGGTCAAAACCCTCTTGCACAATTGCAAAAAGTTCATTCTGTAGGTCCATGGTGGGATCTTTGTTTATCTTACGGTAACAGGTGGTGTCTTGTAGCTGTTTCATTACTTCAGTGGTGTAGTCATGAATATCCCACACCACGATCGCCCCGCCTTTATCGGCCTGCTTAATTATAACCGTATTGTCAGTTTTGAGGTTATTTAAAGCCGTCATCTCTTTTTTAGTGGTGTTAAACCTAATGTATTTTTTCTCTTTTTCCATAGTCGATATTGCAGACAATACACTTTTCTCAAAAATCAAAAGGTTTTTCGGAACTTTATTGGCTGGGGGGCAAAAGGTGGACTTATTTCTAAGGCCTGTGACCTCCAAAGGCTGGGTGGTAGGGTTTTCACTAAAAAACAGGGTCACACGTAATTTTCTACAAAATTCAATGAACTCTGACTTCATTTTCACAAAGTCGGTTCTTTTAGAAGGTACGAATGACAACCCTTTTGCCAGTACACTTTCCTCATCTGGTGTCAAAACATTTTTAGAAAGGTTGAAAATTGGCGACGCATTTAGTTTTTGTAGTGCTGTCGTCGTGTTTTCATTTCCCACGGGATGTTGTTTCTCACTCGACCCCTGGGGAGTGTTTGACCTCTCCCTAAAAAATTCGACGACTGATTCTGCTGTTGTTGCTGGTTGGTATTCCAATTTCGGTTTCTATTGGGACGATTATAATTACTGGTGGACTCACTATCAGTTCCTGATGAAGAAGTATCAGGAAAAAAAATGAATTGTCTGCGGGATCTGCCCTGGTTTCCTAGAAGGAAACGTCTAGATTCCGCTTTGGAATAAAAGTCAGCCTGTAAATAAGGATATATGTTATCTAAAGAAAAACCTTTTTTATCTTTTTCGAATTGGTTAGATTTTTGAGTAATAGTGTAGTCTTTGAACTCTTGTACTTCTTTAGCAACCTTTTCCAAGAGGGCCTTAGCATCTGCTATGGTAGGATTACCACTAATTTCAGACTCTAATTTGGCGATTTCAGCTAATTCTTCCTTTGATATTCTAACTGCTGTCTCAACCGTTAATACCATCAGGTCTCTACTACATTTAGTTTCTATCATAGAGAAACCTTTTTTGAATATCGGGTCTTCTGTAAAAATTACAGGTATGTTCTTAATTTGTAGCCCAGCCGGAATGGTGCCTTCTCGGAGGTGTTGCAACAAAAAATGACCATGAAGGTCTGTCCTGATCTGCTTCTTCTTAAGACGAATTAATTTATCAGATTCGTTGGATGTAGTCGCTGTCTCGCTTAAGGTAACTGAGGAGAAAACAGGCGGATCACTGAGGAAGTTTCTGATGTGATCTTCTGAGTAGGCGAAGGTATCCTTCTCTGCCATTACTCTAAAGAATGAGATGAGAAAAGAAAAAGGAGGAAGGGTTTAAGACATACAAAGAAAACTGTTAACGTGACACAATAAACAAAGGAAATTTACAGAAGGAAGTGTGGAAGGAGGTACCTAGTCAACCTTCGCTCCAAAATTAATGGGCAAAGACAAAAAACCTCGCGAGCCAGCGCCCGCTATAATAACTGATAAGCAACTAAGGGTTGGCTCTAATCAGTATGGCTGAGCCGTCATAGTAAATAACAAAAGAGAATTGCCAGTACTGATAACACCGAAGTAATATGAATTCAAACACAGTACTTGAGAAAACATTCAAGACTGGGGGCTAGTCAATAGCTTTTATTCTTATTTATGATTTTATCATCAAGGAAAACTTTTTTTCATATTCAAAAAGCAAACATGTAAAACATATTTGACAAGAAGTCAATAAAGGAGTCATTCATCGTATCAGACATATCACAACCATACAACATGCAACCATTCATGGGGAGAAGGGGGTACACTGGATAAGAGAGCTACAAAAGTTACAAAAAAATGCAATATTTACAATATAATACCAAACATGAGACAAGAAACAAGAAAAGCCAACGTCTGCAAGACACTTAAACAATATTCTCATTTGATATTTAGTCAAATATGATGTACATTCCTATATCAAGTGTCAAAAGTACTTTATAAATCATTAGAAAAGGGTAATGTACACAAATTAGTGATAAGCAACAATACTCATGACATTAACGCTTATCACTATGGCAGACAGTAATATGGCTCGGGCCTACGCGTTTCGAATCCCGTTGACTTGTGGGGATTCTCTTCAGGGCCTTTGGTATTCTCTGTATAAATAGGAATGAAAAAAGAGGAAGGGGGGGGGGGAGAACAAGAATTAGAAAAACTCAAACAGACATGATTTGTTTAATCAAAGGATCGACATCAGGCACGTCACTCAGTTACCACCCTTCTCTCCACAGACTTACCACTAGGCAAAGATGCAAAGGGCGTGGGGGCCTCAACTTTCTAACATGGTGTGTGACAGAATCTGAAAAAGTTGGCATAATGAAGTCAGCAGGTTGGGGGTGAACAAGCGGTCAATTAGAGGAAGGCTGCAATTTTTACTTACCTTCTCTATTAAGATGGAAATATCTCGGTGGGGGGATCAGTTGACACAATTTAGCGAAAGTAAACCTGTGTGAAGGTAAATGTGGAATATATCAGAAAGGAATTTCTGATGGAGTTTAATGCACTACCGGTTTGTAGAAAAATTCTCACCTAATTGAGTTCTAGTAGAGGAAGCTGTGTGTGCTGTCGCCGGGCGTATTCACTTGCTAGAAACGTCTTGGAAGAAAAAAATATAGAGCTTTAATATGTAACAGACCATAAAAGACATGTATGGCCGAAATCAGAATAAATGTGAATCTTTACCGGAATTGCAATCCGTCAGGAGCAAAAAGATATATCTTTTTTTGAACGAAGATATATTTGCAATAATTCAGAAGAACCCTGTCAATGGGGAACGTTTGGAGTAGTACTAATCTGAAAAAATAATAGACGAAATTAGCAGCTGACATACAACGTTGTTAAAAAAACAGGTTTAATTGAAAGCGGCAGCTTACCGCGATGGCGAATCACATGCGTTTAACCGCAAAGGGCAGGTCACGAAAATATTTCAATTCAGGGCGCCTTAGACAAAAAATATAAATAAGCGCGTGAGTGTTTTGTACTCGTTTTGAATCACAGCGAGATCCAAAAGATTAAAAAGAAAGCGGGAGCTTACCAACATCTCTATTTCACGCAGCCAGCAGTAATTTATGGTAGACTGGAAGAAAAAAAAGAAGAACGAATGTGGACCTAAGTTAAACCATTAAAAAGAACAGATAATGTTACCGAGCGGGTTTCTGGGGAAAAGTACTTACGGATAGATATCCGAGCTGGACCTTAGATTCGGCGGCGTCTGGGACAGCACTGAACACTGGCTCATGCGCAGTAGCAGGCCAGGGCTCTACTGCTCTACCTATATACCTGGACCCTGAGCTGCAAGACCGCCCTCTCAGAGGCTAAGGTTGCAAGGGAAATCCGGGCCGGAATAAGAATAGAGCGAAGATAAACATAAACTACGGACCGGAGTGGGACGTATCTCACAATTATTAGAATAACACGGATAGTGGCCGGGGTAAAGGTGATGTGACACCGTGGTCACTCACTAAGATGATAATTGGCACACAACAGGGGGTTACAGTTTGAAAATTTCACTTAATTCGTTAAGCCCAGATACAGCTGTATCAAACTTAACTATCAGAAAAGCTTCACGTTTCGATAATGTCAAATTCAAATCACCTCCTCTGGGGTTTCTTTCTATTTTTGAAATCACTGTCCACTTGAGGTCACTAACTGTATGCTGCAATCGCGTCCAATGTTGCACCAAAGGGGCATTTTCAACTTTCCTTTTGATCCTTGATTTATGTTGCGAGATCCGTTGGCGGACCTCTTGGTTAGTTTTGCCTATATATAGCAAGTGGCATGGGCATATAATGCCATATACAACGTACTTGCTCTTGCAGTTGCTCACAGTGTCATGCTTCCATGACACTCCGTTATGCTGGAACAGGGAACCCTCCATAGTTGATTCACAGCATAAGCAGTTTCCACATTTGTGGTGTCCAAGGATGGGTGGCATCCCCATCATTTGGCGTAAAGTTGGCGGTTTGGAAACAGGCATGGCTGCTCGGACTATGTGATTAGCAATATTGTTTTCTTTCTTGAAAGCAAATAGAGGCTCATTTACAAGACTTACATCAAGATTCTTTACCAAATGCCAGTTTTGTTTTATAACCCTTTTTAGCCGGTTGGCATTAGGGCAATAGGTTGTGACACATACCTGCCTTTCTATAGCAGGTTTGGTTTTGCGTTCCAGGAGTATCTCACGTGGGGTCCATTGAGCTCTTTTCATGCAGGTTTTTACAAGTTTCTTAGGATAACCCCTCTCACATAACTTAGATGTAAGGGTTTCAGAATGTTGTTGAAAGTCCTCTTTAAAGGTACAGTTTCTGCGGACTCGCAGAAACTGCCCGTAAGGGAGATTTTCTTTTAAATTTCTGGGGTGGTTGCTGTTGAACATAAGAGACTTGTTCCGATCCGTGGGTTTGGTGTATAAGGTGGTCGCTAACTTCCCTTCAGATGGAAAGACCTCCACGTCTAGGAACGCAATCCTGCTGGTAGATTCAGAAATGCTAAATTTTATGTCAGCCGTTCTGGCATTAAGCCATTGGTAGAAATGGTTAAGAGTGTCACCATCACCTTTCCATGTCATAAAAACATCATCAATAAAACGGAGCCATGTTCCGATGTATTGAGAGAAAGGATTGTTATTATAGATGTATGCGTTCTCGTACATGGCCATAAACAGTACTGCCAATTCTGGAGCAAAGGGGCAGCCCATGGCCACCCCTTTGACCTGGTAGTAAAATTCACCATTAAAGCAGAAGTAATTCTTTTTTAAGGCGAATGTTGCCAAGTCTACAATGAATTTAGTGGGCACCCGCATAGGTCTGGGCCTAGAGTCAAGGAAGTGAGTAAGTACTGCTACAGCCTCATCTTGAGGGATCTGTGTATATAGTGCAGTAACGTCTAGGGTGACGAGTCTATCCCTGCCTTCACTGAAATCGATGTTTTCTAGTTTTTTAATGAAGTCAGTGGTGTCCTGAAGGTAGGATCTGACCTCGATCATGAAATCTTTGAGAAAGCAATCTACATATTTCGCTGCCGGCTCTAGTACAGAACCACACCCTGCCACGATGGGTCTGCCTGGCGGATGGTCTGGATCTTTATGTATTTTCGGCAATACGTAAAACATGGGGACTTTAGGATGTTTATTTTTCAGATATTCAACTTCTTTTGGACCGACGAAACCTAGGTCAAAACCCTCTTGCACAATTGCAAAAAGTTCATTCTGTAGGTCCATGGTGGGATCTTTGTTTATCTTACGGTAACAGGTGGTGTCTTGTAGCTGTTTCATTACTTCAGTGGTGTAGTCATGAATATCCCACACCACGATCGCCCCGCCTTTATCGGCCTGCTTAATTATAACCGTATTGTCAGTTTTGAGGTTATTTAAAGCCGTCATCTCTTTTTTAGTGGTGTTAAACCTAATGTATTTTTTCTCTTTTTCCATAGTCGATATTGCAGACAATACACTTTTCTCAAAAATCAAAAGGTTTTTCGGAACTTTATTGGCTGGGGGGCAAAAGGTGGACTTATTTCTAAGGCCTGTGACCTCCAAAGGCTGGGTGGTAGGGTTTTCACTAAAAAACAGGGTCACACGTAATTTTCTACAAAATTCAATGAACTCTGACTTCATTTTCACAAAGTCGGTTCTTTTAGAAGGTACGAATGACAACCCTTTTGCCAGTACACTTTCCTCATCTGGTGTCAAAACTTTTTTAGAAAGGTTGAAAATTGGCGACGCATTTAGTTTTTGTAGTGCTGTCGTCGTGTTTTCATTTCCCACGGGATGTTGTTTCTCACTCGACCCCTGGGGAGTGTTTGACCTCTCCCTAAAAAATTCGACGACTGATTCTGCTGTTGTTGCTGGTTGGTATTCCAATTTCGGTTTCTATTGGGACGATTATAATTACTGGTGGACTCACTATCAGTTCCTGATGAAGAAGTATCAGGAAAAAAAATGAATTGTCTGCGGGATCTGCCCTGGTTTCCTAGAAGGAAACGTCTAGATTCCGCTTTGGAATAAAAGTCAGCCTGTAAATAAGGATATATGTTATCTAAAGAAAAACCTTTTTTATCTTTTTCGAATTGGTTAGATTTTTGAGTAATAGTGTAGTCTTTGAACTCTTGTACTTCTTTAGCAACCTTTTCCAAGAGGGCCTTAGCATCTGCTATGGTAGGATTACCACTAATTTCAGACTCTAATTTGGCGATTTCAGCTAATTCTTCCTTTGATATTCTAACTGCTGTCTCAACCGTTAATACCATCAGGTCTCTACTACATTTAGTTTCTATCATAGAGAAACCTTTTTTGAATATCGGGTCTTCTGTAAAAATTACAGGTATGTTCTTAATTTGTAGCCCAGCCGGAATGGTGCCTTCTCGGAGGTGTTGCAACAAAAAATGACCATGAAGGTCTGTCCTGATCTGCTTCTTCTTAAGACGAATTAATTTATCAGATTCGTTGGATGTAGTCGCTGTCTCGCTTAAGGTAACTGAGGAGAAAACAGGCGGATCACTGAGGAAGTTTCTGATGTGATCTTCTGAGTAGGCGAAGGTATCCTTCTCTGCCATTACTCTAAAGAATGAGATGAGAAAAGAAAAAGGAGGAAGGGTTTAAGACATACAAAGAAAACTGTTAACGTGACACAATAAACAAAGGAAATTTACAGAAGGAAGTGTGGAAGGAGGTACCTAGTCAACCTTCGCTCCAAAATTAATGGGCAAAGACAAAAAACCTCGCGAGCCAGCGCCCGCTATAATAACTGATAAGCAACTAAGGGTTGGCTCTAATCAGTATGGCTGAGCCGTCATAGTAAATAACAAAAGAGAATTGCCAGTACTGATAACACCGAAGTAATATGAATTCAAACACAGTACTTGAGAAAACATTCAAGACTGGGGGCTAGTCAATAGCTTTTATTCTTATTTATGATTTTATCATCAAGGAAAACTTTTTTTCATATTCAAAAAGCAAACATGTAAAACATATTTGACAAGAAGTCAATAAAGGAGTCATTCATCGTATCAGACATATCACAACCATACAACATGCAACCATTCATGGGGAGAAGGGGGTACACTGGATAAGAGAGCTACAAAAGTTACAAAAAAATGCAATATTTACAATATAATACCAAACATGAGACAAGAAACAAGAAAAGCCAACGTCTGCAAGACACTTAAACAATATTCTCATTTGATATTTAGTCAAATATGATGTACATTCCTATATCAAGTGTCAAAAGTACTTTATAAATCATTAGAAAAGGGTAATGTACACAAATTAGTGATAAGCAACAATACTCATGACATTAACGCTTATCACTATGGCAGACAGTAATATGGCTTGGGCCTACGCGTTTCGAATCCCGTTGACTTGTGGGGATTCTCTTCAGGGCCTTTGGTATTCTCTGTATAAATAGGAATGAAAAAAGAGGAAAGGGGGGGGAGAACAAGAATTAGAAAAACTCAAACAGACATGATTTGTTTAATCAAAGGATCGACATCAGGCACGTCACTCAGTTACCACCCTTCTCTCCACAGACTTACCACTAGGCAAAGATGCAAAGGGCGTGGGGGCCTCAACTTTCTAACATGGTGTGTGACAGAATCTGAAAAAGTTGGCATAATGAAGTCAGCAGGTTGGGGGTGAACAAGCGGTCAATTAGAGGAAGGCTGCAATTTTTACTTACCTTCTCTATTAAGATGGAAATATCTCGGTGGGGGGATCAGTTGACACAATTTAGCGAAAGTAAACCTGTGTGAAGGTAAATGTGGAATATATCAGAAAGGAATTTCTGATGGAGTTTAATGCACTACCGGTTTGTAGAAAAATTCTCACCTAATTGAGTTCTAGTAGAGGAAGCTGTGTGTGCTGTCGCCTGGCGTATTCACTTGCTAGAAACGTCTTGGAAGAAAAAAATATAGAACTTTAATATGTAACAGACCATAAAAGACATGTATGGCCGAAATCAGAATAAATGTGGATCTTTACCGGAATTGCAATCCGTCAGGAGCAAAAAGATATATCTTTTTTTGAACGAAGATATATTTGCAATAATTCAGAAGAACCCTGTCAATGGGGAACGTTTGGAGTAGTAATAATCTGAAAAAATAATAGACGAAATTAGCAGCTGACATACAACGTTGTTAAAAAAACAGGTTTAATTGAAAGCGGCAGCTTACAGCGATGGCGAATCACATGCGTTTAACCGCAAAGGGCAGGTCACGAAAATATTTCAATTCAGGGCGCCTTAGACAAAAAATATAAATAAGCGCGTGAGTGTTTTGTACTCGTTTTGAATCACAGCGAGATCCAAAAGATTAAAAAGAAAGCGGGAGCTTACCAACATCTCTATTTCACGCAGCCAGCAGTAATTTATGGTAGACTGGAAGAAAAAAAAGAAGAACGAATGTGGACCTAAGTTAAACCATTAAAAAGAACAGATAATGTTACCGAGCGGGTTTCTGGGGAAAAGTACTTACGGATAGATATCCGAGCTGGACCTTAGATTCGGCGGCGTCTGGGACAGCACTGAACACTGGCTCATGCGCAGTAGCAGGCCAGGGCTCTACTGCTCTACCTATATACCTGGACCCTGAGCTGCAAGACCGCCCTCTCAGAGGCTAAGGTTGCAAGGGAAATCCGGGCCGGAATAAGAATAGAGCGAAGATAAACATAAACTACGGACCGGAGTGGGACGTATCTCACAATTATTAGAATAACACGGATAGTGGCCGGGGTAAAGGTGATGTGACACCGTGGTCACTCACTAAGATGATAATTGGCACACAACAGGGGGTTACAGTTTGAAAATTTCACTTAATTCGTTAAGCCCAGATACAGCTGTATCAAACTTAACTATCAGAAAAGCTTCACGTTTCGATAATGTCAAATTCAAATCACCTCCTCTGGGGTTTCTTTCTATTTTTGAAATCACTGTCCACTTGAGGTCACTAACTGTATGCTGCAATCGCGTCCAATGTTGCACCAAAGGGGCATTTTCAACTTTCCTTTTGATCCTTGATTTATGTTGCGAGATCCGTTGGCGGACCTCTTGGTTAGTTTTGCCTATATATAGCAAGTGGCATGGGCATATAATGCCATATACAACGTACTTGCTCTTGCAGTTGCTCACAGTGTCATGCTTCCATGACACTCCGTTATGCTGGAACAGGGAACCCTCCATAGTTGATTCACAGCATAAGCAGTTTCCACATTTGTGGTGTCCAAGGATGGGTGGCATCCCCATCATTTGGCGTAAAGTTGGCAGTTTGGAAACAGGCATGGCTGCTCGGACTATGTGATTAGCAATATTGTTTTCTTTCTTGAAAGCAAATAGAGGCTCATTTACAAGACTTACATCAAGATTCTTTACCAAATGCCAGTTTTGTTTTATAACCCTTTTTAGCCGGTTGGCATTAGGGCAATAGGTTGTGACACATACCTGCCTTTCTATAGCAGGTTTGGATTTGCGTTCCAGGAGTATCTCACGTGGGGTCCATTGAGCTCTTTTCATGCAGGTTTTTACAAGTTTCTTAGGATAACCCCTCTCACATAACTTAGATGTAAGGGTTTCAGAATGTTGTTGAAAGTCCTCTTTAAAGGTACAGTTTCTGCGGACTCGCAGAAACTGCCCGTAAGGGAGATTTTCTTTTAAATTTCTGGGGTGGTTGCTGTTGAACATAAGAGACTTGTTCCGATCCGTGGGTTTGGTGTATAAGGTGGTCGCTAACTTCCCTTCAGATGGAAAGACCTCCACGTCTAGGAACGCAATCCTGCTGGTAGATTCAGAAATGCTAAATTTTATGTCAGCCGTTCTGGCATTAAACCATTGGTAGAAATGGTTAAGAGTGTCACCATCACCTTTCCATGTCATAAAAACATCATCAATAAAACGGAGCCATGTTCCGATGTATTGAGAGAAAGGATTGTTATTATAGATGTATGCGTTCTCGTACATGGCCATAAACAGTACTGCCAATTCTGGAGCAAAGGGGCAGCCCATGGCCACCCCTTTGACCTGGTAGTAAAATTCACCATTAAAGCAGAAGTAATTCTTTTTTAAGGCGAATGTTGCCAAGTCCACAATGAATTTAGTGGGCACCCGCATAGGTCTGGGCCTAGAGTCAAGGAAGTGAGTAAGTACTGCTACAGCCTCATCTTGAGGGATCTGTGTATATAGTGCAGTAACGTCTAGGGTGACGAGTCTATCCCTGCCTTCACTGAAATCGATGTTTTCTAGTTTTTTAATGAAGTCAGTGGTGTCCTGAAGGTAGGATCTGACCTCGATCATGAAATCTTTGAGAAAGCAATCTACATATTTCGCTGCCGGCTCTAGTACAGAACCACACCCTGCCACGATGGGTCTGCCTGGCGGATGGTCTGGATCTTTATGTATTTTCGGCAATACGTAAAACATGGGGACTTTAGGATGTTTATTTTTCAGATATTCAACTTCTTTTGGACCGACGAAACCTAGGTCAAAACCCTCTTGCACAATTGCAAAAAGTTCATTCTGTAGGTCCATGGTGGGATCTTTGTTTATCTTACGGTAACAGGTGGTGTCTTGTAGCTGTTTCATTACTTCAGTGGTGTAGTCATGAATATCCCACACCACGATCGCCCCGCCTTTATCGGCCTGCTTAATTATAACCGTATTGTCAGTTTTGAGGTTATTTAAAGCCGTCATCTCTTTTTTAGTGGTGTTAAACCTAATGTATTTTTTCTCTTTTTCCATAGTCGATATTGCAGACAATACACTTTTCTCAAAAATCAAAAGGTTTTTCGGAACTTTATTGGCTGGGGGGCAAAAGGTGGACTTATTTCTAAGGCCTGTGACCTCCAAAGGCTGGGTGGTAGGGTTTTCACTAAAAAACAGGGTCACACGTAATTTTCTACAAAATTCAATGAACTCTGACTTCATTTTCACAAAGTCGGTTCTTTTAGAAGGTACGAATGACAACCCTTTTGCCAGTACACTTTCCTCATCTGGTGTCAAAACATTTTTAGAAAGGTTGAAAATTGGCGACGCATTTAGTTTTTGTAGTGCTGTCGTCGTGTTTTCATTTCCCACGGGATGTTGTTTCTCACTCGACCCCTGGGGAGTGTTTGACCTCTCCCTAAAAAATTCGACGACTGATTCTGCTGTTGTTGCTGGTTGGTATTCCAATTTCGGTTTCTATTGGGACGATTATAATTACTGGTGGACTCACTATCAGTTCCTGATGAAGAAGTATCAGGAAAAAAAATGAATTGTCTGCGGGATCTGCCCTGGTTTCCTAGAAGGAAACGTCTAGATTCCGCTTTGGAATAAAAGTCAGCCTGTAAATAAGGATATATGTTATCTAAAGAAAAACCTTTTTTATCTTTTTCGAATTGGTTAGATTTTTGAGTAATAGTGTAGTCTTTGAACTCTTGTACTTCTTTAGCAACCTTTTCCAAGAGGGCCTTAGCATCTGCTATGGTAGGATTACCACTAATTTCAGACTCTAATTTGGCGATTTCAGCTAATTCTTCCTTTGATATTCTAACTGCTGTCTCAACCGTTAATACCATCAGGTCTCTACTACATTTAGTTTCTATCATAGAGAAACCTTTTTTGAATATCGGGTCTTCTGTAAAAATTACAGGTATGTTCTTAATTTGTAGCCCAGCCGGAATGGTGCCTTCTCGGAGGTGTTGCAACAAAAAATGACCATGAAGGTCTGTCCTGATCTGCTTCTTCTTAAGACGAATTAATTTATCAGATTCGTTGGATGTAGTCGCTGTCTCGCTTAAGGTAACTGAGGAGAAAACAGGCGGATCACTGAGGAAGTTTCTGATGTGATCTTCTGAGTAGGCGAAGGTATCCTTCTCTGCCATTACTCTAAAGAATGAGATGAGAAAAGAAAAAGGAGGAAGGGTTTAAGACATACAAAGAAAACTGTTAACGTGACACAATAAACAAAGGAAATTTACAGAAGGAAGTGTGGAAGGAGGTACCTAGTCAACCTTCGCTCCAAAATTAATGGGCAAAGACAAAAAACCTCGCGAGCCAGCGCCCGCTATAATAACTGATAAGCAACTAAGGGTTGGCTCTAATCAGTATGGCTGAGCCGTCATAGTAAATAACAAAAGAGAATTGCCAGTACTGATAACACCGAAGTAATATGAATTCAAACACAGTACTTGAGAAAACATTCAAGACTGGGGGCTAGTCAATAGCTTTTATTCTTATTTATGATTTTATCATCAAGGAAAACTTTTTTTCATATTCAAAAAGCAAACATGTAAAACATATTTGACAAGAAGTCAATAAAGGAGTCATTCATCGTATCAGACATATCACAACCATACAACATGCAACCATTCATGGGGAGAAGGGGGTACACTGGATAAGAGAGCTACAAAAGTTACAAAAAAATGCAATATTTACAATATAATACCAAACATGAGACAAGAAACAAGAAAAGCCAACGTCTGCAAGACACTTAAACAATATTCTCATTTGATATTTAGTCAAATATGATGTACATTCCTATATCAAGTGTCAAAAGTACTTTATAAATCATTAGAAAAGGGTAATGTACACAAATTAGTGATAAGCAACAATACTCATGACATTAACGCTTATCACTATGGCAGACAGTAATATGGCTCGGGCCTACGCGTTTCGAATCCCGTTGACTTGTGGGGATTCTCTTCAGGGCCTTTGGTATTCTCTGTATAAATAGGAATGAAAAAAGAGGAAGGGGGGGGGGGGAGAACAAGAATTAGAAAAACTCAAACAGACATGATTTGTTTAATCAAAGGATCGACATCAGGCACGTCACTCAGTTACCACCCTTCTCTCCACAGACTTACCACTAGGCAAAGATGCAAAGGGCGTGGGGGCCTCAACTTTCTAACATGGTGTGTGACAGAATCTGAAAAAGTTGGCATAATGAAGTCAGCAGGTTGGGGGTGAACAAGCGGTCAATTAGAGGAAGGCTGCAATTTTTACTTACCTTCTCTATTAAGATGGAAATATCTCGGTGGGGGGATCAGTTGACACAATTTAGCGAAAGTAAACCTGTGTGAAGGTAAATGTGGAATATATCAGAAAGGAATTTCTGATGGAGTTTAATGCACTACCGGTTTGTAGAAAAATTCTCACCTAATTGAGTTCTAGTAGAGGAAGCTGTGTGTGCTGTCGCCGGGCGTATTCACTTGCTAGAAACGTCTTGGAAGAAAAAAATATAGAGCTTTAATATGTAACAGACCATAAAAGACATGTATGGCCGAAATCAGAATAAATGTGAATCTTTACCGGAATTGCAATCCGTCAGGAGCAAAAAGATATATCTTTTTTTGAACGAAGATATATTTGCAATAATTCAGAAGAACCCTGTCAATGGGGAACGTTTGGAGTAGTACTAATCTGAAAAAATAATAGACGAAATTAGCAGCTGACATACAACGTTGTTAAAAAAACAGGTTTAATTGAAAGCGGCAGCTTACCGCGATGGCGAATCACATGCGTTTAACCGCAAAGGGCAGGTCACGAAAATATTTCAATTCAGGGCGCCTTAGACAAAAAATATAAATAAGCGCGTGAGTGTTTTGTACTCGTTTTGAATCACAGCGAGATCCAAAAGATTAAAAAGAAAGCGGGAGCTTACCAACATCTCTATTTCACGCAGCCAGCAGTAATTTATGGTAGACTGGAAGAAAAAAAAGAAGAACGAATGTGGACCTAAGTTAAACCATTAAAAAGAACAGATAATGTTACCGAGCGGGTTTCTGGGGAAAAGTACTTACGGATAGATATCCGAGCTGGACCTTAGATTCGGCGGCGTCTGGGACAGCACTGAACACTGGCTCATGCGCAGTAGCAGGCCAGGGCTCTACTGCTCTACCTATATACCTGGACCCTGAGCTGCAAGACCGCCCTCTCAGAGGCTAAGGTTGCAAGGGAAATCCGGGCCGGAATAAGAATAGAGCGAAGATAAACATAAACTACGGACCGGAGTGGGACGTATCTCACAATTATTAGAATAACACGGATAGTGGCCGGGGTAAAGGTGATGTGACACCGTGGTCACTCACTAAGATGATAATTGGCACACAACAGGGGTTTACAGTTTGAAAATTTCACTTAATTCGTTAAGCCCAGATACAGCTGTATCAAACTTAACTATCAGAAAAGCTTCACGTTTCGATAATGTCAAATTCAAATCACCTCCTCTGGGGTTTCTTTCTATTTTTGAAATCACTGTCCACTTGAGGTCACTAACTGTATGCTGCAATCGCGTCCAATGTTGCACCAAAGGGGCATTTTCAACTTTCCTTTTGATCCTTGATTTATGTTGCGAGATCCGTTGGCGGACCTCTTGGTTAGTTTTGCCTATATATAGCAAGTGGCATGGGCATATAATGCCATATACAACGTACTTGCTCTTGCAGTTGCTCACAGTGTCATGCTTCCATGACACTCCGTTATGCTGGAACAGGGAACCCTCCATAGTTGATTCACAGCATAAGCAGTTTCCACATTTGTGGTGTCCAAGGATGGGTGGCATCCCCATCATTTGGCGTAAAGTTGGCGGTTTGGAAACAGGCATGGCTGCTCGGACTATGTGATTAGCAATATTGTTTTCTTTCTTGAAAGCAAATAGAGGCTCATTTACAAGACTTACATCAAGATTCTTTACCAAATGCCAGTTTTGTTTTATAACCCTTTTTAGCCGGTTGGCATTAGGGCAATAGGTTGTGACACATACCTGCCTTTCTATAGCAGGTTTGGTTTTGCGTTCCAGGAGTATCTCACGTGGGGTCCATTGAGCTCTTTTCATGCAGGTTTTTACAAGTTTCTTAGGATAACCCCTCTCACATAACTTAGATGTAAGGGTTTCAGAATGTTGTTGAAAGTCCTCTTTAAAGGTACAGTTTCTGCGGACTCGCAGAAACTGCCCGTAAGGGAGATTTTCTTTTAAATTTCTGGGGTGGTTGCTGTTGAACATAAGAGACTTGTTCCGATCCGTGGGTTTGGTGTATAAGGTGGTCGCTAACTTCCCTTCAGATGGAAAGACCTCCACGTCTAGGAACGCAATCCTGCTGGTAGATTCAGAAATGCTAAATTTTATGTCAGCCGTTCTGGCATTAAGCCATTGGTAGAAATGGTTAAGAGTGTCACCATCACCTTTCCATGTCATAAAAACATCATCAATAAAACGGAGCCATGTTCCGATGTATTGAGAGAAAGGATTGTTATTATAGATGTATGCGTTCTCGTACATGGCCATAAACAGTACTGCCAATTCTGGAGCAAAGGGGCAGCCCATGGCCACCCCTTTGACCTGGTAGTAAAATTCACCATTAAAGCAGAAGTAATTCTTTTTTAAGGCGAATGTTGCCAAGTCTACAATGAATTTAGTGGGCACCCGCATAGGTCTGGGCCTAGAGTCAAGGAAGTGAGTAAGTACTGCTACAGCCTCATCTTGAGGGATCTGTGTATATAGTGCAGTAACGTCTAGGGTGACGAGTCTATCCCTGCCTTCACTGAAATCGATGTTTTCTAGTTTTTTAATGAAGTCAGTGGTGTCCTGAAGGTAGGATCTGACCTCGATCATGAAATCTTTGAGAAAGCAATCTACATATTTCGCTGCCGGCTCTAGTACAGAACCACACCCTGCCACGATGGGTCTGCCTGGCGGATGGTCTGGATCTTTATGTATTTTCGGCAATACGTAAAACATGGGGACTTTAGGATGTTTATTTTTCAGATATTCAACTTCTTTTGGACCGACGAAACCTAGGTCAAAACCCTCTTGCACAATTGCAAAAAGTTCATTCTGTAGGTCCATGGTGGGATCTTTGTTTATCTTACGGTAACAGGTGGTGTCTTGTAGCTGTTTCATTACTTCAGTGGTGTAGTCATGAATATCCCACACCACGATCGCCCCGCCTTTATCGGCCTGCTTAATTATAACCGTATTGTCAGTTTTGAGGTTATTTAAAGCCGTCATCTCTTTTTTAGTGGTGTTAAACCTAATGTATTTTTTCTCTTTTTCCATAGTCGATATTGCAGACAATACACTTTTCTCAAAAATCAAAAGGTTTTTCGGAACTTTATTGGCTGGGGGGCAAAAGGTGGACTTATTTCTAAGGCCTGTGACCTCCAAAGGCTGGGTGGTAGGGTTTTCACTAAAAAACAGGGTCACACGTAATTTTCTACAAAATTCAATGAACTCTGACTTCATTTTCACAAAGTCGGTTCTTTTAGAAGGTACGAATGACAACCCTTTTGCCAGTACACTTTCCTCATCTGGTGTCAAAACTTTTTTAGAAAGGTTGAAAATTGGCGACGCATTTAGTTTTTGTAGTGCTGTCGTCGTGTTTTCATTTCCCACGGGATGTTGTTTCTCACTCGACCCCTGGGGAGTGTTTGACCTCTCCCTAAAAAATTCGACGACTGATTCTGCTGTTGTTGCTGGTTGGTATTCCAATTTCGGTTTCTATTGGGACGATTATAATTACTGGTGGACTCACTATCAGTTCCTGATGAAGAAGTATCAGGAAAAAAAATGAATTGTCTGCGGGATCTGCCCTGGTTTCCTAGAAGGAAACGTCTAGATTCCGCTTTGGAATAAAAGTCAGCCTGTAAATAAGGATATATGTTATCTAAAGAAAAACCTTTTTTATCTTTTTCGAATTGGTTAGATTTTTGAGTAATAGTGTAGTCTTTGAACTCTTGTACTTCTTTAGCAACCTTTTCCAAGAGGGCCTTAGCATCTGCTATGGTAGGATTACCACTAATTTCAGACTCTAATTTGGCGATTTCAGCTAATTCTTCCTTTGATATTCTAACTGCTGTCTCAACCGTTAATACCATCAGGTCTCTACTACATTTAGTTTCTATCATAGAGAAACCTTTTTTGAATATCGGGTCTTCTGTAAAAATTACAGGTATGTTCTTAATTTGTAGCCCAGCCGGAATGGTGCCTTCTCGGAGGTGTTGCAACAAAAAATGACCATGAAGGTCTGTCCTGATCTGCTTCTTCTTAAGACGAATTAATTTATCAGATTCGTTGGATGTAGTCGCTGTCTCGCTTAAGGTAACTGAGGAGAAAACAGGCGGATCACTGAGGAAGTTTCTGATGTGATCTTCTGAGTAGGCGAAGGTATCCTTCTCTGCCATTACTCTAAAGAATGAGATGAGAAAAGAAAAAGGAGGAAGGGTTTAAGACATACAAAGAAAACTGTTAACGTGACACAATAAACAAAGGAAATTTACAGAAGGAAGTGTGGAAGGAGGTACCTAGTCAACCTTCGCTCCAAAATTAATGGGCAAAGACAAAAAACCTCGCGAGCCAGCGCCCGCTATAATAACTGATAAGCAACTAAGGGTTGGCTCTAATCAGTATGGCTGAGCCGTCATAGTAAATAACAAAAGAGAATTGCCAGTACTGATAACACCGAAGTAATATGAATTCAAACACAGTACTTGAGAAAACATTCAAGACTGGGGGCTAGTCAATAGCTTTTATTCTTATTTATGATTTTATCATCAAGGAAAACTTTTTTTCATATTCAAAAAGCAAACATGTAAAACATATTTGACAAGAAGTCAATAAAGGAGTCATTCATCGTATCAGACATATCACAACCATACAACATGCAACCATTCATGGGGAGAAGGGGGTACACTGGATAAGAGAGCTACAAAAGTTACAAAAAAATGCAATATTTACAATATAATACCAAACATGAGACAAGAAACAAGAAAAGCCAACGTCTGCAAGACACTTAAACAATATTCTCATTTGATATTTAGTCAAATATGATGTACATTCCTATATCAAGTGTCAAAAGTACTTTATAAATCATTAGAAAAGGGTAATGTACACAAATTAGTGATAAGCAACAATACTCATGACATTAACGCTTATCACTATGGCAGACAGTAATATGGCTCGGGCCTACGCGTTTCGAATCCCGTTGACTTGTGGGGATTCTCTTCAGGGCCTTTGGTATTCTCTGTATAAATAGGAATGAAAAAAGAGGAAACTGGGGGGAGAACAAGAATTAGAAAAACTCAAACAGACATGATTTGTTTAATCAAAGGATCGACATCAGGCACGTCACTCAGTTACCACCCTTCTCTCCACAGACTTACCACTAGGCAAAGATGCGAAGGGCGTGGGGGCCTCAACTTTCTAACATGGTGTGTGACAGAATCTGAAAAAGTTGGCATAATGAAGTCAGCAGGTTGGGGGTGAACAAGCGGTCAATTAGAGGAAGGCTGCAATTTTTACTTACCTTCTCTATTAAGATGGAAATATCTCGGTGGGGGGATCAGTTGACACAATTTAGCGAAAGTAAACCTGTGTGAAGGTAAATGTGGAATATATCAGAAAGGAATTTCTGATGGAGTTTAATGCACTACCGGTTTGTAGAAAAATTCTCACCTAATTGAGTTCTAGTAGAGGAAGCTGTGTGTGCTGTCGCCGGGCGTATTCACTTGCTAGAAACGTCTTGGAAGAAAAAAATATAGAGCTTTAATATGTAACAGACCATAAAAGACATGTATGGCCGAAATCAGAATAAATGTGAATCTTTACCGGAATTGCAATCCGTCAGGAGCAAAAAGATATATCTTTTTTTGAACGAAGATATATTTGCAATAATTCAGAAGAACCCTGTCAATGGGGAACGTTTGGAGTAGTACTAATCTGAAAAAATAATAGACGAAATTAGCAGCTGACATACAACGTTGTTAAAAAAACAGGTTTAATTGAAAGCGGCAGCTTACCGCGATGGCGAATCACATGCGTTTAACCGCAAAGGGCAGGTCACGAAAATATTTCAATTCAGGGCGCCTTAGACAAAAAATATAAATAAGCGCGTGAGTGTTTTGTACTCGTTTTGAATCACAGCGAGATCCAAAAGATTAAAAAGAAAGCGGGAGCTTACCAACATCTCTATTTCACGCAGCCAGCAGTAATTTATGGTAGACTGGAAGAAAAAAAAGAAGAACGAATGTGGACCTAAGTTAAACCATTAAAAAGAACAGATAATGTTACCGAGCGGATTTCTGGGGAAAAGTACTTACGGATAGATATCCGAGCTGGACCTTAGATTCGGCGGCGTCTGGGACAGCACTGAACACTGGCTCATGCGCAGTAGCAGGCCAGGGCTCTACTGCTCTACCTATATACCTGGACCCTGAGCTGCAAGACCGCCCTCTCAGAGGCTAAGGTTGCAAGGGAAATCCGGGCCGGAATAAGAATAGAGCGAAGATAAACATAAACTACGGACCGGAGTGGGACGTATCTCACAATTATTAGAATAACACGGATAGTGGCCGGGGTAAAGGTGATGTGACACCGTGGTCACTCACTAAGATGATAATTGGCACACAACAGGGGGTTACAGTTTGAAAATTTCACTTAATTCGTTAAGCCCAGATACAGCTGTATCAAACTTAACTATCAGAAAAGCTTCACGTTTCGATAATGTCAAATTCAAATCACCTCCTCTGGGGTTTCTTTCTATTTTTGAAATCACTGTCCACTTGAGGTCACTAACTGTATGCTGCAATCGCGTCCAATGTTGCACCAAAGGGGCATTTTCAACTTTCCTTTTGATCCTTGATTTATGTTGCGAGATCCGTTGGCGGACCTCTTGGTTAGTTTTGCCTATATATAGCAAGTGGCATGGGCATATAATGCCATATACAACGTACTTGCTCTTGCAGTTGCTCACAGTGTCATGCTTCCATGACACTCCGTTATGCTGGAACAGGGAACCCTCCATAGTTGATTCACAGCATAAGCAGTTTCCACATTTGTGGTGTCCAAGGATGGGTGGCATCCCCATCATTTGGCGTAAAGTTGGCGGTTTGGAAACAGGCATGGCTGCTCGGACTATGTGATTAGCAATATTGTTTTCTTTCTTGAAAGCAAATAGAGGCTCATTTACAAGACTTACATCAAGATTCTTTACCAAATGCCAGTTTTGTTTTATAACCCTTTTTAGCCGGTTGGCATTAGGGCAATAGGTTGTGACACATACCTGCCTTTCTATAGCAGGTTTGGTTTTGCGTTCCAGGAGTATCTCACGTGGGGTCCATTGAGCTCTTTTCATGCAGGTTTTTACAAGTTTCTTAGGATAACCCCTCTCACATAACTTAGATGTAAGGGTTTCAGAATGTTGTTGAAAGTCCTCTTTAAAGGTACAGTTTCTGCGGACTCGCAGAAACTGCCCGTAAGGGAGATTTTCTTTTAAATTTCTGGGGTGGTTGCTGTTGAACATAAGAGACTTGTTCCGATCCGTGGGTTTGGTGTATAAGGTGGTCGCTAACTTCCCTTCAGATGGAAAGACCTCCACGTCTAGGAACGCAATCCTGCTGGTAGATTCAGAAATGCTAAATTTTATGTCAGCCGTTCTGGCATTAAGCCATTGGTAGAAATGGTTAAGAGTGTCACCATCACCTTTCCATGTCATAAAAACATCATCAATAAAACGGAGCCATGTTCCGATGTATTGAGAGAAAGGATTGTTATTATAGATGTATGCGTTCTCGTACATGGCCATAAACAGTACTGCCAATTCTGGAGCAAAGGGGCAGCCCATGGCCACCCCTTTGACCTGGTAGTAAAATTCACCATTAAAGCAGAAGTAATTCTTTTTTAAGGCGAATGTTGCCAAGTCTACAATGAATTTAGTGGGCACCCGCATAGGTCTGGGCCTAGAGTCAAGGAAGTGAGTAAGTACTGCTACAGCCTCATCTTGAGGGATCTGTGTATATAGTGCAGTAACGTCTAGGGTGACGAGTCTATCCCTGCCTTCACTGAAATCGATGTTTTCTAGTTTTTTAATGAAGTCAGTGGTGTCCTGAAGGTAGGATCTGACCTCGATCATGAAATCTTTGAGAAAGCAATCTACATATTTCGCTGCCGGCTCTAGTACAGAACCACACCCTGCCACGATGGGTCTGCCTGGCGGATGGTCTGGATCTTTATGTATTTTCGGCAATACGTAAAACATGGGGACTTTAGGATGTTTATTTTTCAGATATTCAACTTCTTTTGGACCGACGAAACCTAGGTCAAAACCCTCTTGCACAATTGCAAAAAGTTCATTCTGTAGGTCCATGGTGGGATCTTTGTTTATCTTACGGTAACAGGTGGTGTCTTGTAGCTGTTTCATTACTTCAGTGGTGTAGTCATGAATATCCCACACCACGATCGCCCCGCCTTTATCGGCCTGCTTAATTATAACCGTATTGTCAGTTTTGAGGTTATTTAAAGCCGTCATCTCTTTTTTAGTGGTGTTAAACCTAATGTATTTTTTCTCTTTTTCCATAGTCGATATTGCAGACAATACACTTTTCTCAAAAATCAAAAGGTTTTTCGGAACTTTATTGGCTGGGGGGCAAAAGGTGGACTTATTTCTAAGGCCTGTGACCTCCAAAGGCTGGGTGGTAGGGTTTTCACTAAAAAACAGGGTCACACGTAATTTTCTACAAAATTCAATGAACTCTGACTTCATTTTCACAAAGTCGGTTCTTTTAGAAGGTACGAATGACAACCCTTTTGCCAGTACACTTTCCTCATCTGGTGTCAAAACTTTTTTAGAAAGGTTGAAAATTGGCGACGCATTTAGTTTTTGTAGTGCTGTCGTCGTGTTTTCATTTCCCACGGGATGTTGTTTCTCACTCGACCCCTGGGGAGTGTTTGACCTCTCCCTAAAAAATTCGACGACTGATTCTGCTGTTGTTGCTGGTTGGTATTCCAATTTCGGTTTCTATTGGGACGATTATAATTACTGGTGGACTCACTATCAGTTCCTGATGAAGAAGTATCAGGAAAAAAAATGAATTGTCTGCGGGATCTGCCCTGGTTTCCTAGAAGGAAACGTCTAGATTCCGCTTTGGAATAAAAGTCAGCCTGTAAATAAGGATATATGTTATCTAAAGAAAAACCTTTTTTATCTTTTTCGAATTGGTTAGATTTTTGAGTAATAGTGTAGTCTTTGAACTCTTGTACTTCTTTAGCAACCTTTTCCAAGAGGGCCTTAGCATCTGCTATGGTAGGATTACCACTAATTTCAGACTCTAATTTGGCGATTTCAGCTAATTCTTCCTTTGATATTCTAACTGCTGTCTCAACCGTTAATACCATCAGGTCTCTACTACATTTAGTTTCTATCATAGAGAAACCTTTTTTGAATATCGGGTCTTCTGTAAAAATTACAGGTATGTTCTTAATTTGTAGCCCAGCCGGAATGGTGCCTTCTCGGAGGTGTTGCAACAAAAAATGACCATGAAGGTCTGTCCTGATCTGCTTCTTCTTAAGACGAATTAATTTATCAGATTCGTTGGATGTAGTCGCTGTCTCGCTTAAGGTAACTGAGGAGAAAACAGGCGGATCACTGAGGAAGTTTCTGATGTGATCTTCTGAGTAGGCGAAGGTATCCTTCTCTGCCATTACTCTAAAGAATGAGATGAGAAAAGAAAAAGGAGGAAGGGTTTAAGACATACAAAGAAAACTGTTAACGTGACACAATAAACAAAGGAAATTTACAGAAGGAAGTGTGGAAGGAGGTACCTAGTCAACCTTCGCTCCAAAATTAATGGGCAAAGACAAAAAACCTCGCGAGCCAGCGCCCGCTATAATAACTGATAAGCAACTAAGGGTTGGCTCTAATCAGTATGGCTGAGCCGTCATAGTAAATAACAAAAGAGAATTGCCAGTACTGATAACACCGAAGTAATATGAATTCAAACACAGTACTTGAGAAAACATTCAAGACTGGGGGCTAGTCAATAGCTTTTATTCTTATTTATGATTTTATCATCAAGGAAAACTTTTTTTCATATTCAAAAAGCAAACATGTAAAACATATTTGACAAGAAGTCAATAAAGGAGTCATTCATCGTATCAGACATATCACAACCATACAACATGCAACCATTCATGGGGAGAAGGGGGTACACTGGATAAGAGAGCTACAAAAGTTACAAAAAAATGCAATATTTACAATATAATACCAAACATGAGACAAGAAACAAGAAAAGCCAACGTCTGCAAGACACTTAAACAATATTCTCATTTGATATTTAGTCAAATATGATGTACATTCCTATATCAAGTGTCAAAAGTACTTTATAAATCATTAGAAAAGGGTAATGTACACAAATTAGTGATAAGCAACAATACTCATGACATTAACGCTTATCACTATGGCAGACAGTAATATGGCTTGGGCCTACGCGTTTCGAATCCCGTTGACTTGTGGGGATTCTCTTCAGGGCCTTTGGTATTCTCTGTATAAATAGGAATGAAAAAAGAGGAAAGGGGGGGGAGAACAAGAATTAGAAAAACTCAAACAGACATGATTTGTTTAATCAAAGGATCGACATCAGGCACGTCACTCAGTTACCACCCTTCTCTCCACAGACTTACCACTAGGCAAAGATGCAAAGGGCGTGGGGGCCTCAACTTTCTAACATGGTGTGTGACAGAATCTGAAAAAGTTGGCATAATGAAGTCAGCAGGTTGGGGGTGAACAAGCGGTCAATTAGAGGAAGGCTGCAATTTTTACTTACCTTCTCTATTAAGATGGAAATATCTCGGTGGGGGGATCAGTTGACACAATTTAGCGAAAGTAAACCTGTGTGAAGGTAAATGTGGAATATATCAGAAAGGAATTTCTGATGGAGTTTAATGCACTACCGGTTTGTAGAAAAATTCTCACCTAATTGAGTTCTAGTAGAGGAAGCTGTGTGTGCTGTCGCCTGGCGTATTCACTTGCTAGAAACGTCTTGGAAGAAAAAAATATAGAACTTTAATATGTAACAGACCATAAAAGACATGTATGGCCGAAATCAGAATAAATGTGGATCTTTACCGGAATTGCAATCCGTCAGGAGCAAAAAGATATATCTTTTTTTGAACGAAGATATATTTGCAATAATTCAGAAGAACCCTGTCAATGGGGAACGTTTGGAGTAGTAATAATCTGAAAAAATAATAGACGAAATTAGCAGCTGACATACAACGTTGTTAAAAAAACAGGTTTAATTGAAAGCGGCAGCTTACAGCGATGGCGAATCACATGCGTTTAACCGCAAAGGGCAGGTCACGAAAATATTTCAATTCAGGGCGCCTTAGACAAAAAATATAAATAAGCGCGTGAGTGTTTTGTACTCGTTTTGAATCACAGCGAGATCCAAAAGATTAAAAAGAAAGCGGGAGCTTACCAACATCTCTATTTCACGCAGCCAGCAGTAATTTATGGTAGACTGGAAGAAAAAAAAGAAGAACGAATGTGGACCTAAGTTAAACCATTAAAAAGAACAGATAATGTTACCGAGCGGGTTTCTGGGGAAAAGTACTTACGGATAGATATCCGAGCTGGACCTTAGATTCGGCGGCGTCTGGGACAGCACTGAACACTGGCTCATGCGCAGTAGCAGGCCAGGGCTCTACTGCTCTACCTATATACCTGGACCCTGAGCTGCAAGACCGCCCTCTCAGAGGCTAAGGTTGCAAGGGAAATCCGGGCCGGAATAAGAATAGAGCGAAGATAAACATAAACTACGGACCGGAGTGGGACGTATCTCACAATTATTAGAATAACACGGATAGTGGCCGGGGTAAAGGTGATGTGACACCGTGGTCACTCACTAAGATGATAATTGGCACACAACAGGGGGTTACAGTTTGAAAATTTCACTTAATTCGTTAAGCCCAGATACAGCTGTATCAAACTTAACTATCAGAAAAGCTTCACGTTTCGATAATGTCAAATTCAAATCACCTCCTCTGGGGTTTCTTTCTATTTTTGAAATCACTGTCCACTTGAGGTCACTAACTGTATGCTGCAATCGCGTCCAATGTTGCACCAAAGGGGCATTTTCAACTTTCCTTTTGATCCTTGATTTATGTTGCGAGATCCGTTGGCGGACCTCTTGGTTAGTTTTGCCTATATATAGCAAGTGGCATGGGCATATAATGCCATATACAACGTACTTGCTCTTGCAGTTGCTCACAGTGTCATGCTTCCATGACACTCCGTTATGCTGGAACAGGGAACCCTCCATAGTTGATTCACAGCATAAGCAGTTTCCACATTTGTGGTGTCCAAGGATGGGTGGCATCCCCATCATTTGGCGTAAAGTTGGCAGTTTGGAAACAGGCATGGCTGCTCGGACTATGTGATTAGCAATATTGTTTTCTTTCTTGAAAGCAAATAGAGGCTCATTTACAAGACTTACATCAAGATTCTTTACCAAATGCCAGTTTTGTTTTATAACCCTTTTTAGCCGGTTGGCATTAGGGCAATAGGTTGTGACACATACCTGCCTTTCTATAGCAGGTTTGGATTTGCGTTCCAGGAGTATCTCACGTGGGGTCCATTGAGCTCTTTTCATGCAGGTTTTTACAAGTTTCTTAGGATAACCCCTCTCACATAACTTAGATGTAAGGGTTTCAGAATGTTGTTGAAAGTCCTCTTTAAAGGTACAGTTTCTGCGGACTCGCAGAAACTGCCCGTAAGGGAGATTTTCTTTTAAATTTCTGGGGTGGTTGCTGTTGAACATAAGAGACTTGTTCCGATCCGTGGGTTTGGTGTATAAGGTGGTCGCTAACTTCCCTTCAGATGGAAAGACCTCCACGTCTAGGAACGCAATCCTGCTGGTAGATTCAGAAATGCTAAATTTTATGTCAGCCGTTCTGGCATTAAACCATTGGTAGAAATGGTTAAGAGTGTCACCATCACCTTTCCATGTCATAAAAACATCATCAATAAAACGGAGCCATGTTCCGATGTATTGAGAGAAAGGATTGTTATTATAGATGTATGCGTTCTCGTACATGGCCATAAACAGTACTGCCAATTCTGGAGCAAAGGGGCAGCCCATGGCCACCCCTTTGACCTGGTAGTAAAATTCACCATTAAAGCAGAAGTAATTCTTTTTTAAGGCGAATGTTGCCAAGTCCACAATGAATTTAGTGGGCACCCGCATAGGTCTGGGCCTAGAGTCAAGGAAGTGAGTAAGTACTGCTACAGCCTCATCTTGAGGGATCTGTGTATATAGTGCAGTAACGTCTAGGGTGACGAGTCTATCCCTGCCTTCACTGAAATCGATGTTTTCTAGTTTTTTAATGAAGTCAGTGGTGTCCTGAAGGTAGGATCTGACCTCGATCATGAAATCTTTGAGAAAGCAATCTACATATTTCGCTGCCGGCTCTAGTACAGAACCACACCCTGCCACGATGGGTCTGCCTGGCGGATGGTCTGGATCTTTATGTATTTTCGGCAATACGTAAAACATGGGGACTTTAGGATGTTTATTTTTCAGATATTCAACTTCTTTTGGACCGACGAAACCTAGGTCAAAACCCTCTTGCACAATTGCAAAAAGTTCATTCTGTAGGTCCATGGTGGGATCTTTGTTTATCTTACGGTAACAGGTGGTGTCTTGTAGCTGTTTCATTACTTCAGTGGTGTAGTCATGAATATCCCACACCACGATCGCCCCGCCTTTATCGGCCTGCTTAATTATAACCGTATTGTCAGTTTTGAGGTTATTTAAAGCCGTCATCTCTTTTTTAGTGGTGTTAAACCTAATGTATTTTTTCTCTTTTTCCATAGTCGATATTGCAGACAATACACTTTTCTCAAAAATCAAAAGGTTTTTCGGAACTTTATTGGCTGGGGGGCAAAAGGTGGACTTATTTCTAAGGCCTGTGACCTCCAAAGGCTGGGTGGTAGGGTTTTCACTAAAAAACAGGGTCACACGTAATTTTCTACAAAATTCAATGAACTCTGACTTCATTTTCACAAAGTCGGTTCTTTTAGAAGGTACGAATGACAACCCTTTTGCCAGTACACTTTCCTCATCTGGTGTCAAAACATTTTTAGAAAGGTTGAAAATTGGCGACGCATTTAGTTTTTGTAGTGCTGTCGTCGTGTTTTCATTTCCCACGGGATGTTGTTTCTCACTCGACCCCTGGGGAGTGTTTGACCTCTCCCTAAAAAATTCGACGACTGATTCTGCTGTTGTTGCTGGTTGGTATTCCAATTTCGGTTTCTATTGGGACGATTATAATTACTGGTGGACTCACTATCAGTTCCTGATGAAGAAGTATCAGGAAAAAAAATGAATTGTCTGCGGGATCTGCCCTGGTTTCCTAGAAGGAAACGTCTAGATTCCGCTTTGGAATAAAAGTCAGCCTGTAAATAAGGATATATGTTATCTAAAGAAAAACCTTTTTTATCTTTTTCGAATTGGTTAGATTTTTGAGTAATAGTGTAGTCTTTGAACTCTTGTACTTCTTTAGCAACCTTTTCCAAGAGGGCCTTAGCATCTGCTATGGTAGGATTACCACTAATTTCAGACTCTAATTTGGCGATTTCAGCTAATTCTTCCTTTGATATTCTAACTGCTGTCTCAACCGTTAATACCATCAGGTCTCTACTACATTTAGTTTCTATCATAGAGAAACCTTTTTTGAATATCGGGTCTTCTGTAAAAATTACAGGTATGTTCTTAATTTGTAGCCCAGCCGGAATGGTGCCTTCTCGGAGGTGTTGCAACAAAAAATGACCATGAAGGTCTGTCCTGATCTGCTTCTTCTTAAGACGAATTAATTTATCAGATTCGTTGGATGTAGTCGCTGTCTCGCTTAAGGTAACTGAGGAGAAAACAGGCGGATCACTGAGGAAGTTTCTGATGTGATCTTCTGAGTAGGCGAAGGTATCCTTCTCTGCCATTACTCTAAAGAATGAGATGAGAAAAGAAAAAGGAGGAAGGGTTTAAGACATACAAAGAAAACTGTTAACGTGACACAATAAACAAAGGAAATTTACAGAAGGAAGTGTGGAAGGAGGTACCTAGTCAACCTTCGCTCCAAAATTAATGGGCAAAGACAAAAAACCTCGCGAGCCAGCGCCCGCTATAATAACTGATAAGCAACTAAGGGTTGGCTCTAATCAGTATGGCTGAGCCGTCATAGTAAATAACAAAAGAGAATTGCCAGTACTGATAACACCGAAGTAATATGAATTCAAACACAGTACTTGAGAAAACATTCAAGACTGGGGGCTAGTCAATAGCTTTTATTCTTATTTATGATTTTATCATCAAGGAAAACTTTTTTTCATATTCAAAAAGCAAACATGTAAAACATATTTGACAAGAAGTCAATAAAGGAGTCATTCATCGTATCAGACATATCACAACCATACAACATGCAACCATTCATGGGGAGAAGGGGGTACACTGGATAAGAGAGCTACAAAAGTTACAAAAAAATGCAATATTTACAATATAATACCAAACATGAGACAAGAAACAAGAAAAGCCAACGTCTGCAAGACACTTAAACAATATTCTCATTTGATATTTAGTCAAATATGATGTACATTCCTATATCAAGTGTCAAAAGTACTTTATAAATCATTAGAAAAGGGTAATGTACACAAATTAGTGATAAGCAACAATACTCATGACATTAACGCTTATCACTATGGCAGACAGTAATATGGCTCGGGCCTACGCGTTTCGAATCCCGTTGACTTGTGGGGATTCTCTTCAGGGCCTTTGGTATTCTCTGTATAAATAGGAATGAAAAAAGAGGAAGGGGGGGGGGGGAGAACAAGAATTAGAAAAACTCAAACAGACATGATTTGTTTAATCAAAGGATCGACATCAGGCACGTCACTCAGTTACCACCCTTCTCTCCACAGACTTACCACTAGGCAAAGATGCAAAGGGCGTGGGGGCCTCAACTTTCTAACATGGTGTGTGACAGAATCTGAAAAAGTTGGCATAATGAAGTCAGCAGGTTGGGGGTGAACAAGCGGTCAATTAGAGGAAGGCTGCAATTTTTACTTACCTTCTCTATTAAGATGGAAATATCTCGGTGGGGGGATCAGTTGACACAATTTAGCGAAAGTAAACCTGTGTGAAGGTAAATGTGGAATATATCAGAAAGGAATTTCTGATGGAGTTTAATGCACTACCGGTTTGTAGAAAAATTCTCACCTAATTGAGTTCTAGTAGAGGAAGCTGTGTGTGCTGTCGCCGGGCGTATTCACTTGCTAGAAACGTCTTGGAAGAAAAAAATATAGAGCTTTAATATGTAACAGACCATAAAAGACATGTATGGCCGAAATCAGAATAAATGTGAATCTTTACCGGAATTGCAATCCGTCAGGAGCAAAAAGATATATCTTTTTTTGAACGAAGATATATTTGCAATAATTCAGAAGAACCCTGTCAATGGGGAACGTTTGGAGTAGTACTAATCTGAAAAAATAATAGACGAAATTAGCAGCTGACATACAACGTTGTTAAAAAAACAGGTTTAATTGAAAGCGGCAGCTTACCGCGATGGCGAATCACATGCGTTTAACCGCAAAGGGCAGGTCACGAAAATATTTCAATTCAGGGCGCCTTAGACAAAAAATATAAATAAGCGCGTGAGTGTTTTGTACTCGTTTTGAATCACAGCGAGATCCAAAAGATTAAAAAGAAAGGGGGAGCTTACCAACATCTCTATTTCACGCAGCCAGCAGTAATTTATGGTAGACTGGAAGAAAAAAAAGAAGAACGAATGTGGACCTAAGTTAAACCATTAAAAAGAACAGATAATGTTACCGAGCGGGTTTCTGGGGAAAAGTACTTACGGATAGATATCCGAGCTGGACCTTAGATTCGGCGGCGTCTGGGACAGCACTGAACACTGGCTCATGCGCAGTAGCAGGCCAGGGCTCTACTGCTCTACCTATATACCTGGACCCTGAGCTGCAAGACCGCCCTCTCAGAGGCTAAGGTTGCAAGGGAAATCCGGGCCGGAATAAGAATAGAGCGAAGATAAACATAAACTACGGACCGGAGTGGGACGTATCTCACAATTATTAGAATAACACGGATAGTGGCCGGGGTAAAGGTGATGTGACACCGTGGTCACTCACTAAGATGATAATTGGCACACAACAGGGGGTTACAGTTTGAAAATTTCACTTAATTCGTTAAGCCCAGATACAGCTGTATCAAACTTAACTATCAGAAAAGCTTCACGTTTCGATAATGTCAAATTCAAATCACCTCCTCTGGGGTTTCTTTCTATTTTTGAAATCACTGTCCACTTGAGGTCACTAACTGTATGCTGCAATCGCGTCCAATGTTGCACCAAAGGGGCATTTTCAACTTTCCTTTTGATCCTTGATTTATGTTGCGAGATCCGTTGGCGGACCTCTTGGTTAGTTTTGCCTATATATAGCAAGTGGCATGGGCATATAATGCCATATACAACGTACTTGCTCTTGCAGTTGCTCACAGTGTCATGCTTCCATGACACTCCGTTATGCTGGAACAGGGAACCCTCCATAGTTGATTCACAGCATAAGCAGTTTCCACATTTGTGGTGTCCAAGGATGGGTGGCATCCCCATCATTTGGCGTAAAGTTGGCGGTTTGGAAACAGGCATGGCTGCTCGGACTATGTGATTAGCAATATTGTTTTCTTTCTTGAAAGCAAATAGAGGCTCATTTACAAGACTTACATCAAGATTCTTTACCAAATGCCAGTTTTGTTTTATAACCCTTTTTAGCCGGTTGGCATTAGGGCAATAGGTTGTGACACATACCTGCCTTTCTATAGCAGGTTTGGTTTTGCGTTCCAGGAGTATCTCACGTGGGGTCCATTGAGCTCTTTTCATGCAGGTTTTTACAAGTTTCTTAGGATAACCCCTCTCACATAACTTAGATGTAAGGGTTTCAGAATGTTGTTGAAAGTCCTCTTTAAAGGTACAGTTTCTGCGGACTCGCAGAAACTGCCCGTAAGGGAGATTTTCTTTTAAATTTCTGGGGTGGTTGCTGTTGAACATAAGAGACTTGTTCCGATCCGTGGGTTTGGTGTATAAGGTGGTCGCTAACTTCCCTTCAGATGGAAAGACCTCCACGTCTAGGAACGCAATCCTGCTGGTAGATTCAGAAATGCTAAATTTTATGTCAGCCGTTCTGGCATTAAGCCATTGGTAGAAATGGTTAAGAGTGTCACCATCACCTTTCCATGTCATAAAAACATCATCAATAAAACGGAGCCATGTTCCGATGTATTGAGAGAAAGGATTGTTATTATAGATGTATGCGTTCTCGTACATGGCCATAAACAGTACTGCCAATTCTGGAGCAAAGGGGCAGCCCATGGCCACCCCTTTGACCTGGTAGTAAAATTCACCATTAAAGCAGAAGTAATTCTTTTTTAAGGCGAATGTTGCCAAGTCTACAATGAATTTAGTGGGCACCCGCATAGGTCTGGGCCTAGAGTCAAGGAAGTGAGTAAGTACTGCTACAGCCTCATCTTGAGGGATCTGTGTATATAGTGCAGTAACGTCTAGGGTGACGAGTCTATCCCTGCCTTCACTGAAATCGATGTTTTCTAGTTTTTTAATGAAGTCAGTGGTGTCCTGAAGGTAGGATCTGACCTCGATCATGAAATCTTTGAGAAAGCAATCTACATATTTCGCTGCCGGCTCTAGTACAGAACCACACCCTGCCACGATGGGTCTGCCTGGCGGATGGTCTGGATCTTTATGTATTTTCGGCAATACGTAAAACATGGGGACTTTAGGATGTTTATTTTTCAGATATTCAACTTCTTTTGGACCGACGAAACCTAGGTCAAAACCCTCTTGCACAATTGCAAAAAGTTCATTCTGTAGGTCCATGGTGGGATCTTTGTTTATCTTACGGTAACAGGTGGTGTCTTGTAGCTGTTTCATTACTTCAGTGGTGTAGTCATGAATATCCCACACCACGATCGCCCCGCCTTTATCGGCCTGCTTAATTATAACCGTATTGTCAGTTTTGAGGTTATTTAAAGCCGTCATCTCTTTTTTAGTGGTGTTAAACCTAATGTATTTTTTCTCTTTTTCCATAGTCGATATTGCAGACAATACACTTTTCTCAAAAATCAAAAGGTTTTTCGGAACTTTATTGGCTGGGGGGCAAAAGGTGGACTTATTTCTAAGGCCTGTGACCTCCAAAGGCTGGGTGGTAGGGTTTTCACTAAAAAACAGGGTCACACGTAATTTTCTACAAAATTCAATGAACTCTGACTTCATTTTCACAAAGTCGGTTCTTTTAGAAGGTACGAATGACAACCCTTTTGCCAGTACACTTTCCTCATCTGGTGTCAAAACTTTTTTAGAAAGGTTGAAAATTGGCGACGCATTTAGTTTTTGTAGTGCTGTCGTCGTGTTTTCATTTCCCACGGGATGTTGTTTCTCACTCGACCCCTGGGGAGTGTTTGACCTCTCCCTAAAAAATTCGACGACTGATTCTGCTGTTGTTGCTGGTTGGTATTCCAATTTCGGTTTCTATTGGGACGATTATAATTACTGGTGGACTCACTATCAGTTCCTGATGAAGAAGTATCAGGAAAAAAAATGAATTGTCTGCGGGATCTGCCCTGGTTTCCTAGAAGGAAACGTCTAGATTCCGCTTTGGAATAAAAGTCAGCCTGTAAATAAGGATATATGTTATCTAAAGAAAAACCTTTTTTATCTTTTTCGAATTGGTTAGATTTTTGAGTAATAGTGTAGTCTTTGAACTCTTGTACTTCTTTAGCAACCTTTTCCAAGAGGGCCTTAGCATCTGCTATGGTAGGATTACCACTAATTTCAGACTCTAATTTGGCGATTTCAGCTAATTCTTCCTTTGATATTCTAACTGCTGTCTCAACCGTTAATACCATCAGGTCTCTACTACATTTAGTTTCTATCATAGAGAAACCTTTTTTGAATATCGGGTCTTCTGTAAAAATTACAGGTATGTTCTTAATTTGTAGCCCAGCCGGAATGGTGCCTTCTCGGAGGTGTTGCAACAAAAAATGACCATGAAGGTCTGTCCTGATCTGCTTCTTCTTAAGACGAATTAATTTATCAGATTCGTTGGATGTAGTCGCTGTCTCGCTTAAGGTAACTGAGGAGAAAACAGGCGGATCACTGAGGAAGTTTCTGATGTGATCTTCTGAGTAGGCGAAGGTATCCTTCTCTGCCATTACTCTAAAGAATGAGATGAGAAAAGAAAAAGGAGGAAGGGTTTAAGACATACAAAGAAAACTGTTAACGTGACACAATAAACAAAGGAAATTTACAGAAGGAAGTGTGGAAGGAGGTACCTAGTCAACCTTCGCTCCAAAATTAATGGGCAAAGACAAAAAACCTCGCGAGCCAGCGCCCGCTATAATAACTGATAAGCAACTAAGGGTTGGCTCTAATCAGTATGGCTGAGCCGTCATAGTAAATAACAAAAGAGAATTGCCAGTACTGATAACACCGAAGTAATATGAATTCAAACACAGTACTTGAGAAAACATTCAAGACTGGGGGCTAGTCAATAGCTTTTATTCTTATTTATGATTTTATCATCAAGGAAAACTTTTTTTCATATTCAAAAAGCAAACATGTAAAACATATTTGACAAGAAGTCAATAAAGGAGTCATTCATCGTATCAGACATATCACAACCATACAACATGCAACCATTCATGGGGAGAAGGGGGTACACTGGATAAGAGAGCTACAAAAGTTACAAAAAAATGCAATATTTACAATATAATACCAAACATGAGACAAGAAACAAGAAAAGCCAACGTCTGCAAGACACTTAAACAATATTCTCATTTGATATTTAGTCAAATATGATGTACATTCCTATATCAAGTGTCAAAAGTACTTTATAAATCATTAGAAAAGGGTAATGTACACAAATTAGTGATAAGCAACAATACTCATGACATTAACGCTTATCACTATGGCAGACAGTAATATGGCTCGGGCCTACGCGTTTCGAATCCCGTTGACTTGTGGGGATTCTCTTCAGGGCCTTTGGTATTCTCTGTATAAATAGGAATGAAAAAAGAGGAAACTGGGGGGAGAACAAGAATTAGAAAAACTCAAACAGACATGATTTGTTTAATCAAAGGATCGACATCAGGCACGTCACTCAGTTACCACCCTTCTCTCCACAGACTTACCACTAGGCAAAGATGCGAAGGGCGTGGGGGCCTCAACTTTCTAACATGGTGTGTGACAGAATCTGAAAAAGTTGGCATAATGAAGTCAGCAGGTTGGGGGTGAACAAGCGGTCAATTAGAGGAAGGCTGCAATTTTTACTTACCTTCTCTATTAAGATGGAAATATCTCGGTGGGGGGATCAGTTGACACAATTTAGCGAAAGTAAACCTGTGTGAAGGTAAATGTGGAATATATCAGAAAGGAATTTCTGATGGAGTTTAATGCACTACCGGTTTGTAGAAAAATTCTCACCTAATTGAGTTCTAGTAGAGGAAGCTGTGTGTGCTGTCGCCGGGCGTATTCACTTGCTAGAAACGTCTTGGAAGAAAAAAATATAGAGCTTTAATATGTAACAGACCATAAAAGACATGTATGGCCGAAATCAGAATAAATGTGAATCTTTACCGGAATTGCAATCCGTCAGGAGCAAAAAGATATATCTTTTTTTGAACGAAGATATATTTGCAATAATTCAGAAGAACCCTGTCAATGGGGAACGTTTGGAGTAGTACTAATCTGAAAAAATAATAGACGAAATTAGCAGCTGACATACAACGTTGTTAAAAAAACAGGTTTAATTGAAAGCGGCAGCTTACCGCGATGGCGAATCACATGCGTTTAACCGCAAAGGGCAGGTCACGAAAATATTTCAATTCAGGGCGCCTTAGACAAAAAATATAAATAAGCGCGTGAGTGTTTTGTACTCGTTTTGAATCACAGCGAGATCCAAAAGATTAAAAAGAAAGCGGGAGCTTACCAACATCTCTATTTCACGCAGCCAGCAGTAATTTATGGTAGACTGGAAGAAAAAAAAGAAGAACGAATGTGGACCTAAGTTAAACCATTAAAAAGAACAGATAATGTTACCGAGCGGATTTCTGGGGAAAAGTACTTACGGATAGATATCCGAGCTGGACCTTAGATTCGGCGGCGTCTGGGACAGCACTGAACACTGGCTCATGCGCAGTAGCAGGCCAGGGCTCTACTGCTCTACCTATATACCTGGACCCTGAGCTGCAAGACCGCCCTCTCAGAGGCTAAGGTTGCAAGGGAAATCCGGGCCGGAATAAGAATAGAGCGAAGATAAACATAAACTACGGACCGGAGTGGGACGTATCTCACAATTATTAGAATAACACGGATAGTGGCCGGGGTAAAGGTGATGTGACACCGTGGTCACTCACTAAGATGATAATTGGCACACAACAGGGGGTTACAGTTTGAAAATTTCACTTAATTCGTTAAGCCCAGATACAGCTGTATCAAACTTAACTATCAGAAAAGCTTCACGTTTCGATAATGTCAAATTCAAATCACCTCCTCTGGGGTTTCTTTCTATTTTTGAAATCACTGTCCACTTGAGGTCACTAACTGTATGCTGCAATCGCGTCCAATGTTGCACCAAAGGGGCATTTTCAACTTTCCTTTTGATCCTTGATTTATGTTGCGAGATCCGTTGGCGGACCTCTTGGTTAGTTTTGCCTATATATAGCAAGTGGCATGGGCATATAATGCCATATACAACGTACTTGCTCTTGCAGTTGCTCACAGTGTCATGCTTCCATGACACTCCGTTATGCTGGAACAGGGAACCCTCCATAGTTGATTCACAGCATAAGCAGTTTTCACATTTGTGGTGTCCAAGGATGGGTGGCATCCCCATCATTTGGCGTAAAGTTGGCGGTTTGGAAACAGGCATGGCTGCTCGGACTATGTGATTAGCAATATTGTTTTCTTTCTTGAAAGCAAATAGAGGCTCATTTACAAGACTTACATCAAGATTCTTTACCAAATGCCAGTTTTGTTTTATAACCCTTTTTAGCCGGTTGGCATTAGGGCAATAGGTTGTGACACATACCTGCCTTTCTATAGCAAGTTTGGATTTGCGTTCCAGGAGTATCTCACGTGGGGTCCATTGAGCTCTTTTCATGCAGGTTTTTACAAGTTTCTTAGGATAACCCCTCTCACATAACTTAGATGTAAGGGTTTCAGAATGTTGTTGAAAGTCCTCTTTAAAGGTACAGTTTCTGCGGACTCGCAGAAACTGCCCGTAAGGGAGATTTTCTTTTAAATTTCTGGGGTGGTTGCTGTTGAACATAAGAGACTTGTTCCGATCCGTGGGTTTGGTGTATAAGGTGGTCGCTAACTTCCCTTCAGATGGAAAGACCTCCACGTCTAGGAACGCAATCCTGCTGGTAGATTCAGAAATGCTAAATTTTATGTCAGCCGTTCTGGCATTAAGCCATTGGTAGAAATGGTTAAGAGTGTCACCATCACCTTTCCATGTCATAAAAACATCATCAATAAAACGGAGCCATGTTCCGATGTATTGAGAGAAAGGATTGTTATTATAGATGTATGCGTTCTCGTACATGGCCATAAACAGTACTGCCAATTCTGGAGCAAAGGGGCAGCCCATGGCCACCCCTTTGACCTGGTAGTAAAATTCACCATTAAAGCAGAAGTAATTCTTTTTAAGGCGAATGTTGCCAAGTCCACAATGAATTTAGTGGGCACCCGCATAGGTCTGTGCCTAGAGTCAAGGAAGTGAGTAAGTACTGCTACAGCCTCATCTTGAGGGATCTGTGTATATAGTGCAGTAACGTCTAGGGTGACAAGTCTATCCCTGCCTTCACTGAAATCGATGTTTTCTAGTTTTTTAATGAAGTCAGTGGTGTCCTGAAGGTAGGATCTGACCTCGATCATGAAATCTTTGAGAAAGCAATCTACATATTTCGCTGCCGGCTCTAGTACAGAACCACACCCTGCCACGATGGGTCTGCCTGGCGGATGGTCTGGATCTTTATGTATTTTCGGCAATACGTAAAACATGGGGACTTTAGGATGTTTATTTTTCAGATATTCAACTTCTTTTGGACCGACGAAACCTAGGTCAAAACCCTCTTGCACAATTGCAAAAAGTTCATTCTGTAGGTCCATGGTGGGATCTTTGTTTATCTTACGGTAACAGGTGGTGTCTTGTAGCTGTTTCATTACTTCAGTGATGTAGTCATGAATATCCCACACCACGATCGCCCCGCCTTTATCGGCCTGCTTAATTATAACCGTATTGTCAGTTTTGAGGTTATTTAAAGCTGTCATCTCTTTTTTAGTGGTGTTAAACCTAATGTATTTTTTCTCTTTTTCCCTAGTCGATATTGCAGACAATACACTTTTCTCAAAAATCAAAAGGTTTTTCGGAACTTTATTGGCTGGGGGGCAAAAGGTGGACTTATTTCTAAGGCCTGTGACCTCCAAAGGCTGGGTGGTAGGGTTTTCACTAAAAAACAGGGTCACACGTAATTTTCTACAAAATTCAATGAACTCTGACTTCATTTTCACAAAGTCGGTTCTTTTAGAAGGTACGAATGACAACCCTTTTGCCAGTACACTTTCCTCATCTGGTGTCAAAACTTTTTTAGAAAGGTTGAAAATTGGCGACGCATTTAGTTTTTGTAGTGCTGTCGTCGTGTTTTCATTTCCCACGGGATGTTGTTTCTCACTCGACCCCTGGGGAGTGTTTGACCTCTCCCTAAAAAATTCGACGACTGATTCTGCTGTTGTTGCTGGTTGGTATTCCAATTTCGGTTTCTATTGGGACGATTATAATTACTGGTGGACTCACTATCAGTTCCTGATGAAGAAGTATCAGGAAAAAAAATGAATTGTCTGCGGGATCTGCCCTGGTTTCCTAGAAGGAAACGTCTAGATTCCGCTTTGGAATAAAAGTCAGCCTGTAAATAAGGATATATGTTATCTAAAGAAAAACCTTTTTTATCTTTTTCGAATTGGTTAGATTTTTGAGTAATAGTGTAGTCTTTGAACTCTTGTACTTCTTTAGCAACCTTTTCCAAGAGGGCGTTAGCATCTGCTATGGTAGGATTACCACTAATTTCCGACTCTAATTTGGCGATTTCAGCTAATTCTTCCTTTGATATTCTAACTGCTGTCTCAACCGTTAATACCATCAGGTCTCTACTACATTTAGTTTCTATCATAGAGAAACCTTTTTTGAATATCGGGTCTTCTGTAAAAATTACAGGTATGTTCTTAATTTGTAGCCCAGCCGGAATGGTGCCTTCTCGGAGGTGTTGCAACAAAAAATGACCATGAAGGTCTGTCCTGATCTGCTTCTTCTTAAGACGAATTAATTTATCAGATTCGTTGGATGTAGTCGCTGTCTCACTTAAGGTAACTGAGGAGAAAACAGGCGGATCACTGAGGAAGTTTCTGATGTGATCTTCTGAGTAGGCGAAGGTATCCTTCTCTGCCATTACTCTAAAGAATGAGATGAGAAAAGAAAAAGGAGGAAGGGTTTAAGACATACAAAGAAAACTGTTAACGTGACACAATAAACAAAGGAAATTTACAGAAGGAAGTGTGGAAGGAGGTACCTAGTCAACCTTCGCTCCAAAATTAATGGGCAAAGACAAAAAACCTCGCGAGCCAGCGCCCGCTATAATAACCGATAAGCAACTAAGGGTTGGCTCTAATCAGTATGGCTGAGCCGTCATAGTAAATAACAAAAGAGAATTGCCAGTACTGATAACACCGAAGTAATATGAATTCAAACACAGTACTTGAGAAAACATTCAAGACTGGGGGCTAGTCAATAGCTTTTATTCTTATTTATGATTTTATCATCAAGGAAAACTTTTTTTCATATTCAAAAAGCAAACATGTAAAACATATTTGACAAGAAGTCAATAAAGGAGTCATTCATCGTATCAGACATATCACAACCATACAACATGCAACCATTCATGGGGAGAAGGGGGTACACTGGATAAGAGAGCTACAAAAGTTACAAAAAAATGCAATATTTACAATATAATACCAAACATGAGACAAGAAACAAGAAAAGCCAACGTCTGCAAGACACTTAAACAATATTCTCATTTGATATTTAGTCAAATATGATGTACATTCCTATATCAAGTGTCAAAAGTACTTTATAAATCATTAGAAAAGGGTAATGTACACAAATTAGTGATAAGCAACAATACTCATGACATTAACGCTTATCACTATGGCAGACAGTAATATGGCTCGGGCCTATGCGTTTCGAATCCTGTTGACTTGTGGGGATTCTCTTCAGGGCCTTTGGTATTCTCTGTATAAATAGGAATGAAAAAAGAGGAAAGGGGGGGGAGAACAAGAATTAGAAAAACTCAAACAGACATGATTTGTTTAATCAAAGGATCGACATCAGGCACGTCACTCAGTTACCACCCTTCTCTCCACAGACTTACCACTAGGCAAAGATGCAAAGGGCGTGGGGGCCTCAACTTTCTAACATGGTGTGTGACAGAATCTGAAAAAGTTGGCATAATGAAGTCAGCAGGTTGGGTGTGAACAAGCGGTCAATTAGAGGAAGGCTGCAATTTTTACTTACCTTCTCTATTAAGATGGAAATATCTCGGTGGGGGGATCAGTTGACACAATTTAGCGAAAGTAAACCTGTGTGAAGGTAAATGTGGAATATATCAGAAAGGAATTTCTGATGGAGTTTAATGCACTACCGGTTTGTAGAAAAATTCTCACCTAATTGAGTTCTAGTAGAGGAAGCTGTGTGTGCTGTCGCCGGGCGTATTCACTTGCTAGAAACGTCTTGGAAGAAAAAAATATAGAGCTTTAATATGTAACAGACCATAAAAGACATGTATGGCCGAAATCAGAATAAATGTGAATCTTTACCGGAATTGCAATCCGTCAGGAGCAAAAAGATATATCTTTTTTTGAACGAAGATATATTTGCAATAATTCAGAAGAACCCTGTCAATGGGGAACGTTTGGAGTAGTACTAATCTGAAAAAATAATAGACGAAATTAGCAGCTGACATACAACGTTGTTAAAAAAAACAGGTTTAATTGAAAGCGGCAGCTTACCGCGATGGCGAATCACATGCGTTTAACCGCAAAGGGCAGGTCACGAAAATATTTCAATTCAGGGCGCCTTAGACAAAAAATATAAATAAGCGCGTGAGTGTTTTGTACTCGTTTTGAATCACAGCGAGATCCAAAAGATTAAAAAGAAAGCGGGAGCTTACCAACATCTCTATTTCACGCAGCCAGCAGTAATTTATGGTAGACTGGAAGAAAAAAAAGAAGAACGAATGTGGACCTAAGTTAAACCATTAAAAAGAACAGATAATGTTACCGAGCGGGTTTCTGGGGAAAAGTACTTACGGATAGATATCCGAGCTGGACCTTAGATTCGGCGGCGTCTGGGACAGCACTGAACACTGGCTCATGCGCAGTAGCAGGCCAGGGCTCTACTGCTCTACCTATATACCTGGACCCTGAGCTGCAAGACCGCCCTCTCAGAGGCTAAGGTTGCAAGGGAAATCCGGGCCGGAATAAGAATAGAGCGAAGATAAACATAAACTACGGACCGGAGTGGGACGTATCTCACAATTATTAGAATAACACGGATAGTGGCCGGGGTAAAGGTGATGTGACACCGTGGTCACTCACTAAGATGATAATTGGCACACAACAGGGGGTTACAGTTTGAAAATTTCACTTAATTCGTTAAGCCCAGATACAGCTGTATCAAACTTAACTATCAGAAAAGCTTCACGTTTCGATAATGTCAAATTCAAATCACCTCCTCTGGGGTTTCTTTCTATTTTTGAAATCACTGTCCACTTGAGGTCACTAACTGTATGCAGCAATCGCGTCCAATGTTGCACCAAAGGGGCATTTTCAACTTTCCTTTTGATCCTTGATTTATGTTGCGAGATCCGTTGGCGGACCTCTTGGTTAGTTTTGCCTATATATAGCAAGTGGCATGGGCATATAATGCCATATACAACGTACTTGCTCTTGCAGTTGCTCACAGTGTCATGCTTCCATGACACTCCGTTATGCTGGAACAGGGAACCCTCCATAGTTGATTCACAGCATAAGCAGTTTCCACATTTGTGGTGTCCAAGGATGGGTGGCATCCCCATCATTTGGCGTAAAGTTGGCGGTTTGGAAACAGGCATGGCTGCTCGGACTATGTGATTAGCAATATTGTTTTCTTTCTTGAAAGCAAATAGAGGCTCATTTACAAGACTTACATCAAGATTCTTTACCAAATGCCAGTTTTGTTTTATAACCCTTTTTAGCCGGTTGGCATTAGGGCAATAGGTTGTGACACATACCTCCCTTTCTATAGCAGGTTTGGATTTGCGTTCCAGGAGTATCTCACGTGGGGTCCATTGAGCTCTTTTCATGCAGGTTTTTACAAGTTTCTTAGGATAACCCCTCTCACATAACTTAGATGTAAGGGTTTCAGAATGTTGTTGAAAGTCCTCTTTAAAGGTACAGTTTCTGCGGACTCGCAGAAACTGCCCGTAAGGGAGATTTTCTTTTAAATTTCTGGGGTGGTTGCTGTTGAACATAAGAGACTTGTTCCGATCTGTGGGTTTGGTGTATAAGGTGGTCGCTAACTTCCCTTCAGATGGAAAGACCTCCACGTCTAGGAACGCAATCCTGCTGGTAGATTCAGAAATGCTAAATTTTATGTCAGCCGTTCTGGCATTAAGCCATTGGTAGAAATGGTTAAGAGTGTCACCATCACCTTTCCATGTCATAAAAACATCATCAATAAAACGGAGCCATGTTCCGATGTATTGAGAGGAAGGATTGTTATTATAGATGTATGCGTTCTCGTACATGGCCATAAACAGTACTGCCAATTCTGGAGCAAAGGGGCAGCCCATGGCCACCCCTTTGACCTGGTAGTAAAATTCACCATTAAAGCAGAAGTAATTCTTTTTTAAGGCGAATGTTGCCAAGTCCACAATGAATTTAGTGGGCACCCGCATAGGTCTGGGCCTAGAGTCAAGGAAGTGAGTAAGTACTGCTACAGCCTCATCTTGAGGGATCTGTGTATATAGTGCAGTAACGTCTAGGGTGACAAGTCTATCCCTGCCTTCACTGAAATCGATGTTTTCTAGTTTTTTAATGAAGTCAGTGGTGTCCTGAAGGTAGGATCTGACCTCGATCATGAAATCTTTGAGAAAGCAATCTACATATTTCGCTGCCGGCTCTAGTACAGAACCACACCCTGCCACGATGGGTCTGCCTGGCGGATGGTCTGGATCTTTATGTATTTTCGGCAATACGTAAAACATGGGGACTTTAGGATGTTTATTTTTCAGATATTCAACTTCTTTTGGACCGACGAAACCTAGGTCAAAACCCTCTTGCACTATTGCAAAAAGTTCATTCTGTAGGTCCATGGTGGGATCTTTGTTTATCTTACGGTAACAGGTGGTGTCTTGTAGCTGTTTCATTACTTCAGTGGTGTAGTCATGAATATCCCACACCACGATCGCCCCGCCTTTATCGGCCTGCTTAATTATAACCGTATTGTCAGTTTTGAGGTTATTTAAAGCCGTCATCTCTTTTTTAGTGGTGTTAAACCTAATGTATTTTTTCTCTTTTTCCATAGTCGATATTGCAGACAATACACTTTTCTCAAAAATCAAAAGGTTTTTCGGAACTTTATTGGCTGGGGGGCAAAAGGTGGACTTATTTCTAAGGCCTGTGACCTCCAAAGGCTGGGTGGTAGGGTTTTCACTAAAAAACAGGGTCACACGTAATTTTCTACAAAATTCAATGAACTCTGACTTCATTTTCACAAAGTCGGTTCTTTTAGAAGGTACGAATGACAACCCTTTTGCCAGTACACTTTCCTCATCTGGTGTCAAAACTTTTTTAGAAAGGTTGAAAATTGGCGACGCATTTAGTTTTTGTAGTGCTGTCGTCGTGTTTTCATTTCCCACGGGATGTTGTTTCTCACTCGACCCCTGGGGAGTGTTTGACCTCTCCCTAAAAAATTCGACGACTGATTCTGCTGTTGTTGCTGGTTGGTATTCCAATTTCGGTTTCTATTGGGACGATTATAATTACTGGTGGACTCACTATCAGTTCCTGATGAAGAAGTATCAGGAAAAAAAATGAATTGTCTGCGGGATCTGCCCTGGTTTCCTAGAAGGAAACGTCTAGATTCCGCTTTGGAATAAAAGTCAGCCTGTAAATAAGGACATATGTTATCTAAAGAAAAACCTTTTTTATCTTTTTCGAATTGGTTAGATTTTTGAGTAATAGTGTAGTCTTTGAACTCTTGTACTTCTTTAGCAACCTTTTCCAAGAGGGCCTTAGCGTCTGCTATGGTAGGATTACCACTAATTTCCGACTCTAATTTGGCGATTTCAGCTAATTCTTCCCTTGATATTCTAACTGCTGTCTCAACCGTTAGTACCATCAGGTCTCTACTACATTTAGTTTCTATCATAGAGAAACCTTTTTTGAATATCGGGTCTTCTGTAAAAATTACAGGTATGTTCTTAATTTGTAGCCCAGCCGGAATGGTGCCTTCTCGGAGGTGTTGCAACAAAAAATGACCATGAAGGTCTGTCCTGATCTGCTTCTTCTTAAGACGAATTAATTTATCAGATTCGTTGGATGTAGTCGCTGTCTCGCTTAAGGTAACTGAGGAGAAAACAGGCGGATCACTGAGGAAGTTTCTGATGTGATCTTCTGAGTAGGCGAAGGTATCCTTCTCTGCCATTACTCTAAAGAATGAGATGAGAAAAGAAAAAGGAGGAAGGGTTTAAGACATACAAAGAAAACTGTTAACGTGACACAATAAACAAAGGAAATTTACAGAAGGAAGTGTGGAAGGAGGTACCTAGTCAACCTTCGCTCCAAAATTAATGGGCAAAGACAAAAAACCTCGCGAGCCAGCGCCCGCTATAATAACTGATAAGCAACTAAGGGTTGGCTCTAATCAGTATGGCTGAGCCGTCATAGTAAATAACAAAAGAGAATTGCCAGTACTGATAACACCGAAGTAATATGAATTCAAACACAGTACTTGAGAAAACATTCAAGACTGGGGGCTAGTCAATAGCTTTTATTCTTATTTATGATTTTATCATCAAGGAAAACTTTTTTTCATATTCAAAAAGCAAACATGTAAAACATATTTGACAAGAAGTCAATAAAGGAGTCATTCATCGTATCAGACATATCACAACCATACAACATGCAACCATTCATGGGGAGAAGGGGGTACACTGGATAAGAGAGCTACAAAAGTTACAAAAAAATGCAATATTTACAATATAATACCAAACATGAGACAAGAAACAAGAAAAGCCAACGTCTGCAAGACACTTAAACAATATTCTCATTTGATATTTAGTCAAATATGATGTACATTCCTATATCAAGTGTCAAAAGTACTTTATAAATCATTAGAAAAGGGTAATGTACACAAATTAGTGATAAGCAACAATACTCATGACATTAACGCTTATCACTATGGCAGACAGTAATATGGCTCGGGCCTACGCGTTTCGAATCCCGTTGACTTGTGGGGATTCTCTTCAGGGCCTTTGGTATTCTCTGTATAAATAGGAATGAAAAAAGAGGAAGGGGGGGGAGAACAAGAATTAGAAAAACTCAAACAGACATGATTTGTTTAATCAAAGGATCGACATCAGGCACGTCACTCAGTTACCACCCTTCTCTCCACAGACTTACCACTAGGCAAAGATGCAAAGGGCGTGGGGGCCTCAACTTTCTAACATGGTGTGTGACAGAATCTGAAAAAGTTGGCATAATGAAGTCAGCAGGTTGGGGGTGAACAAGCGGTCAATTAGAGGAAGGCTGCAATTTTTACTTACCTTCTCTATTAAGATGGAAATATCTCGGTGGGGGGATCAGTTGACACAATTTAGCGAAAGTAAACCTGTGTGAAGGTAAATGTGGAATATATCAGAAAGGAATTTCTGATGGAGTTTAATGCACTACCGGTTTGTAGAAAAATTCTCACCTAATTGAGTTCTAGTAGAGGAAGCTGTGTGTGCTGTCGCCGGGCGTATTCACTTGCTAGAAACGTCTTGGAAGAAAAAAATATAGAGCTTTAATATGTAACAGACCATAAAAGACATGTATGGCCGAAATCAGAATAAATGTGAATCTTTACCGGAATTGCAATCCGTCAGGAGCAAAAAGATATATCTTTTTTTGAACGAAGATATATTTGCAATAATTCAGAAGAACCCTGTCAATGGGGAACGTTTGGAGTAGTACTAATCTGAAAAAATAATAGACGAAATTAGCAGCTGACATACAACGTTGTTAAAAAAACAGGTTTAATTGAAAGCGGCAGCTTACCGCGATGGCGAATCACATGCGTTTAACCGCAAAGGGCAGGTCACGAAAATATTTCAATTCAGGGCGCCTTAGACAAAAAATATAAATAAGCGCGTGAGTGTTTTGTACTCGTTTTGAATCACAGCGAGATCCAAAAGATTAAAAAGAAAGCGGGAGCTTACCAACATCTCTATTTCACGCAGCCAGCAGTAATTTATGGTAGACTGGAAGAAAAAAAAGAAGAACGAATGTGGACCTAAGTTAAACCATTAAAAAGAACAGATAATGTTACCGAGCGGGTTTCTGGGGAAAAGTACTTACGGATAGTTATCCGAGCTGGACCTTAGATTCGGCGGCGTCTGGGACAGCACTGAACACTGGCTCATGCGCAGTAGCAGGCCAGGGCTCTACTGCTCTACCTATATACCTGGACCCTGAGCTGCAAGACCGCCCTCTCAGAGGCTAAGGTTGCAAGGGAAATCCGGGCCGGAATAAGAATAGAGCGAAGATAAACATAAACTACGGACCGGAGTGGGACGTATCTCACAATTATTAGAATAACACGGATAGTGGCCGGGGTAAAGGTGATGTGACACCGTGGTCACTCACTAAGATGATAATTGGCACACAACAGGGGGTTACAGTTTGAAAATTTCACTTAATTCGTTAAGCCCAGATACAGCTGTATCAAACTTAACTATCAGAAAAGCTTCACGTTTCGATAATGTCAAATTCAAATCACCTCCTCTGGGGTTTCTTTCTATTTTTGAAATCACTGTCCACTTGAGGTCACTAACTGTATGCTGCAATCGCGTCCAATGTTGCACCAAAGGGGCATTTTCAACTTTCCTTTTGATCCTTGATTTATGTTGCGAGATCCGTTGGCGGACCTCTTGGTTAGTTTTGCCTATATATAGCAAGTGGCATGGGCATATAATGCCATATACAACGTACTTGCTCTTGCAGTTGCTCACAGTGTCATGCTTCCATGACACTCCGTTATGCTGGAACAGGGAACCCTCCATAGTTGATTCACAGCATAAGCAGTTTCCACATTTGTGGTGTCCAAGGATGGGTGGCATCCCCATCATTTGGCGTAAAGTTGGCGGTTTGGAAACAGGCATGGCTGCTCGGACTATGTGATTAGCAATATTGTTTTCTTTCTTGAAAGCAAAAAGAGGCTCATTTACAAGACTTACATCAAGATTCTTTACCAAATGCCAGTTTTGTTTTATAACCCTTTTTAGCCGGTTGGCATTAGGGCAATAGGTTGTGACACATACCTGCCTTTCTATAGCAGGTTTGGATTTGCGTTCCAGGAGTATCTCACGTGGGGTCCATTGAGCTCTTTTCATGCAGGTTTTTACAAGTTTCTTAGGATAACCCCTCTCACATAACTTAGATGTAAGGGTTTCAGAATGTTGTTGAAAGTCCTCTTTAAAGGTACAGTTTCTGCGGACTCGCAGAAACTGCCCGTAAGGGAGATTTTCTTTTAAATTTCTGGGGTGGTTTCTGTTGAACATAAGAGACTTGTTCCGATCCGTGGGTTTGGTGTATAAGGTGGTCGCTAACTTCCCTTCAGATGGAAAGACCTCCACGTCTAGGAACGCAATCCTGCTGGTAGATTCAGAAATGCTAAATTTTATGTCAGCCGTTCTGGCATTAAGCCATTGGTAGAAATGGTTAAGAGTGTCACCATCACCTTTCCATGTCATAAAAACATCATCAATAAAACGGAGCCATGTTCCGATGTATTGAGAGAAAGGATTGTTATTATAGATGTATGCGTTCTCGTACATGGCCATAAACAGTACTGCCAATTCTGGAGCAAAGGGGCAGCCCATGGCCACCCCTTTGACCTGGTAGTAAAATTCACCATTAAAGCAGAAGTAATTCTTTTTTAAGGCGAATGTTGCCAAGTCCACAATGAATTTAGTGGGCACCCACATAGGTCTGGGCCTAGAGTCAAGGAAGTGAGTAAGTACTGCTACAGCCTCATCTTGAGGGATCTGTGTATATAGTGCAGTAATGTCTAGGGTGACAAGTCTATCCCTGCCTTCACTGAAATCGATGTTTTCTAGTTTTTTAATGAAGTCAGTGGTGTCCTGAAGGTAGGATCTGACCTCGATCATGAAATCTTTGAGAAAGCAATCTACATATTTCGCTGCCGGCTCTAGTACAGAACCACACCCTGCCACGATGGGTCTGCCTGGCGGATGGTCTGGATCTTTATGTATTTTCGGCAATACGTAAAACATGGGGACTTTAGGATGTTTATTTTTCAGATATTCAACTTCTTTTGGACCGACGAAACCTAGGTCAAAACCCTCTTGCACTATTGCAAAAAGTTCATTCTGTAGGTCCATGGTGGGATCTTTGTTTATCTTACGGTAACAGGTGGTGTCTTGTAGCTGTTTCATTACTTCAGTGGTGTAGTCATGAATATCCCACACCACGATCGCCCCGCCTTTATCGGCCTGCTTAATTATAACCGTATTGTCAGTTTTGAGGTTATTTAAAGCCGTCATCTCTTTTTTAGTGGTGTTAAACCTAATGTATTTTTTCTCTTTTTCCATAGTCGATATTGCAGACAATACACTTTTCTCAAAAATCAAAAGGTTTTTCGGAACTTTATTGGCTGGGGGGCAAAAGGTGGACTTATTTCTAAGGCCTGTGACCTCCAAAGGCTGGGTGGTAGGGTTTTCACTAAAAAACAGGGTCACACGTAATTTTCTACAAAATTCAATGAACTCTGACTTCATTTTCACAAAGTCGGTTCTTTTAGAAGGTACGAATGACAACCCTTTTGCCAGTACACTTTCCTCATCTGGTGTCAAAACTTTTTTAGAAAGGTTGAAAATTGGCGACGCATTTAGTTTTTGTAGTGCTGTCGTCGTGTTTTCATTTCCCACGGGATGTTGTTTCTCACTCGACCCCTGGGGAGTGTTTGACCTCTCCCTAAAAAATTCGACGACTGATTCTGCTGTTGTTGCTGGTTGGTATTCCAATTTCGGTTTCTATTGGGACGATTATAATTACTGGTGGACTCACTATCAGTTCCTGATGAAGAAGTATCAGGAAAAAAAATGAATTGTCTGCGGGATCTGCCCTGGTTTCCTAGAAGGAAACGTCTAGATTCCGCTTTGGAATAAAAGTCAGCCTGTAAATAAGGATATATGTTATCTAAAGAAAAACCTTTTTTATCTTTTTCGAATTGGTTAGATTTTTGAGTAATAGTGTAGTCTTTGAACTCTTGTACTTCTTTAGCAACCTTTTCCAAGAGGGCCTTAGCATCTGCTATGGTAGGATTACCACTAATTTCAGACTCTAATTTGGCGATTTCAGCTAATTCTTCCTTTGATATTCTAACTGCTGTCTCAACCGTTAATACCATCAGGTCTCTACTACATTTAGTTTCTATCATAGAGAAACCTTTTTTGAATATCGGGTCTTCTGTAAAAATTACAGGTATGTTCTTAATTTGTAGCCCAGCCGGAATGGTGCCTTCTCGGAGGTGTTGCAACAAAAAATGACCATGAAGGTCTGTCCTGATCTGCTTCTTCTTAAGACGAATTAATTTATCAGATTCGTTGGATGTAGTCGCTGTCTCGCTTAAGGTAACTGAGGAGAAAACAGGCGGATCACTGAGGAAGTTTCTGATGTGATCTTCTGAGTAGGCGAAGGTATCCTTCTCTGCCATTACTCTAAAGAATGAGATGAGAAAAGAAAAAGGAGGAAGGGTTTAAGACATACAAAGAAAACTGTTAACGTGACACAATAAACAAAGGAAATTTACAGAAGGAAGTGTGGAAGGAGGTACCTAGTCAACCTTCGCTCCAAAATTAATGGGCAAAGACAAAAAACCTCGCGAGCCAGCGCCCGCTATAATAACTGATAAGCAACTAAGGGTTGGCTCTAATCAGTATGGCTGAGCCGTCATAGTAAATAACAAAAGAGAATTGCCAGTACTGATAACACCGAAGTAATATGAATTCAAACACAGTACTTGAGAAAACATTCAAGACTGGGGGCTAGTCAATAGCTTTTATTCTTATTTATGATTTTATCATCAAGGAAAACTTTTTTTCATATTCAAAAAGCAAACATGTAAAACATATTTGACAAGAAGTCAATAAAGGAGTCATTCATCGTATCAGACATATCACAACCATACAACATGCAACCATTCATGGGGAGAAGGGGGTACACTGGATAAGAGAGCTACAAAAGTTCCAAAAAAATGCAATATTTACAATATAATACCAAACATGAGACAAGAAACAAGAAAAGCCAACGTCTGCAAGACACTTAAACAATATTCTCATTTGATATTTAGTCAAATATGATGTACATTCCTATATCAAGTGTCAAAAGTACTTTATAAATCATTAGAAAAGGGTAATGTACACAAATTAGTGATAAGCAACAATACTCATGACATTAACGCTTATCACTATGGCAGACAGTAATATGGCTCGGGCCTACGCGTTTCGAATCCCGTTGACTTGTGGGGATTCTCTTCAGGGCCTTTGGTATTCTCTGTATAAATAGGAATGAAAAAAGAGGAAGGGGGGGGAGAACAAGAATTAGAAAAACTCAAACAGACATGATTTGTTTAATCAAAGGATCGACATCAGGCACGTCACTCAGTTACCACCCTTCTCTCCACAGACTTACCACTAGGCAAAGATGCAAAGGGCGTGGGGGCCTCAACTTTCTAACATGGTGTGTGACAGAATCTGAAAAAGTTGGCATAATGAAGTCAGCAGGTTGGGGGTGAACAAGCGGTCAATTAGAGGAAGGCTGCAATTTTTACTTACCTTCTCTATTAAGATGGAAATATCTCGGTGGGGGGATCAGTTGACACAATTTAGCGAAAGTAAACCTGTGTGAAGGTAAATGTGGAATATATCAGAAAGGAATTTCTGATGGAGTTTAATGCACTACCGGTTTGTAGAAAAATTCTCACCTAATTGAGTTCTAGTAGAGGAAGCTGTGTGTGCTGTCGCCGGGCGTATTCACTTGCTAGAAACGTCTTGGAAGAAAAAAATATAGAGCTTTAATATGTAACAGACCATAAAAGACATGTATGGCCGAAATCAGAATAAATGTGAATCTTTACCGGAATTGCAATCCGTCAGGAGCAAAAAGATATATCTTTTTTTGAACGAAGATATATTTGCAATAATTCAGAAGAACCCTGTCAATGGGGAACGTTTGGAGTAGTACTAATCTGAAAAAATAATAGACGAAATTAGCAGCTGACATACAACGTTGTTAAAAAAACAGGTTTAATTGAAAGCGGCAGCTTACCGCGATGGCGAATCACATGCGTTTAACCGCAAAGGGCAGGTCACGAAAATATTTCAATTCAGGGCGCCTTAGACAAAAAATATAAATAAGCGCGTGAGTGTTTTGTACTCGTTTTGAATCACAGCGAGATCCAAAAGATTAAAAAGAAAGCGGGAGCTTACCAACATCTCTATTTCACGCAGCCAGCAGTAATTTATGGTAGACTGGAAGAAAAAAAAGAAGAACGAATGTGGACCTAAGTTAAACCATTAAAAAGAACAGATAATGTTACCGAGCGGGTTTCTGGGGAAAAGTACTTACGGATAGATATCCGAGCTGGACCTTAGATTCGGCGGCGTCTGGGACAGCACTGAACACTGGCTCATGCGCAGTAGCAGGCCAGGGCTCTACTGCTCTACCTATATACCTGGACCCTGAGCTGCAAGACCGCCCTCTCAGAGGCTAAGGTTGCAAGGGAAATCCGGGCCGGAATAAGAATAGAGCGAAGATAAACATAAACTACGGACCGGAGTGGGACGTATCTCACAATTATTAGAATAACACGGATAGTGGCCGGGGTAAAGGTGATGTGACACCGTGGTCACTCACTAAGATGATAATTGGCACACAACAGGGGGTTACAGTTTGAAAATTTCACTTAATTCGTTAAGCCCAGATACAGCTGTATCAAACTTAACTATCAGAAAAGCTTCACGTTTCGATAATGTCAAATTCAAATCACCTCCTCTGGGGTTTCTTTCTATTTTTGAAATCACTGTCCACTTGAGGTCACTAACTGTATGCTGCAATCGCGTCCAATGTTGCACCAAAGGGGCATTTTCAACTTTCCTTTTGATCCTTGATTTATGTTGCGAGATCCGTTGGCGGACCTCTTGGTTAGTTTTGCCTATATATAGCAAGTGGCATGGGCATATAATGCCATATACAACGTACTTGCTCTTGCAGTTGCTCACAGTGTCATGCTTCCATGACACTCCGTTATGCTGGAACAGGGAACCCTCCATAGTTGATTCACAGCATAAGCAGTTTCCACATTTGTGGTGTCCAAGGATGGGTGGCATCCCCATCATTTGGCGTAAAGTTGGCGGTTTGGAAACAGGCATGGCTGCTCGGACTATGTGATTAGCAATATTGTTTTCTTTCTTGAAAGCAAATAGAGGCTCATTTACAAGACTTACATCAAGATTCTTTACCAAATGCCAGTTTTGTTTTATAACCCTTTTTAGCCGGTTGGCATTAGGGCAATAGGTTGTGACACATACCTGCCTTTCTATAGCAGGTTTGGATTTGCGTTCCAGGAGTATCTCACGTGGGGTCCATTGAGCTCTTTTCATGCAGGTTTTTACAAGTTTCTTAGGATAACCCCTCTCACATAACCGAGATGTAAGGGTTTCAGAATGTTGTTGAAAGTCCTCTTTAAAGGTACAGTTTCTGCGGACTCGCAGAAACTGCCCGTAAGGGAGATTTTCTTTTAAATTTCTGGGGTGGTTGCTGTTGAACATAAGAGACTTGTTCCGATCCGTGGGTTTGGTGTATAAGGTGGTCGCTAACTTCCCTTCAGATGGAAAGACCTCCACGTCTAGGAACGCAATCCTGCTGGTAGATTCAGAAATGCTAAATTTTATGTCAGCCGTTCTGGCATTAAGCCATTGGTAGAAATGGTTAAGAGTGTCACCATCACCTTTCCATGTCATAAAAACATCATCAATAAAACGGAGCCATGTTCCGATGTATTGAGAAAAAGGATTGTTATTATAGATGTATGCGTTCTCGTACATGGCCATAAACAGTACTGCCAATTCTGGAGCAAAGGGGCAGCCCATGGCCACCCCTTTGACCTGGTAGTAAAATTCACCATTAAAGCAGAAGTAATTCTTTTTTAAGGCGAATGTTGCCAAGTCTACAATGAATTTAGTGGGCACCCGCATAGGTCTGGGCCTAGAGTCAAGGAAGTGAGTAAGTACTGCTACAGCCTCATCTTGAGGGATCTGTGTATATAGTGCAGTAACGTCTAGGGTGACGAGTCTATCCCTGCCTTCACTGAAATCGATGTTTTCTAGTTTTTTAATGAAGTCAGTGGTGTCCTGAAGGTAGGATCTGACCTCGATCATGAAATCTTTGAGAAAGCAATCTACATATTTCGCTGCCGGCTCTAGTACAGAACCACACCCTGCCACGATGGGTCTGCCTGGCGGATGGTCTGGATCTTTATGTATTTTCGGCAATACGTAAAACATGGGGACTTTAGGATGTTTATTTTTCAGATATTCAACTTCTTTTGGACCGACGAAACCTAGGTCAAAACCCTCTTGCACAATTGCAAAAAGTTCATTCTGTAGGTCCATGGTGGGATCTTTGTTTATCTTACGGTAACAGGTGGTGTCTTGTAGCTGTTTCATTACTTCAGTGGTGTAGTCATGAATATCCCACACCACGATCGCCCCGCCTTTATCGGCCTGCTTAATTATAACCGTATTGTCAGTTTTGAGGTTATTTAAAGCCGTCATCTCTTTTTTAGTGGTGTTAAACCTAATGTATTTTTTCTCTTTTTCCATAGTCGATATTGCAGACAATACACTTTTCTCAAAAATCAAAAGGTTTTTCGGAACTTTATTGGCTGGGGGGCAAAAGGTGGACTTATTTCTAAGGCCTGTGACCTCCAAAGGCTGGGTGGTAGGGTTTTCACTAAAAAACAGGGTCACACGTAATTTTCTACAAAATTCAATGAACTCTGACTTCATTTTCACAAAGTCGGTTCTTTTAGAAGGTACGAATGACAACCCTTTTGCCAGTACACTTTCCTCATCTGGTGTCAAAACTTTTTTAGAAAGGTTGAAAATTGGCGACGCATTTAGTTTTTGTAGTGCTGTCGTCGTGTTTTCATTTCCCACGGGATGTTGTTTCTCACTCGACCCCTGGGGAGTGTTTGACCTCTCCCTAAAGAATTCGACGACTGATTCTGCTGTTGCTGGTTGGTATTCCAATTTCGGTTTCTATTGGGACGATTATAATTACTGGTGGACTCACTATCAGTTCCTGATGAAGAAGTATCAGGAAAAAAAATGAATTGTCTGCGGGATCTGCCCTGGTTTCCTAGAAGGAAACGTCTAGATTCCGCTTTGGAATAAAAGTCAGCCTGTAAATAAGGATATATGTTATCTAAAGAAAAACCTTTTTTATCTTTTTCGAATTGGTTAGATTTTTGAGTAATAGTGTAGTCTTTGAACTCTTGTACTTCTTTAGCAACCTTTTCCAAGAGGGCCTTAGCATCTGCTATGGTAGGATTACCACTAATTTCCGACTCTAATTTGGCGATTTCAGCTAATTCTTCTTTTGATATTCTAACTGCTGTCTCAACCGTTAATACCATCAGGTCTCTACTACATTTAGTTTCTATCATAGAGAAACCTTTTTTGAATATCGGGTCTTCTGTAAAAATTACAGGTATGTTCTTAATTTGTAGCCCAGCCGGAATGGTGCCTTCTCGGAGGTGTTGCAACAAAAAATGACCATGAAGGTCTGTCCTGATCTGCTTCTTCTTAAGACGAATTAATTTATCAGATTCGTTGGATGTAGTCGCTGTCTCGCTTAAGGTAACTGAGGAGAAAACAGGCGGATCACTGAGGAAGTTTCTGATGTGATCTTCTGAGTAGGCGAAGGTATCCTTCTCTGCCATTACTCTAAAGAATGAGATGAGAAAAGAAAAAGGAGGAAGGGTTTAAGACATACAAAGAAAACTGTTAACGTGACACAATAAACAAAGGAAATTTACAGAAGGAAGTGTGGAAGGAGGTACCTAGTCAACCTTCGCTCCAAAATTAATGGGCAAAGACAAAAAACCTCGCGAGCCAGCGCCCGCTATAATAACCGATAAGCAACTAAGGGTTGGCTCTAATCAGTATGGCTGAGCCGTCATAGTAAATAACAAAAGAGAATTGCCAGTACTGATAACACCGAAGTAATATGAATTCAAACACAGTACTTGAGAAAACATTCAAGACTGGGGGCTAGTCAATAGCTTTTATTCTTATTTATGATTTTATCATCAAGGAAAACTTTTTTTCATATTCAAAAAGCAAACATGTAAAACATATTTGACAAGAAGTCAATAAAGGAGTCATTCATCGTATCAGACATATCACAACCATACAACATGCAACCATTCATGGGGAGAAGGGGGTACACTGGATAAGAGAGCTACAAAAGTTACAAAAAAATGCAATATTTACAATATAATACCAAACATGAGACAAGAAACAAGAAAAGCCAACGTCTGCAAGACACTTAAACAATATTCTAATTTGATATTTAGTCAAATATGATGTACATTCCTATATCAAGTGTCAAAAGTACTTTATAAATCATTAGAAAAGGGTAATGTACACAAATTAGTGATAAGCAACAATACTCATGACATTAACGCTTATCACTATGGCAGACAGTAATATGGCTCGGGCCTACGCGTTTCGAATCCCGTTGACTTGTGGGGATTCTCTTCAGGGCCGTTGGTATTCTCTGTATAAATAGGAATGAAAAAAGAGGAAGGGGGGGGAGAACAAGAATTAGAAAAACTCAAACAGACATGATTTGTTTAATCAAAGGATCGACATCAGGCACGTCACTCAGTTACCACCCTTCTCTCCACAGACTTACCACTAGGCAAAGATGCAAAGGGCGTGGGGGCCTCAACTTTCTAACATGGTGTGTGACAGAATCTGAAAAAGTTGGCATAATGAAGTCAGCAGGTTGGGGGTGAACAAGCGGTCAATTAGAGGAAGGCTGCAATTTTTACTTACCTTCTCTATTAAGATGGAAATATCTCGGTGGGGGGATCAGTTGACACAATTTAGCGAAAGTAAACCTGTGTGAAGGTAAATGTGGAATATATCAGAAAGGAATTTCTGATGGAGTTTAATGCACTACCGGTTTGTAGAAAAATTCTCACCTAATTGAGTTCTAGTAGAGGAAGCTGTGTGTGCTGTCGCCGGGCGTATTCACTTGCTAGAAACGTCTTGGAAGAAAAAAATATAGAGCTTTAATATGTAACAGACCATAAAAGACATGTATGGCCGAAATCAGAATAAATGTGAATCTTTACCGGAATTGCAATCCGTCAGGAGCAAAAAGATATATCTTTTTTTGAACGAAGATATATTTGCAATAATTCAGAAGAACCCTGTCAATGGGGAACGTTTGGAGTAGTACTAATCTGAAAAAATAATAGACGAAATTAGCAGCTGACATACAACGTTGTTAAAAAAACAGGTTTAATTGAAAGCGGCAGCTTACCGCGATGGCGAATCACATGCGTTTAACCGCAAAGGGCAGGTCACGAAAATATTTCAATTCAGGGCGCCTTAGACAAAAAATATAAATAAGCGCGTGAGTGTTTTGTACTCGTTTTGAATCACAGCGAGATCCAAAAGATTAAAAAGAAAGCGGGAGCTTACCAACATCTCTATTTCACGCAGCCAGCAGTAATTTATGGTAGACTGGAAGAAAAAAAAGAAGAACGAATGTGGACCTAAGTTAAACCATTAAAAAGAACAGATAATGTTACCGAGCGGGTTTCTGGGGAAAAGTACTTACGGATAGATATCCGAGCTGGACCTTAGATTCGGCGGCGTCTGGGACAGCACTGAACACTGGCTCATGCGCAGTAGCAGGCCAGGGCTCTACTGCTCTACCTATATACCTGGACCCTGAGCTGCAAGACCGCCCTCTCAGAGGCTAAGGTTGCAAGGGAAATCCGGGCCGGAATAAGAATAGAGCGAAGATAAACATAAACTACGGACCGGAGTGGGACGTATCTCACAATTATTAGAATAACACGGATAGTGGCCGGGGTAAAGGTGATGTGACACCGTGGTCACTCACTAAGATGATAATTGGCACACAACAGGGGGTTACAGTTTGAAAATTTCACTTAATTCGTTAAGCCCAGATACAGCTGTATCAAACTTAACTATCAGAAAAGCTTCACGTTTCGATAATGTCAAATTCAAATCACCTCCTCTGGGGTTTCTTTCTATTTTTGAAATCACTGTCCACTTGAGGTCACTAACTGTATGCTGCAATCGCGTCCAATGTTGCACCAAAGGGGCATTTTCAACTTTCCTTTTGATCCTTGATTTATGTTGCGAGATCCGTTGGCGGACCTCTTGGTTAGTTTTGCCTATATATAGCAAGTGGCATGGGCATATAATGCCATATACAACGTACTTGCTCTTGCAGTTGCTCACAGTGTCATGCTTCCATGACACTCCGTTATGCTGGAACAGGGAACCCTCCATAGTTGATTCACAGCATAAGCAGTTTCCACATTTGTGGTGTCCAAGGATGGGTGGCATCCCCATCATTTGGCGTAAAGTTGGCGGTTTGGAAACAGGCATGGCTGCTCGGACTATGTGATTAGCAATATTGTTTTCTTTCTTGAAAGCAAATAGAGGCTCATTTACAAGACTTACATCAAGATTCTTTACCAAATGCCAGTTTTGTTTTATAACCCTTTTTAGCCGGTTGGCATTAGGGCAATAGGTTGTGACACATACCTGCCTTTCTATAGCAGGTTTGGATTTGCGTTCCAGGAGTATCTCACGTGGGGTCCATTGAGCTCTTTTCATGCAGGTTTTTACAAGTTTCTTAGGATAACCCCTCTCACATAACCGAGATGTAAGGGTTTCAGAATGTTGTTGAAAGTCCTCTTTAAAGGTACAGTTTCTGCGGACTCGCAGAAACTGCCCGTAAGGGAGATTTTCTTTTAAATTTCTGGGGTGGTTGCTGTTGAACATAAGAGACTTGTTCCGATCCGTGGGTTTGGTGTATAAGGTGGTCGCTAACTTCCCTTCAGATGGAAAGACCTCCACGTCTAGGAACGCAATCCTGCTGGTAGATTCAGAAATGCTAAATTTTATGTCAGCCGTTCTGGCATTAAGCCATTGGTAGAAATGGTTAAGAGTGTCACCATCACCTTTCCATGTCATAAAAACATCATCAATAAAACGGAGCCATGTTCCGATGTATTGAGAAAAAGGATTGTTATTATAGATGTATGCGTTCTCGTACATGGCCATAAACAGTACTGCCAATTCTGGAGCAAAGGGGCAGCCCATGGCCACCCCTTTGACCTGGTAGTAAAATTCACCATTAAAGCAGAAGTAATTCTTTTTTAAGGCGAATGTTGCCAAGTCTACAATGAATTTAGTGGGCACCCGCATAGGTCTGGGCCTAGAGTCAAGGAAGTGAGTAAGTACTGCTACAGCCTCATCTTGAGGGATCTGTGTATATAGTGCAGTAACGTCTAGGGTGACGAGTCTATCCCTGCCTTCACTGAAATCGATGTTTTCTAGTTTTTTAATGAAGTCAGTGGTGTCCTGAAGGTAGGATCTGACCTCGATCATGAAATCTTTGAGAAAGCAATCTACATATTTCGCTGCCGGCTCTAGTACAGAACCACACCCTGCCACGATGGGTCTGCCTGGCGGATGGTCTGGATCTTTATGTATTTTCGGCAATACGTAAAACATGGGGACTTTAGGATGTTTATTTTTCAGATATTCAACTTCTTTTGGACCGACGAAACCTAGGTCAAAACCCTCTTGCACAATTGCAAAAAGTTCATTCTGTAGGTCCATGGTGGGATCTTTGTTTATCTTACGGTAACAGGTGGTGTCTTGTAGCTGTTTCATTACTTCAGTGGTGTAGTCATGAATATCCCACACCACGATCGCCCCGCCTTTATCGGCCTGCTTAATTATAACCGTATTGTCAGTTTTGAGGTTATTTAAAGCCGTCATCTCTTTTTTAGTGGTGTTAAACCTAATGTATTTTTTCTCTTTTTCCATAGTCGATATTGCAGACAATACACTTTTCTCAAAAATCAAAAGGTTTTTCGGAACTTTATTGGCTGGGGGGCAAAAGGTGGACTTATTTCTAAGGCCTGTGACCTCCAAAGGCTGGGTGGTAGGGTTTTCACTAAAAAACAGGGTCACACGTAATTTTCTACAAAATTCAATGAACTCTGACTTCATTTTCACAAAGTCGGTTCTTTTAGAAGGTACGAATGACAACCCTTTTGCCAGTACACTTTCCTCATCTGGTGTCAAAACTTTTTTAGAAAGGTTGAAAATTGGCGACGCATTTAGTTTTTGTAGTGCTGTCGTCGTGTTTTCATTTCCCACGGGATGTTGTTTCTCACTCGACCCCTGGGGAGTGTTTGACCTCTCCCTAAAGAATTCGACGACTGATTCTGCTGTTGCTGGTTGGTATTCCAATTTCGGTTTCTATTGGGACGATTATAATTACTGGTGGACTCACTATCAGTTCCTGATGAAGAAGTATCAGGAAAAAAAATGAATTGTCTGCGGGATCTGCCCTGGTTTCCTAGAAGGAAACGTCTAGATTCCGCTTTGGAATAAAAGTCAGCCTGTAAATAAGGATATATGTTATCTAAAGAAAAACCTTTTTTATCTTTTTCGAATTGGTTAGATTTTTGAGTAATAGTGTAGTCTTTGAACTCTTGTACTTCTTTAGCAACCTTTTCCAAGAGGGCCTTAGCATCTGCTATGGTAGGATTACCACTAATTTCCGACTCTAATTTGGCGATTTCAGCTAATTCTTCTTTTGATATTCTAACTGCTGTCTCAACCGTTAATACCATCAGGTCTCTACTACATTTAGTTTCTATCATAGAGAAACCTTTTTTGAATATCGGGTCTTCTGTAAAAATTACAGGTATGTTCTTAATTTGTAGCCCAGCCGGAATGGTGCCTTCTCGGAGGTGTTGCAACAAAAAATGACCATGAAGGTCTGTCCTGATCTGCTTCTTCTTAAGACGAATTAATTTATCAGATTCGTTGGATGTAGTCGCTGTCTCGCTTAAGGTAACTGAGGAGAAAACAGGCGGATCACTGAGGAAGTTTCTGATGTGATCTTCTGAGTAGGCGAAGGTATCCTTCTCTGCCATTACTCTAAAGAATGAGATGAGAAAAGAAAAAGGAGGAAGGGTTTAAGACATACAAAGAAAACTGTTAACGTGACACAATAAACAAAGGAAATTTACAGAAGGAAGTGTGGAAGGAGGTACCTAGTCAACCTTCGCTCCAAAATTAATGGGCAAAGACAAAAAACCTCGCGAGCCAGCGCCCGCTATAATAACCGATAAGCAACTAAGGGTTGGCTCTAATCAGTATGGCTGAGCCGTCATAGTAAATAACAAAAGAGAATTGCCAGTACTGATAACACCGAAGTAATATGAATTCAAACACAGTACTTGAGAAAACATTCAAGACTGGGGGCTAGTCAATAGCTTTTATTCTTATTTATGATTTTATCATCAAGGAAAACTTTTTTTCATATTCAAAAAGCAAACATGTAAAACATATTTGACAAGAAGTCAATAAAGGAGTCATTCATCGTATCAGACATATCACAACCATACAACATGCAACCATTCATGGGGAGAAGGGGGTACACTGGATAAGAGAGCTACAAAAGTTACAAAAAAATGCAATATTTACAATATAATACCAAACATGAGACAAGAAACAAGAAAAGCCAACGTCTGCAAGACACTTAAACAATATTCTCATTTGATATTTAGTCAAATATGATGTACATTCCTATATCAACTGTCAAAAGTACTTTATAAATCATTAGAAAAGGGTAATGTACACAAATTAGTGATAAGCAACAATACTCATGACATTAACGCTTATCACTATGGCAGACAGTAATATGGCTCGGGCCTACGCGTTTCGAATCCCGTTGACTTGTGGGGATTCTCTTCAGGGCCTTTGGTATTCTCTGTATAAATAGGAATGAAAAAAGAGGAAGGGGGGGGAGAACAAGAATTAGAAAAACTCAAACAGACATGATTTGTTTAATAAAGGATCGACATCAGGCACGTCACTCAGTTACCACCCTTCTCTCCACAGACTTACCACTAGGCAAAGATGCAAAGGGCGTGGGGGCCTCAACTTTCTAACATGGTGTGTGACAGAATCTGAAAAAGTTGGCATAATGAAGTCAGCAGGTTGGGGGTGAACAAGCGGTCAATTAGAGGAAGGCTGCAATTTTTACTTACCTTCTCTATTAAGATGGAAATATCTCGTGGGGGGATCAGTTGACACAATTTAGCGAAAGTAAACCTGTGTGAAGGTAAATGTGGAATATATCAGAAAGGAATTTCTGATGGAGTTTAATGCACTACCGGTTTGTAGAAAAATTCTCACCTAATTGAGTTCTAGTAGAGGAAGCTGTGTGTGCTGTCGCCGGGCGTATTCACTTGCTAGAAACGTCTTGGAAGAAAAAAATATAGAGCTTTAATATGTAACAGACCATAAAAGACATGTATGGCCGAAATCAGAATAAATGTGAATCTTTACCGGAATTGCAATCCGTCAGGAGCAAAAAGATATATCTTTTTTTGAACGAAGATATATTTGCAATAATTCAGAAGAACCCTGTCAATGGGGAACGTTTGGAGTAGTACTAATCTGAAAAACTAATAGACGAAATTAGCAGCTGACATACAACGTTGTTAAAAAAACAGGTTTAATTGAAAGCGGCAGCTTACCGCGATGGCGAATCACATGCGTTTAACCGCAAAGGGCAGGTCACGAAAATATTTCAATTCAGGGCGCCTTAGACAAAAAATATAAATAAGCGCGTGAGTGTTTTGTACTCGTTTTGAATCACAGCGAGATCCAAAAGATTAAAAAGAAAGCGGGAGCTTACCAACATCTCTATTTCACGCAGCCAGCAGTAATTTATGGTAGACTGGAAGAAAAAAAAGAAGAACGAATGTGGACCTAAGTTAAACCATTAAAAAGAACAGATAATGTTACCGAGCGGGTTTCTGGGGAAAAGTACTTACGGATAGATATCCGAGCTGGACCTTAGATTCGGCGGCGTCTGGGACAGCACTGAACACTGGCTCATGCGCAGTAGCAGGCCAGGGCTCTACTGCTCTACCTATATACCTGGACCCTGAGCTGCAAGACCGCCCTCTCAGAGGCTAAGGTTGCAAGGGAAATCCGGGCCGGAATAAGAATAGAGCGAAGATAAACATAAACTACGGACCGGAGTGGGACGTATCTCACAATTATTAGAATAACACGGATAGTGGCCGGGGTAAAGGTGATGTGACACCGTGGTCACTCACTAAGATGATAATTGGCACACAACAGGGGGTTACAGTTTGAACATTTCACTTAATTCGTTAAGCCCAGATACAGCTGTATCAAACTTAACTATCAGAAAAGCTTCACGTTTCGATAATGTCAAATTCAAATCACCTCCTCTGGGGTTTCTTTCTATTTTTGAAATCACTGTCCACTTGAGGTCACTAACTGTATGCTGCAATCGCGTCCAATGTTGCACCAAAGGGGCATTTTCAACTTTCCTTTTGATCCTTGATTTATGTTGCGAGATCCGTTGGCGGACCTCTTGGTTAGTTTTGCCTATATATAGCAAGTGGCATGGGCATATAATGCCATATACAACGTACTTGCTCTTGCAGTTGCTCACAGTGTCATGCTTCCATGACACTCCGTTATGCTGGAACAGGGAACCCTCCATAGTTGATTCACAGCATAAGCAGTTTCCACATTTGTGGTGTCCAAGGATGGGTGGCATCCCCATCATTTGGCGTAAAGTTGGCGGTTTGGAAACAGGCATGGCTGCTCGGACTATGTGATTAGCAATATTGTTTTCTTTCTTGAAAGCAAATAGAGGCTCATTTACAAGACTTACATCAAGATTCTTTACCAAATGCCAGTTTTGTTTTATAACCCTTTTTAGCCGGTTGGCATTAGGGCAATAGGTTGTGACACATACCTGCCTTTCTATAGCAGGTTTGGATTTGCGTTCCAGGAGTATCTCACGTGGGGTCCATTGAGCTCTTTTCATGCAGGTTTTTACAAGTTTCTTAGGATAACCCCTCTCACATAACTTAGATGTAAGGGTTTCAGAATGTTGTTGAAAGTCCTCTTTAAAGGTACAGTTTCTGCGGACTCGCAGAAACTGCCCGTAAGGGAGATTTTCTTTTAAATTTCTGGGGTGGTTGCTGTTGAACATAAGAGACTTGTTCCGATCCGTGGGTTTGGTGTATAAGGTGGTCGCTAACTTCCCTTCAGATGGAAAGACCTCCACGTCTAGGAACGCAATCCTGCTGGTAGATTCAGAAATGCTAAATTTTATGTCAGCCGTTCTGGCATTAAGCCATTGGTAGAAATGGTTAAGAGTGTCACCATCACCTTTCCATGTCATAAAAACATCATCAATAAAACGGAGCCATGTTCCGATGTATTGAGAGAAAGGATTGTTATTATAGATGTATGCGTTCTCGTACATGGCCATAAACAGTACTGCCAATTCTGGAGCAAAGGGGCAGCCCATGGCCACCCCTTTGACCTGGTAGTAAAATTCACCATTAAAGCAGAAGTAATTCTTTTTAAGGCGAATGTTGCCAAGTCCACAATGAATTTAGTGGGCACCCGCATAGGTCTGTGCCTAGAGTCAAGAAGTGAGTAAGTACTGCTACAGCCTCATCTTGAGGGATCTGTGTATATAGTGCAGTAACGTCTAGGGTGACAAGTCTATCCCTGCCTTCACTGAAATCGATGTTTTCTAGTTTTTTAATGAAGTCAGTGGTGTCCTGAAGGTAGGATCTGACCTTGATCATGAAATCTTTGAGAAAGCAATCTACATATTTCGCTGCCGGCTCTAGTACAGAACCACACCCTGCCACGATGGGTCTGCCTGGCGGATGGTCTGGATCTTTATGTATTTTTGGCAATACGTAAAACATGGAGACTTTAGGATGTTTATTTTTCAGATATTCAACTTCTTTTGGACCGACGAAACCTAGGTCAAAACCCTCTTGCACAATTGCAAAAAGTTCATTCTGTAGGTCCATGGTGGGATCTTTGTTTATCTTACGGTAACAGGTGGTGTCTTGTAGCTGTTTCATTACTTCAGTGGTGTAGTCATGAATATCCCACACCACGATCGCCCCGCCTTTATCGGCCTGCTTAATTATAACCGTATTGTCAGTTTTGAGGTTATTTAAAGCCGTCATCTCTTTTTTAGTGGTGTTAAACCTAATGTATTTTTTCTCTTTTTCCCTAGTCGATATTGCAGACAATACACTTTTCTCAAAAATCAAAAGGTTTTTCGGAACTTTATTGGCTGGGGGGCAAAAGGTGGACTTATTTCTAAGGCCTGTGACCTCCAAAGGCTGGGTGGTAGGGTTTTCACTAAAAAACAGGGTCACACGTAATTTTCTACAAAATTCAATGAACTCTGACTTCATTTTCACAAAGTCGGTTCTTTTAGAAGGTACGAATGACAACCCTTTTGCCAGTACACTTTCCTCATCTGGTGTCAAAACTTTTTTAGAAAGGTTGAAAATTGGCGACGCATTTAGTTTTTGTAGTGCTGTCGTCATGTTTTCATTTCCCACGGGATGTTGTTTCTCACTCGACCCCTGGGGAGTGTTTGACCTCTCCCTAAAAAATTCGACGACTGATTCTGCTGTTGTTGCTGGTTGGTATTCCAATTTCGGTTTCTATTGGGACGATTATAATTACTGGTGGACTCACTATCAGTTCCTGATGAAGAAGTATCAGGAAAAAAAATGAATTGTCTGCGGGATCTGCCCTGGTTTCCTAGAAGGAAACGTCTAGATTCCGCTTTGGAATAAAAGTCAGCCTGTAAATAAGGATATATGTTATCTAAAGAAAAACCTTTTTTATCTTTTTCGAATTGGTTAGATTTTTGAGTAATAGTGTAGTCTTTGAACTCTTGTACTTCTTTAGCAACCTTTTCCAAGAGGGCCTTAGCATCTGCTATGGTAGGATTACCACTAATTTCCGACTCTAATTTGGCGATTTCAGCTAATTCTTCCTTTGATATTCTAACTGCTGTCTCAACCGTTAATACCATCAGGTCTCTACTACATTTAGTTTCTATCATAGAGAAACCTTTTTTGAATATCGGGTCTTCTGTAAAAATTACAGGTATGTTCTTAATTTGTAGCCCAGCCGGAATGGTGCCTTCTCGGAGGTGTTGCAACAAAAAATGACCATGAAGGTCTGTCCTGATCTGCTTCTTCTTAAGACAAATTAATTTATCAGATTCGTTGGATGTAGTCGCTGTCTCGCTTAAGGTAACTGAGGAGAAAACAGGCGGATCACTGAGGAAGTTTCTGATGTGATCTTCTGAGTAGGCGAAGGTATCCTTCTCTGCCATTACTCTAAAGAATGAGATGAGAAAAGAAAAAGGAGGAAGGGTTTAAGACATACAAAGAAAACTGTTAACGTGACACAATAAACAAAGGAAATTTACAGAAGGAAGTGTGGAAGGAGGTACCTAGTCAACCTTCGCTCCAAAATTAATGGGCAAAGACAAAAAACCTCGCGAGCCAGCGCCCGCTATAATAACCGATAAGCAACTAAGGGTTGGCTCTAATCAGTATGGCTGAGCCGTCATAGTAAATAACAAAAGAGAATTGCCAGTACTGATAACACCGAAGTTATATGAATTCAAACACAGTACTTGAGAAAACATTCAAGACTGGGGGCTAGTCAATAGCTTTTATTCTTATTTATGATTTTATCATCAAGGAAAACTTTTTTTCATATTCAAAAAGCAAACATGTAAAACATATTTGACAAGAAGTCAATAAAGGAGTCATTCATCGTATCAGACATATCACAACCATACAACATGCAGCCATTCATGGGGAGAAGGGGGTACACTGGATAAGAGAGCTACAAAAGTTACAAAAAAATGCAATATTTACAATATAATACCAAACATGAGACAAGAAACAAGAAAAGCCAACGTCTGCAAGACACTTAAACAATATTCTCATTTGATATTTAGTCAAATATGATGTACATTCCTATATCAAGTGTCAAAAGTACTTTATAAATCATTAGAAAAGGGTAATGTACACAAATTAGTGATAAGCAACAATACTCATGACATTAACGCTTATCACTATGGCAGACAGTAATATGGCTCGGGCCTATGCGTTTCGAATCCTGTTGACTTGTGGGGATTCTCTTCAGGGCCTTTGGTATTCTCTGTATAAATAGGAATGAAAAAAGAGGAAAGGGGGGGGAGAACAAGAATTAGAAAAACTCAAACAGACATGATTTGTTTAATCAAAGGATCGACATCAGGCACGTCACTCAGTTACCACCCTTCTCTCCACAGACTTACCACTAGGCAAAGATGCAAAGGGCGTGGGGGCCTCAACTTTCTAACATGGTGTGTGACAGAATCTGAAAAAGTTGGCATAATGAAGTCAGCAGGTTGGGTGTGAACAAGCGGTCAATTAGAGGAAGGCTGCAATTTTTACTTACCTTCTCTATTAAGATGGAAATATCTCGGTGGGGGGATCAGTTGACACAATTTAGCGAAAGTAAACCTGTGTGAAGGTAAATGTGGAATATATCAGAAAGGAATTTCTGATGGAGTTTAATGCACTACCGGTTTGTAGAAAAATTCTCACCTAATTGAGTTCTAGTAGAGGAAGCTGTGTGTGCTGTCGCCGGGCGTATTCACTTGCTAGAAACGTCTTGGAAGAAAAAAATATAGAGCTTTAATATGTAACAGACCATAAAAGACATGTATGACCGAAATCAGAATAAATGTGAATCTTTACCGGAATTGCAATCCGTCAGGAGCAAAAAGATATATCTTTTTTTGAACGAAGATATATTTGCAATAATTCAGAAGAACCCTGTCAATGGGGAACGTTTGGAGTAGTACTAATCTGAAAAAATAATAGACGAAATTAGCAGCTGACATACAACGTTGTTAAAAAAACAGGTTTAATTGAAAGCGGCAGCTTACCGAGATGGCGAATCACATGCGTTTAACCGCAAAGGGCAGGTCACGAAAATATTTCAATTCAGGGCGCCTTAGACAAAAAATATAAATAAGCGCGTGAGTGTTTTGTACTCGTTTTGAATCACAGCGAGATCCAAAAGATTAAAAAGAAAGCGGGAGCTTACCAACATCTCTATTTCACGCAGCCAGCAGTAATTTATGGTAGACTGGAAGAAAAAAAAGAAGAACGAATGTGGACCTAAGTTAAACCATTAAAAAGAACAGATAATGTTACCGAGCGGGTTTCTGGGGAAAAGTACTTACGGATAGATATCCGAGCTGGACCTTAGATTCGGCGGCGTCTGGGACAGCACTGAACACTGGCTCATGCGCAGTAGCAGGCCAGGGCTCTACTGCTCTACCTATATACCTGGACCCTGAGCTGCAAGACCGCCCTCTCAGAGGCTAAGGTTGCAAGGGAAATCCGGGCCGGAATAAGAATAGAGCGAAGATAAACATAAACTACGGACCGGAGTGGGACGTATCTCACAATTATTAGAATAACACGGATAGTGGCCGGGGTAAAGGTGATGTGACACCGTGGTCACTCACTAAGATGATAATTGGCACACAACAGGGGGTTACAGTTTGAAAATTTCACTTAATTCGTTAAGCCCAGATACAGCTGTATCAAACTTAACTATCAGAAAAGCTTCACGTTTCGATAATGTCAAATTCAAATCACCTCCTCTGGGGTTTCTTTCTATTGTTGAAATCACTGTCCACTTGAGGTCACTAACTGTATGCTGCAATCGCGTCCAATGTTGCACCAAAGGGGCATTTTCAACTTTCCTTTTGATCCTTGATTTATGTTGCGAGATCCGTTGGCGGACCTCTTGGTTAGTTTTGCCTATATATAGCAAGTGGCATGGGCATATAATGCCATATACAACGTACTTGCTCTTGCAGTTGCTCACAGTGTCATGCTTCCATGACACTCCGTTATGCTGGAACAGGGAACCCTCCATAGTTGATTCACAGCATAAGCAGTTTCCACATTTGTGGTGTCCAAGGATGGGTGGCATCCCCATCATTTGGCGTAAAGTTGGCGGTTTGGAAACAGGCATGGCTGCTCGGACTATGTGATTAGCAATATTGTTTTCTTTCTTGAAAGCAAATAGAGGCTCATTTACAAGACTTACATCAAGATTCTTTACCAAATGCCAGTTTTGTTTTATAACCCTTTTTAGCCGGTTGGCATTAGGGCAATAGGTTGTGACACATACCTCCCTTTCTATAGCAGGTTTGGATTTGCGTTCCAGGAGTATCTCACGTGGGGTCCATTGAGCTCTTTTCATGCAGGTTTTTACACGTTTCTTAGGATAACCCCTCTCACATAACTTAGATGTAAGGGTTTCAGAATGTTGTTGAAAGTCCTCTTTAAAGGTACAGTTTCTGCGGACTCGCAGAAACTGCCCGTAAGGGAGATTTTCTTTTAAATTTCTGGGGTGGTTGCTGTTGAACATAAGAGACTTGTTCCGATCCGTGGGTTTGGTGTATAAGGTGGTCGCTAACTTCCCTTCAGATGGAAAGACCTCCACGTCTAGGAACGCAATCCTGCTGGTAGATTCAGAAATGCTAAATTTTATGTCAGCCGTTCTGGCATTAAGCCATTGGTAGAAATGGTTAAGAGTGTCACCATCACCTTTCCATGTCATAAAAACATCATCAATAAAACGGAGCCATGTTCCGATGTATTGAGAGAAAGGATTGTTATTATAGATGTATGCGTTCTCGTACATGGCCATAAACAGTACTGCCAATTCTGGAGCAAAGGGGCAGCCCATGGCCACCCCTTTGACCTGGTAGTAAAATTCACCATTAAAGCAGAAGTAATTCTTTTTTAAGGCGAATGTTGCCAAGTCCACAATGAATTTAGTGGGCACCCGCATAGGTCTGGGCCTAGAGTCAAGGAAGTGAGTAAGTACTGCTACAGCCTCATCTTGAGGGATCTGTGTATATAGTGCAGTAACGTCTAGGGTGACGAGTCTATCCCTGCCTTCACTGAAATCGATGTTTTCTAGTTTTTTAATGAAGTCAGTGGTGTCCTGAAGGTAGGATCTGACCTCGATCATGAAATCTTTGAGAAAGCAATCTACATATTTCGCTGCCGGCTCTAGTACAGAACCACACCCTGCCACGATGGGTCTGCCTGGCGGATGGTCTGGATCTTTATGTATTTTCGGCAATACGTAAAACATGGGGACTTTAGGATGTTTATTTTTCAGATATTCAACTTCTTTTGGACCGACGAAACCTAGGTCAAAACCCTCTTGCACAATTGCAAAAAGTTCATTCTGTAGGTCCATGGTGGGATCTTTGTTTATCTTACGGTAACAGGTGGTGTCTTGTAGCTGTTTCATTACTTCAGTGGTGTAGTCATGAATATCCCACACCACGATCGCCCCGCCTTTATCGGCCTGCTTAATTATAACCGTATTGTCAGTTTTGAGGTTATTTAAAGCCGTCATCTCTTTTTTAGTGGTGTTAAACCTAATGTATTTTTTCTCTTTTTCCATAGTCGATATTGCAGACAATACACTTTTCTCAAAAATCAAAAGGTTTTTCGGAACTTTATTGGCTGGGGGGCAAAAGGTGGACTTATTTCTAAGGCCTGTGACCTCCAAAGGCTGGGTGGTAGGGTTTTCACTAAAAAACAGGGTCACACGTAATTTTCTACAAAATTCAATGAACTCTGACTTCATTTTCACAAAGTCGGTTCTTTTAGAAGGTACGAATGACAACCCTTTTGCCAGTACACTTTCCTCATCTGGTGTCAAAACTTTTTTAGAAAGGTTGAAAATTGGCGACGCATTTAGTTTTTGTAGTGCTGTCGTCGTGTTTTCATTTCCCACGGGATGTTGTTTCTCACTCGACCCCTGGGGAGTGTTTGACCTCTCCCTAAAAAATTCGACGACTGATTCTGCTGTTGTTGCTGGTTGGTATTCCAATTTCGGTTTCTATTGGGACGATTATAATTACTGGTGGACTCACTATCAGTTCCTGATGAAGAAGTATCAGGAAAAAAAATGAATTGTCTGCGGGATCTGCCCTGGTTTCCTAGAAGGAAACGTCTAGATTCCGCTTTGGAATAAAAGTCAGCCTGTAAATAAGGATATATGTTATCTAAAGAAAAACCTTTTTTATCTTTTTCGAATTGGTTAGATTTTTGAGTAATAGTGTAGTCTTTGAACTCTTGTACTTCTTTAGCAACCTTTTCCAAGAGGGCCTTAGCATCTGCTATGGTAGGATTACCACTAATTTCAGACTCTAATTTGGCGATTTCAGCTAATTCTTCCTTTGATATTCTAACTGCTGTCTCAACCGTTAATACCATCAGGTCTCTACTACATTTAGTTTCTATCATAGAGAAACCTTTTTTGAATATCGGATCTTCTGTAAAAATTACAGGTATGTTCTTAATTTGTAGCCCAGCCGGAATGGTGCCTTCTCGGAGGTGTTGCAACAAAAAATGACCATGAAGGTCTGTCCTGATCTGCTTCTTCTTAAGACGAATTAATTTATCAGATTCGTTGGATGTAGTCGCTGTCTCGCTTAAGGTAACTGAGGAGAAAACAGGCGGATCACTGAGGAAGTTTCTGATGTGATCTTCTGAGTAGGCGAAGGTATCCTTCTCTGCCATTACTCTAAAGAATGAGATGAGAAAAGAAAAAGGAGGAAGGGTTTAAGACATACAAAGAAAACTGTTAACGTGACACAATAAACAAAGGAAATTTACAGAAGGAAGTGTGGAAGGAGGTACCTAGTCAACCTTCGCTCCAAAATTAATGGGCAAAGACAAAAAACCTCGCGAGCCAGCGCCCGCTATAATAACTGATAAGCAACTAAGGGTTGGCTCTAATCAGTATGGCTGAGCCGTCATAGTAAATAACAAAAGAGAATTGCCAGTACTGATAACACCGAAGTAATATGAATTCAAGCACAGTACTTGAGAAAACATTCAAGACTGGGGGCTAGTCAATAGCTTTTATTCTTATTTATGATTTTATCATCAAGGAAAACTTTTTTTCATATTCAAAAAGCAAACATGTAAAACATATTTGACAAGAAGTCAATAAAGGAGTCATTCATCGTATCAGACATATCACAACCATACAACATGCAACCATTCATGGGGAGAAGGGGGTACACTGGATAAGAGAGCTACAAAAGTTACAAAAAAATGCAATATTTACAATATAATACCAAACATGAGACAAGAAACAAGAAAAGCCAACGTCTGCAAGACACTTAAACAATATTCTCATTTGATATTTAGTCAAATATGATGTACATTCCTATATCAAGTGTCAAAAGTACTTTATAAATCATTAGAAAAGGGTAATGTACACAAATTAGTGATAAGCAACAATACTCATGACATTAACGCTTATCACTATGGCAGACAGTAATATGGCTCGGGCCTACGAGTTTCGAATCCCGTTGACTTGTGGGGATTCTCTTCAGGGCCTTTGGTATTCTCTGTATAAATAGGAATGAAAAAAGAGGAGGGGGGGGGAGAACAAGAATTAGAAAAACTCAAACAGACATGATTTTTTAGGGATTTTGCCGCCATTCCCCGATCCAGCGGACACGCCCACCCGCGTTGGCCACGCCCCTTCTTGGTTACTTAAACCCTGCGCTGACTACTAGCGCGTCCACCACAGATTCCTCCTGAGGCGGAAAGCCGGGAGAGTTGAAAACGATTTTCTTTTAACATTTTTAATCTTTACTGTGATACTGTGCTTTTTAGCCTCTGCTCTTGATACTGAACGCTGCAAAATCGAAGCTCTCTCGCACAGCCGATAAGCGCTGCAGCGGGTGAGTGTTTGTTTAGGGATTTTGCCGCCATTCCCCGATCCAGCGGACACGCCCACCCGCGTTGGCCACGCCCCTTCTTGGTTACTTAAACCCTGCGCTGACTACTAGCGCGTCCACCACAGATTCCTCCTGAGGCGGAAAGCCGGGAGAGTTGAAAACGATTTTCTTTTAACATTTTTAATCTTTACTGTGATACTGTGCTTTTTAGCCTCTGCTCTTGATACTGAACGCTGCAAAATCGAAGCTCTCTCGCACAGCCGATAAGCGCTGCAGCGGGTGAGTGTTTGTTTAGGGATTTTGCCGCCATTCCCCGATCCAGCGGACACGCCCACCCGCGTTGGCCACGCCCCTTCTTGGTTACTTAAACCCTGCGCTGACTACTAGCGCGTCCACCACAGATTCCTCCTGAGGCGGAAAGCCGGGAGAGTTGAAAACGATTTTCTTTTAACATTTTTAATCTTTACTGTGATACTGTGCTTTTTAGCCTCTGCTCTTGATACTGAACGCTGCAAAATCGAAGCTCTCTCGCACAGCCGATAAGCGCTGCAGCGGGTGAGTGTTTGTTTAGGGATTTTGCCGCCATTCCCCGATCCAGCGGACACGCCCACCCGCGTTGGCCACGCCCCTTCTTGGTTACTTAAACCCTGCGCTGACTACTAGCGCGTCCACCACAGATTCCTCCTGAGGCGGAAAGCCGGGAGAGTTGAAAACGATTTTCTTTTAACATTTTTAATCTTTACTGTGATACTGTGCTTTTTAGCCTCTGCTCTTGATACTGAACGCTGCAAAATCGAAGCTCTCTCGCACAGCCGATAAGCGCTGCAGCGGGTGAGTGTTTGTTTAGGGATTTTGCCGCCATTCCCCGATCCAGCGGACACGCCCACCCGCGTTGGCCACGCCCCTCCTAGCACCTTACCCCCTGTCATAAATTATGTGTCTTTACAGGAAGCGCAGCGGACGAGCGCAGCGGGCGCGACGTTTGCGCGCCGAAGGCGCGCTTAAGGCAAGCTCGTCTGCGCCAAGGTAGCGCCATGGGCGCCCTATGCTGCCAGTTTGGATCCTTCTCTTCAGGAGCATCTCCCTCCGGGGCCACCCTACTCTAGAGAACAACTTATTCTACTGGGTCAGAGACATGCAGATAAAGGAACACTCTCTCTAGCACTCACGGCACATCCTCGAGCTGATATACTGCGTAACGATCTCTTCAACTGTGGCCTACTAAATGTCAGGTCCCTGCCTAAACATTGCACGGAGATCCAACTTATAATGGACTCTCATGAACTTGACATCTTGTTCATGACAGAAACATGGACTCGTCCAGACTGCCTGGTTGACCCTGGCTTCGCCTGCCCTTCCGGGTTCAAATTCCTCCACTCCCCAAGGCCTGTGGGAACTGGCGGGGGGGTGGGAGTGATTTTTAGAGCCTCCATCAGTATTAAGATTCTTAGCTTAGACCCACTCCTGGGCACTGAGATGCTGGGGCTCTCCATCCAGACTTGTTCAGGGGCTAATGCCACTGTACTAGTCTGCTATCGCCCTCCAGGCTCGTTTAACCTACTACAGCAACAAGCTCTAATCACTACCTTGACCAACATCGCCCTATCTCACCATAAGCTTCTTATTCTTGGTGATTTTAATCTTTGGCGTAACGGCACACTTGACTTAGCCCTCGGTAACCTTCTTCTAGCATGTGATAGCTTTGGTCTTTCTCAGCTGGTCTCCAACGCCACCCACATAGCTGGCCACCGCCTGGACTTGGTCTTTGCGGCACCGGATCTGGTGGTTATGGGGGACACTCTTCCAATGGATTGGACAGACCACTCACTAGTTAAATTCTTTCTTTGCAAGAAGTTGAACTCACACAAGGCACCTGCGCCATCCAGGGAAATTAAGTGTAGAGACTGGAAGGCTCTTTCACGACTACACCTCTCTGGGGATGTGTTCCATCTGGCTTCGCTCTTTGATGAGAACAAATGTGCTGATGATAATTACAATTCTTTTTACTCCAGCATTTCTCTGGCGGTAGATACCTCTGCCCCTCTAAAAACTCGGCTCATTAGGGGTAAAGACTCCGCTCAATGGTTTAATGATGACCTAAAAACTTTAAAATTGGAATGTAAACAAGCCGAGAGAAAGTGGAGACGCGACTACAGCGAAATCTCCAAAGCTGCTTGGAAGACTAAGATTCTGGCGTATAAAAATCTCATTAAAAAGTCTAAAGCGGACTATTACTCCACTCTGATCTGCAACTCCACCTCTAACTCGAGGAGCATTTTTAACATCTTAAATAGCGTCACCAATCCGGAGTCTTGCAAGAATGTGATTGTCCCGTCCCAAGAACTCTGTGACAATCTTGCCACCTTCTTTAAAGAGAAAATAGATCTGATCCTGAAAGACTTGGACACCACTCTTGACACGGATTCCCCTTCTGACCCTGGTTTGGTTCCCTTAGTTGACCAATTACCCGATTCGGCTTTGGCACCAGAGGTGTCACTGTGCAGGTTTCTGCCACTTACATTTGACATATTTACCAAGATAGCTAGAGGGATTGTGTCTGGCTCTCCCCTGGACCCGGTGCCCCCTAAAATCTGGAAGGAATTTGAAGATGAGCTTTTCCCTACACTCCATCTCATTTGCAATCAATCCCTGGTGACTGGCATCGTCCCTGCCCATTGGAAACGGGCATTAGTCTCCCCTTTGCTAAAAAAACCTTCCTTGGACCCCGACTGCTCTAAAAATTATCGGCCCATTTCACTGCTGCCATTCCCCGCCAAGATAGTTGAGAGGGTGGTTAGTAACACTCTTTCCACCCACCTGGAACATCATCTCCTACTTGACGAGGACCAATTCGGCTTTCGGCCCGCTCATGGAACCGAAACAGCTCTTATCTCCGCCATGGATGAACTGCAAAGGCGTGCAGACAGAAGACAGGCTTCATTTTTGATCCTGCTCGACATGTCTGCCGCCTTTGACACAGTAAACCATAAGATCCTACTAAGGCGGCTGGCGGAGGTAGGAGTGAGAGACTCTGCACTGCAATGGTTCCACTCTTTTTTGACTGATAGGCAGCAGGCTGTTTCTATGCCACCTTACCAATCATGCCTTTCTCCGGTGTTGCACGGAGTCCCCCAGGGCTCTGCTATTAGCCCAATTCTTTTTAATGTGTACCTTAGGCCGCTAATTAGGCTTATTAAAGGATTCGGCATTAGAACTGTTAATTATGCCGATGACACGCAGTTGATCCTTTCATTGGAAGGAGAGGACTCCGTCTCCATGGAGGTCTTTCATAATTGTCTACGGAATACGTCAAGTTGGTTAAAGACTAACTCACTTCAGTTTAATGTCGGGAAAACCGAAGTGCTTTATTGCGCTGGAACGAGGATCCCCCGCCCATTTCCTAACAATTTCTGGCCCCCAGAAACAGGCTCTAACGTACAGCCTGCAGAATCTGTCCGCAACCTTGGGGTCATGTTAAACCAAGGACTCAGCATGGATACCCATGAGCAGAAAACGTCGGCTTGTTGCCTCGCTATCCTTCGCTCACTTAGGAAGGTTCTGCCCCTCTTACCCACTTACGCACGTGCCCAAGTGGTCAGATGTACTATCCTGAGCAGGTTGGACTATTGCAACGCCCTCCTGCTTGGGGCCCCTGAATATCTACTGGACAGGCTTCAAAGGGTTCAATCCGCGGCCGCGAAACTGGCCTTGGGGTGGCCTAGAAGATCTCATGGACCATTGGCCTTGGCAAAGCTACATTGGCTCCCTCTTAGACAAAGAATTCAATTTAAAGCCCTCTGTACAGTTTTTAAAGCTCTTCATGGCTGCGGTCCAGCTCCTCTACAATCCAAGTTTGTTTGGTATACCCCTACCAGAAAACTTCGATCATCTGATGCTAGACTGGTAGTGGTTCCTAGATTTAAAAAGGTCAGAGCTGGAGGTAGATCCTTTGAGGTGGCTGCCGCCAGACTTTGGAATTCCCTCCCCATCGAGCTTAGGTCCACAAATGAACTCTTGCAGTTCAGAAAAAAGGTGAAAACCTGGCTCTTTCCTTGTTAGCCTTCCTACTCTGTCTGGTCTTTACCCCTCGTTGGTCTCTGTCAGCGCCAGGATGCCTGTAATGGTGACGGTTGCGCTTTATAAATTCTCAAAAAAATAATTTGTTTAATCAAAGGATCGACATCAGGCACGTCACTCAGTTACCACCCTTCTCTCCACAGACTTACCACTAGGCAAAGATGCAAAGGGCGTGGGGGCCTCAACTTTCTAACATGGTGTGTGACAGAATCTGAAAAAGTTGGCATAATGAAGTCAGCAGGTTGGGGGTGAACAAGCGGTCAATTAGAGGAAGGCTGCAATTTTTACTTACCTTCTCTATTAAGATGGAAATATCTCGGTGGGGGGATCAGTTGACACAATTTAGCGAAAGTAAACCTGTGTGAAGGTAAATGTGGAATATATCAGAAAGGAATTTCTGATGGAGTTTAATGCACTACCGGTTTGTAGAAAAATTCTCACCTAATTGAGTTCTAGTAGAGGAAGCTGTGTGTGCTGTCGCCGGGCGTATTCACTTGCTAGAAACGTCTTGGAAGAAAAAAATATAGAGCTTTAATATGTAACAGACCATAAAAGACATGTATGGCCGAAATCAGAATAAATGTGAATCTTTACCGGAATTGCAATCCGTCAGGAGCAAAAAGATATATCTTTTTTTGAACGAAGATATATTTGCAATAATTCAGAAGAACCCTGTCAATGGGGAACGTTTGGAGTAGTACTAATCTGAAAAAATAATAGACGAAATTAGCAGCTGACATACAACGTTGTTAAAAAAACAGGTTTAATTGAAAGCGGCAGCTTACCGCGATGGCGAATCACATGCGTTTAACCGCAAAGGGCAGGTCACGAAAATATTTCAATTCAGGGCGCCTTAGACAAAAAATATAAATAAGCGCGTGAGTGTTTTGTACTCGTTTTGAATCACAGCGAGATCCAAAAGATTAAAAAGAAAGCGGGAGCTTACCAACATCTCTATTTCACGCAGCCAGCAGTAATTTATGGTAGACTGGAAGAAAAAAAAGAAGAACGAATTTGGACCTAAGTTAAACCATTAAAAAGAACAGATAATGTTACCGAGCGGGTTTCTGGGGAAAAGTACTTACGGATAGATATCCGAGCTGGACCTTAGATTCGGCGGCGTCTGGAACAGCACTGAACACTGGCTCATGCGCAGTAGCAGGCCAGGGCTCTACTGCTCTACCTATATACCTGGACCCTGAGCTGCAAGACCGCCCTCTCAGAGGCTAAGGTTGCAAGGGAAATCCGGGCCGGAATAAGAATAGAGCGAAGATAAACATAAACTACGGACCGGAGTGGGACGTATCTCACAATTATTAGAATAACACGGATAGTGGCCGGGGTAAAGGTGATGTGACACCGTGGTCACTCACTAAGATGATAATTGGCACACAACAGGGGGTTACAGTTTGAAAATTTCACTTAATTCGTTAAGCCCAGATACAGCTGTATCAAACTTAACTATCAGAAAAGCTTCACGTTTCGATAATGTCAAATTCAAATCACCTCCTCTGGGGTTTCTTTCTATTTTTGAAATCACTGTCCACTTGAGGTCACTAACTGTATGCTGCAATCGCGTCCAATGTTGCACCAAAGGGGCATTTTCAACTTTCCTTTTGATCCTTGATTTATGTTGCGAGATCCGTTGGCGGACCTCTTGGTTAGTTTTGCCTATATATAGCAAGTGGCATGGGCATATAATGCCATATACAACGTACTTGCTCTTGCAGTTGCTCACAGTGTCATGCTTCCATGACACTCCGTTATGCTGGAACAGGGAACCCTCCATAGTTGATTCACAGCATAAGCAGTTTCCACATTTGTGGTGTCCAAGGATGGGTGGCATCCCCATCATTTGGCGTAAAGTTGGCGGTTTGGAAACAGGCATGGCTGCTCGGACTATGTGATTAGCAATATTGTTTTCTTTCTTGAAAGCAAATAGAGGCTCATTTACAAGACTTACATCAAGATTCTTTACCAAATGCCAGTTTTGTTTTATAACCCTTTTTAGCCGGTTGGCATTAGGGCAATAGGTTGTGACACATACCTGCCTTTCTATAGCAGGTTTGGATTTGCGTTCCAGGAGTATCTCACGTGGGGTCCATTGAGCTCTTTTCATGCAGGTTTTTACAAGTTTCTTAGGATAACCCCTCTCACATAACTTAGATGTAAGGGTTTCAGAATGTTGTTGAAAGTCCTCTTTAAAGGTACAGTTTCTGCGGACTCGCAGAAACTGCCCGTAAGGGAGATTTTCTTTTAAATTTCTGGGGTGGTTGCTGTTGAACATAAGAGACTTGTTCCGATCCGTGGGTTTGGTGTATAAGGTGGTCGCTAACTTCCCTTCAGATGGAAAGACCTCCACGTCTAGGAACGCAATCCTGCTGGTAGATTCAGAAATGCTAAATTTTATGTCAGCCGTTCTGGCATTAAGCCATTGGTAGAAATGGTTAAGAGTGTCACCATCACCTTTCCATGTCATAAAAACATCATCAATAAAACGGAGCCATGTTCCGATGTATTGAGAGAAAGGATTGTTATTATAGATGTATGCGTTCTCGTACATGGCCATAAACAGTACTGCCAATTCTGGAGCAAAGGGGCAGCCCATGGCCACCCCTTTGACCTGGTAGTAAAATTCACCATTAAAGCAGAAGTAATTCTTTTTTAAGGCGAATGTTGCCAAGTCTACAATGAATTTAGTGGGCACCCGCATAGGTCTGGGCCTAGAGTCAAGGAAGTGAGTAAGTACTGCTACAGCCTCATCTTGAGGGATCTGTGTATATAGTGCAGTAACGTCTAGGGTGACGAGTCTATCCCTGCCTTCACTGAAATCGATGTTTTCTAGTTTTTTAATGAAGTCAGTGGTGTCCTGAAGGTAGGATCTGACCTCGATCATGAAATCTTTGAGAAAGCAATCTACATATTTCGCTGCCGGCTCTAGTACAGAACCACACCCTGCCACGATGGGTCTGCCTGGCGGATGGTCTGGATCTTTATGTATTTTCGGCAATACGTAAAACATGGGGACTTTAGGATGTTTATTTTTCAGATATTCAACTTCTTTTGGACCGACGAAACCTAGGTCAAAACCCTCTTGCACAATTGCAAAAAGTTCATTCTGTAGGTCCATGGTGGGATCTTTGTTTATCTTACGGTAACAGGTGGTGTCTTGTAGCTGTTTCATTACTTCAGTGGTGTAGTCATGAATATCCCACACCACGATCGCCCCGCCTTTATCGGCCTGCTTAATTATAACCGTATTGTCAGTTTTGAGGTTATTTAAAGCCGTCATCTCTTTTTTAGTGGTGTTAAACCTAATGTATTTTTTCTCTTTTTCCATAGTCGATATTGCAGACAATACACTTTTCTCAAAAATCAAAAGGTTTTTCGGAACTTTATTGGCTGGGGGGCAAAAGGTGGACTTATTTCTAAGGCCTGTGACCTCCAAAGGCTGGGTAGTAGGGTTTTCACTAAAAAACAGGGTCACACGTAATTTTCTACAAAATTCAATGAACTCTGACTTCATTTTCACAAAGTCGGTTCTTTTAGAAGGTACGAATGACAACCCTTTTGCCAGTACACTTTCCTCATCTGGTGTCAAAACTTTTTTAGAAAGGTTGAAAATTGGCGACGCATTTAGTTTTTGTAGTGCTGTCGTCGTGTTTTCATTTCCCACGGGATGTTGTTTCTCACTCGACCCCTGGGGAGTGTTTGACCTCTCCCTAAAAAATTCGACGACTGATTCTGCTGTTGTTGCTGGTTGGTATTCCAATTTCGGTTTCTATTGGGACGATTATAATTACTGGTGGACTCACTATCAGTTCCTGATGAAGAAGTATCAGGAAAAAAAATGAATTGTCTGCGGGATCTGCCCTGGTTTCCTAGAAGGAAACGTCTAGATTCCGCTTTGGAATAAAAGTCAGCCTGTAAATAAGGATATATGTTATCTAAAGAAAAACCTTTTTTATCTTTTTCGAATTGGTTAGATTTTTGAGTAATAGTGTAGTCTTTGAACTCTTGTACTTCTTTAGCAACCTTTTCCAAGAGGGCCTTAGCATCTGCTATGGTAGGATTACCACTAATTTCAGACTCTAATTTGGCGATTTCAGCTAATTCTTCCTTTGATATTCTAACTGCTGTCTCAACCGTTAATACCATCAGGTCTCTACTACATTTAGTTTCTATCATAGAGAAACCTTTTTTGAATATCGGATCTTCTGTAAAAATTACAGGTATGTTCTTAATTTGTAGCCCAGCCGGAATGGTGCCTTCTCGGAGGTGTTGCAACAAAAAATGACCATGAAGGTCTGTCCTGATCTGCTTCTTCTTAAGACGAATTAATTTATCAGATTCGTTGGATGTAGTCGCTGTCTCGCTTAAGGTAACTGAGGAGAAAACAGGCGGATCACTGAGGAAGTTTCTGATGTGATCTTCTGAGTAGGCGAAGGTATCCTTCTCTGCCATTACTCTAAAGAATGAGATGAGAAAAGAAAAAGGAGGAAGGGTTTAAGACATACAAAGAAAACTGTTAACGTGACACAATAAACAAAGGAAATTTACAGAAGGAAGTGTGGAAGGAGGTACCTAGTCAACCTTCGCTCCAAAATTAATGGGCAAAGACAAAAAACCTCGCGAGCCAGCGCCCGCTATAATAACTGATAAGCAACTAAGGGTTGGCTCTAATCAGTATGGCTGAGCCGTCATAGTAAATAACAAAAGAGAATTGCCAGTACTGATAACACCGAAGTAATATGAATTCAAACACAGTACTTGAGAAAACATTCAAGACTGGGGGCTAGTCAATAGCTTTTATTCTTATTTATGATTTTATCATCAAGGAAAACTTTTTTTCATATTCAAAAAGCAAACATGTAAAACATATTTGACAAGAAGTCAATAAAGGAGTCATTCATCGTATCAGACATATCACAACCATACAACATGCAACCATTCATGGGGAGAAGGGGGTACACTGGATAAGAGAGCTACAAAAGTTACAAAAAAATGCAATATTTACAATATAATACCAAACATGAGACAAGAAACAAGAAAAGCCAACGTCTGCAAGACACTTAAACAATATTCTCATTTGATATTTAGTCAAATATGATGTACATTCCTATATCAAGTGTCAAAAGTACTTTATAAATCATTAGAAAAGGGTAATGTACACAAATTAGTGATAAGCAACAATACTCATGACATTAACGCTTATCACTATGGCAGACAGTAATATGGCTCGGGCCTACGCGTTTCGAATCCCGTTGACTTGTGGGGATTCTCTTCAGGGCCTTTGGTATTCTCTGTATAAATAGGAATGAAAAAAGAGGAAAGGGGGGGGAGAACAAGAATTAGAAAAACTCAAACAGACATGATTTGTTTAATAAAGGATCGACATCAGGCACGTCACTCAGTTACCACCCTTCTCTCCACAGACTTACCACTAGGCAAAGATGCAAAGGGCGTGGGGGCCTCAACTTTCTAACATGGTGTGTGACAGAATCTGAAAAAGTTGGCATAATGAAGTCAGCAGGTTGGGGGTGAACAAGCGGTCAATTAGAGGAAGGCTGCAATTTTTACTTACCTTCTCTATTAAGATGGAAATATCTCGTGGGGGGATCAGTTGACACAATTTAGCGAAAGTAAACCTGTGTGAAGGTAAATGTGGAATATATCAGAAAGGAATTTCTGATGGAGTTTAATGCACTACCGGTTTGTAGAAAAATTCTCACCTAATTGAGTTCTAGTAGAGGAAGCTGTGTGTGCTGTCGCCGGGCGTATTCACTTGCTAGAAACGTCTTGGAAGAAAAAAATATAGAGCTTTAATATGTAACAGACCATAAAAGACATGTATGGCCGAAATCAGAATAAATGTGAATCTTTACCGGAATTGCAATCCGTCAGGAGCAAAAAGATATATCTTTTTTTGAACGAAGATATATTTGCAATAATTCAGAAGAACCCTGTCAATGGGGAACGTTTGGAGTAGTACTAATCTGAAAAACTAATAGACGAAATTAGCAGCTGACATACAACGTTGTTAAAAAAACAGGTTTAATTGAAAGCGGCAGCTTACCGCGATGGCGAATCACATGCGTTTAACCGCAAAGGGCAGGTCACGAAAATATTTCAATTCAGGGCGCCTTAGACAAAAAATATAAATAAGCGCGTGAGTGTTTTGTACTCGTTTTGAATCACAGCGAGATCCAAAAGATTAAAAAGAAAGCGGGAGCTTACCAACATCTCTATTTCACGCAGCCAGCAGTAATTTATGGTAGACTGGAAGAAAAAAAAGAAGAACGAATGTGGACCTAAGTTAAACCATTAAAAAGAACAGATAATGTTACCGAGCGGGTTTCTGGGGAAAAGTACTTACGGATAGATATCCGAGCTGGACCTTAGATTCGGCGGCGTCTGGGACAGCACTGAACACTGGCTCATGCGCAGTAGCAGGCCAGGGCTCTACTGCTCTACCTATATACCTGGACCCTGAGCTGCAAGACCGCCCTCTCAGAGGCTAAGGTTGCAAGGGAAATCCGGGCCGGAATAAGAATAGAGCGAAGATAAACATAAACTACGGACCGGAGTGGGACGTATCTCACAATTATTAGAATAACACGGATAGTGGCCGGGGTAAAGGTGATGTGACACCGTGGTCACTCACTAAGATGATAATTGGCACACAACAGGGGGTTACAGTTTGAACATTTCACTTAATTCGTTAAGCCCAGATACAGCTGTATCAAACTTAACTATCAGAAAAGCTTCACGTTTCGATAATGTCAAATTCAAATCACCTCCTCTGGGGTTTCTTTCTATTTTTGAAATCACTGTCCACTTGAGGTCACTAACTGTATGCTGCAATCGCGTCCAATGTTGCACCAAAGGGGCATTTTCAACTTTCCTTTTGATCCTTGATTTATGTTGCGAGATCCGTTGGCGGACCTCTTGGTTAGTTTTGCCTATATATAGCAAGTGGCATGGGCATATAATGCCATATACAACGTACTTGCTCTTGCAGTTGCTCACAGTGTCATGCTTCCATGACACTCCGTTATGCTGGAACAGGGAACCCTCCATAGTTGATTCACAGCATAAGCAGTTTCCACATTTGTGGTGTCCAAGGATGGGTGGCATCCCCATCATTTGGCGTAAAGTTGGCGGTTTGGAAACAGGCATGGCTGCTCGGACTATGTGATTAGCAATATTGTTTTCTTTCTTGAAAGCAAATAGAGGCTCATTTACAAGACTTACATCAAGATTCTTTACCAAATGCCAGTTTTGTTTTATAACCCTTTTTAGCCGGTTGGCATTAGGGCAATAGGTTGTGACACATACCTGCCTTTCTATAGCAGGTTTGGATTTGCGTTCCAGGAGTATCTCACGTGGGGTCCATTGAGCTCTTTTCATGCAGGTTTTTACAAGTTTCTTAGGATAACCCCTCTCACATAACTTAGATGTAAGGGTTTCAGAATGTTGTTGAAAGTCCTCTTTAAAGGTACAGTTTCTGCGGACTCGCAGAAACTGCCCGTAAGGGAGATTTTCTTTTAAATTTCTGGGGTGGTTGCTGTTGAACATAAGAGACTTGTTCCGATCCGTGGGTTTGGTGTATAAGGTGGTCGCTAACTTCCCTTCAGATGGAAAGACCTCCACGTCTAGGAACGCAATCCTGCTGGTAGATTCAGAAATGCTAAATTTTATGTCAGCCGTTCTGGCATTAAGCCATTGGTAGAAATGGTTAAGAGTGTCACCATCACCTTTCCATGTCATAAAAACATCATCAATAAAACGGAGCCATGTTCCGATGTATTGAGAGAAAGGATTGTTATTATAGATGTATGCGTTCTCGTACATGGCCATAAACAGTACTGCCAATTCTGGAGCAAAGGGGCAGCCCATGGCCACCCCTTTGACCTGGTAGTAAAATTCACCATTAAAGCAGAAGTAATTCTTTTTAAGGCGAATGTTGCCAAGTCCACAATGAATTTAGTGGGCACCCGCATAGGTCTGTGCCTAGAGTCAAGAAGTGAGTAAGTACTGCTACAGCCTCATCTTGAGGGATCTGTGTATATAGTGCAGTAACGTCTAGGGTGACAAGTCTATCCCTGCCTTCACTGAAATCGATGTTTTCTAGTTTTTTAATGAAGTCAGTGGTGTCCTGAAGGTAGGATCTGACCTTGATCATGAAATCTTTGAGAAAGCAATCTACATATTTCGCTGCCGGCTCTAGTACAGAACCACACCCTGCCACGATGGGTCTGCCTGGCGGATGGTCTGGATCTTTATGTATTTTTGGCAATACGTAAAACATGGAGACTTTAGGATGTTTATTTTTCAGATATTCAACTTCTTTTGGACCGACGAAACCTAGGTCAAAACCCTCTTGCACAATTGCAAAAAGTTCATTCTGTAGGTCCATGGTGGGATCTTTGTTTATCTTACGGTAACAGGTGGTGTCTTGTAGCTGTTTCATTACTTCAGTGGTGTAGTCATGAATATCCCACACCACGATCGCCCCGCCTTTATCGGCCTGCTTAATTATAACCGTATTGTCAGTTTTGAGGTTATTTAAAGCCGTCATCTCTTTTTTAGTGGTGTTAAACCTAATGTATTTTTTCTCTTTTTCCCTAGTCGATATTGCAGACAATACACTTTTCTCAAAAATCAAAAGGTTTTTCGGAACTTTATTGGCTGGGGGGCAAAAGGTGGACTTATTTCTAAGGCCTGTGACCTCCAAAGGCTGGGTGGTAGGGTTTTCACTAAAAAACAGGGTCACACGTAATTTTCTACAAAATTCAATGAACTCTGACTTCATTTTCACAAAGTCGGTTCTTTTAGAAGGTACGAATGACAACCCTTTTGCCAGTACACTTTCCTCATCTGGTGTCAAAACTTTTTTAGAAAGGTTGAAAATTGGCGACGCATTTAGTTTTTGTAGTGCTGTCGTCATGTTTTCATTTCCCACGGGATGTTGTTTCTCACTCGACCCCTGGGGAGTGTTTGACCTCTCCCTAAAAAATTCGACGACTGATTCTGCTGTTGTTGCTGGTTGGTATTCCAATTTCGGTTTCTATTGGGACGATTATAATTACTGGTGGACTCACTATCAGTTCCTGATGAAGAAGTATCAGGAAAAAAAATGAATTGTCTGCGGGATCTGCCCTGGTTTCCTAGAAGGAAACGTCTAGATTCCGCTTTGGAATAAAAGTCAGCCTGTAAATAAGGATATATGTTATCTAAAGAAAAACCTTTTTTATCTTTTTCGAATTGGTTAGATTTTTGAGTAATAGTGTAGTCTTTGAACTCTTGTACTTCTTTAGCAACCTTTTCCAAGAGGGCCTTAGCATCTGCTATGGTAGGATTACCACTAATTTCCGACTCTAATTTGGCGATTTCAGCTAATTCTTCCTTTGATATTCTAACTGCTGTCTCAACCGTTAATACCATCAGGTCTCTACTACATTTAGTTTCTATCATAGAGAAACCTTTTTTGAATATCGGGTCTTCTGTAAAAATTACAGGTATGTTCTTAATTTGTAGCCCAGCCGGAATGGTGCCTTCTCGGAGGTGTTGCAACAAAAAATGACCATGAAGGTCTGTCCTGATCTGCTTCTTCTTAAGACAAATTAATTTATCAGATTCGTTGGATGTAGTCGCTGTCTCGCTTAAGGTAACTGAGGAGAAAACAGGCGGATCACTGAGGAAGTTTCTGATGTGATCTTCTGAGTAGGCGAAGGTATCCTTCTCTGCCATTACTCTAAAGAATGAGATGAGAAAAGAAAAAGGAGGAAGGGTTTAAGACATACAAAGAAAACTGTTAACGTGACACAATAAACAAAGGAAATTTACAGAAGGAAGTGTGGAAGGAGGTACCTAGTCAACCTTCGCTCCAAAATTAATGGGCAAAGACAAAAAACCTCGCGAGCCAGCGCCCGCTATAATAACCGATAAGCAACTAAGGGTTGGCTCTAATCAGTATGGCTGAGCCGTCATAGTAAATAACAAAAGAGAATTGCCAGTACTGATAACACCGAAGTTATATGAATTCAAACACAGTACTTGAGAAAACATTCAAGACTGGGGGCTAGTCAATAGCTTTTATTCTTATTTATGATTTTATCATCAAGGAAAACTTTTTTTCATATTCAAAAAGCAAACATGTAAAACATATTTGACAAGAAGTCAATAAAGGAGTCATTCATCGTATCAGACATATCACAACCATACAACATGCAGCCATTCATGGGGAGAAGGGGGTACACTGGATAAGAGAGCTACAAAAGTTACAAAAAAATGCAATATTTACAATATAATACCAAACATGAGACAAGAAACAAGAAAAGCCAACGTCTGCAAGACACTTAAACAATATTCTCATTTGATATTTAGTCAAATATGATGTACATTCCTATATCAAGTGTCAAAAGTACTTTATAAATCATTAGAAAAGGGTAATGTACACAAATTAGTGATAAGCAACAATACTCATGACATTAACGCTTATCACTATGGCAGACAGTAATATGGCTCGGGCCTATGCGTTTCGAATCCTGTTGACTTGTGGGGATTCTCTTCAGGGCCTTTGGTATTCTCTGTATAAATAGGAATGAAAAAAGAGGAAAGGGGGGGGAGAACAAGAATTAGAAAAACTCAAACAGACATGATTTGTTTAATCAAAGGATCGACATCAGGCACGTCACTCAGTTACCACCCTTCTCTCCACAGACTTACCACTAGGCAAAGATGCAAAGGGCGTGGGGGCCTCAACTTTCTAACATGGTGTGTGACAGAATCTGAAAAAGTTGGCATAATGAAGTCAGCAGGTTGGGTGTGAACAAGCGGTCAATTAGAGGAAGGCTGCAATTTTTACTTACCTTCTCTATTAAGATGGAAATATCTCGGTGGGGGGATCAGTTGACACAATTTAGCGAAAGTAAACCTGTGTGAAGGTAAATGTGGAATATATCAGAAAGGAATTTCTGATGGAGTTTAATGCACTACCGGTTTGTAGAAAAATTCTCACCTAATTGAGTTCTAGTAGAGGAAGCTGTGTGTGCTGTCGCCGGGCGTATTCACTTGCTAGAAACGTCTTGGAAGAAAAAAATATAGAGCTTTAATATGTAACAGACCATAAAAGACATGTATGACCGAAATCAGAATAAATGTGAATCTTTACCGGAATTGCAATCCGTCAGGAGCAAAAAGATATATCTTTTTTTGAACGAAGATATATTTGCAATAATTCAGAAGAACCCTGTCAATGGGGAACGTTTGGAGTAGTACTAATCTGAAAAAATAATAGACGAAATTAGCAGCTGACATACAACGTTGTTAAAAAAACAGGTTTAATTGAAAGCGGCAGCTTACCGAGATGGCGAATCACATGCGTTTAACCGCAAAGGGCAGGTCACGAAAATATTTCAATTCAGGGCGCCTTAGACAAAAAATATAAATAAGCGCGTGAGTGTTTTGTACTCGTTTTGAATCACAGCGAGATCCAAAAGATTAAAAAGAAAGCGGGAGCTTACCAACATCTCTATTTCACGCAGCCAGCAGTAATTTATGGTAGACTGGAAGAAAAAAAAGAAGAACGAATGTGGACCTAAGTTAAACCATTAAAAAGAACAGATAATGTTACCGAGCGGGTTTCTGGGGAAAAGTACTTACGGATAGATATCCGAGCTGGACCTTAGATTCGGCGGCGTCTGGGACAGCACTGAACACTGGCTCATGCGCAGTAGCAGGCCAGGGCTCTACTGCTCTACCTATATACCTGGACCCTGAGCTGCAAGACCGCCCTCTCAGAGGCTAAGGTTGCAAGGGAAATCCGGGCCGGAATAAGAATAGAGCGAAGATAAACATAAACTACGGACCGGAGTGGGACGTATCTCACAATTATTAGAATAACACGGATAGTGGCCGGGGTAAAGGTGATGTGACACCGTGGTCACTCACTAAGATGATAATTGGCACACAACAGGGGGTTACAGTTTGAAAATTTCACTTAATTCGTTAAGCCCAGATACAGCTGTATCAAACTTAACTATCAGAAAAGCTTCACGTTTCGATAATGTCAAATTCAAATCACCTCCTCTGGGGTTTCTTTCTATTGTTGAAATCACTGTCCACTTGAGGTCACTAACTGTATGCTGCAATCGCGTCCAATGTTGCACCAAAGGGGCATTTTCAACTTTCCTTTTGATCCTTGATTTATGTTGCGAGATCCGTTGGCGGACCTCTTGGTTAGTTTTGCCTATATATAGCAAGTGGCATGGGCATATAATGCCATATACAACGTACTTGCTCTTGCAGTTGCTCACAGTGTCATGCTTCCATGACACTCCGTTATGCTGGAACAGGGAACCCTCCATAGTTGATTCACAGCATAAGCAGTTTCCACATTTGTGGTGTCCAAGGATGGGTGGCATCCCCATCATTTGGCGTAAAGTTGGCGGTTTGGAAACAGGCATGGCTGCTCGGACTATGTGATTAGCAATATTGTTTTCTTTCTTGAAAGCAAATAGAGGCTCATTTACAAGACTTACATCAAGATTCTTTACCAAATGCCAGTTTTGTTTTATAACCCTTTTTAGCCGGTTGGCATTAGGGCAATAGGTTGTGACACATACCTCCCTTTCTATAGCAGGTTTGGATTTGCGTTCCAGGAGTATCTCACGTGGGGTCCATTGAGCTCTTTTCATGCAGGTTTTTACACGTTTCTTAGGATAACCCCTCTCACATAACTTAGATGTAAGGGTTTCAGAATGTTGTTGAAAGTCCTCTTTAAAGGTACAGTTTCTGCGGACTCGCAGAAACTGCCCGTAAGGGAGATTTTCTTTTAAATTTCTGGGGTGGTTGCTGTTGAACATAAGAGACTTGTTCCGATCCGTGGGTTTGGTGTATAAGGTGGTCGCTAACTTCCCTTCAGATGGAAAGACCTCCACGTCTAGGAACGCAATCCTGCTGGTAGATTCAGAAATGCTAAATTTTATGTCAGCCGTTCTGGCATTAAGCCATTGGTAGAAATGGTTAAGAGTGTCACCATCACCTTTCCATGTCATAAAAACATCATCAATAAAACGGAGCCATGTTCCGATGTATTGAGAGAAAGGATTGTTATTATAGATGTATGCGTTCTCGTACATGGCCATAAACAGTACTGCCAATTCTGGAGCAAAGGGGCAGCCCATGGCCACCCCTTTGACCTGGTAGTAAAATTCACCATTAAAGCAGAAGTAATTCTTTTTTAAGGCGAATGTTGCCAAGTCCACAATGAATTTAGTGGGCACCCGCGTAGGTCTGGGCCTAGAGTCAAGGAAGTGAGTAAGTACTGCTACAGCCTCATCTTGAGGGATCTGTGTATATAGTGCAGTAACGTCTAGGGTGACGAGTCTATCCCTGCCTTCACTGAAATCGATGTTTTCTAGTTTTTTAATGAAGTCAGTGGTGTCCTGAAGGTAGGATCTGACCTCGATCATGAAATCTTTGAGAAAGCAATCTACATATTTCGCTGCCGGCTCTAGTACAGAACCACACCCTGCCACGATGGGTCTGCCTGGCGGATGGTCTGGATCTTTATGTATTTTCGGCAATACGTAAAACATGGGGACTTTAGGATGTTTATTTTTCAGATATTCAACTTCTTTTGGACCGACGAAACCTAGGTCAAAACCCTCTTGCACAATTGCAAAAAGTTCATTCTGTAGGTCCATGGTGGGATCTTTGTTTATCTTACGGTAACAGGTGGTGTCTTGTAGCTGTTTCATTACTTCAGTGGTGTAGTCATGAATATCCCACACCACGATCGCCCCGCCTTTATCGGCCTGCTTAATTATAACCGTATTGTCAGTTTTGAGGTTATTTAAAGCCGTCATCTCTTTTTTAGTGGTGTTAAACCTAATGTATTTTTTCTCTTTTTCCATAGTCGATATTGCAGACAATACACTTTTCTCAAAAATCAAAAGGTTTTTCGGAACTTTATTGGCTGGGGGGCAAAAGGTGGACTTATTTCTAAGGCCTGTGACCTCCAAAGGCTGGGTGGTAGGGTTTTCACTAAAAAACAGGGTCACACGTAATTTTCTACAAAATTCAATGAACTCTGACTTCATTTTCACAAAGTCGGTTCTTTTAGAAGGTACGAATGACAACCCTTTTGCCAGTACACTTTCCTCATCTGGTGTCAAAACTTTTTTAGAAAGGTTGAAAATTGGCGACGCATTTAGTTTTTGTAGTGCTGTCGTCGTGTTTTCATTTCCCACGGGATGTTGTTTCTCACTCGACCCCTGGGGAGTGTTTGACCTCTCCCTAAAAAATTCGACGACTGATTCTGCTGTTGTTGCTGGTTGGTATTCCAATTTCGGTTTCTATTGGGACGATTATAATTACTGGTGGACTCACTATCAGTTCCTGATGAAGAAGTATCAGGAAAAAAAATGAATTGTCTGCGGGATCTGCCCTGGTTTCCTAGAAGGAAACGTCTAGATTCCGCTTTGGAATAAAAGTCAGCCTGTAAATAAGGATATATGTTATCTAAAGAAAAACCTTTTTTATCTTTTTCGAATTGGTTAGATTTTTGAGTAATAGTGTAGTCTTTGAACTCTTGTACTTCTTTAGCAACCTTTTCCAAGAGGGCCTTAGCATCTGCTATGGTAGGATTACCACTAATTTCAGACTCTAATTTGGCGATTTCAGCTAATTCTTCCTTTGATATTCTAACTGCTGTCTCAACCGTTAATACCATCAGGTCTCTACTACATTTAGTTTCTATCATAGAGAAACCTTTTTTGAATATCGGATCTTCTGTAAAAATTACAGGTATGTTCTTAATTTGTAGCCCAGCCGGAATGGTGCCTTCTCGGAGGTGTTGCAACAAAAAATGACCATGAAGGTCTGTCCTGATCTGCTTCTTCTTAAGACGAATTAATTTATCAGATTCGTTGGATGTAGTCGCTGTCTCGCTTAAGGTAACTGAGGAGAAAACAGGCGGATCACTGAGGAAGTTTCTGATGTGATCTTCTGAGTAGGCGAAGGTATCCTTCTCTGCCATTACTCTAAAGAATGAGATGAGAAAAGAAAAAGGAGGAAGGGTTTAAGACATACAAAGAAAACTGTTAACGTGACACAATAAACAAAGGAAATTTACAGAAGGAAGTGTGGAAGGAGGTACCTAGTCAACCTTCGCTCCAAAATTAATGGGCAAAGACAAAAAACCTCGCGAGCCAGCGCCCGCTATAATAACTGATAAGCAACTAAGGGTTGGCTCTAATCAGTATGGCTGAGCCGTCATAGTAAATAACAAAAGAGAATTGCCAGTACTGATAACACCGAAGTAATATGAATTCAAGCACAGTACTTGAGAAAACATTCAAGACTGGGGGCTAGTCAATAGCTTTTATTCTTATTTATGATTTTATCATCAAGGAAAACTTTTTTTCATATTCAAAAAGCAAACATGTAAAACATATTTGACAAGAAGTCAATAAAGGAGTCATTCATCGTATCAGACATATCACAACCATACAACATGCAACCATTCATGGGGAGAAGGGGGTACACTGGATAAGAGAGCTACAAAAGTTACAAAAAAATGCAATATTTACAATATAATACCAAACATGAGACAAGAAACAAGAAAAGCCAACGTCTGCAAGACACTTAAACAATATTCTCATTTGATATTTAGTCAAATATGATGTACATTCCTATATCAAGTGTCAAAAGTACTTTATAAATCATTAGAAAAGGGTAATGTACACAAATTAGTGATAAGCAACAATACTCATGACATTAACGCTTATCACTATGGCAGACAGTAATATGGCTCGGGCCTACGAGTTTCGAATCCCGTTGACTTGTGGGGATTCTCTTCAGGGCCTTTGGTATTCTCTGTATAAATAGGAATGAAAAAAGAGGAGGGGGGGGGAGAACAAGAATTAGAAAAACTCAAACAGACATGATTTTTTAGGGATTTTGCCGCCATTCCCCGATCCAGCGGACACGCCCACCCGCGTTGGCCACGCCCCTTCTTGGTTACTTAAACCCTGCGCTGACTACTAGCGCGTCCACCACAGATTCCTCCTGAGGCGGAAAGCCGGGAGAGTTGAAAACGATTTTCTTTTAACATTTTTAATCTTTACTGTGATACTGTGCTTTTTAGCCTCTGCTCTTGATACTGAACGCTGCAAAATCGAAGCTCTCTCGCACAGCCGATAAGCGCTGCAGCGGGTGAGTGTTTGTTTAGGGATTTTGCCGCCATTCCCCGATCCAGCGGACACGCCCACCCGCGTTGGCCACGCCCCTTCTTGGTTACTTAAACCCTGCGCTGACTACTAGCGCGTCCACCACAGATTCCTCCTGAGGCGGAAAGCCGGGAGAGTTGAAAACGATTTTCTTTTAACATTTTTAATCTTTACTGTGATACTGTGCTTTTTAGCCTCTGCTCTTGATACTGAACGCTGCAAAATCGAAGCTCTCTCGCACAGCCGATAAGCGCTGCAGCGGGTGAGTGTTTGTTTAGGGATTTTGCCGCCATTCCCCGATCCAGCGGACACGCCCACCCGCGTTGGCCACGCCCCTTCTTGGTTACTTAAACCCTGCGCTGACTACTAGCGCGTCCACCACAGATTCCTCCTGAGGCGGAAAGCCGGGAGAGTTGAAAACGATTTTCTTTTAACATTTTTAATCTTTACTGTGATACTGTGCTTTTTAGCCTCTGCTCTTGATACTGAACGCTGCAAAATCGAAGCTCTCTCGCACAGCCGATAAGCGCTGCAGCGGGTGAGTGTTTGTTTAGGGATTTTGCCGCCATTCCCCGATCCAGCGGACACGCCCACCCGCGTTGGCCACGCCCCTTCTTGGTTACTTAAACCCTGCGCTGACTACTAGCGCGTCCACCACAGATTCCTCCTGAGGCGGAAAGCCGGGAGAGTTGAAAACGATTTTCTTTTAACATTTTTAATCTTTACTGTGATACTGTGCTTTTTAGCCTCTGCTCTTGATACTGAACGCTGCAAAATCGAAGCTCTCTCGCACAGCCGATAAGCGCTGCAGCGGGTGAGTGTTTGTTTAGGGATTTTGCCGCCATTCCCCGATCCAGCGGACACGCCCACCCGCGTTGGCCACGCCCCTCCTAGCACCTTACCCCCTGTCATAAATTATGTGTCTTTACAGGAAGCGCAGCGGACGAGCGCAGCGGGCGCGACGTTTGCGCGCCGAAGGCGCGCTTAAGGCAAGCTCGTCTGCGCCAAGGTAGCGCCATGGGCGCCCTATGCTGCCAGTTTGGATCCTTCTCTTCAGGAGCATCTCCCTCCGGGGCCACCCTACTCTAGAGAACAACTTATTCTACTGGGTCAGAGACATGCAGATAAAGGAACACTCTCTCTAGCACTCACGGCACATCCTCGAGCTGATATACTGCGTAACGATCTCTTCAACTGTGGCCTACTAAATGTCAGGTCCCTGCCTAAACATTGCACGGAGATCCAACTTATAATGGACTCTCATGAACTTGACATCTTGTTCATGACAGAAACATGGACTCGTCCAGACTGCCTGGTTGACCCTGGCTTCGCCTGCCCTTCCGGGTTCAAATTCCTCCACTCCCCAAGGCCTGTGGGAACTGGCGGGGGGGTGGGAGTGATTTTTAGAGCCTCCATCAGTATTAAGATTCTTAGCTTAGACCCACTCCTGGGCACTGAGATGCTGGGGCTCTCCATCCAGACTTGTTCAGGGGCTAATGCCACTGTACTAGTCTGCTATCGCCCTCCAGGCTCGTTTAACCTACTACAGCAACAAGCTCTAATCACTACCTTGACCAACATCGCCCTATCTCACCATAAGCTTCTTATTCTTGGTGATTTTAATCTTTGGCGTAACGGCACACTTGACTTAGCCCTCGGTAACCTTCTTCTAGCATGTGATAGCTTTGGTCTTTCTCAGCTGGTCTCCAACGCCACCCACATAGCTGGCCACCGCCTGGACTTGGTCTTTGCGGCACCGGATCTGGTGGTTATGGGGGACACTCTTCCAATGGATTGGACAGACCACTCACTAGTTAAATTCTTTCTTTGCAAGAAGTTGAACTCACACAAGGCACCTGCGCCATCCAGGGAAATTAAGTGTAGAGACTGGAAGGCTCTTTCACGACTACACCTCTCTGGGGATGTGTTCCATCTGGCTTCGCTCTTTAATGAGAACAAATGTGCTGATGATAATTACAATTCTTTTTACTCCAGCATTTCTCTGGCGGTAGATACCTCTGCCCCTCTAAAAACTCGGCTCATTAGGGGTAAAGACTCCGCTCAATGGTTTAATGATGACCTAAAAACTTTAAAATTGGAATGTAAACAAGCCGAGAGAAAGTGGAGACGCGACTACAGCGAAATCTCCAAAGCTGCTTGGAAGACTAAGATTCTGGCGTATAAAAATCTCATTAAAAAGTCTAAAGCGGACTATTACTCCACTCTGATCTGCAACTCCACCTCTAACTCGAGGAGCATTTTTAACATCTTAAATAGCGTCACCAATCCGGAGTCTTGCAAGAATGTGATTGTCCCGTCCCAAGAACTCTGTGACAATCTTGCCACCTTCTTTAAAGAGAAAATAGATCTGATCCTGAAAGACTTGGACACCACTCTTGACACGGATTCCCCTTCTGACCCTGGTTTGGTTCCCTTAGTTGACCAATTACCCGATTCGGCTTTGGCACCAGAGGTGTCACTGTGCAGGTTTCTGCCACTTACATTTGACATATTTACCAAGATAGCTAGAGGGATTGTGTCTGGCTCTCCCCTGGACCCGGTGCCCCCTAAAATCTGGAAGGAATTTGAAGATGAGCTTTTCCCTACACTCCATCTCATTTGCAATCAATCCCTGGTGACTGGCATCGTCCCTGCCCATTGGAAACGGGCATTAGTCTCCCCTTTGCTAAAAAAACCTTCCTTGGACCCCGACTGCTCTAAAAATTATCGGCCCATTTCACTGCTGCCATTCCCCGCCAAGATAGTTGAGAGGGTGGTTAGTAACACTCTTTCCACCCACCTGGAACATCATCTCCTACTTGACGAGGACCAATTCGGCTTTCGGCCCGCTCATGGAACCGAAACAGCTCTTATCTCCGCCATGGATGAACTGCAAAGGCGTGCAGACAGAAGACAGGCTTCATTTTTGATCCTGCTCGACATGTCTGCCGCCTTTGACACAGTAAACCATAAGATCCTACTAAGGCGGCTGGCGGAGGTAGGAGTGAGAGACTCTGCACTGCAATGGTTCCACTCTTTTTTGACTGATAGGCAGCAGGCTGTTTCTATGCCACCTTACCAATCATGCCTTTCTCCGGTGTTGCACGGAGTCCCCCAGGGCTCTGCTATTAGCCCAATTCTTTTTAATGTGTACCTTAGGCCGCTAATTAGGCTTATTAAAGGATTCGGCATTAGAACTGTTAATTATGCCGATGACACGCAGTTGATCCTTTCATTGGAAGGAGAGGACTCCGTCTCCATGGAGGTCTTTCATAATTGTCTACGGAATACGTCAAGTTGGTTAAAGACTAACTCACTTCAGTTTAATGTCGGGAAAACCGAAGTGCTTTATTGCGCTGGAACGAGGATCCCCCGCCCATTTCCTAACAATTTCTGGCCCCCAGAAACAGGCTCTAACGTACAGCCTGCAGAATCTGTCCGCAACCTTGGGGTCATGTTAAACCAAGGACTCAGCATGGATACCCATGAGCAGAAAACGTCGGCTTGTTGCCTCGCTATCCTTCGCTCACTTAGGAAGGTTCTGCCCCTCTTACCCACTTACGCACGTGCCCAAGTGGTCAGATGTACTATCCTGAGCAGGTTGGACTATTGCAACGCCCTCCTGCTTGGGGCCCCTGAATATCTACTGGACAGGCTTCAAAGGGTTCAATCCGCGGCCGCGAAACTGGCCTTGGGGTGGCCTAGAAGATCTCATGGACCATTGGCCTTGGCAAAGCTACATTGGCTCCCTCTTAGACAAAGAATTCAATTTAAAGCCCTCTGTACAGTTTTTAAAGCTCTTCATGGCTGCGGTCCAGCTCCTCTACAATCCAAGTTTGTTTGGTATACCCCTACCAGAAAACTTCGATCATCTGATGCTAGACTGGTAGTGGTTCCTAGATTTAAAAAGGTCAGAGCTGGAGGTAGATCCTTTGAGGTGGCTGCCGCCAGACTTTGGAATTCCCTCCCCATCGAGCTTAGGTCCACAAATGAACTCTTGCAGTTCAGAAAAAAGGTGAAAACCTGGCTCTTTCCTTGTTAGCCTTCCTACTCTGTCTGGTCTTTACCCCTCGTTGGTCTCTGTCAGCGCCAGGATGCCTGTAATGGTGACGGTTGCGCTTTATAAATTCTCAAAAAAATAATTTGTTTAATCAAAGGATCGACATCAGGCACGTCACTCAGTTACCACCCTTCTCTCCACAGACTTACCACTAGGCAAAGATGCAAAGGGCGTGGGGGCCTCAACTTTCTAACATGGTGTGTGACAGAATCTGAAAAAGTTGGCATAATGAAGTCAGCAGGTTGGGGGTGAACAAGCGGTCAATTAGAGGAAGGCTGCAATTTTTACTTACCTTCTCTATTAAGATGGAAATATCTCGGTGGGGGGATCAGTTGACACAATTTAGCGAAAGTAAACCTGTGTGAAGGTAAATGTGGAATATATCAGAAAGGAATTTCTGATGGAGTTTAATGCACTACCGGTTTGTAGAAAAATTCTCACCTAATTGAGTTCTAGTAGAGGAAGCTGTGTGTGCTGTCGCCGGGCGTATTCACTTGCTAGAAACGTCTTGGAAGAAAAAAATATAGAGCTTTAATATGTAACAGACCATAAAAGACATGTATGGCCGAAATCAGAATAAATGTGAATCTTTACCGGAATTGCAATCCGTCAGGAGCAAAAAGATATATCTTTTTTTGAACGAAGATATATTTGCAATAATTCAGAAGAACCCTGTCAATGGGGAACGTTTGGAGTAGTACTAATCTGAAAAAATAATAGACGAAATTAGCAGCTGACATACAACGTTGTTAAAAAAACAGGTTTAATTGAAAGCGGCAGCTTACCGCGATGGCGAATCACATGCGTTTAACCGCAAAGGGCAGGTCACGAAAATATTTCAATTCAGGGCGCCTTAGACAAAAAATATAAATAAGCGCGTGAGTGTTTTGTACTCGTTTTGAATCACAGCGAGATCCAAAAGATTAAAAAGAAAGCGGGAGCTTACCAACATCTCTATTTCACGCAGCCAGCAGTAATTTATGGTAGACTGGAAGAAAAAAAAGAAGAACGAATTTGGACCTAAGTTAAACCATTAAAAAGAACAGATAATGTTACCGAGCGGGTTTCTGGGGAAAAGTACTTACGGATAGATATCCGAGCTGGACCTTAGATTCGGCGGCGTCTGGAACAGCACTGAACACTGGCTCATGCGCAGTAGCAGGCCAGGGCTCTACTGCTCTACCTATATACCTGGACCCTGAGCTGCAAGACCGCCCTCTCAGAGGCTAAGGTTGCAAGGGAAATCCGGGCCGGAATAAGAATAGAGCGAAGATAAACATAAACTACGGACCGGAGTGGGACGTATCTCACAATTATTAGAATAACACGGATAGTGGCCGGGGTAAAGGTGATGTGACACCGTGGTCACTCACTAAGATGATAATTGGCACACAACAGGGGGTTACAGTTTGAAAATTTCACTTAATTCGTTAAGCCCAGATACAGCTGTATCAAACTTAACTATCAGAAAAGCTTCACGTTTCGATAATGTCAAATTCAAATCACCTCCTCTGGGGTTTCTTTCTATTTTTGAAATCACTGTCCACTTGAGGTCACTAACTGTATGCTGCAATCGCGTCCAATGTTGCACCAAAGGGGCATTTTCAACTTTCCTTTTGATCCTTGATTTATGTTGCGAGATCCGTTGGCGGACCTCTTGGTTAGTTTTGCCTATATATAGCAAGTGGCATGGGCATATAATGCCATATACAACGTACTTGCTCTTGCAGTTGCTCACAGTGTCATGCTTCCATGACACTCCGTTATGCTGGAACAGGGAACCCTCCATAGTTGATTCACAGCATAAGCAGTTTCCACATTTGTGGTGTCCAAGGATGGGTGGCATCCCCATCATTTGGCGTAAAGTTGGCGGTTTGGAAACAGGCATGGCTGCTCGGACTATGTGATTAGCAATATTGTTTTCTTTCTTGAAAGCAAATAGAGGCTCATTTACAAGACTTACATCAAGATTCTTTACCAAATGCCAGTTTTGTTTTATAACCCTTTTTAGCCGGTTGGCATTAGGGCAATAGGTTGTGACACATACCTGCCTTTCTATAGCAGGTTTGGATTTGCGTTCCAGGAGTATCTCACGTGGGGTCCATTGAGCTCTTTTCATGCAGGTTTTTACAAGTTTCTTAGGATAACCCCTCTCACATAACTTAGATGTAAGGGTTTCAGAATGTTGTTGAAAGTCCTCTTTAAAGGTACAGTTTCTGCGGACTCGCAGAAACTGCCCGTAAGGGAGATTTTCTTTTAAATTTCTGGGGTGGTTGCTGTTGAACATAAGAGACTTGTTCCGATCCGTGGGTTTGGTGTATAAGGTGGTCGCTAACTTCCCTTCAGATGGAAAGACCTCCACGTCTAGGAACGCAATCCTGCTGGTAGATTCAGAAATGCTAAATTTTATGTCAGCCGTTCTGGCATTAAGCCATTGGTAGAAATGGTTAAGAGTGTCACCATCACCTTTCCATGTCATAAAAACATCATCAATAAAACGGAGCCATGTTCCGATGTATTGAGAGAAAGGATTGTTATTATAGATGTATGCGTTCTCGTACATGGCCATAAACAGTACTGCCAATTCTGGAGCAAAGGGGCAGCCCATGGCCACCCCTTTGACCTGGTAGTAAAATTCACCATTAAAGCAGAAGTAATTCTTTTTTAAGGCGAATGTTGCCAAGTCTACAATGAATTTAGTGGGCACCCGCATAGGTCTGGGCCTAGAGTCAAGGAAGTGAGTAAGTACTGCTACAGCCTCATCTTGAGGGATCTGTGTATATAGTGCAGTAACGTCTAGGGTGACGAGTCTATCCCTGCCTTCACTGAAATCGATGTTTTCTAGTTTTTTAATGAAGTCAGTGGTGTCCTGAAGGTAGGATCTGACCTCGATCATGAAATCTTTGAGAAAGCAATCTACATATTTCGCTGCCGGCTCTAGTACAGAACCACACCCTGCCACGATGGGTCTGCCTGGCGGATGGTCTGGATCTTTATGTATTTTCGGCAATACGTAAAACATGGGGACTTTAGGATGTTTATTTTTCAGATATTCAACTTCTTTTGGACCGACGAAACCTAGGTCAAAACCCTCTTGCACAATTGCAAAAAGTTCATTCTGTAGGTCCATGGTGGGATCTTTGTTTATCTTACGGTAACAGGTGGTGTCTTGTAGCTGTTTCATTACTTCAGTGGTGTAGTCATGAATATCCCACACCACGATCGCCCCGCCTTTATCGGCCTGCTTAATTATAACCGTATTGTCAGTTTTGAGGTTATTTAAAGCCGTCATCTCTTTTTTAGTGGTGTTAAACCTAATGTATTTTTTCTCTTTTTCCATAGTCGATATTGCAGACAATACACTTTTCTCAAAAATCAAAAGGTTTTTCGGAACTTTATTGGCTGGGGGGCAAAAGGTGGACTTATTTCTAAGGCCTGTGACCTCCAAAGGCTGGGTAGTAGGGTTTTCACTAAAAAACAGGGTCACACGTAATTTTCTACAAAATTCAATGAACTCTGACTTCATTTTCACAAAGTCGGTTCTTTTAGAAGGTACGAATGACAACCCTTTTGCCAGTACACTTTCCTCATCTGGTGTCAAAACTTTTTTAGAAAGGTTGAAAATTGGCGACGCATTTAGTTTTTGTAGTGCTGTCGTCGTGTTTTCATTTCCCACGGGATGTTGTTTCTCACTCGACCCCTGGGGAGTGTTTGACCTCTCCCTAAAAAATTTGACGACTGATTCTGCTGTTGTTGCTGGTTGGTATTCCAATTTCGGTTTCTATTGGGACGATTATAATTACTGGTGGACTCACTATCAGTTCCTGATGAAGAAGTATCAGGAAAAAAAATGAATTGTCTGCGGGATCTGCCCTGGTTTCCTAGAAGGAAACGTCTAGATTCCGCTTTGGAATAAAAGTCAGCCTGTAAATAAGGATATATGTTATCTAAAGAAAAACCTTTTTTATCTTTTTCGAATTGGTTAGATTTTTGAGTAATAGTGTAGTCTTTGAACTCTTGTACTTCTTTAGCAACCTTTTCCAAGAGGGCCTTAGCATCTGCTATGGTAGGATTACCACTAATTTCAGACTCTAATTTGGCGATTTCAGCTAATTCTTCCTTTGATATTCTAACTGCTGTCTCAACCGTTAATACCATCAGGTCTCTACTACATTTAGTTTCTATCATAGAGAAACCTTTTTTGAATATCGGATCTTCTGTAAAAATTACAGGTATGTTCTTAATTTGTAGCCCAGCCGGAATGGTGCCTTCTCGGAGGTGTTGCAACAAAAAATGACCATGAAGGTCTGTCCTGATCTGCTTCTTCTTAAGACGAATTAATTTATCAGATTCGTTGGATGTAGTCGCTGTCTCGCTTAAGGTAACTGAGGAGAAAACAGGCGGATCACTGAGGAAGTTTCTGATGTGATCTTCTGAGTAGGCGAAGGTATCCTTCTCTGCCATTACTCTAAAGAATGAGATGAGAAAAGAAAAAGGAGGAAGGGTTTAAGACATACAAAGAAAACTGTTAACGTGACACAATAAACAAAGGAAATTTACAGAAGGAAGTGTGGAAGGAGGTACCTAGTCAACCTTCGCTCCAAAATTAATGGGCAAAGACAAAAAACCTCGCGAGCCAGCGCCCGCTATAATAACTGATAAGCAACTAAGGGTTGGCTCTAATCAGTATGGCTGAGCCGTCATAGTAAATAACAAAAGAGAATTGCCAGTACTGATAACACCGAAGTAATATGAATTCAAACACAGTACTTGAGAAAACATTCAAGACTGGGGGCTAGTCAATAGCTTTTATTCTTATTTATGATTTTATCATCAAGGAAAACTTTTTTTCATATTCAAAAAGCAAACATGTAAAACATATTTGACAAGAAGTCAATAAAGGAGTCATTCATCGTATCAGACATATCACAACCATACAACATGCAACCATTCATGGGGAGAAGGGGGTACACTGGATAAGAGAGCTACAAAAGTTACAAAAAAATGCAATATTTACAATATAATACCAAACATGAGACAAGAAACAAGAAAAGCCAACGTCTGCAAGACACTTAAACAATATTCTCATTTGATATTTAGTCAAATATGATGTACATTCCTATATCAAGTGTCAAAAGTACTTTATAAATCATTAGAAAAGGGTAATGTACACAAATTAGTGATAAGCAACAATACTCATGACATTAACGCTTATCACTATGGCAGACAGTAATATGGCTCGGGCCTACGCGTTTCGAATCCCGTTGACTTGTGGGGATTCTCTTCAGGGCCTTTGGTATTCTCTGTATAAATAGGAATGAAAAAAGAGGAAAGGGGGGGGAGAACAAGAATTAGAAAAACTCAAACAGACATGATTTGTTTAATCAAAGGATCGACATCAGGCACGTCACTCAGTTACCACCCTTCTCTCCACAGACTTACCACTAGGCAAAGATGCGAAGGGCGTGGGGGCCTCAACTTTCTAACATGGTGTGTGACAGAATCTGAAAAAGTTGGCATAATGATTTCAGCAGGTTGGGGGTGAACAAGCGGTCAATTAGAGGAAGGCTGCAATTTTTACTTACCTTCTCTATTAAGATGGAAATATCTCGGTGGGGGGATCAGTTGACACAATTTAGCGAAAGTAAACCTGTGTGAAGGTAAATGTGGAATATATCAGAAAGGAATTTCTGATGGAGTTTAATGCACTACCGGTTTGTAGAAAAATTCTCACCTAATTGAGTTCTAGTAGAGGAAGCTGTGTGTGCTGTCGCCGGGCGTATTCACTTGCTAGAAACGTCTTGGAAGAAAAAAATATAGAGCTTTAATATGTAACAGACCATAAAAGACATGTATGGCCGAAATCAGAATAAATGTGAATCTTTACCGGAATTGCAATCCGTCAGGAGCAAAAAGATATATCTTTTTTTGAACGAAGATATATTTGCAATAATTCAGAAGAACCCTGTCAATGGGGAACGTTTGGAGTAGTACTAATCTGAAAAAATAATAGACGAAATTAGCAGCTGACATACAACGTTGTTAAAAAAACAGGTTTAATTGAAAGCGGCAGCTTACCGCGATGGCGAATCACATGCGTTTAACCGCAAAGGGCAGGTCACGAAAATATTTCAATTCAGGGCGCCTTAGACAAAAAATATAAATAAGCGCGTGAGTGTTTTGTACTCGTTTTGAATCACAGCGAGATCCAAAAGATTAAAAAGAAAGCGGGAGCTTACCAACATCTCTATTTCACGCAGCCAGCAGTAATTTATGGTAGACTGGAAGAAAAAAAAGAAGAACGAATGTGGACCTAAGTTAAACCATTAAAAAGAACAGATAATGTTACCGAGCGGATTTCTGGGGAAAAGTACTTACGGATAGATAACCGAGCTGGACCTTAGATTCGGCGGCGTCTGGGACAGCACTGAACACTGGCTCATGCGCAGTAGCAGGCCAGGGCTCTACTGCTCTACCTATATACCTGGACCCTGAGCTGCAAGACCGCCCTCTCAGAGGCTAAGGTTGCAAGGGAAATCCGGGCCGGAATAAGAATAGAGTGAAGATAAACATAAACTACGGACCGGAGTGGGATGTATCTCACAATTATTAGAATAACACGGATAGTGGCCGGGGTAAAGGTGATGTGACACCGTGGTCACTCACTAAGATGATAATTGGCACACAACAGGGGGTTACAGTTTGAAAATTTCACTTAATTCGTTAAGCCCAGATACAGCTGTATCAAACTTAACTATCAGAAAAGCTTCACGTTTCGATAATGTCAAATTCAAATCACCTCCTCTGGGGTTTCTTTCTATTTTTGAAATCACTGTCCACTTGAGGTCACTAACTGTATGCTGCAATCGCTTCCAATGTTGCACCAAAGGGGCATTTTCAACTTTCCTTTTGATCCTTGATTTATGTTGCGAGATCCGTTGGCGGACCTCTTGGTTAGTTTTGCCTATATATAGCAAGTGGCATGGGCATATAATGCCATATACAACGTACTTGCTCTTGCAGTTGCTCACAGTGTCATGCTTCCATGACACTCCGTTATGCTGGAACAGGGAACCCTCCATAGTTGATTCACAGCATAAGCAGTTTCCACATTTGTGGTGTCCAAGGATGGGTGGCATCCCCATCATTTGGCGTAAAGTTGGCGGTTTGGAAACAGGCATGGCTGCTCGGACTATGTGATTAGCAATATTGTTTTCTTTCTTGAAAGCAAATAGAGGCTCATTTACAAGACTTACATCAAGATTCTTTACCAAATGCCAGTTTTGTTTTATAACCCTTTTTAGCCGGTTGGCATTTGGGCAATAGGTTGTGATACATACCTGCCTTTCTATAGCAGGTTTGGATTTGCGTTCCAGGAGTATCTCACGTGGGGTCCATTGAGCTCTTTTCATGCAGGTTTTTACAAGTTTCTTAGGATAACCCCTCTCACATAACTTAGATGTAAGGGTTTCAGAATGTTGTTGAAAGTCCTCTTTAAAGGTACAGTTTCTGTGGACTCGCAGAAACTGCCCGTAAGGGAGATTTTCTTTTAAATTTCTGGGGTGGTTGCTGTTGAACATAAGAGACTTGTTCCGATCCGTGGGTTTGGTGTATAAGGTGGTCGCTAACTTCCCTTCAGATGGAAAGACCTCCACGTCTAGGAACGCAATCCTGCTGGTAGATTCAGAAATGCTAAATTTTATGTCAGCCGTTCTGGCATTAAGCCATTGGTAGAAATGGTTAAGAGTGTCACCATCACCTTTCCATGTCATAAAAACATCATCAATAAAACGGAGCCATGTTCCGATGTATTGAGAGAAAGGATTGTTATTATAGATGTATGCGTTCTCGTACATGGCCATAAACAGTACTGCCAATTCTGGAGCAAAGGGGCAGCCCATGGCCACCCCTTTGACCTGGTAGTAAAATTCACCATTAAAGCAGAAGTAATTCTTTTTAAGGCGAATGTTGCCAAGTCCACAATGAATTTAGTGGGCACCCGCATAGGTCTGTGCCTAGAGTCAAGGAAGTGAGTAAGTACTGCTACAGCCTCATCTTGAGGGATCTGTGTATATAGTGCAGTAACGTCTAGGGTGACAAGTCTATCCCTGCCTTCACTGAAATCGATGTTTTCTAGTTTTTTAATGAAGTCAGTGGTGTCCTGAAGGTAGGATCTGACCTCGATCATGAAATCTTTGAGAAAGCAATCTACATATTTCGCTGCCGGCTCTAGTACAGAACCACACCCTGCCACGATGGGTCTGCCTGGCGGATGGTCTGGATCTTTATGTATTTTCGGCAATACGTAAAACATGGGGACTTTAGGATGTTTATTTTTCAGATATTCAACTTCTTTTGGACCGACGAAACCTAGGTCAAAACCCTCTTGCACAATTGCAAAAAGTTCATTCTGTAGGTCCATGGTGGGATCTTTGTTTATCTTACGGTAACAGGTGGTGTCTTGTAGCTGTTTCATTACTTCAGTGGTGTAGTCATGAATATCCCACACCACGATCGCCCCGCCTTTATCGGCCTGCTTAATTATAACCGTATTGTCAGTTTTGAGGTTATTTAAAGCCGTCATCTCTTTTTTAGTGGTGTTAAACCTAATGTATTTTTTCTCTTTTTCCATAGTCGATATTGCAGACAATACACTTTTCTCAAAAATCAAAAGGTTTTTCGGAACTTTATTGGCTGGGGGGCAAAAGGTGGACTTATTTCTAAGGCCTGTGACCTCCAAAGGCTGGGTGGTAGGGTTTTCACTAAAAAACAGGGTCACACGTAATTTTCTACAAAATTCAATGAACTCTGACTTCATTTTCACAAAGTCGGTTCTTTTAGAAGGTACGAATGACAACCCTTTTGCCAGTACACTTTCCTCATCTGGTGTCAAAACTTTTTTAGAAAGGTTGAAAATTGGCGACGCATTTAGTTTTTGTAGTGCTGTCGTCGTGTTTTCATTTCCCACGGGATGTTGTTTCTCACTCGACCCCTGGGGAGTGTTTGACCTCTCCCTAAAAAATTCGACGACTGATTCTGCTGTTGTTGCTGGTTGGTATTCCAATTTCGGTTTCTATTGGGACGATTATAATTACTGGTGGACTCACTATCAGTTCCTGATGAAGAAGTATCAGGAAAAAAAATGAATTGTCTGCGGGATCTGCCCTGGTTTCCTAGAAGGAAACGTCTAGATTCCGCTTTGGAATAAAAGTCAGCCTGTAAATAAGGATATATGTTATCTAAAGAAAAACCTTTTTTATCTTTTTCGAATTGGTTAGATTTTTGAGTAATAGTGTAGTCTTTGAACTCTTGTACTTCTTTAGCAACCTTTTCCAAGAGGGCCTTAGCATCTGCTATGGTAGGATTACCACTAATTTCAGACTCTAATTTGGCGATTTCAGCTAATTCTTCCTTTGATATTCTAACTGCTGTCTCAACCGTTAATACCATCAGGTCTCTACTACATTTAGTTTCTATCATAGAGAACCCTTTTTTGAATATCGGGTCTTCTGTAAAAATTACAGGTATGTTCTTAATTTGTAGCCCAGCTGGAATGGTGCCTTCTCGGAGGTGTTGCAACAAAAAATGACCATGAAGGTCTGTCCTGATCTGCTTCTTCTTAAGACGAATTAATTTATCAGATTCGTTGGATGTAGTCGCTGTCTCGCTTAAGGTAACTGAGGAGAAAACAGGCGGATCACTGAGGAAGTTTCTGATGTGATCTTCTGAGTAGGCGAAGGTATCCTTCTCTGCCATTACTCTAAAGAATGAGATGAGAAAAGAAAAAGGAGGAAGGGTTTAAGACATACAAAGAAAACTGTTAACGTGACACAATAAACAAAGGAAATTTACAGAAGGAAGTGTGGAAGGAGGTACCTAGTCAACCTTCGCTCCAAAATTAATGGGCAAAGACAAAAAACCTCGCGAGCCAGCGCCCGCTATAATAACTGATAAGCAACTAAGGGTTGGCTCTAATCAGTATGGCTGAGCCGTCATAGTAAATAACAAAAGAGAATTGCCAGTACTGATAACACCGAAGTAATATGAATTCAAACACAGTACTTGAGAAAACATTCAAGACTGGGGGCTAGTCAATAGCTTTTATTCTTATTTATGATTTTATCATCAAGGAAAACTTTTTTTCATATTCAAAAAGCAAACATGTAAAACATATTTGACAAGAAGTCAATAAAGGAGTCATTCATCGTATCAGACATATCACAACCATACAACATGCAACCATTCATGGGGAGAAGGGGGTACACTGGATAAGAGAGCTACAAAAGTTACAAAAAAATGCAATATTTACAATATAATACCAAACATGAGACAAGAAACAAGAAAAGCCAACGTCTGCAAGACACTTAAACAATATTCTCATTTGATATTTAGTCAAATATGATGTACATTCCTATATCAAGTGTCAAAAGTACTTTATAAATCATTAGAAAAGGGTAATGTACACAAATTAGTGATAAGCAACAATACTCATGACATTAACGCTTATCACTATGGCAGACAGTAATATGGCTCGGGCCTACGCGTTTCGAATCCCGTTGACTTGTGGGGATTCTCTTCAGGGCCTTTGGTATTCTCTGTATAAATAGGAATGAAAAAAGAGGAAGGGGGGGGAGAACAAGAATTAGAAAAACTCAAACAGACATGATTTGTTTAATCAAAGGATCGACATCAGGCACGTCACTCAGTTACCACCCTTCTCTCCACAGACTTACCACTAGGCAAAGATGCAAAGGGCGTGGGGGCCTCAACTTTCTAACATGGTGTGTGACAGAATCTGAAAAAGTTGGCATAATGAAGTCAGCAGGTTGGGGGTGAACAAGCGGTCAATTAGAGGAAGGCTGCAATTTTTACTTACCTTCTCTATTAAGATGGAAATATCTCGGTGGGGGGATCAGTTGACACAATTTAGCGAAAGTAAACCTGTGTGAAGGTAAATGTGGAATATATCAGAAAGGAATTTCTGATGGAGTTTAATGCACTACCGGTTTGTAGAAAAATTCTCACCTAATTGAGTTCTAGTAGAGGAAGCTGTGTGTGCTGTCGCCGGGCGTATTCACTTGCTAGAAACGTCTTGGAAGAAAAAAATATAGAGCTTTAATATGTAACAGACCATAAAAGACATGTATGGCCGAAATCAGAATAAATGTGAATCTTTACCGGAATTGCAATCCGTCAGGAGCAAAAAGATATATCTTTTTTTGAACGAAGATATATTTGCAATAATTCAGAAGAACCCTGTCAATGGGGAACGTTTGGAGTAGTACTAATCTGAAAAAATAATAGACGAAATTAGCAGCTGACATACAACGTTGTTAAAAAAACAGGTTTAATTGAAAGCGGCAGCTTACCGCGATGGCGAATCACATGCGTTTAACCGCAAAGGGCAGGTCACGAAAATATTTCAATTCAGGGCGCCTTAGACAAAAAATATAAATAAGCGCGTGAGTGTTTTGTACTCGTTTTGAATCACAGCGAGATCCAAAAGATTAAAAAGAAAGCGGGAGCTTACCAACATCTCTATTTCACGCAGCCAGCAGTAATTTATGGTAGACTGGAAGAAAAAAAAGAAGAACGAATGTGGACCTAAGTTAAACCATTAAAAAGAACAGATAATGTTACCGAGCGGGTTTCTGGGGAAAAGTACTTACGGATAGATATCCGAGCTGGACCTTAGATTCGGCGGCGTCTGGGACAGCACTGAACACTGGCTCATGCGCAGTAGCAGGCCAGGGCTCTACTGCTCTACCTATAAACCTGGACCCTGAGCTGCAAGACCGCCCTCTCAGAGGCTAAGGTTGCAAGGGAAATCCGGGCCGGAATAAGAATAGAGCGAAGATAAACATAAACTACGGACCGGAGTGGGACGTATCTCACAATTATTAGAATAACACGGATAGTGGCCGGGGTAAAGGTGATGTGACACCGTGGTCACTCACTAAGATGATAATTGGCACACAACAGGGGGTTACAGTTTGAAAATTTCACTTAATTCGTTAAGCCCAGATACAGCTGTATCAAACTTAACTATCAGAAAAGCTTCACGTTTCGATAATGTCAAATTCAAATCACCTCCTCTCGGGGTTCCTTTCTATTTTTGAAATCACTGTCCACTTGAGGTCACTAACTGTATGCTGCAATCGCGTCCAATGTTGCACCAAAGGGGCATTTTCAACTTTCCTTTTGATCCTTGATTTATGTTGCGAGATCCGTTGGCGGACCTCTTGGTTAGTTTTGCCTATATATAGCAAGTGGCATGGGCATATAATGCCATATACAACGTACTTGCTCTTGCAGTTGCTCACAGTGTCATGCTTCCATGACACTCCGTTATGCTGGAACAGGGAACCCTCCATAGTTGATTCACAGCATAAGCAGTTTCCACATTTGTGGTGTCCAAGGATGGGTGGCATCCCCATCATTTGGCGTAAAGTTGGCGGTTTGGAAACAGGCATGGCTGCTCGGACTATGTGATTAGCAATATTGTTTTCTTTCTTGAAAGCAAATAGAGGCTCATTTACAAGACTTACATCAAGATTCTTTACCAAATGCCAGTTTTGTTTTATAACCCTTTTTAGCCGGTTGGCATTAGGGCAATAGGTTGTGACACATACCTGCCTTTCTATAGCAGGTTTGGATTTGCGTTCCAGGAGTATCTCACGTGGGGTCCATTGAGCTCTTTTCATGCAGGTTTTTACAAGTTTCTTAGGATAACCCCTCTCACATAACCGAGATGTAAGGGTTTCAGAATGTTGTTGAAAGTCCTCTTTAAAGGTACAGTTTCTGCGGACTCGCAGAAACTGCCCGTAAGGGAGATTTTCTTTTAAATTTCTGGGGTGGTTGCTGTTGAACATAAGAGACTTGTTCCGATCCGTGGGTTTGGTGTATAAGGTGGTCGCTAACTTCCCTTCAGATGGAAAGACCTCCACGTCTAGGAACGCAATCCTGCTGGTAGATTCAGAAATGCTAAATTTTATGTCAGCCGTTCTGGCATTAAGCCATTGGTAGAAATGGTTAAGAGTGTCACCATCACCTTTCCAGGTCATAAAAACATCATCAATAAAACGGAGCCATGTTCCGATGTATTGAGAGAAAGGATTGTTATTATAGATGTATGCGTTCTCGTACATGGCCATAAACAGTACTGCCAATTCTGGAGCAAAGGGGCAGCCCATGGCCACCCCTTTGACCTGGTAGTAAAATTCACCATTAAAGCAGAAGTAATTCTTTTTTAAGGCGAATGTTGCCAAGTCTACAATGAATTTAGTGGGCACCCGCATAGGTCTGGGCCTAGAGTCAAGGAAGTGAGTAAGTACTGCTACAGCCTCATCTTGAGGGATCTGTGTATATAGTGCAGTAACGTCTAGGGTGACGAGTCTATCCCTGCCTTCACTGAAATCGATGTTTTCTAGTTTTTTAATGAAGTCAGTGGTGTCCTGAAGGTAGGATCTGACCTCGATCATGAAATCTTTGAGAAAGCAATCTACATATTTCGCTGCCGGCTCTAGTACAGAACCACACCCTGCCACGATGGGTCTGCCTGGCGGATGGTCTGGATCTTTATGTATTTTCGGCAATACGTAAAACATGGGGACTTTAGGATGTTTATTTTTCAGATATTCAACTTCTTTTGGACCGACGAAACCTAGGTCAAAACCCTCTTGCACAATTGCAAAAAGTTCATTCTGTAGGTCCATGGTGGGATCTTTGTTTATCTTACGGTAACAGGTGGTGTCTTGTAGCTGTTTCATTACTTCAGTGGTGTAGTCATGAATATCCCACACCACGATCGCCCCGCCTTTATCGGCCTGCTTAATTATAACCGTATTGTCAGTTTTGAGGTTATTTAAAGCCGTCATCTCTTTTTTAGTGGTGTTAAACCTAATGTATTTTTTCTCTTTTTCCATAGTCGATATTGCAGACAATACACTTTTCTCAAAAATCAAAAGGTTTTTCGGAACTTTATTGGCTGGGGGGCAAAAGGTGGACTTATTTCTAAGGCCTGTGACCTCCAAAGGCTGGGTGGTAGGGTTTTCACTAAAAAACAGGGTCACACGTAATTTTCTACAAAATTCAATGAACTCTGACTTCATTTTCACAAAGTCGGTTCTTTTAGAAGGTACGAATGACAACCCTTTTGCCAGTACACTTTCCTCATCTGGTGTCAAAACTTTTTTAGAAAGGTTGAAAATTGGCGACGCATTTAGTTTTTGTAGTGCTGTCGTCGTGTTTTCATTTCCCACGGGATGTTGTTTCTCACTCGACCCCTGGGGAGTGTTTGACCTCTCCCTAAAGAATTCGACGACTGATTCTGCTGTTGCTGGTTGGTATTCCAATTTCGGTTTCTATTGGGACGATTATAATTACTGGTGGACTCACTATCAGTTCCTGATGAAGAAGTATCAGGAAAAAAAATGAATTGTCTGCGGGATCTGCCCTGGTTTCCTAGAAGGAAACGTCTAGATTCCGCTTTGGAATAAAAGTCAGCCTGTAAATAAGGATATATGTTATCTAAAGAAAAACCTTTTTTATCTTTTTCGAATTGGTTAGATTTTTGAGTAATAGTGTAGTCTTTGAACTCTTGTACTTCTTTAGCAACCTTTTCCAAGAGGGCCTTAGCATCTGCTATGGTAGGATTACCACTAATTTCCGACTCTAATTTGGCGATTTCAGCTAATTCTTCTTTTGATATTCTAACTGCTGTCTCAACCGTTAATACCATCAGGTCTCTACTACATTTAGTTTCTATCATAGAGAAACCTTTTTTGAATATCGGGTCTTCTGTAAAAATTACAGGTATGTTCTTAATTTGTAGCCCAGCCGGAATGGTGCCTTCTCGGAGGTGTTGCAACAAAAAATGACCATGAAGGTCTGTCCTGATCTGCTTCTTCTTAAGACGAATTAATTTATCAGATTCGTTGGATGTAGTCGCTGTCTCGCTTAAGGTAACTGAGGAGAAAACAGGCGGATCACTGAGGAAGTTTCTGATGTGATCTTCTGAGTAGGCGAAGGTATCCTTCTCTGCCATTACTCTAAAGAATGAGATGAGAAAAGAAAAAGGAGGAAGGGTTTAAGACATACAAAGAAAACTGTTAACGTGACACAATAAACAAAGGAAATTTACAGAAGGAAGTGTGGAAGGAGGTACCTAGTCAACCTTCGCTCCAAAATTAATGGGCAAAGACAAAAAACCTCGCGAGCCAGCGCCCGCTATAATAACCGATAAGCAACTAAGGGTTGGCTCTAATCAGTATGGCTGAGCCGTCATAGTAAATAACAAAAGAGAATTGCCAGTACTGATAACACCGAAGTAATATGAATTCAAACACAGTACTTGAGAAAACATTCAAGACTGGGGGCTAGTCAATAGCTTTTATTCTTATTTATGATTTTATCATCAAGGAAAACTTTTTTTCATATTCAAAAAGCAAACATGTAAAACATATTTGACAAGAAGTCAATAAAGGAGTCATTCATCGTATCAGACATATCACAACCATACAACATGCAACCATTCATGGGGAGAAGGGGGTACACTGGATAAGAGAGCTACAAAAGTTACAAAAAAATGCAATATTTACAATATAATACCAAACATGAGACAAGAAACAAGAAAAGCCAACGTCTGCAAGACACTTAAACAATATTCTCATTTGATATTTAGTCAAATATGATGTACATTCCTATATCAACTGTCAAAAGTACTTTATAAATCATTAGAAAAGGGTAATGTACACAAATTAGTGATAAGCAACAATACTCATGACATTAACGCTTATCACTATGGCAGACAGTAATATGGCTCGGGCCTACGCGTTTCGAATCCCGTTGACTTGTGGGGATTCTCTTCAGGGCCTTTGGTATTCTCTGTATAAATAGGAATGAAAAAAGAGGAAGGGGGGGGAGAACAAGAATTAGAAAAACTCAAACAGACATGATTTGTTTAATAAAGGATCGACATCAGGCACGTCACTCAGTTACCACCCTTCTCTCCACAGACTTACCACTAGGCAAAGATGCAAAGGGCGTGGGGGCCTCAACTTTCTAACATGGTGTGTGACAGAATCTGAAAAAGTTGGCATAATGAAGTCAGCAGGTTGGGGGTGAACAAGCGGTCAATTAGAGGAAGGCTGCAATTTTTACTTACCTTCTCTATTAAGATGGAAATATCTCGTGGGGGGATCAGTTGACACAATTTAGCGAAAGTAAACCTGTGTGAAGGTAAATGTGGAATATATCAGAAAGGAATTTCTGATGGAGTTTAATGCACTACCGGTTTGTAGAAAAATTCTCACCTAATTGAGTTCTAGTAGAGGAAGCTGTGTGTGCTGTCGCCGGGCGTATTCACTTGCTAGAAACGTCTTGGAAGAAAAAAATATAGAGCTTTAATATGTAACAGACCATAAAAGACATGTATGGCCGAAATCAGAATAAATGTGAATCTTTACCGGAATTGCAATCCGTCAGGAGCAAAAAGATATATCTTTTTTTGAACGAAGATATATTTGCAATAATTCAGAAGAACCCTGTCAATGGGGAACGTTTGGAGTAGTACTAATCTGAAAAACTAATAGACGAAATTAGCAGCTGACATACAACGTTGTTAAAAAAACAGGTTTAATTGAAAGCGGCAGCTTACCGCGATGGCGAATCACATGCGTTTAACCGCAAAGGGCAGGTCACGAAAATATTTCAATTCAGGGCGCCTTAGACAAAAAATATAAATAAGCGCGTGAGTGTTTTGTACTCGTTTTGAATCACAGCGAGATCCAAAAGATTAAAAAGAAAGCGGGAGCTTACCAACATCTCTATTTCACGCAGCCAGCAGTAATTTATGGTAGACTGGAAGAAAAAAAAGAAGAACGAATGTGGACCTAAGTTAAACCATTAAAAAGAACAGATAATGTTACCGAGCGGGTTTCTGGGGAAAAGTACTTACGGATAGATATCCGAGCTGGACCTTAGATTCGGCGGCGTCTGGGACAGCACTGAACACTGGCTCATGCGCAGTAGCAGGCCAGGGCTCTACTGCTCTACCTATATACCTGGACCCTGAGCTGCAAGACCGCCCTCTCAGAGGCTAAGGTTGCAAGGGAAATCCGGGCCGGAATAAGAATAGAGCGAAGATAAACATAAACTACGGACCGGAGTGGGACGTATCTCACAATTATTAGAATAACACGGATAGTGGCCGGGGTAAAGGTGATGTGACACCGTGGTCACTCACTAAGATGATAATTGGCACACAACAGGGGGTTACAGTTTGAACATTTCACTTAATTCGTTAAGCCCAGATACAGCTGTATCAAACTTAACTATCAGAAAAGCTTCACGTTTCGATAATGTCAAATTCAAATCACCTCCTCTGGGGTTTCTTTCTATTTTTGAAATCACTGTCCACTTGAGGTCACTAACTGTATGCTGCAATCGCGTCCAATGTTGCACCAAAGGGGCATTTTCAACTTTCCTTTTGATCCTTGATTTATGTTGCGAGATCCGTTGGCGGACCTCTTGGTTAGTTTTGCCTATATATAGCAAGTGGCATGGGCATATAATGCCATATACAACGTACTTGCTCTTGCAGTTGCTCACAGTGTCATGCTTCCATGACACTCCGTTATGCTGGAACAGGGAACCCTCCATAGTTGATTCACAGCATAAGCAGTTTCCACATTTGTGGTGTCCAAGGATGGGTGGCATCCCCATCATTTGGCGTAAAGTTGGCGGTTTGGAAACAGGCATGGCTGCTCGGACTATGTGATTAGCAATATTGTTTTCTTTCTTGAAAGCAAATAGAGGCTCATTTACAAGACTTACATCAAGATTCTTTACCAAATGCCAGTTTTGTTTTATAACCCTTTTTAGCCGGTTGGCATTAGGGCAATAGGTTGTGACACATACCTCCCTTTCTATAGCAGGTTTGGATTTGCGTTCCAGGAGTATCTCACGTGGGGTCCATTGAGCTCTTTTCATGCAGGTTTTTACACGTTTCTTAGGATAACCCCTCTCACATAACTTAGATGTAAGGGTTTCAGAATGTTGTTGAAAGTCCTCTTTAAAGGTACAGTTTCTGCGGACTCGCAGAAACTGCCCGTAAGGGAGATTTTCTTTTACATTTCTGGGGTGGTTGCTGTTGAACATAAGAGACTTGTTCCGATCCGTGGGTTTGGTGTATAAGGTGGTCGCTAACTTCCCTTCAGATGGAAAGACCTCCACGTCTAGGAACGCAATCCTGCTGGTAGATTCAGAAATGCTAAATTTTATGTCAGCCGTTCTGGCATTAAGCCATTGGTAGAAATGGTTAAGAGTGTCACCATCACCTTTCCATGTCATAAAAACATCATCAATAAAACGGAGCCATGTTCCGATGTATTGAGAGAAAGGATTGTTATTATAGATGTATGCGTTCTCGTACATGGCCATAAACAGTACTGCCAATTCTGGAGCAAAGGGGCAGCCCATGGCCACCCCTTTGACCTGGTAGTAAAATTCACCATTAAAGCAGAAGTAATTCTTTTTTAAGGCGAATGTTGCCAAGTCCACAATGAATTTAGTGGGCACCCGCATAGGTCTGGGCCTAGAGTCAAGGAAGTGAGTAAGTACTGCTACAGCCTCATCTTGAGGGATCTGTGTATATAGTGCAGTAACGTCTAGGGTGACGAGTCTATCCCTGCCTTCACTGAAATCGATGTTTTCTAGTTTTTTAATGAAGTCAGTGGTGTCCTGAAGGTAGGATCTGACCTCGATCATGAAATCTTTGAGAAAGCAATCTACATATTTCGCTGCCGGCTCTAGTACAGAACCACACCCTGCCACGATGGGTCTGCCTGGCGGATGGTCTGGATCTTTATGTATTTTCGGCAATACGTAAAACATGGGGACTTTAGGATGTTTATTTTTCAGATATTCAACTTCTTTTGGACCGACGAAACCTAGGTCAAAACCCTCTTGCACAATTGCAAAAAGTTCATTCTGTAGGTCCATGGTGGGATCTTTGTTTATCTTACGGTAACAGGTGGTGTCTTGTAGCTGTTTCATTACTTCAGTGGTGTAGTCATGAATATCCCACACCACGATCGCCCCGCCTTTATCGGCCTGCTTAATTATAACCGTATTGTCAGTTTTGAGGTTATTTAAAGCCGTCATCTCTTTTTTAGTGGTGTTAAACCTAATGTATTTTTTCTCTTTTTCCATAGTCGATATTGCAGACAATACACTTTTCTCAAAAATCAAAAGGTTTTTCGGAACTTTATTGGCTGGGGGGCAAAAGGTGGACTTATTTCTAAGGCCTGTGACCTCCAAAGGCTGGGTGGTAGGGTTTTCACTAAAAAACAGGGTCACACGTAATTTTCTACAAAATTCAATGAACTCTGACTTCATTTTCACAAAGTCGGTTCTTTTAGAAGGTACGAATGACAACCCTTTTGCCAGTACACTTTCCTCATCTGGTGTCAAAACTTTTTTAGAAAGGTTGAAAATTGGCGACGCATTTAGTTTTTGTAGTGCTGTCGTCGTGTTTTCATTTCCCACGGGATGTTGTTTCTCACTCGACCCCTGGGGAGTGTTTGACCTCTCCCTAAAAAATTCGACGACTGATTCTGCTGTTGTTGCTGGTTGGTATTCCAATTTCGGTTTCTATTGGGACGATTATAATTACTGGTGGACTCACTATCAGTTCCTGATGAAGAAGTATCAGGAAAAAAAATGAATTGTCTGCGGGATCTGCCCTGGTTTCCTAGAAGGAAACGTCTAGATTCCGCTTTGGAATAAAAGTCAGCCTGTAAATAAGGATATATGTTATCTAAAGAAAAACCTTTTTTATCTTTTTCGAATTGGTTAGATTTTTGAGTAATAGTGTAGTCTTTGAACTCTTGTACTTCTTTAGCAACCTTTTCCAAGAGGGCCTTAGCATCTGCTATGGTAGGATTACCACTAATTTCAGACTCTAATTTGGCGATTTCAGCTAATTCTTCCTTTGATATTCTAACTGCTGTCTCAACCGTTAATACCATCAGGTCTCTACTACATTTAGTTTCTATCATAGAGAAACCTTTTTTGAATATCGGATCTTCTGTAAAAATTACAGGTATGTTCTTAATTTGTAGCCCAGCCGGAATGGTGCCTTCTCGGAGGTGTTGCAACAAAAAATGACCATGAAGGTCTGTCCTGATCTGCTTCTTCTTAAGACGAATTAATTTATCAGATTCGTTGGATGTAGTCGCTGTCTCGCTTAAGGTAACTGAGGAGAAAACAGGCGGATCACTGAGGAAGTTTCTGATGTGATCTTCTGAGTAGGCGAAGGTATCCTTCTCTGCCATTACTCTAAAGAATGAGATGAGAAAAGAAAAAGGAGGAAGGGTTTAAGACATACAAAGAAAACTGTTAACGTGACACAATAAACAAAGGAAATTTACAGAAGGAAGTGTGGAAGGAGGTACCTAGTCAACCTTCGCTCCAAAATTAATGGGCAAAGACAAAAAACCTCGCGAGCCAGCGCCCGCTATAATAACTGATAAGCAACTAAGGGTTGGCTCTAATCAGTATGGCTGAGCCGTCATAGTAAATAACAAAAGAGAATTGCCAGTACTGATAACACCGAAGTAATATGAATTCAAGCACAGTACTTGAGAAAACATTCAAGACTGGGGGCTAGTCAATAGCTTTTATTCTTATTTATGATTTTATCATCAAGGAAAACTTTTTTTCATATTCAAAAAGCAAACATGTAAAACATATTTGACAAGAAGTCAATAAAGGAGTCATTCATCGTATCAGACATATCACAACCATACAACATGCAACCATTCATGGGGAGAAGGGGGTACACTGGATAAGAGAGCTACAAAAGTTACAAAAAAATGCAATATTTACAATATAATACCAAACATGAGACAAGAAACAAGAAAAGCCAACGTCTGCAAGACACTTAAACAATATTCTCATTTGATATTTAGTCAAATATGATGTACATTCCTATATCAAGTGTCAAAAGTACTTTATAAATCATTAGAAAAGGGTAATGTACACAAATTAGTGATAAGCAACAATACTCATGACATTAACGCTTATCACTATGGCAGACAGTAATATGGCTCGGGCCTACGAGTTTCGAATCCCGTTGACTTGTGGGGATTCTCTTCAGGGCCTTTGGTATTCTCTGTATAAATAGGAATGAAAAAAGAGGAGGGGGGGGGAGAACAAGAATTAGAAAAACTCAAACAGACATGATTTTTTAGGGATTTTGCCGCCATTCCCCGATCCAGCGGACACGCCCACCCGCGTTGGCCACGCCCCTTCTTGGTTACTTAAACCCTGCGCTGACTACTAGCGCGTCCACCACAGATTCCTCCTGAGGCGGAAAGCCGGGAGAGTTGAAAACGATTTTCTTTTAACATTTTTAATCTTTACTGTGATACTGTGCTTTTTAGCCTCTGCTCTTGATACTGAACGCTGCAAAATCGAAGCTCTCTCGCACAGCCGATAAGCGCTGCAGCGGGTGAGTGTTTGTTTAGGGATTTTGCCGCCATTCCCCGATCCAGCGGACACGCCCACCCGCGTTGGCCACGCCCCTTCTTGGTTACTTAAACCCTGCGCTGACTACTAGCGCGTCCACCACAGATTCCTCCTGAGGCGGAAAGCCGGGAGAGTTGAAAACGATTTTCTTTTAACATTTTTAATCTTTACTGTGATACTGTGCTTTTTAGCCTCTGCTCTTGATACTGAACGCTGCAAAATCGAAGCTCTCTCGCACAGCCGATAAGCGCTGCAGCGGGTGAGTGTTTGTTTAGGGATTTTGCCGCCATTCCCCGATCCAGCGGACACGCCCACCCGCGTTGGCCACGCCCCTTCTTGGTTACTTAAACCCTGCGCTGACTACTAGCGCGTCCACCACAGATTCCTCCTGAGGCGGAAAGCCGGGAGAGTTGAAAACGATTTTCTTTTAACATTTTTAATCTTTACTGTGATACTGTGCTTTTTAGCCTCTGCTCTTGATACTGAACGCTGCAAAATCGAAGCTCTCTCGCACAGCCGATAAGCGCTGCAGCGGGTGAGTGTTTGTTTAGGGATTTTGCCGCCATTCCCCGATCCAGCGGACACGCCCACCCGCGTTGGCCACGCCCCTTCTTGGTTACTTAAACCCTGCGCTGACTACTAGCGCGTCCACCACAGATTCCTCCTGAGGCGGAAAGCCGGGAGAGTTGAAAACGATTTTCTTTTAACATTTTTAATCTTTACTGTGATACTGTGCTTTTTAGCCTCTGCTCTTGATACTGAACGCTGCAAAATCGAAGCTCTCTCGCACAGCCGATAAGCGCTGCAGCGGGTGAGTGTTTGTTTAGGGATTTTGCCGCCATTCCCCGATCCAGCGGACACGCCCACCCGCGTTGGCCACGCCCCTCCTAGCACCTTACCCCCTGTCATAAATTATGTGTCTTTACAGGAAGCGCAGCGGACGAGCGCAGCGGGCGCGACGTTTGCGCGCCGAAGGCGCGCTTAAGGCAAGCTCGTCTGCGCCAAGGTAGCGCCATGGGCGCCCTATGCTGCCAGTTTGGATCCTTCTCTTCAGGAGCATCTCCCTCCGGGGCCACCCTACTCTAGAGAACAACTTATTCTACTGGGTCAGAGACATGCAGATAAAGGAACACTCTCTCTAGCACTCACGGCACATCCTCGAGCTGATATACTGCGTAACGATCTCTTCAACTGTGGCCTACTAAATGTCAGGTCCCTGCCTAAACATTGCACGGAGATCCAACTTATAATGGACTCTCATGAACTTGACATCTTGTTCATGACAGAAACATGGACTCGTCCAGACTGCCTGGTTGACCCTGGCTTCGCCTGCCCTTCCGGGTTCAAATTCCTCCACTCCCCAAGGCCTGTGGGAACTGGCGGGGGGGTGGGAGTGATTTTTAGAGCCTCCATCAGTATTAAGATTCTTAGCTTAGACCCACTCCTGGGCACTGAGATGCTGGGGCTCTCCATCCAGACTTGTTCAGGGGCTAATGCCACTGTACTAGTCTGCTATCGCCCTCCAGGCTCGTTTAACCTACTACAGCAACAAGCTCTAATCACTACCTTGACCAACATCGCCCTATCTCACCATAAGCTTCTTATTCTTGGTGATTTTAATCTTTGGCGTAACGGCACACTTGACTTAGCCCTCGGTAACCTTCTTCTAGCATGTGATAGCTTTGGTCTTTCTCAGCTGGTCTCCAACGCCACCCACATAGCTGGCCACCGCCTGGACTTGGTCTTTGCGGCACCGGATCTGGTGGTTATGGGGGACACTCTTCCAATGGATTGGACAGACCACTCACTAGTTAAATTCTTTCTTTGCAAGAAGTTGAACTCACACAAGGCACCTGCGCCATCCAGGGAAATTAAGTGTAGAGACTGGAAGGCTCTTTCACGACTACACCTCTCTGGGGATGTGTTCCATCTGGCTTCGCTCTTTGATGAGAACAAATGTGCTGATGATAATTACAATTCTTTTTACTCCAGCATTTCTCTGGCGGTAGATACCTCTGCCCCTCTAAAAACTCGGCTCATTAGGGGTAAAGACTCCGCTCAATGGTTTAATGATGACCTAAAAACTTTAAAATTGGAATGTAAACAAGCCGAGAGAAAGTGGAGACGCGACTACAGCGAAATCTCCAAAGCTGCTTGGAAGACTAAGATTCTGGCGTATAAAAATCTCATTAAAAAGTCTAAAGCGGACTATTACTCCACTCTGATCTGCAACTCCACCTCTAACTCGAGGAGCATTTTTAACATCTTAAATAGCGTCACCAATCCGGAGTCTTGCAAGAATGTGATTGTCCCGTCCCAAGAACTCTGTGACAATCTTGCCACCTTCTTTAAAGAGAAAATAGATCTGATCCTGAAAGACTTGGACACCACTCTTGACACGGATTCCCCTTCTGACCCTGGTTTGGTTCCCTTAGTTGACCAATTACCCGATTCGGCTTTGGCACCAGAGGTGTCACTGTGCAGGTTTCTGCCACTTACATTTGACATATTTACCAAGATAGCTAGAGGGATTGTGTCTGGCTCTCCCCTGGACCCGGTGCCCCCTAAAATCTGGAAGGAATTTGAAGATGAGCTTTTCCCTACACTCCATCTCATTTGCAATCAATCCCTGGTGACTGGCATCGTCCCTGCCCATTGGAAACGGGCATTAGTCTCCCCTTTGCTAAAAAAACCTTCCTTGGACCCCGACTGCTCTAAAAATTATCGGCCCATTTCACTGCTGCCATTCCCCGCCAAGATAGTTGAGAGGGTGGTTAGTAACACTCTTTCCACCCACCTGGAACATCATCTCCTACTTGACGAGGACCAATTCGGCTTTCGGCCCGCTCATGGAACCGAAACAGCTCTTATCTCCGCCATGGATGAACTGCAAAGGCGTGCAGACAGAAGACAGGCTTCATTTTTGATCCTGCTCGACATGTCTGCCGCCTTTGACACAGTAAACCATAAGATCCTACTAAGGCGGCTGGCGGAGGTAGGAGTGAGAGACTCTGCACTGCAATGGTTCCACTCTTTTTTGACTGATAGGCAGCAGGCTGTTTCTATGCCACCTTACCAATCATGCCTTTCTCCGGTGTTGCACGGAGTCCCCCAGGGCTCTGCTATTAGCCCAATTCTTTTTAATGTGTACCTTAGGCCGCTAATTAGGCTTATTAAAGGATTCGGCATTAGAACTGTTAATTATGCCGATGACACGCAGTTGATCCTTTCATTGGAAGGAGAGGACTCCGTCTCCATGGAGGTCTTTCATAATTGTCTACGGAATACGTCAAGTTGGTTAAAGACTAACTCACTTCAGTTTAATGTCGGGAAAACCGAAGTGCTTTATTGCGCTGGAACGAGGATCCCCCGCCCATTTCCTAACAATTTCTGGCCCCCAGAAACAGGCTCTAACGTACAGCCTGCAGAATCTGTCCGCAACCTTGGGGTCATGTTAAACCAAGGACTCAGCATGGATACCCATGAGCAGAAAACGTCGGCTTGTTGCCTCGCTATCCTTCGCTCACTTAGGAAGGTTCTGCCCCTCTTACCCACTTACGCACGTGCCCAAGTGGTCAGATGTACTATCCTGAGCAGGTTGGACTATTGCAACGCCCTCCTGCTTGGGGCCCCTGAATATCTACTGGACAGGCTTCAAAGGGTTCAATCCGCGGCCGCGAAACTGGCCTTGGGGTGGCCTAGAAGATCTCATGGACCATTGGCCTTGGCAAAGCTACATTGGCTCCCTCTTAGACAAAGAATTCAATTTAAAGCCCTCTGTACAGTTTTTAAAGCTCTTCATGGCTGCGGTCCAGCTCCTCTACAATCCAAGTTTGTTTGGTATACCCCTACCAGAAAACTTCGATCATCTGATGCTAGACTGGTAGTGGTTCCTAGATTTAAAAAGGTCAGAGCTGGAGGTAGATCCTTTGAGGTGGCTGCCGCCAGACTTTGGAATTCCCTCCCCATCGAGCTTAGGTCCACAAATGAACTCTTGCAGTTCAGAAAAAAGGTGAAAACCTGGCTCTTTCCTTGTTAGCCTTCCTACTCTGTCTGGTCTTTACCCCTCGTTGGTCTCTGTCAGCGCCAGGATGCCTGTAATGGTGACGGTTGCGCTTTATAAATTCTCAAAAAAATAATTTGTTTAATCAAAGGATCGACATCAGGCACGTCACTCAGTTACCACCCTTCTCTCCACAGACTTACCACTAGGCAAAGATGCAAAGGGCGTGGGGGCCTCAACTTTCTAACATGGTGTGTGACAGAATCTGAAAAAGTTGGCATAATGAAGTCAGCAGGTTGGGGGTGAACAAGCGGTCAATTAGAGGAAGGCTGCAATTTTTACTTACCTTCTCTATTAAGATGGAAATATCTCGGTGGGGGGATCAGTTGACACAATTTAGCGAAAGTAAACCTGTGTGAAGGTAAATGTGGAATATATCAGAAAGGAATTTCTGATGGAGTTTAATGCACTACCGGTTTGTAGAAAAATTCTCACCTAATTGAGTTCTAGTAGAGGAAGCTGTGTGTGCTGTCGCCGGGCGTATTCACTTGCTAGAAACGTCTTGGAAGAAAAAAATATAGAGCTTTAATATGTAACAGACCATAAAAGACATGTATGGCCGAAATCAGAATAAATGTGAATCTTTACCGGAATTGCAATCCGTCAGGAGCAAAAAGATATATCTTTTTTTGAACGAAGATATATTTGCAATAATTCAGAAGAACCCTGTCAATGGGGAACGTTTGGAGTAGTACTAATCTGAAAAAATAATAGACGAAATTAGCAGCTGACATACAACGTTGTTAAAAAAACAGGTTTAATTGAAAGCGGCAGCTTACCGCGATGGCGAATCACATGCGTTTAACCGCAAAGGGCAGGTCACGAAAATATTTCAATTCAGGGCGCCTTAGACAAAAAATATAAATAAGCGCGTGAGTGTTTTGTACTCGTTTTGAATCACAGCGAGATCCAAAAGATTAAAAAGAAAGCGGGAGCTTACCAACATCTCTATTTCACGCAGCCAGCAGTAATTTATGGTAGACTGGAAGAAAAAAAAGAAGAACGAATTTGGACCTAAGTTAAACCATTAAAAAGAACAGATAATGTTACCGAGCGGGTTTCTGGGGAAAAGTACTTACGGATAGATATCCGAGCTGGACCTTAGATTCGGCGGCGTCTGGAACAGCACTGAACACTGGCTCATGCGCAGTAGCAGGCCAGGGCTCTACTGCTCTACCTATATACCTGGACCCTGAGCTGCAAGACCGCCCTCTCAGAGGCTAAGGTTGCAAGGGAAATCCGGGCCGGAATAAGAATAGAGCGAAGATAAACATAAACTACGGACCGGAGTGGGACGTATCTCACAATTATTAGAATAACACGGATAGTGGCCGGGGTAAAGGTGATGTGACACCGTGGTCACTCACTAAGATGATAATTGGCACACAACAGGGGGTTACAGTTTGAAAATTTCACTTAATTCGTTAAGCCCAGATACAGCTGTATCAAACTTAACTATCAGAAAAGCTTCACGTTTCGATAATGTCAAATTCAAATCACCTCCTCTGGGGTTTCTTTCTATTTTTGAAATCACTGTCCACTTGAGGTCACTAACTGTATGCTGCAATCGCGTCCAATGTTGCACCAAAGGGGCATTTTCAACTTTCCTTTTGATCCTTGATTTATGTTGCGAGATCCGTTGGCGGACCTCTTGGTTAGTTTTGCCTATATATAGCAAGTGGCATGGGCATATAATGCCATATACAACGTACTTGCTCTTGCAGTTGCTCACAGTGTCATGCTTCCATGACACTCCGTTATGCTGGAACAGGGAACCCTCCATAGTTGATTCACAGCATAAGCAGTTTCCACATTTGTGGTGTCCAAGGATGGGTGGCATCCCCATCATTTGGCGTAAAGTTGGCGGTTTGGAAACAGGCATGGCTGCTCGGACTATGTGATTAGCAATATTGTTTTCTTTCTTGAAAGCAAATAGAGGCTCATTTACAAGACTTACATCAAGATTCTTTACCAAATGCCAGTTTTGTTTTATAACCCTTTTTAGCCGGTTGGCATTAGGGCAATAGGTTGTGACACATACCTGCCTTTCTATAGCAGGTTTGGATTTGCGTTCCAGGAGTATCTCACGTGGGGTCCATTGAGCTCTTTTCATGCAGGTTTTTACAAGTTTCTTAGGATAACCCCTCTCACATAACTTAGATGTAAGGGTTTCAGAATGTTGTTGAAAGTCCTCTTTAAAGGTACAGTTTCTGCGGACTCGCAGAAACTGCCCGTAAGGGAGATTTTCTTTTAAATTTCTGGGGTGGTTGCTGTTGAACATAAGAGACTTGTTCCGATCCGTGGGTTTGGTGTATAAGGTGGTCGCTAACTTCCCTTCAGATGGAAAGACCTCCACGTCTAGGAACGCAATCCTGCTGGTAGATTCAGAAATGCTAAATTTTATGTCAGCCGTTCTGGCATTAAGCCATTGGTAGAAATGGTTAAGAGTGTCACCATCACCTTTCCATGTCATAAAAACATCATCAATAAAACGGAGCCATGTTCCGATGTATTGAGAGAAAGGATTGTTATTATAGATGTATGCGTTCTCGTACATGGCCATAAACAGTACTGCCAATTCTGGAGCAAAGGGGCAGCCCATGGCCACCCCTTTGACCTGGTAGTAAAATTCACCATTAAAGCAGAAGTAATTCTTTTTTAAGGCGAATGTTGCCAAGTCTACAATGAATTTAGTGGGCACCCGCATAGGTCTGGGCCTAGAGTCAAGGAAGTGAGTAAGTACTGCTACAGCCTCATCTTGAGGGATCTGTGCATATAGTGCAGTAACGTCTAGGGTGACGAGTCTATCCCTGCCTTCACTGAAATCGATGTTTTCTAGTTTTTTAATGAAGTCAGTGGTGTCCTGAAGGTAGGATCTGACCTCGATCATGAAATCTTTGAGAAAGCAATCTACATATTTCGCTGCCGGCTCTAGTACAGAACCACACCCTGCCACGATGGGTCTGCCTGGCGGATGGTCTGGATCTTTATGTATTTTCGGCAATACGTAAAACATGGGGACTTTAGGATGTTTATTTTTCAGATATTCAACTTCTTTTGGACCGACGAAACCTAGGTCAAAACCCTCTTGCACAATTGCAAAAAGTTCATTCTGTAGGTCCATGGTGGGATCTTTGTTTATCTTACGGTAACAGGTGGTGTCTTGTAGCTGTTTCATTACTTCAGTGGTGTAGTCATGAATATCCCACACCACGATCGCCCCGCCTTTATCGGCCTGCTTAATTATAACCGTATTGTCAGTTTTGAGGTTATTTAAAGCCGTCATCTCTTTTTTAGTGGTGTTAAACCTAATGTATTTTTTCTCTTTTTCCATAGTCGATATTGCAGACAATACACTTTTCTCAAAAATCAAAAGGTTTTTCGGAACTTTATTGGCTGGGGGGCAAAAGGTGGACTTATTTCTAAGGCCTGTGACCTCCAAAGGCTGGGTAGTAGGGTTTTCACTAAAAAACAGGGTCACACGTAATTTTCTACAAAATTCAATGAACTCTGACTTCATTTTCACAAAGTCGGTTCTTTTAGAAGGTACGAATGACAACCCTTTTGCCAGTACACTTTCCTCATCTGGTGTCAAAACTTTTTTAGAAAGGTTGAAAATTGGCGACGCATTTAGTTTTTGTAGTGCTGTCGTCGTGTTTTCATTTCCCACGGGATGTTGTTTCTCACTCGACCCCTGGGGAGTGTTTGACCTCTCCCTAAAAAATTCGACGACTGATTCTGCTGTTGTTGCTGGTTGGTATTCCAATTTCGGTTTCTATTGGGACGATTATAATTACTGGTGGACTCACTATCAGTTCCTGATGAAGAAGTATCAGGAAAAAAAATGAATTGTCTGCGGGATCTGCCCTGGTTTCCTAGAAGGAAACGTCTAGATTCCGCTTTGGAATAAAAGTCAGCCTGTAAATAAGGATATATGTTATCTAAAGAAAAACCTTTTTTATCTTTTTCGAATTGGTTAGATTTTTGAGTAATAGTGTAGTCTTTGAACTCTTGTACTTCTTTAGCAACCTTTTCCAAGAGGGCCTTAGCATCTGCTATGGTAGGATTACCACTAATTTCAGACTCTAATTTGGCGATTTCAGCTAATTCTTCCTTTGATATTCTAACTGCTGTCTCAACCGTTAATACCATCAGGTCTCTACTACATTTAGTTTCTATCATAGAGAAACCTTTTTTGAATATCGGATCTTCTGTAAAAATTACAGGTATGTTCTTAATTTGTAGCCCAGCCGGAATGGTGCCTTCTCGGAGGTGTTGCAACAAAAAATGACCATGAAGGTCTGTCCTGATCTGCTTCTTCTTAAGACGAATTAATTTATCAGATTCGTTGGATGTAGTCGCTGTCTCGCTTAAGGTAACTGAGGAGAAAACAGGCGGATCACTGAGGAAGTTTCTGATGTGATCTTCTGAGTAGGCGAAGGTATCCTTCTCTGCCATTACTCTAAAGAATGAGATGAGAAAAGAAAAAGGAGGAAGGGTTTAAGACATACAAAGAAAACTGTTAACGTGACACAATAAACAAAGGAAATTTACAGAAGGAAGTGTGGAAGGAGGTACCTAGTCAACCTTCGCTCCAAAATTAATGGGCAAAGACAAAAAACCTCGCGAGCCAGCGCCCGCTATAATAACTGATAAGCAACTAAGGGTTGGCTCTAATCAGTATGGCTGAGCCGTCATAGTAAATAACAAAAGAGAATTGCCAGTACTGATAACACCGAAGTAATATGAATTCAAACACAGTACTTGAGAAAACATTCAAGACTGGGGGCTAGTCAATAGCTTTTATTCTTATTTATGATTTTATCATCAAGGAAAACTTTTTTTCATATTCAAAAAGCAAACATGTAAAACATATTTGACAAGAAGTCAATAAAGGAGTCATTCATCGTATCAGACATATCACAACCATACAACATGCAACCATTCATGGGGAGAAGGGGGTACACTGGATAAGAGAGCTACAAAAGTTACAAAAAAATGCAATATTTACAATATAATACCAAACATGAGACAAGAAACAAGAAAAGCCAACGTCTGCAAGACACTTAAACAATATTCTCATTTGATATTTAGTCAAATATGATGTACATTCCTATATCAAGTGTCAAAAGTACTTTATAAATCATTAGAAAAGGGTAATGTACACAAATTAGTGATAAGCAACAATACTCATGACATTAACGCTTATCACTATGGCAGACAGTAATATGGCTCGGGCCTACGCGTTTCGAATCCCGTTGACTTGTGGGGATTCTCTTCAGGGCCTTTGGTATTCTCTGTATAAATAGGAATGAAAAAAGAGGAAAGGGGGGGGAGAACAAGAATTAGAAAAACTCAAACAGACATGATTTGTTTAATCAAAGGATCGACATCAGGCACGTCACTCAGTTACCACCCTTCTCTCCACAGACTTACCACTAGGCAAAGATGCGAAGGGCGTGGGGGCCTCAACTTTCTAACATGGTGTGTGACAGAATCTGAAAAAGTTGGCATAATGATTTCAGCAGGTTGGGGGTGAACAAGCGGTCAATTAGAGGAAGGCTGCAATTTTTACTTACCTTCTCTATTAAGATGGAAATATCTCGGTGGGGGGATCAGTTGACACAATTTAGCGAAAGTAAACCTGTGTGAAGGTAAATGTGGAATATATCAGAAAGGAATTTCTGATGGAGTTTAATGCACTACCGGTTTGTAGAAAAATTCTCACCTAATTGAGTTCTAGTAGAGGAAGCTGTGTGTGCTGTCGCCGGGCGTATTCACTTGCTAGAAACGTCTTGGAAGAAAAAAATATAGAGCTTTAATATGTAACAGACCATAAAAGACATGTATGGCCGAAATCAGAATAAATGTGAATCTTTACCGGAATTGCAATCCGTCAGGAGCAAAAAGATATATCTTTTTTTGAACGAAGATATATTTGCAATAATTCAGAAGAACCCTGTCAATGGGGAACGTTTGGAGTAGTACTAATCTGAAAAAATAATAGACGAAATTAGCAGCTGACATACAACGTTGTTAAAAAAACAGGTTTAATTGAAAGCGGCAGCTTACCGCGATGGCGAATCACATGCGTTTAACCGCAAAGGGCAGGTCACGAAAATATTTCAATTCAGGGCGCCTTAGACAAAAAATATAAATAAGCGCGTGAGTGTTTTGTACTCGTTTTGAATCACAGCGAGATCCAAAAGATTAAAAAGAAAGCGGGAGCTTACCAACATCTCTATTTCACGCAGCCAGCAGTAATTTATGGTAGACTGGAAGAAAAAAAAGAAGAACGAATGTGGACCTAAGTTAAACCATTAAAAAGAACAGATAATGTTACCGAGCGGATTTCTGGGGAAAAGTACTTACGGATAGATAACCGAGCTGGACCTTAGATTCGGCGGCGTCTGGGACAGCACTGAACACTGGCTCATGCGCAGTAGCAGGCCAGGGCTCTACTGCTCTACCTATATACCTGGACCCTGAGCTGCAAGACCGCCCTCTCAGAGGCTAAGGTTGCAAGGGAAATCCGGGCCGGAATAAGAATAGAGTGAAGATAAACATAAACTACGGACCGGAGTGGGATGTATCTCACAATTATTAGAATAACACGGATAGTGGCCGGGGTAAAGGTGATGTGACACCGTGGTCACTCACTAAGATGATAATTGGCACACAACAGGGGGTTACAGTTTGAAAATTTCACTTAATTCGTTAAGCCCAGATACAGCTGTATCAAACTTAACTATCAGAAAAGCTTCACGTTTCGATAATGTCAAATTCAAATCACCTCCTCTGGGGTTTCTTTCTATTTTTGAAATCACTGTCCACTTGAGGTCACTAACTGTATGCTGCAATCGCTTCCAATGTTGCACCAAAGGGGCATTTTCAACTTTCCTTTTGATCCTTGATTTATGTTGCGAGATCCGTTGGCGGACCTCTTGGTTAGTTTTGCCTATATATAGCAAGTGGCATGGGCATATAATGCCATATACAACGTACTTGCTCTTGCAGTTGCTCACAGTGTCATGCTTCCATGACACTCCGTTATGCTGGAACAGGGAACCCTCCATAGTTGATTCACAGCATAAGCAGTTTCCACATTTGTGGTGTCCAAGGATGGGTGGCATCCCCATCATTTGGCGTAAAGTTGGCGGTTTGGAAACAGGCATGGCTGCTCGGACTATGTGATTAGCAATATTGTTTTCTTTCTTGAAAGCAAATAGAGGCTCATTTACAAGACTTACATCAAGATTCTTTACCAAATGCCAGTTTTGTTTTATAACCCTTTTTAGCCGGTTGGCATTTGGGCAATAGGTTGTGATACATACCTGCCTTTCTATAGCAGGTTTGGATTTGCGTTCCAGGAGTATCTCACGTGGGGTCCATTGAGCTCTTTTCATGCAGGTTTTTACAAGTTTCTTAGGATAACCCCTCTCACATAACTTAGATGTAAGGGTTTCAGAATGTTGTTGAAAGTCCTCTTTAAAGGTACAGTTTCTGTGGACTCGCAGAAACTGCCCGTAAGGGAGATTTTCTTTTAAATTTCTGGGGTGGTTGCTGTTGAACATAAGAGACTTGTTCCGATCCGTGGGTTTGGTGTATAAGGTGGTCGCTAACTTCCCTTCAGATGGAAAGACCTCCACGTCTAGGAACGCAATCCTGCTGGTAGATTCAGAAATGCTAAATTTTATGTCAGCCGTTCTGGCATTAAGCCATTGGTAGAAATGGTTAAGAGTGTCACCATCACCTTTCCATGTCATAAAAACATCATCAATAAAACGGAGCCATGTTCCGATGTATTGAGAGAAAGGATTGTTATTATAGATGTATGCGTTCTCGTACATGGCCATAAACAGTACTGCCAATTCTGGAGCAAAGGGGCAGCCCATGGCCACCCCTTTGACCTGGTAGTAAAATTCACCATTAAAGCAGAAGTAATTCTTTTTAAGGCGAATGTTGCCAAGTCCACAATGAATTTAGTGGGCACCCGCATAGGTCTGTGCCTAGAGTCAAGGAAGTGAGTAAGTACTGCTACAGCCTCATCTTGAGGGATCTGTGTATATAGTGCAGTAACGTCTAGGGTGACAAGTCTATCCCTGCCTTCACTGAAATCGATGTTTTCTAGTTTTTTAATGAAGTCAGTGGTGTCCTGAAGGTAGGATCTGACCTCGATCATGAAATCTTTGAGAAAGCAATCTACATATTTCGCTGCCGGCTCTAGTACAGAACCACACCCTGCCACGATGGGTCTGCCTGGCGGATGGTCTGGATCTTTATGTATTTTCGGCAATACGTAAAACATGGGGACTTTAGGATGTTTATTTTTCAGATATTCAACTTCTTTTGGACCGACGAAACCTAGGTCAAAACCCTCTTGCACAATTGCAAAAAGTTCATTCTGTAGGTCCATGGTGGGATCTTTGTTTATCTTACGGTAACAGGTGGTGTCTTGTAGCTGTTTCATTACTTCAGTGGTGTAGTCATGAATATCCCACACCACGATCGCCCCGCCTTTATCGGCCTGCTTAATTATAACCGTATTGTCAGTTTTGAGGTTATTTAAAGCCGTCATCTCTTTTTTAGTGGTGTTAAACCTAATGTATTTTTTCTCTTTTTCCATAGTCGATATTGCAGACAATACACTTTTCTCAAAAATCAAAAGGTTTTTCGGAACTTTATTGGCTGGGGGGCAAAAGGTGGACTTATTTCTAAGGCCTGTGACCTCCAAAGGCTGGGTGGTAGGGTTTTCACTAAAAAACAGGGTCACACGTAATTTTCTACAAAATTCAATGAACTCTGACTTCATTTTCACAAAGTCGGTTCTTTTAGAAGGTACGAATGACAACCCTTTTGCCAGTACACTTTCCTCATCTGGTGTCAAAACTTTTTTAGAAAGGTTGAAAATTGGCGACGCATTTAGTTTTTGTAGTGCTGTCGTCGTGTTTTCATTTCCCACGGGATGTTGTTTCTCACTCGACCCCTGGGGAGTGTTTGACCTCTCCCTAAAAAATTCGACGACTGATTCTGCTGTTGTTGCTGGTTGGTATTCCAATTTCGGTTTCTATTGGGACGATTATAATTACTGGTGGACTCACTATCAGTTCCTGATGAAGAAGTATCAGGAAAAAAAATGAATTGTCTGCGGGATCTGCCCTGGTTTCCTAGAAGGAATGTCTAGATTCCGCTTTGGAATAAAAGTCAGCCTGTAAATAAGGATATATGTTATCTAAAGAAAAACCTTTTTTATCTTTTTCGAATTGGTTAGATTTTTGAGTAATAGTGTAGTCTTTGAACTCTTGTACTTCTTTAGCAACCTTTTCCAAGAGGGCCTTAGCATCTGCTATGGTAGGATTACCACTAATTTCAGACTCTAATTTGGCGATTTCAGCTAATTCTTCCTTTGATATTCTAACTGCTGTCTCAACCGTTAATACCATCAGGTCTCTACTACATTTAGTTTCTATCATAGAGAACCCTTTTTTGAATATCGGGTCTTCTGTAAAAATTACAGGTATGTTCTTAATTTGTAGCCCAGCTGGAATGGTGCCTTCTCGGAGGTGTTGCAACAAAAAATGACCATGAAGGTCTGTCCTGATCTGCTTCTTCTTAAGACGAATTAATTTATCAGATTCGTTGGATGTAGTCGCTGTCTCGCTTAAGGTAACTGAGGAGAAAACAGGCGGATCACTGAGGAAGTTTCTGATGTGATCTTCTGAGTAGGCGAAGGTATCCTTCTCTGCCATTACTCTAAAGAATGAGATGAGAAAAGAAAAAGGAGGAAGGGTTTAAGACATACAAAGAAAACTGTTAACGTGACACAATAAACAAAGGAAATTTACAGAAGGAAGTGTGGAAGGAGGTACCTAGTCAACCTTCGCTCCAAAATTAATGGGCAAAGACAAAAAACCTCGCGAGCCAGCGCCCGCTATAATAACTGATAAGCAACTAAGGGTTGGCTCTAATCAGTATGGCTGAGCCGTCATAGTAAATAACAAAAGAGAATTGCCAGTACTGATAACACCGAAGTAATATGAATTCAAACACAGTACTTGAGAAAACATTCAAGACTGGGGGCTAGTCAATAGCTTTTATTCTTATTTATGATTTTATCATCAAGGAAAACTTTTTTTCATATTCAAAAAGCAAACATGTAAAACATATTTGACAAGAAGTCAATAAAGGAGTCATTCATCGTATCAGACATATCACAACCATACAACATGCAACCATTCATGGGGAGAAGGGGGTACACTGGATAAGAGAGCTACAAAAGTTACAAAAAAATGCAATATTTACAATATAATACCAAACATGAGACAAGAAACAAGAAAAGCCAACGTCTGCAAGACACTTAAACAATATTCTCATTTGATATTTAGTCAAATATGATGTACATTCCTATATCAAGTGTCAAAAGTACTTTATAAATCATTAGAAAAGGGTAATGTACACAAATTAGTGATAAGCAACAATACTCATGACATTAACGCTTATCACTATGGCAGACAGTAATATGGCTCGGGCCTACGCGTTTCGAATCCCGTTGACTTGTGGGGATTCTCTTCAGGGCCTTTGGTATTCTCTGTATAAATAGGAATGAAAAAAGAGGAAGGGGGGGGAGAACAAGAATTAGAAAAACTCAAACAGACATGATTTGTTTAATCAAAGGATCGACATCAGGCACGTCACTCAGTTACCACCCTTCTCTCCACAGACTTACCACTAGGCAAAGATGCAAAGGGCGTGGGGGCCTCAACTTTCTAACATGGTGTGTGACAGAATCTGAAAAAGTTGGCATAATGAAGTCAGCAGGTTGGGGGTGAACAAGCGGTCAATTAGAGGAAGGCTGCAATTTTTACTTACCTTCTCTATTAAGATGGAAATATCTCGGTGGGGGGATCAGTTGACACAATTTAGCGAAAGTAAACCTGTGTGAAGGTAAATGTGGAATATATCAGAAAGGAATTTCTGATGGAGTTTAATGCACTACCGGTTTGTAGAAAAATTCTCACCTAATTGAGTTCTAGTAGAGGAAGCTGTGTGTGCTGTCGCCGGGCGTATTCACTTGCTAGAAACGTCTTGGAAGAAAAAAATATAGAGCTTTAATATGTAACAGACCATAAAAGACATGTATGGCCGAAATCAGAATAAATGTGAATCTTTACCGGAATTGCAATCCGTCAGGAGCAAAAAGATATATCTTTTTTTGAACGAAGATATATTTGCAATAATTCAGAAGAACCCTGTCAATGGGGAACGTTTGGAGTAGTACTAATCTGAAAAAATAATAGACGAAATTAGCAGCTGACATACAACGTTGTTAAAAAAACAGGTTTAATTGAAAGCGGCAGCTTACCGCGATGGCGAATCACATGCGTTTAACCGCAAAGGGCAGGTCACGAAAATATTTCAATTCAGGGCGCCTTAGACAAAAAATATAAATAAGCGCGTGAGTGTTTTGTACTCGTTTTGAATCACAGCGAGATCCAAAAGATTAAAAAGAAAGCGGGAGCTTACCAACATCTCTATTTCACGCAGCCAGCAGTAATTTATGGTAGACTGGAAGAAAAAAAAGAAGAACGAATGTGGACCTAAGTTAAACCATTAAAAAGAACAGATAATGTTACCGAGCGGGTTTCTGGGGAAAAGTACTTACGGATAGATATCCGAGCTGGACCTTAGATTCGGCGGCGTCTGGGACAGCACTGAACACTGGCTCATGCGCAGTAGCAGGCCAGGGCTCTACTGCTCTACCTATAAACCTGGACCCTGAGCTGCAAGACCGCCCTCTCAGAGGCTAAGGTTGCAAGGGAAATCCGGGCCGGAATAAGAATAGAGCGAAGATAAACATAAACTACGGACCGGAGTGGGACGTATCTCACAATTATTAGAATAACACGGATAGTGGCCGGGGTAAAGGTGATGTGACACCGTGGTCACTCACTAAGATGATAATTGGCACACAACAGGGGGTTACAGTTTGAAAATTTCACTTAATTCGTTAAGCCCAGATACAGCTGTATCAAACTTAACTATCAGAAAAGCTTCACGTTTCGATAATGTCAAATTCAAATCACCTCCTCTCGGGGTTCCTTTCTATTTTTGAAATCACTGTCCACTTGAGGTCACTAACTGTATGCTGCAATCGCGTCCAATGTTGCACCAAAGGGGCATTTTCAACTTTCCTTTTGATCCTTGATTTATGTTGCGAGATCCGTTGGCGGACCTCTTGGTTAGTTTTGCCTATATATAGCAAGTGGCATGGGCATATAATGCCATATACAACGTACTTGCTCTTGCAGTTGCTCACAGTGTCATGCTTCCATGACACTCCGTTATGCTGGAACAGGGAACCCTCCATAGTTGATTCACAGCATAAGCAGTTTCCACATTTGTGGTGTCCAAGGATGGGTGGCATCCCCATCATTTGGCGTAAAGTTGGCGGTTTGGAAACAGGCATGGCTGCTCGGACTATGTGATTAGCAATATTGTTTTCTTTCTTGAAAGCAAATAGAGGCTCATTTACAAGACTTACATCAAGATTCTTTACCAAATGCCAGTTTTGTTTTATAACCCTTTTTAGCCGGTTGGCATTAGGGCAATAGGTTGTGACACATACCTGCCTTTCTATAGCAGGTTTGGATTTGCGTTCCAGGAGTATCTCACGTGGGGTCCATTGAGCTCTTTTCATGCAGGTTTTTACAAGTTTCTTAGGATAACCCCTCTCACATAACCGAGATGTAAGGGTTTCAGAATGTTGTTGAAAGTCCTCTTTAAAGGTACAGTTTCTGCGGACTCGCAGAAACTGCCCGTAAGGGAGATTTTCTTTTAAATTTCTGGGGTGGTTGCTGTTGAACATAAGAGACTTGTTCCGATCCGTGGGTTTGGTGTATAAGGTGGTCGCTAACTTCCCTTCAGATGGAAAGACCTCCACGTCTAGGAACGCAATCCTGCTGGTAGATTCAGAAATGCTAAATTTTATGTCAGCCGTTCTGGCATTAAGCCATTGGTAGAAATGGTTAAGAGTGTCACCATCACCTTTCCAGGTCATAAAAACATCATCAATAAAACGGAGCCATGTTCCGATGTATTGAGAGAAAGGATTGTTATTATAGATGTATGCGTTCTCGTACATGGCCATAAACAGTACTGCCAATTCTGGAGCAAAGGGGCAGCCCATGGCCACCCCTTTGACCTGGTAGTAAAATTCACCATTAAAGCAGAAGTAATTCTTTTTTAAGGCGAATGTTGCCAAGTCTACAATGAATTTAGTGGGCACCCGCATAGGTCTGGGCCTAGAGTCAAGGAAGTGAGTAAGTACTGCTACAGCCTCATCTTGAGGGATCTGTGTATATAGTGCAGTAACGTCTAGGGTGACGAGTCTATCCCTGCCTTCACTGAAATCGATGTTTTCTAGTTTTTTAATGAAGTCAGTGGTGTCCTGAAGGTAGGATCTGACCTCGATCATGAAATCTTTGAGAAAGCAATCTACATATTTCGCTGCCGGCTCTAGTACAGAACCACACCCTGCCACGATGGGTCTGCCTGGCGGATGGTCTGGATCTTTATGTATTTTCGGCAATACGTAAAACATGGGGACTTTAGGATGTTTATTTTTCAGATATTCAACTTCTTTTGGACCGACGAAACCTAGGTCAAAACCCTCTTGCACAATTGCAAAAAGTTCATTCTGTAGGTCCATGGTGGGATCTTTGTTTATCTTACGGTAACAGGTGGTGTCTTGTAGCTGTTTCATTACTTCAGTGGTGTAGTCATGAATATCCCACACCACGATCGCCCCGCCTTTATCGGCCTGCTTAATTATAACCGTATTGTCAGTTTTGAGGTTATTTAAAGCCGTCATCTCTTTTTTAGTGGTGTTAAACCTAATGTATTTTTTCTCTTTTTCCATAGTCGATATTGCAGACAATACACTTTTCTCAAAAATCAAAAGGTTTTTCGGAACTTTATTGGCTGGGGGGCAAAAGGTGGACTTATTTCTAAGGCCTGTGACCTCCAAAGGCTGGGTGGTAGGGTTTTCACTAAAAAACAGGGTCACACGTAATTTTCTACAAAATTCAATGAACTCTGACTTCATTTTCACAAAGTCGGTTCTTTTAGAAGGTACGAATGACAACCCTTTTGCCAGTACACTTTCCTCATCTGGTGTCAAAACTTTTTTAGAAAGGTTGAAAATTGGCGACGCATTTAGTTTTTGTAGTGCTGTCGTCGTGTTTTCATTTCCCACGGGATGTTGTTTCTCACTCGACCCCTGGGGAGTGTTTGACCTCTCCCTAAAGAATTCGACGACTGATTCTGCTGTTGCTGGTTGGTATTCCAATTTCGGTTTCTATTGGGACGATTATAATTACTGGTGGACTCACTATCAGTTCCTGATGAAGAAGTATCAGGAAAAAAAATGAATTGTCTGCGGGATCTGCCCTGGTTTCCTAGAAGGAAACGTCTAGATTCCGCTTTGGAATAAAAGTCAGCCTGTAAATAAGGATATATGTTATCTAAAGAAAAACCTTTTTTATCTTTTTCGAATTGGTTAGATTTTTGAGTAATAGTGTAGTCTTTGAACTCTTGTACTTCTTTAGCAACCTTTTCCAAGAGGGCCTTAGCATCTGCTATGGTAGGATTACCACTAATTTCCGACTCTAATTTGGCGATTTCAGCTAATTCTTCTTTTGATATTCTAACTGCTGTCTCAACCGTTAATACCATCAGGTCTCTACTACATTTAGTTTCTATCATAGAGAAACCTTTTTTGAATATCGGGTCTTCTGTAAAAATTACAGGTATGTTCTTAATTTGTAGCCCAGCCGGAATGGTGCCTTCTCGGAGGTGTTGCAACAAAAAATGACCATGAAGGTCTGTCCTGATCTGCTTCTTCTTAAGACGAATTAATTTATCAGATTCGTTGGATGTAGTCGCTGTCTCGCTTAAGGTAACTGAGGAGAAAACAGGCGGATCACTGAGGAAGTTTCTGATGTGATCTTCTGAGTAGGCGAAGGTATCCTTCTCTGCCATTACTCTAAAGAATGAGATGAGAAAAGAAAAAGGAGGAAGGGTTTAAGACATACAAAGAAAACTGTTAACGTGACACAATAAACAAAGGAAATTTACAGAAGGAAGTGTGGAAGGAGGTACCTAGTCAACCTTCGCTCCAAAATTAATGGGCAAAGACAAAAAACCTCGCGAGCCAGCGCCCGCTATAATAACCGATAAGCAACTAAGGGTTGGCTCTAATCAGTATGGCTGAGCCGTCATAGTAAATAACAAAAGAGAATTGCCAGTACTGATAACACCGAAGTAATATGAATTCAAACACAGTACTTGAGAAAACATTCAAGACTGGGGGCTAGTCAATAGCTTTTATTCTTATTTATGATTTTATCATCAAGGAAAACTTTTTTTCATATTCAAAAAGCAAACATGTAAAACATATTTGACAAGAAGTCAATAAAGGAGTCATTCATCGTATCAGACATATCACAACCATACAACATGCAACCATTCATGGGGAGAAGGGGGTACACTGGATAAGAGAGCTACAAAAGTTACAAAAAAATGCAATATTTACAATATAATACCAAACATGAGACAAGAAACAAGAAAAGCCAACGTCTGCAAGACACTTAAACAATATTCTCATTTGATATTTAGTCAAATATGATGTACATTCCTATATCAACTGTCAAAAGTACTTTATAAATCATTAGAAAAGGGTAATGTACACAAATTAGTGATAAGCAACAATACTCATGACATTAACGCTTATCACTATGGCAGACAGTAATATGGCTCGGGCCTACGCGTTTCGAATCCCGTTGACTTGTGGGGATTCTCTTCAGGGCCTTTGGTATTCTCTGTATAAATAGGAATGAAAAAAGAGGAAGGGGGGGGAGAACAAGAATTAGAAAAACTCAAACAGACATGATTTGTTTAATAAAGGATCGACATCAGGCACGTCACTCAGTTACCACCCTTCTCTCCACAGACTTACCACTAGGCAAAGATGCAAAGGGCGTGGGGGCCTCAACTTTCTAACATGGTGTGTGACAGAATCTGAAAAAGTTGGCATAATGAAGTCAGCAGGTTGGGGGTGAACAAGCGGTCAATTAGAGGAAGGCTGCAATTTTTACTTACCTTCTCTATTAAGATGGAAATATCTCGTGGGGGGATCAGTTGACACAATTTAGCGAAAGTAAACCTGTGTGAAGGTAAATGTGGAATATATCAGAAAGGAATTTCTGATGGAGTTTAATGCACTACCGGTTTGTAGAAAAATTCTCACCTAATTGAGTTCTAGTAGAGGAAGCTGTGTGTGCTGTCGCCGGGCGTATTCACTTGCTAGAAACGTCTTGGAAGAAAAAAATATAGAGCTTTAATATGTAACAGACCATAAAAGACATGTATGGCCGAAATCAGAATAAATGTGAATCTTTACCGGAATTGCAATCCGTCAGGAGCAAAAAGATATATCTTTTTTTGAACGAAGATATATTTGCAATAATTCAGAAGAACCCTGTCAATGGGGAACGTTTGGAGTAGTACTAATCTGAAAAACTAATAGACGAAATTAGCAGCTGACATACAACGTTGTTAAAAAAACAGGTTTAATTGAAAGCGGCAGCTTACCGCGATGGCGAATCACATGCGTTTAACCGCAAAGGGCAGGTCACGAAAATATTTCAATTCAGGGCGCCTTAGACAAAAAATATAAATAAGCGCGTGAGTGTTTTGTACTCGTTTTGAATCACAGCGAGATCCAAAAGATTAAAAAGAAAGCGGGAGCTTACCAACATCTCTATTTCACGCAGCCAGCAGTAATTTATGGTAGACTGGAAGAAAAAAAAGAAGAACGAATGTGGACCTAAGTTAAACCATTAAAAAGAACAGATAATGTTACCGAGCGGGTTTCTGGGGAAAAGTACTTACGGATAGATATCCGAGCTGGACCTTAGATTCGGCGGCGTCTGGGACAGCACTGAACACTGGCTCATGCGCAGTAGCAGGCCAGGGCTCTACTGCTCTACCTATATACCTGGACCCTGAGCTGCAAGACCGCCCTCTCAGAGGCTAAGGTTGCAAGGGAAATCCGGGCCGGAATAAGAATAGAGCGAAGATAAACATAAACTACGGACCGGAGTGGGACGTATCTCACAATTATTAGAATAACACGGATAGTGGCCGGGGTAAAGGTGATGTGACACCGTGGTCACTCACTAAGATGATAATTGGCACACAACAGGGGGTTACAGTTTGAACATTTCACTTAATTCGTTAAGCCCAGATACAGCTGTATCAAACTTAACTATCAGAAAAGCTTCACGTTTCGATAATGTCAAATTCAAATCACCTCCTCTGGGGTTTCTTTCTATTTTTGAAATCACTGTCCACTTGAGGTCACTAACTGTATGCTGCAATCGCGTCCAATGTTGCACCAAAGGGGCATTTTCAACTTTCCTTTTGATCCTTGATTTATGTTGCGAGATCCGTTGGCGGACCTCTTGGTTAGTTTTGCCTATATATAGCAAGTGGCATGGGCATATAATGCCATATACAACGTACTTGCTCTTGCAGTTGCTCACAGTGTCATGCTTCCATGACACTCCGTTATGCTGGAACAGGGAACCCTCCATAGTTGATTCACAGCATAAGCAGTTTCCACATTTGTGGTGTCCAAGGATGGGTGGCATCCCCATCATTTGGCGTAAAGTTGGCGGTTTGGAAACAGGCATGGCTGCTCGGACTATGTGATTAGCAATATTGTTTTCTTTCTTGAAAGCAAATAGAGGCTCATTTACAAGACTTACATCAAGATTCTTTACCAAATGCCAGTTTTGTTTTATAACCCTTTTTAGCCGGTTGGCATTAGGGCAATAGGTTGTGACACATACCTGCCTTTCTATAGCAGGTTTGGATTTGCGTTCCAGGAGTATCTCACGTGGGGTCCATTGAGCTCTTTTCATGCAGGTTTTTACAAGTTTCTTAGGATAACCCCTCTCACATAACTTAGATGTAAGGGTTTCAGAATGTTGTTGAAAGTCCTCTTTAAAGGTACAGTTTCTGCGGACTCGCAGAAACTGCCCGTAAGGGAGATTTTCTTTTAAATTTCTGGGGTGGTTGCTGTTGAACATAAGAGACTTGTTCCGATCCGTGGGTTTGGTGTATAAGGTGGTCGCTAACTTCCCTTCAGATGGAAAGACCTCCACGTCTAGGAACGCAATCCTGCTGGTAGATTCAGAAATGCTAAATTTTATGTCAGCCGTTCTGGCATTAAGCCATTGGTAGAAATGGTTAAGAGTGTCACCATCACCTTTCCATGTCATAAAAACATCATCAATAAAACGGAGCCATGTTCCGATGTATTGAGAGAAAGGATTGTTATTATAGATGTATGCGTTCTCGTACATGGCCATAAACAGTACTGCCAATTCTGGAGCAAAGGGGCAGCCCATGGCCACCCCTTTGACCTGGTAGTAAAATTCACCATTAAAGCAGAAGTAATTCTTTTTAAGGCGAATGTTGCCAAGTCCACAATGAATTTAGTGGGCACCCGCATAGGTCTGTGCCTAGAGTCAAGAAGTGAGTAAGTACTGCTACAGCCTCATCTTGAGGGATCTGTGTATATAGTGCAGTAACGTCTAGGGTGACAAGTCTATCCCTGCCTTCACTGAAATCGATGTTTTCTAGTTTTTTAATGAAGTCAGTGGTGTCCTGAAGGTAGGATCTGACCTTGATCATGAAATCTTTGAGAAAGCAATCTACATATTTCGCTGCCGGCTCTAGTACAGAACCACACCCTGCCACGATGGGTCTGCCTGGCGGATGGTCTGGATCTTTATGTATTTTTGGCAATACGTAAAACATGGAGACTTTAGGATGTTTATTTTTCAGATATTCAACTTCTTTTGGACCGACGAAACCTAGGTCAAAACCCTCTTGCACAATTGCAAAAAGTTCATTCTGTAGGTCCATGGTGGGATCTTTGTTTATCTTACGGTAACAGGTGGTGTCTTGTAGCTGTTTCATTACTTCAGTGGTGTAGTCATGAATATCCCACACCACGATCGCCCCGCCTTTATCGGCCTGCTTAATTATAACCGTATTGTCAGTTTTGAGGTTATTTAAAGCCGTCATCTCTTTTTTAGTGGTGTTAAACCTAATGTATTTTTTCTCTTTTTCCCTAGTCGATATTGCAGACAATACACTTTTCTCAAAAATCAAAAGGTTTTTCGGAACTTTATTGGCTGGGGGGCAAAAGGTGGACTTATTTCTAAGGCCTGTGACCTCCAAAGGCTGGGTGGTAGGGTTTTCACTAAAAAACAGGGTCACACGTAATTTTCTACAAAATTCAATGAACTCTGACTTCATTTTCACAAAGTCGGTTCTTTTAGAAGGTACGAATGACAACCCTTTTGCCAGTACACTTTCCTCATCTGGTGTCAAAACTTTTTTAGAAAGGTTGAAAATTGGCGACGCATTTAGTTTTTGTAGTGCTGTCGTCATGTTTTCATTTCCCACGGGATGTTGTTTCTCACTCGACCCCTGGGGAGTGTTTGACCTCTCCCTAAAAAATTCGACGACTGATTCTGCTGTTGTTGCTGGTTGGTATTCCAATTTCGGTTTCTATTGGGACGATTATAATTACTGGTGGACTCACTATCAGTTCCTGATGAAGAAGTATCAGGAAAAAAAATGAATTGTCTGCGGGATCTGCCCTGGTTTCCTAGAAGGAAACGTCTAGATTCCGCTTTGGAATAAAAGTCAGCCTGTAAATAAGGATATATGTTATCTAAAGAAAAACCTTTTTTATCTTTTTCGAATTGGTTAGATTTTTGAGTAATAGTGTAGTCTTTGAACTCTTGTACTTCTTTAGCAACCTTTTCCAAGAGGGCCTTAGCATCTGCTATGGTAGGATTACCACTAATTTCCGACTCTAATTTGGCGATTTCAGCTAATTCTTCCTTTGATATTCTAACTGCTGTCTCAACCGTTAATACCATCAGGTCTCTACTACATTTAGTTTCTATCATAGAGAAACCTTTTTTGAATATCGGGTCTTCTGTAAAAATTACAGGTATGTTCTTAATTTGTAGCCCAGCCGGAATGGTGCCTTCTCGGAGGTGTTGCAACAAAAAATGACCATGAAGGTCTGTCCTGATCTGCTTCTTCTTAAGACAAATTAATTTATCAGATTCGTTGGATGTAGTCGCTGTCTCGCTTAAGGTAACTGAGGAGAAAACAGGCGGATCACTGAGGAAGTTTCTGATGTGATCTTCTGAGTAGGCAAAGGTATCCTTCTCTGCCATTACTCTAAAGAATGAGATGAGAAAAGAAAAAGGAGGAAGGGTTTAAGACATACAAAGAAAACTGTTAACGTGACACAATAAACAAAGGAAATTTACAGAAGGAAGTGTGGAAGGAGGTACCTAGTCAACCTTCGCTCCAAAATTAATGGGCAAAGACAAAAAACCTCGCGAGCCAGCGCCCGCTATAATAACCGATAAGCAACTAAGGGTTGGCTCTAATCAGTATGGCTGAGCCGTCATAGTAAATAACAAAAGAGAATTGCCAGTACTGATAACACCGAAGTTATATGAATTCAAACACAGTACTTGAGAAAACATTCAAGACTGGGGGCTAGTCAATAGCTTTTATTCTTATTTATGATTTTATCATCAAGGAAAACTTTTTTTCATATTCAAAAAGCAAACATGTAAAACATATTTGACAAGAAGTCAATAAAGGAGTCATTCATCGTATCAGACATATCACAACCATACAACATGCAACCATTCATGGGGAGAAGGGGGTACACTGGATAAGAGAGCTACAAAAGTTACAAAAAAATGCAATATTTACAATATAATACCAAACATGAGACAAGAAACAAGAAAAGCCAACGTCTGCAAGACACTTAAACAATATTCTCATTTGATATTTAGTCAAATATGATGTACATTCCTATATCAAGTGTCAAAAGTACTTTATAAATCATTAGAAAAGGGTAATGTACACAAATTAGTGATAAGCAACAATACTCATGACATTAACGCTTATCACTATGGCAGACAGTAATATGGCTCGGGCCTATGCGTTTCGAATCCTGTTGACTTGTGGGGATTCTCTTCAGGGCCTTTGGTATTCTCTGTATAAATAGGAATGAAAAAAGAGGAAAGGGGGGGGAGAACAAGAATTAGAAAAACTCAAACAGACATGATTTGTTTAATCAAAGGATCGACATCAGGCACGTCACTCAGTTACCACCCTTCTCTCCACAGACTTACCACTAGGCAAAGATGCAAAGGGCGTGGGGGCCTCAACTTTCTAACATGGTGTGTGACAGAATCTGAAAAAGTTGGCATAATGAAGTCAGCAGGTTGGGTGTGAACAAGCGGTCAATTAGAGGAAGGCTGCAATTTTTACTTACCTTCTCTATTAAGATGGAAATATCTCGGTGGGGGGATCAGTTGACACAATTTAGCGAAAGTAAACCTGTGTGAAGGTAAATGTGGAATATATCAGAAAGGAATTTCTGATGGAGTTTAATGCACTACCGGTTTGTAGAAAAATTCTCACCTAATTGAGTTCTAGTAGAGGAAGCTGTGTGTGCTGTCGCCGGGCGTATTCACTTGCTAGAAACGTCTTGGAAGAAAAAAATATAGAGCTTTAATATGTAACAGACCATAAAAGACATGTATGGCCGAAATCAGAATAAATGTGAATCTTTACCGGAATTGCAATCCGTCAGGAGCAAAAAGATATATCTTTTTTTGAACGAAGATATATTTGCAATAATTCAGAAGAACCCTGTCAATGGGGAACGTTTGGAGTAGTACTAATCTGAAAAAATAATAGACGAAATTAGCAGCTGACATACAACGTTGTTAAAAAAACAGGTTTAATTGAAAGCGGCAGCTTACCGAGATGGCGAATCACATGCGTTTAACCGCAGAGGGCAGGTCACGAAAATATTTCAATTCAGGGCGCCTTAGACAAAAAATATAAATAAGCGCGTGAGTGTTTTGTACTCGTTTTGAATCACAGCGAGATCCAAAAGATTAAAAAGAAAGCGGGAGCTTACCAACATCTCTATTTCACGCAGCCAGCAGTAATTTATGGTAGACTGGAAGAAAAAAAAGAAGAACGAATGTGGACCTAAGTTAAACCATTAAAAAGAACAGATAATGTTACCGAGCGGGTTTCTGGGGAAAAGTACTTACGGATAGATATCCGAGCTGGACCTTAGATTCGGCGGCGTCTGGGACAGCACTGAACACTGGCTCATGCGCAGTAGCAGGCCAGGGCTCTACTGCTCTACCTATATACCTGGACCCTGAGCTGCAAGACCGCCCTCTCAGAGGCTAAGGTTGCAAGGGAAATCCGGGCCGGAATAAGAATAGAGCGAAGATAAACATAAACTACGGACCGGAGTGGGACGTATCTCACAATTATTAGAATAACACGGATAGTGGCCGGGGTAAAGGTGATGTGACACCGTGGTCACTCACTAAGATGATAATTGGCACACAACAGGGGGTTACAGTTTGAAAATTTCACTTAATTCGTTAAGCCCAGATACAGCTGTATCAAACTTAACTATCAGAAAAGCTTCACGTTTCGATAATGTCAAATTCAAATCACCTCCTCTGGGGTTTCTTTCTATTGTTGAAATCACTGTCCACTTGAGGTCACTAACTGTATGCTGCAATCGCGTCCAATGTTGCACCAAAGGGGCATTTTCAACTTTCCTTTTGATCCTTGATTTATGTTGCGAGATCCGTTGGCGGACCTCTTGGTTAGTTTTGCCTATATATAGCAAGTGGCATGGGCATATAATGCCATATACAACGTACTTGCTCTTGCAGTTGCTCACAGTGTCATGCTTCCATGACACTCCGTTATGCTGGAACAGGGAACCCTCCATAGTTGATTCACAGCATAAGCAGTTTCCACATTTGTGGTGTCCAAGGATGGGTGGCATCCCCATCATTTGGCGTAAAGTTGGCGGTTTGGAAACAGGCATGGCTGCTCGGACTATGTGATTAGCAATATTGTTTTCTTTCTTGAAAGCAAATAGAGGCTCATTTACAAGACTTACATCAAGATTCTTTACCAAATGCCAGTTTTGTTTTATAACCCTTTTTAGCCGGTTGGCATTAGGGCAATAGGTTGTGACACATACCTCCCTTTCTATAGCAGGTTTGGATTTGCGTTCCAGGAGTATCTCACGTGGGGTCCATTGAGCTCTTTTCATGCAGGTTTTTACACGTTTCTTAGGATAACCCCTCTCACATAACTTAGATGTAAGGGTTTCAGAATGTTGTTGAAAGTCCTCTTTAAAGGTACAGTTTCTGCGGACTCGCAGAAACTGCCCGTAAGGGAGATTTTCTTTTAAATTTCTGGGGTGGTTGCTGTTGAACATAAGAGACTTGTTCCGATCCGTGGGTTTGGTGTATAAGGTGGTCGCTAACTTCCCTTCAGATGGAAAGACCTCCACGTCTAGGAACGCAATCCTGCTGGTAGATTCAGAAATGCTAAATTTTATGTCAGCCGTTCTGGCATTAAGCCATTGGTAGAAATGGTTAAGAGTGTCACCATCACCTTTCCATGTCATAAAAACATCATCAATAAAACGGAGCCATGTTCCGATGTATTGAGAGAAAGGATTGTTATTATAGATGTATGCGTTCTCGTACATGGCCATAAACAGTACTGCCAATTCTGGAGCAAAGGGGCAGCCCATGGCCACCCCTTTGACCTGGTAGTAAAATTCACCATTAAAGCAGAAGTAATTCTTTTTTAAGGCGAATGTTGCCAAGTCCACAATGAATTTAGTGGGCACCCGCATAGGTCTGGGCCTAGAGTCAAGGAAGTGAGTAAGTACTGCTACAGCCTCATCTTGAGGGATCTGTGTATATAGTGCAGTAACGTCTAGGGTGACGAGTCTATCCCTGCCTTCACTGAAATCGATGTTTTCTAGTTTTTTAATGAAGTCAGTGGTGTCCTGAAGGTAGGATCTGACCTCGATCATGAAATCTTTGAGAAAGCAATCTACATATTTCGCTGCCGGCTCTAGTACAGAACCACACCCTGCCACGATGGGTCTGCCTGGCGGATGGTCTGGATCTTTATGTATTTTCGGCAATACGTAAAACATGGGGACTTTAGGATGTTTATTTTTCAGATATTCAACTTCTTTTGCACCGACGAAACCTAGGTCAAAACCCTCTTGCACAATTGCAAAAAGTTCATTCTGTAGGTCCATGGTGGGATTTTTTTTTATCTTACGGTAACAGGTGGTGTCTTGTAGCTGTTTCATTACTTCAGTGGTGTAGTCATGAATATCCCACACCACGATCGCTCCGCCTTTATCGGCCTGCTTAATTATAACCGTATTGTCAGTTTTGAGGTTATTTAAAGCCGTCATCTCTTTTTTAGTGGTGTTAAACCTAATGTATTTTTTCTCTTTTTCCATAGTCGATATTGCAGACAATACACTTTTCTCAAAAATCAAAAGGTTTTTCGGAACTTTATTGGCTGGGGGGCAAAAGGTGGACTTATTTCTAAGGCCTGTGACCTCCAAAGGCTGGGTGGTAGGGTTTTCACTAAAAAACAGGGTCACACGTAATTTTCTACAAAATTCAATGAACTCTGACTTCATTTTCACAAAGTCGGTTCTTTTAGAAGGTACGAATGACAACCCTTTTGCCAGTACACTTTCCTCATCTGGTGTCAAAACTTTTTTAGAAAGGTTGAAAATTGGCGACGCATTTAGTTTTTGTAGTGCTGTCGTCGTGTTTTCATTTCCCACGGGATGTTGTTTCTCACTCGACCCCTGGGGAGTGTTTGACCTCTCCCTAAAAAATTCGACGACTGATTCTGCTGTTGTTGCTGGTTGGTATTCCAATTTCGGTTTCTATTGGGACGATTATAATTACTGGTGGACTCACTATCAGTTCCTGATGAAGAAGTATCAGGAAAAAAAATGAATTGTCTGCGGGATCTGCCCTGGTTTCCTAGAAGGAAACGTCTAGATTCTGCTTTGGAATAAAAGTCAGCCTGTAAATAAGGATATATGTTATCTAAAGAAAAACCTTTTTTATCTTTTTCGAATTGGTTAGATTTTTGAGTAATAGTGTAGTCTTTGAACTCTTGTACTTCTTTAGCAACCTTTTCCAAGAGGGCCTTAGCATCTGCTATGGTAGGATTACCACTAATTTCAGACTCTAATTTGGCGATTTCAGCTAATTCTTCCTTTGATATTCTAACTGCTGTCTCAACCGTTAATACCATCAGGTCTCTACTACATTTAGTTTCTATCATAGAGAAACCTTTTTTGAATATCGGATCTTCTGTAAAAATTACAGGTATGTTCTTAATTTGTAGCCCAGCCGGAATGGTGCCTTCTCGGAGGTGTTGCAACAAAAAATGACCATGAAGGTCTGTCCTGATCTGCTTCTTCTTAAGACGAATTAATTTATCAGATTCGTTGGATGTAGTCGCTGTCTCGCTTAAGGTAACTGAGGAGAAAACAGGCGGATCACTGAGGAAGTTTCTGATGTGATCTTCTGAGTAGGCGAAGGTATCCTTCTCTGCCATTACTCTAAAGAATGAGATGAGAAAAGAAAAAGGAGGAAGGGTTTAAGACATACAAAGAAAACTGTTAACGTGACACAATAAACAAAGGAAATTTACAGAAGGAAGTGTGGAAGGAGGTACCTAGTCAACCTTCGCTCCAAAATTAATGGGCAAAGACAAAAAACCTCGCGAGCCAGCGCCCGCTATAATAACTGATAAGCAACTAAGGGTTGGCTCTAATCAGTATGGCTGAGCCATCATAGTAAATAACAAAAGAGAATTGCCAGTACTGATAACACCGAAGTAATATGAATTCAAGCACAGTACTTGAGAAAACATTCAAGACTGGGGGCTAGTCAATAGCTTTTATTCTTATTTATGATTTTATCATCAAGGAAAACTTTTTTTCATATTCAAAAAGCAAACATGTAAAACATATTTGACAAGAAGTCAATAAAGGAGTCATTCATCGTATCAGACATATCACAACCATACAACATGCAACCATTCATGGGGAGAAGGGGGTACACTGGATAAGAGAGCTACAAAAGTTACAAAAAAATGCAATATTTACAATATAATACCAAACATGAGACAAGAAACAAGAAAAGCCAACGTCTGCAAGACACTTAAACAATATTCTCATTTGATATTTAGTCAAATATGATGTACATTCCTATATCAAGTGTCAAAAGTACTTTATAAATCATTAGAAAAGGGTAATGTACACAAATTAGTGATAAGCAACAATACTCATGACATTAACGCTTATCACTATGGCAGACAGTAATATGGCTCGGGCCTACGCGTTTCGAATCCCGTTGACTTGTGGGGATTCTCTTCAGGGCCTTTGGTATTCTCTGTATAAATAGGAATGAAAAAAGAGGAGGGGGGGGAGAACAAGAATTAGAAAAACTCAAACAGACATGATTTGTTTAATCAAAGGATCGACATCAGGCACGTCACTCAGTTACCACCCTTCTCTCCACAGACTTACCACTAGGCAAAGATGCAAAGGGCGTGGGGGCCTCAACTTTCTAACATGGTGTGTGACAGAATCTGAAAAAGTTGGCATAATGAAGTCAGCAGGTTGGGGGTGAACAAGCGGTCAATTAGAGGAAGGCTGCAATTTTTACTTACCTTCTCTATTAAGATGGAAATATCTCGGTGGGGGGATCAGTTGACACAATTTAGCGAAAGTAAACCTGTGTGAAGGTAAATGTGGAATATATCAGAAAGGAATTTCTGATGGAGTTTAATGCACTACCGGTTTGTAGAAAAATTCTCACCTAATTGAGTTCTAGTAGAGGAAGCTGTGTGTGCTGTCGCCGGGCGTATTCACTTGCTAGAAACGTCTTGGAAGAAAAAAATATAGAGCTTTAATATGTAACAGACCATAAAAGACATGTATGGCCGAAATCAGAATAAATGTGAATCTTTACCGGAATTGCAATCCGTCAGGAGCAAAAAGATATATCTTTTTTTGAACGAAGATATATTTGCAATAATTCAGAAGAACCCTGTCAATGGGGAACGTTTGGAGTAGTACTAATCTGAAAAAATAATAGACGAAATTAGCAGCTGACATACAACGTTGTTAAAAAAACAGGTTTAATTGAAAGCGGCAGCTTACCGCGATGGCGAATCACATGCGTTTAACCGCAAAGGGCAGGTCACGAAAATATTTCAATTCAGGGCGCCTTAGACAAAAAATATAAATAAGCGCGTGAGTGTTTTGTACTCGTTTTGAATCACAGCGAGATCCAAAAGATTAAAAAGAAAGCGGGAGCTTACCAACATCTCTATTTCATGCAGCCAGCAGTAATTTATGGTAGACTGGAAGAAAAAAAAGAAGAACGAATGTGGACCTAAGTTAAACCATTAAAAAGAACAGATAATGTTACCGAGCGGGTTTCTGGGGAAAAGTACTTACGGATAGATATCCGAGCTGGACCTTAGATTCGGCGGCGTCTGGAACAGCACTGAACACTGGCTCATGCGCAGTAGCAGGCCAGGGCTCTACTGCTCTACCTATATACCTGGACCCTGAGCTGCAAGACCGCCCTCTCAGAGGCTAAGGTTGCAAGGGAAATCCGGGCCGGAATAAGAATAGAGCGAAGATAAACATAAACTACGGACCGGAGTGGGACGTATCTCACAATTATTAGAATAACACGGATAGTGGCCGGGGTAAAGGTGATGTGACACCGTGGTCACTCACTAAGATGATAATTGGCACACAACAGGGGGTTACAGTTTGAAAATTTCACTTAATTCGTTAAGCCCAGATACAGCTGTATCAAACTTAACTATCAGAAAAGCTTCACGTTTCGATAATGTCAAATTCAAATCACCTCCTCTGGGGTTTCTTTCTATTTTTGAAATCACTGTCCACTTGAGGTCACTAACTGTATGCTGCAATCGCGTCCAATGTTGCACCAAAGGGGCATTTTCAACTTTCCTTTTGATCCTTGATTTATGTTGCGAGATCCGTTGGCGGACCTCTTGGTTAGTTTTGCCTATATATAGCAAGTGGCATGGGCATATAATGCCATATACAACGTACTTGCTCTTGCAGTTGCTCACAGTGTCATGCTTCCATGACACTCCGTTATGCTGGAACAGGGAACCCTCCATAGTTGATTCACAGCATAAGCAGTTTCCACATTTGTGGTGTCCAAGGATGGGTGGCATCCCCATCATTTGGCGTAAAGTTGGCGGTTTGGAAACAGGCATGGCTGCTCGGACTATGTGATTAGCAATATTGTTTTCTTTCTTGAAAGCAAATAGAGGCTCATTTACAAGACTTACATCAAGATTCTTTACCAAATGCCAGTTTTGTTTTATAACCCTTTTTAGCCGGTTGGCATTAGGGCAATAGGTTGTGACACATACCTGCCTTTCTATAGCAGGTTTGGATTTGCGTTCCAGGAGTATCTCACGTGGGGTCCATTGAGCTCTTTTCATGCAGGTTTTTACAAGTTTCTTAGGATAACCCCTCTCACATAACTTAGATGTAAGGGTTTCAGAATGTTGTTGAAAGTCCTCTTTAAAGGTACAGTTTCTGCGGACTCGCAGAAACTGCCCGTAAGGGAGATTTTCTTTTAAATTTCTGGGGTGGTTGCTGTTGAACATAAGAGACTTGTTCCGATCCGTGGGTTTGGTGTATAAGGTGGTCGCTAACTTCCCTTCAGATGGAAAGACCTCCACGTCTAGGAACGCAATCCTGCTGGTAGATTCAGAAATGCTAAATTTTATGTCAGCCGTTCTGGCATTAAGCCATTGGTAGAAATGGTTAAGAGTGTCACCATCACCTTTCCATGTCATAAAAACATCATCAATAAAACGGAGCCATGTTCCGATGTATTGAGAGAAAGGATTGTTATTATAGATGTATGCGTTCTCGTACATGGCCATAAACAGTACTGCCAATTCTGGAGCAAAGGGGCAGCCCATGGCCACCCCTTTGACCTGGTAGTAAAATTCACCATTAAAGCAGAAGTAATTCTTTTTTAAGGCGAATGTTGCCAAGTCTACAATGAATTTAGTGGGCACCCGCATAGGTCTGGGCCTAGAGTCAAGGAAGTGAGTAAGTACTGCTACAGCCTCATCTTGAGGGATCTGTGTATATAGTGCAGTAACGTCTAGGGTGACGAGTCTATCCCTGCCTTCACTGAAATCGATGTTTTCTAGTTTTTTAATGAAGTCAGTGGTGTCCTGAAGGTAGGATCTGACCTCGATCATGAAATCTTTGAGAAAGCAATCTACATATTTCGCTGCCGGCTCTAGTACAGAACCACACCCTGCCACGATGGGTCTGCCTGGCGGATGGTCTGGATCTTTATGTATTTTCGGCAATACGTAAAACATGGGGACTTTAGGATGTTTATTTTTCAGATATTCAACTTCTTTTGGACCGACGAAACCTAGGTCAAAACCCTCTTGCACAATTGCAAAAAGTTCATTCTGTAGGTCCATGGTGGGATCTTTGTTTATCTTACGGTAACAGGTGGTGTCTTGTAGCTGTTTCATTACTTCAGTGGTGTAGTCATGAATATCCCACACCACGATCGCCCCGCCTTTATCGGCCTGCTTAATTATAACCGTATTGTCAGTTTTGAGGTTATTTAAAGCCGTCATCTCTTTTTTAGTGGTGTTAAACCTAATGTATTTTTTCTCTTTTTCCATAGTCGATATTGCAGACAATACACTTTTCTCAAAAATCAAAAGGTTTTTCGGAACTTTATTGGCTGGGGGGCAAAAGGTGGACTTATTTCTAAGGCCTGTGACCTCCAAAGGCTGGGTAGTAGGGTTTTCACTAAAAAACAGGGTCACACGTAATTTTCTACAAAATTCAATGAACTCTGACTTCATTTTCACAAAGTCGGTTCTTTTAGAAGGTACGAATGACAACCCTTTTGCCAGTACACTTTCCTCATCTGGTGTCAAAACTTTTTTAGAAAGGTTGAAAATTGGCGACGCATTTAGTTTTTGTAGTGCTGTCGTCGTGTTTTCATTTCCCACGGGATGTTGTTTCTCACTCGACCCCTGGGGAGTGTTTGACCTCTCCCTAAAAAATTCGACGACTGATTCTGCTGTTGTTGCTGGTTGGTATTCCAATTTCGGTTTCTATTGGGACGATTATAATTACTGGTGGACTCACTATCAGTTCCTGATGAAGAAGTATCAGGAAAAAAAATGAATTGTCTGCGGGATCTGCCCTGGTTTCCTAGAAGGAAACGTCTAGATTCCGCTTTGGAATAAAAGTCAGCCTGTAAATAAGGATATATGTTATCTAAAGAAAAACCTTTTTTATCTTTTTCGAATTGGTTAGATTTTTGAGTAATAGTGTAGTCTTTGAACTCTTGTACTTCTTTAGCAACCTTTTCCAAGAGGGCCTTAGCATCTGCTATGGTAGGATTACCACTAATTTCAGACTCTAATTTGGCGATTTCAGCTAATTCTTCCTTTGATATTCTAACTGCTGTCTCAACCGTTAATACCATCAGGTCTCTACTACATTTAGTTTCTATCATAGAGAAACCTTTTTTGAATATCGGATCTTCTGTAAAAATTACAGGTATGTTCTTAATTTGTAGCCCAGCCGGAATGGTGCCTTCTCGGAGGTGTTGCAACAAAAAATGACCATGAAGGTCTGTCCTGATCTGCTTCTTCTTAAGACGAATTAATTTATCAGATTCGTTGGATGTAGTCGCTGTCTCGCTTAAGGTAACTGAGGAGAAAACAGGCGGATCACTGAGGAAGTTTCTGATGTGATCTTCTGAGTAGGCGAAGGTATCCTTCTCTGCCATTACTCTAAAGAATGAGATGAGAAAAGAAAAAGGAGGAAGGGTTTAAGACATACAAAGAAAACTGTTAACGTGACACAATAAACAAAGGAAATTTACAGAAGGAAGTGTGGAAGGAGGTACCTAGTCAACCTTCGCTCCAAAATTAATGGGCAAAGACAAAAAACCTCGCGAGCCAGCGCCCGCTATAATAACTGATAAGCAACTAAGGGTTGGCTCTAATCAGTATGGCTGAGCCGTCATAGTAAATAACAAAAGAGAATTGCCAGTACTGATAACACCGAAGTAATATGAATTCAAACACAGTACTTGAGAAAACATTCAAGACTGGGGGCTAGTCAATAGCTTTTATTCTTATTTATGATTTTATCATCAAGGAAAACTTTTTTTCATATTCAAAAAGCAAACATGTAAAACATATTTGACAAGAAGTCAATAAAGGAGTCATTCATCGTATCAGACATATCACAACCATACAACATGCAACCATTCATGGGGAGAAGGGGGTACACTGGATAAGAGAGCTACAAAAGTTACAAAAAAATGCAATATTTACAATATAATACCAAACATGAGACAAGAAACAAGAAAAGCCAACGTCTGCAAGACACTTAAACAATATTCTCATTTGATATTTAGTCAAATATGATGTACATTCCTATATCAAGTGTCAAAAGTACTTTATAAATCATTAGAAAAGGGTAATGTACACAAATTAGTGATAAGCAACAATACTCATGACATTAACGCTTATCACTATGGCAGACAGTAATATGGCTCGGGCCTACGCGTTTCGAATCCCGTTGACTTGTGGGGATTCTCTTCAGGGCCTTTGGTATTCTCTGTATAAATAGGAATGAAAAAAGAGGAAAGGGGGGGAGAACAAGAATTAGAAAAACTCAAACAGACATGATTTGTTTAATCAAAGGATCGACATCAGGCACGTCACTCAGTTACCACCCTTCTCTCCACAGACTTACCACTAGGCAAAGATGCGAAGGGCGTGGGGGCCTCAACTTTCTAACATGGTGTGTGACAGAATCTGAAAAAGTTGGCATAATGATTTCAGCAGGTTGGGGGTGAACAAGCGGTCAATTAGAGGAAGGCTGCAATTTTTACTTACCTTCTCTATTAAGATGGAAATATCTCGGTGGGGGGATCAGTTGACACAATTTAGCGAAAGTAAACCTGTGTGAAGGTAAATGTGGAATATATCAGAAAGGAATTTCTGATGGAGTTTAATGCACTACCGGTTTGTAGAAAAATTCTCACCTAATTGAGTTCTAGTAGAGGAAGCTGTGTGTGCTGTCGCCGGGCGTATTCACTTGCTAGAAACGTCTTGGAAGAAAAAAATATAGAGCTTTAATATGTAACAGACCATAAAAGACATGTATGGCCGAAATCAGAATAAATGTGAATCTTTACCGGAATTGCAATCCGTCAGGAGCAAAAAGATATATCTTTTTTTGAACGAAGATATATTTGCAATAATTCAGAAGAACCCTGTCAATGGGGAACGTTTGGAGTAGTACTAATCTGAAAAAATAATAGACGAAATTAGCAGCTGACATACAACGTTGTTAAAAAAACAGGTTTAATTGAAAGCGGCAGCTTACCGCGATGGCGAATCACATGCGTTTAACCGCAAAGGGCAGGTCACGAAAATATTTCAATTCAGGGCGCCTTAGACAAAAAATATAAATAAGCGCGTGAGTGTTTTGTACTCGTTTTGAATCACAGCGAGATCCAAAAGATTAAAAAGAAAGCGGGAGCTTACCAACATCTCTATTTCACGCAGCCAGCAGTAATTTATGGTAGACTGGAAGAAAAAAAAGAAGAACGAATGTGGACCTAAGTTAAACCATTAAAAAGAACAGATAATGTTACCGAGCGGATTTCTGGGGAAAAGTACTTACGGATAGATAACCGAGCTGGACCTTAGATTCGGCGGCGTCTGGGACAGCACTGAACACTGGCTCATGCGCAGTAGCAGGCCAGGGCTCTACTGCTCTACCTATATACCTGGACCCTGAGCTGCAAGACCGCCCTCTCAGAGGCTAAGGTTGCAAGGGAAATCCGGGCCGGAATAAGAATAGAGCGAAGATAAACATAAACTACGGACCGGAGTGGGATGTATCTCACAATTATTAGAATAACACGGATAGTGGCCGGGGTAAAGGTGATGTGACACCGTGGTCACTCACTAAGATGATAATTGGCACACAACAGGGGGTTACAGTTTGAAAATTTCACTTAATTCGTTAAGCCCAGATACAGCTGTATCAAACTTAACTATCAGAAAAGCTTCACGTTTCGATAATGTCAAATTCAAATCACCTCCTCTGGGGTTTCTTTCTATTTTTGAAATCACTGTCCACTTGAGGTCACTAACTGTATGCTGCAATCGCTTCCAATGTTGCACCAAAGGGGCATTTTCAACTTTCCTTTTGATCCTTGATTTATGTTGCGAGATCCGTTGGCGGACCTCTTGGTTAGTTTTGCCTATATATAGCAAGTGGCATGGGCATATAATGCCATATACAACGTACTTGCTCTTGCAGTTGCTCACAGTGTCATGCTTCCATGACACTCCGTTATGCTGGAACAGGGAACCCTCCATAGTTGATTCACAGCATAAGCAGTTTCCACATTTGTGGTGTCCAAGGATGGGTGGCATCCCCATCATTTGGCGTAAAGTTGGCGGTTTGGAAACAGGCATGGCTGCTCGGACTATGTGATTAGCAATATTGTTTTCTTTCTTGAAAGCAAATAGAGGCTCATTTACAAGACTTACATCAAGATTCTTTACCAAATGCCAGTTTTGTTTTATAACCCTTTTTAGCCGGTTGGCATTTGGGCAATAGGTTGTGATACATACCTGCCTTTCTATAGCAGGTTTGGATTTGCGTTCCAGGAGTATCTCACGTGGGGTCCATTGAGCTCTTTTCATGCAGGTTTTTACAAGTTTCTTAGGATAACCCCTCTCACATAACTTAGATGTAAGGGTTTCAGAATGTTGTTGAAAGTCCTCTTTAAAGGTACAGTTTCTGTGGACTCGCAGAAACTGCCCGTAAGGGAGATTTTCTTTTAAATTTCTGGGGTGGTTGCTGTTGAACATAAGAGACTTGTTCCGATCCGTGGGTTTGGTGTATAAGGTGGTCGCTAACTTCCCTTCAGATGGAAAGACCTCCACGTCTAGGAACGCAATCCTGCTGGTAGATTCAGAAATGCTAAATATTATGTCAGCCGTTCTGGCATTAAGCCATTGGTAGAAATGGTTAAGAGTGTCACCATCACCTTTCCATGTCATAAAAACATCATCAATAAAACGGAGCCATGTTCCGATGTATTGAGAGAAAGGATTGTTATTATAGATGTATGCGTTCTCGTACATGGCCATAAACAGTACTGCCAATTCTGGAGCAAAGGGGCAGCCCATGGCCACCCCTTTGACCTGGTAGTAAAATTCACCATTAAAGCAGAAGTAATTCTTTTTAAGGCGAATGTTGCCAAGTCCACAATGAATTTAGTGGGCACCCGCATAGGTCTGTGCCTAGAGTCAAGGAAGTGAGTAAGTACTGCTACAGCCTCATCTTGAGGGATCTGTGTATATAGTGCAGTAACGTCTAGGGTGACAAGTCTATCCCTGCCTTCACTGAAATCGATGTTTTCTAGTTTTTTAATGAAGTCAGTGGTGTCCTGAAGGTAGGATCTGACCTCGATCATGAAATCTTTGAGAAAGCAATCTACATATTTCGCTGCCGGCTCTAGTACAGAACCACACCCTGCCACGATGGGTCTGCCTGGCGGATGGTCTGGATCTTTATGTATTTTCGGCAATACGTAAAACATGGGGACTTTAGGATGTTTATTTTTCAGATATTCAACTTCTTTTGGACCGACGAAACCTAGGTCAAAACCCTCTTGCACAATTGCAAAAAGTTCATTCTGTAGGTCCATGGTGGGATCTTTGTTTATCTTACGGTAACAGGTGGTGTCTTGTAGCTGTTTCATTACTTCAGTGGTGTAGTCATGAATATCCCACACCACGATCGCCCCGCCTTTATCGGCCTGCTTAATTATAACCGTATTGTCAGTTTTGAGGTTATTTAAAGCCGTCATCTCTTTTTTAGTGGTGTTAAACCTAATGTATTTTTTCTCTTTTTCCATAGTCGATATTGCAGACAATACACTTTTCTCAAAAATCAAAAGGTTTTTCGGAACTTTATTGGCTGGGGGGCAAAAGGTGGACTTATTTCTAAGGCCTGTGACCTCCAAAGGCTGGGTGATAGGGTTTTCACTAAAAAACAGGGTCACACGTAATTTTCTACAAAATTCAATGAACTCTGACTTCATTTTCACAAAGTCGGTTCTTTTAGAAGGTACGAATGACAACCCTTTTGCCAGTACACTTTCCTCATCTGGTGTCAAAACTTTTTTAGAAAGGTTGAAAATTGGCGACGCATTTAGTTTTTGTAGTGCTGTCGTCGTGTTTTCATTTCCCACGGGATGTTGTTTCTCACTCGACCCCTGGGGAGTGTTTGACCTCTCCCTAAAAAATTCGACGACTGATTCTGCTGTTGTTGCTGGTTGGTATTCCAATTTCGGTTTCTATTGGGACGATTATAATTACTGGTGGACTCACTATCAGTTCCTGATGAAGAAGTATCAGGAAAAAAAATGAATTGTCTGCGGGATCTGCCCTGGTTTCCTAGAAGGAAACGTCTAGATTCCGCTTTGGAATAAAAGTCAGCCTGTAAATAAGGATATATGTTATCTAAAGAAAAACCTTTTTTATCTTTTTCGAATTGGTTAGATTTTTGAGTAATAGTGTAGTCTTTGAACTCTTGTACTTCTTTAGCAACCTTTTCCAAGAGGGCCTTAGCATCTGCTATGGTAGGATTACCACTAATTTCAGACTCTAATTTGGCAATTTCAGCTAATTCTTCCTTTGATATTCTAACTGCTGTCTCAACCGTTAATACCATCAGGTCTCTACTACATTTAGTTTCTATCATAGAGAACCCTTTTTTGAATATCGGGTCTTCTGTAAAAATTACAGGTATGTTCTTAATTTGTAGCCCAGCTGGAATGGTGCCTTCTCGGAGGTGTTGCAACAAAAAATGACCATGAAGGTCTGTCCTGATCTGCTTCTTCTTAAGACGAATTAATTTATCAGATTCGTTGGATGTAGTCGCTGTCTCGCTTAAGGTAACTGAGGAGAAAACAGGCGGATCACTGAGGAAGTTTCTGATGTGATCTTCTGAGTAGGCGAAGGTATCCTTCTCTGCCATTACTCTAAAGAATGAGATGAGAAAAGAAAAAGGAGGAAGGGTTTAAGACATACAAAGAAAACTGTTAACGTGACACAATAAACAAAGGAAATTTACAGAAGGAAGTGTGGAAGGAGGTACCTAGTCAACCTTCGCTCCAAAATTAATGGGCAAAGACAAAAAACCTCGCGAGCCAGCGCCCGCTATAATAACTGATAAGCAACTAAGGGTTGGCTCTAATCAGTATGGCTGAGCCGTCATAGTAAATAACAAAAGAGAATTGCCAGTACTGATAACACCGAAGTAATATGAATTCAAACACAGTACTTGAGAAAACATTCAAGACTGGGGGCTAGTCAATAGCTTTTATTCTTATTTATGATTTTATCATCAAGGAAAACTTTTTTTCATATTCAAAAAGCAAACATGTAAAACATATTTGACAAGAAGTCAATAAAGGAGTCATTCATCGTATCAGACATATCACAACCATACAACATGCAACCATTCATGGGGAGAAGGGGGTACACTGGATAAGAGAGCTACAAAAGTTAAAAAAAAATGCAATATTTACAATATAATACCAAACATGAGACAAGAAACAAGAAAAGCCAACGTCTGCAAGACACTTAAACAATATTCTCATTTGATATTTAGTCAAATATGATGTACATTCCTATATCAAGTGTCAAAAGTACTTTATAAATCATTAGAAAAGGGTAATGTACACAAATTAGTGATAAGCAACAATACTCATGACATTAACGCTTATCACTATGGCAGACAGTAATATGGCTCGGGCCTACGCGTTTCGAATCCCGTTGACTTGTGGGGATTCTCTTCAGGGCCTTTGGTATTCTCTGTATAAATAGGAATGAAAAAAGAGGAAGGGGGGGGAGAACAAGAATTAGAAAAACTCAAACAGACATGATTTGTTTAATCAAAGGATCGACATCAGGCACGTCACTCAGTTACCACCCTTCTCTCCACAGACTTACCACTAGGCAAAGATGCAAAGGGCGTGGGGGCCTCAACTTTCTAACATGGTGTGTGACAGAATCTGAAAAAGTTGGCATAATGAAGTCAGCAGGTTGGGGGTGAACAAGCGGTCAATTAGAGGAAGGCTGCAATTTTTACTTACCTTCTCTATTAAGATGGAAATATCTCGGTGGGGGGATCAGTTGACACAATTTAGCGAAAGTAAACCTGTGTGAAGGTAAATGTGGAATATATCAGAAAGGAATTTCTGATGGAGTTTAATGCACTACCGGTTTGTAGAAAAATTCTCACCTAATTGAGTTCTAGTAGAGGAAGCTGTGTGTGCTGTCGCCGGGCGTATTCACTTGCTAGAAACGTCTTGGAAGAAAAAAATATAGAGCTTTAATATGTAACAGACCATAAAAGACATGTATGGCCGAAATCAGAATAAATGTGAATCTTTACCGGAATTGCAATCCGTCAGGAGCAAAAAGATATATCTTTTTTTGAACGAAGATATATTTGCAATAATTCAGAAGAACCCTGTCAATGGGGAACGTTTGGAGTAGTACTAATCTGAAAAAATAATAGACGAAATTAGCAGCTGACATACAACGTTGTTAAAAAAACAGGTTTAATTGAAAGCGGCAGCTTACCGCGATGGCGAATCACATGCGTTTAACCGCAAAGGGCAGGTCACGAAAATATTTCAATTCAGGGCGCCTTAGACAAAAAATATAAATAAGCGCGTGAGTGTTTTGTACTCGTTTTGAATCACAGCGAGATCCAAAAGATTAAAAAGAAAGCGGGAGCTTACCAACATCTCTATTTCACGCAGCCAGCAGTAATTTATGGTAGACTGGAAGAAAAAAAAGAAGAACGAATGTGGACCTAAGTTAAACCATTAAAAAGAACAGATAATGTTACCGAGCGGGTTTCTGGGGAAAAGTACTTACGGATAGATATCCGAGCTGGACCTTAGATTCGGCGGCGTCTGGGACAGCACTGAACACTGGCTCATGCGCAGTAGCAGGCCAGGGCTCTACTGCTCTACCTATAAACCTGGACCCTGAGCTGCAAGACCGCCCTCTCAGAGGCTAAGGTTGCAAGGGAAATCCGGGCCGGAATAAGAATAGAGCGAAGATAAACATAAACTACGGACCGGAGTGGGACGTATCTCACAATTATTAGAATAACACGGATAGTGGCCGGGGTAAAGGTGATGTGACACCGTGGTCACTCACTAAGATGATAATTGGCACACAACAGGGGGTTACAGTTTGAAAATTTCACTTAATTCGTTAAGCCCAGATACAGCTGTATCAAACTTAACTATCAGAAAAGCTTCACGTTTCGATAATGTCAAATTCAAATCACCTCCTCTCGGGGTTCCTTTCTATTTTTGAAATCACTGTCCACTTGAGGTCACTAACTGTATGCTGCAATCGCGTCCAATGTTGCACCAAAGGGGCATTTTCAACTTTCCTTTTGATCCTTGATTTATGTTGCGAGATCCGTTGGCGGACCTCTTGGTTAGTTTTGCCTATATATAGCAAGTGGCATGGGCATATAATGCCATATACAACGTACTTGCTCTTGCAGTTGCTCACAGTGTCATGCTTCCATGACACTCCGTTATGCTGGAACAGGGAACCCTCCATAGTTGATTCACAGCATAAGCAGTTTCCACATTTGTGGTGTCCAAGGATGGGTGGCATCCCCATCATTTGGCGTAAAGTTGGCGGTTTGGAAACAGGCATGGCTGCTCGGACTATGTGATTAGCAATATTGTTTTCTTTCTTGAAAGCAAATAGAGGCTCATTTACAAGACTTACATCAAGATTCTTTACCAAATGCCAGTTTTGTTTTATAACCCTTTTTAGCCGGTTGGCATTAGGGCAATAGGTTGTGACACATACCTGCCTTTCTATAGCAGGTTTGGATTTGCGTTCCAGGAGTATCTCACGTGGGGTCCATTGAGCTCTTTTCATGCAGGTTTTTACAAGTTTCTTAGGATAACCCCTCTCACATAACCGAGATGTAAGGGTTTCAGAATGTTGTTGAAAGTCCTCTTTAAAGGTACAGTTTCTGCGGACTCGCAGAAACTGCCCGTAAGGGAGATTTTCTTTTAAATTTCTGGGGTGGTTGCTGTTGAACATAAGAGACTTGTTCCGATCCGTGGGTTTGGTGTATAAGGTGGTCGCTAACTTCCCTTCAGATGGAAAGACCTCCACGTCTAGGAACGCAATCCTGCTGGTAGATTCAGAAATGCTAAATTTTATGTCAGCCGTTCTGGCATTAAGCCATTGGTAGAAATGGTTAAGAGTGTCACCATCACCTTTCCAGGTCATAAAAACATCATCAATAAAACGGAGCCATGTTCCGATGTATTGAGAGAAAGGATTGTTATTATAGATGTATGCGTTCTCGTACATGGCCATAAACAGTACTGCCAATTCTGGAGCAAAGGGGCAGCCCATGGCCACCCCTTTGACCTGGTAGTAAAATTCACCATTAAAGCAGAAGTAATTCTTTTTTAAGGCGAATGTTGCCAAGTCTACAATGAATTTAGTGGGCACCCGCATAGGTCTGGGCCTAGAGTCAAGGAAGTGAGTAAGTACTGCTACAGCCTCATCTTGAGGGATCTGTGTATATAGTGCAGTAACGTCTAGGGTGACGAGTCTATCCCTGCCTTCACTGAAATCGATGTTTTCTAGTTTTTTAATGAAGTCAGTGGTGTCCTGAAGGTAGGATCTGACCTCGATCATGAAATCTTTGAGAAAGCAATCTACATATTTCGCTGCCGGCTCTAGTACAGAACCACACCCTGCCACGATGGGTCTGCCTGGCGGATGGTCTGGATCTTTATGTATTTTCGGCAATACGTAAAACATGGGGACTTTAGGATGTTTATTTTTCAGATATTCAACTTCTTTTGGACCGACGAAACCTAGGTCAAAACCCTCTTGCACAATTGCAAAAAGTTCATTCTGTAGGTCCATGGTGGGATCTTTGTTTATCTTACGGTAACAGGTGGTGTCTTGTAGCTGTTTCATTACTTCAGTGGTGTAGTCATGAATATCCCACACCACGATCGCCCCGCCTTTATCGGCCTGCTTAATTATAACCGTATTGTCAGTTTTGAGGTTATTTAAAGCCGTCATCTCTTTTTTAGTGGTGTTAAACCTAATGTATTTTTTCTCTTTTTCCATAGTCGATATTGCAGACAATACACTTTTCTCAAAAATCAAAAGGTTTTTCGGAACTTTATTGGCTGGGGGGCAAAAGGTGGACTTATTTCTAAGGCCTGTGACCTCCAAAGGCTGGGTGGTAGGGTTTTCACTAAAAAACAGGGTCACACGTAATTTTCTACAAAATTCAATGAACTCTGACTTCATTTTCACAAAGTCGGTTCTTTTAGAAGGTACGAATGACAACCCTTTTGCCAGTACACTTTCCTCATCTGGTGTCAAAACTTTTTTAGAAAGGTTGAAAATTGGCGACGCATTTAGTTTTTGTAGTGCTGTCGTCGTGTTTTCATTTCCCACGGGATGTTGTTTCTCACTCGACCCCTGGGGAGTGTTTGACCTCTCCCTAAAAAATTCGACGACTGATTCTGCTGTTGTTGCTGGTTGGTATTCCAATTTCGGTTTCTATTGGGACGATTATAATTACTGGTGGACTCACTATCAGTTCCTGATGAAGAAGTATCAGGAAAAAAAATGAATTGTCTGCGGGATCTGCCCTGGTTTCCTAGAAGGAAACGTCTAGATTCCGCTTTGGAATAAAAGTCAGCCTGTAAATAAGGATATATGTTATCTAAAGAAAAACCTTTTTTATCTTTTTCGAATTGGTTAGATTTTTGAGTAATAGTGTAGTCTTTGAACTCTTGTACTTCTTTAGCAACCTTTTCCAAGAGGGCTTTAGCATCTGCTATGGTAGGATTACCACTAATTTCAGACTCTAATTTGGCGATTTCAGCTAATTCTTCCTTTGATATTCTAACTGCTGTCTCAACCGTTAATACCATCAGGTCTCTACTACATTTAGTTTCTATCATAGAGAAACCTTTTTTGAATATCGGATCTTCTGTAAAAATTACAGGTATGTTCTTAATTTGTAGCCCAGCCGGAATGGTGCCTTCTCGGAGGTGTTGCAACAAAAAATGACCATGAAGGTCTGTCCTGATCTGCTTCTTCTTAAGACGAATTAATTTATCAGATTCGTTGGATGTAGTCGCTGTCTCGCTTAAGGTAACTGAGGAGAAAACAGGCGGATCACTGAGGAAGTTTCTGATGTGATCTTCTGAGTAGGCGAAGGTATCCTTCTCTGCCATTACTCTAAAGAATGAGATGAGAAAAGAAAAAGGAGGAAGGGTTTAAGACATACAAAGAAAACTGTTAACGTGACACAATAAACAAAGGAAATTTACAGAAGGAAGTGTGGAAGGAGGTACCTAGTCAACCTTCGCTCCAAAATTAATGGGCAAAGACAAAAAACCTCGCGAGCCAGCGCCCGCTATAATAACTGATAAGCAACTAAGGGTTGGCTCTAATCAGTATGGCTGAGCCGTCATAGTAAATAACAAAAGAGAATTGCCAGTACTGATAACACCGAAGTAATATGAATTCAAACACAGTACTTGAGAAAACATTCAAGACTGGGGGCTAGTCAATAGCTTTTATTCTTATTTATGATTTTATCATCAAGGAAAACTTTTTTTCATATTCAAAAAGCAAACATGTAAAACATATTTGACAAGAAGTCAATAAAGGAGTCATTCATCGTATCAGACATATCACAACCATACAACATGCAACCATTCATGGGGAGAAGGGGGTACACTGGATAAGAGAGCTACAAAAGTTACAAAAAAATGCAATATTTACAATATAATACCAAACATGAGACAAGAAACAAGAAAAGCCAACGTCTGCAAGACACTTAAACAATATTCTCATTTGATATTTAGTCAAATATGATGTACATTCCTATATCAAGTGTCAAAAGTACTTTATAAATCATTAGAAAAGGGTAATGTACACAAATTAGTGATAAGCAACAATACTCATGACATTAACGCTTATCACTATGGCAGACAGTAATATGGCTCGGGCCTACGCGTTTCGAATCCCGTTGACTTGTGGGGATTCTCTTCAGGGCCTTTGGTATTCTCTGTATAAATAGGAATGAAAAAAGAGGAAGGGGGGGGAGAACAAGAATTAGAAAAACTCAAACAGACATGATTTGTTTAATCAAAGGATCGACATCAGGCACGTCACTCAGTTACCACCCTTCTCTCCACAGACTTACCACTAGGCAAAGATGCAAAGGGCGTGGGGGCCTCAACTTTCTAACATGGTGTGTGACAGAATCTGAAAAAGTTGGCATAATGAAGTCAGCAGGTTGGGGGTGAACAAGCGGTCAATTAGAGGAAGGCTGCAATTTTTACTTACCTTCTCTATTAAGATGGAAATATCTCGGTGGGGGGATCAGTTGACACAATTTAGCGAAAGTAAACCTGTGTGAAGGTAAATGTGGAATATATCAGAAAGGAATTTCTGATGGAGTTTAATGCACTACCGGTTTGTAGAAAAATTCTCACCTAATTGAGTTCTAGTAGAGGAAGCTGTGTGTGCTGTCGCCGGGCGTATTCACTTGCTAGAAACGTCTTGGAAGAAAAAAATATAGAGCTTTAATATGTAACAGACCATAAAAGACATGTATGGCCGAAATCAGAATAAATGTGAATCTTTACCGGAATTGCAATCCGTCAGGAGCAAAAAGATATATCTTTTTTTGAACGAAGATATATTTGCAATAATTCAGAAGAACCCTGTCAATGGGGAACGTTTGGAGTAGTACTAATCTGAAAAAATAATAGACGAAATTAGCAGCTGACATACAACGTTGTTAAAAAAACAGGTTTAATTGAAAGCGGCAGCTTACCGCGATGGCGAATCACATGCGTTTAACCGCAAAGGGCAGGTCACGAAAATATTTCAATTCAGGGCGCCTTAGACAAAAAATATAAATAAGCGCGTGAGTGTTTTGTACTCGTTTTGAATCACAGCGAGATCCAAAAGATTAAAAAGAAAGCGGGAGCTTACCAACATCTCTATTTCACGCAGCCAGCAGTAATTTATGGTAGACTGGAAGAAAAAAAAGAAGAACGAATGTGGACCTAAGTTAAACCATTAAAAAGAACAGATAATGTTACCGAGCGGATTTCTGGGGAAAAGTACTTACGGATAGATAACCGAGCTGGACCTTAGATTCGGCGGCGTCTGGGACAGCACTGAACACTGGCTCATGCGCAGTAGCAGGCCAGGGCTCTACTGCTCTACCTATATACCTGGACCCTGAGCTGCAAGACCGCCCTCTCAGAGGCTAAGGTTGCAAGGGAAATCCGGGCCGGGATAAGAATAGAGCGAAGATAAACATAAACTACGGACCGGAGTGGGACGTATCTCACAATTATTAGAATAACACGGATAGTGGCCGGGGTAAAGGTGATGTGACACCGTGGTCACTCACTAAGATGATAATTGGCACACAACAGGGGGTTACAGTTTGAAAATTTCACTTAATTCGTTAAGCCCAGATACAGCTGTATCAAACTTAACTATCAGAAAAGCTTCACGTTTCGATAATGTCAAATTCAAATCACCTCCTCTGGGGTTTCTTTCTATTTTTGAAATCACTGTCCACTTGAGGTCACTAACTGTATGCTGCAATCGCGTCCAATGTTGCACCAAAGGGGCATTTTCAACTTTCCTTTTGATCCTTGATTTATGTTGCGAGATCCGTTGGCGGACCTCTTGGTTAGTTTTGCCTATATATAGCAAGTGGCATGGGCATATAATGCCATATACAACGTACTTGCTCTTGCAGTTGCTCACAGTGTCATGCTTCCATGACACTCCGTTATGCTGGAACAGGGAACCCTCCATAGTTGATTCACAGCATAAGCAGTTTCCACATTTGTGGTGTCCAAGGATGGGTGGCATCCCCATCATTTGGCGTAAAGTTGGCGGTTTGGAAACAGGCATGGCTGCTCGGACTATGTGATTAGCAATATTGTTTTCTTTCTTGAAAGCAAATAGAGGCTCATTTACAAGACTTACATCAAGATTCTTTACCAAATGCCAGTTTTGTTTTATAACCCTTTTTAGCCGGTTGGCATTTGGGCAATAGGTTGTGACACATACCTGCCTTTCTATAGCAGGTTTGGATTTGCGTTCCAGGAGTATCTCACGTGGGGTCCATTGAGCTCTTTTCATGCAGGTTTTTACAAGTTTCTTAGGATAACCCCTCTCACATAACTTAGATGTAAGGGTTTCAGAATGTTGTTGAAAGTCCTCTTTAAAGGTACAGTTTCTGTGGACTCGCAGAAACTGCCCGTAAGGGAGATTTTCTTTTAAATTTCTGGGGTGGTTGCTGTTGAACATAAGAGACTTGTTCCGATCCGTGGGTTTGGTGTATAAGGTGGTCGCTAACTTCCCTTCAGATGGAAAGACCTCCACGTCTAGGAACGCAATCCTGCTGGTAGATTCAGAAATGCTAAATTTTATGTCAGCCGTTCTGGCATTAAGCCATTGGTAGAAATGGTTAAGAGTGTCACCATCACCTTTCCATGTCATAAAAACATCATCAATAAAACGGAGCCATGTTCCGATGTATTGAGAGAAAGGATTATTCTGGAGCAAAGGGGCAGCCAATGGCCACCCCTTTGACCTGGTAGTAAAATTCACCATTAAAGCAGAAGTAATTCTTTTTAAGGCGAATGTTGCCAAGTCCACAATGAATTTAGTGGGCACCCGCATAGGTCTGTGCCTAGAGTCAAGGAAGTGAGTAAGTACTGCTACAGCCTCATCTTGAGGGATCTGTGTATATAGTGCAGTAACGTCTAGGGTGACAAGTCTATCCCTGCCTTCACTGAAATCGATGTTTTCTAGTTTTTTAATGAAGTCAGTGGTGTCCTGAAGGTAGGATCTGACCTCGATCATGAAATCTTTGAGTAAGCAATCTACATATTTCGCTGCCGGCTCTAGTACAGAACCACACCCTGCCACGATGGGTCTGCCTGGCGGATGGTCTGGATCTTTATGTATTTTCGGCAATACGTAAAACATGGGGACTTTAGGATGTTTATTTTTCAGATATTCAACTTCTTTTGGACCGACGAAACCTAGGTCAAAACCCTCTTGCACAATTGCAAAAAGTTCATTCTGTAGGTCCATGGTGGGATCTTTGTTTATCTTACGGTAACAGGTGGTGTCTTGTAGCTGTTTCATTACTTCAGTGGTGTAGTCATGAATATCCCACACCACGATCGCCCCGCCTTTATCGGCCTGCTTAATTATAACCGTATTGTCAGTTTTGAGGTTATTTAAAGCCGTCATCTCTTTTTTAGTGGTGTTAAACCTAATGTATTTTTTCTCTTTTTCCCTAGTCGATATTGCAGACAATACACTTTTCTCAAAAATCAAAAGGTTTTTCGGAACTTTATTGGCTGGGGGGCAAAAGGTGGACTTATTTCTAAGGCCTGTGACCTGCAAAGGCTGGGTGGTAGGGTTTTCACTAAAAAACAGGGTCACACGTAATTTTCTACAAAATTCAATGAACTCTGACTTCATTTTCACAAAGTCGGTTCTTTTAGAAGGTACGAATGACAACCCTTTTGCCAGTACACTTTCCTCATCTGGTGTCAAAACTTTTTTAGAAAGGTTGAAAATTGGCGACGCATTTAGTTTTTGTAGTGCTGTCGTCGTGTTTTCATTTCCCACGGGATGTTGTTTCTCACTCGACCCCTGGGGAGTGTTTGACCTCTCCCTAAAAAATTCGACGACTGATTCTGCTGTTGTTGCTGGTTGGTATTCCAATTTCGGTTTCTATTGGGACGATTATAATTACTGGTGGACTCACTATCAGTTCCTGATGAAGAAGTATCAGAAAAAAAAATGAATTGTCTGCGGGATCTGCCCTGGTTTCCTAGAAGGAAACGTCTAGATTCCGCTTTGGAATAAAAATCAGCCTGTAAATAAGGATATATGTTATCTAAAGAAAAACCTTTTTTATCTTTTTCGAATTGGTTAGATTTTTGAGTAATAGTGTAGTCTTTGAACTCTTGTACTTCTTTAGCAACCTTTTCCAAGAGGGCCTTAGCATCTGCTATGGTAGGATTACCACTAATTTCAGACTCTAATTTGCCGATTTCAGCTAATTCTTCCTTTGATATTCTAACTGCTGTCTCAACCGTTAATACCATCAGGTCTCTACTACATTTAGTTTCTATCATAGAGAAACCTTTTTTGAATATCGGGTCTTCTGTAAAAATTACAGGTATGTTCTTAATTTGTAGCCCAGCCGGAATGGTGCCTTCTCGGAGGTGTTGCAACAAAAAATGACCATGAAGGTCTGTCCTGATCTGCTTCTTCTTAAGACGAATTAATTTATCAGATTCGTTGGATGTAGTCGCTGTCTCGCTTAAGGTAACTGAGGAGAAAACAGGCGGATCACTGAGGAAGTTTCTGATGTGATCTTCTGAGTAGGCGAAGGTATCCTTCTCTGCCATTACTCTAAAGAATGAGATGAGAAAAGAAAAAGGAGGAGGGTTTAAGACATACAAAGAAAACTGTTAACGTGACACAATAAACAAAGGAAATTTACAGAAGGAAGTGTGGAAGGAGGTACCTAGTCAACCTTCGCTCCAAAATTAATGGGCAAAGACAAAAAACCTCGCGAGCCAGCGCCCGCTATAATAACCGATAAGCAACTAAGGGTTGGCTCTAATCAGTATGGCTGAGCCGTCATAGTGAATAACAAAAGAGAATTGCCAGTACTGATAACACCGAAGTAATATGAATTCAAACACAGTACTTGAGAAAACATTCAAGACTGGGGGCTAGTCAATAGCTTTTATTCTTATTTATGATTTTATCATCAAGGAAAACTTTTTTTCATATTCAAAAAGCAAACATGTAAAACATATTTGACAAGAAGTCAATAAAGGAGTCATTCATCGTATCAGACATATCACAACCATACAACATGCAACCATTCATGGGGAGAAGGGGGTACACTGGATAAGAGAGCTACAAAAGTTACAAAAAAATGCAATATTTACAATATAATACCAAACATGAGACAAGAAACAAGAAAAGCCAACGTCTGCAAGACACTTAAACAATATTCTCATTTGATATTTAGTCAAATATGATGTACATTCCTATATCAAGTGTCAAAAGTACTTTATAAATCATTAGAAAAGGGTAATGTACACAAATTAGTGATAAGCAACAATACTCATGACATTAACGCTTATCACTATGGCAGACAGTAATATGGCTCGGGCCTATGCGTTTCGAATCCTGTTGACTTGTGGGGATTCTCTTCAGGGCCTTTGGTATTCTCTGTATAAATAGGAATGAAAAAAGAGGAAAGGGGGGGGAGAACAAGAATTAGAAAAACTCAAACAGACATGATTTGTTTAATCAAAGGATCGACATCAGGCACGTCACTCAGTTACCACCCTTCTCTCCACAGACTTACCACTAGGCAAAGATGCAAAGGGCGTGGGGGCCTCAACTTTCTAACATGGTGTGTGACAGAATCTGAAAAAGTTGGCATAATGAAGTCAGCAGGTTGGGTGTGAACAAGCGGTCAATTAGAGGAAGGCTGCAATTTTTACTTACCTTCTCTATTAAGATGGAAATATCTCGGTGGGGGGATCAGTTGACACAATTTAGCGAAAGTAAACCTGTGTGAAGGTAAATGTGGAATATATCAGAAAGGAATTTCTGATGGAGTTTAATGCACTACCGGTTTGTAGAAAAATTCTCACCTAATTGAGTTCTAGTAGAGGAAGCTGTGTGTGCTGTCGCCGGGCGTATTCACTTGCTAGAAACGTCTTGGAAGAAAAAAATATAGAGCTTTAATATGTAACAGACCATAAAAGACATGTATGGCCGAAATCAGAATAAATGTGAATCTTTACCGGAATTGCAATCCGTCAGGAGCAAAAAGATATATCTTTTTTTGAACGAAGATATATTTGCAATAATTCAGAAGAACCCTGTCAATGGGGAACGTTTGGAGTAGTACTAATCTGAAAAAATAATAGACGAAATTAGCAGCTGACATACAACGTTGTTAAAAAAACAGGTTTAATTGAAAGCGGCAGCTTACCGCGATGGCGAATCACATGCGTTTAACCGCAAAGGGCAGGTCACGAAAATATTTCAATTCAGGGCGCCTTAGACAAAAAATATAAATACGCGCGTGAGTGTTTTGTACTCGTTTTGAATCACAGCGAGATCCAAAAGATTAAAAAGAAAGCGGGAGCTTACCAACATCTCTATTTCACGCAGCCAGCAGTAATTTATGGTAGACTGGAAGAAAAAAAAGAAGAACGAATGTGGACCTAAGTTAAACCATTAAAAAGAACAGATAATGTTACCGAGCGGATTTCTGGGGAAAAGTACTTACGGATAGATAACCGAGCTGGACCTTAGATTCGGCGGCGTCTGGGACAGCACTGAACACTGGCTCATGCGCAGTAGCAGGCCAGGGCTCTACTGCTCTACCTATATACCTGGACCCTGAGCTGCAAGACCGCCCTCTCAGAGGCTAAGGTTGCAAGGGAAATCCGGGCCGGAATAAGAATAGAGCGAAGATAAACATAAACTACGGAGTGGGATGTATCTCACAATTATTAGAATAACACGGATAGTGGCCGGGGTAAAGGTGATGTGACACCGTGGTCACTCACTAAGATGATAATTGGCACACAACAGGGGGTTACAGTTTGAAAATTTCACTTAATTCGTTAAGCCCAGATACAGCTGTATCAAACTTAACTATCAGAAAAGCTTCACGTTTCGATAATGTCAAATTCAAATCACCTCCTCTGGGGTTTCTTTCTATTTTTGAAATCACTGTCCACTTGAGGTCACTAACTGTATGCTGCAATCGCTTCCAATGTTGCACCAAAGGGGCATTTTCAACTTTCCTTTTGATCCTTGATTTATGTTGCGAGATCCGTTGGCGGACCTCTTGGTTAGTTTTGCCTATATATAGCAAGTGGCATGGGCATATAATGCCATATACAACGTACTTGCTCTTGCAGTTGCTCACAGTGTCATGCTTCCATGACACTCCGTTATGCTGGAACAGGGAACCCTCCATAGTTGATTCACAGCATAAGCAGTTTCCACATTTGTGGTGTCCAAGGATGGGTGGCATCCCCATCATTTGGCGTAAAGTTGGCGGTTTGGAAACAGGCATGGCTGCTCGGACTATGTGATTAGCAATATTGTTTTCTTTCTTGAAAGCAAATAGAGGCTCATTTACAAGACTTACATCAAGATTCTTTACCAAATGCCAGTTTTGTTTTATAACCCTTTTTAGCCGGTTGGCATTTGGGCAATAGGTTGTGATACATACCTGCCTTTCTATAGCAGGTTTGGATTTGCGTTCCAGGAGTATCTCACGTGGGGTCCATTGAGCTCTTTTCATGCAGGTTTTTACAAGTTTCTTAGGATAACCCCTCTCACATAACTTAGATGTAAGGGTTTCAGAATGTTGTTGAAAGTCCTCTTTAAAGGTACAGTTTCTGTGGACTCGCAGAAACTGCCCGTAAGGGAGATTTTCTTTTAAATTTCTGGGGTGGTTGCTGTTGAACATAAGAGACTTGTTCCGATCCGTGGGTTTGGTGTATAAGGTGGTCGCTAACTTCCCTTCAGATGGAAAGACCTCCACGTCTAGGAACGCAATCCTGCTGGTAGATTCAGAAATGCTAAATATTATGTCAGCCGTTCTGGCATTAAGCCATTGGTAGAAATGGTTAAGAGTGTCACCATCACCTTTCCATGTCATAAAAACATCATCAATAAAACGGAGCCATGTTCCGATGTATTGAGAGAAAGGATTGTTATTATAGATGTATGCGTTCTCGTACATGGCCATAAACAGTACTGCCAATTCTGGAGCAAAGGGGCAGCCCATGGCCACCCCTTTGACCTGGTAGTAAAATTCACCATTAAAGCAGAAGTAATTCTTTTTAAGGCGAATGTTGCCAAGTCCACAATGAATTTAGTGGGCACCCGCATAGGTCTGTGCCTAGAGTCAAGGAAGTGAGTAAGTACTGCTACAGCCTCATCTTGAGGGATCTGTGTATATAGTGCAGTAACGTCTAGGGTGACAAGTCTATCCCTGCCTTCACTGAAATCGATGTTTTCTAGTTTTTTAATGAAGTCAGTGGTGTCCTGAAGGTAGGATCTGACCTCGATCATGAAATCTTTGAGAAAGCAATCTACATATTTCGCTGCCGGCTCTAGTACAGAACCACACCCTGCCACGATGGGTCTGCCTGGCGGATGGTCTGGATCTTTATGTATTTTCGGCAATACGTAAAACATGGGGACTTTAGGATGTTTATTTTTCAGATATTCAACTTCTTTTGGACCGACGAAACCTAGGTCAAAACCCTCTTGCACAATTGCAAAAAGTTCATTCTGTAGGTCCATGGTGGGATCTTTGTTTATCTTACGGTAACAGGTGGTGTCTTGTAGCTGTTTCATTACTTCAGTGGTGTAGTCATGAATATCCCACACCACGATCGCCCCGCCTTTATCGGCCTGCTTAATTATAACCGTATTGTCAGTTTTGAGGTTATTTAAAGCCGTCATCTCTTTTTTAGTGGTGTTAAACCTAATGTATTTTTTCTCTTTTTCCATAGTCGATATTGCAGACAATACACTTTTCTCAAAAATCAAAAGGTTTTTCGGAACTTTATTGGCTGGGGGGCAAAAGGTGGACTTATTTCTAAGGCCTGTGACCTCCAAAGGCTGGGTGGTAGGGTTTTCACTAAAAAACAGGGTCACACGTAATTTTCTACAAAATTCAATGAACTCTGACTTCATTTTCACAAAGTCGGTTCTTTTAGAAGGTACGAATGACAACCCTTTTGCCAGTACACTTTCCTCATCTGGTGTCAAAACTTTTTTAGAAAGGTTGAAAATTGGCGACGCATTTAGTTTTTGTAGTGCTGTCGTCGTGTTTTCATTTCCCACGGGATGTTGTTTCTCACTCGACCCCTGGGGAGTGTTTGACCTCTCCCTAAAAAATTCGACGACTGATTCTGCTGTTGTTGCTGGTTGGTATTCCAATTTCGGTTTCTATTGGGACGATTATAATTACTGGTGGACTCACTATCAGTTCCTGATGAAGAAGTATCAGGAAAAAAAATGAATTGTCTGCGGGATCTGCCCTGGTTTCCTAGAAGGAAACGTCTAGATTCCGCTTTGGAATAAAAGTCAGCCTGTAAATAAGGATATATGTTATCTAAAGAAAAACCTTTTTTATCTTTTTCGAATTGGTTAGATTTTTGAGTAATAGTGTAGTCTTTGAACTCTTGTACTTCTTTAGCAACCTTTTCCAAGAGGGCCTTAGCATCTGCTATGGTAGGATTACCACTAATTTCAGACTCTAATTTGGCGATTTCAGCTAATTCTTCCTTTGATATTCTAACTGCTGTCTCAACCGTTAATACCATCAGGTCTCTACTACATTTAGTTTCTATCATAGAGAACCCTTTTTTGAATATCGGGTCTTCTGTAAAAATTACAGGTATGTTCTTAATTTGTAGCCCAGCTGGAATGGTGCCTTCTCGGAGGTGTTGCAACAAAAAATGACCATGAAGGTCTGTCCTGATCTGCTTCTTCTTAAGACGAATTAATTTATCAGATTCGTTGGATGTAGTCGCTGTCTCGCTTAAGGTAACTGAGGAGAAAACAGGCGGATCACTGAGGAAGTTTCTGATGTGATCTTCTGAGTAGGCGAAGGTATCCTTCTCTGCCATTACTCTAAAGAATGAGATGAGAAAAGAAAAAGGAGGAAGGGTTTAAGACATACAAAGAAAACTGTTAACGTGACACAATAAACAAAGGAAATTTACAGAAGGAAGTGTGGAAGGAGGTACCTAGTCAACCTTCGCTCCAAAATTAATGGGCAAAGACAAAAAACCTCGCGAGCCAGCGCCCGCTATAATAACTGATAAGCAACTAAGGGTTGGCTCTAATCAGTATGGCTGAGCCGTCATAGTAAATAACAAAAGAGAATTGCCAGTACTGATAACACCGAAGTAATATGAATTCAAACACAGTACTTGAGAAAACATTCAAGACTGGGGGCTAGTCAATAGCTTTTATTCTTATTTATGATTTTATCATCAAGGAAAACTTTTTTTCATATTCAAAAAGCAAACATGTAAAACATATTTGACAAGAAGTCAATAAAGGAGTCATTCATCGTATCAGACATATCACAACCATACAACATGCAACCATTCATGGGGAGAAGGGGGTACACTGGATAAGAGAGCTACAAAAGTTAAAAAAAAATGCAATATTTACAATATAATACCAAACATGAGACAAGAAACAAGAAAAGCCAACGTCTGCAAGACACTTAAACAAAGGGCGTGGGTGCCTCAACTTTCTAACATGGTGTGTGACAGAATCTGAAAAAGTTGGCATAATGAAGTCAGCAGGTTGGGGGTGAACAAGCGGTCAATTAGAGGAAGGCTGCAATTTTTACTTACCTTCTCTATTAAGATGGAAATATCTCGGTGGGGGGATCAGTTGACACAATTTAGCGAAAGTAAACCTGTGTGAAGGTAAATGTGGAATATATCAGAAAGGAATTTCTGATGGAGTTTAATGCACTACCGGTTTGTAGAAAAATTCTCACCTAATTGAGTTCTAGTAGAGGAAGCTGTGTGTGCTGTCGCCGGGCGTATTCACTTGCTAGAAACGTCTTGGAAGAAAAAAATATAGAGCTTTAATATGTAACAGACCATAAAAGACATGTATGGCCGAAATCAGAATAAATGTGAATCTTTACCGGAATTGCAATCCGTCAGGAGCAAAAAGATATATCTTTTTTTGAACGAAGATATATTTGCAATAATTCAGAAGAACCCTGTCAATGGGGAACGTTTGGAGTAGTACTAATCTGAAAAAATAATAGACGAAATTAGCAGCTGACATACAACGTTGTTAAAAAAACAGGTTTAATTGAAAGCGGCAGCTTACCGCGATGGCGAATCACATGCGTTTAACCGCAAAGGGCAGGTCACGAAAATATTTCAATTCAGGGCGCCTTAGACAAAAAATATAAATAAGCGCGTGAGTGTTTTGTACTCGTTTTGAATCACAGCGAGATCCAAAAGATTAAAAAGAAAGCGGGAGCTTACCAACATCTCTATTTCACGCAGCCAGCAGTAATTTATGGTAGACTGGAAGAAAAAAAAGAAGAACGAATGTGGACCTAAGTTAAACCATTAAAAAGAACAGATAATGTTACCGAGCGGGTTTCTGGGGAAAAGTACTTACGGATAGATATCCGAGCTGGACCTTAGATTCGGCGGCGTCTGGGACAGCACTGAACACTGGCTCATGCGCAGTAGCAGGCCAGGGCTCTACTGCTCTACCTATAAACCTGGACCCTGAGCTGCAAGACCGCCCTCTCAGAGGCTAAGGTTGCAAGGGAAATCCGGGCCGGAATAAGAATAGAGCGAAGATAAACATAAACTACGGACCGGAGTGGGACGTATCTCACAATTATTAGAATAACACGGATAGTGGCCGGGGTAAAGGTGATGTGACACCGTGGTCACTCACTAAGATGATAATTGGCACACAACAGGGGGTTACAGTTTGAAAATTTCACTTAATTCGTTAAGCCCAGATACAGCTGTATCAAACTTAACTATCAGAAAAGCTTCACGTTTCGATAATGTCAAATTCAAATCACCTCCTCTCGGGGTTCCTTTCTATTTTTGAAATCACTGTCCACTTGAGGTCACTAACTGTATGCTGCAATCGCGTCCAATGTTGCACCAAAGGGGCATTTTCAACTTTCCTTTTGATCCTTGATTTATGTTGCGAGATCCGTTGGCGGACCTCTTGGTTAGTTTTGCCTATATATAGCAAGTGGCATGGGCATATAATGCCATATACAACGTACTTGCTCTTGCAGTTGCTCACAGTGTCATGCTTCCATGACACTCCGTTATGCTGGAACAGGGAACCCTCCATAGTTGATTCACAGCATAAGCAGTTTCCACATTTGTGGTGTCCAAGGATGGGTGGCATCCCCATCATTTGGCGTAAAGTTGGCGGTTTGGAAACAGGCATGGCTGCTCGGACTATGTGATTAGCAATATTGTTTTCTTTCTTGAAAGCAAATAGAGGCTCATTTACAAGACTTACATCAAGATTCTTTACCAAATGCCAGTTTTGTTTTATAACCCTTTTTAGCCGGTTGGCATTAGGGCAATAGGTTGTGACACATACCTGCCTTTCTATAGCAGGTTTGGATTTGCGTTCCAGGAGTATCTCACGTGGGGTCCATTGAGCTCTTTTCATGCAGGTTTTTACAAGTTTCTTAGGATAACCCCTCTCACATAACCGAGATGTAAGGGTTTCAGAATGTTGTTGAAAGTCCTCTTTAAAGGTACAGTTTCTGCGGACTCGCAGAAACTGCCCGTAAGGGAGATTTTCTTTTACATTTCTGGGGTGGTTGCTGTTGAACATAAGAGACTTGTTCCGATCCGTGGGTTTGGTGTATAAGGTGGTCGCTAACTTCCCTTCAGATGGAAAGACCTCCACGTCTAGGAACGCAATCCTGCTGGTAGATTCAGAAATGCTAAATTTTATGTCAGCCGTTCTGGCATTAAGCCATTGGTAGAAATGGTTAAGAGTGTCACCATCACCTTTCCAGGTCATAAAAACATCATCAATAAAACGGAGCCATGTTCCGATGTATTGAGAGAAAGGATTGTTATTATAGATGTATGCGTTCTCGTACATGGCCATAAACAGTACTGCCAATTCTGGAGCAAAGGGGCAGCCCATGGCCACCCCTTTGACCTGGTAGTAAAATTCACCATTAAAGCAGAAGTAATTCTTTTTTAAGGCGAATGTTGCCAAGTCTACAATGAATTTAGTGGGCACCCGCATAGGTCTGGGCCTAGAGTCAAGGAAGTGAGTAAGTACTGCTACAGCCTCATCTTGAGGGATCTGTGTATATAGTGCAGTAACGTCTAGGGTGACGAGTCTATCCCTGCCTTCACTGAAATCGATGTTTTCTAGTTTTTTAATGAAGTCAGTGGTGTCCTGAAGGTAGGATCTGACCTCGATCATGAAATCTTTGAGAAAGCAATCTACATATTTCGCTGCCGGCTCTAGTACAGAACCACACCCTGCCACGATGGGTCTGCCTGGCGGATGGTCTGGATCTTTATGTATTTTCGGCAATACGTAAAACATGGGGACTTTAGGATGTTTATTTTTCAGATATTCAACTTCTTTTGGACCGACGAAACCTAGGTCAAAACCCTCTTGCACAATTGCAAAAAGTTCATTCTGTAGGTCCATGGTGGGATCTTTGTTTATCTTACGGTAACAGGTGGTGTCTTGTAGCTGTTTCATTACTTCAGTGGTGTAGTCATGAATATCCCACACCACGATCGCCCCGCCTTTATCGGCCTGCTTAATTATAACCGTATTGTCAGTTTTGAGGTTATTTAAAGCCGTCATCTCTTTTTTAGTGGTGTTAAACCTAATGTATTTTTTCTCTTTTTCCATAGTCGATATTGCAGACAATACACTTTTCTCAAAAATCAAAAGGTTTTTCGGAACTTTATTGGCTGGGGGGCAAAAGGTGGACTTATTTCTAAGGCCTGTGACCTCCAAAGGCTGGGTGGTAGGGTTTTCACTAAAAAACAGGGTCACACGTAATTTTCTACAAAATTCAATGAACTCTGACTTCATTTTCACAAAGTCGGTTCTTTTAGAAGGTACGAATGACAACCCTTTTGCCAGTACACTTTCCTCATCTGGTGTCAAAACTTTTTTAGAAAGGTTGAAAATTGGCGACGCATTTAGTTTTTGTAGTGCTGTCGTCGTGTTTTCATTTCCCACGGGATGTTGTTTCTCACTCGACCCCTGGGGAGTGTTTGACCTCTCCCTAAAAAATTCGACGACTGATTCTGCTGTTGTTGCTGGTTGGTATTCCAATTTCGGTTTCTATTGGGACGATTATAATTACTGGTGGACTCACTATCAGTTCCTGATGAAGAAGTATCAGGAAAAAAAATGAATTGTCTGCGGGATCTGCCCTGGTTTCCTAGAAGGAAACGTCTAGATTCCGCTTTGGAATAAAAGTCAGCCTGTAAATAAGGATATATGTTATCTAAAGAAAAACCTTTTTTATCTTTTTCGAATTGGTTAGATTTTTGAGTAATAGTGTAGTCTTTGAACTCTTGTACTTCTTTAGCAACCTTTTCCAAGAGGGCCTTAGCATCTGCTATGGTAGGATTACCACTAATTTCAGACTCTAATTTGGCGATTTCAGCTAATTCTTCCTTTGATATTCTAACTGCTGTCTCAACCGTTAATACCATCAGGTCTCTACTACATTTAGTTTCTATCATAGAGAAACCTTTTTTGAATATCGGATCTTCTGTAAAAATTACAGGTATGTTCTTAATTTGTAGCCCAGCCGGAATGGTGCCTTCTCGGAGGTGTTGCAACAAAAAATGACCATGAAGGTCTGTCCTGATCTGCTTCTTCTTAAGACGAATTAATTTATCAGATTCGTTGGATGTAGTCGCTGTCTCGCTTAAGGTAACTGAGGAGAAAACAGGCGGATCACTGAGGAAGTTTCTGATGTGATCTTCTGAGTAGGCGAAGGTATCCTTCTCTGCCATTACTCTAAAGAATGAGATGAGAAAAGAAAAAGGAGGAAGGGTTTAAGACATACAAAGAAAACTGTTAACGTGACACAATAAACAAAGGAAATTTACAGAAGGAAGTGTGGAAGGAGGTACCTAGTCAACCTTCGCTCCAAAATTAATGGGCAAAGACAAAAAACCTCGCGAGCCAGCGCCCGCTATAATAACTGATAAGCAACTAAGGGTTGGCTCTAATCAGTATGGCTGAGCCGTCATAGTAAATAACAAAAGAGAATTGCCAGTACTGATAACACCGAAGTAATATGAATTCAAACACAGTACTTGAGAAAACATTCAAGACTGGGGGCTAGTCAATAGCTTTTATTCTTATTTATGATTTTATCATCAAGGAAAACTTTTTTTCATATTCAAAAAGCAAACATGTAAAACATATTTGACAAGAAGTCAATAAAGGAGTCATTCATCGTATCAGACATATCACAACCATACAACATGCAACCATTCATGGGGAGAAGGGGGTACACTGGATAAGAGAGCTACAAAAGTTACAAAAAAATGCAATATTTACAATATAATACCAAACATGAGACAAGAAACAAGAAAAGCCAACGTCTGCAAGACACTTAAACAATATTCTCATTTGATATTTAGTCAAATATGATGTACATTCCTATATCAAGTGTCAAAAGTACTTTATAAATCATTAGAAAAGGGTAATGTACACAAATTAGTGATAAGCAACAATACTCATGACATTAACGCTTATCACTATGGCAGACAGTAATATGGCTCGGGCCTACGCGTTTCGAATCCCGTTGACTTGTGGGGATTCTCTTCAGGGCCTTTGGTATTCTCTGTATAAATAGGAATGAAAAAAGAGGAAGGGGGGGGAGAACAAGAATTAGAAAAACTCAAACAGACATGATTTGTTTAATCAAAGGATCGACATCAGGCACGTCACTCAGTTACCACCCTTCTCTCCACAGACTTACCACTAGGCAAAGATGCAAAGGGCGTGGGGGCCTCAACTTTCTAACATGGTGTGTGACAGAATCTGAAAAAGTTGGCATAATGAAGTCAGCAGGTTGGGGGTGAACAAGCGGTCAATTAGAGGAAGGCTGCAATTTTTACTTACCTTCTCTATTAAGATGGAAATATCTCGGTGGGGGGATCAGTTGACACAATTTAGCGAAAGTAAACCTGTGTGAAGGTAAATGTGGAATATATCAGAAAGGAATTTCTGATGGAGTTTAATGCACTACCGGTTTGTAGAAAAATTCTCACCTAATTGAGTTCTAGTAGAGGAAGCTGTGTGTGCTGTCGCCGGGCGTATTCACTTGCTAGAAACGTCTTGGAAGAAAAAAATATAGAGCTTTAATATGTAACAGACCATAAAAGACATGTATGGCCGAAATCAGAATAAATGTGAATCTTTACCGGAATTGCAATCCGTCAGGAGCAAAAAGATATATCTTTTTTTGAACGAAGATATATTTGCAATAATTCAGAAGAACCCTGTCAATGGGGAACGTTTGGAGTAGTACTAATCTGAAAAAATAATAGACGAAATTAGCAGCTGACATACAACGTTGTTAAAAAAACAGGTTTAATTGAAAGCGGCAGCTTACCGCGATGGCGAATCACATGCGTTTAACCGCAAAGGGCAGGTCACGAAAATATTTCAATTCAGGGCGCCTTAGACAAAAAATATAAATAAGCGCGTGAGTGTTTTGTACTCGTTTTGAATCACAGCGAGATCCAAAAGATTAAAAAGAAAGCGGGAGCTTACCAACATCTCTATTTCACGCAGCCAGCAGTAATTTATGGTAGACTGGAAGAAAAAAAAGAAGAACGAATGTGGACCTAAGTTAAACCATTAAAAAGAACAGATAATGTTACCGAGCGGATTTCTGGGGAAAAGTACTTACGGATAGATAACCGAGCTGGACCTTAGATTCGGCGGCGTCTGGGACAGCACTGAACACTGGCTCATGCGCAGTAGCAGGCCAGGGCTCTACTGCTCTACCTATATACCTGGACCCTGAGCTGCAAGACCGCCCTCTCAGAGGCTAAGGTTGCAAGGGAAATCCGGGCCGGGATAAGAATAGAGCGAAGATAAACATAAACTACGGACCGGAGTGGGACGTATCTCACAATTATTAGAATAACACGGATAGTGGCCGGGGTAAAGGTGATGTGACACCGTGGTCACTCACTAAGATGATAATTGGCACACAACAGGGGGTTACAGTTTGAAAATTTCACTTAATTCGTTAAGCCCAGATACAGCTGTATCAAACTTAACTATCAGAAAAGCTTCACGTTTCGATAATGTCAAATTCAAATCACCTCCTCTGGGGTTTCTTTCTATTTTTGAAATCACTGTCCACTTGAGGTCACTAACTGTATGCTGCAATCGCGTCCAATGTTGCACCAAAGGGGCATTTTCAACTTTCCTTTTGATCCTTGATTTATGTTGCGAGATCCGTTGGCGGACCTCTTGGTTAGTTTTGCCTATATATAGCAAGTGGCATGGGCATATAATGCCATATACAACGTACTTGCTCTTGCAGTTGCTCACAGTGTCATGCTTCCATGACACTCCGTTATGCTGGAACAGGGAACCCTCCATAGTTGATTCACAGCATAAGCAGTTTCCACATTTGTGGTGTCCAAGGATGGGTGGCATCCCCATCATTTGGCGTAAAGTTGGCGGTTTGGAAACAGGCATGGCTGCTCGGACTATGTGATTAGCAATATTGTTTTCTTTCTTGAAAGCAAATAGAGGCTCATTTACAAGACTTACATCAAGATTCTTTACCAAATGCCAGTTTTGTTTTATAACCCTTTTTAGCCGGTTGGCATTTGGGCAATAGGTTGTGACACATACCTGCCTTTCTATAGCAGGTTTGGATTTGCGTTCCAGGAGTATCTCACGTGGGGTCCATTGAGCTCTTTTCATGCAGGTTTTTACAAGTTTCTTAGGATAACCCCTCTCACATAACTTAGATGTAAGGGTTTCAGAATGTTGTTGAAAGTCCTCTTTAAAGGTACAGTTTCTGTGGACTCGCAGAAACTGCCCGTAAGGGAGATTTTCTTTTAAATTTCTGAGGTGGTTGCTGTTGAACATAAGAGACTTGTTCCGATCCGTGGGTTTGGTGTATAAGGTGGTCGCTAACTTCCCTTCAGATGGAAAGACCTCCACGTCTAGGAACGCAATCCTGCTGGTAGATTCAGAAATGCTAAATTTTATGTCAGCCGTTCTGGCATTAAGCCATTGGTAGAAATGGTTAAGAGTGTCACCATCACCTTTCCATGTCATAAAAACATCATCAATAAAACGGAGCCATGTTCCGATGTATTGAGAGAAAGGATTATTCTGGAGCAAAGGGGCAGCCAATGGCCACCCCTTTGACCTGGTAGTAAAATTCACCATTAAAGCAGAAGTAATTCTTTTTAAGGCGAATGTTGCCAAGTCCACAATGAATTTAGTGGGCACCCGCATAGGTCTGTGCCTAGAGTCAAGGAAGTGAGTAAGTACTGCTACAGCCTCATCTTGAGGGATCTGTGTATATAGTGCAGTAACGTCTAGGGTGACAAGTCTATCCCTGCCTTCACTGAAATCGATGTTTTCTAGTTTTTTAATGAAGTCAGTGGTGTCCTGAAGGTAGGATCTGACCTCGATCATGAAATCTTTGAGAAAGCAATCTACATATTTCGCTGCCGGCTCTAGTACAGAACCACACCCTGCCACGATGGGTCTGCCTGGCGGATGGTCTGGATCTTTATGTATTTTCGGCAATACGTAAAACATGGGGACTTTAGGATGTTTATTTTTCAGATATTCAACTTCTTTTGGACCGACGAAACCTAGGTCAAAACCCTCTTGCACAATTGCAAAAAGTTCATTCTGTAGGTCCATGGTGGGATCTTTGTTTATCTTACGGTAACAGGTGGTGTCTTGTAGCTGTTTCATTACTTCAGTGGTGTAGTCATGAATATCCCACACCACGATCGCCCCGCCTTTATCGGCCTGCTTAATTATAACCGTATTGTCAGTTTTGAGGTTATTTAAAGCCGTCATCTCTTTTTTAGTGGTGTTAAACCTAATGTATTTTTTCTCTTTTTCCCTAGTCGATATTGCAGACAATACACTTTTCTCAAAAATCAAAAGGTTTTTCGGAACTTTATTGGCTGGGGGGCAAAAGGTGGACTTATTTCTAAGGCCTGTGACCTGCAAAGGCTGGGTGGTAGGGTTTTCACTAAAAAACAGGGTCACACGTAATTTTCTACAAAATTCAATGAACTCTGACTTCATTTTCACAAAGTCGGTTCTTTTAGAAGGTACGAATGACAACCCTTTTGCCAGTACACTTTCCTCATCTGGTGTCAAAACTTTTTTAGAAAGGTTGAAAATTGGCGACGCATTTAGTTTTTGTAGTGCTGTCGTCGTGTTTTCATTTCCCACGGGATGTTGTTTCTCACTCGACCCCTGGGGAGTGTTTGACCTCTCCCTAAAAAATTCGACGACTGATTCTGCTGTTGTTGCTGGTTGGTATTCCAATTTCGGTTTCTATTGGGACGATTATAATTACTGGTGGACTCACTATCAGTTCCTGATGAAGAAGTATCAGAAAAAAAAATGAATTGTCTGCGGGATCTGCCCTGGTTTCCTAGAAGGAAACGTCTAGATTCCGCTTTGGAATAAAAATCAGCCTGTAAATAAGGATATATGTTATCTAAAGAAAAACCTTTTTTATCTTTTTCGAATTGGTTAGATTTTTGAGTAATAGTGTAGTCTTTGAACTCTTGTACTTCTTTAGCAACCTTTTCCAAGAGGGCCTTAGCATCTGCTATGGTAGGATTACCACTAATTTCAGACTCTAATTTGCCGATTTCAGCTAATTCTTCCTTTGATATTCTAACTGCTGTCTCAACCGTTAATACCATCAGGTCTCTACTACATTTAGTTTCTATCATAGAGAAACCTTTTTTGAATATCGGGTCTTCTGTAAAAATTACAGGTATGTTCTTAATTTGTAGCCCAGCCGGAATGGTGCCTTCTCGGAGGTGTTGCAACAAAAAATGACCATGAAGGTCTGTCCTGATCTGCTTCTTCTTAAGACGAATTAATTTATCAGATTCGTTGGATGTAGTCGCTGTCTCGCTTAAGGTAACTGAGGAGAAAACAGGCGGATCACTGAGGAAGTTTCTGATGTGATCTTCTGAGTAGGCGAAGGTATCCTTCTCTGCCATTACTCTAAAGAATGAGATGAGAAAAGAAAAAGGAGGAGGGTTTAAGACATACAAAGAAAACTGTTAACGTGACACAATAAACAAAGGAAATTTACAGAAGGAAGTGTGGAAGGAGGTACCTAGTCAACCTTCGCTCCAAAATTAATGGGCAAAGACAAAAAACCTCGCGAGCCAGCGCCCGCTATAATAACCGATAAGCAACTAAGGGTTGGCTCTAATCAGTATGGCTGAGCCGTCATAGTGAATAACAAAAGAGAATTGCCAGTACTGATAACACCGAAGTAATATGAATTCAAACACAGTACTTGAGAAAACATTCAAGACTGGGGGCTAGTCAATAGCTTTTATTCTTATTTATGATTTTATCATCAAGGAAAACTTTTTTTCATATTCAAAAAGCAAACATGTAAAACATATTTGACAAGAAGTCAATAAAGGAGTCATTCATCGTATCAGACATATCACAACCATACAACATGCAACCATTCATGGGGAGAAGGGGGTACACTGGATAAGAGAGCTACAAAAGTTACAAAAAAATGCAATATTTACAATATAATACCAAACATGAGACAAGAAACAAGAAAAGCCAACGTCTGCAAGACACTTAAACAATATTCTCATTTGATATTTAGTCAAATATGATGTACATTCCTATATCAAGTGTCAAAAGTACTTTATAAATCATTAGAAAAGGGTAATGTACACAAATTAGTGATAAGCAACAATACTCATGACATTTACGCTTATCACTATGGCAGACAGTAATATGGCTCGGGCCTATGCGTTTCGAATCCTGTTGACTTGTGGGGATTCTCTTCAGGGCCTTTGGTATTCTCTGTATAAATAGGAATGAAAAAAGAGGAAAGGGGGGGGAGAACAAGAATTAGAAAAACTCAAACAGACATGATTTGTTTAATCAAAGGATCGACATCAGGCACGTCACTCAGTTACCACCCTTCTCTCCACAGACTTACCACTAGGCAAAGATGCAAAGGGCGTGGGGGCCTCAACTTTCTAACATGGTGTGTGACAGAATCTGAAAAAGTTGGCATAATGAAGTCAGCAGGTTGGGTGTGAACAAGCGGTCAATTAGAGGAAGGCTGCAATTTTTACTTACCTTCTCTATTAAGATGGAAATATCTCGGTGGGGGGATCAGTTGACACAATTTAGCGAAAGTAAACCTGTGTGAAGGTAAATGTGGAATATATCAGAAAGGAATTTCTGATGGAGTTTAATGCACTACCGGTTTGTAGAAAAATTCTCACCTAATTGAGTTCTAGTAGAGGAAGCTGTGTGTGCTGTCGCCGGGCGTATTCACTTGCTAGAAACGTCTTGGAAGAAAAAAATATAGAGCTTTAATATGTAACAGACCATAAAAGACATGTATGGCCGAAATCAGAATAAATGTGAATCTTTACCGGAATTGCAATCCGTCAGGAGCAAAAAGATATATCTTTTTTTGAACGAAGATATATTTGCAATAATTCAGAAGAACCCTGTCAATGGGGAACGTTTGGAGTAGTACTAATCTGAAAAAATAATAGACGAAATTAGCAGCTGACATACAACGTTGTTAAAAAAACAGGTTTAATTGAAAGCGGCAGCTTACCGCGATGGCGAATCACATGCGTTTAACCGCAAAGGGCAGGTCACGAAAATATTTCAATTCAGGGCGCCTTAGACAAAAAATATAAATAAGCGCGTGAGTGTTTTGTACTCGTTTTGAATCACAGCGAGATCCAAAAGATTAAAAAGAAAGCGGGAGCTTACCAACATCTCTATTTCACGCAGCCAGCAGTAATTTATGGTAGACTGGAAGAAAAAAAAGAAGAACGAATGTGGACCTAAGTTAAACCATTAAAAAGAACAGATAATGTTACCGAGCGGGTTTCTGGGGAAAAGTACTTACGGATAGATATCCGAGCTGGACCTTAGATTCGGCGGCGTCTGGGACAGCACTGAACACTGGCTCATGCGCAGTAGCAGGCCAGGGCTCTACTGCTCTACCTATATACCTGGACCCTGAGCTGCAAGACCGCCCTCTCAGAGGCTAAGGTTGCAAGGGAAATCCGGGCCGGAATAAGAATAGAGCGAAGATAAACATAAACTACGGACCGGAGTGGGACGTATCTCACAATTATTAGAATAACATGGATAGTGGCCGGGGTAAAGGTGATGTGACACCGTGGTCACTCACTAAGATGATAATTGGCACACAACAGGGGGTTACAGTTTGAAAATTTCACTTAATTCGTTAAGCCCAGATACAGCTGTATCAAACTTAACTATCAGAAAAGCTTCACGTTTCGATAATGTCAAATTCAAATCACCTCCTCTGGGGTTTCTTTCTATTTTTGAAATCACTGTCCAGTTGAGGTCACTAACTGTATGCTGCAATCGCGTCCAATGTTGCACCAAAGGGGCATTTTCAACTTTCCTTTTGATCCTTGATTTATGTTGCGAGATCCGTTGGCGGACCTCTTGGTTAGTTTTGCCTATATATAGCAAGTGGCATGGGCATATAATGCCATATACAACGTACTTGCTCTTGCAGTTGCTCACAGTGTCATGCTTCCATGACACTCCGTTATGCTGGAACAGGGAACCCTCCATAGTTGATTCACAGCATAAGCAGTTTCCACATTTGTGGTGTCCAAGGATGGGTGGCATCCCCATCATTTGGCGTAAAGTTGGCGGTTTGGAAACAGGCATGGCTGCTCGGACTATGTGATTAGCAATATTGTTTTCTTTCTTGAAAGCAAATAGAGGCTCATTTACAAGACTTACATCAAGATTCTTTACCAAATGCCAGTTTTGTTTTATAACCCTTTTTAGCCGGTTGGCATTAGGGCAATAGGTTGTGACACATACCTCCCTTTCTATAGCAGGTTTGGATTTGCGTTCCAGGAGTATCTCACGTGGGGTCCATTGAGCTCTTTTCATGCAGGTTTTTACAAGTTTCTTAGGATAACCCCTCTCACATAACTTAGATGTAAGGGTTTCAGAATGTTGTTGAAAGTCCTCTTTAAAGGTACAGTTTCTGCGGACTAGCAGAAACTGCCCGTAAGGGAGATTTTCTTTTAAATTTCTGGGGTGGTTGCTGTTGAACATAAGAGACTTGTTCCGATCCGTGGGTTTGGTGTATAAGGTGGTCGCTAACTTCCCTTCAGATGGAAAGACCTCCACGTCTAGGAACGCAATCCTGCTGGTAGATTCAGAAATGCTAAATTTTATGTCAGCCGTTCTGGCATTAAGCCATTGGTAGAAATGGTTAAGAGTGTCACCATCACCTTTCCATGTCATAAAAACATCATCAATAAAACGGAGCCATGTTCCGATGTATTGAGAGAAAGGATTGTTATTATAGATGTATGCGTTCTCGTACATGGCCATAAACAGTACTGCCAATTCTGGAGCAAAGGGGCAGCCCATGGCCACCCCTTTGACCTGGTAGTAAAATTCACCATTAAAGCAGAAGTAATTCTTTTTTAAGGCGAATGTTGCCAAGTCCACAATGAATTTAGTGGGCACCCGCATAGGTCTGGGCCTAGAGTCAAGGAAGTGAGTAAGTACTGCTACAGCCTCATCTTGAGGGATCTGTGTATATAGTGCAGTAACGTCTAGGGTGACAAGTCTATCCCTGCCTTCACTGAAATCGATGTTTTCTAGTTTTTTAATGAAGTCAGTGGTGTCCTGAAGGTAGGATCTGACCTCGATCATGAAATCTTTGAGAAAGCAATCTACATATTTCGCTGCCGGCTCTAGTACAGAACCACACCCTGCCACGATGGGTCTGCCTGGCGGATGGTCTGGATCTTTATGTATTTTCGGAAATACGTAAAACATGGGGACTTTATGATGTTTATTTTTCAGATATTCAACTTCTTTTGGACCGACGAAACCTAGGTCAAAACCCTCTTGCACAATTGCAAAAAGTTCATTCTGTAGGTCCATGGTGGGATCTTTGTTTATCTTACGGTAACAGGTGGTGTCTTGTAGCTGTTTCATTACTTCAGTGGTGTAGTCATGAATATCCCACACCACGATCGCCCCGCCTTTATCGGCCTGCTTAATTATAACCGTATTGTCAGTTTTGAGGTTATTTAAAGCCGTCATCTCTTTTTTAGTGGTGTTAAACCTAATGTATTTTTTCTCTTTTTCCCTAGTCGATATTGCAGACAATACACTTTTCTCAAAAATCAAAAGGTTTTTCGGAACTTTATTGGCTGGGGGGCAAAAGGTGGACTTATTTCTAAGGCCTGTGACCTCCAAAGGCTGGGTGGTAGGGTTTTCACTAAAAAACAGGGTCACACGTAATTTTCTACAAAATTCAATGAACTCTGACTTCATTTTCACAAAGTCGGTTCTTTTAGAAGGTACGAATGACAACCCTTTTGCCAGTACACTTTCCTCATCTGGTGTCAAAACTTTTTTAGAAAGGTTGAAAATTGGCGACGCATTTAGTTTTTGTAGTGCTGTCGTCGTGTTTTCATTTCCCACGGGATGTTGTTTCTCACTCGACCCCTGGGGAGTGTTTGACCTCTCCCTAAAAAATTCGACGACTGATTCTGCTGTTGTTGCTGGTTGGTATTCCAATTTCGGTTTCTATTGGGACGATTATAATTACTGGTGGACTCACTATCAGTTCCTGATGAAGAAGTATCAGGAAAAAAAATGAATTGTCTGCGGGATCTGCCCTGGTTTCCTAGAAGGAAACGTCTAGATTCCGCTTTGGAATAAAAGTCAGCCTGTAAATAAGGATATATGTTATCTAAAGAAAAACCTTTTTTATCTTTTTCGAATTGGTTAGATTTTTGAGTAATAGTGTAGTCTTTGAACTCTTGTACTTCTTTAGCAACCTTTTCCAAGAGGGCCTTAGCATCTGCTATGGTAGGATTACCACTAATTTCCGACTCTAATTTGGCGATTTCAGCTAATTCTTCCTTTGATATTCTAACTGCTGTCTCAACCGTTAATACCATCAGGTCTCTACTACATTTAGTTTCTATCATAGAGAAACCTTTTTTGAATATCGGGTCTTCTGTAAAAATTACAGGTATGTTCTTAATTTGTAGCCCAGCCGGAATGGTGCCTTCTCGGAGGTGTTGCAACAAAAAATGACCATGAAGGTCTGTCCTGATCTGCTTCTTCTTAAGACGAATTCATTTATCAGATTCGTTGGATGTAGTCACTGTCTCGCTTAAGGTAACTGAGGAGAAAACAGGCGGATCACTGAGGAAGTTTCTGATGTGATCTTCTGAGTAGGCGAAGGTATCCTTCTCTGCCATTACTCTAAAGAATGAGATGAGAAAAGAAAAAGGAGGAAGGGTTTAAGACATACAAAGAAAACTGTTAACGTGACACAATAAACAAAGGAAATTTACAGAAGGAAGTGTGGAAGGAGGTACCTAGTCAACCTTTGCTCCAAAATTAATGGGCAAAGACAAAAAACCTCGCGAGCCAGCGCCCGCTATAATAACCGATAAGCAACTACGGGTTGGCTCTAATCAGTATGGCTGAGCCGTCATAGTAAATAACAAAAGAGAATTGCCAGTACTGATAACACCGAAGTAATATGAATTCAAACACAGTACTTGAGAAAACATTCAAGACTGGGGGCTAGTCAATAGCTTTTATTCTTATTTATGATTTTATCATCAAGGAAAACTTTTTTTCATATTCAAAAAGCAAACATGTAAAACATATTTGACAAGAAGTCAATAAAGGAGTCATTCATCGTATCAGACATATCACAACCATACAACATGCAACCATTCATGGGGAGAAGGGGGTACACTGGATAAGAGAGCTACAAAAGTTACAAAAAAATGCAATATTTACAATATAATACCAAACATGAGACAAGAAACAAGAAAAGCCAACGTCTGCAAGACACTTAACCAATATTCTCATTTGATATTTAGTCAAATATGATGTACATTCCTATATCAAGTGTCAAAAGTACTTTATAAATCATTAGAAAAGGGTAATGTACACAAATTAGTGATAAGCAACAATACTCATGACATTAACGCTTATCACTATGGCAGACAGTAATATGGCTCGGGCCTATGCGTTTCGAATCCTGTTGACTTGTGGGGATTCTCTTCAGGGCCTTTGGTATTCTCTGTATAAATAGGAATGAAAAAAGAGGAAAGGGGGGGGAGAACAAGAATTAGAAAAACTCAAACAGACATGATTTGTTTAATCAAAGGATCGACATCAGGCACGTCACTCAGTTACCACCCTTCTCTCCACAGACTTACCACTAGGCAAAGATGCAAAGGGCGTGGGGGCCTCAACTTTCTAACATGGTGTGTGACAGAATCTGAAAAAGTTGGCATAATGAAGTCAGCAGGTTGGGTGTGAACAAGCGGTCAATTAGAGGAAGGCTGCAATTTTTACTTACCTTCTCTATTAAGATGGAAATATCTCGGTGGGGGGATCAGTTGACACAATTTAGCGAAAGTAAACCTGTGTGAAGGTAAATGTGGAATATATCAGAAAGGAATTTCTGATGGAGTTTAATGCACTACCGGTTTGTAGAAAAATTCTCACCTAATTGAGTTCTAGTAGAGGAAGCTGTGTGTGCTGTCGCCGGGCGTATTCACTTGCTAGAAACGTCTTGGAAGAAAAAAATATAGAGCTTTAATATGTAACAGACCATAAAAGACATGTATGGCCGAAATCAGAATAAATGTGAATCTTTACCGGAATTGCAATCCGTCAGGAGCAAAAAGATATATCTTTTTTTGAACGAAGATATATTTGCAATAATTCAGAAGAACCCTGTCAATGGGGAACGTTTGGAGTAGTACTAATCTGAAAAAATAATAGACGAAATTAGCAGCTGACATACAACGTTGTTAAAAAAACAGGTTTAATTGAAAGCGGCAGCTTACCACGATGGCGAATCACATGCGTTTAACCGCAAAGGGCAGGTCACGAAAATATTTCAATTCAGGGCGCCTTAGACAAAAAATATAAATAAGCGCGTGAGTGTTTTGTACTCGTTTTGAATCACAGCGAGATCCAAAAGATTAAAAAGAAAGCGGGAGCTTACCAACATCTCTATTTCACGCAGCCAGCAGTAATTTATGGTAGACTGGAAGAAAAAAAAGAAGAACGAATGTGGACCTAAGTTAAACCATTAAAAAGAACAGATAATGTTACCGAGCGGGTTTCTGGGGAAAAGTACTTACGGATAGATATCCGAGCTGGACCTTAGATTCGGCGGCGTCTGGGACAGCACTGAACACTGGCTCATGCGCAGTAGCAGGCCAGGGCTCTACTGCTCTACCTATATACCTGGACCCTGAGCTGCAAGACCGCCCTCTCAGAGGCTAAGGTTGCAAGGGAAATCCGGGCCGGAATAAGAATAGAGCGAAGATAAACATAAACTACGGACCGGAGTGGGACGTATCTCACAATTATTAGAATAACACGGATAGTGGCCGGGGTAAAGGTGATGTGACACCGTGGTCACTCACTAAGATGATAATTGGCACACAACAGGGGGTTACAGTTTGAAAATTTCACTTAATTCGTTAAGCCCAGATACAGCTGTATCAAACTTAACTATCAGAAAAGCTTCACGTTTCGATAATGTCAAATTCAAATCACCTCCTCTGGGGTTTCTTTCTATTGTTGAAATCACTGTCCACTTGAGGTCACTAACTGTATGCTGCAATCGCGTCCAATGTTGCACCAAAGGGGCATTTTCAACTTTCCTTTTGATCCTTGATTTATGTTGCGAGATCCGTTGGCGGACCTCTTGGTTAGTTTTGCCTATATATAGCAAGTGGCATGGGCATATAATGCCATATACAACGTACTTGCTCTTGCAGTTGCTCACAGTGTCATGCTTCCATGACACTCCGTTATGCTGGAACAGGGAACCCTCCATAGTTGATTCACAGCATAAGCAGTTTCCACATTTGTGGTGTCCAAGGATGGGTGGCATCCCCATCATTTGGCGTAAAGTTGGCGGTTTGGAAACAGGCATGGCTGCTCGGACTATGTGATTAGCAATATTGTTTTCTTTCTTGAAAGCAAATAGAGGCTCATTTACAAGACTTACATCAAGATTCTTTACCAAATGCCAGTTTTGTTTTATAACCCTTTTTAGCCGGTTGGCATTAGGGCAATAGGTTGTGACACATACCTCCCTTTCTATAGCAGGTTTGGATTTGCGTTCCAGGAGTATCTCACGTGGGGTCCATTGAGCTCTTTCCATGCAGGTTTTTACACGTTTCTTAGGATAACCCCTCTCACATAACTTAGATGTAAGGGTTTCAGAATGTTGTTGAAAGTCCTCTTTAAAGGTACAGTTTCTGCGGACTCGCAGAAACTGCCCGTAAGGGAGATTTTCTTTTAAATTTCTGGGGTGGTTGCTGTTGAACATAAGAGACTTGTTCCGATCCGTGGGTTTGGTGTATAAGGTGGTCGCTAACTTCCCTTCAGATGGAAAGACCTCCACGTCTAGGAACGCAATCCTGCTGGTAGATTCAGAAATGCTAAATTTTATGTCAGCCGTTCTGGCATTAAGCCATTGGTAGAAATGGTTAAGAGTGTCACCATCACCTTTCCATGTCATAAAAACATCATCAATAAAACGGAGCCATGTTCCGATGTATTGAGAGAAAGGATTGTTATTATAGATGTATGCGTTCTCGTACATGGCCATAAACAGTACTGCCAATTCTGGAGCAAAGGGGCAGCCCATGGCCACCCCTTTGACCTGGTAGTAAAATTCACCATTAAAGCAGAAGTAATTCTTTTTTAAGGCGAATGTTGCCAAGTCCACAATGAATTTAGTGGGCACCCGCATAGGTCTGGGCCTAGAGTCAAGGAAGTGGGTAAGTACTGCTACAGCCTCATCTTGAGGGATCTGTGTATATAGTGCAGTAACGTCTAGGGTGACGAGTCTATCCCTGCCTTCACTGAAATCGATGTTTTCTAGTTTTTTAATGAAGTCAGTGGTGTCCTGAAGGTAGGATCTGACCTCGATCATGAAATCTTTGAGAAAGCAATCTACATATTTCGCTGCCGGCTCTAGTACAGAACCACACCCTGCCACGATGGGTCTGCCTGGCGGATGGTCTGGATCTTTATGTATTTTCGGCAATACGTAAAACGTGGGGACTTTAGGATGTTTATTTTTCAGATATTCAACTTCTTTTGGACCGACGAAACCTAGGTCAAAACCCTCTTGCACAATTGCAAAAAGTTCATTCTGTAGGTCCATGGTGGGATCTTTGTTTATCTTACGGTAACAGGTGGTGTCTTGTAGCTGTTTCATTACTTCAGTGGTGTAGTCATGAATATCCCACACCACGATCGCCCCGCCTTTATCGGCCTGCTTAATTATAACCGTATTGTCAGTTTTGAGGTTATTTAAAGCCGTCATCTCTTTTTTAGTGGTGTTAAACCTAATGTATTTTTTCTCTTTTTCCATAGTCGATATTGCAGACAATACACTTTTCTCAAAAATCAAAAGGTTTTTCGGAACTTTATTGGCTGGGGGGCAAAAGGTGGACTTATTTCTAAGGCCTGTGACCTCCAAAGGCTGGGTGGTAGGGTTTTCACTAAAAAACAGGGTCACACGTAATTTTCTACAAAATTCAATGAACTCTGACTTCATTTTCACAAAGTCGGTTCTTTTAGAAGGTACGAATGACAACCCTTTTGCCAGTACACTTTCCTCATCTGGTGTCAAAACTTTTTTAGGAAGGTTGAAAATTGGCGACGCATTTAGTTTTTGTAGTGCTGTCGTCGTGTTTTCATTTCCCACGGGATGTTGTTTCTCACTCGACCCCTGGGGAGTGTTTGACCTCTCCCTAAAAAATTCGACGACTGATTCTGCTGTTGTTGCTGGTTGGTATTCCAATTTCGGTTTCTATTGGGACGATTATAATTACTGGTGGACTCACTATCAGTTCCTGATGAAGAAGTATCAGGAAAAAAAATGAATTTGCTGCGGGATCTGCCCTGGTTTCCTAGAAGGAAACGTCTAGATTCCGCTTTGGAATAAAAGTCAGCCTGTAAATAAGGATATATGTTATCTAAAGAAAAACCTTTTTTATCTTTTTCGAATTGGTTAGATTTTTGAGTAATAGTGTAGTCTTTGAACTCTTGTACTTCTTTAGCAACCTTTTCCAAGAGGGCCTTAGCATCTGCTATGGTAGGATTACCACTAATTTCAGACTCTAATTTGGCGATTTCAGCTAATTCTTCCTTTGATATTCTAACTGCTGTCTCAACCGTTAATACCATCAGGTCTCTACTACATTTAGTTTCTATCATAGAGAAACCTTTTTTGAATATCGGATCTTCTGTAAAAATTACAGGTATGTTCTTAATTTGTAGCCCAGCCGGAATGGTGCCTTCTCGGAGGTGTTGCAACAAAAAATGACCATGAAGGTCTGTCCTGATCTGCTTCTTCTTAAGACGAATTAATTTATCAGATTCGTTGGATGTAGTCGCTGTCTCGCTTAAGGTAACTGAGGAGAAAACAGGCGGATCACTGAGGAAGTTTCTGATGTGATCTTCTGAGTAGGCGAAGGTATCCTTCTCTGCCATTACTCTAAAGAATGAGATGAGAAAAGAAAAAGGAGGAAGGGTTTAAGACATACAAAGAAAACTGTTAACGTGACACAATAAACAAAGGAAATTTACAGAAGGAAGTGTGGAAGGAGGTACCTAGTCAACCTTCGCTCCAAAATTAATGGGCAAAGACAAAAAACCTCGCGAGCCAGCGCCCGCTATAATAACTGATAAGCAACTAAGGGTTGGCTCTAATCAGTATGGCTGAGCCGTCATAGTAAATAACAAAAGAGAATTGCCAGTACTGATAACACCGAAGTAATATGAATTCAAACACAGTACTTGAGAAAACATTCAAGACTGGGGGCTAGTCAATAGCTTTTATTCTTATTTATGATTTTATCATCAAGGAAAACTTTTTTTCATATTCAAAAAGCAAACATGTAAAACATATTTGACAAGAAGTCAATAAAGGAGTCATTCATCGTATCAGACATATCACAACCATACAACATGCAACCATTCATGGGGAGAAGGGGGTACACTGGATAAGAGAGCTACAAAAGTTACAAAAAAATGCAATATTTACAATATAATACCAAACATGAGACAAGAAACAAGAAAAGCCAACGTCTGCAAGACACTTAAACAATATTCTCATTTGATATTTAGTCAAATATGATGTACATTCCTATATCAAGTGTCAAAAGTACTTTATAAATCATTAGAAAAGGGTAATGTACACAAATTAGTGATAAGCAACAATACTCATGACATTAACGCTTATCACTATGGCAGACAGTAATATGGCTCGGGCCTACGCGTTTCGAATCCCGTTGACTTGTGGGGATTCTCTTCAGGGCCTTTGGTATTCTCTGTATAAATAGGAATGAAAAAAGAGGAAGGGGGGGGAGAACAAGAATTAGAAAAACTCAAACAGACATGATTTGTTTAATCAAAGGATCGACATCAGGCACGTCACTCAGTTACCACCCTTCTCTCCACAGACTTACCACTAGGCAAAGATGCAAAGGGCGTGGGGGCCTCAACTTTCTAACATGGTGTGTGACAGAATCTGAAAAAGTTGGCATAATGAAGTCAGCAGGTTGGGGGTGAACAAGCGGTCAATTAGAGGAAGGCTGCAATTTTTACTTACCTTCTCTATTAAGATGGAAATATCTCGGTGGGGGGATCAGTTGACACAATTTAGCGAAAGTAAACCTGTGTGAAGGTAAATGTGGAATATATCAGAAAGGAATTTCTGATGGAGTTTAATGCACTACCGGTTTGTAGAAAAATTCTCACCTAATTGAGTTCTAGTAGAGGAAGCTGTGTGTGCTGTCGCCGGGCGTATTCACTTGCTAGAAACGTCTTGGAAGAAAAAAATATAGAGCTTTAATATGTAACAGACCATAAAAGACATGTATGGCCGAAATCAGAATAAATGTGAATCTTTACCGGAATTGCAATCCGTCAGGAGCAAAAAGATATATCTTTTTTTGAACGAAGATATATTTGCAATAATTCAGAAGAACCCTGTCAATGGGGAACGTTTGGAGTAGTACTAATCTGAAAAAATAATAGACGAAATTAGCAGCTGACATACAACGTTGTTAAAAAAACAGGTTTAATTGAAAGCGGCAGCTTACCGCGATGGCGAATCACATGCGTTTAACCGCAAAGGGCAGGTCACGAAAATATTTCAATTCAGGGCGCCTTAGACAAAAAATATAAATAAGCGCGTGAGTGTTTTGTACTCGTTTTGAATCACAGCGAGATCCAAAAGATTAAAAAGAAAGCGGGAGCTTACCAACATCTCTATTTCACGCAGCCAGCAGTAATTTATGGTAGACTGGAAGAAAAAAAAGAAGAACGAATGTGGACCTAAGTTAAACCATTAAAAAGAACAGATAATGTTACCGAGCGGGTTTCTGGGGAAAAGTACTTACGGATAGATATCCGAGCTGGACCTTAGATTCGGCGGCGTCTGGAACAGCACTGAACACTGGCTCATGCGCAGTAGCAGGCCAGGGCTCTACTGCTCTACCTATATACCTGGACCCTGAGCTGCAAGACCGCCCTCTCAGAGGCTAAGGTTGCAAGGGAAATCCGGGCCGGAATAAGAATAGAGCGAAGATAAACATAAACTACGGACCGGAGTGGGACGTATCTCACAATTATTAGAATAACACGGATAGTGGCCGGGGTAAAGGTGATGTGACACCGTGGTCACTCACTAAGATGATAATTGGCACACAACAGGGGGTTACAGTTTGAAAATTTCACTTAATTCGTTAAGCCCAGATACAGCTGTATCAAACTTAACTATCAGAAAAGCTTCACGTTTCGATAATGTCAAATTCAAATCACCTCCTCTGGGGTTTCTTTCTATTTTTGAAATCACTGTCCACTTGAGGTCACTAACTGTATGCTGCAATCGCGTCCAATGTTGCACCAAAGGGGCATTTTCAACTTTCCTTTTGATCCTTGATTTATGTTGCGAGATCCGTTGGCGGACCTCTTGGTTAGTTTTGCCTATATATAGCAAGTGGCATGGGCATATAATGCCATATACAACGTACTTGCTCTTGCAGTTGCTCACAGTGTCATGCTTCCATGACACTCCGTTATGCTGGAACAGGGAACCCTCCATAGTTGATTCACAGCATAAGCAGTTTCCACATTTGTGGTGTCCAAGGATGGGTGGCATCCCCATCATTTGGCGTAAAGTTGGCGGTTTGGAAACAGGCATGGCTGCTCGGACTATGTGATTAGCAATATTGTTTTCTTTCTTGAAAGCAAATAGAGGCTCATTTACAAGACTTACATCAAGATTCTTTACCAAATGCCAGTTTTGTTTTATAACCCTTTTTAGCCGGTTGGCATTAGGGCAATAGGTTGTGACACATACCTCCCTTTCTATAGCAGGTTTGGATTTGCGTTCCAGGAGTATCTCACGTGGGGTCCATTGAGCTCTTTTCATGCAGGTTTTTACAAGTTTCTTAGGATAACCCCTCTCACATAACTTAGATGTAAGGGTTTCAGAATGTTGTTGAAAGTCCTCTTTAAAGGTACAGTTTCTGCGGACTAGCAGAAACTGCCCGTAAGGGAGATTTTCTTTTAAATTTCTGGGGTGGTTGCTGTTGAACATAAGAGACTTGTTCCGATCCGTGGGTTTGGTGTATAAGGTGGTCGCTAACTTCCCTTCAGATGGAAAGACCTCCACGTCTAGGAACGCAATCCTGCTGGTAGATTCAGAAATGCTAAATTTTATGTCAGCCGTTCTGGCATTAAGCCATTGGTAGAAATGGTTAAGAGTGTCACCATCACCTTTCCATGTCATAAAAACATCATCAATAAAACGGAGCCATGTTCCGATGTATTGAGAGAAAGGATTGTTATTATAGATGTATGCGTTCTCGTACATGGCCATAAACAGTACTGCCAATTCTGGAGCAAAGGGGCAGCCCATGGCCACCCCTTTGACCTGGTAGTAAAATTCACCATTAAAGCAGAAGTAATTCTTTTTTAAGGCGAATGTTGCCAAGTCCACAATGAATTTAGTGGGCACCCGCATAGGTCTGGGCCTAGAGTCAAGGAAGTGAGTAAGTACTGCTACAGCCTCATCTTGAGGGATCTGTGTATATAGTGCAGTAACGTCTAGGGTGACAAGTCTATCCCTGCCTTCACTGAAATCGATGTTTTCTAGTTTTTTAATGAAGTCAGTGGTGTCCTGAAGGTAGGATCTGACCTCGATCATGAAATCTTTGAGAAAGCAATCTACATATTTCGCTGCCGGCTCTAGTACAGAACCACACCCTGCCACGATGGGTCTGCCTGGCGGATGGTCTGGATCTTTATGTATTTTCGGAAATACGTAAAACATGGGGACTTTATGATGTTTATTTTTCAGATATTCAACTTCTTTTGGACCGACGAAACCTAGGTCAAAACCCTCTTGCACAATTGCAAAAAGTTCATTCTGTAGGTCCATGGTGGGATCTTTGTTTATCTTACGGTAACAGGTGGTGTCTTGTAGCTGTTTCATTACTTCAGTGGTGTAGTCATGAATATCCCACACCACGATCGCCCCGCCTTTATCGGCCTGCTTAATTATAACCGTATTGTCAGTTTTGAGGTTATTTAAAGCCGTCATCTCTTTTTTAGTGGTGTTAAACCTAATGTATTTTTTCTCTTTTTCCCTAGTCGATATTGCAGACAATACACTTTTCTCAAAAATCAAAAGGTTTTTCGGAACTTTATTGGCTGGGGGGCAAAAGGTGGACTTATTTCTAAGGCCTGTGACCTCCAAAGGCTGGGTGGTAGGGTTTTCACTAAAAAACAGGGTCACACGTAATTTTCTACAAAATTCAATGAACTCTGACTTCATTTTCACAAAGTCGGTTCTTTTAGAAGGTACGAATGACAACCCTTTTGCCAGTACACTTTCCTCATCTGGTGTCAAAACTTTTTTAGAAAGGTTGAAAATTGGCGACGCATTTAGTTTTTGTAGTGCTGTCGTCGTGTTTTCATTTCCCACGGGATGTTGTTTCTCACTCGACCCCTGGGGAGTGTTTGACCTCTCCCTAAAAAATTCGACGACTGATTCTGCTGTTGTTGCTGGTTGGTATTCCAATTTCGGTTTCTATTGGGACGATTATAATTACTGGTGGACTCACTATCAGTTCCTGATGAAGAAGTATCAGGAAAAAAAATGAATTGTCTGCGGGATCTGCCCTGGTTTCCTAGAAGGAAACGTCTAGATTCCGCTTTGGAATAAAAGTCAGCCTGTAAATAAGGATATATGTTATCTAAAGAAAAACCTTTTTTATCTTTTTCGAATTGGTTAGATTTTTGAGTAATAGTGTAGTCTTTGAACTCTTGTACTTCTTTAGCAACCTTTTCCAAGAGGGCCTTAGCATCTGCTATGGTAGGATTACCACTAATTTCCGACTCTAATTTGGCGATTTCAGCTAATTCTTCCTTTGATATTCTAACTGCTGTCTCAACCGTTAATACCATCAGGTCTCTACTACATTTAGTTTCTATCATAGAGAAACCTTTTTTGAATATCGGGTCTTCTGTAAAAATTACAGGTATGTTCTTAATTTGTAGCCCAGCCGGAATGGTGCCTTCTCGGAGGTGTTGCAACAAAAAATGACCATGAAGGTCTGTCCTGATCTGCTTCTTCTTAAGACGAATTCATTTATCAGATTCGTTGGATGTAGTCACTGTCTCGCTTAAGGTAACTGAGGAGAAAACAGGCGGATCACTGAGGAAGTTTCTGATGTGATCTTCTGAGTAGGCGAAGGTATCCTTCTCTGCCATTACTCTAAAGAATGAGATGAGAAAAGAAAAAGGAGGAAGGGTTTAAGACATACAAAGAAAACTGTTAACGTGACACAATAAACAAAGGAAATTTACAGAAGGAAGTGTGGAAGGAGGTACCTAGTCAACCTTTGCTCCAAAATTAATGGGCAAAGACAAAAAACCTCGCGAGCCAGCGCCCGCTATAATAACCGATAAGCAACTACGGGTTGGCTCTAATCAGTATGGCTGAGCCGTCATAGTAAATAACAAAAGAGAATTGCCAGTACTGATAACACCGAAGTAATATGAATTCAAACACAGTACTTGAGAAAACATTCAAGACTGGGGGCTAGTCAATAGCTTTTATTCTTATTTATGATTTTATCATCAAGGAAAACTTTTTTTCATATTCAAAAAGCAAACATGTAAAACATATTTGACAAGAAGTCAATAAAGGAGTCATTCATCGTATCAGACATATCACAACCATACAACATGCAACCATTCATGGGGAGAAGGGGGTACACTGGATAAGAGAGCTACAAAAGTTACAAAAAAATGCAATATTTACAATATAATACCAAACATGAGACAAGAAACAAGAAAAGCCAACGTCTGCAAGACACTTAACCAATATTCTCATTTGATATTTAGTCAAATATGATGTACATTCCTATATCAAGTGTCAAAAGTACTTTATAAATCATTAGAAAAGGGTAATGTACACAAATTAGTGATAAGCAACAATACTCATGACATTAACGCTTATCACTATGGCAGACAGTAATATGGCTCGGGCCTATGCGTTTCGAATCCTGTTGACTTGTGGGGATTCTCTTCAGGGCCTTTGGTATTCTCTGTATAAATAGGAATGAAAAAAGAGGAAAGGGGGGGGAGAACAAGAATTAGAAAAACTCAAACAGACATGATTTGTTTAATCAAAGGATCGACATCAGGCACGTCACTCAGTTACCACCCTTCTCTCCACAGACTTACCACTAGGCAAAGATGCAAAGGGCGTGGGGGCCTCAACTTTCTAACATGGTGTGTGACAGAATCTGAAAAAGTTGGCATAATGAAGTCAGCAGGTTGGGTGTGAACAAGCGGTCAATTAGAGGAAGGCTGCAATTTTTACTTACCTTCTCTATTAAGATGGAAATATCTCGGTGGGGGGATCAGTTGACACAATTTAGCGAAAGTAAACCTGTGTGAAGGTAAATGTGGAATATATCAGAAAGGAATTTCTGATGGAGTTTAATGCACTACCGGTTTGTAGAAAAATTCTCACCTAATTGAGTTCTAGTAGAGGAAGCTGTGTGTGCTGTCGCCGGGCGTATTCACTTGCTAGAAACGTCTTGGAAGAAAAAAATATAGAGCTTTAATATGTAACAGACCATAAAAGACATGTATGGCCGAAATCAGAATAAATGTGAATCTTTACCGGAATTGCAATCCGTCAGGAGCAAAAAGATATATCTTTTTTTGAACGAAGATATATTTGCAATAATTCAGAAGAACCCTGTCAATGGGGAACGTTTGGAGTAGTACTAATCTGAAAAAATAATAGACGAAATTAGCAGCTGACATACAACGTTGTTAAAAAAACAGGTTTAATTGAAAGCGGCAGCTTACCACGATGGCGAATCACATGCGTTTAACCGCAAAGGGCAGGTCACGAAAATATTTCAATTCAGGGCGCCTTAGACAAAAAATATAAATAAGCGCGTGAGTGTTTTGTACTCGTTTTGAATCACAGCGAGATCCAAAAGATTAAAAAGAAAGCGGGAGCTTACCAACATCTCTATTTCACGCAGCCAGCAGTAATTTATGGTAGACTGGAAGAAAAAAAAGAAGAACGAATGTGGACCTAAGTTAAACCATTAAAAAGAACAGATAATGTTACCGAGCGGGTTTCTGGGGAAAAGTACTTACGGATAGATATCCGAGCTGGACCTTAGATTCGGCGGCGTCTGGGACAGCACTGAACACTGGCTCATGCGCAGTAGCAGGCCAGGGCTCTACTGCTCTACCTATATACCTGGACCCTGAGCTGCAAGACCGCCCTCTCAGAGGCTAAGGTTGCAAGGGAAATCCGGGCCGGAATAAGAATAGAGCGAAGATAAACATAAACTACGGACCGGAGTGGGACGTATCTCACAATTATTAGAATAACACGGATAGTGGCCGGGGTAAAGGTGATGTGACACCGTGGTCACTCACTAAGATGATAATTGGCACACAACAGGGGGTTACAGTTTGAAAATTTCACTTAATTCGTTAAGCCCAGATACAGCTGTATCAAACTTAACTATCAGAAAAGCTTCACGTTTCGATAATGTCAAATTCAAATCACCTCCTCTGGGGTTTCTTTCTATTGTTGAAATCACTGTCCACTTGAGGTCACTAACTGTATGCTGCAATCGCGTCCAATGTTGCACCAAAGGGGCATTTTCAACTTTCCTTTTGATCCTTGATTTATGTTGCGAGATCCGTTGGCGGACCTCTTGGTTAGTTTTGCCTATATATAGCAAGTGGCATGGGCATATAATGCCATATACAACGTACTTGCTCTTGCAGTTGCTCACAGTGTCATGCTTCCATGACACTCCGTTATGCTGGAACAGGGAACCCTCCATAGTTGATTCACAGCATAAGCAGTTTCCACATTTGTGGTGTCCAAGGATGGGTGGCATCCCCATCATTTGGCGTAAAGTTGGCGGTTTGGAAACAGGCATGGCTGCTCGGACTATGTGATTAGCAATATTGTTTTCTTTCTTGAAAGCAAATAGAGGCTCATTTACAAGACTTACATCAAGATTCTTTACCAAATGCCAGTTTTGTTTTATAACCCTTTTTAGCCGGTTGGCATTAGGGCAATAGGTTGTGACACATACCTCCCTTTCTATAGCAGGTTTGGATTTGCGTTCCAGGAGTATCTCACGTGGGGTCCATTGAGCTCTTTCCATGCAGGTTTTTACACGTTTCTTAGGATAACCCCTCTCACATAACTTAGATGTAAGGGTTTCAGAATGTTGTTGAAAGTCCTCTTTAAAGGTACAGTTTCTGCGGACTCGCAGAAACTGCCCGTAAGGGAGATTTTCTTTTAAATTTCTGGGGTGGTTGCTGTTGAACATAAGAGACTTGTTCCGATCCGTGGGTTTGGTGTATAAGGTGGTCGCTAACTTCCCTTCAGATGGAAAGACCTCCACGTCTAGGAACGCAATCCTGCTGGTAGATTCAGAAATGCTAAATTTTATGTCAGCCGTTCTGGCATTAAGCCATTGGTAGAAATGGTTAAGAGTGTCACCATCACCTTTCCATGTCATAAAAACATCATCAATAAAACGGAGCCATGTTCCGATGTATTGAGAGAAAGGATTGTTATTATAGATGTATGCGTTCTCGTACATGGCCATAAACAGTACTGCCAATTCTGGAGCAAAGGGGCAGCCCATGGCCACCCCTTTGACCTGGTAGTAAAATTCACCATTAAAGCAGAAGTAATTCTTTTTTAAGGCGAATGTTGCCAAGTCCACAATGAATTTAGTGGGCACCCGCATAGGTCTGGGCCTAGAGTCAAGGAAGTGGGTAAGTACTGCTACAGCCTCATCTTGAGGGATCTGTGTATATAGTGCAGTAACGTCTAGGGTGACGAGTCTATCCCTGCCTTCACTGAAATCGATGTTTTCTAGTTTTTTAATGAAGTCAGTGGTGTCCTGAAGGTAGGATCTGACCTCGATCATGAAATCTTTGAGAAAGCAATCTACATATTTCGCTGCCGGCTCTAGTACAGAACCACACCCTGCCACGATGGGTCTGCCTGGCGGATGGTCTGGATCTTTATGTATTTTCGGCAATACGTAAAACGTGGGGACTTTAGGATGTTTATTTTTCAGATATTCAACTTCTTTTGGACCGACGAAACCTAGGTCAAAACCCTCTTGCACAATTGCAAAAAGTTCATTCTGTAGGTCCATGGTGGGATCTTTGTTTATCTTACGGTAACAGGTGGTGTCTTGTAGCTGTTTCATTACTTCAGTGGTGTAGTCATGAATATCCCACACCACGATCGCCCCGCCTTTATCGGCCTGCTTAATTATAACCGTATTGTCAGTTTTGAGGTTATTTAAAGCCGTCATCTCTTTTTTAGTGGTGTTAAACCTAATGTATTTTTTCTCTTTTTCCATAGTCGATATTGCAGACAATACACTTTTCTCAAAAATCAAAAGGTTTTTCGGAACTTTATTGGCTGGGGGGCAAAAGGTGGACTTATTTCTAAGGCCTGTGACCTCCAAAGGCTGGGTGGTAGGGTTTTCACTAAAAAACAGGGTCACACGTAATTTTCTACAAAATTCAATGAACTCTGACTTCATTTTCACAAAGTCGGTTCTTTTAGAAGGTACGAATGACAACCCTTTTGCCAGTACACTTTCCTCATCTGGTGTCAAAACTTTTTTAGGAAGGTTGAAAATTGGCGACGCATTTAGTTTTTGTAGTGCTGTCGTCGTGTTTTCATTTCCCACGGGATGTTGTTTCTCACTCGACCCCTGGGGAGTGTTTGACCTCTCCCTAAAAAATTCGACGACTGATTCTGCTGTTGTTGCTGGTTGGTATTCCAATTTCGGTTTCTATTGGGACGATTATAATTACTGGTGGACTCACTATCAGTTCCTGATGAAGAAGTATCAGGAAAAAAAATGAATTTGCTGCGGGATCTGCCCTGGTTTCCTAGAAGGAAACGTCTAGATTCCGCTTTGGAATAAAAGTCAGCCTGTAAATAAGGATATATGTTATCTAAAGAAAAACCTTTTTTATCTTTTTCGAATTGGTTAGATTTTTGAGTAATAGTGTAGTCTTTGAACTCTTGTACTTCTTTAGCAACCTTTTCCAAGAGGGCCTTAGCATCTGCTATGGTAGGATTACCACTAATTTCAGACTCTAATTTGGCGATTTCAGCTAATTCTTCCTTTGATATTCTAACTGCTGTCTCAACCGTTAATACCATCAGGTCTCTACTACATTTAGTTTCTATCATAGAGAAACCTTTTTTGAATATCGGATCTTCTGTAAAAATTACAGGTATGTTCTTAATTTGTAGCCCAGCCGGAATGGTGCCTTCTCGGAGGTGTTGCAACAAAAAATGACCATGAAGGTCTGTCCTGATCTGCTTCTTCTTAAGACGAATTAATTTATCAGATTCGTTGGATGTAGTCGCTGTCTCGCTTAAGGTAACTGAGGAGAAAACAGGCGGATCACTGAGGAAGTTTCTGATGTGATCTTCTGAGTAGGCGAAGGTATCCTTCTCTGCCATTACTCTAAAGAATGAGATGAGAAAAGAAAAAGGAGGAAGGGTTTAAGACATACAAAGAAAACTGTTAACGTGACACAATAAACAAAGGAAATTTACAGAAGGAAGTGTGGAAGGAGGTACCTAGTCAACCTTCGCTCCAAAATTAATGGGCAAAGACAAAAAACCTCGCGAGCCAGCGCCCGCTATAATAACTGATAAGCAACTAAGGGTTGGCTCTAATCAGTATGGCTGAGCCGTCATAGTAAATAACAAAAGAGAATTGCCAGTACTGATAACACCGAAGTAATATGAATTCAAACACAGTACTTGAGAAAACATTCAAGACTGGGGGCTAGTCAATAGCTTTTATTCTTATTTATGATTTTATCATCAAGGAAAACTTTTTTTCATATTCAAAAAGCAAACATGTAAAACATATTTGACAAGAAGTCAATAAAGGAGTCATTCATCGTATCAGACATATCACAACCATACAACATGCAACCATTCATGGGGAGAAGGGGGTACACTGGATAAGAGAGCTACAAAAGTTACAAAAAAATGCAATATTTACAATATAATACCAAACATGAGACAAGAAACAAGAAAAGCCAACGTCTGCAAGACACTTAAACAATATTCTCATTTGATATTTAGTCAAATATGATGTACATTCCTATATCAAGTGTCAAAAGTACTTTATAAATCATTAGAAAAGGGTAATGTACACAAATTAGTGATAAGCAACAATACTCATGACATTAACGCTTATCACTATGGCAGACAGTAATATGGCTCGGGCCTACGCGTTTCGAATCCCGTTGACTTGTGGGGATTCTCTTCAGGGCCTTTGGTATTCTCTGTATAAATAGGAATGAAAAAAGAGGAAGGGGGGGGAGAACAAGAATTAGAAAAACTCAAACAGACATGATTTGTTTAATCAAAGGATCGACATCAGGCACGTCACTCAGTTACCACCCTTCTCTCCACAGACTTACCACTAGGCAAAGATGCAAAGGGCGTGGGGGCCTCAACTTTCTAACATGGTGTGTGACAGAATCTGAAAAAGTTGGCATAATGAAGTCAGCAGGTTGGGGGTGAACAAGCGGTCAATTAGAGGAAGGCTGCAATTTTTACTTACCTTCTCTATTAAGATGGAAATATCTCGGTGGGGGGATCAGTTGACACAATTTAGCGAAAGTAAACCTGTGTGAAGGTAAATGTGGAATATATCAGAAAGGAATTTCTGATGGAGTTTAATGCACTACCGGTTTGTAGAAAAATTCTCACCTAATTGAGTTCTAGTAGAGGAAGCTGTGTGTGCTGTCGCCGGGCGTATTCACTTGCTAGAAACGTCTTGGAAGAAAAAAATATAGAGCTTTAATATGTAACAGACCATAAAAGACATGTATGGCCGAAATCAGAATAAATGTGAATCTTTACCGGAATTGCAATCCGTCAGGAGCAAAAAGATATATCTTTTTTTGAACGAAGATATATTTGCAATAATTCAGAAGAACCCTGTCAATGGGGAACGTTTGGAGTAGTACTAATCTGAAAAAATAATAGACGAAATTAGCAGCTGACATACAACGTTGTTAAAAAAACAGGTTTAATTGAAAGCGGCAGCTTACCGCGATGGCGAATCACATGCGTTTAACCGCAAAGGGCAGGTCACGAAAATATTTCAATTCAGGGCGCCTTAGACAAAAAATATAAATAAGCGCGTGAGTGTTTTGTACTCGTTTTGAATCACAGCGAGATCCAAAAGATTAAAAAGAAAGCGGGAGCTTACCAACATCTCTATTTCACGCAGCCAGCAGTAATTTATGGTAGACTGGAAGAAAAAAAAGAAGAACGAATGTGGACCTAAGTTAAACCATTAAAAAGAACAGATAATGTTACCGAGCGGGTTTCTGGGGAAAAGTACTTACGGATAGATATCCGAGCTGGACCTTAGATTCGGCGGCGTCTGGAACAGCACTGAACACTGGCTCATGCGCAGTAGCAGGCCAGGGCTCTACTGCTCTACCTATATACCTGGACCCTGAGCTGCAAGACCGCCCTCTCAGAGGCTAAGGTTGCAAGGGAAATCCGGGCCGGAATAAGAATAGAGCGAAGATAAACATAAACTACGGACCGGAGTGGGACGTATCTCACAATTATTAGAATAACACGGATAGTGGCCGGGGTAAAGGTGATGTGACACCGTGGTCACTCACTAAGATGATAATTGGCACACAACAGGGGGTTACAGTTTGAAAATTTCACTTAATTCGTTAAGCCCAGATACAGCTGTATCAAACTTAACTATCAGAAAAGCTTCACGTTTCGATAATGTCAAATTCAAATCACCTCCTCTGGGGTTTCTTTCTATTTTTGAAATCACTGTCCACTTGAGGTCACTAACTGTATGCTGCAATCGCGTCCAATGTTGCACCAAAGGGGCATTTTCAACTTTCCTTTTGATCCTTGATTTATGTTGCGAGATCCGTTGGCGGACCTCTTGGTTAGTTTTGCCTATATATAGCAAGTGGCATGGGCATATAATGCCATATACAACGTACTTGCTCTTGCAGTTGCTCACAGTGTCATGCTTCCATGACACTCCGTTATGCTGGAACAGGGAACCCTCCATAGTTGATTCACAGCATAAGCAGTTTCCACATTTGTGGTGTCCAAGGATGGGTGGCATCCCCATCATTTGGCGTAAAGTTGGCGGTTTGGAAACAGGCATGGCTGCTCGGACTATGTGATTAGCAATATTGTTTTCTTTCTTGAAAGCAAATAGAGGCTCATTTACAAGACTTACATCAAGATTCTTTACCAAATGCCAGTTTTGTTTTATAACCCTTTTTAGCCGGTTGGCATTAGGGCAATAGGTTGTGACACATACCTGCCTTTCTATAGCAGGTTTGGATTTGCGTTCCAGGAGTATCTCACGTGGGGTCCATTGAGCTCTTTTCATGCAGGTTTTTACAAGTTTCTTAGGATAACCCCTCTCACATAACTTAGATGTAAGGGTTTCAGAATGTTGTTGAAAGTCCTCTTTAAAGGTACAGTTTCTGCGGACTCGCAGAAACTGCCCGTAAGGGAGATTTTCTTTTAAATTTCTGGGGTGGTTGCTGTTGAACATAAGAGACTTGTTCCGATCCGTGGGTTTGGTGTATAAGGTGGTCGCTAACTTCCCTTCAGATGGAAAGACCTCCACGTCTAGGAACGCAATCCTGCTGGTAGATTCAGAAATGCTAAATTTTATGTCAGCCGTTCTGGCATTAAGCCATTGGTAGAAATGGTTAAGAGTGTCACCATCACCTTTCCATGTCATAAAAACATCATCAATAAAACGGAGCCATGTTCCGATGTATTGAGAGAAAGGATTGTTATTATAGATGTATGCGTTCTCGTACATGGCCATAAACAGTACTGCCAATTCTGGAGCAAAGGGGCAGCCCATGGCCACCCCTTTGACCTGGTAGTAAAATTCACCATTAAAGCAGAAGTAATTCTTTTTTAAGGCGAATGTTGCCAAGTCTACAATGAATTTAGTGGGCACCCGCATAGGTCTGGGCCTAGAGTCAAGGAAGTGAGTAAGTACTGCTACAGCCTCATCTTGAGGGATCTGTGTATATAGTGCAGTAACGTCTAGGGTGACGAGTCTATCCCTGCCTTCACTGAAATCGATGTTTTCTAGTTTTTTAATGAAGTCAGTGGTGTCCTGAAGGTAGGATCTGACCTCGATCATGAAATCTTTGAGAAAGCAATCTACATATTTCGCTGCCGGCTCTAGTACAGAACCACACCCTGCCACGATGGGTCTGCCTGGCGGATGGTCTGGATCTTTATGTATTTTCGGCAATACGTAAAACATGGGGACTTTAGGATGTTTATTTTTCAGATATTCAACTTCTTTTGGACCGACGAAACCTAGGTCAAAACCCTCTTGCACAATTGCAAAAAGTTCATTCTGTAGGTCCATGGTGGGATCTTTGTTTATCTTACGGTAACAGGTGGTGTCTTGTAGCTGTTTCATTACTTCAGTGGTGTAGTCATGAATATCCCACACCACGATCGCCCCGCCTTTATCGGCCTGCTTAATTATAACCGTATTGTCAGTTTTGAGGTTATTTAAAGCCGTCATCTCTTTTTTAGTGGTGTTAAACCTAATGTATTTTTTCTCTTTTTCCATAGTCGATATTGCAGACAATACACTTTTCTCAAAAATCAAAAGGTTTTTCGGAACTTTATTGGCTGGGGGGCAAAAGGTGGACTTATTTCTAAGGCCTGTGACCTCCAAAGGCTGGGTGGTAGGGTTTTCACTAAAAAACAGGGTCACACGTAATTTTCTACAAAATTCAATGAACTCTGACTTCATTTTCACAAAGTCGGTTCTTTTAGAAGGTACGAATGACAACCCTTTTGCCAGTACACTTTCCTCATCTGGTGTCAAAACTTTTTAGAAAGGTTGAAAATTGGCGACGCATTTAGTTTTTGTAGTGCTGTCGTCGTGTTTTCATTTCCCACGGGATGTTGTTTCTCACTCGACCCCTGGGGAGTGTTTGACCTCTCCCTAAAAAATTCGACGACTGATTCTGCTGTTGTTGCTGGTTGGTATTCCAATTTCGGTTTCTATTGGGACGATTATAATTACTGGTGGACTCACTATCAGTTCCTGATGAAGAAGTATCAGGAAAAAAAATGAATTGTCTGCGGGATCTGCCCTGGTTTCCTAGAAGGAAACGTCTAGATTCCGCTTTGGAATAAAAGTCAGCCTGTAAATAAGGATATATGTTATCTAAAGAAAAACCTTTTTTATCTTTTTCGAATTGGTTAGATTTTTGAGTAATAGTGTAGTCTTTGAACTCTTGTACTTCTTTAGCAACCTTTTCCAAGAGGGCCTTAGCATCTGCTATGGTAGGATTACCACTAATTTCAGACTCTAATTTGGCGATTTCAGCTAATTCTTCCTTTGATATTCTAACTGCTGTCTCAACCGTTAATACCATCAGGTCTCTACTACATTTAGTTTCTATCATAGAGAAACCTTTTTTGAATATCGGATCTTCTGTAAAAATTACAGGTATGTTCTTAATTTGTAGCCCAGCCGGAATGGTGCCTTCTCGGAGGTGTTGCAACAAAAAATGACCATGAAGGTCTGTCCTGATCTGCTTCTTCTTAAGACGAATTAATTTATCAGATTCATAGGATGTAGTCGCTGTCTCGCTTAAGGTAACTGAGGAGAAAACAGGCGGATCACTGAGGAAGTTTCTGATGTGATCTTCTGAGTAGGCGAAGGTATCCTTCTCTGCCATTACTCTAAAGAATGAGATGAGAAAAGAAAAAGGAGGAAGGGTTTAAGACATACAAAGAAAACTGTTAACGTGACACAATAAACAAAGGAAATTTACAGAAGGAAGTGTGGAAGGAGGTACCTAGTCAACCTTCGCTCCAAAATTAATGGGCAAAGACAAAAAACCTCGCGAGCCAGCGCCCGCTATAATAACTGATAAGCAACTAAGGGTTGGCTCTAATCAGTATGGCTGAGCCGTCATAGTAAATAACAAAAGAGAATTGCCAGTACTGATAACACCGAAGTAATATGAATTCAAACACAGTACTTGAGAAAACATTCAAGACTGGGGGCTAGTCAATAGCTTTTATTCTTATGTATGATTTTATCATCAAGGAAAACTTTTTTTCATATTCAAAAAGCAAACATGTAAAACATATTTGACAAGAAGTCAATAAAGGAGTCATTCATCGTATCAGACATATCACAACCATACAACATGCAACCATTCATGGGGAGAAGGGGGTACACTGGATAAGAGAGCTACAAAAGTTACAAAAAAATGCAATATTTACAATATAATACCAAACATGAGACAAGAAACAAGAAAAGCCAACGTCTGCAAGACACTTAAACAATATTCTCATTTGATATTTAGTCAAATATGATGTACATTCCTATATCAAGTGTCAAAAGTACTTTATAAATCATTAGAAAAGGGTAATGTACACAAATTAGTGATAAGCAACAATACTCATGACATTAACGCTTATCACTATGGCAGACAGTAATATGGCTCGGGCCTACGCGTTTCGAATCCCGTTGACTTGTGGGGATTCTCTTCAGGGCCTTTGGTATTCTCTGTATAAATAGGAATGAAAAAAGAGGAAAGGGGGGGGAGAACAAGAATTAGAAAAACTCAAACAGACATGATTTGTTTAATCAAAGGATCGACATCAGGCACGTCACTCAGTTACCACCCTTCTCTCCACAGACTTACCACTAGGCAAAGATGCGAAGGGCGTGGGGGCCTCAACTTTCTAACATGGTGTGTGACAGAATCTGAAAAAGTTGGCATAATGAAGTCAGCAGGTTGGGGGTGAACAAGCGGTCAATTAGAGGAAGGCTGCAATTTTTACTTACCTTCTCTATTAAGATGGAAATATCTCGGTGGGGGGATCAGTTGACACAATTTAGCGAAAGTAAACCTGTGTGAAGGTAAATGTGGAATATATCAGAAAGGAATTTCTGATGGAGTTTAATGCACTACCGGTTTGTAGAAAAATTCTCACCTAATTGAGTTCTAGTAGAGGAAGTAGGTGTGGGCGGAAAATCCGTTCCGCTCGCGGATTTTGCGGATTTTCGGGAAATCCGCAATCCGCGAGATTTGCGAATTTCCCGCAAAATCCGCAAATCCGCGAGCAGCGGATTTTGCTCGCGCTGCTCGCACTGTTAGCGTGAGTTCGCGCCCCGCGAATAAGTGCGAAATTGCAGAAATACGATCTTGGCAAAACTGAAAGTAACTACTTACCAGGTTCAAAAGTTCAGGCACATCATTAGTAGCCATTTCCTGTAGGGCTTCCTGAGGGGCCCCTCCAGAGTTCAGTTGCCAGTTGAAACTATTATGTGACCCTGCTCTGAACCTCAGAATAGTTACACATATGCCACAAAGGTCCTGAATTACAGCTAAGGGAGACAAGCAGGAGCCAGGCTGGAAGTTAAAATCCATTAATCAGCCCCTAATTCATTATTGTCAGTTGGGGCAGGGCAGGTGTTGTAACTAATTTTGCAACAATGAAAGCACTTAGCAAGTGCAAAAGATCACTAATCAGGGCGCACTAAGGAAGCAGGTGCCAGCTAAAAAAATATTCTGTGACACATTAATCAGCCCCAAATTAATTCAGGTCACTTGAGGCAGGGAAGGTGTGCTTTGCTTTGCCGAAAATAATGTACACTGGACAACCAGAGGGTGTAGTGATGAAACAGAGGGTGGCATGGGTGGGCCAGAGGGTGGCATGAGTAGTCAGAGAGTGGCAGTGGTGACAGAGAGTGGCAGTGATGAAGAAGAGTGTCCCAAACAGGCTGGACACGTAGAAACAACAAGTTCGCAAAACTTGCGACCCGACAGGTAAGTTCGCAAATTGCGAAATTGTAAAAACCCTCGCGAACTGGCAGAAACACGGGCGAACACAAAAAAAAAAAAAATCCGCAAATTCGCGGGAATTCGCGGATTTTGCGGATTGCGAATCCGCAAATCCGCAAAATTCGCGGATTGCCAATCCGCAAAATCCGCTCATACTTAAGAGGAAGCTGTGTGTGCTGTCGCCGGGCGTATTCACTTGCTAGAAACGTCTTGGAAGAAAAAAATATAGAGCTTTAATATGTAACAGACCATAAAAGACATGTATGGCCGAAATCAGAATAAATGTGAATCTTTACCGGAATTGCAATCCGTCAGGAGCAAAAAGATATATCTTTTTTTGAACGAAGATATATTTGCAATAATTCAGAAGAACCCTGTCAATGGGGAACGTTTGGAGTAGTACTAATCTGAAAAAATAATAGACGAAATTAGCAGCTGACATACAACGTTGTTAAAAAAACAGGTTTAATTGAAAGCGGCAGCTTACCGCGATGGCGAATCACATGCGTTTAACCGCAAAGGGCAGGTCACGAAAATATTTCAATTCAGGGCGCCTTAGACAAAAAATATAAATAAGCGCGTGAGTGTTTTGTACTCGTTTTGAATCACAGCGAGATCCAAAAGATTAAAAAGAAAGCGGGAGCTTACCAACATCTCTATTTCACGCAGCCAGCAGTAATTTATGGTAGACTGGAAGAAAAAAAAAGAAGAACGAATGTGGACCTAAGTTAAACCATTAAAAAGAACAGATAATGTTACCGAGCGGATTTCTGGGGAAAAGTACTTACGGATAGATAACCGAGCTGGACCTTAGATTCGGCGGCGTCTGGGACAGCACTGAACACTGGCTCATGCGCAGTAGCAGGCCAGGGCTCTACTGCTCTACCTATATACCTGGACCCTGAGCTGCAAGACCGCCCTCTCAGAGGCTAAGGTTGCAAGGGAAATCCGGGCCGGAATAAGAATAGAGCGAAGATAAACATAAACTACGGACCGGAGTGGGACGTATCTCACAATTATTAGAATAACACGGATAGTGGCCGGGGTAAAGGTGATGTGACACCGTGGTCACTCACTAAGATGATAATTGGCACACAACAGGGGGTTACAGTTTGAAAATTTCACTTAATTCGTTAAGCCCAGATACAGCTGTATCAAACTTAACTATCAGAAAAGCTTCACGTTTCAATAATGTCAAATTCAAATCACCTCCTCTGGGGTTTCTTTCTATTTTTGAAATCACTGTCCACTTGAGGTCACTAACTGTATGCTGCAATCGCGTCCAATGTTGCACCAAAGGGGCATTTTCAACTTTCCTTTTGATCCTTGATTTATGTTGCGAGATCCGTTGGCGGACCTCTTGGTTAGTTTTGCCTATATATAGCAAGTGGCATGGGCATATAATGCCATATACAACGTACTTGCTCTTGCAGTTGCTCACAGTGTCATGCTTCCATGACACTCCGTTATGCTGGAACAGGGAACCCTCCATAGTTGATTCACAGCATAAGCAGTTTCCACATTTGTGGTGTCCAAGGATGGGTGGCATCCCCATCATTTGGCGTAAAGTTGGCGGTTTGGAAACAGGCATGGCTGCTCGGACTATGTGATTAGCAATATTGTTTTCTTTCTTGAAAGCAAATAGAGGCTCATTTACAAGACTTACATCAAGATTCTTTACCAAATGCCAGTTTTGTTTTATAACCCTTTTTAGCCGGTTGGCATTTGGGCAATAGGTTGTGACACATACCTGCCTTTCTATAGCAGGTTTGGATTTGCGTTCCAGGAGTATCTCACGTGGGGTCCATTGAGCTCTTTTCATGCAGGTTTTTACAAGTTTCTTAGGATAACCCCTCTCACATAACTTAGATGTAAGGGTTTCAGAATGTTGTTGAAAGTCCTCTTTAAAGGTACAGTTTCTGTGGACTCGCAGAAACTGCCCGTAAGGGAGATTTTCTTTTAAATTTCTGGGGTGGTTGCTGTTGAACATAAGAGACTTGTTCCGATCCGTGGGTTTGGTGTATAAGGTGGTCGCTAACTTCCCTTCAGATGGAAAGACCTCCACGTCTAGGAACGCAATCCTGCTGGTAGATTCAGAAATGCTAAATTTTATGTCAGCCGTTCTGGCATTAAGCCATTGGTAGAAATGGTTAAGAGTGTCACCATCACCTTTCCATGTCATAAAAACATCATCAATAAAACGGAGCCATGTTCCGATGTATTGAGAGAAAGGATTGTTATTATAGATGTATGCGTTCTCGTACATGGCCATAAACAGTACTGCCAATTCTGGAGCAAAGGGGCAGCCCATGGCCACCCCTTTGACCTGGTAGTAAAATTCACCATTAAAGCAGAAGTAATTCTTTTTAAGGCGAATGTTGCCAAGTCCACAATGAATTTAGTGGGCACCCGCATAGGTCTGTGCCTAGAGTCAAGGAAGTGAGTAAGTACTGCTACAGCCTCATCTTGAGGGATCTGTGTATATAGTGCAGTAACGTCTAGGGTGACAAGTCTATCCCTGCCTTCACTGAAATCGATGTTTTCTAGTTTTTTAATGAAGTCAGTGGTGTCCTGAAGGTAGGATCTGACCTCGATCATGAAATCTTTGAGAAAGCAATCTACATATTTCGCTGCCGGCTCTAGTACAGAACCACACCCTGCCACGATGGGTCTGCCTGGCGGATGGTCTGGATCTTTATGTATTTTCGGCAATACGTAAAACATGGGGACTTTAGGATGTTTATTTTTCAGATATTCAACTTCTTTTGGACCGACGAAACCTAGGTCAAAACCCTCTTGCACAATTGCAAAAAGTTCATTCTGTAGGTCCATGGTGGGATCTTTGTTTATCTTACGGTAACAGGTGGTGTCTTGTAGCTGTTTCATTACTTCAGTGGTGTAGTCATGAATATCCCACACCACGATCGCCCCGCCTTTATCGGCCTGCTTAATTATAACCGTATTGTCAGTTTTGAGGTTATTTAAAGCCGTCATCTCTTTTTTAGCGGTGTTAAACCTAATGTATTTTTTCTCTTTTTCCCTAGTCGATATTGCAGACAATACACTTTTCTCAAAAATCAAAAGGTTTTTCGGAACTTTATTGGCTGGGGGGCAAAAGGTGGACTTATTTCTAAGGCCTGTGACCTGCAAAGGCTGGGTGGTAGGGTTTTCACTAAAAAACAGGGTCACACGTAATTTTCTACAAAATTCAATGAACTCTGACTTCATTTTCACAAAGTCGGTTCTTTTAGAAGGTACGAATGACAACCCTTTTGCCAGTACACTTTCCTCATCTGGTGTCAAAACTTTTTTAGAAAGGTTGAAAATTGGCGACGCATTTAGTTTTTGTAGTGCTGTCGTCGTGTTTTCATTTCCCACGGCATGTTGTTTCTCACTTGACCCCTGGGGAGTGTTTGACCTCTCCCTAAAAAATTCGACGACTGATTCTGCTGTTGTTGCTGGTTGGTATTCCAATTTCGGTTTCTATTGGGACGATTATAATTACTGGTGGACTCACTATCAGTTCCTGATGAAGAAGTATCAGGAAAAAAAATGAATTGTCTGCGGGATCTGCCCTGGTTTCCTAGAAGGAAACGTCTAGATTCCGCTTTGGAATAAAAGTCAGCCTGTAAATAAGGATATATGTTATCTAAAGAAAAACCTTTTTTATCTTTTTCGAATTGGTTAGATTTTTGAGTAATAGTGTAGTCTTTGAACTCTTGTACTTCTTTAGCAACCTTTTCCAAGAGGGCCTTAGCATCTGCTATGGTAGGATTACCACTAATTTCAGACTCTAATTTGCCGATTTCAGCTAATTCTTCCTTTGATATTCTAACTGCTGTCTCAACCGTTAATACCATCAGGTCTCTACTACATTTAGTTTCTATCATAGAGAAACCTTTTTTGAATATCGGGTCTTCTGTAAAAATTACAGGTATGTTCTTAATTTGTAGCCCAGTCGGAATGGTGCCTTCTCGGAGGTGTTGCAACAAAAAATGACCATGAAGGTCTGTCCTGATCTGCTTCTTCTTAAGACGAATTAATTTATCAGATTCGTTGGATGTAGTCGCTGTCTCGCTTAAGGTAACTGAGGAGAAAACAGGCGGATCACTGAGGAAGTTTCTGATGTGATCTTCTGAGTAGGCGAAGGTATCCTTCTCTGCCATTACTCTAAAGAATGAGATGAGAAAAGAAAAAGGAGGAGGGTTTAAGACATACAAAGAAAACTGTTAACGTGACACAATAAACAAAGGAAATTTACAGAAGGAAATGTGGAAGGAGGTACCTAGTCAACCTTCGCTCCAAAATTAATGGGCAAAGACAAAAAACCTCGCGAGCCAGCGCCCGCTATAATAACCGATAAGCAACTAAGGGTTGGCTCTAATCAGTATGGCTGAGCCGTCATAGTGAATAACAAAAGAGAATTGCCAGTACTGATAACACCGAAGTAATATGAATTCAAACACAGTACTTGAGAAAACATTCAAGACTGGGGGCTAGTCAATAGCTTTTATTCTTATTTATGATTTTATCATCAAGGAAAACTTTTTTTCATATTCAAAAAGCAAACATGTAAAACATATTTGACAAGAAGTCAATAAAGGAGTCATTCATCGTATCAGACATATCACAACCATACAACATGCAACCATTCATGGGGAGAAGGGGGTACACTGGATAAGAGAGCTACAAAAGTTACAAAAAAATGCAATATTTACAATATAATACCAAACATGAGACAAGAAACAAGAAAAGCCAACGTCTGCAAGACACTTAAACAATATTCTCATTTGATATTTAGTCAAATATGATGTACATTCCTATATCAAGTGTCAAAAGTACTTTATAAATCATTAGAAAAGGGTAATGTACACAAATTAGTGATAAGCAACAATACTCATGACATTAACGCTTATCACTATGGCAGACAGTAATATGGCTCGGGCCTATGCGTTTCGAATCCTGTTGACTTGTGGGGATTCTCTTCAGGGCCTTTGGTATTCTCTGTATAAATAGGAATGAAAAAAGAGGAAAGGGGGGGAGAACAAGAATTAGAAAAACTCAAACAGACATGATTTGTTTAATCAAAGGATCGACATCAGGCACGTCACTCAGTTACCACCCTTCTCTCCACAGACTTACCACTAGGCAAAGATGCAAAGGGCGTGGGGGCCTCAACTTTCTAACATGGTGTGTGACAGAATCTGAAAAAGTTGGCATAATGAAGTCAGCAGGTTGGGTGTGAACAAGCGGTCAATTAGAGGAAGGCTGCAATTTTTACTTACCTTCTCTATTAAGATGGAAATATCTCGGTGGGGGGATCAGTTGACACAATTTAGCGAAAGTAAACCTGTGTGAAGGTAAATGTGGAATATATCAGAAAGGAATTTCTGATGGAGTTTAATGCACTACCGGTTTGTAGAAAAATTCTCACCTAATTGAGTTCTAGTAGAGGAAGCTGTGTGTGCTGTCGCCGGGCGTATTCACTTGCTAGAAACGTCTTGGAAGAAAAAAATATAGAGCTTTAATATGTAACAGACCATAAAAGACATGTATGGCCGAAATCAGAATAAATGTGAATCTTTACCGGAATTGCAATCCGTCAGGAGCAAAAAGATATATCTTTTTTTGAACGAAGATATATTTGCAATAATTCAGAAGAACCCTGTCAATGGGGAACGTTTGGAGTAGTACTAATCTGAAAAAATAATAGACGAAATTAGCAGCTGACATACAACGTTGTTAAAAAAACAGGTTTAATTGAAAGCGGCAGCTTACCGCGATGGCGAATCACATGCGTTTAACCGCAAAGGGCAGGTCACGAAAATATTTCAATTCAGGGCGCCTTAGACAAAAAATATAAATAAGCGCGTGAGTGTTTTGTACTCGTTTTGAATCACAGCGAGATCCAAAAGATTAAAAAGAAAGCGGGAGCTTACCAACATCTCTATTTCACGCAGCCAGCAGTAATTTATGGTAGACTGGAAGAAAAAAAAGAAGAACGAATGTGGACCTAAGTTAAACCATTAAAAAGAACAGATAATGTTACCGAGCGGGTTTCTGGGGAAAAGTACTTACGGATAGATATCCGAGCTGGACCTTAGATTCGGCGGCGTCTGGGACAGCACTGAACACTGGCTCATGCGCAGTAGCAGGCCAGGGCTCTACTGCTCTACCTATATACCTGGACCCTGAGCTGCAAGACCGCCCTCTCAGAGGCTAAGGTTGCAAGGGAAATCCGGGCCGGAATAAGAATAGAGCGAAGATAAACATAAACTACGGACCGGAGTGGGACGTATCTCACAATTATTAGAATAACATGGATAGTGGCCGGGGTAAAGGTGATGTGACACCGTGGTCACTCACTAAGATGATAATTGGCACACAACAGGGGGTTACAGTTTGAAAATTTCACTTAATTCGTTAAGCCCAGATACAGCTGTATCAAACTTAACTATCAGAAAAGCTTCACGTTTCGATAATGTCAAATTCAAATCACCTCCTCTGGGGTTTCTTTCTATTTTTGAAATCACTGTCCACTTGAGGTCACTAACTGTATGCTGCAATCGCGTCCAATGTTGCACCAAAGGGGCATTTTCAACTTTCCTTTTGATCCTTGATTTATGTTGCGAGATCCGTTGGCGGACCTCTTGGTTAGTTTTGCCTATATATAGCAAGTGGCATGGGCATATAATGCCATATACAACGTACTTGCTCTTGCAGTTGCTCACAGTGTCATGCTTCCATGACACTCCGTTATGCTGGTACAGGGAACCCTCCATAGTTGATTCACAGCATAAGCAGTTTCCACATTTGTGGTGTCCAAGGATGGGTGGCATCCCCATCATTTGGCGTAAAGTTGGCGGTTTGGAAACAGGCATGGCTGCTCGGACTATGTGATTAGCAATATTGTTTTCTTTCTTGAAAGCAAATAGAGGCTCATTTACAAGACTTACATCAAGATTCTTTACCAAATGCCAGTTTTGTTTTATAACCCTTTTTAGCCGGTTGGCATTAGGGCAATAGGTTGTGACACATACCTCCCTTTCTATAGCAGGTTTGGATTTGCGTTCCAGGAGTATCTCACGTGGGGTCCATTGAGCTCTTTTCATGCAGGTTTTTACAAGTTTCTTAGGATAACCCCTCTCACATAACTTAGATGTAAGGGTTTCAGAATGTTGTTGAAAGTCCTCTTTAAAGGTACAGTTTCTGCGGACTCGCAGAAACTGCCCGTAAGGGAGATTTTCTTTTAAATTTCTGGGGTGGTTGCTGTTGAACATAAGAGACTTGTTCCGATCCGTGGGTTTTGTGTATAAGGTGGTCGCTAACTTCCCTTCAGATGGAAAGACCTCCACGTCTAGGAACGCAATCCTGCTGGTAGATTCAGAAATGCTAAATTTTATGTCAGCCGTTCTGGCATTAAGCCATTGGTAGAAATGGTTAAGAGTGTCACCATCACCTTTCCATGTCATAAAAACATCATCAATAAAACGGAGCCATGTTCCGATGTATTGAGAGAAAGGATTGTTATTATAGATGTATGCGTTCTCGTACATGGCCATAAACAGTACTGCCAATTCTGGAGCAAAGGGGCAGCCCATGGCCACCCCTTTGACCTGGTAGTAAAATTCACCATTAAAGCAGAAGTAATTCTTTTTTAAGGCGAATGTTGCCAAGTCCACAATGAATTTAGTGGGCACCCGCATAGGTCTGGGCCTAGAGTCAAGGAAGTGAGTAAGTACTGCTACAGCCTCATCTTGAGGGATCTGTGTATATAGTGCAGTAACGTCTAGGGTGACAAGTCTATCCCTGCCTTCACTGAAATCGATGTTTTCTAGTTTTTTAATGAAGTCAGTGGTGTCCTGAAGGTAGGATCTGACCTCGATCATGAAATCTTTGAGAAAGCAATCTACATATTTCGCTGCCGGCTCTAGTACAGAACCACACCCTGCCACGATGGGTCTGCCTGGCGGATGGTCTGGATCTTTATGTATTTTCGGAAATACGTAAAACATGGGGACTTTAGGATGTTTATTTTTCAGATATTCAACTTCTTTTGGACCGACGAAACCTAGGTCAAAACCCTCTTGCACAATTGCAAAAAGTTCATTCTGTAGGTCCATGGTGGGATCTTTGTTTATCTTACGGTAACAGGTGGTGTCTTGTAGCTGTTTCATTACTTCAGTGGTGTAGTCATGAATATCCCACACCACGATCGCCCCGCCTTTATCGGCCTGCTTAATTATAACCGTATTGTCAGTTTTGAGGTTATTTAAAGCCGTCATCTCTTTTTTAGTGGTGTTAAACCTAATGTATTTTTTCTCTTTTTCCCTAGTCGATATTGCAGACAATACACTTTTCTCAAAAATCAATAGGTTTTTCGGAACTTTATTGGCTGGGGGGCAAAAGGTGGACTTATTTCTAAGGCCTGTGACCTCCAAAGGCTGGGTGGTAGGGTTTTCACTAAAAAACAGGGTCACACGTAATTTTCTACAAAATTCAATGAACTCTGACTTCATTTTCACAAAGTCGGTTCTTTTAGAAGGTACGAATGACAACCCTTTTGCCAGTACACTTTCCTCATCTGGTGTCAAAACTTTTTTAGAAAGGTTGAAAATTGGCGACGCATTTAGTTTTTGTAGTGCTGTCGTCGTGTTTTCATTTCCCACGGGATGTTGTTTCTCACACGACCCCTGGGGAGTGTTTGACCTCTCCCTAAAAAATTCGACGACTGATTCTGCTGTTGTTGCTGGTTGGTATTCCAATTTCGGTTTCTATTGGGACGATTATAATTACTGGTGGACTCACTATCAGTTCCTGATGAAGAAGTATCAGGAAAAAAAATGAATTGTCTGCGGGATCTGCCCTGGTTTCCTAGAAGGAAACGTCTAGATTCCGCTTTGGAATAAAAGTCAGCCTGTAAATAAGGATATATGTTATCTAAAGAAAAACCTTTTTTATCTTTTTCGAATTGGTTAGATTTTTGAGTAATAGTGTAGTCTTTGAACTCTTGTACTTCTTTAGCAACCTTTTCCAAGAGGGCCTTAGCATCTGCTATGGTAGGATTACCACTAATTTCCGACTCTAATTTGGCGATTTCAGCTAATTCTTCCTTTGATATTCTAACTGCTGTCTCAACCGTTAATACCATCAGGTCTCTACTACATTTAGTTTCTATCATAGAGAAACCTTTTTTGAATATCGGGTCTTCTGTAAAAATTACAGGTATGTTCTTAATTTGTAGCCCAGCCGGAATGGTGCCTTCTCGGAGGTGTTGCAACAAAAAATGACCATGAAGGTCTGTCCTGATCTGCTTCTTCTTAAGACGAATTCATTTATCAGATTCGTTGGATGTAGTCACTGTCTCGCTTAAGGTAACTGAGGAGAAAACAGGCAGATCACTGAGGAAGTTTCTGATGTGATCTTCTGAGTAGGCGAAGGTATCCTTCTCTGCCATTACTCTAAAGAATGAGATGAGAAAAGAAAAAGGAGGAAGGGTTTAAGACATACAAAGAAAACTGTTAACGTGACACAATAAACAAAGGAAATTTACAGAAGGAAGTGTGGAAGGAGGTACCTAGTCAACCTTCGCTCCAAAATTAATGGGCAAAGACAAAAAACCTCGCGAGCCAGCGCCCGCTATAATAACCGATAAGCAACTACGGGTTGGCTCTAATCAGTATGGCTGAGCCGTCATAGTAAATAACAAAAGAGAATTGCCAGTACTGATAACACCGAAGTAATATGAATTCAAACACAGTACTTGAGAAAACATTCAAGACTGGGGGCTAGTCAATAGCTTTTATTCTTATTTATGATTTTATCATCAAGGAAAACTTTTTTTCATATTCAAAAAGCAAACATGTAAAACATATTTGACAAGAAGTCAATAAAGGAGTCATTCATCGTATCAGACATATCACAACCATACAACATGCAACCATTCATGGGTAGAAGGGGGTACACTGGATAAGAGAGCTACAAAAGTTACAAAAAAATGCAATATTTACAATATAATACCAAACATGAGACAAGAAACAAGAAAAGCCAACGTCTGCAAGACACTTAAACAATATTCTCATTTGATATTTAGTCAAATATGATGTACATTCCTATATCAAGTGTCAAAAGTACTTTATAAATCATTAGAAAAGGGTAATGTACACAAATTAGTGATAAGCAACAATACTCATGACATTAACGCTTATCACTATGACAGACAGTAATATGGCTCGGGCCTATGCGTTTCGAATCCTGTTGACTTGTGGGGATTCTCTTCAGGGCCTTTGGTATTCTCTGTATAAATAGGAATGAAAAAAGAGGAAAGGGGGGGGGAGAACAAGAATTAGAAAAACTCAAACAGACATGATTTGTTTAATCAAAGGATCGACATCAGGCACGTCACTCAGTTACCACCCTTCTCTCCACAGACTTACCACTAGGCAAAGATGCAAAGGGCGTGGGGGCCTCAACTTTCTAACATGGTGTGTGACAGAATCTGAAAAAGTTGGCATAATGAAGTCAGCAGGTTGGGTGTGAACAAGCGGTCAATTAGAGGAAGGCTGCAATTTTTACTTACCTTCTCTATTAAGATGGAAATATCTCGGTGGGGGGATCAGTTGACACAATTTAGCGAAAGTAAACCTGTGTGAAGGTAAATGTGGAATATATCAGAAAGGAATTTCTGATGGAGTTTAATGCACTACCGGTTTGTAGAAAAATTCTCACCTAATTGAGTTCTAGTAGAGGAAGCTGTGTGTGCTGTCGCCGGGCGTATTCACTTGCTAGAAACGTCTTGGAAGAAAAAAATATAGAGCTTTAATATGTAACAGACCATAAAAGACATGTATGGCCGAAATCAGAATAAATGTGAATCTTTACCGGAATTGCAATCCGTCAGGAGCAAAAAGATATATCTTTTTTTGAACGAAGATATATTTGCAATAATTCAGAAGAACCCTGTCAATGGGGAACGTTTGGAGTAGTACTAATCTGAAAAAATAATAGACGAAATTAGCAGCTGACATACAACGTTGTTAAAAAAACAGGTTTAATTGAAAGCGGCAGCTTACCGCGATGGCGAATCACATGCGTTTAACCGCAAAGGGCAGGTCACGAAAATATTTCAATTCAGGGCGCCTTAGACAAAAAATATAAATAAGCGCGTGAGTGTTTTGTACTCGTTTTGAATCACAGCGAGATCCAAAAGATTAAAAAGAAAGCGGGAGCTTACCAACATCTCTATTTCACGCAGCCAGCAGTAATTTATGGTAGACTGGAAGAAAAAAAAGAAGAACGAATGTGGACCTAAGTTAAACCATTAAAAAGAACAGATAATGTTACCGAGCGGGTTTCTGGGGAAAAGTACTTACGGATAGATATCCGAGCTGGACCTTAGATTCGGCGGCGTCTGGGACAGCACTGAACACTGGCTCATGCGCAGTAGCAGGCCAGGGCTCTACTGCTCTACCTATATACCTGGACCCTGAGCTGCAAGACCGCCCTCTCAGAGGCTAAGATTGCAAGGGAAATCCGGGCCGGAATAAGAATAGAGCGAAGATAAACATAAACTACGGACCGGAGTGGGACGTATCTCACAATTATTAGAATAACACGGATAGTGGCCGGGGTAAAGGTGATGTGACACTGTGGTCACTCACTAAGATGATAATTGGCACACAACAGGGGGTTACAGTTTGAAAATTTCACTTAATTCGTTAAGCCCAGATACAGCTGTATCAAACTTAACTATCAGAAAAGCTTCACGTTTCGATAATGTCAAATTCAAATCACCTCCTCTGGGGTTTCTTTCTATTTTTGAAATCACTGTCCACTTGAGGTCACTAACTGTATGCTGCAATCGCGTCCAATGTTGCACCAAAGGGGCATTTTCAACTTTCCTTTTGATCCTTGATTTATGTTGCGAGATCCGTTGGCGGACCTCTTGGTTAGTTTTGCCTATATATAGCAAGTGGCATGGGCATATAATGCCATATACAACGTACTTGCTCTTGCAGTTGCTCACAGTGTCATGCTTCCATGACACTCCGTTATGCTGGAACAGGGAACCCTCCATAGTTGATTCACAGCATAAGCAGTTTCCACATTTGTGGTGTCCAAGGATGGGTGGCATCCCCATCATTTGGCGTAAAGTTGGCGGTTTGGAAACAGGCATGGCTGCTCGGACTATGTGATTAGCAATATTGTTTTCTTTCTTGAAAGCAAATAGAGGCTCATTTACAAGACTTACATCAAGATTCTTTACCAAATGCCAGTTTTGTTTTATAACCCTTTTTAGCCGGTTGGCATTAGGGCAATAGGTTGTGACACATACCTCCCTTTCTATAGCAGGTTTGGATTTGCGTTCCAGGAGTATCTCACGTGGGGTCCATTGAGCTCTTTTCATGCAGGTTTTTACAAGTTTCTTAGGATAACCCCTCTCACATAACTTAGATGTAAGGGTTTCAGAATGTTGTTGAAAGTCCTCTTTAAAGGTACAGTTTCTGCGGACTCGCAGAAACTGCCCGTAAGGGAGATTTTCTTTGAAATTTCTGGGGTGGTTGCTGTTGAACATAAGAGACTTGTTCCGATCCGTGGGTTTGGTGTATAAGGTGGTCGCTAACTTCCCTTCAGATGGAAAGACCTCCACGTCTAGGAACGCAATCCTGCTGGTAGATTCAGAAATGCTAAATTTTATGTCAGCCGTTCTGGCATTAAGCCATTGGTAGAAATGGTTAAGAGTGTCACCATCACCTTTCCATGTCATCAATCAATCAATCAGTGACACTTATAAAGCGCGCTACATACCCGTAGGGTCTCAAGGCGCTGGGGGGGGGGAGGGGGGGTGCCGCTACTGCTCGAACAGCCAGGTCTTCAGCTTCTTCCTGAAGGAGAGGTGGTCTTGGGTCAGGCGCAGGTCGGACGGGAGGGAGTTCCAGGTCTTGGCGGCCAGGTAGGAGAAGGACCTTCCTCCTGTAGTCGCTCTTCGGATGCGGGGGACGGCGGCGAGGGCGTGGTTGGCTGATCGGAGGTGGCGTTTGGGAGCGTAGAAGTTGACTCGGCTGTTGAGGTAGCTCGGGCCTTGGTCGTGTAGGGCTTTGTGTGCGTGGGTGAGGAGGCGGAAGGTGATTCTCTTGTTAACGGGGAGCCAGTGAAGGTCTCTCAGATGTCCGGAGATGTGGCTGGATCGTGGGATGTCGAGGATGAGTCTGGCTGAGGCGTTTTGGATCCGCTGGAGTCTCTTCTGGAGCTTGGCGGTGGTCCCGGCGTAGAGGGCGTTGCCGTAGTCCAGTCGGCTGGTGACGAGGGCCTGGGTGACGGTCTTCCTGGTCTCTATGGGGATCCACCAGAAGATCTTCCGTAGCATGCGTAGGATGTTGAAGCACGCCGAGGAGACGCTGTTGACTTGCCTGGTCATGGAGAGGGAGGAGTCCAGGATGAAGCCCAGGTTTCGTGCATGGTCTGTCGGTTTGGGTGCGGTGCCCAGGGCGGGAGGCCACCAGGAGTCGTCCCAGGCGGAGGGTGAGGAGCCCAGGATGAGGACCTCCGTCTTGTCCGAGTTCAGTTTCAGGCGGCTGGTCGTCATCCACTCGGCTACCTCTTTCATCCCTTCGTGCAGGTTGGCTCTGGCGGCGGCGGGGTCGTTGGTCAGAGAGAGGATCAGCTGGGTGTCGTCGGCGTAGGAGATTATGCTGAGGTGGTGTTTGCGTACGATGGCCGCGAGGGGGCTCATGTAGACGTTGAAGAGGGTGGGGCTCAGGGATGATCCTTGGGGGACGCCGCAGATGACTTCGGAGGCCTCTGACTTGTACGGTGGTAGGCGGACTCGCTGTGTTCTTCCGTCGAGGAAGGAGATGATCCATTCCAGCGCCTTGTCCTGGATTCCGATGTTGCTGAGGCGCCGTACTAGGGTGCGGTGGCAGACCGTGTCGAATGCCGCGGAGAGGTCTAGGAGGATGAGGGCCGCTGTTTCTCCATTGTCCATCAGGGCTCGGATGTCATCGGTGGCGGCGATGAGGGCGGTCTCGGTGCTGTGTTTGGCTCGGAAGCCGGACTGTGAGGGGTCGAGGGATCCGTTCGTCTCGAGGAAGGCGGCCATCTGCTTGTTGACGGTCTTCTCGATGACTTTGGCTGGAAACGGGAGAAGCGAGATGGGGCGGTAATTCTTGAGGTCGGTGGGGTCCACTGTTGGTTTCTTGAGTAGAGCGCTGAGTTCGGCGTGTTTCCAGCTTTCAGGGAAGATGGCGGTGTCGAAGGAGGTGTTGATGATGTCTCGCAGGTGGGGTGCGATGACAGCGTCGGCCTTGTTGAAGACGTGGTGAGGGCAGGGGTCGGTCGGTGATCCGGAGTGGATGGAGTTCATCGTGCGGATGGTGTCTTCGGTGCTGATCGGGGTCCAGGCGTGGAGGGTGGTGGTGGGGGGGGGGGTGGCTGGTCGGTCGTGGTGTGCGTTGGTTGGTTGTTGAAACTGCTGTGTATGTCCGTGATCTTGTTGTGGAAGTATTAGGCGAGGGAGTTGCAGAGGTCTTGCGATGGGGTGATGTTGTTGTTTTCTGCGCTGGGGTTGGAAAGCTCTTTCACGATGTTGAAGAGTTCCTTGCAGTTGTGAGCGTTGTTGTCCAACCGGTCCTTGAATGCTGTTTTCTTGGCGGCGCGGATCAGCTGGTGGTGTTTCCGGGTGGCAAGTTTGTAGGAGGTCCTGTTGTCCGGTGTCGGTTCCCTTTTCCAGACTTTCTCGAGGGCTCGGCAGTTCTTCTTGGAGCTCTTGAGTTCGTCGGTGAACCATGGGGCCTTCTTGCTGCCGGGTCTGCTAGGCGGGGTCCTCAGCGGGGCGAGTTCGTCCGCGCAGTTGCTGATCCACTGCGTGAGGTTGTCGGCGGCCTGGCTGGGGTTTGCTGAGCTGGCAGGAGGGTGTTGGCTCAGGGAGGTGGCGAGCTGGTCTGCTGTGATCTTGTTCCAGCTTCTGCGGGCGGTCTGTTGCTGGTGTTGGTGGGTCGTCGTTCGCTTGAAGGTGAAGTGGACGCAGCTGTGGTCCGTCCATTGAAGCTCTGTGGCGTGGCTGAAGTCGATGTCTCTGCTGGATGAGAAGACGGCGTCGAGTGTGTGTCCGGCGAGGTGGGTGGGGGTGGACACCAGTTGCTTGAGTCCCAGGTTGGCGAGGATTCGAAACGCGTAGGCCCGAGCCATATTACTGTCTGCCATAGTGATAAGCGTTAATGTCATGAGTATTGTTGCTTATCACTAATTTGTGTACATTACCCTTTTCTAATGATTTATAAAGTACTTTTGACACTTGATATAGGAATGTACATCATATTTGACTAAATATCAAATGAGAATATTGTTTAAGTGTCTTGCAGACGTTGGCTTTTCTTGTTTCTTGTCTCATGTTTGGTATTATATTGTAAATATTGCATTTTTTTGTAACTTTTGTAGCTCTCTTATCCAGTGTACCCCCTTCTCCCCATGAATGGTTGCATGTTGTATGGTTGTGATATGTCTGATACGATGAATGACTCCTTTATTGACTTCTTGTCAAATATGTTTTACATGTTTGCTTTTTGAATATGAAAAAAAGTTTTCTTTGATGATAAAATCATAAATAAGAATAAAAGCTATTGACTAGCCCCCAGTCTTGAATGTTTTCTCAAGTACTGTGTTTGAATTCATATTACTTCGGTGTTATCAGTACTGGCAATTCTCTTTTGTTATTTACTATGACGGCTCAGCCATACTGATTAGAGCCAACCCTTAGTTGCTTATCGGTTATTATAGCGGGCGCTGGCTCGCGAGGTTTTTTGTCTTTGCCCATTAATTTTGGAGCGAAGGTTGACTAGGTACCTCCTTCCACACTTCCTTCTGTAAATTTCCTTTGTTTATTGTGTCACGTTAACAGTTTTCTTTGTATGTCTTAAACCCTTCCTCCTTTTTCTTTTCTCATCTCATTCTTTAGAGTAATGGCAGAGAAGGATACCTTCGCCTACTCAGAAGATCACATCAGAAACTTCCTCAGTGATCCGCCTGTTTTCTCCTCAGTTACCTTAAGCGAGACAGCGACTACATCCAACGAATCTGATAAATTAATTCGTCTTAAGAAGAAGCGGATCAGGACAGACCTTCATGGTCATTTTTTGTTGCAACACCTCCGAGAAGGCACCATTCCAGCTGGGCTACAAATTAAGAACATACCTGTAATTTTTACAGAAGACCCGATATTCAAAAAAGGTTTCTCTATGATAGAAACTAAATGTAGTAGAGACCTGATGGTATTAACGGTTGAGACAGCAATTAGAATATCAAAGGAAGAATTAGCTGAAATCGCCAAATTAGAGTCTGAAATTAGTGGTAATCCTACCATAGCAGATGCTAAGGCCCTCTTGGAAAAGGTTGCTAAAGAAGTACAAGAGTTCAAAGACTACACTATTACTCAAAAATCTAACCAATTCGAAAAAGATAAAAAAGGTTTTTCTTTAGATAACATATATCCTTATTTACAGGCTGACTTTTATTCCAAAGCGGAATCTAGACGTTTCCTTCTAGGAAACCAGGGCAGATCCCGCAGACAATTCATTTCTTTTTCTGATACTTCTTCATCAGGAACTGATAGTGAGTCCACCAGTAATTATAATCGTCCCAATAGAAACCGAAATTGGAATACCAACCAGCAACAACAGCAGAATCAGTCGTCGAATTTTTTAGGGAGAGGTCAAACACTCCCCAGGGGTCGAGTGAGAAACAACATCCAGTGGGAAATGAAAACACGACGACAGCACTACAAAAACTAAATGCGTCGCCAATTTTCAACCTTTCTAAAAAAGTTTTGACACCAGATGAGGAAAGTGTACTGGCAAAAGGGTTGTCATTCGTACCTTCTAAAAGAACCGACTTTGTGAAAATGAAGTCAGAGTTCATTGAATTTTGTAGAAAATTACGTGTGACCCTGTTTTTTAGTGAAAACCCTACCACCCAGCCTTTGGAGGTCACAGGCCTTAGAAATAAGTCCACCTTTTGCCCCCCAGCCAATAAAGTTCCGAAAAACCTTTTGATTTTTGAGAAAAGTGTATTGTCTGCAATATCGACTATGGAAAAAGAGAAAAAATACATTAGGTTTAACACCACTAAAAAAGAGATGATGGCTTTAAATAACCTCAAAACTGACAATACGGTTATAATTAAGCAGGCCGATAAAGGCGGGGCGATCGTGGTGTGGGATATTCATGACTACACCACTGAAGTAATGAAACAGCTACAAGACACCACCTGTTACCGTAAGATAAACAAAGATCCCACCATGGACCTACAGAATGAACTTTTTGCAATTGTGCAAGAGGGTTTTGACCTAGGTTTCGTCGGTCCAAAAGAAGTTGAATATCTGAAAAATAAACATCCTAAAGTCCCCATGTTTTACGTATTGCCGAAAATACATAAAGATCCAGACCATCCGCCAGGCAGACCCATCGTGGCAGGGTGTGGTTCTGTACTAGAGCCGGCAGCGAAATATGTAGATTGCTTTCTCAAAGATTTCATGATCGAGGTCAGATCCTACCTTCAGGACACCACTGACTTCATTAAAAAACTAGAAAACATCGATTTCAGTGAAGGCAGGGATAGACTTGTCACCCTAGACGTTACTGCACTATATACACAGATCCCTCAAGATGAGGCTGTAGCAGTACTTACTCACTTCCTTGACTCTAGGCCCAGACCTATGCGGGTGCCCACTAAATTCATTGTGGACTTGGCAACATTCGCCTTAAAAAAGAATTACTTCTGCTTTAATGGTGAATTTTACTACCAGGTCAAAGGGGTGGCCATGGGCTGCCCCTTTGCTCCAGAATTGGCAGTACTGTTTATGGCCATGTACGAGAACGCATACATCTATAATAACAATCCTTTCTCTCAATACATCGGAACATGGCTCCGTTTTATTGATGATGTTTTTATGACATGGAAAGGTGATGGTGACACTCTTAACCATTTCTACCAATGGCTTAATGCCAGAACGGCTGACATAAAATTTAGCATTTCTGAATCTACCAGCAGGATTGCGTTCCTAGACGTGGAGGTCTTTCCATCTGAAGGGAAGTTAGCGACCACCTTATACACCAAACCCACGGATCGGAACAAGTCTCTTATGTTCAACAGCAACCACCCCAGAAATTTAAAAGAAAATCTCCCTTACGGGCAGTTTCTGCGAGTCCGCAGAAACTGTACCTTTAAAGAGGACTTTCAACAACATTCTGAAACCCTTACATCTAAGTTATGTGAGAGGGGTTATCCTAAGAAACTTGTAAAAACCTGCATGAAAAGAGCTCAATGGACCCCACGTGAGATACTCCTGGAACGCAAATCCAAACCTGCTATAGAAAGGCAGGTATGTGTCACAACCTATTGCCCTAATGCCAACCGGCTAAAAAGGGTTATAAAACAAAACTGGCATTTGGTAAAGAATCTTGATGTAAGTCCTGTAAATGAGCCTCTATTTGCTTTCAAGAAAGAAAACAATATTGCTAATCACATAGTCCGAGCAGCCATGCCTGTTTCCAAACCGCCAACTTTACGCCAAATGATGGGGATGCCACCCATCCTTGGACACCACAAATGTGGAAACTGCTTATGCTGTGAATCAACTATGGAGGGTTCCCTGTTCCAGCATAACGGAGTGTCATGGAAGCATGACACTGTGAGCAACTGCAAGAGCAAGTACGTTGTATATGGCATTATATGCCCATGCCACTTGCTATATATAGGCAAAACTAACCAAGAGGTCCGCCAACGGATCTCGCAACATAAATCAAGGATCAAAAGGAAAGTTGAAAATGCCCCTTTGGTGCAACATTGGACGCGATTGCAGCATACAGTTAGTGACCTCAAGTGGACAGTGATTTCAAAAATAGAAAGAAACCCCAGAGGAGGTGATTTGAATTTGACATTATCGAAACGTGAAGCTTTTCTGATAGTTAAGTTTGATACAGCTGTATCTGGGCTTAACGAATTAAGTGAAATTTTCAAACTGTAACCCCCTGTTGTGTGCCAATTATCATCTTAGTGAGTGACCACGGTGTCACATCACCTTTACCCCGGCCACTATCCGTGTTATTCTAATAATTGTGAGATACGTCCCACTCCGGTCCGTAGTTTATGTTTATCTTCGCTCTATTCTTATTCCGGCCCGGATTTCCCTTGCAACCTTAGCCTCTGAGAGGGCGGTCTTGCAGCTCAGGGTCCAGGTATATAGGTAGAGCAGTAGAGCCCTGGCCTGCTACTGCGCATGAGCCAGTGTTCAGTGCTGTCCCAGACGCCGCCGAATCTAAGGTCCAGCTCGGATATCTATCCGTAAGTACTTTTCCCCAGAAACCCGCTCGGTAACATTATCTGTTCTTTTTAATGGTTTAACTTAGGTCCACATTCGTTCTTCTTTTTTTTCTTCCAGTCTACCATAAATTACTGCTGGCTGCGTGAAATAGAGATGTTGGTAAGCTTCCGCTTTCTTTTTAATCTTTTGGATCTCGCTGTGATTCAAAACGAGTACAAAACACTCACGCGCTTATTTATATTTTTTGTCTAGGGCGCCCTGAATTGAAATATTTTCGTGACCTGCCCTTTGCGGTTAAACGCATGTGATTTGCCATCGCGGTAAGCTGCCGCTTTCAATTAAACCTGTTTTTTTAACAACGTATATCAGCTGCTAATTTCGTCTATTATTTTTTCAGATTAGTACTACTCCAAACGTTCCCCATTGACAGGGTTCTTCTGAATTATTGCAAATATATCTTCGTTCAAAAAAAGATATATCTTTTTGCTCCTGACGGATTGCAATTCCGGTAAAGATTCACATTTATTCTGATTTCGGCCATACATGTCTTTTATGGTCTGTTACATATTAAAGCTCTATATTTTTTTCTTCCAAGACGTTTCTAGCAAGTGAATACGCCCGGCGACAGCACACACAGCTTCCTCTACTAGAACTCAATTAGGTGAGAATTTTTCTACAAACCGGTAGTGCATTAAACTCCATCAGAAATTCCTTTCTGATATATTCCACATTTACCTTCACACAGGTTTACTTTCGCTAAATTGTGTCAACTGATCCCCCCACCGAGATATTTCCATCTTAATAGAGAAGGTAAGTAAAAATTGCAGCCTTCCTCTAATTGACCGCTTGTTCACCCCCAACCTGCTGACTTCATTATGCCAACTTTTTCAGATTCTGTCACACACCATGTTAGAAAGTTGAGGCCCCCACGCCCTTTGCATCTTTGCCTAGTGGTAAGTCTGTGGAGAGAAGGGTGGTAACTGAGTGACGTGCCTGATGTCGATCCTTTGATTAAACAAATCATGTCTGTTTGAGTTTTTCTAATTCTTGTTCTCCCCCCCCTTTCCTCTTTTTTCATTCCTATTTATACAGAGAATACCAAAGGCCCTGAAGAGAATCCCCACAAGTCAACGGGATTCGAAACGCGTAGGCCCGAGCCATATTACTGTCTGCCATAGTGATAAGCGTTAATGTCATGAGTATTGTTGCTTATCACTAATTTGTGTACATTACCCTTTTCTAATGATTTATAAAGTACTTTTGACACTTGATATAGGAATGTACATCATATTTGACTAAATATCAAATGAGAATATTGTTTAAGTGTCTTGCAGACGTTGGCTTTTCTTGTTTCTTGTCTCATGTTTGGTATTATATTGTAAATATTGCATTTTTTTGTAACTTTTGTAGCTCTCTTATCCAGTGTACCCCCTTCTCCCCATGAATGGTTGCATGTTGTATGGTTGTGATATGTCTGATACGATGAATGACTCCTTTATTGACTTCTTGTCAAATATGTTTTACATGTTTGCTTTTTGAATATGAAAAAAAGTTTTCCTTGATGATAAAATCATAAATAAGAATTAAAGCTATTGACTAGCCCCCAGTCTTGAATGTTTTCTCAAGTACTGTGTTTGAATTCATATTACTTCGGTGTTATCAGTACTGGCAATTCTCTTTTGTTATTTACTATGACGGCTCAGCCATACTGATTAGAGCCAACCCTTAGTTGCTTATCGGTTATTATAGCGGGCGCTGGCTCGCGAGGTTTTTTGTCTTTGCCCATTAATTTTGGAGCGAAGGTTGACTAGGTACCTCCTTCCACACTTCCTTCTGTAAATTTCCTTTGTTTATTGTGTCACGTTAACAGTTTTCTTTGTATGTCTTAAACCCTTCCTCCTTTCTCTCTTCTCATCTCATTCTTTAGAGTAATGGCAGAGAAGGATACCTTCGCCTACTCAGAAGATCACATCAGAAACTTCCTCAGTGATCCGCCTGTTTTCTCCTCAGTTACCTTAAGCGAGACAGCGACTACATCCAACGAATCTGATAAATTACTTCGTCTTAAGAAGAAGCAGATCAGGACAGACCTTCATGGTCATTTTTTGTTGCAACACCTCCGAGAAGGCACCATTCCGGCTGGGCTACAAATTAAGAACATACCTGTAATTTTTACAGAAGACCCGATATTCAAAAAAGGTTTCTCTATGATAGAAACTAAATGTAGTAGAGACCTGATGGTATTAACGGTTGAGACAGCAGTTAGAATATCAAAGGAAGAATTAGCTGAAATCGCCAAATTAGAGTCTGAAATTAGTGGTAATCCTACCATAGCAGATGCTAAGGCCCTCTTGGAAAAGGTTGCTAAAGAAGTACAAGAGTTCAAAGACTACACTATTACTCAAAAATCTAACCAATTCGAAAAAGATAAAAAAGGTTTTTCTTTAGATAACATATATCCTTATTTACAGGCTGACTTTTATTCCAAAGCGGAATCTAGACGTTTCCTTCTAGGAAACCAGGGCAGATTCATCAGACAATTCATTTCTTTTTCTGATACTTCTTCATCAGGAACTGATAGTGAGTCCACCAGTAATTATAATCGTCCCAATAGAAACCGAAATTGGAATACCAACCAGCAACAACAGCAGAATCAGTCGTCGAATTTTTTAGGGAGAGGTCAAACACTCCCCAGGGGTCGAGTGAGAAACAACATCCCGTGGGAAATGAAAACACGACGACAGCACTACAAAAACTAAATGCGTCGCCAATTTTCAACCTTTCTAAAAAAGTTGTGACACCAGATGAGGAAAGTGTACTGGCAAAAGGGTTGTCATTCGTACCTTCTAAAAGAACCGACTTTGTGAAAATGAAGTCAGAGTTCATTGAATTTTGTAGAAAATTACGTGTGACCCTGTTTTTTAGTGAAAACCCTACCACCCAGCCTTTGGAGGTCACAGGCCTTAGAAATAAGTCCACCTTTTGCCCCCCAGCCAATAAAGTTCCGAAAAACCTTTTGATTTTTGAGAAAAGTGTATTGTCTGCAATATCGACTATGGAAAAAGAGAAAAAATACATTCGGTTTAACACCACTAAAAAAGAGATGACGGCTTTAAATAACCTCAAAACTGACAATACGGTTATAATTAAGCAGGCCGATAAAGGCGGGGCGATCATGGTGTGGGATATTCATGACTACACCACTGAAGTAATGAAACAGCTACAAGACACCACCTGTTACCGTAAGATAAACAAAGATCCCACCATGGACCTACAGAATGAACTTTTTGCAATTGTGCAAGAGGGTTTTGACCTAGGTTTCGTCGGTCCAAAAGAAGTTGAATATCTGAAAAATAAACATCCTAAAGTCCCCATGTTTTACGTATTGCCGAAAATACATAAAGATCCAGACCATCCGCCAGGCAGACCCATCGTGGCAGGGTGTGGTTCTGTACTAGAGCCGGCAGCGAAATATGTAGATTGCTTTCTCAAAGATTTCATGATCGAGGTCAGATCCTACCTTCAGGACACCACTGACTTCATTAAAAAACTAGAAAACATCGATTTCAGTGAAGGCAGGGATAGACTTGTCACCCTAGACGTTACTGCACTATATACACAGATCCCTCAAGATGAGGCTGTAGCAGTACTTACTCACTTCCTTGACTCTAGGCCCAGACCTATGCGGGTGCCCACTAAATTCATTGTGGACTTGGCAACATTCGCCTTAAAAAAGAATTACTTCTGCTTTAATGGTGAATTTTACTACCAGGTCAAAGGGGTGGCCATGGGCTGCCCCTTTGCTCCAGAATTGGCAGTACTGTTTATGGCCATGTACGAGAACGCATACATCTATAATAACAATCCTTTCTCTCAATACATTGGAACATGGCTCCGTTTTATTGATGATGTTTTTATGACATGGAAAGGTGATGGTGACACTCTTAACCATTTCTACCAATGGCTTAATGCCAGAACGGCTGACATAAAATTTAGCATTTCTGAATCTACCAGCAGGATTGCGTTCCTAGACGTGGAGGTCTTTCCATCTGAAGGGAAGTTAGCGACCACCTTATACACCAAACCCACGGATCGGAACAAGTCTCTTATGTTCAACAGCAACCACCCCAGAAATTTAAAAGAAAATCTCCCTTACGGGCAGTTTCTGCGAGTCCGCAGAAACTGTACCTTTAAAGAGGACTTTCAACAACATTCTGAAACCCTTACATCTAAGTTATGTGAGAGGGGTTATCCTAAGAAACTTGTAAAAACCTGCATGAAAAGAGCTCAATGGACCCCACGTGAGATACTCCTGGAACGCAAATCCAAACCTGCTATAGAAAGGCAGGTATGTGTCACAACCTATTGCCCTAATGCCAACCGGCTAAAAAGGGTTATAAAACAAAACTGGCATTTGGTAAAGAATCTTGATGTAAGTCTTGTAAATGAGCCTCTATTTGCTTTCAAGAAAGAAAACAATATTGCTAATCACATAGTCCGAGCAGCCATGCCTGTTTCCAAACCGCCAACTTTACGCCAAATGATGGGGATGCCACCCATCCTTGGACACCACAAATGTGGAAACTGCTTATGCTGTGAATCAACTATGGAGGGTTCCCTGTTCCAGCATAACGGAGTGTCATAGAAGCATGACACTGTGAGCAACTGCAAGAGCAAGTACGTTGTATATGGCATTATATGCCCATGCCACTTGCTATATATAGGCAAAACTAACCAAGAGGTCCGCCAACGGATCTCGCAACATAAATCAAGGATCAAAAGGAAATTTGAAAATGCCCCTTTGGTGCAACATTGGACGCGATTGCAGCATACAGTTAGTGACCTCAAGTGGACAGTGATTTCAAAAATAGAAAGAAACCCCAGAGGAGGTGATTTGAATTTGACATTATCGAAACGTGAAGCTTTTCTGATAGTTAAGTTTGATACAGCTGTATCTGGGCTTAACGAATTAAGTGAAATTTTCAAACTGTAACCCCCTGTTGTGTGCCAATTATCATCTTAGTGAGTGACCACGGTGTCACATCACCTTTACCCCGGCCACTATCCGTGTTATTCTAATAATTGTGAGATACGTCCCACTCCGGTCCGTAGTTTATGTTTATCTTCGCTCTATTCTTATTCCGGCCCGGATTTCCCTTGCAACCTTAGCCTCTGAGAGGGCGGTCTTGCAGCTCAGGGTCCAGGTATATAGGTAGAGCAGTAGAGACCTGGCCTGCTACTGCGCATGAGCCAGTGTTCAGTGCTGTCCCAGACGCCGCCGAATCTAAGGTCCAGCTCGGATATCTATCCGTAAGTACTTTTCCCCAGAAACCCGCTCGGTAACATTATCTGTTCTTTTTAATGGTTTAACTTAGGTCCACATTCGTTCTTCTTTTTTTTCTTCCAGTCTACCATAAATTACTGCTGGCTGCGTGAAATAGAGATGTTGGTAAGCTCCCGCTTTCTTTTTAATCTTTTGGATCTCGCTGTGATTCAAAACGAGTACAAAACACTCACACGCTTATTTATATTTTTTGTCTAAGGCGCCCTGAATTGAAATATTTTCGTGACCTGCCCTTTGCGGTTAAACGCATGTGATTCGCCATCGCGGTAAGCTGCCGCTTTCAATTAAACCTGTTTTTTTAACAACGTTGTATGTCAGCTGCTAATTTCGTCTATTATTTTTTCAGATTAGTACTACTCCAAACGTTCCCCATTGACAGGGTTCTTCTGAATTATTGCAAATATATCTTCGTTCAAAAAAAGATATATCTTTTTGCTCCTGACGGATTGCAATTCCGGTAAAGATCCACATTTATTCTGATTTCGGCCATACATGTCTTTTATGGTCTGTTACATATTAAAGCTCTATATTTTTTTCTTCCAAGACGTTTCTAGCAAGTGAATACGCCCGGCGACAGCACACACAGCTTCCTCTACTAGAGCTCAATTAGGTGAGAATTTTTCTACAAACCGGTAGTGCATTAAACTCCATCAGAAATTCCTTTCTGATATATTCCACATTTACCTTCACACAGGTTTACTTTCGCTAAATTGTGTCAACTGATCCCCCCACCGAGATATTTCCATCTTAATAGAGAAGGTAAGTAAAAATTGCAGCCTTCCTCTAATTGACCGCTTGTTCACCCCCAACCTGCTGACTTCATTATGCCAACTTTTTCAGATTCTGTCACACACCATGTTAGAAAGTTGAGGCCCCCACGCCCTTTGCATCTTTGCCTAGTGGTAAGTCTGTGGAGAGAAGGGTGGTAACTGAGTGACGTGCCTGATGTTGATCCTTTGATTAAACAAATCATGTCTGTTTGAGTTTTTCTAATTCTTGTTCTCCCCCCCCTTTCCTCTTTTTTCATTCCTATTTATACAGAGAATACCAAAGGCCCTGAAGAGAATCCCCACAAGTCAACGGGATTCGAAACGCGTAGGCCCGAGCCATATTACTGTCTGCCATAGTGATAAGCGTTAATGTCATGAGTATTGTTGCTTATCACTAATTTGTGTACATTACCCTTTTCTAATGATTTATAAAGTACTTTTGACACTTGATATAGGAATGTACATCATATTTGACTAAATATCAAATGAGAATATTGTTTAAGTGTCTTGCAGACGTTGGCTTTTCTTGTTTCTTGTCTCATGTTTGGTATTATATTGTAAATATTGCATTTTTTTGTAACTTTTGTAGCTCTCTTATCCAGTGTACCCCCTTCTCCCCATGAATGGTTGCATGTTGTATGGTTGTGATATGTCTGATACGATGAATGACTCCTTTATTGACTTCTTGTCAAATATGTTTTACATGTTTGCTTTTTGAATATGAAAAAAAGTTTTCCTTGATGATAAAATCATAAATAAGAATAAAAGCTATTGACTAGCCCCCAGTCTTGAATGTTTTCTCAAGTACTGTGTTTGAATTCATATTACTTCGGTGTATTATTTATTCAGCATGACGTCCATCATTTGTTTGCGTAGCACTGTTCACCCTAAGTGGGATAGGTATGCCCAGACGTGGGTCCCTTGCTCAGTGTGCCACTGGAATCAAGTTAGCCTGGCTGATGAAGAGTAATACCCAGAAACCGCTCCCAGGATGCTTGTTTCTGGTCCAGGGAGGACCTGACTTGGCAGTTCGGTCTGGACTGTTACCACGAGGCACAGGATCAAGACTGATTTGCATATGGCTGGGTCTAATCTGGGGTGACATGGTGAGCAAAAGAACAATGGATTTAACCCAACTCTCTTGACTAGGGGTGAATGTATGATTTATTCAGCATTCCGTCCATCATTTGTTTGCGTAGCACTTTTCACCCTAAGTGGGATGGGTATGCCCAGACGTGGATCCTTTGCTCACTGTGCCACTGAAATCCAGCCAGCATGGCTGATGAAGTGTAATACCCAGAAACCGGTCCCAGGATGCTTGTTTCCGGTCAAGGGAGGACCTGGCATGGCAGTTCGGTCTGGACTGTTCCCATGAGGCACAGGGTCAAGACTGATTTACATATGGCTGGGCCTAAACTGGGGTGGCATGGTGAGCAAAAGAACAATGGATTTAACCCAGATCTCTTGACTTGGGGTGAAAGTATGATTTATTCAGCATTCCTTCCATCATTTGTTTGCGTATCACTTTTCACCCTAAGTGGGATAGGTATGCCCAGATGTGGGTCCCTTGCTCACTGTGCCACTGCTCACTGTGCCACTGGAATCAAGCTAGCTAATAGTAATAATCAGAAACCGGTCTCAGGATGCTTCTTTCCGGTCCAGGGAGGAATGGGCTTGGCAGTTCGGTCTGGACTGTTCCCATGAGGCACAGGGACAAAACTGATTTGCATATGGCTGGGTCTAACCTGGGGTGGCATGGTGAGCAAAAGAACAATGGATTTAACCCAGATCTCTTGACTGGGGGAGAAAGTATGATTTATTCAGCATTCCATCCATCATTTGTTTGCGTAGCACTTTTCACCCTAAGTGGGATGGGTATGCCCAGAAGTGGGTCCCTTGCTCACTGTGCCACTGGAATCAAGCTGGCCTGGATGATGAAGGATAATACCCAGAAACCCGTCCCAGGATGCTTGTTTCCGGTCAAGGGAGGACCTTGCTTGGAAGTTCAGTCTGGACTGTTCACATGAGGCACAGGGTCAAGACTGATTTGCATATGGCTGGGTCTAAACTGGGGTGGAATGGTGAGCAAAAGAACAATGGATTTAACCCAGATCTCTTGACTAGGAGTGAATGTATGATTTATTCAGCATTCCGTCCATCATTTGTTTGTGTAGCACGTTTCACCCTAAGTGGGATGGGTATGCCCAGACGTGGGTCTCTTGCTCACTGAGCCACTGGAATCAAGCTAGCCTGGCTGATGAAGGGTAATACCCAGAAACCGGTTCCAGGATGCTTGTTTCCGGTCCAGGGTGGACCTGGCTTGGCAGTTCGGTCTGGACTGTTCCCATGAGGCACAGGGACAAGACTGATTTGCATATGGCTGGATCTAAACTGGGGTGGAATGGTAAGCAAAAGAACAATGGATTTAACCCAGATCTCTTGACAAGGGCTGAATGTATGATTTATTCAGCATTTCGTCCATCTTTTGTTTGTGTAGCACTTTTCACCCTAAGTGGGATGGGTATGCCCAGACGTGGGTCCCTTTCTCACTGTGCGACTGGAATCAAGCTAGCCTGGCTGATGAAGGGTAATACCCAGAAACCGGTTTCAGGATGCTTGTTTTCGGTCCAGGGAGGACCTGGCTGAATGTTGACGTTGAGTCAGCAACACCCAGATGTTATATGTTCTAATGAATATCTGTGCAACAATAATAAAACAAATTCAAACATTAAAAGAGAGTTGATAAGTTTAATGTGTTTGCACTTCAAATTATTGTGAAACGTAATGCCTGTCCCCAGATTCACAAAGTGAGGATTACACCAGTCATTGTTAAAGATGAGGTGAAAGCAGAAAGTGGGGAATTTAATGAGGTGATAGTTATTGAACCACTAGAATCATCAAGTGCGTTTTGCCGTTGGTGGTAGCACGGTGTGTGAATTATAGAGTAAAGCTCCGCATTCACTATGGGGTCTAAATAACGACATTGTGGTTGACTAGCTCCCATCTCCCAAGATTGATGAGATGATGTTGTTCACTACAGGTGTGAAATGGTTTTAACCCGTTAACATGTCTTGTTACGTATCACCAGATTCACTAACATGCAGAATGCAAGGCAGTAACAGCAGTTATGCTTTTAGGCTACTTCAGATTTGCATCCTTGCTATTTGTGAGAGTGTATGCAGTGTTGGAAGTACTTGGAAAAAATGAGTCTTGAGTGCAGAAATTAGAAAAAGCAAATTTGCTAAGCATTAGGTCAATATACTCAAATGTTTGGAAGATATGGAGTTAAAAATTGCCAATATCACTCCTGAAGGATTATGTGGTAAGAAACTACCTTTATTAGGCTATTTTGAAGCTTGTGTTTGTTTTAAAGAATGACAAATAGAGACAAACGTGTTCATAGTCATATGGGGCAAAACATCAGTTGGCTGGTTGAAACAGAAAGATTTAGATATAGTATGGTATCCTAATTATCCTGATCATACTTTTTTTCACTGTTGTGAAGGACAAAGTGGTTCAAAAGTGGAGAAAGCAATTTCCAAATGTTTTTATATGAGCTATGGTGTTTGAAAGATTTCTGGCATGAGATCATACTAAAACAAGGTATTAAACTGATTGTAATAAAGTAAAGAGATCTGCTGTCTGTGAAGAACTGAATCGACTGGAAACTGGGGGCATTACTTAATAAGTGGAATCAGCTGAATGTGTGAGCTCAGTGGTTTTGCCAATGAAACAGGATGGAAAAATGTGAATGCCTATTGACCTCCGTGATCTCAATAAATCTATTTGTGTGAATCAGTACTAACTTGTGATCCACTTGAAGATAATCTGAGATATTTTCATCTTTGTATCTGTCTCAGGCATATCACCAAATTAAATTACATCCTTCATCGAGGCATCTTGCATCTCTTATAATTCTTGGAAGTTCTCTGCAAATGCTATTTGGGCATGCTTCTGCAGCATTCCAAAGAGTTATGTAAAATTTGTTTGTCAAAGAATCCAATGAAAAATGTTCTCTAAATGGATTTTAGAGTGGGAAAATAATTTAAAATGAGCGTGATGGCATGATAAAAAGATCGTTATAGATTTTGAGTAATGCAGGTTTAATGGTGGGTTCCAGAAGTGTTGTTTGCAGTACATAAAGTGGAGTATTGAGAGTGTGCCATCTCTATTAAATAAAGAGGAACTGAATTAATTCCTTGGTATGGCTGAGTACTATGCTAAGGTTATACATGTCTCTGACATGTTTTAGGATGTGCAAGAAGTATTGAGAAATATGTCAGATTTGAATGGACTCTGTAATGTGAAAGATCTATCAAAAATAGTATTATGAATGCAGTGGAGTTAAAACCATCAGATGTAAATGGTTGATCTATTTTGGTAAGTGGTACTAGTTTGGATGATCTGGGTGCATTTTTGATGCTGGAATGGAATGGAGAAGTGGCATTTGCCACTCAAACTCTCAAAGTGGAAGAGAAAAAGTATAGTGATTGAGAAGAACGCTTTAGCCTGTTGGAGGATCTTTTCTCAGCTAAATGAGCTTTAAAGGCAACACCCAGAATAGCCAAGTGGATCTTTTATCTGCAAGAAATCTTGTTTCATATTAAATATGAACAATGATGCTTGAAAATCAAATCAGATTGCTTATCACATTTGCCTTTTCAAACTGATAAGCATAAGGAGTGTGATGGCGAGGAAGGTGATGACTGGCTTGTAGCCACTCTGTCAGAGAGTTGTAAAGGAGTCACTGGTTAAAAGAAGTGGAAATCTGAAATGCATCAAGATAGGATGACGGAGATCAAAAATTGTTTGGATAAAGGATTGCAGAGAAGGATTGTTGTCAGATAGTTACAAGGCAATAAGGGATGAATTGGTGTGAGAAGGGAGTAAACTGTATCGGACGACAACTAGTTATTCCTGTGGTACTGAGAAGTCTACATGAAGGTGGTGGTGGAAAGTCTCAAGTGAAAAGAAAGGCCAGAAATAATTTTTGGTGTCCAAGTTTAGACCGTATGATCAAGAAGCATGTTAGGTGTTGTTTGCGCTGTACGAGGAGCTACACACCCCACAAGTCATAAGAAACACCTACCCCTCCTACATAATTTCCTAGTAGATCATGGCAGAAATTAGGACTGGATATATGTGGAACTTTGTTTGTAAGACAATGTTTAGGAAAGTATGCCTTAATCAATCACTAATCACAGGCGTACTGCTTTGTCCCATCCAAAGAAAATAGTTTGGGGAACAGTATGGGGCTGAGTGAGAAGTCTTCTGGAACTTCGCAGTTGAGGTTGATGGTGTCCAAGGCAAAGAGGGCCAGCCTGATTGACCGGTTGCGCCCTCTTAGGAAGGCGCAAATGTGGCAAAGTGCAGGACCTTGGATGCCAGCTTTGTGCAGTTGTTGGATAAGGATCAGGTGAGAGTCTGTGTCAAATACTACAGACATCTAGTAGGATAAGGGCCACGGTATCACCCCCGTCCATGGTCATCCAAATGTCTTCCATGGCAGTAATGAGGGTGGTCGCTGTACTGTAGTTGGTTCAGAATCCAAACTGAGTGGTGCAAGGAGGTTGTTGTCAGTGAGGTGGGTGGCTAAGTGTTTGTTTATCATCCTTTCCATTACTTTTGCAAGGTAGGATAGCAGGAAGACAGGCCGGTAGTTGACTAGCGTCCTGCAGTCTGCTGAGGGTTTCTTGAGGAAGAGGAGTACTATGGCATGTTTCTAGATGTTCGGGTAGGTGGCTGTGATGATTGAGTCGTTCAGGATCAGGGTAAGGGCTGCACTGATGGTGTCCAGTCCTTTGATGAAGATGTGGTAAGAGCAGGAGTCTGAGGGTTCTCCGGAGTATATGGATTGCATGGTTGTTGTGATTTCTTGATTCGTTAAGTTGGGTCAAGGTGGTCCTCTGGGTGTTGGTAGAAATAGGCATGTGGGCTACAATGGTTGAAGGGTTTAGTTGGGAGCTCAACGTTTTCGTAGATGCTGGTGATCTTGTTGCTGAAGAATGGGTACAGCTGGGTGCAGAGGTCTTGAGAGGAAGTTCTACTGGTAGAGCTTGCTGATGGAGAGGTGAAGTCTTTCACCAGGGCACAGATTTCCTAGATGCGGTTGGTGCGGGTTTCAATGCAGTTGGTGAGAACGGAGCATTTGGAGGCTCTGATTTGCTGACTGTAGCGTCTGAGGGCAATTTGTAAGTGCGCTTGTAAGTGTCATTCTGACTGTGTCTCCATCTGCATTGCTGAGGTGCTTGCAGAGGCGTTTGGTGAGTCTGTGTACCACCTTCCTTGCAGTCTTGTTCTCTGGACTTTGTTGCCTTTGAGAGGAGCCAGGGTTTCAACTCAGGCATTGATTCAGGTGTAAAAGTGGGAGATGGATTATAAAAGAATGTTGTTATGTTGAGGCTAGAGGTGTAAGTGTTCGGAAGACCAAGATACTTCTAAGGTCTTGTTCCAGTCCCTTTGTCAAGATTTGGTAGTGTGGGATGGACTTGCTGAAGTTGATGAGGGTGTGGTCATACCATATGATTGGGGTGGGCTTGTCTCCTGTGACACCACTGAAACTGGTAAAGTAGGTTTTCGGAGGTGTGTGTGGAAACCATTGATGCCACTTCTTGTGAACATGAATGATGGGAAATCCAGGGATGTCACTTTCTGTACAAATAATGATGGTAAAATCCAGTGATGTCACATTCTGTGCCGATGGATCGTGGAAAAAGAGCCCTCTAGCTGAGGGCTTTTTTAAAGACAGTTTTAGGAGGTAACTATAACTTGCGCCCCCACATGCAGTCTTGTCATCAAAGATGTAATTTCAGATGTTGCAGTGATGTTAACAGTGATGTCACTGAACGTCATGAGTGATGTAATATGGGAGGTATTTAGTAGTTTATGGCGAGGGCGCGACTTATTGTTACCATAGGGCATGATTTATAGATACTAGAGATAAATATACCTGGTGAATTTCTGTGTTTATTTTAGTTCAAAATGTTACATTGGCACTGAAATGTTCACATTACTATAACGTCTATTTAATCTTTGTTTTTTTTCCTGTGAATTCCTAGGGTTTTTTAAAAAAAAGTAACGTAATATTTTATTATTGTGGCCCCCCTCTGCAAGCCACTATTGGCCCTGGGGACACCATCCACTGGGGCCTTCATAAAAAAAAAAAAAAAAGCGAAACAGAGTAGCATGGCTTCCTACCCCACCCCCTCCCAAGCCCCTTTTGACCCTGGGGCCCCCACCCCGGGGCTGACAAACATATTATTAGGAGAGGATCATGCAGTCCCCCCTCCCTGGGCCTATAGAGGCCCCAGGGACCCCAATCTCCAGGGGTCAAACACATTTATATTAGAGGAGATCACAAGGCACCCCTCTCCTAGCCCAAATGGGCCATTGACTAACTAGGGGAGGGGTTTGTGCCCCCCCTTCACAAGCCTTAAGAGACCCCGGGGGCCTCACACTCTGGAGACAAAAAACATTTACACTAGGTAAAGGGGGCACGTGCCCCTCACCCCAGACCCCAAAGGGGCTCGGAGACCACATCACCCGTGGCCAAAGACTAATAATAGGGGAGCGGTGTGTGGCTCTCCTCCCCAAGCCATAAGAGGCGCCGGTGACCCCATCCACTGGGACATAATCTATTATAAGTAGATGCCCCAGTGCCCACTTGGGCACCCACAAAACATAACTTTGGGGGTTGCAATGGTAGCCCCACAACCGACATTTCTCCACCCGGCCGGAGCAGCTATTTGTGCAAGCCCCCCACGGGTGGAACCAATCTGAGTTTTCCTGCCCACAAGAGGGCGTTCAAGGAAACAGATTTGTGCTCCTACCCGGCGGCAGCATTTTCAAAGCTCTTTCTGGGTAGGAGGACACTACTTTCCCTGCCAGCGCTCCTGCGGGCAGGGAAAACCACTGTGTCCTGGGGTGGCCTCCCTGGGACCAGGCCCGGACTGGCCGTTGCGGGCACCGGGTAAATCCCCGGTGCGCCGCAAAGGTGGGGGCCGGTTTTGGGCCCCTGGGGGCCGTTTTTGTTACAGGACCGTTTTTGCAAAATCGGCCCTGTAACAAAATCGGCCGAAAACCGGCCCCGGCAAAGAGCTCGGTCGCACCCCGAACGGCACCCACCCCCGGGGGGCGGCCAAGCACTTTGCCAGGGCCGGTTTTTGTTCCCAGTCTGGCACTGCCTGGACACAGTTAAAAAGCAGGGTTCCTGGGGCCTTGTTAGGGTTTAGGGCGGCACAACCCCACCCCCGCCATCTCTAGTAGGATTTCCTAAAATCCATCAGATGTGAGGAGTTTTAATTTGTACGGTTGATGGGCGCAGTGTACGAAGTGTAGAATGTGATGTGTGTGTTAAAATTGGCTAAAATAATGACTGCATGTGTCCAGAAACAAGGTTTGTTTCTGGACACATGCAGTCATTATTTCACAACTCTATCTGCACAGTTTTGAATTTGGACATCAAAGAGATAATGAATAAAAAAATGTTCCTCTCATTCTACACGTTGTGCACTGCACCCATCACCCTTACAAATAAAAACTCTTCACATCTGAGGGATGTTAGGAAATCCTATAAGTAAACAATAACTTTAAAACATCCCTGAGCTCCTCCGTCTCAGTGAGGGGGTTGTAGCCCTTGGTTGCACTAGGTTCTGCAACGAAGAGGAGATCCCAGATGATTAAGCATGCCACTTTGGTGGGTGATGGGATTCCGTCCTCTTTAAAGGATTCCCTTTGAGTACAATGAAAGGTCTCTGCTTGTGCCACTTGTTCTTCAGAGCTTTATGAATTTTTATTTATTTATTTATTTACTGATGACACGAGCACTTCATCTTCGCAGCGCGACCTGATATGTTTTAAAGCTTTCTGTGTATTGGTTTTAATAATTCACGGACACGAGCACTTTGATCTTCACAGCGCGACCTGAAATGTTTTTAAGCTTCCTGTGTATTGATTTTAACAAATCACGGATGCACTTTCCCCTATTTGTAAAATTGTAAATTGTAACTCACTGCCTCACCCTAATCCTGCTGCTCATTTCTTGCCTCTGCAGCCCCGTTCCACCGCAAGCGCTAGGCTTGATTGTCGTGGAGGGTGCAGGGCAGTACCTTCTTCCGGGTTCCCTCCCGGTGCTGGGCTCTGATTGGGCGAGGGTGTAGAGGCGGCGCTGACTGCTAGCCCGTCCTCTACAAAAACCTGTTGCCACCCAATACACACAGCGGATGCGCGCAGCGTCAGCACCATTGACGCGCCAAAGACTAGCCCGTCTGTGCCCGTCCGGGCCAGGACGGGGCACGGGGCTGAGGGCACTGCCCCGGCGGCTCTAGACATGATGGTAAGGTCCTCCAGTCAGTTAAGAACGCTGTGTCCTACCACTAACGAACTGTGCACTGTACTGGAGATCCATCAGTCAGGAAACACTACCTGTCCAAACTGCAATCTCACACTCACTAATTATCAACCGTACCGGGACCTTAGAAACAGACATAGAAGGGGAAACAGCACCCAAATATTAGGGCCCAAGACTATCTGTTTTACAGCACGAACTGCTGCTCCCTACCTAAACACAAACATGATATCTTCAACTTATTACTTGAAGAGAAACCTAGCGCACTTTTTCTGACGTAAACTTGTCTAAACAATAGCGCAGGCCCTGACGTAGCTACTGCTCTCCCCTCCAATTATGCTATCGTTAGGAAAGACAGAGTGGATCAAATCGGTGGTGGGATTGCAATCATTTTTAATAGAGAGCTGAAATGTAGCCTCGACCCAGTTGACATCCCTGATTGCGAAGCTGCCTTTTTAAAAATTTCCATAAACCCTAACTTCACCCTTTCTGGCCTGTTGATATACCGGCCCCCTGGAAATTCAACTCTATGGGCTTCCAGACTTACCAACTTCATCACACCCTTTTATGTAGCCTCAAAAAACTTCTCACTAATTGGAGACCTCAACCTGCATCTGGAGGATCCATCCAACTCCACCTGCTCCAATTTGCTCGAAGACCTGACAGCCTTAAATTTGAAACTACTAAATTCCGGATCCACACATAAGGCGGGTCATCTGCTTGACCCTATTATCACTAATCTCACTGAATTAGTATGGCATGATACCACCCCTATATGTTGGTCAGATCATTATCTAATAAAATTCAGCCTCAAACTACCAACCCTTACTTCTGTGCAGCCTATTTTGTGCAGCCTATTTTCCCAAATAACGTCGAGGGAAAACTGGAAAACACTTGACATTGCACAATTAAAGAAAGTACTCAGCGAAAACCCCCCCACCCAAGAACTTAATATGGAAAACATAGCAAAAGCTACACAAATATGGCTTAGCGACGCCGCTGACTCATGCCTACCTACCCCTCACATTAAGGAAAACGGGCATCGACCCTCAGCCCCATGGTACAATGTCTCAATGAAACATGAGAAATCGAAATGTAAGGCACTAGAGCGCCAGTGGCGAAAAGACTACGCACCCGACAAAAAGGAGAGATATCACTATGCCAGAAATAAATAACACACAGCCTGCACAAAAGCGCGAGCTCTGTACATTTCCAAAACCATCATGGAAGCAACAAACAGACCCAAAACCCTGTTTAATACGGTCAAGGGATTATCGGGTGCACAAGCCACTGCTTCGGCTCCTCCGCTAAATGAACAACAATGTCAGGATCTTGCCGTATTTTTCTCTGACAAAATCGACAATCTACTCAGCGATATTAACAGCAACATAAATGACTCCACCCATCAGGCCGATATGGACTTTGTCCCTACAGGAAATATTACCTTGGAATCTTGGCCTCTCCTCACGATAGACTCTCTGAAGGCCATTCTTAAGACCATCAAATCCGGCTCTCCCCGTGATCCTATTCCCGTCAAAATACTAAAACAACTGGATGCCCCGTCACTGGAAGCCATTGTGAATACTTTAAATTCCTCCTTGAAATTCTCCAATGTTCCTTCACTTTGGAAACATCCCACTACTACAAGAAGCCCAAAGCAAACCCTGAAATATTGTCAAACTATCGACCTATATCCCTGCTCCCTGTCTTTTCGAAGCTGCTGGAAAGACACATTCACTCGTTCCTAACCCTCTTCTCTGAAGAAAACTCCCTCCTTCATCCATCTTAATCCGGTTTCAGAGCCGGTTTCTCCACAGAAACTGCCCTGCTAGGAGTCACCGAAAACATCCGCAAACTCCTTGACGATGGGAAAACGGTTGCTCTCATTCTTTTAGATTTGAGCACGGCCTTTGACACCTTATCACATGAAATACTCTTAACTACGTTAAGAAAATATGGAATCTGTGGTATGGCAATTGATTGGATCAGGTCGTTTTTGGCACAACGGACATTCCAAATCACATCCTCATCAGCATGCTCCGGAGTGTTTAATGCCCCAAACGGAGTGCCCCAGGGATCCATTCTGAGCCCATTATTTTTCAACCTTTATCTTAGACCTCTGGCTGACCTTGCGGAAAAATCAGGACTCACCCTCATGACCTACGCAGACGACTCAGAGATCATTTTTTCCCTGTCTGAACCTAGCCCGTCATCTTTGTCTCCCCTCAAACTAGGTCTCCAAAACATCTTCAGCTGGACGACTAGGAACCAGCTAAAATTAAATGGAGATAAAACGGAGATCCTCCTCTTAGGGAAACAACATGACTTGTGGAACCCTTCCCACTGGCCTTCCCAGATGGGAAACTTCCCCAATCCTGCCACTCAGGTACGCAATCTAGGGGTCATTGTTGACAGCTCCCTCTCCATGAAACAACAGGCCAGCAAAGTTGTTGGCCTCTGCTTTACCATTTTGAAGTGGCTGAGGAAATCCTTTGGATGTTGCCTATCTCCACCCAAAAACCGTAGTCAACGCCCTCATTACATCCCGGCTTGACTACGGTAACATCTTGTACCTAGGCTCTAATCAAGCTGTAGTACGGCGACTACAGCTCGTCCAGAACTCAGCTGTCAGGCTGCTGTGTGGTATTCCTAAAACCACCAGTGTCTCAAATTACCGACGTGGCCTGCATTGGCTCAGGGTAGAAAATCGAATCAGATTTAAAGCACTGAACTATATGTTCAGAATAAAAACAGGCAATGCTCCTAAATACCTACTTGCACTAGCCTATCCCTACACCCCCAGTCGAAACCTTAGGTCACAATCAGCAGCCAATTTCTGCATACCCAGGTTCAAACTTGCTAGAATGGGTGGCAGATCTTTCGCTCATCTTGGACCAACCCTCTGGAATGCACTCCCTCCTTACATCCGCAAGGAGGAAAACCACGCCAGATTCAGGAAGAATAGCAAAACCTGGTTGTTTGAGCAATAATCAGGAACGTCCTTGCATACCCTCGCTTCGTTTGTGCTGTGTCTCGGCGCCGGGAAACCCTTTTTGGGTAGCTGTTGCGCCTTACAAGTTTAAAAAATAAATAAGCTTTATGAAGCCCGTTAGACCCGTGGATATTTTGTTGTGTTATACCTCAAATATCCTCCACAACGAAGGCTCTGGAGCGCAGGTAAGAGGATGCAGAGGCGCACCAAAATTCGCGTGCCAGGCTTTCCCAAGCAATAGATCAAAACTCAAGGACGCCCAACAGGCCTATCAGATCTCTTGGCCAAAGAAACGGCGCACAGGGCCCTGGTTCCCCACCGCCGGAGGCTCCTCAGCGCGTATTCATTACCGAAATATATAACTATAGGGACAGACTGCATACTACGGGCCATCAGAGAACAACAGGACATATGCTATGAAAATAACAAAATTTCCACATACCTGGACTACACCAAACAAGTGCAGGAGCAAAGAAAGTCATTCCTGGGAGTTAAGCGTAAGTTGAGGGACATGCACCTTCAATATATGTTGCTATATCCCACAAAACTCAAGGTCCTGGCTCAGGGGAAGCCACATTTCTTTGAAACTCCTAAGGGAGTTATGGGAATGGTTGTAGGTCTGTGGGGATGCGCTCCGTCCGCTGGAGCAACAGGATCGGAGGCAGCAGTGGGGCACTAGACTGGCACAGAGAGTGCGGCGCAAGGGAAGTGGAGCGGGGACTCCGGATGCGGACCCTAGTCTGGACCAAAAGTCGATTGTTGGGAGCGACAACACCATCCTCATGAGTACTGATGTACCTGCGACCTTGGATACGGAAGTGGAACCTGCAACCTTGAACGCTGGAGAGCAGACACAGTTGCTGGGAGCAACAGCTGACGTGGTCCCAGAGACCACGCAGGAGCAGGAGGCAGATGCAGCTGAGGAGTAAGAGCCAGGAGGTCAGTGCTGGAGTACTGGTGGAACTTGATGCAACGGCTAAATATTTGCGTGACTTGAGGATGAGGGGTGAGTAAACTGGCTCAGCGGGGAGGCGGGCAGCTGCATGGGAATTCGAGTGGTGGGTGCAAAGGGGGTTCCGCCCTGGGGACTAGGAGATTCTGGCACTAGGGCACAAATTTATGATGAGCAGACCTTAGAATTTCTGGGCGGGTGGGTCCGGACAACCTGTAGTGTGCTGGATGAGAGTGTTGACCCCAGTCAGGCAAATTCAGGGTGACGTGTACATCCTGGCACGATTCAGGGGCAGGCATTAACAAAATACCTTTTACTGGCGCAAAGTCCGTGGGGGGGGGGGGGTTCATTTCTGCAAGTTCTCTTGTTCAGATTCATTTTAAAGGAGTGCACCATAGGAGTTCAGAAATGGGTAGGCAGGGGTTTGTACTAGACATCGGCACAAGATGAAATGCACCTGGATGACTGTGGTGCAGCCAGGGTAGCTAAGAAGTGGCAAGTCCAAACACATCATTCCTTCCTCTCTACATATGCCAGGGGTATAATGATCTGGGTGGCCGCGGGCATACCATTCTTCCCAACTTACAGTGAGTCTAATGTAAATGGCAGGCATGTCCTCCTGAGAGGCAAATTAGATGGCAGGGAGATTACTATCCTGAATACAAATGCACCAAACACTGGGGACCCCATGTTCTGGTCATCCAAGACTTACTGGCCAATGAGCTAGACGTCCCATTCATATGGATGGAGACTTTAATTGCGCCCTTGACTCTGAGCTGGATAAGCCCCCCCAAATCCGTAATGAAACCTAGAATGACAGAAAAGCTCAGAGAGGTTATGTATGAGTTAGGGGCTCTGGACATCTGGTGGGTGGCTCTTCCCACACTCCCACTTTTCACATGCTATTCACTTATTCACGGAACGCACTGTAGGACTTCTGCTTTCGGGCACTCCAGCTTTCCCCGACGCAGAAGTAACCCTTTTGGCGCTTTCCCTGTCCAACCATGCTCTGGTGCGTTGCTTGGTGAGGTAGCGATCCCCCATATTGCATCCGAGGAGATGGAGATTCCCGCCGGATCTGCTTGACGACTTGGTGGGGAGGGCTGCCCTCTCTAAGGTGGTAACGGATTACTAACCTTGGTCATAAAACTCTGCTCCACTCGCAGAGTTTGTGGATTGTAGAACACGGAGTTGCCAGAAAACTCCACACTCCGCAACGGAGCAGAGGTTTGTTTTGTATTCACGCACCCAAAATGCGTTTTCGCACGCGCTGGAGCGACTTACCAGGTGCCTGCAATCACCAATTAAATTTTCCATCCTATTTGCGAGCGCTACAAGATTGCTAGCAGGCTGCACGGTCCCGCAAAAGTTTGCAATTGCGAACACGTCATTCGGGCACGCCATCCGACTTCCAGTGGACGTTTTCAAAAGAACGCGATCCCGAACACGCGTATTCTGCAATATGGAGAAGGTTCTCTTCTGAGCAGGATCCAAACTTTCGCACAATGACGATTTGGATTTTAAAAAAACTCCTCTGAATGACATTTGGCTGTACTTTTTTGTGCAAGGAGTCCTTTTTTCTTTTTTTACTTTTTTTCTGAAGAGGAAGGAAATGCCCCAGTCTCTCAAACGTCCTGTTTCTGTCTAGCAGGCTCCTTCCAGTGCTTTGCCCATCTCCTGTTCACTTTTCATTTGGATTTGGAGCTGGAAGGATCACTCTTTGTGTTTGCTGCCTCATATATCATTGGATTTGAGGACTTTTGAATTTGAGATTTCACAAGTAAGTTTGAAAAGTGGTCTTTGTTTGTTTGGGGCATTGCACCTACATTTATTTGTACTTTCCGTGTTTTAAAAATGTATTGTGGTCAGTGGCCTGTATTTTTATTAGGGGCCAAGTTGTTTCTTTGTAAGTAATATTTCTTCTTTTATAAAAGAAACATGTTGCACAGTTCCCTACATTTTCTCCAACGTTTGAAATCAATTTGAAATATTTATTTAATTCACTAGCTCAGTAGTCTGCCAATAGGCCTTTCAGCCGGTAGCCCCAGAGCTACTCATGAAACAACTGTTTCTGTGGTGTCTGTTGAAATTAAACATCATTTAGGGCAGGGATGGCATTGGATTGAAATGCAAAATGTTTTATTTTTGGTATTTCACTTTTCATATGTGATAATTAAATGTCTTTGTGGGATGTGTGTGGTTGTTATGTAACTTGGAAACCTTTTTTAGCCCTGTGGATTTTTTGGGGGGAATTGTTGTGTTAAAGCTGTGTTATTTAGCATGCCTCCTTTGTCTAGCCAGTGTGTGAGTGTATTTGTAATAGTGGGCAGCATTTGACTTGGCTGAGCCTCCCTGTGTGGCCAGGGGCCATTTTGTAAAGTATGTGTCCATATAGGCCTGCTTGAGTTAATTGGTTTCCAGACCTGCCTGTGGTTGTTGTGAGTGACCATGTGGCTGCTGGCCATTTTGTGGTGGTAGTTGGTGTGCTTTTGCCATAGGCCTGCATGTCCTATTTCCTTTGTTCCTCTTGGCTTACTGCTTCTTGTTGTGGTAGCCTGGCATGTGGCTGGTGGCCATTCTGTGATGGCAGCCAGTGTGCTTTTGCCTTAGGGCTACATTGTCTGTCTTCCCTTTATTTTTGTTGTGGCCTGCCCAGGTGGCTGTCGGCCATTTTTTGAAGGCAGCCAGTGTGCTTTTGGGATAGGGCTGCATTGTCTGTCTTCCCTTTCATGTTGTTGTGGACGGGCCATGTGGCCATCAGCCATTTTGTGAAGGCAGCCAGAGTGCTTTTGCCATAGGCCTGCATTGTCTGTCTTCCCTTTCTTGTTGTTGTGGACTGGCCATGTGGCTGACAGCCATTTTACAAAGACAGCCAGTGTGGTTTTGCCATGGGCCTGCATTGTCTGTCTTCTCTTTCTTGTGGCTGGTGGCCATTTTGTGAAGGGGCAGCCAGTGAGCTTCTGCATTAGGCCTACAAGCCTTCTTTGTGGTGCCATGCCTTCTTGCTGGTTGTTGTTTTGCATGCAATTATTTCTTCTTTTATCCAGCAAATAATGTAGCACAGTTCACTACATTTTCTAATAAATTTGCAATATTATTGATTTGAATTGATTCACAATGTGGCCTAGCCTGCCAATGGGTTTTCCAACCAATAGGCCCAGAGCTACTCATGGGTGCATGAAACAACTGTTTCTGTGGTGACTATTGAATTTAAACATCATTTAGGGCATAGATGGCATTGGATTGAAATGCAAAATGTGTTTTTTGGTATTTCAATTTTTATGTGGGTTAAATAAATGCCTTTGTTGGATGGGCGTGGTTGTAACTTGCAACCCTTTTTTAAGCCTGTGGATTTTCATTTTTGGCATTGTTGCATTAAATCTGTGTTGTTTAGCATGCCTACTTTTTCTGGCCAGTGTGTGAGTGTGTTTGTAATAGTGGGCCAGCATTTGCCTTGGCTGAGCTTCCTTCCCCATGTGGCCAGGGGCCATTTTATAAAATCTGTGTCCATACAGGCCTGCTTGAGTTCATTGTTTTCCAGGCCTCCTGATTGTTGTGAGTGACCATGTGGATGGTAGCCATTTTGTGGTGGTAGTTAGTGTGCTTTTGCTATAGGCCAGCATGCCTTTCCCTTACTCCTCTTGGCTTGTTGCTACCATCCATTGTCAGCTGCAGCTCCATGAATGCTGCATCCCACGTGATGCACAATGACACACCGGGTGCGTTACATTTGTATTTTTGTTGCTGTTTTTCTTTCCTATCCTTTCCAAGTGTACCATACAGTACACCTACCATGAATGCCCTTGTTGTCAAAATCTCACAAATGGCTACACTGTATTGTTATGTTGTGTTATTAACTGAGGTTATAAATGTAATAATACTAATAATACTAACAAGTGTGATATAACACACTAAGTTATATATTACATTTGTTTGTTTGTACTACTAGTAATTGAACCACAACAATGAATGCCACGTTTCACCCTACATTCTCTTTGCTTCTTTCCATTTAGGTGCACAAAAGAAAAGGAGACAACATCACCTATTGTACTGCCAGACAGAAGTCCTGCTGCACACAACGTCACGTGACGTGTGACCACAGACATCTCTTCAATTTGTGCCACTGCGTGCCGCTGACATCTTAAAGATGGCCCCAAAAAAAGGTACCAGGTCCAGTACCAAAAAAGTTGCCAGTGAGACAAAGGCACTGCCACTAACCAAGACCAATATGTCATCCAAGACCTTTTTTGGGAAACAATGTGTCCGGGGTGCAAGCTGGGAGCAGCACACCCACATCAGTGGACCCACCCCACCAACCTAGGCCATCACCCATGTCTGTCGCAGCGGCAGCCAGTCTAATCACGAGTCCAACGCCGATGAGCAGGGATGTTGAAATTGCCTTATTACAAAGAAGTACCCAATCAATGCAGGAAACTCAAATAAATGGGCAACAGCAACCACCCCCAATAGTAGTTGTTCCTCCTGAAGTAGGGGCAGTTCAGGAGACAGAGCTTCCTACAGAGGAAGAAGAGCAGACCACTCTTTCAGAAGATACATTATCTTCAAGATCCCCAGCAAGAATATGGAGAGTTAGTCCATCAACTTCTTCTGCAAGCCCCCCTTCTAATGATCTAGACACCATTTGGAAGTCACCTTAGTCTGAGAATGAGACATGGCACAGTACATGGCTAGGGAAAAATAAGGTTCCAGAAAAACTTAGAGTTAATGATTTAGATGTAGAAGAGGAGGATGATGATGACGATCATGAACATTAGTTCCACCCAACTGGAGACAAACACTACCCCATCCTAAATTGCTGTGAGGGATGTGGCACAGATACAACCAACACAGATGATACCCCACCACCTCCATCTTCCATATTTTGCCAGCAGCGAACTACATCCACCACAACCACCTCAGTATAAGTAGGTACTGCAGAGAGTCAAACGTCACGCCTACCTACCAGTTCATCCGACATTGCAAGTGGCACCAGCAGCGCCAGAAAATTCACCTCCACAGTTTGGGACTTTTTTTCAGTTAGCAAGGAGGTGAACATTGCTATATGCTCCATTTGTGGACATGGTGTTAGTTGGGGTAAGATTGGTACAAACTATGGTAACAAACCCATCTGAGACAACACCACTTGATACAGTGAGAGGCGCACCTTAGCGGCCAAAAAACTGCACATGTTGTTGGTGGAGTGGATGAAGAAGAACCAATTACGGTGGAAGGTGAATAAGAGGAAGACTTTTTCTCTATTGCACAAAGCAGCCCTGTCCCCAGGAGTACAGTAGTGCCACCCACATTGTCAACAACATCGTAATAGCACAAGAGTTAGGCTGAGACAGCAAGGGGTCCAAGGCAAGAGAGTACTGCAATGAAAAAACGTGCATTGAGCCTAACATCTGTCATCAAGAAGTCACCTGCATCAGCGGCACCAGAAAAGAAAAAAATCCAGGCTACCATTATTAGCATGTTTGGGTCGGAGGGGCAGTATGAACGCAACCACCCAACGGCATGTTTGTACAGCGCGAAGCTGGCTAAAATGTTAGCGCTGGACCTCCTCCATTTTTCTTTTGTGGAAGGGGTGGGTTTTTCTTAAATTTGTGGCAGCCATCTGCCCCAAATGGAAGGTTCCCAGCCGGTCTTATTTCACCAGAGTTGCTGTTCCAGCACTACATCACGACGTGCTTAAGTTGCTTTGACAAGCTTTGCAGCAGAGTGCTGTTCACACTATCCACCTGACAACAGACATGTGGACCAGTTGCCAAGCCACTGATTACATGTGCATCACTGCACACTGGATCTCTTTTTTGGTGTTAGAGAAAAGATATCTGCAACAGGTGTTGTTGACACTGCTGAGATTTTTAGTGTCGCTCGGAAACATGGAACTGTAGCCATGTTCGCCATGGAGAAATCTCGTACTGCTGCAAACATTTTGGAAGACTTTGACGGGAAGGTCTTTAAATGGCTGCGACCAAGAGGGATTAATATTTTTTTGCCACAGACAAGGGCAGTAATATAGTTAAGGCCATGGCCAATGGTGGCTATTTCAGAGTCCTTTGTTTGGCGCACTGCATAAACATCATTGTTAAAGAATAAAAAAAAAAAAGAAGACAGAGTCAGGAACTTACTGACCACCTGCAGAATAATCTACACACATTTCAGCCTTTCTTTTAAAGCCCAGAAGCAGCTGAGGATCATTCAACGTGATAATAGAATGCCAGTTCCTGACCTGTGCAGCTGGAGGCCCAAGCAATGCAGCTGGAAGACGCCCAAGCCACCACTGATAGCGATGACTCCGCTCGCCAGCTTGCGCTGATTCGAGAGATCTACTAGATCTCGATGGAGTCCGCTAAAATGCTTTGGCTCTCCTTTGTGGCGCTCGTTTATGGTTGGGGCGATAAAAATGGCAAACTACTCCACAACTTAGTGTGCTATCCCAAAGCCAATCGTATAGTTCCCGAGATTCGGGACGAAAATGGGGTCCATTGCGCCACTTCCCAAGCCATCGCCCAAACATTCGCGGTCTATTATGCGGGCATTTATACGGCCCGGCCCCCTCGGACCTCTCTGGCAACGTTGTTGGCCGAGACGGAACTCAGCTGCCCTGCCTTTCCCGGGCGGACTCTGAATCCCTGGATCTTTCCTTTACCCCGGAGGAGATACATGGGGCGATTTCACTGCTGCACTCCGGCAAAGCGCCCGGGCCTGACAGTTACTCCCAGAAGTATTACGAAGCCTACCGGGACATATTGGTCCCACACTTAAAGGATTTGTTTAATCATCCCGAAGACACAGCCACCCTCCCTTACATGAGCTGACTATCGCCCCATCTCCCTTATCAATACGGAGGTCAACATCTTCGCCACTGTGGTGGCCCAATGACTCCGCACCCATTCATTTTGATTTTGCTTTAGCTGCTTCGGTAGCATGTGAAGGTCAATCTCCCAAGTTTCTGGTTACAGCGTTGCTCCTGGAGGTTGCTGCCTCTCGCCAGGTTCCTGCCCTGACAATGCGGACCCCTGACAATGCGGGTGTCCTGTGTCATCTTTCAGTGCAAATTCCACTGTTTAGTGCGCCTGGAGATCGTCTCCTTGACCTCTACTGGGCAGGTGAAGGAGTGTCTTCCTTGCTGAGCCTTCAGTTCTTGGCCCTATTTGCTATTTCAGCCTCTCGGTTCGTGCATGCTCCTCTGCGGTATGGTGGGTTACCTCCCAGCGCAGAACTCGTGCCGCCCCGAATGAGACCTCAGATCGGCTATCCTTCCGTTCATGCTTTTAAAGAGAGACTTTCCTCACCTTCCTGCTTTTGTCGCATGAGGCTGCCATTTTGCGGTGATAACGTCTTGCTTTCCCTTCCACTCAACTCCTTCCGGTCAGCCCTGGGATGGCAGCCAGTGGGTATGCCTCTTCTGGGGCTCCCAGGTAGTGGGGCCTGCGGCGGCTCTACAATGGCTCGTAAGCTTCAGCACTGGAGTTATAGGCTATCTCGATTGCAGCGGCAGGACTTCTATGGTGCCCCTACTCTACTGTGTCCATCCTCAGGGCCTCCCGTATTCACGATGCTCAGCCGCCCCTGGGTGATAGGGATGGGGGGAGAGCGCCTCTCCGCTGGGTTCACTGACTGCAGACTCAGCCACGGTGGATTACGTGCCCCGGGGCCTACCTTGCGCCTATTCCTGATGTGTCAGCTGTTGCTGGCGCGCCGCCCTTCTCTCTGGGAGCGTTCTTGCTGGGATCAACATCGCGGGCGTAGCCCCGGCCCTGTTCTCAGCTGGCTCAAGGGCTTCTTCCTGCTATATTCCATATAGGTACCCTATATAGGCGCAGGTAACATTGCAACCTTTCACCCATTTTCCTCCCTACATTGCATACATAACGGTTCTTAGGAACTGACCTTTTGCCTAGCTACTACACTGCATTCAGAATTTATGTTTTATGCATGAGGTTTCTTGGAAGCACAGCAGGATTATCATCTCCTGTATAATATCTCTGTATAAATTTCAGGCCCGACGTCATCCCTTTAGGGCGACACAGTAGCACAGCAAGGTAGAACCCCTGGATAGACTTATGGGTATATATATATATATATATATCATGTCTTGCTTAGAAAGACAGAGGAGACCAAGACTTCCCGGCTGACACACTGACCAGAGTCGCTGAAGTTCCTGCATGCAGACACTCCAGCTCGCGGTGGTCTAACATCCCTCGCAGGGTGTCCAACTCGAGACCAGGACTGGGTCCCATATTCTCTTATTCTCAGGTAATGGGGTTGACTAGATCCTAGAGGGATTCTTGGCATAACACCTACATAGATGCTAGATACATCTGGTTAGGGAGGCTTCGTAGGAGTACGTACCTTTTATCATGTATTTTATGTACTTGTATATATTTGAATTTTGAATTTAAAAACATTTCTATAGCGCACTTTTACCATGCGGTTTCTTGGCGCTGTTGGATTGTGAGAAGCAAGCAGGAGCAGAGGGGGATTTAAGCATTGTAGGCTCGAGAAAAAAGATAAGTTTTGAGACCCTTCCGGAACTCAATATAGGAAGATGACATACGGAGTTCCGAGGGGAGGGAGTTCCAAAACACAGGAGCAAGCACTGCGAATTTCGTACCGCCAGTCTTTTTCTTGCTGAAGCGGGGGATGGTTAACAGAGCCTGATGAGTGGACCTAAGCTCTCGTCCAGGTATGTAAGGGGTGATGGCAGAACAAATAAATTCCGGGGCGGTGCCTGTTTTAGCTTGGAAAGTGGTGCAACCAAGCTTAAACAGGGCACGCTCTTTCACCGGCAGCCAGTGCAAGGCCTGCAATAGGGGGGTGGCTCGATGGTATTTAGGCAGGCCATGAATCAGGGGGGCAGCCTGATTCTGCACTAGCTGCAGACGGTGAATGGCGTAAGCTGGAGCGCCATTATAAATGATGTTCCCATAATCGAGGCGCGAAAGCACCATGGCCATCACTATAATTTTTAGGGCGGGTAAAGAAAAAAAACGAGAAATCTTCCTAATGATTCGAAGGGAAAAGAAACAGGAGGAAACAACTGAATTGACCTGAGAGTGAACGGAAAGTGAGGGATCCAGGAAGATGCCGAGGGTCTTGACCTTGGGAACTGGGAGCGGGGGAGCACCAAGTGAAGAGGGCCAGTGTGAGGGGGACCAGGGACTGCAACCACCTCTGGTCAAGACTAACTCCGTCTTGTCCGGGTTGAGTTTGAGGTGGTTGCAGTTCATCCAATCCTGGATGAACAACATGACGGATTGGACATTTGAGGCGGAGGAGGAGGGGTGGGAGAGGTTAAAAATTAGCTGGAGGTCATCGGCGTAATTGAACACCGTGACCTCGAGCTGCTGTAACATAAAAATGAGGGGGTAGATGTATAAATTAAACAAAAGAGGGGAGAGGGAGGAGCCTTGGGGAACTCCACATGCAACCCTACGAGAGGCAGCGGTGAAACCAGCAAGGTGGACTGCCTGAGCCCTGTCACTCAGGAAGGACTTGAGCCAAGCGAGGGCCAGGCCCTCTATGCCCGCCGCCTTGACACGGGTGAGGAGGATGGAGTGGTCCACCGTGTCAAATGCGGCGGATAGGTCTAAAAGAATGAGGGCCTGGGGGACGTTGGTATCAATGCCCTCGCGTAGGCTGTCCATCACTGAGATCACTACCTTCTCCGTCGAATGGAGGGGGCGAAAGCCCGCCTGCCGGGGGGAGAGGCAGTGGTTGGCTTCCACGTAGGTGCTCAGGGTGCTGGTTACATGGGTCTCTAAAACCTTGGCCAAGTAGGGTAGAAGGGAGATGGGACGGTAATTGGAAGGGGATGAAGGGTCGGCACCGGGTTTTTTTAGGATGGGGATGACTGCCGCAAATTTATGGGCAGTAGGGACAACTCCGGATTTGAGTGAGTCATTTAAAAGTGTAAGGGGAGGGGTAGGGCAGTGTAGGAAGACTTCTCGCAAGATACGAGCAGGGGCGAAGTCTAGGGGGGAACCTGACTTTACCTTTTGGAGCAAGGGAAAAAGTGTAGCTGTGGTCAAAAGGGGTAAGGAAGTGAGTTTGGAAGTGATGGCAGGGGGGGAGGGATTGATGAAGGCAGGGGAAGGGGGAGAGATGTTAGCCTTGATCGTTGCGACCTTGTCAACGAAAAAGTCGTTGAGGGAGTCGCAGAGCGGTTGAGAAGGGGGGATCAAGGCCGTGGCTCTGTTAGATGAGGCAAGCTCATGTACTGTGGCAAAAATCTCTTTAGATTGAGATTCAGCTGCTAGTATCCTGTTTGAGTAAAACAGGGTCTTGGCATCAAGTATGCTTTGTTTATATACTTTGAGCACAGAGAGGTAGATGGTTTTTTTGGTGGGACAGTATTCTCTTCTCCATGCGCGCTCATGACTACTGCAAAATAGTAGAACTGTACTATCCCTTTACTTTCGTAGTACTGCTAATCATATATCTCTACTACTGTCTAATGGTTGTTACAGCTCATCTATTCTACCCTAGAATAACAACTGTTCAATAAATCTTTATTGACAAAATGGCCAGTATGTTTATTCTGTGTATCTCTGAGACGAACAAAGTGAGCACGAGTGACTGAGCGAAAGGTAGTATATTGTTTCCACGATTCTGAGGGATCAGGGTTGTCGTGTTCTGAGGTTGCCAAGAACTATTGTCTCCCCTATAAGAGGAGATTCTAGTGGCACTGTGAGCTAGCTGATACAGACATGCGAACATATCCGGTGGGGGTGCACGGAACCTGTCTTCCACCAATCCCACAGTTTATGTTATCCAAATGTGCAGATCCTGTATGGGGTAAATAGGAACTACACGACATGGCGCCCAACGTTGGTTAGGTACTTATTTAACAGTAGAATCTGAGTAATTCAGTCGTGCTATTCTCAGGGAACCCTACTCACAAAACACCAGAGACTTCTGGAGTGGGTGTAGCTGGAGTGTCATGACAGATGTCGCCGTCTGGGCATTCTATTCTCACAATATGGTTCTTTAATTTTTGCAGTGTCTCATCTGCTGTGCAGCCGTGTCATTGTATTCAGTAATCTGTGCTCTAATGTCTGCCACAATATTAGGATTCGGAGGGGATCATATTGTCTTTCATGAGTCCTCTGAGTGTCTATAAGCGAAAGTAAATGGATCTCAACACTCCCATCTGTAACCCAATACACGCTTCTCTAATAGTGATTTAAAATGCTTCCCACAATGTCTCAGCCCCTTCCACTGAACCCTTGTTTTCATCAAAGTGAGATCGCTGTGCGTATGCCATCTCAGAATAGCCTCCACAGATACTGTGTGAGCACGTGGGTGGGGATTGCCACCTCTAATAGCACTGATGCATGATCTGAGAGTGTCTTGGGCATATGGGGTGCATACCTCCCTTGAAACAAGCCAGAAGTCTAATCTAGACCCTGTGTTATGCACTGAAGAAATAAAAGTGCCTTCCCTTGCTCCCAGATGCTGTGCCCCTTAATATATCTATAAACCCATAGTCTTCAATACTCTCTCGTAAATCCCAGGCTGACTGTTTGCCTTGCCATTCCTTTGAGGCAGAACGGTCCATGATGGGGGTCTATATATGTGTTGAGGTCATCTCCCCAAATGACAGCAGAAGATTACAGAGTGTGCATATGGCACCAAAGGTGAATATAAAACTCAGTGTCATCTATATTAGGGCTGTATGGATTAACTTAAGTTACTGCAGTGCCACATAGACTGCCCTGCACTATTATGTAGCAACCCTGATGGTCAGTTTCAGAGTGTGTGAGCGTGAACTGGACTTCTTTTTTAATTCACAGCAGGATCCCCCTGAGTATGATGAGTAAGATGAAGGCACCCAGACTCCAGCCCATCGTGTCCGTAAAGCCAGCTCCGTAGAACACGTGAGATGCATTTCTTGTATCAGCGCTACCTGCACATGGTTGGAGGTCCAGGTATGCAAGTACCTGTCTTGTTTTTTAAGGATTATTCAGCCCTTGCTTGTTCTACTTATGGAATCTAATGTGGCCTGTAGCATGGGTCATGTCAGATGGATATGAACCTATATTATGTTACATAGTAGCGATAACTACTCTGACGCAAAGATCTTTCCCAGCAGTAGATACGGGGACCCTAATTATTCACAAATTATTGCAATGTGAGCGTGCCTCTAAATCTTCGTTCTTACCTTGTATCACCTCCAGCACCTTTTCCATATTCAAGCATTTAGTGGTAACAGTCCCCTATCACAAGTATAACACCAATTCAGTATAGTGCAGGGGGTGAGCACCATCAAGAACTGCATTTGCTTTAATTGGGGCACACAGGAGCCTCATCAGTCACTCCCTGCGGGCCATCAACATATCGGCCTAGTCCAGTATTTTGTTGTACACCAGGCACACTATGGGCTATTCCAGCATGTCGTTATGTCAACTGGCGCCATACAGCATAACTAGTGTGCAGGTCTCGGCACTTTCAGCCCAAGTGGATCCTGTGCTAGCCCCCAGCGAGTAGTGCATCACTTGCCCCTCAGACACAGTCCATAGCAGTTTTGCGAAATGTTTTAGAGCACTGCCCGTATTGGGCTATACTAGGCCATGTGGTGCCCTCTGCTCCCAATATAGGCAGGCAGCAGCAACAATCACCCAGAACTAGGCCTGCATGGTCTTCTAACCGAGTCGAACCGGCGCTTTATTGGAATGGCACCTGGCAGGTATGCGGTCTCAGTACAGACAATGTCCCGCAGTAGTAGCCTGGCCATACCGGCATTGCACTAACAAATTGCGCTATGTTAGCTGTGTCGCATTTGCCGACCGCTTGCTGGTTGCCACTCATCGCACTTGCCGCCTGCCGGCTGGTCACCACTCAACAGGTTCTAGGGGCCCCCAGCGGGGTCAATCAACTAGTCCCAGCCCATTTTCCCATCTCCTCATGACCGAGCCCCCTGCGGCTTACATGTAGGATACTGAGCACTCCTCAGAGGGGGCGTCTTGCAGCCCCTCACCGACAGCCGTCTCAGTCCTCCGCAGAGTAAGGCAGCCTCTCGGGTCCACAGCTCGCTTGCTCACTCACCAGCGCTAATGTGTTCTGGGCATAATGGCTTCCCCCACTAAGCCATCAGCACCTCTACTCCTGCTCAGCTACGGTGACTGCTCCAGTAGGAGTCAGCTGAATGCCACAGCAGCACCTCACGGACCCAAGGGTACGTCCTCCCGGTCTAACAGCCCAGCTTACTATTCCTCAGCTAGACGGTCGCTGCCATTTTCTTGCGTGTTCGGCCCTTGCTACATCTCTGACCTCATGCTGTTTCTGGGTCATGTAGCCATTGTGGGTGCCAATTTTAGCACAGAATGTATGCCAATAGTCTCCCGCTCACATTGCCTCTTCTTTAGAGAGCGGATGGAAGTCAAAAGAATGGATATTTGGTGGATAGGCTTTCCCAGCTGACAGAGCAACATTAGAGTGCAGCCTTCCTTCCATCGGCTATCTAACACCCCTCGTGGGCACCAATTTTAACAAATTTTGCAAGCAAGACTGGCTTGCCGTACAGCCATTAATGTCCACATCTTTAGAAAAAGGAATAGGGCATCCCCTTGTTGTTACAGGCCCATGTCCCTTCTGGAGTCTTCGGTGAACGTTATTGGCAGGGTTATTCTCAACAGAATTATGTCATGGGCCACCGTCAATCATTTTATCTCCGATGTTCAATATGCTTCAGATATGGCCTGGGCACACAAGAGCAGTCTCTTACTTTATATTTTTTGATCCATAAATATACTACGGCTAAAGGGGCCCTTTACACCTTGCCTTTTTGGATCTGGCCTGCGTCTTTGATATTGTGGTCAGAGCCAACTTATGGGAAATGCTGGAGTCTATGAGGCTTAATACTGGTTTGGTGTCTTTTTTAAGTGCCTTTTTTGACTTGAACCCCTCACTTGGATTAGGGCCGAATGGTGAATGCACTGAGAGCTTTGGCCTGGGTTGATGTGTACAGCAGGGCTACTCTCTGGTGCCAATCCTATTTCTTTCATATATTAACGATCTGGACTCAGCCCTGGCGGCAAGGGCATGGACATGCTGACCATGAATGGCTGGTGTGTCCCTGTCCTTTTATATGCAGACGATGTGGTACTAATGTCGAGAACATCCAATGGCCTCCAGCTTTTGTTGGGTTCATCGATGGTCTGGGCTTGAGTATGAACCTAGCCAAAACTTTTGTTAATTGCTGCAGTTCAAAGAACCTGAAATTGAGATGTTTTGCTATTTGGGAATCTCTATTGTTGTATGAACTCATAAGATCTCATACCTGGGGGTTGTTTTTGACTCACAATTGTCTTAGGCTCCCTATCTGAAACAGAGATGGTTAAAGTTCTCTAATTCAATAGATTATCTATTAAATGTGGCCTCTAAAATAGGTAACAAACTTGTAGCTCCCCTTGTTGAGATATATAAAAGGAAATGTGTGCCCATCCTTACCTATGGCTCCAGTCTCTGGTGTTATATTCTATATAGGTACCCTGAGATAAGTCAAGCTAACTTCGTAACCCTTCACCTATATTTTTCCCTACATTACACTGATAACGGTTTACAGGGGCTGACCATTTACCTAGATAGGACACTGCATTCTGAACGCGGGTTTTCCCTAGTTCGAAATCTCATACATTCTTGGAAGCACAGCAGGACTACCATCTCCTGTATAATATCTATGTATAAAGTTCATGCCCGACGTCATCCTACGTCCGACACAGTAATACAGCGAGGTAGGACCCTTTGGGAGACCTATGGGTATATATATATCACATCTTGCTAAGATAGTCAGAGGAGACCAGAACTTCCCAGCCAACACACTTACCAGAGACGCTGACGTTCCTGCATGTAGACTCTCCAGCCCGCAGTGGTCTAAACGCATCCCTCGCAGGGTGCCCAACTCGAGACCAGGACGGGGTCCCACAGTCTCTCACTTCAGGTAATGGGGTTGTCTTTATCCTAGAGGTATTCTTGGCTTAACACCTACACACAAGCTAGGTACACTTAGATACATCTAGTTAAGGAGGCATCGTAGGAGTACACATTTTTTTATTATGTATTTCATATACTTGTATGTATTCATGATTACTGCAAGATGGTAAAGCTTCACCATCCATTTACTTTCCTAGTGCTTCTGATAATTTATATCTTTCACTGTCTAACAGTTGTTGCAGCTCATCTATTTTACACTAGAATAAAAACTGGTCAATAAATAGCTATTGAAAACACCCAGCCTGTTTATTCTGTGTATCTCTCTAAGACAGACTAAGTGAGCACGAGTGACTTAGCGAAAATTAGTACACTGTTCCCACGGTCCTGAGGGATCAATGTTGTCATGTTCAATGGTTGACAAGAACTATTCTCTCCTTGGAAAGAGGAGATTATAGTGGCACTGTGAGCTAGTTGATACGAAAAGTCAACATACTTGGTGGGGGTGCTCAGTATCAGTCTGACACCAATCCTACAGTGTATGCTGTCCGAATGCGCAGATCCTGTATAGTTTTATAGGAACTGCACGACAGTAGGGGATCAAAACTGTTAAACACTTGCAGGATGAGGAAAACGGAGTATGTAAGCGTATCCTGGGCACATCGCCAAGGTCACAAATGTACGCTGCTCACGAGGAACTTGGTTTATCATATGTAGCAGACGATATTAATCTGACCCCGCTGATGTCATGGTGCTCCGTTTGGCGAAACCCAGAGGCTTCCCTAAATAAGGAGATCATCAGGGATTGCCTTTCATGCAATAAGGGTCTTCATATTCCCTGGCTCAAGTATATTAGGGACGCTTTAACCAAGCTAGGTAGGCCCAACATGTTTTCCCCACCTGTTGCTATAACTGTAAGGAACAAAAGCTGTCTTAACTCCAGCTTCGGTGAACTCAGAATAAGGGAAAGGGAACTGTCAGAGCTGAGGAAACCTGTTAGTACAATCCACTCCAGGGCTGGAGCTGTACCTGGCTATGTTCCCAAATGCCTGGGACAAGTGTGGTTCTGAAATTCTGGACCCTGCTGTAATACCGGTACCGAGGTCCAACACTCGTGTCACAAAATATCATCGTGCCATGACGAATTTGGTATCGGCAGAACGGTAATGATTAGGACATTATCCCTATGCATTTGCGTCGTGATTGAGCGATGCTAACACCCTCAAATCATGGTTTCCGTTCTGAACCCTCGGACTCCATTTTGTGAACGGCATCTATCTTATGGCTTGCCCTCATATAGTCAATTGATTGAAGCAGAGCTTGATCTGAAAGGACACGTCCACCTTAGCTGACTTCCCCATGACCTGGCCAAACTGACTCCACTGCCCCCAGCCAAACCTGTTTGGGCAGCTCCTCGCCCAGTGGCCGAATAAGATAGCATCAATGCATAACATGCCATAAACCATTCACTACATACAGACCATGTTTTCTACACACATACACCTGTCCATGTTCCTTGTTTATGGCCAGTTTTACGACAAGGAGGTGCCCTGTTTTATTGGGGTTTCATCGATATCTGATGGGAGTTCTGGGCTTGGATGGGTAATCTATCACGAACTGGACATCTAAAATATGGGTTGGCTGACATGACTGTGCTTTTTGCTCTATTGTGAAAATATGTCTATGACCGTATTGTAAACTGAGGAATTCTTGCCTGCAGCTTTTATTTTTGTATAAAAGGAGAAGGCTGGTTCTGTAAAAACGAACAGTCTCCTGAGAACTTACGACCCGTGCTGTTGTAATTCTAGGACACATGTTACTTGGTTGCAGCAAATAAAACTCGATCTCTGACTTCATCTAGAAGACTCTTGGTTTCTGTGGTCCGGAACAGGGAGAACTCAGAGGTCTTCGGGTGTTATCCCCTGGCACCACCGGGTTCCTAAAAACCCGGCACCTCAGTTGGCGCCCAACTCGGGCGGTATCAAGCGGTGACGGTCCAAGCCAGATGTTCGTGAGGAGCTTCGTGTGAAAATTCCAGAGAACGGCCAGCCACTTCAGCGACCCCTGTATGTCGACGTGGTTCCGAAGGTCTTTGCTGCGAGGTTCCCTGCGTCCCGACGGCTACGAAGGACTGCTGCCCTGACTATCGCCCTGTTTTGGACCCAGTGATTCTTGGTAGAGCGAAACGATAGACGAGTCTTCTAGTGACGTCATCGATCATCAATACTTCAGTTAAGTATAAGTGGAGCGTCTCCCAGTCCTTAGTTTTGTTCTTAGTTTTGGTATCCTTGAGGTACACTTTGTTTGGAACTTGCAAGCGCCAAAACCGAGGGATTCGTGTATTCACGAGAATATCATAATTAGATAATCCCTTGAAGTTTGAAGCTAGACTAGTGAACGAAGATGCCTGGTCTTGGCAGACTTGGAAACTTGTTTTGTCTTGGTTGTAGTAAGGACTCCCGATTAGAGGATTCGTGTCCGGTTCCTCCGATTGGAACTCCAACATATGAACTGTATATAAAGCACGGAGTAGGCCCTATCACGTATAATGAGGTATGGATAAAGTACACCAGAAAAGATGGTGTTTTAAAATGGCCCCAATATGGTAGCTTTGACTCAGAAATTTTAGATAACCTTGAGGTCAAATTGTTCAAGAAGAAAGCCCGGCCGGCGATGTTTGACTCTTTTCGCTTATGGCGCAAAGAAGCCAAACAGAAAGAAATGACAATAGCAAAGAAGAATAAAAGAGGTATGTCGATGGTGCAAGCTGCCATTGCATACAGGGACAATGAGGAAGAACAAGAGAGTGAACAAATGCTCAGAAGCAAGAGGTTAGCAGTAGATAAATGCTACCCGATGTTGCCCAATGAAGGACAAGATTCAAAGGGAACATCCAAGAAAGATCCACTAATGTCCCATTTATTGAATTCACCACCCCCATACACATCGAGTATTACTGGACCCCCGAAGCGTTTTGTTATACCGCGCCCCGGCGCACGAACTGCAGCTCTCGCACAAGCACCAGCTCCTCTTCAGCTGGTTCCTACTTCTCCGGCGCAGCCTTCTCAAGGGCCGCCGCCTTTGCTACATACTCCATCTACTTCTTCTACAACTTTGCCTACTGCTCCAACTGTTTATCCTGATACTACTCCTGCTACTGCTTCGACTTCCTCTGCTATTGCCTCGACTTCCTCTTTACATCAGCCTGTCTTTTCTGGCGCATCTGCAAGCTTCTCCTTCTGTTCGACAGAGAGTGGCAAGTACTGTCACTGGTCTGTTCTCACCTTTCTTTGGGTCGCCTAAAACGACCCCTAAAACAGGACGTAGACAGTTGCGTAGTCAACTGCCTGATTACGAGGAAAGAGAAGTGCTGAATGAGTTAGCACGCAAATGGGTTACTGACACTGTTAGATACGATGTTCAGTCTGTTATGGAGGTCTTCCGACAATGGGATGCACCCACTCAGAGATATGTATTCGTAGAGATGTGTGTATATCTTTGTGAAGATTTGGAGACAACCGATCCAAAACGCAAAATGAAGGAATTATTCCGTATGCGTTTCAAGTTCTATGAAGGCATGATTGTAGGTGCCGATGTTGAAAAAGCAATAGATTTGTTGTTATCTTATAGGAGTAAAGGAAACGTCTCTAGATCATTGTATGAAGATGACATGTTTGGTAGGAAAAAGGCGCGACAGTACCCCATGAGCGAGATTCCTCCAGTTTGGAGGGAAGGTGATGCGAATGCAAATCCACCCATTCCACCACATTTCCAGCGTGTATGGGTACATGTCCCCTGGAAAAGATCTGAAGTTTTAGCACTCAAACAGACATTACCTGCTCCACGTAAAAATCCTGCAGGGTATTATAAGGAGTTATCACAGACTGCCAGCTCATGTATAATGAACTTAGCAGATGTAGACATGTTGTTTGGGAATGTTGTTCCGCAGCCTTTATGGAGTAAAATTCGTCATACAGATCATGATCAAGAATTAGGTGACACGTGGGCTGATATTACTGCTGCAGATGCTAGACAAATTGGTGGTTCTAAACCTGAGCCTTTAGTAGCTGAACTTCCTGGTAGAATTATCACGTACATGAAGACCTTAATGCCTGAATTGCGTGTAAATTGGGACAAGTTGTCTGCGTGCAAGCAGAAGAAAGATGAGAATGTTTCTGACTTTTTCACAAGGTTTGAAGAGACTTTCGTCGATCATAGCGGTCAGGATATGGCTACCGAGGGTGGCCAAAGATTGTATGTAGACAAATTTGTACATAATTTGCTTCCTGAACTGTGCAATAAATTGAAAGATTCAGAGAGTGCTTGGGCTGTTTCCACGTCAGCGCAGATTTTAGCCACAGCCCAGTACTACGAAAATAGACGCAAAGACGAGCTAGATAAGGCAGACAAAAAGACTAAAGATTTAAAAACTAAAGTTCTTCTCCAGCAAGCCTATCCGCCTCGTACTCCTAGTCAGCCCAATTATCAACAACCACAGCAGTATTCAAGAAACCCGCAAGGGAACGAGTTTTCCCATCAGCGTTTGCCGTACGGCCCGAATCAGTGTGCCTATTGCAAAGTAGAGGGTCATTTCAAAAATAATTGTCCAGCTCTGGCGCGACGTCTAAATGGTGTTTCCGGTGCAAGAGGTAGAGGTGTTCAACAGGCTCCTAGGGGTAGGGTCCGTGGAAATGTCCCCCAGAATACAACTTCTTTTCCGCCTCAGAATTCCATGAATAGCTTTGATCAACAGAATAATGCGTCTTCTAGGTCCGCTCAGTACTATGCTGATGACTATTACGCCGAAAACGAGAATGAGGGTAATAATTGCTAGGACAGCCATGGACAAAGAGAGGGAGTTGTTTCAGTTCCAGTAGATCAGAATGGACCTTATGTCGAGGTGATTACATCAGGAGTGTCAGAGCCATTTCTGCTGGATACTGGTGCTACAAAAAGTTCGATTATGCACTCAAAACTTCCTGGCGCACCTTTGTCTGGCGAAATGAATGTTTCAGTAGGTTTCTCTGGCGCCCCTGTTAGAAACCCGATTTCTAGTCCTATGCCCCTTTCTGTTGGCCCAGAATTAGAAGCACCCCTCATTCTTACAACAGGTTGCGGCGAAAATTTGTTAGGTTTGGATTTGTTAAAGAGATTATATGCGACTTTGTACTGTTCTCCTTCGGGAGTACAACTTACCCTAGGTAAGAAAGTTATTTCCCCAATGTATTTGTCAAAGGAAAATATTCCAACTGAATTGACATCTCTTCCAGATATACTTTGGGCTACTGGTTCTAATGATGTAGGTCGTTTGGAGATAGCACCGTATGTCATAACATTGAAAGCCAATGTTAGGTTGCCACGTATTCCCCAATACAAGATCTCTAGTGAATGTGAAAAGGCGTTGTTAACGATTATTTACGATCTGATCGAGAAAGATGTCATTGAAGAGACAACAGGCAACATTTGTAACAGTCCTATTTTGCCTGTCTTAAAGCGTACTGATCCTTCACAGCCCCCTGTGTACAGATTTGTGATTGATCTCAGAGAAGTCAATAAGATTGTTGTACCACAGTTTCCAGTTGTCCCCGACATTACTGCCTTATTGACAATGGTTCCAGCTTCAGCCACTTGGTTTTCGGTGATTGACCTGAAGAACGCTTTCTTCAGCATCCCGATCGCTGAGGAGAGCAGAGACATTTTTGGCTTCAATTTAGGAGGACGAAGCTTCCGCTTCAAATGCGCTCCTCAGGGCTACTGCGAAAGTCCATCGATATTCAGTCAGGCTCTGAAACCACAACTAGACACGATTGTCCTACCTGATGGTGCAACTCTGATACAGTATGTAGACGATCTGCTGATCGCTGCAGACGCTGAAGACATTTGCAAGCAAGCCACATTGTCGTTGTTGTGTCATTTATGTGACATGAAGCACAAAGTCTCTCTTTCAAAACTACAATTTTGTCGACAAGAAGTGACCTACTTAGGTCACATCTTATCGAAGGAGGGAAGGAGACTGACCCCAGAAAGAATACAGGCAATTGCAAGATTAAGTGCCCCAAGGACACAGAGAGAAGTTCGGGCCTTCTTGGGCATTACATCGTACTGTAGACAATGGATACCGAATTTCTCACTACTGGCTAAACCTTTGCTGGCACTACTCTGTAAAGACACACCCGATCCTATGCCCTGGTCTGAAGATTGTCAGACAAGTTTCCACGAGTTGCGTAATGCATTATGTTCGGCTCCTGTGTTGGGCAACCCCGACTACAGTAAGCCTTTTACATTATATGTCCATGAGAAGGAAGGTTGCGCATTATCAGTCCTGACACAATACTTTGGGGACAAACAGCGCCCATGCGCATATTTCTCAGCGACTCTAGATCCTGTAGCTAAGGCATTACCAAGTTGCTTGAGGGCCACTGCTGCAGCAGCTGTCTGTATTCGACAGTCTGCTGGGTTAGTCATGAATAATACTCTGATCGTTATGGTCCCACATGCAGTAGACATTTTGCTAAACAGAACGAAAACCCAGCATTTAATAGTGCTCGACTGTCCAGCTATGAGCTGACACTATTAGCGAGTCACATACACATAAAGAGGTGTGATACACTCAACCCCGCTACGTTATTACCCATTTCGGCAGAGACAGATGAGGTTGAAATGCACGATTGCTGCTTTAGGACAGAAGAAGAGACAAAAGGGAGAGTAGACTTGCAGGACACTCCCCTTCCTGAATGTAATGATACTTTATGGGTTGATGGTTCATGTTTCAAGTTGCCAAATGGTGATACGACTGCAGCATATGCTGTGACAACATTGCACACGATTGTAGAGGCCGCGCGCATCCCCCACAATTCTGCGCAAGCAGCAGAGTTGGTTGCACTTACAAGAGCGTGTGTGTTGGCAACAGGAAAGCGAGTGAATGTATATACTGATAGCCAATACGCCTTCGGCGTGGCTCAGTTTTGGAAGATTGTGGCGTGAACGTGGGTTCCTGACGTCACATGGTGCAAAAATCCAACATGGTCAGCTAGTGGACGACCTTCTCGAGTCACTGACCTTGCCCCTACAAGTTGCAATTATGAAATGCAGTGCACACAGAAAGATTCAAGATGATGTTGGTCGTGGGAATGCATTTGCAGACGAGGTTGCGAAAGAGACTGCAAGGAACACAATGAGTCGGATGTATGTTGTAGGTCCTGCTAGATGGGTTCCTGATGTGGGTATGTGTGAGGACACTATTGAAAGTGTGAAGCCCATACAAGCTGAGGCCACTGAGAAAGAGGTGAGTGAATGGAGAGAAAGAAAGGGTAGATTGGATGCGAATGGTTGTTGGGTCGAATTGTCAGAACATCAGCGATGGCTATTACCTGACGCATATGTACTTGCAGTGGTGACAATGGCCCATGGAATGGCTCACGTCAGTGTGAAAGGAATCTGTAAACTGTTGGCCCCAGTATGGCAGAATAGTGGTATCCCAAAATGCGCGGAGAATTTGGTCAGGAACTGTATGGTGTGTTTGAAGTACAATCCCGGTAGGGGAACCCCAACTCCAGCTGGTCATTTTGCGCCTCCAACGTATCCATTTGAGGTTTTGCAGCTCGATTTCATCCACATGGAGAGGTGCAACAATCTGAAATACGTGCTTGTTGTTGTTTGCGCCTTCTCCAGGTGGGTGGAAGCGTATCCCCTTAAGGACAACACTGCCTTGTCAACTGCCAAAGCCCTTGTCAATGAATTCTTCCCTTGGTTTGGCATGCCTAGAATGATCTGGAGTGATAACGGAAGTGAATTTGTGGGACAAGTGATGAAGAGAGTGTGCGAATGTCTAGGCATACACCAGAAGTTCCACGCTGCAAACCACCCCCAATCAGCGGGATTAGTAGAGTGCTACAACGGCACTCTAAAACTCAAACTAGCCAAGATCCAAGCCAGCACAGGTCTTAAATGGCCTGATGCCCTGCCTTTAGCACTCCTGTCTACCAGAATGATTGTCCATTCTAGATTAGGACTCAGCCCTTACGAGATAGTGTTTGGCCGCCCAGCTAACATCTGGGGTGTGCCAAGGCCTAGGAAACTCAGTGAAATAGAGCACCCTGTACTGCTTGACTATTTACACGAATTGACAACTAAATTGCGTGTTTTACACCAACAGGTTCACAGTTCCTCTCCGCCAGCCTCTGATGATCCAGGTCACTCCATTGAACCCGGCACCTGGGTGTTGGTGCGGAATTTTCAGCGCACGAACAATGAACAGCCCAGGTGGACCGGGCCATACCTCGTCCTTCTTTCCACAAGATCAGCCGTTCGGGTGGAAGGAAAGAAGAACTGGATCCACGGGACCCATTGTAAATGGGTCCCTCTGCCTCTTCCATATGACCGGTGGGTCCAGGAAGGAATTGCTGACTCCGAGACCGAGTCCGTACCGCGCTTTGCACCCTTCAGCGATGCACGATTGAAAGGAACTGGTACAGAAAAGGAGAGTGATCGTATTTTGCAAGGATTTGTGCCGCCGTCAATACAGTTGGACACTACAGAACCTGAAACATTGTTTGAAGACCACACCGTACCTGGGAAACAACGATATAATCTGAGTTCGAGAAAAAAGGACTAATAAAAGCAAATTAATGCGATTCTCCTTTCCCCCAAGAACTATTTTTGATTTCACAGCTCTCTCACCCAGGGAACTTGCTCATTTTTGATTTTCGAACCACCATCCGGTTCTGCTGCTAGGGTCGCGGTTGACGGTCTGGGGAGTGCAGCTGGGGACGTTTAGGTCAACGGTTCTGGTTGGTCTGAGGGAATTACCCCGGACTGAACAGAGAGCACTCCTTGGCAGAATCAATCTCCCACCGCGGGCAGCAACTAGAGGATGGAGTTTCCGAGGGTAGAGAGACCTGCTAGATCCACGAACTTATAAAGCAAATATGCACAGTGATGGCCAGAAAAAGATTTCTGATAATATGTATTTTAATGTTGTGTAGCATAACGATGTTCTTGATTGGCTATACTTTATTCACATTTCAAGTTACCTTCGTAAATAACACTCAGCCCACACCTCCTCCTACTATTCCTCCTCACTCCTTTCACCCTCTGCCTGAACACGAGTCCGCCAGAAGACTAGAATTTGTCAATAACTCATTCATCCAGCTCCTACACCAGCATCATTCTATAATGAACACATCGAATTGTTGGATATGTGGACTCATGCCACACACAACAGACAAGGGCATCCCTTACTTCGTCCTGCCATTCAGTTACTATGGTTCTCTGTGGGCTTTCCAGACAATGTTCCTGTTTGCCATAGAACCATATCCCCCGCGTCCCACCGGGAGCAATTCCAGCAACAAGGCACTAGTGGCAGGAATAAGGAATATGAGCAGGGATATCGACACATACCGAACGATTCCCAAGGATGTGTTTACCCCGTACAGTAGATGGAACATCACTCAGTATAGAATTTCCTTGAGTAAGAGCCAGAAAACACAGAAATCCTCCCCGGTTTGGATAGTACCCCACCGAGGTCACCTATGCCTGCAAGGTATTGGCAGGGATCCCAAAGCACAGTTGGGGAAGAGCGTATGCACGGAAACGTATGTGTTTGCCTCCCGAACTTCCCCTCCATTCTTAGCGGCTAAGGGTACATACTTCATCTGCCACGACAAAGCATACACATGGCTGCCCCCTGACTTCTCAGGCACTTGATTTTTCTTGTTTCTTCTGCCACCCAACTACACGGCCGGGGCAGATTACCATCGGACAAGGACAGTTAGAGTGTCGTGAGTCAAGACGACACTGCGGGTCAAGAGTTTGGGGACTTCGCAAAGGAGTTTCTGCCATTTTGGGGACCTATGGTGAACAGCAGGAACATTCGCCAGTTGACGAGGATAGTTGAATCCGCCGTGACCGAAACGGCCGGTGCCCTTAATAACGTGACAGCCGAGCTTCAGTCGGACCGACTTATGACCCTTCAGAACCGGGTCGCCCTGTATGTCATACTTGCAGATCGTGGTGGTGTATGTAGGGTGATCCAATCCAGTTGCTGCATTTTCATCCCTGATAATGCTCCGACAGTGTACCAGGCCATCTCCAAACTGCACAAAATCTCTGATTCCCTTCATGTGGAAAAAGGGGATTGGTCCCTGCTAGGGTGGTTCTGGGAACTGATCTCTGCCTGGCGATGGAAAACTCTGATCTTCATTGGGATGATCTTAGCCATTCTGTTTATGTTCTGCCTGTTTGTACAGTGCGCTCCTGCAATATGTGACCTCTGTGCTACATCATGTGTTAGGAAGCCTGTGTCAAGGGACGAATTGAGCAACAGAATGATGCTACAGCAGCATCTCCATGAATTCATTAATACAGATTTGGACTCAGATTAGCATGAGTTATTGCCTAATATGAGGGCAAAAGGAGGGTCTGTGGTTCTGAAATTCTGGACCCTGCAGTAATACCGGTACCGAGGTCCAACACTCGTGTCACAAAATATCATCGTGCCATGACGAATTTGGTATCGGCAGACCGGTAATGATTAGGACATTATCCCTATGCATTTGCGTCGTGATTGAGCGATGCTAACACCCTCAAATCATGGTTTCCGTTCTGAACCCTCGGACTCCATTTTGTGAACGGCATCCATCTTATGGCTTGCCCTCATATAGTCAATTGATTGAGGCAGAGCTTGATCTGAAAGGACACGTCCACCTTAGCTGACTTCCCCATGACCTGGCCAAACTGACTCCACTGCCCCCAGCCAAACCTGTTTGGGCAGCTCCTCGCCCAGTGGCCGAATAAGATAGCATCAATGCATAACATGCCATAAACCATTCACTACATACAGACAATGTTTTCTACACACATACATCTGTCCATGTTCCTTGTTTATGGCCAGTTTTACGACAAGGAGGTGCCCTGTTTTATTGGGGTTTCATCGATATCTGATGGGAGTTCTGGGCTTGGCTGGGTAATCTATCACGAACTGGACATCTAAAATATGGGTTGGCCGACATGACTGTGCTTTTTGCTCTATTGTGAAAATATGTCTATGACCGTATTGTAAACTGAGGAATTCTTGCCTGCAGCTGTTATTTTTGTATAAAAGGAGAAGGCTGGTTCTGTAAAAACGAACAGTCTCCTGAGAACTTACGACCCGTGCTGTTGTAATTCTAGGACACATGTTACTTGGTTGCAGCCAATAAAACTCGATCTCTGACTTCATCTAGAAGACTCTTGGTTTCTGTGGTCCGGAACAGGGAGAACTCAGAGGTCTTCGGGTGTTATCCCCTGGCACCACTGGGTTCCTAAAAACCCGGCACCTCACAAGGTGCTTTTAGTCAGATTAGGTTGGGCCAGATCAAATGACAGCTTTCCTTTCCCTTCAGCCAGTTTGACTTCAACGCTACCCTAGTTTGTCCCTGTGGTGATTGCTGTTTGAAGACTTTGGCACAGACTCGCAGAATCACAAACCGGCCTCAGCGACGCCATCTCAGAATTCATCACCCCGCTCGCCATCGAATCCGAACACTGCGTCTCTATGGGGGACCACCTCAATGACGACACAGACACCAACTCCTCAACCTCCTGCAACAATGGACAAGATCGGCCTCATGCAGCTAATTTCAGACAACACGCACACAGCAAGACACACGCTGGACCACATCTTCATGTCCAGCAACAGAATTAGACACACCACTGAACTCACCTGGTCTGACCATTTCATAGTCCACTTCACCATCGCTGGATCCCCCACACCACCCCCAACCACCACAGCGCCTCCTTCCACAGCTGGACCAAGGTCACTCAGCACCAATGGACCGCCGCCATCAGCATCACCCAGCCCGATGTCCGCCAACCTGAATTGGGCAGTAGAGAACTTCAACGGCTGGATCACCAGCGCCGCCAACCAAGTCGCCCCCACATACACAAAACATGGCCCCACCAAATGAGTACACTTCACCATCGCTGGATCCCCCACACCACCCCCAACCACCACAGCGCCTCCTTCCACAGCTGGACCAAGGTCACTCAGCACCAATGGACCGCCGCCATCAGCATCACCCAGCCCGATGTCCGCCAACCTGAATTGGGCAGTAGAGAACTTCAACGGCTGGATCACCAGCGCCGCCAACCAAGTCGCCCCCACATACACAAAACATGGCCCCACCAAATGAGCCAGCCCGATGTCCGCCAACCTGAATTGGGCAGTAGAGAACTTCAACGGCTGGATCACCAGCGCCGCCAACCAAGTCGCCCCCACATACACAAAACATGGCCCCACCAAATGAGCCCCGCTCGCCATCGAATCCGAACACTGCGTCTCAATGGGGGACCACCTCAATGACGACACAGACACCAACTCCGTCAACTTCCTGCAACAATGGACAAGATCGGCCTCATGCAGCTTATTTCAGACAACACGCACACAGCAAGACACACGCTGGACTACATCTTCATGTCCAGCAACAGAATTAGACACACCACTGAACTCACCTGGTCTGACCATTTCATAGTACACTTCACCATCGCTGGATCCCCCACACCACCCCCAACCACCACAGCGCCTCCTTCCACAGCTGGACCAAGGTCACTCAGCACCAATGGACCGCCGCCATCAGCATCACCCAGCCCGATGTCCGCCAACCTGAATTGGGCAGTAGAGAACTTCAACGGCTGGATCACCAGCGCCGCCAACCAAGTCGCCCCCACATACACAAAACATGGCCCCACCAAATGAGCCTGCTGGTACACCCCAGAACTCATGGCAGTGAAGCTCAGATGCAAACAACTGGAAAGAAGATGGCACACCAGCAGAAACAGTGATCAAGCCACCTTCAAGTCTGCCCTCAACAACTACCACCACCAACCCAAAGGCTAAAAAAGGAGGCCCTGACACATCGCATGAAGGCCAGTGCCAACCAGATCAAGGAACTCCTTGCCATCGTCAGAGAGTTCACCTGCCTATCAGCCACTGAAAACTCGATCCCCTTATCACAGGAACTCTGTGACGCTCTTGAAGACCATTTTCACAACAAGATAGCCACCATATACAGAAACCTCGAGCCCCAACCCACCGACCTCCTCAGCCTCCCCTCTCTCATGAAAACAACCACCAACCACCCGCTCACCACATGGGAACAGCTCAGCACATCGAACATCATGTCCCTAATGAACTCCATCCACTGAGGAGCGCTCACCGACCTGTGCCCCCATCGACTCTTCAACCTCGGAAGGGATGTGATCAGCCACCAGCTCATCACCATCCTCAACCCCTCCTTCGCCATAGCCACCTTCCCTGAAACCCCCCACAGACCCCAGGGACCTCCAGAAATACCACCCCATCTTGCTGCTTCTTTTCCTACCAGAGTACTGGAGAAGGCCATTGACCTCCAACTCACTGAACACCTGGAGACAACCAATCTACTAGACCCATCCCAATCAGGATTCAGATCTAATCACAGCACCGAGATGGCCCTGATTGCAGCAACAAAAAATATCCGTACCCTATTTGACAGAGGTGAATCAGCCGCGCTGATCTTTCTCAACGTCTGTACAGCCTTCGATACCATCTCCTACCACACTTTCATCATCCGACTGCACCAGATCGGAATCAAAGACAGCACTCTTAGATGGATGGCATCTTTCCTTATGGATGCACCCAGAGTATCTGTCTCCCTCCCATCACCTCACAGCAAAAAAGCACCATCTGCGGCATCCCGCAAGGTTCATCCCTTAGTCCCACCCTCATCAACATCTACATGGCTCCACGAGCAGACATCGTCACTACCCACATCATCAACATTGTTTCCTAGGCCAGTGACAGCCAGCTAGTCCTCTCACTCTCAGTAAACCCCACCACGATGAAAACCAACTTCCATAACTGCATGAAGAATATCTCAGCCTAGATGAAAGACAACAGCATGAAGCTAACATGAACAAGACCTAAGTGCTAGTTTGCAGCAGCCACACCTCTCTCTCTGGAACGACTCATGGTGGCCAACGGAACTCAGACCATACCCCCTACTCCAAAAGACCACACACACAACCTTGGCATCATCCTGCACAGCGGACTCTCCATGAAAAAGCAGATCAACTCCATCTCCTCAGCTTGATTCCATACTCTGCATGCTTCACAGAAACTTCAAATGGCTTCCCATCATCACCAGGAAACAGTGACGCAAGCCCTCATCACCAGCCGTCTGCACTACGGCAACGCACTATATGCAGGCACCACCAGAGACCTCCTGAGAAGACTCCAGATTATCCAGCCCAAAAGGACACACATCACCCAGCACCTGAGAGACCTCTACTGGCTCCCAATCCAGAAAAGATGCCAATTCAAGTTTCTGACCCACGCCTACAAAGCCCTTCACGATCAAGGACCGGCATACATGAACCACCGCCACCAACCAGCCAGAAACCCCTGCTTCGCTCACCTCTCCCTCGAAAGAACACTGTAAATCCGCTGCTGCTTCTCCGGAAAACGACGCTTCTCCCACCTCGCTGCCAAATCCTGGAAAGCCCTTTCCCTCCACATCACCCTCGTTGACAGACTTTAGGTTGGGACTCAAGACATGTCTCTTCGACTGAGACCTGCACCTCAGTGCCTAGATACCCTCACGGGTGACAAACTATGCTATACAAGTAGGGATTGATTGATTGATTGAAGGAGGTATTGAGAAATGTTCTTTGTCAGAAAACAACCCTTCTTGCCTGAAACTCCTTTGGTTATCCGCTGTCTATCTGCCGACCAGGAACATCAGAATCTGGGTGCCAGCCCTCCCGCCTCCCGCCGCCCGACTCCTCTGTCAACTTGGAGTTTGGCCGCCGAGTGGAGCGCGGTCTGAGGGGGAAAAACCACAAGACCCAGCATTCCAAGCAGCACACGCCGCGACATTTGCGCACCAGGAGGCGCTGAAATACAGCGTCACCCCGGTCGAGGGGGGGAACTCTTTGTCAGAAAACAACCCTTCTTGCCTGAAACTCCTTTGGTTATCCGCTGTCTATCTGCCGACCAGGAACATCAGAATCTGGGTGCCAGCCCTCCCGCCTCCCGCTGCCCGACTCCTCTGTCAACTTGGAGTTTGGCCGCCGAGTGGAGCGCGGTCTGAGGGCGAAAAACCACAAGACCCAGCATTCCAAGCGGCACACGCCGCGACATTTGCGCACCAGGAGGCGCTGAAATACAGCGTCACACCGGTCGAGGGGGGGAACTCTTTGTCAGAAAACAACCCTTCTTGCCTGAAACTCCTTTGGTTATCCGCTGTCTATCTGCCGACCAGGAACATCAGAATCTGGGTGCCAGCCCTCCCGCCTCCCGCCGCCCGACTCCTCTGTCAACTTGGAGTTTGGCCGCCGATTGGAGCGCGGTCTGAGGGCGAAAAACCATAAGACCCAGCATTCCAAGCGGCACACGCCGCGACATTTGATCGCCAGGAGGCGCTGAAATACAGCTACACAAACATCAGAAATAGTAATACTAGAAAGACAAATAAAGGAAACTCGGAAAAATCACAAGGACTCCACCATATATTCCCTGAAGAAACTCTTCAGAGAAGAACCATCAAATACTCTCAAACAGTACTCCATTTTTTCGAATCCTAACAAAAAAATAGATTCACATAAAACTGGGTGTGACAAGGATGATCAGGGAAACATCACTAAATATATACCTGATGTAGATCAAGGAGAGAAGATTTCTAAAATAAAAGAAACCCAGGGGCGAGCAGAACTACCATCAGCCATGACGAGGTTCCAGGGGCACCTCTCTCAGGTTCACAAAATATTTCCTTGGGATTTTCAGGAAAGCCTATTGTTAATGAAGTGTCAAAGCCAGTTTCCCTTGGAGTTGGTCCACTGTCACGTACCACAGACTTGGTACTTACTAAATCATGTCCAGAAGACTTGCTAGGTATAAAGACATTAAAAGAACTAGGAGCAGTTATCTGTTGTTCTCCGGAAGGAGTGCGACTGTTCTTACATGATTTTAAGGGACATTATGTTCTGAAAGATTTTGACCCCAGACCACAGAATGTACCACAGCACCTATAGGGACAAGGTCCGACTGACGTAGGTCACATGAACATAACACCACACCGTGTCACTTTCAAAGCAGGAGTAGTACTCCCACGTATACGACAATACAAGATACCACCTGATGCCATAGTAGCCTTATTAAAGATTGTTGACGAACTCATTGCACAAGGAGTAGTAGTAGAGACTGACTCAAATGTATGTAACTCACCTGTCCTTCCTATCCTTAAACGATCAGACCCTAATGCACCACCAGTTTACAGACTAGTAGTTGAACAAATGTGTAGTACCACAATACCCAGTGGTCCCAGACATTTCTTCATTACTGACTGCTATTGATTCTGAAGCATCATTCTTTACAGTAACTGACCTGAAAAATGTCTTTTTCAGTGTTCCAATTCATCCAGACAGCCAGTATCTCTTCTGATTCAGTTTAAGTGGACGTAGCTTTAAATTTTTAAAGGTTTTGCAGAGAGCCCTAGCATTTACAGTCAAGCATTAAAAAGACAGCTGGACAGTATTAACATGCCTACCGATACAGTACTGATCAGTATCCTGATCACAGCACGATCAGAGACAGACTGCGAACAGACATCACTGACAGTTTTATAGTTCCTGGCAGACAAGGGGCACAGAGTGTCCCCTTCAAAGTGCACAGCAAGTGGTGTGTGCCTTGGACACTTGCTGTCCAAGAGGGGTAGACAGCTGACACAAGAACGTATTCAGTTAATTACACGTATACAGTTAAAAACACTCATACAATTGACAACACAGGAGGCAGCGTCTTCGACTGTCCTCCTTTGGACACAAGAACATACTTTGGCATTTGAAGAATTAAAAAGAGCCTTATGTCAAGCGCCAGTTTTAGCGACTCCTAGTTACAGCAAACCTTTTATGCTTTTCATGACTGAACAAGATGAAACAGCATTATCTGTCCTTACACAAGATCAAGCTGGAAAACACAAGCCCTGTGCTTATTTTTCTAGTACATTAGATCCAGTGGCCCAGGCTCTGCCTGTGTGCCTGAAAGCAGTTGTAGCAACAGCTCTAGCTATTAGACAAAGTGGCCAGACTCCATAGTGTTAGGACCTTCCCTGATAGTCCAGGTACCACATGCAGTGGAAGTTCTCTTTAACAGAACACAGACACAACACTTAACTGTAGCGAGACTGACAGGATTTGGACTGACGTTATTCCAGCCACACATAGAGATCAGACAATGTAACATTCTTAACCCTGCCAGACTTTTGCCCGTAAGTACAGTAGACACCACACCACATGACTGTGTGGAAGTAATAAATACAGTGACGAAACCAAGACAAGACCTGACAGATATGGCACTTCCAGATCCTGACCTGACACTTTATGTTGATGGTTCATGCATGAGAACAAGCACAGGAGAGTTAGTGGCCGCATATGCCGTGACCACTGATACTGAAGTCATAGAGACCCACAGAATAGACACACTGTCAGCACAAGCAGCAGAGCTCATCGCTCTGACACAAGCCTGCATAAGAGCCAAGAACTTGAAAGTGAACATTTATACAGACTCACAGTACGCTTTTGGCGTAGTCCATGACTTCGAAGTTCTCTGGAGGGAGAGAGGTTTCTTGACCTCTCATGGGGCCAAAATTCAGCATGGCCCACTTATTCAAGCCCTGTTAGAAGCAATACATTTGCCTCAGCCATAGCTATCCTGAAATGCAAAGCATATACCAAAGTCACAGACACCATTTCCCAGGGTAATGACCTGGCAGACCGAATTCTAGACTTACAGTCCAGACACTAACAGACACGACAAAGACAGAGGTACCATTACTGATGAATAGCATGACAGTCAGGGATCCTTCACAAGATGTACTCGACATACAGACACATGCCACTTCAGATGAAATAAAGAAATGGACTGAACAAGGAGGGGTCCAGACTGACTAAGGTTGGATGACTAAAGGCAAAGCTACATGGTTTCGTCCAGATTCCATGGTACAAGTAATCATAAACACAAACACATAGTCCAGCACACTTGGGAGAGAAGGCAATGCTAGACAGTTTACAGAACATTTGCTTTAACAAGCACCTGCGTGCAGCAGCGAAACAGAAAGTACGTACCTGTATGATCTGTTGCCAGTTCAATCCAGGTAAAGGCATTCCGGTGGAACAAGGTGGATTCCATCCTCCTGACCACCCTTTTGAGTTCCTTCAGATGGATTATATCCAAATGGACAGATGTAAAGGTTATAAGTATGTCTTAGTAGTAGTGTGTGCACTAACTAGATGGACAGAAGCGTACCCAGTCCCAGATTATACTGCAGCAGGCCTTGTAGAAAGCCATAATCAGACACTTAAGACCAAAGTTAGCGAAAGTCTGTGCCGAAAAAGGCGTGGATTGGATGGTAGCCTTGCCGGTTGCCCTCTTTTATATGCGTATGGTAGCCCATTCCAGAACAGGCCTATCTCCTATGCCTAAGATAATATCTGATGTTGACAATAACATGCTGACAGATTACCTGGTTTCCTTGATGTCTGCCCCACTCTCTTTTCATTCACAGGTTGCCGCCGCCTTCCCTGACAACACCCAAGTCCAGGAGCCTGCCATAGTCCCTGGAGATGTTATCTATGAGCGGAACTTTTGACCGATCAAGCCCCCTTGAGCCGCATTGGAGGACGCCGAAGCTTGTGCTACACACCACGAGGACTGCTATCCGGCTCGAAGGATGAAAAGGAAATTCTATGGACAATTTGGAACTTTAACAATGACAATGACCCCAGTGACTCAAAACCCCCTTTTTTAGAAAAACTCAGCATCAGGAGTATTAATCCAAGTTACGGTCTAGTAAGTCAGACAGTTTAATTGTTAAAGTCCCTCTCGGGTGAATCGGTTAGACAGGTTCCTGACATGTATGAGACCGTAGATCAGAATAGCAGTAGACAGAGAGATAAGAGAGAGACGTACTGCAAATCCCTTCGCAGTCGATTTATAATAACTCTGATTATTATGTTCCTTTTAAGCATAACAATTATATGTATCAGCTTGACACTACATGTTTTCTTTCCTCCTATTACCTCACATGTACACTTTTCTTTTAACGACACTGCAGAGCACACATTTAGTGATCTGCCACCCCATGAACTATCATATCAGACCAGCAATGCAACAAATTGCTGGGTATGTGGCCAACTCCCGCCTTATCAGAAAACGAAGGGAGTTCTGCCCTTCTTCCCTTTTCCGTTCTCCCACAATGGTTCGTGCGGAGCATGGTTTGCTTTAATGACATCACTAGATAACAAGTCCATAGGTAACCAGAATGAATGGATATATGGAAACCTGAATAAAGTAATGAATGATGCATGTTTCCCAGACGAAGACGGCCTCCCTCAAAGGAAGGGGACTGACCTAGAAAATGAAGAGTACAAGCAAGGAAATGCTTCCCTCAATTTTATAATACTGAATGTTCAGCCCAAGCAAAATACAGGACCACAATCTATTTCAGTCCTACCAGCAAAAGGTGATTTGTGTGTTAGAAAGAAAGGATCAGTACATATGGGACACAGTGAATGTAATACTGTAGTAGAGTTTAATGACCAAGGAAAGTCCATTTTCAAAGCATCACGCCATACCTATTTCATTTGCGGTCAGACAGCCTATGTACATCTGCCCTCAGACTGGGGTGGAACATGTTATATAGCTTTCCTTCTGCCCCCTATCTTTCTAGCCCCATCCCATTATCATCGAGATTCACGACTAGTACATGTCAGACACAAGAGGGAGATAAATTCCCCAGTTGTTGATCAGACTGAGACAGCTTGGGAGCAATATACAGATTTCAACAAAGGATTCTTTTTCTTCATAGGTCCCGTCCAAAACAGTAAACTCATACGCAGGTTAACAAGAACTCTGGAAGCAGTAGTAAATGAGACTGCATCTGCCCTGGCTAACTTGACCCAGGAGCAGTCTGCCATGAGACTGTCTCTGTCTGCAGTGTGACCCAGCGATTTGCAGCTTGTGTGCCACTGCCTGTATTCCCCATCCACGTATCCAGAAGAGACAAGAAGAGCAAATGATGCAGTCTGACCATATACAAGGTCTTATGCAAATAGATGTGACTTGAAGGGAACGTAGGGGACAAGGAGGGAATGAGGTAAATGAAATTTTATATGGCCTATGTGTCCCCTATCGTCCCCTATCGTGTACCCCAACGTTTAATGTATGTGCATGACATCCATGCATTTTCCCTCTATGGCCGAAATGATGACGCCTCTGTGTTTACATTTGCGTCCAACGTTAACATGTCAGTTACCAGGCCCTCCATGAAAGAAAGGATAATTCTGCTTTTAAGCCTATGTTGCCAATGTCTTTACATGGTGCACGTTTTTAACATCGAGATGCACCCGTTTTGAGGCTCCACAGGGCCAGGACACAAATCCAGGCCTAAAGCCACCTGAAACACTCTGAAAGCTGCAGTTTAGTTATTTATCCCTGAACTCTCACACATTTCCTGCCACAGCCGAGAGATGCCCAGCAATTGCCTGCCAAGACAGTGTTATGCCTACAGTTATCCGTTCTGCTCCACAGAAACACATTCCTGCCTAATGAAAAGGATAAACATATTCCGCCTGCAGAAGATAGGGCCTAGCCTTTCTGTCTCCATTTAAGTGATTTACAGAGCTCGCATCCATAGAAAGCCCATGGCCCCCATGTAATGAACCAAGAAATGTATGCCCGCACTGGCTCTTAGTGATGAGCAACCTTTGCTTGAGTGACCTTTATTTCAGATAAAACATCCCCGGACCCAAGATATCAGATATTACTAGATGTACAAGTCGTCCTGACACTGAAGAATTCTCTACTAGACCGAAAGTCAGCCCCCCCAGCTTTCCCTAGTCACACGTCAATTACACGTCATGACCAAGTTGCACACAAGTAGGGCAAAGTTCCAGCTGGCCATGCAACCCCCTCCATGTATCCACCCACTTATGACACCTCCATGACATCTCAAGTGTACGCCCTCATGCACGCCCACATGCTCTTATCTCTTTCTCTTTCTCTGCCTGGAGCGCTCCTCCTTCTCTATGTACGAGATTCAATGTATAAATATTGTACTCTGTGAATAAAGTTCAGAAGACCCTTCCTGAACCTTAGTGGTGATGGAACAGATTCTCCGCTAACCCGGGTTATTTTAAATAAAGCCCCTTTGAATCGGACACCACGGACTCTGCCTCTCATTTAATGCATGAACTTTCCTTTAAGTATAGAAATTATGAAAGGGTAATATTTATTTACCACAAAGGAGCATACAGGTTTAAGCACATACCGTTTGAGTTGGCCTCTGCTTTATCTGCTTTCAATGTGTTGTAGAGGCATTGTGTAAGGATAATCCTAGTGTCAGGTGTATTCAGGACGATATTTTTGTTGATGGACAGTGTAGGGGAGTGGGGGTTACTGCACACAAGGGCACGCACACAGGGATAAGATAATACGAACACACTCTGTAGTTGGTAACTTGGACCGGAAGCCCGGAGCGACCTCCGTCCTTTTATTTATAGCCTTCTGGCCACGCCTGGCTAGAAGGTGCAACAATGTTTGTGTGTGTTTCCGGGTCTCCCCCAAGACCTGTGAAACACTAGAGCGTTACATCCCTTCCCAACTTGGTATTTTGTCCTGAACCTTTGACACAGTCAAAACGCAAATTCAGCCAGTCTTTGGCTTGGCCGGGGATTCGGACGGAGGTTGTGATGACCTTGACCCCGGGTTGTTGGGGGGGGGGTCTGTGGTCCCATCCCTGGAGATTGTGGGGTGGTGACATGGCCTCCATGTGCATTGTGATCACCGGCATCCTCCGGCTGGCTAACTACTTCAGGGTTTGACCTGTCATCAGACACCACGGTTTCAGGCATGGATGGTATGCGTTTGAACCACGACACATTTCTGGTTACCTCTTCCCCGTCTCTTTGTGCCGTCACTGCAGTGCCTTTCGTTGCTTTGATGGTCCACGGTTCTGCTTCATACGGGGTACGGAATTTTCCACCAGGCCTCCGCATTCGTATTAACACAGCGTCTCCCGGGACTAGTTCTCTTTCTCTTGCTCGCCGTCTTCGGCTGGCTCGTTCATTGGTCTTCCTCCGTCGCTCTTGAGTGTCCGCCGGCACATACGGGTCAGGCACCCAGTCGTCAGCCATAGGCAGTACGTCTCGCCTTGGTCCTGCGAACATTAGCGACCACGGGGATCTTTGCGTAGTACTATGTGGGGTGCTCCGATATTCCCTCAGGCAGTGCTGGAGTGCTGTCTCCGGGTCTGTCCCTTCGACAACGGCTATTCTCAAAGTCTTGCTAACAGTTCTCATAAATCTTTCGGCTTCGCCATTAGCCTGAGGCCATTGAGGCGTAACTCGAGGGTGTCTTACCCCAAGGTTCCGCAGAAAGTCTTTGAATTCACTACCTTGGAAAGGCGGCCCATTATCTGTTTTGATCACTTGGGGAATTCCAAACAATGCAAAGATCTTGCTGAGTATCGGCTGTATATTGGCGAAGCCGGTAGACTGTGCCACCTCGACCACTAGGTATTTTGTGTAACTGTCTATCACCACTACTGTCACTCGGCCATCTGGGAAACTGCCGAAATCCATACTAAGCCAGGCCCATGGTGCCGGAGCTGGTTCCTCCGTGAACTGGTGAGCTGGCATGCCCGGCAATTTCGTACAACACTTTCGACTTTTTCCTCCAAGTTGGGAAACCACACTTTCTCCCTCATTCGGGCCTTCATCCTTCGTGTTCCTTGATGACCTTCATGGGCTAGCACAGTCGCCTGATCTTGTAGGGTGTTGGGGATCACTACTCGCAATCCTCGAAGTATGAGGCCATTTCTTGCTCTACTAAGCTCGTTGTGCACTTTCCAAAATTGTGATAAACGTGTGCGATCTGTCTCATTCCAACCACTAACATTGCGCAAAAAGTTCTCCCATGAGCTTGTTTCTATGGCTTCCTTGACTCTTGTTAGTACCGCATCACTGTCATACTGGGCTACGATGACCTCGGCCCCTAGCGCTTGAGGGCACGACAGTTGAGACACCATATCCACAAATTCTTCATTCAGTATTTCCTGGTCCATTGCCACATTGGTATCCACAGGGGGGGTGTCTTGACAGGAAATCCGCAGGGTTCTTTGCCCCCGGTCTGTAGACTAAGTCCATTTGATAGTGCTGGACCTGGATGGCCAATCTCTCAATCCGAGGCGGTGGATGTGGGGCTGTCCCTTTGAATAATGGTATCAGCGGCTGATGATCGGTGATCATCCGAAATGGATGTCCTGTTATATACAAGTGGAATTGATTGCAGGCCCATTTCACTGCCAGCGCCTCTCTCTCAATTTGTGAATATCTGGCCTCCGTTGCTGTCAGAACCTTGATTGCAAACGCTAGCGGAACCCACACTCCGGGTTCTGCTTCCTGTGTCAGGAGCGCGCCCAGACCCACGGGGCTGGCATCCACTAGTATCTCTGTCGGTATTTGTATTTGTATTTATTTATTTGTAAAGCGCTAACATTCATCCTGAAAGGACATCACGGCGCTGAGGAAAAGTTGCAGGTGATTTGACGGCAGCACTAGTTGAGAATTATTGATCTGACCTGGGGAAGAGGAATGTTTTTAGTTGTTTCCTAAATGAGAGGAAGCAGTCAGTTGTTCTGAGTTTGGGGGGTAACTCATTCCACTTTGTTGCGGCAATGTGAGAGAAGGCCCGTTCTCCCATCCTGACAGTCCGAGCTCGGGTGATGGATGCTCTTCCTGACGTCATAGATCGTAGGTTTCTAGAGGGTTTATGAAATCTGATCATGTCATGTAGGATGATGGGGCCTGTATCGTGGAGTACTTTGTGTGAAATACACAACAGTTTAAAAATGGCTCGTTGTCGCATTGGAAGCCAATGAAGCTCACGCATGCAGTTTTTGGCTGAGTCGTATTTTCTTTTATTACAGATGGCTTTGGCAGCGGCATTCTGAACCATCTGTAATTTGGAGAAGAGGTAATCTGCCATTCCCACAAACAGTGAATTACCGTAGTCCAACCTACTCATCAATAGTGATTGGACTAGTGTTTTCCTGCAATCTGTCGGAACCCAAGGGAAGACTCGTCTAAGCATCTTCAGAAGTCCGAAGCCTCTGCCGCAAACTATGGAAACATGGGATTTCATGGATAAGTCCCTATCCAGTGTTATTCCTAGATTTTTGGCTTTTGCAGTAGGGTTGGGAGGCAAGCCCAAGTCGCTCGGCCACCAGCTGTTGTCCCAGGCCTGTGTGCCTCTGCCGAACAATAGAATTTCTGATTTGTCAGCATTTAGTCTGAGACAGTGGTCCTGCATCCAAATTGCCAGCTCAGTCAAGCAGTTTGTCAATCTAGTTTTAGAGTCATCATTTTCATCAATGGTGACCATCAGCTGGGTGTCATCCGCATAGGAGCACATTTCGACACCCCACTTTTTGCCGATGGTTGCCAATGAGGAGACGAACACGTTGAACAGGGTTGGGCTCAACGACGCCCCCTGGGGAACTCCGTATTTTATAGGTCGCGGAGGGGATGTGTAGTCACCCAAGCGAACTGATTGGGTTCGATCCGCTAGGAATGATTGTAACCATCCTAATGCTTTGTCTTGAATTCCTTTCTCTGCCAGGGTGTTCAATAATTGATCGTGGGGTACGGTATCAAAAGCCGCTGATAAATCAAGGAGTATCAGAGCGACTGTTCTACCTTGATCCACCTTGGTTCTAATACTGTCTGTCACCGCTAGGAGTGTAGTTTCGGTGCTATTGTTTGTCCGGAACCCTGTCTGTGAAGCGTCCAGCAAACCGTTGACTTCCAAAAATGTGGAAAGTCGTCTGTTGACCAACTTCTCCAGGACCTTTGATAAATAAGGTAACTGGGATATTGGTCTGTAATTGGCCGGATTGTTTACGTCTGCCCCAGCCTTCTTTACTAAAGGGGTAACTAGGGCCTGTTTCCATGATTTTGGGAATTCGGCAGAACTAAGGGAGAGATTAAGTGCTCTAGTGACTACTGGACATATTACAGGGGTTAGCTGGGAGAAAATGTGATGTGGGCATGGGTCAAGTGGTGAACCAGACTTGACCTCAGGCATGACTTTTTCTACCTCCTCTTCTGTAAAAGGGCCAAAACTGTGACAGATGGTATGTGCAACGGTTGGTACATATTGTTCGTTTTTTACCGTCCCTGGTTTTGGAAAGGAGGAATAGATGGTATCAATTTTTTCGCAGAAAAAGTCATTAAGCTTGTTACAGTTCTCCTGTGAAGGAGTAAGATGTAAGGAGAGATTGGTTGGGTTGCATAATTCTCTGACAATTTTAAAAAGTTCTTTTGAGGAATTTTTATTCTCGGATACTCTGCGTGTGAAGTAGTCCTTTTTTGCATTTCTGATCGCTCTATGATAGAGTGTTTGTGCTTTCCTGAAGCTGTCTTTGGTCTCATCTGTCTTGGATACTCTCCATTTATGCTCAAGGAAGGTGCAATTTCTTTTTAAGAGTTTAAGCTCAGGTCCGTACCATCTCTCTGATTTTTTGTTGCCCGGTTTGTGACGGGATTGGGTGGTCGAACAATGTTCAAGTGCATTTTTAATGTTTTTATGAAGGAGGTCTATTTCCTCATGGATATTAGTACTTGTACAAGAGGGGTGTGAGAAATGATTTCTGAATTTATCAGGTGTGAAGGATTTCCAATTTCTCGTGTTTGCTGTGAATGCACTGTGTTTTTTGGTCTGGGGGATGGGGAGATTAATGCGGAAAGTGATCATGTAATGATCGGTCCATAACAATGGTGTTAAAGGGTCAATGTCAATGGATTCGATATTAGAAAATATCAAATCTAATGTATGTCCTGCAATGTGTGTTGGTTGGTGGACTCTCTGAGATAACTGCAGGATAGCCATATCTTCCACTAATAGGTTCGTCAAAGAGCTGCTGCTGTTGTCCAGATGTATATTAAAATCTCCAGGGAGGAGGATGTTCTTGTTCTTTAAACAGACAGGCATGATTTGTGTGAGTAATTGTGTACTAAAATTTAGTGTGCAGCCTGGGGGATTATAGATTAAAATGCCTCCGAATAGCACATTGGTGTTTATGGACACGGTAAATGCCAGAACTTCATAGTTTTCAACCGGCACGATACTCTCTTGCCTGCATGAAAGGTGGTCTCTGAACAGTAGAGCTACACCTCCACCCTTTTTCTTAACTCTATTAACATTCAATATCTTATAGTCTGGGGGAAGGGCTGTGACTATGTCTGGGATATTGTGGTCATCAAGCCATGTTTCAGATAAACACACTAAATCAGGTTGATGTTCATTAAGAAGGTCCCAGATGTACGTGGAATGTTTGGGTAGTGATCTTACGTTCATATAGATGCATTTAAGAGGAAATGTGGGTAGATTTAATTTCACAGGGTTCAGTTTAAGGGTACTTTCCCATCTAAAATTGTAACAGCTAAATGGGCCGAAAGTGTCCATCGGACCCATGTGAGCACAATCGAATGTATTAATGGTCGTCTTACCAATCAAATCCAGCAGTTCACGGCTTGTATAGGTAATGTTTCCACTCGAGTCTGGTGCCTCACTAATAGTTTGGGCAGGGGTCGTGGCCCCTGTCCCCGGTCGGCCACGGTCGGCTGCGGACGGGCGCAGACGGGCTTGGCTTAGGCGCGGCTTCGGCACGCATCCGGCGCGCCCGCTGCGCCAGCCCGCTGCGCCGTCTGGCCACCATACACATGATATAGGGAGGGAAGAGGGTGGGAGGACGGCGCGACTAGAGCGCTGTCCCCACCTCACTCAAGATGGCGCCCACCGCCGCCGAGTATCGGCTGAGAAGCGGCTGGGCAAGTGATCGGTAGCTGGTTAGGGTGTCAGAGTGCCTGTCACTTCATTCCCCTTATTTCTAAAAGCCACCCAAGGTAAAATAATACAGTTTTTAAAATTGTTAAAAACGCTCCAAGTGCGAAATCGCTAATTGTCAACACAGATCACAGCATAAAATTCACATGCAGCTCGCAGCCCCAGTTCCCCTCGCCAGGGAGAGCTTCTGAAGGCACCGAGCGCAGAAGAAGACCGGTTAAATAATCCAAGAGGGCGGGAGGAAGGCGTGACTAGAGCGCTGTCCCCGCCTCACTCAAGATGGCGCCCACCGCCGCCAAGTATCGGCTGAGAAGCGGCTGGGCAAGTGATCGGTAGCTGGTTAGGGTGTCAGAGTGCCTGTCACTTCATTCCCCTTATTTCTAAAAGCCACCCAAGGTAAAATAATACAGTTTTTAAAATTGTCAAAAACGCTCCAAGTGCGAAATCGCTAATTGTCAACACAGATCACAGCATAAAATTCACGTGCAGCTCGCAGCCCCAGTTCCCCTCGCCAGGGAGAGCTTCTGAAGGCCGAAGTCGGTCTAGCTGTATCAAAATATACCATTGTTGTACTATCTAGTAGCGCTGCTTTTACCTTGTCAAATGCTTCTGCTTCTATCTTCGACCATCGCCAGGGATTTTCTTTTTTTGTCAGATTCCTCAATGGCTCCGCTATGGTGGCTAACTGAGGGATGACAAAAAGAGAAAATATAGGGGGTGCACTGCTCAGTTAGATGACGTTTTTAGGAAACGTTTTGGTGAGGTTCAGGGTGCTCTCGAGGGTGGTGTTGTCCGTCCAAACACCAAAGAATTATAGAGTAGGTCGTGTATGCAGAAACTGCTGATACATCCCCTGATGAGGCACTCCGGGGGTGATCAATAATATGATTCACAACATGGGAAAAGGTTTAGTTCATTTATTCTTTGTAAGTTTATCCAATGTCTTTAAACTGATATTATCAGCATATCAGAAACAGCATAAATCCATAGGGTTAATATATGAACTTTCTCCAATGCATTTCGGGCAGAAATGCCCTTGATCACGGAGTGCTGTGGAGGAAGGCAAAAGGGAATAGGTAAGGGAGAGGTTCGAGGCCGTGGAATAGGGGCCAGGGCTTACTCGTGCTATCGGTGGGGGAGTGCGGATGTTAAATTTCCCGAGTGAATTGAATAGTGCTCGGTTATTAAACGTGAGGGAATGGGTAGTGCTGGAAATTTTACCGCGTGCAGTCAAAAAAGTAAACGAATAAACAGCGTGCGCTTTAAGTTATCTGGGACTGCGGGGAACTTACTTCATAGTAACGCGTAGCCGGGTCCGCTATCCTGAGGAAAGTTGAATTTTATATGGCCAAGTATGTCCCCTATCGTGTACCCCAACGTTCAATGTATGTGCATGACCTCCATGCATTTTCCCTCCATGGCCGAAAATGAAGACGCATTTGCATTTGCGTCCAACGTTAACATGTCATCTACCAAGTCCTCCATGAAAGCAACATTAATTTGGTTCTTAGGCCTATGTTGCCAACGTCTTTACATGATACACGTTTAAAGATGCACACGTTTTTCTGGCTCAGCCAAGCCAGGCCCTGAATTCAGGTTCCGAACCTCTTCTGTCTCTGAAAGCTGCAGTTTAGGAATGCATCCCTGACCTCTACCTTACTTCCTGCCCAGGCAAGCGGTGCCCGGCTCGGCCTGGCCTGCCTGCCAAGACGGTATTTTGCCTACAGTTATCTGCTCAGCATCCGCAAAAACACATTCCAGTCTAGTGAAATAGGTAAACATATTCCCGGCTGCAGAGCAAAGGGCCCGGCCTTCCTGTCTCCTTACAAGTAATTTACTGCACCCGTTGCCATAGTAGGCCATGGCCCCTCGCATTGCATGAAGACACGTATGCACCCACTAGCATTCAGTGATGAATGGCCTCTGCCCGAGAGACCTTTTGCTTCAGACAACACATCCTCCAAACACAAGACATCAGATATGCTATAGGTACAGGTCGTTCTGACATCCCAGACACCAGACTCCTCTACTAGTGCTAAAGTCAAGTCCCCCAGCTCTCCCCAGTTACACGTCAATACCACGTCATGCTCAGTTGCGCGCGCATATGTGGTAAAGGTTTCTGCAGACCCAGCAGATTTCCTCTATGCATCCACCCACCTATGACACTTCTGTGACGCCTCCAGCACACACCTCCGTGTACGCCCTATTACACGCCTTCTTTTACGCCCATATGTTCTTATCTTTCTCTTTTCACTTGTCACGCCTACTGTATTCAATCCAACTGTTCAGTTTTACTATATATAATGTGTGATGTTAATAAAATGTTGAATATCCCTTCCTGAACCCTAGTGGTGATGGAACCTGATGTCCAGTGACTCGAGCCACTTAATTAAAGCCCGTATGACTCAGATACCACGGACTCTGCCTCTCATTTATTGAGCTATCCTTATTGTCATTTAATGTATAGAAAAATAGTCCCGGTAATTTTATTTACCACATAATCTGGCGCCCGAATAGGGACCCCTCCCCTTCCCCACGCGCCGGCGATGTAACGCAGGCCCCTGACCCCTTCTACAGCCGTGACGGACCCCTTCTTGTGCACACTCGCGGGTTTTCCTGCTAACTCCCTCAGGCCCACGGAGGAGACAGAGACTGCGGTCCAGCATCCAGACGAGGCGGTGAGGAATGCGGAGAGTCCCGACCAGAGCCCAAGCCGAGAGAGCAAGGTCCGAGGTATCCGGAGGCCCACCTGTTCCGAAGCGCATGCGTAGTAGCAGCCAGATGCCGTAGCTGTCCAGTCCAGTGTCGAGTTTCCGAGGCCTTCAGTTTTGCTTCCCGGTGAGTACCGTTGTTGGGAACGCATCTAGACGGGTTCATTAATTTGTGCCCGGTCAAGACGGGTCTGAGTACACAGACTCGGTCCAGACGAGTTCACTTAGGTGGATACGGTATGACGTGTCTCTTTATGGGACCGGTATGTCTGTACTGTTTTAGCAGTACATCCAGTAATTCAGTATTCTAGTATTGTCTCTCGAGATTTTCAGAATTATGTTTTTCTATGTACTAGATAGTATCTGTTCGAAATGTTTTTAATGTGTTTAATGTCGTGGTATGAATGATTGTTTGCAATTCATTACTGTGTTTATTGTGTTCACGTTCAAGTAAGTTCAAATATGCCGCTGTTTTCGAAATTACGTCAGATAGGAACCAGGAAAGGGATACTCGAAGAAGCAGTTCCCGTCCCGCCTAGGGACACTCCCGGACATTTTATGTACCACAAGCATGGCTTAGATGCCATACTGTACTTAGACTTATGGGTTGACTATACCAAAGATCTGGAAGAGAAATATAGATGGCCTGTTTCAGGGACATGGGATGCTGATTGCATCATGAGAGTAGAAGAAGCATTGTGGAAAAAAAAGCCAGAAAATCCCAGAAAGATGCCATAGAATTGTGGCGTAAAGAAGCGCATAGAAGAACAGAGAAAGAAATTAGGAAAGCAGAGATAAGTAGGGAAGCATCAGAAAAAGCCCAAGAAAAAGAATTACTAGAAGAAGGTGAACGAGTTAAAACAGAACAATTAGACAGACAAAGAAATGCCCTTATTAAAGGCATGTATCCCCTTCTCGCTGAGGCCCTGACTAAAGCGACCCCGGAAGTACCCTGTAACTTGCCGCCACCATTGGTCCCGACTAAGCTACGTCATAAACAGACCGCAGCGGAAATTTTCCTTTCTTCCTACTTAGACGACACTGTCCCAGAGTATGCAAATACGAATCCTCCTCCAAATATTCAACCTCACAACCCTGTTAATAACACGATTCCCCCCACCGTTCTTCCTGCCACTGGTCCTGGCAATCCTTTTAATCCGCCTGTAACCCAGGACCAACCTACTTTACCTACACCTACTTTACCAGCACCCACGTTTCCTCCAGTGCCAGTACACCCTGCAAGCCCCGGTGGCTCACATCTAGGAGCCGCGGGAGGTGGTTTCTCTACCCCTCCTCAAGTAAAACGAATATCATTACGAGATTTAGCACTGGAACAAACGCCAAAGGCAACATACGCAACCCTTAGAAAGAACCTTACTGATTGTATATATGATCCAGTACCGGGTGAGGACTCATTGGTCTTACACTCGCTACGATTAAGACGCGTTACAGATTATTTGATCACTTTACCAGGCATGAGAGAGAATTTAGACAAGATATATCACTTCATTAGAACGGGGGAGGGACCAGAAAGTATACAGGAGGCCATGGTACACGGAAAGGTGGAAACTCAACGCATGATTTTACAGTTCTTGATAAATTGTTTGATCAGGGAACAAGATCAACCACACAGAGAAGTAACTAAACGTATGTTAACTTGGAGTGATAACATAGCGGTCGGAAAGCATGATAAACAAAGTAGTGTAGAGTCAATGTACAGAAAAATCCGTAAGGAAATCCTAGAGATACGTGAGAAAGAACGAGCCAACGAGAACGAAACCGAGAAAGAGGATGAAGTCTCAGAAGACGATGAGATAGAAACTGAGAACGCAGATAGAATAGCGTACGTAGGTAGGGCGAGACCCTTTGACAAACCCATACGCCTAGAATGTAAGAAAAGTTTTCTTCCTCCCATACCAGAACAATGTTCTCTTGAGCATCTATTCCAAGCCACTGATAAAGTACTGAAGCAACGAATAGGTTACAGTGAGCTTAGTACCATGCATGAACAGGAACTAGCCCGGTCAGCAGTTCAATGGGCTAGCAATTCTACCATATATAAAGATGACGTAGTGGCCCAAACATTTTTGAATCTTTCCCCAGACGAACAGCGACTAGTTGGTATGTACATGATCCAACATCTCATTACATTGTACGAAAGTCAGCATTCTGATCCAGGACCCCTATATAATGTATTGGATGAGTTACTCCTAAATAGATGGAGAGGCCTAGGTACCGATTTAATTAATGTCATTCTAGAACAGCGACACAAATACAGGACTTTCCTGACTCCACATTTCGTTCCTGTTCCACCCCCAGTAAGGAAAACATTTTACATAGACAGACAGAATCCCTTACGAGAAGATCATCCCGTCCGGGCTACAGGTGGTGAGCTCAAACGAGTATTTGTTTACACCCCCTTAACGAAAATAGAACTATTGGAAATGAAAAAATTAGTGCCCTGTCACGATAAAGATCCAGGAGGGTTCCACCGTGAATTAAAAGACATGCTCCGCATGGGAGAGTATACGTATCCCGATATCATTAAAATGTTAAAGGTACTGTTGCCAGCCGGCATTTACGAAAAACTCAAAGAAAAAGAATGGGAGGTGGGAGAGAAAAAGATTGACTGGGCAGAATTAGAAAACGAAGACAATACACGAATCCCTGGTACTGGTCTCGGGGAAAAAGCCAGAGCATTGCCCGAGTTATTAATACAGGTTTTGCCAAGATTACTAGCTACTAAAAAGGAAGACTGGGATGCCATCTCAGCCTGTAAACAGAAACAAGACGAAGACACTAGTGATTTTTATTCCAGATTCGAGAAATGTTTCATTATTAATAGCGGGCTAAAAACAAGTAGTGAATCATACCCACATCTTTTTGTGACCAAATTAGTAGAGAATTCCTTACCACAAGTTAAAAATAGAGTACTGAAGGTTGAGAGTACCTGGCAAGCTAATACCCCTTCTCAAATGTTACAAATGTTACAGTACCACCAGAACCGAATTAGAGAGGAGCAAGAACACGAAAAGAGACGCATGAAAGACACGAAAATGAAAGTACTAGTTGCTCAGTCTGTCCCAGCTGATAGTCAGAAGAGGGGTACTACACCGACCAGTCATTCTGCAGCTCCTGTAAAAGGGATGTGCAATTACTGTAAACAGCCAGGTCATTATATAAACGAATGTGCTGTTCTGAAACACAATATAGCTAAAGGCAAGACGAAAGAAAGACCGCGTCCTCCTAGACAGGAACATGTTCCGCAGAACACGCAACCGCCACAGAATGCCCAACAGACAGTAGCCGTACCCCAGCCCATAGCTGCCACACAACAAGTTACACAGCAAATGTACCAGTATGCTCAGTCAGATTATCCAGATTATCAACAGTATTCATGAAACAGCCTAGAGAGGGAGGTTGGCTTGCCCCTTATAGAGGTTCCTGTAGATCAAGAGGGTCCCTATGTACATAGTCAGGTATTAGGGAAAGACAGAAACTTTTTGATTGACACAGGGGCGAGCAGAACTACCATCAGTCATGACGAGGTTCCAGGGGCACCCCTCTCAGGCTCAAGAAATGTTTCCCTGGGATTTTCAGGAAAGCCTATTGTTAACGAAGTGTCAAAGCCAGTTTCCCTAGAAGTTGGTCCATTATCCCGCACTACAGACTTGTTACTTACGAAATCATGTCCAGAAAACTTGCTTGGTATAAAAACATTGAAAGAACTAGGAGCAGTGATTTGTTGTTCTCCGGAAGGAGTGAGATTGTTTTTACGTGATTTTAAAGGACATTATGTGTTAAGAGATTTTGATCCGAGATTACAGAATGTACCACAGTATTTATGGGCGCAAGGTCCAACTGATGTAGGTTGCATGCACATTACACCCTACCGTGTCACTCTTAAACAAGGAGTTGTACTGCCCCGAATTCGACAATACAAGTTACCACCTGAGGCTGTAGCGGCCTTACTGAAAATTATTGACAAACTCATTGTTCAAGAAGTGGTTGTAGAAACTGACTCCAATGTGTGTAATTCTCCTATCATCCCGATTCTTAAACGAACTGACCCGAATGCACCACCGGTCTACAGACTGGTGATCGACCTTTGAGAACTAAACAAATGCATCATACCCCAGTACCCAGTGGTCCCAGATATTTCATCCCTATTGACTGCCATTGATTCCGAAGCTGCGTTCTTCACTGTAATTGACCTTAAGAACGCCTTCTTTAGTGTTCCCATCCATCCGGAAAGCCAGTACCTTTTCGGATTCTGTTTAAATGGCCGAAGCTTCAAATTTGCACGTGCACCTCAAGGGTTCACAGAAAGCCCTAGTATTTACAGCCAAGCACTGAAACGACAATTAGACAGTATTCACATGCCTACTGACACTGCCCTGCTCCAGTACGTTGATGATCTATTGATCACAGCGAAAACAGAACGTGACTGCGAACGTGCATCACTGACAGTCTTGTATTTTCTGACCGAAAAGGGGCATAAAGTGTCCCCTTTGAAGCTACAGTTCTGTGCCCAGCAAGTGGTTTACCTTGGACACTTGCTGTCCAAGAGGGGTAGACAGCTGACACCTGACCGTATCCAGTTAGTTGCACATCTGCCACAACCCAAGACACAAAAGGAAGTACGGGCCTTCATTGGCCTCACTTCTTACTGTAGACAATGGATTCCCCAGTACGCATATCTAGCCAAACCACTCATACAGTTGACAACCCAGGAGGCAGCGACTTCGACTGTCCTCCCTTGGACTCAGACACATACACTTGCTTTTGACGAATTGAAGAAAGCCCTATGTCAAGCACCTGTTTTAGCGACACCATGTTACAGCAAACCTTTTACACTTTTTGTCACTGAACGCGATGGCACAGCATTATCTGTTCTCACACAAGATCAAGCAGGAAAACACAAGCCTTGTGCTTATTTTTCTAGTACATTGGATCCAGTAGCCCAGGCCTTGCCTGCGTGCCTAAAATCAGTTGCAGCAACAGCTCTAGCTATCAGACAAAGCGATTCCATAGTGTTAGGACATCCCCTGACAGTACAGGTTCCACACTCCGTGGAAGTTCTCCTAAACAGGACACAGACTCAGCACTTGACCATAGCACGACTGACAGGATATTAATTGACACTGTTTCAGCCACACATAGAGATCAGACGTTGCAACATATTAAATCCTGCTACTCCGTTACCTTCAATTACAGCAGACCTTACACCACATGACTGTGTGGAAGTCATTAACACCATAACGAAGCCAAGACAAGACTTGACAGACATTGCATTACCCGACCCAGACCTGACACTTTATGTGGATGGTTCATGTATGAGAACAAATACAGGAGAGTTAGTGGCCGCATATGCAGTGACCACTGAAACTGAAGTCATAGAAACACATCGTATTGACACCCTTTCTGCCCAAGCAGCAGAGCTCATCGCTCTGACCCAAGCCTGCATACGAGCCAAGAACCTGAAAGTAAACATATATACAGACTCACAGTATGCATTCGGAGTCGTTCACGACTTCGGAGTCCTCTGGCAAGAGAGAGGTTTTTTGACTTCTCATGGTGCCAAGATACAGCATGGTCCCCTCATTCAAGCTCTGTTAGATGCAATACACTTGCCTACAGCCATAGCCATCATGAAGTGCAAAGCACATACGAAAGTTACTGACACCATTTCCCAGGGTAACGACCTGGCAGATCGAACAGCCAAGCTTACAGCTCAGACTCATCCAGACATTCCAGCTGACACGACAAAGACCGAAGTACCATCACTGACGAATTGCATGACAGTTAGGGATCCCACACAAGATGTAATCGACATACAGACACATGCTACTCCAGACGAAATCAAGAAATGGACTGAACAAGGAGGGGTCCAGACAGATCAGGGATGGATGACAAAGGGGAAAGCCACATGGTTTCTCCCCGACTCTATGGTTCAAGTTATACAGCACATAGTCCAGCACATTTAGGAGAAAAAGCCATGTTAGACAGCATACAGAACCTTTGGTTCAACAAACATTTACGTGCAGCAGCGAAACAGAAAGTGCGTACCTGCATGATCTGTTGTCAGTTCAATCCAGTCAAAGGTATTCCTGTGGAACAAGGTGGATTTCATCCTCCTGACCACCCTTTTGAAGTCCTCCAGATGAATTATATCCAGATGGATCGATGTCGAGGATTCAAGTATGTCCTCGTAGTTGTATGTGCCCTATCCAGATGGACAGAAGCATATCCAGTCCCAGATTACACTGCCGTGACCACTGCCAAGCAGTTGGTTCGTGAATTCTTCCCGCGATACGGTTTGCCCCGTGTCGTGTACTCAGATAATGGACAGCCATTCTCGTCCGAGCTCATGAAACAGGTATCACTCCTGTTAGGGTACCAGTGGAAATTTCACTGCGTACGACACCCCGAAGCAGCTGGTCTCGTTGAGAGACATAATCAGACTCTGAAAACACGGTTAGCAAAGGTCTGTGCAGAAAAAGGTGTAGATTGGATGGTAGCCCTGCCGGTTGCCCTCTTTTACATGCGTATGGTAGCCCATTCCAGAACCGGATTATCTCCTTATGAGATTGTCTTGGGTCGATCCCCAAATATGTGGGGTACGCCTATGCCGCGTAAGATCACCGATGTTGATAGTAATATGCTGACAGATTACCTGGCTTCCTTGATGTCTGCACTACTCTCTTGTCGTTCACAGGTCGCGGCTGCCTTCCCGGACAACACCCAAGTGAAACCGCATGAAATCGTTCCGGGGGACTTTGTTTGGATACGGAATTTTGATCGCTCAAGCCCTTTGGAGCCCAGGTGGCGGGAGCCGAAGCTGGTGTTGATGACCACGAGTAAAAGTGGAGGGACGAAAAGGCTGGCTCCATTCCAGCCACATCAAACGATTTCATGGACTGTGTCCAGAGACATTTCCCAAAGACTGCCCCGATTCTGATATTGACACTAAACTCCCACTGTTAGAGAAAACTCCGCAGCAGGAGTACAAAGCCAAATTAAGGACTAGTAAGTCAGACAGCGTTTAATTGTTTAAGTCCCCCTCGGGTGAAGCGGTTAGACAGGTTTCTGACATGTATGAGATAGACCCAAATAGTGAGAGAGATAGACAGGAAATAATGAAATTGAAATACTGTAAAAATGTACGTAGCAGATGCATCGTTACATTGCTTTTTATGTTTTTTCTGAGTCTTACGATCATATGTATAAGCTGGACATTACACGTTTTCTTTCCTCCTCTTGGTTCACATGTATATTCTTCTTTCAATGACACTGTAGAGCACACATTCAGTGACCTGCCCCCTCACGAACTATCCTACCGCCTTGCACTGCGCAACAACACTTGTATCCGTATGTTACACCATTCTCACCATACCAGCAATGTCACAAATTGCTGGGTATGTGGCCGACTCCCACCTTACCAGAAAATGAAGGGAGCTCTGCCCCTCTTTCCTTATCCGTTTTCACACAATGGTTCGTGCGGAGCATGGTTTGCTTTAATGTCCTCACTAGGCAGTAAATCCACAGTTTCCCAGAGCAATTGGATATGGGGAGATCTAAACACAGTTATGAATAAGGCATGTTTCCCAGACAAAGACGGTCTTCCCCAAAGGACAGGGACCGACCTAGAAAATGAAGTGTATGATTTAGGTAATTTTCCCTTAACCTCATGATTCTGAACGTTCAGTCCGAGACTAATTCGAACTTACCGTCTATAACAGTTTTACCAGTAGAAGGTGAATTATGCGTTAGGAAGAATGGTTCAGTACATCTAGGACACAGTGAGTGTAATACTGTGGTCGAATTCAGTGATAAAGGAAAGTCTACTTTCAAAGCTTCCCGTCATTCCTATTTTATTTGTGGTTCAACAGCTTATGTACGTCTGCCCTTAGATTGGGGTGGAACATGTTATATTGCATTCCTACTGCCACCAGTTTTTCTAGCCCCATCCGATTATCACCGAAATACCCGTCTTGTGCATGTTAAACATAAGAGAGATCTTCCTCCTATTATCGATTATTCCGAATCAGCATGGGACCAGTATAAGGATTACATTAAAGGATACTTCTGGTTCATAGGTCCTGTCCAAAACAGTAAGATAATATGAAGATTGACCAGAACTCTTGAAGCAGTAGTGAATGAAACTACGTTTGCCCTAGGTAACCTAACCGAAGAGCAGTCTGCTATGAGACTTGTTGTACTTCAGAACCGCCTTGTTCTTGACGTCATCCTGGCCAATAGGGGCGGAGCTTGTAGAGTGATCGGCTCCAGTTGTTGTATTTTCATTCCTAATAATGCACCTTCAGTGTATTCAGCAATAACAAGGCTTCATAATATAGCTCACCAGATGCACCAGAATCCAGGCACCTGGACTTGGTCCGGCTGGCTCTGGAGTGTAATATCAGCCTGGGGATGGAAAGTACTGTCATTCTTAGGACTAGTATTGCTCATAGTATTCAGTTGCTGTCTCTGTCTACAATGTGGCCCAGCGATTTGCGGCCTGTGCGCCACAGCTTGTATTCCCCGTCCACGTTCACGTTCCCATGCTCGAATGAAAAAAGACGAGCAAATGATGTTATACGAACAGATAGATGGTCTCATGAAAATAGATATATCCTGAAGGGAACGTAGGGGACAAGGAGGGAATGAGGAAAGTTGAATTTTATATGGCCAAGTATGTCCCCTATCGTGTACCCCAACGTTCAATGTATGTGCATGACCTCCATGCATTTTCCCTCCATGGCCGAAAATGAAGACGCATTTGCATTTGCGTCCAACGTTAACATGTCATCTACCAAGTCCTCCATGAAAGCAACATTAATTTGGTTCTTAGGCCTATGTTGCCAACGTCTTTACATGATACACGTTTAAAGATGCACACGTTTTTCTGGCTCAGCCGAGCCAGGCCCTGAATTCAGGTTCCGAACCTCTTCTGTCTCTGAAAGCTGCAGTTTAGGAATGCATCCCTGACCTCTACCTTACTTCCTGCCCAGGCAAGCGGTGCCCGGCTCGGGCTGGCCTGCCTGCCAAGACGGTATTTTGCCTACAGTTATCTGCTCAGCATCCGCAAAAACACATTCCAGTCTAGTGTAATAGGTAAACATATTCCCGGCTGCAGAGCAAAGGGCCCGGCCTTCCTGTCTCCTTACAAGTAATTTACTGCACCCGTTGCCATAGTAGGCCCATGGCCCCTCGCATTGCACGAAGACACGTATGCACCCACTAGCATTCAGTGATGAATGGCCTCTGCCCGAAAGACCTTTTGCTTCAGACAACACATCCTCCAAACACAAGACATCAGATATGCTATAGGTACAGGTCGTTCTGACATCCCAGACACCAGACTCCTCTACTAGTGCTAAAGTCAAGTCCCCCAGCTCTCCCCAGTTACACGTCAATACCACGTCATGCTCAGTTGCGCGCGCATATGTGGTAAAGGTTTCTGCAGACCCAGCAGATTTCCTCTATGCATCCACCCACCTATGACACTTCTGTGACGCCTCCAGCACACACCTCCGTGTACGCCCTATTACACGCCTTCTTTTACGCCCATATGTTCTTATCTTTCTCTTTTCACTTGTCACGCCTACTGTATTCAATGCAACTGTTCAGTTTTACTATATATAATGTGTGATGTTAATAAAATGTTGAATATCCCTTCCTGAACCGTAGTGGTGATGGAACCCGATGTCCAGTGACTCGAGCCACTTAATTAAAGCCCGTATGACTCAGATACCACGGACTCTGCCTCTCATTTATTGAGCTATCCTTATTGTCATTTAATGTATAGAAAAATAGTCCCGGTAATTTTATTTACCACAATCCATGCGGCTGTGAGGTCGCTGTCAAGTGTGTTTGTGGGTGGAGGCAATTAATGCAACGCGTTAGAAAGCAACAAGGGATGAAACAGGCACAATATTGTGCCATGCCCATGAAACTTCTCACCTCCAATGCGGTCGTTGGGGCTGGAACACACTTGATAGCCGACGACTTTTGTGGATCTACCCTGACTCCCTCCGAGTCAAAGACGTATCCAAATAACTCTATTGACTGTTTAGAGAATTGACACTTCTCTTTATGTAGCGTGATGCCAATCTCCGCAGTGTGGCCTTCAACCTCCGAAGGTGTTCCTCGCTAGTCTTGGCATGTATGAGTATGTCATCACTGACGTTTAAAACTCCCGATAGCCCCGACAGGATCTCCTTGATTGCGTTCTGAAAAATTTCTGCGGCTGACGTTATACCGAAATGGAGTCTCTTGTACCTTCTCAGACCTAGATGCGTTGAGAACGTCGTGACGTATCGACTTTCCTCCGCCAGCTTCAACTGATGGTAGCCCGCATTTAGATCGAGCTTGGAGAACCACTGGGCTCCATTCAGGTCTGTCAAAATATCATCCACTGTTGGCGTGAGATGTCTCTCCCTTTTTATTGCCTTGTTGGGCATCCTCATGTCAATGCATATCCGTATTTGGCCTGGCTGTCGGGGTTTCTCTGCAATCACCATGGGTGACACCCATGGCGTCGGCCCAGTTACCTTCTCTATTACGCCTTGCTCCTCCAACTTCTTTAGTTCTTGCTCAACTGCCGAGCGAAGATGGAATGGGATTCTCCGATGTCTCAACGCTATGGGTTGTATCGCCTGGTTGATGTGCAATTTGACTGGTGGCCTCTTGATAGTTCCTAGCCCTTGAAACAACGACGGAAACATCTGAAGGATTTCTTCTGTGTGTAGTGCTTTGACTGCATTAGCAAACGCAATTAACTTGAGATCTTCCGCTGTGTGGCTTCCTACCAACAGGTCCGCCTCCTTGTCATTCACGTGAAACGTGGTTGTCAGCTCTTGTTCCTCTGCTCTTACTCGTACAGTCATTTTTCCTCGCACCGGTAGCAGTGTCTTACTGCCATATGTTAGAATTCTGGCCTTTGATGGTACCAGCTGTGGTCTCGGTTTCAGTGCCTTATAGTGCTGAATGCCCATCACATTAATCGTGGCTCCCTTGTCTATGACTCCAGTGACTGTCGATCCGTCGATTTGAATCTGGCACTTCGGCTGTGACCTTCTCTTTCTCTTGAGCTCATTCACAAATGAGACGTAGTAGCACTCCTCTTCGTCCTCTCTTGATGAGTCATCCAGCCGCTGTGGGTATCGGGGTTGTGTTCTGGTTCCTTTCGAGTGTTATGTCTCCTCCAGTGCAAGTTGTCTGATAGCTTTGGTTGGTGTCTTCTTTCTGGTGTTTCCATGTCCTCGAAACTCCCTCTTTTCGAGTGTTGTGTCTCCTCCAGTGCAAGTTGTCTGATAGCTTTGGTTGGTGTCTTCTTTCCGGTGTTTCCATGTCCTCGGAAACTCCCTCTCGCACCACCCCTGCAGACACTGGCAAAGTGGTTTAGTCCTCCGCACTTGGCGCACGCCTTGCCACGTGCTGGGCAGCCATCTTGGTTGTGTTCCTCATACCTGCAGGAACCACATGGCGTGCGACGCTGCGTCCTGGTCGGCCATCTTCCTCGTCCTCCTCGGCCGCTGTTCCGCACGGCATCTATCCTCTCTGTTTTACCGTGACCTCCGTGCTCGCTGTGGGGTTTATCGCAGCCTCCATCGCTGTGGCTCGTGCAGACCTGGCCAACATCAATATTTCGTCCAGTGTTATTCGGGGTTGCCTCAATATCCGTGTCCTGAGATGTTTATTCTTGCACCCTTGAATTAACTGCGCTGTCACCTCCTTCGTTTGATCATCATCTGGACATGTGCTTATTAGTTCTCTCAATCGCGCATGGAAAGCGTCCATTGTTTCTCCTTCGCGCTGTCTTGACTGTCTGAACTTGAAACGCTCATAATGGGGATTCAATTGTGGGTCAAAGTGCGCGTTTAGTGCTTGCACTGCATCATCGTAATCCGTCGCTACTCCAGTGTTTGGTAGATGTGTGAACAATTTATACAACTCATCCCCTCCAAAATGTAGAAGCAGAGACCTTTTTACCTCATTGTCTTTCTCCCTAGTTGCCGTGAAATAGGTGTTTAATCTACTCAGCCACACCGTCCATCTTGGTGCCGCCGTTCCAGGATCAATCAACGCACTAAACGGCGGTATAGGGTTAATTTGTGAGTGTGGTGACTGCTGGACTACTGGTCCCACTGCCTGCTGTGCTGCCGGCCCTGCCGCCTGCACCGGGGCCACTGCCGCCGGGGCTGCTACCTGCTGCGTCCCTCCTTGTGCTGCATTGTCCACCATCATTGCTGGCGCTGTTTTGCGCCTTTGTTCCACACCTCACTTGTCAATATCACTTCTGGCTGATCTCTGCACTTTGCGTTCAGGTATGTTATTTCTACCCCCAACGTCTTTCTCACTGTGACTCTATGCTGGCGCTTCTCCTTGATCACATGTGTCACTGTTTATCATTATGTTTATTTTTCTTGGCTTATAGTGGAGTCAGCTACAGATTATTCATTTGCTGGTTCCTGTGCCTCTTTGTTCCCCACGGCTTGCGGCTTGCTCTCTGTCCTGTGGGCACCTCCTTACTCCTTCGCAGGAGCTGTCGATGCACGCGGAGGCCTCTTCATACGTCTCCGATGCTGGGGCTGTCCTCGCGCTTACTGCGCATGCGCACACCAGGTGGCTTTCCGGCTGGGGCCTCTGCTACACTCGGCTCGCTCTTCGCCGCGTCTCCCTCCGTCCTGGGCTTTGCTCACCGGTCCCTCACGCAGCCCTTCACATGCTGCTTACCGGGATAGCTGGCCTCACGACATTCATGGGTGACGATCTCCTTCCGTCCTTGGCCCACGTGCAGACCGGCGGCCACGCTTCACAGCGGCACCGGTAGGGCTCCTTTCTCCTCACTCTTCGGGTTCGTACTACAAACGAATCCCACCCTCGTTGCCAGTGTAGGAGAGTGAGGGGTTACTGCACACAAGGACACGCACACAGGGATAAGATAATATGAACACACTCTGTAGTTGGTAACTTGGACCGGAAGCCCGGAGCGACCTCCGTCCTTTTATTTATAGCCTTCTGGCCACGCCTGGCCAGAAGGTGCAACAATGTTTGTGTGTGTTTCTGGGTCTCCCCCAAGACCCGTGAAACACTAGAGCGTTACAGACAGGATATGTGTTCTCATGACAAGTCATTAGCTTGTCATGAGAACAAGGTTTGTCTTAGCTTGTCATGAGAGAGGGTTTTATCTATGTTAAAGGACAAAGGTGTCACATTGAAGGCCAGTAAGTGCAAATTTCCTTTAGATTACGGACAGGATGAAAGTCATTAGATCAGGTGATCATGACGCAATTTGGCTCTTTAAAAAGATGAGTTCTCAGCACACACTCTATACTACCAGTCGGCTTTTGGTAAGGGAGCAGGTAGGATCTAAGAGGGCTCCACTCCTTGACGAAGTTAGTTATGACTTTTCTGTGCTTTTTATAACCCTCTCACTGTTTGAAGATGCTTGTCTCTGGTGCAAACAGCAATTTTATGACTTTTCTTACTATAAAGTGAAAGGATGCAGCAAGGCATTCATGGGGAGATTTTACCAACTTGTGTATATATAATCTTTTAGTGTGTGACTACAGGATGTGCCCCCCCGCCCCTCAACAGACCATGATCCTAATAAAAAAAAAAATTAGTAAAGTTACCCAGGAAATTTTTCTTTCATTTGTTTTTTTGTTTTATGTGCGTCTTTGTCACTTGTTGGAGCCTGTCTTTTCTCTTCCACGTGTGCCACTGTGGGTATAGGTTTGTGAAAATAAATGTATTTTTGTTTGTATAAATAGCTGCTATATTGATTTTACCTGACCGTATATAGGGTATGTGGGTAGGGTTATCAGGAAAGACCCGCATGATACATGCCTTATATTGTCTATAAGGTCATAGTAATTGCCGGTTTTTGTCTCATGATTTGAAGCTATCTAAGTCAGATATCTTGACCTCAGAGAGGCAGGTCCTCTCTGTCTATTATTTATGCCCCCTTGCCTTCACGTGTCGATAGGGTAGGGGTACAGTTTACAACCATGGTGGAATCCCAAGGGCTGTTAGGCAGAAACATGTCGGTAAAAGCTATGAGGAGGCAAGGATCATAATATTTGTGGCCGTACCCCTTTATTACCCTACAGTAATCTGTTTTATTTATACCAAGGAAACCACACTAATAAAAGGATATTTAGTGGTATACCCGAGGTATTTTTAGTTAGTAACTGGACCCTTGTTATCAGAAAAGAGAAGAATATCTAAGTATTCCCTCGGGACAGCCCAACCCAATGGTGCATCCGCCCTGGTGGTACCATCCTACAGGATGGGACGAGGTGGCCTATGATGAAGCATGTCACTTTACGTGTTTAAGCCCACCTCTCCCAATTCTTGGAATTGCCATTCTCAGTAAGAGACACACAAGCTTAATACTGTTCTGTACATAAGACATTTTTTAGACCCATATGTCTGGGCTTCTGGCATTTTCCACCAGAGGCTTCTGATTTAAGGTTACCACACCATTTTTGTGTTATACATATTTACTTTAGAGGCAGCTGTGGTCAGCCTCTTCTTTTCTCCCTTAGTATTCTATATAAATGTGTGACGTTTGCCATTATTGACAAGTCCCAGGTCACAGTTCCCATTCCAGTGGAAAATGTTCCGGCTCCTTGCAAACTCTGGGTTAAGTTAAGTATGGATGTCATTGGACCAACCAATATTGTTAAGGAGAGTTGTAGGTTTGGAATTGTGTGGGTGGATTAATTTTCGCATTGGCCAGAGGTATTGTTTGTGACATATGCTAACACTACTGAGATCATTGATTTATTACAGTCTTTGTTTTTGAGGGAGAGGGCTCCTAATGAGTTAGTGACAGATAATGGAGTACAGTTTAACTCCAATAAGCGTAAGAAAGTGTTGTCATATTGGGGTGTGCAGCATGTTAACACATCATTGTATCATCCCCCTAGTAACGGTTTAGTGTAAATGGGTTACAGTTGTCAAGGACAATGTGCAGTTGTCTGTTGCCAATGGTTTGGATTGGTGCAAGAAGCTTAGGGATTTACTATGGACTATTTGCACCACTCCCAATTACTGGTCTTCCTGATTTTCTCTTTTGAAAGGTTGTGTGCTGACTACCAAATTGGTGCGTCTTTAGATGAGAGCTTTCAGTGTGTCTGAAAAACGGTTGCCTTCTGTGTAAGGTTACCATGAGGAGGTGCAGAGGAAGTATGTTGGTGGACCCGAGGTCAAAGGGAGATGTACTTTGTTGGTTAAACTTAGGGAATGGGTCAGGGTTCTTTTGACTGGAATTCTGACAAAGGGTCATTCCAAGTTTTCACGCCTCAATAAGGTTATTCAGGTTAAAGATCATGTTGTCATGCTGGCGGATGTAAAGTGGTGGAACACAGAGAACTTGTCTCTTCAAAGACTAGAGGATGTTTGTGATAGTTCTGGGAGTAATACTTCAGGAAGTGTTACGTTGTGTAGTTCTAGACCGGGTTCTCCTATGTCGGTCCTGGACGGTCAGGTCCATGCCAGATTTTTAGCATGTTCACAGTTAGATAAATTAAGTTATCTTAAACATTACTTTAGGACTGACATTGGAGAACCCTGTTCTAGAGCTATTGAGAACATCAAAGGAGAGAAAGCTTCCTGTGTAACTCCCTGGCTATATTGAAGTGCTAAAAGACTATTTTGAGTAGCATTTTATGCATTTCCATGTTTTTATTCTTGAAGTCTGGTTGTGTACCATAACTGTATATTTTGGTACTTTGGGAAGATGATTGGTTTATTTTTATATATCTTTATTGGTATTTGAAATAGACAGTACAGAAACACTATACTCAGCCTCAGTCATACATTTAGAAGCATCAACATTTTTGTACAGAGAATTAAGCGAATGAGGTACATTTATCCACAAGCGTTACTACAGACTTGAACACTCCATCCTGGAATCTTCTCTTACCGCATTTCCAGGCACATGCATCAAGCGTTTGCGAATTCGCAAATGATGCGAATCGCAATTTCAGAGCAATTGCGATCGCAATTGCCAGTGTAGAAATGCATCATCCAAATATTTGCGAAAATCGTAAATTATTCGGAAAAAAAAAGAAATCGCAAAAAAATTCCGAGAATACAAGTGCGATTCCTTATCTGCGAATCGCATTTACCGAATCGCAAATAAGGAATCGCAATTGATATGCATAAAAAAATCGCTAATTGCGATTTTCACAAAAATCGCTATTTTGCACTTGCAAATTAAGAAGGGACACAACCAGGTGGTAAAAATAAAAACTAACCTGAAACACCTGCAAACCAACTGAAAATGTATAAAACACACCCACACAAGGCCCCAGAGCTCAAAATGGCTGGTCTGTACCTGATGGCGAGGAGGATGCGGCTTCTAGGTGCTCGACAGAGAAGGAGGCGAATAAATGAACGCATATTCAGAGTGCGCATAACTTTGCTTGGGCAGCAGGATGACGAAATATACGATAAGTATAGGCTGAGTGAACAAATGATACTTGATCCTATTATTGAATTGGACCCCATTCTTCAACGACAGACACATAGGACCCAAGCCATCCCAACGCACGTACAAATATTATGTTGCTTACACCTACTGGCATCAGGCAGTTTTCAGGGAGTAATTGCAGTAGCCGGAGTTGTCTCACAAAGTGCATTATCAAGAATGTTGAAAGCGTTCCTTGATGCCATGATGTCCCGGATACATGCACATATAAGTTTTCCTACCTCAGCCCATGACCTAGCTAAGACTAAGCAGGAATTTTATCAAATAGCTGGCTTCACACAAGTAATTGGTTGTATAGATTGCACCCATGTTGCAATATGTCCCCCAGCTACATAGGAATATTTGTATAGAAATAGGAAATGCTACCATTCCCTCAACATTCAGGTTGCGTGTAATGCCAAAACCATCATAACAGACATTGTTGCGCAATTTCCTGGCAGTGCACATGATTCATTCATCTTCAGGCAAAGTGGCATGCAGACCCGGCTTGCAAGGGGAGAGTTTGGAGAGGGACATTTGCTAGGTAAATATGTGCTACACAGCATTACAAACTTGTCACAAATGCATATCTGAAACATATAGTTGACATATCTTCTTTTCTCACATGTAGGCGACAGCGCATACGCCTTGCGCAATTACCTCATGACACCTTATTCAATCCTGCAACAGCCGCCCAAAGAAGATACAATGCAGCGCATATCTCAACAGGGAATATGATAGAGAGAACATTTGGGCTACTAAAGAGCAGATTCAGACGCCTACATAAGACAGGAGGAGCAATGAAGTACAAGCCAGAGCAATGCTGCAAAATTGTGGCAGCATGTACCATGCTGCACAACATAGCGACAAAGGGAGGCCTGGAAATTGACCTTTCTGACAGTGACTCTGAGGATGAAAACCAGCCAATCCTTCACCAACGTGCCCAACAAGGATCTGAGGAAGCAGAAGGACGCAGACGCAAAATGGAGATCACACAAAATTACTTTTAAGGTGAGTAATGATGACATGAAGACAGTATGGTTTGCAAAGTAATTTTTAATAAGAAGAATATGTGACCTGGAAACAGAGGCGCACTTTAAAAGTGACTTTGGGCACACTTTTGTTGCCAACAACATTTACTGTTTCTTAAAAAATTCAAATACTTGTCAGTCAGTGATGAGGTAAAAATGTGATAATGGTTCATTCACCATCTCAACAGGATTTGTGCATGGGAGCCTAGCGTTTCTTGCCCGAACACCGAGACGCCTCTCGGCAGCAGCATCTTCTTGCCCTAGGCTGGGTCTGGATGTGATGGCACAGCGTTTGGACCGTCTAGCCTCATTAACAATTGGCCTTGGTGTATTGATCATGCCTGAGGCACCCTCACTGATTACATTTGGTGCAGGGATGTTTACACCACTTGTAGATGCAGTCACCATCTCTACTGCGTTTGTGACTTGCTGTAATCCTGTAGCAACATCAGTATTATCATTGGACATTTCGGTCTGCATTGTTGATATTGTACGTGACAACATAGCTGTTGCTGTGGCCAGTGTGTTATTGGACGCCACTTGCATTTTCAGTTGCTGCATGAGTTCTTGATGCTGTGCATTGTGTGCATTTTGACCCTCCTGCCTGACTCTTGTCATTTCCTGGAGACTAGTGGCAAGCACAGCTAGGTTACCTGACATTTTGGCAATTTCGCCCTTGATCAATCTTGTGTTTTTTGCCTGCAGGCGATGTGACCGAAGCATCTGTCCCTCCAAGCCACCCCAGACCTCATTCAACTGTTCCACCTGCTGTGGCCTTCGTGCTCTGCGTCGTCTCCTTGTCAACCTTGAATTGGCTCTCCGGTTGAAAGATGATCTAGTTGTGGCGGTAGTATTTTGTGGGTTGCTGACATGAGGTGCTGCATCAGCCTCATCATCTGTGTGATAGGGTACCAGACTTTGGACAGGTGTCCTACGTGATTGTGGGACACGTGATTGGATGCTTTTCGAAGCTGGTGTGTTTTCAGGTTCAGAGGCGCTGCTGAGCTGGATGTCCTGGACATCATTGTCCCCGGCCTCACCATGTTCTGCATCTGTGAGGTTAAACAGTGCAGAACAGCATTAATGTATGCTTTTTAGGTTATGTGACTGTTGTAACATGAATAAACATTAATACTTTGGCACAGTTACTACACTTTTGGAATTGATTTAAATAATATGTGTGTCTGTGACTGGAACTGCTTGACCAAACTACATCTCCCATGATGCACTTGCTATACTATTGAAAGAGATGTTAATGTTTCACTGCTTGCCTGTGCGCTATGCAGAGCTACCATTCACACTGCAGTGATAGGGACAATGTACACATGCATTCCTCTTACCTTGGGACGTGTGTGCTGCTCCGGAGGTATCTAGATTCGTCACACCGACAACAGCTTCTTTCTGGATTGTGCTCTCAATTAAATCCTCCATGGGAGTGTTTCCGGTGTGTGGTGGTGTCCCTCCTCCAGTTAGTAGTGCAGCCTTCAAGCGGTCTGCGATGCACGCCTTGGCCCTACTGCGCAAATCGTACCACCTTTTTTTCAGTTTGTCGGTGGTACGATGAGTGACCCCAATTGCGTTCACTCTGCTTTGTATCATGAGCCATATTCTCCTTTTCTCCTGCTCAGGCACCTTGAGAGAAGCCTTCCCAAACAACTTCTCATTGTTGTGTACAACTTCCTCAATCAGGGCTTCAATTTCTGTTTCAGAAAACTTAAGTTTTCTTTTTCTGCCACTTTGAGAGTCCTCAACAGTTTCTGCAGGCTCCATTTTGTGTACCTTACAGGTTTTCTTAATCAGACACACTCCTCTCCTGCTCCCAGTACCAGCTCCCTCCTCTGTCTGTGCTCCTGGAGTGAAAATGAGGCTCTCAGAGCACACTTCCTGCTTCAGAATGAGGCTTGGAGGGCACAGTTCCTTGTTCTGACATCATCAATATGCATCAACATGCGACCTCGCAATTTGCGATTTCGCAATTTGCGATATCGCAATTTGCGATATCGCAAACTGCGATATCGCAAATATTTCAGCGATTTTTTGCGATTCCTTAGAAAAGCGCTATTTTCTTGTTGCATCCCGTTTTGCGATTGCTTAAAAATCGCTAATAAGGAATCGCAAAACGTTTTGTTGATGCATGTCACTGTTCGTCCCTCATGGGGTTTTATAACTTAATCAACAGCACCCCAAGGAGCATCTGCGTATAATTTCACTAAATCAAAAGCATTGGAATATGCAAGTTATCCCAACATCAAGAATGAGATTCCAAACAGGTTTCTTTCAGCAATGTGTTCAGTTCTTTTTAATTACTTCAGTTTCATTCAATGAAAAAAAAGTCCACAGTACAGAGGTTTCATACAATATTCACGAAAAAAGTTGCTTGGCTTTATACACAATTCATGGACTACAGCCTGGCTGAAACTAAAGTAATTAAAAAGAACTGAACACATTGCTGAAAGAAACCTGTTTGGAATCTTGTTCTTGATGTTTGGATAACTTGCATTTTCCGATGCTTTTGATTTAGTGAAATTATACGCAGATGCTCCTTGGGGTGCTGTTGATTGATTTTATATGAGTAGCTTTGTTGACGATGGGCTGCTACAAGTGAGCGTCTACTTCTAGAAAGAGACATATCTGGAGTGAATTACTTTATAGCGATTTCCCACTGTGCACACAACAGGAGTACCCTCATCGTCTGAGTGTGGTTTTATAACAGTCTATATCTCCGAGACTTTGAAAACAAACCTATATTGAAAGTCCCAACGATGGTTTGGTTTTAAGGGATTATTTTAGTTTGTTTTGTTTTATTTTGTTATGTTATGTTGTATGGGGAAAAGATGTGTTGGGCCTCCTCCTAAACGGAACACAGAGTATGGAATGTGATAGGTGATTTTCAGACAAGCGAGCAGTTGTTTCAGTGTGTGATGCACAGTTGGTCGCATTGTACTGGCCTGAAAAAATTTAGAACAAGCATTTGCAATGCAATAGGTCTCACATTTGCAGATTTTAAGCTGTTGGCAGTATAAATGACAATGCCTTTTATTTATATGTTTTAATAATTAACATATAACACATAAATATATGCGAAACCTTTGCAAAGAAGTGGCTGCCATTGTCCTGGGCTGCTTAGAAAGTGAAAACGTGTATGGTACGCTGAATGCTGCAGGAAAGCGAGTGGTGCCTGCAGTAGGAGAAACTACTTAAAGAAAATAGTGCTTACAGACTAGTCTCTCCATGTGGAAGTAAAAGGGCTAGTCCTCATAGGAGGTTACGAATGAAGACAGGGCGATACTAAGGCAGGACTAACAAGTCTATTAAGGAATCAGAAGCCAGCATTTATAAATAGGCTTTCCTGTTTTCAGTTTCTATTTTTGGTAAATTCTGGTGGGTTTTTTCAGTTTTTTCAATACCTTAAAAAACAGTGGTTACACATTTTCGTGCCATTAAAAACAACAGAAACAGTGTTTTTCCGGGGTTTATGGAATTGTAATTTAATTTTAATAAATGCCTGCTTTCTGCACTGATAGTGCATGTGTATAGGTAGCCTATGCACAGGGTTTATGAGGTCCAAATATATTTTTACTGCTCCAGAATGGACTACAAAGTTAATAGCATTCTTCATTAACTCTGAAGATTGTAAAGATGCTTTCAGCATACCACCTAGCACGTGACAAGGATCTCTTACAGAGAAGCACTTCAGCTCAGGTATCGATTTTGAAAGACCATCATACAACTTTTTCATATACGTAACTAGTTGCTGAAAATACAAACAATATCGCTCAAATCTTTATTGAACTTGGAAGGAATTTTTTTCAGCAACATTCCAAATGACACTGCGTTCCAGGTTTACACAACGCCTGGTGTAATGTTTTCACCACTATCTCAGATGCTTGGTGACAACATTCTTTTCACATATACTTGTCACTACATCTTGCATTGTATGTTTCAAGACTGGGGTGTTTGGCAATTCACTTACAATCAATACTGAATCACTAGAAAGGAAGTTGATGTATCTAAGGATTTCACCCATTCTCTGTCGGTGGGTAAATGTGATGGTACATATTTTGAAAGATTCTTATGAAACCAGCCATTTTACCTATTAGTGAAATTAAATGTAGCCAACATTTGAAATCTGATTTTGATACTTTCCGATTCTGTACAGTTTATAAAAAAACGAAATAAGACCTAAACATGCTTCTAAACACTGCATCTTTAGAACAAAGACCACAAAACTGAAAAAAGCAGAAGGAAGAAGAGAAAATGTTTTAGCGACATCCTTGAACAACAAAAGTCAAGCAGAATAATGTTAGCCCAGTCTTTCTTGATGCCACCTTGTATAACAAAGTTACATTGTATTGGCCCCTTCAGGAAGAAACAAAAATTACTCTTTCACTCATCTTTTCCTTTCTATGAATGGCACTTAGTTTGTTGTTGCAAAGATGTTTTTTCAGTGTTTATATGTTTACACCGGTGATGGTTATTTTCCTTACGGTGGTGGTGATCAGTTATTATAGGTTTAAACCTAAAACCAGATCGCCTATTTATATTGTGGTAATCTTACAACAAACCTGAACAAAACATATAAGGAAGCCAGCCATGATGGCGGACGCGCTCGAGTAGAGCTCCGGCTGCCGGCCTTCAAGATCACGATTCATCCTGGTCTGGGGGGCCTGACCAAGAACCCAAACAGTAGCCACAGATAGGTAGCAGCCTGATAGGCACTGTGAAGCAGCCACAAATGGAGATGCAGGCCGGGAGGCAGCAAACACAACAACTGAGAGTTGAGGCTGACTCTGTTCAAAATGGCGACCACCCTAGAGGAACAGAGGGCTGCCAGAGGGCCGGAAAGCGGAGCTGTATGCTGCCTGCTGCCTGGATGCGGGCACAAAACGCTGACGCAGTAAGGAGTAGGAACCCGCACAGTACCGAGCCAGGGATACACCCTCAGCCATGGCTCAGGTGAAAGGCACGCCAGAGGCGTAAACACCAAAGCGTTAGTGGCTCAGAGCGTGCCGCAGCAAGGTCAGGCCTGCACAGGCCTGCAACGAGACAGAGGGAGCTCGGGGCTGCCTGAGAAGAACTTCTCTGCCACCCGGGGAGAGGAACCCAGGAAGGAGATGTGCCCTGTGCAGAAGGGGATGGAGTAAGGTAAACCTTGGAGGCACTCCCCGACCCACGAAGGCTGATCCAGAGCATTGTCGCTGCCTGGGGCCCAGCCGCGCAGAGGGGCAGCCCCCGTCTGAGAGGCCCCCCACCTTAGTACTCTAAGTCCCCCACAAAGACATAAGAAGGGGAAGGCGAAAGTCCAGAAGATACTCCAGAACCGCCCAGTGCCTAACAGTCGGCCCCCTGAGTAACATAAGTTTAAGGGGACACCTGCGAACGCTTTGCAGGGAGAGGTTGAAAAGGAGAGGCTCTCCCTCTAGCTGCTGCACCTCTGCCCAGTGCTCGGGGCATTGACCGGCCCCACATGGGCAAGGGAGTGGCCCTGACTGAGGCCCCTCCCACACCCGGCACCCGTGGTAGAATCCAAGAAGGAGGCACATGGAAAAGGTTCCTGAAGACGGCCAAGATCAGGCCGGAAAGAGAAGTGCACCACTGAGCACCTGGTGGCAGAGGAGTGGAGATCACTGAATGGGCCCGAGTGGGGGGGGAAGGTGTGAGATGGATTCCCCCTGGCCGACAAGCATGATCTTGTGATACTGAGAGCTGACTAGGAGAGAGTGCCGGCTGCCTTCACCAAACGAAGGATCCGAGGGTGTGATGTTATGTTATGTTATGTTATTTAAAATTTGTAAAGCGCACATACGCCCAAGAGCTTCTTGGCGCTGAAGAGAGATAAAAAAACATAACAAAAGAGATACCAGCAAGAGTCACTATTTCAAATAGGCCTGTGTAAAAAGGTAGGTCTTAAATGCCTTTCTAAAGGCACAGAGATCCTTGCTCTGTCTAAGGGTCAAAGGTAAAGAATTCCACAAGGAGGCTGCTAAAAAGTGAAAACAGCTGCCTCCCTGTCGCTTTTTCTTGAACCGGGGTACCTCAAGTAGATCTTTGTGGGCTGATCTCAAGCTACGTGAGGGGATGTATCTCCCAATCAATTGCCTGATGAACAGGGGGCCCTTGCCTTGCAAAGCCTTAAAAATGATGCACCCGGCTTTGAATGCGGCTCTCTGAGCCACAGGTAGCCAGTGCAAATTCTCTAGCCCTAATTTAATCGATTCCCACTTAGGTACTTTACAGATCAGTCTAGCAGCTTGATTCTGCAGGTATTGCAGTCTTCTAAGTTGACCTACAGGTAGGCCCAGGTAGAGACTGTTTGAGAAATCAATGTGGGAAAGGACTAGGGCCGTGACTACCTGAATCAGGGCAGAGTGGGTAAGGAGGTGTGCAATTTTTCTTATTTTTCTTAATTGAAAAAATCCAGAAGAAACTACAGTTTCAATCTGGGATTTTAAGGCAAGGTCCTCATTGATGGTCACTCCCAAACTTTTTACTGTTTGAGATTTTTTTGGGGGGAGACCCATGTCAGAAGGCCAGAAGTGAGGGCTCCAACCAATTTCACTCTTCCCGGGCAAAATCAATTCAGTTTTCCCCGGGTTTAATTTGAGGTGATTTAAAGACATCCAGCTCTGAATTAAGGTCATAGTTGCCTGAAAATCCTCTACAGCATTAGGTGAGTTTAGTACAAAAACTAACTGCAAGTCATCTGCATAATTGTATACAGTGACTTTGTGCTCTCTTAAGGAAAACAAAAGGGGCCGCATATATAAATTAAATAGTAAAGGAGACAAGGAAGAGCCTTGAGGGACCCCACAAAAAGAATTAATTTTAGGAGCTGTAAAAGACCCTAGCCGGACAGACTGGGTGCGTTCAGATATGAACGATTTCAGCCAGGCCAAGGCAGAATCTCTGAGGCCGGCCTGTTCGACACGGTTGACCAGAATGGAATAGTCAACCGTGTCGAATGCTGCGGACAGATCAAGAAGCACCAAAGCTTGATGTAGATTTTTGTCGGCGTTAGACCTCAAGGTGTTCTGAACGGCCAATATTACTGCCTCAGTAGAATGACCAGGCCGGAATCCTGCTTGGTTAGGTTGTAAATAGCCAGAATCTTCAACAAAGTTTGAAAGGCTGTTGGTGACATGAGCCTCCAAAATCTTGGATAAATAGGGCAGAAGGGATATAGGCCGATAATTAGTGAGGTCAAGAGGGTCAATGCCAGGTTTCTTAGTGAGGGGAATTTTATTTATTATTTATTTATTTTAGAGTTTTATATAGCGCGAACAAGACCCGTGGGTATCAGAGCGCTTAACATGAGAGAGGGAAAAAGTGTTAACATATATATAAACAGTTAGCGAGCAACCGCTGTGAGGTAGATGATAAATATTAAATCGTAACACCTGTGAACGTTAGCATGCATAAATAAGCTATGACAAAATTACTAACAAAAGCATGTAAATATAACAGATATGACAAACTACTAACAAACGCATGTATATATAACAGATATGAGGTAGCTCGGTATATGTTCATTAAAGATGCTGTTCTCCTGTTCAATCAAAGTAGCCATTACTAATGGCCTTTCGGTTGATCTCATATCCTCGGATCATAGGACATGTATTCCAATAAAGAATTGCATATGTCTCCCTTCCTAATGGAGTACATGATCAGTACAAGCAGTAGTAAATCCGAACCCAGAACAATGTTCTAGGTAATGTATCTATTCATCAGCAGGCTCTTCACTTCCCGCTTGAATGTTACCAGATTCTGGATCTTCCTGATGTTAGGAGGGAGTGAGTTCCAAATTCTGGGGGCGGCTCCTGAGAACGCTCTGTCATAGGTTTTTTTCTTTCGGAAGAAGGCTGGCCGTAGCAGCAACTCCTTAGCACTCCTAGCTGGTCTGTTGCCACCGGACAGCTGAATTTTCTTGGCTAGATAACTTGGGGTGTTCTCATGTAGTGCTTTGTGTGTGATGCATGCTATCTTCATTTGGATTCTTGCTTCATACGGTAGCCAGTTTAATACTTTCAGGTGCGGGGATATGTGATCATATTTCCTGGTTCCGGTGATAAGTCTTGCTGCAGCGTTAAGGCAGGCTTTCAGTGGTGCTATGGACGTTTTTGGTAATCCAGCCAAGGTAGTGCAACCATATTCAATCCTTGAGATAACTAAAGATTGGATTGCCACTTTGAGGTCGGATTCTGTGATGTATGGTTTCAGCTTTCTTAAGTAGTTCAAGTGAAAGCGGGCGCTTTTCGCCATTGAATTAATGTGGGCTTTCATGTCTAGATTCTCGTCTAGGGTGATTCCTAGGGATTTAGCTGAGTTGACAAGGGTTGGGGTGCAGTTAAGCGCAATCACGACTTCCGTCCAATCCTTTATTTCTGTAAGGCTCCTTGGTGGAGAAATTAGTAAGAACTCTGTTTTATGTGCATTCAGCTTCAGGTGGTTTGTGGTTAACCATTGGAGTGCCATTTTTAGAGTCTCATTCATTAATTCCAAATCTTTTAGGGATGCGATCTTTAAGTATATTTGCGTGTCGTCAGCATACATGTGATAGGATATTTGAGATTTTTGGAGAATTTCTGTGAGTGGTTCGACGTATAGGTTAAACAGATCAGGGGATAATGTCGAACCTTGAGGGACTCCAATTGAGATAGGGCAAGGAAGTGAAGTAGATTGGTTGACCAGGAAGCGCTGCGTTCTGTTCTGTAAAAAGGACTCGAACCAATTCAGCACCATTCCCGATAGTCCCATCCTGTCCCGTAGCCTGGCCAGTAATGCCTCATGATTTACCGTATCAAAAGCCGATGATAGGTCTAGGAGAATCAGTAAGCAAGCTTGATTTTGGTCAAGGGCCTGCAGCGCGTCATCAATAATATGGAGAATCGCTGTTTCCGTGCTGTGCCCTGCTCTGAATCCCGATTGACATTCGTCTAGCAAGGAGAATTTGGTGATGTGTTGGCTCAGTTGGTTCTGCACACATTTCTCAGTCAGCTTGGCCAATAGAGGGATGTTAGTCACTGGGCGAAAATTATTTGGATCTGATGGATCCGCTGTGGGTTTTTTGATTATGGGGACGACTTGACCTGTTTTTAGGCAGTCGGGTAGGATCCCTTGTGAGAGTGACGCATTTATTATTTCAGTCCATATTGGGATCAGGATGTGATTGATTTCTTTTACGCATTTTGCAGGCAGAGGGTCTTGGTAGTGGTTGTTAGGTTTGATTCCTGCGAGCATCTTAGCAATCGTGTGTTGGTCATATAGTTCGAATGATTCCCAGCTCGCCTTGTTTTTTGCGATGGTGCAATCCATTGCGCAATCCGTTGTAGAGTCAGCATCGTTAGTAAGCGGAGGTCCGTTGGGAAGGTTCGACGCCGAGTTTCTAAGCTCTACTTCGAGTGTTTTGGCCTTTTCCGTGAAAAATGTAGAAAATTCATCACAGTTTAAAGGTGTTTTTGACTTTTCTAGCACTGATTTGGCTAGTTTGTTTGATTGCTCCTTTAGGATTTCGAATAGTTTGCGTGGCCTGTTTTTGGCATTATCCAGTTCTGCTCTTATGTATTCCTTTTTTGAGTTGATGATCTTTTTATTATATTGGTTCCTTATTTTCCTGAGGGCTTCCAGTTCAGGAGATGATGGGTGTTGCCTCCATTTTCTTTCGGCCGTTCTCAATTTGCGTCTCTCTTCATTTAGTGCTTCGTTAAACCATGGGTTTTTTGTCTTCTCTGAGATTCTTTTCAATTTTAATGGCATGGTGTTATTAACGATATCTTCAACAGCTGCTATGTAGTGCTCCGTCAGCTCGTTAACTTTTTCCAGGTTGTTGGGTGGCTTTAAGTCTCTTTCGCAGCTTTCGACCAGAAGTTCCATATTTGCTTCTTTTGTGTCCCGGGTCCACTTTTTGGCTTTGAAAGGTTGCCTGGTCCTACCTTTTCTCAATGTGGGTATAATGAAAGTTATGGCATGATGATCAGACCAGTCACAAGGTGTTATGGAGTGAATTGTTGCAGCATTGTTTCTTGAGATAATCCAGTCTAACGTCGCTCCTTTAGAGTGTGTGGGTAGTGTGCACGCTTGAGTGAGGTTTAGTTCAGTGAGGAAGCCTTTCAGCATGTTGACCAGTTTGTCATTGCAGTTCTCCCAGTGAAGGTTGAAGTCGCCTAGAAATATGTTATTGGCAGTGTTGTTAGAGTTGGCTGTTATGATCTCCATTAACTCTACTATAAACTTTTCATTATCTCCTGGAGGGTGGTAGAATGTATGCAAGTTGCATTGGTGAATGTTGGTTGATCTTATGTTAAGACCAAGATACTCACAGGATTCAAGCGGGTCGGCCTGAATTTGTTTAACCTCTATGTCAGATCGATGAATACAGGCTATCCCTCCCCCTAGCTTAATAGGTCTATCAAGTCTCAAAATGTTGAATTGCGGTGGTACTAGCAAATCCATGATTGGGGATGAAGATTCCGTAAGCCATGTTTCTGTAAGGATTGCCAGGTCAATGTCCTTGTTGAGGATGAGGTCCGCTATGTCCGATGCATGTTTGGTTGCTGATCGACAGTTGAGTAGTAGACAGGTCAGATGTTTTCCTATTGTACTAATGTTCACATTTTCGGCTTCGTTTGGAGTAAGCTGTATATGTTGTAAGTTGTGGGGGTTGGATGTTCTATTGTTTTTTCTCGAAGTTCTGTTAGCATCAGGTGGTAATGTTTTGATTCTCTCCCCTTCAATGTGGTCCGATCGATCATATGTTCGGATTAAGGCCAGCGTTTCCTCTTTCGATAGTGGTTTAGTCCTGTCTGGTCTGTTGTCTCTTTGTTTTAAACGCAAGTCCGCCTCGGTACGCTCTCTATGTGAAGAATGAGCAAGGTTTTGGATATCCGTGACTTTAGAATGAATGTTCACCGTCATCTCTCCAATTTTATCAATCGTCTGTATGGTATTAATAGTGGCTTCTGCTATCTTGCTCACTAGTTTCTGAAGCTTATTAAAGTCCTTCTTGTTCTGATGCGACTTCTTAAGGGCGGCCGATCTATACCTCCCTTCAACTCTTCTCCTTTTTGGCTCAGTTCTAGGTTGCGCTGCCATTTCCGTTATCTTCTCCTTTTGATTGTCGGATCCAATTCTATTAGGTGTGTCGTTGGTGCTGGATATGTTCCGAGTTACTAGGAGCATGTTTGTGGGTGTAGGTCTGCATGTCGCTGGTGTTGTGATAGCGAGCGGTATCGGGAGGTTGATGGAGTTAGATAGATCCTGAGTAGTTGGTAGTCCGTTTGAAGGTGGAAGTGTGAATGCCGTTGGGATTGTGCTGGAGAGGGTGAAGGATGTAGGAAGGTTGGTGACTTCTGTCTCATCCAGTGTATGCTCTACGTGAGGGGCCTCGTGGTTCAGGAGTAGGGGCGACTCTTCTCTTTGGCACTGGTAGTGTTCTTTGTTTGTCTGATAGGTAGACTTCTCAGTTCTTACAATCGTGTTCTCCGTTACTGGCATTACTAGACCAGTAATCTCTACTTGGTTAGGGTTTTGAGCATGAACGTTCCTGGTTCTATTTGCGTCTCTGATGGTGACATCGTGAGTATCTAGAATGTCTACTGGTGGGGTTAGGAGACGTAGATTACTCAAGTCGTCCAATGTGTCTTTTACCGATTGGAAGGTCTTGGCAAATCTCTCTAGATCTTGATTTGCTGCTTGTATCAGCACCATTCCCGATTTATATATCGTGATGCTAAGTTCGGCTCTGCATCTTTCTGACGGTGCGGTTGACATTTTTACGCCATGAGGGATGTTTTTCGTGGTTTTTATGGTCAGCATCCTGGTGAAGGCATTGCGCCATTTAGCTGTTCTGTATGTGTAGAATAAGAGGTCATTCATTTTCGTACCATTAGCTATATTGAAGTATAGGTCTGCGAATAGAATGTCTGGGTTTTTTCTCAGGGAGTCATGTTTAAACTTCTTAGCTGCATTTTTAGATAAATTATGGGGGTATTTTATACTCCGGACACTTAGGCCAACCGATTCAAGGTATCTTTCAGTCATTTTTGCTCCGATCTGCACGTGTAAGGTGATTCTTGCTCCGATTTTATTCCAGGTGGCTCCCCTGCTGGTGTTTATTGTTGCAGGATTTACTCCCCGATTCTGGAAGTGTGTGGCTATAGCTTTGCTAGGTAGTACTGGATATAGCTTTTCATATTCCCAGATTATTCCACAATTAGCTCTGGTAGTTAAATTGCTTAAGAATTAATTAATTATTAGCCGGCTGACCTTTGCTCGACTCTATTTTGAGTGTAAAAGCTAATCCATGTCAGACCCTTAAAAGATGGCTGCCATTATATTCGTTTTTATGCAGGCAGTGAGACCTTTCTCTCTTTCCCCTTCTTGCTCCAGTCCAGCTGCCCTCGTCGATTGGTCCAGCTTCCCTGGCTCTCCTTTAGTTAGTCCTAGTGCTGTGACCTAGATTGTTGCAGAGATTCCGCTTTTCATACACTTGTGTTTGTTACCCAGATTCCGCTTTTCACACATGTGTGTATAATTATGCCCGATCATCAAGATTATATGTTTCAAGTTAGATGTCGGTTTTGGCCGCCATCTTAAGGTCAGGCGGGGCGGACTGCAGACCTATTGTACAGTTTCCTGTTTTCTCAGCGTGGCGGTGGCGGTGACGGTGACGGCGGCGGCGGGGGGGGGGGGGAGGATGGGCGTTGGGGAGCTGCGCTGCAGCAGCGCTGGTACCTCAGATCGCCCCGCACCTCCTCTCTGCTGTGCTCTGTCCCTGCTCCCGGTCCTTGGTCCCGGAGACGCCGTCCCAGCTCACCATCGGCACGGACCTCGCTCACTTCATCCTGAGAGCCCTCCGCTCTCTGCCCGCTCCGCCAGCAGCCTCCAACGTGACTGGCGATGTCGTCTCTGCCCCGCGTCCTCCCAGCCCAGCACCCCTCTTAGCTCGGGGGTCGGAAGACTGCAAGGATGTCACGTCTGCTTACAAGGTATTGTGATATCGTGAATATCCTTTCGGTTCCCGTGTCCTAGGTCGACGGTCCTGACGGTCCTGGGCTGCAGAGGGGGATATGTAGGGATTTATGCCAGATTTGGCGATCCCAGATCCCGGAGCTCTCGCCTAAGGCTACTGGTCAGCGGCCAATAAGGCCTGCTTGAAACTGCTGGGGACTGTCCCGGATGTAAGGGAATTGTTAAGCAATGGTATCATGCTGTTAGGGATGGCCCGGCCAATTTCCCTCATGATTTGAGGGGGACAGACATCCATGGGAGATCCTGATTTGACTCTGGTCAATAAGTCTAAAAAAACGTTTAAGTCAATGGGAGGAAAAGAATGTAATGTTGAAGGATTAAAAAAAATATCATCCACAGGGGCGCAGACTGGAAGTATGGATATATTCTGTTTAATCGATAGTATCTTTTCACTGAAAAAGTCATTCAAGGAATTACAGAGTGTTTGTGAGGGGACTACCGGAGGAGAGGTTCTGTCGTCATTACATAATTCGTTCACAATTCTGAAAATTTCTTTCGACTTGTTGGTAGAATTTAAAATTTTTGTTGAGAAATAAGCAGTCTTGTGATTATGTAAAATTTGTTGGTATGCTTTCCTAGCTAAGCAGTAGGTAGCCCTAGCTTGTGGGCAATATTTAGATCGCCATATGCAAGACCTGTGTTTGTATTTATATAGCGCCTTCTACCCAGAGGTCTCGTAGCGCTGTATTCATACTGCTGTGGAACCCTTCCTGGCTTTTCTGTGAGATGTCCACTCCTGGGCACCCCCAAAGTGAAGCCAGGCATCCAAGCGTTGCTGGGGCCATTGTGGAGATTAAGCAAGCAATTGCCCAGAGTCATAGAGTGGGACCCATGATTAGACTAGGCACTGAGGCGAGAATTATCAGGTCCGGGGAGATTGAGTCCAAGAGCCGCCGAGGCGGGATTTGAACCCTGGTCCCGGGCCAGACCTCTGCATCAGGGTCTGCCCTCTAACCATTGAGCCACGCTTCTCCACCTGACCTGACTGACAAACTCTGCACGGAATGTGGGGGATCCTTTCTTGAAGTACCACCCCCAATTCTAGCGCCCCTGGTGACCCCCCTAGACAGTGGACATGCTTATCTGACCAGTGGCGTCACTAGGGTTGGTGTCACCCAGTGCGGTAACTCATGGTGTCACCCCCTCACGACTTACCCCATGGACCTACTCCGAGTCCGCCAGTGTGAAAGAGTTTGGAGCTTTATTGCTCTCATAAATCAGAAGGCAGGCTCCCTCGCTGAGCACCTTTCTATAAACGGCTGATGGAAGGGACGCTCCTGTATAAGGAATGACGCGAGTGCAGCCTAACAAGTTCAGAGGTGGACTATTGCAATGACCTACTGTTGAACGCGCAGGAGCAAGTTTTGAACAAATTACAGCTTGTTCAAAATGCTGCCGCAAGGATTCTAACCGGCACACCGAAGTATTCATCTATTTCTCCCATCATTCGTCAACTACATTGGTTGCCAGTTAGAAGCCGCACGAAGTTTAAGGCCTTGTGTATCACATATAAGGCATTGAACAACATTGGACCAGAATTTTTTAAAAAGGCCATTTGCGTTTATACGCCTAGTCGAACATTACGTTCATCTGCAGCCCAACAGCTTCAAATCCCACACACAAAAAAAGCCACATGGGGAGACAAACGCTTTGTGGTTGCCGCTTCTAAACTGTGGAACATGCTCCCTCCCTACATCAAACTTAGCCCATCACTGCTAACATTCCGAAAGCATCTTAAAACCTGGCTTTTTAATCAGTAAACTCCCAATAGGAACCCCTTTGCAATCTGTAAGCTCTAGCGCCGAGACACCGGAAGGTATTTGTGCGCTATAGCAATTTTATAAATAAAGAGCATCTGTGCAAACCTCCCTCACACAAGCTGCATCTGTGCAAACCTCCCTCACAGCATGCACACTGGCTGAAAAATGGTGCACAAAATAATACGCCAATAACACTGTACATCACATTTTCACTTCTTTACAGCTCTATGTCATGATGAAGCACAGAAATTATTGCATACACCACATCACAACATAAGTGCAGCTCACAAGGCCTCACGTGCATTCTTTAGCATAGTTAAGGGCAATATGAAGTTGTGACATTTCTTCACTTATAATAGGTGATCAAAGAGAGCATCATTCTAGTTCAGTGATTTGAGGAGACATTGGTGAGGTTAAATTGGTTCCTGTATTTCGTTTTGAAGTTAGTAATGTTTTGTTGACCATGTTCTTAATGCATGGGATACTCCTTAGATCAAGAGAGACACTTTAGTTCAGCATTGCCAGAGTGGGGAAATGGGTCAAATTATATAAAAGTCTCCTGGTGATGTTCAGGGAATGGATGCTTCAGGGCCCTAATGGGCCATTGTCAAGACGAGTAGCGGCAAATGTGACAAACAGCTTAAGCTTTGGTCAAAGCTTGGTAGAACTGAGAGGCTAATTGCCAGACAAAGGCCACCTAATTCACACAAAATGAAGCTGCCCTTCGGAGGCATTCAGCCTGCATACAGATACTCCAGCTACTCCTTAACACCCCCCACTTTCCAGTGTGCTATCTGAAAGGTTCAGAGACCCCTAACAGGCCTTGACCAACTTAGATGGCTGCCAGAGACCATCATTCAACCCTCAGAAGTCCTAGCTTTTAATCTAACAACCTCAGCGCAGCCTTTCACACCCCTCACCATCAGAGACCCTAGGGTAAAATGAGTTAGCCACAAAATCAAAATACTCCCCACCCCGGATGTCAAGTATGTAATGGCACTAAGGCTGTACCGCCCAAGACAGTACATTTCCAGCCATATTTTAGGAGTAACTCACGGATAAACTGGAACATTAAAGCATTGCTTGCTGAGGCTAATCCTTCCCAGTTACAGAAACTTACCCCCGGTCGAACCGACGTCACAGCTCCTCAGACTCGAAACTGACCCCAGCCCTGGCCTCGCATGGCTTCTCCGACCTCATTTCCTGTCTTGAGGTCACATTCGACACACCCCCACGGCGCCACAGAGTCTGTCAGCTGCCTGGCAGTGGTTACTTTAACGCGGCAACGACAACTCTGCTGGGAGGCAGGTCCGGCGCCCGGTTCTCTCCAGGCAGGGCTGCACAGTGCGGAAGATTTCAAAATTGTTATATTGTATAGGTACAAGCCCTCATTTGCCCCCAGCCTGCAACCAGTCTCTGACCACCACAATGTTGATAAAGTGCGTGAGACTAACTCTGCACTTAATGGGGCATAGTCTGCGGATAATGCGTAAAGTGCCCCGGAAGAGATATAATGGTGGTGTGTAATTCATAGCAGCATGAAAGAGCTCTCAAACCAGAGCTTGTTCAGTTCTCTGGAGCGCCTCTGTTGAACAACAGGGGGTGACACCACTACAGCTTATCCTATGGCAGCGGGTGGAGCCAGGGCACCCCACAGAGAAGTGCAGATTACCACAAAGACCTGATTATCCGCCCTTTCAAGAGGTTAAACGGTTTTTAGGGACGATTATCCTTGCAACGTCCTTAGTTTACACCCAGACTAGCAGCAACAGGGGCGCTAGGTAAAATGGGTGGTCTCTCTCTACTTGTGAAGTCTGGATTAAAATTCCAAGATATATTAATTTAAATACAAGCTTTCACACCAACAGCAAGCCCAGAAAAAGTCAACAGGTATGATGGCTTTGATATAGTGCATGTACACAGAAGGCAAATACATGATTGTCCCACAGTGCAAGCAGACAGACCCACACCCCTGTAAGCACACATTTTCAGAAAGTCCAATACACATGCCTGTAACCATGCACACTGACCAACAGTCATAAAAGCCATGCAGCAAGCTCACAAAAGTGATGTGTAATCAGCAGGGCTTTAAGTGGACCGGGTCCTGCCGAGTGCCGACGCTGAGCACCCGCAGTTCTAAATAGAAGGTGCAGAGACGGGTCCCTATTGTAGCAGAGAGCTGCGCACGGCACTATGACTCAGAGCACCAGCACAATCTTGTTAATCTGAGTCTCTCAAGTGAAGCTGCGGCCCGGTCCGCATGGGCACACACACACAGCCGGGTGTCAGAGGCGCAGTCACTCAGCGCTGTCAGGCAGAGTGCCCCGTCAGTGGTAATACTTGGAAGGCCTCTCACGGTGTCACCCCATGTGATGGTGTCACCCGGTGCGGTCCGCACCCCCCGGACCTCCCTAGTGACGCCACTGCATCTGACAGGAACTGGCACTCAGGACTATAAGTCCCTACCCACAACACCCTTATTTAGTTTCTGCCCAGGAACACACCCCGCAGCCAACCGGTCATTTGCCCATGCGCGCGCTCCTTCCACGGCGCGCCAGGCCCTACTGCCACCATACTTGAAAACATAGGCCATAGCAGGCATCAGATACAGAACCCCACGCACAACCCACCCCCCACCCCCCCCCCCCCCCCCACGATACATTAGGACGTTAGTTATAAACTCAGTTTAGATGTATTATCAGTTGTGATAGACCCCTCATGTTGGAACTCCCCCACCTAGGGCAGACACCACTACCCGACAGAATCAGATGCAGAGGAGTCAGGAGTAAGGCCAGAGCACAACACTTCCCCTCCACCCACTCCCCTGTCCCCCAGAAACATTCTGAATTATGCTAGCGGACACAGACATTAGTCTATTGACCCTAAAATCAGGGAATGCACACCGCGTGGAAGCGATATGCAGTTTACTCTTATGCCATGCATCAGAAAGCGCAGATACTCCTGCTACAGGAAACACACCTCGCAAAGATCAAACTAGACCGGGTACAGAGGCGCTGGTGCAGCACTTTATGTGCTACTACATACTCCACGTTTGCCTGAGGGGCGCTAATATGGCTCAGGCCAGGGGTCCCATTCAAGGAAACCCGCAGAGTAGTGGACAGGGAGGGACAATATGCATTCCTGGAACGGTTCCTGGACGGACAGCCCCTGCTACTGGGCAGCATATATGCCCCAAATGTCGACTGAGGGCAGTTCTGGAACTCATTATCAGCAGTCCTAATGCAATTTACGACACCGCCTTGGATACTGGGGGGCGATTACAATTGCATACTGGACTTGTCCCTGGACCGGTCACACCCCCCAGGAGCCAGTTCCTCTGCCCAGGCGCCTGTGGAACGGTTCAGATTATGGACTCAGCACTGGTCTCTAACAGATGCCTGGAGGAGCCGGAACCCAACCTCCAGGCTATACTCCTTCCATTCAATACCCCACAACTTACGGTGCGTCTCAGCCAGTTTCTCTGCTCGCCATCAATACTTCCTGTGACCCAACAAACAGATTACCTAGGCAGAGTGGTCTCTGACCATGATGCACACCATTAAACTCTTAGATGTCTGCCGCCCCACCCACCAGACACTACTTGGAAATTACAACTTGAGTGTTTGGAAGATCCAGTATTTTGTTATGATCACGAAGACAGCATCACAGAATACATCTGCAACAACGCCAACACAGCGTCCACCAGGACGCTGGAATGGGACGCTTTTAAAGTGGTCATCCGGGGGGCTTTAATAAGGCAGATAGCAGGAGCCCGCAAGGCTCTCGATTGTAGCCTGGAAAAAGCAGAGCTTAAGCTGGCGGCTGTAACAAAGGACTCTGATTCCGTGACTCCTGCCCAGGCTGGTCAAGATGGGGTACAAGGAGAGCTTAGCAGACATGCGACTGTATAACTTTAAAGTATATGCAGCCAAAAAACATAGAGAGGGTGACAGATCACGAGCGCTCCTTGCCTGGATGGCGCACCAGTCCCAAGACGCACAACCAATCACGGAAATCAATTACCCCAATAGAAGAGTTGCAACCTCCCAGTCAAATAATTTGCAACTCTTCCATAACCACTACGCAACGATATACCGGAATCCTATGCAGGATTGTCAGAGGCCAGCCGATCAATTCCTAGAATCCCGCAACATACCCCAGATCCCAAGCGATGGTAAGGACACCCTTGAGGCTGAAATCAAGCCATCAGACGTAAAACAAGCAATCCGGGCTCTGGCCCGGAACAAGGACCCTGGGATAGATGGCTTACCCCTGGAATACTATATCACCTTTGCCACTTTGCTGGCACCACAGCTAGCCACAATGTATGTGGCAGCCCTGGAGGAGGGGGAGCTACCTAGCTCATTGCGGGAATCCCTCATAATTTCGATCCCAAAACCTGACCGAGACCTGATGCGGTTAGCCTCATAGAGGCCAATCACACTTTTATCTGCTGACTGTAAAGTCCTGGGCAAGATATTAGCGGACCGATTAGACACGATTCTTCCACCACTCATACACCCGGACCAGAACGGATTTGTGCCAGGTAGAAGCAAGTCCTAAAATATCTGCAGACTGTTCGAGGTTCAGGTTCAGACTCGGGCCGCTACCCTAGGGCGGCTTGCTTGATCCTGGACCTGGAAAAGGCATTCAACACCCTGAACTGGCCGTACCTCATTGATACGCTAAGGTGGAACGGGATGGGCCAGTTTTCAGGGCGCATGTAAAACTATTATATCCGAACCTCACCTCCAGAGTGAGACTGGGCAAACATATCTCCTCGCCCTTTCGGATAGAGAGGGGCACCCGAAAGGGGTGTCCACTCTCTCAACTCCAGTTTGTCTTGGCGATGGAGCCTCTAGCGATCGGGTTGTGTCAGGAGGAAGAGGCCTGGGGCATCCCAATAGCAGGCACAACACACATAGTGTCCCTATATGCAGACAATTTGCTGCTATCCATGAGGGACATCGCAGCCGATCTCAGCCCCATATGTCACATACTGTCAGACTTCGCGGTCGCAACGGGACTCACAGTCAATTGGTCGAAATCAAATATATATCCCCTAAGTCCAAACCTTCCTCAGCAATACATAAGAGTCGAGATCTCACGTATGGCTTGGATCAACGACGCTCCGCAATACCTTGGCGTTCGACTATATAACTCTCCAACGGGCCTGTTTAAGGGCAATCATCATAGGGCTCTGGTGGGGGTCAAAACCCAAGTGTACTTTTGGAAGACCTTACCTTTAGCCCCCATAAGTAGAGTGGCCGTGGCCCAAATTATCCTAGTGCCACAATTCCTCTACTACTTTGCCAACACCCCTGTTATTCCCCCACGTTCCTTCTTCCGAGAGCTAGATACTCTATTGAGCTCCCTTATACGGGGCGGCGGGCGCCGGAGTAGCCCTCAAAAAATTGCAACTTCGGATAGATCAAGTGGGATTGGGAGCGCCCCCCTTCGTGGCCTATTTTCTCATGGCGCAAATCCAGTGGCTATATTGCTGGACGGCAGGGTGCCGTTTGGCGGAGACCGCCTCGGAGGGGGGACCCATGTCAGTGCCAGCCTTGTGTCGCCAGCTCCTCCCAGGCACCAGCCTTACAGTTACACATTCCGTGCAGGGAAAGGTGGCACGCGCATGTATGATGTGGCTTCACCGCATCTCTGGTGAGACTTCCCTATATACCCCCCTTGTACCTGCTGGCCGGCTTGCCCAGAAGCAAAGGATTCTACTCTGCTAGGGCAATGCAAGTTTGGACAGAACATGCAGTCCTGCAGGTGGGATCCCTGTTCGATCGGCTCTTGGGCAAGAAAGGCCTCCAGCCATGGCAGTTTTTAGTGCACAGGCAAATAGTCATCAGTGTGATATCCGTGGACTCTAGGCGCACATGCTGAGGAAATGAACAGACACCAACACCGTGATCGCAGTTACTGGTAATGGCCACAAGTACGTGCAATCGGGCTCCTTTATTAGCGGGGCACCTAATTGGTAGCACCTGTGTAGGATCGGTGTAGGTGAGTGTGTGGGCCAGCCCTCGCGGGAGTGGCTAGCAAAGCATTCAACTGTGTCTAACAGGACACAACATTCCTCCCAAATCATATGAAAAACAAGCAAAAGTCCAACCTATGGGAAGGAATGGAAAAACAAATTAAAACAACAAAGTCTCACAGTGCCGGACAGCGATGGAATGTGCAGCGGGAAGCACCCGGGCATCTTGGCACGTGTCCATATTTTAACCAGGTATATCTGGACACAGACACAGTGCTGATGAAGTCTGGCCCTCCAGCTTTGCATCAGTTAACTTATAGTTGTGGAAAAGTGCGTTTATTGTCTTGACATTCGCTCTGCCATTTTTGTGATTCAATCCACCATTTTTGTGCTGTGCCCTTGTGACTGACTTTCTCTCTGTATCACGAACACCCTGGAACTCAAACTTTTGACCTGATGCATTCCTGCACAGACACTCTGTTCATGCTTTGACTTGACACTGATTGACCAGTTTGTGCCCAACCAGTCGGACAGGAATTTCCCAGATGCTTATCGTCCTCACCCTGTACATTGCGCCCTGCAGGCGTCCATCAACAGGCCTATCCCTGCTTGCTGTGTAATCATACCCATCACCTGTGCCCTGCAGTGGTAAACAGCTAAATATTTGTGTACTCCATTATATAAACATGCTTTTCGCCTACACCTTACAGGGGCCTCCCCGTTACCTGTGCTTATCAGATTAACCTTTGTTTGACATTCAATCAAGCTTTGCCCTGCAGTACCATCTAAATCAGATTAACCTCTGTGAACTATGTAATTATAAAGTTTTGCCCATATTCTGGGAAAAAAACCAAAGGCTATTCACCTGCTTAACCTCCAGATTTTCCATTTGTTTAGGAATGTAATAAAAAGTTAACTGATACAACTCCCTTACATGCCTGGGGCAGGATAAAGAGTATATAATATGTGAAGTGAGACCATTCTAGCAGACTGCCTCATTCTGTTTCTAAGGCTTCTGTGTGACGTAGTTTCACTCATTTGAGGTTAATAAAGATGTTCTTTTATATTTCAGCTTCTGTGCCAAATTCTTCTTTGTAAGGTTTAAAAGGACTAAGTATCAGTGGGACCCCTGAGAAGGTTTCTATTTTCTACAAATGGCGCTCCAACGTGGACCTCTTCAGAGAAGTGGCTATCTGAGGGAGTGATCTTGTCAGGAGACAGAAATCTACTGTGGAGGACCTGGACAGGACTCTACTAAGGAGGTACTCTGTGCATGGAGATTCTGGGGATTCTCTGTCTCTGCAGCCCAGTATATTTCTGATCTTCCTGATTTTGATCCTCCACACGATGTCACCACTGACTGAGAACCTTTTGGTGTGAGTATTCTAAAAAAGACGTTAGGTCATTCAGAACTCGGCAGTTTGAATTTGGACAACTATTTGTTTGGTAAGAGTCGTTCTGCGGCACTTGCTGTTGGTTTTGATGCCTTTGTTTGGTAAGGTAGTTTAGTAACACTTACTGTGGCTTTGGAATTTTGGAATTTGTGTTGGCCAACTTTGGATTTGCATGGGATAGATATGTAAATTGCAATTTATGTAGGCAGGTAATGAGGAGATTTTTCTCTATTTTGAATTTGTTTGAACGGCGCAACGTACGAAGAGTACCTTAAGCGCTACTTTGATTATAATATTTGCATATTCTGCAATATTTTTGGCATGCCTGTTTCAAGCACACATCGGAGAATGTGTTGCTTTTTGGAGGTACCATAGTAAAATATGAATTGAATTAGCTGGCTCCCCTGAGGGAATAGCTAGATAGGTTTAGGTATAAAAACATTTCTTCCTTGGTGATTCTGTATACCCATGGAATTAAAATATGAGAAAAATTACAAACAAGGATCCTTTTCTGCGCACGTTTATAAATGGAGATATGCAGAGTGATTTTTTTTGTGTTCTTCCAGACAAAGCTAGTAAATTGAGTGTATTTTGGCTTCTTGGAAATAAAACAGTCTGTTGGGCTGTTTTTGCAGTCTTTTGGAATACTATTGAGAAGCGCTTCTTGTAAATATGACTTACAACTAGTATTTTGCATATGGTTTGGTTTAAGTACAAAGAAAAACCAAAGGAAATGATGGACGGAGCATTGACAATACAAGCACTCACCCCCAGTCAACTGATCTGGGTTTAATCCGTCACCGTTTGTTGGACAGGCCTCGTGAAGGGCTCGCTCCCTCCCCGCATGACAGAGCCTGGACACCGGCTCTCCCGGTGCCACCAGAAGAACAACCCCGACGACCCACAGAAGCAACCCGCAACCCGTCCCCTATGGGACGCCTGCTCCCGGACATCTCTGTATCCCTGGCCCGGGCCACCGCCAGCACCATTGCCCGGCCCAGCCGCCATCTTGGACACTGCACCACGAGGCCGCGTGGCCTCAGCTCGACCCCAACCCTGGGCCTGGCCAGGCCCCGACATCCCAGCACCACCATCCACCCAGGAGGTGAACGGACCACTTGACAGGTCAATGGGAGAGAGGAGTGTCGATGGCTCTCCCCCCGCCAGGTGCCGATCGCCCCCAGCCTCCCCGGGCGCTGGCTCCACCCCCCTGCTGGGTGTCTGGACTCCCTCAGCCCGGACCTCCCGACCTCCAAGAGCGAGGGTCCGGACATCAAAGGGGGCCAGACCTATAACTGGGGCAGCTCCAGAGCAGGAAGGCAGTTGTATCCTGGAGTCGAGAGACACCTAGAAGAACTCATCCTTGACTGACTGCTGGCGCTGCCGCAGCCCTGCCTTGTGAACCGTCGTCCTGCCTGCTGGCGCTGCCGCGGCCCTCTGCAACCTCCATCCTCATCGGGACCTGCTGGCGCTGCCGCGGCCCTCTGCAACCTTCATCCTCATCGGGACCTGCTGGCGCTGCCGCGGCCCTCTGCAACCTACATCGTCGTCGGGACCTGCTGGCGCTGCCGCGGCCCTCTGCAACCTACATCGTCGTCGGGACCTGCTGGCGCTGCCGCGGCCCTTCTCAAGTGAGACTTATCATCCGAGCCTGCTGGCGCTGCCGCGGCCCGACCTTCCAGAACTCCGAGCTCGAGGATTGTGAGCTATTCATCGTACCACCTCAGTACCAGATCGGTACCAAGACTGTCCCGCTACCCCCTTTCCCTTCCAGAGACTAGAATTGAGAGGACCCTCGTGTCCCGATCTCGCTGTATCGTGGTATCCTTGCTTCAAGAATCGCATATAAAGAGTGTTGACCTTATCCTTATGTGGTGTCCATCTGTGGGGGGGAAGTTACTTGTCTGTACGATCGCTGGAGACGGCCCTCACCGGAGGCCTCTCCCCTTGTCCTCGGCCGACCCTCCAGGTCCCCGTCTAACATTGGTGGCCAGCGGCGCGATCCGAACCGACGCGTAATCGTACAGAGAGTAACTCACCCCACGACTCAACCACAATGACAACAAAAGAGAGCGGATCCGCAGAGAAATTCCAGATGGAGAAACTAGAAGAGTACAACCATCGAGAGCTAAAGCAATTTTGCATGGAACTAGGCATTGCTACCACCGGGCTGAGCACGAAAGAGGACTTCAAACACGCCCTAGAATCTTGGGCAGAAACGGGTGCGGCTGTACCCCGGAACCAAAACCGCGAGGCACCAGAAACAAACACCACTCCGACGGAAGAAAGGAGAGCGGGTCTCTCCCTGGAAGAGATCCAAGAACGAGAGAAAAGCAGACTCCATGAATTGGAGTTGGCACGGCTCCGGTTGGACGGAGAGCTGAAACTGGCGGAACAAAAGATAAACTTAGAACACTTACGGCTCCGAGAGGAGCGGGAAGAGAAACAAAGGCAGAGAGAACTCAAAGAGAAAAAACTGGCATACGAACACGAGCGCAAGCTAGCAGAAATAGAAATGCGGAAACAGAATAAAGATCTAGGGGTGCCCAAGCGCCCGCACACCCCGGGCACTACCGAACCAAAGGTCCACATCCCCAAGGATGTCGTCAGAGAATATTATCGGAACGACGACATACAGCAGTGATTCAAGGCCTATGAGATCGCCATGACCTCCCACCGGATTGATCGAAGTGACTGGGGAGCCGGGCTATGGGGGAGGTTCGTCAATGAAGGCCCCGATGCCCTGCTACAGCTCCCGGACCATCAGATGACCTCCTATGACCACATGAAGCCCGCCCTCCTCACTCGATACAGACTCACGCCCGAGATGTACCGCCAGAGGTTCCGCGACTGCAAACGGATCCCGGGTACAACTTGGGTAGAGTATGTGAACTATTTCAGCCGAGCCTTTGAGGGGTGGATCAAGGGCAGCCACGTAACCCCCTACGAGCAACTCTTTAACCTCATGGTGTGGGAGCACCTCTCCAACAATTGCTTCATCGAGCTCAGGCAGCACCTTCTTGACAGTAAATTGACTGAACCTCGGCAGCTCGCCGCTGAAGCTGACCGATGGGAAAGCACTCGAGTGGCCCGGAGTGGGCCAAGTGAACAAAACAGAAACAACCAAGGTCTCCATCGCCTCCGAGGAGGAGGAGGCCAGGGCCGGGGCAGAGATGCTGTCCCGGCAGCTCCCGCCAGCAACACCCCGCCCCCGGCCGGTCGGGGAAACCCCCCGATGCGCCCAGGGTTCCGAGCCAACGTTACTTGCCACCGGTGCCAGCGAATCGGACATATGCCAGAGACCCGAGCTGCCTGAAGAACCAGACTCCCGTGCCCCGCCAGGTCGCTGCCGCCGCGCTAGGAGAGGAGCAAACCTCCGAAGAGTATGAAGAGTACGGGCAGGAACAGCCCGAGTGGGAACCTGCCGCCATGATCCTGGCCTGCCTGGGGGAAAGAGACATGATCCCGCGGGCTCCCCTACCCGCCAACACCAGAAAATACAGCCAGTGGGTGAACATAAATGGGCGCAAGGCCGAAGCCCTGCGCGACACCGGGGCCAGTGTGACGGCGGTCCGCTGTCACCTGGTGACCCCGGAACAAATCCTGCTAAACGTTCTTTGCCCCGTCCGATCAGCCGACAATTCAGAGAGCCTGTGTCGGATGGCCTGCGTCCCCTTCGAATGGGGAGGAGTGTCCGGTATGCTAAAAGTGACTGTCTGCGATGATGCCCCAGTGGACTGCCTCCTGGGAAACGACCTCGAGAGTTCCCCGTGGGCGGCCGTTGAGAGAAGAGAGCACCTGGGGATGTTGGGCCTCCTGGACTGGGCGTGCGTAACAACCCGGTCCATGGCCGCCCGTGCCATCCCCAGACCCAAAGAACCCGAATGGCCAGCACCTCCTCCCCCAATCACCCCAGAGGAAGACACCCTCAGTACTGATCCCCCAGAGCAAACCCAAGAAGGGCCCACTCCGCTCCAAGATCTTCCAGAACTGGCTCAGTGGCGTCAAGAGGGTGGACCCACCCAGGAACAATTCCGGCAGGAGCAGAAGACCTGTCCCTCCCTCGAGGGACTCCGACAGCAAGCACTCGCCCAGAGCGCGGGAGACACCGCAGGGGCCCACTGGATCTATTGGGACAATGACCTACTATACAGCGAGCAAAGAATTGCAGAATTGGGGGCCAGTCGGGTGCTGGTGGTGCCCCTCCGCTTCAGAGACTTCCTTTTGAACTTGGCATACGATGTCCCCCTTGCTGGGCACTTGGGGCAAGACAAAACGTATAACCGCCTGGTAACCCACTTTTACTGGCCCAAAATGCGAAATGACGTCTCCAACCACTGCTGGGCATGCTCTACCTGCCAGGCCAGCGGGAAGAGCGGCCGAAAAATCAAAGCACCCTTGCAACCGTTCCCCGTCGTAACCACCCCGTTTGAACGGGTGGGAATAGACATTGTGGGCCCCTGGACCCCCGAACAGCACAAGGGCATCGATTCATCCTGGTCCTGGTGGACCACGCCACCCGCTATCCCGAGGCCATTCCTCTTCGGACTATAACAGCACCAGTGGTAGGCCGAGCCCTAATGGGGATCTTCTCCCGAGTAGGATTCCCCCGGGAAGTCGTCAGCGACAGAGGCACGAACTTTATCTCCAAATATATGAAATCTCTCTGGCAGCAGTGCGGGGTTACGTACCGGTTCACGACCCCCTATCACCCGCAAGGAAACGGACTGGTCGAACGGTTTAACCGCACTCTCAAGGGGATGATCATGGGGCTGGAGGAACCCCTACGTCGCCAGTAGGACGTGCTGCTCCCGTGCCTCCTCTTCGCCTACCGAGAAGTCCCCCAGAAATCCCTTGGTTTCAGCCCCTTCGAGCTCCTGTACGGACACCCTGTCCGGGGGCCCCTCAGCCTGGTTAAAGAAGAATGGGAAATGGCCCCCCAGAAGACCCCTCCGGACGTGTATAAGTACCTCCTGACCCTCCGCAACCAGACCCGGCGATTCAGGGAACTCGCTAAAGCCAATCTCGAGGCCAGTCAGGAAGACATGAAGAAATGGTACGATCAACATGCCTCCTCCATCGAGTTCCAGCCTGGTCAGCAAGTATGGGTAATGTCTCCCATCGAGCCTTGTGCCTTGCAGGACAAATGGACAGGACCCTTCAAGGTGGTCGAGCGCAAGGGCCCTGTCACCTATCTAATCGACATGGAGTCCCCCCGGAACCCCCTCCGGGTCCTTCACGCCAACAGACTCAAACCACACTTCGTACGCTCGGAGCTCAGCATACTGATGGCCACAGATAGTGGGGCAGAGGAAGACTCCGAGCCCCTCCCTGACCTACTGAGGACCCGTGAGAAAGATGGCTCAGTGGACGGGGTCCGACTCTCCGATGCCCTGACCCCGGAGCAGCGCCAAGACTGTCGGGCCCTCCTGCTGCAATTTGCAAACCTGTTCTCCCTCACCCCCGGGGTCACCCCCTGGTGCCTTCACGACGTGGACACTGGGGACAGTCCCCCCTATCCGACACCGGGCGTACCGAGTGCCAGATCGGGTGCGCGCCTGCATCCAAGACGAAGTCTCCAAAATGCTCACACTCGGAGTCATCGAGCCATCCGACAGCCCCTGGGCCAGCCCAGTCGTACTGGTCCCCAAAGCTGCTGCCCCCGGCACCACCCCCGAGCTCCGATTCTGCGTCGACTATCGGGGCCTGAACGCTGTCACCCGAACCGACGCTCACCCCATTCCCCGAGCAGATGAACTGGTTGACCGCATGGGGGCTGCCCGCTACCTGAGCATCTTCGATCTGACAGCGGGCTACTGGCAGATCGGCCTCACCCCCAGAGCCCAAGAACGATCCGCCTTCTCTACCCCGGATGGTCACTACCATTTCAAAGTGATGCCATTCGGCATGAAAAACGCCCCCGCCACTTTCCAATGACTTGTGAACCAGGTATTGGCGGGCCTCGAAGAATTCAGCGCCGCCTACCTGGATGATATCGCTGTGTACAGCCGCCACTGGACAGACCACCTTCACCACCTCCGAGAAGTCCTGCACGCCCTCCAACAGGCCGGCCTCACCATCAAGGACAGCAAGTGCAAAATTGGCCAGGGGTCTGTGACCTACCTCGGGCACCAAGTGGGGAGCGGTCTGGTGGCCCCTCTCCAGCTCAAGATCGCTGCCATCCAGTCCTGGCAGCCACCCGTCACCCAAACCGAGGTCCGAGCCTTCTTGGGGCTCACCGGATACTACAGGCGGTTTGTGAAAGACTATGGCAGCATTGTGGGGCCCCTCACGGAACTCACATCCAAGAAACACCCCAAAACCGTCAACTGGACCCCGGACTGTCAAGCGGCCTTCGAGAAACTGAAGGCAGCCATGTGCACCGCCCCTGTGCTCCAGGCCCCCGACTACAGCCGTGAGTTCATCGTCCAGACGGATGCCTCAGACCATGGCATTGGGGCAGTCCTCTCCCAACTAAACCCCGAGGGAGTCGACCAGCCAGTGGCCTTCATCAGCCGATGCCTGCTGGCCCGAGAACAGCGCTGGAGCACCATCGAACGGGAGGCCTTTGCAGTAGTGTGGGCTCTCAAGAAGCTCCGGCCCTACCTCTTCGGTACCCACTTCCGGGTACAAACAGATCATCGACCCCTGCAATGGTTGATGCAGATGCGGGGGGAGAATCCCAAACTGTTACGATGGTCCATCTCCCTGCAGGGGATGGACTTCACTGTGGAGCATCGTCCAGGCCAGGACCACGCCAACGCGGACGGCCTGTCATGCTTTTTCCGCCTCGACGAGGAGAGTCCCCAAGAGGGTGGGTGACTCTCCCCGCCTTCAGCTGGGGGGGACGCATGTTGGACAGGCCTCGTGAAGGGCTCGCTCCCTCCCCGCATGACAGAGCCTGGACACCGGCTCTCCCGGTGCCACCAGAAGAACAACCCCGACGACCCACAGAAGCAACCCGCAACCCGTCCCCTACGGGACGCCTGCTCCCGGACATCTCTGTATCCCTGGCCCGGGCCACCGCCAGCACCATTGCCCGGCCCAGCCGCCATCTTGGACACTGCACCACGAGGCCGCGTGGCCTCAGCTCGACCCCAACCCTGGGCCTGGCCAGGCCCCGACATCCCGGCACCACCATCCACCCAGGAGGTGAACGGACCACTTGGCAGGTCAATGGGAGAGAGGAGTGTCGATGGCTCTCCCCCCGCCAGGTGCCGATCGCCCCCAGCCTCCCCGGGCGCTGGCTCCACCCCCCTGCTGGGTGTCTGGACTCCCTCAGCCCGGACCTCCCGACCTCCAAGAGCGAGGCTCCGGACATCAAAGGGGGCCAGACCTATAACTGGGGCAGCTCCAGAGCAGGAAGGCAGTTGTATCCTGGAGTCGAGAGACACCTAGAAGAACTCATCCTTGACGGACTGCTGGCGCTGCCGCAGCCCTGCCTTGTGAACCGTCGTCCTGCCTGCTGGCGCTGCCGTGGCCCTCTGCAACCTTCATCCTCATCGGGACCTGCTGGCGCTGCCGCGGCCCTCTGCAACCTTCATCCTCATCGGGACCTGCTGGCGCTGCCGCGGCCCTCTGCAACCTACATCGTCGTCGGGACCTGCTGGCGCTGCCGCGGCCCTCTGCAACCTACATCGTCGTCGGGACCTGCTGGCGCTGCCGCGGCCCTTCTCAAGTGAGACTTATCATCCGAGCCTGCTGGCGCTGCCCCGGCCCGACCTTCCAGAACTCCGAGCTCGAGGATTGTGAGCTATTCATCGTACCACCTCAGTACCAGATCGGTACCAAGACTGTCCCGCTACCCCCTTTCCCTTCCAGAGACTAGAATTGAGAGGACCCTCGTGTCCCGATCTCGCTGTATCGTGGTATCCTTGCTTCAAGAATCGCATATAAAGAGTGTTGACCTTATCCTTGTGTGGTGTCCATCTGTGGGGGGGAAGTTACTTGTCTGTACGATCGCTGGAGACGGCCCTCACCGGAGGCCTCTCCCCTTGTCCTCGGCCGACCCTCCAGGTCCCCGTCTAACACCGTTCTTCAGCCCACTCTGCCACCCCAGTTCAGACATGGCTATATGCAAATCAGTCTGACCCTGTGCCTCATGGGAACAGTCCAGCCCGAACTGCCAAGCCATGCCTTCCCTGGACCGGAAACAAGCTACCTAGGACCGGTTTCTGGCATTTCAGCCGCCTTCAGCCCGGCTTGCTTGAATCCAGTGGCAAAGTGAGCAAGGGACTCACGTCTGAGCATACACTGCCAACTTATGGGGAACAAAGAAAACCCAATGGAAATGATGGACGGAGTGTTGACAATACAAGCACTCACCCCCAGTCAACTGATCTGGGTTTAATCCGTCACCGTTCTTTAGCCTACTCTGCCACCCCAGTTCAGACATGACCATATGCAAATCAGTCTGACCCTGTGCCTCATGGGAACAGTCCAGCCCGAACTTCCAAGCCATGCCTGGACCGGAAACAAGATACCGAGGCCCAGTTTCTGACATTTCAGCTGTCTTCAGCCTGGCTTCCTTGAATCCAGTGGCAAAGTGAGCAAGGGACTCACGTCTGAACATACCCTGCCAACTTATGGCGAACAAAGAAAAACCACAGGAAATGATGGACGGAGCATTGACAATACAAGCACTCCGCCCAGTCAACTGATCTGAGTTTAATCCATCACCGTTCTTTAGCCCACTCTGCCACTCCAGTTCAGACATGGCCATATGCAAATCAGTCTGACCATGTGCCTCATGGGAACAGTCCAGCCCGAACTGCCAAGCCATGCCTTCCCTGGACCGGAAACAAGCTACCGAGGACCGGTTTCTGGCATTTCAGCCGTCTTCAGCCCGGCTTGCTTGAATCCAGTGGCAAAGGGAGCAAGGGACTCACGCCGGAGCATACCCTGCCAACTTATGGCGAACAAAGAAAAACCAAAGTAAATGATAGACGGAGGGTTGCCACTGCATTCAAGCAAGCCGGGCTGAAGACGGCTGAAATGCCAGAAACCGGTCCTCGGTAGCTTGTTTTCCGGTCCAGCGAAGGCATGGCTTGGCAGTTCGGGCTGGACTGTTCCCATGAGGCACAGGGTCAGATTGATTTGCATATGGCTGTTTCTGAACTGGGGTGTCAGAGTGGGCTAAAGAACGGTGATGGATTAAACCCAGATCAGTTGACTGGGGGTGAGTGCTTGTATTGTCAACGCTCCGTCCATCATTTCCTTTGGTTTTATCTTGGTTTAAGTACAGTCTGTGGGCTGTCCTCTGTTTCTGTCCTAAGTGTTGATCTGTGGGTTAAATGTGTGTTTAAATGTCTATGGGGTTTGTGGTTTTCCCATTAGTGCAACTTCTGTAAGTAAATATCGATTGCCCTATTTATGAAATAATGGCTATTAAACGTGCTGTATTGTGTGTCCTGAGTGTTTGACTCCTTTCTGTATATGTCTGAAATGAGCTCAACGTGTGTTTGGGGTTTTTCTTGTTGTTTTCAGTCTGTTATGCAAAATGTCATTTAATTAATATTAAATAGAAATTAAATAAAATTCCAGAAATGAACCATATGATATGCTAATTAATTATATGTTACTATTTAATATATAGAGTAAGCAACTATGCACATGTACAAACTGCTGATGCTTAAAAGATAAAATTCGAATTCACATTCAATAGGAATAAAAAAAAGGGCCTCAAAAACGAAATTGTGTGTTTTGCAATAAATAAACTTACAGCATTTTTCTTAGATGCATTGTATTATATATTAACAGGCAAACACATCATCTGAATAAATTGGATGTTGTTGGAGGAACTAAACACATTATAGAACATGCCTTTTCTTAAAGCCTTTTTTTCTTTATATAAGCACATTCTTGGTTCTGATGCTAAAAAAATAATTGTCCTTTTAAAAAGTGGCGCAAAAATTTGTCAGGTTTCAAGTTAGGCTTTTGTGCTTAGGCTTATGGATGAATGCATCTAAATATGATAGGCAAGAGATGTAGCTTGCTTTTCATGTGGAATTATCAAAAATGATTGGTTTTAATATTTTTTTTAAATTAATTATGAAAAATTATAAACAAAAGAAGTGCTTTTAAATTCGTTTTTTAATATTTATAAAGCTTAATACTCATACTGTGACCTCCTAGTATTCAAATTAAATTTAAGTTGTGTTGTACTGCATAATGAAAACATTTGCATGTGAACTATCATTCTGCGTAGGCGTAAAAAACTCATTTTTATAAAAGGTATATATGATTATTTTCAATTTCTAACTCCTGGGCTACGTAATGAACATTCTGATGATGAATATTATGCAAAAAAATTATAGGATATTCAATTTTAAGTGCCCCAAATATCTAAGTCGAAATTGGGTAAAATGCACTATTTAAACAGCATTTTCTTTTCCATTTAGAGTAGCTTTTAAAGTGCCTTAGGCTTCAGTAAAAGTTTAGGTATAAAACAAATAGCTGACCTTTATATTGCTGTAAAAGTATACTGCACACTGCTTATAATTGAAAATATGTATACAAAAAAAACCCAGCAGAAGTTATTAAACTGACAAACAGGGGAATGGGTCAGTTTTCTGCTTTAACAGTGACTTTGAATTAGGGAAAGCTGCATTCGCACACAGAATAGGACAGCTGGGAAGAGTTAAAAGTCAGTTCTATATTTAGAAGCCTAGCATGGCTCCCAGAGCAAGGTCTGCTTTGACATTTTGACCTCTCAAACATTTTGAAAGAGGAAAGGGGAGAGTAGGAGAAGTTTTACTTTTTTGGCAAAAGCATGCACTTTATGTACTCATTTTTTTTTTTAAATATATTTTTATTGCAGGAATTAGTTCAAGTTACATGCCGGTACCAGGATGTATTAACAGCAGCAATGAAATTAAAGAGATCCCAATAGTGAGTACTCCGTCTACACAGCCATTCAGCCCACATCCCGGAGCCTGGGCGGCGCTTACGGTGATCCCATGCAGAATGGTCTGGCAGTCTCCCGGTATCGGCCAGGATAAATGTAAGGTCTACGTCTGCTTTTCTAAACAACTATAAAACATTCAACCCCTCCCACCTAATCCAACCCCCCCAGAGGACCAAGAGCTAAACAAATAGTATGTTAACAACTTCAAATGTGGTGAAAGATTACCTCGCTTCCCACTGCCTCTATCCACCACCCTCCCACCCACCCCGCCATTGGTGTGCTTGTGTGTGTATCAAGAGCTTGCGGTAGGAAACCTATTGCATCATCAAGGAGAAACGTGGTGAAACAAAGTTATTGGGTCAGAAGTTGTACACCCTCATCACTATCTGAGTCACTGGAAGTGTTGTAATCGCGCAGGGCCTGCACCAACGTCTCCCACTCTTGCGCTGCTTCTAACGCCTTCTCGTTCTGCTGTCCCCTCGCCAATTGGTACCTCAGGGTGCTCTCCCCAGTAGCCCATTTTAGAAATTCATTGCGCCATTTAGTGCCCGTTGGACCAACTCGTGCTTTCCAATGCCTAGTTACCTCCCGTTTTGCCAATAGAAGCCCCAGGTCGATAAATTTACTGGAGAGTTTGTTTCTGGGAGTGTGGGGGAACCAATGCAGGATTCCAACCGCGGCATCAAACACCAGGTCCCTCCCAGTAACCTCTTTGACCAGTATGAGGATAGCGCTGGGCAAGACCACAACATATGTATGAGATTAGCCGCAGGTGCCCGGCATCTGGGGCAAGCCGCCGTGTCAGAGGCAAAGTATTTCTGTATTTTCTCCGGGGTCAAGTAGGCCCGGTGCAGTATATAAAAGTGAACCAGTTGGAACCGGGCGTGACGAGTGCCCTTCCAGGGGCGGCGCAACAGCTGGGCCCATGTAGTCTCCGGTATGTCTTTCCCTATGTCAACTTCCCACCTAGTCCTGAGTACCTCCAGCGGGGGTAGCCCCTCAGTAATCAGTCTGGAATATAAGCATGTCACCACCTTGATCGTCCCTGATGACATCATAACATATTGGCACACCGCTGACGTCGGTGGTTCCTCCAGACCGTTCTGCCAATGCGCCTGAATCGCCCTCACAACCGCCGCGTGAAGGAGGAAATCGCCACGGGGAATGTCAAAGCGATCCAAAATCGTCTGGAACGGTAGCAACACTCCGTCCTCGTAGAGGTCACCCACCAGTTGTAGCCCTGCATCTTCCCAATGCCTCAACCGAGACCAGTCACCACCGTGTGGCAAGGCAGTGAGCATCCCCAATGGGATCTCCGGAGCATACGGGCGCTTCAGCTCCGCACGGTTATGTATTCGGTTCCAGCACGACCGTATGGTGCGTTCCTCATGCGTGAGGTCCCTCAAGGCCAACCGGTCGTAATGCGATGTAGGATATAACGTGCCTGGGCATACCGCACCCCCTTCCCTCCTCTGGGCCTCACAATTCCCGCGCCACCTCCTGGGTGTAAGTCTGCAATTGGGCAGATAGGTAGTATTTCTCAAAGTCTGGCACCGCTAACCCCCCCTCCGATTTTGGTCTCATCAGGGTCTTGAGCGCCACTCTCCGGCGGCCCGACCCCCAGAGGAACGTCACCAGCATGGAGTTCAAGGTCCGGAAGGTGGCCGGTGGGATCCAGACCGGGAGCGTCCGAAAGTAATACAACAGCCGAGGGAGTGCCACCATTTTCAGCAATGCAATACGCCCAGCCACCGATAGCGGCAGGGTGGCCCAAAAGCCCATAGTACCTCTCAGTGCTCGGATACAGCGGGTAATATTGTCGTCCAGGATATCCGCCAGGTCATGATACACATACACCCCTAGGTATTTGAGGCAGCTGGGCTCCCATCTGATCTCTCTGGTGGTAGCAGGTTGGGGCTCTCCCTTTCGGACACGGAACAGGCAAGTTTTCGCCCAATTCACCTTCAGGCCCGAGAGCTCTCCAAAGGCCGTGAGCGCCATGTCAGCCCCGGACAAGGCTTCTCCGGCATCCTCCAGAAATAGCAATAGGTCATCGGCATAAAGGGAGATGAATTGCTGCCCTGATGAGGTCCGCAACCCCTGGAAGTAGGCCCCAGTTCGAATCGATATCGCCAGTGGTTCCACCGCGAGTGCAAAGAGCAGGGGGGACAGAGAACACCCCTGCCTCGTGCCCCGCTCCACCGGGTATTGTTGGGAAATCAATGGGCCCGATCGCACCCTGGCCGTTGCCGAGGCGTATAATACCCCAGTCCACCGCAGAAACCCCTCCCCCAAACCAAAATGTGCCAGGACTCTATGGAGGTATGTCCACTCCAAGCTATCAAAAGCCTTTTCTAGGTCGATCGATAGGACCAAGGGGCAAGGGGCCTCAGCGTGGGTCTCCCCCAATAGCCGAAGCAAGCGACGGATGTTCATTGTCGTGTTACGCTTGGGTATGAATCCCGCCTGATCGACATGGACCAGGGAGCTCATGTGGCCTAACAGTCTCGAGGCTAGTATGCTGCTCAGGATTTTGTAGTCGACTGTAAGCATTGAAAGCGGTCGGTAAGATGCCGGGTCACTGCCCTCCTTATCTGGTTTGAGGAGGGGGACCACCAAGGCCTCGCACATCGACCCGGGGAGGCGCCCCAAGCGTTTCGCCTCTCTATACACCACTAGCAACCTGGGGGCCAGGAGGTCCACGTAGGTGGAGTAGAACTCCACCGGAAGTCCGTCTAGGCCTGGAGTTTTATTTCTCACCATCCCTTTGATGGCGCTATGGATTTCCCCTAGCTCCACATCCCTCCCCAGATCTTTCGCCTGTGCAGGCTCCAAAGTGGGGATCGGCAGTGACTGTAAATATTCGTCTACCGGGGTAGTGTCCTGCGCCAGCCTACTACGATACAACTCCTCATAAAAGCGCAGGTAGAAATCGAGGATCTCGGGCTGGGTACATACCTCGTTGCCCGTCGCAGTGCGCATGGTCATCGTGGGGGTGGATCGCCTCATGGGATTGGCCAGCCAGGCTAGGAGCGCTCCTGATTTGAGCACTTTATGTACTCATATGATAGAAAACTATATAATGGTATATGTGAACCTTGATTAACAGATAGCTTTAATTTTTATACAGCACTAATGCTTTTAGTCTGAGGATTAATGTACAAAAGCTGAAGCAATGAAATTTTGTTTGACTTCAAGTGCCCTCATGTTTCACTTGTACATCTGCTAAAAGGGATTGGGGTTTGGGTATTCATGTGTGTTTTTTGTTCTCTCAAAAGTGCTTTGTACCTCCTATAACTTTGTTTATGGCCAGTTGCTACAAATAGGGGTTGATAGTGTTGACAGAAGTGAAACCTGTTTCAGGTTTCCTATTGTCAAAATGGGGGAAGTAGGCTAGCTCCCCTCTACAAATTAAGGCCAGGTAATATGTATGTTGCTCTCTTTTTCTCAATTTTGTGTTAGCCTGTCAAAGCTGTCTGTGAAACTGCAGGTTCCCTGTGCATAAAGTGCATGACATAGTGTTGTGCGTCACCGCTCATTTACATATGCTATTGTAATTTGTCTATGCTTTCTGTGCTTGGTATACAGCAATTATACCCGACGGCTTGGCATGTGTGTTTTAATTTTATGCATGTTTTTGTTTTTATGCGTTTACTTTTAATACTATTACAACAAGCTCCCCTGTGTGGTGAGGGGATGGTCACGATGATGCCCATCGCTACGCAACAGTTGGTTGGACTTGTTCTGGTTACTAAATTTCACAGATATGATATTTCATGCTGTGGACATGACAGACAACACTTCACCAGTGCATGTCTATTTGGCTATAATGGTATTGAAAAAAAACTAAAGAAAAAACAAAAGAGTTAGTCAGGATTAAAAGTGTGTCACCTGCAGTTAGTCCTTTAAGGAACGAGCAGCCTAGATTGATTTTCCTTGATTGGACCCTAAGGATGAACTATAAATATGTGGCTCTTGCTAAAGGTGACCTAACGTTTCTCATAATATTGCACTAGTTAATACTGTTCTGCTTCCTAGGCAGTGTATGGCTTTGTTCCTCAAAGGGAACCAAGTTTAATTTTCCCCAGGGAAGGAACTGGAACATTAGCTGAGATTACAGAATATGGTGTAGCGGACGGCGGTAGAGTTAAAATTGGTGTACTACTTTGACTTTTGTGAAGTGCCAGTACTCTTGGTGTTGTGTCACATGCCTGATTATCACCCAAGTAATTTCTTGTTCGTCCTATAGATTTTTCTCTTGTCGCCTCTCCCCTAATCGATGTCGCATTGTGCCTAGTTATTGGGGATTTTAGCTGTGTCCTAGTCTCATTTCCCTTTCCTGTATTCCTTTCACCAGTCAGCCCTTTTATTATTGTTGGTGTATTGTTCAAGTTCACACTCCCAGACTGCAGTGATGTACTAGGGACCCCAATATTATGTATAAATTCCCTTTTGTATGACTAGACTGGTTTTCAAGAATTTTCTTCATGCCCACTTCAATGTTTTTTCAGTCGGATTGTCAGGGTAGTGATGGACTGGTTAACTGACTCAATAAGAGCTTTTACTATAGTAAACAAGTTTTCCCCCTCAATAGGGGATACTGTACGTTTATTTTTTTAATATGACATATTTTCAATGCCTATTCTAGTTTGGTTTTTATCCTTTTATTCCTTTGTTTTGATTTTCGGTGGGATCAGATGTGTTTTAATCGTGGAAATACCAGGACTCTCTAGTCCTTGTCTTTCGTTTCCACATTTGATCATTAGCCTGTGTATTGCATAGTGCACCTGAAGCACAATTATTAAAGGGAGGTATCTACATGTCCCTAATAACCTGTATCATGTGTTTTCCCTTTTGAGGTGTTTTAGATAAGGAATGTAGGACACACAGATGTAATAATTCAAAAGATGTTTACCCCATTAGACAATGCCACTATGTGTGATGACACACATTCAGATAGAATTCCCATGTAGCTATCTACCCTTAGATGGCAGAGGATAATGAAGAGTACCCAATTGAAAAGACTAGTAGTACTGCCTTTGCCTTTGTATCCTATGATAGTGACAGTGCATTCTAGACCAGAGTAGTCCCATGGCATCTGGCCACTCCCTCGGAGATTGCAGGCCACCTGCTTGCAGTCACATTGTTAAATACAATTAATTGTTTTTGTGCTAATTTGAAGGAAACTAACAACTGTGTCACATTACCTACATCACTAGGTTCTGCAGGATCTTCCATAGTAAAAGGCAGAGTCATAATACCCTGCAGAACGATGATAAAGATGAGTCCTATCTCACATCAGTGACAGCTACAGATGAAGGGCGGACGTCTTGGACCGGTGGTCCCAGCACCCAGAAAGTAGCAAGGCTGGACAGCGATCGCCAGCGCATCATCAATGGCATCTCCAAAGAATTGTGCTTGCTCCAGACGGCGTTGAACATCAGAGAAGAAGGAGCTGGTGCCCTGCTTGTTGCAGAACAAGAGTTTCAGTGCAAAAGAACGAAAGAGAAGGATCCCTGTTGACAGCAAGGCTGGTTTGAGGCTTCAGTTTTCTACCTGTCATGTGCTGGTAACCTCTGACAGCGCGCGGTCTCTTGACCTCCTTGGCCTAAGTTTTGGCCACTCCCTCCTTTTCTTTGCTCCAACAGAAGGGCAGTGCACCGGAGGGTACAAGATTGGCAAGAGGCACTACATTTGTGATACCCATGTTGAAAGGAAAATTAGAATGAAAGAGCAGCCCGAGCGCCCTCCGACACTGAATAATGAGGCTTGGAGCCTGAGAGTGTTGCTGAACCTGAAACTCTGTTGCTCTTTCCTGATTAAACCAAACTTGGGTCTGCACGATATGATCAGCGACCACGACCAACGAAGAGCACGATATCTGTAGTGCCTGCCGCAGAGGAAAGACACTGGTGCCCTGCCTTGAGACTTTCGAGTGAAGCTGTGATTGTTTGCCAGGAGGGCACTCAAACAGACACTAAGAAGCACTAATTTCATGGAAAGGCCTGGATCGAAAGGCCCAACGCGGAAGAAGACAGTGGGTGGACGATAGAAGCCTACCAAAGAGGCTTAGAACAGACTTTGGGCACAGTTGCACAAGCGATTCCAGTGCAATTGTATAAGGTAAATGTTAGATAAGTTCTCATTTGACTAAATTGCCATGGAAGAGGAAGTGGCTCCGCCTCTAGCATCCAAAAATGGTCCAACAGAAGTGAATTTGTGTGACTGTTCTTACTATTCTGCTGGCATTGTTTTAGAGTAGTGTTCTATTTAGGAGAGCAGCATCAAGTACATGGGGATGGAAGGTCCTAATGATTATCCTAGTACCTCTTGCACTGATCTTCTTCTGCTGTATTTTCCTTTAGGTGTGGGCGGAAAATCCGTTCCGCTCGCGGATTTTGCGGATTTTCGGGAAATCCGCAATCCGCGAGATTTGCGAATTTCCCGCAAAATCCGCAAATCCGCGAGCAGCGGATTTTGCTCGCGCTGCTCGCACTGTTAGCGTGAGTTCGCGCCCCGCGAATAAGTGCGAAATTGCAGAAATACGATCTTGGCAAAACTGAAAGTAACTACTTACCAGGTTCAAAAGTTCAGGCACATCATTAGTAGCCATTTCCTGTAGGGCTTCCTGAGGGGCCCCTCCAGAGTTCAGTTGCCAGTTGAAACTATTATGTGACCCTGCTCTGAACCTCAGAATAGTTACACATATGCCACAAAGGTCCTGAATTACAGCTAAGGGAGACAAGCAGGAGCCAGGCTGGAAGTTAAAATCCATTAATCAGCCCCTAATTCATTATTGTCAGTTGGGGCAGGGCAGGTGTTGTAACTAATTTTGCAACAATGAAAGCACTTAGCAAGTGCAAAAGATCACTAATCAGGGCGCACTAAGGAAGCAGGTGCCAGCTAAAAAAATATTCTGTGACACATTAATCAGCCCCAAATTAATTCAGGTCACTTGAGGCAGGGAAGGTGTGCTTTGCTTTGCCGAAAATAATGTACACTGGACAACCAGAGGGTGTAGTGATGAAACAGAGGGTGGCATGGGTGGGCCAGAGGGTGGCATGAGTAGTCAGAGAGTGGCAGTGGTGACAGAGAGTGGCAGTGATGAAGAAGAGTGTCCCAAACAGGCTGGACACGTAGAAACAACAAGTTCGCAAAACTTGCGACCCGACAGGTAAGTTCGCAAATTGCGAAATTGTAAAAACCCTCGCGAACTGGCAGAAACACGGGCGAACACAAAAAAAAAAAAAATCCGCAAATTCGCGGGAATTCGCGGATTTTGCGGATTGCGAATCCGCAAATCCGCAAAATTCGCGGATTGCCAATCCGCAAAATCCGCTCATACTTATTTTCCTTCAATGTGCCCCCCCCACTCTGCGGCCTATGTGCAAATGCTATCAAACCAGTCCCCATGAATGCCCATGTCAAAAATGACAAGATAATGACTGAACGTGAGACACAGCTATTGATGAACATTGTAATTTACTGAAAATGGTTTCGCCTACGGCAAAAGGAGGGTCTGTGGAAAAGTGCATTTATTGTCTTGCCATTGGCTCTGCCATTTTTGTGATTCAATCCACCATTTTTGTGCTGTGCCCTTGTGACTGACTTTCTCTCTGTATCACAAACACCCTGGAGCTCAAACTTTTGACCTGTTGCATTCCTGCACGAACACTCTGTTCATGCTTTGGCCTAACACTGATTGACCAGTTTGTGCTCAACCAGTCGGACAGGAATTTCCCAGATGCTTATTGTCCTCACACTGTACATTGTAAGTAAGTAAGTTTATTTGCACAGTTAATTAAAACCAATGCAATACAATACAAAATATGAATTAAGGTAAAACACAATATAAAATCACATATGTTTTAAAACCAGCATGGCATAAACATTGCTGTTCTGTTCGTCCTAATTATAAAAACGTGTTGGCCTTTCATTTATCACACAAGTTTTTAGACAGTAGACATAGTTTCTGTTTTAAAAACAGGTTAAGATCAGATCAGTTCAAAAATCAAGTCCGGGCATTTTTCCCTCCACTGCCTTTAAAAATTTTACAAGGCTGCAGCTCAGCTGAGGGTCCTAAGATGAAAAACAGGTAAGAACTGCGCTCCTTCGCGTGCGTGTCCCGTGTCGGATAAAATGGCATCTCAAAAGAAGTTTCCGCTCCTCCAGCATTTTCTCACAGGAGCATAGCAGATGGAGCATATCTTCTTGCATGACACCACATAGCCGGCATAACGTGCCTGCTTTCTCTTTTAGCCAGTGTGGGAGAAGCTGAATGCACGGCAACAGACCTAGCCTGTACCTTAAGAAGCACATTTTGGTCTTTTTGGCGTAGCCCAGACCAAGATAGTTCTGGGGAGCTTTTGCCGAATAGGAGTTCAGAATCATCCAAGCGTGCGTTCTTTTTGAGAAATCTGCTTTATCTTGGACCCACGACTGTTGTTTAATCGACTTCTTTACCAATTTATTAAACGTTTTGTGATCTGAGGAGGAAGCCCAGAGCTGTTCCAGCCCAGTGTTTACAAGACTTTTTGCTAAGTATTTAGCTGCTGGGTCGGTCGGAGACTTCTCTAACTCCCTCCACAGATATTCGTTCAATGTTCCTTGTGCGGATTTCCTCACTTTGTCCCATTCACAGATATAGGCCCCCTGTCGTGCCAGGAGCTGTTGTTGGATGCCAAACTCCAGCCTAATCTCTGGTGGGGAGGTTCGCTTAGGAAGGCTAAAGATGATTCCATATGCGGCTATAATTGTGCTGTCGAGTATTGTTGCGTCTCTGCCTCGTAAGACCTTGCTTCTATAAGTTATTGTAGGCAGCAGTTTGGCGCGGATAACTTGTACCAAAGGTGTTAAAGATGGACCAGAAAGCATGTTATTCAGTATTTTTAAAGCGATTGCCAATGCAAGTCCTTTGCCTCTGATGCTAGACCTTTGCGCACTGAAACGACCGCCGTTCTCAATCTTCACGCCTAGATATTTATATGTCGACGTTACTTTGATGCGAGAGTTGTTCCAAAACCACGAAAAAAAATTCCTTTTTCTTTTGCTAATAGTCATAGTTTGGGTTTTCGAGGTTTACTATTAGGTTGTATGACTTGGAATAGCTCTGTGTGGTGTTCAAGAGGTTTTGGATCCCTACTTTGGTGTGGCTTATTAGGACAATATCGTCCGCATATCAGAGGCATGGTAGATTAAGCCCTCCTAGTTTAGGAGCATGTGAATTGCAGTTGTTCAAAATTGGAGCCAGGTCGCCCAAATACAGATTAAACAGTGTTGGGGCCAAGACGCAGCCCTGCTTGAGGCCATTGTTGGTCTGTATGCACCTCGACAGCAGTGAGCCTTCCCCCACCTTTATCTGTATCCAAGTCTCCGTGTGCAGGTTTATTAACAGGTCCAACAGTGGTTTTGAGATCCCCCAGCCGTTTAATTTTGACCACAGGAGATTCCGGTTGATGTTGTCAAAAGCCGCTTTATAGTCTATGTAGCAGAGATGTAGGGGCAATTTTTTTCTCTCTGCCTTGTCTATTAGTATGCCCATAGTTAGTATATTGGTTGTCGTGCCCACTGATTTAATAAAGCCTGTCTGGTAAAGCGGTATCAGAAATTTCTTTGTAGCCCATGCTTGTAGTTCCTCCAGCAGTAGGCCTGCGAAGTACTTCGCCTCATTGTCAATTAGGGCCACTAGTCGATAGTTTTGAGGGAGAGCCCTGTCCCCTGCTTTATATATTGGGGTGATGATAGAGCCCTTCCAGGAACCTGGCAAGATGTTAGAGCTCCTGATTTCCAAAAAAAGTGGTTCAAGAGCTGCTGCCCAGTAACCCACATCTTGTTTGAAGAGGATTGGCGGGATCCCGTTTGGTCCCGGAGCTCCTTCCCTTCTGCCTTTTTTTTTTTTTCACAACCAGTTTATTGATGAAGATGAGCATATGAAATATAGTGGCAGCCCACAATCAGGACTACACCACCAGACATTACGATACAATCACAGCAGTTAACCAAGTGTCCAAGCAAGAAGATGATGCAGTTAAGGATATCAGAAAACAGTTACCCCACCTTCACCTTATTCCGCTACCTACCTACCCAACTCCCCGATCCCACCCTGGAACCCACCCGAACCCCATGCATGTGTGTACTAACCGTAGCGACGTAAGATTATGACGTGGGTAATGTGTGTGGACATGGGCTCTGCCAGCCAGTACGGGGCTAAAGGTCCTCTTCTTGTTCCACTGGAGGGTCCAGTGTCAGACCCCTATAGTCTGCCCACCTCTTCCAAATCTTAAAGTGTTTGCGGGGGCATCCTCGCGCCTCAAATATAGGTCTCTCCAGGCCCATACAGAAGTCCATACCAGCCTTCCATGCAGTCAGGGGGGGGGGCCTCACATTCTTCCACGCTCGGGCCAGGTCCCTTTTAACAACCTTCTGCCTTTTTTGATTTGGCATTTGATGTTGTGTTGCAGTTTTGAGGGATTAATTAATTCATGACTGTCTTTAATGTTTGTGCACAATTGTGTTTGTTGTGCATTGTCAACTTCATGGTCTATTATGATGTTGGAGTTGAATAAGTCCCGGGTGTTGAGTAGGTCTTGGTTGAAGTGCTTACCAAGATAGAGTGCCCATGTTTCCTCTGTGATGTTAGATGAAACCCCCAAGTTTGCTGGACATGTTAGGGAGTTAACGGTTTTCCAAAACCTTGCCCCGTCATTCTGTTTAATGTCTGAGTGGAGTCTTGCCCACAGGTTGTCCTCCATTGTTTTGTTTGCTTCCCATTTCAGCTTTTTTAGTGAAGATTTCAGTGTCCGAAGATGGTTTTGCTTTGCTTTTTCTTTGGGATCCAACTGTATTTCCCTCATTAAACGGTAAATCGAGTTTTTTGTTTCCTTAATTTTTTCTCTGTACTCTCGAGATAGGTTGTCCATATTACTGAGCTTTGCATATGCATTGGGCTTCGTTGCATAATTCGAAATGGTGGTTGTAAATTGTTCCCATTTTATGATTTCATTTGATCCAGTGCGCTCCATAAAGTGTTGTTGTGCCCTTCCTATTAAAGTTTCGCCCATCGCTACCGAGTACTTAATTTTTTTTAAATTAACAGTATGAATAGTCTCTTTTGGGGCATTTGATCACTCGAGTATAGGTCTCGCAATGTCCAAAGCAATTTCCTGAGGGCAGTGGTCACTGTCAGTTTTTTTTCCTATCCGGAACGAGGTTGTGTAATGAAAAAGAGGTAGTGAGATAAAGGTGTAATCTAATATGCTGTTTGCTCTTGTTGAATGATAAGTTGGGGCTGGCGGACTATCTCCCACAAACCTACCGTTTAGGGCTCTGATATTGAAGTGTTCCAATTCTTCAAGTATCTGCGCTCCCAATTTTGTCACCCTGTACATTGTGCCCTGCAGGCGTCCATCAACAGGCCTATCCCAGCTTGCTGTGAAATCATACCCATCACCTGTGCCCTGCAGTGGTAAACAGCTAAATATGTGTGTACTCATTATATAAACATGCTTTTCGCCTACACCTTACAGGGGCCTCCTGGTTACCTGTGCTTATCAGATTAACCTTTGTTTGACATGCAATCATGCTTTGCCCTGCAGTACCATCTAAATCAGATTAACCTCTGTGAACTATATAATTATAATGTTTTGCCCATATCCTGCGAAAAACCTCAAAGGCTATTCACCTGCTTACCCTCCAGATTTTCCATTTGTTTAGGAATGCAATAAAAAGTTAACTGATACAACTCCCTTACATGCCTGGGGCAGGATAACGAGTATATAATATGTGAAGTGAGACCATTCTAGCAGACTGCCTCATTCAGTTGCTAGGCTTCTGTGTGACGTAGTCTCACTCGGAGGTTAATAAAGATGTTCTTTTATATTTCGGCTTCTGTGCCAAATTCTTCTTTGTAAGGTTTAAAAGGACTAAGTATCAGTGGGACCTCTGAGAAGGTTTCTATTTTCTACACAGTTCCCCAACATTATGTTAGTCAGTCCAGCGTACTCTTGCTGTGAGACAATTGATGTTGTCCAGTTCATACATGGGTGCATCGGGAGGTTGAGTGAAACCCATTGTAAGCACATTAATCCATTGATGACAACCTTGGAAATCCGCTGGTGGGGCAAAGTAAAATCCATCACTCACGCTCGGGGAGGCCCTTTAAATGAGTTGCCACAGGACTGCCTATGGGCTACACTGGGTCTGCACGTGTCCACATCTAGACAGCTGCAAGACCACCTCGGAGCCTCCGCCTAGTCACTCGCGCAACTTCAAGGGTAGATGTATCCTCGACAAACATGCACACGCCACCAGGATAGGATGTATGCCAGCTAGACTACTGGATCAGTACATGGTGCAGGATTCCACTCATGTCATTTAACGCCCCCTAGATGATACTGATGCACATGGCTAATGATGGATGGCAGCCATGAAATAACTCGTAAAAAGTGGCGACAGGCCACGGAAACTCACAGGGGACTCCTGCTCACTCCATCACATCCTTAGGACTCCGCATCTTCTCCCGTTACAGACCACTCTCTGGTCCTGTCAATAGGACTGGGAGGCTTCCAGGACGCACCAGCCAGCTCAAAAACGACAGTGAAAATAGGATCCAATCTACAGTCTGCAGTGCCTTCCATACCCATCTTCTCTTTAATAAAGTATTCCGGCAACTCAGGATCAATGTGGAGGTACAGGACTCCCTTCTCATTTTCCGGTGTGACAACCTGCCACTAAGATCATGGGAATCTCCATGGCTCTCTTTCAGAGGTGGCCACGTGCCACCAGAGGCCTATGCCCTCATCCTCAACAATATGGCAATGTAAGAAAGTAAACAAATTGATTCCACATGCACCAATCCAGGCCCTTGTGCAATTTACTATGTACTCATAGCGTGAAACCCCATCAGAATCAATCCTTTTCTTTTCCAGGCACGGGCCGATTGACTGAATCATGTAATACAAGGAACTGGCATCACTCTTAAACAGTCCTCAACCAAAGCATTCTTTTCCAGTCTTTCCCCTCCTGGAGTCGCTTTGCCAATATGAAATTCTCACAACTCCCACCTACATCTGAACCATATGCCTGGTGGCTTTCATCTAGATCAGCGTGCTGGGTATCTCGTTGACAGTGGAGGCTGAAACAAGTATTCTCTACTATTGTGCCTTTCTCAGCAGCCTTTCACAACACCCTTCTCATCAGTTAGTGGCTGTGGCAGTGTAGGACCTCTCAGTAGTAACACATCCAGACTACAGACAGCGTGCAGAAACACGAGGCATCGCCACTCACCACTAGGTGGCGCTGTTTGTACTGCCATATGCCACAACAGCATACATGAGGAATAACCTGTCACAGCAGTAACAAAAACCAGTCCAACAGTCATGTAGCAGTTTACTGATAGGTGCACAGAGGGTGTGGCTCACACAGGATGTAGCAGGGGATCGTCCTCCTCTGCAGGTAGCCAGCACACCTTTTGCTGTCTTTGTCATTACCCTAGTGCTAGTGATGATGAAGCCTGAAGGAACAGCACGTGTGGCCTCTTCAACTGCTACTCATGCACAAGTCCATAGGAGCAAGATTCATGCTAGTCCCTTCAGCCTGTTCCCTTAACACTACTGCCACCACAGGTATGCAAAGCTTCTGGGAACAAGTATGTGTATCTCACAGAAAGACACAAATGACCTTGAAGCAAACAGCATGGTATCGTTATTTCCAGCTGACATAATGGCACTGTTCTACGAGCTGCACATCACGGCCCCCACCCCGTGAACTTTAAACAACATGCCGCACCTTGTTTTGCATCCCTGGCCAGGATAGAACATTTCCAGGAAATAGTGCCAGAGCTGGCCTTGTTGGAAGTGAAGGCTCTTCTAAGAGCAGTTCTTCATCGAAGCGCGACACAAAGACTGGCTTTGGTACAGAGTGGACACATATAGGTACGTGGCTCATGCTATGGAATCTCTATAGCAGGGGTCTTCAAACTGTGGGGCCCGACCCCCAGGGGGGTCGTGGAGTGATAGAAAGTGGGTCCCACCTTCCAGGTCACACTTCTGTCTATTGTTATTATTTCCAAAAGGTGTCCTTGGGCTAATAACCATCTGCTGGCTGAAATGGCAAATAAGAAACACACAGATGGGAAAGGAGAACCAGCCAAAGGGGGTAACCCACAGGGTATAGGGCCAGGTTTTTATAGCTTCCTAAAGGATAATAGATCAATGGTCGAGTGAAGCAAAGGTGGGTGAAAGTGCCACAACTGTGAGGCCCGCACCAAAACAGTGAGGCCGACTATTCATGTTTTTTTGCAGTAGAGAACAATAGGAAGATTGGCACAGGCCGAGAGGAGCATATGGGTATGCCCAGTGAGGAGAGATGAAAGGGTGAGAGTAGATGGGATGAGAGAGGACAGCATGGGAGCGAGAGAATTAGATTGAAGAGGTCAGGGATGAGGAGAAATGTGAAGTGCTGAAGAAGTGCAGAAACGCAAGAGGAGAAGTGAGTGTGAGCGAAAAGTGAGGGCACAGAGGAGGGATATTGTTAAACCTTGAGAGAAGATAGCTGAGTGATGATCTGTGACATAAAAATTATTTGGTACGATGTGGGTGAGGGACAACAGCGATGAGGGAAGAGAAGGAGTACTGAGGTGGGTGCTTAGGTAACAGGGGAGAGGGACATTGGTTCAAGAAGGTGTGAAAGAACAAAGGGGAGATGTGAAAGATGAATGGTGGACTGGAGAGGTGTAAAATACAAATAGACAGAAACTTGAAGGAAGAGACTTGAGGTGAATGAGAGGTGCTGAGGGGAGAGAGAGGCGATGTGTCCAGGGAGGCCATTAGATAAATTCGAGAGAGGAGGGCAGTGAAAAGACAGAATGGCAAGAAGTGATTAAACATGAAGTGAGAGGTTGAATGGGGAGAGTTCAGAAGTTGTAAAAATGGCTTGCAAAGTAAGAGAGGGATCCAGGGTTGGAAGAGGAGAGAGGGATGGAAGGGAGGGGGTGAGAGGAAAGTGGCATGCGTAAACTGCTTAACTCTGCATAAGGCTGCCAGGGTTTTAAGGGACCCTTGCTGCTGCCAGGTGAGCTTCTAATGTGGCAGCACGTATTCCTGCAGAGTGGAAGGCCCTTCACAAAGGTTAACTAGACATATTTCTGTCGTTTATTGCTGTATTTTCATAATAAACTGGTACTGATGAGATGAAATCTTTTTTCCTCAGTGTTACTGTGCGTAAAAATTTCAAAGTAATGAAGCAATACTATCCCAAAATATGCTGCATCACATAGTATTACTTATTTTTTCTTACCATACAATTTAGTCGAGCCTGCCGCATAATTTGGTCCTCACCTGCCTCATAATTCCAGTAGCTTTGTCTATAAGTTTAGAATTGTTTGTCAGGAGGGTGTCCTTACGCCTTACGTGGAGAAGTGTGGCTCAAGGGTTAGAGGCGGCAGACCCGGAATCTGAGATCGGCCCTGGACCAGGGTTCAATTCCCTGCCTCGGCGGGTCTTGGGCTCAAAATTTCCACGGACTCGATAATTCTCGCTCCGGTGCCTTCTCGACTCACGGGTTCACACTCTGCGACTCTGGGCAATAGCTTGCTTAATCTCCACGACGGCCCCTCGCAGTGGGATGCCTGGCTTTCACCTTGTGGATACCCTGCCGGGGTTATCTCACAGGGGAATACCAGGACGGGTTCCCTAAGCAAGCACCGGGAAACCCACTGCGGGTAGCTGTGCGCTATATAAGCTCAATTACATTTACATTTACGCCTGAAAATTTTGACTGGGGGGGGTCTCGGCAACCAAAAGTTTGAAGACCTCTGCTCTATAGCTATAACTCGTTATAGCAGTGCGAGCGGTCAAAGTCTGCGGCCTCTTTCAAACTCAGTTACATTATTCATAAAAGTCGGTCTACAGCATTTCTTGGATCCGAGGTTCCCGAGCATGTCATCAAGTTTGTCAATAAAGTTCACAAAGCAGTTCAGTTTCACTTAGACACGTTTTCTTCATGGATCTGTAAAGGAGCACAACCTTTGCCACCAAGCTCAAAAGTTCGGATAAATGAGGGTGCCACCAGAAAGAGAAAACAGCTGCTCGCTCCGTGCTACATATCTTTAGAGATCTGAAAGCATCTCGTCCCAAGCCACTGTCAAGAATATTGAAAATTAAAGTCACTGCCAAATTATTTTCTGAATTCACCAGCAGGTGTTTATATATACACACACATTCACAAACATTGACAGTCGGGGCTCACGTGCCATTGTTCGAGCTACAGCAGTTCTCCTCCTGCGGTGGCACTCCAGAAGACATTGCTGTGTCAGTTGCAGAACGTCATACAGGTGAAGCTGCTTTCTCTGACACAATGCAGGGCCGGCATTGGAGAGGTCAGCGCATGGACGGCAACCACCCACAGCTGCGGCTGCGGCCTCTGTAACTTGCGGCACCCTCCTCGCACACAGGCAACACAGCTACGGGTGCACCCACCGCACTTCCTTTTAACTAGACGTAAACTTCCCATAACTGACTTTGGTAATCGTCCAGCACCCTCCTTACTTCGGGGAGGAACGGGCAAACTGTAGAGTCCCTGCCGGCACCCCCTCAAGCAGGGAGACGTTCACTCAGCTGAGGGCGACGCGATGCAACCGCCCCACCGCGGCTAGACACAGCGGCATATGAAGGTGAGTGAGCCTTTCCATTTTCCCCCTCCTCGGATCTGCATGTACCTTTAATGCAGCGCGGCTGGCTCCTAGCGTTCCTCCTAGCAGGCCGCATGCAGGACGCCACACCTGCGCCGGAGACACGGGTGTGGGGCTATCAGCAGTGATAAGAGTCACGGAGTGAATAAGGGCAATGACGGCAGGTGGCTACTTACACTGCTTCAGTTCCACTCGTAGTGCGAATCCGCCACTCTAACCCTGCCTTGGCACTTCAAACCAACAAGCACTGGAACCAGCCAGCAGCCAGGACTCTGAGCTGCACTTTAGAGGTGTCATGGCAGCTCCACTGCACACAATGCAGGGCCAGCACGCCTCTCTTCCACGGCAGAAGGCCGCAGCGCAGAGCCCATCACCGCAGGGCCGGCCTCGCCGAGCCATCGCTCCTCTCCCGCCAGCAAAACCGCTGACATTTGCAGGCACTCACCGGCACCCTCCCAACAGCAGACTGCCGCAAGCAGCACGTGGAGGCACGGCCACAGACCGCCCAGCAGGAATGTCGTAGGCCCCCACAGCAGGCACATCGCGCAAGAACCACACTCCACGCTGTTACTTGAAGTGTAAAAGGCCATTTATTAGGACAAGGTTGCACTCCTTTAGACTTTATTACATAGTACATAAATGCAATAACTTTACTTTCCCCACCCCATGCCGACTCATTCTCCATTCCTCCTTCTCAAAACCATCTCACCTTTTTGACTCTTCCCCATTCACTCAGTGACCTCCTTCCTCTCCCCATTCTCACCTTCACTTGCCCTCCGAGCATCCTCTGTTGAATTTCCTTCATTGCCTCCCGCTCCCCGCTATCAGTCACCCGTGTACCGTTCTCCCCCTCGAGGGGTGGATCCCCCGTATGTGACTCACCACCCCTCCAAAGTACCACCACGCCTCTGCCCTGCAACCTGCCCTAAACTGGCACACTCAGGCCCAAAACACACCCAATCCCATCCCTTAAGACCTGTAGGGTGGCTGGGTGGACAAAATTCTTCTAAAGTCCCCCCCGGTGGTGCTTGGTGTTCGGAAGAGGCTGAACCTCCTCTTCCAACACCTTTTAAACCCTCCCAAATCCCCACCCCTTGCCCTTCTAATCCCACCCCCACATCTTGTCCTTCCGGTCTGCGCGAAATCACCAGGGGAAGACTGGTCTGCCACCTTGCTTCCCCTGGGGCCCGCATCGCGCAAGAACCACACTCCACGCTGTTACTTGAAGCGTAAAAGGCCATTTATTAGGACAAGGTTGCACTCCTTTAGACTTTATTACATAGTACATAAATGCAATAACTTTACTTTCCCCACCCCATGCCGACTCATTCTCCATTCCTCCTTCTCAAAACCATCTCACCTGTTTGACTCTTCCCCATTCACTCGGTGACCTCCTTCCTCTCCCCATTCTCACCTTCACTTGCCCTACGAGCATCCTCTGTTGAATTTCCTTCATTGCCTCCCGCGCCCCGCTATCAGTCACCCGTGTACCGTTTTCCCCCTCGAGGCGTGGATCGCCCGTATGTGACTCACCACCCCTCCAAAGTACCGCCAACCAGGGAACCCCCGGAGGGCAGTTCACTGCCCCACCCCCAGGCACCTTTCGCCTAGTGCGCGCCGACCCCGCGCCACCCCGTGGAAGACCAATCCATCACCCTAAAGCACGTACTATATACTTCACTGTTGATGGGACACCCGTCTGTCGCGAAAGGTGCCAACGTTTCCCTAATCACTTGAAACCCCAAGTTCCTGTGCCGTGAATGCGTCCGCAACCTTGCGGCGCCGAGTGGCCGACCAGCCACCACTTCCCCGTGCGTCTTGCGCAAACAAATAACGTATCCAATGCAATCCCATGTCTGGTGTGCCCCTTCTCCGTGACAGACCACGCCACTTCGCATGTACCCTGTGTAACCAAACCTTTGCCGGGCCAAACCATGTCAGGACAGCAGGCCCCCCCGTCTGGTGAACGACCATCCACCACCTGTGCTGTACTCCCATTAACCAGGCACATTGCATCATGCCAACCATGGCCGGGACAGTGCCCCCCAATGCGTTGAACAACCATCCACCGTGTGACCACATCACATATTGCAAACCAACTCTCGTCTGTGAAAGGTGCCCCCCCCGTGGTGAATGACCTATCCACCACCTCTTACTGCACCCAGAGCACACCGATAAGAACCATTCTCGTGCCAACTGTGCTCGCAACCAGTGCCCCCTTGGCTGGTGAATGACCATCCACCCTTCACTGGCGTCCAGCATAAACAAAAGGGGGTTCCCGGGCCAAAACCTTGTGTAGGAGAGTAGGGTCTGCTTAGGTGGTCCATTTCCCTACAGGGGATGGATTTTACAGTGGAGCATAGACCTGGCACTGATCATGGCAATGCAGATGGGCTCTCCAGGTATTTCCACTTAGAGCAAGAAGACTCACCTGGTCAAGGTTAGTTTATTGTCCCAAAGTTTGGGGGGGGGGTCATGTAGGAGAGTAGGGTCTGCAATCCTATGATCACCCCAGATTTTTGCTTTTTGCTTCACTGGTTTACGACTTCTCTGGCTGTGGGCCTGCTAATCAGACCCACAGCCTTGCTGTTCTCTCACTAAATTGACACGTGTACCTTAGGTGCATTTACCAATTGGTACTGGGCAACCTTATCAGACCCTGTAACTCAGGGCATAGGTGTATCCAGGGCCTACCAGGGGCTGCAGCATGTATTATGCCACCCCTGGCTGGCCATCTAAATCTGACACAACTGGCTGCACAACAGCTGGGGCAAGGTGGTGTAATCACCCTTTGCTTTAGATATAGTATACCTATATCTAACCCTAAAATGGATACCCGTATTCCTATCAGTCACTCCTATGGCAGGCCTTGACAATCCTGAAGGCAGAGTGCTTGGAATCGTGTGAGATGGTGCTCTGGCATGAGCTGAGCCCGTTTGCAGCTTGCGGAACCAAGTCCTAATAGCTGTTCCATGATAACGAGTACCATATACTCTTAAGTGCATTATAATCCTCACGGTTATATGCTAACTCTGGTATCGCTTTATCAAAACATGTCGAGTAAGGTGTCATACGAATTGGAATACTAACCCCTCACCAATTCTGGCGACGGGGTTAGCATTCCACCCCTCTAGAGGGACACGACATGTATGTAACTGTGAACCCCGGTTAAAGTTAACTCAAGCCTCAGCATCACAAAATGGATGCTGCCACCACAGACACAAGTCTGACCTCCTGCTGCTGGGAGTCCTTCCAGCGAGGGAGGCTTGGACAAAGGGTTTCCTGTCAGGGGCGGTGCTAGCACCATCCCAGACAGGGTTTTGTGTATCCTGGGTAGGCAGGGCTTTAGAGGAAGGTGACTGCAAGTGGCACCCCGGTGCTCACTATGCATAGGCCGGCTAGAACCAGTTCCAGGGGCACACCAGCCCCTGACCTGGGGAAAGTCCGGCATGGGAGAGGCGGTGTAACCACCCCCCTTCCTGGTCCCACCCATGGGCAGGACCTAGTCGCGTGCCAGCCCCTTTTCCTTGTATAAAGTTAGGAGCGGGCCCCCTTCCAAATTAGATCATCATTGAATCCTGAAACTACTTTCTACGAAAGGAACTCTCGACTTCTTCTCAAGATTTCTCCCTTGTGGCTAAGGAGTAGTCACCCTGCATCCGCAGGCACCATCCAAGCATCGCGGTCTGCTGTAAGTCTCTCCTCCGGATCAAGACTGCCCAGCTCAACGAGAACCGGCTTCCCTGGCACCTCTGACCTCAACCTGCATCATCAGCCCAGCTGAGATTCGTGGGTGTGACGAGACCTCGAGGGACCGGCCATCTTCAGGACTGCACGACGCTTGCCCAGCACGACCGCCGAGGGATCCTCGAGTGAGTGCTTTGGGGTCCGAGAAGCCCCAACCCTGAGCAGCTCCAGCACCGAAGTCCAGCCCCCCAGCATCCACCAGAGCTGCGTGGGGCCCTTCTGCTCTTTGCTGCTCACCGCGTTGTCTGGCTACTAGCCCGCTGGCTTGTGGCCTTCCCGACGATGAACGACGACATCAACACCGCTGGTCTGGTTGCTCCAGACTGGCCCTTGCTCCCTTCCAAAAGAGGAGCACCCCGGACCCTCCTGGTCCACTCCAGACGCCATTTTGAGTCCACCGCGTGGGCTTGCATTTGCCAAGACTTGTTGCCCCAATCCTGGGTCCAGCGACGTCGACAGCAGATACCATCGTGGGACAGCTCGCACCTCCATCCTGGTCGCCGACAACGCCTCCTGGTCCGTGAGACTGCAGAGCCCAGCGTCGCCCACTCACCTGGTCGAGGTGACTTCGTCCGGTGCCATCCTGGTGCCAAGTTAATCACTGGCTAGTGATTCAGAACTTGGTCCCCTCTGCTTACAGGTGTCTTCCATCTTCGATCCAGGCTTGGATCACTCCGAACTTCTTCACTGGTCGCCTGCCAGCAACTTCTTCTTTCAGGCTCCATAGACTGCAACAAGGATTCCCGACGTCTTTCCAGACCTATGCATCCGCAGCCCCTGGGCTAGGTAAACTCAGCATTTCGGTGCTCCAGCATAGCTTGGCTATCCAAGGGTCCAGATGCTTTTTCGTTTCAGCTCTACCTAGTCGGATTCGTCCGATATCACTAACTTTACGAAATCTAGCATCCATAGACTTTGTCCCGCATCCCGCGTGAGAGTGCACACTCTGCACCCGAGTTCCCTAGGCCTCCTGCTAGTAATCTGAATGTTCAGTAGTCCAGTCCTAGCGATTCCAAACCCTATGAGATTAGTACTTACCTGCTAGTAATTTTGCATTCCACTTTTAGAGTATATGGTTTTCCGTGCCCCTCGGGCATTTGTGTACATTGTGCAACTTATAGTATTTTCGTAAGAGTTTTGTTGTGTGCTTAGTACCCTGTCCTCATAAAGAGTACAGAGCTGTTGTGATCTAAATAAATACACTGTTTTTTTCATAACACTTGTGTGGTGTCCTTTCACTTGGTGTTCAAGGGGTATATGTGATGGTATAACAGCTGGCTTAACACGCCCTCTAGAGTCTAGCCTAAAGACTGCTCTTGTCCATGCTACTAGGATAGCTGGTCTACGGTTGACTTACAACCAATCATCAATAAGGGTTGTTTGGACTGATACAAAGTGCTCACTAGAATAGTGAACATTATATATCAGGCCAACTTCTCACATTGGTGAGCAGCGGTTGGGATTTGAGCTGGCTGTTGTTTTACCACACGTATCTTAAGAATATCATTGTGAAAGATCACATAAGTACCTAGGTACATATAACTTAGCTTAGAATACTCTGAGTTCTACTGAACCAGCTGTTGTAGTTTAACAAGGCTTAGCACACCTTGACTACAACTCTTAGCAAGGGATCAGTAGGCAAACAAATAGTGTAGGTAGGTGCATCACTTACACCACACTAGAAAAGCATGTCAGACAAATGAGGAAACTCTGAGTCTCCCCTTGTGTCAGTTGACCCTCCATAGGTCATGTCCAGATATGCAGCTCTTATCTTCCAGGAGATGAGACAATTGTGTACCTCCAGGAAGCTAAAACAGGGTTCTAACCCTACCATTCCCTTTCTGACTGGTCTCTTAGAGACGTATGATGCCAGGAGAACTGCTAACCCAGATTCTTCTAATCCAGATGGGAACATGCCTCCCTTAGAGCGAACCACTGGTGACCCTGACCTCCACCTCCAGGCAGCAGATGATGCTGAGGAGGAGGAAGAAGAGTTATCAGGGGATGAGGCAGACAAAGGCCAGGTAGAAGTCAGTAGACTCACAAGGACCAACTTAAGTAGGCATGAGAATGGACTTGGGGGACCCCCAGGGCCACTCTCAGGTAGACTTAACATTGGGAATGGACGAGTTAGGTCTCTATCCAGAGGCTCTAACAGATCCATTCGAACCAATGGCTCTCAGACCTCTTCTCATAGAGGGATGTCATCCCCTAAGAGAAGGGAGCATGAAGCTAAGATGAGGGAAGCCAATCTGAGGATTGAAAGGGAAGAACTTGCCCTGGCCAAAGAGAGGCTTGCCTTTGCTAGAGAGCAAAAGTTAAGTGGGCTAGATCCCACTGGTGGCAGCATTCTCCCAAGAGAAAAAGACAGGAGTTTAGACACTAGACACCTGAGTAAGATAGTGCCCCCCTTTAAACAAGGGGATGATAGCCACAAATGGATAACTGCTTTGGAGAGGGCCTGCACTGTCCAGTGCGTCCCCCAGAGTCAGTGGGAAGCTGTCTTGTGGCTCTCCGTTGAAGGCAAAGGTAGAGATAAGCTCCTCACTACTAGAGCTGAGGATGCTAACAATTACCAAGTCCTGAAAAGTACACTGATAGATGGGTTTGGCCAAACCACTGAGCAGTACAGGTTGCTGTTCAGGGATACCCAGAAAACTCAGTCTCAGGATTGGTCTGATTTTGTAGATTGTGCCACTAAGGCTTTGGAGGGCTGGTTGCTGGGCAGTAAGGTTACTGATTATACAGGATTGTACAATCTGATCATGAGGGAACAGATTTTAAACAACTGTCAGAACCAGTTGTTGCATCAGCACCTTGTTGACTCAGATCGGACCTCTCCCCAAGAATTGGGAAAGAAGGCAGACAGATGGGTCAGAACAAGGGTCAAGCAGAACCATGGCCAGAACCAGGGTGGTCAGAAGAAAGCAGACCAGAAGGGTAATAATACCAAAGGTGAACAAAATGACCAGAAGTCTTCGACAGGTCCCCAACAAACCAAAGAGGGTGGGGGTCAGGCTTCCCAGAAGAAGACTCAAGAAGGCCAGTCTAAAAAGTGGTGCCAGTACTGTAAAAGTAAAACTCACTGGTTTAGTGAGTGCACCAAGAAAGGAGGGCAAACCCCTACCACTACAGCCCCTAAGGCAACTGCACCCCCTAGTACAGCCAGTAGTGGTAGTGCACCTCCCAAGGGATTAGTTGGGTTAACCTTGGGTTCTGAGGGGTATGACAACTTAGTTGGCACACTCACTCAGGCTGTCCTTGTCTGTACAGGGGATGTGGATATATCCCCTGATGCCAGTCCCAATACTTTGGGCAAATACAGACAGACACCTTTTATCAATGGCAAGATGGCTCAGGCCTACAGGGACACTTGTGCCAGTGTCACAATGGTGACACCTAACTTTGTGGACCCTGGACAGATAATGCTAGGTCCAGAGTACCTAGTGACCAATACCAGCAATGTCACTACCCACCATAGTATGGCAATTGTTGATTTCTCCTGGGGAGGGGTAAGTGGCCAAAAGAAGGTTGTTGTTAGTTCAGACCTCCCAGTTGAATGTTTGTTGGGCAATGATTTGGAGTCATCCCTGTGGTCAGAAGTGGAGCAGAGGACTCACATGGAAATGTTAGGCTTACCAGCACATGTGCTTGCTGTGACTAGGTCACAGGCCAGAAGATGCCCCACTGAACAGGTGCTGGATCCTGGAACAATGGACCAGACACCTTCCAAGAAGAAGAGCAGTAGGGTTAAGGCATTGCCTTCCCCCTTGCCCCAGGTTGTGGATCAAGTCTCAGAGGAGGCTGACCTCAAAGAGCTGAGGGAAACTGAGCCTAAAGAACTTGAACCTGATCAGGTTGAGTTTCTGGGTTCAGGGGGACCCTCCAGAGAAGACCTGGGGAAGGCACAGTTAGACTGCCCTTCCCTTGAACCCCTCAGACAGAAGGCTGCTGCTGAGGCTGCAGGGAACGCCACAGGTGCCCACAAGGTATACTGGGAAGATGGACTCCTGTACTCTGAGTCAAGAGACCCCAAACCTGGTGCAACCAGGAGGCTGGTCATCCCCATGTCTCTGAGAGGTTTCCTTCTCACCTTGGCCCATGAGATTCCCCTTGCAGGACACTTAGGCCAGAATAAGACTTGGGACAGAATTGTCTCACACTTTCACTGGCCTCACATGAATGAAGATACCAAGGAGTTTTGTCGCTCCTGTGTCACTTGCCAAGCCAGTGGTAAGTCAGGTGGCACAACAAAGGCCCCCCTTATACCAATGCCTGTGGTGGGGGTGCCTTTTGAAAGAGTGGGGATTGACATTGTTGGTCCAATGGAACCCCAGACAGCATCAGGGCACAAGTTTATACTGGTGGTGGTGGTGGACCATGCCACCAGGTATCCTGAAGCTATTCCCCTTAGGACCACTACAGCACCTGTTGTGGCAAGAGCCCTGGTTGGAGTGTTCTCCAGAGTGGGCTTCCCTAAGGAGGTTGTCTCTGACAGAGGTGCAAACTTCATGTCAGGATATTTGACTGCTATGTGGAAGGAATGTGGTGTCAACTACAAGTTCACTACACCCTATCATCAACAATGCAATGGGTTTGTTGAAAGGTTCAACAGGACCCTAAAAGGGATGATTCATGAACTACCTGAAAAGCTCAGGCGTAGATGGGATGTCCTGATACCCTGCCTTTTGTTTGCTTACGGAGAGGTCCAACAGAAGGGGGTTGGCTTCAGCCCTTTTAAACTTCTGTATGGGCATCCTGTGAGAGGACCCCTATGTTTGGTGAAGGAAGGATGGGAGAGACCTCTCAAAAAGCCTGCAACCAACATAGTGGACTATGTACTTGGTCTCCGCTCCAGGATGGCTGAGTATATGGAAAAGGCTTCTAAAAACCTTGAGGCAAGCCAAGAACTCCAAAAAGCTTGGCATGACCAAAAGGCTGTCCTGACTGTGTACAAGCCTGGACAGAAGGTGTGGGTGTTGGAGCCAGTGGCCCCAGCAGCACTCAAAGACAAATGGTCTGGGCCCCACACAATCCTTGAGCAAAAGGGAGAGGTCACCTACCTGGTGGACCTTGGAACTCCCAGGAGCCCCCACAGGGTGCTCCATGTGAACAGGCTCAAAGCATATGTTGACAGGAAGGACATGAGCTTGCTCATGGCCACAGATGAGGGACAGGAGGAGGAGAGTGACCCTCTCCCAGACCTGCTCACTCAGAATCCTGATGATGGATCAGTAGATGGTGTTGTCTTTTGTGGCAGCCTCTCTGACCATCAACAGAAGGATTGCAAACAAGTTCTTCAATCCTTCAGACATATGTTCTCTCTGACACCCAGTCAAACCGATTGGTGTACCCATGAGGTTGACACTGGTGACAGCCTGCCAGTCAAGAGTAAAATCTACAGGCAGCCTGATCATGTTAGAGACTGCATTAAGACAGAAGTGCAGAAAATGTTGGAGCTGGGAGTCATTGAGCCCTCAGATAGCCCTTGGGCTAGTCCAGTAGTTCTAGTGCCAAAGCCTCACACCCAGGGTGGTAAGAAAGAGATGAGGTTTTGCGTAGACTACAGAGGCCTCAATGCAGTCACTAAGACTGATGCCCACCCAATACCAAGGGCAGATGAATTTATAGATAGATTGGCTTCTGCCAACTACTTAAGTACATTTGACCTGACAGCTGGGTATTGGCAAATCAGGTTAGCTGAGGATGCCAAGCCCAAGACAGCATTTTCTACCCCTGGTGGGCATTATCAATTTGTGGTAATGCCCTTTGGTTTGAAAAATGCACCTGCCACCTTCCAAAGGCTGGTGAATCAAGTTCTCACTGGGCTGGATGACTTTTGTGCAGCATATCTTGATGATATAGCTGTCTTTAGTTCCACCTGGGAGGATCACCTGGTCCACCTGAGGAAAGTGTTAGAGGCACTGCAAGCAGCAGGTCTCACTATCAAGGCCACAAAGTGCCAGATAGGGCAGACACAGGTTGTATACCTGGGCCACCTTGTAGGTGGAGGCCAGGTTCAGCCACTGGAGAGCAAGATACAGTCCATCAAGGACTGGGCTTCTCCAACCACCCAGACTCAGGTTCGAGCTTTCTTGGGCCTGACTGGTTATTACAGGAAATTTGTCCGAAATTATGGATCAATTGTGACTCCACTTAATGAACTGACAAGTAAAAAGATGCCAAAGAAAGTTCAGTGGACAGCAGGCTGTCAAAAAGCATTCGATGACCTAAAGCAGGCCATGTGCACAGCACCTATCCTAAAGAGTCCAGACTACTCCCAACCATTCATTGTCCAAACAGATGCTTCTGAGTTGGGTGTGGGAGCTGTTCTATCTCAGCTGAATTTTGATGGTCATGACCAGCCCATTGCTTTTATAAGCAGAAGGCTGGAAGGCTGACCCCCAGAGAGAAAAATTGGTCAGCTATTGAGAGGGAGGCCTTTGCTGTGGTTTGGGCCCTGAAGAAACTGAGGCCATACTTGTTTGGCACTCATTTCAAGATTCAGACCGACCATAAGCCCCTCTTGTGGCTAAATCAGATGAAGGGTGAAAACCCCAAACTGCTTAGGTGGTCCATTTCCCTACAGGGGATGGATTTTACAGTGGAGCATAGACCTGGCACTGATCATGGCAATGCAGATGGGCTCTCCAGGTATTTCCACTTAGAGCAAGAAGACTCACCTGGTCAAGGTAAGTTTATTGTCCCAAAGTTTGGGGGGGGGTCATGTAGGAGAGTAGGGTCTGCAATCCTATGATCACCCCAGATTTTTGCTTTTTGCTTCACTAGTTTACGACTTCTCTGGCTGTGGGCCTGCTAATCAGACCCACAGCCTTGCTGTTCTCTCACTAAATTGACACGTGTACCTTAGGTGCATTTACCAATTGGTACTGGGCCACCTTATCAGACCCTGTAACTCAGGGCATAGGTGTACCCAGGGCCTACCAGGGGCTGCAGCATGTATTATGCCACCCCTGGCTGGCCATCTAAATCTGACACAACTGGCTGCACGACAGCTGGGGCAAGGTGGTGTAATCACCCTTTGCTTTAGATATAGTATACCTATATCTAGCCCTAAAATGGACACCCGTATTCAGTCACTCCTATGGCAGGCCTTGACAATCCTGCCAAAGCCAACTGTTTCAAAAATTGTTTTAATGTTTCCAACTGTTTCAAAAATTGTTTTAGTGTTTCTCTGAATGACTATAGTGTATGTAACCTACAATACACCTTCCCTCTTTACGGGGACCCCCTTTATATGTATTGACAATCCTGAAGGCAGAGTGCTTGGAATCATGTGAGATGTTGCTCTGGCATGAGCTGAGCCCGTTTGCAGCTTGCGGAACCAAGTCCTAATAGCTGTTCCATGATAACGCGTACCATATACTCTTAAGTGCATTATAATCCTCGCGGTTATATGCTAACTCTGGTATCGCTTTATCAAAACATGTCGAGTAAGGTGTCATACGAATTGGAATACTAACCCCTCGCCAATTCTGGCGACGGGGTTAGCATTCCACCCCTCTAGAGGGACACGACATGTATGTAACTGTGAACCCCGGTTAAAGTTAACTCAAGCCTCAGCATCACAAAATGGATGCTGCCACCACAGACACAAGTCTGACCTCCTGCTGCTGGGAGTCCTTCCAGCGAGGGAGGCTTGGACAAAGGGTTTCCTGTCAGGGGCGGTGCTAGCACCATCCCAGACAGGGTTTTGTGTATCCTGGGTAGGGAGGGCTTTAGAGGAAGGTGACTGCAAGTGGCACCCCGGTGCTCACTATGCATAGGCCGGCTAGAACCAGTTCCAGGGGCACACCAGCCCCTGACCTGGGGAAAGTCCGGCATGGGAGAGGGGTGTAACCACCCCCCTTCCTGGTCCCACCCATGGGCAGGACCTAGTCGCGTGCCAGCCCCTTTTCCTAGTATAAAGTTAGGGGCGGGCCCCCTTCCAAATTAGATCATCTTTGAATCCTGAAACTACTTTCTACGAAAGGAACTCTCGACTTCTTCTCAAGATTTCTCCCTTGAGGCTAAGGAGTAGTCACCCTGCATCCGCAGGCACCATCCAAGCATCGCGGTCTGCTGTAAGTCTCTCCTCCGGATCAAGACTGCCCAGCTCGACGAGAACCGGCTTCCCTGGCACCTCTGACCTCAACCTGCATCATCAGCCCAGCTGAGATTCGTGGGTGTGACGAGACCTCGAGGGACCGGCCATCTTCAGGACTGCACGACGCTTGCCCAGCACGACCGCCGAGGGATCCTCGAGTGAGTGCTTTGGGGTCCGAGAAGCCCCAACCCTGAGCAGCTCCAGCACCGAAGTCCAGCCCCCCAGCATCCACCAGATCTGCGTGGGGCCCTTCTGCTCTTTGCTGCTCACCGCGTTGTCTGGCTACTAGCCCGCTGGCTTGTGGCCTTCCCAACGACGAACGACGACATCAACACCACTGGTCTGGTTGCTCCAGACTGGCCCTTGCTCCCTTCCAAAAGAGGGAGCACCCCGGACCCTCCTGGTCCACTCCAGACGCCATTTTGAGTCCACTGCGTGGGCTTGCATTTGCCAAGACTTGTTGCCCCAATCCTGGGTCCAGCGACGTCGACAGCAGATACCATCGTGGGACAGCTCGCACCTCCATCCTGGCCGCCGACAACGCCTCCTGGTCCGTGAGACTGCAGAGCCCAGCGTCGACCACTCACCTGGTCGAGGTGACTTCGTCCGGTGCCATCCTGGTGCCCAGCTAATCACTGGCTAGTGATTCAGAACTTGGTCCCCTCTGCTTACAGGTGTCTTCCATCTTCGATCCAGGCTTGGATCACTCCGAACTTCTTCACTGGTCACCTGCCAGCAACTTCTTCTTTCAGGCTCCATAGACTGCAACAAGGATTCCCGACGTCTTTCCAGACCTATGCATCCGCAGCCCCTGGGCTTGGTAAACTCAGCATTTCGGTGCTCCAGCATAGCTTGGCTATCCAAGGGTCCAGATCCTTTTTCGTTTCAGCTCTACCTAGTCGGATTCGTCCGATATCACTAACTTTACGAAATCTAGCATCCATAGACTTTGTCCCGCATCCCGCGTGAGAGTGCACACTCTGCACCTGAGTTCCCTAGGCCTCCTGCTAGTAATCTGAAGGTTCAGTAGTCCAGTCCTAGCGATTCCAAACCCTATGAGATTAGTACTTACCTGCTAGTAATTTCGCATTCCACTTTTAGAGTATATGGTTTTCCGTGCCCCTCGGGCATTTGAGTAAATTGTGCAACTTATAGTATTTTCGTAAGAGTTTTGTTGTGTGCTTAGTACCCTGTCCTCATAAAGAGTACAGGGCTGTTGTGATCTAAATAAATACACTGTTTATTTTCATAACACTTGTGTGGTGTCCTTTCACTTGGTGTTCAAGGGGTATATGTGATGGTATAACAGCTGGCTTAACACGCCCTCTAGAGTCTAGCCTAAAGACTGCTCTTGTACATGCTACTAGGATAAGGATAGCTGGTCTACGGTTGACTTACAACCAATCATCAATAAGGGTTGTTTGGACTGATACAAAGTGCTCACTAGAATAGTGAACATTATATATCAGGCCAACTTCTCACACCTTGTTAGTGCCAAGTACCCCCTTCACGGTGAACGACCATCCACCTTTTGCCCGCCTTCACTGTGAACATAGCGTATTCAATGTGACCGAAACTACATTTGTACAAGTGCCTCCTTCGCGGTGAAAGACCATTCACCCTTCGCTGGTATGCAGCGTAACAGATTACTATTTCGGACCAATTCTGCTTGCGATATGCACCCCCTCCATCGGTGAACGACCATCCACCCTCGATTGCATCCTGTGTAGACAGACAAGAATCTGGCCAAAATCACTCCCGTGCCAAGTGCCCCCATCGTGGTGAACGACCATCCACCTTTTCCATTCAACCAATGTAACAGTAGGTTCAGGAGCCAACGCGCTTTTGTGTACGAGGGGCCCCTACATTGGGGAACGACCACATCCTTTTGCTTGCCTTCAATGTTGATAGATAAGATGCTGGGGCCCAAACCTCATTAGTGCCAAATGTCCCCCTCATGATGGACGACCATCCACCCTCTTGCTCGCCATCTTCGTAGACAGATAAGATTCGATGAGACCTAAACATTGTATGTGGCACGTGTCCCCCCTTTTTGCACGACCAGTCCACCATTCTGCCTTCCTCCCGCGTAAACCGCTCAGCAAGACTTAGGCCAAAACTACGCTCATGACCAGAGCCCCCCCCAAACGGTGAATGAACATCCACCACCCGGGCCTGCTCCAAAAGCACCAGTAACTGTCACCGAAGGTGCCCATCCGGTCCATGCCGGTGGCCTCCCTCCCAGCGCAATCCCCACTCCCCTCCTCGTACCTCCGTCAGTTAATAGCTCCCCCCTTTCGACTCATTCTGCTGCGAGGCCCCCAATTCATCACAGCAACCCCCATTGCCTCCAGTACCTGCTTCCTTGCACCATGTCCCCTTCCCTGTATCATCGTGTAAACCATACCCCACTAATCCCAGCATACGTCTGACTCCCCACCTGAAACCTCGGATTGGGGTGACTCTCCACCACATAACACAAAATCACACGTCCAGGCCAAAGAAAAAACCCCCACACATCCTCAGAGTTATTCATCATGTTTCAGCCCTTGTGTAACTGGCTAGCTCGCCTCTTCCGACAGACCATGCCCCCAGTAGCAAAGGGGGCCACTCCCGCCAGGCGACCGCCTGGGGTCCTGCTCCACTCCCAGCTCCTGTAGTAGAAAAGAATAATTAGTCCTGCATGAATGGCTTCCTTATTCCCTCAGCCCCGGTCGACAAGAGTCCAGTCCCCCGTCAACACAGAAAACACCTTGACGGACACCCGCAGCCCGACTGCTGCAGCTGCTCCCCTTCCAATCCCCCAAGCCCTCCATCTGTCAATGCTACAATAGTCCCATACCACCCAAAACCATGCGCCACTGTATGCTGCCCTGCGTGTGAAAGCCCATAACTACCTGCAGATCCGAAAACCCCACATTCCTCCTGTGGAACACAACACCCCCAGTCCTATGCCCTCAATCTTAAGACCACAATCTTTTTGCCCGTGAAAAACTGCCCTCCAACCGTAACCACCAAACCCACCCCCAATCCAGACACCCAGAGAAACCAACCCCACAAAACGCCTCAAGGCACCAAAGTCGCCCTGCTTGAGAATCAGGTGCCCCCAGAATCACCTAGCGTTCAGAAAGCAGCTTAAAACGTGGATATTTGACAAATAATCCTCCTCCCCTTCCTAAGCGCCTTGAAACCCCCTGGGTATGTAGTGCGCTATATAAATCCTATGACTTGACTTGACTTGACATTATGTACCCCCCAGGGCACGCCAACAATGCCGGTCACCCATTCATCCGCTGCTCAATAGTGACCACTGTAAACTCGCCTCCAGGTGAAAACTAATGCACTTCCAGGACCCCTGTAACTCATGAGAATAGCACAGCACCAGAGTCTTTCCGCCACTGCCCCGCGTGCAGGTTCCCCGCATCACACATCTCAAAAACCATCCCTACCTACCCTGTCGCGTACACCCGATGCACCCTCCAGTCTTGCACTCTGTGCGCCCACGTAAAGATTCCCCGGCCAGACACCCAGCCCACAAAACTCCCCCCTCCTGTGTACCGCTAACAAACCGGACATGCTACAAAACCACGTGTACCCCAGGCCCCCCAAAATCCCACTCGCTGCACACCCCCAGCCACACCATTTGTCACCGCATGTGTGCAGAGCGCCCTGACACCCACTAGTTCAGCCACCGTTATATAAAGCTGTACGGAACTGAATGGGAACAGTATATCCATCAGAACCTGCCTCACCAATAGCGCAAACCCCAAGCCCCAACACTCATATGCAGTCTTCCGTAGCATTTGCGTCAACTATCCATGTCCATGGCCCCCAGCGCAGCCCCAGACTCCCACTCCAGCGTCCCCGGACTTATGCAAAAAACCCTTTTCCAGAAGAAACCTACCTCTGCGCCGGACTCCCGGCACATCTCCCTACGACACTGAGCGCCATGGACCCATAGCCTCGAATCACAGAGATGGGCTTCCCAGCCCTTTTGATCCCCGCCCGTCAAATGGATTGCCAAGTCAACCCCAGCCTGACGACACCCAAACAGAAAACCCAGAACAGATACCGCTTATACCACCCATTACCGTTTGTGGGGCAGTTGGCCCCTCAGGCCCTCAAGCGCTCCTCACGGGTTGAGAATGCCCTGGCACCCCTGACAGGAAATTTCAACCATGCTCAAACACTGTTACCCAACCTTCCAATCCCGCAACTTGTGTGCTCCGTCAGTCCCCAGTCCGGTCCCATGCCTACCCATCACTTGACCCTAAACAGTACCCCAGCAGCCTGCCTTCCAATGCACCCCAGCCAACCAGCCGAAAACCCCTGCAGCTCCCCACTTTGCCCTCAACCATAGACCCGTACCTGAGATTCCATCCAGGACCTCCTGCTCCTGTCCAGTCGCTGATATACCCGCTGTCGTCATCCCCCCGAACCCGCCGGTAACCGTATCTGTCTCCTGGAGCAACACAAAATAAACTAATTACTGGAAATCCCCCTACCCCCCCCCGAGCAACCCCGCTCAACCACCTCATATGCACCGCATGCTGCACTCCACCAACCCACTCACTACTCTCATGGCATACCCCCACATCCATGTCCACAACCCCTCACTCATCAGCAGACTTCCAAGCCGCATGTCAACTGTCACACACTGGTCATAGTACAGAAAAATTCCATAAAAGGTGCAATGTTCGAGCTGCGCGATCCCACGATGGAGGGCAGGCCGTCGCGGACCCCCCTACCGCTTCAGGCCAGCGTCTGGAGGCCGTGTGAGCCCCACTGGCATCCCAGTCTGCCGGAACAATACCGGTCCTGGCCCCCCCCCCACCAGATCGCTCCAACCAGGTGAGGCCCAAGCACCACCGGGCCTCACGCCGTGCATGGCGGTCCCTCACTCTTACTCAGTGCCCCAAACGTCCTCTGTGTCCCCAACCGCCGCAAACGCAGCACCCCCAAACAAGACCCCCTGCACTAAATAGCAATAACCACCCCCAGGAGGTGTCCTGCACCCTACCTGGCATAACTCAACCCATACATCCCCTGTATGCAGAAGAGCCTGCCATTAAACCCCCTTGGCCCGCCCCAACGCTGACTCCTGAAACGTGTGCAGGCCCGCGATAAGAGGCCCATCTGCGTCAAATATGTGCAGCAGCAGCACCCCCTTGCCCTCCGCCGCCGCCCCCCCCCGGGTCCAGCAGCCCTGTGCCATCGTTAAAAGTACTTCAATGCTGGATCCTGCACCACGTTCCCCCGCACCTGACACCTTATTTAAGCAACTGAACGTCCGCCTCCGTACCCCGCACCCTTGGATTTCTCATCCGGTATCGCCACTGCCCCCAATGCGAAGCTCCCAGACACCACAGGGCAAAGACCGCTCCACACAGAATCACGCGAACCTGCGTACCGGGCGAAGGTGCCAGGGCCCGCCGCAAACGCCACAGCCCGCCCGCTCCTCACCTCCCCTTCCCCCGCGGCCATCCTGAGCCCCGTGACAAAGCGAGCCCCACCCAACAAGGGAACCGCCTCCCACCCAGCGCGGGCAAAACCACCCACATGCCCGGGAATCGAACAGCGCGTAAGTGGCGCAATTCCACAGGGCCGCCCCTACCAAAAAAGTCCCGCCGGCGCAACACAGGGGGCCCACCCCAACTTTCCAGCCACACAACTGTCCAGCCTGACCCCGCCAGCACCTACGCCGGCCCCCGCACATGTCTGCCGGCCGGCCCTTCCCCGACCGGGTAGCACGTCTCTTCCCACCGCCCGCTCAGCACAGCTGACCCTTGCAGTGGGACCAATAGCCCATAATTATTTAATTATTTATCTTTGCTTCTCTACACAGCGCAGACTCCACCCGAAGGCGCCAGAGCGCCCCACACAAGGAACAGACCACCACACGAGAAGAACCTTACACGGGAACAAACCACACAAGCAGACGCTAAGTCACACGGGGTAAAAGCGACAATTGCGAGCAAACAAATACATGAGGTAGCCAAGGTGCCATGAGAAAAAGCGACAAGTGTGCCATAAGGGAAAACAAAGTACAAATGGGGTATAGTATGGCAAAAGAAGCTAGACACTCCGGCACAAGAATAAACGTAACTCAGGCAATGGTGGCCCATAAACGTTCCCGCACTACAATCTAAATTGCAGCCAAAAACAAAAACTCTCCCCCACCGATCGACAAATCGGCCTCTGCCCCTACAACCCACCTACCGCCCACAAAATTCTTCTAAAGTCCCCCCAGTGATGCTTGGTGTTCGGAAGAGGCTGAACCTCCTCTTCCAACACATTTTAAACCCTCCCAAATCCCCACCCCTTGCCCTTCTAATCCCACCCCCACACCTTGTCCTTCCGGTCTGCGCGAAATCCCCAGGGGAAGACTGGTCTGCGACCTTGCTTCCCCTGGGGCCCGCACAGGAACAGACCCGCTTCGTCGCCAGTTTGGTATCCGTGGACTCTAGGCCCACATGCTGAGGAAATGAACAGACACCAACACTGTGATCGCAGTTACTGGTAATGGCCACGAGTACGTGCACTCTGGCTCCTTTATCAGCAGGGCACCTAATTGGTAGCACCTGTGTTGGATGGGTGTAGGTGAGTATGTGGGCCAGCCCTCGCAGGAGTGGCTAGCAAAATTCAACTGTGTCCAACAGGACACAACAATCAGCTGCCGCCACATTTGGGATCTCTCCGGGGTGCAGCTGACGACGCACCCAGTACTCCACACAATCCTTCATATGGGACTGGGGCAGCACTTAATAACCGGCTTTACAAAGCAATCTGAGACCTAACCGCCACCACGCTTGCCCTGTTGCGACAAAAATGGAAGGAGGAGAGCGGTCGGTAAATGGGGCTCAGTAGAGGAAGACGCAATTAGGCGGGCGGAAGCACAGTGAGTGCGCAGAAAACACATCTCAATGGAATGGATTACAATACTGCATCAATTCCGCCATCACATAGCCAACAGTCAACCGCCAATATAACAAATGACTACACTAGAAAGCCTGAGTCAGACTACACAACCTAAGTCTCCCCCACACAGTCATACGGACGCAGTCACTTCCAGTGACAGTCAAGAAGCGTAACCCAGCAGCGCCCCCAAGAGCATAGAGCTACCTATAAAGAGCCCAGCTTTATCCGAGCCACACTCCTGGCAAGCCCCTCATACCCCCAGCCCCCCCTCCTCAAAAATTCATGTAAAGTCAGAATAGTTTCTATTCTCAGACGCCCGCGGAGGCGCTTCGAGTCCGCCCAGGTCTGATTTCCCCAAGTTCCAATCCCCAGTTAACCACACATACCGGTAGTTTAAAGCACCGGGTGCTTTTTCAACAGAATAGCTCCTTACCGGAAAGGCATTGAGGCCCACTTTTATGCCACACGCTCCCTACAGAGGATCTCATAGCCAAGCCTACTACCTTAACGTGTTCCCTCACCCCTGCGGCGTTCAGGGAGATATACTGTATAACTGTTTTGCTTAAATCAAATGTTATGCCTACATTCATGTAAAGCAATTTGAAAAAGTGAATACAAATTGTTTCTAAAAAAAAATGAATACAACATATAAAAAAGAAATGGAAACAGTAGCATTGAGATGTCAAAAACCACTTGCTGTCACTGTATAATTCTTTTTATATGGAAGCACAAAGACTTTTTGATCACTTACCAGAGATAAGAGTCCACAAGTGAGGATTTTGAAAGGTGGGACGAATGTGTTCAAGGGGCTCGCAAAACCTTTTTCTGACAAACAGTGATGTGGTGGAAAGGTTTGACAAGGTTTAACTTTCACTCTGATAAACAAACACATTCAGACATTGATTAGTATATGGTTTTTCTCAGGATATTGGCAAGCATTTGTGACTGTGTGGACCAGTACATTCGGGACCAAATTGTGATTCGTTGTTCATAAAAGAGTGTTCAAGAGAATTTGTTATATTGTATTGTTACATTGTTGTATTGTTCCATCTAATGCCTGTCCAAGGGAGACAGTTTATCTATACTTGTCCTTTTGGATGAAAGTGAGCACATGGACCGTGTGTGTGAATGTGATTCTGCTGGAATGACATGAAGTTGGTGTTAGGTATTATTATTATTATTATATTTAATTTTGTAGAGCGCTCAGCTACCCGTAGGTTTCCCGGCGCTAAAATCAACATAAACAGAGGGGAGGGCAACGGGAAGAAAGCTTACATATTGAAGAGCCAATGTTTCACTTGTTTGCGGAATTTGAGATAGTCAGGTTCTTTTCGTGACTGAAGGGGGAGAGAGTTCCAAAGTGAAGGGGCTAGCCAGGCAAATGAGCGGTCTCCCATTCTGGCTTTTCTGATTCCAGGCACTGAAAAAAGGTGTTGATTAGATGAACGCAAGGTGCGGGGGTAACACTATTTGTTATAGGTACGGTTCACACAATCACCCAGGCAGTAACATGAGTTGTCCTGCGTGGGGGAAGAAATACAACAAATGTAAGCAAGTGCTGCACTTTATGAGAGTATGCAAGAATACCAGGGCATCAGTAAGGGTGAGAAGCGCAAGCTCCCACTTACCTGGACTGGTCTTTCAACCAGCCTAAGGCCCTTTTGGACCTGACCTCACTGCCTTGAGGCTCTGACTTATTCTCACCTTCTTCCTCTCTCGCTATCTCCTCCTTCCTCTCGCCCATCACTCCTGTGCATTTCTCTTTGTCCTTTTCACTGTCTCTTAATCTTTTGCCTTCGTCCTTGTCTTCATTTTCCACTCTCTCTATGGGTGCGTTCCGCGACTGGCCTTGTGGAATTGAGGATCGTGCCCCAGCAGCTCTTTGAAGGAACAACGGCCCCCTCAAGAAGACACCAACCATGGTGAGCGGCGACCCTGGGGTGTGGGTGCGGGTGAGTGGTCTATCGTCTGGAGTTGCACATGAGTGTACGCGCCTAACCCCGCCTCCACCTCACCCCAGCCCCTGACTGAACTCGGATCTGGGGCGCAGAGGGGGCCCAGGTCATTACCGCCTCGCAGATTTGTGTGAGCCGCTTCCCCCTGAAAGTTGGCGATCGCGGAGACTCACACCATTAAATACTGGCCAGAATTTGAGGCGAGGGCAGTGACTGGGGCCTTCTGAGGCCCGCTGTTGCAGGCTGGCCCGCTTCATTGTCTGCTGGCGCAGCGCTGTGGCCAGCCTTCTTTTCCAGCCGGGGCCTGTGGTGGCGTGAGGGTCAGCATTCCTATCGGAGCCTCCTGGAGGTGCGTGCATGGCAGGAGTGCTGCTGACCCCCTGGGGCATGGGTCCCCGAATTTTACAGAGGAGGCCAATAAGGCTCATTGAGGCCTGTGCCACGTGGGCCGGTCGGCTGCATCAGGGTGACTCGCAATGGGCTCCGGTGATTCATAGGCCCCCCCACACACGTTTGGAGACGCGCACCGGGGCCTGCATCGGTCCATTCCCCCCCTCTCTGCCCCAGGGCTACATCAAAGGAATTGGAGGGGAGGGCCCTGGCTCGCGGCCTTCTGCGGCCCACTGGTGGTGAGCCGACCCTTCTCGCTCTGTTTGCACTTTAACCCCTTCGATGCTGATGACGAGCTCAGCTCGTCAAACGCACACAGCGGGAAAAGCTGCCGCAGCGATGCGGTTAATACTGGGAGCTGCCCCTCCTTACTACGGGGTCTGCGGATTCAGAGGCCGTTTTGATTACCCAGCGGTGCCCACGGGAGGCGGCCCTCGTGGAGAGTAGGACAGCTGATATACAGAGGGGGAGTTACACCCCTGCAGGAGTGTCCACCCACCACCAATCAAAAAAATATCCCTTAGTAAAGGACATGTTTGCCTGTTCGAACACGAAAAAGGCAGACGTGGTGCGGGAAGCCGAGGACCATGGGGGGCACCCAGATAAGGCCAGCGGTGAGGATGGGGGCAAGGAGGAGTCCCCAGTCTCGCAGGCATTCATGGAGTGCCTGTTCGGCATTCTCCAAGAGGATTTTGCGGAGCTCATAGGTGACAATGCCTCAGACATTAAGGGAATCAGGCAAGACATAGCAGCCATCAATCAAAGCCTGGACTTGGTGGAGCAGAACCACGATGCTCGAGAGGGAGAGTTGGAGGGCCACCACCGGGAACTTTTGGAGCTACAAGAACAGAACGTGGAGCTGCGCTACCAGATCGAAGATTTAGAAAATCAATCCTGACGCTCCAACATAAGTATTAAGGGAGTGCCCGCCCAGGCCATCCCAAACGATTTAGAAGGATTTGTGATTTGGCCATTCAGACACGTGGAACCCTCATTACAAGACCAGGAAATAGTCTTGGATCGCACACATCGGGCCAGAAGACCAGCATCTGCTCCGGGCCAACCACAGGACATACTTACATGCCTGCACTACCACAAGCAGAAGGAAGCAATGATGTCCGCGACCAGGGACCTGAGAACCATTGAAATTGAAGGCTTCAAGATTTGGTTTTAACAAGACCAATCCCCGACCAAACTGCAGCGCCGCAAGGCCTTAATGCCATTAACTGATTTTCTCAGAGCCCAGGAGATTCGATACAAGTGGGGACACCCTTTTCGCTGACAGTTTACATGGAAGAAGGAGGTCTGGAAAGTCTGCACCTTAGCTGAAGCATGTGCACTGCCGGAGATGCCAGTTCTGCGGCAAGTTACCCCCTCGAGGTCACAGAACCGCGAGCCCTCAGACAAGGACGAAGAATACGGCGCTCTTCAAGACAGGAGCCAAAAACACTGACCAACCTAAAGAAGCCAACAGCCGAGAGGAACGCTCTCGGATTCTCCAACACCTACAGCATAAGGGTGCCTCCTGGTCCACCTCCTGCGATCATTGAAGGTTCAGGATGCCTGGTCCCCACTATTCCTATGCTCTTACCGTTGATCTCCCGAACAAGAGCCATTGGGCCTAGCCAAAGCCGATCCCCCACACCCTAATCACAGAGTCATAACGGCGGAGCTTACCGAAATATCCTCCTCAATTCCAACTCGCACACCCAGCTGCGACATGGACCTTAAATTTGTGACTGGGATGACTCCAGAGTAGGTGAAGGTGATAGATTTATTGTTCATGTTCTGTTATTTTTGTGCTTTCATTTTTATTCTTTCCTTTCCCTCCTTCTCCACGTTATCGACATTAGTCCCTCTATGTGGGGGGGATGCGGAGTGGCAGGGCTCTTGAGTGTGCAGAAAGAGGGGTGCGATGGCACTATCTATGGTGTCCATACTTAGCCTTAATGTTAGAGGCCTTAATTCCCCAACAAAGTGGCTGGCGGTAGTCTCATATCTCAAAGACACCAAATGTTACTTCTGCATGTTGCAGGAAACCCACCTGATCCAACAAGATTGGCGGCGGATGAGCTCCCGCTGGTACGACTGTCAATATTTTTCTTCCGGTCCTGACAAAAAGGTGAGGGTTGCCATTCTGCTCACCACACACTTTACAGGGAAGGTGGAGGGCGTCTTCATGGACGTCCCAGGTCATGTGCTAGCACTACACATACGGATACAGGGCACCAGGTACACAATTGCTACTATCTATGCACCTAACTACTAACAGGAACTATTCTTCAGTGAAGTCCTGGGACAACTGATCTATTGTAGTGGGTGGTGACTTTAATGTCATAATGGATGGACAGCAGGACAGATCACACCCTCAGGCGGGCCAGGACAGAGGTCTCACTCCAGGCACCAAAGGCTGGCTGACCGAAGCGGGCCTAATTGACATTTGGCGGCACACGCATCCCACGGAAGTAGACTACACATTCTTTTCAGCGGTGCACCAAACATAAACGCGGATCGACAGCTTCCTCACTATAACAGGGATAATGAGGGCCACACCAACCGCAGTTATAGGGGTAGTCGCCCGTTCCGATCATTCCCCCATTAGCCTACATTGTTGCCCCACATTGCAATCAACAACCTTCCATCGCTGGCGCTTCAACACAAAACTCCTCACATACGATAAGGTGCGTACAGCCACTCCAGCAGCATTGACCTCCTTTCTAGAGCACAATGATAATGCCGAAACGACTATTGTTACATTGTGGGAGACCCTAAAGGTGGTTCTACGAGGCCACTTTATTGACACCTCAAAGGGTTACAACAGGGAGCGGCGATACAAGTGGTGTCAGCTAGAATGCCAGATTAAAGATTTGGAGACAGCGCACATCCGCTCTGGTACCGTGATGGTACGTCTACAACTGACAGCCACATGAAAAAAGCCCCTGGAAACAGATATGGGAAGGGCAGAGTATGCTTTACTACACTTGCAAGCGGAAATACTATGCAGGGTGCACAAGGTGGGGTGCATGTTAGAACACTGCTTTAAGGCGCAGGTGTTAGAACGGCGGATACCCGAAATACGTGGGGCTGATGGTTCTGCTTTTACTACAGATGAAGGCATTGCGAACTCCTTTGGAGCATTCTATAGGGCCCTCTACACTGCCGATCCTTTACAGGAAGGGGATGTAGAGACATATCTGTCCCGGGTCTACCCACCTAACGTGGAGGTACCTGTGCACACTACCTTAGAGAAGGACATTACGGTACAAGAAGTCCTCGCTGCTATAGATAGGCTGCAACCCCATAAAGCACCCGGACCAACATCTACGGTTGGGAATTCTATAAAACCTTTGCTGCCCACCTGGCCTCGATACTCATACGCCTATTCAATTCCATTGACACACAGGGAATGCTACCAGAATTAATGCGTAACGCCACTATCACAATAATCCCCAAGCCAGTAAAGGACCCAAAAAACAACGCATCCTACAGACCGATTTTATTGCTGAACGTAGACACTAAGATCTTTACTAGAGTGTTGGCGCTCAGATTGCCACCATATGTGCAAGGACTAGTCCACCCGGATCAGGCTGGGTTCATCCCGGAGCGTGGGTGTAGTGATTACACAAAAAGGCTATGCCATCTACTGGACAAAATGCAGCGCTCCCAGACGCCAACACTTGTGTTAACGATAGAGACTGAGAAAGCAATTGACCGAGTGCATTGGCTGTACTTATACCGTTTTCATGATCAGGTGGGCCTTGGACTCCGATTTCGAGGTTAGGTTCAGGCTTGCTATGCAACTCCCCATGCTAACATTTTTAGGGCTCGCCTGCTGTGCGCTTGCGCATAGCTGGCGAGCTATATTGCAGCTTAAACAGAGTTAAACCAACTCGGCGATTTCTTTGAGTGCCCAAGAGCGCGTGCACATCAAAGCCACCAGCCTCCTCGGGCATCTCAAGCTTCCCTCAGCCGGCATTTCTCCTCCCCTAATTAGTCATGCACGGCCGGCCGGTCAGCACATCAAAGGCTGCTGCTCCCGGCCCCTATTCTTCCCTTCTTGCCTCTCCCCGCCCCCTTCCCACCACAGCAATGCAGAGGTCTTGTTTACATTGCAGCCCCTAACCATCTCGCATGCTGCTCTTGAAACAATAACCATTGTTGGTCATGATATAATAAACGCTCTAAATATTTTATCAGGGCCACACAGAATTTTATAAAATCTTTTGCTGGCATTTTCGTTTTATGCTGATTGCTATTAACGTTCTAATTATTTTATCAGGGCCACACAGAATTTTATAAAGTCTTTTGCTGGCATTTTCGTTTTATGCTGATTGCTATTTTACACCTTTCACATGCTGGCGATTTGCTTCAAAGATATACATTCATCCTGAATCCTGTTACTAGAGCTTTCTCCTCTTCTGCAATATATGGGTTTTAGTTGAATTTCATTGATCTCTTTAACTAATGATTTATAAAAAGTGCCACCCACCACACAGCTCCACCGATGCACCCACCACACAGCTCCACCGATGCACCCACCACACAGTTCCACCGATGCACTCACCACACAGTTCCACAGATGCACCTACCACCCAGCTCCACAGATGCACCCACCACCCAGCTCCACAGATGCACCCACCACCCAGCTCCACAGATGCACCCACCACCCAGCTCCACAGATGCACCCACCACACAGCTCCACAGATGCACCCACCACACAGCTCCACAGATGCACCCACCACCCAGCTCCACCGATGCACCCACCACACAGCTCACAGATGCACCCACCACACAGCTCCACAGATGCACCCACCACACAGCTCCACTGATGCACCCACCTCCACCGATGCACCCACCACACAGCTCCACCGACACAGCTCCACCGATGCACCCACCACACAGCTCCACTGATGCAACCACCACACAGCTCCACCGACTCAGCTCCACCGATGCACCCACCACAGAGCTCCACAGATGACCCCACCACACAGCTCCACTGATGCACCCAAGACACAGCTCCACCGAGGCACCCACCACTCAGCTCAACCGAGGCACCCACCACACAGCTCCACCGATGCACCCACCACACAGCTCCACTGATGCACCCACCACACAGCTCCACCGAGGCACCCACCACACAGCTCCACAGAGTCACCCACCACACAGCTCCACCGATGCACCCACCACACAGCTCCACTGAGGCACCCACCACACAGCTCCACCGATGCACCCACCATACAGCTCCACCGATGCACCCACCACACAGCTCCACCGATGCACCCACCACACAGCTCCACCGAGGCACCAACCACACAGCTCCACCGATGCACCCAGCACACAGCTCCACCGAGGCACCCACCACACAGCTCCACCGATGCACCCACCACACAGCTCCACTGACACAGCTCCACCAATGCACCCACCACACAGCTCCACAGAGGCACCCACCACACAGCTCCACCGATGCACCCACCACACAGCTCCACCAACACAGCTCCCCTGATGCACCCACCACACAGCTCCACAGAGGCACCCACCACACAGCTCCACCGAGGCACCCACCACACAGCTCCACCGAGGCACCCACCACACTGCTCCACCGAGGCACCCACCACACTGCTCCACCGAGGCACCCACCACACTGCTCCACCGAGGCACCCACCACACAGCTCCACCGAGGCACCCACCACACAGCTCCACCGAGGCACCCATCACACAGCTCCACTGACACGGCTCCACCAATGCACCCACCACACAGCTCCACAGAGGCACCCACCACACAGCTCCACCGAGGCACCCACCACACAGCTCCACCGATGCACCCACCACACAGCTCCACCGATGCACCCACCACACAGCTCCACTGACACAGCTCCACCAATGCACCCACCACACAGCTCCACAGAGGCACCCACCACACAGCTCCACCGATGCATCCACCACACAGCTCCACCAAGGCACCCACCATACAGCTCCACCAAGGCACCCACCACACAGCTCCACCTACACAGCTCCACCGATGCACCCACCACACAGTTCCACCGATGCACCCACCACACAGCTCCACCCATGCACCCACCACACAGCTCCACCGAGGCACCCACCACACAGCTCCACCGAGGCACCCACCACACAGCTCCACAGATGCACCCACCACACAGCTCCACCGATGCACCCACCACACAGCTCCGCCGATGCACCCACCACACAGCTCCGCCGATGCACCCACCACACAGCTCCGCCGATGCACCCACCACACAGCTCCGCTGATGCACCCACCACACAGCTCCGCCGAGGCACCCAGCACACAGCTACACCGAGGCACCCACCACACAGCTCCACCGAGGCACCCACCACACAGCTCCACAGATGCACCCACCACACAGCTCCACCGATGGACCCACCACACAGCTCCGCCGATGCACCCACCACACAGCTCCGCCGATGCACCCACCACACAGCTCCGCCGATGCACCCACCACACAGCTCCGCTGATGCACCCACCACACAGCTCCGCCGAGGCACCCACCACACAGCTCCACCGATGCACCCACCACACAGCTCCACTGATGCAACCACCATACAGCTCCACCGACACAGCTCCACCGATGCACCCACCACAGAGCTCCACAGATGCCCCCACCACAGAGCTCCACAGATGCCCCCACCACACAGCTCCACCGGTGCACCCACCACACAGCTTCACCGATGCACCCACCACACAGCTCCACCGATGCACCCATCACACAGCTCCACCGATGCAGCCACCACACAGCTCCACCGACACAGCTCCACCGATGCACCCACCACCCAGCTCCACCGATGCACCCACCACACAGCTCCACCAATGCACCCACCACACAGCTCCACCGATGCACCCACCACCCAGCTCCACCGATGCACCCACCACACAGCTCCACCGACACAGCTCCACCGATGCACCCACCACACAGCTCCACCGATGCACCCACCACACAGCTCCACCGAGGCACCCACCATACAGCTCCACCAAGGCACCCACCACACAGCTCCACTGAGGCACCCACCACACAGCTCCACCGAGGCACCCAGCACACAGCTCCACCGAGGCACCCAGCACACAGCTCCACCGAGGCACCCAGCACACAGCTCCACCGATGCACCCAGCACACAGCTCCACCGATGCACACAGCTCCGCCGATGCACCCACCACACAGCTCCGCCGATGCACCCACCACACAGCTCCGCCGATGCACCCACCACACAGCTCTGCGGATGCACCCACCACACAGCTCCGCCGAGGCACCCACCACAGCTCCACCGATGCACCCACCACACAGCTCCGCCGATGCTCCAACTAAGCTCCACCAATGCACCCCCCAAACAGCTCCACTGATGCACCCGCTAAGCTCCACCGATGCACACACCACTCGGCGCAACCACAGCATCACTCAGCGCAACCACAGCATCTCTCAGCGCAACCACAGCATCACTCAGCGCAACCACAGCATCACTGGTTCAAATATGTTCTTTCAATGTTTCAAGCTGTTTTCAAGCTTTCACGCTTTATTACAAATCACAAAAAGATGTTAATATTTCACTTCTGTTCTTGAATTTTCGTCACAATAAAAAACACTGAACATAATCTTCACAAAAGTTATTTACAAAAGTTTAAGCTATTGCCATTACAAATTAAATAAATTATTTAAGTATTAATTATTTTTAAAAATTAAAAGCCATTGTTATTTGTAATATCAATACATCTAAGTCACGTAAATACAAAACATGTTGCATTACAAATGCTATAGGTGTCACATTTGCGAAAGTTATAACTATTGGCATTGTAAATGACAAAGCTATTAATTTAGCTATTTAAAAAAAAACACATAAATAAAAAAAATTCATTTATAAGACCAATAGCTCAAACTTTCCTAATGCGAGCCCTATTGCATTTCCAATGCTTGTTGTAAACGGCGTACGGTCCTCCACTTTCCCAGTAGAGCGAGGAACCAGGCAGGGCTGCCCATTGTCCCATCTCCTGTTGCGGTCTACGTGGAGCTTTTGGCCGAACGAATAAGGGATAATGTAAAGGTGACCGGGATTCAGATGGGAGGGAGGGAACATAAGATCATGCTGTGCCCCTGACCCTCACAAACCTGTCTAACTCTCTGACGGCCGTCATGGCGGAGCTTTCGGATTTGGAGTGAGCATCGGGTTTCGAAATGAATCCACAGAAGTCCCTGGCCTTAGAACTGACGCTGCAGGAGCCTGAGTGAACGCAGTTGCGCGAGCAGTTCCCGTTTCATTGGGCAGAAGGTGGGGTCCAATACCTAGGCATAAAAATATTTCCCACACTCAAGGCTACTGCAGGGTATACCTATGGAAACGTACTCACCATGACTTGGTCAGACATCACTAAATGGAAGCCGCAGAATCTCTCATGGCTGGGGCGGCTGTCAGCCACCAAAATGTTATTCCCCAAATTGCTTTACGTGATGCAAAACCTGCCGCTTCAACCACCTACACGAATATTAGAAAAGCTACAGGCCCAAATCTGGGACTTCATCTGGGAGGGTAAATGGGCGAGAATTTCTAGATCAACAGCCTTTCTAGCAGTGGCATAGGGTGAACTGGGGGTCTTGAACAAATGCAAGTATTATCAGGCAGCCCAACTGCAATATATGGTAGAATGGTCCTGCACGCTCACTGAAAAACACTGGTGCTTTATAGACCAAGCCATAGCGGGGAAAGTGCAGTGGTTCCCTAAACCGCATAGACCAATGGGTGTATACATTTTACCAGTTACTTGATCGACACTAGGAGGCTGGGACAAGGTACAGTGGAGACACAACCTCTCTACCCCAATATCCCTGCAGACCCTGTTGATAGGCAACCCAGACTTCCACCCTCATTGGAGGGCTCGGGTTTTAGGGTATGGCAGGATGCCAATTGCAAACTGGTGTGGGACTTATTTCATTTCGATGGACTCATGGAGTACGCCAAATTACAGACCTACTACCAGCTTCCAAACTCGGCGAGATGGCAATACCTGGCAGTAACACATTGGGTCACCAGACAGTGGATCAAACCGCATGCTGGCAGACCCTTACTGCCTTTTGAGAAGTGGCTCATTACGCAGAGGTCAGACAGGAAACTGTTGTCCAACATATATGCGTTCTTGATGCAGCCTGTACACCCCTTGCCTTCCCCCGCCAAGGCTAGATGGGAAAAATAATCCAAACACCCCTTCTCTGATAAAGAGTGGAGTGACATCCTACACAGCGCACAAACATCTGCCCTTAACACCACTAGTAAAGAAATGCTCCTCAAAATAGCTCAATACTGGTTTCTCACACCTGCAAGAGGAGCTAAGTGAGACCCCAGGGAGAGTGGGTTGTGCTGGCGACAATGCGTACAACAGGGCACACTCACGCATCTCCTATGGCAGTGCCCCAAGATAGAAGCATACTGGACAGGAGTCTTAGACACTATTAACACAATGTTTAACACAGATATACCCAAATTCCCCAGTTACATACTGCTGAGCCTTCCTAATTCACTCACCTACCCACTGAAATCACCCAGAGTCAATGCTATCACTCTTACCTTGGGGGTGGCTAAACATCTTCTTTTAGTCAGGTGGGGGACAGACAGGATAACCTCGCATCAGAACTGGTTGCACAAAGTGTGGGAATGCTTGGGAATGGAGAAGTTGACTGGAAACAACCATTACAATGCAGTTATTTCAACGCACTACCTTTACAACGCAGCTGCCTTTACGTCGCATGCCATTACAACGCATGCTTTACAACGCATGTCACTAAAACGCATGCCATTACAACTCATACCATTCTAATGCATGCCATTACAACGCATTATGAGGTACGTAATGGGGATTTTTTGTTTTATGGGGGGTAAGGGTTTTGGGGTACATGGGAAAATAATTTTTACCCCCACACTATCCAACACTTACCCTACTGTTGCACTCACTGGAGTGGGAATAGTAATGTTTACCCCTACACTACCCAACGCTTACCCCACTGTTGCCCCAAAAGTATTATGCGTTGTAATGGTAGTTACTAAAAATTTGTTGTAATGGCATGCATTGTAAAATCATGCGTTGTAATGGTAGTTGCGATGTAAAAACTGCGTTGTAAAGGCAAGCATTGTAATTGTTTGTGTTGTAACGTCATATTTTCGAAGTTGACAGCAGTGGCTGCACAGCAATTACCCCGGTTTGATAAGATGTGGCAACCTTGTATAGTGTATTTAGCAGATGAGTTTTGAGAGCCTGCATGCCCCCAATACTTGCAGATTCTAAGCCTAACAGCTACCGAACCTACCACACACACCAAGGCCGCAACTACCTTTTAGAGATGCCAGCGCACCAGGAAAGCGATGCCCCCTCCCACCCCCTCTTCACTGCCTTTTCCTCCCTCCTCTTTATGTTATCCTTAATAGTAATAGGTTTTACTTTTTCCTATTTAGTTACCGCCTACCGAGTATGCATTCAAACGCACAACCGCCGGCCAATGGTTGTAGGTGGTTTATGTTGTATTGTTGCTATCTCACATAAATCTATAAAAATTAATTAAACCGAAAATCTACTGCAACTTCGACCCAAGACATAAGGACTCATCAAATCTGACCAACCAAATCACTACCTGGAAACCCCTCTCCCCAAAGACATCACCGAATTCATGGAAATAGTCTACTCCAGGGCCCTCACCGACCCATGCCCCCACTGTGTATACAAACTAGGAGGAACTTTGATCAGCTCCCACCTCACCAAAATCATCAACACCTCCTTCCAAAGTGGAACCTTCCTAGACAACTGGAAACATGCAGAAATCACAACTTTCCTGAACAAATCCATGACAGACCTAACAGAGCGTGACAACTACAGATCTATCTCAATCCTATGCTTCACATGCAAAGTTGTGGAGAAAGATATCAACAAACAAGTCTCCAAACATCTTGATCAACACCACCTACTTGACATCTTGCAGTCTGGATTATGCAGGAACCACAGCACGTAAACCTCTCTCATTGAAGCAACTGACGACATCCGGACCATCATGGACAAAAAGGGGAAACCCCAGCACTCATACTACTCTACCTCTCTGCAGTCTTTAGCACCGTCTCCCACAGCACCCTCATCACAAGACTACACAACTTCAGAGAACATGGATAGTCCCTGACATGGCTGGCCTCTAATCTCCGTAACATGACTTAGCAAGTTAGTCTCCTGCTCTACACTTCTGAACCCAAGAACCTCATCTTTGCAGCCCCTCAAGGATCATCACTGAGCTCTACCATCTTCAACCTCTACATGGCGCCACTCACCTTCATCATAAGGTCCCATGGAAGCAACATTGTCTCCTAGGCAGACGACACCCAGCTCATCCTCTTCCTCACAGACCACAATCACTCCAACAGGACCAACTTCACCACCTGCATGTCAAGCGTAGTAAACTGGATGAAACAGAACTACCTAAAACTCAACATGGACAAAACATAAGTCCTTATCTTCGGTAACAAGAGCTCTGCATGGGACTCCTCCAGGAGGCCAATAAACTTTGGACCAAGGCTCATTCCCACTGATCACTCCAAAAACCTCATCATCATTTTGGACGACAAACTCATGATGGTCAAACAAGTGAGTGCTGTAATCTCCTCTGGCTTCTTCATCCTAGGTATGCTCTGCAAAATAATTCGATGGCTCCCCACTGACACCAGACGCACTGTCACCCTAGGCACTCCTCACCGGTGGACCAGTCTACAGCAACACACTCTACAACAGCTAAATGAATCAACTTGTACAAAGACCCCAGACCACCCAGAACGCTACTGCCAGACTCATCCTCAACATCCCCTGGAGTGCCCACATCAAGCTCCACTTCAGAGAACTACACCAGCTACCAATCCAGGAGCCATGCCAATTCAAACTGCACACCCACGTATACAAAGCCCACCACAACATCAGACCGGCCTACATTAACCACTGCCTCAACTTTCACCAGCCCACCAGGCAACGGCGCTTAACTACACTCTACCTTGCCCAAGTACCCAGCATCTGCAGGAGCAAATCAGGAGGACATTTCTCCTTCATCGCCATCAAATCTCAAACAACTTTCCACACCACATGAGGACCTTGCCATCCCTACTCGAGTTCCAGAAGTAACTGAAGACCTGGATATTCAGCTAGGAGTCTGATTGACTTACTCACATAGTCCAGTGCCTGCATACCCCTCGGGTGATAAGCACGCTATACAAATCCACATAACATACTTAGGAAGGTTTCCCAGCTATTGACAAGGACCATGGGATGACATTGAGTTATGACAAATGCAAGATTCTGACCTACGTCTCAGAATAACTGAGGATGATATTGAGGCACAAAAAAGTTCCCATCAGAGATTTAAAGGAGACACCTTGTTCAATTGACAAGGATCAATTGAAGTTATTTGTAATTCTGAGCAATTACTGTTCACGGTCTGTGGAATGTTAAGGAACTGAGCCATTAAAGTGTCTGCTGAAGAAGACAATAAACGTAATTTGGATGGAAAGAGAACAAATGGTTATTGAACAAATTAAGAATTTGTTTGCCAATGTTCCAGTATTATGGACATTTGTTTGAGCGCATTATAACTGTTGATGTGAGTACTGTTGGCATCAGTGCAGTTCTTTGTTATCATGTGGGGAGTGTTAAACATACAATTACTTTTGCATCAAGAACTCTAAAAGATGTTTAGCAAAGGTACAGCACCGTAGAACATGATGCTATAGCTTGTGCCCTAGTGGGGCAGTGTTTTGGAATACTCAAAATGCTGAGGAAATTCCTCCCCCTTCTCTCGATCGCCCATAGAAAAACAACAGTGCAAGCCCTGATTGGATCGAGGTTGGACTACGCGAACGTACTCTACCTCGGCCTGCCTGAATTTCTCTTGTCTCGGCTGCAGGTGGTGCAGAACGCGGCAGCTCGGGCCATTTTTGGCCTTGGTCGCCGTTCTCATGCCACTGGCCTTTTGGAGTCCCTTCACTGGCTTCCAGTCAGGAAACGTATTAAGTTCAAGGCCCTCACCATGGCGTTTAAAGCTCTGCATGGCACTGGGGCTCTCTATCTTCGGAAGAGAGTGGTCTTCCACCACCCATCCAGAGCCTTACGTTCGGCTGACCTGTCACTTGCGAGGATCCCTGTTATCAGGCGTGCACGGATTGGGGGCCGCTCCTTTCAACATCTAGTGCCACGCGCCTGGAACGATCTGCCTCTTGCTCTGAGAAAGAGTGAGAATTTGGCTTCTTTCAGGAAAGATCTTAAAACGTGGCTTTTCGGCCTCTAATCTGCCTCTCGATGGATGAGTTATGCTGTGTCTGATCTGTCAGCGCCGGGACACTCTGCTAGAGTAGCTGAGCGCTTAATAAAACCTATGATAACATAACATAACATTGTGCATGTGTCATAGAGAAATTTAAGACGTAAGTTTGGAGCACTCACTTTGTCTTAAGCACTGATCATATACATTAACTTAGCTGTTGGCAGAGAAAGGGACTGGGTGTGTATGGTGCAGGCTTATATGAATCTTATCAAAGTTGCAGGAGTACAATTTTGATGTTCAGTAGACTGTTGGAGGTTCAAATGTAGGTTGTTTATCCCGACGCCCCTTTAATGAGGAGGATTGATCACGGGATGTTACCAATGATGAATGTGTCATTTTCCTTTGCTGCCTGTACCATTTCCTGAAAAGGGGTGACACAAGACAGCACTTTTGCAGCCAAATATAATCTATCTGGTTGTTTTGACTGACTAGATTTCAAAGTGGGTGTATTATGATTTGTAGAATCTATGATTCGCATTGGATCTTTCATATAGTCAGACGCTTGACTCAATGCCTGTTGTCAAGCTGGGAATCCCCAGTAATCTTAAATAGCACTACAAAGTGTTAGAAAGGCTGAAGACCTTAACAACAGTGTTTGTTTAGTAGCACATACACCTCATTTGAAGCAACTCAAACTTCAGCCAATGAGGTGTAGTGCCATCTCTCCTACTCCCCCAAGAAGCCATCATAGCTCAGATTTCATAGCATAAAAGTGAGAATAGTATTCAATGAATGAGCATCTGACCGGGGTGGAGGGAGAATCGCATGTAATTATATAAAATATACCAACACTGGAAAACTGGAGTTACAAGTAAGAAACAAATTTCTTCTCTAGCATTAGAACTTTCATATATTCACATGCTTGAATCAGAACAGTAAGTAGTGCATAACAATGATAAGAAATACAATATAAAAGCGGGAAGCAGGCTCACCTTATTGATATATATTTTGGAGGACTATCTGTCCCACTGATATGCCAGCTCCTTAGTTCACATTGTGGCAGTAGTGCTTCATGAATGTGTGCCTGCTCCTCCCCGTAGCTACAAGGATACACCAGTGTAGAGTACAGCATTCGCAGTCAGGCTCCTGGTGAAATGCACCTTCTCTCTTTGCTGGAAGGGGCGCTTGTGATGGAATGTGTGTAGTGGCAGAAGGTAATGCAGGCTGAGAGCCAATTTGCTATCCCCTGTTTATTCAGGGTTTGACCCCTTCCTGATTGGCCAAAAGACACTAACCTTTGGTCTGTAGAGCTTGATGCATCTATGGATGGCTAAGGAATGTAGGGATCTTTCTGCAGACATTGTTCGATATGGAAAGGATGACAAGTTTGTTCATGTGAAACTCAGTAGGAACCTTGGGCCTTACCTACAAGAAAGTGACTCAGCATGGGACCGCAAGCCATTTGGGTGCGCCCCACTGAGTCACTGTCAAAGCACAGGGATGCAACATATTTTTAATAATATGTCGCATCTCTGTGCTTTTCCCCTGCGCTGGCGCACCATTGGCTGCCATGGGCCAACGCAGGCACCCTTGCACCCTGGACACCTTCCTGCACAAAAACAACCTCGCGAGTTGATTTCCTCTTTCTGTGTGCACTGCAGAATGCAGCATGCATAGAAAGAGGATAAAGTGGGGAAAAACAAAAACATTTCTCCTCGTTGCGCCTACTTATGCCTCCACTGGGGAGGTGCAGCATTCTGACACATTCCCAGGTTTTCAAAAGTTTGTAAATCTGGGAATGCGGTAGAAGCCATGTGTGTTACGTTGGAACAATCACGTCAACACACCTTTCACCCAAAGTGCTGTGTGAAAATGGTCCGTATTTACAAGAACATGAAAAACCACGCAGGGTGGCTTTACCTGTCATTGTAAAAATGGGGTAGCAAAATGTACTGCTGGTGCATCACAAAAAGTGACGTACCGACGGCGTAAGGGGCTTGTAAATAAGCCCCCTTGAGGATACATTTTAGTTGGTCCTAAGGGTGACCTTTTCTTTTGTGATTTGGAGAAAAGGTTCATTGATAGTGAATGCTTGCACCTCTCCTAGCCTTTTTGCTGATGTGTGAGTGGGACGTGGATAATTCACATGCGGTACTTGTCGCCAACATAGTAATCCAATGAGTACCAAATTCCAAAATATGAGTTTTAGATGCATTTTGTGGATCGGTTCCAAGGGAGAAAACATCACTTGACTCAGGGCAGGATTGAGCATCCACAACACTGGAGGGCGCTGCACAGGAGGGTACATTTGAAAGAGTCCCTTCATAAATTGGTTTATGATTCTCTAAGAGAACTAAGTGGATGAGGCGACTTCAGTTCTTTTAAATCTTGATATTGCTGCCTGATGGTCTTGCACAGATGTTAGACCCCTTATAGCTAACTCTAACAAGTATGGGAGTATTTGGTATATTGAAGATACCAATGCTGGGGAACTGGAGTTGCAGGTAAGCTACTACTTGTATGAGAAGGACTGTTTTCCAGAATATGAGTTTTAGATGCGGTTTGTGGATCGGGTCAAAGGGAGGAAACATCACTTGACTCAGGGCAAGATTGAGCATCCACAACACTGGAGGGCTCCATACAGGTGGGTACATTTAAAAGAGTCCCTTCATAAATTGGTTTATGATTCTGAGAGAACAAAGTAGATGAGGCGACTTCAGTTCTTTTAAATCTTGATATTGCTGCAAGATTTTAGACACCTTATAGCTAACTTTAGCAAGTATGGGAGTATTTGGTATATGAAAGATACCAACGCTGGATAACTGGAGTTACAGGTAAGTAACTGATTTTCTAACTATGTGGTGCGATATTTTTGTCAAAGATTTTTGCTTTGGGAAGAGCACCCAAAGAGCGAGTTTTGGTAACGGAGTTCAGCTGCTTTCGGACAAAATGTTGACATTTTTGTAGAGAAAGATGTTAAACATTCTATTGTCTCATTTTAAAGCCCACAGTCCAATAGGGCAGTGGAGCAGACTAATAGGTTGATAAAGTGTGGTATTCAATGTGCAGTAACTTATGGAGTGAGGGGAGTGGCCTCCGGGCACTTTTACCAGGCTGAGGCCATGCCCACAGGGCTGTGTAATCCTCAGCCTGGCAAAGTTCAGCTCAGGCAGCCAGGAGCCTGCGCATTTAGCGCTTGTCTTGCTCCTGGTTGCCTGACCCGACCAAGAAGGGAGTCTGTCAGGCTGACCTTTCCTCAGCCTGACAGACACTATTCATGTCAGGGAAGAAGGTGGGGACGTGGCGCCTCCTCACAGTGGGCACATTTTGGTGAGAGTCAAGTAAAGGCAATGTAAGATGAAGAACCACTATTACAATAATCACTGTGGACAAAAAAAGGTGTGAGGGTTCTTAGGTCATGTTGTGGAGAATGAATTCAAGAAAGAGTAATTGTCAGTTTTGATCTTGGTAACTACTGAAGTCAATTTGATGCTATTTAGTGGTTTTTAGCATTTGAAGACTTAATCAGGCAGAGATTTGTTTGCCTATTGTAAGTTGCCTGGATACCAATGGCGATCAGCACAGTTCAAAACTATGTAGAAATGTAGACAATGATGCGTGGAATTTCACATCATAAGCCTTTCCCCTAAAAATGTTTTGCGAATGCTGTAAGAAATCCGGTGTTTTCAATATTTTATTTATTTATTTTATTTAAAAAGTTTTCTATAGCGCTGTCAAGACCCAAAGGTATCAGAGCGCTTTACAGTAGGAGCATAGCATATAATCAACAGATACATGACATGTGAGCGACACAGCAATCAACGAGTGACCGAGTATAGAGTGGCGTAATTGTAATGTACAGCTTCTTTGGCTTCAAGATTCTTAGTGGTCGCATAGCTCTGTGGTTGCTGTCTGTCCCGTGTTATCCACAACACAGGGAACGGTTGAGGAACAGGGATTTGAGTTGAATTTTGAATTCCACAAAGGAAGGTATGGTTCTGATGTGCGGGGGGATGGAATTCCAAATTTAGGGGGCGTTTCCAGGGAAAGAGCAATCCGCTGTTCTTTTCCTTCTAGTTTTCGGTGGGATGAGTAGGAGGGAGTTAGAGCTTCTCAGATTCCTGAATTGGCCTGCTTTTTTGAGTTTTTTTGCCAGGTATTTGGGTTTGCCTGTATGAAGGGCTTTGTGGGTTAGGCAGGCAGTTCTGAAGTTACTTCGCATTTCTACTGGAAGCCATTTGAGTTCTTTGAGTGCAGGGGAGATATGATCTGATTTTTTGATGCCGGTGATCATTCTGGCTGCCGTATGTAATGTTGTTTTGATCGGCGCCAGGTGCGATTTAGGAATTCCTGTTAGGACTGCGTTCCCATAGTCCAGTATTGACAGTGCCAGAGATTGTGTGGCCAGTTTGAGATCCTTGGTTGGAATGTAGGGTTTGATTTTGTTCAGAATTCTAAGGTTAAAGAATGCACTTTTGGCCGAGTTCTTAATGTGTTTCATCATGTTCAGTTTTGGGTCTAAGGTGATGCCTAGATATTTGACAGAGTCTGTTAGAGTAAGATTCCCTTTGAGCGCATTAATAGCATTTAATCATTCGGTGATTTGTGGGTTATCCTCCTTGTTCGAGATGAGGAGTATCTCGGTCGTGTCTGGATTTAGTTTTAGGTGATTGTTTTTCAGCGAGTCTTGAATATCTTTCAGGATATCATTTAGTCTTTGGATGTCTTTGAGAGAGGTACTTTCCAGATAGATCTGTGTGTCGTCCGCGTAGAGGTGGAAGCGGATGTTGGCTTTTCTGAGTAGTTTGGAGAGCGGTTCCATGTAGATGTTAAAGAGTTGTGGAGAGAGCACCGATCCTTGGGGGACGCCCTTGTTGACTTGCTGGGTTTTGGAGGTGAAGTTCTTGATTTAGATTTTTTGCGTGCAATTGTGTATAAAGGAGGAAAACCATTTGAGAACTACCTAGCCGAGACCAGCTCTTTCTTGAAGAGCCCTGATGAGGAGTTTTTGGTCCACCGTATCAAATGCTGACGAGAGGTCAAGGAGAATGAGGAGGCAGCATTTTTCAGAGTCTAGTGTTCCATGGATATCATCCATGATGTTAAGAATCGCGGTTTCTGTGCTGCAACCTTCTCTGAAGCCAGACTGGCGGGAGTTCAATAGGTTGATGTTGTCCAGGTGCTGTGTTAGTTGATGAAGTACGCATCGTTCGAGTGTTTTTGAGAGCAAGGGGAGGTTTGATACAGGTCTGAAATTGTTCAGATCTGTCGGATCTAGACTTTTCAGCAGGGGGTGACTTGCCCCATTTTAAGGCAATCAGGAACCACTCCGTTTTTAAGGAGCTGTTTATGATTTTGCCCCATAGCGGTGCAAAGGCGTGTTTCATTTTTTTGATTAGTAGGGGAGGAATGGGGTCTGAGATATGTGCTGATGGTTTGGAGGAGATCAACAAGATTATCTCCATTTCTTGAACGGGGCGAAAGCTAAGCCAGGGGATGGGAGAAGAGCCAGGAGAGAGAGCATGAGGTACAGCCGTGATGCTCTTCATGGGGTGTGATTTGTTGATGTTCAATTTTTACGATCTTGTCGTTGAAGAAGTGGGCGAAGTTGGCACAGAGTTCTTTGGACGCCTGTACAGATGAGGACACTGGCTTGGAGGTTTGTTGTCTAATGATGCTGTAGAGCTCCTTCGGTCTATTTTTGGCACTGTCCTGTTTCTCGCGGAAGAAGCTGGATTTCTTGTTTTTGATGTGGTTGTTGTACTTCCTACAGGCTGATTTCAGTTGATCGCAAAGGATGGCGGTCAAGTTGTTTCTCCTCTTTCTTTCTTTGGCTCTTAGGTTTCTCCTTTCTGAGTTGAGGTCAGAGTTGAACCATGTTCTGGATGGAATGGCTCTGCTCCTTTTGAGCTTTAGTGGAGCTAATTTGTCGAGTAAGGACATAAGCTCGGAATTGTACCGGTCAGTAAGGTCATTGGTGGAGAGGTGGACCTTGTTGTCCGGGAGAAGTGAGCTTATCTGATCTTCCAGGATATCCAGGGGCACTTGGGAGAGGTTTCTCAGCCATTTGGGGGGGGTCTGGTGGGAGTGGTTGGGAGAGAGTGGGGTTGTTGATATGAAATAGGATCATGTGGTGATCAGTCGACGGGAAGTATGTGGTTGACTCTGATTGAGTTCTTTTGCGCAATGATGGCATCCAGTGTGGCTCCTTTGTAATGTGTCTCCTCTGTATAGTATTGGATGAGATTGTTAACTCAGAGGAGACTTGATAGCGATTGGATTAGAGGATTGTTTGTCTCGTTCCACCGTAGATTCAGATCACCGAGAATTAAATTATTGGTATCACCGAGTGCACCTTGCGCTATCAGGTCGGACAATTGTTCTTCAAATGAGGCGTTCTGGGGGGTGATAGAGCAGGTAACACAGTAGAGAACCGCTATCTTTGGTCTTGATGATGGAGGAGAGACATTGAAATGAATCATAATCGAAAGAGTTGCTTTCCGAGATGACCAAACTGTCCTTGTGGATAATAGCAACCACTCCTCCTCGCTGATCTATCCTGTCTTTGGTGATAAGGGAGAAAGCAGGTGATATCAGCATATCAAGGCAAGGAGGAGATATCTTATTCAGCCAGGTCTCTGTAAGGAACGCAATGTCAATGTCATGTGAAAGGATAGCCTCAGCTAGTGCCGTTGCGTGAAGTGAGGCCGATCTGCAGTTGATCAGTAAGCAGTTGGTGAAAAGCTTTTGATTGCTGGCAGTTCGTTCTTTGGTCGCCCTAGGTATGGCGGTGAGGACAGGCTGTCTCAGGGGTTATGTGCAGGGAAGGTCTTTCCGGAGGCCTGTGATCACTTGGATTTTGGATTTAGGAGAGTCCAAGGAGGGAGTGTCGTATGAGGAGGATAGCATGGCTCCTTCGTTGTCTGATATAGGTGCTTCTGTTCTAATGGGCCTTGAGGTCAGGTGTTTTATATCAGACAATGTACATATCTTGGTCCTAGGGGAGGGGACTCCGGATTTTGAGACTTTTTGTGGGTATGATTCCATGACCCTGGTGGGGGGACTTTGATGCTGGATACCAAGGGTTTCTGTGGGCCCGGGAGGGCTGTTTGCGTTGACTGTGTGGGGAGTCCAGGGAGGGGATTTAAGGGGTCTGCGGGGGAGCTGCTCAAGGTAATCTTGGAAACCCGAGACCAATAAGAGCTGAGCCTATATGGGGCTTCTACCTACCACCCACAATCTAACATTCTGCACCAAGATCTTGAGACAGAGTATTAATCTTTAATGTAACCAGGAGAGACAAAGAGACATCCATCTTCAAGTGGCTCAACTGCACAATGTGAATCAAGAAAACCTGAGATCAATCCCAGCTTCTCCACTTGACCAAATTGTGTGATCCAAGAAAAATATAGCTTGTATTTCATTGAATAGACTACAGTGTTGCTCCATATATAATAAGAATCTAGTCCGCATATAGAGTCACATAAAAACTGATTTGCATCTTAGGTCATTAATGGGATTGCCATCAACTGGAAGAGACGAATGTTTCTAAATTCATTTTTTAAAGCTATCACTGCTAAAGACTTAATGCAGTGATGTGATCAGATGTACTAAGATGAAACCCTTCTGAATGTTAAATAAATGCACATTTTTGAATTTTAAAGATAGATGATCATATTTTTACATTGATGTTTCTTTCACGAATTACATGTTTTGGCTAGGCTGGTGCATTGGCTTTTAGAGCGAAGCCCGATCCTTGGACCGGCTGTCTGAGCTCTCCTTGTTAACGTTGGCCTGAACTAAATAAAGTAATTTCAACTTTACAAGGAGAGGTCTCATGGTTCGGTTGTCTGGGATACAAGCCTTTATGTTCTGTGTCACCACATTACAGTAATTATTTTAAGATGTTCTTGAGGGGGAGAAGAGGAATGACCCCCCCTTAAACTTGGCATTTCATAATTGGAAATTAATCCATAAAAAGTAGAAGTGATTCTAGATTAAATATAAATGTTCCTTTTAGATAGCGTTTTTAAATTTATTCTGGTGTCACAAACATTTCCACTATTCCTTCTCGACACGTGAAATCAAAATAAGCAGTACTCTGCAATTCCCCGGGCTTCCACAAGATGGCACTGTTGAATACTTTAGCTATAAAAAATACTATGGTTTCTATATTTTAGTTTACTGGGCCATGTGCGTTTTTGACCACCCATGTGAGTGGATTAGGCTACGGGAGAGTGTCTGTCTTGGAATGGGAACTCACAGCCTCCTGGCCTGTTTATGGAGAGTCAGGGCAGTCCATCGTCCCGCCGAGTACGAAATCGACCCTAGTCCGGATAGTCCTATAATGTGCTCTTCCCGCCCTTTGCACCGGACACTCGTGTGAGAAACGACTGCACGACAGCCAGTGCTGGTTTTCACTATATCCAGAGCACCTATTTGCTCCTGAAAAGTGCAAGCACTCTCCCATTAAATGAATTGTAACAGTGTTGAGAAGTGGTGGAACTTTCCCTTTCATATTAAAGAAGTGCAGGTACTCCGTACCGGACAGTAGTTGCCCATTTAAAAACACTGACGACCAGTAGAGATCCTGAGACACTACGTACCTGCCTGGGCCCATTCAGTGTGTGGTATTTCTGTTGGGTAATGAAGTTGTGGGCCTACTTATATGAATAAATATTAATACTTTAAAAGAACAGTTTTCCTGTGGTGGATACTTCCTTTGGTGCTCATTGGAGTTGGCGACAAGTACAGCATGTGAATTATCCACGTCCCATTGAGGGCTGGCTTTTAGAATGGGCGAGCTGGGCCCAGAGCGACATTCTTCAGAGGGGCTCACGGTCAATGTTGGCTGGTTATTTTACCAGGAAGGAGGGGGCACACATACACCTCACTCATATTCATTCATTCATTCACACACGCACACACTCATTCACAACACTCACTAACAAATGCACATTATAGAGGCACACATGCACCAAACAAAAACACATAAAACTTACCACAACAACAGCTCTTCAAAAGATAAGCCTCTGATGTCTGAGGAGGAATGGGACCGCTGTCTTCCCTTGTTGTGTAATTTCCACTAATCAGTAGGAACTGAACGTTTGTGGACGACATAAACTTTGGGCGGGTGCCAGACTGATTCCGTGTAGTATATGTTATCCCATTATCCAGCTAGCTCACAGTGCCACCGTAAGCCCCCCTACCTTAGACAAGGAGCAAATGGTTCTGGCAACTACTGAACATTAACAACCCTGACCCCTGGGGAATCGTGATGACAAGTCTAGAACCTTTCACTAAATCACTCACTGCTCTCTTTTGCTCAGAAAAATATGCGAAGAATACACAGAGGGACATTTTCAATGTTTATTTAACCATTGTGATTCTTGTATAGAATATATATGCTGCAATGATCAATAGACCGAAGCAGATGAAAGTTATAACAAGCATCAAGACAGTGAACAGAACAAAAAGTTCCACCATCTTGCTGAAACATATGTATGCAAACATACAGACAATGATATAACAATCTGGCGTACTCCTACTTTGCAGACCCTAACCTACATGTCTAGGGTGTATGTGCATGTACTGCTTAGAATCCCCTTAGTGGATGATCCAACCCCGTTACCAGGTGGGTAAGTATTTAGGACCCGTCTTGGTCATGAGCTGGACACCTCTCACGGAGATGTGAGTCAGCTGCTGGACAAAGCATCAGTATGCAATGACCTCTCAATGTCATCAGCAGTTTCTCCTCTGATTATACCCAGAAACAGATGTATATTTATAGAAAGAGGAATCCTTGATTTGGGCTGATTGTTATCAGGCTGCCATTGTTTTTGTGTTACTGATAGTTGTGTCGCCATACGGACTAAAATAACAAACATATTTGCACAACGTATATGTAGGCCTTGTACACAGGGCCAAGGCAATACTATAATCTTCTTGTGAAGTTGAATCGTGTAAGCAAGGTCGGTGTTTCTAGTAAACTAACCTAAAGTGACACTCAAATGTCTGTCAAAAGTTGATGGGAAAAAGCTATGGCAACTTTAGGAAAGACCAGTGTTCATGCAAAATGGTGGTGTTTCCCGCTAGGCCTAACTGGGACACATGACCCCCACTCTTACAACATATCTCGACTAAGAAGCTTTCTAATGCGTAAATCTAATTTACTAAAAAATGCAACAGCATACATAAAAGGGAACTTGCTAAAAACTCATACTCTGAAATCATAATAACAGACTTTTATACGATTTAAAGACCCAAAGCATAAAGAAGGTCAAATTAAAAAACATAAAAGCATTAAAAATGAGGTCAATTTAAACTGAAGTTGGGATATAAAAACAAGCCAAATAAAAAATTCCCACCAAACGGAATAGCCAGATATTTATGTGTGCTGACTGGTAGATGAAACATTGCTGTTCCCAGCGTCTGCAGACGATGATCCCGGAGGCACACTTCGGAGCAAATTTATAGAGCAAATATGTTCCCATCCACCCCCACAGCAACCGCAGCGGGAGCAAAGAGCCTCTCTGTGTTCCTTCTAGCAAGAGCTAAGAGCCAATCCACCAGGCGCAAAAGCAACCCAGGGAGGCTCGTAGAATGCGGCCCGGTGCAATGGAGTCCGCAAGGGACAGCTATACAAATGGGCCTTTAGTAGATTCATCAGTACATGCATGTCCGAAGGTTCAACCAATTGCGACCCCAAGCACAAATCCAGGGCACACTCGTAAGTGCACAGGAGACAGCGGAACACGGGCTGGACGCAGTGAAGCCCTACAGGCCGTAATGACAGGAACTAATGCTCAGCCAAATCTCGGAGCAAAGGTGCGCCAAAGCAATGCACCATGTGTTCACAACACAACAGGATGTGAGGCAGTGCCAGCTCCATTCGATCTCGATATGGAACATCCATTGCAGAGCAAAAATACGAGAAGTAATATCCCTCCAATTAGTAGCAGGAACTGCGGAAGGCCTCCAAAGATGATTGTGAGGACGGAGTGAAATTGCTCCAAATACTGTTTGAAAGGTGCTGACCAACCCAGAGCCTATACCTTTGAAAAAGCTCGCTATTCCAGTCGTACTAGACATGTTAAAAATACTGTGAGAAGTTGGCCTGGTATATGATGTTCACTATTCTAGTGAGCACCTTGCACCAGTCCAAACAACCCTTTTGTTGATGGTTGTAAAGTCAACCTTATAGACCAGCTATCCTAGAGGTAGCATGGACAGAACAGTCTTAGGCTAAAATACTCTTGCGGGCGTGTAAAGCCAGCTGTTTTACCATATGTAACTCCTTGAATACCAAATGAACAAGCATTTACAATGCAATGGTTTTGCCTTTGTTAAAGTTAGAGCTATTGGCATTGCTCTTGACATTATTTTTATTTATGTTTTTTGTAAACATAAATAAATAATCTCTTGCCCCTCTTCATGAATGATGAGATTCTTTAAAAGATGTCGGTATTTGTCTAACAAGGTTCCTTTTAAAGTTAAACTGACTGCTTGGAGCTAAGGAGTGGGTGTTCCCCATTGAAGGCGATTCACTTCTGCGGTTCTGGGGAGAAGCCGTTCAATTACTGGTTGCAGGGCACCATTTATGTATTTTGTCATTTATGTTTCTGCTGCATGCAATGCTTAATTTGAACCAGTGGTGCCAGCGCTGCCTCGGCATTCCCCTGAGCGCGACGTGGTCTTGCCTCATGTTTGTACGATTGAAGAAGCACGGGCACACGGACAGCGGGGGCGGGAACGGGCACACGGACAGCGGGGGGCGGGAACTGTCACAGACGAAATGAGACGGGGTACAGCAACGAGACACGTAAAGACGTAAAAAAACAAAGAGCCACGGACAGCGGGGGGGCAGGAACGGGCACAGACGACAGGAGACAGGAGTGTTCACTTTGTTGACTGTCCATAAAAACTGTTCCACATCTGATGGAGGTACAAAGTTGGACTTTGGACTTGGATAACTGTGGCTAGGCTCTTTTGGATTTCATCAGAAAGCACTGTCAACTCCAATCATCACATTTGTGTCGTATCAGTATATCACTATTGTGTGTCATCACCTATGCACCATGTATATAACAAGCATTAGAAATGCAATAGGTCACGCTTTTTTTAAGTTAGAGCTATTGACATTGTAAATGGCAATGTTTTTTACCTACCCAGGGAAGATGGAGGGAGCAGCGGGGGGGGGGCTGGCTGCCAAAATGCTCTCTTAGAGAGTGATTGGCCAAAAGTAAATCAAACAAGCAGAACCTTTAAAAACAAGAAACAGAGTTGCACTATACACATGAATAAAAACATTATCACGATTGATGACAGTTTGCAGCGTACATTACATGCCATTCTCAAGAGAGAGAAAAAAAAGTTAGAAATTGAAAAGTGAACGGTTACTGAAGCTGGTTGTCAGTATGACCAGGAAAGGATGACAGAGTGAAAATGAGGAGGCTGGATTGATTTGCCACAAAATAGCACCCGCAAAGCTGTCAGTGGCAGGGATTGCACTGATTTTATAATATTAAAACCACTTCCCCACTTACTTTGCGGCACTGAAGTTCAAAGCCAATGTAAACACAGATTCTATTGCCTTTCTGAGTTGCAGTCCAAGACATGAAAGCACCGCTGTCCAAAGAAAACACACTCTGTTGAAAACATACCCTGCTTACTGCATGACTCCAAAGGATGCAAAAGAAACAAGAGGAAACAAGGCACACAGATGTGGATGGCTTGGCCTCAGGGGCACCGAAATGTGCACAAAGAACATGGGAGCCCACAAGGCTTGTCCCCCGGTGAAACGGTGGAGTGCACGCTCATTGTTTGCCTGCTTATATCAGTCTAAACTTGTATTTACAGGAAGATACTGATTGAGGGAGTGGGAAAAGTACTATATATCATGCATAGCTGCAAGGTTTCAGATTGCTGTGTGGCATTTTCATAACTTAAGTGTATTTATGAGTGACATTTCAACAACCAAGAGAGATACTTTCTTGCGAGCTAAGTCAAGCAATGAAGACGAAGGAAACATATAAATAAATATCAGAAATTACACCTATTTGAGCAACGTGAGTGCTCAAGGAAAGGCACATATTCATAGCAGAGGAAGTCAGTGTAACAGTAGGAGATCATGACTTACACCATAGCTGCCACGTTTTCAGATTGGTTATATATGACATTTCCATTGTTTCAATGGATTTATGATGAATGAAACTGGGAGTGCCATTGAAAAAGCTAAAATACAAGAAACTTCAAACTTTTGAGCAGTGAGAAGGTTTAAACATTACTTGAAACTAATGCTAAACTCCAGAAAACCGCTTTCTAAGATGACCATTATATAAAACAGTTGAGGCACCGTTGTTCATCTCAATTAAGACAGTAAGGAACTCTTTTGCACCAGCCTGTATAGACTTGCTGTGAAAACTGCACAACAGCGCTGAGAAGGCGTGTTTTGCATATGTCACACTCCGTCCATTTAAGCTTTCTGTCGGAATTATTTTATATCAGAAAAAAAAATCAGTTTAACCCTACACATCCACCTAGCCCAATAGGCCCACAAACAGACACAAATAATGATCCCATATACTGACCTGCTGTCTCGAGATCGGGTGGCACTGGCGGCAGAACAGCAACTGAAAGGAAAGCTGCAACCTGCAACATCTGTGTCTCAGGGGTCAAATCATCATGGTCTCAGCTGTCTGCTGTACCCAGTGTGCCCTAACAATACCACGTGACACTAGGGCAGTAGTTTTAGCTTCAATGAAGCTCCGGGTCGGCCGCCCGTCCAGCGCCAAATTATCTACTGACTCACTCACGGACCGGACACTACCCCTACAGGCTTTACTTCTGTGCAGTTCTGGGGGCAGGAGGTGTGAGCTGCAGCTCTCGGTTCTTCAGCATGTTCCTACTGCTGCACACACTCTTTCTGCACACGGGTCAGTACACAGAATTACTGCACACACTGTAACCGCCCCTGAGCGCTGTATCATCTCACTGCACAGGAGTGACCCGTGCAGTGCAATTAAATAATGCACGTCTCTCTAATGCGATTTCGTAGTGCACTTGCACTTTGAAGCTGCATGGTCTCTATTTGCACTGCGCCCTGGGGGAACGTTACTGCATGCGCTCCGACTCCCGCTGCACCCAAGTGCTGCACCCTGCACACCAAGCCTAGGGCTCTTGGTGCAATGCACTGATCCTGGAGGTTGGTGCCCCCGCCTCCCTGGAGACGGGGCTGCCCCTCTTAACATCAGCAGTCAAGGGGAGAGTTAGCGGCCCGGGCCAGCAGGACATTAAAATTAATAAACCCCACCTCCATTAAAAGAAGTGTAAAGAAGCCCAAGACAAGCATACAGCGATGTTAATAAAGGCGCACAGTGGGAACTGTTTGATGCTATCATTGGTGGGAGGGGTGTACTTTAGAGGTAATGCAAAAAAAGAAACATAAAGGCACCGTAAATAAATAATTAAAGGCGTACGATGAGCCTGCTCCATGCAGTTTCGGAGGTGAGAAGAGTGTTCTTTGCAGAAAAGCCTCTTGCATGAAGTGAAACTATAATGTGCTCCTCCGGCAGTGTTAAGCATTGCTCTATAGCGGCTTATCCTGTGATTGTGTTTTATTCCTGTGGGGAGTAAATTGTGTCATAACTGGATAGAAAGTATTTTAAGTTGAACAGGGGTACTTGTGGCAGCCTTTGAAGATGGTAAAAGGGCCAGGTGGAAACGTTTCTTTGAAGGTTTTGGGGGATAGGGCCATTGCAAGCTGCGCCGGTGGGAGGGGGAGAAGCGAATACATGGGTCTGTGTAGGGAATCCACGAGATGGGAAGGCCACCTCGAGTTTAGGTTTGTGTTTGCTTTCGACATGTTGCTGCAGCACCCATATACTGCCCGCGTTCACGCCGTGGTGAATGTTAGTCCCTGGAAGTGATAGTAGATATCGATGAATAACAAAAGGAGCATACCCTGCTGTTCATGAAAATTCTGACGTCGCTGTTGTGAACCTGGCCCTCTATATGGCTGCACTAGCGCTCCACCAACACAGTCCGACCCTTTTCCACCCCAAAAATTGCTTGAACGCCACAAAAAAAACAACCTAAGCAGTAGCATTTCAGGCCACGCAAAAAAATTAACACCATGCCATGAAGCCCAGGATACAAGAACGGTGTGTCCGCAAGTGGCCATTGTCAAAACAGGAGGGGGGCGGGCGGGGGTGGGGGGGTAGTGTTAGCATTGCGGTCTGGAAGTGGCATACGGGATTGGTATTGAAAACAAGGCAGCGGAACCTCGAAGGATCTCGAGGCACCTCTAGCAGAGCACCGTGACGATCGGTCTGGGAGGCGAGCAGCGACAGGCTGGGCAGCCCAGACAGAGCGGCAGGTTGGAGAGGCACTTCTCCGGTCTCCCCGCGGGCGCCGCCATAGTGCTTGCCGTCTTCCTCTCCTTCTTCCCCGGGCTGCGGGGGGCGGGCACTTCCGGCCGGCCGCGCTAGGATTGGCCGGCCGGCCAGTCACGGGGCGGGAAACGGGGGAGAAGAGACGCAGTAGTGCCGGCAATGCCGGACCAGACACGGGGGCGTTCCCGGCGTCCCGTGACGTCGGCAAAAGCCAAAGAATGTCGGGAACGCCCCCGTGTCTGGTCCGGCATTGACGGACAGGCCCCTCTTCCAATGGCAAGGCTCCGTTTACGGAGCCAGCCAATCAATGACGAGGGCCGAACCAAGCCACACTACAGTTCTCATCAGGTTTTCGCCTGCGCCGAAAAGATGCGCAGAGCGCATCTTTGGCGAGGCAAAACCTAAAAAGGACACCGCACAGGATATATATAAAATATATATGTATTTATTCACTAACACACTCCTCTGAACTCTTTATGAGATCAGAGGCAAAAGCACATAACAAGTTATACTCAGAAATACTTTAAATAGCATTATTTACCCTCAAAAACCAATATATCATCCTTCTGGCCTGGTACAAAAAATCAATCTTGGCGACAAAGACTGCCCATTTTTCCTCCAAAATCCTAACTGCAGAAAATCAGCCCAGAGAAATCTTCTCCATCGTGCACGATCTTACCTACTCTGACCGTGCCACTCTCAAACCAGTTCCTTCCCAGTCCTTATGTGATTCCCTCAACTCCTTCTTCCTAGACAAAATTTCCAATATCAAAGCAGAAATCCCCCCCCCCTCAGATTCCCCCAGTCTCGGCTCGCCTTGATTCCCTGCCCCCTCTTACAAAAGAATCTTTCCTCTCCCTCCTGCCCTTGGTCAAATCGGGTTCCCCTCTGGATCCCTGCCCCGCTCATATCCTGAAACAGATCTTTTCTGCCTGTGTTGCGCACCCTCTCAATTTCCTCAATAACTCATTGTCACAGGGCATTGTCACTCCAACTCTCAAATCGGCTATCATCCTTCCCATCCTAAAAAAAACCGGCTCCGACCCTTCCGCTATTGAAAATTATCGCCCCATCTCCTTATTGCCCTTTCTGGGGAAGGTACCAGAGCGCCATGTGACCAGAATGCTTGGCGCCTTTGTGGAGGAGAACCGGGTATTAGCCACCCGTCAGGCGGGCTTTCGCCCCGCACACTCCACGGAGTCTGTAGTGTTATCGGTCCTCGATAACCTCAGAGAGGGCATGGACACTAACCACCCCCAGGCCCTGGTCCTCCTCGATCTCTCCGCCGCCTTTGACACGGTTGATCACTCCATCTTATTATCCCGTGTCAGGGCGGCGGGGATTGGGGGCTCGGCCTTGGTCTGGCTGTCCTCCTTCCTGAGGGACCGCACCCAGGCGGTTCGCCTGGGCGACTATTCGGCAGACATCCGCGCAGTACACTGCGGAGTTCCCCAGGGCTCCTCCCTTTCCCCTCTGTTATTTAATTTGTACATTGCCCCTCTCATTTTTGCTCTTCAACAGATGGAGGTCTCCGTCTACAACTATGCGGATGACCTCCAGCTCATTTTTTCTTTAACCACTTCCCCCGAGTCCATGTCCAACTTCCAATCGGTGATGCTTTTTATCCAGGACTGGATGAACTACAACCACCTGAAGTTAAACTCCCATAAGACGGAGCTGATCCTGACAGGTGGCTGCTCCAGTCCCTGGAACCCTCTCTTCTGGCCCCCTTCCTTGGGTCCTCTTCCTCTCCCCTCTTCTTCTGTTAAAACCCTCGACTTCAAACTCAACGATCAACTCACTCTTCACTCCCAAGTTAGCTCTGTGGTGTCCTCTTCTTTTCTTTCACTTTGTACCATTCGCAAAGTTTCCCGTTTTTTTACCCTCTCTGCCCTTAAGCTCATAGTCCTGGCAATGGTAACCTCTCGCCTGGATTATGGCAATGCCCTTTACTGTGGCATGCCCGCCATAGCATGAGACGACTCCAGCTGGTCCAAAACCAGGCGGCTCGCCTGCTCTTCAACTTGGCCAAATCCCACCATTTCACTCCCCATCTTCTATCCGTGAACGAGCCCAGTTCAAGCTGGGCTGCATCACCTTTCAGGCTCGGGCCGGCGTAGCCCCAGTCTTTATCTCTTCTGAAATCAAACCCTATGTCCCCGTCAGTGAGCTATGCTCATCTGCCCAACAATTGTGTTATGTTATGTTATGGGTTTTATAGAGCGCGCAGCTGCTCCAGCAAAGGGGCGTCCCGGCGCTGATCCTAAACAAAACACAACAGACACAGAAAACCGGAATTTTTAAGGAAACAGAAAAGTTTTGATGGCCTTCCTAAATTGGTACAGATCATTAATTTCTCGCAAGTTGGAAGGGAGGGCATTCCAGAGCTTGGCTGCCAGATAACGGAAAGAGCGTCCCCCAGCTCTAGCACGATTGAAACGGGGGATTTCAACCAGATTCTGGTTGGCTGAGCGAAGGGCTCGCGTAGGCACATACATCCTTAGGAGGGGTTTTAACATTTTAGGATTAGGATGTTTTAAGATTTTAAAGGAGATGCATAGCGCTTTAAATTGTATTCGTTGGGCTACTGGGAGCCAGTGTAGCTTACGAATAGTGTTAGAGGTAGAACTAAAGCGGGGCAGGCCTACTACAGCTCTTGCAGCTGCGTTCTGGACGCGCTGGAGGCGAGCCGTTTCTGCTTTATTAGTCCCAAGGAGCAAAGAGGACGCATAGTCCAATCTAGACAATATCATTGACTGAACGATAAGTTGTCTGGTATCAGAGTCAAAAAATTTCAGAATGGTTCTTAAGCTCCGTAGAATACCGAAACATACGGCAGCCACCTTTTTAGTTTGAGTAATAAAACTAAGGGAAGGGTCTATCCAGACTCCCAGGTTTTTAACTTCTAGTTTCGGTTTAGGAGTCACTCCCAAGTTGGAGGGCCACCAATGATCTCCCCATCGTTCTGGATTTTTTCCCACCAGTAGTACCTCCGTCTTAGAGGCATTGAGCTGTAGACAGTTGGCCGTGAGCCATTCTGCTACAGCCGCCAGGCCTGAACTGAATTTGAGAGGGTCCCTTTCGTTTCCATCCGATAAGGCAACGGCTAGCTGCGTATCATCAGCGTAGGACACGATGTTAAGGTCCCACGCTTTGGCGACAGCGGCCAGCGGCTGAACATAAAGATTGAACAGGGTGGGGCTCAGGGCAGAGCCCTGTGGAACCCCCTGTCCAATGGAGTGCGCCTTTTAAAGGAAAGGTGGAGTTGACACTCGAAAGGACCTGCCGGTTAAAAAGGAACGAAACCAGGCAAGGGCCATATCAGTAACCCCAGCTTCTTCAAGCCAGCGAAGCAGGATCTGATGGGACACAGTGTCAAACGCGGCACTCAGGTCTAATAGGATGAGTGCCGCTGTTTGACCACGGTCAAGGGAGTCCCGAAGGTGCTCTATCATAGCCAGGAGCGCGGTCTCTGTGCTATGGCCAGCACGGAAGCCGTGCTGAGTGTCATTCAGAATGTTGTTGATGTTAAGGACACTGGTAAGAGTGGTGTTAACATGGGCCTCCGCGATCTTCGTGGCCCAGGGGAGCAATGATATGGGCCTATAATTTTCGGGCTTCTGGGGATCTAAGGTGGGCTTTTTTAGTATGGGGGAAACCCCTGCCTGTTTCCATTTGTCAGGCACAATTCCGGTGGAAAAGGAGGCGTTGATGATATCACGTAAAGGATCAAAACAGTGCAAGGAGGAGTCGCGGAATTGAGCCGGCTTCAGAGGGTCCATCGGGGAGCCTGATTTAATAAGTTTAGTAAGTTGGTCAAATCCTTCAGTGGATATTTCAGGGATAATAGATAGACTTGACACAGAGCAGGGAGTAACCTCTACTCCATTGCTGAGCTGGATTTCAGCATTAAAGGCTGAATAAATGGTCTGGATTTTTTCCACAAAGAAGGAGGCAATTTTCTCACATTGGACTGCTGAGGTAGTTGTGTTGCCAGAGGATTTCTTTGTACTAAGTTCTTTTAAAATTCTAAAAATCACTTTAGCAGGATTGGGGTTAGTTTTTATCTCAGTGGCATAGTATGCTGCTCACAGTTCCTCGCTTTAAACGCATAAAGTGGGGTGGCACGAAATTTTCTACATCGCCCCCGCTTTCTGGAACTCTCTCCCGGTCCATCTCAGATCCTGCCCCCAATACACACTCTTCCATAAGGCCCTAAAAACTTTTCTGTTTTCTCAAGCTTTTTCTCAATAAACCGTTTTTATCTACTCTCCCCTGCTTCCTGCCCTCATGGGCTCAGCACCTTATAGCGCCAAGAAACCGCCAGATGTACGTTGCACTCTATAAATAATTTTAAACTCAAAACTGAAACTGATTTACAGTTAGGCCCTAGGGGCGCTAAACCCATATACTAAGTAAGTGGTATAAGAACCACGACTTGGGAAAGGAGAAGGCCTAAGGCCTAGGGAATCGCTGGGGCTACACTATCTGACCCTTAGGTTAAGAGTAGGAGGCCCACAGGCGGCGCGTGCAGAGTCAGTACTCTCACGCGAACAAGCCTAAGCAAAGGCAACCCACGCAGGATACACAAAAGGCTTCTGGTGCAGACCAGGAGGGTCTGGGGTACTTCACCTTCTCAGGGAAACAAGTGCCAGTCTGGAGCAACCTGGCCAGCGATGGATTCTCAAAAGGATCGTCGTCAGATGGCTACTAGCCAACGGGCCAGCAACCGGACAACGCGTCAAGCAGAACACAAGCAGAAGGGCTCCACGCAGATCTCGTGGAGTGTGGTGGGCTGGTTTTCGGTGCAGGTGGAGCTCGGTGTCGGGGTGTCTCAGTCCCCAGTGCACAGCTTCGAGGAGGCCTCAGGAGCTGCGCTGTTAGCAAGTTGAAGACTTTCCAAGTTGCCTGCTTCCACGGGTCCGAGGCCTTCCACGGGGCTCAGCTGTGCTGGAGTCGTGCAGTGGGGTCAGAGGGATCCGGGAGTCGAGGTCTAATTAGGCTCTGTGCTCAGGTTCCGGCGGGAACCGGGACAAAGCAAGCCGTCGAGTTGCTGGATGGTGCCTGGTTGCCCAGGGTGGCCACTCCTTGGCCACAAGGGAGATTTCTTCAGTCTTCAGTTGAATGTCGAAGGGTCCATAGTTTCGTCTTCAGTCGATTCCAGGATTAATCTAAATTCTCCTGGGTCAGCTACTACCTTTATACAACTAAAGGGGGCGGGTTTGGTCACTAGGTCCCTCCTATGGGTGGGACCAGGAAGGGGGTTGGTTACACCCCCTTTCCTTTGTGCAGTTTCGCGCCAGAGCTGGGGCTGGAGTGCCCCAGCACCCGGTTTGAACTGGGGTATGCATGGAGCACCTAGAGTGCTCCAGGCAGTGTCTGATTCTATTCAGCCCTCCCTGTCCTAATACACATCCTCCTGTCTGGAGTGGTGCTCGCACCTTCACAAGCAGGATGCCTATTGTCCAAATCCTTCGTGACTGGAAGGACTCCCAGCAGCAGGAGGTCAGACTTGTGTGTATGGCAGCAGCATCCATTTTGTGATGCTGGGGCTCTGGTTAACTTTAACCGGGATAGTCAGAACTAACATGTCTTTTCCCTCTAAAAGGGTGGAATGCTACCCCCGTCGCCAGAATTGGTGAGGGGGTACTATTCCTAAGCATATGACACCTTACACGACATGTTTGGATAAAGCCAAACCAAAGTTAGCATTTAACCGCGAGGTTCAGAATGCACTTAAGAGTATATGGTATGGCAGTATCATAGAACAGCTATAAGGACATGGTTCCGAAAGCTGCAGACAGGCTCAGCTCATGCTAGAGCACCATCTCACACATAACCAAGCACTCTGCCTCCAGGATTGTTAAGGCCTGCCATAGGAGTGACTTATAGGTTACTATGTGTCTATATGTAAGTAGCTATAGGACTACTACACCTAAGCAAGGGGTGGTTACACGACCTTGCCCCAGCTGAGTGATCAGCCAGTTGTGTCTGTTTGAGTGGCCAGCCAGGGGTGGCATAATACATGCTGCAGCCCCTGGTAGGCCTTGGTTACACCTATGCCCTGAGTACTTAGGGTACACTTTTAAAGGGGCTGACAAGGTGACCCAATTCCCAATTGTGTATGTACCTAGAGTACATGGCTTGAATTTAGAGAGAGAGCATCTGGGCTGTGGGTCTGATTAGCAGACCCACCGCCACATCTAAGTCGAAAACCAGTAAAGCAAAAGCAAAAAGTGAGGGTGACCATAGGAAGCAGGCCCTACTCTCTTACAAATACAATGTACCAACTCTCCAAAATTGTGTGGGAAAGTAGTACGGGGTAGCGTATTTATCTCTGATTAGGTCCTCGCCATCTGAAGATCAAACGTCTCCTGGGCAGAAGTTAAGGCCACATCCTTTAGAAATAATAAGGCTTTCAGTTTGTTCAGGACGTCAAAATGCACGTTGGTAAGATTGATCAAAGGCCACCGCATATCCTCCCTAACTATACGGGCAGGCGAAAACAGAACTTGTGTGCAATGGAAGACACAGCAACCTTGACTGTTCAACATCAGGTAATTCGCATTCAAGAGTAATCTGAAAGTCGGGCACAGCACGGTTGCCAGGGAGCCTTTAAAGCAACACAACAAGTTTGCCATGGATGCATTATATGATCCTTGCAAGAAAACATCTTTGCATACTAGGGACCCACTCAAAATGTTCTTGCAGTCAGAGCCTCTGAGAAAAACTTCAGTGACCTTATTCCGACACCAGAATTTGGAAGCTCCCAATGTTCATGTATGAACCCATCACCTAACACCTAATATCTGCCCACATGATGGTGTTGTAAACTGTATTAAAAGTGAAAAGTCAAAATTGGATAATCCATGCGCACATTACACTACCAATCTGAGGATGCAATTTCACAAACGGTAAAAGGTAATTTTTCTAGTTTCCTGATTTGTAACATAGTATATTTTGCATTCTTCCGTGTGGTTCCCTAAAGAGGTATGGCGAAAACAGATTTGTGGTATTAATGTGTCGCCACAGCACCTCGCCAGAACATAATGTCTGCATTCTCCAGCTCAACAATAGAATAAACTTAAGTTAGGACTGTCCGTGTTGTAATGCAGACATGTCTTGCTGTATGACGTCTATGGTTGATGATACAATGTTACCCAATGAGTATATTCTAGATGATAAGGTAGTCATACCGTTGTCCACTACTGCAAGAGCCTTTTCTAAATTGGCCCTGTCTATCTCGCGCAGTCTTTCAGCAGCCTCCTGTCGAGATATTTTCCAAATTTCGTTATAGACAGCATAAAGAAAGCATTTTTGATGTGGCTTTCGAGGACCTAACAAAAAGTCCTGTAGATTCAGGTCATCAGATAAAAGGGACAAGTGCTGTTATACCTGAGATAGTGCAGAGGTATTTTTAGTTTATTTGGATCCTGCCATGTGTCCAATGGTTCTTTTATCTAAGAACTCCCTCCTTAGTTTGTGTCCACCAGGAAGTCGAGTCCGCCCAGGTGACATTGTACTCCCAGGTTGGGGAGAGGTTGCTGATAATGAAGTATCAACCAAAACCAACAAGAGAGAAAGGGTATGAATGTCCATTCTTATACCCCTAGTCCTAGTAACTTAAATCAACAAAAGAGTGAATCAAAAAACATATATAGCAACCTCGTAATGAATATCCGAGGTGCAAAGGAAACAAAATAGATATAGTAAAACATACATAGAGGGGTGAGACACAACACAGTAATTTTAAGAACCCTCACTCACCAACCTGGTGGTGACATGCTTCATCACTGGGTTCCCACTGGAAAGACAGTGCTTCAACGCCCAACGACCAATTTTTCCACTATGGACTAGGGGTCTTTAATAACCGAGACCACACCTATGTGTCCATTTATATTTGTTTTTAACCAGTGCACATCGAACTATTAATAAAATAGTTGAAAGTCACGAATCTGCACTTTTTAATTTTTCCATATTTTTGCACTCACTTAAGCTGAATTTGGCCTCAATCACACCCTCAACACTCACAAGATCCAGCTCCGCTGTAACCAGGCGTTGAAGCACACTGGAAAGACACTCTGTCTTTCCAGTGGGAACCCAGTGATGAAGCATGTCACCACCAGGTTGGTGAGTGAGGGTTCTTAAAATCACTGTGTTGTGTCCCACCCCTCTATGTATGTTTTACTATATCTATTTTGTTTCCTTTGCACCTCGGATATTCATTACGAGGTTGCTATATATGTTTTTTGATTCACTCTTTTGTTGATTTAAGTTGATAATGAAGTATGACACAAACTGAGGGCCCGATTCACAGAACTAACTAAAGACAAATTCCTAAACTTACTACCATTTTGGTATTCACAGAAGGCACTTACTCATTTTGGTATTCACAGAAGCTACTTACTCATTTCGGTATTCACAGAAGTTCGAAGTCCTAACATTATCGGGCCCCGTGTGTGAGGCTTCCTCTTTCAAAATATTAGTCTTTTCACACTTTCTAACGGTATTCCTACGACATCCAAATTGGGCCTGGACTTATATTCCCAAATAGGAAAATATTCTGTCTTCTTCATGTATGAGCTTCTGTACTTTGTTGTAGTACATTGTTTTGATAAGGGAGGATGTACGGTGGCCTTACCTCCCCCTATCCACAAGTGTGTTAAAGATTACGGTAGAACATGATCACAGACGTTTTAGAAGTAGTGGAAAACAAAGGATTGACAACAGAATTTACCAAATGTAAAATAGCCGGTAATTCAGTTGTGTATTTAGGACATGAGCTCATTGAGAAAGATTTCACCTAAAAGCATTTAATGTAAACCATATAGAAAGCTACTCCCTACATATCTAATGAAAATGTACAATCATATCTGGAAGAGACCATTAGTTATAGATTCCTTACCTTAGAATTACCCCCAGGCTTCAGACTGGATCTGTAGAATTTTTTTCTTAGCAGTACTCCTGCGCGTTGGTAGGTGGCATCTGTCAACTCTGCGTCCGTCGGCATCATGGTCGCCGGGATGATGTTGCAGTGTCTAATTAGTCTCCGTCCCTGCACGCAGACGTCACTTCTTTCTTATCCCGCGTCATCCAGTGCTGATCCGGAGAGAGCGTGACCCTTAGTCACTTTTTAACTAAATCTTTTTCGACATTTATCGACCTCTTTTTTGAGTCTTTGAACTCCTGGCAGCACAAGGGATGTCCCATTGTCGGACTGGATTGAAGCCCTGTGATTCCTGTCGCAATTTGATGTCGGTCACTGATCCGCACCTCATGTGCCTTTGGTGCCTGAAGCGCGACCACGATCCGAAGTTGTGCTCCGACTGCGGGGCCATGAACCCGAAGTCAGGCTCAGTAGTGGAAACTGACCAGCACTGAATTAACAGTCAGAACATGCAGTTCCATCACCATGGAGCTATTCAAAGGAGTACAGAGTATGACATGCTCATGATAGAACAAAGTAACTAAAATGTTCTATACTAAACTTAAATGCACAATACTACACACCTTCCCTCTTTATATCAAAAACACAAGAAGAACACTAAGAAATATACAATAAATACCATAAAATGATGAACACAAATAAAAAAAAATAGGTTACACAATTTTGCCGTTCTTCTTCCCATAAGGGGACTTACGTTTGCATCTTCTTTCCATGACGCTGAAGAAGGATTGAAAGGTGAGGGAGAATTCGAGGAATGAGTTTTACAACCACCATGAATCATAGCACTATTCTTGATGACAACAACCCTATTAAGATTCCAAATACCAGAATCTGTATAGCATTAGTCAGAACTTTTATCACTTTGTAAGGCCTTTGAAACAACATTGATGTTTTTCTCCCTGTGGGAGCTCTAATCATTACATAATCTCCCACTCTGACAGGAGTAACTGTCACAGATTTTTTTGAATCATAAACATGTTTGCGAGCATCAATTTTTCTGACTTCTTTGATCTTCCATTTGTCTTCAGAAACCAAAAGCCCTCTTTCAGATGCAGCCCTATTGACCAAATGAGGTGCTATGAATGTGCTTGGGTGTCTCTCCCTAAACAATTCAAAATGGGTCTTCTCAGTTACAGCATGTGGGGAAATTCTATAGATCTCTACCTTTTTATTCACCTCCTCTTTCCAGTCCAGGTTACTCCGTTTTGCCATGGAAATAGTTTTCTTAAGGACTCGGTTAAAGCGCTCCACCATGCCATTGGTTTCGGGATGCTATAATGAATTTTTTTTGTGTTTGATGGAGCAACTCTCCAAAAATTCTTCCAACTCCTTCGAAACCAATTGAACACCATTATCGGTTAATAAGATTGCTGGCAATCCTTCCCTACTGAACACTTCTTCGAGAAACAGAATAACATGTTTTGTATCAATACTCTTAGTGAGTTTAATTTCTGGCCACATGGAATACATATCAATGAGGACAAAAAGATAAACATCACCAATATTACCTTGCATAGGACCCAAAATATCAAGGGCTATCTCTTCCCATGGTTTCCTTGGGCGCTCTCTAACAACCATAGGTTGTGTGCTGGGTTTGAGACACTTCTCACTCAAAACACAACCATAGGTTCTCTTCTGGGTTTGAGACACTTCTCACTCAAAGTACATGGTACGCATTCTCTCACTAAACCTTCGACGTGCAGATCCATACCAGGCCACCAATAATTAAGTCTAAGCCTTTCTTTTGTTTTTGACATACCTTGATGCCCTCCATGAGCCAAGACTAATAAATCTAGACGAAGTACCACAGGTGGAACTAATCTGGTTCCTTTAAATATCAAACCATCATGCTCAGATAATTCATGTCTGACATTCTAGTACTTTTCACAATCATCCTTAGATTTCCTATTTCAATTTTTCTTAAGTAGTAATGATAACTCTTGTAACTCTCTATCAAAAGCACATTCTTCGCGCCATTTGCTTTCTTTCACACCATCAGTCTCCACATTATATACCCATTCATTAGTATCATCCTCTTCCGGATTACATTTGTTATCATCATGGGACACCAATCTTGAAAGAGTATCTGCTATGGTATTTTTGGCTCCAGGTAAATATCTCACTTCAAAATCATTACTCTGAAGCGCAACCACCCGTTTGGAGATTCGGCTAGAAATAACATCAGTGCCTTTCTTTTAAAAAACCTTGCATAGTGGTTTATGATCTGAACGTACAACAAACTTAGTTCCCCACAATAGATTCTTAAGTTTCTTCACAGCCCAATGTACCCTAAGGGCTTCTCTTTCAATAACAGAGTAACGCAATTCTGCTCCTCGAAGACTTCGTGAAAGAAAAAGTATAACATCTTCAGTATTACCATCTTCTTGTTGCAAGACTGCACCTAATCCTTTCATACTTGCATCAGTAATAAGAACAGATTTTTGGGAAGGATCGAAGCTTCCCAGTTTAGGAGTTCTTTTGAGTAGTTCTTTAATTTCTTTAAATTCCGTCTCGCACTTGTCAGACCACACAAAGTCTATTCCTTTGCACAACTGCATTCTCATGTTACCACACTTGCCAGCAAATCCCTTTACAAATTTGCTGTAATATTCAGCCATTCCTAGGAACTTCATGAGCTCCTCCCTGTGGCAGGAGATGCTAAGTTTTGTATGGCATTCACCAAATCACTCAAAGGGGCACATGCATCAATATTGCTTTTTGCGATTCCTTAATTGCGAAAAATAAGGAATCGCAATTAAGGAATTGCAAACTGCAATGCATCAAGAAATTGCAAAAAAATTGCGATTTTTTTAAATTCCTTAATTGCGATTCTCTAATTGAGAATCGCAATTAAGGAATACCTCCCCATCCATTCCAATGGAATGAATGTGAAGACATTCTTAATTTGCGAATCTCCATTAGAGAATCACAAATTGAGAATGCAATTTCAAGGGTGCAGGGGTGTCCAAAGGACACCCTGTTGCACCCCTGAAATCTGCCTATAAGTACATCTTGCACACACACATGCCCCAAGGGCATGTCTGTGTGTAAAATGGAACTATGAAAAATGCACTTTAGTGCATTTTTCAGAGTTTTCGCAAATTACCAGGAAGGTCAACTTCATGGTAATTTGCTCCCCTTATTTACGAATTCACACATTTTTTTACGTTTGATGCATTGCAATTAAGGAATCTCAATTTGAGATTCCTTAAATGCAATTGCAATTTAAGAAATCGCAATTTTGCGATTTCTTAAATTGCGAAAAAGGACAAAAATGGTGATGCATCCCAAAAATTGAAATTGCATTCGCAAACGGCTGAATTTTGCGATTCGCACCATTTGCGAATGCAATTTACAATGATGCATGTGCCCCTTAGGTTCTACACCTTCACCAGATCAAGTGGCCTAAGTAATCAATAGAGGCCTTCTTGAACTTGCACTTATCTAATCTAACCGTGAGGTTGTGATGATGAAATCTTTCTAGTGCTTGCTTAAGCCTATTATCATGTTCTTCTTCATCTTTCCCATATATAAGGACATCATCCTGGTACATTTTTACACCCAAAAGACCTCTTAGCACTTTCTCTAAGGCTCTTTGGAATACAGAGGCTGCTGATACCAAGCGAAACAGTAGCATTATGGATCGGTAAGTCCCAAATGGTGTTATAAACGCTGTTAGGTCCTTGGAGTCTTCATCTAGCATTATTTGATGACACACAGATTTAAGATCCACTGTAGAAAAGACTCTGGCCCCCTGCAACAACATAAGCATATCTGAGATTTTAGGAAGTGGATATTTATCAACAACAACCTGTTTATTAAGTCCCCTCAAATGAATGCAAAGTCGGAGGCTAACATTGGCCTTCCTGGCGGCTACAACCGGAGGCAACCATTGGGTACCCTCCCCCTCTTATATAATGCCTTCAATTTTCAATTTTTCCAATTCGGACTTCATTTCATCCCTCCCAGTTAGAGGTACTCCTCGTACTTTGCCAGCTACGGGCACTGCTCCAGAAACCAGTCGTATCTTATGTACATAGTCACGCAGGCATCCTAATTCACACCTAAACACTGTTGGAAAGTCCTTTTTTAGAATATTCATGTACTCATCATCCTTGTCTTGCTTTAAGGCTACCTCATTCACATGAACATTTTTCTTCAATATGATTGGGGGCTCATTATTTGGGTCCAACATCACACCTAAATCTCTCTGGTGGAACCAACTAAGGATGCTATCTCCTTTTTTTATGAAACATATATTTTGCCTGAAATGTATATCCATTTATACTCAACTAATCCCCAATAATATCCTAACACCTTGATGGGTTCCCCACCATAGGCAAAAGGTTTGATGTCAGCCTTCAATAATTTTACTTTGGTTTTCAATATACACTCATAAAACTGTCTGGACACAATGGTGATCTTGGCTCAGAATCAAAAAGTACCCTGGTTCTGCCTCCTTTAACAAAGACTTCGTCTAAAGGACCTTTCTTCACATGGTCTGTAACTTGTTACACAATTTGACCACAGTCAAATTCAGAACCACAATCAGAATCAGTGTCACAATCATGGTAAATGGTGTTGACTCTGCCGTTGTTTCCCTTCGCTTTACACACTGCAGTATAGTGTCCAATCTTTTTACAATTTGAGCAAGTAGCTTTAAGAGCCGGACACTTCATATCATTAGCAAGATGCCCCAAATCCCCACACCGGTAACATTTTGGTTGGAAAGTGTGAGAGTTTTTTTCTTCCGGTTTCACATAATGTAACTTCTTAAAATGTTTCCCTTTGTCAAAGCCTTTTTTCTATGAACACTATTAACCTTAGATTCACGTTTGGTTATAACCTCTACACAGTGGCGTAACGAAACTTGAGGGGGCCCCCCTGCAAAGCACATGGAGCCCCCCCCCGCGGCATGGCCCACCATGCCCCTCCTCCCAGCGGCGCGGCACACCATGTACCACTTTGCCCTACCACCCAGAAATCTAGCATATTTTGCTTTGAAACCTCCAACATTTAAATGAAATGCCTTTATATTGTCTTTCTGTAAGTTCTAGTGAGAAAGTGGGAAACACTCTCAACATACACGCTATGCCATTTGCAACAATCCTGTAACATTTTAAGCCTTGTGACCGATGTTACTAATACGAATAATGATATTGAATTTACCAACCTTGGAAAGATGGAAAGTTGGGACCCTTTTGCCAAGGTTTGAGCTCATAATTCATGGAGATATCAGCAGCATAATCTCACTGATATATTTTGCCAGCTCTGGAGAATCATTCCTACCAGACTTTACAAACCTTTCCAGGTTCAATGTTATGTGGTAGATCTGAATTTCTTAGTAGGACACTTTCATGTTCAGCTATCAAAAGAGTCCACAGTCTACCTTAGAACCTCATAAATCGACAGCGAAAATCTGACCGAAGACCAGTACATATAAGGAACTACAGGAACTATGATCGAGATATTTGCTCCTCGTTTTAATTGAAAATCAAGTCTCTCCATGCACCTATATTTCCATTCTTAGCAAAGTTAGAGAACATGAAAACAGCTAGGGGAAACCAAGTAGATAAAATACAGAGCACCTGGCATCAAAGCATTTAATGAGCAGGAGTATAGGGCAGCCATTTTACTCACAATTGCTTTAAACAACTTCAATAATGTCCTGATTTAGGTACATTTCCGTGACTGATACCCTTCTGAATATGAAGAGCACACTACAACCAGGGTTGTTTTACCCTTAGGTCTAATGTCTCTAAGTCATCAACTACCAGATGAACAACACTCAGCTCCTGCTTAATGCTAAATAAATGTAAGCAATTTTTTTGTTTAAAATGTGGAGCAGCTGTGTATGCTATTCATCCTGTTTTTGATAATGGCATTCTCTGCGAGGTGCACAAATTGCAAAAAATAAGTGCGCATTATTTACCCAGACATATCGTTAGAACAACACGTATCAGAAGTATACCTGCCTTATTATTTCTCCAAATGATGGAAACGCCTGAAACTATGTACTGTGTGGCCAGCTTTCTGGCAGCATCTGTCAGATTAAAGAGGTCTAGACTGGATGTTTAATGCTGTAAGCGAATTTCCTTTAGATGAGCTCTTGTAGCAGGGAAAAAATTACGTTGAAAAATATCTGTAATAGGTCCATCAATTGAGGCTTTTTAATGGATATGAATTTTGAATATATTAGCATAATTTTAAATTCTTTTAACATGTTTTTTACTGTTTGTATTGCTGTATAGTATACTTTTATGATTTTAACTAATCGAATAAAGTGGTTTTGACTTGACTTGAAGTAGTTAAATAATGTTTTCCCACTGCCATCAGTTCACGAAAATCATGCCATCTGTTTCCTCAAAGAATTGGTTTTTAGTAGGCAAAAGTGGCAACAATTATGTTTAGCAAAGGATCTTATACATGTTTTCTTAACTTTGGGCCTAATTGCGACAGAGCAACCTGTCCGACAAGCTCTAAATCAGGCCCTAAGCTTTCATAAGACCTGGAAGCCGCACAAAATGCAGGTGTGTAACTTGTTTATTCTGGAAATAAGTCATAGTGGTCATTTTGTGGTAGAGTGTCTGGCATAGCAATGCCTTCCTGGCCTAGGCTCGCTACCATCTCATTCTGTACAGTCTGCAGACTTTGGCTTACGTGTGAAACAATTTGTATGGCACTAAAGGGTTGTTGACATCGATATACTACATGCCGAATATCTATGCAGAACATTGTAAGATCACAGTCCGTTACCCTTGTTTGTGTAATAGCACAATGCCAGGACAACAGTACTCTCATGAGGACTCCAAAGGCTACTGTAGGGAATCCTACTTTCAGACAAACAATTAGGAACGAGATAGAATACAATTTTAGGAAAATGATGAGTTGACCTGTGAAGTGCTACGGACAAGTCACTGAATCATACATTAATCATACATGCTAGTGCTACCCAAGTTTATGAATATCGAAAGCTAGTGCGCCAGTCCGTCATGATTTATGAAGTCAAAGTGCTGTTATTTAGAATTCAACGCTGTTTGCCATCACTTTTAAACAAAAGGGATTTTTTTTAAATGCGTCTTATCCATTCTCATCAAAGTTGCAGTTTTGACAGAAGGACATTTCTCTATTTTAATTTTTTTTCCAGCTTAGCGTGTACCATAAAGCACTATCAAAACTTTCAAAGCATCATTCCCAAGATTTCCCCAGTTCATTATTGCTGCTTCAGTTGCATACATGCATGTCTCCCAAAATTGCCCTACCTATTACCTGTATGTTTGTTGACACTGTAGAGAGCCAAGGGTAAAATACTTAGTTATACTGTTTGGAAGAGTGGCCTCCCTGGAGGCCCTGCCGGTGACGGACTTACTTCGGAGTTCGGACAGTCCTGAGCGTGGGCGGGCCTGGCTTTGTCTTCGTTCTCTGTCTTCTTGACTATGGCTATGCGCGCCCCTGATGATGCCACATGCCACACCTTACTCAAACGTGTGAGCCCATTGCGCCGCCGGCGATTGCGCATGTGTTGTACCCCTGGGGCTGCGTGGCATTGGTCACCACTCACCAGACAGCCCTGCCCCCACCCCCACGCGCATCCGCATAGGCGGCGGAAAGTGAAAGTCAGGACTCTCAGTCTCTCGGGAGTAAACAAGTGTGTGTGCGTTGCGCCCGCGCGCAGACACCCTGTCCGGCGCCGACATTTTATAGATTCAAGTGGACTGATAATAATAACTGCTCACACAAAAGTGCCTCACTCACTCAGACACTCACTCGGGTGACGGGCCCCGGCCGGGGCCCCCCCTACCATTTCGGACTTGACTCTCGGGGCCCCGGCTGGGGGCCCCCGCACCATTTCGAAGACTCGGGCCCCGGGTGGGGCCCGCACCATTTCGAAGACTCCCAGGGGCCCTGGTAGGGGCCCCTGCACCATTTCAAAGACTCGCAGGGGCACCGGCCGGGCCCCTGCACCATTTCAAAGACTCCCGCAGGGGCCCTGGCCGGGGCCCGCGCAGCGCACCATTTTAGAGCCTACAGTGCGTCACAGATGCATTGTATTACGTGAGGAGGGGCCCGGCCCGGGGCCCCCGTAACGCGTGGGCTGCAGGGGCTTGTGTTACGCCCATGCCTCTACACACTTTAAACAATGCTCAATTTGTTTGGCAATTATAAGGACCTCATCTAATGAAGGTTCATCTTTCTGCCATAAATCATCTCTAACTTTCTCAACATTACAACCTAACATAAATTGGTCCCTTATTCTCTCCTCCAATAAACCTCCAAATTTACATGATGAACCTAATTTTCTTAGAGCGGTTACATAGTTCTCTACGGATTCACCTTCATTTTGAGTTCTGCAACCAAAATGGTACCGTTCTAGAATTGTGCTCACTTTGGGTAAATAATGCTTATCAAGTTTAAACATGCAAATCTCAAATTCATTTAGACTAGAATCATCTATTTCGGGTAAGTGATCGAATACCTCTTGGCCTTCTAAACCAAGACAATGCAAAAGGAGAGCTGTTCTCCTTTCTGCACTGAGATTCACCCCACATACCTTTGCATATCTTTCAAACACTTTTTTCCATTTGGACCATTTAATGGGTGGATCACCAGGTGTCGTTAAGAAAAAAGGTGGGGTAGTCACATTTTGCATGGCTGAAAGACAATGTATAGGAACAACTAGATCAATGCAGAAAGCAAGAGGGGCGTGGCTAAGGCGCCGATGTAGGTGGAAGCGGGACTCCGGAGCTCCTCCGTGCCCGCCTCGCACCACCACATATCCTGCGCACCGACTCACATCCCGACCCCCCAAAAGTGCCCAAGAGGGCATCGGGGGCACGCAGGCTGATCCTGGAGGACTGGGGGCCCCTGTAACTACCCCCGCTGGACTCTGAAAGACGAGCGCGGCACCCGGAGAAGAGAGCGCCCAAAATGGCGGCCGCCGTCCTGCTCTGACGCGCCTGGGGGTGGAGTTTGGAAGGCGAAGAGGAGCCCCCTAACGTTGTGGCGGCTGACCGCTGGCCGGCGGGGACCCCCGGAGAGCAGGCAGAGGTGAGGGGAACTGGCTGGCACCCTCGCAGGCGGATCCGGAGGACGGGAGACGACCGCCCTGCCTGACCCTAAAATGGCGCCGACGGAGACCCAGTGACCGCCTTGGCGGCCGACTGCGGAGCTGCTGGAGCCGCGTGGAGCGCTGGATCTGCGTGAGGCACCCGACCCGCCCTTCTAGTGGTGACATTGCCGGGGAGCCTGCACCACAGGTGGTTGGGGGGCACACGAGTGCAGAGGACGACGGGGAGAGCGGGGGACGTGGGGCTGGCTACCCTCCCCAACGAAGCACTGGCGTTGCAGGCGGGAAGAGGCGCCTACCTGGCCTCGGTGACCGTCCACGGAGCCGCGGGGACCGCGTGGAGAACTGGGTCTGCGGGGAGCACCTGTCCCGCCCTCCTGGTGCTGGAATTGCCAGGGAGCCTGCGCCACTGGTGGTTGGCGGCGCACGAGCAAAGAGGACGACGAGGGGTACAGGGGATGCGGTGCTGGCTCCCCACCCCCACGAGGCACTGAATTTCCGGGCGGGAAGAGGCGCCTACCTGGCCGGGGACGCCCGAGTACAGGGGGCCACATCGAGACTGGTGCTCATAGGTGCACACCCTGCCTGAGCCTTCTAAGCGCCCGGACCCGGGGCACTGGTGCCCCACAACCCTGGTGAAGAGAGACCTGGCCCTTGGACAGCTCCACGAACTGGACCCCACGAGGCGCGGGCCCAGAGGTCGGAGGGAACGACAGACCTGAGGCGGACCAAGGGCGGAGAGCGGGAACATTGGCGACCACCGCAGGGGCACTTGAAGGTCGCTGCCCGCCAGCATGGTACGTGGCAGCAGGAAGAAAGGCTTCGAGGCCCTGAGGCTGGACGACCCGGGGCACCTCGTCGACGACATCCCGCTGGGGGAGGGGACCGGGAGCTCGTCCCGCCCACGGGATCCCTCCCTGGGGGAGATAATGCAGGCGATTGTGGCGTCGCGGGAGGCTCTTGAGAAGCGCATAGACACCATTGGATCGGACCTGACCCTGCTGAAGGACGACCACAGGAAGCTGAAGGAGCGGGTGGCGACCTCCGAGGTTACCCTGAGAAGTTTGCCAGGGGACGTGGCGGAGCTAAAAACGACACTGGCGGAAATGGCGCAGAAGGTACGGGTGCTAGAGCTCCGAGCTGAGGACAGTGAAGGGCGCTCTCGGCGCAATAACCTCCGCCTCGTGGGGGTCCCTGAAAACACGGAGGGGCGAGACGCGGTCACCTACCTGGAGGGCTGGCTACGATCTGAGGTGGCCCCGGAGGGACTCTCGCCGTTCTTTGCCATTGAACGTGCACACAGGGTCCCTGCGCGTCCCCCCAAGCCGGGGGTGCCTCCGCGCCCGATTGTACTGCGGCTCCTGCACTTCAGGGACAGAGACCATATACTGCGGAGGGTGAGGGACATCCCGGACCTGAGAATCGACAACAGCAGGGTCATGGTCTTTCCGGACTTCACCAGAGATGTGCAAAAGCAACGGGCCTCCTTCCTGGCGGTCAAGCGGAAATTGAGATCCCTGCAACTGCCCTACGCTATGCTGTTCCCGGCGCGGCTGCGGGTGGTCGATGGGGAGCGCACCCACTTTTTCCTGACGCCGCAGGAAGCTTGGAGCTGGTTGGACGCGAGGGGGGAGCCGGGCACAGGCCCCACGCCACGGACCCCTCCCAGGGGACACTCCACGGAAGCGACGCCGACGCGACGATCTGGTTCCCCATCGGGCTGGCAGCAGGAGCGAGCCAAGGCGGTGCAAGCAGTGGCGGCCACCAGCCAGGGGGACGCTAGCCCCTCCAGCAGCGCGTCGGAGCAGTCGAAGGCCAGTACTCCCAGCCCTGGCTCCAGCAGTGGGCACGAACTTTCAGTGACTCCCCAGACAGCGGATGGTATCCTTGGCTGAGACGGTTCGTGAGACATTGGCCACACGAGTAAGGTACTGGGGTACGCAGGCGGTTGGGGGGGGGTCGCTTCTGGACGCTATGCAGTGGGGTGCGCATGCCCCCCGGGACTTATTACTGAAACTTTGGGGACGGGGAGAGTCGGGGGACCTCTCCTGATTGTTGTTAGGGGAGGTGGGGCAGGGGCAGGGGGCTTCGGGTCTGTCTGGGGCCGGCATCGCTGCCACTCCAGCCCTATTTTGTAGTGATACGCTTTTTGGATACTTGAGTTTGGATGGGGTTTCCACGTTGGTTGTCTGTCCGGGGGTGTGGGAGTTGGGGTAGTTTGATTATGCAAGTTGGGGGGGGGGCAGGGGGGGCCTAGGCGTGCTGGGGGGGTTGCCGAGAGAGTGGATGGGGCTTGGCGGACTCTACCATGGGATCCGACTTAGGCTACAAATGTCTCACATGGAACGTAAGGGGGATGCACTCGATGCATAGGCGTCATAAGATCCACTCCTATCTGGTCAGGCGGGGCATACACATCGCCTTCCTTCAGGAAACTCATCTGCTGGATAAAGAAGGAAGGGCACTGCAGCGGCGCCGGAGGGGGCAGGTCTTTCACCCTTTTTACTCTGCTTATGCTAGGGGGGTGGCCATCTGGATACGGGCGGGGGTACCCTACCAGTGCACACAGCAGGTAATTGACCCAGAGGGGAGATACATAATGGTGCGTGGCAAGCTGGACGGGAGGGACCTTAACCTGGGTTGCTTGTACGCCCCAAATGTGGACCAACCTGCATTCCTCTCACTACTGTCCAAAAAACTAGCTCAGTTCCTGGGGGAACCCTTGCTCCTGGGCGGCGACTTTAACAGTGTGGCCGACGTTGCTCTGGATAGATCCCACCCCCCCTTCCGAACGCACCAGCTGGTAGACTTGCACTCGCGCGCTCGGCCTGGCAACGCCAGTGGGGACTGGTCGACTCCTGGAGGGCTAACCACCCGTCGGACAGGGACTACTCATTCTTCTCCGCTCTCCACGAATTACATGTCCGTATTGACGCCTTCCTGTGCTCGCAAGACGTGCACGCGGAAGTGTGCCACAGTGAGTATCTCACGCGCTCGATCTCGGACCACAACCCGCTTCTCGTGCGGCTGCGCTGGTCGCAGATCCGCCCGAGGATTCCGGCTTGGAAACTCCACCCTGAGGCACTAGACGATCAGCTCTTCCGTACCACGATTGCCTCGGGCATCGAGGCATATTTCCAGGTGAACGCGGGCACGGCGGGTTCGGCCGCGACGGAATGGGACGCCTTTAAATCGGTACTACGGGGCCAGTGCATTGCGACGTCATCGGGAGTGCGGAGAACGCTACTGGAAGAAATTGAGAAAGAGGACGAGACCCTACGGAGGCTGGAGAGGGCGAGGCCTGAGCGGCCGGACACTCACGAGGCCCTGCTGGGGGCGCGGGAGGCGGTGGCGGCGACGGTGGAGCGTCTCCGATGCTTTGATTACAAGGCCTACCTCACGCGAGCGCACTCGGAACGCGACAAATCGGGGGCTCTCCTGGCCTGGCTGGCCAACCCGACCCGCCGGAGCTCGGTCATCCTTGAGCTCAGAGACCATGTGGGGGCGGCGAGATTTGATTAAACAGGGGATTAACGTGTTGTTCTACGACTACTACACAGAGCTCTACCGCAGCAGGGTCCTCCCTTTGGTGGAGGAGTTCCGGGCCTTTCTGGAGGGTCTTGACCTGCCGGAACTAGAAGAGGAGGTCGCGAAACGACTCGGGGACAAGATCGAGGAGAGAGAGGTGCGGGTCGCCATCAAGAGCATGGCGAGGAATAAGACGCCGGGCACCGATGGATTCCCTACGGAATTCTATCTCACCCTCGCGGATCTCCTAGCGCCCCGGCTGACATGGCTGTACAACGAGTCGAAGCGGCTGGGCTGTCTCCCTGCGACCACGAGAGAGGCGCTGATTGTCCCCCTACTGAAGCCGGGTAAGCAGCCATGGGACAGATTGGCGTACCGCCCACTGTCCATGCTCAACCTAGACTACAAGATTCTGAGCAAGATCTTGGCGACGCGTTTGCTCCCTCACATGCCCATGCTGGTACATGCGGACCAATCGGGTTTCATCCCGGCCCGCAATACGGCGCTTAATGTGCAGCGACTCCTGCATATACTAGAGGCCGACACCTATGACGGCGACGAGGCAGTGGTGTTTGCTGTCGACATGGAGAAGGCCTTGGACAGCCTGGAATGGCCTTATCTCTTCCATGTTCTACGAGCGATGGGCCTTGGCGAAGGCTTCGTAGATTGGACGAGGCTGCTCTATACGAACGCGACGGCGAGGGTCAGGACAGGGAGGGTTATCTCTGAGATGTGCGGGGTGGGCAGGGGCACCCGTCAGGGTTGCCCTCTTTCCCCCTTGCTGTTTGCCTTGGCCGTCGAGCCCCTTGCGGCGCGGGCCCGGCTGGGCCGGGCGTATCGGGGCCTGGACGTCTATGGCCAAGTACACCACATCGCACTATACGCAGATGATCTGCTGATGTTCCTGGCAGACTCGGCGGACTCCCTGCGTGGAGCTAAGACTCTCCTGCAATCGCTGAGTAGAATCTCGGGCCTCCGAGTGAACTGGGCGAAGTCCCACCTATTCCCGGCCCGCCCACGGAGAGCATGCCCGCAAACTACGGAGGGCGTGACTTGGGAAGAAAGGAGCCTACGATACCTTGGCACCTCGATCTTCCATGACAGAGCCGATATCCTTGAGGGGAATATCGGCACGGCGATCAGGCACACTAAAGGGAACTTCGACTTTTGGGGCACGCTCCCATTGTCACTCATGGGCAGGGTGGCGCTACTCAAGATGGTAACCCTGCCGCGGCTGCTTTACTTCTTCGGGACCCTCCCGATCTGGATCCCGGCGAACTACTTTTGACGGCTGCAATCGATGGTCATCGGCTTCCTGTGGGGGGCGGGCAGGCGCAGGGTGGCCCACGCCACACTTCTCCGCCCAAGGGCGGACGGAGGTCTAGCAGTGCCGGACTATGAGCTCTACTACTTGGCAGCACAGCTGCAGTGGCTGACACAGTGGGTAGCGCGGGCCAGGAGAGGGGCAGATGGATCGGGAGAGCCGGTAGGTCCGGTCCAGGTGTTGTCCCGGATTGTCCTGGGACTTCCGATGGGGGATTTCCACCTCACACAGGAGTTTGCGACGGCCCGGAAATGCTGGAACAGATATCGCCGGAGATGCGGTATTACGGTTCCGTACGCACCTGAGATCCCACTTAGACTCTGCGGGGCGCTTCCGCACGGGGGCTCGTGGCACGGGCTGGGCGGTTGGGATCAGCAGGGGCTGTCATCCATGGGTGATCTGTACGAAAACTGGGTGATGTTGCCCTTCGACCTCCTGCAGGACCGTTTTGAGCTGGCGGGTGGGGACTTCCTCCTTCATGCGGCTTTAACGGCGGCGATCCGCAAGCACTGGGGGGCGGGCATGTCGGAGCCGCCATTGTCCCTGGGCTGTCAGTACGTCGTGATGATGGCGGGGACGGTCAAGGCTGTCACGTGCCTGTCTCGACGCATGGTCTCGGAATCCACCGCTCCCCTGCTGGCCTTGAAGGCGAAATGGGAAGCCGATTTGGTGACTGAGATCCCTGAGGAGGCCTGGAATGGCATACTGGAGGGGGCCCGGAATGGCACGCGCAACGCAAGGTTCCAGCTGGTGCACTTTTATGTCCTACATAGGGCATACCTGACCCCTGATAAATTACATAAGTACTTCCCGGCACACCCGGCGTCCTGTCCGCGTTGCCCGGCGGATCCCGCCGACTTCCAACACATGTTCTGGTCCTGTCCTGAGCTGGGGCCCTTTTGGAAGGAAGTAGTGGAGGTTCTGAGGGAGGTGACGGAGAGGGACCTGCAACTCACCATGGCACATTGCATACTGCACTGGTTCCCACACACATCAAAGAATAAAGTCACTAGCAAGTTTCTGGACTTGGGGCTCCTCCTGGCGAAGCGGACCATTACGTCCCAATGGAAGGCGTCCCGGGGCCCCGTGGTAGAGCGCTGGAAGGCTGAGCTGCTTAAATGGGCCAGGTGTGAGGGTGAGCTTCGCCTGCGGGCCGCGCTCAGGATAGACAATGACATGGCACTGGAGAGAGCCAGGGCGTGGGAGGGGCTGGTCCTAGATCTCACGCTCCTGGACGTGGAAGAGGAGGACTCCCCGGTGCATAGTCCGGCTCAGGCGGGGCGCCCGCCTGAGGGGGGGACGGATTAGGCCCACTTTGCTGCTTCACTACCTTTGCGTTCCAATGTGATGATTTACGAATGGTTGCTGATAAATCCTGGTGCCTTGCTTCGGATCTGATCTTGGTGGAGGGGTTGAGAGCTCGGTTAGGGGATACTCTGGCACGCCTGGGGGGGTGGGGGGTCCGGGCAGGGGCAGGGGATGGTCAGGGGGGATCCTAGACGAGGGTGGCGGGGTAGGTGGGGATGAGGGTGTTACGGGGGAGGGGGGGGTTTGTTCAAGGAGGGTGTACAGTGACTCTTGGTTCAAACTGGACTTGCGACATGGGAGAGGGAGTGTTAGGACCCAAAAGCAGCTCTGCCATTTCCCACCCACCTGGTGGCTAGAGCCGTATACAGAACGCTCCAGCGCAGTTTCTTTGTACCTGTGACTTTGCCGCTCGACCTCCGGGGTGTGAGCTGAATGGCTGTGTGATACAGGGGTAAGGGAGCGGCGCTTTCACTGAGTACCAAGGGGAATGGATTGAATATACTGTATGCCTTTCTGATTTTGCTGCAATAAAAAGATATTTACAAAAAAAAAATCAATGCAGAAAGCAAGAACTTATGTAATAAGCTGTGAGAAAAATAGCAATAAAATTAATTAGCTCTATAAAGTAACATAGTGCACCGTATAATAATGTTAAACCTTAGCTTTCTGTAAAGTATTATCTTCTAAAATTATTCTTTTGTATACAATGACGTTTGTGAACAATAACATTTTGAAATTCAAATAGTAGTCAAACCTAAAAAAATAAAATGTGTTGAAGTTTAAAACGTATGGTACTGGAAGAACCATACAAGTGTAAGGTGGAGCTCTTGAGCACTCCTGTAGGCAAAATAATTTTGCAAGCAATTAAACAAAGTAGTCCGTTAGTAGAGACACAAAGTTTTATTCACTTTGTAATCTGTATCTTTAGAAACGTAGGTTAAGATTTCTTTAACATAACAATACAATCCAAAGGGTTTCTGGATATTCCAAAGGGTTAATTTCACACAACGTGTATATATCTTCTAGACATGGTCAAGTATTAGCCCCGATGCATCTCTAGCCCGTGGCTCTTCTTCAGTGGGTCCCTTAATCTACAAGGAAATTAAATCGAAAAAAAGTGGTATTAAAGAAATGCAGGGCCCGAGGTTAAGGCTGAGATTTAAAGTGAACTAAAAAGCCAAGGTATTTATGCGTGAACTATGAATAAATGGCCGTGGCGAATGTGAAAACTGTTAGTGTCCAATGGTGAACGAAGTAGTAGTGAGGTATGGAGAAATAGGTTATGAGAAAGATGCGGTAAGTGACTAAAAAACCTGCAAAGTAAAATGGTGACATGCTAGCTTGTGAGCTATATTAATTATCTAGGCGTCCCGGCGGAACACAGTGAGTCTAGAAAATAATCCAAGAAGAAAAACCACCTCCGAGGTGAATTAGTAGTATGCCAGAAATCGGAAGTGTTGCAGTTACGCTCACCGCTGTATTTTGGTGATGAGAACCAATGTGCTCCGTGTTTGAGTTAAGACGCTGGAACCAGAATCACCGTGTAGCAACGCGGAAGAAAGTGTTATGCAATCTCGCGCATGCGTATTAAGAGTGAACAAAGAGAAAAATTGAAACAGGACTATTACAATGCTCCGAGAATGGGGTGAAAGTAAATAATAACATCACGAGTTAAGGACTGAGGAGTTAAACGGAAATAAAATAGAAATAAAGAAATGGAGGAAACGTTACAAAAATGTGAAAAATTATGAATCATATAGACACAGTAAACATGAATAACGGACGAAAGTGAAAGAAAAAAACGAATAGTATCCCGACATTGGGATGACAGAATAAAGAAACAGAACAAGAATGTCGTAGAGGTATAATTGAATGGTGACAGTACAGACAGGAAAAACAAATGTAGCTAGGTGTGTAAATGAAGAGATAAAGAACGTGCGATGGCGTAGGTAACTACGAGTGTACCAGCAGAAAAATAGAGGTTCAACGCTAGGAAAAGAGCAGAAAGCAACAGGAACAGGGTAGAGACACCAAAACTAGGGTGATGTGCTGAACAGTGTAGGGGAAAATAGTTTTTGGGGTGATTGAGTTGGGGTAGGTGGAAAATCAACCCGAGGGTTGTGTGTGTTGCAGAGGCTTTTTGTGCTCTGAAGTAAAATAATACTAGAGTTGAAGAAAAAAGATGAAAAAGTAAACAAAGTTAGAGAGAGTGAACTAAAATAAGTGCTATATTTGAAGAAAGTGAAATGGATCGTAATGGGGTATAGTTAAAGATGCGAAGAAAGAGAGGCCAACGTGCTTAAAGAGGAATGATGCCAAGAGAGAACAACATTATAAGAAACTACTATAATCCAGTCTCTCGTTGAGTCCTTTCGGATGGGTGGAACAGAGTTTGTGAATCCAGTATAGTTCTCTTTGTAGAAAAAAAATGTTTGGGTCAATGCCTGTGGGTTTTTTCACTACCTCCAAGATTTGGAAGCGGATTTGGCTTGCATTGTGATTCAGTTGGATAAAATAAGCTGCCACGCAGGATTTAAGGTTCTTGTTTCTAATGTTGCTGCGATGTTCCGAGAGTCTGATTTTTATCTTCCGTACTGTTTTACCCACATAAGGTAAGCCGCAGGGACACTTTAGGAGGTATACCACGTGGGTGGTGTTGCAAGTTGCATTCACCTGAAGGCGAATGGGAGTACCTTGAGTAGGTTGCATCACATTGTTTCCAGGAATGATTTTATGGCAGTTAGTGCAGTTATGGCACGGAATTGTGCCCTTGTATGTGGTAGGTTCTGTGGAATGAGGTTTCAGCATGGATTGTAAATTTCTTGAACGCTGATAAGCAAAAATGGGAAGATGTTTAAAAATGTGATTGAAATCCAGTTCTAGTTGAAGAACTTGCCAGTGTTTGATGATGCATTGTTTGATAAGTTGGCTCTTAGTTGAAAATTTGGAAACAAATACATTGTGTGGTTCTTCTGAACTTGAAATCACCTTCAGTGTGAGTAGAGTGGTGCGTTCAATTTCTGCTACTCTGTCACTAGCTGTTTTTACAATTTGGTTAGGATAGCCACTGTTCAAAAATGTGTTCATGATGATGGTACTGTCATGTTTGTAGGCGTTTTCAGTAGATGCTATTTTTTTAGCCCAGAGCAGTTGTGAATAGGGTAGATGTCTTTTAAAGCAAGGTTGATGGAAACTTGAGTAATGCAAAGAATTGTTACGGTCAGTTTGTTTGATGTAGATCGATGTGTCTAGTTTGGTGTTAACTACTTTTATATCCACATCTAAAAAAGATATCCTGGAAGCACTGATGTTGTGAGTAAATTGTATTCTGTCATTGAGGGTATTGAGTTGCCTTATTGCTGAGACTAATTGTTCTTCAGTGCCTGTCCATATGAGGAAGATGTCATCAATGTATCGATGGTATGATTTGAGATGATCTTGCCAGTGTGGAACAGTAAGTATATGTTCAGTCTCGTACTCATGCATGAACAGAATGGCATATGATGGAGCCGCACGGAACATCACAGGAACATTAGAAACAAGAACCTTAAATCCTGCATGGCAGCTCTGTTGGACCTGCGATGGGCAAGCCCAGCACAAAGGGGGTAGCTTGGCTCAAGTGACAAGGCAGTGAAGGCTTTTGTGTTAAGCCGGCTCAGACCCAATAATAACCCCCTGTACAACCACACTAAAAAGAAGGACACCACACCACTGTTGTAGAAAAATACGATTCCTTTATATAAAAGTCCTATGTGAGGGAAAAAAAAGGTTCAAGTTCAAAAGCACATTTCCATTCCTTGCAGTACAAATTTCTGGGTCTCAATGTAAGAATAAATAATGTCACGAATAAATAATATAAATAAATAAGTTAGATTCCACAAATAGATATTGGTCAATAAATAGTGTCAATAAATAAAATAAATATCACGGATAAATATGAATCAATATATAGAACACATAAGATAGGTTTTACATTTGCACACAGAATCAATACTGGTTCGTTCTGACTTTTCAAACACTTGTTTGTTCTGGTATCGCTGCCACCAATTAGTTAATTTCAGAGTCAATACATTTACCCAAGGTTACAGTAAGGAAAATTCACTCTTACAGTTTGTGCTGACTGGAATAACAAGGCATACAGGCTTTCTGGGTTCAGAATTGCTTTCGGGACCAACCAAAGTGTGTGCGCGTTAATCTAGAAGGCAAGGAGACACAGTGAGCATTTCATTTCTCTATCGGCAGCCACCGGGGGAAGACCTCTGTTGCCGGTGGAGCCGAGGCGCGCTGCGGGGGCTTCCAGATATCGTTAGCACTCGGCAGCACCAGTTCAAAGTCTGTAGACTGACGAACGGGGCTGTCGGCAGCGTCGCACAATCCTCGAACTGCTCTAAACACTGCCGGCTCACAGTTCCTTACAACGCTGCACCCCACCTCACTACGGCTGCAGTCGGGGAACAATTCAATCGGCACAGTTCTCCTCGCTTCAGCGACGGGGTTCCCAGGGCTACACGGACCTCCCTCCGACTTCCTTCTTCGGGGTGGTTCCCGCCCACAGCATCAACTCCCAGGTCACGGAGGAGGGCAGATACGTTATTCCCGCCCAATGAAGGCCGGCCTCTTCCCGCCACGGCGCACCACCTCACCTTCTGTCACTGCAGGAGGCGCTCTACGCCGATGGGGCTCGGAGACGTCCGAGCTCCTGGCTGGAGGCGCCTGTCACGAAGGGGGGGGGGCACTCTCCGTGATCGCGGTCGCGGCAAACTTGCTCTCGCCTCGCGACTCGTATAATCAGTCACGATAAACCACCGGGGGGGCGGGGAGGCACACAAACTCGGCCACAGTCTTTGGGGCAATTAAGGCACTCGCTGGGCAGGCGCTGTAGGCGCTAGGTCACTTCACACGAGGCTGACTGGAACGCCAGTCAGGGACAACGCTATGAACCTTGGCCACTCTACTGCCTGCGCTACCAGCCGCCTCAGGGGTCAACAGGGCTGGTGTCAATCTGGGGTCAAGTCTAAGTGCTCCTGTCTCTGCTAAGGTCAGGTCAGGAATCAGCTAATCCAAAATGGCGTCAGGGACTGGTCCTTATATAGCCAGTGCCCTGAGGTGCTGGCACCAGCCAGAAGGTTCCAGAACCTTCTCTGGCTGTGACAATAACATGGCACTTCTGAGGTGCTTTATGGTCACTCAGAGCCACCGTATTAGGGTTCTAGAGCAGCCATTTTGTGTACTTGTGGAAAACAAGTAAATTCCTGTCAGGAATGCGTGCCAAACAAAAGGGCGCCAAAACCTCAAAAGGCCAGGTTTCACGGAGGCTCCAATGGGAGTCACTCACATGAGGGAAAAAAGGTGTCCACCATCTTAGGGTCATACATACTGGTTGCCAAAAACCTGGTGAGCAACCAGGGTCTAGGAACATCTAGCCCCTTGAAACAACACACAAAAAGTCCCGGTAGACAAGAAAAGCGACAAATTTTGGGAGGTACAGGGGAATAAAATAAATCATAGTGGTGAGGGGACTCTCAGAAGCAGACGGGTCTAACAAGCTCATTTTACCAAACTGAATCACAATGCAAGCCAAATCCGCTTACAAACCTTGGAGGTAGTAAGAAAACCCACAGGCATTGGCCCCAAAAGTTTTTTACTACAAAGAGAACTATACTAGATTCACAAACTCTGTTCCACCCATCCAAAAGGACTCAACGAGAGACTGGAATATAGTAGTTTCTTATAATGTTGTTCTCTCTTGGCATCATTCCTCTTTAAGCACTTTGGCCTCTCTTTCTTCGCATCTTTTACTATACCCCATTACGATCCATTTCACTTTCTTCAAATATAGCACTTGTTTTAGTTCACTCTCTCTAACTTTATTTACTTTTTCATCTTTTTTCTGCAACTCTAGTATTATCTTTACTTCAGAGCACAAGAAGCCTCTGCCACACACACAACCCTCGGGTTGATTTTCCACTTACCCCGACTCAATCACCAAAAAAAACTTTTTTCCCATACACTGTTCAGCACATCACCCTAGTTTTTGTGTCTCTACCCTGTTCCTGTTGCTCTCTGCTCTTTTCCTAGCGTTGAACCTCTATTTTTCTGCTGATACACTCGTAGTTACCTTCGCCATCGCACGTTCTTTATCTCTTCATTTACGCACCTAGCTACATTTGTTTTTCCTGTCTGTACTGTCACCATTCAATTATACCTCTACGACATTCTTGTTCTGTTCCTTTATTCTCTCATCCCAATGCCCACGTATGGAGGAGGCCTGAAAGCATAGCCTGTGGCTGGGACAGGCTCAGCCTAGGTGTAAAGTTTGTCTATTTAAGCCTATGGAAATCCTGGGGAGCGAAAATAAAGAGGAAAAATTGAATATGATACAAGTGAACTGTCGATCCCTTAAGAAACATAAACTTGAAATCTTCGATCTCCTATATGACCATCAGCCTGATGTACTTTTTCTAACAGAGACTTGGCTAGATGGGGAGTCCGCTCCTGAAATTCTGGAGGCACTCTTCCATGAATATGGTATATTGAGAATAGACTGTGGTAAACAACGGGGGGGGGGGATTGCTATGGTGCACGAATTGGAGGTGAGGTGCATCCTAGAAGTGGTGGACATTAACAAGAGCGAAGCAGGTTTCTTTTCCATCAAATATGCACCTAACCTGACTATAAATGGCTATTTGATCTATTGTCCACTGGGGGCTGCACTTCAATTTATAGACAGCCTGACTGAGACGATTGCGCAACCTGCCCTGCGCTACAAGAAGCTCTTAATATTAGGTGACTTGAACCTTCATTTTGAGGAGGAAAGAAATAGGGAGGCTCAAGAGGTGATAACCTCGATGGAGTTGTTCAAGTTGAAACTTAAATCATGGCTGCCAACTCATAAGGCGGGACACTTTCTGGATCCCATTTTTGCGAATTGGGAGGAAGTGGAAGTCCAGACCCCGGTCCAGGTGCCTTGGTCCGATCATTGTCTAATTCACTTCTCATGGCTTGCCCAAAAGACCGGCGCAAGGTAGATCGGTTGCACAAAAACACAGACAGTGGGGGAAATTAAATCAGGCTGAGCTAGAACGTGCTTTGAGGCTCGACTGCCCCCCGCTGAGAGAAAGCCTTGACGAGGCATTGACAGAATATGAGGACTGGTTGACCAACGCCCTTGATAGAGCCGTGCCGTGGACGAACAATGCCCCGGTAAGGCGCTCTAAGACGGCGCAGTGGTTCAATGCTGATTTAAGAGCAGCCAAGTCTGCCTATAAAGGTTTAGAACGTGCTTGGCGCAAAAACTATGAGGAGACGGCCTAGTTGACCTATAAGAATAGTATGAAGGAGTACCATGGCTTGATAAGAAGTACAAAAAGAGAATTCCTAAATCAAAAAATTGAGCAGGCAGAGAACTCATCTAAGGAGCTTTTCTCCATCTACAAGGAACTCACGTCACTTAACCGGACCCTAGCGCCAGACACTTATTCTAAGGAGGTCTGTGAGGCTCTGGCTGACCACTTTGTAAATAAGGTAGAGACAAAATATAGGTCTTTCCAGGGGGAATTGGAAGAAGTACCCAAGGGACGAGCTGGTGACATAAGGCTCAGGACAGACACGAGCCTCGCTCAGTTTGTTGTCCCTCACCAATCAGAACTGCTCAGGATAACCCGCAGTATCCAACCGGGCTCGCCAATGGACCTAGCGCGGCCAAAGATCTTTAAGAATCTATTGGAACTTTTGATAAGTCATATAGGGCACTTGGCTGAGCTATCCTTTCGAGCAAGCTATGTGCCTCAAGATTGGAAGACAGCACAGGTCATTCCGATTGAAAAGAAGGACAATCTTAATATATTCCATCTGGATAACTTTCGCCCTATCTCACTCCTACCCTTCTGTGCCAAAGTGGTGGAAAAAATTGCGAACGCCCAGTTGGTTAAGTATATGGAGGAGGCCCAACTTCTACATCCCTCGCAGTCAGGCCTTCGAACTAATCACTCCACAGAGATGGCTCTGCTTTTCTCTACGGAACTGATACGCGAAAAAGTGGACGAGGGACGGATGGCCGCACTGCTGTTGTTAGACCTTAGTGCGGCGTTCGATACCGTCTCTCACCCCATATTATTGGCCCGCCTCAGGGAGGCTGGGCTGTAGGACCGGCCCATTCATGGCTATGCTCATTTTTTGCAGACAGAAGGTTTCAAGTCCACTGTCCCCCTTTCAAATCTGAGGTACGCTCACTAAGGCAGGGGAATCCACAGGGCTCTATTTTGAGCCCTACCTTATTCAATCTTTATATGGAGCCCCTTGCAAAGTTGGTGGAAGCCTATGGGGTTGAGATCGTGTCTTACGCGGATGACATGCAACTGGCTGAGACACTTTCTCAGCCCCCGGAAGAGGCAGCAGTGAACTTTTCCGCCTGTCTTAGGGAGCTGGCAGGCTGGATGAATAACAACTACCTGCGCCTCAATGCGAGTAAAACTGAGCTTCTGGTGATAAGAAAGTCACCATCAATATGGTCCTCAGCGTAGTGGCCTCCCGAACTGGGGCCTACTCCGATCCCTGCGGCGCAGGTGAAACATTTGGGAGTACAACTGGACGTTAATCTGTCCTTTGAAATCCATACGAGAGGGGCGGCCGGCAAATGCTACGCCATTTTAAAAAACCTGAGAAAAACCCTGGATCTACTTCCTGCTAACAGCAGTAAAACACTAATCCACACTTTAGTCACTCCCCACCTAGACTACGGGAACTCATTGTACATTGGTCTGAGTAAAAAAGGGCAGCACAGACTTTAATGCGTGCAGAATGCGGCCGCAAGGTTGGCATTGAACCTCCCCCGGAAGTCTTCCGGGAGGCATGCCCGTGCCTCTTTGCACTGGCTCCCGGTTCAAGAACGAATTGTGTTTAAACAATGTGCATGACACAGCGTATTGCACATGGTAAAGGCCCTATATACCTTTAAAAGTTACTAACCGAATACCAGCCGAAGCGGATGTTGAGATCCCTGGGGAGGGAGTATGCTCTTCCAGGTCCCACGTATTAATAGAGCACGGATGGGCGGCCGCTCGTTCAGATACCAGGCCAGCAAACAGTGGAACTCTTTGCCAATTGAGCTCCGTATGGAACCATCCGAACTGAGGTTTCGTCAGAAACTGAAGACTTACCTGTTCCCTAAGTTGGGCTAAGCCCTGTCCTCTCTTGACCTTCTGCTCTCACTAGTTCACTATTGTAGTTCGCCCAGTTCTGTCTTCACAGCGCGGGGACACACTGTTCTTTGTGTAACCAGGAGCTTTATAAGCTTTGTTATTATTATTATTATTATTAGTTTTTTCTTTCACTTTCGTCCGTTATTCATGTTTACCGTGTCTATATGATTCATAATTATTCACATTTTTGTAACGTTTCCTCTACTTCTTTATTTCTATTTTATTTCCGTTTAACTCCTCAGTCCATAACTCGTGATGTTATTATTTACTTTCACCCCATTCTCGGAGCATTGTAATAGTCCTGCTTCAATTTCGCTCATTGTTCACTCTTAATACGCATGCGCGAGATTGCATAACACTTTCTTCCGCGTTGCTACACAGTGATTCTGGTTCCAGCGTCTTAACTCAAACACGGAGCACATCGGTTCTCATCACCAAAACACAGCGATAAGCGTAACTGCAACACTTACGATTTCTGGCATACTACTAATTCACCTTGGAGGTAGTTTTTCTTCTTGGAATATTTTCTAGACTCGCTGTGTTCCGCCGGGACGCCCAGATAATTAATATAGCTCACAAGCTAGCATGTCACCATTTTGCTTTGCACGTTTTTTAGTCACTTAACGCATCTTTCTTATCACCTATTTCTCCATACCTCACTAGTACTTCGTTCACCATTGGACACTAACAGTTTTCACATTCGCCACGGCCATTTATTCATAGTTCACGCACAAATACCTTGGCTTTTTAGTTCACTTTAAATCTAAGCCTTAACCTCGGGCCCTGCATTTTGTTAATACAATGTTTTTTCGTTTGAATTTCCCTGTAGATTAATGGACCCCCTGAAGAAATGCATCGGGGCTAATACTATACCATGTCTAGAAGATATATACACGTTGTGTGAAATTAACCCTTTGGAATATCCAGAAACCCTTTGGATTGTATCATGTTATGTTAAAGAAATCTTAACCTACGTTTCTAAAGATACAGATTACAAAGTGAATAAAACTTTGTGTCTCTACTAACGGACTACTTTGTTTAATTTCTTGCAAAATTATTTTGCCTACAGGAGTGCTCAAGAGCTCCACCTTACACTTGTAAGGTTCTTCCAGTACCATATTTCACAGCGCCACTTGGACAGGAGGCGATCACCTTGAGCACCCTAACCCCCTGGTGAACATTTTTACCTGCTATCTACCATTTGATACTACATTTTGGAGTGCAGCGGATCTCTCCTTCTTTACGAAGTTTAAAACTTAAACACGTAAATAATATTGAATAAAACCAGTCGCTATGTGTACACAACTTGTAACACACAAAGTTATAAAAATAAATAATATTAGAACATCTCAAAGTAATCTGAGAGCCGGAATGCTGAAACTGGGTTAAACTATGTCCTGAAGTTTAACCAATATGGCCGCCACGTAGAGGACCTAACGCGTTAGGCGCCTTGCAGAGTCAAAAGAACAAACATAAAGACTTAGACTCCTGAACTCAACACGTCTCGGGAGAAGAATGCAGAGAAAACAAGGTGCGAAACGTTCTCTCAATACTCTGTGGTTCGTGATGAGACAATATGATGTTTTGTTTTAAAATGCACTAGTCAAGCGTTGCGTGCCATCTAACTCAGCACCGCACACAAATAATATTGAAAAAAAATCAGGAAAGGTCTTGTTTTAAAATTATTGAAAAAAAAACAGCAGTGCGTGTAGTCTCAATAAGCAGCGTGCGCTAGTCTTGTTTTAAAATTAATGAAAAAGACCAGCAGCGCGTGTAGTCTCAATAAGCAGTGCGTGCTAATAGGCTTCAAATATCAGCAACAAACATATGTTCTGGGCTTTGGGCTTGAGAGTAAAACTCACAAACCGCAGCCAGTGAAGAGATGAAATAAAATGCTATGCACTGTCGTCATTCAGATGATGCTCAAAGAGTAGACAAGCAGAACACGGAGCCAGTCAGCAAAGCATTCACTAACAGTCAAACCTCTGAAGGAGAAAACGAGGCTATCAGGATGAGCCCACACAGATATTTTAAATCGTGTAATCCTCAAATGTGCGGCGACTGCTCCCAGTCCAATACATTTCCATAAAAATGAGTGGATGAGCCTGCGTTGAAATTACCCAAGCAAATAAAGTAAAAATCATGGGAAGCATGGCAAGTGCTTCCAATCCACATTAAAAATGAGTAAAGATGACTCACATGACACCTTCAGAATGATGAGGTGAAGAGGATTTTGTTTGGATAAAATGAGATGAAGAAGTTGTTGCTTGAAGTTTGATGCTGATCTACTGCTTTATATAAAAAATGTGTAGATGTTGGGACTTGTAGGCCTTCTTTAAAGATGCACTGGGTAATACTCCTTAGCTCGTCGCCAGTGTAAAATTAATTAAATGGTCAATAAAAGAAGGTTTCAAGGTAAAGTTGAAGTAAGTTTGTTCCAAGGTTAAAGTCCCATCCATCCAGCAGGCTCAGTAGGGGACACTGACCAGCATTGAATTAACAGTCATAACAGGCTGTGTAGTGAAGCCAGGGTCTTGCTTGCACACATTGCTATGTTAGCATAAGCTTATTAGAAGTTAATCGCCATTTTGCCACTTTGCAGCTTTTGCACTCAACACTACATGTAACTGTTGTTGTGAGTTAGCCTGCTTGATTTTTCCGCGCATGAGAACGGCTTGTTTTTAACATCCCTAGACTTACATCGCGACTTCAATCTGTACACTGTGTGCTGAAGCCTTCAAGGTCACCTTAACAATGTAGGCTGTTATTCAGGTTGATGAGACCCCGCTCTAGACAAAACATGAACACAGCTGCAGCGAACTGAAATTCTAGGGCCTATAATATTGCACTGCATGCATATTTTGGGCACTTGGCTAAAATCCTTCTCCAGAGAGAGAGAGAGAGGTTTGCTGATCCTGATGTGATTCACTTCTGCTGATCTTGGGGGTATGGGGGTCCCCATTCAAGCCTAAGAGACCTTCTATTATTATTATAAAACCTAGTTCCTAGCAAGGAGGGTGGTTCACAAGGCACTATAGGACCTGTTTGCACTATCATTATGATATGATTTCTCCCTTTGTGTTTTAAGGAATTGTAACAATGCTGATCGTATTATTTTTAATCGTATGCCTGCTTATGTTAGCAAAAATATTGCATCTTAGAGCACGTTGTTTAAATAAACATTTTAAACTTTTCCGTGTCTTTAATTACTCATGTTGTGGACTGGTATGAGAATAAAAACGAAAGAGTGTTCTTGATTCCCACCATTCCTGAGAGTACCCAAAGTCGCATGTTCTGGGTTGTCTAATCATTGGTAGCTTTGCTATAGGACGGAGAGCTAAGGAGACACTGAAGCCAGTTGGTTCGGGTTTCTGGGTACTGAGGTGAATATTTTGGTACACTACAATTCACTGAGGTCCTGGGTCTCTGTGCTCAGTTCTGTGTATGAGCAGAATCCCTGCAACATGGCACCCAATGTTGTGGTCTTATATTTGAGATACTCGAGTAGTGCTTATAACTGTCCACTATACCCTCGCTCCTGTTTACTGTTGACAGTAGTGACGGATTAACCTACCTATATGGATTAAGTATAGGTGTATTCAAGCTTGATATTTAAAAAAGGGTCATACTTTGAAATCCAACCCATTTGTGCTACAATTCTTTTGCATTGTCTTTCTATACTGTGTCCTGATGGGTGATACTGATATCCTGCTGCATAGTTGGGTGCCCGTCTGCAATCATTTGAGGGCTTTTGGGGTACCCTTGGAAGGCATGGCGGTGCTTTTTGTGGTGAGTGCTGATGCAGCATATCCATTTGAGCTTTTCTACTCATGGGTTACCTTTCCTGCAGTGAATACGGTTAGTGGTACGTTTCATGTTTACACTCACACAGTGTATACACCATATAGGACACAGGAAATTCCGATTACAGCTTGGCAGCATCAAGTTTGGTTTAATGCCGCCCTTCACCACTCGGTAACAGCGGTTCGGTTGGGTCCCTTGTCTGTTCCTGGGGCTACTTGGCCTGTTTTGGCTGGGTTTACACTGCATACGCGTTATCTAACAGTCACTATAGCTGAGTTATGTATACTCTATGCATCCATTGTCGGAGTGCATCAGGCTTTAGTACAATATGTTTCCTGCAATATCCAGGTGGGGCTCTTGGTAATGTGGCGCATCCAGTTGGACCGGCCGGATTAAAATTAGTCCCGTCTTGATTTAATTCGGTTATGGGAAAGCGCCCCCAAGATAAGGAAGATATGCCTTTTTGGCTTGCTGAGAAATTTGACCAACTGGAAGCAGTATTTCCTAATATGACTCCTGTTGAGAAACACAGGATTCTAACCATTAGTTTGCAGAAAGACTTAGTACCAGTGGTAACATATTGTGAGACCTGGGTTAAAGTATTTGCGGCAGTCTATGCTAAGTGCTTCGGCACCCCGCCCATGGCTGTCCTGCCCTGCCTGATCAAGCATGCACAAAATCAACATGGTCCTAAGGTGGCTGTTGAATTGGGAATGAGACTCGTTGGAGTGTTTGATGTAGTTTCCGATCTCATCCTTGCTAATGTCAAGGGGGATGCCGTAAGCTTTCAAGTGTCTAATGCTTTGCGCGATGTCCCCGATGCCGATAAACCCTTGCAGTTACCGAAAATCATTGCGGAGGCTTATAAGACCATTGGCCGAAATAGTTTAGGTGCTAAGCCTTTTGCTAAGACAGCAGCACAACCTCAAACTCAGACGGCTAAGTCTTATAAAGACGACGTCCAGTTTTTCCAAAACAGAATTGGAAAAGTAAAAAACAGGGGAAGCAGCAACAGAAACAGGGGTCACGTCCTGCATCACCAATACCTGTGTCCACTGAGCGCACATATGATTTGCGCGACCGTGCTAGGATTAAGTCACCTGATCATTTTGAGGTTCCTGATCAACGTTCTCCTCGTTCTTTGCAGGAAACATCGCCCTCACAAACTGGTGGAGGAGAACGCGGCAGAGGCCGGGATGCCCCGCAAGGACGTGAGCAGCCCCGCCAGACAGATGGTAAAGGCAAGCAGGACGACTTTCAATGTCAACTCCCCCAGTTTCAGAAAAAGGAAGTTACCGCTTTGACCGCTAGGTATGCCATGGATAGTGAGAACACAGCTTCGGAATCTGACATGGGCGCTGACGCTGCTAGACAGCACGGCGGAGGTTACAGTAGTGCAGCAAGCACTTCGTTCATATCTGAAGGTGACAGCAACTAACATGTTCATCAGTGTGGAAACTGCTGACACTAGAGTGGCTCCCCCTGACAGACTATATGAGATAGTCCTTTTAATTGAAGGTGACATACAGCGTAAAATTAAGGGGATTTTTGGGGAAAATTTGACCTCTACGTATGAAATTTTGTTAGCGGAGGCAGACTGGCCCCCACCTTTCGTTCTGGCCGCTCCTAGAGGGGAGGTGGTAATCCTCCCTAGTTTCTCACACACTGTGCCGAAAGAGCAGTCACTGAATTTTGAAGAAGAGTGGGCTAAGGTGCTTGCACCGGCGTTGTACCGTACTCAATGTGGATGGGACAAACATTTGCCCAGACATGATATTCCATTGTGGTTTATGCCACAGCCTCAACCCCAATATCCCATGCGGCGTGAAGCGATAGCTCCCTTGGCAGAGATCCTTGAACAATTGGAATATCAAGGTGTAATTGAGACACATGTGTCACCGATAAATAATCCTCTTTTTACTGTGACCAAGCCTGATGGATCGTACTGCTTGGTATTGCATTACCGGCACTTGACCTCTCATTGTTGGACCTGCGCGGTACAGAATACTCACAGTTCTGCCCTTGTGGATAGTCTCGTGGGTAAACGGTTTAAGACCACACTTGACATATCCAATGGCTTTTTTAGCCATAACCTGTCCTCTATTAGTAGTCAATGGATAGCTTTCACTTCTGGCAGCAAACAAAAACAGTTCAAAAGATTAGCTAAGGGCTACAAGAACAACCCAGCCATCTTTGTCGCTCGCATAGTGTCTCTCTTAGAGGGACTCTACCCTGATGCGTGCTCGTATGTTGATGACATTTATCTCACAGACGATAAATTATGGCCGCATCTGTGTTGCGTTGACCACTTCATTTGTATGTTTGCAGACTTCGGTTACCAATTTAACTTTGCAAAATCACACATTGCAGAGTACACGGTGTTGTTCCTGGGCTATGAGCTCAACAATGAAGGTTGAGGTTTGGCACCTCACTTCCTGGAGAAATGAGCACAGTTGTGCGCTCCTACAACTATGAAAAAACGACAATCTTTACTGTTTTTTTTTTATTTAGGGCGTACTTATATCCTCCGAATAAGTCCAGCATATCAAGCCGCTATATGCCTTGGTACAACCAACTTTTACCAAATCTTGCTGGCTGCCTGAACATTCAGCTATCTTGCAATCTTTGCCGGCTGATCTTCTTGAATCTAGGGGCCAGATATAGGTAGACATTTACCGACCGGTAAATGGCTATTCTGGATGTAGGAGGCCTATTTTACCGATTCAGTAAATTTACCGAATCAGTATTTTTACCGATTCGGTAATTTTGAAATGTAGGTGGGACTCTTCTGAGTCCCACAGGCCTTACCGAATCGGTATTTTACCACCCAATCCAATTGGGTGGTAAAATACCGATTCCAGATGTGCATGCACATGTGTGCATGCACACCTATGGCATGTGACAGACGGACATGCCCTTAGGGCATGTCTGTGTGCCACATGTCACACATGCCTTAAATCGGGGTGCTAGAGGGTGTCAAAGTGACACCCCCTGCACCCTTGCAAAATTCGGTATTTACCGAATTGGTAAATACCGATTCGGTAATGCCCATTGATTCCTATGGGCTTCAATGCCCATAGGAATCAATGGGCATTACCGAATCGGTATTTACCGATTCGGTAAATACCGATTCTTACAGAATCGGTAATTCAATTACCGATTCTTTCTACATCTCCCCCCTTCCATTTTACCGATTCATAAATACCGAATCTGTAAAATTCGGTATTTATGAATCAGTAAAAATAACTTACCGACATCTGGCCTCATGTTCTTACTGACTGGTGACAACCACACCAACCTGGTAATAAAAATTGTGCCAGGCGCGGTTGGTTTCACGTACCTGACGTTTAACGAGGCAGACACAGGCCCTATCGCTTACAAGTCACACTTGTACACTTCGGCTGAAATGCGATTTTCCTCTGTCGAGAACGTTTTGACTGCAGTGCAGATGGTGATTCTGAAAGAGAGAGCGCTGTCTCAGGGGAAACGCATGTTGGTTGTTACACCGTATCCTGCCCTAGAGGCAGTGACGAAAGCCAGTGTACCAAGTTTGAAAGATTTGCATCCGTATTGGATGCAATGGACCACATCCTTGACGTCTCCGGATGTCACATTTATTTTTGATTCCTCTTTGCAAACTCAGGAGTACTTGCAGTATGAATTCGTTCCTCCGGCTCCTCTGACTTTGCGTCCGCTGGAGGATTTCCATTGTATCATTTACACTGACAGATCTGCATAATCGGCGATAAAATCAAAGCATGCTTATTCGGCTACCTGCGCAATAGTGGTGGGTACCATGCTGAATAGATGTTCAAGTCCGATGTCGTGCATACACAACCATCAGGGGACTGTACCGCCCACTTGGCAGAGCTACGTGCTCTGGTGCTTGCACTGGAGTACGCTGATCCTTGTGTGACTACTCTCATTGTAAGTGACTCTTAGTACTGTGTTCAGTCTTCCATAGCAATTTATTCTTTTGGACTCAGAATGAATATCGTGATTCCAAAGGTAGCACAATCAAACACAAAATGCTATGGGCTTAAAGAACGGCTGCCGCTCGTGTTTGTAATTCATACTTTTGGTCAGCAAAGGGTAGGAGTACACGCTGTTGGTAACTGTCTTGCTGATGAAGCAGCTAAGACAGCAGTAGCAACATATGTAGTAGCAGCAGTTACACGTTCCAAAAGTAATGACATCTTGGCAGCCATTGCTGCAACAGAGAAGGGAGGTCATTACCCTGGAGGTTTCCCTTCTAAATACTCTTATCATTTAAGTCCTGATAAAGTTCCCTATGTGAGAATTAACGACATTGGTGACAGTTTGATTCCCAACGCTGACCGCAGACACACCTTGATAACAGCCGCTCACGAGGGCATGGCCTCGGCGCATGCTGGTGTTTTAGCGACTGTTTCTATCTTACAGCAGCGTTACTGGTGGCACGGATTGTACAACAGACGCATGATTATGTCCTTGCTTGTGATATTTGCCAGTAGATCAAACCTTCAATTGCTGCGCGTCCGCCACAGACACAGTTGTACATATCTAATAAACCACTTGGGTGTGTTTATTTTGATCACTGCGGTTCTTCCTCCTCAGATACTGCATATAAGTACATCTTAGTTGCAGTGGATTCGTGCACATGCTTTATTTGGCTCTGGCCACAACAAAGTGCTGATGCCCGAACTGTCATAAGGGATTTACGTGTCTTTGTGAGAATTTCTGCATGTGGCACACTTCATTCGGACCAGGGTCCAGCGTTCGCCTCTAAGGGGTACAAGGATGCCATGGGTTCATTGGGGGACCAGGTAAAATTTTCGTCTCCATACAGACCTGATGGTAATAGCGTTGTGGAGCAAATGAACCGTGACTTAAAACAATCCTCGACAGCTAGGGTTTTAGGTACTGGCAGGAACTTGCTGGCCCATCTCTATAGCGTTCAACGTGCACCTAATAATCTCTCTAGAAGGACTCTGGGTGGGCGGACCCCAAACGAAATGCTCTTTGTCATGTTACGGACCTAGAGGGTTTAGACATGGCGGCGTCTGCCGCACCCTTTGACGTAGATGATCATTCTGCTGTATTAAAGAACCTACAAAAGACTCATGACAGTCATGCAAAGGAACAGTTGCCCTCCACAACTGATGCTACGCTTCAGATTCCGGTAGTTGGCTGGCTACCCAGAGTCGGTGACCCGGTCCGTGAGATGGTGGAAAACAAGAAGGAGTTTGGACCCTTATATCGTGCACCAGTTCCTGTGCTTGGAGTGAAGGGCACAAGAACAGTCATTTTACCTCCACTTCTTGGTCGCAAGGATAACAGGTACATCTCTATTGACAATGTCAAATTACAACGAGTGGCCGATTCTTCTTAGTATGACACCAGCGGTCTCTTGTCCAGCGATGCTGAGAAATTCTGTTTTGGCTCCGGCAAATAACAACAGGCCTGACATTGCCATTGAGATGCATACAGTTACTAATCCTTTATTGAATCCTGCGGCTGGGGATCCCAATGATGTAACTGAATGTACCTACCCCCACAGATGTGTTGTTGCCTGGTGTGCAAAAAAGTGCAGGCAACCAGTCACGCTTTTCATTTGACACTGACTCTACAACATCAAAGTCCCCATCAAAAGTTTCTATTTTTGCTGTCTGATTTAAAAAACATTTTTTAATACACCCATGGATTTACATTTGGCTAGTGCTATTTTCACTTTTTTTATTCATGTCAATTGAATTTGTGCTTGTATTATTTTGGTCTGGTAGATGGACATTATGCTAAAGAACGATCTTAAATTAGGTTGATTGATGAAACTTTGGCACCCCACTCCTCGTCCCACATCATAAAGAGGGACCAGACTTTTGTCAACATCACAGCTTGGCCTGTATTAGATGGTTTTGTGTGGGATGCTGCTAAATTTCAAATCCACAGCCCTACAGAGGTTATAAAGTCCCCAATGTACTTCGTGTTTCAATGGGGGTGTTGTAAAACAAAACATACGCTCTGATGATGGGGATGTCCAAGCCGTAGAGGCTCTTTTTTCTGTCTGATTTGAAATAATATGCTGCTTTTTGAAGCTGAAGATTTGTACTTAGACTTAGCCAATTATGCAGACTTATTCTTCTATCAACATTATGGCAATCATTTTCTGCGTAAAGCAAACACATTTAGAAATGTGGTAAATTATACACAGTGGGAACATTGTCCAGCTCCCATTGAAGGCAGCTCCAACACTCTTTTGAAAAAGTTTACTTATTTTACTGATTTTAATCAATCCAATCCTGACACCTTTTATTTTAAGATGACTGCTAAGTCATCCTTCTAAAGTTAGACTCACCTACACTAAACGACTGTATTCGAAATCCTTTATCGCTCAATTAGCTATAGGGGGCTATAAGCTGTGGAAATCTGTTTGGGGTTCTAAAAGCTGGCGAGTGCAAGGCACTGAGGCTTTGCATCGTGCATGTCCCATCCCAAACCATATGTTGTTTTTGAATTAGTCTATTTCATAAACCACTTGCTTTGGATTGGCAACGTCCAAAAAATAAAATGCTCCTTCCATTACTGATTTGGGGGAATACCCTACATGGTACAATCACACTGATAGGCCCATTGATGAATTGCAGTCCCTGTTACTAAATTCCTCTTTTAATATTTCCAGCTTGGATCCCCAAGGTTGGTTATTATGGCAAAAAAGTTCAGATTCATGCCAACATCATTTTCTGGGTCTGGCCCCTGTCTATACACAGGTTAGGGTGGATCCTCGTTTTTAAAGCGACCATTCTGTTACTACTTATTCAGTAGGCAAGTTATGTCAGAACTGGCTTAAACATTCCACTTTGGTGTCAGTTAAACTTAATTTGTCCAAATTGGCTGACGATGTTGATTTGAATGACTTTGCTAAAGGCCCTGTAAGAGGCAGGTTGAAAAGATGGATTTTATGCTATTTACAATGAAGCTGCTTCTAGATTAAGAGCTATTGATCAGGCTAATTTAGAAAAAGTGCTTGCAGTTGTTGATAATAGCATTAATACCCTTTCTTCACAAATTTACACATTAGATAATATTGTTTCATCTGTTTTTGGTATTGTGCAGGTGAAGTGTCTGCTTTGTACCATGGTCAAAATCAATTACGCAGTTTGCTTGGACTTTACAAACTTTAAAGTATGGGAAAGTTCCTTGGGACTACATGAATACCTCTTCTCTATTTTTACTGTTTACTTTGACTGAAAAACAACAAGTTATGTTGATGAAGGATTCTGCATATTCACTTTTGCATATTGAAAAGTTGGAACCTTTACCTTTTTCTGTTGCCGGATCTAATTCAGCAGTATGGATTATTCATGGGTTAATAACACTGCCCTTTCCCCTGTTTATATTCAGTGCATGCATGAAACACTATGCCATAGGCAAATATGAACCATTGGGAAGTGCCTATCTCCATGTAGTTTGGTCTCTGCCATTTACCTATAGGTGCCTAAGGGAGGGTAAAGAGGTTTATTTAAAGAGAGAAGAGTGCACTTCTACTCCTGATCACTCACTGGTTTTGCAAGAACATACAATTGCACGGCTTGTGTAACACGCAATCTCCGAATTTAGCCTGCATTTTAAAGGGTAATCTAGTCCCAGCTATTACACCATCATTCACGTTGCTAGCTAACGGTAGCTATTTACTTTTAAATAATGAAGATTACTGCGGTATGCTGGCAGGGATTCCGTACATTGTGACCATCTCCCAACGTGTAGTCTGCTGTAAAAATGTGCTTTTTCCGCCTCCTCATGGGAAGCTCGATGTGTCCATCTGGCCTTCCATTACGACTTTGAAAGCAGAGTTCAACAAGATGAGTCGAATAAGGGCTCTATTGTCCCAGAAAGAAGTTGTCCTTACTTCTTCCTGTGAAACATTTGTCCTTCACCCGCACCAAGGTACATACCCTTTTAAACAATGATCTCCCCCTGCATTTCGGTGCTTTGATTCAGTCAAGTCAAGTCAAGTCAGAGACTTGTATAGCGCACAAATCACCGCTAGGTCTGATGGCGCTTGCAGAGGCTCCGGCAGCCTAGACCAGATCATGAAACATAATTATTGGTCAAACAGCCAAGTCTTCAGTTCTTTACGAAAACCCTAGTGGTCTGCCTTAGAACGGAGATGGAATGGTAACTTGTTCCAAAGATAGGGAGCAAGGATTTTGCACTAGATCTTAATGTTCTGCTAGGCTGATACTTTCTAAGTTTTTCCACTAGATAGGCGGGACCAGTACCGTATACACTTTTATGGGTGAGGCACAAGATTTTAAAGTTACCTCTCTTCCTAACAGGAAGCCAGTGAAGAGACTGCAGACTTGGGGCAGAGGGAGATCTAGATGGAAGATTTAAGATCAATCTAGCCGCTGTATTTTTACACAACTTGCAATATGGCAAGAAGGTCTTTGTTTAGGGAAGCCAATAAGGCAGTCCCATAATCCATACAGCTCACAATTAAGCTTTGGAACAGTAGCTTCCTGGCTTCCATAGGTAGCCATTTAAAAATTTTATGTAGCTTCCTCAAAAGCCCATAAGAAGTGCCCAGGACAATGTTAACATGATGTTTCATCGATAGCTTCTTATCAATTGTTATAACTTGTTTAGGGAATGGACAGTGGCAAAGTGCCAGAGGCCACCAGCTGCTAGGACAATGTTCCTCGGCCCTGCCAAACAGAATGAGCTCGGTTTTACTGCAGTTCAACTGCAGTTTGTTTATGCCCATCCAGTTATTGATATGAGTCAGGCAGTTTTTAAACAGGACCATTGTGTCAGCAGGGTTGGGACCAAACGTGATTAGCAGCTGAGTGTCATCGGCATATGACACGGCCCCAAACCTGTATCACCTGATTATACTGGCCAGGGGAGTTACGTAAAGATTGAAAAGCATTGGGCTCAGGATGGAACCCTGAGGAACTCAGATGCTAACTGGTCTGCTACAAGCTACCATGGTGTCTATATGTACAGTAGTGAATCAGTCTTTTAAATAGTTTTTAAACCAGCCCAGAGCTTTCCCTCGGACTCGCATCTCCCAGAGCCGTTGTCACACTCGTCGACCACAGGCTTGGCACATTTTTTTAAAGTGGTGAGCTCTGGCCTTGTGACTTCATTCCAAACTATATTTGGTGCGATACCGACATTTTTTCATTCTATTTTTCCAGCTTCTTCGATGGTTTACCATTAATTCTCGCCTTGGCTGCCGGTGTACTGCTGTTGATTTGCTTGCTCAAAAATGGCTGCACAATCTGTGTCAGACAACGACATGTCGCGGCTACTCCATCTTCACAACTAGATGCTTGAATACTATGGAACGCTACTCTCGCCACCTTGAGTGTAGCATTTGGATTAACCTTCCGGTTTTCCTACTGTACGCGCGTTCAGCCTGTTTTCCATTGCCTGGATTGTGGTTTTGAATGGGCTCTGGATGTGTCTCTCTGCAATACTGTGTCTCCTAACCCGGATTATGATCAACTAATGAGCCCCTTAGTAGCTCATGATTTGGAATGTTCTGTGGGTGGGATTATGGCCTGTGCGGCGGCGCATGGAGTCCTAGGCAGGCAATTGGAACATATGTGCGGCTGCACATGACTTTCTGGCATACAGTTATATCGAAGAAAACACCCGAGTTGTCCTCTGGTGGTGCTAGAGGCTCCAGCTATCGAAGAACATGTATGTTTCTTCACGTTATTAAATTGAATGGCTGAATTGTTGTCTGATGATAACAATGACTTCCTATTGGAGGCTGTTGCAACGTACTGTGCCTATACACTGATGGATTGAATTGGCATATATCCAGCATCAACGTGTACTGTACTCGACATTTATTTTTCCTATTTTCCCATTTCCGTGATTGGCAGTGTACCGCCCCTTCTTGTTTTTTTTCTTGCTACTTCGGAATTTCTACTTCCAAGTATCAATTCTGGCAAATTTTGAACTTGGTTCTGTCTCAATTGAATATGAACTCTGCATTTTCAAATTGCCTCCCTTCTTGTATGTGTTCCGATCAGGGGAGGGTGTACTGAAGCCAGGGCCTTGCTTGCACACATTGCTATGTTAGCATAATCTTATTAGAAGTTAAACACCATTTTGCCACTTTGCAGCTTTTGCACACAACACTACATGTAACTGTTGTTGTGAGTTAGACTGCTTGATTTTTCCGCGCATGAGAACATCGTGTTTTTAACATCCCTAGACTTACATCGCAACCGCAATCTGTACACTGTGTGCAGAAGCCTTCAAGTTCACCATAACAATGTATGCTGTTATTCAGGTTGATCGGACCCTGCTCTAGACACAACATGAACACAGCTGCAGCTAACTGAAATTTTAGCACCTTTAATATTGCACTGCATGCATGATTTTGGGCACTTGGAGAAAATCCTTTTCCAGAGAGAGAGAGAGCTTTGCTGATCCTGATGTGATTCACTTCTGCTGATCTTGGAGGTATTGTGTTCCCCATTGAAGCCTAAGAGACCTTCTAATATTATTATAATACCTAGTTCCTACCAGGGGAGGGTGGTTCACAAGGCACTGTAGGACCTGTTTCCACTATCATTATAATATGATTTCTCCCTTTGTGTTTTATGGAATTGTAACAATGCTGATCGTATTATATTTAATCATATGCCTGCTTATATTAGCAAAAATACTGCATCTTGGAGCAAGTCGTTAAAATAAACATTTTAAACTTTTCCGTGTCTCTAATTACTCACGTTGTGGACTGGTATGAGAATAAAAACAAAAGAGTGTTCTTGATTCCCACCATTTCTGAGAGTACCCGAAGTCGCATGTTCTGGGTTGTCTAATCATTGGTAGCTTTGCTACAGGACGGAGAGCTAATGAGACACTGATGCTAGAGGTTAGGGGTTCTAGGTACTGAGGTTAATTTGTTTTGTACACCACAGTTCACTGAGGTCCTGGGTCTCTGTGCACAGTTCTGTGTATGAGCAGAATCACCATGGAGCTACTCAAAGGAATAGAGAGTAGGACATGCTGATGTCAACAAAGTAATCCAAATGTTCTATACTAAACTTGAATACACAATACTACACCCGGCAGTCCGCTCTGAACTGCTCAAAGTCCCCATCATAACCATTCCTCTTCGAAGTCTTCGCACACTTCCGGTAAGTAGAAGCACAAAAAGAAGGCGAAGAAGCATCCTCGCTCTTTACCTACTCTTCGTTTGTCGGCCGACACTAGGTGGACCCAGAGGGTCATCGCTCTCAGGCTCCTTCCTCTGAACCCGCTGGGATGGCTCTGTGCTTCCTTCCCATTCCCGGAGTGCCCCCTGCCCAACTTCATCAGTTTTACAAAGGGCTGCACAGCATCTTTGGGCAGCCCGACTCCGCAGGTGCACCTTCGGGCCCCATTGACTCGGTTGGGGGCCCTAGGCCTTCTATGCCGGTTGTTCCAGCCCCTATGCTGCAAGGTCCCCAAGGATCCAGCCCTAGATCCAAATCGGTGCCGGTTGACTTCACTGTACCTTCCCCGGCGCTGATTCCACTGGCAACTCCCCCGACGCCGTTTGTGCCCCCAACCAGAATCAACCCCAGCCTCACCCTCGACGTGGACATGGAGCAGGACCGATGTTGCTGGAAGCCGGAACCGGCGCCAGGAGGGTACTGTTGTACTGTTGTTCATCCCTGGCGTTCCCTACTGCCCTGAGTGGCAGCCAGAGGAGGGTGAGGAGGACTGGGAGGGGTCTATTGACCTTCTAGCAGGCAAACTTGAAGAGCCGGACTGGCGAGAGGAGTTGGGCGATGCCAGAGGTCTGGATACTTCCTCAGACCTTGGTATGCTTTCCCCCCTACCATGGCTACAGATGAGAGAGCTTCCTACGCTGTTGTGGTGCGTAGGGCAGCTGAGGCCTTGGGCTTTTAACTTCCTACGGTGGCTGTTAGGACCAACCTCCTGACTGAGGTGCTTCAGCCGGCAGCAGCCTCTTCGGAGACCCTGCTGCCTTTTAATGAGGCCCTCAGTGAGATCCTTCTGGGCACTTGTCCAACCCTAGAACAGGGGCTCCTTTGGACAGGATGTTTGCCCGACGCCACCGCCCAGACCCGGGCGTCCCACTTTTCTTCTCCCAACACCTGACCACTGAGAGCTCAGCTTAGAATCGAGCACAGCTAGCCTTAGATAGGGAGTCCTTAGAGCTTCAGAAAACTAGAAAGAAGCTGGGGATAGAGCCCCAAGGTGGCAGCAACATCCCTAGTGGTAGAGAAAGATCTCATGACCATAGGAACCTCAGCAAGATTGTCCCTCCCTACCAGAGTGGGGATGACATCCACAAATGGATTACTGCACTGGAAAGGGCTGTAAAGTTCAGAGGGTCCCCCAGGAGCAGTGGGCAGCAATCTTGTGGCTCTGCTTTGCAGACAAAGGTAGAGATAAGCTCCTCACTGTTAGAGAGGTGGATGCTGATGATTACCACATCTTGAAGAGTGCACTGATTGAAGGGTTTGGCCTAATCACTGAACAATACAGGATAAAGTTCAGAGATACCCAAAAGGCACAGAATCGAGACTGGGTGGACTTTGTAGATTGTGCTACTAAGGCTCTGGAGTGCTGGTTACTTGGCAGTAAGGTGTGTCCTTTCAAAGGATTGTACAACTTAATTATGAGGGAGCAGATCCTTAATTATTGTCAAAATCAGCTGTTGCATCAGTGCCTGGTGGACTCTGATCTGACCTCTCTCCAATAATTGGGAAAGAAGGCAGACAAATGGGTCAGAAGCAGGGTGAAGCAAAAGGTTCAGACCCAAGATGGTTACCCAAAGAAGGAAGATTCAAAGAACTCTGAAAAGGGTGGTGAAAAGGGTAAATACCAGAAGTCTTATCAAGGTCCCCAAAAATCTGCAACTGGTGGGGAGTCCCAATCAAGCAAAGGAAAAGGCCAAAGAGAATGATGGTGTACAATCTGTAAACAGAAAACCCATTGGACTAGTGATTGAAATAAGTCCAAAGACTCAACTCCAGCCACCATTGCACCTAAGGAAGCTGTTCCCCCTAGTTCAGCTCCAAGTGGTGGTACTCAGAATAAGGGTGTAGTAGGGTTAACCCTGGATTCTGAGATGGACTCTGGCCTAGTCTGAGTTCCACCTCAGGCTGTACTGATCTGTGATGGAGATATAGATATGTCCTCCTTTGTCAGTCCCAGTAATCTGGGAAAAACAAACATCAGCCTTTGATTAATGGAAAAGAGGCTTTTGGCATTCAGGGACACAGAGGCAAGTGTCACAATGGTGACACAAAACCTTGTAGCTCCTGAGCAGTTCATACTTGGTGAGATGTACCAAGTCACCAATGCTAGCAATGTCAGGACTGACCATGCCCTGGCAGTTGTTAATTTCTCCTGGGGAGGGGTAACTGGCATTAAGAAGGCTGTGGTAAGGAGAGACCTCCCTGTTGAATGCTGGCTTGGCAATGATTTAGAGACTTCAGCTTGGGCTGAAGTGGAGCTCAGGACCCATGCAGAAATGTTAGGAAACCTGCACATGCTTTTGCTGTAACTAGGTCACAGGGCAAAATGTCTCAAACTGAACAGGCTATGGATTCTAGAAGAATGGACCAGGTGCCTTCCAAGAAGAGGAGCAGTAGGGTAAAGGCAGTGCCTTCCCCCTAACTCAGAATACAGATCAGTCTCTTGGGGGAGATGATCTTAGTCCAGAAGAAGGAACTGTCCCAGATGAGCTTGAGCCTGATCAGGTTGAGTTCTTGGAGACAGGAGGCCCTTCCAGGGCAGATCTGAGCCAGGACCAGCTGATCTGTCCCTCTCTTGAACCCCTCAGATAGCAAGCTGCTGTTGAGGTTGCTGGGAATGCTAGTGGTACCCATAGGATCTATTGGAATGATGGACTCCTATACTCAGAGAGTAGAGACCCCAAGCCTGGTGCAGGCAGGAGGTTGGTTATACCTCTGAAGTTTAGGGGATTCCTATTAACACTAGTTCATGATATTCCCTTAGCAGGTCACCTGGGCCAAAACAAGACTTGGGACAGGATTGTCCCTCACTTTCATTGGGCCCACATGTCTGAAGACACCAAGGAGTTCTGTCGCTCCTGTATCACCTGTCAAGCCAGTGGTAAGGCAGGTGGTGCAACAAAGGCCCCCCTGATACCACTGCATGTGGTGGGGGTTCCCTTTGAGAGGGTGGGGTTTGATATAGTTGGTCCCATGGATCCTCATACAGCCTCTGGGCACAGATGTATCTTGGTAGTGGTGGGCCTTGCCACTGTGGTGGCAAGGGCCCTCTTGGGAGTATTCTCAAGGGTGGGTTTTTGTAAGGAGATAGTATCAGGCAGGGGTACCAACTTCATGTCTAGTTACTTGACTGCAATGTGGAAGGAGTGTGGAGTGAACTACAAATTCACCACACCCTATCACCCACAATGCAATGGTTTAGTTGAGAGATTCGAAAAAACCTTGAAAGGCATGATCAAAGGTCGGCCAGTAAAGCTTAGGCGCAGATGGGACATAATTTTGCCCTGCCTTTTATTTGCCTACAGGGAGGTTCCTCAAAAGGGGGTTGGTTACAGCCCTTTTGAACTTTTGTTTGGACATCCTGTTAGGGGTCCATTATAGCTGGTGAAGGAGGGATGGGAGTTACCTCCCAAACCCCCTAAACAGGACATAGTGGACTATGTACTTGGTCTCCGCTCCAGGATGGCAGACTATATGAAAAAGGCAACCAACACATTGAGGCTAGCCAGGAATTGCAAAAGGCCTGGCATGACCAAAAGGCTGTGATGACTGTTTAGCAGTCTAGACAGAAGGTGTGGGTGTTAGAGCCTGTGGCCCCAGCAGCCCTCCAGGACAAGCCCCCCCCCCCATACAATTGTTGAACAGAAGGGGGAGGTTACCTATTTGGTAGACCTTGGAACTCCCAGGAGCCCCCATAGGGTGCTTCATGTCAACAGACTGAAACCATATGTTGACAGGGCAGACATGGGCCTGCTCATGGCTACTGATGAGGGACAGGAGGAAGAGAGTGATCCACTCCCTGACCTGCTCCCACTGAACCCTAATGATGGGTCAGTGAATGGTGTAGCCTGGGCAGGCAGCCTCACTGCCCAACAGCAAGCTGATTGCAGACAGGTGCTCAATCAGTATAGACATATGTTCTCTCTGACTCCAAGTCAGACTACCTGGTGCACTCATGAAGTGGATACTGGGGACAGTCTGCCTGTTGAAAATAAAATTTACAGGCAACCTGACCATTTCAGGGACTGCATCAGGACTGAAGTCCAGAAGATGTTGGATTTGGGAGTTATTGAACCCTCAGATAGCCCTTGGGTTAGTCCAGTAGTCGTGGTGCCTAAACCTCACACCCAGTGTGGTAAGAGAGAGATGCGGTTTTGTGTGGACTACAGATGTCTCAATGCAGTCACTAGGACTGATGCCCATCCAATACCCAGAGCAGATGAGCTTATAGACACTTCGGGCTCAGCCAAGTTTCTGAGCACATTTGATCTGACAGCTGGCTACTGGCAGATCAGACTAGCTGATGATGCAAAGCCTAAGACAGCATTTTCTACCCCAACCAATTTGTGGTGATGCCCTTTGGTTTGAAGAATGCACCACCACCTTTTGTACTGCTTTTGCCCACCATAAGTGTGGCAGGGTATGCTCAGACGTGAGTCCCTTGCTCACTTTGCCACTGAATTCAAGCAAGCCGGGCTGAAGACGTCTGGAATGCCAGAAACCGGTCTTCTGAAGCTTGTTTCCGGTCCAGGGAAGGCATAGCTTGGCGGTTCAGGCTGGACTGTTCCCATGAGGCACAGGGTCAGACTGATTTGCATATAGCCATGTCTGAACTGGGGTGGCGGAGTGGGCTAAAGAACGGTGATGGATTGAATCCAGATCTTCTGACTTGGTGTGAGTGTTTGATTGGTTCAGATGCTCCGTCGATTACCACCCCCTTTTGTACTGCTTTTGGCCGCCATAAGTGTGGCAGGGTATGCTCAGACGTGAGTCCCTTGCTCACTTTGCCACTGGATTCGAACAAGCCAGGCTGAAGACGGCTGGAATTCCAGAAACCGGTCCTCGGAAGCTTGTTTCCGGTCCTGGGAAGGCATGGCTTGGCGGTTCGGGCTGGACTGTTCCCATGAGGCACAGGGTCAGACTGATTTGCATATAGCCATGTCTGAACTGGGGTGGTGGAGTGGGCTAAAGAACGGTGATGGATTGAACCCAGATCTTCTGACTGGGTGTGAGTGTTTGATTGGTTCAGATGCTCCGTCCATTACCACCCCCTTTTGTACCGCTTTTGGCCGCCATAAGTGTGGCAGGGTATGCTCAGACGTGAGTCCCTTGCTCACTTTGCCACTGGATTCAAGCAAGCCGGGCTGCAGACAGCTGGAATACCAGAAACCGGTCCTCGGAAGCTTGTTTCCGGTCCAGGGAAGGCATAGCTTGGCGGTTCGGGCTGGACTGTTCCCATGAGGCACAGGGTCAGACTGATTTGCATATAGCCATGTCTGAACTGGGGTGGCAGAGTGGGCTAAAGAACGGTGATGGATTGAACCCAGATCTTCTGACTGGGTGTGAGTGTTTGATTGGTTCAGATGCTCCGTCCATTACCATCCCCTTTTGTACTGCTTTTGGCCGCCATAAGTGTGGCAGGGTATGATCAGACGTGAGTCCCTTGGTCACTTTGCCACTGGATTCAAGCAAGCCGGGCTGAAGACGGCTGGAATGCCAGAAACCGGTCCTCGGAAACTTGTTTCCGGTCCAGGGAAGGCTTGGCTTGGCTGTTCGGGCTGGACTGTTCCCATGAGGCACAGGGTCAGACTGATTTGCATATAGCCATGTCTGAACTGGGGTGGCGGAGTGGGCTAAAGAACGGTGATGGATTGAACTCAGATCTTCTGACTGGGTGTGAATGTTTGATTGGTTCAGATGCTCCATCCATTACCACCCCCTTTTGTACCGTTATCAATCCTGAAGGCAGGGTTTTGTGTGAGAGGGTGCCCATGCATGAGCAGGGCCCCTCTGCAGCCTTCGGAATCTATTCTCCGGGGTTGTTCTGTGATGCAGCCAGACCCTTTACTCTTAAGTGCATTATAACTAAGCTTGGGCGAAATTTGCGAATTTGCGGTTCGCGAACTCACAATTCGCAAAATACATGTATTCGTGCGAATTTGCGAATGTGGTTTTTTACAAGTTCGGGAAGGCGAACTTACTTGTGTGGTCACAACGGTCGCGACCATGTTGTTTCTACGTGTCCAGCCTGTTTGCGACCCTGTGATTCATCGCGGCCACCCTCCGGTTCATCACTGCCACCCTCTGGTTCACCAATGCCACCCTCTGGTTTGCCACTTCGACCCTCTGGATCATCACTGCCACCCTCTGGTTCACCACTGCCACCCTTGGTTCATCACTGCTATCCTCTGGTTCATCACCTTGTGGTTCACCACTGCCACCCTCTGGTTCATCACTGCCACCCTCTGGTTCATTACTGCCACTCTCTGGTTCGCCACTGCCACCCTCTGGATCATCACTGCCACCCTCTGGTTCATCACTGCCACCCTCTGGTTTGCCACTGCCACCCTCTGGATCATCACTGCCACCCTCTGGTTCAGCAGTGCCACCTTCTGGTTCATCACTGCCACCCTCTGGTTCATCACTGCCACCCTCTGGTTCAAGGTTGCCACCCTCTGGTTCATCACTGCCACCCTCTGGTTCCGCACTGCCACCCTCTGGTTCATCACTGCTATCCTCTGGTTCATCACCCTCTGGTTCACCACTGCCACCCTCTGGTTCATCACTGCCACCCTCTGGCTCATCACAGCACCCTCTGGTTTGCCACTGCCACCCTCTGGATCATCACTGCCACCCTCTGGTTCACCACTGCCACCCTCTGGTTCATCACAGCACCCTCTGGTTCACCACTGCCACCCTCTGGTTCACCACTGCCACCCTCTGGTTCATCACAGCACCCTCTGGTTCACCACTGCCACTCTCTGGTTCATCACTGCCACCCTCTGGCTCATCACAGCACCCTCTGGTTTGCCACTGCCACCCTCTGGATCATCACTGCCACCCTCTGGTTCACCACTGCCACCCTCTGGTTCATCACAGCACCCTCTGGTTCACCACTGCCACCCTCTGGTTCACCACTGCCACCCTCTGGTTCATCACAGCACCCTCTGGTTCACCACTGCCACCCTCTGGTTCAAGACTGCCACCCTCTGGTTGATCACTGCCGTCCTCTGGTTCATCACAGCACCCTCTGGTTTGTCACTGCCACCCTCTGGGTCATCACCGCCACCCTCTGGTTCATCACTGCCAACCTCTGGTTTGCCGCTGCCACCCTCTGGATCATCACTGCCACCCTCTGGTTCACCACTGCCACCCTCTGGTTCATCACTGCTATCCTCTGGCTCATCACCTTGTGGTTCACCACTGCCACCCTCTGGTTCATCACTGCAACCCTCTGGTTCATTACTGCCACCCTCTGGTTCACCACTGCCACCCTCTGGTTCATCACTGCCACCCTCTGGTTCATCACTGCCACCTTCTGGTTCAAGGCTGCCACCCTCTGGTTTGTCAGTCAGTCAGTCAAATAACTTTATTTCGGTTAATTACAACCATAAAAGCAATACATGGTTCATAATACAGAAATTAAAAAAGCAATTAAACAGGTTTTAGACGTGATTGCAAATCCTAAGTAAGTCCATTAAAAGATATTTAAAAAGGAAAGAAATTGTTAATAAAAAACAAATTTAAAAGGTAGATATAGAGAATGAATAGTAAACAACCCAAAAAAGAACGCCTAAAGCACCACTTTCCAGTATGTTTTGCACATTCCCCCCAAACATATTTTTAAATAGTGTCAGGTTTGGTGGTTGTTTATCTGAAAGAGTTTAGTTTTGTTTTGTCTGGCGGCTGCTACCAAAAAACAAGCTACACCATATGTAACCTGCACCGAGTTCAGCATCTGTAGGTATAGGAGGGCCGGCCTCACCTGGACAAAGTTTAAGTCTTTCAAAATTGGAAAAAGGAATTTTTTGCGGGCCACCAGGTAGTGTTCGCAAAGCATAACTAGATGAAGAGTATCCTGTGTGGAAAAGCAGTCACAGGTGCAGGGTGGGGTGTTTTCTGGTTTACCCCACTTTGTATATGAGCCAAGCACAAGATGTATCAGGTTGAACCTGAACCTTATTAGTAAAAAACGGTGGTATGGTTTAGTTACATATTTTAGATAAGGTTCCATAGCCATGGACGATGAAAGTTGATATAATGACCTTACCATAGGCTTGCTGAGCTCAACCGCTTCCCTCTCTGTCTCCAACACATTTCGAAAATGCTGCTTGACCCACCTTATATCCTCTTTCTTGAGGCTCTGTGGTAAATAGTACATGTCCGGGCGCCCTAGCCTCGCGCATGCCGCTCTAACATACGCCAGCCAGGGTATACTGTCCGCCTTATCCAGAGCCATACAGTCTTTGAGAATACAGTGATTCAATGTAATCTCCTCGTTTGTCCAAGTTTTAATCCAACATAGCAGTGGAGACATTTTTAAGAGATCAGTAACGTATCCCAAGCCTATTTCATTATGGATTGAATATGTGGGAGATGATTTCGGGAGTGACAACAAGGCTCGTATAAAGTTGTGTTCTACAGTTTGAATACCTGGGGCTGAAACGTAGCCCCAAATATCTGCCCCGTAAGATGCAATTGCCACACATTTAGATCTATAGATGCGAGTCATGGCCTCCATGGGTCTCGAACCAAGTCTTTTGGAAAAATGCATGAGGGCTGCGGTGGATCTACTAACTCCCTTCTCCTTTAGTTTCAATTGGGCACCCCAGGTTCCTCTTTCGTCAAAGGTGATGCCTAAATAACAAAAGAAGGGTACCCTCGAGATTGGAGAATTGTTACAGCTGAAGGACCTAAGCTTCATGTTTTTCTTCCGTGAACCTGTAACCATGACATGAGATTTTGCTGTGTTAATCTTTAGGTCCAGGGCTTCCATAAAACCACCAAAGTGATCTAATAGTCTTTGCAGGCCCGTACCTGTACGAGCTATGAGGACGGCGTCGTCCGCGTATAGCAGGACCGGGATAGGTGACCCACCCATACGCGGCATGTCCAAAGTAGCTGAGTTCTGGGATTTCCCCAGGGAGTTGATGTACAGTGTGAAAAGGAGAGGGGCCAGAATGCAGCCTTGCCTGACCCCTCTCCCTGACCTAAACTTTGCAGTACATCTTCCTTCCCTTGTTACCCTGACAGAGGCAAACAAATTTTGATGGAGATCGTGCAAGAAATTAACTAAGGTGGTGTCCAAATCCAAATCTCATAAAATAATCCACAGTTTTGAACGATTAACCAAGTCGAAAGCAGAAGATAAATCCATAAAACCCAAATAAAGAAGCCCCCCTTCACCACAGTGTATTTACTGATAATAAGGTGAAGGTTTAAGCATTGATCCATGGTCCCCCTATGTGCTCTAAAACCATACTGCAAATCAGAGACGATCCCGCTCTCCTCAAGCCAATCCCCAAGTCTTTGAAGGATGACTCTGCCCAAGATCTTAACGGCAGAGTCCAACAAGGAGATTGGCCTATAGCAGGCAGGGTCCCCCCTGTTCCCCTTTTTGAAGATGGGAACAATGATAGAGGTGGACCAGGAAGAAGGGAAACCAGCTGCAGGTATCACATTAAAGACATTAGTTAAAATTTTTGACCAAAATTGAGGATACTGGATGTAGAGATCTGCAGGGACCCCATCAGGTCCAGGAGCCTTATGTTTACTTGTGTTTTTGATCGCCCTTTCTACCTCAATGGTGTTAAATTCCATAGCCAAGTTGGATGGACCGTGGGCACTGACTAGGGAAATTGGTACCGTGGATTCATAAATCTGTTTGAAGTGGCAAAGCCATCTATCGTCTTCAATCACACAGTCCATTTCAGTTTTCCCATCCTCTGAGAAAAAAGGCTGGTTAACAATGGCCCAAAACTTTTTGCTGTCTCTCAATACATCAATGGCTAGTAAACTGTCCCAGGCTTCCTCCTTGATTTGGGTCTTGCGTTTGATAACTGCAGTTTTGTATTCTTTTCTTAGGTTTGCCACTAATGACCTGTCTCTGGGTTTGTGTTTTAATGCTTTCAACAGGGCACTGTGCTTTAACGAGCAATCCTTGTTAAACCATTTGTACATTTTCTTAGTGCCTTGCGCACCAGACCTTGACTCCAGGTTCTTAGAGATCCTTGCACATATATCCACATAGGCATCCACTACATCAGAGCCCAAGGCAGTTGGATCTAGGCAAACTGCCATGTTAGCCTCAGTCTCTTGGGCTAATGTTTGGAAGAATTGGTCGGGGACAATCTTCTATCATTTTAGGCGCCTTCCCTGGTCCTTAGTCGTCAGGTCTCTTGAAGCTGCCACGCCTGTCATTCTGCCGATCCGGAAGCAGTCTAGGTCCAGCATTAAGAGGACAGGATGATGATCACTAAAGCTAGCAGTTACAACCCTGTACTCACGTGCCTTTACTAAGACCCCGGATGATACAAAGATGTAGTCTATGACGGTGTTGGCATCTCTCCCGATAAAAGTAGGCGCTCTAGGCTCGTTTTTACCCTGCTCTGGTTCGAATAGATTTAAATTCGCAAGGAAAGTCTCAAGGCCCTCACCCTCCTTCGTGTGTTCAAAGTGGGGAATGCCCTCGGTCGGTAATCCCCCATATCTATCGTTGTAACAGTCCCCCTCGCAGGGGTGAATATTAAAATCACCCAGGATAACCATCTCTGGGACGGAAGTGCAATCTTGTCTATAGACTGACAGAAAGTCTAACAGGGAGGTCAGATGCTCATTCACACAGGAAACCGCCTTAGAATTATAAAAATTTATAAGCAAAATAGTATGTGAATCCGATATAGTCCACTCCACAACTAACGTGTTCGTGGGTGCGGGATCTAGTTTTTTTAAAACCCCCACCAAATTCAGAGAGCACAATGTAAGTAGGCCACCCTTGGCTCTCCCTCTTACGCCCAAAACTGCTGGGGTGGAAAAGCTACAAAAACCATCCAATGAGAAGCTTGTAGTAGTATCCCATGTTTCTTGGAATGCCAGGATGTCGTATTGCTTTACGATCCCCTGCCATATGGGGTCTGAGGCCTTTGCAGTTAAACCCGCCACGTTCCAGGTAAGAATTTTACAGTATGGTGAATCATGGTTAGACGGGGTAAGTGTTCCCAGGGTGTCGCCAGCAGCAGTGTCTTTGTCAAACATTGGAGATGAATTTAATTTTTGCAGATCCTTTGTAGTGATATCCCTTCGTAGTTGATTAGGAGTGATCTGATCGCTTCGTCCGATTGGGGAATCCTGCGTTTGTCAGTCAACCCAATCTGTAGATGAGTGGCATTTGAAGCGATTAGCCATTGGAAAGTGGAAAGGATTGTATAACCCATTTACAAACTGGTGGTAGTAGTGAGGTTGGGTGTGATGTGGACCAACGAGGGGACCTCCTTGACGCGGTCTGCCTCTTCTTCTCCTTACCAGATTCCATGCCGCATCCCCCCCCTCCTCCCATCCATGGTGTTGTATTTCCCATGGAGGGGTGAATCTCTGTCTAGGTTTAAAGTCATGTGGTCCCTTTAACCAGCTCCATCGATTATCGGCTTGATTTTCTGGTAGATAGAAGTAGGAGAGAGGTCTAGCAGTCACAGTGCTTGCCTGATATCTAGGGGGTCCACTGCTACATATGAATTCTACAACCTCCGTATTCTCGAAGGTGACCACTACGCAGTCCCCTTGTAGGTTTTTTCTGTTACCTCCCACCCACGGAGCTCTCTCTACCATTAAAATGTTGCTCGGTATGTTTGGCGGGAGGGGATGGTTTTTGGAAAGCCAGTGACATACTTTGTTTTTTAGAGCCTGATACGATTCTACTTCTGATGGTGAGATTTCAGTAACGCCGGTAAGAATAACCACATAGGGACAAGCATCAGGAGGGAGATGGATATTTCTACGAGCCGTGCCCTTGGCTCTAGCGGGTGCATCAAGATTTGAGGACTGTGATATACAATCGCTCGATGTGGCCTGAGGGGTTGGATTAATTTTGGTTATTTTCTGCATTTGATCTGTTACAGAGGGCTTAGTTTTAGTGCCGTCCTGGTTTGAGGTGTTACTTGGTTTTTTGGGGGCAGCATTTTTGGTCTCCAGAACTCTGTTATCAGCCACAGATGGCTTGTTGGCCGTTTTAGGTGGATTGGTGACCTGGGCTGTCTTGTTGTTCACAGTAAAACTAGGAGCACTTATATCCTTATGTATATTCTTTAGGATAGTTTCCAGGCAGCGTAGTCTAACCTCTATCGGTTCAAGCAATACTTTTAGCATATTAAAGATAGTAGTATTATCTGTGCTTAAACAGATCCCCTCCTGTGATGGTTTTGCTGAGTTACCAGCTTCTCCACTCAACTCCAGGATTTCCTCCAGACTATGATCGATAATAGTGTCGTCTGGGAGGCTCAAGGGTAGACCATTCTTGATGGGATGCGGTCCCCCTGTAGGAATGGATATGACTACTAAGGAATTATCCATGATAGATGGATCGGATGTGACCTTGTGGTCGTTAGGGGCAATTTGGACCTTCTTCCCTTTAGGAATGGATGGTTTATTAACCTTTCTTTTTTGTTTAGGGATTGCCCCTTCTATCCGACCCCTTTCGTTTATAGCGGTTGTCGTGGTAGGGGAGTTTGACTCACTTTGCTGCGCTCCATTCTCTGTTAAGAGGTTAAGATTAGGAGAGGCCTCCAGGACCTGTTGAGTGTTTAAGACATCAGGGTCCCCAGTCACCTCAGTGCTATGTACTAGGGCCTGGATGTTCGACCGAGAATCGGTATTGGGCGTTTGTGCCTGAGCGATAAGGCCCAGAGAGGATCGCTTGGCCATGGCAAGGTCTTGGGAAACTCTCCTATCAATTAGTATTATTCCCTCATCAATTAATGCATGGGTGCCGGTGATACAGTCATCCAGAGTTCCAGTAAGTTTTGTAGCTCCTGCGGCAGCCATACTTCTGGTTTCCCGACAGTTCATAACAAGCGTTTTCTAACAGTGGTAGCAAAAAGAGCTAGGGAAATCCGGCTAGGGTTTGTGGCCCAGGCCAGGCTCCTCAGGCCTCTGAGGGCCACAGAGGGCCCGCCCTTTGCCCGGGCTTCGCTCGGCGTCCCGCTGAGCGGTAGACCGTTGAAGATAAGGAGGCGTTGCAGTCGGGGGGCGTGTCTTCCTGGGGGCGCGGCCGTGCACACCTGTGCAGCGCAGGGACTCCTGGTCTTACGAGTCCCTGCGGCGCGCTCCCTCGATGGTCTCGCGGTGCTCCCTCCTTCTACCTCGGGCAACCAGCACAAGCACTCCACCAGCCTCGACCCCACGCCACTCACCGCGCAGCGGCACCCGCGAAGCGGGTGCTGCAAGTTGTTAAGCTGCGGCAGGGCGGTCAATCCCTCCAGGGACACAGGGAGGCCGGGTGGAGACGAAGATTAGCGTTCTGACAACGACAGCACTCAGGTTAGTTTCGCAGTTACAAGGATCCCGCTGCAAGCTGGACGATTTCCCGCTTTTGTGACCTGGTCAGTCGGGGGCGTGTCTTCCTGGGGGCGCGGCCGTGCACACCTGTGCAGTGCAGGGACTCCTGGTCTTACGAGTCCCTGCGGCGCGCTCCCTCGATGGTCTCGCGGTGCTCCCTCCTTCTACCTCGGGCCACCAGCACAAGCACTCCACCAGCCTCGACCCCACGCCACTCACCGCGCAGCGGCACCCGCGAAGCGGGTGCTGCAAGTTGTTAAGCTGCGGCAGGGCGGTCAATCCCTCCAGGGACACAGGGAGGTCGGGTGGAGACGAAGATTAGCGTTCTGACAACGACAGCACTCAGGTTAGTTTCCGCAGTTACAAGGATCCCCTCTGGTTCATCACTGCCACCCTCTAGTTCCGCACTGCCACCCTCTGGTTCACCAGTGCCACCCTCTGGTTCATCACTGCCACCCTCTGGTTGATCACTGCCACCCTCTGGTTCAAGACTGCCACCCTCTGGTGCATCACTGCTATCCTCTGGTTCATCACCCTCTGGTTCACCACTGCCACCCTCTGGTTCATCACTGCCACCCTCTGGCTCATCACAGCAGCCTCTGGTTTGCCACTGCCACCCTCTGGATCATCACTGCCACCCTCTGGTTCACCACTGCCACCCTCTGGTTCATCACAGCACCCTCTGGTTCACCACTGCCACCCTCTGGTTCACCACTGCCACCCTCTGGTTCATCACAGCACCCTCTGGTTCACCACTGCCACTCTCTGGTTCACCACTGTCACTCTCTGGTTCACCACTGTCACTCTCTGGTTCACCACCGTCAACCTCTGCTTCACCACTACCACTCTCTAGTTCACCACTGCCACCCTCTGGTTCATCACAGCACCCTCTGGTTCGCCACTGCCACCCTCTGGGTCATCACTGCCACCCTCTGGTTCATCACTGCCACCCTCTGGTTTGCGGCCGCCACCCTCTGGATTGCCACCCTCTGGTTCACCACTGCCACCCTCTGGTTCATCACTGCTATCCTCTGGTTCATCAACTTGTGGTTCCCCACTGCCACCCTCTGGTTCATCACTGCCACCCTCTGGATAATTACTGCCACCCTCTGGTTCGCCACTTCCACCCCCTGGATCATCACTGCCACCCTCTGGTTCATCACTGCCACCATCTGGTTTGCCACTGCCACCCTCTGGATCATCACTGCCACCCTCTGGTTCACCAGTGCCACCCTCTGATTCATCACTGCCACCCTCTGGTTGATCACTGCCACCCTCTGGTTCAAGGCTGCCACCCTCTGGTTGATCACTTCCAACCTCTGGTTCATCCCTGCCACCCTCTGGTTGATCACTGCCACCCTCTGGTTCCGCACTGCCACCCTATGGTTCACCAGTGCCACCCTCTGGTTCATCACTGCCACCCTCTGGTTGATCACTGCCACCTTCAGGTTCAAGACTGCCACCCTCTGGTTCATCACTGCTATCCTCTGGTTCACCACCCTCTGGTTAACCACTGCCACCCTCTAGTTCATCACTGCCACCCTCTGGTTCATCCCAGCACCCTCTGGTTTACCACTGCCACCCTCTGGTTCACCACTGCCACCCTCTGGTTCACCACTGCCACCCTCTGATTCATCACAGCACCCTCTGGTTCACCACTGCCACTCTCTGGTTCACCACTATCACTCTCCGGTTCACCGCTGTCCCCCTCTGGTTCACCACTACCACCCTCTGGTTCACCACTGCCACCCTCTGGTTCATCACAGCACCCTCTGGTTTACCACTGCCACCCTCTGGTTCAAGACTGCCACCCTCTGGTTGATCACTGCCATCCTCTGGTTCATCACTAGCACCCTCTGGTTCGCCACTGCCACCCTCTGGATCATCACTGCCACCCTCTGGTTTGCCACTGCCACCCTCTGGTCACTGCTATCCTCTGGTTGATCACTGCCACCCTCTGGTTCAAGGCTGCCACCCTCTGGTTGATCGCTGCCATCCTCTGGTTCAGCCCTGCCACCCTCTGGTTCATCACTGCCACCCTCTGGTTCCGCACTGCCACCCTCTGGTTCACCAGTGCCACCCTCTGGTTGATCACTGCCACCCTCTGGTTGATCACTGCCACCCTCTGGTTCAAGACTACCACCCTCTGGTTCATCACTGCTATCCTCTGGTTCATAACCCTCTGGTTCACCTCTGGTTCATCACTGCCACCCTCTGGTTTGCCACTGCTGCCCTCTGGATCATCACTGTCCCCCTCTGGTTTATCACAGCACCCTCTGGTTCACCACTACCACCCTCTTGTTCACCACTGTAGATTATGGGGGGAAAGCAAAGCACAACTTCCCAGCCTCAACTGAGATGAATTCATTTGGGGCTGGTTAATGTGTCACTGAATTTGAGCTTCAAGTCTGGCACCTGCTTCCTTAGCTGTAAGTGCTTCCTGTGGCAGTTTAATTTTTTTACAGGAGCATTGTGCCATACTTGTAACTATTCTCTGACCATGCTTTGAGGGTCAGAGCAGGGTCAGAGAATAGTTGCAAGTAGGCAACTGAACTCTGGAGGGGCCCCTCAGAAAGCACTACAGGGAATGGTTACAAATTAGCTTGAACTTTTGAACCTGCTAAGTGCTTTCAGTTTGCCAAAATTTGTTTTTCTGCAATTTCGCAAGATTCACGGGGTGCGAATTCGCTCGAGATCGAACTTGCAATCCGCGAATTTGCGGATTTCTTTTTTTTTGCGTGTTCGCCCGGTTTTTTGCCTATTCGCGGACCGCTTGCAGCGCACCGACCGCGAGGTTGCCCATGCGGTCGTACATGGGCGCGGCCATCTTGTGCGCGTTGCGTATTTCCGTTTCCGGGCGCTATTGACAATGTCGCTTTGTGTGCGGCGTGCTATTACGAGTTCGCGCGTGTTTTTGCTTACTCGCGGGGGAAAATCGCGCAAACTTACCCACGCGGTCCTCAATGGGCGCGGCCCTCTTGTTTTTCATTCATTGCATGCTTTCTAATCCTCCTTTCATCTGTGCAATCCTTTATTTCTTTGGACTTTTTTTATCTTTTCTACTCTATATCTATACCTCTTTTTTTCTAGATCTATATTTTGTGTTTTTTTCAACTTTTCGTTACTTTTAAAGCTACTTTTTTAAACTTTTTTTTTTACTTTACGTTTTCCCTATTCTTTCCTTTTTTTTCTTTCTGCTGTACAGGACCATGGCAAAGGGAGCCGGGAAGGAGAAGGGGAAAGGTTCCGCACCCCGTACCCGGCTTCCATGCGGGCGATTGCAGGGGGAGCTAGTCACAGTCCGGGAGTTCTTCAGCACAGAGGAGGTGGCCGCACTGGTTTACTATGTGCAGCACCGCCTCCCCAAGACCATCACGGCAGGCGGCAGGATCGCTAGCGGGTACGGGCTCCAGGAGCGTCGGAAGCGGTGGGAGAAGGTGTGCCGGGCCATTTATCAACACTCTCGGGTCCGGCGCACCTACAACCAGGCCACGCACCGGTGGTCCGACCTCCTGGACCGTGAACACGACCTGCTCGACCTGCTAGGCGTCGAGATCCCTGGGCTTGGTGAGTAGTAGTAGGTATTTAATCACTACTCTGTTTTCTCCTGCTCTATGTGTTATCATATTGCAAATTTTTGTGTTTTCCGAAGAGCAATAATGCTGCAGATTATATTGTAGGTAAATTATGTTTCAAAATGTTCTGTGATTGCATTTCAGGTGCACTGCTCACCTGCTCAGTGGCGTTGCTACTATGCTTATTTGGTTTCGATTTTTTTTTGCTCATTTCATTGGCTTGAGTAAATATGTATGAGTGTACTTTACAGAACTGCGTAATGCTAGACACTAAGGGGCAGATTTACAATTACTGGCGCATCTCTGCAAATTAGCAGGGATGCACCAGTAATTGTGTGCCACGCCTCCACCACCCATGGTGCGCCGCATTTACAATGCGGCGCACCATGGGGCAAAAACAACACAGAAGCGTCACGCATCTGTGCCCTAAAGGCAGCGCATTGCTGGAGTTGCGTCGCAACAACGACGCAGCTCCAGCAATGCTCTGGGGTGCCCTATCTCCCCAATGCTGCGTCAAGCCGTACGTCTGCTTCAAGCAGGCGCAGGTTTTGAGTGACGCAGCATTGGCCTAAAAGTGACTGAGTGAAATCTTGTAGATTTCACTCAGCCACTTTTAGGATGCGTTCCTGCGCAGGAACGCACTCCCTTGCACCGGAACGCCCCCTGATGGCGCAGGGCTTTACAACGTGATGCATCTCTTAGATGCGTCACGTTGTTAATATACCCGCACCATTGCACCTCTTTACCGCTGCCGCTGCGTCACAAAAGTCACGCAACGACGGAGCAAAAGAGCCGCAAGGGACTTGTAAATCTGCCCCTAGAGACTCAAGTCCAGTCCTTCCTTTGTACACCTGCCACTAAGAAGAGATAGTGGTGGTTGATTGATAGTTTGAGTATTTTAATGACTGGTTATGTAGTAGGAAACTTACTTTTTAGTGTTCTCACTGGTCTGCAATCACAATGGACTTTGTCTGTCACTTCGCGTGCTGCGTAGTGCTGCCTGCCAGTCCTAGTCGAACCTTTTTGTAGTTTGTTTAGTGAGTTACATAACTTTCCAAGTCGACGGTCCGCGAATCCAGCAATACTAATATCCTAGTAGACCACATCAGATAGGTCAATAAATGTAGTGCAGTTGTTGTCTATTTGCTATTTCCCCGAAATAATTTGTTATTGTTCTTTTGAAATGTTTGATTTGGTTGACAACAATCATCCATGTTTGGGTCTTTCTTTCATGTTGTACATCAGCTCCCCCCAGGGGCAAGAGGACAGCGGAGGAGGTAGCGGCGCCGGCGGACGAGGACCAGGAAGGCCAGGATTGGTCAGGCGAGGGCTCCTCTGCTGGCCCCAGTACGTTTTCATGTTAATATTAATAATTATTCTTCTCTATCTTTTAGAGTACCTATTTTTTCCTCTAAAAGATAGGTTCCACATTCGATTTTTCTTACATCGTCTTTGATCTTCTTGTAGACTGTTTCTAAATTCTTATCCTGCCTCTCCTATGACTCCCTGTGGTACTACTTGATTATTATTATTAGTCTGTCTGTGTAGCTAACTAAGCTTGCACAGTTGGCAAAAGGTGTTAAACGAAACTCCCATTCTATTCAGCAATAGCTCTCTGCACTGAGTGCAGTCCTCTGGGTTGTCCATAATGTCTTTTGAAGTCTTCTAAATGTTTATGTTTTGACAATTCCCAACAATAAACTGTCAATGACCACCAAGAAAGAATAAGATACTAGTTTACTTTTTGATTGGATAAGAGGACAAAACATACTACTATTGTTGCAGGGACAATTCTGCACAAACAGAACCATGGACAAATATTGCATTGTTTATCAATTATAATAGGCGCAGTTAGACTTTCCACATACCTCAGTCATAACAGAATTTGAACCCCCAATCTCCTTACTGACTAGCTAGTGTGACAGAGTCATTTAGCTCCCTAATTCATCGTTGATTGATCCCCAAAGATGATTATCCAACCCAGGACATAAGACTACGGAGTCAGAGTCCAGAACTGTCAGAGCCATGGACTCATGCTTGCAAATTGCAAACCCTTTCGCTCACTCACTCATGACTAAAAACCACAGAGTCTATGTAAGTTTTAAAGCTTTATTAAAAGTAAAAACATTTATTAAAATCAAGTTCATCATACAACATAAACGGTGGATTGAAAATGGAAAAGTGCTTAGTGATCTCACACATTAATTGTGGGCGAGCCCTCACCTGGTTGGAACTTCAAATTTCTTTGTGGTGCTGAATCGTTGCTGACTCCGTCCTACTGATGATGAGCTGATGTTGCTCTTGTTCTTAGAAGGGAAGCTTCTGTCTGTTATGAGAAACACGGTGCATGTTAAAAAGCAAGAATTCATCAGTTGTGCCAAAAAGTGTAGCAAGACAACACCCTTCCCTGAAAAAAAGTGCAATTTTTAGTTTTGACTAGACAGTCACAAATGATTACATTTGTTTGTGTAGTCGTAATGACATTTTTTCATTCCTAGACAAAATACTAAGGAGTGGTGTGTATGGCATCTAAGAATCTGAAATGTATTTTCTAGGCGGAACATCGGCACAACCATCCACCAGTGCCGGGGCCAGCGCGGAGATGGGGACTCCTGGGGCAGAGGCGGTGCAACAGCCAGCGGAAGCTGCTGTGGGGGATGCCACGGTAGTGGCGGACAGTGGTAAGCTATTATATTCCTTACTTATTGAGATAGCAGACTGCAGAGTGTGCTCTCTGCACGGGTGTATATGTTGTACAGTACAAGTATACTATACTGTTAAGAAGACTTACAAATTTAGAACTAAGTTTTTTCTGAACCAGGTAGTAGCCTCCTCTAAATTGACTTCAACTCAGCTGTGAAAGTTTTTTCGAGAAGCCAAGTCAGATCAGAGATGAACTTAATGGATGGGATTAACGAAAAGGGAAAGAAAGGTGTAAGTAAGTGTGGAAGGACGAGCGAGTTAAAAGTAATGATGACTGGCAAAGAATGATACGTGTTTTTGAATGCTGCCCGAGGTGGCTGGGAATATGATGCATGTCCGGTTGAAGGATGAAGCAAGGATGGGTGGAAGGAGAAAGGAAAGAGGACTGCCTGGGTGGGTGAAACAGAAACTGTATGAGTGCGCAATATATCCTTTGGGTGAAATTCAAATGCAAGCCAAGCACGGATGCATGGCTTGCGGTTTCCAAAATAAAATGAAAATGTTCTTTTCCCGTGAGAAAAAGTAAGGTTTGTCCACTTGAGACATTAAGAAGAATGATTGACATTTACTTTGAATGGATGGATGCCTGGATCATGGTACTCTCTGACTCGTAGATAGCATATGTGTATGTAGAGAGAGTAGACGGTCACTGGATGAACTAAGTGTTACTTTGAAGATCATGTAACACCACACCCGCACGTCCGTTCCAGTGTAGGAAAGGCAAGGAAAAGAAGTTGTAATTTTTCCGAATACTACCATGAATAGTAGCAGTACTTTGTATTGCAAGCACAGCATATATCCGGCGATTACGGCGGCCACTCACTACCTCTGTTAATAATTTTAGTACAACTCTGTCATTCATGTGTGGCCTATCAGTGTTCACTCAATAAACAACAAAGCACCTAAAGTCATCCCATATGTAATCCAATACATATCCTGTGAAGGGATAGATAATCATATTATTTATCTTCATTATCCTTTTCTAGTAGTCATTGGCACTGTAGGGTGAAAGTTAAATTAAATTATTTTTTTTTTTTTTGGAAAACCTTTATTTACGACACAGTAGTACACAGCTATTCAGTCATACATCCCGGAGGTTAGGCAGCAAGTCGTTACGTAGCTTGAGTGGTGTACACAGAATACAGTACAAAATCACATGAGGTTTATTTTATGTTATAAAAAGAGAGAAAAAACTGTGTGATAACGGAAAAGCACCTACAACGGTGCAAGAGGGCAAGGCAAAGGAACGTGAATGTGGCATCGCCCCACTTCAGGGCAGGATGGGCCTATATGCGGAATAGGATACGTGAACAGGTCACATGCATGGATATTGGGGGGGAGAAGGAAGACAGGACATTGTGTATCAGTAATTCAGCTGGACTCAAGGGCTAAGGGGACAGTCGCTCCTCCAAGGGCGCTGTGTCCGGCGGGAGGCAGATATCAACCCTATACTCATTCCAGGGCCCCCAAATCTTATTCCATTTTTTGGGCCTACCTCTGGCAACATACACAGTCTTCTCCCGGAACATGCACCAGTCCATGTTAGCCTTCCACATCTCTACTGTGGGGGCAGAGCCGCTCCCCATTTCTGTGCAATGTCCCTTTTAGCCACCATGTTGCCTAGAGTGACCCATTGAGTTTGTGAACTGGTATAATCCGTGGGCCCCCATACATTTAACAGACAGCGCCGGGCTTCAGCGGGCAAGTCAACTCCAGTCACTTCACCCATACGCCTCCAATACGCAGCCACCGCCCTACATTCCCATATAATATGCATGAAGGTCGCTAGGGAACCACACCCTCGTCGACAGAGACCATCCTCCGAGTGACCCATGTGGATCAGTCGGGGGCCAGTGACATAAACCCTATGTAGGATTTTCAGTTGTACAAGTCTCAGTCTGGCCGGAATTGCCACCTCCTTCGGAGACGAGACCGCACACTGCCAATCCTCTTCGTCCAATTCAATTCCATCACGGATCCACTGATCTCGCACCCCCAGGAGAAGGTCAGTACGAACGTTAATCAGCTTCTTATAGGTCAGTGAGATAGCGCTGTCGGGCATGTAGCCGTCCAGCAACCTGTCCTCCAGCGGGGAAGAGTCAGGGATCTTTTCACCCTCCGGCATAACTGCCAGGAGGGCGTGTTTTAACTGAGCGTATCTGAAGAACTCCCTTTCCCCCAACTGAAACTCTCTCTGCAGCACCTCGAAGGGCTTGACCTGTCCCTTAGCAATCATGTCTTCCACCCTGGAGATGACTATCAGGTCCCAGCGGTCAAACCCCATGGTATGCCACAAGTTACCCAGCAGATCGGAGTCATAGAGTGGAGTCACCATCGTGAGTTTGCCTTTCCATCCCTGTGCCTTCGTCACCGCTCTCCAGATGTGGACCAATGTCTTAGTGGGACCTGTCATTCTTCCATCCAGAGACCTAAAGTACAGAGCCCTGTAATATTTCCCATCACCCAGGAGCCACCGGTCCATGGCAAAGCCCGGATTTATGGCTGGTCCATAGAAGCCGTGATTAAGGGCTGCCAGTTGAGACGCCCAATAATACCTGCGGATGTCAGGCAACGCAATCCCTCCGTCATACCACGGGAGGGTCAGTTTAGTAATAGCGATGCGTGGCCTACCATCCCAGAGCAGGGTCCGCTGGAGGCCCTCAACCTCTCTAAAATATCCAGACGGGACCAGATCCCGGGTGTTCTGAAGCACGTATAGAAACCAGGGCAGGGACATCATCTTGAACAAGGCCGCCCGTCCAAGCAGGGAAAGCGGCAACTTCCGCCACCCCTCCACATCACGCCGAAGGCGTGCAAGAGGGGGAAGCAAGTTGTTCGTGTAAGGTACTGCGGGATCAGCAGAAATGTAGATGCCCAGGTATTTGAACCCCTGCCTCGCGACCTGTATGTTACAGTCCTGCAGGAGTCTCGGGACCTCACCCCTCAGGACATACAAATGAGACTTCGACCAATTAATGACGATTCCAGAACGTCTACCGAAGGTGCGCAGGACATCACACACAACAATATGGGACATACACGGCGAGGTGAGGTACAGGAGGATGTCATCTGCGTACAGAGACACCCTATCCTCAAAGCCCGGGGACCACTTGATACCCCTGATGTCCGGATGCCCTCTCAACCACGCCGCCAGTGGTTCCAGTGCCACTGCCAGTGCAAACAAAAGGGGGGACAGGGGGCATCCCTGCCTGGTACCCCTGCCGAGGGCAAATGGAGCCGATGAGCGACCGTTAACTGCCACTTTGGCAAGCGGGCTGGCGTATAGGAGCTTGACCCATCCTATGAACCCCGGACCAAACCCAAACTTCTCCAGCACCGCCCACAAGTATGGCCACTCAAGGGAGTCAAAGGCCATCGTGGCATCCAAGGACGCCAAGATGGCCGGCTCCTGAAGGGTGCGGACCCTCGCGAGGGCTCCGTGAAGTCTTCTCAAATTAAGGGCGGTGTTACGGTGTGGGATAAAGCCAGACTGGTCCGGGTGCACCAAATCGCCAATCGCTCCAACCAGTCGGTTGGCTAGCAATTTAGCCAAGATCTTGGGCTCGGCGTTCAGTAACGAGATAGGACGATACGACTGACACAAATCTCTGGGCTTCCCTTCCTTATGAATGACCACAATGGTGGCCAGCCTCTGGTCGGGGGAAAGTGCACCCAACTCCCGTGCCTCAAGAAACATAGCCCGCAGTGGCGAAGCAACGAGGTCCGTTTGATCTTATACAGCTCCACTGGGATACCGTTGGGGCCGGGAGCCTTGCCAGATCGCAGGGAGCGTATCGCCTGAGCGATCTCATCCACCGCGATGTCTCTATCCATGTCCTCTTTCTCAATCTCCGACAGACACGGTACCTCTATGTCTCGCAGCAAGGCGCCAGAGTCCTCCTCCGACATCTCGGAGGCCGAGGCGTAAACGGATGAAAAATATTCAGCGAAGGCCAGAGCGAAGGCCAGAGCAATAGCGCTAGGGTCGGTGACAGCCGTGCCATTTCCCCCCAGCACCTCCGGGACAACGCAGCTGGCCCTTTCCTTCTTGTCAAGCCAGGCAATGAGCTTACTGGCCTTGTCTCCGACCTCATAGATTCGCCCCTGCTGCTCCCTACCCATGGCCTTCGCCGCCTCCGTAACAATAGCTCTGTACTCTGACTGTTTGAGTGAGAGAGCGTGTAGGAGGTCCGGCGTAGGGCCGACCTCCAACTGAGTGTCTATCGCCGCTATGTCGGACTCGATAGTCACCACGTCCACGTCTCTGCGTCTCCGTACCTCAGCTTTTAGGGAGAACGCCTCCCCCCTCAGGACGGTCTTGAAAGCCTCCCATAAGGAGACAGCGGAGGTAACCGAGCCCGTGTTTTCGGAGAAGTAGAGCTCCATGGCTTTGGCCAGGAGTCCACGAGTCTTGGGGTCACGAAAGTACCACAGGTTAATCGGCGCCACCCTCTCGGCCGCTCCAACATCAAAATCGAAGGATACCCAGACCGGAGAGTGGTCCGAGATGCCCCTCACCATCAATCTGGCCTCAGAGACTGCTGATGCGTGGGCCGCCAGTGTCAGGACATAATCAATCCTGGAGAGGCTACCGTGAGCCCCTGAGTGAAACGAGTATTGGCGCTGGGTAGGATGCAGAAGTCTCCAGCAGTCAACAAGTCCTAGGGTGTCGAGAAAGTCGGGAAGCCAGGTCTGCGCACCTCGGAGGTCTCTGGATGGATACCGATCTAACGTCCCTGAACCTATTGCGTTGAAGTCGCCTCCCATAGGAAGCAACCCCTCGGGAAGACCTAAAATGGCGCCCCCAAGGTCTTTGAAGGTGTCTGTCTGTAGCCCAGGGGGGACATAGATCGAAACTAGAGCCAGGGTACGCCCCTCCCATCTCCCCTTGACGGCGATGTAGCGTCCTCGCTCCTCGACCACTCTTGAGTCAATCTCCAAGGGGAGGGTCGAGCGCACCATAATCCCCACCCCCCGGGACCCCGAGGAGAACCCCGAGTGTGCCACCATTTTGAAGCCCTTTCTATTAAGTGCGTGGCACGTGTTCCCTACCAAATGCGTTTCCTGCAACAGTATTACATCCGGCACACACCTCTTAAACATTTGTAGTACAATACCCCTCTTGATACGGTCCCCCAGCCCATTGACATTCCAGCTTAAAACATTCAATTTCCTACCCCCCATCATCGAAATCCACACCCATCCCACCCTCGACGGGCACTGCCGCTACATGAACAGAATCATACCTCCAATTGCCTTGCCAAAAAGGGAACAAAGAAAAAAGGAATTCAACCCAAGAACGAAAATAAGGAACCCGTCCGCCCTCCACCCTGCACCCCTGCATTAGACTAAAGAGCCCACCCAACTCGCAGTGTGCCTGTCGCCCCTAGAAAAAACTAATCTACGAGAAGCCCCCGAGGAGAAAGGAGGTAACCCTATCCCTCCCCCATCCTCCGAATAGAAAAGTACAGGGGAAGCCCCCCCATGAGTACAGGATTACCAAACCAAACAGCTGAGGGAAAACCCATTGTCCAAAAAAGTCCTGTAGCCAGTCATCACTCCTGCTGGTCGTGGCCGCCTGTAGCTTCTTCTGACTGCTCTTCGGTGTCTTCACGCCGCTGGGGTAAGGTGTCAAGCCTGTCCGACACCACCTCCGGCAAGTCAAAGAACAGAGCCCGGCCGCCATGTTCGATCCTCAGTTTTGCAGGAAACAGCATAGCATACTTCATGCCCATGTCCCGCAAACGCCGTTTCACTCCCATGAAGCTTTGTCTCCGTCTCTGCACGGACTGAGTGAAGTCCGGAAAGAAGTTAATGGCAGCGTTCTGGAACTTCAAAGGCCCACCGCTCCTTGAGGCCTGTAGAATGGAGTCACGGTCCCTAAAGTTAAACACGCGGGCGATGATAGGTCTTAGAGGAGCACCTTCCTTCGGCCGGCCCCCAGGCACCCTGTGCGCCCGTTCCACGGAGAAGAACTTACTAAGTCCCTTAGGGGCTAGATGGTTCTGGACCAGGTCCTCAACGAAAAGGTCCACAGCCGAATCCTCGGCCCCCTCCGGCACACCAATAATGCGGACGTTCTGCCGCCTGGCCCGACCCTCATAATCCTCAAGCCTCCTCGCAAAAAGGTCGTTGGCCGACTTTAAGTTCCGGACCTCGGTTTGCAGGTCCGAGACGTCCGTGGTGAGGCTCGAAGTCTTGATGTCTAGTGACTTGACTCGCTCATTTGTTTTGCCCAAGTCGGCTCTGTTCAGGTTAACGTCAATCGCCAGAGTGTCCACCTTGTGCGCCATCACCTCATGCTGCTGGTGCATCTCGCCCTTCATGCCTTCAATGGCGCCCATTATGTCGCGGAGCGTGGGGTCTTGAGCCTCAGGCGACACTTCCCGATGTAGGTCCTTTGGTCTCGCGGAGGCACCAGGCGAGCCCTTCGGCTGAGCGTATCGCTCCATGTTGTTGGACTGCGAGTACGTAGTCTTTCTGCTGACCCGAGGCTGTGATTTATCGGGGCCACCTTTGCCAGCCATAGTTAGTCACCGGGCCACCTCGTCCGTCCACACAACGGGCCACACCGGTTCACCTACGTCAGGGATTAGTTATCCCGCACTCCTCTGGTACGTGCTCACTCCGCCACTACGCCAGCTCCGCTGTGGGCCGGAGCGGTCAGATCCATGCCTCGTCACCTCTGTCTGGCTATGTCGCATCGCCAGCCCCGGCCTGGATCTTGGTCCCATTGCAGTCCGCGAACTTCCACACGGTGTAACTGCGCCCAGGAACGTCGGATTTGAAATCGGACAACGGGTCCCGTGTCAGCGTCGGTTCACCTTTAATATTCCACGAACACTGATAAGGATATGTGACAGGATTAATACGGAGGATCGGAGGGTCTTCGGAGCTCCGAGCTCACGCGGCCATCTTGGTTTCCCGCGAAGCTCCTCAAGTTAAATTAATTAAGCAGTAGCCCTTGTAACAGAGTATTCTCAGTGCCACCCATAATAGAAAAGTAAGAGCTTCACCACCTGCATGTACTGGACTGGTACAGTAACGCAAGCCTGTGTCATCATGGTGTGAAAGTTGACTGCGCTGGCATTATGCCGGCTTCCAGAAGTTTACGTACCAATTTCGCTAAACAAGAGAGAAGAAGAAGAATAAGACTGGTGTACTGTCATAGTCGACTCTAATGTACTGAGTCTATAGTGCTCATAGAATTGATTCCTGAAACTCCCACTAATGTTAGAGCAAGGCTGAAGAAGTGGGAGGTTAGATAGATACAGGCCACAAATGTTATGTACTGTGCTTGCAAGTTGCTAGTTCTACTGTGACACAACTTACTGATGAATTATTTTGTGTTAATCTTAAAGAGCATTGGTTACAGACTGGGGGGCATATTATCAAGGGGTTTATCTCCGCTTTTTTGGTTTTAAAAGCCAAGAAAGCGGAGATAAAATGATCTCCCTATTACCTAGCTGTCGCTAACACCAGTTAGCGACAGCTAGTAGGAGATAGCGACCATCTTGGGCCCCACTTTGCATGTCAGTGATATTTATCACTAATGACATGCAAAGTGGGCGTACCAAGATGTTAGCGACTGGAAACAGTCGCTAACATCGCTATCTCCTATTACCAACTTTTGGAGATATTCGCGCTAAGCGCGAATATCTCCAAAAGCTAACACCTGCCCTGAGCAGTTCTTAGCCATGTTATCCAATGGGAGGTGGATAACATGGCTAAGAGCATTAGCTCGGTAATGCATGAATATCGCGGACTTTTCAGCGATATTCATGCATTGTGGCCGATTTTTATCGCATTTGCGATAAACCTTGGTAATACCAAGGTTTATCTGCGATAAAAACCGTCGCAGCTCAGCGGTAAATTTTTGTCTCTAATCAAGCAATAGGGATATATGTTTTTCTTTCTTCATATAGATGCTCCTTCCAAACTGTCACGGAAGGAGCTGGCTAGACGGGCCCGGCAACGGAAACTGGAGGCGACTGTCGCCGAATATCGGCAGCTGGTGGCCCAGGAGGAGGAGGACACGCAGTTGACCACAACACCCACAGGGACAGCTGCATCCTCCTCCGCGCTCCCTGGGTCAGCCAGTCAGTGCAGGCCTCCAGGGGTACGAAGCCGTGGTACCGCAGCCACCCGACACCGCCAAGCAGCCAAAAAATCAGCTGCCCCCCACAGCAGGTGCAAGGCACGCGTGCACCGCCTAACCCTCAGGGTGTCCTACCTTATGTTATGTTATGTTAAGTGAAACTTCTTAAGCGCACTAACACCAGAGGTTTCTTGGCGCTAACTGACAAAACAAAGACAGAATCCCAAGGCAGAAACTAACCGGTGCTGGAGAACAGAAAAGTTTTTAAAAGCTTCCTGAATTGGAGTAAGGAACCATTAGATTTAATGACTATTGGAAGAGAATTCCAGAATTTAGGTGCAAGGTGGGCAAAGCGACGGCCCCCAACCTTGCTGGTTTTGACTTTCGGAGTGACAAGTAGGTGATGATGAGCTGACCGAAGGTTACGTGCAGGTTGGTACGGAGTGATCAGTGAGTTAAGAAAGGCAGGACTGGTGCAATGGAGGGATTTGAACGTAAGACAACCCAACTTAAAGGCCGCCCTCCGTTCAACTGGCAGCCAATGGAGTTTATGAAGCAAGGGCTTCGCAGACTGCCATTTTGGGACTTTGAAAATAAGACGGGCTGCCTGGTTCTGCACAACCTGGAGACGGCCCACAAGAGAACATGGGAGTCCGTGATAAAGGGAATTAGAAAAGTCCAGGCGGGAAAGAACCAGGGACATGACAACCTGGGCCAGTGCCGCATGTGGTAGTAGGTGCCTGATCTTCCGGATCTTTCGGAGCTGGAACATACATGAAGAGATCGTGGCACCTACTTGGGCTTTAAGCGAGAGCTCGGCATCGATTGTCACTCCAAGGCTCTTCACCGTCTTGGCCGGAGCAGGAGGGGGGCCAAGCTCAATGGGCCAGAACTGCGGACCCCAGTAAGCAGCACTGGAACCAGGGAGAAGGAGCTCAGTCTTCCCAGGATTAAGTTTTAGTTGGTTGTGATTCATCCACTGCTGAATGTGGGTCATAATAGAGTGAAAGTTATTGACAGCTTGTGGGGAGTGAAGCGGAAGGACGATCTGCAGATCGTCCGCATAGTTGAAAACTGTAGCGTCCCAGCTTTGAAGTGAGTGAATGAGGGGGCGGAGGTACAAATTAAATAATAAAGGGGAAAGAGAGGAACCTTGGGGGACACCACAGGTGATGGGGGTTTTGGACGCAGTGAATGATCCCAAACGAACGGCTTGGGTTCTGCCGGTAAGAAATGACTCCACCCACCCAAGAGCGAGGCCCTGGATGCCAGCCTGTTCGACACGGTGGAGAAGGATGTTGTGATCCACCGTGTCGAACGCGGCAGATAGATCCAGAAGTACCAGGGCCTGAGGGCTTCCCGCATCAGCATTCCTCCTCAGGGTATCCAGAACAGCCAGGATTACAGCTTCCGTGGAGTGGGCCGGTCTAAAGCCCGCCTGATTGGGTTCAAGGAAGTGTGAACTCTCGATGAAATTAGAGAGACATCTAGTGACGTGAGTTTCGATAAGTTTAGACAGGTAGGGCAACAGAGATATTGGCCGATAATTGGTGAGTTCTGTAGGGTCCACGCCAGGCTTCTTCAAAAGGGGCACGAGAATGGCCTCCTTGAAGGAGCTGGGAACCGTGCCACTGGAGAGAGATCTGTTCAGCAGGGGTAATATACACTCAGGAAATTTTAGACAGATGTCTCGCAACACCGAAGGAGGGCAATGGTCATTCGGGGAGCCTGATTTTACCCGGATAGCCAGTTCCGCTAAGGTGGTGTGATCCAAGGCAGGGAACTGCGTGAAGAACAATGGATTATTACAAGAAGTGTCAGGTGGTGGTGGCTGTGGAGGGGACATAATCGAATCTTTTATTTTGATAATTTTTTCAATGAAAAAAAAATTGAGGGCATCACAGGTCTCTATGGTAGGGGTTCGAGCTGGGAGGGTCCTGTCGTCTGAGGTAAGCTCATTCAAGATCTTAAATACCTCTCTGGATTTGTTATTAGCAGAGAGAATTCTGTGGGAAAAATGCTCAGATTTTGCTGAAATGATGGCCTGCTTATACTCTTTGCGGGCAGCTACGTATCTCAGTCTGGATGCCACAGAATAATCGCGTCTCCATATGCGTTCCCGCTGACGAACCTCAAGTTTGTACTTCTTGAGGTCGTCAGAGAACCACCTATGGGAATTGGAGTGTCTGGTGCGAGGAAATGTGATTAGGGGGGCGAACTGGACACTGGCTGTCTTCAGCCAGTGGCCAACGTTAGCGTCCATCGCATTAATATTGTCATGGGTGCAGATGGTAGGACGAGGATTGTCCAGGGTCGCTAAGAAGCCTATGGAATCATAGGCATTCCATTTACGTGAGCGGCCGCCTGCCATCAAGGGAGCCATGGTCTGCCCCATAAGGGTAATGGTGGTATCAATTATATGATGGTCTGACCAGACACATGGGGAAATAAGAGGCTGGGAAAGAGTTAAATTGGTGGTCCAAACATGATCAAGTGTGTGGCCTTTGATATGGGTGGGCGAAGAGATATGTTGTGTTAGGTTCAGGCTGGTAAGAGTCTCAAACAATTCCAGGGCGTGAGGCCCAGCGTTGGCATCGTTAAACCAATAATTAAAATCCCCAAAAAGGGCAAGACTAACATGTGAGGTCAGAAGAATAGACAGCTGTTCGCTGAGACTATTGGAAAAAGTCGGCATGGGGCGTGGGGGCCGATAGAGGAGAATAAGTGTAAGAGCACCAGCGTCCGTTTCCAGACTAATAGTCAGATTTTCTACTTCTGGTAGTGCCAGGGGGGAGGAGGATATCAAACTAAGACGTTTCGAGATAATAGCTGCCACTCCACCACCAGGGTGACCAGAGGAGCGGTCCTTATGGAGGATGTAATAGTCAGGGGGAAGGGCAGCCAGGATATCAGGGAGAGAATCCGCAGAGAGCCAAGACTCGGTCAGCAAAAGTATATCCGGTTTATCATTTGTTAGCAAAATAAAAATGTCAGATTGGTGTTTCACCATGGAGCGGGTATTTAAGTACAATACCCTGATGGAAGTCTGGCTCCTCGGTGGGTCTACTGAGGACATATGGGGACCCGGGGATGGGGAACCTGTACGTGAAATGCCAGCGGCAGTGACCCTCCTAATGGTGTTTGGAGAAAGTGCAGCAGGGGGAAAAAATGAATCCCGAAGAAACTTGGCTGAATAAGTGATGTGTTGGCTAGCGAGTCTAGGCCCGTGGCCCGGCCTGGCGCGGACGGGCGCAGACGGGCTTAACTCAGGCGCAACTCCGGCGCGCCTTCGTCGCGCCCGCTGCGCTCGTCCGCTGCGCGGCCGGGAATGGGGTGTCATGATGTAGGGAGGGGGCGTGACAGGGGGGGAGTGGCCAGAAGACTGCACCGGCAACCCTCCGAACGCCCAAGATGTCAGCAAGCCCTCGCCCGTCCCCGCTCCAGCAGCTTGCAAGGCAGTGAAGGGGAGCGATCAGCGGGAGGCGTTACAAGAAGGTGCAGGTGAGAGAGTCTTTGAGGCACAGGCAGTAAGTGTCCAAAAAACGTTGCTCCCAGGCGGACGTCACGGGAGATAAAAGCAGAGTCCGAAATGCACTACATAAAATTGAAAATTAAAAGCAAAGGAAACGTTGCTCCCGGCAGGACGCCAAAGGGAGATCTGTGCTGCAAGAGTCAGGGTAGCGCAGCACTAGCGAGCACCTGAAATAGATTACCAGGGGGGAGTGGCCAGAAGACTGCACCGGCAACCCTCCGAACGCCCAAGATGTCAGCAAGCCCTCGCCCGTCCCCGCTCCAGCAGCTTGCAAGGCAGTGAAGGGGAGCGATCAGCGGGAGGCGTTACAAGAAGGTGCAGGTGAGAGAGTCTTTGAGGCACAGGCAGTAAGTGTCCAAAAAACGTTGCTCCCAGGCGGACGTCACGGGAGATAAAAGCAGAGTCCGAAATGCACTACATAAAATTGAAAATTAAAAGCAAAGGAAACGTTGCTCCCGGCAGGACGCCAAAGGGAGATCTGTGCTGCAAGAGTCAGGAGCAGAAGAAAATGAGAAACTGAGAATCCTGCTCAAGAACCTCCGCCTGGCCCAAAAAGTACGCCGCCGGCGGCATTAGAGAAGGAGAGACTGTCCCTTGCCCCTTTTTTAAAGACTTTTGGGGGGAGGGAATTGGGAGTTGGGTTTTTTGGACTTTGGGGACTTTTTATTTCACAGACATTCGTTGGGGTTAGGTCGGGTCTTGCGGGATAGTTAATTTTTGTTAGGGATATAAATAATTATTACTTTCAACTTAAACATAGCATACATGTTTTTACTGCAGTTGAGGCTGGAGGGGGGGGTTAACTGTAAGTTTGTTTTCCTGAAACTTAAGTGGCTTCTTGATTCAAATTGTGTAAGTAATTGCCCAAATGTTTACAAAAGTAAGTGCCTCTCACAGAGTTAGTGAATTCAATTGTCCTAGGACTTTACTAGTACTACCGCCAGTCTCTCGTCTCTCACACTACTCCATTATTCTTCCTCCCCCCAAACGCTTATCTTACCTGTAATTCGTGTTTGAAAATAGGGCTAGGCACAGGGCTGGCTGCATGGCAAATGGCGATTAAGGATGGCAATCCTAGGCGGTTGAATGGCATCATTGCGGTGGTACTAGTGGTGGTACACAGTGGCAGTTGCAGCATATGAAAGAAAAGAAATTGAAACCTTGATTGGCCTGAGCGGAGCATTAGAACGGTACGATAGATACTATTGCACGTGACAGTTCACTAGAACAGTGCCAAAATGTAGCCTTACAAATGCTAAAGTATTGAAAGTATAACTACTACATGCGTGGAATTTGACATTGGCTACTACTACAAGAAATAGTACTGAAGGTGAAGGACACAGCAGCGTAATCATTTGCCACGTGTTGGAAGAGGATGTTCTTCATGATCAATCCAGTTGATGGCGCCCATGAAAATCTGCTTTAATTTGCCAATAGTCATGGGTCTGTATCAAGCTGAGTAAGAATATATCCTTCGATTCCTTCACCAGCCTTGAAATGTAATTCATTTTCAGTTGCTATGACCTTATCCTCCCCAGCAAGTGTGTGGAATTATTGCTGTCATTTACTCACACATCAATGAAAGCCGCACAGCCCGGGGGAAGAGGGTTAGGGTTTGGAAATTGGATGGGAATGGGGTTTTTTGGGAACGTTTTGTTGAGAGAGAGAGAAAAAACACAGCATGGACGAACAACAAATGAAGATAAACACATTTTTGGATACAAAGATATCCATAAATATTTTAAGGGACATAAAGGAAGTGCATGCACTTCTGCAAGCATGAAGTTGATTGCTAAATGGATGGTTAGGTTACTTAAACTAAGTAGTACTTTCTAATGAATGAAAGAATGCGACAGTTCAGGGCTGCAGAAATTATGCGTTTTTGCCTATCTCAGCACTCAGAGAAACACTTTGTTCATTAAATTAGTTTGAAAAATAGCAAAGTAAAACTATACAATGGCTGGAGGGAGGAATTTAGAAGCAGAGAGCAAAGAAGTTCACAGCAATAGATAAGTAGAAATGAATGGATACTGTTACTGTATGTTGTTGTACTTGTCCTGTTGAATTTGGGAAGTTACATGCATCAAGCCATTCCTCTTATTGCGGTACTCCTCCATTCCATCTGACGCTCCGTCGATCAATGTTGGTGACCAGAAGACACCCTGTCCACTGCCTGCCTGGCGGATGCTGAATTGCGGGTCGCTAATGTGAAGCCTGACTTCATCCTTTTTTCCATTGCACAGGGTGAAAGCCGTCCTGTAAATGTTGATGCAAAAATAGGAAGTGATATTAAAACACCACTGAGAAAAAAATATAAGGTACGTACGCTGTGTAGTGCAAAAATTAACACTTTCAGTTTCAGAATCGACAGTACAATAGTTTCGAAAGGGCGTACTCTGAGTCTCCTTTTGAAGGAGAAATATGTATGGGCGAATTTTGCGGATCTTTCCCCTCAAGCTAGGTGTAGTGTAAACTACGATTTTAGAACAAAATTAGACCTTCCCAGCAGTGCTCCCAGACATTTAAACACAGACGCTAAAATGTAGAATACCCACAATCAGACCACAAAAAACGTGCAATACTGCTACCTGTCTGAGGCCTAGTGGAAAATGGTGACAAAACGTACTTTAAAAGTAAAGTAGGCCCAAATCCCCCCTTTTCCACCATGGATTTTCTTCAAACCACTTGCAACCAAAATTAGACATTTCTCGAAAAGTGCTCCAAGAGTAGACGCCAGAACCCAGTTGCCAAAATCTCGAACACCCCCAAACACATGCAATACTGCTAACCCTAACGAGCCCTAAGTTAAAATTGTGTCAAACGCTTTCTTCAACTAGGCCCTAACTCCCCTTTTCCACCATGGATTTTCGTCAAACCTCTTGCAATCAAAAGTATACATACCCAGCGTTGCTCCAAGACCCCAAACCCCACCCACAAACACCAGGAACCCCCCCAAACAGCCCCCCGAAAATGCTTAAGTGAGCGAAATGCCTGAAAATGGAAAAACTTTTTCACCTCCGATTTTCTCCAAACCACTTTTATCCGGTATTAGACCTTCACAGCAGTGCCCCCAGACCTGTCAACCCAGGTGGAAACAAGTTTAACCCCCCCAAACAGCCAAAAAGCAAAACCTCAAAAAGTGAGACAGCAAATTTCGGGCCTACCTGGAATTCAGTCCAAATGCGCTGTGCAGCTAGGCCCTAACTCCCCTTTTCCACCATGGATTTCCTGAAAAACAAATGCAATCAACATTAGACTGTGCCAGCAGTGCTCCCAGACCCCAAAACCCACCCACAAAAACCTGGAAGCCCCCCAAACAGCACCTCAAAGACAGGCAAGTGAGCAAAAACGCAAAAACTTTTTCGCCATGGATTTGGTCCAAAACACTTGATTCCGATATTAGACGAAGAAGGTCTACAACTAGTTTTCACTTAGTTTTCACCCAAACACACGCGCCCGCAAAACACCCAAAAAGGCCAAAATTCTGCCAATTCTGGACCAAAGAACACCAAACCCCCCTAAAACATTGCCAACATCATTATGAACAATCCTGCATCGGGCCCGAGCCCGAGAATCAGCGTGAACCATACCAAATTAAACCCAAAAACCCTAGTAAATCGCACTGAACCCTAAACCGTAAATATGCTTTGTCTGTCTGTGTCAAAGAGCCTAGGTATGCTACATCAGGAGGATGCTTCACTCAGTGGTGCCTGCCTTGACCGTCTGCATGGCCCTGCCTCAAGCATGGGCCAAAAATCCGTTCTGCTCAAGAATTTGCGATTTATCTGTACTTTCGTGAGATTTGCGAAATACCGAAAAACAGCTAATTTTGCAAACATAACGGATGTTTGGCCCAAGCTTGAGGCAGTGCCTTGAAGAGGGTCAAGGCAGGCACCACTGAGTGAAGCAACCTGATGTAGCATACCTAGGCTCCTTGTCAGACAGACAAAGCATATCTAATTGTATGCAGCAAGCCACATAGCCCCAATTTTACATGAACTGCTGTCTGGAGTGGACTCTGCCTGGCATAACAACAACAGTACACTGCCTCGCCCTCGACCAATACATACCATGAATAGACAGACATGTAGTCCTGCTGTAGTAGTTGTTGTAGACTGGTTTACCTGTTTGCCACTCACGAATTGGCCATAGTTCTTCCGTAAATCGACGCTGATGATCCATCCATCCCAGTGAGTGACTGTAAAGAAAAAAAGATATATTATTTAATCAATCATCATGGTATATTGGCAAGTGAGTCCGCTCCAAGGACATTTTACATATTTTGTGAAATGCAATATAGTGGCCCCTGAATTTGAAGTACAATTTTAATTAAACAAGGTAAAAAAAGAGTTGTTGACATGAGTTACAATTACTGTGTGAAAGATTAAATAATAACTAAGACAAGACATATGAATCATCATTTCATGCACAAAAAACAAACAGCAATTGGTTTCATCAGAGCCAGACAGCCATTGCTGTCCAGTGCATGCCATCTTCTCAATTATTCATTACCTGTTCTACTTTTTGTCCGCATCTTCTTCGGAAAGTGAGGGCCCACAGGGCAGCCTCTCCTGTCAATATCAAAAGTAACTCTGTCAGCAATCAGCAAGCATGTAGTCAGTCAGTAATTTCAGTCCCACTTGAGGGGACTCGTTGTAATCCATCCATCTGCCTTGAGGGAAATGGATAGGGGGAGTCTGGAGGAGGAGTATAAAGGAGCATGATTGAGTTGTGAACTTGTGAACCTCAGGAATGCAGATTGCGGCACCTTCAAATCAATAAGGAATATAAGATGAAGACAGTGCTGCGAATGGACTTGTGATTAGGTGATTAGAGTTTTGTTGTGGTAAAAGTTGCAAAACAAAGAAAGACACACAGGAATAAAAGTGAATAAGGGCGAAAAAAAGGAAGTCGTTTTCAGGGCTCGGTGTCAGGGAAGTAGAGCTTGTCCTCCAACTCCATGAATTGAGACGGGAGTAGGTCAGGTAACAGAGAAAAACTTCCGTCACCTAAGTCGGTGTCCTCTTCTTCCTGCGTGCATTCACGTACTTTGTAATCTGGTGGTATCAAGTGCTGATTCATCTTGATCAGTGTTAACCTCTCCACATTTTTGGCCGAGAGGCGGGTCCTTTTTGAAGTTACAATGGCACCAGCAGCACTGAAAACACGCTCAGAAGACACGCTTGCGAGTGGGCAGGACAAATAATTTATAGCCAGGTTGGTGATCAGTGGCCATAGAGCCATTTTCCTGTACCAATACAGCAATGGGTTCGTATTAACAAAGACCTGTGATGGGTCATCCAGATAGGCCTGCACCATCAACTCAAGGTTCTTCATGGTTGCTCCACTTTGCGTACCATCTGTGGCCTTCTCAGCACTGGAACGAACAAACCCTTGATGAGTTAGCCAATCCGCTTCCGACAATATTATGGGTGGGCCTGGTGCAGGTGAGGATGATAATAGGGTTGCTGCTGGTGTTGTTAACGGCTGTGAGGGAAAGTTACTCCCTTCGCCTACAGATTCAGAAGTGGAACTTGACGCTGGATCGCCTGCTGATTCAGTTGGACTTCTGACGGCTTCTTGAATTTTCTGCCGATCTTTTTCGAAAAGACTGGCTGACACAGCTATCCAATGTTTGTGCTTTGAAACATCTGCCTCATCAAAAGGAATGAATGCTTTGCTGGCCACTGCCTTTTTTGTACCGTGGATCCAGAATAGTGGCACAAATGTAATGTTGTTCTGTATGTATCTTTTGAAGTCTTTCATTGGCAATTAGGCGGCTTAATAAGTTCTCCGCCAACAGATATGCAGCTTGCTTTCCACCATCATCTCTCAACGTTGAAGACACCGCCTTCAGTTGGTGCTCGAGCATGCGCAACAATGGGATAGCTTTGCTCAAAGAACAGTCCTCCCTGCTGACTTCACGCGTGAAGACCTCAAAAGGACAAAGCATGTCTGTCAGGCTTTTAACTAGCTGCCATTCCTCCAACTCTAGCCTCGTGTCATTAATAGCAGAACTTACTGTAAAGATATAGTCATTGATTACCATGCACTGCTCAAACAGACGCTCAAGCATGTAAAAGGTTGAGTTCCAACGTGTTGCCACCTCCTAGATGGGTCCTTTGACTGGCACTTTACGTACATGTTGAATGCTTCTCAGCTGCTTCCGTGCCTTAAAAGAATGGCTGAAATGTGTACAGATTCTTCGGTAGGTAGACAGTAACTTCTTGACTTGGTTTTCAGTTTTCAAGAACTCTTGAACAACCAGGTTTATACTGTGCGCCAAACACGGCACACTGAAATATTCACCGTACTGCATGGCCTTAACTATATTACTGCCATTATCCGTGGAAACATAACCAACTATGCGATTTCTTGGTAGCAGCCATTCAGAGACCTTACTGTTAAACTCCTCCAAAATGTTTTTTGCAGTATGAGTTTTCTCCATGGCAAACATGGCTAATGTTGCATGTTTCCTAGTAGCTTGAAAAACTGTGTCCAGGTCAACAACTGCAGTTGACTTGTCTCTATCCCCTGCAAAAGAGACCCAGTGTGCAGTGATGCACGTGTAATCAAGGGCTTGGCAACTGGTCCACATGTCTGTTGTCAAGTGGATAGTGTGAACAGCACTCTTCTGCAAAGCTGCCCCAATCACCTCCAGCTCATCTTGATGTAGTGCTGGAACCGCAACTCTGGCAAAATAGGACCGGCTAGGAACCTTCCATTTAGGGCAGACTGTTGCCACTAATTCTAGAAACCCCACCCCTTCCACGAAAGGAGAAGGTCCAGCGCTAGCATTTTAGCCAGCTTTGCGTTATACAGACGTACCGTTGGGTGGTTGCGTTCAAATGGAGCCTCCGACCAGAACATTCCGCGAATGGTGGGCTGGATCATTTTACCTGATGATGATGATGATGACGTCTTCAAACCAGTTAGGCCCATTGATGTAGTTTTTCGCATTGGTGTCTCTCCATGACTCTTAGTGTGCCTCATAGATGATGCAGGGGTAGAGTTTGTGGGCGATACCACTGCAGTGCAGCTGCCAGCAGAACTGGGTGCACCAGAAAAAATGTCTGTCGCTTCTTCACTTCCCCCCTGCACGATCAGATTCTCGTCATCATCAGATGCAATATCAAGGAATACATTTGGATTTGTTTTTCTTTTGCCTTCCTCGATCTTCCTCACTCGATAGTGTGGTGTTTTTTTAGATGACCTCTCTGGCCTACGGTACCAAAGTTGCAACCAAGCGTACCCCGACTAATGCATGCTTTACAAATCGAACAAACGACCATGTTTTCCGCCTTTGCGCTAACAGTAAAGAAGTCCCAAACTGGGGACTGGTGATGTCTGCTGAAGGTGGATGAGCTACTTTGACTTTCAATGCCAGATGAAGTGGAGGATGGGCGTGGCTGAATTTGTTTCTGTTGTTCACTTACATCACCACTACTTGAGGTCGAGCTGGATGGAGGTCCATGCCGGCCCATCTGACTAAAAAAGATGGAAGATGTAGGTTGTGTTGGTGTTGTAGTTAACGGTGGTGGTACCAGTACCACGCCACCCATATCCCGCTCAGCAGCCATTTTGGCTAGGGTGAAAATGTCTGTCTGCTGCATGCCTGCTGGGGCTGGAGTGACGACTGTGATGGCTGGGTCATCGTCAGACTGTTCATCAGCAGCAGAAGACACCACTTCTTGTTCGTCGTCATCAGCCATAAGTCGAAGCTTTGCGGTAGCCTTCCTTTTAGGCTTAGCTACCTTTGTCGACTCATGGCGTGACTTACTCTCAGGCTGCATTGGTGGGTTCCAATCAACATCAAGTTCATCAGAAGGAAGGGGGCTTAAAGAAGAACTTTTAGTAGCCCTTCTTTACCTTTTTCTTGCTGAGGATCTGGAAGACAATGGATCATCATCAGGAGGAGTGGCTTCCTCGGAAGATACCTCCTCTTGAATAGCAATTTCCTGATGTGCCCCTACTTCTGGAGGAACAAGCGTTGTAGGCAGTTGTGCCGCTCCATGAACCTCTAGTCGCACCTCTCCATGCACCTGTCCATGCGCCTCTCCTTGCGGCTCTACTTGCGCCTCTCCTTGCCCATGTACTTGCGTTTGTACTAGTTGCACCTGTGTTTGTGGCTGTGGTTGTTGAACACTCGTCAGCTGAGTTACACCCGGCGTTGATTGGATGGTACTTTCTTGTGATGAGCCAAGATCACTGGTCGATGGTGATTCAACAACCAAAGTGGCTGCCGCAGCAGCACTCATTGTGGTCTTGGACCTAACTTGGCGTGGTGGCACTGAGCCCAATGAAGTGGAGGTGCAGCTTCCAGCTTGGTCCCCAGGTGACACCGCTGCTGCTGCAGGTGTAGTTTTTTTTTCCCCAAAAAAGGTGTCGGTGGGCACACCAGACTCCTTGGTAGGTGGTGCCACTTGCTTCTTCTGCTCCTTCTTACTGGCAGTGGCACTATCAACTTTTTTCGCTGAGGCGCTACGGCCAACTTTCTTTGGGGCCATCTTCTTGAGATGTCAGAACAGCAGGCCGCAGTTGCACGAGTTGCAGAGTTGTCTTGTCTGTGGCCACACGTGACGTCACGTTACGTTGTGCTGCACACACCGCTGCAGGACTTCTTCCTGGCACTGGTGGTTCTCTTGTGCACCTAAAAGCAATGGAAGACAGAGGAACATCAGTTATACACCCCAAAAAGTCGAAAAACACTCAAAAATCACCACAATCCCATGCCACCCATGCCCTCAATGATGTTTAAATTCAGGACACCCCAGAGAAAGACTAGGCCCATGCACCACTGAGTACTCCTGGGCATAATGGTTGAAAGCAAGGCAAACTGGGTGCAGGCCTGAGCACACTGCCTGGCTTCAAAATGGCCCCCTGACCCCCACCACATGGCCAGGCTCTGCCTGTCCCAGGCCTCAAAATGGCCCCCACCCACATGGCCAGGCCCCAACAACATCCCAAAAAGTCGAAAAACACTCAAAAATCACCACAATCCCATGCCATCCATGCCCTCAATGATGTTTAAATTCAAGACACCCCAGAGAAAGACTAGGCCCATGCACCACTGAGTACCCCTGGGCATAATGGTTGAAAGCAAGGCAAACTGGGTGCAGGCCTGAGCACACAGCCTGGCTTAAAAATGGGCCCTTGACCCCCACCACATGGCCAGGCCCTGCCTGTCCCAGACCTCAAAATGGCCCCCACCTACATGGCCAGGCCCCAACACCACCCCAAAAAGTAAAAAAACACTCAAAAAATCACCACAATCCCATGCCATCCATGCCCTCAATGATGTTTAAATTCAAGACACCCCACAGAAAGACTAGGCCCATGCACCACTGAGTACCCCTGGGCAAAATGGTTGAAAGCAAGGCAAACTGGGTGCAGGCCTGAGCACACTGCCTGGCTTCAAAATGGCCCCTTGACCCCCACCATATGGCCAGGCCCTGCCTGTACCAGGCCTCAAAATGGCCCATACCCACCTGGCCAGGCCCCAATACCACCCCAAAAAGTCGAAAAACACTCACAAATCACCACAATCCAATGCCATCCATGCCCTCAATGATGTTTAAATTCAAGACACCCCAGAGAAAGACTAGGCCCATGCACCACTGAGTACCCCTGGGCATAATGGTTGAAAGCAAGGCAAACTGGGTGCAGGCCTAAGTACACTGCCTGGCTTCAAAATGGCCCCTTGACCCCCACCACATGGCCAGGCCCTGCCTGTACCAGGCCTCAAAATGGCCCCCACCCACATGGCCAGGCCCCAACAACAACCCAAAAAGTCGAAAAACACTCAAAAATCACCACAATCCCATGCCATCCATGCCCTCAATGATGTTTAAATTCAAGACACCCCACAGAAAGTCTAGGCCAATGCACCACTCACTACACCTGGGCCTACTGGCTAATGAGACTTTACAGGCACCCCAAAATAAAAATAAAAAACAACATATAACAGTGAGCTAAAGTTCCATGACATAAATGAGAATTAAGTTAAAAAACAAATCACAGAAACAGTTGTATCATGCACCCATGACTAACCCTGGGCCTACTGGATACTGTGGCTACCCACCACAATATATATTTTGTTAAAGTTGTGAAAAAAGTTTTAGAACTGTAGTTGTCTCAACTGCAATGCCCCAAACAAACACCAACTTACTTGTAAAATCTCAAGACCAAAAGTGATCCAAACTCCAAAGTCCAAAAAGTCCTCAAATACAAATCCAGCAGCAGTCACAGAAAGTAATCCTTCCAGCTACACAGCCAAATGAAAAGTGACCAGTACATGCACAAAGCACTGGGAGGAGCCTGCTGGACAGGAACAGGAAGTTGGAGACTCTGAGGCACTTCCTTCCTCCCACCCCACCCCACAAAATGGACTCCTGCACCAAAAAGTGCAGCCAAATGTCAATCTGAGGAGTTATTCTGATCAAAATCATCATTTTCACAAGGTTTATGCTTCCTGCGGTGGATTTCTTGTGCAGAATTGCAATTTTTGCAATTTCGGGAACGCGAGCTGTTCAAATCTCCCGCCGGAAGTCAGCTGCGCGCCGTCGCAGGCCTTTATGACGTACTCGCGTTGTCAAACTCTCGCTGTGCAAGATGGCAAGCCGCGATAACGTAATTGCGTTCGAAAAACTCTCGCGCGATCACGCAGCAAGATCGAAAATGGCGCAGCACACGCAAAACCTGGAGAAAAACAACTCGGCGGACTCAGAATCACGGTAAGTCAATGCTGCGCGCGCGATATTGTATTTTTCAAGCGTGACCAAGCAAAATAATTCGTAGCTTTCGAATTTGCGGATTATTGGGTAAATTCACGCGATTCACGGATCGCGAAATCATCAAAAATCCGCAAATTCGCCCGCAAAACGAATTTTACGCCCATATTTAATTATAACCTTATGGTAAATGCTAACTTTGTAATGGTTGCAAAGAAACATGTTGTGTATGGTGTTAAACATTTTGGAATCATACCCCCCCCCAGACAGGCTTTAGTATATTGGGGCTGGGTAGGTGCACTCCAAGAGTGCTTTGAAGTCTGCACTGGGGGCACATTTGGTGTCCCTGTGCATAGCCCAGTTCAAACCGGGCTTTTGCGCAAAACTGGACAAAGGAAATGGGTGTAGCCACCCCTCTTTCCAAACACTCCCATAGGTGGGTCCCCAGAGTATGTACAACCCCTTCCATGGGTATAAAAAAGGAACCACCCACTACAGGACTTTAGATTACACCTGGATGAAACTCTGATACAGAAATCCCGGATCTTCGACGATCTACACGACTAAATGACTGAAGAATCTCCCTTGGAGTAAAGGAGTTACTCCCCTGCTTGGCAGGCACCAAAGACGCATCTGTCCGGTTTGCATCTTTGAAGCTCCCACCGGACTCCGAAGTATTTTCAACACAGGAGGTGGGTTTCCAGACTTCCCAGAGGCCGACTTGAATCCCCAGCAAAGCTGAGACCCGTAGCCCTCGTGGTTACCGTGGAACTGAAAACCCCTGGACACCGTGCACATTTGCTAGTGCATTAACTTCTTGACGTTCCTTGAGGGTGTGCATTGGGTCACTTGTAGCCCAGACCCGAGCACCTTTTCCACTGAAGATTGCTTGCCTACACTCCACAAGTGTTCCGTGAGCCGGCCCTTTGTGTTTTCGCGCGAGGTACCTTCGTGATCCCTGGTCCGTTGACTGGTGGTTCCTGAGAAGGCAACTCAGTTGCTTCAGATGTGCCCTGACTCTCCAGCGCTTGGGGAGTCCCCTGGAGCTTGCTGTTCCACACCAAAGCATCTTTTCTCTTTCTGCGTGAGTTGATGTGGCCAAGGCTGTTTGGGTCCAATCCGGGCACCGAAGCCGCAGCACTCAACATCCTTCATGGGACAACTCGAATCCAGCGCCTGGTTGTCGTTGACGCCTCCTGGTCCTCGTGGCTGCAGAGTCAAGCTTCACCTCTTCAACCTGGAAACACCCGACATCGGTGGGCATTCATCTATCGTGCCCCTGGTCACTGGCCAGAGACCCAGAATCTGTCCCCTCTGCTTTCAGGTTTTTCAGATCTTTGATCCAGGCTTGTATCACCCCGGACCCTTTCCTCTTCGATGGCAGCAGCACTTTGCAGCAGATCGCCATCGAAATCAACGACGATTCCCGACACCAAAAGACACCTATGTACCCGGCTTCCCTGGGTGAGGTAACTCGAGTAATCCGGTGCTCCTGTGGATGTTGGTCCTAGAACCCCTTAAGTCTAAAGGGGTTTGCTGAAAGTCCTCTCCTAAGTGTCATTACTCTTTCAATTTCCCACTGTGACTATCCCCGTAGAAACTATCGGTGATTCACTGCTGTGTTCTCACACTGCATGTGTCCCCCGTGGGTTCCCTGTGTCACTACCTTGGGTGGTTCCTGGTGGTCCCAGCGATTCTACAGGCTCTAGGCCTTGTGTCTAGTCAAGTCGTGGTTCTTATACCTCTTTCTTAATATATGGTTTGGTCGCCCCTAGGGCCTAACGTATATTGTGCTAATTTACTGTGATATATTAAGTGTAACATATGTGCTTTGTGGAGAAGTGTGGCTCAGGGGTTAGAGGCGGCAGACCCGGAAACTGAGATCGGTCCTGGACCAGGATTCAATTCCCCGCCTCGGCGGGTCTTGGGCTAATAATTCCACGGACTCGATAATTCTCGCTCCGGTGCCTTCTCGACTCACAGGTTCACACTCTGCGACTCTGGGCAATAGCTTTCTTAATCTCCACAACGGCCCCTCGCGGCGGGATGCCTGACTTTCACCTTGTGGATACCCTGCTGGGGCTATCTCACAGGCGAATACCAGGACGGGTTCCCTAAGCAAGCGCCGGGAAACCCACTGCGGGTAGCTGTACGCTATATAAGCTCAAATACATTTACATTTACATTTAGCCTCACAAAGAGACTAGTAGGGTGTGTTTAGGAATAAATACATATATTTTATATATATACCTGGTGTGGTTCTCCTTTCATTGAGCCTTTCAAGAGATAAACAAACAAGCTGGTAAAACAAGCTGCTTTACATTCCTTCAAAACTTAGCCTGAAGGCTGCTCTCCATAGATACCACTAGGAGAGCTTTCAAATAAGGTTGTCTCTAACCTATCACCTCTAAGGGGTTGTTTAGACTAGTGCAAGGTGCCTACTATAACTGGTGGACAGCATATTCCTGGCCAACTTCTCACAGGGCCATCTTATTTATTTAAGATATTTGTGGAGTGCGCAGCTACCCAACAGGGTCTCCTGGCCTAGAGGCAGGCAGTAGCAGGAGGCACAGCAACTCTACCAAGTGGCAGATTCAGACAAGGCCGTTGAAGAGCATGGTTTTTAGGTTCTTACTGCCTCAGCCAGACCCGCCAGTGCAAGGGGTTCGCCCTTCTCTGCACAAAGTCCTCAGACCAATAGGAAGAAGTTGGCACAGAAACTGGAATAGAAAAAGTAACGTTTATTACACCTCATGAGGTGGTGCTACGGTTCAAACAGCACCCTTCGGTATTGCAAGAAGTAGCACCACAAGCTAAGAAAGCATGGTTTATTTATACCCGCACAGGGACTCAAAAGAAGGCGGTACAAAATCAAGAGAACAACTTATGTACATATAAGGTAATAACGAGAGGCACAATCGATCAGTGGGATGAGCTAACAGATTTGGGGGTCGACAAACACATTCCTATCTGGAACTAATCACTAACAGATGTGGATCCTACTTGACATGCGCGAAAGTGAGGGATGCTAAATATAACTTGTGGCCGGGCAGATTTCAAGCGCTGTGGACAGGAAGATAGCACAAAGCACATGGTCGGCACAAGGCAGCATGTAGCAGATAAGATGGCTGCCGTAAATACAAAATGGAGTCCGCTAAATGTCAAGATAACGGCTAGAACTAAGATGTCTTCTGCTAATGCGACCCTTTCAGCATTAGCTGAAGACATTCGCTTTTCTGGGGTAGTCTAAATATTCATCCTGTATATCTATTCGCATCATGTCAACTACTTCCTTATCTAACATGTTTTGTGCTTTCGTTTCTACAATATTCTTCTTGGTTGGTATACAAGCAGTAATGCACATGGAACATAGCATTGGGCCACAATGGATACACATACAACAGGTGAAAATCACTGCAATTGCGATACATAGAACAGTCAGTAGTTTCCAACCCCAAGCAGAGACTAGAGCCCAAAACCATCCAGCAAAAGACCAGGTGCCATTCTTTGTGTGAATGTCTGTAGCTATCTTATACAGTTTAAAAATTGCATCATACACTGAGGGCAAATTATCTGGGATAAAAACACATCAACTACTACCGATAATTGTACATGCACCACCTCGATCTGCTAGCATCACGTCCAGAACCATTCTATTCTGGAGCGCTACAATTCTGGCAACTTGTAACTCTTCAGTAATATTTCCTAGCACTATAGCAGTCTGATTAGTGACAGCTTCTACAACTCTAGTTACCTGCTCACTTTCCTACTATTCAATGCAGCGCCCACAAACGAGAACAGACCCAAATTAAAATCAACATATTGCTGTAGACTAGTATCTGTCTGGTCTACTTCATCAGTGCTTATGGTCCTTTTATTTCGATTTAATGAAACATTCTTGTACAATTTAAAATCTCGATGATATGATGCAGGTGCCAGAAAAACAGGAGGTAGCAAGAAAGATACATAACATAACCTTGACCACCCAACTGGTAGTCGATGATATCCATTACTGCCACATACTAGATATGTGTTATGAGAAGCTAAAAAGGAACTATCATTTATTCCATCTATATTCAATACTGTAATGCAAGCACTAATTCCAACTAGGATTCGTCCAATAATTTGTACACATAAATCTGCTTTAGTCTTTGTAACAGAAATCACAAATTGTTCACTTTTGGCAAAGTATCTTGTGTGGGTGAAGACATATGGCGTAGAGAAATTGTCCGGTTGATATTCCTCCCATTCCCATATAGTTCCACTGGCTTGAGGATACCCATCTTTGTCCTGATAACACTCTTTATTCAAGCGGAAAAGAAGTCCACCTACTGCAGGTTTCCTAGTTGGGAACAAGAGTGTATACCAGGCTCGACAAGAGCCATTATGCGAGAAAGGAAGTGGAATAATAGGTGTTCCTCCTTTCTTTTGATGCGCTGGAATCATCCCACATATCCAACAGTTAGTGATATTTGTAGCATTATGGGTATGATGAAGCATCTGAACAAATGTATTATTGAGATAAGATTGACTGTGTTTCTGCTCATGATATGAAAGAGTGAAATGCTGATGCTCCTCTGGGACTGGAGTAGTAACAACAAACAACTCACAAGAAGGAATCATCATTTCAACAGACCAAGTGATTACTGCTATAATTGTCAAAACAGCAAAAACCCCTATAACACCAAGGATTTTCTTCTTGTTCATTTTAGCAACAAAATCAACTCTCTAAAGAAGGGTCGTCATCTAAAGTTTTATGCACATAACACATTATATATAGTAAAGCCATACAATTGCAATGAATAGAGAAGGCGGAACGTTCCAGGCGGAGCAAGTGAAAGAGAGAGATAAGAACACCTGGGCGTGAAAGAAGGCGTGTAAGGAGGCGTACACGTGGGTGTTCACTTGATGAGTCATAGGTGTGTCATAGGTGGGTGGATGCATAGAGGAGGTCTGCAGGGTCAGCAGGAACCTTTACCCTACTTGTGCGCGCAAAACTGGTCATGACGTGAAATTGACGTGTAACTGGGGAGAGCTGGGGGGAGCTGACTTTAGCACTAGTAGAGGAGTCTGGGATGTCAGAACGACCTGCACCTTTGGCATATCTGATATCTTGTGTTTGGAGGATGTATTGTCTGAAGTAAAGGTCTCTCGAGCAAAAGCTGTTCATCACTAAATGCTAGTGTGTGCATATATTTCTTCGTGCACTGCGTGGGGGCCATGGGCCTTCTATGGCAACGGGTTCAGTAAATCACTTGAATGGAGACAGGAAGGCTAGGCCCTATGCTCTGCAGGCAGAATATGTTTACCCCTTTCACTAGACTGGAATGTGTTTTTGCGGAGCTGAGCAGATAACTGTAGGCAAAATACAGTCTTGGCAGGCCAGGCCGGGCACCTCTCGGCTGAGCAGGGAGTAAGGGAGAGGTCAGGGATGCATAACTAAACTGCAGCTTTCAGAGTCAGAAGAGGCTCGGAGCCTGAATTCAGGGCCTGGCTCGGCTGGGCCACAAAAACGTGTGCATCTCGACTTTTAAACGTGTACCATGTAAATGCATTGGCAACGTAGGCCTCAGTGTGGAATTAACGTTTCATTCATGGAGGGCCTAATAACTGACATGCTAATGTTGAACGGAAATGCAGAGACATTATTATTACAGGCATGAGAAGGGAATTGTATGATGACATGGACATACATGGGGCAGAGGTGCATACATAGGGTGCATGTAGGGGACACACTGGCCACGTAAATTTCTATTTCCTCATTCCCTACTTGTTCCCTACTGTGCCCTTCAGGACACATCTATATTCATGAGACCATCTATTTGTTCATACAGCATCATTTGTTCGTCCTTTGTCATTCGAGGATGTGAACGTGGACGGGGAATACAGGCAGTGGCACACAAGCCGCAAATCGCTGGGCCACATTGCAGACAGAGACAGCAACTGAATACTACGAGCAGTATTATTCCTAGGAATGACAATACTTTCCATCCCCAGGCTGATATCACACTCCAGAGCCAACCGGACCAAGTCCAGGTGCCTGGATTCTGGTGTATCTCGTGAGCTATCTTATGGAGTCTTGTTATTGCAGCATACACTGATGGCGCGTTATTAGGAATAAACACACAACAACTGGAGCCGATCACTCTACAAGCCCTGCCCCTATCTGCCAGGATGACGTCAAGAACAAGGCGGTTCTGAAGAACAACAAGTCTCATAGCAGACTGTTCCTCGGTCAAGTTACCTAAGGCAGAAGTAGTCTCATTCACTACTGCTTCCAAAGTTCTGGTTAATTTGCGTATTAATTTACTGTTTTGGATGGGACCTATGAAGAAAAAGAATCCTTTATTGAAATCTGTATATTGCTCCCACGCTGTCTCAGTCTGATCGACAACCGGGGACTCGGTCTCCCTCTTGTGTCTTACATGTACGAGTCGGGAGTCTCGATGATAATGGGATGGGGCTAGAAAAACAGGTGGCAGTAGGAACGCAATATAACACGTTCCACCCCAGTCTAAGGGCAGACGTACATAGGCTGTCTGACCACAAATAAAATAGGAATGTCGGGAAGCTTTGAAAGAAGACTTTCCTTTATCATTAAACTCGATCACAGTATTACATTCACTGTGTCCTAAATGTACTGAACCATTCTTTCTAACACATAATTCACCTTTTACTGGTAAGACTGTTATAAACGGTGAACCTGTATTTGTCTCGGACTGGACGTTCAGAATCATGAAGTTAAGAGAAACATTTCCTAATTCGTACACTTCATTTTCTAGATATGTTCCTTTCCTTTGGGGAAAACCATCTTTGTCTGGGAAACATGCCTTGTTCATTACTATATTCAGGTCCCCCCAAATCCATTCACTCTGGGGATTTGTGAACTGTCTGTCTTGTGTTGATGACATTAAAGCAAACCAAGCTCCGCACGAACCATTGTGCGAAAACGGATAAGGAAAGAGGAGCAGAACTCCCTTCATTTTCTGATAAGGTGGGAGTCGGCCACACACCCAGCAATTTGTGACATTGCTGGTCTGATGAGAATGGTGTAACATACGAATAAAAGTGTTGTTGTGCAGTGCTAGTCGATATGACAATTCATGGGGTGGCAGATCACTGAATGTGTGCTCTACAGTGTCATTAAAGGAAGAATGTATATGTGAACCAAGAGGAGGAAAGAAAACATGTAGCATCAAGCTTATACATATAATTGATATACTTAGAAAAAACATAATGATCAGAGTTATTATGCATCTGCTGCGTAGGTTTTTGCAGTACTTCTTTTTCATCTCTTTCTGCCTATCTCTCTGTCTATTTGGGTCTACGATCTTATACATGTCAGGAACCTGTCTAACCGCTTCACCCGAGGGGGACTTAAACAATTAAACACTGTCTGACTTACTAGACCGTAGTTTTTGTTTATACTCTTGTTGCGGAGTCTTTTCTAGCAAAGGGAGTTTAGAGTCAATGTTTTCGGGGCAGTCCTTGGAGTCTTTTACTGAACCAAGTCCATGGAAGCGTTTCACGTGATGGGCATGAAGCCAGCCTTTTCTTCCCTCGACCTTGACGGCGGTTCTCGTTGTTAACAGGACCAGCTTGGTTGCGCGCCAACGGGGCTCCAGAGGGCTTGAACGATCGAAATTGCGGACAAACACCAGGTCTCCCGGAACAATCGAATGATTCTTCACCTGGGTGTTGTCGGGAAAGGCAGCTGCAACCTGTGAATGACAAGAAAGGAGTGCAGACATCAAGGAAGCCAGGTAATCTGTCAGCATAGTACTGTCGACATCAGTTATTTTTCTCGGCATAGGCGTACCCCACATATTCGGCGGTCTACCAAAAACCACCTCGTACGGGGATAGTCCGGTTCTGGAATGAGCTACCATACGCATGTAAAAGAGGGCAAACGGCAAGGCTACCATCCAATCCACGCCTTTTTCTGCACAGACCTTCGCTAACTTGGTTTTGAGTGTCTGATTGTGTCTCTCTACGAGACCTGCTGCCTCTGGATGTCGTACACAATGGAATTTCCACTGGTACCCTAACAGAAGAGATACTTGTTTCATCAATTCAGAAGAGAATGGCTGCCCGTTATCTGAGTACACAACACGGGGTAAGCCGTATCGCGGGAAGAATTCTCGGACCAACTGCTTGGCAGTGGTCACAGCAGTGTAATCTGGGACTGGGTACGCTTCTGTCCATCTAGATAGGGCACATACAACTACGAGGACATACTTGAATCCTTGACATCTGTCCATCTGAATATAATCCATCTGGAGTACTTCAAAAGGGTGGTCAGGAGGATGAAATCCACCTTGTTCCACGGGAATGCCTTTGCCTGGATTGAACTGACAACAGATCATGCAGGTACGCACTTTCTGTTTCGCTGCTGCACGTAAATGTTTGTTGAACCAGATGTTCTGTAAACTGTCTAACATGGCCTTTTCTCCTAAGTGTGCTGGACTATGTGCTGTATTTATGATAGCTTGAACCATGGAGTCAGGGAGAAACCACGTGGCTTTGCCTTTTGTCATCCATCCCTGATCTGTCTGGACCCCTCCTTGTTCAGTCCATTTCTTGATTTCGTCTGGAGTGGCATGTGTCTGCATGTCGAGTACATCTTGTGAGGGATCCCTCACTGTCATGCAATTCGTCAGTGATGGTACTTCAGTCTTTGTCGTGTCAGCTGGAATGTCTGTTTGAGTCTGGGCTGTAAGTTTAGCTGTTCGATCTGCCAGGTCGTTACCCTGGGAAATGGTGTCTGTGACTTTCGTATGTGCTTTGCACTTCATGATGGCTATAGCTGTAGGCAAGTGTATTGCATCTAACAGAGCTTGAATGAGGGGACCATGCTGTATTTTGGTCCCATGAGAGGTCAGAAAACCTCTCTCCTGCCAAAGGACTCCAAAGTCGTGTACGACTCCGAAGGCATACTGTGAATCTGTGTATATGTTTACTTTCAAGTTCTTGGCTCGTATACAGGCTTGGGTCAGAGCGATAAGCTCTGCTGCTTGGGCAGACAGGGTGTCAATTCGATGTGTCTCTATGACTTCAGTATCAGTGGTCACTGCATATGCGGCCACTAACTCTCCTGTGCTTGTTCTCATGCATGAACCATCTACATTAAGTGTCAGGTCTGGGTCGGATAGTGCAATGTCTGTCAAGTCTTGTCTTGGCTTCGTCACTGTGTTAATTACTTCCACACAGTCATGTGGTGCAGGGTCTGCTGTGCTCGAGGGTAAAAGTGTAGCAGGGTTCAGAGTATTGCATCGTCTGATCTCTATGTGTGGCTGAAATAATGTCAGTTCATATCCTGTCAGTCTTGCTATAGTCAGGTGTTGTGTCTGTGTCCGGTTCAAGAGAACTTCCACTGAGTGTGGAACCTGTACTGTCAGGGGGTGTCCTAACACTATGGAATCGCTTTGTCTGATTGCTAGAGCTGTTGCTGCAACTGATTTTAGGCACGCAGGCAGAGCCTGGGCCACTGGATCCAATGTACTAGAAAAGTAAGCACAAGGCTTGTGTTTTCCTGCTTGATCCTGTGTAAGGACAGATAATGCTGTGCCTTCGCGTTCAGTGACAAAAAGTGTAAAAGGTTTGCTGTAACATGGTGTCGCTAAAACCGGTGCTTGACCTAGAGCTTTCTTCAATTCATCAAATGCAAGTGTATGTTCCTGAGTCCAAGGGAGGACAGTCGAAGTCCCTGCCTCCTGTGTTGTCAACTGTATGAGTGGTTTGGCTAGATATGCGTACTGAGGGATCCATTGTCTGCAGTAAGAAGTGAGGCCAATGAAGGCCCGTACTTCCTTTTGTGTCTTGGGCTGTGGAAGATGTGCAATTAACTGAATGCGGTCAGGTGTCAACTGTCTACCCCTCTTGGACAGCAAGTGTCCAAGGTACACCACTTGCTGGGCACAGAATTGTAGCTTCGAAGGGGACACTTTGTGCCCCGTTTCTGCCAGGAAGTATAAGACTGTCAGTGATGCACGTTCGCAGTCTCGTTCTGTTCGTGCTGTAATCAAAAGATCGTCAACGTATTGCAGTAATGCAGTGTCAGTAGGCATGTGAATACTGTCTAGTTGTCTTTTCAATGCTTGACTGTAAATACTAGGACTTTCTGTGAACCCTTGAGGAGCCCTCGTAAATTTGAAGCTTCGTCCATTTAAACAGAATCCGAAGAGGTATTGGCTCTCTGGATGGATCGGGACACTAAAGAAGGCGTTCTTGAGATCTATTACAGTGAAGAACGTCGCTTCGGAATCAATTGCAGTCAATAGTGAAGAAATGTCTGGGACCACTGGGTACTGGGGTATTATGCATTTGTTCAATTCTCGGAGGTCAATCACTAGTCTGTAGACCGGTGGTGCATTTGGGTCAGTTCGTTTAAGAATCGGAATGATAGGAGAATTACATACATTGGAATTAGTCTCTACAACCACTCCCTGTGCAATGAGTTTGTCAACTATTTTCAGTAATGCTATTACGACATCAGGTGGTAACTTGTATTGTCAGATTCGCGGCAGTACAACTCCTTGCTTGAGTGTGACACGGTATGGTGTAATGTGCATGTAACCTACATCAGTCGGACCTTGCGCCCATAAATGCTGTGGTACATTCTGGAGTCTGGGGTCAAAGTCTCTCATTACATAATGTCCTTTAAAATCACGTAAAAACAATCTCACTCCTTCCGGAGAACAACAAATCACTGCTCCTAGTTCTTTCAATGTCTTTATACCAAGCAAGTTTTCTGGACATGATTTAGTAAGCAACAAGTCTGTAGTGCGGGACAATGGACCGACTTCTAGGGAAACTGGCTTTGACACTTCGTTAACAATAGGCTTTCCTGAAAAACCCAGGGAAACATTCTGTGAGCCTGAGAGGGGTGCCCCTGGAACCTCGTCATGACTGATGGTAGTTCTGCTCGCCCCAGTGTCAATCAGAAATTTTCTGTTTTTCCCCAATACATGACTATGTACATAGGGACCCTCTTGATCCACAGGAACCTCAATAAGGGGCAAGCCGACTTCCCTCTCTAGGCTGTTTCATGAATACTGTTGATAGTCTGGATAGTCTGACTGGGCATACTGGTACATTTGTTGCGTGAAATGTTGTGTGGCAGCAATGGGTTGGGGTACAGCTACTGTCTGTTGCGTGTTCTGTGGCGTTTGCGTGTTCTGCTGGATGTTATCCTGTCTAGGGGGGCGCGGTCTTTCTTTCGTCTTGCCTGTAGCTATATTGTGTTTCAGGACAGCACATTCATTTATATAGTGACCTGGCTGTTTGCAGTAATTACAGTTCCCTTTGACAGGTGCCGTGCCCTTTTTCTGGCCATCAGCTGGAACTGATTGAGCAACTAGTACTTTCATTTTCGTATCTTTCATGCGTCTCTTTTCGTGTTCCTGTTCTTCTCTAATTCGGTTCTGGTGGTACTGTAACATTTGTAACATTTGGGATGGGCTATTTGCTTGCCAGGTACTCTCAACCTTCAGTACTCTATTTTTGATCTGGGGTAAGGAATTCTCTACTAATTTGCTCACAAAAAGATGTGGGTACGATTCACTACTTGGCTTCAGGCCACTGTTAATAGTAAAACATTTTTCGAATCTAGAATAAAAATCACTAGTGTCTTCATCTTGTTTCTGTTTGCAGGCTGAAATAGCATCCCAATCTTCCTTTTTAGTAACCAATAATCTCGGCAAAACCTGTATCAATAATTCAGGTAGTGCTTTAGCTTTGTCCCCAAGACCAACACCAGGGCCTCGGCGTTTATCCTCGTCTTATAATTCTGTCCAACTGATCTTTTTCTCTCCCACTTCCCAATCTTTTTCTTTAAGCTTTTCGTAAATGCCTGCTGGTAACAGTACTTTCAATAATTTAATGGTATCAGCGTATGTGTAATCCCCTATGCGGAGCATGTCTTTTAATTCACGGTGGAACCCCCCTGGGTCTTTATCATGACAGGGCAGTAATTTTTTCATTTCCAATAATCCCATTTTCGTCAAGGGTGTGTAAACGTATACTCGTTGAAGCTCACCCCCTGCAGTTCTAACGGGATGAACCTCTCGTAGGGGATTCTGTCTGTCTATGTGGAAGGTCTTTCTTTCTCGGTGGGGGGCAGGAATCAAGTGCGGGGTCAGAAAAGTCAAATACTTATGTCGTTGATCTAGAATAACATTAATTAACTCGGCACCTAGGCCTCTCCATCTTGCTAGGAGTAAATCGTCCAGTGATTTATACAAGGGACCTGGATCAGAATGCTTACTCTCGTACGATGTGATGAGATGTTGAACCATGTAAATACCAGCTAAACGCTGTTCTTCCGGAGGGAGACTCAAAAATGTTTGCGCTACTATGTCATCCTTATATATGTTAGAATTACAAGCCCATTGAACTGCTGACCGGGCTAGTTCCTGTTCATGCATAGTACAAAGTTCACTACTCCCTACTCGTTTTTTCAGTGCATGTTCAGTAGCTTGGAATAGGTGTTCGAGAGAATATCTTTCTGGTATTGGAGGGAGGGAACGTTTACTGTAATCTAGGCATATGGGCCTGTCAAACGGTCTTGCCCTGCCTACGTAATTCATTTTATTTATTTCCTCTGATTCTGTATCTTCCTCATCTGTGACTACCTCGTCTTCTTTCTCGGCCTGCTCTTTCTTGTGTATATTCAGAATTTCTTTACGAATTTTCCTGTACATGCATTCTATTTTTGACAGTGTGTCATGTTTACCGACAGCTATGTTGTCACTCCAAGTAATCATACCTTTAGTTACTTCTCTAGTTGGCTGGTCTTGTTCCCTGATCAAACAATTAATCAAAACTCGTAAAAGCATGCTTTGAAGCTCCACCTTTCTATTTCCCATGGCCTCATGTATACTTTCTGGTCCCTCACCCGTTCTAACGAAGTGGTATATTCTGTCTAAATGTTCCTTTATGTCTGGCAAAGTGACCAAATAGTCTGCAATGCGTCTTAAACGTATTGAGTATGTGAGCATTGCGCCCACACCTGGTACTGGATCATATATACAATTGGAAAGTGATTGTCTAAGAGATGCTGTTGTCATTGTCGTTTTTGGCGTGCGTTGTAGTGCTAATTCTCGTAGTGTTCGTGATGGTGGTGGTGGGGTGTGCGGTGTGTGTGGTATGTCCTAGTGGGCCCCCCTCCCGATGCCCCTAGACTGGAGTCGCCTTGGCTTGAATCGTCTTTGACTGTCAGTGCTACTGCTAATGCGGGTTGATCTTGTGCTACGGGTGGTTGGCGAAAAGGATTGGTAGTGTTGTTGACAGGAGGAGGAGGAGGAAAATCTGCATTTACATAATCCGGAGCAGCGTCTTCTAGATAGGAGGAAAGAAAAATGTCCGCTGCTGTCTGTTATGACTATGGACTTTTGTCGGGATCAGTGGTGGCGGCAAGTTACTGGGTACTTCCGGGGTCACTTTAGGTAGGCCCTCGGAGAGGATGGGATACATGCCTTTAATAAGGGCATTTCTTTGTCTATCTACTTGTTCTGCCTTAACCCGTTCACCTTCTTCCTTTAGCTCTTTTTCCTTGGCTTTTTCTGATGCTTCTCTACTTCTCTCTGCTTTGTGGATTTCTTTCTCTGTTCGTCTATGCGCTTCTTTACGCCACAACTCTATGGCATCTTTCTGGGATTGTCTAGCTTTCTTTTTCCACAGTGCTTCCTCTACTCTCATGATGATGCAATCTGCATCCCATGTCCCTGAGACAGGCAATCTATATTTCTCTTTCAGATCCTTCTTGTAATCTACCCATAAATCTAAATACAGTATGGCATCTAGCCCATGTTTCTGGTACATAAAATGACCAGGAGTGTCCCTAGGCGGGACGGGAACTGCCTCTTCGAGTATCCCTTTCCTGGTCCCTATCTGACGTAATTTCGGAAACAGCGGCATGTTTGAACTAACTTGAACGAAAACACAATGAGCACAAGAATAGACTGGAAACAATCACTCATACCACGACATTAAAACATTAAAAACAGATACATCCTAACTAGTACATAGATAAACACAATCCTGAATTAGTTGTTACTGTATGCACTGCTAGAACAGTACTGTCATACCGGTCTCATGAAGAGACACGTCTTTACCGCATCCACCTAAATGGACACGTCTATACCGGATCTGTGTACCCAGACCCGTCTTGACCGGGCTCAAATAAATGAACCCGTCTCTATGCTTTCCCAACAACGGTACTCACCGGGAAGCAAAACTGAAGGCCTCGGAAAACTCGATACTGGACTGGACTGCTACGGCTTCTTGCTGCTACTGCTGCTTGCTGCGCAAGCGCCTCGGAACAGGTGGGCCTCGGGATACCTCGGACCTTGCTCTCTCGGCTTGGGCTCTGGTCGGGATGGTCCGCAATCCTCACCGCCTCGTGTGGATGCCTGGTCGCAGTCTCCGTCTCCTCCGTGGGCCTGAGGGAGTTGGCAGGAAATCCCGCTGACGTGTACACTTGAAGTCCGTCACGGCTATAGAAGGGGTCAGGGGGCTGCGCTTACATCGCCGGCGCGTGGGGAAGGGGACTCGTCCCTATTCGGGCGCCAGATTAATGTGGTAAATAAAGTTATTACCCTGTCATAATTTCTATACATTAATAAGGAATAAGGATAGCTCATAAAATGAAAGGCAGAGTCCGTGGTGTCCGATTCAAAAGGGCTTTAATACAATGACTCGAGTCAATGGAGAATCGGGTTCCATCACCACTAAGGTTCAGGAAGGGTCGTCATCTAAAGTTTTATTCACAAAACACATTATATATAGTAAAGCCATACAATTGCAATGAATAGAGAAGGCGGAACGTTCCAGGCGGAGCAAGTGAAAGAGAGAGATAAGAACACCTGGGCGTGAAAGAAGGCGTGTAAGGAGGCGTACACGTGGGTGTTCACTTGATGAGTCATAGGTGGGTGGATGCATAGAGGAGGTCTGCAGGGTCAGCAGGAACCTTTACCCTACTTGCGCGCGCAAAACTGGTCATGACGTGAAATTGACGTGTAACTGGGGAGAGCTGGGGGGAGCTGACTTTAGCACTAGTAGGGGAGTCTGGGATGTCAGAACGACCTGCACCTTTGGCATATCTGATATCTTGTGTTTGGAGGATGTATTGTCTGAAGTAAAGGTCTCTCGAGCAAAAGCTGTTCATCACTAAATGCTAGTGTGTGCATATATTTCTTCGTGCACTGCGTGGGGGCCATGGGCCTTCTATGGCAACGGGTTCAGTAAATCACTTGAATGGAGACAGGAAGGCTAGGCCCTATGCTCTGCAGGCAGAATATGTTTACCCCTTTCACTAGACTGGAATGTGTTTTTGCGGAGCTGAGCAGATAACTGTAGGCAAAATACCGTCTTGGCAGGCCAGGCCGGGCACCTCTCGGCTGAGCAGGGAGTAAGGGAGAGGTCAGGGATGCATAACTAAACTGCAGCTTTCAGAGTCAGAAGAGGCTCGGAGCCTGAATTCAGGGCCTGGCTCGGCTGGGCCACAAAAACGTGTGCATCTCGACTTTTAAACGTGTACCATGTAAATGCATTGGCAACGTAGGCCTCAGTGTGGAATTAACGTTTTATTCATGGAGGGCCTAATAACTGACATGCTAATGTTGAACGGAAATGCAGAGACATTATTATTACAGGCATGAGAAGGGAATTGTATGATGACATGGACATACATGGGGCAGAGGTGCATACATAGGGTGCATGTAGGGGACACACTGGCCACGTAAATTTCTATTTCCTCAGTAGTGATTGCATACGTGGCTGAGGTCGTGCCATCTGGCAATTTCAAACAAGACCCATCAACCCACAATTCACCATCCACATCTGGAAGGGGCATATCTTGCAAATCAATGCGACCCTTTGTCTGTTCCTCAGTCAGGAATATACAATCATGTGTTTCTTGTGACTGAGGCTGAGTCGCCGGATACTGTAACAAAGTAGCTGGGTTTAAGGTTGCACATCTCTTCAATGTAATGTGAGGAGCTAGCAATGTCAGTTTATATCCTGTCAGACGAGCGCTAGTTAAGTGCTGCGTCTTTGTCTGATTTAAAAGAGCGTCAACAGCATGGGGTATCAACACTAACAGCTTATGTGACAAAACTATTCATTCACTCTGTCGTATTGACACAGCTGTTGCTGCAACTGAGCGAAAACACCCAGGCCACGCTCGGGCAACAGGATCAAGGACTGCTGAAAAATAAGCACAGGGAAGTTGCTTGTCACCATGTAACTGGACTAAAACTGACAATGCGCATCCATCTTTCTCATGCACGTAGAGTGTAAAAGGCTTCGTGTAGTCTGGTATACCTAACACTGGTTCTAACTAAGAGCTTGTCGTAACTGCCGGAAAGCAGTTTCACATTCATCTGTCCATGGAAGGAGTATTGGAGTGTCTTTTGTCAAAAGTGCTAGCAAAGGTTTAACAATGTACGAAAACCCCAAAATCCATTGTCTACAAAAAGAAGTAAGACCAAGAAATGCACGCACTTCTTTCTGTGTTGAAGGTACTGGAGTATCTAAAACTGCTTGTATGTGATCTGATGTCAATGCATGTCCCTCCTTAGACAAAAGGTGACCTAAATAGGTTACCTTTGGTCTATAATATTGCAATTTCTTTTGTGACACTTTATGGTGATGTGAAGCAAGAAAGGAAAGCAAAGTCAGAGTGCACGTTTCACATTGTTCAGGGGTATATGCTGCCAACAAGATGTCATCGACATATTGTATGAGAGCCACACCTTCAGGCAAAACAAAGGAATCGAGTTGTCTTTTCAATGCTTGACTGTAAATACTCGGACTCTCGGTATAGCCTTGAGGAACTCTAATAATTTCTACGATCGATTATTCAAAGTGAAACTGAACACATATCGGCTATCAGGATGATTAGGGATCGAAAAGAAAGTGTTCTTCAAGTCTGTAACAGAGAGCGTGGTTGCTGTTGGAGGAACCAAAGTAAGGAGTGTCGTAATATCAGAAACCACAGGGTACTGTGGTACTACGATCTTGTTCACCTCTCTAACCTCTCTAACCTGTAAACTCTAGTGTTAGTGTCTTTTTTCAAAATCGGAAGAATCGGGCTGTTGCAGACATTAAATGGAACTTCCTCAACAACCCCAACTTGAATGAGATCATGTACAATTCGTATGAGTGCTTCTTCACCCTCCTGTGAAATTCTGTATTGAGGCAAACGTGGTAACACAGCTCCCTCCTTGACGCTGATGTGTACTGGTGGGATAACCATTTGACCCACATCAGTGTCTGAGGTAGCCCACAAAGTCTTAGGAAGTGAAGCTAATGCAGTATCCTCTTTAACAAGACAAGCTCTTTCAGGCACAGAGTGATTATCATTCAAAATGACACGCACTCCTTCAGGGGAGCATTGTATTGTGGCTCTGAAATACTTGAGCATATCAAGACCCACAATATTCTCTGGTGTCTTTGGAGAAAGCAAAAACGGACATGGAGCACTACATTTATCGACCTGGAATGCAAGTGGTTGTGACAATGGGCTAAGGGAAAGTGTTCCATTGAAAAATATCGAAGTAATAGTTACGCCAGACAGGGGAGCCCTTGAAACCAATTGTTTAGACAAAGCGCTACGAGTAGCTCCTGTATCAACCAGAAACCGATCAGTAGAACCCAAAACATGTGCTGTAACATAGGGACCCGTCTGATCTACTGGAACTACAACTGATTCCTTACCCCATCCTAGGCAATCCTATGCATGAACAGAATCGTAAAGGTCAGGATGTACATAATCAGACATTTGATACTGATTTCGTCTATCAAAGGTGTTAAACCTATCCTGTGTTCGCACATTGGTGTCAAATCGAGCACGATCACTCGCATTTCCCATAGGCCCTGAAGAACCTGAAAGATTTCTCATTTGTCCCCGACCTCGTGAATTCTGTTGGGCACGCAACACTGGACAATCGCCATCCAATGGCCAAATTGCTTACAATACGCACATTCATTAATAGACAAATTCGAACGAGTATAGGGGGGATTAAAAGAACCACATCCGCCTCTATCATAGCCTCTAGAGGACGGACCATAAACTTGAGCTAACATAACCTTCGTTTTCAAATCTTTAGATTTCTTATCCTCATTACCTTTTGCTTCTAATTCTTGACGCTCATAATATTGAGCCATCGTTAAAACAGATGCTGGAGAAGATGTAGTTCAAGAACTTTCACTGGCTTTTAAACGGCTAGCTATCCCTGGTAACAAATTTGTAACATATTTATCGACAAAGGGATGTCTGCCTGTATCACCTGTCAAAGACTGACCGCTAAAATCATGAAAAGCTTCCTCAAAACGTGTGAAGAAATCAGAAACCGATTCATCTACCTTTTGTTTGCATGATGCTAGAACAGTCCAATCCATCTTTTTAGGGGAAATAACTGTTTTAAGCTTAGTTAATATAGCTGCAGGGAAATCTAATATTAACTGATGTGGCTTTTGAGCGGGTTCCCTATCCACATCCAATTGTTCTAGCTCCTTCCATTCTGCACCAAAAGTGGTTTGATCATTAATTTTACGGTGGTAATATCAATCCAAAAAATAAATCAATATCACACAGAGTCATAGCACAGGAATTTATAGAGCCATTAAACTTCCTCATAGAAAGCGGCTGGATTTTTACGTGGATCGGGTAATGCTGCCATTACATCTGCCCTATTCCAAGGAGTATACACCCAATTATAAATAAAATAACCTTTAGCATCAACAGAATTGTTATCGTCATTGTCACCCGCTCCTTTAGGAGGAACATACAAGGGCGCGGCTTCCCGCATGGGCTTCGTATAAACCGTCATTATCTTATCTGTTCCGAAGATAGAAGACTGCGACCCTCCAGCCTGAGATTTCTGCGCAGCTTCGCCTGCAAGCTTTTTCTTCTCCTTCAAGTGAACCGCTTCAGTTCGTAATTTAACCAACCTAATCATGCCAGCCACCTGAGAGAAAACAAAAAGACCATCACGCATGCTCTTACAATCAGCTGCTACATCATCAGGTTCTAAATCTGGAGAAAATTTCTGAAATAATTCAACAACTTCTTAGTGAAATATATCTGCTCCCTTTCTAGCCACCCCTGTATACTAGCTAAGAGATCGGAAGCAGGATCAGTGCTACGTAATGCTTTACGAGCAGCCTGTCTGATATCAGCCGCACGTTGAGCAGACAGCATAGAACGGGTGTCCCGCGTTTTTCGTTGATCTGAATCGGAATCCTCACCACCTTCGGACGGAGCAGACGGAATGGCATACGGGGGTGGAGGTCGATCTAATAACAAAAAGTCATCTTGTGGTTTATTAAGGACCGGATAGAGAGGTTGTCGGACAGGGTATTGGCCAGATACCTGCAATCTGTATTCTTTCTCCTCTCTCTCTTCCAGCTCTTTCACTTCTTTCTTTCTCAACTCCAGAGCTTTCTCCTACACATTCTTCTGCTGCTCTTTCTCAATCAATGCTTGCTCACGCCTCGTTCGTTCACGCACTTCTTTCTCCCACATACACATGCATTCAAACATATAACGTCTAGACTTCTGCTCAAACATACATCGCTCCACATACTCAATCTTTCGTATATCAAATGACCCATGCATAGGCCAACGTAACTCAGGATCCTTACGAGTGTATTTATGCCATAACATGCTATACATTATGGAAGAAAGACCAAATTTTACATACATATCCCTATTAGGCGCCCCCTCTGGGGAAGCCGGTTGCGATTCTTAAAGTCCAAGTCGGGTACCATTACAAAAGCAGCACATCCTTCGAAGAGCACTAAAAACAGGAATGCCAAAACAATGCAAAATATGCAGTATTATACACCAAGTGGCACTTAAAGTACTTCTAGTACGTTGCGCCGTTTAAATTTGACTCATTCAAGAAAAATCTCCACATTGCCTGCCTATATGGGTTGCAACACATATATTTGCCAACATACAAATACAAATACAAATAAGACTAGTCTTTTCCAAATACAAATATGCCACGGTAAGTGTTCCTAAAACTACCTTACCATACAAGGGCATCCAAAACCCCTAGTATGTGCCGTAAAACGGCTCTTACCAATCATAGGGTGTCCAGATTTCAACTGCCAAGTTCTAAATTCGACCAAACGGCCACTGCACAGCGAATCGACAGAAGAGATCTCAGTCGAGGACCGGCGCCACCTGGATGGTCAGATCGGAAAGAAGGGAAAACGCCTTGGATGCCAAGACTCGGGTCACCTCTGGCATGCGATCGCTTCCGCAGCAAGATCCCAATCCTCGTTGCGACCACTCCTTCGGGCGTCCGAGTCGCCGATGAGCCCCACGTGTTGGGCGCCAATTTGTCGTAGCAGGCCTCAGCCAGACCCGCCAGTGCAAGGGGTTTGCCCTTCTCTGCACAAAGTCCTCAGACCAATAGGAAGAAGTTGGCACAGAAACTAGAATAGAAAAAGTAACGTTTATTACACCTCATGAGGTGGTGCTACGGTTCAAACAGCACCCTTCGGTATTGCAAGAAGTAGCACCACGAGCTAAGAAAGCATGGTTTATTTATACCCGCGCAGTGGCTCAAAAGAAGGCGGTACAAACACAAGAGAACAACTTATGTGCACATAAGGTGATAACGAGAGGCACAATCGATCAGTGGGAGGAGCTAACAGTTTTGGGGGTCGACAAACACATTCCTATCTGGAACTAATCACTAACAGATGTGGACCCTACTTGACATGCGCAAAAGTGAGGGATGCTAAATATAACTTGTTGCCGGGCAGATTTCAAGCGCCGTGGACAGGAAGATAGGACAAAGCACATGGTCGGCACGAGGCAGCATGTAGCAGATAAGATGGCTGCTGTAAATACAAAATGGAGTCCGCTAAATGTCAAGATAACGGCTAGAACTAAGATGTCTTCTGCTAATGCTTAATCTAATCGCTGTCACATTACAATATTACGAAAAGTAAGAAATGAGTCACAGTTTCTAAGAGCTACCAGAAAAGAGTTCCAGAGATTTGGTCCTAAAACGGAAAAAGAGCGCCCCTTAATATGAGCTCTGCGAAACCTAGGCATGGTAAACAGTGAGAAGTTGGCGGATCTCAGCGATCGGGAAGGGACATATGGATATCTTGGACATAAGAAGGGGCGAGACCGTGTCTATCTCGAAACACGTAGCATAAGGCCTTAAAATTAATCCGTTTGTCAACCTTTAGCCAGTGCAATTTATGGAGCAAGGGAGAAATGGAAGCATGTCTCGGCAACCGGAAAGAGGGCGGGAGGTTGCGTTCTGGATAATCTGCAAATGATGAATTAAGGCCTTATCAGTGCCCAGATACAGTACATTCCCATAGTCCATTCTGGACGTTACCAAGGCCTTCAGCACTGTTCTCTGGGAGTTTAGAGGAATCAGCCAAAGAATTTTCTTGAGCCATTTCATAATGGAAAAGCATTGCTTGGAGCTTGGAGACCTGTGGTTTCAAGGAGAGATTCTTATCAATGATAAAGCCGAGATTCTTAGCTTTATCAACCGGCGCAGGGATAGGCTCCAATGAAGGGGATTAGTGGTTAACTCCCCAAAGTTCGGGATTGTTACCCAGGATCAAAGCTTCAGTTTTATTGCCATTGAGTTTAAGGGCATTTCTGTTCATCCAGAGGGCGACTTTGAGCAGATCTTGCCTGAGGGGGGAAGGATCCTTGTTTTGAGTATCAGATAGCGAGAAAGTAATCTGAGAGTATCATATAGTTACTGCTTACCTATATACCGTGTTAAGTTAGCATGAGCTTATTAAATGTTTAAACGCCATTTTACCTTTTGCTGCTTCTGCACACGACACATAATTGTTGCTTTAGCTTTCAACCTAGAAGAGCGTTGTGATTTATACGAGAATAATATGTTATTGATCTGATAACATTGCTTAGTACACGGTCTCTGTACAGTGAGTGCTGAAACCTTGAAGGATGAGTAAACACGGTGTTATTGTAAGGTCTGATCTTCGCACTTTCCTAGACATAACATAAATGCAGCTGTTGGCAAATCTGGCTTTAGGCGCGTTTTATATTGCTTTGAACAAGAACAGAAAAACACACTTGATGGTGCTTCGCATGCAGAGAGCGGGTGGAAGATGATGTGATCCTCTGCCACTGAGAGATTGAGGTATGGGGTCGCCCTGCTAAAGCCCAAAGAGACCTTCTTAGATATAATATAATATGCTAGTTAGGGAGGGTGAGAATTAGGTGTTGTTAACTCCTATTCATTTCAACATGTTAGCATGTTGTCACCTTTTGCATTTTATGGACTAGTAACTATGCTGATAACATTGCTTCTTATAATATGTTTGCTTGTATTATCTAAGATACTGCGTTTGAGAACCCGGCATTAGTAAATAAATATTTCAAATATGCACGAGTCCTCATTTACTCCGTGTTCTGGTTTGAAATGATTATATAACGAAAGAGTGTCTATGTGTTCCACGTGATCTGAGGTATTCTAAGATCATGTTCTGGTTTGTCTAAACATTGGGAGTTTGTTAAGACCAATGAGACAATGTAGCTAGCTCGTTAAGGGGATTTTGGGTACTAAGGTGAGTTTCGGGCCATCCTAATTCACTGAGGTTCCAAATCTCTATGCACTGTTCTGTAGGAGAATGGAATCCCTGCTACATGGCGCCCAACGTTGGTGGTCTTATATCATGGCACTTGAGTAGTATATCATTCATTCCTTAACCCCTTCTCTGTCGTTTCCGGAAAACAGTGGTGTCGGAAAAACCTACCTGTTTGTGAAATAGGTCTTTTTCAAGCTTGATTCTTACTAAACGGTTTCCTTGAATTACTACCCAGTTGTGCTACAAAGTTTACTTTGTCCTTCCGTATTTCTGTGCCGTCATGGCTGCCGTGGACATTCCGCAGCATAGTCTCATTGCGGTGCGCAATCATTTGCTGAATTACAATGTCACAGTGGATGGCATGGCCGTGATAATGGTGGTGAGAGCGGAGACAGCTTACCCATACAAAATCTTTTATTCGTGGGTGACATTTCCGGCTGTGGACGGCTCTTCTGGGGTTTTCCACACTTACACTCCCTCTCCTGTACCGAATGAATATACACTGTACAAGGCACAGGAAGTACCTATTGATGTTTGGCAGCATAGAGTTTGGTTTGGTGGCGCCCTCTCCCATTCTTTAACCGCTCCGAGGATAGCTCCTTTGTCCATTCCAGGTGCTAGTTTGCCTGTTTTGGCTGGATTTACGCCTCATCCTCTGCACGGAGCATGTAACGTGGCAGAGTTAAGATAACTACATGTTGTCTCCATTAGCGTTATTCAAGCTTTTGTGCAGTACATAACCCGCAACCTTCCAGGTGGGGCCCCGGGGGGTGCGGCGCTTCCGGCTGGACAGGGCGGTATGAAGCTCAGTCCTGTAATGGTCAACGCTGTGATGGGCAAGCGTCCCCAGGATAAGGATGATTTTCCTTTCTGGCCTGCCGAGAAGTTTGACCAGCTGGAAGCAGTATTTCCTAATACGTCCCCTGGTGAAAAACACAGGATTTTGACGATTAGTTTGCCCAAAGCCTTGGCCTCTGAAATCGGTGACTGTGAATCCTGGGGTAAAACATTTGCAGCGGTCTTTGAGAGGTGTTACGGCACTCCGTCTACGGTCATTAAGCGTGTTCAAGATGACCACGGACCTGAGGCTGCGGTTGAATTGGGTATGCGCCCGTGTGGCATCTTTGATGTGGTTTGCGATCTCATTCTTGCTAATGTCAAGGGGGATGCAGTGAACTTTCATGTGGCCAATGGTTTGGCGGCGCTTCCCGATGCCGAGAAACCCCGTCAGTTAGCGAGGATTATTGTGGCAGCTTATAAAACCGTAGGTCGCAATAGTAGGGGACTCAAACCTTTTTCAACTAAGGAGAAAACGCAACCCCAAGGGCAGAAGTCTGAAACGGACGTTCAGCCCAAGTCCAAAAAACAAAATTGGCCTAAAAAACAGAAACAGGTAAAGCAACAGCAACAGAAACAGGAGTCTCGTCCTGCGTCTCCATTGCCTGCGCCTACAGAACGTGTCTATGACTTGTGGGATCGCGCAACGATTAAAACACCTGATCGTTTGCAGGTTTCTGATCAACGCTCTCCTCGTTCCTTTCAGGACTCATCTGCCTTAACAACCGGTGGAGGAGGAGGCGGAAGGGGTCGGGGTGGCCAACAAGGACGTGACTAGCCCCGCCTGAAAGAAGGTGCAGGAAAGCAGGACGGCTCTACGCCGAAAAGACCGCAGTTTCAGAAGAAGAGAGTCACGGCCTTAACTGCAAAATATGCCACATTAGTGAGAACGCGGCTTTGGAATCTGACATGGGCTCTGACCTTGCTGGACAGCGCGGCGGAGATTACTATAGTGCGGGAGGCCCGCGTCCACTACTGAAGGTGACAGCGACTGATCGATATGTTGTGATAGAAACAGCTGATACTAGAGTTGCTCCCCCTGACAGACTTTATGAAATAGTCCTGCTTATTGACATGCAACTTACCATAAAAGGGGTATTTTGGGAAAATCTTTCGTCTACTTATGACATTTTGCTTTCGGAGGCTGACTGGCCCCCACCTTTTGTTCTCGCCGCTCTCCGAGGGGAGGAAGGGATCCTCCCCAGTTTCGCGCACACAGTCTCGAAGGAGCATGCGCTGAATTTTGCAGAAGAGTGGGCTAAGGCACTGGCGCCGGCTTTGTACCTTACAGATTGTGGTTGGGATACATTTTCCCCAAACCACGAGATTCCTTTACGGTCCCAGCTGCAGCCTCAACCACAATATCCCATGCGATGTGAAGCAAAGGCTTCTGTCGCGGCAATCCTTGAACAATTGGAATATCAAGGTGTAATTGAAACATGTGTGTCACCTATGAATAACCCTCTTTTTACTGTGTCCAAGCCAGACGGTTCATATCGTTTGGTATTGGATTACCAGCATTTAAACTTGCATTGCCGTACCTGTGCAGTACAGAATACTCACGGCTCTGCTTTGGTGGATGGTCTTGTGCGTAAGCGTTTTAAGACCACGCTTGACATTTCCAATGGTTTTTATGCCCATCGATTGGATGGTCTTAGTTCCCAATGGACCTCCTTTACTTGAGGCGGTGTGCAAAAACAGTTTCGACGTTTGCCTATGGGCTATAAGAATAGTCCTGGGATTTTTACTGCCTGCATAGTCTCTCTTCTAGAGAGAGTGGACCCGGATGCATGCTCGTATGTGGATGACATTTATCTCACAGACGACGAACTTTGGGAGCATCTATGTCGGGTTGATCGCTTAATTTGTAGCTTTGCAGACATGGGTTACAAATTCAATTTTGCAAAATCACACATTGCAGAATATACAGTGTTGTTCTTGGGCTACGAGCTCAATGATGAAGGTAGAGGTTTGGCTCCTCACTTCCTGGAGAAATGCGCACAACTGCGCGCTCCGTCAACTCTGAACAAATTACAGTCTTTACTGGGTTTTTTAAATTTCGAGAGGACATACATTCCAGGATATGCCCAGCGTATCAAGCCTTTGTATGCTTTGATACAACCAAATTTTACCAAATCATGCTGGCTGGCTGCCTGAGCACTCAGCTATTCTGCAGTCTTTGCAGGCTGATCTGCTCGCTTCTAAATTTTTACTGACCCATAACAACCACACCAACCTGGTGATAGGAATCATCCCTGGGACGGTGGGTTTCACATACCTTACTTTTAATGAAGGAGACACAGTACCTATTGCTTACAAGTCACTGAAATGCGATTTTCCACTGTGGAGAAAGTTTTGACGGCTGTACAGATGGCAATTCTTAAGGAACGTGCTCTGTCACAGGGAAAGCGCATGTTGGTTGTTACCCTGTGTCCTGCCTTGGAGGCAGTTACGAAAGCCAGTGTACCAAATTCGAAAGCTTTGCACCCTCAGTGGATACAATGGGCTGCTTCCTTGACGTCCTTGGATGTCACGTTTATTTTTGACGCCTCATTACGGTCGCAGGAGTATTTACAGTATGAATTCGTTCATCCAGCTCCTTTAGCTATGCGGGCTTAGGAGGATTTCCATTGCATCATTTACACTGATGGTTCGGCGCAGGTTGCGCATGGCTCTAAACATGCCTAAGTTTCCGCAAGCGCCATTGTGGTTGGTGCCATGGTGAACAATGAGTTCAAGTCCAGAGTCGTGCATACGCAAACTCTAAGGGACTGCACTGCACAATTAGCAGAACTTCGGGCTCTTTTGCTTGCATTGGAGTACGCGGATCCTAGTGTGACGACTCTTATTGTGAGTGATTCCTATTACTGTGTCCAGTCTTACAATGAAAACGTGTTCTTTTGGATGCTAAATGACTTTCGCGATTCCAAAGGTAGCACAATAAAACATAAAATGATCTGGGTTCGAGTGGCTGAGCTTAAGAGCGGTTGCACTTGTGTTTGTAATTCATACTGTTGGCCACCAGCGTGTTGGAGTTCACGCTGTGGGTAACTCGCTTGCTGATGAAGCAGCGAAATCAGCGGTATCTACATATTTAGTTGCAGCAGTTACACGGTCCAAAAGTAAGATAGATGATGACATCTTGGCGGCCGTGGCTGCCACTGAGAAGGGAGGTAAATGTCCTTCGAGTTTCCCTTCGAAGTACACATACCACTTAAGTCCCGATAAGGTTCCTTATGTGAAACATTAATTACAGCGGCACATGAAGGTGTGGTGTCTGCGCATGTGGGCGTCTCGGCCACTGTTTCACAGGTACAACAACGTTTCTGGTGGCGGGGACTGTACAAACAGATGCGCGATTATGTCCTTCAATGTGACATTTGCCAGCAGATCAAGCCTTCGACTGCTGCGTGTCCGCCACAGACACAGTTGTACATATCTAATAAACCGCTAGGTTGCGTTTATTTAGATCACTGAGGTCCTTTTTCTTCTGATACTGCGTTTAAGTACATCTTAGTAGCAGTTGATTCATGCACACGCTTTGTGTGGGTCTGGCCCCATCGCAGCGCTGATTCACGGACTGTCATATGAGATTTGCGTGTCTTTGTAGGGATTTTTGCCTGTGGTACCTTTCATTCGGATGAGGATCTGGCTTTACCTCTAAGGCGTACAAGGATGCCATGATTTCGAAGGGGGTCCAAGTCAAGTTTTCGTCTCCATACAGACCTGAGGGTAATAGTGTAGTGGAACGAATGAACCGTGACTTAAAGCAATCATTGACAGCTCGAGTTATAGGCACTGGCAGAAACTGTCTGGCCCATCTCAATGGCGTGCAGCGTGCTCTTAATAATCCCCCTAGAAGGTCACTGGGGGGGCGGACCCCATACGAGATGCTCTTTGGTATCAAGATGTATGTCCCGGACCTTGACGGTCTAGACTGCGTGGCCCAAGCCACAGACTTTGATGTAGATGAACATTGCAATGTTTTACAGGATCTACAAAAGACGAGAGACAGTCTTGCAAAGGAACATTTGCCCTCCACATCGGATGATGTGTTGCAGATCCCGGTAGTTGGCTCGCTACCCCAAGTTGGAGAACTGGTTCGAGAAAAGATCGATAACAAGAAAGAATTTGGTACTTCCTATCGAGCTCCGGGTCCAGTGCTTGGAGTGAAGGGCACAAGAACAGTCATTTTACCACCACTTCCAGGTCGTAAGGAAAACAGGTTTATCTCAATTGACAATGTCAAGATACACAGAATGGCCGATACTTCTTAGCATGACACCGGCGGTCTCCTGTCCTTTGATTGTGAGAAATTCTGTTTTGGCCACTGCTTCTAATCCTGAGCCAGAAGTGGCCATCGAGATGCCTACAATTTCCAGTCCTTTATTAAGTACTTTGCCTGGTACTAACGTTGATGAACTTGATTACACATACCCAACTGACTTATCTATGCCTGATTTGCAAACACATTTGGCCACAGAATCCAGATTTTCATTTGACACTGTTTCACATCATTCGAACAAGCCCTCACGTTTTGCGATTTATGCCACCCTATTTAAAAAACATTTTTAATCCGACCTTGGACATATATTTGGCTGGTACTTTTTTCAATTTACCTTTTTATGTCAATTGGTTTTGTGTTTTATTTTTTTCGAATTGTCAATGGACACTATGTTGAGGAGAGAACATGCATTCGGCATCTGAATGGAACTTTGGCCCCCCTTTCCTCATCACATTCAGCACACAGACTGAAGAGAGACTTAACTTTTGTTAACATCACTGCTTGGCCTGTCCTTGATGGGATTGTGTGGGATGCGGTTAAATGTCAAATCCATGGCCCAACTGAAGTCGTAAACATGGGGGATGTAGTTAAACAAAACATACGTTCTGATTATTGGGATATTCAGGCCGTAGAGGCATTGTTTTCTGATTTGAAATATTATGCTGCCTTTGATGCTGAAGATTTGTACTTAGAATCTGTTAATTATGGTGAATTATATTGCTTCCAACATTTTGGCAACCATTTTCTGCATAAAACAAGTTCCAGAAGGAGTACTGTAAATTATACACAGTGGGAGCATTGCCCGGCTCCTTTACAAGGCAGTTCAAGTACTTTTTTAAAGAAGTACACTTATTTTACCAACTTTAATCAGTCCAATCCCGAGTCTTTTTATTATAAATTGACACAGAAGTCCATGTCCAAGGTTAGACTTACCGATACTAAATTATTATATTCGAAGTCCTTTCTAGACAAGTTGGCTGTAGAAGGCTACGAATTATGGAAGGAAAACATTGACCTTAAATCCGTTTGGGGTTCTAAAAGTTGGCAGGTACAAGGCACTGAGGCTTTGCACCGTGCATGTCTCATCCCAAATCATATGTTGTTTTTAAATTCTACCATTTTTCAAACCACATGCTTTGGATTGGCTACTTCTAAAAAATTAAATTCTCCTGCCATACCTGAATTGGAAGAATATTCTGGTTGGAGTAATAATAGTGAATTTTCGATTAGAGAGTTACAAACTTTTTTGCAAAATTCGTCATATAATATATCCGATTTGGATCCAAAGGGTTGGCTAGTGTGGCACAGAAGTGCAGATTCTTGCCAACGTCGTTTTTTGGGTTTAGCTGATGGCTTTACCCAGGTTAGGCCCGATCCTTGTTTTGTAACTGACCTTTCTGTCACCACTTATTCTGTAGGCAAATTATGTCAGAACTGGCTCAAACATTCTACTTTGGCATCGGTTAAACTGCACCTATCCAAGCCGACAGATGAAGTGGATTTAAATGATTTCATTAAAGGTCCGGCTAGTGGCAGATCAAAAAGATGGATATATGCGATTTACAATGAAATCTGGAAAACCTCACAGATTGAGGCGGCTAAACGCCTTAGGGCCATTGATCAGGCTATCTAGAAAAGTGCTTGCCGTTGTAGATAATAGCATTAATATGCTTTCTTACCGCATTTATACTTTGGATAACATTGCTTCTTCTGTTGTTGATATTATGCAAGATGAATTATCTGTGTTATACCATGGTCAAAATGAATTGCGTTCCATTATGCAATTTGCATGGACCCTGCAGACACTTAAATCTGGACAAGTGCCTTGGAATCACATGAACGTGTCCTCCCTATTTGCCCCGTTTAATTTAACTGAAAAGCAACGCTTACTTTCAATGAGGGATGCGTCTTTTTCTATGTTACACATTGAAAGTCTGGAGTCCTTACCGTTTTCTGTGGCAGAAGACACAGCTGCCACGTGGCTTATCCACGGGTTAATCACACTCCCATTTTCTTTATTTAAATTTACAAATTGTATGCAATATATTGCAATAGGCTGATATGAACCCCTTGGTAGTGCATTTCTGCACGAGGCCTGGTCCCTCCCCTTTACATACAGATGTCTAAAAGATGGGCAAGAGGTTTATTTAAAAGGTGAGGAGTGCACCGAAACACCAGATCACTCATTAATGTGTAGACATATCCAATTACATGGTTCCTGTAATCAGGATCGTCCAAATTTGGCCTGTGTTTTAAATGGTACTCCGGTTCCCGCAATTGTCCCTACTTTCACTTTACTTGCGAATGGTAGTTATTTACTTTTGAATAATGAAGATTGTTGTGGGTTAATTCGAGGCATTGCTTATGTGATAACTGTATCTGAACGTGTGGTGTGTTGCAAAAATGTTCTGTATCCTCCTCCGCATGGGAATTCAGATGTTTCCATCTGGCCGCGAATTCCAACCTTGAAGGCAGAGTTCAATGGAATGAGTAGAATAAGAGCCCTTTTGTCTCAAAAACAAGTGGCCCTGAGTTCGGCTCGTGAAACATTTGTCCTTCACATCGCCAACACCCGCACGGAGGTGCAGGCCCTATTAAATACTGACTTACCATTGCATTTCAGCGCCTTGATTCATTCAATTTTTAATGCGTCCTCCACTTCTGGCCTTGCACACTTTTTTAAAATAGTTAGCAGTGGTCTTGTGACTTCATTTGAGAAGATATTTGGAGTCATTCCTGCTTTCTTCCATTCAATATTCTCGAGCTTATTTGGTGAATTTCCTGTTTTGCTGGCGCTGGCTGCAGGCGTTCTGGTTATATTTTGTTTTATTAAAAATGGATGCCCGTTCTGTATTACACGCCGCACAGCCCCACCTGGTTCCGCAACAGGATGCTTGAATACTATGGCACGTTGCTGCTTGCGACTTTAAGCACGGCATATGGATTATCGTTTTGATTTTCGTATTTCACATGTGTCCAGCCTGTGTTTCATTGCCTGAGCTGCGATTTCGACTGGGCCCTTGATTTGTGCCTCTGCAAGACGGTGTCTCCTTACGTCGATTTTAATCATCTGATGAGTCCCATAGTTGCTCACGAGGTGGTTTGTTTTGGCGGAGGGATTATGGCCATCGCAGCGATGCATGGACTAATGGGTCGTTGGAACATACTCGCAGCAGCGCAAGATTTCTTGGCACACAGCTTTATTGAGAACCCACCGAGTTATCCTCTGATGATGCTAGAGGCTCCGGTGCTTGAAGAGCACGTATGCTCTTTCCCACTATTAAATTGGATGGCTGAACTGTTTTCGGATGACGACAGTGACTTCATGCTGGAGGCTGTTGCTGCTTATTTTGCATATTCGGTCCTGTCCTGAAAGCTTTCGACTTTTTTGGATGATAGTCCGTTCTTAATTGCAATATTTTTTTTGAAAATTATGCGTGATTTTTTCATTACCCATACCTATTGACTTGAGCAAAAATGAACAATTTTTAAATTGACTTACAAATGCGTTTTTTAAATCAATCTTTATAATTTTACCTGGCTCATTGTTCTTGAACTCTGTCTTCTCGATGTGCCCCGTGCCTTATCTTATCTTATCTTATCTTAGCCGTGCTCTGATCATGGGGGGATGTCATATAGTTACTGCTTACCTATATACCGTGTTAAGTTAGCATGAGCTTATTAAATGTTTAAACGCCATTTTACCTTTTGCTGCTTCTGCACATGACACATAATTGTTGCTTTAGCTTTCATCCTAGAAGAGCGTTGTGATTTATACGAGAATAATATGTTATTGCTCTGATAACATTGCTTAGTAGACGGTGTCTGTACAGTGAGTGCTGAAACCTTGAAGGATGAGTAAACACGGTGTTATTGTAAGGTCTGATCTTCGCACTTCCCTAGACATAACATAAATGCAGCTGTTGGCAAACCTTGCTTTAGGCGCATTTTATATTGCTTTGAACAAGAACAGAAAAACACACTTGATGGTGCTTCGCATGCAGAGAGCGGGTGGAAGATGAAGTGATCCTCTGCCACTGAGAGATTGAGGTATGGGGTCACCCTGCTAAAGCCCAAAGAGACCTTCTTAAATATAATATAATATGCTAGTTAGGGAGGGTGAGATTTAGGTGTTGTTAACTCCTATTCATTTCAACATGTTAGCATGTTGTCACCTTTTGCATTTTATGGACTAATAACTATGCTGATAACATTGCTTCTTGTAATATGTTTGCTTGTATTATTTAAGATACTGCATTTGAGAACCCGGCATTAGCAAATAAATATTTCAAATATGCATGAGTCCTCATTTACTCCGCGTTCTTGTTTGAAATTATTATATAACGAAAGAGTGTCTATGTGTTCCACGTGACCTGAGGTATTCTAAGATCATGTTCTAGTTTGTCTAAACATTGGGAGTTTGTTATGACCAATGAGACACTGTAGCTAGCTCGGTAAGGGGATTTTGGGTACTAATGTGAGTTTTGGGCCATCCTAATTCACTGCAGTTCCAAATCTCTATGCACAGTTCTGACAAGAGTCATCCGCGTATGATAATACGGTGAGACCAGACTATTCAATCACTTCCATCAAAGGGTGAAGGTAAATGTTAAAAAGCAGGAGGCTCAATATAGATCCCTGAGAAAACACCGAGATCAGTGTCAAGGTCGTAGATGTGTTGTTTGTAGATGAGACCTGAAAAGTATGGTTTTTCATAAAAGAAGATAGCTATTTCCAAGCAGTGCCAGCAAAACCTGAAGCCTCCAATCTATCCAAAAGAATGGAGCGTGAGACTGTATCGCAAGCTGCACTTAAACCCAGGAGGATAATGGCGGCTGTCCCACCAGAGTCGAGTTTTCTTGCCTCAAGAGTCGAGTGACTCCAAGTAGGGCGGTTTCGGGGCTATGGCCCGCACTAAACCCAGACTGGGGATGGATGCAGCAGGTTGTGAGCAGTGACAAAGGAAGAGAGGTGGATGTTAGCATGTTTTTCCAAAATTTTGAAGAAAACCGAGCAAAGCTAAATTGGTCTAAAATTAATCTAGTACTAGGGGTCAAGGTCATTCTTTTTGAGCAAAGCGAGTACTAAAGCAAGCTTTCGATTCTGAGGTACCACACCTGTGATCAAGGAGGAATTCAGGATACCCAGAACTAAAGGAGGAATTCAGGAGACTCAGAACTAATGTAAGGACAGCCTGCTCTAACAATCTGAGTTTTGATAGTGGGAGGGGATCAAGCGGAGAGCCAGACTTGATGGTAGCCAGTACGTATTGCAATAGTGCAAGATCCAGAAGGGGCCAGACATCGATTTTCAAAGGCTTGTCTGACTTGGCTGTGGGCTGACTATCCACTGGAAGTGGGACTAGTGGCCCAAGCGAATGGGTATCAGTTGGTGGCGGTGTCACTAACATAGAAGCATCTGCTTTTAGTTGTGGATGAATTAGCTCAACTTTGTTTTGAAAAAAAGATGCAAGTTCGTCACACTTTGTTGTTTAAGGACGGGTGGGGGTGTGAACGTGCTAGCTGCGGACAGATCATTTACTACTTTAAACAGAGGTTTTTTTAACAATTTTGGGTGTGGGTAATCAATTTTGTATAGTAGTCTACCTGAGCAGCTTTGCAAGAGGCTTGACATATTTTCAAAGCTGCTACATATTCAGCCTTGGCCATGGGTGCATAATGCTTCCTGCAAACTCTTTCAAGGGATTTACAGCCCTTTTTTCTAAGCGAGGGCTTTCATTAAACCAGGGTGCTGGTTGGTGCAATCTGCCTTGTGTTTTAGATGATCGAGGCAGAATTGAGTCAGCGGCCCTTTCAAGTCAGTGATGTACTGCGCTTTGATTGATATCCGGTAAACGAGCCAGAACTGGGGTGTAATGTAAAAGCCATTTGTTTAGTTGCATCATATCCAATTTAGCCCCAATGCCTGCTAGTAGTTTGACATAACTAAGGCAAGGAGGAAGAGGGGACTGTGATATTGAAAGGTACTGCGTAATGATCAGTTCAACAAAGTTGGAGCAGGGGGGGCAACGGAGAGGAAAGAGAGGTTGGAAAACATGGGGACCAGTAGATGGCCCGCAATGTGGGTGGCTGCAAAATTCAAAAGAGAAAGATTAAGTGATCCCAAATCCTCTATGGGGGTTATTTTTGGGGTCCTCAAGATGCAAATTAATGTCTCCAAGCAAAGTAAAGTTAGGTGTCTGTAGGATATGTGGCTTCAAATAATCTGGTAATTACTAGGAGGTCCTGGTGGACAGTAGATAAGGACCCCAGAAAGTGTGAATTTGGGTGAGACAAGAAGAGAGAAGTGAAGAGCTTCGCAGCTAGGGATTTGATGGTCTTTAATATTGCATTTGTAGACCTTTTTATAGATAATGGCAATGCCGCACCTGTTCTGTGTGGTCTATTTATCCCCATAAGAGCAAAGTTGGCAGGGAGGGCAGACATTATATCAGGTACAGAGCACCCATGAAGCCACGTTTCAGTTAAGAAAATTATGTTGAGATCCCTATCAAAGAGGAAATTAAATAAGTGAATCTGATTTTTAGGGAGGGAGCTACAATTTAGAGCGAAACACCTGAGCACTTTAATTGGCGGAGAGAAAGCTATATCCTTAGCACTACGTTAGGAGAAACTTGCGCTGCTTAGGAGGGAAGTTCGACCATTCAAACTGACCGCAAGTGCAAAGGAATTGATGCGCCTCCGGAGAAAAAGTCTGGCATAAAGCATTGGGTATGAGCCTTAAGTTGTGAAGGGCCAGTGAGGTATAAACTATAGGGGCAGGTTGAAGAAGACCAGGTTCTCTGACCCCTTGCCCCGGCTGGATGTGGACTGGTGCAGATGTGCTTGCCTTAGTCGCGCCAGCGGTGGGCCCGCTGCGCGCGTCCGCACTAGCATAGGTTAAATATGCAACCAGGCAGAACAACTAGAGTGCTGCCTGCCAGAATTGAAGTGAGCGTGCTCACTGCTCTCCGCACCAACGGCATTACAGCCGCGGCGGGCCTGAGCAAGACGCACTGGAAGCTAGGAAATGTGAGCAAGATTAAGTGCCATAAAATGTATAAAAATTTATAAAATGTAAGTATAAAAAGTATTACAATATTTCACACTGACCAATTAAAACACAAAGAAATCCTTAGTTTAAATGTCATAGTAGAGGAGCAAAGTAGCGAGGCGCCAGCAGACCCAGCCACTGTTCGCTGCGCGTCCGCACCAGCATAGGTTAAATAGGCAACCAGGCAGAACAACTAGAGTGCTGGCTGCCCGGAAGTCCCCAGCCGGAAGTGAAGTGAGCGTGCTCTCTGCCCTCCGCACAAACGGCAATGCAGCAGTGGCACACCGGACCAGAAGGCACGGGAAGGTAGAAAACGTGAGCAAGAGTAAGTGCCATAAAAAGTATAAACATGTATAAAAATTAAAGTATTTAAATATTGCACACAGACCAATTAAAACGCTAAAAAATCCTTAGTATAAATGTCACTGTAGAGGAGCAAAGTAGCGAGGTACCAGCAGACCTTGCCACTGTCCATCTTGGGAAGAATATGTTTTCTTCCACCAGCTTAGGGCCACGGTCGGTGAACTCAGCATGTCTTTTGGGCCATTACATACACACAATGTGGGATACGGTTGTGCAAGTGCTGCAACTGTGCCGGGAGGGGGCCAGGGCCGTGCTCACTCATGCTGTTGCTGAGGGCTGAGACAGCAAAGTTCACCATCCAGTGTGGGCTGGATACCGCTGACTCGTTGGGTAGAACGGTTTCTACTTTCGGTAGCTGTGAGGCTCTACACCTGGCTGAGAACGTCTGGCTTCTCTGGGGATGTCCAATCTTTCCTTTTGGAATTGTCCATTGATGGCTGTCGTCTGTTTTGTGACAAGGCGGACAACGCACTTGAGCGCTTCAAGGACTATAGGGCCACGGCCAGACCCTTGGCCTCGCATCAACTTCTCGCCCCATGCTGTCTGCCCCACCACGTTCCGAGTTTCAGAGCCACAGAGCTGCGCAAGCTACCCAGCCTCTATGTGGTTGGGGACGTGGGGCCCACTGTCGTGGGTCTGGGGGCCAGCGGTTTTGCCTGTCCACCAAAGCCTCCTCTGCAGCAGCCTCCAAACCTTTCTAGTACGACCTTCCTGGGCTACTAGTTGCCAGTGGGCTGCAGGATCTGCCATCACCTCCCCCACTGGCACAACATCATGTCGGACAGGTGGGTATTGCAGATAGTGCAAAGGGGCTACTCCCTCCCCTTGGAGACTACCCCTCCCTCCATGCCACCAACAACCCCATTGCATGTCGGAGGATCATTTGTCCCTCCTCCGCCAGGAAGTTACAACTCTCTTACCAAGAGAGCTATTGAACACTTCCCTGTGCCAGAAGTAGGTACTTCTTCTTCTTCAACATCGTGAAAGAGCTTTCCAACCCCAGCGCAGGAAACAACGACATCACCCCATCGCAAGACCTCTGCAACTCCCTCGCCTCATACTTCCACAACAAGATCGCGGACATACACAGCAGCTTCAACAACCAACCAACGCACACCACGACTGACCAGCCACCCCCCCCCAACACCACCCTCCACGCCTGGACCCCGATCAGCACCGAAGACACCATCCGCACGATGAACTCCATCCACTCCGGATCACCGACCGACCCCTGCCCTCACCACGTCTTCAACAAAGCCGACGCTGTCATCGCACCCCACCTGCGAGACATCATCAACACCTCCTTCGACACCGCCATCTTCCCTGAAGGCTGGAAACACGCCGAGCTCAGCGCTCTCCTCAAGAAACCAACAGCGGACCCCACCGACCTCAAGAACTACCGCCCCATCTCGCTTCTCCCGTTTCCAGCCAAAGTCATCGAGAAGACCGTCAACAAGCAGATGGCCGCCTTCCTCGAGACGAACGGATCCCTCGACCCTTCACAGTCCGGATTCCGAGCCAAACACAGCACCGAGACCGCCCTCATCGCCGCCACCGATGACATCCGAGCCCTGATGGACAATGGGGAAACAGCGGCCCTCATCCTCCTAGACCTCTCCGCAGCATTCGACACGGTCTGCCACCGCACTCTAGTACGGCGCCTCAGCAACATCGGAATCCAGGACAAGGCGCTGGAATGGATCACCTCCTTCCTCGACGGAAGAACACAGAGAGTCCGCCTACCACCGTACAAGTCAGAGGCCTCCGAAGTCATCTGCGGCGTCCCCCAAGGATCATCACTGAGCCCCACCCTCTTCAACGTCTACATGAGCCCCCTCGCGGCCATCGTACGCAAACACCACCTCAGCATAATCTCCTACGCCGACGACACCCAGCTGATCCTCTCCCTGACCAACGACCCCGCCGCCGCCAGAGCCAACCTGCACGAAGGGATGAGAGAGGTAGCCGAGTGGATGACGACCAGCCGCCTGAAACTGAACTCGGACAAGACGGAGGTCCTCATCCTGGGCTCCTCACCCTCCGCCTGGGACGACTCCTGGTGGCCTCCCGCCCTGGGCACCGCACCCAAACCGACAGACCATGCACGAAACCTGGGCTTCATCCTGGACTCCTCCCTCGCCATGACCAGGCAAGTCAACAGCGTCTCCTCGGCGTGCTTCAACATCCTACGCATGCTACGGAAGATCTTCTGGTGGATCCCCACAGAGACCAGGAAGACCGTCACCCAGGCCCTCGTCACCAGCCGACTGGACTACGGCAACGCCCTCTACGCCGGGACCACCGTCAAGCTCCAGAAGAGACTCCAGCGGATCCAAAACGCCTCAGCCAGACTTATCCTCGACATCCCACGATCCAGCCACATCTCCGGACACCTGAGAGACCTTCACTGGCTCCCCGTCAACAAGAGAATCACCTTCCGCCTCCTGACCCACGCACACAAAGCCCTACACGACCAAGGCCCGAGCTACCTCAACAGCCGAGTCAACTTCTACGCTCCCAAACGCCACCTCCGATCAGCCAACCACGCCCTCGCCGCCGTCCCCCGCATCCGAAGAGCGACCACAGGAGGAAGGTCCTTCTCCTACCTGGCCGCCAAGACCTGGAACTCCCTCCCGTCCGACCTGCGCCTGACCCAAGACCACCTCTCCTTCAGGAAGAAGCTGAAGACCTGGCTGTTCGAGCAGTAGCGGCACCCCCCCCCCCCCCCCCAGCGCCTTGAAACCCTACGGGTATGTAGCGCGCTTAATAAGTGCCACTGATTGATTGATTGATTGTACCCAACAAGGACAAAGGCCTGCGTCCTATCTTAAACTTCAGGGACGTCAACCACTTCCTCCAAAAGGAGAAGTTCAAGATGCTAACCTTGGCTCAGGTCTTGTCTGACCTCGACCCTGGAGACTGGATGGTAGCATTGGACTTGCAGGACACTTATTTTCACATGCCGATCTTGCCTGCCCAACGGCGTTACCTACGGTTCTCGGTAGGCCACAAGCATGTTCAGTTTACTGTGCTCCCCTTTTGACTAACCAGCGCCCCTTGGGTGTTCAAGAAGGTGATGTCTGTGGTCGCAGCTCATGTGCGCAGATCAGAGGCTCCAGTCTTCCCCTATTGCAACGAATGGCTGGTGAAGGCGGGTTTGCCCCAGATTGTCGTCTCCCACCTCCAGACTACGGCGGACTTCCTGCATTTGATGGGGTTCATTGCCGAAGTCGCACCTGATTACCTCCCAAAAGCTCCTTTTCATCAGAGCCGTTCTGGACACAGCGCAGTTTTGGGTCTATCCTCCCGAGCAGCGATTCTGGGATATTCGGGCTATGATACCGATGTTTCAGCCTCTATCCTGGCTTTCGGTGAGAATGACTAAGGTTGCTGGGCCTCATGGCCTCCTGCATCTTACTAGTGGACCATGCCAGGTGGCATATGCGAGCTCTGCAGTGGGTCCTGAAGTTCCAGTAGGTGTAGCATCAGGGGAATCTGTCCGATGTCGCCCAGATGTCGGAACGGACTGCACTGCAGTTGCAGTGGTGGCTCACAAACCAGGATTGGGTCAGCATCAGATCCTCTCACTCCTGGGATGAGACAGCCACATGGGAGAAGCGGAGATCAGGGGTCCCTGGTCTCCGGCAGAGTCCAGGCTCCTCTTCAATCTCTTGGAGATCTGGGCGATCCGTCTTGCACTGAAGGCATTTCTTCCTTCTGTCAAAGGAAGAGATGGGCAGGTGTTCATGGACAATACCACCGCCATGTGGTATTGCAACAAACAGGGGGGTGGGGTCGTGGACCCTTTGACAAGAGGCTCTTCACCTTTGGACATGGCTGGAACATTAGTGCATGCCCCTGGTGGTTCAACACCTGGCAGGTTCTCTGAACGCCAGGGCGGACGAGCTCAGCCGCTGGTGCAGGATGGATCACGAATGGCATCTTCACTCAGCGGTGGTGCAAGGTCTCTTTCAACAGAGGGAAGAGCCTTGGTTAGATCTGTTTGCCACCGAAGAGCACGCGCACTGTCAGCAGTTCTGCGTGTTGGTTTTCCAAGGCGACACTTGCTCGGCAACGCTTTTTGTCGCAAGTGGAGTTGTGGCCCCTGTATGCCTTTCCGCCTGTACCACTTCTGCCCAGAGTGCTGAAGGAGACCAAGCGCGACTGGGCTCAAGTCATTCTTGGGGCTCCGGCCTAGGCACGAAGAGTCTGGTAGCCTGAGCTCTTGAGCATGGCCATCGATCCTCCGATCAGACTGCCTCTTAGCGAGGATCTTCTGTCGCAGAAGCAGGGGACAGACCCCCAACTGAACCTGTCCAGCCTCCACCTCCTTGATGGAGATTGAGCGGCAACAGTTGGCAGCTTTCAACCTTCCTCCCGAAGTCTGTAATGTCATCAATTTGTGGTATGGTGCACAGCAAAGGCTGTGGATCTCCTTTCCGCTCCTCTTTCCAAGGTTCTCCTCTTCATTCTTTTTTTAGCCCAGCAGGGCTCTGCTCTGGGCACTCTTAAGGGCTATCTTTCAGCCTATCTGATTTACTTTCTCTTTTCAAGCCCCTGATTGTTAACAGATTTCTGAAGGGCATTAATCATCTCTTTCCTCCTTCTCCTTTCGTAATGCTCCAGTGGGACTTGAATCTTGTCCTCTTTTATCTTATGTGTGCTCCCTTTGAGCCATTACATAAATGTCCTCTTCGTCTCCTTACTTTGAAGACTGCTTTCTTGCTTGCCATCACCACTCACAGGGTGAGTGAGCTTCAGGCCTTATCTTCCAAACCTCCCTTTCTGGTTGTTTATCCGGACAAAGTGGTTCGTCGCACTTGGCCCACTTTTCTGCCCAAAGTGGATACCTCTTTCCACATAGGTCAGACCATCACATTGCCCACCTTCTTCCTGCCTCCGCACCCTTCCAAAGAGGAGGAGAGACTCCACCATCTGGACCCAAAACATGCGCTCTCCTTCTACCTTGACCGCACTAAAGATTTCCGGGTGGACGATCAACTCCTCGTGGGTTATGTGGGCGCCAAGAAGGGTCGGGTAGTGCACAAGTGTACCATCTCTTGATGGTTGTCCTATGCATCAAGATCTGTTATTCTTTGGCTTAAAATGAACCTCCAGTAAGACTGCGCGCCCACTCTACAAGGGTGAAGGCAGCCACTAATGCTTTGGGACGTGGAGTTCCGTTGAGTGACATCTGCCAGGCACCACGTGGGCATTCCTGCATACATTTACCAAACATTACTTTCTGGACAGCCAAGTCCGAAGAGACAGCTTTTTCACTGTTTTGTTCCCCAGAACTTCCTGGTGTGAACTTGCTTTGCAGACCTACCTCTGGGGTTTGTATTGCTGGGGTATCTATTCTAAGGAAAGGAATCTATAGCTAATGGTCTCTTTCAGATGGACAGGTTACTTACCTTCAGTAACGATGTGTCTGTAAGAGACATACATTAGTTATAGATACCTTACTGCCCGAACGATCCTCCCCCTTCTGCAAACTGACTTCTTAGGATTGGGACTCCCTTCCAGGACCCTATTTCTGTGCACCAGTGGTCAGTGCCTCGCATGGCTCTGCGCTTCTTGTATGGAAAGTCGTGTCAGAACTGATGTCAGGGCGCAGGGGCGGCGTCTAAGTAGACACCGCTACGTCATCCCGGTGACCAGGATGGCAACGATAGACACGCAGTGGTACTGCTAAGAAAAATTTCTCCGGATCCAGTCTGACGCCTGGGGTAATTCTACGGTAAAGAATCTATAAATAATGTATGTCTCTTACAGATACATCGTTACCGAAGGTAAGTAACTTGTTCTTTTAGGATTGTCTGAATTGTATTAAAAAGTTGAACAGGATTTTGCCAATAAAAAACACATTGTTTAACGCCGTTAATTAAACAAGACAAGGTTTTTATTGACACAATAAAGTATAATCTTGCCTTAAGAACATTAAAAAAGACACTTGCAACACTGTTACAAAGATTTTCATCTTCAGCTAAGAGCATCGTTACCTCCGAGGTAAAGGTATGGGTGCATTTTAATACAAATTAATAACAGTGGAGTAGTTCTCATTATTATTTTGCATCTCGTGCTTTAGAAATGTTTTGTGATAAGAGAAATGTTAGCTTGCGTGTGGAAAAGTACATACAGTATTGATGAGGTTCAGAATTTGCACTTCCTACAGATCCTGAACAACGCCATCACCACCACAATGTTACCGGACGCTTGGAAACATGCAATGGTCCATACACAGCTAATGAAATGTTCACCAGACCCCACCTAACTAGTAAACTACTGCCAAATCTCCTTACTACCTTACCCAGCTAGGGTCATGGAGAAAGCCATCTACAAACAATTTGCTCACTACCTCAGCACACACACCAACTACTAGACATCACGCAATCAGGTTTCCGGCCCAACCACAGCACTGAGACAGCCCTCATCACAGCAACAAAAGACATCAGGTTCATCGTCGATAATGGGGGAACAGCGGCCCTCATGCTACTCAATCTCTGAACAGCCTTCGACACAGTCTCCTACTCCATGTTGTCAGAAGAATACATAAAACAGACAACCAAGGACATGCCCTCAACTGGACCTTTTCCATCCTCACGGGTAGAACACAAAGAGTTAGCGTGCCACCTTACACTTTGGAAGCCAAGAACCTCATCTGTGTAGTCCCCAAGGATCGTCCTTCAGTATAACCTTATTTATATCTGCATAACCTTGCTGGCCAACATCATGAGATCACACGGCATCAACATACTTTCCTATGTAGATGACATCCAACTGATACTCTCCATCTCGGACAAGACGCCCTCAACAAAAGCCAACTTCACCACCTGCTTGACCTTGTTAGCCACCTGGATGAGATCCAACTGCCTCAAACGCAGTACAGACAAAATGCAAGTGGTGATCTTCAGAATGAATTCCTCTGATTGGGACTCTAACTGGTAGCCATCAGACCTCAGCTCCACACCTACCCACAACATCCACACCAGAAATTTAAGAATCTTCCTGGACGACAAGCTCAACATGACAGCCCAGGTGAACGCAGTGATCACCTCTTGCTTGTACACTCTGAGGATGCTCCAAAAGATTTTAAAATGGTTACCATAATACACTAGGAAAACAGTCACACAGGCCCAGATTACCAGCAAATTTGAATATGGCAATGCACTTTGCGCAGGAACCACAAATATGCTCCTGAACAGTTCCAAAACTACCAAAAACTTGACAACAAAACTCATCCTCAATCTATTTCACCACACACACATCACCCCACACCTCAGAGAGCTTCACTGGCTCCCATACACAAACTTACTCAGTTCAACCTTTTCATTCACACATACAAACACTACACAACATTGTACAACCTATCTCTACAACACTTGTAACTACACCAGTCACCTCTGCTCAGCCAGACTCTTACTACCACACATACTCCACAACCTTAAAACCAACACAGGAGGCCACACTTTCTCTTACATCTACCCCAAAGTATGGCATGAGTCCCCACATCACATCAGAGACTACTGATTCCTTTTCGAGTTCTGCAAGAAGCTGAAAACTTGGCTCTACAAATAAACTCACCAGGGAGACAGCTGCCCACATATCCACCAGAAACTTGGATACCCTCACGGGTGATTTGCGTGCTATACAAGTGAACTCAATATGACAGATCATATATCTTTAACTAAACTACTGATCACCAGCAGACTGTTAAAAGTTACATGCAGAGCCTCATGTGGTTAAGACTTTTAGACTTAATTTACAAAGTACAGTATGTGCCTGGTGCCAGAAGTAGTGAGTCCGATTATTTAAGTACATATCCTGTTCCAATTAGGGAATGTACAAACCGTGAATGGGATGAGTTTTGTGTGGCTAATGTCAATGATTTTGATCTAGACGCCCTTTCAGAGAATTAATAGTTAAACAATAATCTTTGAATGGCATAAAGTTCATTCAGGAATGGTGGCCTGAAAAGAAACAGTTAAATAAATACAGCAAACAGTTTTGAGAAATCAGACACAAATTATCCGTAGAGGATTGTGTTATCTGGGAGATGCAGAAACTCACGATCCTCCAAAGACCTTGTGCTCCAGCCACCCTGCTTTCGCAATCGTGCATTCTCCGGGGCTGCACCTAAAATCTGGAACTCGCTTCCCTCCTCCATCAGAAGATTACCTTCTCTGGCGCTATTCTAAAAATAAGCTAAAACATTCTCAATGAGCAAATTACTCCAATAACGCTCCTTTGGTGCACATTCCGCCTTTTCTTGATTTATCTCAGCACTTAATCTCCATTTATGTTTGACCTTCCACGTGTTGCTTCCTTCACTCCATCTAATGCTCCTTGCACCATTTATTGTAAATATCTCTTCTTTGTCCTATCATAATCAAGTTGTTCGTTCATTTTGGAACTGTAGTTACTCATGTATATATCCATGGCTTTGTCCCACTATTATCATTTCCCTAACCCTCTTCCTTGTATTTTGCCCAGGCCACCCTGTACTTGGAATTGTACCATTTAATGTATATATACCTTTCCTGTGTCCTTTTGTTTTCAAGTCACTCACTGTTTTTGGAACTGTATTGACTCTTGTATATATATATATATATCCATGGCTTTGTCACACTATTGACATTTCCCTAACCCCCATCCCTGTATTTTACCTGTGCCGTCTTGTACGTAGCTTATCTTTCCTTGTAAAGCGCTCTGATACCCTAATGGGTCATGTTCGCGCTATATAAAACTTCAAATAAAATAAAAAATAAATAAAATTATTGCTTCCATTGGAGAAGTTGCAGAATTATACCACCCAGTTGCACAAGTGAAAGGATTTTAAGAATGAATCGTGAGGGTCATTTGGGCATCATAAAATGTAGTAAGAGGATGGGAATGGGTTTGGAGGCTGAATGTTTTGTGCAGGACTGTGTAGAATGTTGTTAAGATGATAAATGCCAAATCACCAGGAGACTAGCTTTGTGTCCCATTGATGAGCCTAAGAATGTTTAGGATATTGTGGTTGTAAATAATTTGAGACCAATTTGAGATTCATACAGAAATTCCATATATGTATTTGTTGTATTGAATTTTTTTCCTAGTGGTCAGAGTTTTCCATTGTTTCTGATAATCCTCTTAGGTGATATGCCTGTGTTGTGTGAAAATCGACGAGGGTGGTTTGGATACACTGTTGTGTAAATATGCACAGGTATTTGAAGGTAAGGTTGGGGCAGTGAAGGGGTTCTAGCACCAAATAAAATCTAGGTAGATGCCATACCTGTTTTACCAGAAGTATGGCTGGTACAACTAAGTCCTAGGGCTGAATTAAAAACTAATTTGAATGATCTGTGTAAAAGAAGCATTATAAAGCCCATAGTGTCCTCACAGTGGGTTTCTGTTGCCATTATAGCATGGAAGAAATCAGGCAACCTTTGCTTGTGTGCAGACTTGCGTGTACTAAATAGAAATATTGTATTATCCTTTACCTCACAGAGAATCAATGTTAACAAATTTAGGGGGCAGGCAAATTCTTTTCTACCATTGACCTATGTTACCCAGGTCTGCGTATCATCAAATGCCTCTAGCTAAACACTATCAACACCTAAATACTGTTCTGACACCTTATAGGCGTATATGTACTATGTACTTGCAAGTTTTTTTCAAAGAAAGATTGATGTTTTGTTTGGTGGTGAGGGGAGGGGGTGATAACAGTGTTGCATTCAGGCATTCCAAGATGATATTCTAGTGTATGCAGAGAAATTACAAATGACACAATGAGAGATTAGAAACCGTGTTATCCATGCTAAAGAAGCATGGCATAACAGTTAGTAAAAACAAATGCACATTTTTACACATATGTTGGATACCTAGGATACATCATAGCAAACTAAGAAATAAAGTCTAAATCTAGTTGAGATCCGGCTATTAGGAAGGCATCTAAACCACAGGCAAAGAGGCTCCAGCTCATTTTTAGGCTTAATTGAGTATTATGCTAGTTTCACAGAAGGTTATGCCCTGCTTGTTTAACCTTTGAGAAATTTATTGAAAAAGGGTGTCAAGTATGATTTGATGGATTAGGTGAATGAAGCATTTTGTAGAGCATAAAATTTAATAATTGAGGCATCTTTCAACACAACTTTTGTGTTTGGTTTAAGGTGTGCTATCAGAGTAGATGCAACATATTTGGACCGTTCTCCTCACACTTTTTCGTTCCTGAATGTAATCCTCATGTTGCCTGCATTATTTCTGAAATCTTTATTGATTTTTTCAAATCTGCTCATGCCATTTGGGAAATACTTCAAAAAAGATTTTTCAATGAATTAATTCTTCCTCATCTCTACTTCATATATACTTTTGAAGAAATTACGGGCAATATTATTTTTTCTTCACCTTTTTCTCATCCTTCTGACTTTTTGGCATAAAGGGGAATTACTCTATTCACTTCACTGCTTTCCCATAGGAACTGCAATTATCAGTGTACTGTGTTATGACAAAAGTGCATTCTTCACACAACTGCGCTAATCCTATGGACAGTAATTCAGTGGCGGATTATAACCCCTTCAGTGTCTTACAAGAAAAAATTGAAGATATCGAACCTGGTCAGCCTCACGCAGGAAATGCGACACCTACCTTACCTCGTAACAATTCCAAACAACCATCTAAAATGCATTCTACTTCAACTGCTGTTTCATCTAAGCTTATCAAATAAGACCTACCCTCACCAACTAATTCAAAGCGTCATTGTCTATGGAATTACTTTTTCAAGAAATTCGCGCTCTCAAACCCTACATGGAGGAAACAAATATCCGTCTCCAAAACCTTGAAGACAAATGGTCCCAAATGGAGCAACAAACCTTACATTGGCACATGTTCACTCTATCCAAGCCGTTACCAATCAGATTCCTCCATTGCAATTGGAGATTTCACACCTAAAACAACAGATTGAAAATTTGGAAAATAGCAATAGGCGTAATAATTTATGCATTTATGGACTTGTGGAGGGAATTGAAGGTTCAGATCCTCTCTCCTTTTTTCAAACGTTTCACCCAACTCTTTTGGATCATCTTGATTCTGCAAAATTAAACATCCAAAGAGCTCATTGCTTAAGTCAAATCCCAAAATTGGCATCTTCCAGCATCAAACCAGAAGGCATTATTCTATATTTTTTAGAATATACACACTTACTTAAAGTCCTCCATGCAGCCAAAAGTAAAGGGAAAATATCCTGGCAAGGTGCCAATCTCTTTTTATGCTCAGGACCATGCAAAAGCAATTGCTGACCTACGGAAGAAGTTCTTAGACATGAGACCAGCTCTCCATAATCTGAATGCTCGATATGGCTTGTTTTATCCTTGTCTTATGAAGGTGATGTTTAATAATAAAAGCACTATATACAAGAATCCGGCTCATCTGAAACATTTCTTGGACACTTGCAAAGAAGAGAACATGGAAGTTCCTCGCACATCAATGTTTTGAGGATATTTTTTGTTGTTTTGTTGTTCTGTTATGAATCTGTATTTTATGTCTCTTGATGTAAGTTATTATTTATTTATTGCATTTCCTCTAATAATTTTTCTTTTCTTTTATTAGGTGCAATTCATTGTGGTCCTTCATTATGTGATCCCACCCTTTTCACCTGGACGATGTCTCCCTTTTCCGTTTCGTCTTGGAGTTTTCCCGCTTGAGCGTACTGTTTTCCTTATGTGGTTCCACCATCCTCATGTTTCCGTGTATTTTGTGGTATGTTCTTTTATTATTTTTTCATTTCTCTTTCTTCTGTATTTATCTAATTCGTATTTCCTATATTCCCTTGTCTACTTGTTTTATCTTCTCCTTTCTCTTCATCTCCCTACTTTCCCGTCTTATTCCAATTTCTGGTCTTTCTTCTATTTTTTTCATTCATTTCCTTTTTTATCTTATTTTTACTCCTTTTCCTACTTCATATTTCTCTTTTTCTATATTTATAATATTTCTTCTAATTGATAATTTGACATGTGATGTAACATTATATCTACATACTTATGACTGTTTCTATCAAAGTTTAGGATTTAATATATATATTTAGATGTTGTTAAAAATCTTATCTTGGAATGTTGAAGGTTTGGGTTCTCCCATCAAACGTCAACGAGTTTTATCAGATATTGCAGGTCTAAAAGGGGATGTTGCTTTATTGCAAGAAATTCATGTAACAAATACTGAGATAACCAAATTACGACGTCACTGGGTAGGCAATGTTTTCACATCCCCAGGTTCAGGGAAACGTAATGCTGTCGCTATTCTTTGCCATAAACGTTTGGATATCCAACTCATACGGCAAGATAATGATTCTGAAGGTAGATGGGTTTCAGTGTCTTTATTGATTAACTAGATTCCTTTAACAATTTTTAATGTATACGCACCCACTAACCAAGATAGGCTGTTCTGGCCCCAAATTCTTTCCTCTTTGATGACGTATACTGATGAATATTTAATCTTTGGTGGTGATTGTAACATGGTTATGGATCCTTTTTATAGATAGACGGTCTAATTCTAGATTCTCACCTTACCTCTACTATATCACAAAGGTCTCTTGTTGATTCTTGGAGACTATGTCATCCTACTTTACAAGAATACACTTATTACTCACCAGTACATTCATCCCAATTCTGGATAGATTATATTTTTATTTCCAAAGCCCTAACCCAACACATTTTCAATTTCTGATATAGGCTTTATTTTAATTTCTTATCACGTCCCTGTTTCTTTAAGTTTTGATTTGCTCCCCCCATCAAGGGTATTAAGAGATGGAGATTCAATAATTCTCTCCTGTTAGATTCTAAATTTACATCAACCTTTCCTGATTTTGCAACCATATTTATTGCAATCATCCCCTCAACTTATTTGGGATACCTTTAAGGTTGTCTCTAGGGTCTTCATTATTTCGTTCGTAGCCCAAAAACGGCGAGCATCCTCTCAATCAATACAGTTACTTGATACACAAATTAGAAAATTGGAACATTCTTATTATTTAACAAGGAACCAGTCTGATTTGAATGAACTTATCAAATCTAAACTCTCTTTTAATAAACTTTCCATCAAATCTGCAAACCTATACTTATGTAAATCTAGTGCTAAGTACTATAGCGTGCAAAATAAGTCTGGTAATTTTCTTGCCAATTATCTCAAGATTAGAAAGGAGTGCACTAAACTTGAATCTATTGTAACTTCATCTAATAATACAGTCCATAAAAATGAAGATATTCCATTAGAATACACTAACTTCTATCAAAAACTTTATACCCCTAGTTCCCCCCTCAACCGACTGCTTTTCACAATATTTATCTTCCATTCCTCCACCCTCTCCTCCGGATTTAGACTTCTCTTCCTTAGAAAATAATACACAAACTAAAGACATTCTCCAAGCCATTCAATCTCTTAAAAAAGGGAAAGCTCCTGGGGCTGATGGCTTTACAATAGAGTTTTACACACATTTTTCAAATTTTCTCATTCCCAAATTACATCAGTTATTTTTATTCTTTATAGCATCCCAGAAATCTGAGGGTTCTTTTCAAGAAGCTTTGATCTGTCTTCTCCATAAAGAAAACAAAGATCACACATTGTGTAAGAACTATAGATCCATTTCTTTAATTAATTTAGCTTTTAAGATATTTGCGAAAATTCTTGCCCTCTATTTAGATAATAGTTTACCAAATTTAATTGGAAAAGAGAAATGCAGTTTTATTAAGGCCCGGCATCTATCTGATAATACTCAGCTCTTTTTTAATGTCCTTAGCAAATCTCAATCTCTTACACAGTCATTGGCGGCTGTTACGCTAGATGCTGAAAAAGCATTTGATAGGGTTAATTGTCAGTTTATCTTTTCAACACTTGTTTGGTTCGGTTTTGGCCCCAAATTCCTTCTATTCTATTATTTTCCTAGGTCCTTTTTTCTAGCTAATGGCCTTGTATCTTCCTCTTTTCCTCTTTACAGAGGAGTTCGACAAGGTTGTCCACTTTCTCCACTTTTATTTATTCTGGCGTTAAAACCCTTTTAAACAAAAATGAGTTTGAATAATGCTATCACGGGTTTTCCATATGGTGATAAACATCTAAAACTCTCGGCATACGCAGATGACATTCTCTTATTTATTTCCAACCCAAAAACCTCCATACCGACTTTCTTATCAGAAGCCTCAGAATTTGCTTTAGTTTCAGGATACAAACTCAATGTTGATAAATGTGAAATCCTCCCTTTAAACAAACATTGTTTTCACACTGATTTCTTGGCTTCCGCTTTTCACTGGAGCCCAACTAAGAACAAATACATAGGCTTATGGTTCACACCTTCTATTAAAGATACTGTAATGTTAAATGTAAAAAATTTACAATTAACTTTAACTAATTCCACGACACGCTAGCATCCCTTATTTTTATCTTGGTGGGGTAGATAAGACTCTAATAATGCTAGTTAATCAATCAATCAATCATAGCATTTGTAAAGCGCACTACTTACCTGTGAGGGTCTCAAGGCGCTGGGGGGTGGGGAATGCTGCTACTCCTTGAAAAGCCAGGTCTTGAGGAGTCTTCTGAAGGTCAGCTGGTCTTGGGTCTGCCCTAGGTGGATGGGGAGAGTGTTCCAGGTCTTGGCGGCAAGGTGAGAGAATGATCTGCCACGGGAGGTCGCTCTACGAATGCGGGGGACTGTGGCGAGGGCGAGGTTGGCGGCGCGGAGCTGGCGGATTGGGGTGTAGAAGCTGAGTCGGCTGTTGTGGTACGCTGGTCCGGTGTTGTGGAGTGCCTTGTGTGCATGGGTGAGGAGCTTGAAGGTTATCCTCTTGTTGACGGGGAGCCAGTGCAGCTTTCTCAGGTGGGATGTTATGTGGCTGCGGCAAGGGATGTCGAGGACCAGGCGTGCAGAGGCGTTCTGGATGCGTTGAAGCCGTTTTATGAGTTTAGCCGAGGCTCCTGCGTAGAGGGCGTTTCCGTAGTCCAACCTGCTGCTAACGAGGGCCTAGGTGACCATTCTTCTCGTTTTGGTGGGGTTCCACTTGTAGATCTTGCGGAGCATGCGGAGGGTGTTGAAGCCAGAGGAGGAGATGGGGTTGACCTGCTTAGTCATGGAGAGGGTGGAGTCGAGGATGACCCCTAGGTTGCGTGCGTGGTCAGTGGGTGTTGGAGCTGTTCCCAGTGTGGTTGGCCACCAGGAGTCATTCCAGGCCAAGGAGGTGGATCCGAGGAAGAGGACCTCCATCTTGTCCGAGTTCAGCTTCAGTCGGCTGTTCCTCATCCATTCGGCGACAGCCGTCATTCCTTCTTGGAGGTTGGTTTTGGCGGTGTGGGGGTCCATGGTGAGGGTGAGGATCAGCTGGGTGTCATCGGCGTAGGCGATGATTTTGAGGTCGTGCAGTCAGGTGACGTGGAAGAGTGGTGCCATTTAGATGTTGAACAGCGTTGGGTTGAGGGATGAGCCCTAAAGTATGCCGCAAATTATCTCAGTGGCTTCGGAACGGACGGGGGGAGGCGGACGCTCTGTGTTCTGCCGGAGAGGATGGAGGTGTTTCATTCCAGTGCCTTCTCTTGGATCCCGGCGTTGTGGAGGCGTGTTCGTAGTGTGCGGCGGCAGACCGTGTTGAAGGCGGCTGACATGTCCAGGAGGATGAGGGCCGCGGTTTCTCTGTTGTCTAGCAGGGTCCTGATGTCATCGGTGGCTGCAATGAGGGCAGTCTCAGTACTGTGGTTGCTGCGGAATCCGGACTAGGATGGGTCCAGGATGCTGTTCTCCTCGAGGTAGCGGGTCAGTTGTTTGTTGACGGTCTTTTCGATGACCTTCGCTGGGAACGGGAGCAGGGAGATGGGCTGGAAGTTCTTGAGGTACTTGGGGTCTGCCATGGGTTTCTTGAGTAGGGCGTTGATCTCGGCGTGCTTACAGATCTCCGGGAAAGTTGCTGTCTCTAAGGAGATGTTGATGGCTTTCTGGAGGTGGGGTGCGATGACGGCGCTGGCTTCGTTGAAGATGTGGTGTAGGCATGGGTCTGACGGAGATCCAAAGTGGATGGTGTTTATGATCTTGATGGTGTCATCCTCGTTGATGTTGGTCCAGGAGAGCAGGCGGTTGGTGCGGATTGAGGTTGTGGGGGCGGCGGTCTCAGTGGTTGTCGGGGTGGTTGTGGCATTGAAGCTGTCGTGGATGTCTGCGATCTTGCGATGGAAGAAGGTGGTGAGCGAGTCGCACGGGTCTTGCAAAGGTGGGCTGTCGTTGGTGTTGGAGAGTTCCTTCATGATGTTGAAGAGCTCGTTGCTGTTGTGTGCGTTGTTGTCTAGGCGGTCTTTGAAGGAGGCCTGTTTGGCTTATCTGATAAGGTGATGGTGTCTGTGGGTGGCCTTCATGTGGGCTGTGCAGCTGTCCGGTGTTCGTTCATGGAGCCACTTCTCCAGTTTTCGGCAGGTTTGCTTGGAGGCCTGGAGGTCTCTTAGTTAACTAGCTGGCTTTCTTGCTGGTGTGACTGTTGGAGGATTTCTTGAGCGGGGCGAGGGTGTTGGCTCAGCCGTCGATCCACTGTCTGAGGTTGCGGGTGTCAGCGTTGTTGGGGTTGGCGGGTGGGCTTTGGGCGAGGGTGGTGGGTAGCTGGTCTTCCGTGACTTTGCTCCAGCAGCAGCGAGGCATCTGTTGGGTGCGGTGGTGTGTGGTGGGTTTCCGGAAGGTGAAGTGGATGCATCGATGGTCGGGCCAGTGGAGTCTGGTCGTGTGGTTGAAGGAGACATAGGCGCTGATTTCTTGGCTTCCGCTTTTCACTGGAGCCCAACTAAGAACAAATACCTACGCTTATGGTTCACACCTCCTATTAAAGATACTTCAGGTCCCCAAGGAGGATGTAGTCCGTGGAGGCGAGGGCATGTGAGCTTACGAAGTCGGTGATGGAGTCGCTGAACTGTGGTCGGGGTCCAGGGGGTCTGTAGACAAGGGTTCCTCTGAGGGTGGTGTTGAGGTCCGTGTAGGTGTTTCCTCCTACTCCGTTGGTGTGGTCCCTGCGGGAGATCTTGTAGCCTTCCGGGATGGCTATGGCGATGCCAGGTGCCGAGGAGGGGGTTCAGCCAGGTCAGGAAGGTGACGTCTGGGGAGGTTGAGTCGCGAAGGTCCCAGAGTTCAATGGCGTGTTTGCGGGCGGAGCGAGTGTTGAGAAGGATGCAGCCGAGGTAGTTGGGTTCTTTCCTGGTCGGTGGGTTGGCGGGTCGTGTGCTGGTGAAGCTGAAGTTCCGGCAGGAGAAGGGTCCTTGGATGCGCATCGGGATGGCCAGGCAGCATGCGTGTTCTCATCCGGTGTTGAGTGCGTGGAGGGTGTTGGCGTTGTAGCAGTGTTGGGAATCGCGGGGGCTAGTGTTCGCTGTCCAGGCGCGGATGGGCGCAGACGGGCTTGCCTTAGGCACGCCTTTGGCGCGCCCACTGCGCGTGGCCGACATAAGAAGAGGAGGTGGGAGGGAGGAGGAGCTGGGAGACGGGAGGCAGCAGACGAATGGGAGCGCGGGGACGCAGCGGCGGGAAAGCCGGATCAGCGGAAGGTACGGAAGGAAAAAAGAGGGCCACAGCAGAGACAGGGTAAATAAGGGGCAAGAAAAATGGGTACAGAAAACAATGAAAACAATTACAGAACAATACAGGCACAATACAATATGGGTACAATTACAATACAATACGGGCAACAACCAAGCAAGCAAGCATACCTAGGGCCTACCACTGGCCACCAGGGATGAGGCGCAGGTGGTAGCCCGCAGGTGGAGGATAGCCTCGATCTCACGGCAGAGTGGCAGCAGGGCTCAAGGGCGCAACACACTGGTGGTGCTGTGTGGCGTGGGGAGCGACATGCCTAAACAGGGTCAAGGGTCGCTCCTTTCACCGCGTAGCGGGTGCCATAAGAAGGGTAGGTGGGAAGGAGGAGCAGCTGGAAGGCGGGAGGGAGTGGACGAATGGAAGCGGGGCGGAGCCGCAGGGGACGCATCGGTGGGAAAGCGGGATCAGCGGAGGGTATGGAAGGTAAAAAGAGGGGCACAGACAGACAGGGGAAATAAGGGGCGAGAAAACGGGTACAGAATCAATAAAAACAATGACAGTACAATACAGGCACAATACAATACAGGTACAATTACAATACAATACAGGCAACAACCAAGCAAGCAAGCAAGCCTAGGGCCTACCACTTGCCACCAGGAATGAGGCACTGGTGGTAGCCTGCGGGGGGAGGAGGGCCTCAATCTCACGGCAGAGCGGCAGCAGGGCTCAAGGGCGCAATACACTGGTGGTGCTGTGCAGCGTGGGGAGCGACCTGCCTAAACAGGGTCAAGGGACCCAATAATTTTATTTTTGTTATTTAATCTTCCAATCAATATCCCCAAATCTTGTTTAAAAATATTTACAGTATTCTCTCAAAATGTTTATGGCAAAACAAAACAGCAAGGATGTCTTTTTCCATACTTAAGCAACCTAAACACATGGGTGGAATTATCTTTCCTGATTTCTCTTCTTATCATACCTCATTGTTTCTTAAACACTCTTCTTCTCTATTATCTGAGAATATGATTGACTCTAATTTTCAACCTTTGTGGATAGAAATTGAAAACTCCTTCTTTCACCCCTTTACCTTTGAAGAATAAGTTACTTTATCTCATACTCCAGCAAAATTTTGTCTCCCCATTCATAAAAAATGTTCATAAAATTATTCATCCTCTCCTATTAGATGGCCTAGATGAACGTACCCGATTTCTACAGTCCCCAATTTGGTATAATAAACATATTAAAATTAAAAATAGGACTCTTTTTTGGAAAGATTGGTTAGATTTCGGACTTTAATGGATTCATCAACTTTTTTCATGATGGTACCTGTGTTCCCTTTTCCTCCGTAATTCAATCCTGCTTTCTCCACCTCTTGCTTAGTATTCCAAATATATGTTGTTGATTACAGCCACTCACTTTACTTAACTCGAATAAACAACAAAAAGAACAAAAATTGGTTTGCATTACAAAACACTCTCCTCTGAATGCCACAGTCAGACAGATTAACTCGAATTGGCACCTATTGAACATAGAACCGACGCAACCAAAACTACCAAAACCTATGTTCGCGCATCGACGCAACAAAAATCTTAAAGATCTAGGGGTCAGATCACGGTTCAGTGGAACGAACAGCATGACCCCTTATGTACAGAAATCGTTTAATGGAGAGAATGCCATTAAAGGTACCTCTAGATGTGGAACATGCCAATCATGTGATGGCATTATACCGGGTGAGACATTCATGTTTAACCAAGTGCAAATACAGGCAAAGGAGTTATGGACCTGTAACACGAGTAATATAATCTACCTCATATTATGCCCCTGTAACTTAGGCTATGTTGGAGAAACCTCAAGAACGATGAAGCTCCGCCTAACAGAACACAGATCCGCAATTAAAACATGTAAGTTAACAGCACCATTGGCATCCCATTTTTCTGAGTTCCGCCACTCTCCGTCACAGATTCGGTGGCGTATTCTAGAAAAGATCCACATACCTAACAATAATGGTGGAGACAAGATAAGGAAAAAAAGAGAAGTCTACTAGATCTTCTCTTTGAACACATTTACCCGTGGTTTGAACAATGATCTACCATGGATAAATGCGATACTGCAATAAATCTAGCAGGTAGTCAAGTCAGTACTATCTTCTGAACATAACTATGCCTTCCCAGATTAATTAATATATCCAAGAAAATAATCTTTTAGGATATAAATAATAAAAACATTGGTTCTGTGATTTTACTTTTGCGGCTTGTTTTCTGTAGGACTGGGACAACCGATTTTACAAACATAGAGGTGTGCCCCTTTAAGATGTACGCGATGTAAGGCCAACCAATCAACTGTCTCATTATATAAACCAATGAGAACACACGAGGCAAATTCTTTGCCGAAACACTAGATGCCGCCGGGAAGTTACTGCAGCCGGTCCGTTTAAATTTGCTTGAATACAGGTAAAAATATAACCACTTTGAGAACGCTGAGTGCGTTTATTATATTTTGAATATGTCGCCCGTAATATAACGCGAGTCATGCTCCCTTTTCTATCTAGTTAAAAGATCGCCAAACCTTTGACGTTCATTTGGACCCATGCTACACGGCGCCCCTGAGTAACTACAACTAAGGATAATACTAAATAGGGTAAGGAATGCAATGCCTTTAAGTGCCTTACTAAGAGTATGTATAAATCCCAGTCAACCGCATAATGCTAGTTGTACTCCCTTTCCAAACTAGATAATAAACCGTTCAGTTTACGGAAAATATCCGGACCAACGTTACACGGCGCATTTGAAGTAATCATTAGAAAGCAGACGCCTAAGCAGGGTAAGCAGAGTAATGTGCGCCACAATCTAATCTTACTATGTGTGGTACCTGTCATTTTTGTAATGCTAGTTGTGCTCCCTTTCTTTAATTAGATCAAAAACTGTGTAACTTATAGGATTACAACCAGACATACGCTACGTGACGCCGCTGACTAACATGAACAGAGTATATCTCTGAACAGGGTAAGCAGTATAATGTTGTCAATAAAATCTGCCCTACTGTAATGAAAGGCGGGATCAGCATTAATGGACCGTTATTTATTTGCAGAGAAATACATTTCCTGCCTTTAGTGTTATATCTACGTGCCCCAATCCACGCGGCTTGTTGATGTCCGCTATTTACCTTCATTACCATATCAACGAATAAGTACTGAAGACTCAAACGAGAAATACTCACTGTCTCTGGGCGCCTGTTAAAAATTGGGTGAGCAAGATATACATATATCAGTCAATAGGATCGTATCTGAGCTACACTGCTGTTAATAAGACCAAACATTAATTGTAGGATAATCTCATGTTTCAGATCACTCTCTCTTTGATACCAAACATAATCTTCACGGCATCCTTATGTTTGTCTAGTCGACCCTTAAAATAGGTAAGCCAGACTATTGTAAACCATTTATAGGGATCGTTATAATTGATTTTCAACAGGTTTACGATAGGTAATTCAGTATCCCTTATATCTCTAATGTGATCTTGAAAATGTACCTAAATATGACAAATGATACCACTAGATTACTGGAGCAACACAATCCATCTAGCTGTCACCATGTTAGGGAAAAGAAATAGACCTAATTATTTTGTACTACAATGAATTGGGAGTCACCAATAATAGCTAAATAGGCGCTTTTAGATGTAATATCTTTAGGCAACCACACTGAAATGTTCTCTTCTTTCCTGTCTTTATTCCCCTTATCGTTTCCTTTTCTCTTCTTTTCTTTATCGTTAGGATACCTAAATGTATGAAAATCTTTTTTTATGAGGTGAATATTATATGAAAAGAAATTATCAAACAGAAATAAGCATACCATACGGAATGTTATCAGTATGTGCACAATGTATGAAAATCATTTCATCAAAAGGTGAATAGAATATCAAAAGAAACTACCGAACTGAAAAAAGTAGGCCATGAGAAATGTTATCAGTATGTACACCTATTTATCTAAACGTGATGGATATGTCCAACATGTATTTATAACTAGTATTGTGTTTGAAGTAGTTGATATGAAGATGTCAAAAGCTATTATATTTATTTAGGCGGTATCATCATTGTATGTCAATAACCACATTCTAGCGCATGTTATTATAATCAAAATATAACACTTTGCACTGAAATACAAAATTGTAAAAATATCTTTTAAAAACATTTTTTACAGCACTACGATGGTACAGTCCTGAGGAAGACACGCCTTAGTGTCGAAACGCGTAGACAGGAAACCATCCATTAGTTTTTATACGTAATAAATGTTGTGTGTATGAAATTATGCATATGCTATAATGCTGAAATATTTTATCATTTGTTTATAATTATGTATCGATTTTATCAAATATCATGTTTTGTATGAGGAATTAAACTGTATTCCATGTGTAAAAACAGTAGTCGATTATTATTATTTCTTGTGTGGCATATGCCACCTTTCATGTGCTAGTAGGTATTGGAAATTTGCCTGGGTGTTTTATTCACATATTCTATTTGCCCTGACCCAGGAAGTTGATTCTTATCAGGGGGTCCTTGTTGTTTCACATATAGGGCCTTAATCTCACGGCAGAGCGGCAGCAGGGCTCAAGGGCGCAATACACTGGTGGTGCTGTGCAGCGTGGGGAGCGACCTGCCTAAACAGAGTCAAGGGACCCAATAATTTTATTTTTCTTATTTAATCTTCCAATCAATATCCCCAAAATCTTGTTTAAAAATATTTACAGTATTCTCTCAAAATGTTTATGGCAAAACAAAACAGCAAGGATGTCTTTTTCCATACTTAAGCAACCTAAACACATGGGTGGAATTATCTTTCCTGATTTCTCTTCTTATCATACCTCATTGTTTCTTAAACACTCTTCTTCTCTATTATCTGAGAATATGATTGACTCTAATTTTCAACCTTTGTGGATAGAAATTGAAAACTCCTTCTTTCACCCCTTTACCTTTGAAGAATAAGTTACTTTATCTCATACTCCAGCAAAATTTTGTCTCCCCATTCTTAAAAATGTTCGTAAAATTATTCATCCTCTCCTATTAGATGGCCTAGATGAACGTACCCGACTCTTTTTTGGAAAGATTGGTTAGATTTCGGACTTTAATGGATTCATCAACTTTTTTCATGATGGTACCTGTGTTCCCTTTTCCGTAATTCAATCCTGCTTTTCTCCACCTCTTGCTTAGTATTCCAAATATATGTTGTTGATTACAGCCACTCAAGCTTCCTATGATGCTTTTACACTCTCCTCTGCACATAGTTCTTTCCCTATCACAATCTCATTTTTACATACCTCCTCTTCTGCATCTCAAATTTATAAGAAATTAAGAGATATCTCTATCACTCGTGATAAATCTAAAGTAGAATGTAACTGGGAATCTGATCTAGGTGAATCTTTTCCTATTTTAACATGGAATAAAAACCTGACTAAATGGATTACAGCTGGTATCAGAACAGGGACGGCGACAACGCTACTACCCCTAAGGGCCAAATGGGAGGGCGACATAGGGAGACCACTCCGGGACAAGGAATGGGAGCGCATACTCAAATTTCCGAAAAAAGTAGCTAGGACCCCGAAGTTCAAGTTTATACAGCTGATGGTTCTACACCGGGCATATCTTACACCCCACCGTATATACGCTATGTTCCCTGATGCAGTCGACACCTGCCCCCGATGCAAGGCAGATGACGCGAGACTAACACATATGCTATGGGACTGCCCGAAACTAGGATATTATTGGAACACCATAAATGAGGCACTCTCCGGGGCAGGTACCCCCCTACAGACACATACCATAGAAAATGCCATATTAGGGCTAGGACCAGTGGAGCGCAAAAGAAGCGTAGCAACCCGTTTCACTGATATGGCTATGATACTCGCAAAACGTGCAATAACCACGAGATGGAAGTCGACCAAACCACCTGACCCTGAATTGTGGAGGACGGAAGTCATACAATGGGGTAGGGCAGAAGGAGAGGCATTGCAGCGCGAAGAACGTAGGGGCCTCAGGAAAACACCGATTTCACTAGATTGGTTTACTATCCTAGGATCTTTTGAAACAGGGGGGGCTGACGAGTCTGTCCCCTCGTCACCTGCTGACTGAAATGTGGATCGTTTACATAACACAACAACGTATCACCGAGGTAATTAGTGCACCTGGGTGCAGCAATAGGTACCCCTGTACAGATATTATTTGTGCCACTACATGACTACACGGTAGACTACATAGGAAACGAGATGTTTTGGGCATAGCAGAATACCGACAGATATGGAAAAAGCAGCGCATGAGTGCCAAGGGCGGGAAAGTTGGGGAGGTGGGAGGTTTTCTAGGGGTCTGTTTAGTTAAGATGGAAATGAATAAAATAGAAAATGCATACTATATTCGATGATAATGCACCTCGAAGAGCATATCACTGTGCGAATTTCCTGTTTGTAAATTGACAAATGCTACTACTCTAATTATACTGCTAATAAACAAATTTTCAACAAAAAAAAATAACATGGAATACAATCTTGACTAAAATAAGGAAGTCTTCTAGAGTAGCAAACACTACTCAAACTTTATTATTCATATTAAATAGACTTCTGATCACACCGGCTAAACTACCTTATATAGATCTCACTATTCCCTCTACCTGTTGGTCTTGCCCTGCCACTTCAGCAGATCTTAAACATATGCTATTTACTTGTCCTTCTATTCATAATTTCTGGATCAGAGTGTGGCAACAAATTAACAATATTTTCCATACCCCTATTCCTTTCTCTTTTTCACATATTTTTATAGGTAGCATCTCAGAGGTATGGTCCTCTTCCAATACTAACATCTGCATTGTTGATTTACTCATAGCTGTAGCATTTCAGCAAATTACTAAGTCATGGAAAAATGCTTCAAATGTTTCATTTCAAGCCTGGTGGTATGGAATTTGCTACAACCCTAGATTAGATAGAGTTTACGTTCACCCAATTACACTTGCTATTAAACAAGACATACTGTGGTTGCCTATTACTAATTTCATAAATGCGTCCGCTCAATCCTTACCTTTACATAATCCTTACAATGAAGAAGAATCCAAACTCCCTTAAATTCAATGGTTATTATCTTTTGTCTAATCTGTTTTATCTTCAGGTTAACTAATAAGTTAATACTATAGGAATTATTGTAATACAATTGTTGTATTTTAATTATAAGACCAGTCATGCCATTTGATATCCCCTCCTCTTTCCCTCTATACCTCCTTTCCCTTCTCCTGTTCTTACCCCTATATGAAGTATTTGTATTATATTATATTATATACTGTATGTTTATTGTTGTACTATCTTTATCTTTATATCAAATACATTTTCTTTTAAAACTTGAAAAAATAAAAAAAAGAGATCACATCAGACAAGAATATATAAGTGGCTACAATATGCAAGATTACCAGCAGTGATCAGCCCAGCAGTTGTGTAAAAAAAGAATTGTCTATTTGGAATGTATCTATGTGGGGAATAGATAAACGCCATAACTGCAATTCCCTTGGCACCAAGATAATAATACTTGCAATAAGTCTCCCCAAATGCTGCATTATTTATTACTCAAATATCAACTTTATATATAATTGAACATAAACTCACTTTTCTCCGAACATTAGTTCATGAATACATAATCTGAAATGTACATATATATATATATATAAACATGCATATATATATATATATATATATATATATATATATATATATATATATATATATATATATATACATAGGTTTCTAATGTAGTAGGTCAGGCTGCGCAGCGGAGAGCTACTTACAAGTAGCTGTAGAGCTACCAGTAGTTCACGAGCTACCGGTTGGGGAAGCCTGGTCTGGGAGCTGCGCTGACTCAGTGGTCACTTCAAAAAGAACACACTGTGTCATTTTCTTGAGGACTTTGAAGTCTTCTCTATGCAATTACTGCACCATTGAATGCGATGCTCTTGCTTGTTCATGGGCTATTGAAATGTTCAAAATATGCATATGGCAAACAAGGTTTGAAATTTATGTATATCACAAACCTCTTGATATACTTGTTAGGCAACAGTTGTTCAAACCAAGCACCATCAAGACTGGTGAAGCTTATGTCTCTCCTTCAAGAATTACAATTTTATATTAGAAATGTTCTTGATGAGAAGCATTTTAAGGCCAGTTGCCTTTCTCGTATGCCCATTGAGGACAGTGATAATAAAGAATTATGTGAAAGACATTATGATTATATTGTTGCAGCTGTTTATACCATTAATGGAGGGATTTTGGAGAAGGATTGGATTTAGAGTTACAAAGAAGACAATATATTGAGGTTAGTTAACATGTATATTGTCAGTGTGTAGTTGTAAGTTCTGAGTAGTAAAGTTCTTCGCAAGTTGCTGCTGAACTACCAATAGTTAATGGCATAGTACTTCAACAAATATTGTTCGTGCTACCAGAAAACTAAAATACAAACTGATTGAGTTGGTGTGTGATTGAGTTGGCTCATTAGGGCCTTTCAGTGTTTCTAATACCACTCATAAACAGAAACAATATTATTGGTGACCACATTAGGAGGTTTGCTGGTGGTTGTAAGGAATGAATACTATCAGGCAAACATAGGAAGACCTTCCTGCACCATGGCCTAATGGCCCCTGGGAATAATTAGGGTTGTATTTTGTTAATAACTTTTATATGCTGGAAAAAGTTCCCAAGTACCTTATTGCTGCAGTTGATCATTATTTTAAGTGGGTATATTTTTCTTTTGTTTAAGCGGTTGACATAGCATGCGTCAGAGTTTTTGGAAATAATTTTCTGTATTGAAGGTGCTCCTACCGTAATTGTTACAGACATTGCATACATTTCAGTTCTTTATTCGTGGTTATACACGCTGTAAAACATCTTAAAGTAGCACTCTATAATCCTACGTCTAGTAGGTTACTTGAGAGGGCAAATCATTTCTTGACAGAAGGCTTTCAGATATGCTTTATCCAACAGATTGTGTGTGTTTTCATATGTGCATGAGAAGGTTTGGAGTTACAGTACTACCAGTGTGTCAACCTTTTGCTTACTAAGAGGGTAACATCCTTTGTCCACATTGAAGCCAACATGGATGAGTGTGTGTGGTAATAGTAAGCTTTCTGCAAATTAAATATGGAAAATGTAACAAGAAGGTGCAATTAAAACAAAAGTATTGTAAGCAACATGTTTATGGTTAGAGAAATGGGAAGGTGGTGATTTTGATGCCCGGTGATTGTTAAAAAAAATCTTATACGAGTGATAAAGGAGAATGTACATTTTACACATCCTCGTGTGCAGAAAATCTGGATTTTATTAAAAAATACAGAGGCTGAGATTATGCAATATTAATGCATTGCTCTGCTCAAAACATTAACAACAAAAATTAATTTAGAAACTTAATAAGGTTCTAAGAAATATTGTAACGCTAGAACCCATAGCTATCTTCTACACTCAGATATATTGAAAAATCTCTTGAAACTCAAAAACGGATCCAGGAGTATTTCCATCTGGGCACTCTTCTGCAGTAACATCTACTGTAAGAAATTGTATTATTATGGGTGACTACCCACCTCAAGGAATGATTTTGTTTTGTAAACAAACTTTATTCATTTACAGCTCATCAGCCAGTTCCATATTAAGGATGAAACAGTGCTCAGATAGTGATGAATTACTTAGCGTTACTTACATGAACGATTATACATTCTTAGAAGCATCGTCTCGTGTAATGTCTTTGCTTCTTACAGTGCTCCTGTGATCATCCATCTTAACAACAGTTCTAGGAGATTTGTGATCTATATCTCCATCTGGGGAATCAATTCCATAAGCGTCCGTGCTAGTCCTTACTCTTATCTATCCCAACTGTCAATGGATTAACAAAATACCCCTTTCCCTCCCTCCCCCCTCTAACTCTATCCACCTCCCTACCACCGTCACCCACCTCAAGGAATGATCAAAACCTGAACCCTCAAAGTCACTAAATTAACCTGATCTCAACCTTCTGGTAGCTTTGGCATAAAGCAGACAGTCTTAACTTAGGGCTATGTGTAAATTGTTTATGCAGTACCAAAACAGTCATAAAGTCAAAATACGAAACAATAAAAATGCCAAAACAAATTAGAGAATAGAGTAAAATTGAATAAAGAAAATGACAGTAATCTAATAAGGGGAACCGTAGATGTGAATTTTTAAAAGTTTTAAGTAGAAATAGTACCAAAAAGTGCTGGGTGCCAATGATAGTCTGAAGTCACGTAAGGCTGGAGCCTAGGCACAATTTCAGGCTTAGCATGATGGAGTGTGAGTCAGATACACCAAATGGGTTCATCCTGGTCAAACATTTTATTTTCAGACTTCGCACCTGATTTACGGTGTGCTGGTCCAGGTTATCCTGTCACAAACATGACAAATATCTCATCCTCAGTATTACAAGTCTATTATATCAAATGGCACTTGTAATAAGGTGGACGGGATATCCGTCATGTTTGTGATTGAGTAGCCCATCCGCCAAACTCCAAATTAGTCTTTTAAGTCCTAGTCAACCAGAGGAGTACACTTCTAAATCCCCAGAGGTCCTCATGGGAGACACGTATGTTGGCCTCTGGGTGTCAGAGAGAGGCCAACATCATGGTCCAAGTCGTGATCCGGGTACCACTGGTCAGCTGAGTACTTCTAGGACAAGGCCTCTTGAATCTTATTGTCTCCATGTAGCCATACAGGAGGTCAGCCAGTTGAGGGGTACTAATTTTTTCAGGTGGAGCTCCGCCTTACTAAGGGCAGGTAAGGAAAGGGTTCCTTTTATTTAAATCACCCTCACACACTCTAATGGTGTCATTCTTCATCATCGGGTTCACCCTGCCTCCTAAAGGTCAGGGTCGGCTCGACCATGTTCTAGGGAGCGCTTGACAGAAAAAGACCTGGGGAATAAAGATTAAAAATCATCCAGCTTACTCCAAGGTATCCCTTTATTTATGGAGTGGTTGGGATGTTAAAAAGTAAAATGAATATGTCGGGCGTTAAAGGATACAATGGTCGTATGACCGTAAACCAACATGTTTCAGCCCGACTCTATGGCCCCAATGGGTCTGGGGCTTTCGTCAGGGTGATTAGTCTCACCTCCCTGATAAGTCAGCTCAATGAGCTGTCTAATTCATACAGACTAGATGCAAGTTCCTGAATGTATCCGAGGGCCAAGTGTATACTTGCCCTTCTTGTTGTTTTATTCTTTTTTCGTAGGTCCAACCAGTAATTAAAAAACTGCCATATTAGTGACAGTATTCACACAACCTTATTTCAAATTGAACTACAAACCCATGATTTTCTGGGTTTCTTGTAGTTCTATTCGGACCAGGCGCATCTTTATCACTGATCGAAAAAGTGCCACCGTTTACATGTCACAGTGACATCACAATGTCCGACGAGGCTGTACCCAGCGATGAGTTATGACACTATTGGAGTGAGTGAGGGTTATTTAAAGAAAAGGAACTCTTTCCTTCCCCGCCCTTAGTAAAGCGGAGGTCCACCTGAAGAAATTAGTTCCCACATGTTAGACATAATACGAGGTGGGATACCTTTTTGTTTATATGCAGTAATTTGGGAGGAAGTATCCCTCCTGTACCCTTCCATAAGGTGGAAGAACCGCTCGCCCTACAGAATTGAGAAAGAGATCACCTACCCCTCTAAATAAATCCAGTCGGCTGTTCATGGGTGCATGGTAGGACAAGAAGTGGGTTCTCGACCTTGATGAAAGTGTGACTACAGGAGAGACCCACCCAGAACATACCATGAGGCAATTAGTTTAACCAAATTAAGTTGTTTACTCAACTAACATATTCCATAAATGAAAGGTTGGTCCTCTCTTTGTACATATTCCTTTTCTTTGAGGACTCTGCAATACCTATTTGCAGTGTAGGGACTCATACAGACAGCCCTGATGAATACTATAGGTGAATAGGCCAACGAAAGGCAGATAGATGTTGCCATAAACCTACCTATACACAGATACGCATATCGGCCATTAAACCTGTATATGCCTCCTGTAGTTATGCCCTTAGTAACCTTTTAATACATCTAGGATACCGCCAGAATAAAGGACACTTTTGTGTTTTATTGTAAGATATGTTTAACCAGTCAACTGGATCAGAGTACTATCCAGATAATAGATATCTAAGAACTCCTTCAAGTAAGCCCGAGGTCGATTTCACCCTGGTAGTATTATCTTACCAGGTTGGGACAAGGAAGCTAATAATGAAGCTTGTCACATTACGTGAGTGAGCCATCCTCGTCCAATTCTTGGAATTGCCCCAGAAGCTAGGATTAAAAGTAGGTAGCAGTAGCATGAAGGTCAACACACGTCCTTCTCAGGTCTCGTTAAAAGAGCGCACTGAGTCATTTACTGGGGTGTCACGCCAATCTTTGTGTTTTTGATTAGCCACTTAGGGCAGGCGTGAACTCGATACAATAATCCCCTACCCCTCTCCCAGGTTATATATATATCAGGGTCTGCCAGTTGACCATTTCAGTCTGTTTCTTTGGCCTGGGTACAAGAGGGTGCAGGTCCAATCCCTCAAGGACCCTCTCAGGTCACAGACAACAGGACCAGACCAGTTCTCACCTTCTGCAGATTCAGAAAGTATTCTGAAGTGGGCACCTGAAGGTGCCATATTTATTCCTGGAACCAGCTAATAGGTGGGTGTGACTCCTAGGCACTTCACAACCAATGGAGTAAAAGTTACCAGGGCCACCTCTACTCACTTTTCAGTAGTTACTGATTGCCTTCCTGCAAACTGTCCATAAAATATCATGTGGCTGGACATTTTCAAGAAGATAAAAGTCTTCGGCCATGAGGGCTGGGTGTGTTTGGGGGGCGGGGGGGGGGGTGTACTAAGGTAATCTCTGTGTCCTCCCACATCTAATAGTAAAATACAGTTTGAAGCAGGCACTGTACCCACAACAAACCCAGAGACAGAGGTTTGGTATTTTTAAAGCAGGGTGCTTCAGTAACCAGACAGGGAATCCACATGAATTGTCTTGGCATCCTGTTCTCTCTTTTAAAGGTGTGCCTCAATTGTTACATGTGGCTCAACAGACCTGTCAAGCAGGATTTTACACTGTGGTATCACAGAATGCCCGTAGCCCCCCACTCTGAATATTCTGCGGAGTTCATAGAAGTCATTTCCACCCATTCAGGTCAGACTGTTGTTTTTGCCTGGGAGGCTTATGCTGATTCATGACAATTCATGCAGGTAAAAAGTAGCTTTGTAAAAGTTATTTTCCTTAATATTTAACACACATCAGACTTCACTATTGAATTGGATGTTTTAATAACTAATACATTTGTGGTTCAATTATTTTCAATTCCCATTTTACAGTATTAGCATTTTACTCCGTACTCTAGTTTTCTCCATAAGACACCTAGGCCTCCCATAGTGAAAATAGCTTTTTGGGCCTTGTAACTGCAGGGTCATGTTAATTGCAAGCTTCACTTGTAAATGCCATGCATCCTACCTTGAGGGCAACAAGGTGTACATAGGGGCCCGAGTCTGACAGGGCTATATGTGGCAGCTTTTGAGCAGTAAAACATTTTTTCCATAAGCCTCAGATCGGACCACATAAAACTGTGGGACGGTTTATCAATAACGTTCTGCTGATTTGGAGGGGTGACGAACTATTGATTAATGATTTTCTACACTGGCACAACAGTCATAATCCTCTATTACATTTTACATCAGCCATCACATGAACTAACCTTCTGTTTTTGGACTTGGTAATTAAACCCAGGGAAGAAATACTAACTACTCAGGTTTTTCATAAACCAACGGATAAAAATGCCCTTCCATAATTCAATAGCTTTCATCCAAAGTCTTTTAGGGAGAACCTACCAGGGGGTCAGTTCTTCCGCCTACGGTGAAACTATTCAGACAGAAGAGATTTTCAAAAGGAATCAATTGAACTATCTGAGAAACTTTGGAAGAGAAATTATCCGGATAGGGGGATAAAAAAGTGCAAAAAGGAGCATCCAACTGCAATAGAGAAGCCCTCTTGGAAAAAACTGAAAAACCTACAGTGACAAATACAATTTGCATTTCCATTTTCATTACTGCATCTAACAATATAAAATGCATTATATTGAAAAACTGGCGCATTTTAAACTCCAATGAACCTTGACAACCCCTTATTTTCCTTCAATAGAAGTGTAGACATGAGGGATGTATTAGTACACACTAGACCTTGTCACAAGACACAAGGGCAACCTCAGAGGCTGTGGGATCTCCCAACAGGAACAGGCCATACTAGATGTGGCGCCTGTGATGTTTGTAACCTCACTCAAGATACAAAAAGCATTCATGTGGGTTTACATTTTCCATGGGTGCAGAAAAAACGTACAAACTGCAATTCGGAAAATTTAATTTACCTGATTGAATGTCCCTGTAGTCTGTTATATATATAGATGACAACACATAAAGTAAAGATACGAATCCTGGAATATAGAAGCAACATATACTGTCAGAAAACCATGACAAAATTCACCACACATTATCTGGAAAAAAAAATATCTATTGGACAGCGTTAGATAAACCTGATATTGCGAACATGCACAAGATATAAAAAGGATCCTACTTCTGAGGGAACAAAACATTGATATCCTGGATCGGAAGTAATGAGAGGGGTTCAAATTATGAAATCCTGTGGAATTCACTCAATAGATGATAAATTCAATATTCTTTGGTTACACATGGTTTAAATTGATCAGGATAGGAAAGTCCCCATAGAACCAATGAAAATACAATCCCCCATAATGCATCATAACAGCATTCATACATGATGGAAGAGAGGAAGTGCTGTTATGGATCAGGCACATGGTAATATACACCACATATATTCTAGATAGGATTTCCATCTGGGCATCTCTCTGGTGTTCCTTTCCATTTCTATTCTCTATTTTCTATTTTTGATTCACATTAAAATTAGTATCCAGAGATAGATTGTACCCATACTAGATAACAGTACCTGGGGTGGTATTACTGGTTTAACATTGGTGCCGTAAATGACTACCATCAATAAATTTAAGCCCCTCAGGAGGGCGGATGGAGGGGGACGTGGCCAGCAACATGGCAGAGTGAGTTGTGCTTTCGCCGAGCTCTGGCTGAAAGCTGAAATCTGTCACATATTCCGGCGACCTACAGACCCGGAGACAAACGAAACTAGCACAACCTTGAACCGGATTACCTCTGGCACGGACTGGTGTGGTGCTGTGTGCTTGGAGAAGGCCAGGTGGACTCCGATGCGTACTTGGCCAGCCGCCGAGACCTGGGACCTAAGATGGTGCCGGGGAAGCGACGGAACGGAGCTGCGGTGCACTAAGTGGCCGGGGGCTGTGGTGACCAACTGACGGCAAGGTGAGCGGTCCTTCTGCCTCCGAGGCCAGGCACGGCAGTAAAGAGCCCCCGCGAGCGGGGCGGGCCTCCCTCCCCCCTTCCCGGGGAGGTCCCGGGCTGCGGTGAAGATCTGCGGCCCACGGCCGTGACCGCGAGCCAGGCGGGTGGATGGGCCTGTCTGCCCCGGCTCCCTGTATGTTGTCAGCGGGCCCGCGGCGAAGGAGAAGGCCGCTGAGAGGCGTCTGCCGAGGTGGTCTCTAGGGCTGTAGGTAGGAGGAGGCGGGGTTGAGGGGGCGAGCTCCCTTCTTGGCCCATGCATGCAACAGGGCAGGCAGAGTGTGGAACAGCAGCATTTTTGGAGGCCGCGACAAACGAGCCCCCCCCCCCCCCCCTCGGAGATACTCCTGAATGGGACAGGGGCCCAGGCTAAGTGGATGGAGCAGCGGTGCCAGGCAGGCAACCTGGACTGCTGCAGCATATCGGCCAGCCATCTGACGGGGACACTGCGAACCTAGTAGACAGCTGCCTGGAGGTTGGAGAAAGTGGAGCATCTGGCAGGAGTGACCGCCCCGAGTGGGAGAGGTGTGGTGGCGGAGGTCTGCGAGTGAAAGGCTGAACGGGGAAGTACCCTGAGAGGGTACCCCCACCCCCCAGGACCGTCGGTGGGGGCAACTGAGCTGCCTGTGATTGCAACAGGGCGGCGAGACTGGCAAGAATTTGCGGAGGTGGGGGGGATTTTGACCTCCCCCTCGTGTTCCGTCCCCCCCCCCCCTGTACACTATGCCTACATGAACACGCAGGAGAGGGGACGGATCTAAGGCACCTGGACTGACTAGTGAGGTGGCTGGGCCAGGACCGACGCTGTTGCAGACTTAAGGGCCTGGTGGTACGCGAGCCCAAAACGAGGATAAAGGCAGGAAGAGGACCGCCCAGTGAGGGCCAGACTCTGGAATGGCCATAGTACAGCGGAAGCAGTTGTTGGACAGACACAGTTTGTTTGGGCAGTGACTAAGGGCCTGCGAGCCCCAGGGGAAGGGGTGTATACGTGCTTTTAGGGTAACAACAAGAGCGGCGTGAACTCTGCCAGGAGAGACAGTGGGTTACAGCTGCGCACTGGCTTGGACCAGCACCGCCTGGACCAGACCCTCCTTCCATACCTAGACTTAGCATCATCGACCATGGGCAAAGACAGGGAACCAAGGCCGCCACGACAGAGCAAGATGGATCAATTTGCGAAAGTAATTGCTCCACCTCCTGAGGACCGCCTGACCCCCGCTCGGATACGGATACCCTCCTACAGGTGATCAATATATATAGGGAGGTATTGCGGGGAGAGATAGGTGCGGTGGGCACGGAGGTGTCGCTACTGCGACAGGATCTGAGAAACCTGGCAGGTAGAGTCACGGAGACGGAGACCCAACTGGGTGAAGCAGAGGACTCCCTGCAAGACCTGCGCAAAGAAATTACGGACCTGCAATCTTCCCACAAGGATCTCTTATGGCGGGAGGACGATGCCGAAAATAGGGCGCGCCCCAATAACCTGCGTTTTGTGGGTCTCAGAGAAGGAATTGAAGGAGTGAATATGCCTGAGTTCCTTCATACATGGCTTCTACGCACCTTTCCAAAAGAGACATTTTCAACCTGCTTTGTCATAGAGAGGGCACATAGGGCCCTGATGGCCCTGCCTCATTCTGGGGCACAGCCACGACCGGTGATAGCACGTTTTTTGAACTTTTTAGATAGAGAGATGATTCTCAGGGTAGCCAGAAAGATCAGGGAGATCCGACACGAGAACTCTCTCAAACTGAATGGGGAGAAGACTGAGGTGATGGTGTTTGGGGGGAAAGAAAACATCTGGTCAGCCAATTGGTGGCCTGACTCACTTGGAACATGCCCTTCCCCTACAACTTCTGCTAAGAATCTCGGGGTGCTGATAGATCCTGCCCTTGACCTAGGCAGCCAGGTGAGCAGAACCGTCTCCACCTGTTGGGGCTTGATCCACACCCTACGCAGGATCAGGAAATATCTCTCCTTCCAGGCAAGGAAACAAATAGCCGTTGCCCTCATTGGCTCGCGCTTGGACTACTGTAATGCGCTGTATGCTGGACTTAACAAAGGCCAGCTGCAGCGCTTACAAGTGGTCCAAAACGCCATAGCCAGATTTGTCCTGGATGTTCCCAGACGCTCTTCGGCCACTGCAGCCAGGAAAACGCTGCATTGGCTGCCGGTAGAACACCGAATCCGGTTCAAGGTTCTTTGCATGACCTATAGAGCCATCGCCAAAAATAGCGATACTCGAATAGGGTCCATCATCTCCCACTACATCCCCCGTAGGAACCTGCGTTCCTCTGGGAAACTGCGTCTGACAGCCCCCCGTGTACGAAGAGCCAAATGGGGTGGCAGAGCCTTTTCCACTCTTGCTCCTAAGTGGTGGAATGAACTTCCTCTGGACCTGAGATCTCTCTCGTCCATACAGAATTTCCGTACTGCTTTAAAAACTCTCCTCTTTCGGCAAGCATATATGTAAGGTCTCTTGTCTTTTTCCTGATCATTCTCTGATCATTTTTGTAGGCGCCTTGATACCTGCGGGTTACTGTTCTGCGCATTATAAATCTCATTTCAATTCAATTGAATTAATGATCTTCCCAGATTACAGTAGAGAGGTGCAGAAGCAGCGTTGCACATTCGACTCAGTCAAAGTCAAACTGCAGGAACATAAGATTCAATACATGTTACTTTTTCCGGCGAAGCTGAAAGTTCTGTTCTTGGGCAAATCCCACTTCTTCCAGATGCCTGAGGAGGCCTGGCACTGTCTGGAGGAATGCCCTACGCTGGGGCGCGCGGAACCGCAGAGTCAGGATGAACGGCCCTCGAGAGGGGGAGCCAGACGATCCTCGGGCCACGGCGGTCACTCCGCCCTCGACAATCTTGCAGGGGGAGACTCTTGGAGGTGACGCCGTACGTGCCCAAAGACACAGGTAGAATCAGACAACGAACTGGACGCTCCCTGGACTCGCGGCTCTCAGCAGGCGAACACACAGCCCACCCTCCTGGCCACCTCCAACCGGACACCTAGAAGACACTAGAGACTCTCTTCTGGAGAGGAGGAGGCTGCGGATCCCTCCATGCACCCTTTGGCGGCTGATATCCTTGCGATGGAACTGTTGTGAACGTATCTAGGACCCTAATTAAATATCCCCGATTTATGCCCTTATGTGGTTATAACAAATCATATCCTTATAAAGGCATAAGAATCATATCCATATTTAGTAATAGCTAATGCAGTCCAAATACGGCAAGGCTACTTCCTTAGACTCCTAGAAAGTACAACGAGGTCTTTTAACAAACCAAACCTCTAGCAACCTGGGAATTCCCCATTCTTTTGTTTTGATTTGTCCTAGAACTCCTGCGAGTCTGAAAGAACTGCCAGTTCCTAGTGACGGTTCTTATTGACGCCTTATGTCCAACCTTACGTCAAACATGGCACCTTCCAGGTATAAATATACCAGCATTTGCCTAAGCAACACACGGTGGTTTGGAGCAGAGCGGCTATCTACATACCCAAAGCCCAGCTGATGCGAGTGCCGAAGGAAGCAGACCCTCCCATTTGACGCACTGAGAAAGACGCTGTCTTTTCTCCTGCTGAGAAAATCCAGCTCCAGTGTTTCCAGTCACCCTTGCGGGTTACTGGGAGATCGAGTCCTGAGAATGAGATACAAGACCTCCTTCATTCTAAAACCAAGGTACGGAGCTGATTAGACCCTTAGAGAATTCTTGAATCAGATTCTTGGTAAAACTAACTTAACTTAAACTGAGACTCCCTTACTCCTTCCCACGTACTAGGCTTAGGTTAGGTACACTGGGGTAGGCTTGTTTAGAAGCACCAGTTGAGTACGTTTAGTCAACTTTTATCATTGTATATAATTGTATATATTGTATCCGTTTTAAGTATCATATGGCTCAGAAACCATATCAATGCTTTTACAGTATTATTTCATAATACTCCTTTTACTGTACACACTTTACTTTATGACAAGTATTGCAATTGTGGAAATTCATTTCCCTTGCATGAGAAAGAAGACTGCTCAATAAATAACACCTTTTATTGAAAACGCCCCGTCTCTCTATTTCTCTGCACCCTGGTGCAACTAAGTATGCACGATTGACTGAGTGAAATAGCTATCTATTGTTTTCACACGACTCTGGAGATATACTCCTTATTCTGGAGGGAGCAAAGTTGTCATGTTTATGCGGTTGTCAGAAGCTAATCCCTTCTTGTCTAATCAGGGAAGTTAACTCCTCCCTGTTCATTCGAGAACGTTTCTAGTGACCTCTGAGTCAACCTCAGTCCTACGTCTAAACTGCCGTTTATGTTATTCCAATGCGCAGAGCCTATTGGGAATATAGGAACTACACTACATGGTGCCCAACGTTTGGTAAGGCGATAATCTAACGCAAGATACTAGAGTAACTAAGTCGTGCTTTTTCACACAGACCCCTTTTTCCCGTAAAAACTCCAATAGACGTCTGGAGTGGGTGAAAGGTTAATATCCGCCGAAACTTAGTAGGAAGAGATTCCTATGTATTAGTTTTCGGTTTAGTCAACGTTGAAGGATACAGTGTTCCAAAATATTGTGCACCTAATCTTTGTTTCCTCAAAACTTTCTCTGCAAGAAACTTTCATTAAACAATGTCAAATCACAGCAACAACAATGAAACCAGAGGAATACTCTCCTTTCGAGGAAGTTGAAATTCCACTAACATACCAAGAGCACCTGCTCTGGTTTAATGGCGCCCTAAAACATCAAAATCACATTACCAGGCTCGGTCCACTAGGTAGACAAGGAGCCACATGGCCGGTTCTAGCCAGCTACACACCACACCCGGCATTGAAACAATGTCAGACAGAGAACTTTTAGTTCAGTTAAAACAACTAATTAAATACATAGACAATTGGTCCAAAATGTCATGCGGACTTCAACAGTCCAACCTGCAATTAAAATTCCAAAAAACACCCCTCACCAGCGGAAACACAAATAAAATTACACCGCAGAATATACTATCATGTCTTGGTAAAACACCCGCAAAATGAGAACAAATTCCATTCTGGTTAGCTCAAAAAATCACTCAGATAGAGGCAGTATTTCCTGATACTACCCCTCACGAAAAACACAGAATTCTGACTATCTTTCTCCCAATGGGGATCGCACCACATGTGGAGGACTGTGACACTTGGGGCACAGTTTTTGCTTCTATCTTTACAAAAACACATGGTGTTCCGTCTATGGCGGTTATACCAGATGTACTAAGACAGATTCAAAATGAATACGGTCCAGAACCTGCTTTAACTCTAAGTATGAAATTACTGAAAGACTTTAAGCAGGTCTCAGCTATATTATTAGCCAACATAAAAGGAAAAGCAGCATGTGGGGCGATCCGTAAAAACTTGAAAGAGACGGATAAAGCAGAACAACCTTTTGAACTTGCTAAAATAATTGAAAAATCCTATGAAGAATTAGGTACAGTTAGCTTGGGTGGTAAACCAGTAAAACCCCAACTAATTGAAAATCCTGAAAAGACTTTCATTAAAAATAATCTCAATTCTCAAAAGAAGAAGTGGGAGAGTAATAAACAAACCTCTCCCAGAGAAAAACAGTTTCAGTCCAGAGGAAGGTCTCCCCAACGAAGAAATAGATCTCCAGAAGGGGGGGCAAGTCTCCAAAACGGGAGCCCTCTGAAAAAAGATACAACCTTAGAAATAGGGATAATTTGACAAAACCTGACAGATATCAAGATATTGATACACGTCCCTCTCGATCTTTTCAGACTTCCTCAAAGAAATCGGAAAGAAGAGGACGGTCAGAACACAAAGAAGAGCACGTCAAGTCCAAAGAGAAGGAACCTGCTCATCAAAGTAAAAAATTACAATTTCCCAGAAAGAAGGTAGCCAGTATTAAAATAAAACATGCTGGGAATCCTGAGGACACAACTGAAAAAACAGAGAGTGGGCCCAGACAATGCTAGACAGCGCAGCGGAAGTGACCATAGCTCGCAAGATCCTGATGAATCTTCTGGAGACAGTGGACACAAATGAATACATTCAAGTGGAAACTGCAGACACCCGAGTGAGCGTGCCCCATAAACTATATGAAATAACATTACGTATAGAGGGAGATAAAACTAGGAAAATAAAAGGTCTCTTTTGGGAGAATCTATCTAAAGGCTATGATATCCTTCTAGCAGAAAGGGACTGGCCACCAGAGTTTGTCAGGGAGTGCCCACATGGCGAAGAAATGATTATGCCTGCCTTCTCAAATCACATTCCAATTCATAAAAAATACACATTTGCAAGAAAATGGGCAGTGGCCCAGGCCCCTGCATTATATAAAAATCATGTAGGGTGGGATGAGGATTCTCCTCACCATAAAATCCAGTTAAAAAATCAACCTACTGCACAGAGGCAGTATCCTGTTAAGCAAGAAGCTAAAAAACAAGTAACAGAAGTTTTAGATCAACTTGAATATCAGGGGGTGATTGAAACATGCACCTCACAAATGAACGATCCTTTGTTTCCTATCTCCAAGCCAGACGATTCATATCGTCTAGTTTTGGACTACAGACACTTAAACTCTTGCTGTAAAACTTTTGCAGTACAAAACTCACACAGTGCAAGTTTTGGACTACAGACACTTAAACTCTTGCTGTAAAACTTTAGCAGTACAAAACTCACACAGTGCAGCACTAATGAATAACATTGTGTGCAAGAAATATAAAACGACATTAGATATTTCAAATGGTTTCTTCTGTCAAAACATAGCACCTGAAAGCAGATATTTGACCGCTTTCTCCAGCATGGAGACCCAAAAACAATTTTGTCGTCTCCCACAGGGATTCAAGAATAGCCCAGGATTATTTTCAGCCAGGGTAACAGAGTTACTACAAATATATGATGATGAGGCATTATCCTATGTCGATGACATCTATCTTTCAGACGATGACCTGGAGACTCACTTGAAAAGAGTGAACACCATAATACTTGGGTTTGCATCTGAAGGGTACAAATGTAACTTTAAAAAATCACGAATTGCCCATCTAACTGTCCTATTTTTAGGATATAAATTATCAAGTGAAGGCAAAAGCCTAGCAGACAACTTCTTAGAGAAGGGTGCAGTACTCCAAGCTCCAAAAACGCCGAAAAACTTACAATCAATTCTAGGTTTCCTGAATTTCGGAAGAACATACATTCTAAATTATGCAGAGAGGGTTAAACCTCTATACAAACTAATAAAACCTGATTTCAAAGCAATTAATTGGACTCAAAAACACACAGAAATTTTAAGATCATTACAGACAGACATGTTAACTAAAACAAAACTGCAAACACGTGCAAACGAACGCAACCTTGTAATTTGAGTCATCCCAGGAAGATGTGGATTCACATACCTGACCTGTAATGAGGGAGAAACGATACCAATAGCTTACAAATCACACTTGTACACACAAGCTGAAATGAAATTCAGTTCTACTGAAAAAATTCTAAATGCGGTTCAAACTGCCGTAGCAAAAGAAAGAGCCCTAGCCTAAGGGAAAAGGATATCTGTTTTAACAGCAGTATCAGCCCTTGTGGCAGTAACAAGACCGCGCATTTCAAATGATATAGCTCTAGATCCAAAATGGATACAATGGGCAAATTCTCTTGCTACAGAAGACGTGAAACACGCTTTTGATCCGAAAATGAAAAAAACTAGAAAATCTGGAATACGAACATGAATGCCCTCTGTCAATTGAAATTCTGCCCCTCGAACAGTACACCTGTGTAATCTACATGGACAGATTTGCACAACACTACGTTGTGGAAAAATAAATTTACAATGCTGCGTGCGCGATTGTTAAAGGTCGCTGGCGCTTAGGTAAATTCAGACCGATGGTCACTAAAACGGAATCACTCAGAAACTGTAGAGCTCAGCAAGCTGAAATAAGATCTCTAAAGATGGTGCTTGAAAATGCCGATCGTGAATTCCCGACACTACTAGTGTGCGATTCGCATTACTGCGTCCGGTCTTACAATAATTCAAAGCAGACCTGGATAAAAAACAGTTACAAAGATGAGACAGGTGCCACAATAAAGCATAAAAGATTATGGGAACAAGTAGTTCTTTTGCAGAAAGAACTACAAAAGACTCACGTGATACATACGCAGAGTCTTCAACGTGATGGCGTTCACGTTGCAGGGAATTCATTGGCTGACAGAGCCACAGCGGCAGCTGCTCACTCGGCTTCCGTAGCTACAAAAAAGCATACGCAAAAACAAATAGATGGCGAAACGCTGCTTGCAGTAAAAGCCTCAATGGAAGGCAATTATGCGGCGTTACCTCTAAACTATCCACTCGGCAATACATACATAATTGATGCGAACTCCGTTCCGTTCGCTCGAATCCCTGGAGTAGGGGATAGAGTAATTCCAAATTCAAGTGGAAACTGCAGACACCCGAGTGAGCGTGCCCCATAAACTATATGAAATAACATTACGTATAGAGGGAGATAAAACTAGGAAAATAAAAGGTCTCTTTTGGGAGAATCTATCTAAAGGCTATGATATCCTTCTAGCAGAAAGGGACTGGCCACCAGAGTTTGTCAGGGAGTGCCCACATGGCGAAGAAATGATTATGCCTGCCTTCTCAAATCACATTCCAATTCATAAAAAATACACATTTGCAAGAAAATGGGCAGTGGCCCAGGCCCCTGCATTATATAAAAATCATGTAGGGTGGGATGAGGATTCTCCTCACCATAAAATCCAGTTAAAAAATCAACCTACTGCACAGAGGCAGTATCCTGTTAAGCAAGAAGCTAAAAAACAAGTAACAGAAGTTTTAGATCAACTTGAATATCAGGGGGTGATTGAAACATGCACCTCACAAATGAACGATCCTTTGTTTCCTATCTCCAAGCCAGACGATTCATATCGTCTAGTTTTGGACTACAGACACTTAAACTCTTGCTGTAAAACTTTTGCAGTACAAAACTCACACAGTGCAAGTTTTGGACTACAGACACTTAAACTCTTGCTGTAAAACTTTAGCAGTACAAAACTCACACAGTGCAGCACTAATGAATAACATTGTGTGCAAGAAATATAAAACGACATTAGATATTTCAAATGGTTTCTTCTGTCAAAACATAGCACCTGAAAGCAGATATTTGACCGCTTTCTCCAGCATGGAGACCCAAAAACAATTTTGTCGTCTCCCACAGGGATTCAAGAATAGCCCAGGATTATTTTCAGCCAGGGTAACAGAGTTACTACAAATATATGATGATGAGGCATTATCCTATGTCGATGACATCTATCTTTCAGACGATGACCTGGAGACTCACTTGAAAAGAGTGAACACCATAATACTTGGGTTTGCATCTGAAGGGTACAAATGTAACTTTAAAAAATCACGAATTGCCCATCTAACTGTCCTATTTTTAGGATATAAATTATCAAGTGAAGGCAAAAGCCTAGCAGACAACTTCTTAGAGAAGGGTGCAGTACTCCAAGCTCCAAAAACGCTGAAAAACTTACAATCAATTCTAGGTTTCCTGAATTTCGGAAGAACATACATTCTAAATTATGCAGAGAGGGTTAAACCTCTATACAAACTAATAAAACCTGATTTCAAAGCAATTAATTGGACTCAAAAACACACAGAAATTTTAAGATCATTACAGACAGACATGTTAACTAAAACAAAACTGCAAACACGTGCAAACGAACGCAACCTTGTAATTTGAGTCATCCCAGGAAGATGTGGATTCACATACCTGACCTGTAATGAGGGAGAAACGATACCAATAGCTTACAAATCACACTTGTACACACAAGCTGAAATGAAATTCAGTTCTACTGAAAAAATTCTAAATGCGGTTCAAACTGCCGTAGCAAAAGAAAGAGCCCTAGCCTAAGGGAAAAGGATATCTGTTTTAACAGCAGTATCAGCCCTTGTGGCAGTAACAAGACCGCGCATTTCAAATGATATAGCTCTAGATCCAAAATGGATACAATGGGCAAATTCTCTTGCTACAGAAGACGTGAAACATGCTTTTGATCCGAAAATGAAAAAAACTAGAAAATCTGGAATACGAACATGAATGCCCTCTGTCAATTGAAATTCTGCCCCTCGAACAGTACACCTGTGTAATCTACATGGACAGATTTGCACAACACTACGTTGTGGAAAAATAAATTTACAATGCTGCGTGCGCGATTGTTAAAGGTCGCTGGCGCTTAGGTAAATTCAGACCGATGGTCACTAAAACGGAATCACTCAGAAACTGTAGAGCTCAGCAAGCTGAAATAAGATCTCTAAAGATGGTGCTTGAAAATGCCGATCGTGAATTCCCGACACTACTAGTGTGCGATTCGCATTACTGCGTCCGGTCTTACAATAATTCAAAGCAGACCTGGATAAAAAACAGTTACAAAGATGAGACAGGTGCCACAATAAAGCATAAAAGATTATGGGAACAAGTAGTTCTTTTGCAGAAAGAACTACAAAAGACTCACGTGATACATACGCAGAGTCTTCAACGTGATGGCGTTCACGTTGCAGGGAATTCATTGGCTGACAGAGCCACAGCGGCAGCTGCTCACTCGGCTTCCGTAGCTACAAAAAAGCATACGCAAAAACAAATAGATGGCGAAACGCTGCTTGCAGTAAAAGCCTCAATGGAAGGCAATTATGCGGCGTTACCTCTAAACTATCCACTCGGCAATACATACATAATTGATGCGAACTCCGTTCCGTTCGCTCGAATCCCTGGAGTAGGGGATAGAGTAATTCCAAATTCAAGTGGAAACTGCAGACACCCGAGTGAGCGTGCCCCATAAACTATATGAAATAACATTACGTATAGAGGGAGATAAAACTAGGAAAATAAAAGGTCTCTTTTGGGAGAATCTATCTAAAGGCTATGATATCCTTCTAGCAGAAAGGGACTGGCCACCAGAGTTTGTCAGGGAGTGCCCACATGGCGAAGAAATGATTATGCCTGCCTTCTCAAATCACATTCCAATTCATAAAAAATACACATTTGCAAGAAAATGGGCAGTGGCCCAGGCCCCTGCATTATATAAAAATCATGTAGGGTGGGATGAGGATTCTCCTCACCATAAAATCCAGTTAAAAAATCAACCTACTGCACAGAGGCAGTATCCTGTTAAGCAAGAAGCTAAAAAACAAGTAACAGAAGTTTTAGATCAACTTGAATATCAGGGGGTGATTGAAACATGCACCTCACAAATGAACGATCCTTTGTTTCCTATCTCCAAGCCAGACGATTCATATCGTCTAGTTTTGGACTACAGACACTTAAACTCTTGCTGTAAAACTTTTGCAGTACAAAACTCACACAGTGCAAGTTTTGGACTACAGACACTTAAACTCTTGCTGTAAAACTTTAGCAGTACAAAACTCACACAGTGCAGCACTAATGAATAACATTGTGTGCAAGAAATATAAAACGACATTAGATATTTCAAATGGTTTCTTCTGTCAAAACATAGCACCTGAAAGCAGATATTTGACCGCTTTCTCCAGCATGGAGACCCAAAAACAATTTTGTCGTCTCCCACAGGGATTCAAGAATAGCCCAGGATTATTTTCAGCCAGGGTAACAGAGTTACTACAAATATATGATGATGAGGCATTATCCTATGTCGATGACATCTATCTTTCAGACGATGACCTGGAGACTCACTTGAAAAGAGTGAACACCATAATACTTGGGTTTGCATCTGAAGGGTACAAATGTAACTTTAAAAAATCACGAATTGCCCATCTAACTGTCCTATTTTTAGGATATAAATTATCAAGTGAAGGCAAAAGCCTAGCAGACAACTTCTTAGAGAAGGGTGCAGTACTCCAAGCTCCAAAAACGCTGAAAAACTTACAATCAATTCTAGGTTTCCTGAATTTCGGAAGAACATACATTCTAAATTATGCAGAGAGGGTTAAACCTCTATACAAACTAATAAAACCTGATTTCAAAGCAATTAATTGGACTCAAAAACACACAGAAATTTTAAGATCATTACAGACAGACATGTTAACTAAAACAAAACTGCAAACACGTGCAAACGAACGCAACCTTGTAATTTGAGTCATCCCAGGAAGATGTGGATTCACATACCTGACCTGTAATGAGGGAGAAACGATACCAATAGCTTACAAATCACACTTGTACACACAAGCTGAAATGAAATTCAGTTCTACTGAAAAAATTCTAAATGCGGTTCAAACTGCCGTAGCAAAAGAAAGAGCCCTAGCCTAAGGGAAAAGGATATCTGTTTTAACAGCAGTATCAGCCCTTGTGGCAGTAACAAGACCGCGCATTTCAAATGATATAGCTCTAGATCCAAAATGGATACAATGGGCAAATTCTCTTGCTACAGAAGACGTGAAACACGCTTTTGATCCGAAAATGAAAAAAACTAGAAAATCTGGAATACGAACATGAATGCCCTCTGTCAATTGAAATTCTGCCCCTCGAACAGTACACCTGTGTAATCTACATGGACAGATTTGCACAACACTACGTTGTGGAAAAATAAATTTACAATGCTGCGTGCGCGATTGTTAAAGGTCGCTGGCGCTTAGGTAAATTCAGACCGATGGTCACTAAAACGGAATCACTCAGAAACTGTAGAGCTCAGCAAGCTGAAATAAGATCTCTAAAGATGGTGCTTGAAAATGCCGATCGTGAATTCCCGACACTACTAGTGTGCGATTCGCATTACTGCGTCCGGTCTTACAATAATTCAAAGCAGACCTGGATAAAAAACAGTTACAAAGATGAGACAGGTGCCACAATAAAGCATAAAAGATTATGGGAACAAGTAGTTCTTTTGCAGAAAGAACTACAAAAGACTCACGTGATACATACGCAGAGTCTTCAACGTGATGGCGTTCACGTTGCAGGGAATTCATTGGCTGACAGAGCCACAGCGGCAGCTGCTCACTCGGCTTCCGTAGCTACAAAAAAGCATACGCAAAAACAAATAGATGGCGAAACGCTGCTTGCAGTAAAAGCCTCAATGGAAGGCAATTATGCGGCGTTACCTCTAAACTATCCACTCGGCAATACATACATAATTGATGCGAACTCCGTTCCGTTCGCTCGAATCCCTGGAGTAGGGGATAGAGTAATTCCAAATTCAAGTGGAAACTGCAGACACCCGAGTGAGCGTGCCCCATAAACTATATGAAATAACATTACGTATAGAGGGAGATAAAACTAGGAAAATAAAAGGTCTCTTTTGGGAGAATCTATCTAAAGGCTATGATATCCTTCTAGCAGAAAGGGACTGGCCACCAGAGTTTGTCAGGGAGTGCCCACATGGCGAAGAAATGATTATGCCTGCCTTCTCAAATCACATTCCAATTCATAAAAAATACACATTTGCAAGAAAATGGGCAGTGGCCCAGGCCCCTGCATTATATAAAAATCATGTAGGGTGGGATGAGGATTCTCCTCACCATAAAATCCAGTTAAAAAATCAACCTACTGCACAGAGGCAGTATCCTGTTAAGCAAGAAGCTAAAAAACAAGTAACAGAAGTTTTAGATCAACTTGAATATCAGGGGGTGATTGAAACATGCACCTCACAAATGAACGATCCTTTGTTTCCTATCTCCAAGCCAGACGATTCATATCGTCTAGTTTTGGACTACAGACACTTAAACTCTTGCTGTAAAACTTTTGCAGTACAAAACTCACACAGTGCAAGTTTTGGACTACAGACACTTAAACTCTTGCTGTAAAACTTTAGCAGTACAAAACTCACACAGTGCAGCACTAATGAATAACATTGTGTGCAAGAAATATAAAACGACATTAGATATTTCAAATGGTTTCTTCTGTCAAAACATAGCACCTGAAAGCAGATATTTGACCGCTTTCTCCAGCATGGAGACCCAAAAACAATTTTGTCGTCTCCCACAGGGATTCAAGAATAGCCCAGGATTATTTTCAGCCAGGGTAACAGAGTTACTACAAATATATGATGATGAGGCATTATCCTATGTCGATGACATCTATCTTTCAGACGATGACCTGGAGACTCACTTGAAAAGAGTGAACACCATAATACTTGGGTTTGCATCTGAAGGGTACAAATGTAACTTTAAAAAATCACGAATTGCCCATCTAACTGTCCTATTTTTAGGATATAAATTATCAAGTGAAGGCAAAAGCCTAGCAGACAACTTCTTAGAGAAGGGTGCAGTACTCCAAGCTCCAAAAACGCTGAAAAACTTACAATCAATTCTAGGTTTCCTGAATTTCGGAAGAACATACATTCTAAATTATGCAGAGAGGGTTAAACCTCTATACAAACTAATAAAACCTGATTTCAAAGCAATTAATTGGACTCAAAAACACACAGAAATTTTAAGATCATTACAGACAGACATGTTAACTAAAACAAAACTGCAAACACGTGCAAACGAACGCAACCTTGTAATTTGAGTCATCCCAGGAAGATGTGGATTCACATACCTGACCTGTAATGAGGGAGAAACGATACCAATAGCTTACAAATCACACTTGTACACACAAGCTGAAATGAAATTCAGTTCTACTGAAAAAATTCTAAATGCGGTTCAAACTGCCGTAGCAAAAGAAAGAGCCCTAGCCTAAGGGAAAAGGATATCTGTTTTAACAGCAGTATCAGCCCTTGTGGCAGTAACAAGACCGCGCATTTCAAATGATATAGCTCTAGATCCAAAATGGATACAATGGGCAAATTCTCTTGCTACAGAAGACGTGAAACACGCTTTTGATCCGAAAATGAAAAAAACTAGAAAATTTGGAATACGAACATGAATGCCCTCTGTCAATTGAAATTCTGCCCCTCGAACAGTACACCTGTGTAATCTACATGGACAGATTTGCACAACACTACGTTGTGGAAAAATAAATTTACAATGCTGCGTGCGCGATTGTTAAAGGTCGCTGGCGCTTAGGTAAATTCAGACCGATGGTCACTAAAACGGAATCACTCAGAAACTGTAGAGCTCAGCAAGCTGAAATAAGATCTCTAAAGATGGTGCTTGAAAATGCCGATCGTGAATTCCCGACACTACTAGTGTGCGATTCGCATTACTGCGTCCGGTCTTACAATAATTCAAAGCAGACCTGGATAAAAAACAGTTACAAAGATGAGACAGGTGCCACAATAAAGCATAAAAGATTATGGGAACAAGTAGTTCTTTTGCAGAAAGAACTACAAAAGACTCACGTGATACATACGCAGAGTCTTCAACGTGATGGCGTTCACGTTGCAGGGAATTCATTGGCTGACAGAGCCACAGCGGCAGCTGCTCACTCGGCTTCCGTAGCTACAAAAAAGCATACGCAAAAACAAATAGATGGCGAAACGCTGCTTGCAGTAAAAGCCTCAATGGAAGGCAATTATGCGGCGTTACCTCTAAACTATCCACTCGGCAATACATACATAATTGATGCGAACTCCGTTCCGTTCGCTCGAATCCCTGGAGTAGGGGATAGAGTAATTCCAAACACGAACCGGAGAGTCTTCTTGATACAAGAAGCACACATGGGATTGGATTCTGAGGCACCAAGAGATCCTGAAATCTCTAATAGAATTGATACTTAACTCTCCTGAGGCGGAAGCCGGAAGAAATCGCTTGTAAGCTACCTTTTAAATAACTGTATTTGACTGCTTTTAATCACAGGCAACTCACCTCTGGGCACTTTCCCACTTAAATCGCCATGACAATTTCCCCCGCGCAGCGGATCTTAGCGCTGCCGCGGGTTTGGGAAAGCAGCCGCCGCCATTGCGCGCCAAGCCCCCTGGCCACGCCCACTAAATTGAGGCCACTCCTCCCACCACCCTATTTCAATGTGCATTCACCGGACGTGCAGCGGGCGAGCGCAGCGGGCGCGCCAAAGGCAAGCCCGTCTGCGCCCGTCCGCGCCAGGCCGCGCCAGGCCGGGCCCAGGGCCCGTAACCCCTGGAGGAAACATACCTGCATTAAGGGTCTATGCACCCGACATGCTACTCTCCTTGCGACTCCCTGTGAAGCAAAACTGTAAGATCCTACAGAATGACAGGCACAGTTCCATCTTGTGTCCTTCCTGCAACTTTCAGCTTGAGGTCCCTCAGCTTTGCCGGCCCTTTTCCACAGGCCGCAAGCCGTCACACACATGGCTTCTCGGTAGCCTGAACTGCAGGTCTCTCAGCAAACACAAAAGAAACATCTATGCTCTTCTGTCTGACAACTCACTGGATGCTTTATTTATCACAGAGATGTGGTTACATGCCAGTGCAGGCCCAGACATTGCAGAAGCTCTACCGTCAAACTATGCCATCGTTAGAAAAGACAGAACTACTGGAATGGGGGGTGGCATAGCAGTCATTTTCAAAAAATCATTGCAATGCACTTTGGAACCGGTCTCCTTAAATGCCTGCGAGATGGCCCTTTTCAAACTCCAACTACACCCGAATTTCACCTTCACGGGTCTTCTGATCTATCGACCAAATGGTCCTGTTCAACCCTGGTCTACTCATTTTGTGGACTGGACCGCATCGGTTCGGGTAAACTATAGCAATCTGTCCATCATAGGAGACCTGAATATACACTTTGATGACCCACTGAACAAACCAGGCAGAAATTTAATTCATGACCTTGCTGCCATGAACCTTACTTTGTGGAATTCGGGAGCAACACACACAGGAGGTCACCTCTTGGACCCTATTTTTTCCAGCATTCCCTTGTCACACTGCCTTCCAGCCCTGCCCCTGCACTGGTCAGACCACTTCCTAATTAATTTTAGTGTGTCTGATCCAATGGCTTCCTGCTCTTCTAGCATGTCAGGACAGTCCGGTAAAAGGAACTGGAAGAAGCTGGTTATAAATCACTTCATTTCAGTCCTAGAATCTGCACCTCTGGGTGAGATACTTGACACGGAGGACATGGAGATTGCAGCCACAAAGTTTAACAAGTGGCTTTTAGGAGCCTTAGACACTTGCCTGCCTCTGGCTCACAAAAAATACAAAACCCACAATTCTCCAGCGCTATGGTAATGAGTCATTGAAGGCTGCAAAATCCAAGTGTAAACGTTTGGAACGCCTTTTGAGGAAAGATTATTCCCCTGCAGCCGGCTCGACCTACAGAAATGAACTTAAGCTCTACCACAAAGCCTGCACTACAGCTAGAGCCAATTACGTGGCGACGACAATTTCTGAGGCCACAAACACATCAAAAACATTGTTCAATCTTGTAAAAGAGTTAGCGGGCTCAAACACCACAGCCAAACCCCTTCCGTTGAATAATGTTCAATGGGAAGAATTGGCGCAGTTCTTCACAAATAAGATTGAGACTATCTATCAGGACATTGTCAAACAGCACCAGGCACAAGCCGCGATGGATCCGGATCTTGGCCCGAAGGAGGAGGTCATCTCCCTTCCGCCAGACCTGTCTTATGAGCCACTTACATCCTGGCCTGGGGATTAATGTTCAGGGCCTTCAAGACATCTTAGGGAAAGTAAAATCTGGCTCTCCTATCGACCCCCTCCCAATTTCCGTACTCAGACTCTTGGACACTCCACAACTTTCCGTCATCTGCCAGACTTTGAATCTATCCCTCTCCACGGCAAAGGTCCCATCCATGTGGAAACATGCCATGGTTTCACAACTGCTTAAGAAACCATCGGGAGATCCTAAAATTCTGGCCAATTTCCGTCCCATATCCCTCCTACCTGCCTTCTCCAAAGTTTTGGAGAAACATGTCCATGGACACCTTGCCAGGTACACGGAGGTGAATGACATACTTCACCCCTCCCAATCGGGTTTCCGTCCTGGCTTTTCGACAGAGACGACATTGCTTGGCGTGATGAACAATCTTCGCCTCCTGGTAGACAGAGGGGATTCCGCTGCGCTGATTCTACTTTACCTCAGCGCAGCATTCGACACCATCTCCCACAACATTCTGTTAAAATCGCTCTCTGCCATGGGCATTAGGGGCAAAGCATTGGACTGGATAGCATCTTTCCTGACACTTAGGACATTTCAGATCACTTCCAATACCTCGGCCTCAAATGTCCATCTATCTCCCTATGGAGTCCCTCAGGGCTCGGTGTTGAGCCCTTTGCTTTTTAACCTATACGTAACCCCTCTCGCCGGGATCGCCGAAGCAGCAGGTCTAAGCATGTTCACCTATGCCGACGATTCGCAGATCGTTTTTTCACTCTCCAATGGAGACCAAGATTCCTCCTCCCTCCTGCAGTCAGGCCTTAGGAATATTGCTACTTGGATGAGTGACAATATGCTCAAATTAAATGGTAGCAAAACGGAGGTTTTAATACTGGGTCCAAACCAAAATCTCTGGAACCCAAGACACTGGCCCTCTGAAATGGGTGTCCTACCCACCCAGCCGCACCAAGTACGCAATCTGGGCATTATTATTGATAATGGCCTAACCATGGAGCCCCAAGTCACTAATCTAACATCTACCTGTTTCACCATCCTGAGGTGGCTCAGGAAAATCATCTGGATGTTACCTGACGACACACAGAAGTCTGTGGTCAACGCATTAATCACCTCCCGTTTAGACTATGGAAATGTCCTCTACCTGGGGTCATCACAGGCAGTCATGAGACGCCTTTAACTTGTGCAGAATGCCGCTGCAAGACTACTCTGCCACAGAATGGAATGCATGTCCGGTCATCTTAAGGCACTCCATTGGCTACGAATTGAAAACAGGGTCAAATTTAAGACACTGAGCCTCATGCACAGAATTAAATGGGGTAATGCCCCCAGATATTTACAAGCCCTCGTGCAAACCTACACGCCGCCTCGTTGCCTGAGATCCTCATCTCAAGGCCTTTTCTGTGTGCCCAAAGTGCGCCGAGCGAGGATGGGGGGAAGATCATTCTCCCTGTTAGGCCCCAAGCTTTGGAATTCTCTCCCTCTGTATTTAGGCTTGGAAACCCGCTACATCCACTTCCGCAAAGCCATTAAAACATGGCTTTTTAGTCCTGCCTCTCCTCTGAGTTTTATGATCTGCTCATTGGTTAAGTATCTCTTAGCGCCGGGAAACCCTTTTTGGGTAGCTGTCACGCTTTAATAGCCCCATAAATGAATAAATAAAATTACAATCACGATACTGGTGGCCGGGGATGAGCGTGCAAATTTATAACTTTGCAATGAATTGTCAGAACTGCAACAGAGATCGCAGTTGTGAACCGGACCAGACAACTGCCCAGACACCTCTATTAGACAGCATCAGGCTATCTATGCGCAGACATCCAGACGGAGAAATGCGATCCCATGATTATTAAGACGAGATTCATTTGGATGTGGCCCCAGCGCTCGGCTGACGCCAGAACTGTTATAAAGATTTGTGAGTCTTTATCGGCACATACGCAATTGGCGTGCTACATTCTGACCAGGGTCCTGCGTTTAGCTCTCGGGCTTACAAGGAGGCTATGGCCAGCATGTGCATTGCATTGCAGTATTCCAGTCCATTCCATCCCGAGGGAAATACAGTAGTGGAGAGAAAAAACCGTGACATAAAGCAATCTATAACAGCGAGGGTATTAGGTTCGGGTGACGGGTGGGTCAAACATCTAATAAGTGTCCAACGTAGTCTTAATAACATGCCAAGAAATTCTCTAGGAGGTACCAGTCCGTACGAACTTTTATTTGGTACTGGAATGATCATCCAGATTTTGATTGTCAGACTTCAGTGGTGAAACAAAACAACTTTGATATCAAAGATCGTTTGGCTGTTTTACAGGACTTAAATGAAACAAGAAAAAGTCTGAGTAACGAAAAGCTAAAGCCAACATCCACTGAAGAAAAACCACCTGTCCCAGCAAGACCTGTCTGGATTCCAAAGATTGGGGATCTGGTCAGAGAAAAGATCGCAGTGAAGAAGGAATTTGGGCCTTCTTACAGAAAAGAAGTACCTGTCTTAGCTGTCAGCGGAACAAGATCAGTAGTTCTACCACCACTTGCTGGAAAAAAGGAGAACCGAGTTGTATCAATCGACCTGGTGAAACCACAACCATGTGGCCAATAATAAGTAGTAGGCCCAGTGGACTCCCAAGAAATAGCAGAAGACCAAATCTTGATACAATCCAAGAGGTTCAAACTGAGAGACTAATCACATTTGACAAACCTTCAGTGAATAATAAAGGACTATGCAACAAAGCCATGGAACTTGTGCCTCTTGAAACCCAAATCGCAACAGTTTGTCAAGAAACACCTGTCTACAACGATGTAGCCTCGGACTATACAAATGTAACAAAAGAAAATCCAAAGATCAATGGAAATCCGGAAGCAATTCCACCAATTGACAGAACTGCATCTGGCTACTTTATCAACTTTGATGACTTTTCCGATGATCCAAGTGAACATGGAGACAAGCCAGCAACAAAAACATTCAAAGAAAAAATCACAGAACTCTTTCGTCAACTCAGAGAAACATATCTAACTTCACCATGGATTAAATTATGGATTGTGTTAGGGGTACTTTTCCTCCTTCTATGGCGCATCTTGGTTTTAAGTTTGGGTAGATTTATTGATGGAAAATATAGTACAATGGACACAGCAAGTCAGAACATCAACTTGGTCCTGAAACCACACAGATCCTCTCACATCGAAAAAAGAGAACTATCATCAATAAACATCACAGCCATCCCTATACCTGGTGGTATAGCATGGGACAAAACTGACTATGAAATCTATGGCCTGGTTGAGCTCTTGAAACATTCGCACCAATTTAAGATCTCCTTAATTGACTTTGTATCACCTAGTTCTTTCTCTGATGATTGGGGCGTTGAAAATATTAATAACATGATGTCAGATTTAGAAATGTCAGCAAAATTTACAGAGCATGAATATTTACAGGGTTCGTCGAATTATGAGGAAATGTATTGTTACAATCACTTTGGGCATCACTATCTGCATAAATCTGCAAATCCTAGAAATGTTTTCAGTTATAATCAGTGGGAACATTGTCCAACCCCGCCAAAAGGCAGTTCGAAAACATTTCATGAGAAATTTCCATACTTCTCAGGGTTTAATTACACTAATCCAGAAACGTTTTATTTCAAAATGTTAAGACAGGAGTGAAATACATGTTGACAAATACTAAACTGATTTATTCTGAGAAATTATATGAAAAAATGTCTACATTTGGTTTTGAATTTTGGAAAAACAACATTGAGACAAAAACCATCTGGGGTACAAATGAATGGCAGGTACAAGGTCTAGTATCATTGTTTAGAGCTTGTATGATCCCAGAGCAAATATTGTTCCTGAATGAAACCGTTCAACAAACAACATGTCTTGGTTTAGCCAAGATAAAAGATTTAAACAACCCGTCTATACCAAAGCCTATGCCTGATACAAACACCACTACAGATGAGGGGTTAGACGTGTCCTATATTTTGAAACAAAACAGAACAATTCCTGATTGGAACAAATGGTTGATCTGGCCCACAGACACTAATAACTGTCAAGATAGATTTCTGAACAAAATACAGGGGTTCAAACAGAACAGGCCAGACCCAAGATATTCCCAGAGACAACATCCAGGGATAGTTACAACATACAGTGTAGGAAAACTATGCCTCGATTGGCTACAGAGATCCACACTTCCCGAAATGAAGCAACACTTAACTTTACTTAAAGAAGGTGCTGACTTGCGAGATTTCTTACTGGGACCTCACAAACAGCGTCAAAAACGTTTCATATACGCCAGTATATACGCAGCTTACAATGAAGCTTGGAAAGTAACACAAATTGAAACTGCAGAAAAAATACGAGAAATTGATTGTATTAATTTGGAAAAAATCCCTTTCTGTGGTGGACAATGGGTTAACGACTCTGTCCTCCAGAATTTATTCACTGGACAGCATTGTATCATCTGCTATTGATATAATAGAACAGGATATGCTAATATTACAAAATGGTCAATCCCAATTGCGTTCTATTGTACAGCTAGGCTGGACGTTACAAAACCTCCGTTCAGGCCATGTGCCATGGCGTCTAATCAACATAACGTCATTATTTTCTATCTTTAACCTTACTGATAGACAAATCTCGTTGGCGCAAAAAGGAGCAGACTGTACGGTGCTGAGCATTGAAAAACTAGAGAGATTACCATTGACAATGTCAGAAAGACCTGTCATTGAATGGATAATACATGGCACCATTACAATCCCGATAACAACTTTTCAGTTTCAATACTGCCAAAAATATATACCAGCAGGCCTGTATGAAAGGTTGGGTAAAGGATACATCAAATCAACCTGGAATTTACCTTTTACACATAAATGTCATAGTGAAGGGAAAAAAAGAGGTATTTCTTAGTGGTAACAATTGTAAAAAATCACTAAGCGGTACACTTCTGTGTCAAGGTATTAAATTGCATGGAGCCTGCAAAGGTTCATCAAACAACCTTTCATGTCATCTGCACGGCACCCCCGCTACACAGATAGAGCCCTTTTTCAGACAACTTTCCAAGGTAGCTACGTTATAATAAGTGACCACAGCTGTTGTGCCATGATGCCAGGCAAACCCTATCTCGTGAGCATCACTTCCAGGGTCATTTGTTGTATGCAAGTATTGTATCCAAACAGCAATCCAGACATGGAGGCAGCAATATGGCCTCCTGTGAATATCTCTTCTATTCGAATTGATACTTTAAGTAGAATGAAGTCTATTCTTTTACAAACAACTGTGCCTTTAACCTCCTCCAAAGAAACGTATGACCAGCAAGTTGCAAGGACAGCGACAGAGATACATACCCTATTGTCGACAAATTGCCCTGTGCATTTCGTAGAACTGTTAAGCCAAATCTTAAACATGTCAGATACCAGTGGCATCGCACATGTATGTAAGACAATTTTTTCGGGACTGTTAGCACCCTTTGAAACAGTTCTGGGCATCTTCCCGAATTTTGTGCATTCTCTTTTCGGTGGCCTGCCTCTTATTTTGGGACTCGTAGCAGGAATTTTATTTTTGTTCCTTCTGCTCCGATATGGCAAGCCAAGTCCCAGACAAAACTCAGGCTACGATGGAAGAAACGATCCTAGCAATACGATACCGAGACCGTATCTCTAAGGTCCTCGGATTGGCCCGGCTAAGAGATCTGAATACTACCTGGTTTCTTTCGTTCAGACCAATTTGGCAAAATTGCATCTTACCTGTGCTTCGATGTCTGCTATGCGGAGAAGAATGCGTGTTGGACGTCTGTCTTACACTACCATCAGCAGTACCAATGGATATTGATGCTTTGCTTTGTCCGGTAAAGAGTCATGCAATGTGTTGTCCCCAGCGGCTACTGATTCTGATGACGGCCTTCGTTGAGACTTCACCATTACGATTAGGTGGCGGTGAAGTACGAGATGAAAGCGGCACCACACAGGTACAACCTTCCGTGACCATTCCTGATCTAGACACCGATGATGGCAATGCATCGCATATATGCACTATTTCAACTTTTTCGGAGTTGGCCCAACTTTCACCTACTGTGGTAGACGCGTTTTTTGCTGGCCTATCTGAGGTAATGTTCTCTCCTAACAACGAGAATAATATTTGAAATAGCGAGCACACAGCGTTCCCTGAACTCTGAATTCGGCCTTCAGTTTTTATAAACAACACTACTGAAAACATTTGGAATTATTTTTTCCCTTGAAAGCAAAATTATTTTTTCCCAATTTCCAAAATATTTACCTTTTTTTGGCACAATGTACTCTGCTTAAAGTAGAACTATTCTTAGAGAACAGAACTTCTATTCTTAGAGACTCTAGAGACAATATTTTGAATCAGCCTCTAGCACATGTATAATCTTGTATAAATATGTAATGTAATGGTCTCGACCTTTTTTTCTGTATTAAGAGCCATTTCATGAATGTAATTTTCGTGATTCATTCAGTCAACTTCTATATGAACAAAAATGTTATCTGAATGATACCACTGCTTGAAAGCGTACAGTATAATACTCATTTCGTGTATCTATACCATTTCAAATGCATTTGATGTATTTTGGGGTGGACTGGAAAACACATGCATACTTATATGTGTATATATTGCTTAGTATTTAGTAATGATGGACATTATACTGGAGTGGGTGTTGTGAACGTATCTAGGACCCTAATTAAATATCCCCGATTTATGCCCTTATGTGGTTATAACAAATCATATCCTTATAAAGGCATAAGAATCATATCCATATTTAGTAATAGCCAATGCAGTTCAAATACGGCAAGGCTACTTCCTTAGACTCCTAGAAAGTACAACAAGTTCTTTAAACAAGCCAAACCTCCAGCAACCTGGGAATTCCCATACTTTTGTTTTGATTTGTCCTAGAACTCCTGCGAGTCTGAAAGAACTGCCAGTTCCTAGTGACGGTTCTTATTGACGTCTTATGTCCAACCTTACGTCAAACACGGCACCTTCCAGGTATAAATATACCAGCATTTGCCTTAAGCAACACACAGTGGTTTGGAGCAGAGCGGCTATCTACTTACCCAAAGCTCAGCTGATGCGAGTGCCGAAGGAAGCCGACCCTCCCATTTGACGCACTAAGAAAGCTGCTGTCTTTTCTCCTGCTGAGAAAATCCAGCTCCAGTGTTTCCAGTCACCCTTGCGGGTTACGGGGAGATCGAGTCCTGAGAACGAGATACAAGACCTCCTTCATTCTAAAACCAAGGTACGGAGCATATTAGACCCGTAGAGAATTCTTGATTCAGATTCTTGGCAAAACTAACTTAACTTAAACTGCGACTCCCTTACTCCTTCCCACGTACTAGGCTTAGGTTAGGTACACTGGGGTAGGCGTATTTAGAAGCACCAGTTGAGTGCGTTTAGTCAATTTTTATCATTGTATGTAATTGTATATATTTAATCCGTTTTAAGTATCAAATGGCTCAGAAACCATATCAATGCTTTTACAGTATTATTTCATAATACTCCTTTAGTCAGTAGTGAGTGGGCAACATATATCCCGGGTGGGAAGAGCAGGTAATCGGAAGAGATACAGTCATATCTAGCCACTGTTCAGACACTGAGCTTGGAGGCAGAGGACATGGCAGACTTGGAAGCTGACATATCAGTGACTGAACTTAAGGAGGCAATATCTAAATTGCGCCCTGGGAAGTCCCCGGGCCCAAATGGACTGCCAGCCGAATTTTATAAGAAAGGGGCAGACTTCCTGGCGGCCCACCTGTTAGCTATGTTCAGAGACGCGGCCCAAGAGGGCGCATTCTTACTGGACCATAAACTGGGCACGATTATCCCCATCCATAAAGCGGGGAAACCCCCTGAGGAGTGTGCGTCCTATCGCCCCATCTCCCTCCTCAATATCGAGGTTAAACTTTTGGCGACGGTTCTGGCCCTCCGATTACGCGAAGTAATCTCGGGCTAGGTGCACCAAGATCAAACAGGTTTCTTGCCAGATCGGGCGACCCAACAGAATCTACGGCGGACCCATAACTGGCTTATGAAGGTAAGAGACCGGGAAGACCCACATATGGTCCTCTCCTTGGACGCGGAAAAAGCGCTTGACGCTGTCCACTGGCCCTTTTTAGAGGCGGTACTGGTCAAATTCGACATCGGCCCCAAATATAGACAGTGGGTGGGTCTTCTCTATGCGGACCCTCGCGCCCGAGTAAAAGTGAATGGGTTATTATTGGAAGACTTCCCCATCAGAAGGGGAACCACACAGTGGTGTCCTCTGTCCCCTTTACTATTCGCTCTCACCACTGAAATTGAGGCCTGTGAGATAAGACAGACAGAGGAGATACGGGGGTTCCAAATTGCACAGGCCGACCTAGAGAAAGAAAAGATCTTGCTATACGCGGACGATATCCTTTTGTATGTCACTCAACCGGAAAGCACGATCCCCACGCTGTTCCGGCTCCTGGACAGATATAGCACCTTCTCGGGATAACGATTAATCGGCACAAGTCAATTCTGTATAGCCCACGACCTGAGGTAATATGGCCAGCTCTACCAGGGCTCTCTTAACTACACAGACGGGGTTCACGTACCTGGGGATCTACATAACTATAGATATAGGTCTCTCATACCAGAAAAATATCCAGCGCGTCATAACAAATTTGACAAAGGACGCTCTATGTTGGAAAACGCTCCCCCTTACGATGCTTGGCCGAGCCGCCATGTTTAAAATGATAACGTTACCTCGCTTCCTGTACACTCTCCAAAATGAATATTTCCCTCTCCCTCGACAGACGTTCCAGACGATAGCAGCGGAACTGCGTTCACTATTATGGCTAGGGAAACAACCGAGGATTGTGTTGACTACATTGCAACATAACCAGTACAATGGAGGGATATCCCTACCGGACATAGAGGCCTAGTATTGGGCGGAACATTTAGCGCCGGTGAATGACTGGCTCCATGCCCCGGCGAATCATCCCATGTACAGATTAGAACGGGACACCATGGCGCGTCGTTCCTGTCTGTTTTATTTATATGGGGGAGTGGGTAGGAGATCCCTGCTGCCAGCCAGGCAAATAACCATTGAAATGTGGGATAGGGCGACTAAGGCCATACGTAGGGCACGTAAGCCGACAAAACAAACACCACTGTGGAGCTGCACCTGGCTGCGGGAATTGCATAAACTTAAGGGCTTTAGGGGATGGGATGACATTGGGATCTCCACCCTGGGGGACGTGGTGACAAAGGGGGAACTTAAAACCTTTGGGGCATTGGCGAGGGAGTTCGGGCTGCACCCCAGCCAAATTTTCAAGTACGCCCAAATACGACATGCATGGAGGCCGGAGATTGCGCTATCTGGCCCACTGCCAGAATATGCCCCCTGGAGGGTCGTTTATTGCAAGAACAGATTCCAACAAGACGGTATCTCTGACATATAGAACACTGAACAATAATATGCCTGATAAGCTGGGAAAATTAAGAGAAACCTGGGTGCTCAACGTGTGTGAGATGGACACAGTGGACTGGGAGGCTGCCCTGATGCATCATAGGGAGGTAGCCATCAAGTCACGCCTTCGTCTCATCCAATACAAAATATTACACAAGGGATACTTCGACAGGGCTCGACTTCACTGAATAGGGCAGGCAAGTGATCCAAACTGTCTGCAGTATGGCCTTTCGCTGGGGGACTTCTACCATACTATTTGGGACTGCACCGTCATCCACACATACTGGTCACACATAGTAGGAGAGTTGACTAAAGTGCTCGAGACTGCACTTCCCCTAGACCCTAAATTCGTACTGCTGGGAATAACCCATGATGTTGACTTGGGTCGTCCACAGCTTATCTTTGCATTATTAGCATTAGTGGTGGCAAAAAGGGACGTGGCTCACAAATGGGGGTCAGCGCTTCCCCCACAGTTAGATGAATGGCGATGGGGACTGGACCTTTATATGGTGGCAGAAAGGGTCACGTATACGGCGAGAGGGTGCCCCCGGACGTTCCGTAAGGTATGGGGGAAGTGGAGGAAATATCATGGTCTGGATGGAGGTTGGACCATGAATAGTGACAAGTGGGCCTCTTAGACCATTACTACGTGCAAGGAGCAAGACTGCTAGGGGGCATTACTATTAGACCTTGGGGGAGGACAGGTAGGGAGGGGATGGGACATCCCAATGTATTACCGGTTGTAGAGCTGATTCTTCGGTGGGTAATATGTCACGGAAATGATGCTATGGGAGGCGGGTGAGGGGAGGGAGGGTGTTTGGGTGTAGGAGTGACCATCTGTACTATGTTGGATGTTTGGTTGAAAAAGCAAATAAAAATATTTAATAAAAAAACAAAAAAAAAAGAGGTTGGCTGGAAACGCACTGGGCGCAGTGGCATTGTTGTAACATTGGCACCTTAAATGACTGCCATCAGTAAATGTAATCCCCTTAAGATGGCGGAAGGAACAGACTCGGGCAGCAATGATACACAACGTTGACTTAAAAAAAGTCCCAGATCACATGATCGTAATTGGCAAATCACGGGACGGGATGAAACGTGTCAAATAGGTTAGCCGAGTTGGATGACCTACACGGCACGAGGAGGGAAGTGCAGGGATGGCAGTCTCACCTTGATGAAGTAAGGCGAGGTTGGGGAGGAGCCAGACTATCGGATAGGATAGAGATTATAGTACATACATAAGCCTCATAACTCCCACCCACTAAAAATACCCCTAAGTATAAGACAATACAGTGAGACCGGCGGGCCCCTTGATAATTACTAGATCAACCCAACGGATTGGCACAGTGCATGCACGAGGCAATTTTGAATGTTGAAAGATTATATAGACATATTACGGGCAACTGAAGAGAATTTGTAATTGTACATATTATTTCCTGATATAATTAGTATGTGACTAGAGGGAGCCATCGCTCCCACCCCTGTTCGAGCTCTACTACTTTGAAACTCAGTACGTTTTTATTACAAATTAATATTCTGGATATCCTAGTCCTCCTGAAAGAACATCATAAGAGGTGGATTGACCTGGGGATGTCTTCTTCTTTTTGAATGACGAATAAACAGAGTGCACTATATAGAATCACTATAAGCAATCCTGTATAATATAGGTTAACATGAAAACCTGTATTTACTCCACTATTGCAACTTTCATAGATTCACATGCTTGAATCATTCCCTGTCGTCGAGATGGGAGTCCCCGGTATATAAAAAATGCAATGCTTAGATAAGTACAAAGCAGAAGAAAGGCCTAGGTCCATATGCGTTTTGTAATCCATAACACTTGTTATGTAAAAGAGACTAAAATTGTCCCTGAGCCAATAAGGACCTCTCACCTTCTAGAACACTCCTGAGAGAACCTTAGCCCTTCAGATTTTCTACCGCTCATTGTGCTAAGGTGTCTCCTTTGAGCTCTGCTCAAAATTACTCTAGTTATTTGAGATTTTGAACTATTTTCTGTGAATTTCATCTACAATTATCATCTTTATTGCTGGTTACTGAGTCATTCTGCCTGAATTTGTCAGGAAAGGAGAAAAAGGTTTGGTGCCACCTGTTCCAAGAAGAGGCTCTTTACTGTTGACCCTCATGCTGACTATATTTACTGTCTTTATCCGGACCATCAAGCTAAAGACTGCAAGGTATGTCGTACCTTTTCCAGTAAAACACGGAGGGACCGCGAGGGGCGCCTTTTAATACGGCTTCAAAAGCTCAAGGCCAGAAAGGAAGTTACTTCCAGTGACAGTGATGAGGCATCCTCTTACTCATCTAGGAGGTCCCAGAAAAGAAGGAAATCACCTCATGCTCATTCGTCAGAGGAACGTCCTGAGAAAGCCCTTAAAAAGACCACTCAAGGGTCTTATGGGCGCAGTCCCTCAAAATCTCCTCAAACTCAAGAAAAGGAGAACGGGGGATAAAGCTACTAAAACGGCAGGTTCTGAGCCATCTAAGTCACCCCCTCAGGTCAGGCAGTCCTTCAAGAAGCCTTCGTCAGTGCCTCCTGTGGTAAAATCATCAACAAAATCTACATCGTCGACAGGATCGTCGACAAGGAGAACTTCTTCATCGTCGACGACGAAGATTGAGGTTCGTTTAGTCCCCAGGAAAGCCTCAGCGTCTACAACAGATGGAACTCTGTTGAGGACGCCACCGTTGACGAACTCCCCGTCAACGACGATTTTGATGCTGGTATCGTCCGCGAGTGCGTCAACGACAGCTACAGTTTCGACGACAGCACCGACGGCGTGGCCGTCGATGATTACGACGACAACGGTAACGGTCGTCGATGGGGGGTAAGCCATCAGTGATGGTGTCGACAGCTGCATCTACAACAACGGTGTTGTCGGTGATCTCGTCGACGGGCTTGTCGACGAGGGAAAAAACACTGGAGGAATCAGAAGTCACCAGGAAGAGGAGGATTACGCCGGAAATCACGTCCCCTAGCAAGGTTACGCCTCTTTTGTCATCTCACCTGCTAGAGGAGCACGATTCAGAGGATAAGGATGAAGACCCTTTCGGTTATGCTAGTAGCCCTTTACAACCGCACGTGAAGTGTCAGGAGGAAGACTTTGAGTGAGAATATGGGGAGTATCATTGCCATTCCCAACAACAAAAATACCACCAGAGTTACCAAGAAGAGGTGATTGGCATGCTGTCCTCTTTATTGATGGACCTGCAGTTTATGTTGGCAGACTACAGGAAGAGGTTTCCACCAACTCCTACATCCCAAGAGGTGCCACTGTCTGCCCCGAGGCCACTCTCCATTCCATCGACTCCAGTTAAAAGCCAGGCGGTGCTGCTAGAGCCCTTAGAGAGATCACCCCAGCCAATGCCTCAACAGGATCCAGTCACTATGGATGATGACCCGGAGGAGGGAGAAATAATGGATCCTAACAAGGAATGGGATGACTACCTTATTCCTACGCCTTCTTCTCCCTCTCCAGTGCTGACTGATTCACCGTCGAGGACATTGGCGGATTCCATAACTTGCTGGAAAGAGCAGCAAAGATATTTGACCTTCCTATGCCGACTGCCCAGATGGAGTGTTTCTTATACGATTTCAAAGAACCATACAGGAAATCAGTTAGGGCCATCCCTATAATTAGTCATGTTTGGGAGGAAGGCCTTAAGGTCATGAAGACCCCGGCGATGATTACACCGATACTTTCTGTAGGAAGGTGGATACCTGACTATGGTTGCCCCCAACTTTTTGCCTGGTGTTTTGCTGGTTTTCCGACTTAGTTGACCTGGGGCCCTGCTATTCAGGACCCCAGGCCTACTGCTCTCTCTGTAAAATGGATTCCATGTACCTTAGGTACATATCCAATTGGTACTTGGCCACCTTATCAGACCCTGTAACTCAGGGCATAGGTGTACCCAGGGCCTACCAGGGGCTGCAGCATGTATTATGCCACCCCTGGCTGGCCATTTAAATCTGACACAACTGGCTGCACGACAGCTGGGGCAAGGTGGTGTACTCACCCTTTGCTATAGATATAGTATACCTATATCTAACCCTAAAATGGACACCCGTATTCCTATCAGTCACTCCTATGGCAGGCCTTGACAATCCTGAGGGCAGAGTGCTTGGAATCGTGTGAAATGGTGCTCTGGCATGAGCTGAGCCCGTTTGTAGCTTGCGGAACCAAGTCCTAATAGCTGTTCCATGATAACGCGTACCATATACTCTTAAGTGCATTATAATCCTCGCGGTTATATGCTAACTCTGGTATCGCTTTATCAAAACATGTCGAGTAAGGTGTCATACGAATTGGAATACTAACCCCTCACCAATTCTGGCAACGGGGTTAGCATTCCACCCTTCTAGAGGGACACAACATGTATGTAACTGTGAACCCCGGTTAAAGTTAACTCAAGCCTCAGCATCACAAAATGGATGCTGCCACCACAGACACAAGTCTGACCTCCTGCTGCTGGGAGTCCTTCCAGCGAGGGAGGCTTGGACAAAGGGTTTCCTGTCAGGGGCGGTGCTAGCACCATCCCAGACAGGGTTTTGTGTATCCTGGGTAGGCAGGGCTTTAGAGGAAGGTGACTGCAAGTGGCACCCCGGTGCTCACTATGCATAGGCCGGCTAGAACCAGTTCCAGGGGCACACCAGCCCCTGACCTGGGGAAAGTCCGGCATGGGAGAGGGGTGTAACCACCCCCCTTCCTGGTCCCACCCATGGGCAGGACCTAGTCGCGTGCCAGCCCCTTTTACTAGTATAAAGATTGGAGCGGGCCCCCTTCCAAATTAGATCATCTTTGAATCCTGAAACTACTTTCTACGAAAGGAACTCTCGACTTCTTCTCAAGATTTCTCCCTTGTGACTAAGGAGTAGTCACCCTGCATCCGCAGGCACCATCCAAGCATCGCGGTCTGCTGTAAGTCTCTCCTACGGATCAAGACTGCCCAGCTCGACGAGAACTGGCTTCCCTGGCACCTCTGACCTCAACCTGCATCATCAGCCCAGCTGAGATTCGTGGATGTGACGAGACCTCGAGGGACCGGCCATCTTCAGGACTGCACGACGCTTGCCCAGCACGACCGCCGAGGGATCCTCAAGTGAGTGCTTTGGGGTCCGAGAAGCCCCAACCCTGAGCAGCTCCAGCACCGAAGTCCAGCCCCCCAGCATCCACCAGATCTGCGTGGGGCCCTTCTGCTCTTTGCTGCTTACCGCGTTGTCTGGCTACTAGCCCGCTGGCTTGTGGCCTTCCCGACGACGACCGACGACATCAACACCGCTGATCTGGTTGCTCCAGACTGGCCCTTGCTCCCCTCCAACAGAAGAGCACCCCGGATCCTCCTGGTCCACTCCAGACGCCATTTTGAGTCCACCGCGTGGGCTTTCATTTGCCAAGACTTGTTGCCCCAATCCTGGGTCCAGCGACGTCGACAGCAGATACCATCGTGGGACAGCTCGCACCTCCATCCTGGTCGCCGACAACGCCTCCTGGTCCGTGAGACTGCAGAGCCCAGCGTCGCCCACTCACCTGGTCGAGGTGACTCCATCCGGTGCCATCCTGGTGCCCATCTAATCACTGGCTAGTGATTCAGAACTTGGTCCCCTCTGCTTACAGGTGTCTTCCATCTTCGATCCAGGCTTGGATCCATCCGAATCTCTTCCCTGGTCGCCTGCCAGCAACTTCTTCTTTCAGGCTCCATAGACTGCAACAAGGATTCCCGACGTCTTTCCAGACCTATGCATCCGCAGCCCCTGGGCTAGGTAACTTCGGCATTTCGGTGCCCCAGCATAGCTTCACTATCCAAGGGTCCAGATCCTTTTTCGTTTCAGCTCTACCTAGTTGGATTCGTCCGATATCACTAACTTTACGAAATCTAGCATCCATAGACTTTGTCCCGCATCCCGCATGAGAGTGCACACTCTGCACCTGAGTCCCCTAGGCCTCCTGCTAGTAATCTGAAGGTTCAGTAGTCCAGTCCTAGCGATTCCAAACCCTATGAGATTAGTACTTACCTGCTAGTAATTTCGCATTCCACTTTTAGAGTATATGGTTTTTTGTGCCCCTCGGGCATTTGTGTAAATTGTGCAACTTATAGTATTTTCGTAAGAGTTTTGTTGTGTGCTTAGTACCCTGTCCTCATAAAGAGTCCATGGCTGTTGTGATCTAAAAAAATATATTGTTTATTTTCATAACACTTGTGTGGTGTCCTTTCACTTGGTGTTCAAGGGGTATATGTGATGGTATAACAGCTGGCTTAACACGCCCTCTAGAGTTTAGCCCGAAGACTGCTCGTATCCATGCTACTAGGATAGCTGGTCTATAAGGTTGACTTACAACCAATCATCAATAAGGGTTGTTTGGACTGATACAAAGTGCTCACTAGAATAGTGAACATTATATATCAGGCCAACTTCTCACATTGGTGAGCAGCGGTTGGGATTCGAGCTTGCTGTTGTTTTACCACACGTATCCTAAGAATATCATTGTGAAAGATCACATAAGTACCTAGGTACATATAACTTAGCTTAGAATACTCTGAGTTCTACTGAACCAGCTGTTGTAGTTCAACAAGGCTTAGCACACCTTGACTACAACTCTTAGCAAGGGATCAGTAGGCAAACAAATAGTGTAGGTAGGTGCATCACTTACACCACACTAGAAAAGCATGTCAGACAAAGGAGGAAACTCTGAGTCTCCCCTTGTGTCAGTTGACCCTCCACAGGTCATGTCCAGATATGCAGCTCTTAGCTTCCAGGCGATGAGACAATTGTGTACCTCCAGGAAGCTAAAACAGGGTTCTAACCCTACCATTCCCTTTCTGATTGGTCTCTTAGAGACTTATGATGCCAGGAGAACTGCTAACCCAGATTCTTCAAATCCAGATGGGAACATGCCTCCCTTAGAGGGAACCACTGGTGACCCTGACCTCCACCTCCAGGCAGCAGATGATGCTGAAGAGGAGGAAGAGGAGTTATCAGGGGATGAGGCAGACAACCAGGTAAGACAACCAGTCAGGTAGAAGTCAGTAGACTAACCAGGACCAACTTAAGTAGGCATGAGAATGGATTTGGGGGACCCCCAGGGCCACTCTCAGACAGGCTTAACATTGGTAATGGACGAGTTAGATCTCTATCCAGAGGCTCTAACAGATCCATTAGAACCAATGGCTCTCAGACCTCTTCTCACAGAGGGATGACATCCCCTCAGAGGAGAGAGCATGAAGCTAAGATGAGGGAAGTCAATCTGAGGATTGAAAGGGAAGAACTTGCCCTGGCCAAAGAGAGACTTGCCTTTGCTAGAGAGCAGAAATTGAGTGGGGTAGATCCCACTGGTGGCAGCATTCTCCCAAGAGAAAAAGACAGGAGTTTAGACACTAGACACATGAGTAAGATAGTGCCCCCCTTTAAACAAGGGGATGATATACACAAATGGATAACTGCTTTGGAGAGGGCCTGCACTGTCCAGTGCGTCCCCCAGAGTCAATGGGCAGCTATCTTGTGGCTCTCCTTTGAAGGCAAAGGTAGAGATAAGCTCCTCACTACTAGAGTTGAGGATGCTAACAATTACCAAGTCCTGAAGAATACACTGGTAGATGGGTTTGGCTTAACAACTGAACAGTACAGGTTGATGTTCAGAGACACCCAGAAAACTCAGTCTCAGGATTGGGCTGACTTTGTTGATTGTGCCACTAAGGCTTTTGAGGGCTGGCTACTGGGAAGTAAGGTTACTGATTTCAAAGGATTGTACAATCTAATTATGAGAGAGCAAATCTTAAGTAATTGTCAGAACCAGTTATTACACCAGCACCTGGTAGACTCTGATCTGACCTCTCCACAAGAATTGGGTAAGAGGGCAGACAAATGGGTCAGAACCAGGGTCAGGCCTAAAACCCAGGGTGGTGACCAAAAGAAGGAATCAACCAAGCCTCAAGAGAAGGGTGGGAATAAATCTTCTGATCAAACCACAGGGCCCCAAAAATCCTCTGAAAAGGGTGGGTCCCAGACTTCTCCCAACACCCAAAAGAAACCTTATTGTCATACCTGCAAACAGGTAGGCCATTATAAAAGTGACAGCAGTTGCCCCAAGGCCAACAACAATAAGGAGAATATACCCCCAGGTACTACTCCCAGACCTCCTGTTACCACTAGTGGTAATCCCCCAGGTGGTGGGAGTGCCCCCAAGAATGTGGTGGGCATTACTTTGGGAAAGCAGGTGGACCATGGCCTAGCCAGGTCCCCTAACACAACTCTTGTCTGTGAGACTGGCATGGGGTTTGCCAACTTCACTACTGGTTCCCACATTTTGGGGAAGTATAGGCAAGAGCCCCTTATCAATGGTCAGAAAGTTGAGGCATACAGAGACACAGGGGCCAGCATCACCATGGTGATTGACCATCTGGTCCCCTCTGCTCAACTGACCCCTGGTTTCATTTATCAGGTGACAGACGTTCATGGAGTGAAAAGAAGGCATCCCATGGCAGTAGTCGAGCTCAGCTGGGGTAATGTCACAGGGCCCATGAGAGTGGCAGTGCCACACACCCTACCTGTAGATTGCTTACTGGGGAATGACCTGGAACTCTCAGCATGGGCTGAGGTGGAGCAAGAAACCCACTCCAGGATGAAAGGCCTACCCAGAAAGGTTAGTGGGGCAGTAATAGCTACAGCCCCAGTCCAAGCACCAGTCCTCCCTGAAAAGGTTGGAAGGGCAGTGGTAGCCACTGCCCAGGCTCAGACAGACTTTCCAGAACAGGATAGGAGGGCTGTGACAGTCACAGCCCAAACACAAACTGAGTGCCTTCCTGAAAAGGTTGGTAAGGCTGTAATGGTCTCAGCCTCTACTCAAACAGATAGTGGGGTTGTGAAGCCTGAAACAATGGATCACTCCACCCAAACTGAGAGCATTGAGGAGGAAGAAAAGTCTTCCCCCTCCCAGACACTAGGTGAGAGCCAGCCTCCTCAGGGAACTGACTCTACCCCTGGTGAAGGAACTGCCACAGAGGTAGTCAGGCCTAGCCTGGCAGAGCCCCTGATGGCAGTGGACCCTTCCCAGGTGGGACCCAGTCTGGAGCAGGTAGCCTGCACCTCTCTACCCTGCCTCAATCAGCCCAGGGCTGTAAAGGTAAGGGAGGCCAGTGGTGGACCCCAAAGGGCCCCCTGTCCAAAAGAACTTCCCAGTCAGCAGATTAGGATCACTGAAGCTAGTAGACCTAGCCAAGTGAAAATAAAACAGACTCCTGAGGGATCCCCCTTAAACTTAGTTAGGGAACTCCCACAGCTGGACACTGCTGGGCACAGCCAAACCTGGGGCCTAAAAACCCCAAACCTGACCTGTCCTTCCAGTAAGCCAAACAGAGGGACTCAGCCTCCAGCTTTAGGTAGCCAGAGGTTAACCCTGAGAGCTCACAGCAACTCAGTCATGGGAAGAAAGGCATATAGGGTGAATAGTGATTGGAGGAAGATGAGCCCAACATTAGTGGAGCCTCACTTCAGTACTCCATCCCAGCACCTGCCTTTTACTTTGCCAAAACACACCACAGGTAGTGATTCCCTATGGTGGAGACCCTCAGATACCCTTAGGGTGAGGGATTGCTTAGTGGACCATGTTACAGGGGGTAACCATGCCAGTGCATGTACCACCTCATATGGCCACTCAGGCAATATAGGCTTACCTGGTCAAGGATAGCCTTATCTCCTTTCGTTTGGGGGGGGGTTGTGTAGGAAGGTGGATACCTGACTACGGTTGCCCCCAACTTTTTGCCTGGTGTTTTGCTGGTTTTCCGACTTAGTTGACCTGGGACCCTGCTATTCAGGTCCCCAGGCCTACTGCTCTCTCTGTAAAATGGATTCCATGTACCTTAGGTACATATCCAATTGGTACTGGGCCACCTTATTAGACCCTGTAACTCAGGGCATAGGTGTACCCAGGGCCTACCAGGGTCTGCAGCATGTATTATGCCACCCCTGGCTGGCTATCTAAATCTGACACAACTGGCTGCACGACAGCTGGGGCAAGGTGGTGTACTCACCCTTTGCTATAGATATAGTATACCTATATCTAACCCTAAAACGGATACCCGTATTCCTATCAGTCACTCCTATGGCAGGCCTTGACAATCCTGAGGGCAGAGTGCTTGGAATCGTGTGAAATGGTGCTCTGGCATGAGCTGTGCCCGTTTGCAGCTTGCGGAACCAAGTCCTAATAGCTGTTCCATGATAACGCGTACCATATACTCTTAAGTGCATTATAATCCTCGCGGTTATATGCTAACTCTGGTATCGCTTTATCAAAACATGTCGAGTAAGGTGTCATACGAATTGGAATACTAACCCTTCGCCAATTCTGGCGACGGGGTTAGCATTCCACCCTTCTAGAGGGACACAACATGTATGTAACTGTGAACCCCGGTTAAAGTTAACTCAAGCCTCAGCATCACAAAATGGATGCTGCCACCACAGACACAAGTCTGACCTCCTGCTGCTGGGAGTCCCTCCAGCGAGGGAGGCTTGGACAAAGGGTTTCCTGTCAGGGGCGGTGCTAGTACCATCCCAGACAGGGTTTTGTGTATCCTGGGTAGGCAGGGCTTTAGAGGAAGGTGACTGCAAGTGGCACCCCGGTGCTCACTATGCATAGGCCGGCTAGAACCAGTTCCAGGGGCACACCAGCCCCTGACCTGGGGAAAGTCCGGCATGGGAGAGGGGTGTAACCACCCCCCTTCCTGGTCCCACCCATGGGCAGGACCTAGTCGCGTGCCAGCCCCTTTTACTAGTATAAAGATCGGAGCGGGCCCCCTTCCAAATTAGATCATCTTTGAATCCTGAAACTACTTTCTACGAAAGGAACTCTCGACTTCTTCTCAAGATTTCTCCCTTGTGACTAAGGAGTAGTCACCCTGCATCCGCAGGCACCATCCAAGCATCGCGGTCTGCTGTAAGTTTCTCCTCCGGATCAAGACTGCCCAGCTCGATGAGAACTGGCTTCCCTGGCACCTCTGACCTCAACCTGCATCATCAGCCCAGCTGAGATTCGTGGGTGTGACGAGACCTCGAGGGACCGGCCATCTTCAGGACTGCACTACGCTTGCCCAGCACGACCGCCGAGGGATCCTCGAGTGAGTTCTTTGGGGTCCGAGAAGCCCCAACCCTGAGCAGCTCCAGCACCGAAGTCCAGCCCCCCAGCATCCACCAGATCTGCGTGGGGCCCTTCTGCTCTTTGCTGCTCACTGCGTTGTCTGGCTACTAGCCCGCTGGCTTGTGGCCTTCCCAACGACGTCTGACCACCTCAACACCGCTGGTCTGGTTGCTCCAGACTGGCCCTTGCTCCCCTCCAACAGAAGAGCACCCCGGACCCTCCTGGTCCACTCCAGACGCCATTTTAAGTGCACCGCGTGGGCTTGCATTTGCCAAGACTTGTTGCCCCAATCCTGGGTCCAGCGACGTCGACAGCAGATACCATCGTGGGGACAGCTCGCACCTCCATCCTGGTTGCCGACAACGACTCCTGGTCCGTGAGACTGCAGAGCCCAGCGTCGCCCACTCACCTGGTCGAGGTGACTCCATCCGGTGCCATCTTGGTGCCCATCTAATCACTGGCTAGTGATTCAGAACTTGGTCCCCTCTGCTTACAGGTGTCTTCCATCTTCGATCCAGGCTTGGATCCATCCGAATCTCTTCCCTGGTCGCCTGCCAGCAACTTCTTCTTTCAGGCTCCATAGACTGCAACGAGGATTCCCGACGTCTTTCCAGACCTATGCATCCGCAGCCCCTGGGCTAGGTAACTTCGGCATTTCGGTGCCCCAGCATAGCCTCACTATCCAAGGGTCCAGATCCTTTTTCGTTTCCGCTCTACCTAGTCGGATTCGTCCGATATCACTGACTTTACGAAATCTAGCATCCATAGACTTTGTCCCGCATCCCGCGTGAGAGTGCACACTCTGCACCCAAGTCCCCTAGGCCTCCTGCTAGTAATCTGAAGGTTCAGTAGTCCAGTCCTAGCGATTCCAAACCCTATGAGATTAGTACTTACCTGCTAGTAATTTCGCATTCCACTTTTAGAGTATATGGTTTTTCGTGCCCCTCGGGCATTTGTGTAAATTGTGCAACTTATAGTATTTTCGTAAGAGTTTTGTTGTGTGCTTAGTACCCTGTCCTCATAAAGAGTCCAGGGCTGTTGTGATCTAAATAAATATATTATTTATTTTCATAACACTTGTGTGGTGTCCTTTCACTTGGTGTTCAAGGGGTATATGTGATGGTATAACAGCTGGCTTAACACGCCCTCTAGAGTTTAGCCCGAAGACTGCTCGTAATCATGCTACTAGGATAGCTGGTCTATAAGGTTGACTTACAACCAATCATCAATAAGGGTTGTTTGGACTGATACAAAGTGCTCACTAAAATAGTGAACATTATATATCAGGCCAACTTCTCACACTTTGCAGACTGGAGAAGAAGTATAAAGCTCCAGGGTACGCTCCAGCCTGTCTAGTGGGCCATCGCAAACCGGACTAAGACATCTCTCAGGCAGCTCATCAGAAGTCCAACAACCCATCAGCTCCCATTACAACACCTCCTGACAGAGAGGGTAGGCTCCTGAATAACGCAGGTAAAAGATTTTCTTCAATGTCCGCTCTCCTGGTCAGAGCGGCAAATGCCCTTGCCATTTTGGGCAGATATGATAGAAAGATGTGGTGCGACTTATATAGATCAGATTCCAGAAGAGAGTAGACAGGAGCTTAAAAAGATCCTTTAGGAGGGAGAAAGGGCTTTGGCTGAAGTAATTTAGATCGCTAGGATGGGCAGCGGTTTTACGCCGTCAGGGATGACTGAGAGTAACATCTTTCAGACCTGAGGTCCAGAATAAGATCTTGGATCTTCCCTTTGATGGGGAAGCTTTATTTGGATTAAAAAAAGGATACAGATACAGCAAAGGCTCTAGGGACACTGCAGTACCGGAAGGTGCCCTTTCAAGGAGCTAGAGGAAGAGGCCAACCATACCGACAACAGTATGTTCAACGACAGCAACAAACAGGGGGATACTCTTAATCTGCCCCTAGAGGAAGAGGAGGTTGTCAGGGAAAAGGCAGACACCACACAACCGCAATGACAACCTTCAGGCTCCGGTTACATTTATCCCTCCTCCTCCAGAAGTTCCCCTAGGTGGACACATTTCTTTTCATCTTTACCAATGGCCGAAGATAACCATGGACAGATGGGTCCTCAATATAATACAATTTGGACATACTTTGGAGTTCCTTCAAATTCCCCGTTGTACCCCTTCGACAGGTCAGGAATTCAAACATCTGCATCTTATGTGCTTGGAGATTCAGACAATGCTCCGAAAAGGAGCAATAAAACCGGTACCAATGAAGTACTAGGTTTTTAAGAACCCAGCGGTGCCAAGGAACACACCCTAAGACTTCGAGTCCTTCCTGTTTCAGACTACAGAAACACAGAGTCTTCTTGGTGAAGTCAAAGATCGTATTTATTGGCTGCAGCCAGTAACAGGTATCCTAGCAGTACAACACGGTGTATATTCTCAGGAGACTGCTCCATCTTACAAAGTCAGCCTTCTCTTTTTATACAAAATATTATGCTTTAGGCAAACATTCCTTATTTTACAGTTGACCATTCACATATTTTCACTACAAAGAAAAAGCAGAGTCATGATGACAAGCCCATATTTTAGTTTGTCCAGCCCACAATCAATTACCCGGCAAGGCCCAGTATTTTCATCAGATATCGACGGACCCCCAATAAAAACGGGCACCTCCTCCTCGTAAAGCAAGTCATAAAGAAAGAAACAGGGACAGGTGTGTAAGATTAGGCATGGTTTGTGTGCGATGAAAGGTTTATGATATGTTGTGCCTTGATACTAATCTCATTCGGCCACTGGGAAAGGAACTGGCCGAACAGGTTTGGCTTCAGGCAGTGGAGTCCGCTTGCCCAGGTCACAGAGGAGTCAGCAAAGGTGTACGTGTCCTTCAGACTCGTTTTCGGCCTTAGTCATTTGGCCTATGTGAGGGCAATCACAAAATGGCTGCCGTTCACAAAATGGAACCCGAGGGTTCAGGACAGAATCTCTGATTTCAGGGTGATTTCGTCACTCGAATATGACGAAAATGCTTGTGCATAGTACTCTAATCATTCTTGGTCTGCTGATACCAAAATCGTCATGATACGACGATGTTTATAACACGGGTCCAGAGTTTTCAGTACCACAGACCTTCCTTTTGCCCTTACATAGGCAATAACCTATACTCACGCTAATCTGAGTCCAGGTCTATATTCATAAAGTCATTGAGATGTTGCTGTAGCATCATCCTATTACTTAGCTCGTTTCTTGATACAGGTTTTCCTTACACACGATGTAGCACAGAGGCCACATATTGCAGGACCACACTGTACACACAGACAGAACAGGAAAAGAATGGCTAAGATCATCCCAATGACTATCAGAATCTTCCATCCCCAGGCGGATATCAGTTCCCAGAACCACCCCATCAATGACCAATCTCCTTTATCCACGTGAATAGATTCAGAGATCTTATGCAGTTTGGAAATGGCCTGGTAGACTGTCGGAGCGTTATCTGGGATGAAAACACAGCAACTTGATTGGATCACTTTACATACCCCACCTCGGTCTGCAATTAAGACGTCTAATGCGACCCTGTTCTGAAGAGTCATAAGGCGATCCGACTGAAGCTCAGCCATCAAATTACTAAGGGCACCGGCGGTTTCAACTACAGTGGATTCAACCACCCTTGTCAATTGCCTTATGTTCCTGCTGTTAACCATAGGTCCCCAAAACGGCAGAAAACCCTTTACGAAATCTCCAAATTCTTGTCCTGCAGTGTCTTCTTCACTGATGACACCTCTAACTATCCTTGTCTTATGGTAATCTGCCGTGTAGGTGGGAGGGAACAGGAACGAAACAAAACATGTGCCCGAGAAGTCAGGGGGCAACCATGTATAGGCTCTATCATGGCAGATGAAATAAGTATACAGAAAAAGATCTGAAACATTCAGATCCAGAGAACCTGGCTAGCTACTGAGACATGACACCTTTCGGTCTGTTTCAGGAACAGGGAAAGAAAACTTTTTCTTTATAGTCCCCTCACTCACCGGAGTTTCCTCACGGTGACATGCTTCATCATAGGGGCTTCCCAACCCGCTGCGGGTTGAGGCGTGCTACCACTAACGCTGTTGCGTAGGAGCACTTTTTTGTGAAGACTATGTGTCGTGTAATGTGAGAAAAGGGGAAAAAAATGAAGTGGAGTGAAAAAGGTTAAAAATATCCTACTGGTGAGCTAAACTAACTTTATTCAGGCTCCTAGTGGATACATTAAAATGGGGTGGTTTACTAGGCGAGCCGGTTCTATTATGAAACACAGTCCCTAGTAAAAGAGTCAACTAGTTTCGAGCTGTACCCCACAGCTCTTCTTCAGGACTACAACAGGGGCCTATATTAATAAATGAATATACATACTCTTTTCTTGCAATTCAATGGCATATCTGAAAAGAAAAACACTTCCAATGTTATAGGTACAATGTTCATATACCAAGCGATGTTAAAGTATTGAATGTACATTTCTTTTGCATATTTAAATAGTGTCTAAGGACCTTCTTAGTGAGAGTATATTAATAACACCTTCACCCGTTTCACACACACACACCAAAACCGAGTGAACCCCCTCATATGGAGGAACACCCTTAGTGAATTGCCTGTGACTATACATTGATTTGAACAGCACAAATGCGACCCGGTCTATGGGTCCAACACAGAACATGACGGACAAAACAACCTACGGAGGAGAATTAAAAACATACTTTTGCAGAGGTTTTACTGAACCTCATGGTCAATCACGGGAAAGTTATTTGACCCCGTAACCACCTAAAAGATGTAGAAAACAGAAAAAGGTGTAGGTTTTAAATATTTAGATATCGGTACAACACGCACTACACAGAACGCGTGGGACTCGTAGCTGTACTATTCCGAAAACTAGGGTAGATATTACTTGTTACGAGGCTCGGTTGTGGCGGTAAACCTACTCGGCTTCCCTTGAGACCGGTGGACTCTGTCTCGTACTGGAAGAGTGAATATGAAGCTTCCCTGATACTGGTCTTGCTTCCGGGTGGGGAGCTAGACCGCGTTTGTTGTTCAAAGATGGCCGCTCGTGTTGGAACCGAGCGAGAGCCATCTTTGAATACTCGGGTTAAGTAAATAAACAAAATACATTCCGGATTATTGTAAATTAGATCAAAATAGTAATATTTACAGACAACATAGAAAAGGACTCACGGTTATTTTCGGGAACTCATTTTTTCGGCTCATTCATGTCATGATATACAGTCCATGATCTTTCGTAAAGGGTGTATTATAATGTTAGTGAACACAGATTCTTTATATTGTTTATCATTATTTCGCCATGAAATAAGTACCCTTAGCTGCTAGAAATGAAGGGGAAATCTGAGACACAAAAACATATGTTTCAGTGCAGATACTTTTCCCTAACTGAGCTCTGGGATTCTTGCCATTACCTTGCAGACATAGGTGACCCTGATGGGGTACAATCCAAATCGGGGAGGATCTTTTTGCTCGCTGATTCTCACTCAGAGTAACACCACATCCTGTTACATTCCATCTAGCATAAGCTTGTAACTCATCTCTGGGAATCGTTCTGTACGAGTCAATGTTTCTGCTCATATTTGTGATTCCCACTACCAAAGCCTTGTTGCTCGAGTTACTTTTCGTGGAACGTGGGGGATATGGTTCGATGGCATATATGAACATCGTCTGAAACGCCCACAAAGAACCATAGTAACTAAATGGTAAGACCAAGTATGGGATACCCTTGTCTGTTGTATGTGGCATAAGACCACACACCCAACAATTAGTTGTGTTCACTACTAATTGGTGTTGGTGTAAGAGCTAGATGAAGGAGTTATTGATAAACTCTAATCTTCTAGTGGACTCATGCTCAGGCAGAGGGTGAAAAGAATGTGAGGAAACGGTAGAAGGAGGTATGGGCTGTGTAGTGGGTGCAAAGGTCACTTGAAAAGAGAATAAAACATATCCTATAAAAAACGTCATTACACTAAGCAACATGAAAATACATAATATCAAAAATCGTTTCTTTGTCATCAATATACACATTCTGGCTTTAAAGTCTATCTGTTTGGCAGGTCTCTCCATCTCCAAAAACTCCATCCTCTCTAATTGCTGCCCGTGGCGGTAGGGTGTTCTATGCTAAGGAATGCTTCTGTCAGTCCAAGGCAACTCCCTTAGACCGACCAGAACTGTCGACCTAACGTGTTCAGCTGCACTCTAAAGACTTGGGCAACCACGACCCTAGCAGCTGAACCCGGATGGCGGTTCGAAAAACAAAAATAAGAACGTTTCTCAGATGAGAGAGCTGCACTTTCAAAAATAGAAAAAAAAGAATTTTTTTATTTGTCCATAGTTCTCTGCCTCAAATTATAACGGCTTTTTCCAGGTACTGTCTGGTTCTGGAACAAGAGTTCAGGCTCTGTAGTGTTCAATCGAATTGACGGTGGCACAGCTTCATGCAAAAGATTGTCACTTTCTCGTTCAGAAATCGTTCCTTTTACACGTGCATCGCTAAAAGGCAGAAAACGAGGCACAGTCTCAGTCTCAGAGTCAGCTATCCCCTCCTGGACCCACCGGTCGTACGGTAGAGGCAAAGGGACCCTCTTGCAGTGTACGCCGTGGATCTAGTTCTTTTTCCCTTCCACTCGAACAGCTGATCTTGTTGAGAGAAGGACGAGGTGAGGGCCGGTCCAATGGGGCTGGTCATTCTTTGTCCGTTGGAAGTTCTTGACCAGCACCCATGATCCAGGATCGATAGGATGTCCTGGAGCTTCAGAGACCTGAGGCAGAGTATCGTGAACCTGTTGGTGTAAAACACGCAATTTAGCCGTCAATTCATACAAATAATCAAGCAGTACAGGGTGTTCGATCTCACTGAATTTTGTCGGCCTTGGCACTCCCCATATGTTGGCCGGGTGGCCAAACACAATTTCATAGGGACTAAGTCCCTCTCGCGAATGCACAGTCATTCTTGTTGATAGGAGTGCTAAAGGCAGAGCGTCAGGCCATTTAAGACCAGAACTCGCTTGGATCTTGGCCAATTTCAGTTTTAGTGTGCCATTATAGCACTCTACTAGTCCAGCTGATTGGGGGTGATTTGCAGCATGGAATTTTTGTTGGATACCTAGCCCTTCACATACTTTCTTCATCACTCGACCCACAAATTCACTCCCATTATCACTCCAGACCATTCTCGGCATTTCAAACCTAGGGAAGAATTCTTTGACAAGGGCTTTAGCTATGGATATGGCAGTGTTGTCTTTTAAGGGATATGCTTCTACCCTTCCTGAAAAGGCACAAACAACAACGAGTACGTATTTCAAATTGTTGCACTTTTCCATGTGGATGAAATCTAGCCGCAAAACCTCGAACGAATTCGTTGGAGGCGCAAAATGACCAGCTGGAGTTGGGGTTCCCCTACCAGGATTGTATTTCAGACACACCATGCAATTCTTGACCTCATTCTCTGCACACTTAGGAATTCCAGCATTTTGCCATACTGGAGCTAACAACTTACAAATCCCTTTCACACTGATATGAGCCATTCCATGGGCCATTGTCACCACTGCAAGCACATACGCATCGGGTAACAACCATCGCTGATGTTCTGACAATTCAACCCAACAACCATTTGCATCCAATTTACCCGTACTCTCTCTCCACACACTCAACTCTTTCTCTGAAGCTTCAACTTGAATAGACTTCACACTCTCTATTTTATCTTCACACATTCCAACGTCACCAACCCATCTTGCAGGGCCTGCAACATAAATTTGATTCATTACATCTTTTGCTGTTTCTTTTGCGATTTCGTCAGCAAATGCATTTCCACGACCAACATCATCAGTAACCTTTTTGTGTGCACTGCATTTCACAATCGCAACTTGTAACGGCAAGGTCAGTGACTCAAGAAGCTCATTCACCGACTGACCATTTTGTATCTTAGCCCCATGCGAAGTCAGGAACCCACGTTCTTTCCACAATCATCCAAAACTATGAGCCACACCAAAGGCATACTGGCTGTCAGTATATATGGTCACTCTCATTCCTTTCGACAACACACACGCTCTCGTAAGTGCAATCAATTCTGCTGCTTGAGCTGAATTATGTGGGATACGTGCAGTTTCAACAATCGTATGCAAAGTCGTGACAGCATATGCCGCAGTCGTATCACCATTCGGAAGCTTGAAGCATGAACCATCCACCCATAAGGTTCCGTCACACTTCACAAGAGGAGTATCTTTTAGATCTACTCTCCCTTTCGTTTCTTCTTCTGTCCTGAGAAAATAATCGTGCTGTTCGACATCATCTATCTCTACTGAAATCGGCAATAACGTGGCTGGATTCAACGTATTGCACCTCTTTATGTGCACATGACTCGCTAACAGTGTCAACTCGTAACCTGACAAACGAGCACTAGTTAAGTGCTGTGTCTTGGTCCTGTTTAACAAAGTGTCCACCGCATGTGGAACCATCACAATCAACATATTATTCATCACTAATCCAGCAGACTGTCGGATAGAAACAGCTGCTGCCGCTGTGGCCCTCAAGCAACTTGGCAACGCCTTAGCTACCGGATCCAAAGTCGACGAAAAATACGCGCATGGACGCTGCTTGTCTCCGAAAGACTGTGTCAGTACTGACAATGCACAACCTTCTTTCTCATGGACATACAGTGTAAAGGGCTTACTGTAGTCGGGGGTACCCAACACAGGAGCCGAACACAATGCATCACGCAATTCGGAAAAACTTTTCTGACAATCTTTAGACCACGGAATGGGATTCGGTGTATCTTTACAAGTTAATGCCACCAGAGGTTTGGCCAACAAAGAAAAATTTGGTATCCATCGTCTGCAATATGATGTAATGCCCAAGAAAGCACGTACTTCTCTCTGTTTCCTTGGCACACTCAATTTTGCAATTGCCTGAATTCTTTCTGGGGTCAGTTTCCTTCCCTCCTTCGATAAGAGGTGACCTAAGTAGGTTACTTCTTGTCAACAATATTGCAATTTAAAAAGAGACACTTTGTGATTCAAATCATACAAATGACGCAACAACGACAAGGTGGCTTGTTTATAAATCTACTCAGTGTCTGCAGCGACTAGCAAATCATCGACGTACTGAATAAGGGTAGCGCCATCAGGAAAAACAATCGTATCAAGCTGTGTTTTTAAAGCCTGACTGTATATCGATGGACTTTCACAGTAGCCTTGAGGAGTGCATTTGAAGTGGAAGCTTCGGCCTCCTAAACTGAAGCCAAAAATATCCCTGCTCTCCTCGGCAATCGGGATGCTGAAGAAAGCATTCTTCAAGTCAATCACCTAGAACCAAGTGGCTGAAGCTGGAATCATAGTCAATAGGGCAGTGATATCAGGGACAACGGGAAACTGTGGCACAACTATTTTATTTACCTCTCTAAGATCAATCACAAACCTGTAAACAGGTGGCTGGGAAGGGTCGGTACGCTTCAAAACAGGCAGAACAGGACGATTACAAACGTTGCCTCTTGTCTCTTCAATTACATCTTTTTCGATCAGATCATAAATGATCGCTAACAATGCCTTTTCACCTTCGCTAGAGCTCTTGTATTGGGGAATGCGTGGCATTCTAACATTGGCTTTCAATGTTACAATATATGGCGGTATTTCCAAAAGACCCACATCATTAGGACCAGTAGCCCAAAGAGCATCCGGAAGAGAAGACAATTCTGTCGGAAGTGTATCCTTCGACAAATACATCAGGAAGACCACTCTCTTGCCCAGTGTAAGTTGTACTTCCGAAGGAGAACAATACAACGTTGCATATAGTCTTTTCAACAGATCCAATCCTAGAAGGTTCTCCCCACAACCTGTCGTCAGAATAAGGGGTGCTTCAAATTCATAAGGTCCAACAGAAAGAGACATAGGACTAGAAAACGGGTTCCTAACCGGGGCGCCAGAAAAACCTACTGAAACATTCATTTCACCAGACAAAGGTGCGCCAGGGAGTTTTGAGTGCATAATAGAACTCTTTGTAGCACCAGTATCCAACAGAAAAGGCTCTGACACACCTGATGTAATCACCTCAACATAAGGTCCACTCTGATCTACTGGAACTGAAACAACTCCCTCTCTTTGTCCATGGCTGTCCTAACAATCATTACCATTCATTTCCTCACCTTCATTATAGTAATCGTCCGTATAGTACTGAGCGGTCTTACCAGATGAACCTCGCTGTTGATCAAAACTATTCATCGAGTTCTGTGGAGGCAAAGAAAGTACATTCTGTCCACGACCTCTACCTCTAGGCGCTTGTTGAGCACCTCTACCTCTTACACCATTCGTACGCTGCAACAAAACCGGACAACTATTTTTGTAATGACCCTCTTCTTTGCAATACGCACACTGATTAGGACCATATGGAAAACGCTGTTGAGAAGACTCGTTTCTTTGCGAGTTTCTCGAATACTGCTGACTCTGCTGATAATTACGTTGATTATTAGTACGGGGTGGATAAGCTTGCTGTAGAAGAACTTTAGTTTTCAATTCCTTAGTCTTGTTATCCGCTTTCTCTAACTCATCTTTGCGCCTATTTTCATAGTACTGGGCAGTAGCCAAAATTTGTGCTGACGTCGAAACAGCCTAAGCACTTTAAGAATCCTTCAACTTATTGCACCATTCAGGAAGCAAATTATGAACAAATTTGTCAACAAACAATCTCTGACCGCCCTCTGTAGCCATATCCTGACCACTATGGTCGACGAAGGTCTCTTCGAACCTCGTGAAAAAGTCAGACACCGTTTCGTCTTTCTTCTGCTTACATGCAGACAACTTGTCCCAATTGACACGCAATTCGGGCATTAAAGTCTTCATATACGTAATAATCTTATCAGGAAGTTCAGTAATCAAATCCTCAGGCTTAGCACCGCCTACTTGCCTATTGTCGGAATCTCTAAGATTAACTCATGTATCACCCAATTCAAATGCATGATCCGTATGACGAATCTTACTCCAAATAGGTTGTGGAACAACATTGCCAAACAACATGTGGATGTCTGCCAAATTCATAATACACGAACCCACGGTCTGAGTCAACTCTTTATAGTACCCTGCTGGATTTTTGCGTGGATCAGGCTAAGACTGCTTAGTAGCTAAAACTTCAGCACGTTTCCATGAAACATGTACCCAGACACGCTGAAAATGAGCCGGTACAGCTGGCGGATTATTATTTGCACCAGCAACCACTTCTTCTTTCCACACCGGAGGAACCTCTCTCATTGGATATTGTCGTGCCTTTCTCCCAACTGAAGAATCAGGCCCGAACAATTGTCGAGAAGGAGACTCACTCCTAAATGACAACAACATCGCGACCGTTTTCCCAATATCAGATGGACTTTTTTCGGAACGTATGCTGTACAACTCGTCAGGAGCTTGCCCCACTTCCTCATCCCATTTTTCAACAAGAAAAGCACACATCGTATTGAAAACGTACCGTTGCTTCGGTGCTTCCCATTGAAGGAAAACATGCATAACACCCTCAAGCTCATACTGTGTACCGTAAATAATCCATTTACGCGCCATGTGGTCCAAAATCGTACGCTCATCCATATTCGGCAACTGACTACGTGACTGTCTACGCTCAGTAACAGGGGACATACCCAATTGTCCCAACAAAGGAGAAAAGAAACCAGTAACTGCAGTAGTCATTCGTTGTCTAGCAGAAGGAGAAGGTGAAAGAATAAGAGAAGACGGAACAATAGCAGAAGAATTCGAAGTCGGAATGGAGGGAGCATTAAGAACAGGCGTAGGAATAGCAGACGAAGAAGGAGGCAAAGGTGGCGGCCCCTGAGGAGGCTGCGCCAAAGGAATAGTAGCCAACAGAAAGGGAGCTGGCTGTGGTGGAATCACAGGTGGCACAACAACTGGGTGTTGTGCAACCACAGCTGGTGGCGGTGGTGCCGTAGCATTTTGTGCATAAGGGGGTGGCGAACTCAAGAGATGCGACATTAAAGAATCTTTCTCAAGATCTTTCTTTTCTTCCTGTTCTTTACGCGGCAAAACTGGGTAGCATCTATCTACCGCTAACTTCTTCACCCTAAGCATCTGTTTGCTTTCTTGCTCTTCCTCATTATCCCTAAACGCAACAGCAGCTTGTACCATTGACATACCTCGTTCTCGTTTATTTTTCATCTCTAATTTCATTTCTCTCTGTTTGGCTTCTTTGCGCCATATGCGAAAAGAGTCAAACATTGCCGGCCGGGCTTTCTTCTTAGAAAGTTTAACCTCCAGATTATCCAAAATCTCCGCGTCAAAACTACCATATTGGAGCCATTTTAAAACACCATCTTTCCTGGTGTTTTGGATCCATACTTCATTATATGCGATGGGGCCCACGCCATGTTTTACATAAAGTTCATAGGTTGGAGTTCCAATCAGAGGAACCGGACACGAGTCTTCCAATCGGGAATCCCTATTACAACCAAGACAAAACAGATTTCCAAGTCTGCTAAGACCAGGCATCTCCGCTCTCTAGTCTAGCTTCAAACTTCAAAGGATTATCAAATACGATAGACTCGTGAATACACGAGTCCCTCGGCTTTGGTACTTGCAAGTTCCAAATTAAAGCGATCCCAAGGGGATACCCAAAAACTAAGAACCAAACTAAGGACTGGGAGAAGCTCCACTCATACTTAACTGAGGTATCGAAGACGTCACCAGAAGACTTGTCTAACGTTTCGCTCTACCAATCATCAAGGGTCCAAAACAGGGAGATAGTCAGGGCAGCAGTCCTTCGTAGCCGTCGGGAAGCGGGGAACCTCGCAGGAAAGACTTTCAGAACACGTCGACATACAGGGGTCGATGAAGTGGCGGCCTTCCTCCAGAATTTTCACACGAAGCTCCTCACGAACCTCTGGCTTGGACCGGTACCGCTGATACCGCCCTATGTTGGGCGCCAACTGAAGTACTGGGTTTTTAAGAACCCAGCGGTGCCAGGGAACACACCCTAAGACTTCGAGTCCTTCCTTTTTTAGACTACAGAAACACAGAGTCTTCTTGGTGAGGTCAAAGATCATATTTATTGGCTGCAGCCAGTAACAGGTATCCTAGAAGTACAACACGGTGTATATTCTCAGGAGACTGCTCCATCTTACAAAGCCAGCCTTCTCTTTTTATACAAAATATTATGCTTTAGGCAAACATTCCTTATTTTACAGTTGACCATTCACATATTTTCACTACAAAGAAAAAGCAGAGTCATGATGACAAGCCCATATTTTAGTTTGTCCAGCCCACAATCACCACCCCCTTTTCTGAATCATTTTGTCCACCATAAGCGTGGAAGGGTATACTCAGATGTGAGTCCCTAGCTCATTGCACCATCAGGATTCAAGCAAGCCGGGCCGATGACGGCTGAAATGCCAGAAACCGGTCCCCGGTAGCTTGTTTCCTTCCCAGTATAAGAATTGGCTTGGTAGTTTGGTTTGCCCTGTTCCCATCATGCACTGGGACAGGAACAGACTAATTTGCATGTAGCCAGGTTCTGAGCTGAGATGGTGCAGTGAGCTAAAAAACGGTGATGGAGAAAGCCCTGATCTTTGGACTGGGTAAGAGTGGTCTGCTTAATTCAGACACTCTGTTCATCACCACCCCCTTTTCTGAATCATTTTGTCCACCATAAGCGTGGAAGGGTATACTCAGATGTGAGTCCCTAGCTCATTGCACCATCAGGATTCAAGCAAGCCGGGCCGATGACGGCTGAAATGCCAGAAACCGGTCCCCGGTAGCTTGTTTCCTTCCCAGTATAAGAATTGGCTTGGTAGTTTGGTTTGCCCTGTTCCCATCATGCACTGGGACAGGAACAGACTAATTTGCATGTAGCCAGGTTCTGAGCTGGGATGGTGCAGTGAGCTAAAAAACGGTGATGGAGAAAGCCCTGATCTTTGGACTGGGTAAGAGTGGTCTGCTTAATTCAGACACTCTGTTCATCACCACCCCCTTTTCTGAATCATTTTGTCCACCATAAGCGTGGAAGGGTATACTCAGATGTGAGTCCCTAGCTCATTGCACCATCAGAATTCAAGCAAGCCGGGCCGATGACGGCTGAAATGCCAGAAACCGGTCCCCGGTAGCTTGTTTCCTTCCCAGTATAAGAATTGGCTTGGTAGTTTGGTTTGCCCTGTTCCCATCATGCACTGGGACAGGAACAGACTAATTTGCATGTAGCCAGGTTCTGAGCTGGGATGGTGCATTGAGCTAAAAAACGGTGATGGAGAAAGCCCTGATCTTTGGACTGGGTAAGAGTGGTCTGCTTAATTCAGACACTCTGTTCATCACCACCCCCATTTCTGAATCATTTTGTCCACCATAAGCGTGGAAGGGTATACTCAGATGTGAGTCCCTAGCTCATTGCACCATCAGGATTCAAGCAAGCCGGGCCGATGATGGCTGAAATGCCAGAAACCGGTCCCCGGTAGCTTGTTTCCTTCCCAGTATAAGAATTGGCTTGGTAGTTTGGTTTGCCCTGTTCCCATCATGCACTGGGACAGGAACAGACTAATTTGCATGTAGCCAGGTTCTGAGCTGGGATGGTGCAGTGAGCTAAAAAACGGTGATGGAGAAAGCCCTGATCTTTGGACTGGGTAAGAGTGGTCTGCTTAATTCAGACACTCTGTTCATCACCACCCCCTTTTCTGAATCATTTTTTCCACCATAAGCGTGGAAGTGTATACTCAGATGTGAGTCCCTAGCTCATTGCACCATCAGGATTCAAGCAAGCCGGGCCGATGACGGCTGAAATGCCAGAAACCGGTCCCCGGTAGCTTGTTTCCTTCCCAGTGTAAGAATTGGCTTGGTAGTTTGGTTTGCCCTGTTCCCATCATGCACTGGGACAGGAACAGACTAATTTGCATGTAGCCAGGTTCTGAGCTGGGATGGTGCAGTGAGCTAAAAAACGGTGATGGAGAAAGCCCTGATCTTTGGACTGGGTAAGAGTGGTCTGCTTAATTCAGACACTCTGTTCATCACCACCCCCTTTTCTGAATCATTTTGTCCACCATAAGCGTGGAAGGGTATACTCAGATGTGAGTCCCTAGCTCATTGCACCATCAGGATTCAAGCAAGCCGGGCCGATGACGGCTGAAATGCCAGAAACCGGTCCCCGGTAGCTTGTTTCCTTCCCAGTATAAGAATTGGCTTGGTAGTTTGGTTTGCCCTGTTCCCATCATGCACTGGGACAGGAACAGACTAATTTGCATGTAGCCAGGTTCTGAGCTGGGATGGTGCAGTGAGCTAAAAAACGGTGATGGAGAAAGCCCTGATCTTTGGACTGGGTAAGAGTGGTCTGCTTAATTCAGACACTCTGTTCATCACCACCCCCTTTTCTGAATCATTTTGTCCACCATAAGCGTGGAAGGGTATACTCAGATGTGAGTCCCTAGCTCATTGCACCATCAGGATTCAAGCAAGCCGGGCCGATGACGGCTGAAATGCCAGAAACCGGTCCCCGGTAGCTTGTTTCCTTCCCAGTATAAGAATTGGCTTGGTAGTTTGGTTTGCCCTGTTCCCATCATGCACTGGGACAGGAACAGACTAATTTGCATGTAGCCAGGTTCTGAGCTGGGATGGTGCAGTGAGCTAAAAAACGGTGATGGAGAAAGCCCTGATCTTTGGACTGGGTAAGAGTGGTCTGCTTAATTCAGACACTCTGTTCATCACCACCCCCTTTTCTGAATCATTTTGTCCACCATAAGCGTGGAAGGGTATACTCAGATGTGAGTCCCTAGCTCATTGCACCATCAGGATTCAAGCAAGCCGGGCCGATGACGGCTGAAATGCCAGAAACCGGTCCCCGGTAGCTTGTTTCCTTCCCAGTATAAGAATTGGCTTGGTAGTTTGGTTTGCCCTGTTCCCATCATGCACTGGGACAGGAACAGACTAATTTGCATGTAGCCAGGTTCTGAGCTGGGATGGTGCAGTGAGCTAAAAAACGGTGATGGAGAAAGCCCTGATCTTTGGACTGGGTAAGAGTGGTCTGCTTAATTCAGACACTCTGTTCATCACCACCCCTTTTTCTGAATCATTTTTTCCACCATAAGCGTGGAAGGGTATACTCAGATGTGAGTCCCTAGCTCATTGCACCATCAGGATTCAAGCAAGCCGGGCCGATGACGGCTGAAATGCCAGAAACCGGTCCCCGGTAGCTTGTTTCCTTCCCAGTATAAGAATTGGCTTGGTAGTTTGGTTTGCCCTGTTCCCATCATGCACTGGGACAGGAACAGACTAATTTGCATGTAGCCAGGTTCTGAGCTGGGATGGTGCAGTGAGCTAAAAAACGGTGATGGAGAAAGCCCTGATCTTTGGACTGGGTAAGAGTGGTCTGCTTAATTCAGACACTCTGTTCATCACCACCCCCTTTTCTGAATCATTTTGTCCACCATAAGCGTGGAAGGGTATACTCAGATGTGAGTCCCTAGCTCATTGCACCATCAGGATTCAAGCAAGCCGGGCCGATGACGGCTGAAATGCCAGAAACCGGTCCCCGGTAGCTTGTTTCCTTCCCAGTATAAGAATTGGCTTGGTAGTTTGGCTTGCCCTGTTCCCATCATGTACTGGGACAGGAAAAGACTAATTTGCATGTAGCCAGGTTCTGAGCTGGGATGGTGCAGTGAGCTAAAAAACGGTGATGGAGAAAGCCCTGATCTTTGGACTGGGTAAGAGTGGTCTGCTTAATTCAGACACTCTGTTCATCACCACCCCCTTTTCTGAATCATTTTGTCCACCATAAGCGTGGAAGGGTATACTCAGATGTGAGTCCCTAGCTCATTGCACCATCAGGATTCAAGCAAGCCGGGCCGATGACGGCTGAAATGCCAGAAACCGGTCCCCGGTAGCTTGTTTCCTTCCCAGTATAAGAATTGGCTTGGTAGTTTGGTTTGCCCTGTTCCCATCATGCACTGGGACAGGAACAGACTAATTTGCATGTAGCCAGGTTCTGAGCTGGGATGGTGCAGTGAGCTAAAAAACGGTGATGGAGAAAGCCCTGATCTTTGGACTGGGTAAGAGTGGTCTGCTTAATTCAGACACTCTGTTCATCACCACCCCCTTTTCCGAATCATTTTGTCCACCATAAGCGTGGAAGGGTATACTCAGATGTGAGTCCCTAGCTCATTGCACCATCAGGATTCAAGCAAGCCGGGCCGATGACGGCTGAAATGCCAGAAACCGGTCCCCGGTAGCTTGTTTCCTTCCCAGTATAAGAATTGGCTTGGTAGTTTGGTTTGCCCTGTTCCCATCATGCACTGGGACAGGAACAGACTAATTTGCATGTAGCCAGGTTCTGAGCCGGGATGGTGCAGTGAGCTAAAAAACAGTGATGGAGAAAGCCCTGATCCTTGGACTGGGTAAGAGTGGTCTGCTTAATTCAGACACTCTGTTCATCACCACCCCCTTTTCTGAATCATTTTGTCCACCATAAGCGTGGAAGGGTATACTCAGATGTGAGTCCCTAGCTCATTGCACCATCAGGATTCAAGCAAGCCGGGCCGATGACGGCTGAAATGCCAGAAACCGGTCCCCGGTAGCTTGTTTCCTTCCCAGTATAAGAATTGGCTTGGTAGTTTGGTTTGCCCTGTTCCCATCATGCACTGGGACAGGAACAGACTAATTTGCATGTAGCCAGGTTCTGAGCTGGGATGGTGCAGTGAGCTAAAAAACGGTGATGGAGAAAGCCCTGATCTTTGGACTGGGTGAGAGTGGTCTGCTTAATTCAGACACTCTGTTCATCACCACCCCCTTTTCTGAATCATTTTGTCCACCATAAGCGTGGAAGGGTATACTCAGATGTGAGTCCCTAGCTCATTGCACCATCAGGATTCAAGCAAGCCGGGCCGATGACGGCTGAAATGCCAGAAACCGGTCCCCGGTAGCTTGTTTCCTTCCCAGTATAAGAATTGGCTTGGTAGTTTGGTTTGCCCTGTTCCCATCATGCACTGGGACAGGAACAGACTAATTTGCATGTAGCCAGGTTCTGAGCTGGGATGGTGCAGTGAGCTAAAAAACGGTGATGGAGAAAGCCCTGATCTTTGGACTGGGTAAGAGTGGTCTGCTTAATTCAGACACTCTGTTCATCACCACCCCCTTTTCTGAATCATTTTGTCCACCATAAGCGTGGAAGGGTATACTCAGATGTGAGTCCCTAGCTCATTGCACCATCAGGATTCAAGCAAGCCGGGCTGATGACGGCTGAAATGCCAGAAACCGGTCCCCGGTAGCTTGTTCCCTTCCCAGTATAAGAATTGGCTTGGTAGTTTGGTTTGCCCTGTTCCCATCATGCACTGGGACAGGAACAGACTAATTTGCATGTAGCCAGGTTCTGAGCTGGGATGGTGCAGTGAGCTAAAAAACGGTGATGGAGAAAGCCCTGATCTTTGGACTGGGTAAGAGTGGTCTGCTTAATTCAGACACTCTGTTCATCACCACCCCCTTTTCGAATCACAATCAATTACCCAGCAAGGCCCAGTATTTTCCTCAGATATCGACGGACCCCCAATAAAAACGGGCGCCTCCTCCTCGTAAAGCAAGTCATAAAGAAAGAAACAGGGACAGGTGTGTAAGATTAGGCATGGTTTGTGTGCGATGAAAGGTTTATGATATGTTGTGCCTTGATACTAATCTCATTCGGCCACTGGGAAAGGAACTGGCCGAACAGGTTTGGCTTCAGGCAGTGGAGTCCGCTTGCCCAGGTCACAGAGGAGTCAGCAAAGGTGTACGTGTCCTTCAGACTACTTTTCGGCCTTAGTCATTTGGCCTATGTGAGGGCAATCACAAAATGGCTGCCGTTCACAAAATGGAACCCGAGGGTTCAGGACGGAAACTCTGATTTCAGGGTGATTTCGTCACTCAAATAGGACGGAAATGCTTGTGCATAATATTCTAATCATTCTCGGTCTGCTGATACCAAAATCGTCATGATACGACGATGTTTATAACACGGGTCCAGAATTTTCAGTACCACACCAATCTCCCAGACGGGAAGGGAATTTTATTCCTTTTTTTTCCTAGTTCGAAAAAAAATTAATCAATGGTGTCCTATCCTGGATCTGAGAACTCTAAATACTTATCTCAAAAAGCAGTCCTTCCAGATGGTTTCCCTTCGAAACATTCTTCTACTTCTAAACCCAGGGGATGATATGACCACCTTAGACTTGCAGGATGCGTATTTCCACATCCCCACCCATCCTTCCCACAGGCAGTACCTGCGGTTTACTGTAGCTGGAACAACAACTACAACAACAACAACAAATACGTTTGTAAAGCGCGCTACATATCCGTGAGGGTCTCAAGGTGCTGGGGGTGGGGGGGGCTGCTACTGATCGAAGAGCCAGGTCTTGAGAAGTCTTCTGAAGGCCAGCAGGCCCTGGGACTGTCGTAGGTTGGTTGGGAGAGTGTTCCAGGTTTTGGCGGCGAGGTAGGAGAAGGATCTGCCGGCGGCGGTGGTTTTCCAGATGTGAGGAACTGTGGCGAGGGCGAGGTTGGCAGAGCAGAGGCTGCGGGTGGGGGTGTAGAAGGTGAGTCGGTTGTTGAGGTATCCTGGCGTTGTGGAGGGCCTTGTGTGCGCGGATGAGGAGTTTGAAGGTGATCCTCTTGTCGACGGGGAGACAGTGCAGGTCTCTCAGGTGGGGTGTGATGTGGCTGCGTCGTGGGACCTCCAGGATCAGTCATGCTGCGGCATTCTGGATACGTTGCAGCCGCATCAGGAGCTTGGTTGTTGTTCCTGCGTAGAGGTCATTCCCGTAGTCCAGTCTGCTGGTGACAAGGGCATGGGTGACGGTCTTTTTTGTGTTGGAGGGGATCCATTTGAAGATCCTGCGGAGCATTCGGAGGGTGTTGAAGCAGGATGCGGAGACTGCGTTGACTTGCTTGTTCATGAAGAGGGCGGAGTCTAGGATGATCCCCAGGTTGCGTGCGTGGTCGGTGGGTTATGGGGCTGTTCCTAGCGATCTTGGCCACGAGGAGTCGTCCCAGGCTGAGGGGGTGGAGCCGAGGATGAGGACCTCCGTCTTGTCTGAATTCAGCTTCAGTCTGCTGTGCTTCATCCATTCGGCGACGGCCTTCATTCCTCTGTGGAGGTTGGCTTTGGCGGTGTGGGGGTCTTCGTGAGGGATATGATCAGCTGGGTGTCGTCGGCGAAGGAGATAATGTTGAGGTTATGTTGTCGTGTGACGCGGGCGAGTGGTGCCATGTAGATGTTGAACTGCGACGGGCTGAGGGAGGATCCCTCTGGGACGCCGCAGATGATCTCGGTGGTCTTGGAGCGGAAAGGTGGGAGGCGGACACTCTGGGTTCTGCCGGAGAGGAAGGATGTGGTCCATGCTAGGGCCTTCTCTTGGATTCCGGCATCATGGAGGCATGCTGTTAGGGTGCGGTGGCAGACCGTGTCGAAGGCTGCTGATAGGTCCAGAAGGATGAGGGCAGCTGTTTCTCCTTTGTCCATCAGGATCCTGATATTGTCGGTGGTGGCGATGAGTGCGGTCTCGGTGCTGTGGTTGCTGCGTAAGCCGGACTGGGATGGGTCCAGGATGTTGTTGTCTTCGAGGTAGCAGGTCAGCTGTCTGTTGACAATCTTCTCCGTGACTTTTTCCATGAAGGGGAGCAGGGAGATGTGCCGGAAGTTCTTGAGGTCCTTGGGGTCCGCCTTGGGTTTTTTCAGTAGGGCGTTGATCTCGGCGTGCTTCCAGCTCTCCGGGAAGGTTGCTGCCTTGAAGGAGGTGTTGATTGTCTTCCGGAGATGGGGTGCGATGGTTGCGCTGGCTTTGTTGAAAACGTGGTGAGGACATGGGTCGGATGTGGATCCGGAGTGGATGGAGTTCATGGTCTTTATGGTGTCTTCATTGCTGACGTTGGACCAGGTGGTCAGGCAACTGATGCGGGTGGAGGTCGCAGGGGTGGTGGTCTCGGTGGTGGATGTGGGGGTGTTGGAGTTGAAGCTGTCGTGAATGTCGGTGATCTTGCGGTGGAAGAAGGTGGCCAGTGAGTCGCACAGGTCTTGTGAAGGTAGGATGATGTTGGTGTTGGAACTGGGGTTGGAGAGTTCTTTCACGATGCTGAAGAGTTCTTTGGAATTGTGTGCGTTGTTGTCTAGGCAGTCCTTGAAAGCGGTCCTCTTGGCGGTCCTGATGAGTTGGTATTGTCTGCGGGTGGCGTTCCTGTGGGCTGTGTGACTGTCTGGTGTACGGTTGCTGAGCCATTTCTTCTCCAGCTTCCGACAGGTGTGCTTGGAGGTCCGGAGGTCTTCGGTGAACCATGCAGGTTTCTTGTTGGTGTGATTGGTTGCGGAGGTCTTGAGTGGGGCGAGGGTGTCGGCGCAGTCGTTGATCCACTGTTTGAGGTTGATGGCGGCGGTGTCTGGGTCGGTGGGTTCGACGGGTGGTCTCAGGGCGAGGGTGGTGGTCAGTTGGTCCTTGGTGACTTTGCCCCAGCAGCGACTTGGCAACTGTTGGGTGCGGTGGTGTGTGGTGGGCTTCCTGAAGGTGAAGTGGACACATCCGTGGTCGGTCCAATGGGGTTCGGTGTTGTGGTTGAAGGAGACGTGGGGACTTGCGGAGAAGATGGGGTCCAGTGTGTGTCCGGCAGCGTTGGTGAGTGTCGTCACGAGCTGTTTGAGTCCGAGGTTGGCGAGGTTGTCGATCAGGGCGGAGTTGGCATAGTTGTTGTTCTCGAGGTTGAAGTTCAGGTCCCCGAAGAGGATGTAGTCTGTGGAGGCGAGGGCGTGGGTGCTGATGAGGTCGGCGATGGCGTCGTTGAACTGTGGTCGTGGTCCGGGTGGTCTGTAGACGAGTGTTCCACTGAGGGTGGTGTTGGGGTCGGTGTGGATCTGGAAGTGCATGTGCTCAGCGGAGGTGAGGGTGTCATCAGTGTTGGTCGAGATTCTGAGGGTGTCCTTGTGGATGATGGCGATTCCCCCTCCCACTCCGTTGGTGCGGTCTCTGCGGGAGATCTTGTACCCCTCTGGGATGGCTATGGCGATGTCTGGTGCCGAGGTGGCGTTCAGCCAGGTCTCCGTTACGAAGGCGGCGTCAGGGGGAGTTGAGTCTAGGAGGTCCCAGAGTTCGATGGCGTGCTTGCGAGCGGAGCGGGTGTTGAGGAGGATGCATCTGAGGTGGTTTGGTTCTCTGGTTGATGGTTTGCCGGGCCGGATGCTGATGAAGCTGCAGTTCCGGCAGGAGAAGGGCCCTTGGGTGTGCTTCGGGGTGGCCTGGTAGCAGGAGTGGTCTCGTTCGGTGTTAAGTGCCTGGAGGGTGCAGGAATCGTAGTGCAGTCTGTTGTCGTGGCGACTTTGGGGTCCAGGGGTTCTGGCGCTGGGTGCGGTCCAGGCGCGGATGGGTGCAGATGGGATTGCCTTTGGCGCGCCTTTGGCACGCGCCTGCTGCGTGCATCCGCTGCGCGGTTGGGCGGCGGTCGCCATTAAGGCGGGGAAGGAGGAGGAGCGGCAGAGGCGGGAGCGGGGCGGCGAGGGGGCGTGGCCGCGAGGGAAGCAGCTGGAAAACAATGACACAGAAGTCAAGAGGGGGGCTGAAAACCGGAGAAATAAGCAGGCACAAAATAAAACTGGCAAGTTTACATCAGTGATTAAGAAAACAAGCGTCAGAACAAACTGCAGTCAGAGTGTTGGTCGAGGCACAGGAGGCTCGAACCCTGTTGGTGGCAGCAGCGGGGGAGAGCGCGAACAGAGGGAGCTGTTGGCGGCAGGAGGAGCGACCCGGCCCTTGGAAGCCATTACCAGTTTGAGTTGCTGCCGTTCTGCTTCAAGCCAGCCCCAAGGATTTTCACAAAATGTCTGGCTCCTGTGGCAGCTGTTCTGAGGAAACAAAGACATCAGGTGTTTCCTTACCTGGACGACTGGTTAATCAAGGCGCCTTCACAAGCAGCTGCTCAGTCATTGACAGTGGCATGTGTAAAATTATTTGCCGAGCTGGGCCTGACTCTGAACACAGAGAAATCATCTCTCCATCCTGCGAAGAACATCACGGTCTTGGGGGCGATTCTGGACACCACAGTAAACAAAGTGTTTCCTTCTATAGAGACAACAGAGGCTAAACTCTCTATCTCGGACATTCGCAAAAAGAAAGCCTCTTTCAGTACGCCGTTACAAGTCACTCCTTGGGACGATGTCCTTTTGCATCCCTCTCATTCCTTTCTGCCGGTTAAGGATGCGTCTGTTGCAAGAGCAACTGGATCGCCAATGGCGTCAGGCAGTGAGATCCTTCGAAGATATTATCACAATTACACCAGCCATGGTTCAGGCGGTAGCCTGGTGAACCCAGCGACAAAATAGCTCAGTCGGCCTGTCCTTCCTCACCGCACCAGCTCCACTGGTTATTACCACCGATGGATCCCTAGAAGGTTGGGGGGCTTTTCTTCAAGACCTCCAGGTCAGCGGTCGTTGGAAGTTTCAGGACCAACAATTTCACATCAATCTGCTGGAACTCAGGGCAGTGAGGTTAGCATTGCTGGCTTTTCTGCCCTAGAATAAGGGGCTCGGCAGTGCTAATCAGGACAGACAACACAACAGCAACGCATTATCTCAACAAACAGGGCGGTACGAGATCACTTTCCCTGTCTCAGGAAGCCCGGAAACTCTGAAAATGGGGAGTCCAAAATGGGATATCCCTAAAAGAGGAACACCTTCCAGGAGATCAGAATGTCAAGGTAGACACTCTGAGCAGGCTCAAGTCAACCTGCCACGAGTGGGTGATCAATCAGGCAGGAAATTCTGGAGAGCATTTTTCTAAAGTGGGGAGAACCGACAGTGGACTTCCTTGCGACAGCTCAGAACAAGAAATGCCGGTTCTTTGCAAGTTGGCTTCACCAACGGGGATCATAGGGAAATGCGTTTTTGATGGCATGGTCAGGCGTCTTTGCCTATGCCTTTCCTCCGATTCTCCTTCTACCACGTCTTCTTACAAAGATCAAGAGAGAGCCGTGCAGAATGATCCTGATAGCCCCATGGTGGCCCAGATAACACTGGTTCACGGAGCTTCTCCTATTGTCAAAGGCTCAGCCGATTCTCCTTCAGCCAATCCCATCCCTCTTGACGATGTCCCAGGGACAAGTACTTCATCCGGATCCAAAATCACTATGTCTAGCGGCATGGTTCCTGAACACTGTGAATTTCAGCATCGAATCTTTCATCTGAATGCAGGGAGATTCTATCAAAGGCCAGGGCAGAAAGTACAAATAAGACATACAGGATGAAATGGAGAAGATTCTGTTTATGGTGCCAGTAGTTTATTATTCATCCTGTGAGATCTGAAGCTCATGAGATCATCCCATATATTCTGCTCTTGGCAAAATCTAGATTAGCTCATGCATCTGTAAGAGTGCATCTAGCTGCTATATCACGTTACAGAACAACTTCTTCGGGACCATCGTTGTGGTCGGAGAGAGTCATCAAGCAATTCATGAAGGGGTTATTTCGAACCTTTCCTCCAGTAAAGCCTCCACCACCTCTCTGGCAGCTAAACATAGTGTTATCACAACTAATGAAGCATTCCTTCGAACCCATTCACAGGGCGGATCTTACTTTTTTGTCTTGGAAGGTGGCTCTTCTCCTAGCGCTCACTTCGGCCAGGAGAGTGGGGGAGATGCAAGCTTTCACCATACAGGAACCTTTCTTACAGTTCAAGGAGGATCGGATAGTCCTTAGAACTAATCCAAATTTTATACCCAAGATACCATCAAACTTTCACTTGAATGAGCCTCTAATTCTTAAGAGGTTTTTTCCTCAACCGACTACTGTGGCTAGAAAGGACTCTCCATTCGCTGGATGTAAAGTGCTGTCTCAAATTTTATTTACAAAGAACAAAACCTTTTCGCAAGTCCTCACAGCTCTTTGTATCCTTCAATGCACCCAAAAAGGGTATTCCTCTATCCAAAAGAGGAATTGCACAATGGATTTCGAGTGTAATACAATATTGCCATCAGGCAGCAGGGAAGCCTTTGAATGCACAGGTCCTTACTCATTCTACGAGAGCAGTGTCTTATTCCACTGCGTTATTTGCTGGAGTACCTGTCCTGGATATTTGCAGGGTGGCTACCTGGAAGAGTATGCACACCTTCACCAGACATTACTGCCTGGATGCAACCGCTGATAAGGATGTAGCAGTGGGACAAGCGGTGCTGAGGAACCTTTTCCAGTGACGGTGAGCCCTCTTTCTCATCCCTCCTTCCTTTATACATTGCATGTTCACATTTTATTGTAAATTCTTTTTCTTGTCATATGTTAAGATGGATTTACGTTGTTGTCAAAGAATCTGTGTAGGCTATGCGATATCTGCAAGTTTTAAGATTGAGCATATGTATGGTGCAGTTTCAAAAAACACATTCCGGCATCAGGTTCAGGTTCAAGCACAATAAAATGTGCTACTTACTGCTAGCTACTCTGATTCAAGCATGTGAATCTATGAAAGTTCCAATACTGGAGTTAGAAAAGAAGTTACTTATCTGTAACTGTAGTTCTCCAGTATTGGAAGCTTTCATAGATTCACATGCGACCCACCCTCCTCCCCTGAGAGGCTCACCTTTGGATTTTTTGCACAAAAGTTATCTTGGGCACAAGTGCTCGAAAATCAGAAGCCCTAAGGTTCTCTCAGGAATGTTCAGTTTCCAATACTGAAGAACTACAGTTACAGGTAAGTAACTTGTGTTCTTATGCTACCAGGGGGATAAGCACATAAGACCCTGGTTGTGAAAAATAACGGACTGGTAAGAATGCTAGAGAGAAAATATGCAAGGTAACCTGCTGCTTATTATAGACAGCCGGTCCCTTCAACTGAATAGTATGACTATGTTGACTATATTTTTGTCCACAGGTATTACCACAGTGTGTTTTGAGAAGCTCCAGACTTGAGTGGGCTCACCCTGAACCTACAGAAGCAACGTAGGATATAAGGGGAATATAGGGCATCAAAGGAACCAACAAAAAGTACTAGGCAAAGTAGAAAAATGGTGGGCTCCATTCACAAAAATAATCTGAGACAAAATTCTAACTTTACGACTTTCGGTATTCACAAAAGGCATTTAGGAGTAGTAAAGTTAGGATTCCCTAACTTTACTACTCCTAAACTGAGACAAACGCTTAACTTTACAACTTTCAGTATTCACATTTAGGAGTAGTAAAGTTAGGTATCCTAACTTTACTACTGACAGTCGTAAAGTTAGAATTTTGTCTCAGATTACTTTTGTGAATCGGGCCCGGTGTGTCTGATGTTAGACCTAGGATTTTCATCCAGTGACTTCTCATCCTCATCAGGTTGTACTGTATGTTCCAAAACTTATCCAGTCAAGATTTAAACATGCTTCAATCAGAATTCATCTGACAACTATTTTTGGATTTCTCAGTTTCTCCCATCCCACAAAATACTAACAGAACTAACCCAACTGCAGGGCTACCAGCTGTGAAGTAGGAGCTTTATGCAGTCCTCAGTCAACTCACGAAGGCCCTCTTTGAGCTCCCACAAAAGGCAGACATCAAATATGTTGCATGGGAAAACAGCGTTATTATTAGCTCTGACATCAGCCTGGAAGTTTAGCTATACACAAACTTTAAATATAAATAACCGGTGAGTGCTGAGAACTAATCCTAAATTAATCCCTAAAGTTCTGACACATATCATATAAAAGGAGACGGAAATTCTCAGGATGTCCTCTGCAGCCCTGCCACTACTTCAGAAAGAACTCTCCACACCAGGATGCCCACAGATTTGTAAAATTTATATTATTCCAACTAAGACTTTCCGAAAGACTGACTAGCTATTTATTATTTTTAGTCACCCACAAAAGGTTCCAAATGAAAACTGGACATTTCAAGATGAATAGCAACATCTTTTGCATTGTACCCTTCTAAAGCTGGCCATCGCCTGTATACTTAGGTTCTCTTCCAGGGGATCCTCATCAATAGTCATAAGCATTAGAATATTCCCGCCCATGCGCGGACCCCGGAAACATTATATTATATGTGCCCCACATATATATATCCATATATATATAAACATATGTATATATATATATATATAAATAAGCAATTGCAGCCTAATAAACACCAGAGCTGAATTATGCTGTAAAGAATTTCCATAAATCATGAACAAACATGCATTTGTAAAAATGAGAGACAACAACAGTATTGTTTCAGAACTGTTTTAATGCTCAGAAAGCAGTGGAAATTCTCATGAAACACTGAAAGCATAGGAAGCTCCCAGGCTGCATTGCAAAACCACAGTCTAAAAAGATTGAAAAGCTAACCTGCATCAACATGCAGCAAACTGACACTGTGCCTTTAAGGCACCCATGGCCCCCAGCTTCCCATCATGCCTCAGGGGTGACAGTTAGGTCAGTTGTTCTTTCCGGCTCCTTCAGGAAGGACCCTGGTAACTCAGACCCACTCTTTTCTGGCTTTTTGTCAGAAAATTCCTTCATTATTCTGATTTTTTTTACTTACTTTGATATTTTACATCAAGTCAAGCAAGTATCTGTCTTTATTGGCAGTTTTTTGTAGGCATTTTCTCTCAAAATGCCCTCACTCTTTGATAACTGCCCTTCTTGTGGCAACAAGAAGGCTAAAGTCATGATGTCTGTATACTTTGTTTGCCTGAGCATCATGACCCAAACACTTGTCCTCACTGCGAGCGCCTGTCAGAAAGAACTCTTAAGGACAGGGAGAGGAATCGCATTAATGGCCTGGCCCAAAGGTCATCCAGAGGAAGGTCTCCGGTGAAGAAGGACTCTAAGAGGGCTAGAACACCTTCAAGGGACAAGTCTTCACGTCCTTCAGCTTCAGCGTCGGGCTCGGCGCTGAAGAAACAACTACCGGTGAGTCATTTATCGAAAAAACGACCGTCGACGGCGGGCTCGCCATCAAAAAGAAGATTAGGTTTGTTGCCGACGTCGAGGATTCCAGCTCCGTCGTCGAAATCCCCTCCGCCGTCGTCAACCAGGCGACGATCGGCGTCGAGGGAAGGTCACTCCTCCGCCATCGTCAACAGGGCGACGATCGGCGTCGAGAAAAGTGACTCCTCCGCCATCGTCAACTAGGCGACGATCGGCGTCGAGGACCATCACCCTCCGCCATCGTCAACTCGGCGACGATCGGCGTCGAGGACGAAGACCCCTCCGCCGTCATCAACCCGGTGACGATCGGCGTCGAGGGACGTTACACCTCCGCCGTCGTCATCCAGACGACGATCGGCGTCGAGAAGTGTGACCCCTCCGCCGTCGTCAACAAGGCGATGATCGGCGTCGAGGCCCAAGATCCCACCGCCTTCGACAACCAGACGTCGATTGGCGTCGAGGAGACGTTCTTCGTCGGTGTCTCTTCGGCGCTCGGCGTCGAGGGTGGCCAATACCCCTCCGCGCCGTCGTCGCATAGACATTTGACGTTGAGAGAGGAAGCTCCGTCGTCGGCTGTTCATCGTCGTTCGACGTCGAGGGACCATCATTCCTCACATCGCTCGCCGTCTAGACATTCGACGCCCAGATTACTTGCTCCGTTGACGCACCCGAGGTTTCCGACGTCGAGAGAGGAGGTTCCATCGTCGGCAGTGCAACGCTCTTCGACGCCGAGAGACCAGCGTTCATCGACGTCGAGGCAGTCGACGTCAGAACACCCGAGGTCGAGGCCACATGAAAGGGCTGATTCGACGGCAAGGGACTCTGTGATTATGGTGGCTGAATCAGCTTCGCGCCACTCCTCTTCATCTTCTGGCTCCTCAAAATCACCCTCAAGGTCCAGAAGTCCGGTCAGTAAAACACATTTACGACGAACAGATCCTTCTTCGGATGGGGTGAGGTTGTCCCCAAGATGGTACCAACCTTTGGATCGTTGGCGAGACTCAGGGGCTGACAACTACAAACTTAGGGGTCTTATTGAGGATTCAGCCGTAGTCCTCTGCTCATCTACACCTTGTCTAAAGTACTCAGGGGCTGCCAAGCGGATGCGAGAGTACGCTAGTCCCGAACACATGTCTCCACTCCAAAGACTGGTGGCGGAAGTGGACAGACGCAGCCCTCCCAGGCGCCAAGTTGAAAGATCGCCTGTGAGGAGGCCATCCAGGTTTCGTTCTCCCAGAAGGGAAGAGCCGGCCAGATCTCGTTCTCCCAGAAGGGAAGATCCAGCCAGATCTCGCTCTCCAAGAAGAGAAGAGCGTCCAAGAAGATCGGGTGAAAGGAGGCATGGCTCTCATCACAGAAGTGGAAGAACTCCATCATCTTCTTCTTCCTCTTCTTCCTCAACCCGATCTTCCAGGAGAAATTATTCTCCCACACTGACAGATAGTCCTGTCTCCAGGGTTTCTCCAGTGGACGACATCAACACGTATCTAGATGTCTTGCAGAGAGGGGCTAAGAAACTGAACATTGAAATGTCTGTCCCCCAAGTGGCAACGACAGTGATTTTTTAAACGTTGCATCAAAAATCTGTTTCACGTTCATTACTACCCTTGGTTCCGGGTGTGAGAAGTTGGCCTGATATATGATGCTCACTAGTTCTAGTGATCACCTTGTATCAGTCCAAACCACCTTTATGGTGATTGGTTGTAAGTCAACCTTATGGACCAGCTATCCTAATGGTAGCATGGACAAAGCAGTCTTAGGCTAAACTCTTTTGGCATGTGAAGCCAGCTGTTTTACCACTTATAACCCCTTAAATACCAAGTGAAAGGACACCACACAGGTTGCTATGAAAATAAATAGTATATTTATTAATAACAAACACCTCTGAACTCTTTATGAGATCAGAGGGCAAAGCACATGACAAGACTCTTAGGAAAAATACGTTTAAGTTGCACGAATTACAATACTGCCCTAGGGGCACATCAAACCATATACTCAGTAAGTGGGTTGAGAAAGTCGATAGAAGGAATGGAGCTGTCCAGAGGCTGTAGGATTGCTGGGACTACACTATACTAACTTTAGGTAAGTAATAGGAGGCCCACGGAACGCGTGTGCAAAGTGTGAACTCACACGCGAGATGCGTAACAAAGTCAATGGACAGTACAATTTACGAAAAAGGTAAGTACGGACAGTTCTGACTAGTTAGTGTGAGAAGTTGGCCTGATATGTAGTACTCACTATTCTAGTGATCACTGTGTATCATTCCAAACAACCCTTATTGATGATTGGTAGTAAGTCAACCTTATAGACCAGCTATCCTAGTAGCATGGACAAGAGCAGTCTTTAGGCTAAACTCTAGAGGGCGTGTTAAGCCAGCTGTTATACCATCACATATACCCCTTGAACACCAAGTGAAAGGACACCACACAAGTTGTTATGAAAATAAAAGGATATTTATTTATAACAAGTCTACTCTGATCTCTTTATGAGTCAGGGAGCTAAGCACACAACAAAACTCTTAAGAAAATACTTTAAGTCGCACAATTTACACAAATGCCCGAGGGGCACGAAAAACCATATACTCTAAAAGTGGAATGCGAAATACTAGCAGGTAAGTAACAAGATCCAGAGGCTTCAGGATCACTAGGACTACACTACTGAACCCTAAGGTTAGGAGCAAGAGACCTAGGGAGATCGGGTGCAGAGTGTGCACTCTCACGCGGGATGCGGGACAAAGTCTATGGATACTAGTATTCGTAAAGTTACTGTTATCGGACGAATCCGACTAGATAGGCTGAAAACAAAAAAGGATCTGGACACTTAGATAGTGAACCTACGTAGGAGCACCGAAATGCTCTGGTTACCTAGCCCAGGGGCTGCGGCTGCATAGGGTTCAAAAGACGTCGGGAATCCTCGTTACAGTCTATGGAGCCTGAAAGAAGAAGTTGCTGGCAGGCGACCAGTGATGATGTTCGATGTGATCCAAGCCTGGATCAGTGATGGAGACGACCTGAAAGCAGAGGGGACTCAGTTCTTAATCACTAGCCAGTGATTAGGTGGGCACCAGGATGGCACCGGATGAAGTCACCTCAACCAGGTGAGTGGGTGACGCTGGACTCTGCTGTCCCTCGGACCAGGAGGCGTTGTCGGCGACCAGGATGGAGGTGCGAGCTGTCCCACGAAGGTGTCTGCTGTCGGCGATGCTGGACCCAAGATTGGGGCAACAAACCTTGGCAAAGTCAAGCCCACGCGGTGGAGTCAAGATGGCGTCTGGAGTGGACCAGGAGGGTCCGGGGTGCTCCTCTCTTGGAAGGGAGCAAGGGCCAGTCTGGAGCAACCAGACCAGCGGTGTAATCGTCGTGGTTCGTCGTCAGGAGGGCCACTAGCCAGCAGGCAAGTGACCGGACAACGTGGTGAGCAGCAAAGAGCAGAAGGGCCCCACGCAGATCTCGTTGATGCTGGGGGGCTGGACTTCGGTGCTGGAGCTGCCCAGGGTCAGGGCTTCTCAAACCCCAAAGCACTCACTCGAGGATCCCTCGGCGGTCGTGCTGGATAAGCGTCATGCAGTTTTGAAGATGGCCGGTCCCTTCAGGTTTCGTCACACCCACGAATCTCAGCTGGGCTGATGATGCAGGTAGAGGTCAGAGATGCCAGGGAATCCGGGTCTCGTCGAGCTGGGAAGTCTTGATCCGGTGGACGGACGTGCAGCAAACCGCAAGTGCTTAGATGGTGCCCGCTGATGCAGGGTGGCTACTCCTTAGCCACAAGGGAGAGTCTTCAGAAATTTTCAAGAGTTCTTTCGTGGAAAGTAGTCAAGATTCAGAATTATCTAATTTGGGAAGGGGGCCTGCTCCAACCTTTATTCTAAAAAAGGGGGCAGGCACGCGACTAGGTCCTGCCCATGGGTGGGACCAGGAGGGGGGTGGTTACACCCCTCTCCCTTGTCCGGACTTTCCCCAGCTCAGGGGCTGGTGTGCCCCTGGAACTGGTTCAAACCGGCAGATGCATAGTGAGCCACTTGCAGTCACCTTCCTCTCAGCCCTGCCAACCTGGGATACACAAAACCCTGTCTGGGATGGTGCTAGCACCGCCCCTGACAGGAAACCCTTTGTCCAAGCTCTCCTCGCTGGAAGGACTCCCAGCAGCAGGAGGTCAGACTTGTGTCTGTGGTGGCAGCATCCATTTTGTGATGCTGAGGCTCGAGTTAACTTTAACCGGGGTTCACAGTTACATACATGTCGTGTCCCTCTAGAAGGGTGGAATGCTAACCCCGTCGCCAGAATTGGCGAGGGGTTAGTATTCCAATTCGTATGACACCTTACTCGACATGTTTTGATAGAGCGATACCAAAGATAGCAAATTACCGCGAGGATTATAATGCACTTAAGAGTATATGGTACGCGTTATCATGGAACAGCTATTAGGACTTGGTTCCGCAAGCTGCAGACGGGCTCAGCTCATGCCAGAGCACCATCTCACATAATTCCAAGCACTCTGCCTTCAGGATTGTTAAGGCCTGCCATAGGAGTGACTAATAGGAATACATGTGTCCATTTTAGGGTTAGATATAGGAATACTATATCTAAAGCAAAGGGTGATTACACCACCTTGCCCCAGCTGTCGTGCAGCCAGTTGTGTCAGATTTGGATGTCCAGCCAGGGGTGGCATAATACATGCTGCAGCCCCTGGTAGGCCCTGGGTACACCTATGCCCTGGGTACCTAAGGTACACTGTACAGGGACTGATAAGGTGACTCAGTATCCAATTAGATATATACCTAAGGTACATGGAATCCATTTTACAGAGAGAGCAGTAGGCCTGGGGCCCTGAATAGCAGGGTCCCAGGTCAACTAAGTCAAAAAACCAGCAAAACACCAGGTAAAAAGTTGGGGGTAACCATAGTCAGATATCCACCTTCCTATAGTTAGGACTAAAACGACTGTGAAACTGGACACTAGTAGAGTCAATCTACCCTTGAGCACCGAAATGCTCTCGTTACGTCACCCACGGGCTGCGGGTGCATAGGTGTGAAAGTGCGTCGGGTTTCTGTGTTGAAGTCAATGACGCCTTGAAGAAAAGATGCTGCAGGCGACCAGGAGGAAGCTGTCCGGATGGATCCAAGGGTGGATCAAGGAAGATGGATACCTGAAAGCAGAGGGGACAATGTTCACAGTCACTAGCCAATGACTGGAGTGGAACCAGGAAGGAACCAGATGCTGTCGTCGCGATCAGGTGAAGAATGGACGCTTGACTCTGCAGCCACGTGGACCAGGAGGTGTCTTCGATGACCAGGATGGAGGCACGAGCTGTCCCACGCAGGCTCTCGCTGTCGGCGGTGTTGTTTCCGGATTCGGCATCAACAGGCTTTGGCAAAGGCAACCCACGTGGTGAGTGGAATTGGCTTCTGGTGCGGACCAGGAGGGTCTGGGGTGCTTCTCCTTTGCAGGGAAGCAAGGCCAGTCTAGAGCAACTAGACCAGTGGTGTGGATTTCAAGGATCGTCGTCTAGGAGGCCACTAGCCAGCTGGCAAGTGACCAGACAACGCGTCGAGCAGCAATTGAGCAAAAGGGCCCCACGCAGATCTCGTGGATGCTGGAGGGCTGATCTTCTGTGCAGGAGCTGCTCGGGGCTGGGGCTTCTCAATCCCCAAAACACTTCGTCGAGGATGCCTCTGAAGTCGTGCCGGAAGCGAAGTGCACTTTCTTCAAGATGGCCGGTCCCACGTGTCTCGTCGCACCCACGGATCTCAGGTGTGCTGCAGATGTAGGTTGAGGTCAGAGAGGTCTGGAAGTCCAGGTCTCGTCGGGCTCTGAAGTCTGGATCCACTCGGGAAGACGACAAAGTGAACCGCTGGAACGCTTGATGGTGCCTGCTTGTGCAGGGTGGTCACTCCTTGGCCACAAGGGAGATTTCTTCAGACTTCTGTGGAGCAGAACGTCGAAGTCCAGAGTTTCTTCTTGTAGATTCAATTCAGAATAATCTAATTTGGAATGGGACCAGCTCCTACATTTATTCTGCTAAAGGGGGCTGTACTATCACTAGGCCCCTCCTATGGGTGGGACCTGGAAGGGAGGTGGCTGCACCCCTATCCTTTGTCCGGTTTCGCGTCAGAGCTGGGGCTGGAGTGCCCCAGCAACTGGTTTGAGCCGATGTATGCACAGGGCACCTTGTGTGCCCCAGGCATGTCTCATTCCTTTCAGGCCTGTCCTACCCAATACACAAAATCCTGTCTGGGGTGGTGCTAGCACCTCCCAAGGCAGGAACCCCTTTGTCCAGGCCTCCCTCGCTGGAAGGACTCCCAGTAGCAGGAGGTCAGACTTGTGTCAGTAGTGGCAGCATCAATTTTGTGATGCTGAGGCTCGAGTTATCTTTAACCGGGGTTCACAGTTACATACATGTCGTGTCCCTCTAAAAGGGTGGAATGCTACCCCCGTCGCCAGAATTGGCAAGGGGGTAGTATTCCAATTAGTATGACACCTTACTCGAGATGTTTAGATAATGCTATGCCAAAGTTAGCAATAGCCGCGAGTATTATAATGCACTTAAGAGTATATGTTATAGCGTTATCATGGAAACAGCTAAAGGACTTGGTTCTGAAAGCTGCAGACAGGCTCAGCTCATGCTAGAGCACTATCTGACATAATTCCAAGCACTCTGCCTCCAGGATTGTTAAGGCCTGCCATAGGAGTGACTTATAGGAGTATATATGTCCATTTTAGGTTTAGATATAGGTATACTATATCTAAAGCAAAGGGTGATTACACCACCTTGCCCCAGCTGATTGATCAGCCAGTTGTGTCAGATTTGGATGGCCAGCCAGGGGTGGCATAATACATGCTGCAGCCCCTGGTAGGCCTTGGGTTCACTTATGCCCTGGGTACCTATGGTACACTGTACAAGGACTTACAAGAGTGACCCAATACTAATTGGTAAATGCACCTAAAGTACATGGATGTCAATTTAGAGAGAGAACAGCCAGGCTGTGGGTCTGATTAGCAGGCCCACAGCCAGGGAAAGTCGTAAACCAGTGAAGCAAAAAGCAAAAATCTGGGGTAGCCATAGGATTGCAGACCCTACTCTCCTACACCGGGTATTATGGATCCTGTTAATGGTGTTTTTCTAACTCCAGCGACTATTAAGACGGTGCCGGCTCGCATACAGAAAAAATACAAGCCCGCTGACTCCGACCCAGTCTTTGTGAAGGCTGACTCTCCAGCAGACTCTGTGATTGTAGCGGCGGCTCGAAAGACACATGCAGTGTCTGCCTTTTCCTCAGTGCCACCAGACAAAGACAGCAAATCACAGGACTCGTGGGGTCAAAAAGTATTCAATTCTGCCTCTTCTTCTCTAAAGATCTCCAGTGCGGCCGCTCTATTAGGTAGATATGATAGAGCCCTATGGGATTCCATGGATCGTTTCAAGTCCAAACTACCAAATCAGGACCAGAAGGACTTTGAGGAAACGTTGACAGAAGGATAGTTGCCATAGTTTCTTTTCCCATTGCCAGTGGTGGCGCTAGAGAGATGGGACGAGAGAGCTGAGCACTCCGCTCCACTTCCACTCTGATCTTCAGGCGGTCGCAGTGGTCGCAGCGAACAGAGCAGTCGAAGATAGAGATTTTCTGCATTTTTGTGCCGTGCAAGCCGCAGCCATGCGGGAGTGAGGGGTTGGAAGAGCCGAGTGCGACATTGAAGCCGATATTGCGAGCCGTGGACACACCGGCACCCGCACCCGCGGATCGAAAACGCCCCAAGGATCAAAGCGGACTGGGCGGACGGGAGGTAGAGGCGGCAGCAGGAGGCGGCGACGTGAAGCGGGAGGTGAGGCCGGCGAAGCAGTGCGGCAGCGCGGTAGGCAAAGCGGCTAGAGCGGTTAGAGATCGAGAGGGCGGCACCCCTTCTAGAGCTCGTAAAAGCGTGCCCTAAGTCCCTTTCTCTCTACCGCCGTCTGCTAGTAGCCGCCAATCTCTTGTAGCCGCCAATCTCTTGTTGCTGCTTGCCGCTGCTTGCCGTGCCCCCCCCCTCACTTCTCCTCTCTTCAGGCCCCAACTACGGACACGAGCAAAACCTGGGCAAAATCTGCTCTCCTCCCTCTCACTCCCCGCTGCAGACTTGGCAGCACCCAAGAAAACCTCGACAGCTCTGCACCAGCTCTGCACCTTCAATAGCCCAGCCTTGCTGCTCAATGGTAGTTTAGCAGCAGCAGCTCAACAGCAGTTTAGCAGCACGGAAATTCCGGCGCCCCAGCCTGCATTATTGCCCGCATTACTGAAGCACAACTGAAGCTTGAACAGCCCCTCAAAAAAAAAAAAAAAAAAAAAAACATCACATCACCATAAGACCACCACCAATTCACCAGGGGGAGCCAAAGGGCAGCCGAGGGCAGCCAAGAGTGGTTGTAGTACCTACCAAGCTACCAATCAAGCACCCACCTGCCCACCTACCCATCTATCCACCATCTATCCACCTAATCCACCTAGCCTGCCAACCTTGAAAAATCAACTTTAAAATTCTATTGGATTTGAAACAGCGGGTGGGCAGCGAGACGTGAGCGCAAGTGCGGAGAGAAACAGTGCACCTCCAGCTTTCAATCTCCAGCCCGCAGCCACAGGCAGTCAACGGCACCAAGGGAGCCAAGGGAGCAGTACATAGGACGTAGGCAGCCCACCATGAGGTCTGGAAGGGTAAGAAAACCTCCAATGACCCAGCCCAACAAAAGAAAATGGAACAATACAAGTACATCAACAAGCCCAGACCCACCCGCCATGACCAAGCTGACCAAGCAGACTAAGCTGATTAAGAGGACCGAATTGACCCCCCGGGAAAAAAATGCGTCCGATAACACGAAAGGGCATGAGACCTCGCTGGAAAGCACCGAAGAGGGACCCAGCATCGACCGGGCTGACGGGCAGGCCGAAGGGCCAAGTCTAGGAGCAGAGAGCAGCCTTGCCCCAGTATTTGAAACACCTAGGGTCAACAAAATAAACAGTAGTCCATCTTCAAAACAAGGGAGTCGCAAGGGTCAGAAACGAAAAAACAATCAAGAACTAATCAAATTAACAGGACAACAAAGCGAAATAAAACACAATTTTCAGCCTAAAATCTATACAAAATTCAACTTTTTAAAAAATCCGGGAAACGTAATCTACTCCTCTAATAACTCTATAACTGGTCTGTAATCCCCTTTGCAACCAGCCAGCGAGCCCAACGCCTGCCCCATAAATACAGGCCTCACCATGGCAGAGACCCATATGACACCAATACCAAAAGAAACAACTACCCCAACTGGATACGGAGCAGAAAATAAGACCAACCCGGCCCATCAACAAACTAGAACATCACCAAAGGATGGCCATATCACTCAGCCATCCGCACACGAGGGACACATAGAGGAGATGCAACTAACAAACCCGACACAGGCATCAGTTCCAGTGAGCGAACAACCGAAAAGTTGTGATGGGAACTTAGGGCCACACAGAAGCAATCAGTGCAGTGAGCCCACTACAACAACCCAACCTATTTCCGCAGAAGAAACAGCTCTAGAGGACGAAAAAACCCATGAAAACGTAGACCATCTAGACCAAACTTCTCAAGTAAACACTGAATCAAAGACTAACACCAACATAAGGACCCCCGATCACCTAGAGCTAAAATCAGATCACGCAGTCTTCGCACCAACTTCATCCCCAACCAAAGATATGACCTTCCTGACCTCGGAAGAATGGATTGACTTGGCAAGGCAGGCAGCCAATTAACAACATCAGTGGAGTAAGCGCGCACTCGCTTCCCGAGAGGACTACGGATTCAGTCAATACTTTTTGGATCACTCTCCTTAACACAATACAGTTATCTTCAACGGCCCTACAATACCAATCCGACAAGATGGACTTACAATTATCTATTCTGCAAAACCTAGCAGAAGCGACAATGGGAATAGACAGGAAACTAGCCGACCTGAACGGACTTATAAAAAGAGGACAAGATTCCGTAAAACTAACTGAAATAGACAGAACTAGCTGTACGTGTCCCTTAATAATTGACAAGCTATCATCTTTACCTACGATGTTGAGTAACCTTCTGGAAGAAATAAAACTAAATTCCTCAATACTCCCCCAAGCAGAAACTAAGTTAGAGAGGCCCGACCAAAAAACAAATGTAGCAAAGTCACCTCCTACAAAGAGAGGTCCTCGAGAAAATATTTCAGATAAGCAAAAACTTAATTCCCCAGTGAGCCAAACTAACTATGCCATCTTTTCAGAGAAAAAGACCATCCAGAACGCCCTTACAACTGGACAATCAAACGAACCAGGGGGTATGATGAACGCAAGGGCGCGCCGTAAACAAAAAAGGAAAGGGCGCAACAGAAAGGTCACCGTGGACGACCACGGAGAAAACTGGAACTCTATAGTACTGGACGGCCAGGGGCAATCAGTAACGACCGATAACTTCGATCCTCAAAGGAATGACAACACCCCCACAGAAACCAGAAACCCCATTGTCAACAGATGAGTTAGAATCCCCTATTACCTGTATAGGCCCAACTGAACAATCAAAGAGAAAACTGGTAGAAAGCATAACCGAGATTGCAGGCCAAAATCAAACTGAGTCGGGATTAGGGCCATCGGATGACCATTCAAAGGAAAAGAATAAAAATCCGGAGGATGAAAGAGATGACCAGGAATGTCAAAACTCCACCAAAAACGACACGATCCTGAATAATTCTATACCACGGTGTCCCTGTAATAAGGTAAAGACAACACTGACTAAACCAAACTTCCAGATCTCACGTAATGCAAATATCGGCGATACGCTTCCCAGTGATCAATCTCATCAGGGCACCTCACAGCCCACACTAAACGAACAGAACATCAAACACTCAGAGCGGAAAAATGCAACTCAGGAGCTGCCTCTTGAGATAACGCAGCCCTCAAGGGAAACAGACTCAGAAAAAATCTTCTTCATACCCGAATACAAATCTAAGGGGAGAGTTGACATCTTAAATAGGGGCAACATACTAAAATTAATTAACACAATAGAAGAATTAAAGTCTATAAACACCTCTGACCTGTTATCAATTGAATTCCATCCGGCAACAAATTCACAAGGGAACGAGAAAACAAGGGCAACGTGGAAAACCAAAGAGTTAGCAAAATCGATTATGAAGCACGCACCTAGTTTCTCCCAGTGGGGAATTCAGCTTGAACTGGAAATAAAACCAGCCTACCCCACTCCACTACTCGAAGACCGGAAGGAAAAACGACCTCTATTAGCTACATCAGTACTCAAAGGAGCACCAAGCTACTCCCCAGAACGGGAAAAACATCTGAGGAAACCGCAAAGTCCAACGAACAGCTTCTTTCAAAGAAACAATTACCCGGACAATAAACGGAAGGGTCACAAACTGACAAATCGAGCCAGGTTTAGTGGACAAAACTGCAGGTCCCTACAAAAGAAAAGACAAATTCAAAATTTGTAGTTGGAATATAAACGGCTTAAGCGACAAATTGGAGGATCCCGAAACACTGAACTACCTGCAATCTTTCGATCTGATTCTCCTCCAGGAAACATGGGAGCCCAGCGAAATAAGTCTGCAAGGATTTACAGCTTGGACACACCCGGCCCGCAAAGAATCACATTATGGCCGCTGCTCCGGCGGTCTGGCAATCTTCACCTCAATACCAGTAATAGGAGAAATTAAATTATTAACCACAAACCTTACTCCGCCGAATGCAATTCAGGCAATATCAATCACAATAGGAAAAAATCAGGAAAGTCAACAGTTACTTGTAGTCAATACTTACATTCATCCTAAGAACAATCAGTCTGGGTCAAATGAATTAGTCCAAGAATTAACAAGACTCATGGAGGACGAAGAAACGGAAAACATACTAGTGGGAGGCGACTTCAACCTCCAGTTATTCGGTGAACCGACAACCGACGAGATGACGCAGGAAATGGATACAGTATGGAAATTCCTCCTCCAAAAATTCCCCACAGTTATAAACACAGCAACACTGCATCCAAGCTATTAAAATCTCTAGAGAAATTGAACCTGCGCGCTCTTAATGGACGATTCAAAGAGGACATTCCCCCAGTACCAACATTTCACTCGTCATTTGCCTCATCCTATTTAGACTTTATTCTAGTTACACTCCGGTTGTTTGACAATGTACAAGAATTTAAGATAGGCGACAGAGCCCAGAGCGATCACCTGCCGCTAGAAGCCAACTTAGCACTAACCTGTAAGAACGAAGCAACCGAAATCAGAAGTATGTGCACAGAACATACTACCGACTACAAACGACTACGATGTAAGATCTCGGACATAGTAACTCTTACAAACAGTGCAAAAACAATAATACAGGAAATACACAATACAACCGACAACCCCATTGCCTTATGGGAAAAATTTACAACGGTACTAGGAGAAAAGCATGCCATAAGGAAGAAAGACCAAAAAGGGAACACCACTAGGCATATGTTTGGCAAAGTAACAACAGTAGAAATAAAAAATATCAAGCTCGAAATAAAGAAGATCCTCAAACAGCTCCGGCAAGATTCAAACAATCCGGAAATTCAACTGCAGTTACGCAGGTCACAGGCATTGCTACAAAAGAAAACTTGGCAAAGGAAGCGGGAACTGAACGAAGATCTATGGGCAAAAATTTTACACAACTCAAAACAGAAGAACAGCTCTAGCTTTTGGAAGATGATTCACAGGCTCCAACAGCCAGACCACAGAGGTATTACTTCTGAAATACCGGAATCGGTCTGGGCCAACTACTTAACAACTCACTTTAACACAACTGACCCCGCAAAAAAGAAAGCCGGAGGGACAAACTCGGAAGAGGGAGCTTCCCACCAACCAGGAAAAAAAAATACTCCCGCCAAAAAAGAAAACCAAGCATTAAAAATGAAAACAACTGGGCCACGTATTCTAGCAGAGAACGATGCCATCCGCAAGATAGTCGTTTCTAGTAAAACAGAACCCGGACTATCGCCCCAAGAAACAACAGACACGATCCTCAAACAAATTTCAAAGGGAAAACTCGAGGGGGCACCAGGACCAAACGGGATCCCTCCAATATTATATAAACAGTATCCGGCCTTTTGGTGCTCCACATTGATCCCAATATTCCATGAAGCAAGGGAAATAGGAAAAATACCAGCATCTTGGAGCGGTTCGATAATAAGCCCAATCTACAAAAAAGGCGCAAGGATCGACCCAAGTAGCTACCGGTTGATTGCCCTGATAGATGTAGAAGCAAAGTACTACGCAAGCCTCATTTTGAAGGATCTAACAACATGGGCAACAAAAGAGAACATCATCCCAGCCACTCAGACGGGCTTTCGGACGGGTCAGGGAACTCTAACCAACATCATGGCACTAACCCTACTGTCCGACGCAGCAAAAACGGCAAAAAGCTCTCTGTTTGTGTGTTTCATTGACTACAGCGCCGCATTCGACCATGTAGACCGACACAAACTATGGCGGAAGCTGAGCTCATGGGGAATCCCCGGCCCCCTTCTACAGCAGCTGGAAATGCTGCACACCGATACATGGGTCCAAATAAAACTGGGATCTGGCACACATCTATCGAGGAAAATAAAGACCAGCAAAGGCCTAAAGCAGGGCTGCGTCTTAGCGCCAACACTGTTCAACCTCTTCCTCGCGGATCTTCCTGAAGAGTTAGAAACAGTTACATCACACGCACCCCGGTTAGGAAATATCACGCTCTCAAATCTGCTTTACGCAGACGACCTGGTCCTTATCAGCCGGTCTCCTATTGGCCTTCAAAACCTTCTAGATAAAACAAACACATTTTCCAAAGCAAACTCCTTAACAATAAATCTGGACAAAACCAAGGTCATGCCAATGAACTACAATAAAAAACAGAAGCCCGCATGGTATCTGGACAAACAAAGACTAGAACTGGTAGCCTCATATAAATATCTAGGAGTCATAATAGAGGGCAATGGCTCCTCCAAGCACCAACTAGATGCCATCCGTAGGAAGGGCATGACCTTTCAACTATCAATAAGACCCTTGCAGAAAGTCCTTCCCGACAGGACACTAGCGCCACTTCTACAGGTAATAAAAGCTTGCCTACTGCCAATGCTCTCCTATGGCAGCGAATCAATGCGGAGTAATGATGCAAGCACTCTGGACAAAACTATCAGTCGTGCATACAGGGCAATTTTCCATCTCCCTAAAAACTCCTCACCTGCCCAAATTCGTCTTGAATTCGGACTATTGAAACAATCTGTGGAGAGGAAAGGACAATATGTAAAAAGTTGGCGCAAAATTAAAGAATCGGAACAAGGATCGTTAAATGCGAACTTATGGACTGAGCTGCACGCCAAAGAAATCTCCCCAGCAAGGGCCTACCTAACAAACTCATTGGAGAGCCTAGGATTAAATATGCTCTGGGAAACAAGGACGGACTTTGGGACTTTTAAGAAAACGGTGACAAAGGTCACAAAACGGGTCTCCTCACTCGAGGACAGAGCCACCCTGACCAGCAGAGCACACAGATGGGTAGTGCTCGAAGGGTATGGAGCCATAAGGCCACAAGAATATCTATCAAGGGGTCTTACACAAAAAATAAAAAGCAAGTTCTTAAATATGCGCTTAGGCAACATACCCATAGCACATCACCTGGAACCTTGGAAAAGGCCTGATCCGTCTAAAGCATGTTGCCTTTGTCAATCTGCAAAGGAGGATCTTATACATATTATATGCATCTGTAAAGCTTTGTGGATGAAAGGCGGTCAATGCTCCGGCCCCTATGGAACCAGAAGGGTGTAAGATCATGTAGGCAAGCAGTAATGCTCTGCTTCAACCCCAACGAGACCCAGTTAAACTGTAGAACAGTTAAATATTTTGAAATAGTGGCCAAAAAATTAAATGAAACAGTACAAGGACGCGAAAAACCAACTGCACTGGGACAAAGGTAGCCTTCTCAAACGACCCTTAATAAAACTATAAAGACTGCTGAGCGAAAAATAATTAAATCAGGGGAACAGAGATCCTGCAATTGCCTTATAACTACAAGAACTACAACTAATAATAGCAGTGATCAATATCAATATGCTGGAGGTCCGAGCGGTGCATCTTGCGCTCAAAGCTTTTCTTCCAGCGATCAAGACCAACTTAGTCCAGGTTCAGACAGACAATACAACCACCATGTTCTATCTGAACAAACAAAGAGGCACAAGGTCATGCCCTCTCTCCCTGGAATCACAGGCGATCTGGCACTGGCTTCTCGCTCGAAATCTCACAGTGGTAGCAGTGCACCTTCCAGGTGAGTTAAACGTCAAGGCACTTCGAAGATCAGCCAGACTGGGTGCTAAACGACGAGGTGGTAGACGAGATTTTTCGTTGTTGGGGTCGTCCGACTACAGACTTGTTTGCAGATGACGAAAACAAAAAATGCCACGCCTTCGCACCCAGATTCCACCGGCCGGGGACGCAGGGGAATGTTCTCTTGATGGATTGGTCATAGACATTCGCTTACGCATTTCCTCCCCTATCGCTGATCCCAAAGGTGGTTTCCAAGCTCCTCAGGTCGAACATGGAGATGATTCTCATAGCTCCGGACTGGCCACGGCAGTGGTGGTACCCGGACCTTCTTCATCTGTCTGCGTGCCCACACAAACGGCTAACTTGCAGGCCAGACTTGTTGAGCAAGATGAACAGGAGGATTCTGCATCCCAACCTTCCATCACTGAACCTGACAGCATGGCTCCTGAAGTCCTGTAGTACGGACATCTGAACCTGCCTCCTGAATGTATGCACATTTTAAAAGAAGCTAAGAGGCCTTCCACAAGAGTGTCTTATGCGTTCAAGTGGAAGAGGTTTTATATGTGGTGCAGGGAGCGTCAGCTTGACCCTACTACGGGGCAGGAGGAGGTTATTCTACCATACCTCCTTTCCTTAGCAACATCTGGGTTGAAGTATGCTTCCATTAGAGTGCATCTGTCAGCCATTGTAGCGTATAGGAAATCACCAAGCCAACTTTCTTTCTTTCAAGTTCCAGTGGTCAAGGATTTCCTTCAGGGGTTGAAGAAAGTCTATCCCCCTGTGCGAAATCCTTCTCCTCCTTGGGAGTTGAACCTGGTTCTATCCAAGTTGATAGGGCCTCCTTTTGAGCCCATCCACAAGGCCTCGTTACAACACCTCTCTTGGAAGGTTGCGTTCTTGGTGGCAATTACATCAGCGCGAAGAGTAAGTGAGATACAAGCGCTGTGTACAAAAGAACCCTACACTGTTTTCCACCACAACAGAGTAGTCTTAAGAGCACATCCATCCTTTTTACCTAAAGTGGTCTCTGATTTTCATATTAATCAGTCCATTTCTCTTCCATCTTTTTGTTTTTCCAAACCCTACGACCCCGGCTGAGCGGTCTCCGCACTCTTTAGATCTTAAGAGAGAGCTTAAGTTTTATTTGGAAAATACCAAAAGTATTAGGAAGATGGATCAGCTCTTTGTCAACTATGGTTCAATGAGAACAGGCTTTCCAGCTACCAAGAGATCCATCTACAGATGGATTGTTTCCTATATTCAATTGGCTTATCAGCTGGCGGGCAAGCCATTACTGTTGTCACCTAAAGCACACTCTATTAGGGGAAAAGCAGCCACAGTAGCTTTCTTACACGATGTCCCTATGTCTGAGATTTGCAAGGCTGCAACATGGAGATCAGTTCATACCTTTACAAGGCATTACTGTCTTGAATCTGATTCCAAGACTGATACTCAAGTAGGACAAGCCTCTTTGAGGAATCTATTTGGGTAGCCTGCGGCCTGTACAAGCTTAGTTTTTCTAGGCTTTGTATTGATATTACTGTTTTCATTATTCCTTTGCCCGCAGGGAGATGAGGTGAGGCTCGCTATTCTATTCTAATGCTTATGACTATTGATGAGGATCCCCTGGAAGAGAAGGATTAGTTACTTACCTATAATCCTAGTTCTCTTCCAGGGGTATCCTCATCAAAGTCATAAGCAACCCTCCCGCCGCCCCGGGCAAAGGATTATTTTAAGTTGGAGATATGGTTAACCTAAATGTTTCATGGTTTTTTCAGTCTCCGCAAAGAACAACTGACCTAACTGTCACACCTGAGGCATGAGGGGAACCTGGGGGTCATGGGTGCCTTAAAGGCACAGTGTCAGTTTGCTGCATGTTGATGCAGGTTAGCTTTTCAGTCTTTTTAGACTGTGGTTTTGCAATGCAGCCTGGGAGCTTCCTATGCTTCTAGTGTTTCATGAGAATTTCCACTGCTTTCTGAGCATTAAAACAGTTCTGAAACAATACTGTTGTTGTCTCTCATGTTTATAATGCATGTTTGTTCATGATTTATGGAACTTCTTTACAGCATAATTCAGCTCTGGTGTTTATTAGGCTGCAATTGCGCATATATATATATATATATATATATATATATATATATATATATATATTGAATCATTTGGTTCCGCTAGCGCTGAAACGCCGCCTTTACCCAACCTCTCACGATGGGGGCTCGTGCTGGGTGGCGAGCCCTGCAATTATTTCGTATTTCCACACACTCCTCCAGGTATGAAAAACACGAGCCCTAATGCATCCAAAGGTTTATTTTAGCAGAAACGGCAACAGATTAACTCAACGCGTTTCGGGATAGTCTCCCTTGCTCACGAGTCAAGTTGTGTGAATTTCATTGGAGTAATTTAAAGAACATGTGACAAATAAACATAAACAAAAGACTGCCGCAATTTATGTAAACAAAGCGGTAGCTAGGGAATGTTTCCTTTCAATACAATTCATTATTCGTAAACACGGTTAAATTTAAATTAATGTCAATGGCATTTCGCTATGAATTCATGTGTGTAACGCTATATTTACAAAAGGCACAACTTGTTGGTAATCAGCTGGTGTGTACTGCGCAAAAACGATAGGCGGAAGAACTTATATTTAAATCAATTAACACTCATAACATCTCGTGAATGTTTAACAGGTAGCGCCCCTGTGGGCAGTCCTATTCTTCATTTAAGCTCCGTTCTTCCGATTATATATCATACACATCGCGCAAACCATTTTCAAATAAGAATATAGCCCATGTGGGCAAACGCAAATTACATTTTACTTAGCCTTCCAAAATTCATTACTATTCAGTGTCACCCCTACGGGCAACCATTACATTATTACATTGCGCACACGTTGTGAAATTTCAGCGGCTACCATATATATTTATATATATCACGACCAAACAGTCCCCCACTTTTTGAGAGACGAGAGCCACACAGGTAAGTTGGAATCCTTTTCCTTTTATTTACAGCTTGCAGAAAAAAGCGACTGACATAATGCATTTCGGCATCCCTGCCTTCGTCAGATGTCTCGTGTCCTTTTCTCTTGTATTCACTGTCCGCTTTTAAAATCAAAGTGCCTCACATGGATTGGAGGAGACACTCTTGCTTGTTTGGAGGGCTGATGTTCCAGACTCGCTGCCCCGAGTCTTTTCGCCACGGAGAATCATGTGGAAGTCCTTGCCCCAGTGGGCGGTGTCCGCAGCTGCACCTCCAAAGCCCGGATTTTAAATGCAGGAACGGAGCGGGATTCCCGTACCTTTCACCCCACCTGCACTGCCCACAGCGTGGCACGGCGCCCACCGCTACAGTGAGCATGGGCACTATCATGAGGTCATGACCCAGTGTGATCCAGCCTGTCGATCGCTGTGGCACCAGGTGGTTTGGCGGTTTCCCAAGCACTTTGAGACACACCACTTCGTTTTGCCACACTTCGCCAAACTTTCTTTAGGGATGGGGGCTCCTGTGCTTGTGACCAGCACTACACACCACGACCAAACAGTCCCCCACTTTTTGTAAATGGTGAGGAAGTTGGGAACTCCTCTGATGGAGAGGTAGACAATGGCCAAGTTATTGTCAGCAGACTTACCAGGGCCAACTTAAGCCTACATGAGAATGGAACTGGGGGAGCCCCAGGCCCATCCACAAGCAGACCTAACCTTGGGATTAGACAAGTTAGGTCTCACTCCAGAGGCTCTCACAGATCTATTCACACCCATGTCTCTCAGGCATCTTCTCAGAGAGGGATGACTTCCCCTCAGAGAAGAGAACATGAAGCAAAGATGAAGGAAGTGAATCTGAGGATCCAAAGGGAAGACCTTGCCCTTGCCAAGGAGAAACTTGCCTTTGCCAGAGAGCAGAAATTGAGTGGGGTAGAACCCACTGGTGGCAGCATTATCCCTAGAGATAAAGACAGTAGTTTTGATAATAGACACCTACCTGAGTAAAATAGTGCCCTCCTTTAAAGTAGGAGATGACATCCACAAATGGATGACTGCTCTGGAGAGGGCCTGCAAAGTACAGCAGGTAACCCAGAGTCAGTGGGGAGCTATATTGTGGCTCTCCTTTGAAGGTAAAGGAAGAGACAAGCTCCTCACTGTTAGAGATGAGGATGCTAATGATTACCAAGTCCTGAAATGTGCCTTGATTGATGGGTTTGGCCTAACAACGGAACAGTACAGGTTGATGTTCAGAGACACCCAGAAAACTCAAGCTCAGGATTGGACTGACTTTGTTGATTGTCCCACTAGGGCTTAGGAAGACTGGTTACTGGGAAGTAAAGTTACTGTTTACACAGGATTGTATAATCTAATTATGAGAGAGCAAATCTTAAATAATTGTCAGAACCAGTTGTTGCATCAGCACCTTATTGACTCAGATCTGACCTCTCCCCAAGAATTGGGAAAGAAGGCAGACAGATGGGTCAGGACAAGGGTCAAGCAGCAGAACCAGAACCAGAACCAGGCTAGAAGAAAGCAGACCAAAAGAGTAATGAGAATAAGCAAAATGACCAGAAGTCTTCAACAGGGCCCCAACAATCTAAGGACGGTTGGTCCCAGAATTCCCAAAAGAAGAAGACTGATGTTCCAAGAAAACCATGGTGCCAGTACTGTAAAAGTAAGACTCACTGGTTTAGTGAGTGTACGAAGAAAGGCACAGCTCCTACCACTACTGCCCCTAAGGCACCTGCACCACCTAGTACAGTTAGTAGTGGTAGTGCACCCCACCAGGCTATAGTTGGGTTAACCCTGGGAACTGAGGTGGGTTCTGGCTTAGTCAGAATACCTACTCAGGCTGTTCTTGTCTGTACTTGGGACATGGATTTGACCCCTACTGTAAGTCCCAGTACTCTGGGCAAATACAGACAAACGCCTTTAATCAATGGAAAGATGGCTCAGGCCTACATGGACACTTGTGCCAGTGTCACTATGGTGACACCAAACTTTGTGGACCCTGATCAGGTATTACTAGGTTCAGACTACCTAGTGACCAATGCTAGCAATGTCACTCCCAATCACAGTATGGCAGTTGTTAACTTCTCCTGGGGAGGGGTAACTGGCCTCAAAAGGGTTGTAATTAGTTCAGACCTCCCAGTGGACTGTCTTTTGGGCAATGATTTGGAATCCTCCTTATGGTCAGAAGTGGAGAATAGGACTCATGTGGAAATGTTAGGTTTGTCAGCACATGTCCTTGCTGTGACTAGGTCACATGCCCAAAAATGCCCAGCTGAACAAGTGCTGGATCCTGGAACAATGGACCAGACACTTCCCAAGAGAAAGAGCATTAGCGTTAAGGCAGTGCCTTCCCCCCTACCTCAAGGTGAGGATCAGCCCTCTCAGGAGGCTGACCCAAAGACCCCAGAAGGAACTGGCCTAGAGGAGCTTGAACCTGATCAGGTTGAGTTTCTTGGGTCAGGGGGACCTTCCAGGGCAGACTTGAGGGATGATAAAAGGGTTACCAGAAAAGCTTAGGCGAAGATGGGACATCCTTTTACCCTGCCTTCTGTTTGCTTACAGAGAGGTCCCACAGAAGGGGGTTGGTTACAGCCCTTTTGAGCTTCTATTTGGACATCCTGTAAGAGGACCCCTATGTCTTTTAAAGGAAGGGTGGGAGTTACTTCTCAAAAAGCCTAAACTTGACATAGTGGACTATGTACTTGGTCTCCGTTCCAGGATGGCATAGTACATGGAGAAGGCATCTAAAAACCTTGAGGCCAGCCAAGAACTTCAAAAAACTTGGTATGACCAAAAGGCTGTCCTTACTGTTTACCAGCCTGGACAGAAGGTGTGGGTGTTGGAGCCAGTGGCACCAGCAGCTCTCCAAGACAAATGGTCTGGATCCCATACTATCATTGAACAAAAGGGAGAGGTCATCTACCTGGTGGACCTTGGAACTCCCAGGAGCCCTCACAGAGTACTTCATGTGAACAGGCTCAAGGCATTTGTTGACAGGGAAGACATGGGCTTGCTCATGGCTACAGATGAGGGGCAGGAGGAAAAGAGTGACCCTCTCCCAGACCTGCTCACTCAGAACCCTGATGATGGGTCAGTAGATGGTGTAGTCTTTTCTGACAGCCTCTCTGAGCATCAACAAAAGGATTGCAAACAAGTTCTTCAATCCTTTAGACAAATGTTCTCTCTGACACCCAGTCAGACAAACTGGTGCCTCAATGAGGTGGACACTGGTGACAGTCTGCCTATAAAGAGTAAAATCTACAGGCAACCTGACCACGTCAGGGACTGCATAAAGAAAGAAGTACAAAATATGTTGGAATTGGGAGTCATTGAACCCTCAGAGAGCCCTTGGGCTAGTCCTGTAGTTCTAGTGCCAAAACCTCACACCCAGGATGGTAAGAGAGAGATGAGGTTTTGTGTAGACTGCAGGGGTCTCAATGCTGTCACTATGACAGATGCCCATCCAATACCCAGAGCAGATGAACTCATAGATAAATTGGCTTCTGCCAAATTCTTGAGTACATTTGACCTTGTAGGAAGGTGGATACCTGACTATGGTTGCCCCCAACTTTTTGCCTGGTGTTTTGCTGGTTTTCCGACTTAGTTGACCTGGGGCCCTGCCAATCAGGACCCCAGGCCTACTGCTCTCTCTCTAAAATGGATTCCATGTACCTTAGGTACATTTCCAATAGGTACTGGGCCACCTTATCAGACCCTGTAACTCAGGGCATAGGTGTACCCAGGGCCTACCAGGGGCCGAAGCATGTATTATGCCACCCCTGGATGGCCATCTAAATCTGACACAACTGGCTGCACGACAGCTGGGGCTAGGTGGTGTAATCACCCTTTGCTTTAGATATAGTATACCTATATCTAACCCTAAAAATGGACACACAGATTCCTATCAGTCACTCCTATGGCAGGCCTTGACAATCCTGAAGGCAGAGTGCATGGAATCGTGCGAAATGGTGCTCTGGCATGAGCTGAGCCCGTTTGCAGCTTGCAGAACCAAGTCCTAATAGCTGTTCCATGATAACGCATACCATATACTCTTAAGTGCATTATAATCCTCGCGGTTAAATGCTATCTTTGGTATTGCTTTATTAAAACATGTCAAGTAAGGTGTCATACGAATTGGAATACTAACCCCTCGCCAATTCTGGCGACGGGGTTAGCATTCCACCCTTCTAGAGGGACACGACATGTATGTAACTGTGAACCCCGGTTAAAGTTAACTGAAGCCTCAGCTCCACAAAATGGATGCTGCCACCACAGACACGAGCCTGACCTCCTGCTGCTGGGAGTCCTTCCAGCGAGGAGAGCTTGGACAAAGGGTTTCCTGTCAGGGGCGGTGCTAGCACCATCCCAGACAGGGTTTTGTGTATCCTGGGTAGGCAGGGCTTTACAGGAAGGTGGCTGCAGAGTGGCACCCCGGTGCTCACTACGCATCTGCCGTCTAGAACCAGTTCCACTGGCACACCAGCCCCTGGCCTGGGGAAAGTCCAGCATGGGAGAGGGGTGTAACCACCCCCCTCCCTGGTCCCACCCCTAGGGCAGGACCTAGTCGCGTACCCACCCCTTTCTTTAGGATAAAGGCAGGAGCGGGGACCCTTCCAAATTAGATCATCTTTGAATCAAGAACTACTTTCTACGAAAGGAAACTCAAGACTCTTCTCAAGATTTCTCCCTTGTGGCTAAGGAGTAGTCACCCTGCATCCGCAGGCACCATCTAAGAACTCTGCGGTTTGCTGCACGTCCTTCCTCAGGAATCCGACCGACCAGCACGATGAGACCCGGCTTCCCTGGCACCTCTGACCTCTACCTACCTCTACAGCTAAGCTGAGAACCGTAGGTGCGACGAGACCTCGAGGGACCGGCCATCATCTGAACTGCACGACTCTTATCCAGCACGACCGCCGAGGGATCCTCTGGTGAGTGCTTTGGGGTCCGAGAAGCAGCTCCAGCACCGAAGTCCAGCCTCCCAGCATCTCCACGATCTGCGTGGGGCCCTTCTGCTTTTTGCTGCTCACCGCGTTGTTTGGCTACTAGCCCGCTGGCTTGTGGCCTTCTTAACGACGCCCGACGACATCACGGCTGCTGGTCTTCGTGCTCCAGACTGGCCCTTGCTCCCTTCCAAAAGAGGAGCACCCCGGACCCTCCTGGTCCACTCCAGACGGCATTTTAGGTCCACCGCGTGGGCTTGAATTTGCCAAGACTTGCTGCCCCAATCCTGGGTCCAGCGACGTCGACAGCATCATCTATCGTGGGACAGCTCGCACCTCCATCCTGGTCGCCGACAACGCCTCCTGGTCCGTGAGACTGCAGAGCCCAGCGTCGCCCACTCACCTAGTTGAGGTGACTACCATCCGGTGCCCTCCTGGTGCCACCTGACTACTGGCTAGTAGTCACGAACTTGGTCCCCTCTGCTTTCAGGTGTCATCCATCTTCGATCCAGGCTTGGATCAACTCGAACTATCTTCACTGGTCGCCTGCCAGCAACTCCTTTCTTCAGGCTCCTGGCTCGTCTACGAGGATTCCCGACGTCTTTTGAGACATATGCAGCTGCAGCCCCTGGGCTAGGTAAACTCCGCATTTCGGTGCCCCAGCATAGCCTCACTATCCAAGGGTCAGGATCCACTGTCGTTTTCGACCTACCTTATCGGGTTCGCCCGAGAACACTAACTTTGTCTTCACTAGCTCCCATAGACTTTGTCCCGCATCCCGCGTGAGAGTGCACACTCTGCACCCGAGTCCCCTAAGCCTCCTATTAGTAATCTGAAGGTTCAGTAGTCAAGTCCTAGCGATTCCAAAGCCTATTAGTACAGTACTTATCTGCTAGTAATTTCGCATTCCACTTTCAGAGTATATGGTTTTTCGTGCCCCTCGGGCATTTGTGTAAATTGTGCAATTTAAAGTATTTTCGTAAGAGTTTTGTTGTGTGCTTAGTACCCTGTCCTCATAAAGAGTACAGGGCTGTTGTGATGTAAATAAATACACTGTTTATTTTCATAACACTTGTGTGGTGTCCTTTCACTTGGTGTTCAAGGGGTATATGTGATGGTATAACAGCTGGCTTAACACGCCCTCTAGAGTTTAGCCCGAAGACTGCTCGTATCCACGCTACTAGGATAGCTGGTCTATAAGGTTGACTTACAACCAATCACCATAAGGGTTGTTTGGACTGATACAAAGTGCTCACTAGAATAGTGAACATTATATATCAGGCCAACTTCTCACATTGGTGGCAGCGGTGGGATTTGAGCTTGCTGTTGTTTTACCACACGTATCCTAAGAATATCTCGTGAAAGATCACATAAGTACTCCAGGTACATATAACTTAGCTTAGAATACTCTGAGTTCTACTGAACCAGCTGTTGTAGCTCCTCAAGGCTTAGCACACCTTGGCTACAACTCTAAGCAAGGGATCAGTAGGCAAACAAATAGTGTAGGTAGGTGCATCACTTACACCACACTAGAATCAGCATGTCAGACAAAGGAGGAAACTCTGAGTCTCCCCTTGTGTCAGTAGACCCTCCACAGGTCGCTTCCAGATATGCTGCTCTTAGCTTCCAGGAGATGAGACAAGTGTGTACCTCCAGGAAGCTAAAACAGGGGTCTAACCCCACAATCCCATTCCTGATTGGTCTCTTAGAGACTTATGATGCCAGGAGGGCTGGTAACCCAGACCCTTCTAATCCAGATGGGAACATGCCCCCCCTAGAGGGAACCTTAGGTGACCCCGACCTTATCCATCTCTCCGCAGAAGGTGAAGAGGAGGATGAGGATCTGGAGCCATCTGAGGACGAGGCAGACAAAGGTCCAGTAGTAGTTAACCAGCTAACTAGGGACAACTTAAGCCGGCACGAGAATGGTACTAGGAGACCCCTGGGACCCCTCTCAGGCCAGCTTAACATTGGGAATGGACGAGTTAGGTCTCTATCGAGAGGCTCTAATAGATCCGTTCGAACCAATGGCTCTCGAGGCTCTTCTCAAAGAGGGATGACATCCCCTCAGAGGAGAGTGTACGAAGCTAAAGTGCGGGAAGTCAATCTAAGGATCGAAAGGGAAGACCTTGCCCTGGCCAAAGAGAGACTCGCCTTTGCTAGAGAGTAAGAATTGAGTGGGACAAATCCCACTGGTGGCAGCATTCCCCCACGGGAAAACAGGAGTTTAGACACTAGACACCTGAGTAAGATAGTGCCCCCCTTTAAACAAGGGGATGACATACACAAATGGATGACTGCTTTGGAGAGGGCTTGCACTGTACAGTGTGTCCCCCAGAGTCAGTGGGCAGCTATCTTGTGGCTCTCCTTTGAAGGCAAAGGTAGAGATAAGCTCCTCACTACTAGAGCTGAGGATGCTAACAATTACCAAGTCCTGAAGAATACACTGGTTGAAGGGTTTGGTTTAACCACTGAACAGTACAGGATGATGTTCCGAGATACCCAGAAAACTCAGTCTCAGGATTGGACTGACTTTGTTGATTGTGCCACTAATGCTTTTGAAGGCTGGCTACTGGGAAGTAAGGTTACTGATTTTAAAGGATTGTACAATCTAATTATGAGAGAGCAAATCTTAAGTAATTGTCAGAACCAGTTATTACACCAACACCTGGTAGACTCTGATCTGACCTCTCCACAAGAATTGGGTAAGAGGGCAGACAAATGGGTCAGAACCAGGGTCAAGCCTAAAAACCAGGCTGGTGACCAAAAGAAGGAATCAACCAAGCCTCAAGAGAAGGGTGGGAATAAATCTTCTGATCAAACCACAGGGCCCCAAAATTCCTCTGAAAAGGGTGGGTCCCAAACTTCTCCCAAGACCCAAAAGAAACCTTATTGTCATACCTGCAAACAGGTAGGCCATTACAAAACTGACAGCAGTTGTCCCAAGGCCAACAACAATAAGGAGAACATACCCCCAAATAAAGCTTCCCAGCCTCCTGTTACTACTAGTAGTAATCCCCCAGGTGGTGGGAGTGCCCCCAAGAACCTGGGTGCATTTTCTTTGGGAGTGCCTGGGGACTCTGGCCTAACCAGGTCCCCTGACTTAGATACTCTTGTCTGTGAGACTGGCATGGGGTTTGCCAACTTCACAACCTGTCCCAACACTTTGGGCAGGTACAGACAGGAGCCCCTCATCAATGGTTCAAAAGTTGAGGCCTACAGAGACACAGGGGCTAGCATCACCATGGTGGCTGAGAGCCTAGTCCCCTCAAGGCAACTTATGCCTGGTGCCACATATCAGGTAGTAAACATTGATGGAGTGCAGAGAGATCATCCCATAGCAGTGGTAAATCTCAGCTGGGGAGGTGTCACTGGTCACAAAAGAGTGGCAGTGTCACCAAACTTGCCTGTAGATTGCCTACTGGGGAATGATTTAGAGACCTCAGCCTGGGCTGAGGTAGAGCAAGAAACCTATTTTAAAATGATAAACCTCCGTGGTAAGGTTAGTGGGGCAGTGATAGCCACAGCCCCAGTCCAAGATGTCCTCCCTGAACAGGTCAGGAGGGCTGTGCCAGTCACAGCCCTATCCCAGAAAGATGCCTTTCCTGAACAGGTTGGCAAGGCTGTGAGGGTCACAGCCCAAACCCAAACTGAGTCCCTTCCTGAAAAGGTTGGTGGAGTTGTGATGGCCACAGCTCAAACTCAGACAGATAATAGTGTTGTGAAGCCTGAAACAATGGATCACTCCACTCAAACTGAGAGCATTGAGGAGGAAGAAAAGTCTTCCCCCTCCCAGACACTAGGTGAGAGCCAGCCTCCTCAGGGAACTGACTCTACCCCTGGTGACGGAACTGCCCCAGAGGTAGCCAGGCCTAGCCTGGCAGAGCCCCTGATGGCAGTGGACCCTTCCCAGGTGGGACCCAGTCTGGAGCAGGTAGCCTGCCCCTCTCAACCCTGCCTGCATCAGCCCAGGGCTGTAGAGGTCAGGGAGGCCAGTGGTGGACCCCAAAGGGCCCCCTGTCCAAAAGAATTTCCCAATCAGCAGATTAGGATCACTGAAGCTAGTAGTCCTAGCCAAGTGAAAATAAAACACACTCCTGAGGGATCCCCCTTAAACTTAGTTAGGGAACTCCCACAGCTGGACACTGCTGGGCACAGCCAAACCTGGGGCCTAAAAACCCCAAACCTGACCTGTCCCTCCAGTAAGCCAAACAGAGGGACTCAGCCTCCAGCTTTAGGTAGCCAGAGGTTGACCCTGAGAGCTCATAGCAACTCAGTACTGGAAAGAAAGGCACACATGGTGGATAGTGATTGGAGGAAGTTGAGCCCAACAGTAGTGGAGTCTCACTTCATTACTCCATTCCCACACCAGCCTTTTACTTTGCCAAAGCACACCACAGGTAGTGATTCCCTATGGTGGAGACCCTCAGATACCCTTAGGGTGAGGGGTTGCTATGTGGACCATGATACAGGGGGTAACCATGCCAGTGCATGTACCACCTCATATGGCCACTCAGGCAATATAGGCTTACCTGGTCAAGGATAGCCTTATCTCCTTTCGTTGGGGGGGGGGGGGGGGGGTGTAGGAAGGTGGATACCTGACTATGGTTGCCCCCAACTTTTTGCCTGGTGTTTTGCTGGTTTTCCGACTTAGTTGACCTGGGGCCCTGCCAATCAGGACCCCAGGCCTACTGCTCTCTCTCTAAAATGGATTCCATGTACCTTAGGTACATTTCCAATTGGTACTGGGCCACCTTATCAGACCCTGTAACTCAGGGCATAGGTGTACCCAGGGCCTACCAGGGGCCGAAGCATGTATTATGCCACCCCTGGATGGCCATCTAAATCTGACACAACTGGCTGCACGACAGCTGGGGCAAGGTGGTGTAATCACCCTTTGCTTTAGATATAGTATACCTATATCTAACACTAAAAATGGACACACAGATTCCTATCAGTCACTCCTATGGCAGGCCTTGACAATCCTGAAGGCAGAGTGCATGGAATCGTGCAAAATGGTGCTTTGGCATGAGCTGAGCCCGTTTGCAGCTTGCGGAACCAAGTCCTAATAGCTGTTCCATGATAACGCATACCATATACTCTTAAGTGCATTATAATCCTCGCGGTTAAATGCTATCTTTGGTATTGCTTTATTAAAACATGTCGAGTAAGGTGTCATACGAATTGGAATACTAACCCCTCGCCAATTCTGGCGACGGGGTTAGCATTCCACCCTTCTAGAGGGACACGACATGTATGTGGAGAAGCGTGGCTCAGTGGTTAGAGGCGGCAGACCCGGAAGCTGAGATCGGCCGTGGACCAGGGTTCGATTCCCCGCCTCGGTGGGTCTCGGGCTCAAAATTCCACGGAGTCGACAATTCTCGCTCCGGTGCCTACTCGACTCACGGGGTCACACTCTGCGACTCTGGGCAATAGCTTGCTTAATCTCCACTACGGCCCCTCGCGGCGGGATGCCTGGCTTTCACCTTGTGGATACCCAGCCAGGGTATCTCACAGGGGAATACCAGGACGGGTTCCCTAAGCAAGCGCCTTGAGGCCCCTGGGTTAAAAGTGTTGCGCTATATAAATCGAAACACATTTCCATTTACATTTACATATGTAACTGTGAACCCCGGTTAAAGTTAACTGAAGCCTCAGCTCCACAAAATGGATGCTGCCACCACAGACACGAGTCTGACCTCCTGCTGCTGGGAGTCCTTCCAGCGAGGAGAGCTTGGACAAAGGGTTTCCTGTCAGGGGCGGTGCTAACACCATCCCAGACAGGGTTTTGTGTATCCTGGGTAGGCAGGGCTTTACAGGAAGGTGACTGCAGAGTGGCACCCCGGTGCTCACTACGCATCTGCCGGCTAGAACCAGTTCCACGGGCACACCAGCCCCTGGCCTGGGGAAAGTCCGGCATGGGAGAGGGGTGTAACCACCCCCCTCCCTGGTCCCACCCCTAGGGCAGGACCTAGTCGCGTACCCACCCCTTTCTTTAGGATAAAGGCAGGAGCGGGGACCCTTCCAAATTAGATCATCTTTGAATCAAGAACTACTTTCTATGAAAGGAAACTCAAGACTCTTCTCAAGAGTTCTCCCTTGTGGCTAAGGAGTAGTCACCCTGCATCCGCAGGCACCATCTAAGAACTCTGCGGTTTGCTGCACGTCCTTCCTCAGGAATCCGACCGACCAGCACGACGAGACCCGGCTTCCCTGGCATCTCTGACCTCTACCTACCTCTACAGCTAAGCTGAGAACCGTAGGTGCGACGAGACCTCGAGGGACCGGCCATCATCTGAACTGCACGACTCTTATCCAGCACGACCGCCGAGGGATCCTCTGGTGAGTGCTTTGGGGTCCGAGAAGCCCCGACCCTGAGCAGCTCCAGCACCGAAGTCCAGCCTCCCAGCATCTCCACGATCTGCGTGGGGCCCTTCTGCTTTTTGCTGCTCACCGCGTTGTTTGGCTACTAGCCCGCTGGCTTGTGGCCTTCTTAACGACGCCTGGCGACATCACGGCTGCTGGTCTGGTTGCTCCAGACTGGCCCTTGCTCCCTTCCAAAAGAGGAGCACCCCGGACCCTCCTGGTCCACTCCAGACGCCATTTTAGCTCCACCGCGTGTGCTTGAATTTGCTAAGACTTGCTACCCCAATCCTGGGTCCAGCGACGTCGACAGCATCATCCATCGTGGGACAGCTCGCACCTCCATCCTGGTCGCCGACAACACCTCCTGGTCCGTGAGACTGCAGAGCCCAGCGTCGCCCACTCACCTAGTCGAGGTGACTACCATCCGGTGCCCTCCTGGTGCCACCTGACTACTGGCTAGTAGTCACGAACTTGGTCCCCTCTGCTTTCAGGTGTCATCCATCTTCGATCCAGGCTTCCATCAACTCGAACTATCTTCACTGGTCGCCTGCCAGCAACTCCTTTCTTCAGGCTCCTGGTTCGTCTACGAGGATTCCCGACGTCTTTTGAGACATATGCAGCTGCAGCCCCTGGGCTAGGTAAACTCGGCATTTCGGTGCCCCAGCATAGCCTCACTATCCAAGGGTCAGGATCCACTGTCGTTTTCGACCTACCTTATCGGGTTCGCCCGAGAACACAAACTTTGTCTTCACTAGCTCCCATAGACTTTGTCCCGCATCCCGCGTGAGAGTGCACACTCTGCACCGAGTCCCCTAGGCCTCCTATTAGTAATCTGAAGGTTCAGTAGTCAAGTCCTAGCGATTCCAAAGCCTATTAGTACAGTACTTACCTGCTAGTAATTTCGCATTCCACTTTCAGAGTATATGGTTTTTCGTGCCCCTCGGGCATTTGTGTAAATTGTGCAACTTAAAGTATTTTCGTAAGAGTTTTGTTGTGTGCTTAGTACCCTGTCCTCATAAAGAGTACAGGGCTGTTGTGATCTAAATAAATACACTGTTTATTTTCATTACACTTGTGTGGTGTCCTTCCACTTGGTGTTCAAGGGGTATATGTGATGGTATAACAGCTGGCTTAACACGCCCTCTAGAGTTTAGCCCGAAGACTGCTCGTATCCACGCTACTAGGATAGCTGGTCTATAAGGTTGACTTACAACCAATCACCATAAGGGTTGTTTGGACTGATACAAAGTGCTCACTAGAATAGTGAACATTATATATCAGGCCAACTTCTCACAGACCTAACAGCTGGCTATTAACAGATCAGGTTAGCTGAGGATGCCAAGGCCAAAACTGCATTTTCTACCCCAGGAGGTCATTTCCAATTTGTTGTGATGCCCTTTGGTTTGAAAAATGCACCCGCCACTTTTCAAAGGTTGGTGAACCAAGTTCCCACTGGGTTGTATGACTTTTGTGCAGCATATCTAGATGATATTGCTGTCTTTAGCTCCACCTGGGAGGATCACCTGATCCACCTGAGGAAAGTTTTGGAGGCCCTGCAAAAGGTAGGCCTCACTATCAAGGCTACTAAGTGCCAGATAGGGCAGATTCAGGTTGTATACTTGGGCCACCTTGTAGGTGGAGGCCAGGTTCAACCATTGGAGAGTAAGATACAAGCCATAAAGAACTGGGCTCCTCCAACCACCCAGACACAGGTCAGAGCTTTCTTGGGCCTGTCTGGTTATTACAGGAAATTTGTCAGAAATTATGGGACAATTGTGACCCCTCTTAATGACCTGACAAGTAAGAAAATGCCAAACAAAAGTTCAGTGGACAGTTAGCTGTCAAAAGGCATTTGATGACCTAAAGCAGGCCATGTGCACTGCACCTATTCTCAATAGTCCAGACTACTCCAAAACTTTCATTGTCCAAACAGATGCTTCTGAGTTGGGTGTGGGAGCTGTTCTATCTCAACTGAATAATGATGGTCATGACCAGCCCATTGATTTTATAAGCAGAAGTCTGACCCCTAGAGAGAAACATTGGTCAGCTATTGAGAGGGAGGCCTTTGCTGTGGTTTGGGCCCTGAAGAAGTTGAGGCCATACTTGTTTGGAACTCACTTCAAGATTCAGACAGACCATAAGCCCCTCTTGTGGCTAAATCAAATGAAGGGTGAAAACCCCAAACTTCTTAGGTGGTCCATTTCCCTACAGGGGATGGACTTTACAGTGGAGCACAGACCAGGGACTGACCATGGCAATGCAGATGGTCTCTTCAGGTATTTCCACTTAGAACAGGAAGACTCACCTGGTCAAGGTTAGTTTAATTTCCCTACGTTTGGGGGGAGGGGGTTATGTAGGAGAGTAGGGTCTGCAATCCTATGGTCACCCCAGATTTATGCTTTTTTCTTCACTGGTTTACGACTTTCCCTGGCTGTGGGCCTGCCAATCAGACCCACAGCCTAGCTGTTCTCTCTCTAAATTGACATCCATGTACTTTAGGTGCATTTACCAATTGGTATTGGGTCACTCTTGTAAGTCCTTGTACAGTGTACCATAGGTACCCAGGGCATAAGTGAACCCAAGGCCTACCAGGGGCTGAAGCATGTATTATGCCACCCCTGGCTGGCCATCCAAATCTGACACAACTGGCTGCTCAATCAGCTGGGGCAAGGTGGTGTAATCACCCTTTGCTTTAGATATAGTATACCTATATCTAAACCTAAAATGGACACATATACTCCTATAAGTCACTCCTATGGCAGGCCTTAACAATCCTGGAGGCAGAGTGCTTAGAATTATGTGAGATAGTGCTCTAGCATGAGCTTTCGGAACCAAGTCCTTTAGCTGTTTCCATGATAATGCTATACCATTTACTCTTGAAGTTTGAAAAGCTTTATTGAGTTGAAGAAAACAATGTAAAACATCAGTACAATAGCACAAATAAAGAGCAATAGGAATTAAAATAATTGTGGAGAATAATGTGCCAATAAACAAGAAAGGCCCCAAAAGGGGAAAACGCTATACAAAGAAAAAATGCTTTTATAACTTTTCATTTTGTGGGGAAGGAAGAGAGAAAGAAAGAGGGAAGAAAGGGGAAAATGGGGGAATGGAAGGGGAACAGCAATAGAAAAATATATGGTAAGAGAAATAAAGAGGTATGAAATACAGAGAAGTTCACAGTATATACCATTTACTCTTAAGTGCATTATAATCCTCGCGGTTATTGCTAACTTTGGCATAGCATTATCAAAACATGTCGAGTAAGGTGTCATACAAATTGGAATACTACCCCCTCGCCAATTCTGGCGACGGGGGTAGCATTCCACCCTTTTAGAGGGACACGACATGTATGTAACTGTGAACCCCGGTTAAAGTTAACTCGAGGCTCAGCATCACAAAATGGATGCTGCCACCACAGACACAAGTCTGACCTCCTGCTGCTGGGAATCCTTCCAGCGAGGGAGGCTTGGACAAAGGGTTTCCTGCCTTGGGATGTGCTAGCACCACCCCAGACAGGATTTTGTGTATTGGGTAGGACAGGCCTGAAAGGAAAAAGACATGCCTGGGGCACACAAGGTGCCCTGTGCATACACCGGCTCAAACCAGTTGCTGGGGCACTCCAGCCCCAGCTTTGGCGCGAAACCGGACAAAGGATAGGGGGTGTAACCACCCCCCTTCCTGGTCCCACCCATAGGAGGGACCTAGTGATAGTACAGCCCCCTTTAGCAGAATAAAGGTAGGAGCTGGTCCCATTCCAAATTACATTATCCTGAATTGAATCTACAAGAAGAAACTCTGGACTTCGACGTTCTGCTCCACAGAAGACTGAAGAAATCTCCCTTGTGGCCAAGGAGTGACCACCATGCACAAGCTGGCACCATCAAGCGTTCCAGCGGTTCACTTTGTCGTCTTCCCGAGTGGATCCAGAGAGCCCGACGAGACCCGGACTTCCAGACCTCTCCGACCTCAACCTACATCTGTAGCACAGCTGAGATCCGTGGGTGCGACGAGACACGTGGGACCGGCCATCTTGAAGAAACTGCACTTTGCTTCCAGCACGACTTCAGAGGCATCCTAGACGAAGTGCTTTGGGGATTGAGAAGCCCCAGCCCCGAGCAGCACCTGCACAGAAGATCAGCCCTCCAGCATCCACGAGATCTGCGTGCGGCCCTTTTGCTTGATTGCTGCTTGACGCGTTGTCTGGTCAATTGCCGGCTGGCTAGTGGCCTCCTAGACGATGATCCTTGAAATCCACACCGCTGGTCTGGTTGCTCCAGACTGGCCCTTGCTTCCCTGCAAAGGAGAAGCACCCTGGACCCTCCTGGTCCGTCCCAGACGCCGATTCCACTCACCGCGTGGGTTGCCTTTGCCAAGGCCTGTTGACGTCGAATCCGGAACCAACACCGCCGACAGCTCGTGCCTCCATCCTGGTCATCGAAGACACCTCCTGGTCCACTTGGCTGCAGAGTCAAGCGTCCACTCTTCACCTGATCGCGACGACAGTATCTGGTTCCTTCCTGGTTCCACTCCAGTCACTGGCTAGTGACTTTGAACATTGTCCCCTCTGCTTTCAGGTCTTCATCTTCCTTGATCCACCCTTGGATCACTCCGGACAGCTTCCTCCTGGTCGCCTGCAGCATCTTTTCTTCAAGGCTCCATTGACTTCAACGCAGAAACCCGACGCACTTTCACACCTATGCACCCGCAGCCCGTGGGTGAGGTAACGAGAGCATTTTGGCGCTCAAGGATAGATTGACTCTCCTAGTGTCCAGTTTCACAGTTGTTTTAGTCCTAACTAATCAGAACTGTCCGTACTTACCTTTTTCGTAAATTGTACTGTCTATTGACTTTGTTACGCATCTCGCGTGTGAGTTCACACTCTGCACACGCTTTCTGTGGGCCTCCTATTACTTACCTAAAGTTAGGATAGTGTAGTCCCAGCGATCCTACAGCCTCTGGACAGCTCCATTCCTTCTATCGACTTTCTCAACCCACTTACTTAGTATATGGTTTGACGTGCCCCTAGGGCACCATTGTAATTCGTGCAACTTAAACGTATTTTTCCTAAGAGTCTTGTCATGTGCTTAGCCCTCTGATCACATAAAGAGTTCAGAGGTGTTTGTTAATAATAAATATACTGTTTATTTTCATAATAACCTGTGTGGTGTCCTTTAACTTGGAATTCAAGGGGTTATATGTGGTAAAACAGCTGGCTTCACATGCCAAAAGAGTTTAGCCTAAGACTGCTTTGTCCATGCTACCATTAGGATAGCTGGTCTATAAGGTTGACTTACAACCAATCACCATAAGGGTTGTTTGGACTAATACAAGGTGATCACTAGAATTAGTGAGCATCATATATCAGGCCAACTTCTCACAGGGCACATATAATATAATGTTTCCGGGGTCCCGCGCATGGGCGGGAATATTCTAAGGCTTATGACTTTGATGAGGATACCCCTGGAAGAGAACTAGGATTACAGGTAAGTAACTAATCCTGTTGGTTCATTATCCATCAAGATTGACAGCTGGAATTCTTCTGTCAAACATTTCCAGAGCAGCAACTTTTATGAAACATTAATGTCTTAATATGAAAGTGCTGAGTTAATCAGCAGTTGGTGAGGACACCTCTTTCATTAGGGTCACACTTTTCCTACCTGCTGTGATGTTTGTTGGATTTCACTGTGGACAATATATGCTTACTTGATTAGTGCTGCTTGCATTTCAGATTCAGGCATGAATATCCATAACAGTAGAAAAGATAGAGATGAAACAAGTTACTTACCCATGACAGCATTTCTCCAGCATTGGTATCTTTCATAGATTCACATGAGACCCCACCACTTCCAAGTTCTCAGGTTTAAGCTGTTTCTTCTGGTTCACACTGGTGGTTTAGAAATCTGAGGTATGTTGCCTCTGGGGGGAGTAGAGTTGAGAGCGCTTTCACCCTAGTTATTGGAGCTTGGGTCTTTTGCAATGAGGTGATACTATTACTGAAGTAAAGCTTGTTTCAGCTTTTCTAATGAAATTATCTCCTTATTGCTATATACTGTGATGTATGATTATAGTGAGGGCTCCCATTTTGCCCAATGCCTCTACAATATTCCAGAACACATGTAGTATCTTAAGCTCTATCTTATTTTTCATTTGAAACTCCTTAACCTGGTGCCAATAATCATGCAGCCACGATCACTTAAGATGCCACCATGAAATTAAGCTTTACAGAACATTATCTGTAGAGTAATGTGGCAAGAATAACTTCAGTAAATTACATATTTATGTTCTCTGTCTGATCAGTGCAGCTTTGATGAGTCTTACCTTTGTGCTCTTTAATAAAGATTCTAACTTCACCATGATTGTTATAGGTGATCCAGGATCACAGCAGAAATTTACTGGTACATCCAGTTCCTCCTTTACCACAGACATGGAATTCTGGAGCCACAGGCCGGCATAACTGTTGCATTTAGGCTAATGACTCTGCCACCTTATGCACTCATCAGCTGCTAAACATTAGAACTTTTCCCTAGGTGTATCAGACCTTTTCTTCCCTTCTTCATGATTTACATTTTTATTTTTCTCAACATTCATAAAGTTAGTGTTAGAATTGGGGTTTCTGGTTGGCAGAGGCATGGACCCTGTCCAAGCAGGAACCACCACTCTAGTCAGGGTAAGCTAGGTACACACTAAAAGATAACCTGTGCTCCCCTCTGGTAGCATGGGGCAGAGCAGCTATGCTTATCCAAAGAGGTAACATGTAAATTATTTCTGCACCACACATACATGGACATACGCACAGTAACACAATCAAAACACTACAACAATACTGCATACAGGGTTAGTCAAATAAACAATCATTTTGTGAGTAAATCAAGACTAAAACGACAGACACCCAATAAGTTGAACCGTAGCTATGAATTTTAAAAAGATTAAATCAAAATATAGCAATTAGAGTCATAAAGCGCCAACCATGAACATCTGGTCGCATTAGACCGGGGTAAATCCGAATTTCAGGACGACTGCTGTTGTGTAGTTCCTATAAATCTATATAGGATCTTCATGCTTAGACAACATAAACTATAGGACGGGTGTCCAGACTTTTTCCAGACACCCCCACCGGATATTTTCGCCTGTATACCAGATAGCTAATGCAACATGAACCCCTCTCACTAAGGAGAAAATAGTTTCTGGCAACTATCGAACATGACAACCCTGACCCCTCAGAGATCGTGGAAACAGTACAGTACTTTTCACTCAGTCACTCGTGCGCACTTTGTCTCAGAGAGATACACAGAATACACGATGGGGATGTTTTCAATAAGCATTTATTGAACCAGTTTCATTCTAGTGTAAAATACGTGTGCTGCAACAACCATAAGACATAAACTGATATATATGGTTACAAGCACCAACAGAGTACTTAAATGGTAGAATTCTAACATAGTGCTAAAACAATGGATCTATGCAGGTATATAGATACATGACAGTAATAATGCGTACTCCTACGATGCTAACCCTAACTAGATGTACCTAAGTGTACCTAGCATGTATGTAGGTGTATAGCCAAGACTCCCCCTAGGATAGAGCCGACCCCATTACCTGAAGTGAAAAAATTAAGGACCCTGTCTTGGTCTCGAGTTGGACACCCCGCAAGGGATGTCAGACCACTGCGTGCTGGAGTATCTGCGTGCAGGGACCTCAGCGTCTTGTGTCAGTGTGTTAGCATGGAAATATTTCTCCTCTGCCTGGCCCAGCAAAGATGTGGTGCTTATATACCCAAAAGGTACCCTCAGGAGTTCTACCTTGCTGTGTCATGCCAGCCGAGGATGAAGATTGGGATGACTCTTATACTTAGTTATTATGCAGAAGATGGTAATCCTGCTGTGATTCTGAGAATCCTCATGCATAATTAATGAGGCTAGTTTTCGAAGAAAACCACACAACATTTATGCAGCACCTAACTAGGTAAAAGGTCAGCACAAAACCTGTTATGTAGTACAATGGCAGGGTGAATGTAGGTGAAAGGTTAAGTGACCACCTAGGCCTATATTGGGGTACATTGGGAATCATAACACTGCGATGGAGGGCTGGCCCGACTACAGGACTTACGCAGGCCCTGCTGAAAAAGTACCTTGGATGCAGGAAGAGTTAACATCGAACACTCGAAGCGAGGAAAAGAGGAGGCGATGCGTAGTCGTCAATCCTGTGGATGGAGGCAATGCGTCAGGTCCGATCCCCATAGTCGATGAAGGCTTTGTTGATGAACACCTATGTGATGAAGGCGATGCATTGTCATGCCGTGGAGTCCGTTGAAGTGATGCATGTGACAGTTGCTGCATCATCTTCGAAGGGAAATGCGTTGGACCTGATCATTTCTAGAGCGCGTGGTTACCCCGAGGCATCCCAGCGCTAACAGCGGTGCAGCTTCAAACTCTGGGTAAAGTTAGGGAAACAAATACATTTTTTATAATTTTTGAAAGGTCAGGTTATCTGGCTCAAGGCGGATGCAGAGGGGAGATGATTCCAAAGCTAGGCGGAATTATACGAGAAGAGACGCCCACCACTGCGTGTTCTTCTTATTTTCGGAACGCCCGCCAGTTGTTTATTGTCTGACCTCAAAGCCCTATTCGAGCAGTAGGGCTAAACGATGGAGCTGTTAATTAGAGTGCTTTATGTGTAATACACAACGCCTTAAATTGGATCCTCTCCTGCATTGGGAGCCAGTGAAGCGAGGCAAGTGCAGGCTTAGCCGATATGCGCTTAGGTATATTCAGGAGCAAATGTGGTGCACAATTTTTAATTTTTTTGCAGTAAGGTGTGGGGCTCCCAGATATAAGGCGTTGGCATAATCAAGGCGCAACAATATTAACGCTTGAACCAGTAGTTTTCTGCCAGAGAAGGGTAAAAGGGGAAGGATCTTTCTTATCGGTCTCAAAATGCCATAGCAACATGCTGCTACCTTATGTGCTTGCTCCTTGAAGTCAAGATTATGGTCCAGCCATACACACAGGTTCTTAATCTGTTCATTCGGGGAGGGGGGTGGACCCAGACAGCTGGGCCAAAACGAACCATATTCAGAATGGCAGGATTACCAAGGAGCATCAGCTCAGTCTTGGCCCCATTGAGATTTAGGTATGATCTGTCCATCCATATTAATATCTTTTCAAGGCATAAGGCTAGGCCAGGTCTTGAGTTATCTAGTTGATTAAGAGAAACCACCAACTGAGTGTCATCAGCATAAGTGATGATCTGTACTCCAAAAAGCAGTACTACGTCTGCCAGGGAGCTCATATAAATATTAAATAAAGTGGGGCTCAGGGAAGATCCCTGAGGGACCCCACATCTGAGGGGCATTCGCTTTGAGGTGTTTTCACCTTCAAAAAATACAAAGGATCTGTCCTCCAAGAAGGACTGCAGCCACTTTAGCGCTGTTCCGATCACTGCTGCATCTTTGAGTCTTTGAATCAGCAATTGATGGTTCACCATATCTAAGACTGCGCTGAGATCAAACAGAATAAGGGCAATGCAACCCCCGTCATCTAGAATTTTTCTTGAATTTTCTACAACTGCCAGATTCGCAGTCTCTGTGCCCTGCTGTGGTCTGAATCCTGTCTGTGAGGAATGAAGGTGATTATTCCTTTCCAGAAAACTTGAGAGGGCAGAATTTACATGCTTCTCTGCTATTTTACTAATTCCTGTAAGTAATGAAATAGGACAGTAATTTGCCAATACATCAGGGTCTAGGTTAGGTTTTTTCAAGAGTGCTCTAACCATTGCCTGTTTCCAGAGAATGGGCACAATTCCCGTCCTGAAGCATTAATCACATCCAAAATCACTGGAGATACAGTCTTGGTGACTAGATTTAGGATAGTGGGAGGAGCGTAATCTGTGGGCGTCCAGATTTTAGTTGACTAAAAATCCCTCGAAGGCAGGTCAAATTCAGAGAGGGAATAGCCTCCAGTAAACATTCTCCATTTTGGGTTATATTATTCGTGAGTGATATTGTTTGTTGAACTGTGACCTGAGGAAAGGACATATAGATGCTTTGTATTTTGTCAAAGAAGAATTCTGCTATTTTGTTGCAGCGTAATGGAATATCATCAGAGGTGATAGAAAGGGCGGGAGGTATGAGGAGAGATTTCCCGTGGAGAGTTTGCAGCCGATATAATTCTCTCTTCGTAATAGAGAGCTTGAGCCAATTTTATTTCTGTTTTATTAAATTTTGATTGCCTCTCTATATTTATCTTTATTCATTGCTAAAAAATCCTTTCTCCAGCTTCTCTCCAGCCTTTTGCAGGATTGTTTAAGCTCCCGAAGTATGGGAGAGTACCAGGCATTTTGAATGACTCTTACTTTTTTAATAATCCCTTTACTTGGGAGAACAGTGTTGAGTGACGATTCAATACATTTATTAAATTTATCATTTGCAATGATCAGATTTGAGTCAATCAATCAATCAATCAATCAAGCATTTGTAGAGCGCACTGCTCATCATTGCGGGTCCCAAGGCGTTTAGAGGGGGGGGCTACTACTGTTCGAAAAGCCAGGTCTTGAGAAGTCTCCTGAAGGTCAGCAGGTCCTGAGTCTGTTGGAGTTTGACCGTGGTTCCCGCGTAGAGGGCGTTGCCATAGTCCAGCCTGCTGGTGACGAGGTCAGAAATAGGAATAGTGTCCTTCAGATTTGCCACCCAGGACTCTGTTGAAAGTTTGGACCAAGAACGAGCCTGTCTATTGGTTCTCGCAGCTGGGGTAACAGCATCCTGCGATACCCAAGTAAACAGAAATGAGGAAATGGTCTGACCAAGGCATTGGAATAGGGTCTCTGACCAGAAGATTCAGAATATTTGAAAAGATGGGATCAAGTAGGTGGCCTTTAGAGTGGGTGGGACCACCCACTTTTTGAATGAGTTGAAGCGCCCCAACCCATCTATCAACTCCTGCATGGTTGAGAGTGAGGCGTTGTCGAAGTGGAGATTAAAATCCCCTAGTAGGGTAAAATTGGGGAAGGTACTAGCAAAACTAGCAGCAATGTCAGGGAGATCCTTACAGAATTGGCCAATGGGGCCTGTGGGGCGGTGTACTAGGATCCATGAAAGAGTACAGACATGTGATGAACCAGTAGCGTAGTGGATACTTTTGAAGTAGGTTGGAGGGTTTATGGTGATACTGAAATTGAATTCACTTTTATAAATGATAGCTATCCCCCCTCCTCTACCTATATCCCGGTCAAGCCTCTGAATTACATAACCAGGAGGGAGAGCTTGGATAATGGCAGGGTCAGCCTCTCTATTCAGCCATGTTTCCGTTAGAAATAGCACGTCAGGGCTCTCTTTTTCAAATAGAAGGTGGATTTCTGTAGAATGCTTAGGGATTGATCGGCAAGTAAGTGAAAACATTTTAAGAGCCTTCTTGACAGGTGTGGCTACAGGAGCTTCAAAAGTAGGACATAATTTTAAAGGACAGAGGGGGCAGTGACTGATAGTGTTGCCAGGCATCATTAAATGAGTGCACTTACTTCTCATCACTCCTCTGAAGTAGCTAAGCTGATCAGCTGTGTAAATGTGCTTTTCCCTTATCAAACTGGCATGGATTCTGGCCCCTGGACCCGGTCAGGCAAGGACGGGGCAGATGAGCTTGCCTTAGGCGTGCCAGTTGCACGCGTCTACTGTGTGGTTGCGTCATCGCCCCTTTTGAGGCAGAGCATGCGTGTCAGCGTCCATAGCCTAGAGCGCTGACCTATGTGCAGAGTCCTGTATATTGAATCAACACCCCTGGAGCTATAACACAGCTCCCATCAGTGCAACTAGAAGTTTTTTAAAGTGCAAAGTGTTTAATATCATAAAACACGATTCAAATTCAAAGAACACAGTTTAGAGCACAGTTTAAAAAACGTAAAAACAGGTCTTGAGCCTAACACTACTCGTGTCTAAAGGAAGCACCGCGAAGATGTTGATGCGTGGATCCTGCTGGATCATCACAGAACAAGTCACTTCCAAGGGCCCATGACTAGGTAGGCACCACTTGGCAATGCAGGACTCACAGGTGGCAGAGTCCAGGTGCTGTTGCAGGGTTGAAGGAAGTCTTTGATGGCCCTGAGACTTCAGGACAGGGGGGCAAGCCAGCAAGCACTTGAAGTCACTCTGGGTTTAAGTGAGTTATGTCTAGTCCTTTTCCTCAGCAGGGCAAAGGATGGCAGCAACAGGCAGAACAGCAGAACAGAAAAGCAGTACTTCTAGTGCAGCAGTCCTTGTAGCCTTGTAGCAGCACAGTAGTCCTTCTTCCTGGCACATTTCTATAGTGTACTACTTTGGTGGGGTCAGTAGCCCTGTACTTATACCCAGTAGTGCCTTTGAAGTGGGGGTGACTTCAAAGAGGGGTCTTCGAAGTGCGCAAAGGTCCTTTCTTCCCAGCCTTGGCATTAGACTATCAGTGGGGGTAATCAGCCCTTTGTGTGGGGACAGGACACTACCTATTCAATTCCAAGTGTCAGCTCCTACCTCTCATCCTGCTCTGGAAAGGGTCAATAGGATGCAAATGAGTGCTCAGATACACCTAACCTTCTTGTGTTTGTGGCTGTCTAGAGGGCATGCACAAAGTGAAGATGTCACCCACCCGAGACGTGTATTGGAGACAGGCTGCAGGCACACAGAGCAGTAAGAGCAGATAAATGCTCACTTTCTGAAAGTGCAATTTATAAAATAGTAATGTTAATTCCAACTTTACTAGTAGATAGCATTTATAATTACCATTACAATGATATAAAACATGATGCATGTACTCTTTTCTTTTTTTTTAACAACTCTTTTTATTGAGAAATCGCATGGAAGACACAGCACTCCGTACCCCGGAGAGGCTGTAGCAAGTACAGTACATCAAAATCAGCGATTAATTTATCAATAGAAAACTTCCCTCCAACCCCCCACCCCTTTCCCCAACCACCCCAATTCCTCCCCCCCCCCCTATGCACAATGTCTCTCCGATACTGCATAGAATAGTTATATACAAAACAGCGTATACATCGTTGCCTCCATATGCCCATCACAACTGCCCCTCCACGCCTTCCGCTGGCGCCGGGGTCTCAAGCCACAGGCCCCTGTAGTCCGCCCACCTTTTCCATATTTTGTAATGTTTTTTGGGACAGCCTCTAGCTTCGAACACTGGTTGTTCCAATCCCATGCAAAAGTCAAGTCCTCTTTTCCATCCAACCACTGTGGGAGCCCTGGGGTCCTTCCAGGCCTGAGCAACATCTCTCTTTGCTACCGTAAGGCCCAGCAGGAGCAAATGTCTTTTGTAAATGTTACCTCCCACCCCTTCCAGGATGAGTAGTAGCCCCAATTTTGGAGTAAGGGGGAGGTCCCACCCCAGCACCTCCGACAGACAGTTCCATACTCCAGTCCAAAATCTCACCAGACCACTACAGCCCCATACTGTGTGCATGAGGTCACCTATCTCATGGCTACATCTCAAGCATATTGGAGACTCAATCAGGCCAGCCTTCCACAATCTCTCTCTGGTATAGTAGGTACGGTGTAAGTACTTAAACTGTATTAGGCGTAGGCGCACGGCAATAGCCGCCCCCCTTGGAGATTCAAGGGCTTCACGCCAGTCCTCCTCCTCCAGTTCCCCCACATCACTCACCCATCGATCCCGTAGAGGCTACAGATCAGAAGAGCAATGTGTGACCAGTGTCTGATATATACAGGATATTTTCTTCTCCCCAAGGTCCCCCATGAACACCTTCGCTTCTATCGGGCTAAATTCTGGCAAGGTATCTAGTCCTTCTAGTATGGGTGTGAGGGCATGCCTTTACTGTAGATATCTAAAGAACTGTGTGCGGGGCATACTGAATTCTTCGCTGAGTTCTTGAAAAGATTTTAGCGTTGTGCCCTTCAAGACATGCCCCAGTGCAGAAATTCCTATCGAGTCCCAGCCTCTGAAGCCCTGCAGCGACGCCAGCGCCGGCAGCTGCCCATTGTGCCAGAGTGGGGTCTCCCTCGTCAGCTTTCCCCACCATCCCATGCGACGCAATGCTTGTCACCAGAGCTGAAAAACCACCTGCGTTGCTCTTGGCAGCCCCCTTCTCAAACGTGCCGAGTACAAAATAGTGTGTAGCGTGTTTGGGTCCATCAGATACCTCTCAAGGGCGTAGGCCGGGTCCCCCCTGTCACCATACCACCAGTCGTTTAATACCACGAGATGTGATGCTTGGTAATTTGACAACATATCTGACGTCGCCAATCCCCCACAATATGTAGACAAAAAACAGGTACGCAAGGCCACTCTCGACGCTCCCCCGGCCCATAAAAATAGGCCTAGAGCGGAGTTAACCTGTTTGAACCATAGCGGAGGGATCGGGTACGGGTGATTCTGCAGCTGGTATAGCATGCGGGGGAGGGCAAGCATCTTAAATATAGCTGACCTGCCGTAAATATTGAGGTGTGTACAAAAAAATTGCCAACTTCACCTTACTTGACACCTCCCAATTGAGGAAAACAAACCAGTATTACTGTATGGTCTGTTTGGTATATTTACTTAATACCTTTTTGCTTTTTATTTCATTATATTCAAAAAAGTTTAGGTACAAAAAAGACACTTAAATACATTCAACAATTCCAACATAAATTTTCAAAGCAAATTACATTCCACATTGCATATATAAGCACCACATAAATTACCTAACATATATAGACACCATATTCATTTTGATCAACAATTAGACTCACATAAATTATATCTAACTAAACAAAGGACAAAGTGAACAATTAGATACTATTATTCAACAAGTAGCAAATTAGTGCATATTAAATTTGTCAAAGTCATTAAATTTACGGTGCATCAAAATCGCTACCCCCCCCCCGAGATCCCCTCACAAATCCCACATGATAGACCTGATCAAAGCCATATCGCTGCAGACCCAGCGCTTTGTTACCCAGCAAGTGTGTTTCTTGTAGTAGGAGGACATCCACCTTCTCTCTCTTCCCCAGCCTTAGCACTGCACCCCTCTTAATCTTATCAAGCATGCCCCTCACATTCCAGCTCATCACTTTCATTAAGGCCCCAGTGGGCCTCTGCTCAATGTTTTCAACCGCCATCGAGGCGTAAACGCAGCAGCGCATGCAGCAACGGGCGTTCTGGGCTTGGACGCACCAACAGCATCATTCGAGACAACCATGTGTACAACAACTCATCCCCCCATCCTTTAGTCTTCAGTCCCCCCCCCCCCTCCCCCTCCCCTGCCCCAAAACCACCCCACTCAGCAAACATTTCCCCAACTTGTCCTCAATCCCCGACCTCCCCCCATCCCATACCTCAGCAACATTGAAGTACCTGTCGCGGTATATAACATCTCTAGCCCCCAACGGGAGACCTGAGACCGTCTATCCCAACGGAGCCCCACCAACAGCCCCAATAACACCCCAACTGATCCCCTAAAAGATCAAACCTCCCCTAACTTGAGGCACGTGTCCGCCTTTTAGTCCATCCCTCCCCACCCAACCAGCATCCCGTGTCTGTAGGTCTATAATCTGTTGCACAGTAGTGGTGCCCCTGAAGGCATACCTCATCTCAAGCCAGGCCATCAATGTCTGTCACTTGCCAAAGCTGTGGTGTATGATGCAACACTGAGGGGGTAACCTGTGTTCCTTCACCCCTCATGGATCCACCTTCGGAGCGTCCAGTGGTGCAGCCTCTCCTGTGTTCCCCTCTTTAGCAGGAGAGCGTTTCGACGAGCGAGACCTCCAGTTGCTTCTTCTTCGTGAACATCTGGGGGTCCGCGGCGGCACCGTTGAGGAGGATGAATCCGAGTCTCGGACCGGCGGGGTATGTGGTCTAACTCGTACCATCTCATCAGTCCAGGCAAACACTTCTTCGGGAGAGTTAATGAATTGAGTACGTGACTGAAAGACCACCCGCAGGCGAGCCGGGCAGAGTAGGGCATATTGAATTTTAAGGTTTCTCAGGCGGGCTTTGGCCGCTGTAAAGGACTGCCGCCGCTGCTGCTGCACCAGTTTTGTATAATCTGGGAATATCATGATCCGCTGATTGTCGTACATGAGGGGCTCTTTCAATCAGGCTTGTTTCAGTATTGTGTCCCGATCATGATAATTAAGAAGTCTGGCTATCACCGGCCACGGGCGCTCGCCAACCGGCGGTTTCTGAGTTAGCGCTCTATGGGCCCGTTCGATGACAAAGCAGCGGGAGAGGGACTCCTGTGGGAGCCAGCCCTCCAACCACTCCGTGAGAAAGGCCTCCATGTTGCCCTTTTTGCAGTCTTCCGGAAAGCCAACAAATCGTAGGTTGTTGCGCCGAGCCTGTCCTTCGGCATCCTCAGCCCGGAGCGCCAGGCCCTTCTGTATGCCTTCCATACTGGCCACTTTCTTCTTGAAGATCACCATATCGTCTTCTACTCCAGTGATCCGGGCTTCCGCATCTGTGATACGGGCCACCGCATTCCGCAGGTCTTGACGCAGCAGTGTAACATCCACCCCAACGGCCTCTATTTTGGCTTACAACGTGTCCCTAGATTGGGTGATCGCAGCTAGGAGAGCCGCATTATCCGGACCTTGGGCCTGATGGCTTCCCGAGGCCCCGGAGTTCCCACTCGGGCCAGTGAATTTGTCAATAGTCCCCTGTTTTGAGGCTCCACCACCGCTCCCGCCTCTGGTCATGGTTGTTTGCCTGCGGGACTCTTCCTGCGTCCCTCGTGGCTCCGATCTCTCGCCCCCTGGGGCCCCCCTCCTTTAGATATCATTCTCCGGGGCCTACCAGCCTCACCTCGCCCGATCACCAGGCGTAGACTGTCAGGCGGCCCGCAATCCAGGCCCCCACCGCAAACCACGACTCCCAATGTCTGCCCCGGTACCTCCCCCGTCGGCTCACCACAGTTCTCAAGCTTGCGTCTGTCTGCCAGGGGGCCTCAGCCTCTGTATATCAGGGCCCAGCGTTGGTCACCTATAGCCGATGAGTTGGTTCAGTGAAGCTCGTCACCAGTTCACAATATGTCTCACGGAGCTCCCAGCGCCAACACAGCCCCGATAGCGCTCTGAATGCAGGCAGTTAATCAGTCTCAGGAGCCCGGACCAGGGCGCTCCCGTCGCACCCCACCGCAAGGAGAGGCTCACTTGCCTGCTTGAGGTCTAACACGACCGCCGGGGTATCTGTACTTGCCCCTCTGCTCCGGTCACCGTTCTCGGCAGTCTCCATAGCCCCGGGGGTCCGCTGCTGTGTATAGGGCGCCTCCGGGCCCTGGTCGTCCCCCTGGGTTGCCGCCTCTGCCTCCAGCCAATCCGGCGGTCAATACTCCAGTCTTGGCAGCGCGGCCCCTATCCGGATCCACTGCCGCAATTCCGATCCATCCAGCGGCGCTGTAGGGGCCGCGTCGATGAAGCCGCCGTCGCTCCCGCTCTTTTCCAGGCGCCTCCAAACTCGAGGTCCCCGGCGCCTCTCTCTTCGGCAGGCCGCTCTGTCTGTGGAGGTGATGTGGTGCCTTCCGAGCCTGCAATGTGGCTCAAACTCGCTCCGAGTCTGTCGGTTCCCCTCCGCTGCACCACACGATACTGGATACTCTCGGGTGCAGGGGAGGAAGGATATTTTAGCGGATAACTGAACGGCGGGACGGAGCTCTATTAAGTCACGTCCGCCATGTTGGCTGCCTTAGCCACGCCCCCCTGCATGTACTCTTTTCTAATCAGGAATTACAGCTTAAAAGTGTATTAAGGAATTCCCAATGTTATCCTATGAAAGCAATAGGCCTCACAGTAGTCAAAAACGAATGTGGGTGTTTGTCACTACCAGGGCAAGTAAAACGTAAGAGTACATGTCCTACCTTTTACTTACACAGCACCCTGCACTATGGGCTACCTATGGCCTACCTCAGGGGAGACATATGTGTAATAAGAGGGAGTTTAACTCCTTAACCTCTGCGCAAATTCCGCCTCGGTGCAGGAGATCTATTGAGTGGGCGGGGCCGCATCGGCCAACGGACGTGCGCAGTACTACCGAGGTAGCGCTATATCAAACAGTGTAACCCAAATAATCCAATCGCATCTGGGTAAATAAGTACATGTAAATACAAACAATGCGTTGGAACAAATATATTGCACAATAAATTGAAGGAAAACTTAAATTATTCTATCCAATGAGATTCACTCTCCAGATTAATCCTTTATATCATGGACAAAAAGCAGTTTCTACACAAGTTTTTTTTATATATATCTCTATTATGCAAAGAAAAAAAAGGGGGAGGGGGGAGAGGGGAGAGAAGGAAATTTACACCATTTTTAGGGCTCGCCCCTTTCCTATTCCGCAGGAATAGGAAAAAGAGCCCTAATGCAGCTAAACCACTACTTAAGGCAAAGGCTCCTTGACACACTGCTTCGCCACACAATAGCGAATCAATTAGAAGTCAATCTAAAGAAAACCCAAGTAGTCCCCTTTGGGAAGAAACGACATGTCTGCGGTGGGTGGACTTTTAACAACATAAGCCTCGCGATAGGTCAATCGTATAAATATCTTGGTGTCCACCTGGATTCAAGGGGCAACCTTTTAAAACAGCGCCATGAGATTGCAGTTAAAGCCACGACTCTTGCAGTATCTTTAACCAAGCTTTCGAAAAACCTCTCAGGTCCAACTCTTTCGCCCCTCCTGGAAGTCCTGAGAGCGAAAATCGGCCCCACCCTATCATACGGGATAGAGTCATTCAAGGGTAAATTGAATACGGCCCTAAACCAACATACCACCAAAATCTATAAAAAGGTCCTCCAGTTGCCAACTTCTGCATCTTCTGCACAGATAAGACTGGAGATGGGGCTACCAAACTACGAGGTTTTCAATATTGGTGCATACCTAAACTTGTGTCACAAGCTGAGGCAGGCTAACCCAGGCTCACTAGAATCTCGAGTCTGGCTAGAAATCTCCCAGAAAAATCCAGGTGGAACGTTTGGTCGCCTTTTTAAGGACTACATTCAACAAATGTCAGCAGGTGACCTATGGGCTCTTAACCCCAGTCAGACAGCGTTTAAAATCGCCATCAAAAAATGTGTAAGAATGAGATCACTTATCACAGACAAAGCGCTCTTCTCAAAACGCAGCCATTTTTGGGCCCTTGTAAATTCTTACAGTCGGCTACTCCCCGCCGCTTATTTTTCCTGCACATATTCACTGTATCTAAAACGCACCCTTATAGCCATTAGAATGGGTGATTGGCGTTTTCTGCAAGATTTACCTCCCTGGAGACGGACAGCGGAAGATCTAACCTGCAGAGGGTGCGGTAAAACAGCCGAAACATTGCTACACGTGGTTTGCCTCTGCCCAGCCTTTAACCTCCAACGCAGGTGCAAACTAAAAGCCGAATGGAATAGGTTGGGCGCCCGAACCTGCAGGCAAGCCATCATTGTGGCTCTGAACCCTGAAAACACTGACTTAAATATCAGACTAACAAAGTTCATCCAGCAAGCATATCGCAATTTTAAGTTAAAGAGGTCCAGCTAAATCCTCCCTCTTATTTCCTTTTTCCTTTTTATTACTCAATGGTCCTTACGATACATTCCAAATTTCTAGGGGGATGAAATGAAAAGAATATGAGTAGTACCCCTAGGAGAATTGGGTCGTTTTTTAGTTGTTTGATATCCAATTCAGTGAGAGTAAAGAAAATGGGGTGAAGTTCCCTGAATATTAGATTTTAACTTTTGTACTATTTTTTCTTCTGGTTTTTATCCTTTAAAAAAAAAAAAATGTTATGGACCTAGGAGGCTGAGGATGCGGAAGACCCCTATTTTTATCATGGCTGCCTAATTGACTGTCTTGCTGTTTTTATTTTTAATGAGTTGTATACAACGTGAACTATGTAATCCTCTTTTAAAGATATCTGTGTTATATCTAAACAAAGAATTTCTATATACTACTTAAGGCCAAGCGGATTTTGGGAAGTGCACGCCTCGTGCACGAGCTTGCCTGAGCCTTCTGCCTATCAGCCTGCCAGTTCTCCTCCCCTAATTATTCACTTCACTTATTCACGGCCGCAGGCCATGACTCTGGCTCTTCAAAGGCTCTGCTCCCCGCCCCCCCACTCCACTGCTTCAGCCCCCCACCATTTGCTCAGGACATTGCTTGTTTTCTTTGGGGATGTCTTTGTTTCTCCATCACTAGCGGAGACTCCTGCAGTTTTATCTCACTCCCTGGTTAACCTTCTCACGCTCTCTTCCTCCCACGCCACCTCCCTCTCTGTGTCTGCCTCCCACTCTCCGCTGCCGTTGTCTGTCCTCGTCCCTTCTTCTCCCTCCATCTTTATCTTTTCTTTCTATGTCCCTCCGCTCTCCTTTTGAAGTCTGCTTTCTTCGTTTCACATTCTGAATCGTTTCACATTCTGAATCGTTTCACATTCTGAATCTCTCCCTTTCATCTTCGTTTCGCCCCTCGTTTATTTACATTTAAACATCAGCTGTTGTGTGTTTGAACTTGCTGGTGTGGCCCCTTTATCTCCCTTTTTCGGCTCTTGCCGATCCTCTGTGGCGTATCTTTTAGTGGCCTCTTTCGGTGCTTTTTTCCCTCCGTCTCTGTACCATCCCTCGCCCTTTCCAGCTTTCTACTACCCACTCTCCATTCACCCCTCGGGCCCCCGTCTTCTTCTAACTCCTCTGTCCCAAATGTCTTCGTCTTTTTACATTTTCCTCCTTTTAGGTCGCTTTCTTTCCCCTTTTCTTTGTCCTTCATTTGCCTCTTCTTTCCTACCTTTCTCCCACGGTCTCTAAGTGAGTCTGTTTTTACTGAACCAATAACATTTATTTTTAGTCCATAAAACATTGTGGAGTTTTTTTATTTATTTAAATATATACCTCTTTCTTATGTCTGCCTGCTTTGTTCTCTCCTAGTTTATCCCTTTAACTCTCACTCTGCCCCCCTCTCCCCCCACACGCCCCCCCCCCCCCCCGGAGCAGATGTGGTACTTCCATCTGCACGCATGTGCCAGTATTCACAAATTACCCTGTGATTGTGTCTGGAAATAGAGGAGCAGAGTAGGGTGATGTCCTCCTCCTCCCTGGGCTCCCCCAGCCCCACAGAGCCCACACCGCAGGCTCCTCACCTGGGCATGTCCTCCCAGCCTGCAGCGCGGCCACCCTCTCCTCTGGCCCTTTCCGTCCTCTGCCTCCTGCCGGTCAGCCTCCCTACCTCACTCGTTTTCACCACCCCTCCGTCTCTCACTCTTCCCTTTACCCTTTCGTCTGTCACTTCTCTCCTCTTTTCTGTCACTTTTATCTCCTCTCCTCCTGTCTGTTGCTATCTCACTATCTCTCCCCTACATCCTCTTGTCTGTTACTTTCTCTCCTCCTGTCTGTCGCCCCTCCCTCTCTCTCTTCCCTTCACCCTCTCATCTGTCGCTTTCTCTCCTCCTGTTTGTCATCCATCACACTCTCTCCCCTACATCCTCTCGTCCGGCAAGGATGCAAATACACTGACATTCAATAAATGTGCGGTGGTGCAACTTAAAATAATCCATACAACATGAAAACTTTAAAAGAATCTAAAATGTCCTGTACAAAGCACCTAGGAATAGGAGCCTAGGCAATAACAATGACTGTAGTGAAGAAGATTAGCAAAACAGCGGATTTGGACACCCAATAAACGTCGACAGAGATTTCAGGTCTTCAATGAGATGCAGATTTGTATATTGGTTGCAAAGAAAAAACACTTTTTTAGATTTCATGGACAAAGCTGTTCTGTGTTTAACAGGTTTTGTCATTTAAAAGGGAAGAAAAGGGCAGGACCTGTGATGCTGAGCCTGGCGCTACTTTGGTACGCTATTCCCAAGAGACCAGGGACGGGTCAGAGCCAGCCCTCTGGCCAGAGGCATGCGTGAAGATTTCTTGGCTCACAAAGAATAAGCTGCTGTGGTTGTCTATCTGCTGCTACCAGAGCGAAGGGGACACCGGGTGACATATGGGAATAAAGAGGAGACAAGAAAAAAGAAACAAGCATTGGCATAGCCAAAAGGTCTCGCCTTAGGGACCTTATAAGTATTTAGTTAGGTAGCACAATAACCTTACTGCAAAAACATTATCTGCTGCATGGCTAAACACTTATCAGGTCCCAAAGGACACTCTCTCTCTCTCTCTCTCTCTCTCTCTCTCTCTCTCTCTCGCACACACTCTCTCTCTCTCACACACACACACACTCTCTCTCTCTCTCATACACACACTCTCTCTCACACACACACACACACTCTCTCTCACACACACACACTCTCCCACACTCTCTCTCACTCTCTCACACACTCACTCTCTCACACACACACACTCACTCTCTCTCACACACACTCACTCTCTCACACACACACACTCACTCTCTCATACACACTCACTCTCTCTCACACACACTCACTCTCTCTCACACACTCACTCTCTCTCACACTCACTCTCTCACACACACACACTCTTTCTCACACACACACTCACACACACACACACTCTCTCTCACACACACTCTCTCTCTCACACACTCTCTCTCTCACACTCACTCACACTCTCTCTCACACACACACACTCTCTCTCTCACTCACACACTCTCTCTCTCACACACACACTCTCTCTCTCACACACACACACACTCTCTCTCTCACACACACTCCCTCTCTCTCTCACACACACACACCCTCTCTCTCTCACACACACCCTCTCTCTCTCTCACACACACACACTCTCTCTCACACACACACACACTCTCTCCCTCACACACACACACTCTCTCTCACACACACACTCTCTCTCTCACACACACACTCTCTCACACACACAGTACAGCCTTCTACCGCCACCACTCTACCACTCTCTCCACCAACACTCTACCACTCTATCCGCCACCACTCTATGCGCCACCACCCTATCCGCCACCACCCTAACCACCACCTTATCCACCACTCTATGCATCACCACTCTAGCGCCACCACTCTAGCGCCACCACTCTAGCGCCACCACTCTACCCGCCCACCACTGTACCCTCCAACTCCACCCTCAAAATCCACCATCCAAATCCACCATCCAAGTACTACTACAGCCTCTGAATCCACCCTCCGACTACACCCTCCAACTACAAATCCACCCTCCAACGCCACCCTCCAAAAACACCATCCAACTCCACCCTCCAACTCCAACATCCAAATACACCCTACAAATCCACCCTCCAACTACAACTCCAGCCTCAAAATCCACCCTCCATATCCAAATCCACCCTCCAACTCCACCCTCCAACTCCACCTTCCAACTCTAAACCATTGTTGTTTGTAATTTCAATACATGTAAGTCAAATAAATACAACCCATATTGCATTACAAATGCTATAGGTGTCACATTTGCAAAATGTATAACTATTAGCGTTGTAATTGACAAAGCAATTAATTTCAATATTTTTCACAACAAAACATTAAAATAAAATTGGTCATTTACAATAGCAATAGCTCACACTTTCTGAATGAGAAACATATTGCATTGCATGTTAACTCCCTGTTAACTTCTGCTGATCTGATGCTCACTTTCACCACACTTCCTTCTCTAACTCCCTATTCTATTCTCTTCTCCTGTGCTGTTCTGCTGCTCTCTTCCACCCAACCTCCTTCTTTAACTCCCTGTTCTCTTCTGCTGTGCTGATCTGTTCCTCTCTTCCAACAAACTCCTTCTCTAACTCCCTGTTCTCTTCTCTTCTCCTGTGCAGAACTGCTGCTCTCTTCCACCCTGCCTCCTTCTCTAACTCCATGTTCTCTTCTCTTCTCATGTGCGGATCTGCTGCTCTCTTCCAACCCGCCTCCTTCTTTAACTCCCTGTTTTCTTTTCCCACGCTAATCTGCTGTTCTCTTCCACTTGCCTCTTTCTTGAACTCCTTGTTCTATTCTCCTGTGCTGATCTGCTGCTCTCTTCCACCCACCTCCTTCTGTAACTCCCTGTTCTCTTCTGCTGTGCTGATCTGCTGCTCTCTTCCACCCACCTCCTTCTCTAATTCCCTGTTCTCTTCTTTTAGCCCTCTCCTGACCTGCTGCTCTCTTCCACCCCGCCTCCTTCTTTAACTCCCTGTTCTCTTATGCTGATCTGCTGCTCTCTTACACATCGCATCCTTCTCTAACTCACTGTTCTCTTCTCCTGTGCTGATCTGCTCCTCTCTTCCACCCACCTCCTTCTCTAACTCCCTGTTCTCTTCTCTTCTCCTGTGCTGATCTGCTGCTCTCTTCTACTCTGCCTCCTTCTCTAACTCACTGTTCTCTTCTCCTGTGCTAATCTGCTGCTCTCTTCCACCCCGCCTCCTTCGTTAACTCACTGTTTTCTTCTCCTGTGCTAAACTGCGGTTCTCTTCCACCCGCCTCTTTTTCTAACTCCCTGTTCTCTTCTCCTGTGCTGATCTGCTGCTCACTTCCACCCCAACTCCTTCTTTAACTCCCTGTTCTCTTCTGCTGTGCTGATCTGCCCCTCTCTTCCACCCACCTCCTTCTCTAAATCCCTGTTCTCTTCTCTTCTCCCGTGCTGATCTGCTGCTCTCTTCCACTCTGCCTCCATCTTTAACTCACTGTTCTCTTCTCCTATGCTAATCTGCTGCTCTCTTCCACCCCGCCTCCTTCTTTAACTCACTGTGTTCTTCTCCTGTGTTAAACTGCGGTTCTATTCCACCCGCCTCTTTCTCTAACTCCCTGTTCTTTTCTCCTGTGCCGATCTGCTGCTCTCTTCCACCTACCTCCTTCTCCAACTCCCTCGTCTCTTCTATTCTCCTGAGCTGAACTGATGCTCTCTTTTAACTGCCTTCTTCTCTAGCTCCCTGTTCTCTTCTCTTCTCCTGTGCTGATCTGCTGCTATCTTATACCCGCCTCCCTCTTTAACTCCCTGTTCTCTTCTCCTGTACTAATCTGCTGCTCTCTTCCACCCGCCTCAGTCTTTAACTCCCTGGTCTCTTCTCCTGTACTGATCTGCTGCTCTCTTCCACCCCACCTCTTTCTTTAACTCCCTGGTCTCTTCTCTTCTCCTCTGCTGATCTGCTGCTCTCGTCCACTCCAAATCCTTCTATAAATCCCGGTTCGCTTCTCTTCTCCTGTGCTGATCTGCTCCTCTCTTCCAACCCACCTTCTCCTTTAACTCCCTGTTTTTTTCTCCTGTGCTGATCTGCTGTACCTTTCCACAACCTCCTTCTCTAACTCCCTGTTCTCTTCTCACATGCAGATCTGCTGCTCTCTTCCTCCAGCATCATTCACTAACTCCCTGTTCTCTTCTCCTGTGATAATCTTTAAGCTATCTTCCATCCGCCTACTTCTCTAACTCCCTGTTTTTTTCTCCTGTAGTAATCTGCTGTTCTCTTCCAACCGCTTCCTTCTTTAACTCGCTGTTCTCATCTCTTCTCCTGTGCTGATCTGCTACTCTCTTCCACCCGCCTCCTTCTTTAACTCCCTAGTTCTGCTCTCACGTGCTGATCTACTGCTCTCTTCCAACCGCCTCATTCTCTAACTCCTTGTTGCCTTCTCCTGTGATAATCTTTTTGCTCTCTTCCATCCACCTCCTTCTCTAACTCCCTTTTCTCTTCTCCGGTACTGATCTGCTGTTCTCTTTCATGCCGCCTCCTTCTCTAACTCCCTGTTCTCTTCTCCTCTAATGATCTGCTGTTTTTCTACACCGCCTCCTTCTCTAACTCCCTGCTCTCTTCTCCTGTGCTGATCTGCTATTCTATTCCAACCGCCTTGTTCTTTAACTCACTGTTCTCTTCTGCTGTGCTAATGTGCTGCTTTCTTCCACCTCACCTCCTTCTCTAACTCCCTGTTCTCTTCTCTTCTCCTGTGCTGATCTACTGCCCTCTTCCAGCCCACCTCCTTCTTTAACTCCATGTTCTCTTTTGCTGTGCTGATCTGATGCTCTCTTCCACCCACCTCCTTCTCAAATTCCCTATTCTCTTCTATTCTCCCGTACTAATCTACTGCTCTATTACACCGCCTCATTCTGTAACTCCCTGTTCTCTTCTCTTCTCCTGTGCCAATCTGCTGTTCTCTTCCACCGCTTCCTTCTTTAACTCCCTGTTCTCTTCTCCTGTGCTGACCTGCTGCTCTCTTTCAAACCCCACCTCCTTCTTTAACTCCCTGTTCTCTTCTCCTGTGCTGATCTGCTGTTCTCTTCCACCCACCTCCTTCTTTAACTCCCTGTTCTCTTCACCTGTGCTGATCTGCCTCTCTCTAAAACCCGCCTCCTTCTTTAACTCCCTGTTCATTTCTCCTGTGCTGATCTGCTGCTCTCTTTCACCCGCATCTTTCTCTAACTCCCTGTTGTCTTCTCCTGTGCCAATCTGCTGTTGTCTTCCACCCGCATCCTTCTTTAACTCCATGTTCTCTTCTCCTGTGATAATCTTTAAGCTATCTTCCATCCGCCTACTTCTCTAACTCCCTGTTCTCTTCTCCTGTGCTGATCTGCTGTTCTCTTTCACCCGCCTCCTTCTCTAACTCCCTTTTCTCTTCTCATGTGCTGATCTGCTGTTCTCTTTCACCCGCCTCCTTCTCTAACTCCCTTTTCTCTTCTCCTGTGCTAAACTGCTGTTCTCTTTCACCCCGCCCCCTTCTCTAACTCACTGTTCTCTTCTCCTGTGCTAATATGTTGTTCTCTTCCACCCGCTTCATTACTTAACTCCCTGTTCTCTTCTCATGTGCTGATCTGCACCTCTCTTCCACCCACCTCCTTCTTTAACTCCCTGTTCTCTTCTCCTGTGCTGATCTGCTGCTCTCTTTCACCCCACCTCCTTCTTTAACTCCCTGTTCTCTTCTCCTGTGTTGATCTGCTGGTCTCTTCCGCCCGCTCCCTTATTTAACTCCATGTTCTCTTAACCTGAGCTGATCTGCTGCTCTCAAACACCCGCCTCCTTCTTTAACTCTGTTCTTTTCTCCTGCGCTAATCTGCTGTTCTCTTACAACCGCCTCCTTCTTGAACTCCCTGTTCTCTTCTCTTCTCCTGTGCTGATCTGCTGCTCTCTTCCACCCACCTCCTTCTTTAACTCCCTGTTCTGTTCTACCATCCTGATCTGCTGCTCTCTTCCACCCGCCCCCTTCTCCAAAACCCTGTTCTCTTCTCCCGTGCTGATCAGCTGTTGCCTTCCACTGCCTACTTCTCTAACTCCCTGTTCTCTTCTCCTGTGCTGACCTGCTGATCTCTTCAACACGCATCCTTCTTTAACTCCCTGTTCTCTTAAAATGTGCTGATCTGCTGCTCTCTTCCACATACATCCTTCTGTAACCACACACACACATACATACAACCACACACACACACACACACATACAACAACACACATTCAACCACACACACACAACCACACACATCTATCGCCCTCACTCTATATATCTATCTAACACCCTCACTCTATCTATCGCCCTCACTCTATCTATCGCCCTCACTCTATCTATCACCCTCACTCTATCTCCCTCACTCTATCTATCGCCCTCACTCTATCTATCGCCCTCACTCTATCTATCTATCGCCCTCACTCTACCTATCTTTCCCCCTCCCTCTAGCCATCTATCGCCCTCACTCCATCTATCTATCGCACAACAACAGCATCACTCAGGGGCACCACAGCATCACTCAGGGGCACCACAACATCACTATGCGCTACCACAGCATCACTTGTCGCCACCACATCACTCAGCGCCCCCACAGTATCAATCTGTGCAAACAATCAACAACAACTGGTTCAAATATGTTCTCTCAATGTTTCAAGCTTAATTACAAATGTCACAAAAAAAGTTGATATTTCCCTTCTGTTCTTATATTTTAGTCACAATAAAATACACTGAACATAATCTTCACAAAAGTTAATTACAAAAGTTTAAGTTATTGCCATTATAAATTACAGTAACTTTTATTTAAGTATTAATGTTTTTTTTAAACCATTGTTATTTGTAAAATCAGTACTTCTAAGTCACGTAAGTACAAAACATGTTGCATTAAAAATGCTATAGGTGTCACATTGTCAAAAAATAAAAGTATAAGCATTGTAAATGACAAAGCTATTAATTTCACAATTTTCAAAAATAACACATAAATAACAAATTTGTCAAGTACAAGCCAAATAACTCAAACTTTCCTAATGCGAGACCTATTGCATTGCAAATGCTTTTTTGTATTTACTATATATACATATATACACTCGTATATCAATTACAATACTTCTTTTTTAATTTATTAACTCAAAACATAATTCAAACAAAATAGGAATATATCTTTTATTCCCTATTACCCTATTGGTAGATCTGGATGCTCTCACTTTTTTTGGAAAAGAGCATTCCGTTTAGCAAAGGTCGCCCTAACATAAATTACTCAGAGGAACACAACTCCAACCTCTATACATTAAGTACTTTTTTGGAATCTTTTTTTCGTACAACTTTAATTTCAAGAGGGCTCCTTCGATTTCTAAGGTTGACGCATTTCAGCCCAACTTGTTTTGAGCCTCATCAGGACTAGGGTGTATAAGGATATCTTTCAATAAGGATCCCTGAAAAATAAATGTACTGTCTTACCTATACGTATATTCACAAATATTTACATCTATAAACATATATATATACACACACAAATACGTACACGGGAACAATATGGCCATCTGGCCATATATATAATGTATTTTCCTCTTTTGAGGTGGCAGTCCGTAAGAGATTACTAGATTTAAATCATGCATAACTAAGTATCAGGGAGTGACCATTAGAAAGAACTCTATTGCCATAGAACATAATCACACCTGTGATTTTGCCATAGTAATGAAAGCGAAGACGACTAAAAGAAACAGCCAATCCCCTTAGTGTAAAATGAAATAATGGGACCAAGGAATGAAATAGTGCCTCCGTGATTACAAACCAAGCCAAGTCAAGGTACTAAACAAAACGCACGCAACTGGTTAAGGCTTGGCAAAGGGTTTTAAATACCAAGTAGAAGTGGCAGTAAAATGCACACAAAGCCTCTGTAGTGGCAGGCCTGAGACAATTTTGAAAAGCGACTTGTATGGTTGGCACAATCAGTGCTGCAGGCTCACTAGTAGCATTTAAGTTATACGCTCTGGGTATATGGTATACCACTTTACAAGGGACTTAAAAATAAATTAAATATGCTAACCCCTCCCATGCTGGTGATGGAACCGCTCAGTCACGCCCCTCAGGTGGGCTGTGCTGGTGACGTAGCGGTTCCGTCACGGCCCACTCGCCGTGCCTATGCAGCGCTGATTTTGTGCCTGCGCGGCGCATTCTATTGAGCGGGCGGGGACGTGACGGAACCGCTCCATCACAAGCACAGCCCACCGAGGGGCGTGACGGAGTGGTTCCGTCACCAGCGTGGGAGTGCCGCGCGGCCCCCCGCCCCTTAGCGCTGCGGCGGAATTGCCGCCGCAGCGAAAGGGTTAATTGTGTATACACCAATGTTACCATGTTTACGGGAGAAGGACATGCACTTTAGCACTGGTCAGCAGAGGTAAACTGCTCAGAGTCCTAAGGCCACAAAAAGATACAGCAAAAAGAGGGGGTAAACATGCAAAACATTTGGGGGAAGACCACCCCAAGCATGACAAGTCTAACAGATAGGTACCTATTTGTTCTTGTCCTATCTCAATTTATACTTTTAATCAGTGGTGTCATTAATTATGGCATATATGCCCCTTCTCTGATGCTGATTGTCAGATGTTTTCTTGAATGCCCTGATACGAATCACCATTGGCCTCCTTGCCAGCTCTGCAGTTTCTCTGCTGGAAGACTTTACCAAATGGGCTTCATTAGTAGCCTTCTTTTTTTTGGTTTATCACACTATGAAGCATGCACAGGTTTGATGCTTGGACACCGAGTAGTCCCTTTAGTATCAATTGGGTTATTGCTTGTTTGCGCGGGAAACATCATTTACCACGAAGGCATTACCACTACTCACGTTTACCACGTGACACTTACCACGCAGGGTGCCTTCCACGCAGGGTACCTTCCACGACGTCTTTACCACGGGCTAGGGGGGAGACGTGGTATTCCTTGAAGTCGATCAGCGTGGGCATGAGGGGGCAGAGGGAGGGGGGGGGGCTTGGAGGGGAGCTTGGGGGGGCTGGGGGGGTCTCCCCCCCCAAAAAAAACAAGCAGATTAGTTTAACAAAAAAAACGGAAAAAAAATTAAAAGAAAGAGGAAAGAGCCTCCCCCAAAGACGTGCCGTATACGTCAAAAAAAGTCCTTTTTTTATTTCGGTGTACGTGTTTTGACGTTTGTTTCAAAGGAGGATGGAAGTAAGGGATCGAGGAGAAAGACGTGCAGGTAAGACGTTTCTACTCGTAGACAAATGCAACGTTGTAAATACCAGCGTGGTAAAGCCACTTGCGAGGTAAAATTCGCGTGGTAAAGCCATGCGTGGTAACTGAAGTCGTGGTATAATCATATAACCGTTTGCGCAAGCCTCTCTTCCAGGCCATTAGCTGGTCAGTGTGCTTTGTCAACTAGAGGCAAATCCAAGTTGTGTTATATGCCTAGTTCCAGAGTATGTCCTGAGATGCCTGTTGAGCCCTCCATATGTTCAGATGCCCTTGAAACCTAACACTGCTAGTCCACTGAAGGAGATGCGAGATAAGTCTGCAGTAGACCATCACATGCACGCCTTTGGAAACTTTATTCAAAAGCAGGTTGTCCATTATCGTTTAATCGCTACGTGAAGCAGATAAACAGATAACAAAGGCAACATTTACCTAAGGTTACATCGGCCTGGCAGATACTGTATACCCTCCCCCTTGATAACGGAAGGCTACTGCCAACGTTATGCTGCCCTTTAGTTATGCTGCTCAGTGCGGGCTTTATCGCCATGTTTATGCCTCCTTCTCTCGACAGTCACCATGTCACCACTCTGTGCTCTCTTATGATCTTTCTATAATCTTCCGAGGTGGATAATGTCTAAATTTCAACATTTTGAATGGTAAGGTTATGGTCATGATAGGTTTTCGACAAGGTAGACTTTGGATGAGATCACAGGCTTGAAAATGTGCTAGTTGACTCACGTATTTCAAAAAATGTTTATAAGTTACCTGCAGAAATGGATTGTAAACACAGAAAATAAGTTCAACGCTATCAGAAATATCAGTAGACGGTATGTTCTGGATACAGCACACAGGCAGAGAAGCGAGGCTAGAAATCTTGAACTTGCAGAACACTTTACTTGTGTGAATCATCGGCCAGTTATTCGACTTTTGGAGCAGGCTGAGCGGGTAAGACAGGAAGGGCCGCTGCGAGTTGCCCAGGAGGCAGAGGGAAGGTCAGGGCATGAGGCACCCACTGACATCAGCGGTGGGGGTGGGGGGGCGGGGACTCTGTTTCTATTATTATTGTCGTGCTATCATCGCAGGTCATAAAACCTGCTGGAGAACTCTTGCAGGAGACTGACAGAAGAGCGTGCAAGCAGTGACAAAGTCAGACTGCGAGGCAAAGGACATAATGAAAGCCATGCAGCGCCTTTTACCTTCGAGGAAGAGGTGGAGTGCTTTATAGAGAAGCCAAGAAATCCTCCATAAGATTGGGGCCTCTAGAATGCTGGTATGGCTCTGATAGCATTACATTAGCGTATCCTACGATTTAACCCCCAGCCGGTTAATGATGGGCCTTTCCTAGGTCTGGAGTTGTCAGGTAATATCATTTGTAGATTTCCTAGCACACTGTTATGTAGAGAGTCTGAGAGAATACTTTCTAGCCAACTTCCTCCACACCCCAAGCAGGGTGGAAACCATTCTAGGCACACTTTGCAAGAGCTCCCTCTGATCACAAAGCAGCGTCCCATGATCGAGTCCTTATAAGGCAGCTGGTAAATCCATCTAGGATGACGAGGAAAGGTCAGCATCTCATGTCCATCACTTTGTGATCATCCGGCAGCACCATGCCGAACATCCCTGCCAGACTGGGCAATGTCGAAGCATTCTGCTGGCCCAGGTCATGATTCTTACTGGATGCCATGCGGCCAAAGGCAGGCTTGCCTATAGAAGAGACACATTTTGTGACATGATGGTGTCTGTTAAAGACTGGGCTTAAAGCCAAAGCTGATCGCATGTCAGGATAACAGGCCACTGATTCTTCCCCAGCCCTTCCTGCCTTTTGAAGGCATGATCTGATAAATATAATCCAGTACTCACTTTCGGCAGAATGATAGGTTGCAAGCTAATGAGGACACAATCATGTTTCTACAGCAGTGACCTTCTGTGCATCTTCCAGGCTAGTATTTTGTTGCCTTCAGAAAGGGTAGCACTTTCATCCAAATGCCTTAGAATGATGTCGGAGGGGACAGTGATCCAGATGACAGAAAGATCGATTCATGATAAGTTATGCTATGAATAGGCTGTCCGGTTTTGAGTTTAAACCAATATTAACTGATAAAAACCCCACAGGATGGGAAATAGCCCTCACCTGTGTAAACATATAAACACTGAAAAAACCCCTGCAGATCCACAAACTAAATGACAATCAAAGAAAGGAAAAGGAGAGTGAAATAGTCATTTTCATTTCTTCCTGAAGGGGCCAATACAATGTAACTTTGTTATTTAAGGTAGCAGTAACAAAGACTGGGCTAACATTATTCTGCTTGAGTTTTCTTGTTTAGGGATGTCACTAAAATATTGTTTCTTCTGCTTTTTTCAGTTTTGTGGTCTTTGGTCTAAAGATTCAGGGGTTAGAAGCATGTTTTAGGTGTTGTTTATTTATTTTATAAACTGTAGAAAATCAGGAAATATCAAAATCATATTTGGTTTTTTGGCTACGTTTGAGTCTTTCACTGATCGGAAAAATGTAGGTTTCATAAGAATCTTTCCCAATAAGTACCATCACATTTACTCACAGAGAATCAGTAAAAACCCTTGACACATCAACCCCCTTTTCTAGTGAGTCAGTATTGATTGTAGGTGAATTGCCAAACACCCCAGGCTTTAAACATTCAATGCAAGGTATAGTGACAGATATATGTGAATAGAGTGCAGTCACAAAGCATCTGGGATACTGGTGAAAACATGAAACCAGTCTTTTGGAATACATGGAACGCAGTGTCACTAGGAATGCTGCTGCAAAAAGTTCTTACCAAATTCAACAAAGATTGGAGTGATTTTGTTTGTATTTGCAGTGATTCAGCTACCTATATGAAAACGTTGTGTGATGACATGTAAAAATCGATACCTGAGGTAAAGTTCTTCCCTGTAAGACATCCTTGCCACTTGTTAGAGGGAATGCTGAAAGCATCTTTACAATCTTCAGAGTTAATGAAGAATGTTATTGACTTTTTAGTCCATTCTGGTGCATTAATTTGTTATCCATGGAAACTATCACACAAATATTTCTAATTTTGTGCTTTGTGTGGCATCAAAGAAACAGTCATCCCAACTGTGTCACTTAGCTTTTGGCTCTCAGTCCTAGAGGCCATGAATGCTATATTATACATGTGGCAACCATTTACAGAACTTTTGCTGAGTGATGCCGCCAGAGGCAAGAAAAGTGAAGATCTTTGGTCAGATATTGAAAGTGATTTGAAAAGTATACTCTACTGCATTCTTAGATTTTTACACGAAAGCTTGACTACTGTAGTGGACATAAAATAAAACACTAGGGTCTGAAAACACCCTTGTCTACTAAGTGTTCAGCATAATTGGTGTAGATGTGAAACATCTCCTTGAGAGGAGGCTGGGCGAAACTTTTTGTGACTTTTGCACTGCAACATATTCCAAGTTAAAGTGCTTGCCACTTGATAAGCAAAGAAATGTTGATGAGCAATTCTGAAACTTTTATTTTACAATGTATGAGAAATAGCCCTTCACCAATCATTTCATTTGAAGCCAATAAAGACTCATTGTGGTGCTCTGCACAAGTTATAGATCCCTTCCATAAAGGGAAATTTTCTCCAGGGTTTCAAAAGTGTTGCCTCATTTGTGACCGTTTCAAAAACTCTGAGGGTATATGCACCCAGTTCAATGCATATGTTCCAGAACCTGTTGCAGAGAATCAAAATCTTCAGGTGCACCAGTGTTGGAATGGAAAGCTATATCAGTGGGCAGATTTAGCAAATTGTATACTGGCTATTTTGGCACCGCTTGTCTCAAGTGCCAATGTTGAGAGGGCCTTTACACAGATAAAAGTTTACATGGGAAGGAAAGAACGAGCGTGCATGACCAAAGACTCACTGAAAAAGTATTGTATGGTGTACTATGATAAGTCTTATTTGTAAACATGTGTATGGACCTCAATTACAATGTACATACACTGTCTATATACCATGCACTATCAGTGAAGAAAGTAAGCAATAATAAAACTAAAAGTTCTATAAACACCGGAAAAACACTGTTTCTGTTGTTTTTAATGGCACAGAAATTTGTAACCACTCATAACCACTGTTTTTTTATGGTATTGAAATCACTTGAAAACACTGAATGAACAACCCCACCAGAATTTACCAAAAATAGAAACGCAAAACAGGAAAGCCTAGCAATGAAGGATTTACTTAGCTCCGAATACAGCCCTGCAGAAAGTTATTATCCTACCACTGATCTTTTTGTCCATCTGTAGTCAAGGGTCGGCTAGAGGATAACAGGTCTTGTGCAGGGAGCAGTTCAAAATGGAACTAGCTAGACATTAGGAAGAAACTACTATGGCTATGGTACACACAGGTTAAATGATGAGGCCCATAATGCAAAGAAGCACCATGACATTGGTCTCTATGCCAAGCAGATTTTTGAGTGACACTTTATTTCGTGGTGCAGACGTATCAACATGCCTGATGAAGGTACCATCAATATTAAGTGCACCAACTGCCACCTATTTCTTTTCGACTTGGAGAACTCTAGAACACTCTGGAGGACTGTATGACTTAATGCATAATGGTTAGGCACAAAGCTATGCTATAAATGTAGCCCAAAGGTGTGCTGTTTAATTCAATCGTCGAAGTTACTGTTGCAGGATGAACAGAATTGTGTTTCCAGGATTTTCGGAATATTAAATCACTGTTTTGTATTCTTTTGCCATATTAACAATAGCTGGAGTCTTACGTATCATAAGAGAGAAGGGACACACCTCAGAACAGTGGACTTCTCACAAAGTATAGGTCTGTGTCTTTAAGTGAAATAAAGCATTGCATATAATATGCTATGGATCTTGCATATATATCTTGATACCATGATTAGCATTTATTTAGTGGTAAACAACCTGCTATCCATGAAGTGTTTTAAGAAGCTACTTAGCACAGTGTGGCCTGTGGTAAACAACCTGCTGCACTTGAAGTAATTTGAGAAGCAGCTTAGTACAGTGTGGCCTGTGTGAAACAACCTGCTGCACTTGAAGTGATTTAAGAAGCAGCTTAGTACAGTGGAGCCTGTGGGAAACAACCTGCTGCATTTGAAGTAATTTAAGAAGCAGCTTAGTGGGGGAGCATGCAGAGCCAAACAAGATGGCCGCCTAGCCCCAGAGCTCTGCATCGCGGCGGGAAAGCCACAGTGACTTTTGCGACTTCATTATCTTTTTTTATCATCGAAACGGAGAGTTTCCTGTCGGAGGTGTCCCTGAGCGGCATTCTTCGCATACTATGGCTTTTCTTCAACTTTGTAGGTGAAAACAACGCAAAACTGCTACAGCTCTTCTACGGCTGCCATTTTGATTTTATCTGAGAGGTTATCTCTGCACTTCTCCTCAGGTACAATGCTTTTCTCTTTACTTTCGCCACAATATTCTACACTGCCTGCTATTTCATGCCTGACGAGTTTTTTTCTGGCTTAATGGAGGGCTAATTATTTTTACATAAGCAGATTCCGCAGTTAACTTCTGGAGTTTCTCCTCATATGCTGTGGGGTATTTGCTAGTGTTTTCTCTTATTCCATCGAATGTCTACTCCCTTTGCTTAATGGGTAGGAGTAAGAAGCTATTACTTATTAATAAGAGATTCACTGTTTATTCTCCTGTGTCTGACTCTCCACCTATTGAATCTGCGCTTCAACAAAATAGCATTATGGCGCAATCCGGATCTTCAAGGTTGACGGTCTCGCCACCATCCTCAACCAAAACACAGACTCCAGCCTCTGCCAACAAACATCTCAAATAGGACCCTCCCTCGCTGCAAAAATCTGTTTTTCCATTGTCTCTGAACATTATTTCAGAGAAAATTCACGCTTTGCTCCCATTTATTGAAGAAACAAACTCCTGCTTGTAAGCTATGGATACTAAATGGTCATCTATGGGCTCTCGTATTACCATAGTGGAGCAACAAGTTGATGACCTACGAAATGTATCCACCAAATTGGTTGCCTTAGAGAGGGAGGTCCTATCGTTAAGGAAATCAGCAGAGGACCTTGGAGGATGACAATCCCATCCACTTTTTCAACAACTTTCTTACAAAGCTTCTTGACTTTCCTGTATCTACAAATCTGAATATCCAACGAGCTCACAGGCTGGGCACCCGCTTGTCTTCGTCATCTGCTCCTTCCAAACCACGGGGTCAGATTTTTCTAACATTGAAATTTACAGACTTGCTACTAGTTTTAAATGCAGCTAACCATAAAAAACAGCTTGTCTGGTCAGGCTCTAAATTATTTATCTCCCAAGATATTTCTTCATTAACAGCTAAACAACGGAAAGAACTCCTTGATCTCCAGCCAGCTTTACGTACACTTGGAGTACGATATGGATTATTTCACCTGTGTTTATTCATACTTTCCAGAACAATACTTCTACTTTTGATGATCCGGCAGAACTGAGGAAATTCATTCTTTCGCTCTCCGCAACGTTGATGGAAATCTCTAATCCTCTTTCTTCTACTTCGTCCATACCTTGACTTTCTTCTCTTTCATTACAGGATTTGGTTCGCTTTGCCTTATCTAATGCTTTCTTTCTTTGCAGGTTATTGTTAACAAGTGTTATGTAAAATGCCATTCTTACTTTTAATTTTTATCTTCTCTCCCTCTATATCTCTGCAGGTATTTATCTTCTTTGACTTGTCTCTTTCTCTGTTTCCTATTTGTCTCATACGATCTCCGCTGTGATGCTTTATCCCCGGTTGGTTGTGCCATCTTCTCCCTTGTGTCGCTACTCCTCGTATTTCTCTCTAGTCTTCCCTTAGAAGGCACTATTACAGTCATCAATTCTTTTATTTCCTCAATTGCATTCCTATTTGATACTATTGGTGGTCATGTACTGTCTTCACTTACTATTTCTCCTATAACTCTCTTCCTTTTCCCTTATTTTTTCTTTCTCTCCTTCTTCTCTACAACTCTCTCCTTTTCTCTACTGTTTCATTTACCTATGGCTTTTATGGTTGATTGTGTTAATCAATATCAATGTTGCGTTGTTGTTGGTTCTCATGTTCTAGATATATTGCTTATTCTCTCACATTTAAAGTTGTTACTTGGAATGTAAACGTATTTATTAACCCTATAAAAAAGCAGAGAATTCGCTCTCATTTGGCTTCCTTTAATCCTGATTTAGCTTTATTGCAGGAAACTCATTTGTTAGAGGCTGAGGCTCTTAAACTCAGATACAATTGAGTTGGTTCACTTCTTGTTTCTCCTACCTCTACAAAGAAAAACTGTGTTATTATTATATGCCATAAAAAGCAAAGTTGAAATGTTCTGTTATAGTGCAAGAAATTGACGCAGATGGTAGATGGATTTTAGTTAAATTCATTATTAATAATAATATCTCTTTAACTGTCTTCCATATTTATGCTCCAACTCACCCAGATTATTCCTTCTGGCCTACTATTACAAATGTTTGCAACACAAAGATTAACTTTTTATCCTAGGGGGTGATTGCAATCAGTTCATGGACCACTTTTTTGATCGTAGGTCTCAGGTACATTTTGTCCCACACAAAGCTCAAACAATTTCATAGTACCATTGCACAGACACATCTCATAGATGCTTGGAGATTATGTAACCCAGACCAACACAATTTTTGTTTTTCTTCCCTCCACATGGTTCCTTAACACAATTAGATTACCTTTTTATGTCTAAGCCTCTGGCTCAAAATCTCATTTCATCTTCAATTGAACCTATTTTGATTTCTGATCATGCCCCGGTGATTGCTGATTTTGATCTGCATGCCCCGGTGATTGCTGATTTTGATCTGCTCCCTCCGCAACCCAAGTCCTCCAGGTGGAGGTTTAACATATTCCTTTTACAAGATCAATTTTTTCTTCCTCCTTCACCTCTTTTGCTGAGGAATTCTTTTCTCTCAATGAAAGTCCATCCGTTTCTTTTGCCTTGGTGTGGGGCGCTTTTAAAGCTGCTGCTGGTGTTTCATCATTGACTTTGTCTCTAGGAAAAAGAAACATGCCCTTTCTCAACATAAAGTCCTACTTGATAAATTAAAACGCTTGGAACATCAATTCTATACCTCCTCATCAGTTTCCACTCTGCAGGAGCTTGTTTGTGTAAAGCTAGATTCTAATAAGATTTCTACTGATAATGCTATTTCTATTCTTCTTCGTATTAGCGCCTGATACTATGGAAACCATAATAAGGTGGGTTCTCTTTTAGCTTATTACCTCAAATCTAGAAAAGAAAGAACTCTGATAGATTCTATTCAGTCAAAGAATGGGAATATTCTTTTTAAGGACCAAGCCATTTTGGATGAATTTTACGAACACGTATACACTTCAGAATGTCCAGCAGCGCTCGCTCTTATCGACTCATACCTCAGCAATGTTTCTCTTCAGGTCTTGACTTTGACTCCCTAGATTCAGATATATCGATCCAGGAGATTACTAATTCCCTAGGCTCATTGAAGAAAAACAAATCCCCTGGCCCAGATGGTTTTTCCGTCGAATTATATCTTACTTCCAATACTCTTAATCTCTTTCAGTACTTTTGCACTACTGGTGCAGCAAGTGGTACTTTCTTGGAGGCTTCAATCTGTCTTATTTATAAAGAGGGTAAAGATTAGAAATTCTGCAAAAATTACTGTCCTATTTCTTTGATAAATTTATATTATAAATTTTTTTCTAAAATATTAGCATTAAGCCTTGAATCACTCTTGCCTCATTTAATTGGTCCAGAACAGTGTGGTTTCGTCAAAGGCAGACTAACATCTGATGATTCCCGGTTACTCTTTAATGTTCTAAACAAAGCATCTACTCTACCCTATCCCTTAACTGCAATATCTATTGACGCGGAAAAGGCTTTTGATAGAGTTGATTGGTCTTTTTTATTTAAATCACTCTGTTGGCATGTTTTTGGGCCTAAATTAATTTCCTTGGTTTTATTACTTTATACCACACCTATTGCCTCTACTGTTGTCAATGGTCTTAATTCAAAACATTTTTCCCTTCATCGTGGCGTTTGACAAGGTTGCTCCTATCTCCCCTTCTTTTTATCTTATCTCTGGAACCCTTTTTGTCTCACATTCGTCACAACACTTCCATTTCTGGGTTTCTATATGGCGACAGTCATTGGAAGCTTTCTGCATATGCAGACGATATTTTGCTTTTTATATCTAATCCGGAATCTTCTCTCCCCCCTATATTACAAGAAATTTCAAATTTCTCTGCAGTATCAGGTTACAAAATGAATTCCGACAAAACAGAAATTCTTCACATAACCAAATATTTGTGGAAAATTAATATGTTTCGGTGAACATTATCTGCGCCATCTTCCCTTTTGCCCCGATGCCACACTCTCTGTTGCACACACCCACCACTTTAGCTGCCTTGACCAGGCCCACCCTCTGCACACCCCTGACCCCCAGCACGGCTCTTTGCCTACACAAGCACCCCCACGCACTGATCACTCCCGCTTTCACGTGTCTTGCGCGTAAGCGGCAGCCATTTTTAAGCACCATGACCTTCCTACCCCTCGCTGATAGCCAGCGTCTCTCTCTCTCTCTCCTAACCTCGCAGGCATCCCCCGCACGCTGACAACCCCCTCGCTCTCACATGCCTTGGGTCATAAACCCCTCTTCAGCGCAGATCTGCCTCAGAATCCCATCCTGTTCCCAGCGCGACACCTCCCTTCATTCCTTTCATAGTCTCAGGCCCTCTGATGCAAAACCCCCCTTTTTTCTGTGTGCCCGTCTGTCTTCCTTGTTCCCAAGCCACCACCTGGCCCTGCGGATACTGTTTATTACCCCGTACAGTAGGAAGCCTCCCCTCCCCATCAAAAGACCCTCGAGCCGATCAAAGCCCCCACCCTACGAGATCCGATCAAACTCCACACATTCCGTGAATCGGCGGAATGTCCTGCTGCGCGATAATCATCACCTGTTGTGACCGGGGTGGGGAATTTAACTGTAAATGTATGTGGGAACGGGCCTGAAGGGGAGATTCCGAGGATGTTCTTTCACATATCAAAGTGTTGCAAGAATGTGTTACGTGCAATAAAGATCATAAACCTGAGTATAAGAGGCCAGGCCTCAGAGATGCGGTTAGAGCACCTCGTGACGATACTTGCTGTCTGAATTGATGTGTTCTCCTCCGGAGAGAATAAACCCTCGTTTCCTGCCTTTCAGTCTCCAGCGCCTGCTTCTTCATTGAGTAAATATTGGTGGGTCATAGAGGCGATACCGCCGGGCAACACAAAAAGGGTCTTTGGTCACTGGTTGTCTTTGCACCCTTTTACAATTGGCGTCCCAAGCGTGGGGCCCATCAGCGACTCGTGGATCCAGTGGGAGAGGTCCTGACGACAGAGTGAACGACTGCAACGATCGGGAGGTACCCTGTCCGATAGACCCTCGTCTGACAGCCGATCATCCGAACTTCACTGGTTCCGAACAGACCTCTCTCGAGTGATCTACGGTCCTGACTGGGAACCATCAGGAGTGCCACGAGGAGTACGAAGGAAAGAGGACGATCGGGCGCTGGATTCGGAAGACAAGAAACTGTCCATACGGTCCGGGTAAGGTCGTGTAAACACGACAAATCGCGAAATAATTGATAATTGATGGAAAATACTAGTATTTGTTCTTTGTTAATTTATTTGGAGTTTCGCTGTCGGCAAACGGAGAAACAACCGGCTCTCTCTTTGCAAGCAGTGAAGGATAGGTAACGCACCCGTCGTGCCTATCTTTCTCCCCCACTGATCAATTGCCCCTCCCCATTGATTAACTGTTACGGATTGTTGTCTGGAGACTCTCTGTCTGCAAACAGGAAAGAATAGGTCCCCTCTTTGCAGATAGTGAAAGGGTAGGTGACGCAAACCTTTGCGGGCCTACTTATTCTCCCCATTGACCATTTTTATTATTTTTTTGACCAAACATTGATTGCCCGATATTGGTTCTTGAGGTATTCACTGCCTGCAAACAACGTAGAATAGAAATATTCTGTCTAGTCTTTGCACGCAGTGATAAGATAGGTAGTGCTGACTATTATCCCCATTGTGATCCGTCATGCCTGTCTTCTCCCCACTGATGGATAGCTGGTTCAGCCCGGACCGTTTATTAGAGGTGGACCATCTAGCTCCGCTGGAAGGCACCCCTAATAAAGAAATGTTCACAAAGTATGGATTAATTACCATAGCCTATAGTAAGCTATGGCACAAGTATACCAAAGCAAACCAAGAGAAACAATGGCCACTGATAGGATCCTTCGATTTAGACAAAATAGAAACGGTAGAAATAGCCCTTTGTAATAATAAGACAACGCCTATTATGCTCGATAGTCTCGGTATGTGGCGCAAAGAAGCTACGCAACGAAAGGAAAGAGACGAAGTCAAAGTAGTTAAAGAAACGCGACAGGCAACCCTCCAAACGTCTGGTAGGCAAAGGGAAGGGCCAGCGACGACACAGTTCCGAGGGTTAGACACAAAAAGAGAACGGTGTAAAGGGATGTGCCGACGGGACAACCCCGAGACACAACGACCCAAAAGTAATCCCCCGACACTATGCACAGGACGAACAGATTTAAGGCAAAACCAATGTGCTTTTTGTAGATGTCTCGGGCACTGGAAAGCCCAATGCCCGACTCTACAGAACATAGGTAAGAGCGGAGGGTCGACAGAAATAACAGGTCGGCAGAAAGGGAGAAGGCGCGAGATAAAAACAAATCAGACTAACACGGACAGGACGGATAGAACCACCACGTTTGATTATGCTCGATGGCACAGATTTCGTCAGACCAATTTCAACGACATGTCTGAGTTCTGGGACTGATTGCTCCCTGTTGCCCCCCCCCCACTCTGAAAAACAGAAGCAATTACAGACCCGCGTAGACAATCCCCCGTTATAAAAAGGACTCAAGGAAACCAAGCATCTGTTATATAATTTATTGTTTAATTACGATAAATATAACCCACAACCAACTATAAATAGAAAAACTAGTAAAACATTCTTTAAAGTAAACTGTACTAATAGGAACAATACAAAACATATTACGCTCACTCCGGAAGTTCTCAAAATGTAACAAGCCAACGGTCCCGCCCATCCGGAAGGTGAAACACACAGCACGTGTGGGGCGGGGCCAGTCATCAGCCATAGACCAAAAGAAATCGCAGGCGAGAAGGTACAGGAGGCTCCATGGGCCGACATGAAATGGTCTTCCCATACTCTCCTTCCTGGGGTGACGTCCCCTGGGCTACGAGTAAGGAGGGGGCGGATGCAGATGACCCCCCCTCCCTCGTATCTCCTGGTCCGGCCATCACGAATTCCTCCATCGAATTTGCGCAGGGGGACTGGGAGGGAGACGCGACGCGGACGAACCTCTCCCACCTCCACAGATAGGAGGCTTCCCAGCCCCGGCCCGGCGCCGAAATCCTCCAGCCGGGCCACGGATATACTTGTGCAGCACAGAACGTACAATGTTCGACGGACCTATTTTCTCAGTATAGAACATACAATGTCCGACGGGCATACTTCCGCAGCACAGGACATACAATGTCCGACGGGCATATTTGCGTAGCACCGGACAGACAATGGTCCCCCAAGAGTCGGAGTCAGGGGTGTAGGGTGGTCATCATGTGCACCCCTGATTCAAAGGGGCGGCGTGGGATGCGCCGGGAGAGGAAGGCGGCACGGACGAGCCTCCCTCACCTCCCCAGGTGAAGGCTCCACAGCTGCACCCTGGCGCCCCGAACCAAATGTCCTGCTCCAACAGCATGGTGTTCTGTCTCTGTCGCCACAAGAAGTTTCTTCCACTCCTGAAAGACACGACGAAGGGCGGCGGCTGCAGGGTCTCAAAATCGCGTCTGGGCCCTCTGGAAGGCGGGTCTAGGCCGCTGGAGTAACTTTGTCCGGAATTGCAACTCGGGCACTTGCTCACCTGGGCACGAGCCTCCACCTCCGACAACATCCCCACAGCTTTGAAGATTCTACCAGAGTCCCAGAAGCCCACGGCCCCTACAGGCTTCCGGTAGGGAACAACTGGAACGACCACGACATAGCAACAAGATGGTGGTGCTCTCGTGTCTGCGCCAGCTTCAGTCTGAACCACCCAGGAACATTATGGGCTAACGAACTCGAGTAAGTTCCGGCTGAGCATCAACGTGACCCGGTAAGAAAGATTCTACCTCCCTCCTCCCCCCACCCCCTTTTTGATTGGCGGTCCACACCACCAGCCCCTCTGTTAGCACAGGTTTTCGAACTGCCGAAAGGGACTCTGGTCCAACCGTCAATCGTCGGAGACATTTTGCCCCTGATGCTACTTCCGGACTAAACCGGCCTCGTCCAAGATGGCGCCGGTATCAAATAGGAACTAACGGACACCTCGTGGTGTTCTTTAGCTAATGAGACTTGATGTACTAAGATATATGTGAACCTTTGCACACTTGACGAAAAGGAGAGGAGGGTTCGCTTGGCGAACATTTGAAAGGGGTCCTGTCAAAATGTTGATTTCAATGAACGATTTATTTTTGATATTTATTGTAACTGGTACATAATGTCGCTTATGATGCACACCCACGGTATACATCTAGGAAATGTGATTACAATGAGCTTGACTGTGTTCCCATTTATGAACTAAAATGCCCCTGATCCCTCATCACTTAACGAGACGTTTTTAGTTACTGGCAAATAATTAATTAGGCCTTTTTTTAACATGTTCTTATGCGACAAACCCCCCCTACTGTATGTGCTTCCACCATCGCCACGTCCAGCCAAAATATGATTGCACTCTCACGTTTTACGTACTGAACGATTATGCAAATAAAGGTTTTCCAAACTATGAATGGGTATCACGTACTTTTGTAAATATGGGAATCGGCGGGAGGGCTATTTTTTGCACAACCATTTTGCTCTCTTTTTAAGGTTACTAGAAAAATGGCTGTTCGGCCCCGGATTGATGATCGAATCTAAGGTATGATACGCTGCCTCCAAATATGCGACTAAGCTCAGGAACTAACGCATGAAGAAGGACCTCGACTTCGGAGAATGGGTAAAAGCAAAACGGTATGAATGCTAGAATGTCATAAGGGTATGAAGATCGAAGGTACCAAGGGACAGGGTTAGCCGAAGAACTTGATGCCCCAGAACATTACAGCGCTGGGAGTGATTTTAAAGGTTCCCCAATAGCTGGATACATTCACACACCAGATACCTTGCGCTAGGCACCTCTGATTTCTTTTTAGCGTTCTCCCCACACACACGATCTATAATGCCACCCTCGGACCGCCTCCCCCATGAGCAACATATCACTCGCCACCCTTGCCACGCTGCCCACCCCCTTGACTTCAGAAACCAAGACCCTAGGGATTATATCCCGAGAAGATAAGTACGAGTATGTGGTAAGTAAATAACTTTCGTGCCCGTACATTTGATATGCTCGAATGTTGTCCCCCCTCCCTTTCTTCCTTTTTCTCCCTCTACAGGTTACATTGGAATAACGACTAGGGTATGGTAAAAGATCTGGAGCCATACCATGTCCGATACATGAAGCGGACCTACGCTGCAAGATGGCTCCTAAAGACACCCGACTCAATGCATGTCCTTATGTACCTGGCCTAATGCTCTTCCGTCCTAAACTGCATGCTTTCTACATTCTAACACAAACCCAAAATGTCCCATGTTGGGTAATGCACTGAATAGCCTAAATAGTACATGGCCACTCTCCATGTCACACGTGTACTATTTAGCCTATTGTTGATCTCTCTCTCTCCCTCTCTATCTGTCTCTCTCTATTTTTCTCTCTCTCTCTCTCTCTCTCTCTCCTCCACTCTTTCGCTCTTCCTAGCAACTGGCACCTAATTGGCGAACCGCTACCCCTGGTGCACCACCTCATTGGCTCCAAATACCACGAGTATTTGCACAAATTTGTCTTAAATATAAATTGCACCGATACCACGTTACTACCTCTCCTTTTCTGCTAAATATTGATGAAACCTAGATTGACCGAAAAGAAAGGGACAGGTAAGACGACTAAGGTTCTCTAATCTGACCCATTTTGAGGGAACTACTTGTCAGTGGCATCCATGATAAAATGTTTCTGGTAAACGCGACCTTCCCTGTCCCGAAATTTTCTCAACACCCAAACAGTAAAAGTGATCGAGACATCCCCGTTTTCCCAGAATGCCCCCAGTTTTGTATCAGCTGCCCGGGACGAGAGTTTAAAATGTCCCTTGCCCCAGTTCGCTATATTCCTAGTTGTTTTTCATTAGACCCCGCTCACCCCAAGGGTGGGTTGAACAGCCATCGCAAGTCCGAGTTTTTTTTTAATAAAGTAGCCAGGTTGTAGGAAACTATGTAGAATTTAGAATAATGTTTGCAAAGTTAGAATTAAGTCAAAAATGAAAGAACTTGTTGCAAGTGAACCTGTTGAAAGTAAAATGTTTGGCCGAAAGATAGGATGCATTGATATAATGAAAAATCGTTTAGCCTATGTTCATTCCTCAGAAAGATATCTATCAGACCATGGTGAATAACACGTTACACTTTTCCGTAAAATACAAAGCCCTGAAGACCGGCCAAGCATTGCAAGACTCGTACTAGAGAAATGGGTCACTACCAGGAGAACTGACATGACTGTAATAAACGAATGCAATGAATGGGTATCAGACCTCGTACCACGACAAATGAATGTAATAAACCGACAAAACGCTAAAGAAATAACCACAAAGGGAAGTTGTTGGGAATCCAGCAAACCCATCACCAATTGTTTATACGTTGGCTGCAGACCTCAATGTTGCGGATGTTTACCCCAGTTGCTTGGTGTTGGGAGAGAAATAGATTTACGTAATTACCTTCCTCTGCAAAATCTCTAAAGACTGTCTTTTCAAACTCATTTAAGGGTACCACTGTCGGAGGAGAAAGAGACCGGATGTGGGAGCACGCGGCCTGACTGCAGATCGTGGAACCTCAGTGACGGAGGCCAAGGCGAGACCACAACAGTAAGGAGTTGCAGGACAAGGCACTGTTTCCGACAAAACTAAAGGAAAGGGCTGACCTGAGGCCCCTGCTCTATGATCGACGCGTGCCGAAAGGTCCCCGCTCTCTGAACGTGATTATGGACTCGCCTGTCTAAAATTTTCCGTCTCCCTGGTCTGTTCCCGACCTGGCCCTGCTCCATCCCCTCCTCCTCCGACCTGCCATAAGGACTATTCACCCACACACCCTCTCTCCACCTGAACTTTCAAAATCCTCTAAATCCTACTGTGCCATCCGGAGAAGGGTATTTCCTGCGTCAAAGAGGAGAGAGCCCCGACTAAGTAGACCACGAACTGTGTTAAATCTCAGAACACGTGACCTAAAAACACCACCAAGGGTCACCCCAAAGCAAAAAAACGAAGTATGTGGTTCTGCCCGGTACCGAACACCTTGAAGATGATGGAAGCAACAGGAAATACCCACCACAGAAACCCAAGAACAGACAGACTCCACAACTCAAAGACAATTGCACCCTTCACCACAATCCTTTTCTGTCTCCTTCTAATGACCACTCCCTGGATTATGGAAGAAAATGCATCTGCTCCAAAACCGTAACGCATTTCTCCCATGAGGCCTGGCGAAACAATACAAAGGCACTCTCCTGCCCGCAGACCTCCAACGGCTCAACCCACATGGACATTCCTGCTAACGAACGAATTGTAATACAGGTGTTCGACAGTGCCAACAGGAGACGACAAAGAATGCTGAGAACTGACTAATAATGGTCCACGACCATAAGACACTGGGAACACTGATTATTGTTTTTACTATGTCTCATTTCTCTCCCAACCACCATTGAATTGACTATACTCCAACCGAGTACAAAAAGAACCTACTTACGTGGTAACCTATCGGCTCCTATTCCGAATGACTACAAGCATCTACGATCTGTACCCAACGCTCTCACTGCATAATTTTTGTCTGATATTGCATTACTATGACTTTCCTGCAACAAAGCTTAACGATGAGCCCGCCCACTGGATGAAAAGATTTTAAAAATGTGATGTTTTCCTTCACCTGGGTTATCACTTCCTTACTTATGACCACAACGGTAGACATAGATAGGAAATAGGCCAGCAAGATGTCTTAGAAATGTTAAAGGGAGGACTGTGGAAAATTAATATGTTTCGGTGAACATTATCTGCGCCATCTTCCCTTTTGCCCCGATGCCACACTCTCTGTCGCACACACCCACCACTTTAGCTGCCTTGACCAGGCCCACCCTCTGCACACCCCTGACCCCCAGCACGGCTCTTTGCCTACACAAGCACCCCCACGCACTGATCACTCCCGCTTTCACGTGTCTTGCGCGTAAGCGGCAGCCATTTTTAAGCACCATGACCTTCCTACCCCTCGCTGATAGCCAGGGTCTCTCTCTCTCTCTCCTAACCTCGCAGGCATCCCCCGCACGCTGACAACCCCCTCGCTCTCACATGCCTTGGGTCATAAACCCCTCTTCAGCGCAGATCTGCCTCAGAATCCCATCCTGTTCCCAGCACGACACCTCCCTTCATTCCTTTCATAGTCTCAGGCCCTCTGATGCAAAACCCCCCTTTTTTCTGTGTGCCCGTCTGTCTTCCTTGTTCCCAAGCCACCACCTGGCCCTGCGGATACTGTTTATTACCCCGTACAGTAGGAAGCCTCCCCTCCCCATCAAAAGACCCTCGAGCCGATCAAAGCCCCCACCCTACGAGATCCGATCAAGCTCCACACATTCCGTGAATCGGCGGAATGTCCTGCTGCGCGATAATCATCACCTGTTGTGACCGGGGTGGGGAATTTAACTGTAAATGTATGTGGGAACGGGCCTGAAGGGGAGATTCCAAGGATGTTCTTTCACATATCAAAGTGTTGCAAGAATGTGTTACGTGCAATAAAGATCATAAACCTGAGTATAAGAGGCCAGGCCTCAGAGATGCGGTTAGAGCACCTCGTGACGATACTTGCTGTCTGAATTGATGTGTTCTCCTCCGGAGAGAATAAACCCTCGTTTCCTGCCTTTCAGTCTCTAGCGCCTGCTTCTTCATTGAGTAAATATTGGTGGGTCATAGAGGCGATACCGCCGGGCAACACAAAAAGGGTCTTTGGTCACTGGTTGTCTTTGCACCCTTTTACATATTGTTCTAAACATCATTTTGACCTAACAGTATTTCACTGGAATACTTAAAACATTAAATACCTTGGTGTATGGTTTGCTAATTCCATTGACTTGATCACAATAAATATGAAAGAAATCGTGGATTGGATTTTCAAACTACTTTCCTCCTGGAACCCTCTTTTTCTTTCCTGGTGGGGTCTTCATGATTCTATTAAGATGATGGTCACCCCTATAGTGTTATACGTTCTTTCAATGCTCCCAGTTCATATACCTTCTCTTTATTTCAAAAAGCTGGATTCCCTTCTTTTTAAATTCATGTGGAATAGTACAAAATCTAGAATCTCTCTATCTCATCTCAGGAAGATAAAATCTACTGGAGGTGTGAATATCCCGAACTTCAGACTATATTAATAGCCTTTGTATTATGAATAAAACACATTAGAATGTAATCACATATATACACTGTGCCATCTGGCACTTAGTATGACTTTACAGGGATTATATACACTACAGGGCCAATCAGGCCAATGTCATAACCATTAGAACTCACAATTAGTCAAGACAACCGCAACCAGTAAATACTGGTAAGGGTACACTTAGCATAAGCACATAATACATAAACCATTAGTAGCAGTACCAAGCATAGCTCATTCTGCATAACATCACAGTAGGCTAATCGGGCCACTGTCATAGTTATCACCATTAGCACCACCCAGTTACTGTGAACCCAATTCGCAGTTGATTTATATCAGGGCATGACACATTAGGTATGCACGTAATCCAAAGTGCACCCTAGCAATGACCCACCCGGTACCGAAGCTCCAAATTGCCAAGGACCCTCCTGGTCATGCAGGCACTCCCCAATAGGGGTGGCAGTGATCCCCTTCGACCCCCTAGTCACACGAGGCCTCTAAACTAGGGCCCATGTGCAGCCAGGAAACGTCGTGGCAATCTCTGAATCCGGGGCCCCTACTGGGCTTGCCCAGCGATGCCCATCAAAAATGCCCCAAACATCAATCACATGTGCAGCTGCCCGGGGCCTTGCGGTGCAGCTGTGCAATGTCAGAAATGCGAGAAAATAGTCGGTGCCACCTCAGCACCCAAGTGAAACTTGCCAATATGCCCCTCGGGCCGGAAAACCAAAGCACGGCCCGTTACAAGGGTTCTCTCCGTCACCAAAGGCACTTACCCGCTTTCACTGGGGCGTTTGCCCCGGCCCATGAGGTTCCCGTGGCGGCACCACGTCTTCAATGACGATCCTTGAGCCGCGGCTTCCCGCAAAACAGGATCAAGACCCGGAGCAAAGTCTCTGTCGTCGTCGTCTGCGGAAGGCAGCCACGCCGACAACCAGGCAGCTGCCGCCTGACTTCCGTTTCGCAATGGTAGGTTCCTCCCACCACTAGGCATAGGCAGCATGCGAGGCTCTCCCCCTCCCTACGCAGCCCTACCCATGTCCAAGTGTACTCCACCTATCATCCGCATTGTGGTGCGGCTGCTCTCGTGGTTCTCACCACAAGAGCTTTCTCCTCAGACTCAACAAGCAGCGGGTACAGCACGGGCTATGTTCTTCGGCTAGAAGCACAATGTGAGGTAACTGGCAGGCCCCTCCTCACCCTGGTTTCTGGGTCAGTCCAAAGCTGGCCACTACACCGCGATTAGTGAGGGGAGGCAGCAGCACAGCGCTCCCCTCGCGCTATCTCTCCGGTCCAGAGACAGGGAACTTAAGCAGGGAAACAAATCAATGTCAGGCCACACAAGGCAGAGCTGGGCCCAGGCAGGTCAGCTTACAGGGCCCTCCAGCAGAGGGGAAGTCCTTTGTGGGGGTTCCTTCTGGCGCTCAGGAGTCCTCTAGTTCCAAGTAAGCACAGCCAGTTCAACTTTCATGGGGTCACAGAACCAATGTTTATATTACAACATGTCTTTGTTCTTCCCCCTTTACACAGGGCTCTGGCCCGGTCCAAACCAGTTCTGGGGGGGTACCCACACATCTCTTTTCAGGTGCACAACAACCCTCATTGTTAGTGTAGACTATGGCCCTAATCACACCACAGGGGGCCAAGGCCAGCATTGTGTAATGCAGGCACACGCCTATTTAGGGTCAGGTGATACTCCGCCCACTAGTCCAATGCAGATCGGCTATTCAGCCTTGCGCTGACTCACCCAGCCCCTCTGGAGCCGCTGCACCTCCCCAGCCCCTGTCATCCAGAGCCAGACACGCAATACACAACAGGCAGGCACAAAGACACATAACACACAGAAATGTCCACTTCTAAAAGTGGTATTTCTAAAATAGTGATAATAAATCTGCAAACACCATTACGCTGCATTTATTACCACTATTCAAAACATACCAAACTTGATCACACCACCCCTCTCATATCAGGAATTACCACTGAAACACATATCGGGGAATTCCCAATGCATTCCTGTGAGACGGCAGCCACACAGTAGTGAGAAACCAAATAAGGTGTTTGTCACTACCATGACATGCCACACAGTTATGGCACATGTCCTGCCTTTTACCTACATTGCACCCGGCCCCTAGGGCTAGCTAGGGCCTACCTTAGGAGTGACTGATATGTAGTAAAAGGGGAGTCACAGATGTGGCACCCACTTTATGTGCCATGGTACTGTGGTACTGAAAATTCTGGACCCGAATTATAAACATAGTCATATCATGACTATTTTGGTATCAGCAGACCGAGAATGATTAGAATACTATGCACAAGCATTTTCGTCATATTCGGGTGACGAAATCACCCTGAAATCAGAGTTTCCGTCCTGAACCCTCGGGTTCCATTTTGTGAACGGCAGCCATTTTGTGATTGCCCTCACATAGGCCAAATGACTAAGGCCGAAAACGAGTCTGAAGGACACGTACACCTTTGCTGACTCCTCTTTGACCTGGGCAAGCTGACTCCACTGCCTGAAGCCAAAGCTGTTCGGCCAGTTCCTTTCCCAGTGGCCGAATGAGATTAGTATCAAGGCACAACATATCATAAACCGTTCATCGCACACAAACCATGCCTAATCTTACACACACCTGTCCCTGTTTCTTTCTTTGTGACTTGCTTTACGAGGAGGAGGTGCCCGTTTTTATTGGGGGTCCGTCGATATCTGATGAAAATACTGGGCCTTGCCGGGTAATTGATTGTGGGCTGGACAAACTAAAATATGGGCTTGTCATCATGACTCTGCTTTTTCTTTGTAGTGAAAATATGTGAATGGTCAACTGTAAAATAAGGAATGTTTGCCTAAAGCATAATATTTTGTATAAAAAGAGAAGGCTGGCTTTGTAAGATTGAGCAGTCTCCTGAGAATATACACCGTGTTGTACTTCTAGGATACCTGTTACTGGCTGCAGCCAATAAATACGATCTTTGACTTCACCAAGAAGACTCTGTGTTTCTGTAGTCAGAAACAGGAAGGACTTGAAGTCTTAGGGTGTGTTCCCTGACACCGCTGGGTTCTTAAAAACCCAGTACTTCAGTTGGCGCCCAACATGGGGCGGTATCAGCGGTACCAGTCCAAGCCAGAGGTTCGTGAGGAGCTTTGTGTGAAAATTCTGGAAGAAGTCCGCCACTTCATCGACCCCTGTATGTCGGCGTGGTCCGAAAGTCTTTGCTGTGAGGTTCCCCGCTTCCCGACGGCTACGAAGGACTGCTGCCCTATCGCCCTGTTTTGCACCCTTGATGATTGGTAGAGCGAAACGTTAGACGAGTCTTCTGGTGACGTCATCGATACCTCAGTTAAGTATGAGTGGAGCGTCTCCCAGTCCTTAGTTTGGTTCTTAGTTTTTGGGTATCCCCTTGGGATCGCTTTAATTTGGAACTTGCAAGTACCAAAGCCGAGGGACTCGTGTATTCACGAGTCTATCGTATTCGATAATCCTTTGAAGTTTGAAGCTAGACTAGAGAGCGAAGATGCCTGGTCTTAGCACTCTTCCAAATCTGTTTTGTCTTGGTTGTAATAGGGATTCCCGACTGGAGGACTCGTGTCCGGTTCCTCCGATTGGAACTCCAACCTAAGAACTTTATGTGAAACATGTGAAACATGGCGTAGGCCCCATCGCATATAATGAAGTTTGGATCCGACACACCAGGAAAGATGGTGTTTTAAAATGGCCCCAATATGGTAGTTTTGATGCAGAGATTTTGGATAATCTGGAGGTTAAACTTTTTAAGAAGAAAGCCCGGCCCGCAATGTTTGACTCTTTTCGCATATGGCGCAAAGAAGCCAATCAGAGAGAAATGAAATTAGCGAAGAAAAATAAACGAGAACGAGGTATGTCAATGGTACAAGCTGCTGTTGCGTTTAGGGATAATGAGGAAGAGCAAGAAAGCGAACAGATGCTTAGGGTGAAGAAGTTAGCGGTAGATAGATGCTACCCAGTTTTGCGGCATAAAGAACAGGAAGAAAAGAAAGATCTTGAGAAAGATCCTTTAATGTCCCATCTCTTGAGTTCGCCACCCCCTTATGCACAAAATGCTACGGCACCACCGCCACCAGCTATGGTTGCACAACACCCAGTTGTTGTGCCACCTGTGATTCCACCACAGCCAGCTCCCTTTCCGTTGGCTACTATTCCTTTGGCGCAGCCTCCTCAGGTGCCGCCACCTTTGCCTCCTTCTTCGTCTGCTACTCCTACGCCTGTTCTTAATGCTCCCTCCATTTCGACTTTGATTTCTTCTGCTATTGTTCCGTCTTCTCTAATTCTTTCACCTTCTCCTTCTGCTAGACAACGAATGACTACTGGAGTTACTGGTTTCTTTTCTCCTTTGTTGGGACAATTGGGTATGTCCCCTGTTACTGAGCGTAGACAGTCACGTAGTCAGTTGCCGAATATGGATGAGCGTACAATTTTGGACCACATGGCACGTAAATGGATTATGTACGATACACAGTATGATCTTGAGGGTGTTATGCATGTTTTCCTTCAATGGGAAGCACCGAAGCAACGGTACGTTTTCGATACGTTGTGTGCTTTTCTTGTTGAAAAATGGGATGAGGAAGTGGGGCAAGCTCCTGACGAGTTGTACAGCATACGTTCCGAATTTGCGAAAGGTACTATTGTAAGTCCATCTGATGTTGGGAAAGCAGTTGTGATGTTGTTGTCATTTAGGAGTGAGTCTCCTTCTCGACAATTGTTCGGGCCTGATTCTTCATTTAGGAGGAAGGCACGATAATATCCAAGGAGAGAGGTTCCTCCGAAGTGGAAAGAAGCAGTGGTTGCTGGTGCAGGTAATAATCCGCCAGCTGTACCGGCTCATTTTCAGCGTGTCTGGGTGCATGTTACATGGAAACGTGCTGAAGTTTTAGCTACTAAGCAGTATTTGCCTGATCCACGCAAAAATCCAGCAGGGTACTATAAAGAGTTTACTCAGACTGTGGGTTCGTGTATTATGAATTTAGCGGACATCTGCATGTTGTTTGGCAATGTTGTTCCACAACCTATTTGGAGTAAGATTCGTAATACGGATCATGCGGTTGAATTGGGTGACACATGGGTTAATCTTAGAGATGCCGACAATAGGCAAGTAGGTGGTGCTAAGCCTGAGGATTTGATTACTGAACTTCCTGATAAGATTATTACGTATATGAAGACTTTAATGCCCGAATTGCGTGTCAATTGGGACAAGTTTTCTGCATGTAAGCAGAGGAAGGACGAAACGAAACGGTGTCTGACTTTTTCACGAGGTTCGAAGAGACCTTCATCGACCATAGAGGTCAGGATATGGCTACAGAGGGCGGTCAGAGATTGTTTGTTGACGAATTTGTACATAATTTGCTTCCTGAATTGTGCAATAAGTTGAAGGATTCTGAAAGTGCTTGGGCTGTTTCCACGTCAGCACAAATTTTGGGTACTGCCCAGTACTATGAAAATAGGCACAAAGATGAGTTAGAGAAAGCGGATAAGAAGACTAGGGGAATTGAAAACTAAAGTTCTTCTACAGCAAGCTTATCCACCCCGTACTAATAATCAACGTGATTATCAGCAGAATCAGCAGTATTCGAGAAACTCGCAAAGAAACAAGCCTTCTCAACAGCGTTTTCCGTATGGTCCTAATCAGTGTGCGTATTGCAAAGAAGAGGGTCATTACAAAAATAGTTGTCCGGTTTTGTTGCAGCGTACGAATGGTGTTTCTGGTGTAAGAGGTAGAGGTGCTCAACAAGCGCCTAGAGGTAGAGGACGTGGACAGAATGTACTTTCTTTCCCTCCACAGAACTCGATGAATAGTTTTGATCAACAGCGAGGTTCATCTGGTAAGACCGCTCAGTACTATACGGACGATTACTATAATGAAGGTGAGGAAATGAATGGTAATGATTGTTAGGACAGCCATGGGCAAAGAGAGGGAGTTGTTTCAGTTCCAGTAGATCAGAGTGGACCGTATGTTGAGGTGATTACATCAGGTGTGTCAGAGCCTTTCTGTTGGATACTGGTGCTACAAAGAGTTCTATTATGCACTCAAAACTCCCTGGCGCACCTTTGTCTGGCGAAATGAATGTTTCAGTAGGTTTTTCTGGCGCCCCGGTTAGGAACCCGATTTCTAGTCCTATGTCTCTTTCTGTTGGACCTTATGAATTTGAAGCACCCCTTATTCTGACGACAGGTTGTGGGGAGTACCTTCTAGGATTGGATCTGTTGAAAAGACTATATGCGACGTTGTATTGTTCTCCTTCGGGACTACAACATACACTGGGCAAGAGAGTGGTCTCCCCGATGTATTTGTCGAAGGATACACTTCCGATAGAATTGTCTTCTCTTCCGGATGCTCTTTGGGCTACTGGTCTTAACGACGTGGGTCTTTTGGAAATACCGCCATATATTGTAACATTGAAAGCCAATGTTAGAATGCCGCGCATTCCCCAATACAAGATCTCTAGCGAAGGTGAAAAGGCGTTGTTAGCGATCATTTATGATCTGATGGAAAAAGATGTAATTGAAGAGACAAGAGGCAACGTTTGTAATAGTCCTGTTCTGCCTGTTTTGAAGCGTACCGACCCTTCTCAGCCGCCTGTTTACAGGTTTGTGATTGACCTTAGAGAGGTAAATAAAATAGTTGTGCCACAGTTTCCCGTTGTCCCTGATATCACTGCCCTATTGACTATGATTCCAGCTTCAGCCACTTGGTTCTCGGTGATTGACTTGAAGAATGCTTTCTTCAGCAACCCGATTGCCGAGGAGAGCAGGGATATTTTTGGCTTCAGTTTAGGAGCCCGAAGCTTCCGCTTCAAACGCGCTCCTCAAGGCTACTGTGAAAGTCCATCGATATACAGTCATGCTTTAAAAACACAGCTTGATACAATTGTTTTTCCTGATGGCGCTACCCTTATTCAGTACGTCGACGATTTGCTAGTCGCTGCAGATACTGAGGAGATTTGTAAACAAGCCACCTTGTCGTTGTTGCGTCATTTGTATGATTTGCATCACAAAGTGTCTCTTTCAAAATTGCAATGTTGTCGACAAGAAGTAACCTACTTAGGTCACCTCTTATCGAAGGAGGGAAGGAAACTGACCCCAGAAAGAATTCAGGCAATTGCAAAATTGAGTGTGCCAAGGACACAGAGAGAAGTACGTGCTTTCTTGGGCATTACATCATATTGCAGACAATGGATACCGAATTTTTCTTTGTTGGCCAAACCTTTGGTGGCATTAACTTGTAAGGATACACCGAATCCCATTCCATGGTCTGAAGATTGTCAGAAAAGTTTTTCCGAAATGCATGATGCATTGTGTTCGGCTCCTGTGTTGGGTACCCCCGACTACAGTAAGCCCTTTACACTGTATGTCCATGAGAAAGAAGGTTGTGCATTGTCAGTGCTGACACAGTCTTTCGGAGACAAACAGCGTCCATGCGCGTATTTTTCATCGACTTTGGATCCGGTAGCTAAGGCGTTGCCAAGTTGCTTGAGGGCCACAGCGGCAGCAGCTGTTTCTATCCGACAGTCTGCTGGATTAGTGATGAATAATATGTTGATTGTGATGGTTCCACATGCAATGGACACTTTGTTAAACAGGACAAAGACACAGCACTTAACTAGTTCTTGTTTGTCAGGTTACGAGTTGACACTGTTAGCGAGTCATGTGCACATAAAGAGGTGCAATACGTTGAATCCAGCCACGTTATTGCCTATTTCAGTAGAGACAGATGATATTGAACAGCACAATTGTTTTCTCAGGACAGAAGAAGAAACGAAAGGGAGAGTAGATCTAAAAGATACTCCTCTTGTGAAGTGTGACGGAACCGTATGGGTGGATGGTTCATGCTTCAAGCTTCCGAATGGGTATACGACTGCGGCATATGCTGTCACGACTTTGCATACGATTGTTGAAACTGCACGTATCCCACATAATTCAGCTCAGGCAGCAGAATTGATTGCACTTACGAGAGCGTGTGTGTTGTCGAAAGGAATGAGAGTGACCATATATACTGACAGCCAGTATGCCTTTGCCATGGCTCATAGTTTTGGACGATTGTGGAAAGAACGTGGGTTCCTGACTTCGCATGGAGCTAAGATACAAAATGGTCAGTTGGTGAATGAGCTTCTTGAGTCACTGACCTTGCCGTTACAAGTTACGATTTTGAAATGCAGTGCACACAAAAAGGTTACTGATGATGTTGGTCGTGGAAATGCATTTGCTGACGAAATCGCAAAAGAAACAGCAAAAGATGTAATGAATCAAATGTATGTTGCAGGCCCTGCAAGATGGGTTGGTGACGTTGGAATGTGTGAAGATACGATAGAGAGTATGAAGTCTATTCAAGCTGAAGCTTCAGAGAAAGAGTTGAGTGTGTGGAGAGAGAGTACGGGTAAATTGAATGCAAATGGTTGTTGGGTTGAATTGTCAAAACATCAGCGATGGTTGTTACCCGATGCGTATGTGCTTGCAGTGGTGACAATGGCCCATGGAATGGCTCATATCAGTGTGAAAGGGATTTGTAAGTTGTTAGCTCCAGTATGGCAAAATGCTGGAATTCCTAAGTGTGCAGAGAATGTGGTCAAGAATTGCATGGTGTGTCTGAAATACAATCCTGGTAGGGGAACCCAACTCCAGCTGGTCATTTTGCGCCTCCAACGTATCCGTTCGAGGTTTTGCAGCTAGATTTCATCCACATGGAAAGGTGCAACAATTTGGAATACGTACTCATTGTTGTTTGTGCCTTTTCGAGATGGGTAGAAGCATATCCCTTAAAAGACAACACTGCCATATCCACAGCTAAAGCCCTTGTCAAAGAATTTTTCCCTAGGTTTGGAATGCTGAGAATGGTCTGGAGTGATAATGGGAGTGAATTTGTGGGTCGAGTGATGAAGAAAGTATGTGAAGGGCTAGGTATCCAGCAAAAATTCCATGCTGCAAATCACCCCCAATCAGCTGGACTAGTAGAGTGCTATAATGGCACACTAAAACTGAAATTGGCCAAGATCCAAGCGAGTTCTGGTCTTAAATGGCCTGACGCTCTGCCTTTAATAATAATAATAATAATAATACTGGATTTTGTAGAGCGCGAACAGCTACCTCGCTAGGAGGTGTCCCGGCGCTAGTAGAACACAGATGACCTGGAGGCTAAAGATAGGAAAGTTAGCGGGGTTGGGTGAAAAGCCAAGTTTTCAGCAGTTTCTTGAAGCAGGGTTCAGAAGGGGCCTGTTGGATTTCTTGTGGTAAGGTGTTCCACAGAGCGGAGACGTTTGCCGAAAAAGTCCGACCGCCTAGTCGAACCTTTTTCGTGCGTGGGACGGCCAATTGAACACGGCCATTGGACCGCAATGCGCGGGTTTGGGAGTATCTCGGGAGGCGGTTTTTCAGGTATTCTGGACAGGAGCCATGCAGGGATCTAAACGCCAGCGTCAGCGCTTTAAATTTTATTCTGCTGGCAACTGGCAGCCAGTGCAGGGATCGAAGATGCGGAGAGACTGACTGCTTGAGAGGGATTCGCAATAGCAGTCTCGCAGCCGCATTTTGAACTACCTGAAGTTTTTGTGTAAGGTATTTTGGTAGGCCTAGGTAGAGTCCGTTGGCGTAATCCAGCCGTGAGGTAACAGTGGCATGGATAACCGTTTTCCGGCAGCTCTCCGGGAGGAGTCTCAGGATTTTTCGGAGATTTCTCAGCTTGCTCAGGCAGCAGCCGGCGACTTGTTGGATATGGGAGGTAAAGGACATGCTATCATCCCATCTCACTCCAAGATTTTTTGCCGAGTGACTGGGTGAGGGGGCAGGGCCCATCTCCGTCGGCCACCAAAGTTCTGAGGCGGGGGTGGGACCCTTGCCAAAGAAGATAACTTCGGTCTTATTGGCATTAAGTTTTAATTTATTTGTGTTCATCCAATGTGATATATCTTGGAGACAGCCTTTGAAGTTTGAAAAGGACTCTTGCGTCATCTCAGAGTACGGAAATACCAACTGGGTGTCGTCGGCATACGAGATTGCCTTGACACCCCAGTTGGCAATTAGCGTAAAGAGAGGAGCAAGGTAGATGTTGAACAAAAGGGGGCTGAGGGCCGACCCTTGCGGAACTCCACAGCTGAGGGTCTTGGGGGCCGAAGAGATCGCCCCAAGTGCCACTTTCTGAGTTCTCTGGGATAGATAGGAGTGTATCCAACCGAGCGCCCTATCCTGAATACCTATCTCAGCCAGCCGGCTGAGTAGTCTGGCGTGGTCCACCGTATCGAAGGCGGCCGACAGATCCAGGAGTACCAGCATTGCTGAGTTACCTGCATCCATCGACCACCTTACTGACTCGGCTACCTCAATAAGCGCTGTTTCCGTGCTGAAGCCGGGTCGGAAGCCAGACTGTGTCTCGTGTAGGATTTTGTTTACTTCTACAAATTTGCTCAGTTGGCGCTGTATGACTTTCTCCAACATTTTTCCCGGGGCAGCTAATAGAGATATTGGGCGGAGATTAGTGAGGTCTTCTGGATCCCCATTGGGTTTTTTCTTTAAGGGTAGGAGAGTAGCATGTTTCCAGACGTCCGGAAATGTGCCCGAAGCAATGGAGGAGTTCCAGATATGTTGAAGTGTGGGAGCTACAAAGTCAGCTATAGAGCTCCATAATTTTGCTGGGCATGGGTCGTCAGGGGAACCGGATTTACAACGGATAAGTTCTTGCCTTACCTCACTCAGGGGAATGTTCGTGAACTGGGTGAAGGTCTCACCTGGCTCGTCATTGATCGCAAGGTCTTGTTTCACTGTTTTTATTACTGGTCCAAAAGAGTCGTACACCGTTTTTATCTTTTGGTCAAAGAACTCGGAAATTTGCTCGCATAGCGTAGCTGTCGGTGCAACCTCCCTCTCAATGCACTTTGGTTTGAAAAACGACTGTACTACTTTGAAGATCTGTTTACTTGACTGTTCTGCCTGTAGAATCGAATCCGCATAAAAGCGTTTTTTACTTTTTCTGATAGCTTTCCGTAGATTTTTGGAAGCTTCCTTATACCTAGTTCTTTCTTCCAGGCCGTAATTTGCTCTCCAGAGTCTCTCTAGTTTTTTACATGCTGCTTTCTCTTTCCTAAGTTCCTGCGAGAACCATGGAGCTGAGGGAGAGTCTCTTTTTGATAGTGCTTGGGAGGCTGGCGCAATGGAGGAGACCATCTTTCCGACCCACTCATTGAGGAGTTGAGCATCTCTATTGGCATTGTTTGTCAAAGATGGGGTGGTTTGTGCCAAGACAGGGCCCATAGTATCGGGGGTCAGCTTTTTCCATTGTCTCTTCAGGAAGTAACATTTGCTAGAAGCAGGAATGTCATACACCATGTTCAGTGTAAATGGGACAAGTGAGTGGTCTGACCATGTCAGAGGGAGTGGTACCTCAGGCAGTACATTCTTGATGTTAGAGAAGATGAGATCAATAGCACTCCTATCAACAAGAATGACTGTGCATTCGCGAGTGGGACTTCGTCCCTATGAAATTGTGTTCGGCCGCCCGGCCAACATATGGGGAGTGCCAAGGCCGACAAAATTCAGTGAGATCGAAAACCCTGTACTGCTTGATTATTTATATGAATTGACGGCTAAATTGAGTGTTTTACACCAACAGGTTCACGATACTCTGCCTCAGGTCTCTGAAGCTCCAGGACATCCTATCCATCCTGGATCCTGGGTGCTGGTCAAGAACTTCCAACGGACAAAGAATGACCAGCCCCGTTGGACCGGCCCTCACCTCGTCCTTTTCTCAACAAGATCAGCTGTTCGAGTGGAAGGGAAAAAGAACTGGATCCACGGCGTACACTGCAAGAGAGTCCCTTTGCCTCTACCGTACGACCGGTGGGTCCAGGAGGGGATAGCTGACTCTGAGTCTGAGACTGTGCCTCGTTTTCTGCCTTTTAGCGATGCACGTGTGAAAGGAACAATTTCTGAACGAGAAAGTGACAATCTTTTGCAAGAAGATGTGCCACCGTCAATTCGATTGAACACTACAGAGCCTGAACTCTTGTTCCAGAACTTGACAGTACCTGGAAAAAGCTGTTGTAATTTGTGGCCGAGAACTATGGACAAATAAAAAATTCTTTTTTTCTATTTTTGAAAGTGCAGCTCACTCATCTGAGAAACTTTCTTATTTTTGTTTTTCGAACCGCCATCCGGGTTCAGCTGCTAGGGTCGTGGTTGCCCAAGTCTTTGGGGTGCAGCTGAAGACGTTAGGTCGACAGTTCTGGTTGGCCTAAGGGAGTTGCCCTGGACTGACAGAAGCATTCCTTAGCATAGAACACCCTACCGCCACGGGCAGCAATTAGAGAGGATGGAGTTTTTCGAGATGGAGAGACCTGCCAAACAGATGGACTTTAAAGCCAGAATGTGTATATTGATGACAAAGAAACGATTTTTGATATTATGTGTTTTCATGTTGCTTAGTGTAATGGCGTTTTTAATAGGATATGTTTTATTCTCTTTTCAAGTGACCTTTGCACCCAATACACAGCCCATACCTCCTTCTACTGTTTCCTCGCATTCTTTTCACCCTGGGCCTGAGCATGAGTCCACTAGAAGATTTGAGTTTATCAATAACTCCTTCATTTAGCTCTTATACCAACACCAATTAGTAGTGAACACAACTAATTGTTGGGTGTGTGGTCTTATGCCACATACAACAGACAAGGGTATCCCATACTTGGTTTTACCATTTAGTTACTATGGTTCTTTGTGGGCGTTTCAGACCATGTTCATATATGCCATCGAACTATATCCCCCACGTTCCACGAAAAGTAACTCGAGCAACAAGGCATTGGTAATGAAATCACAAATATGAGCAGAAACATTGACTCGTATAGAACGATTACCAGAGATGAGTTGCAAGCTTACGCTAGATGGAATGTAACAGGATATGGAGTTACTCTGAGTGAGAACCAGCGAGCAAAGAGATCCTCCCCGATTTGGATTGTACCCCATCAGGGTCACCTATGTCTGCAAGGTAATGGCAAGAATCCCAGAGCTCAGTTAGGGAAAAGTATCTGCACTGAAACATATGTTTTTGCATCTCAGATTTCCCCTTCGTTTCTAGCAGCTAAGGGTACATATTTCATCTGCCATGATAGAGCCTATACATGGTTGCCCCCTGATTTCTCGGGCACATGTTTTGTTTCGTTCCTGCTGCCTCCCACCTACACGGCCGCGGCAGATTACCATAAGACAAGGATAGTTAGAGGTGTCCTCAGTGAAGAAGACACTGCAGGACAAGAATTTGGAGATTTCGTAAAGGGTTTTCTGCTGTTTTGGAGACCTATGGTTAACAGCAGGAACATAAGGCAATTGACAAGGGTGGTTGAATCCACTGTAGTTGAAACCGCCGGTGCCCTTAGTAATTTGACGGCTGAGCTTCAGTCGGATCGCCTTATGACTCTTCAGAACAGAGTCGCATTAGACGTCATACTTGCAGACCGAGGTGGGGTATGTAAAGTGATCCAATCAAGTTGCTGTGTTTTCAACCCAGATAACGCTCCGACAGTCTACGAGGCTGTTAGACCTGTCTGGCCGTATGCGTAGTCCCTCCAATGTATTATTTATTTTGTCCCCTTTTTGCCCTTCATGCCTTTATTTATTTTTGTGTCCACTAGATTTTTCAAGGTGTTGGTCTAGAGGATAGGTGCTCTTTCGCCCTCATAGTTTTTTACCTCAGGCCTAGAGGCCTTTCCTGACAGGAATTTCTTTGAAGTCACAAAATGGTGGCTACCAACTGTCATAACTGACATACCTGGAACCTGTCCCATAGGATAGAGTAGGGCATTCCAGAACCTTCTGGTCCCTTCTGGACCTCTGAGGGTCAGCCTATAAAAGGCGGAATGCTGGGCAACCATTTTGTCTTACCAGAGATAGTCAGCTGGAGGACAGGCTGTAGCAGAAGGTGGGGGTAGGATAGTCAAAGGGTTGACCTCCCAGTCTAGGGACGCTTCCTTATTGATCCACCACCCTTCCTCCCTTGGGTTACTTGACTTATCCCCTCTGTGTAGGATTACTGGAGACCTGGGCGCCTGACCAACCCCTAGCCTGGAAGAAAGGGGTGTGAGTGGGTGAAGGAGACTGCGGCGCTGTGGAGCGCAGTCCTCTGCCTAGTTGGAAAGACCTTAGAAAGACTCTGGCAGAGCGTTGCTAAGAAGAAGAGAGAATTAAGATTGAGGGCTGATTCTTTGTGGCCCCCTCGATTATCTCCTTAAAAGAATTCTGCTCGTAGTTGCCCTTGATTTCCCCTGGCGACATAACCACACGGAATCCCTCCTCCTACCTGTAGTGGCAGACTGCTGGCTGAGTAGGGCAGCTGTCTTAGTGGGGAAGATAGGGTCCGTGGGTTTGGAGCAGCGGTCGCTGAGGGAGCAGGAGAGGAGTGGAAGCGAACTGGTCTATTCCCGAGCAGCGTGAGGTAAACAGCGCAAACCCGGAAGTGTGGCCGCCGGTCCTGAAGTGAGAGGAGAGGAGTAGTGAGGAAGGTAATTCACTGGGTAGTGCGGCCCTGGTGTATCCTCCATTGGTTCCGGATTGGGCGGAGTGAAAGGGGAAGCGCCGGCAGAAGAGCGTGGGCTCCAGCGGGGAGACGCTTCACCTCCGTGCTTGCCCGGTTGAGCCGTCTGGCTCTCTGTGAGGCGGAGCCGGCCGGAGAGGAGGAGCGGAAGCGGCGCTCGTCAGCGGGGGTCAGCCTCGTCCGCGCAGCTCCGGAATCGTGTGGAGGATAAGCGGAAGAACTACTGCAGCTCTCGAATAGGGGAGAATCATTCCCCGGTCCTTCCCGCACCAGCACTGAGATCGGATGGCTGGCTGGGCGGGAGGAAGCAGATTGAGCAGCTGCTGGCCGTAACTTCTGCAGAGCCGCCTGACAGCTCAGTCACTTGGAGACTTGGGCATTGCAGTCTCCGCAGTACAGTAAGGAGAGTGTGGGAAGGGGGGAAGGCTGTACCCCCAAGGATTAATCACCTCAAGAGACTGAGGAGTGGTATTCTTAGAAGGTCTTTCCGTGTAGTGAATAATCAGTCATTGTGCATGTAAATATAGTCCAGACACACTGTTCGTTTTTCCCCTCTACAGTGTCCTAGAAGGTGGGGAGTAGCTTGGTGATGTGATCCTCATTGGTTTCAGGTCCAGGGAAAAACAGCCACTGCACCAGAATCTGGGGGTAGAATCAACTGCCAAAGTAGTGCTAAAAGTGCCTTCTGACTAAGGAAAATATAAGGTCTTCATAGGGGTTACTAGTGCATATATAAATCTCATGTAATCACTGACATTTCTCACTGGTTTTGTACCTCTCGGGGTGGTTAAAGGTGGAGAGGGGATAAAAGTATAAAACTTCAGAGAAGTCAAGTATAGCAAAGTTTGGAGACTAATGTAATGTGCTGTTAATGCTGATTGATGACATAATTTGGCAACTTTGAAAATCTTAATAATTTCATGGGTAAATGTAATGTACTGAACTGTGATTTCTGAAGACAAGAGAGCAGAGAATATTTTTATAAACAAGCTCGTATTTTTCCAAACATTGGTGTAGTGTCATTTTTGGGTGATATTGCACTGAGTTACTGCTGGGTGGTTTGCAACCTTTACACATGAGCATCTGTTGATATCGTCTTACCCTAGGCCAGGCTACCCTAGGTGGCCTGACATCATTAGGTTCCAACAGAGGCCATTTCCAAACTGCATAAGATCTCTGAATCTATTCACGTGGATAAAGGAGATTGGTCATTGATGGGGTGGTTCTGGGAACTGATATCCGCCTGGGGATGGAAGATTCTGATAGTCATTGGGATGATCTTAGCCATTCTTTTCATGTTCTGTCGGTGTGCACAGTGTGCTCCTGCAATATGTGGCCTCTGTGTTACATTGTGTATAAGGAAACCTGTATCAAGAAACGAGCTAAGTAATAGGATGATGCTACAGCAACATCTCAATGACTTTATGAATATAGACCTGGACTCAGATTAGCGTGAGTATAGGTTATTGCCTATGTAAGGGCAAAAGGAGGGGCTGTGGTACTGAAAATTCTGGACCCGTGTTATAAACATCGTCGTATCATGACGATTTTGGTATCAGCATACCGAGAATGATTAGAATACTATGCACAAGCATTTTCGTCATATTCGGGTGACGAAATCACCCTGAAATCAGAGTTTACGTCCTAAACCCTCGGGTTCCATTTTGTGAACGGCAGCCATTTTGTGAATGCCCTCACATAGGCCAAATGACTAAGGCCGAAAACGAGTCTGAAGGACACGTACACCTTTGCTGACTCCTCTGTGACCTGGGCAAGCTGACTCCACTGCCTGAAGCCAAACCTGTTCGGCCAGTTCCTTTCCCAGTGGCCGAATGAGATTAGTATCAAGGCACAACATATCATAAACCTTTCATCGCACACAAACCATGCCTAATCTTACACACACCTGTCCCTGTGTCTTTCTTTGTGACTTGCTTTACGAGGAGGAGGTGCCCGTTTTTATTGGGGGTCCGTCGATATCTGATGAAAATACTGGGCCTTGCCGGGTAATTGATTGTGGGCTGGACAAACTAAAATATGGGCTTGTCATCATGACTCTGCTTTTTCTTTGTAGTGAAAATATGTGAATGGTCAACTGTAAAATAAGGAATGTTTGCCTAAAGCATAATATTTTGTATAAAAAGAGAAGGCTGGCTTTGTAAGATTGAGCAGTCTCCTGAGAATATACACCGTGTTGTACTTCTAGGATACCTGTTACTGGCTGCAGCCAATAAATACGATCTTTGACTTCACCAAGAAGACTCTATGTTTCTGTAGTCTGAAACAGGAAGGACTCGAAGTCTTAGGGTGTGTTCCCTGACACCGCTGGGTTCTTAAAAACCCAGTACTTCAGTACAGCAGCAGTAAACTGCGCGTGCAGGCCCTGCAATGGCAGAGGTCTGAGACAGGTTTGAAAGGCTACTTTGGTGGGTGGCGCAAGCAGCACTGCAAGCCTACCAGTAGTATTTAATTTACTGGCCCTGAGTATATGAGATACTACTTTACAAGGGAATGATAGATAAATTAAATAGGCCAATTAGGTGTAGACCAATCTTACCATGTTTACCATAGAGAGAACATGCACTTTAACACTTGAAAGCAGTGATAAAGTGCCCAGAGTCCTAAAACCACCAACACCAGGTCAGAAAAAATACCAGGAGGAAGACAAAAAGTTCTGGGATGACCCTGCATTAAGGGCAAAGTCTAACAGCCGCACACAGACCTGGTGGGCTACACTTGGTGTGCTCTGCGTCCCTCACACGTGGTTGCACCACCAAAGTGACTGCAGGTGCTTTGCGGCTCCTCCTTGCAGGGTAAGTGCCCAATCCGTCCCTCGGTGTGGGTGGGGGAGGTGATGCAATGACCCTGAAGCATATCCCTCGCCTTGGGGACGGTGCTCCCATGGCAGCCTCACTTCTCCGGCACAGGGGTTGTGGATCAGGTCACACGCCTTTTTGCGTACAACCACCCCCTCTGGCATACAGACTCATCATACTTTCCTTATATACATGGTCTCAGGGCCCCTCAGCACAGCAAAATCTTCAATGGTGGGCCCTCCTGGAATACGGGTTTGAGGCTCACCTTGGCTCGAGGACCACGGCCCTCTCATTAGGGCAGTCTTCACATGGTGATGCCTCTTCTGGCATATGGGATCGCGCCTCCTCACTGCACATGGGATCAACCCCGATTATTACAGAGATGCACATGGTTTAGTTCACAATGGCCCTCCTTTGGCATATGAGGGTCGCCAGCTTCATTTACGCACATGGGCAAACACCCGATCGGTGCAGCTGCTGTTTCCTTACACCCCGCAAAGGGAGTACACTCGACAGGGCTCACTCCTGGACCTTGCTCCCTCAAACGCTCTCCTATCTCTCACAGGGCACAATGGTCTTGGCAAGCAGGCAAGCACTGGTGCTCCAGGCCCCAAAGCAGGTGGTAGTGAATTCCCTGGGCGATGTTCCCTCACCCAGCAAAGAGACTGGAAGTCTTTGGCCCTCAGTACTGGTTACAGACAAAAGTCTTGCAGAGCTTCCCCTCCTCACACAGCCCATTTGGCTGCTTGGCAGGTGACAATTTTTGGAGTCTCAAGATCCCCTTCTTATAGTTCACTTCCAGGCACCAAATGTGATTTAGAGTCTGAGTCCTTGAAGTTTTTGTTGGTTGTCTACTTCTTTTGTAATGCCCCCTCCTCTGGCCTCTATTTCTCCTGCAAGCAGTCTGTCACATCAGGAGTGTCTCCAAAGCTGATAGCCCCACAACACAGACCATGGGAGTGGCTAGATTACACCTGGATGTCAGCCACAGTGATATGTGAATCAAAAGGTTACCCAAGGACACCAGCCCTACTCTTTATGATGTTCTTATCATCCCCATCTCCTTCCTGAGAAGTGCCCAGACCCCTTACTTATGACTTCTCACTGAATTAAATAGCACCCTTTGAAGTGTACGGGGAAAGCCTGACTCTCCCCTCACCAGTGTGTGTCAATCCCAGCTTACAGGAATGCAGCAATACAAACATCTACTCAAGTTTCACCATGTAGGCAGAATCTCCCAAAATGGAAACCATAATCTGCATGTGTTGTATCACTCCCAGGTACAGGCAACAAATGCAGGTATCCAGCATACAGACACTGGACATTACTGTATTCTTCCTGCACTTTACCGCTCATAGGCACACATACATCCAGCACATGCATTTAATATGCATGCACTGCCCATGCTACATGTACTGTATCTCTCTCTAGTAACATATACATTCAGCACATGCACGTACTGTACCCTTTTTTGTATATGGTATTTATTATATTTTTACAGTAATGCACAGAATATATCTAGAAAACTCCATATCCATATACGTTGTGTTTTGAACAGTTCCCCAACTTCACCTCCACCCATCCCTGCTCCTACCAATGCTCAGCCAAAATAATGAGATTGTGCTTCTAACAGGGTCAGTTATTATCAATGCCAGGCATATCAATAATTTTGTTAGTTAGTACTTTGGCATCCTGTTAGGTATCCCAGGGGCTATTCTCCAATTGCTTCATCATAGGGAGATGCTGCAAGGCCCCAGTAACTAATCTCACACTCACAATCTAGCCCCACCTGCAAAACTCACCCCCTTCCACAACATAGTTCCTCACAGGGGTGTGCATCCAGAAGGGGTGGGGGTCTCTCAACAATGCTAGTATAGCCGTCCATACCCGAAGTTCATATTCTAGTTTATCATCAAATCCTTTTGTGTTTCATACACACTTCCTTGGCCACTGCCCACTCCAACATATCTCTTAGCCAGTCTTCATAACATGGAGGCCTTGAAGTCAACCATCTAGTAGCTATACAGCGTTTCACCAAAAATAACCCCAGCAGCAAAAACCTCTTACTCAGCCTCTTTCTTGTTGTGGAATGGACTATGTACTACACCCTTAATGTATTATACTACTCCCAGGCACACATATCTCTTTACCGTTGACTAACTATGCATAAGTATACATATGCATTTACCCATCACTAACTGCATAGCACTACATCCTTCATGTACTGTACCATTCAGGCACAAATACATTCAGTACATGCATTTAAATGCACGCACTGCATCCTTCATGCATTGTACCACTCACAGGCACTCATAAACCTCGAACAGGCATTTACCCTATACACATTGCACAGCACTACATACTTCATGTATTGAACCACTCACAGGCACACATACACCTAACAAATGCATCTACAATTGAACACTGTACCGTACTACATTATTCCTGTATTTTACCATTCACAAGTACACTTGCACCGAGCACAGATACACAACTCTTGCGCTGCTCAACACTTCATAAAAAGCGATGTAGGCTTAGAGTGAGTCAAGCACACAGCAGCGGAACTTTAAAATGAGTGAGCCTGTAGGCTTCACTCTAGTGAGACAGGTTAAAAATGACCTGATCACTCTTACTGATCCCTAAATGGCAGTATGGCGCTGTTTGCCCCTTTCAGTTCAACAAGACCTCAGTCCATGAGACAAGCTTATGTTATGGTGCGCACACATGATCCGAGTTTGCCTATAACTACAAAAATCAGCATTAGGGATCCAGACATCTGTACAGTTGGGCACTCAGGGCATGGGTGCACATCCATTACCATGCAGAGTACTCATCCATCCTAACAGGTGGGTAGGCATCTACCCCAAATAATAATCCAGTTACTTACTTATACTGTTTCTTGCACTCAAGTAGCCCCATGGAAACATGTTATAAAGATGGCAAACAGTTAAAGAATCGTACCAACATCCCAAAAGTATCTCTATGTAAGACAAGGTGCAGAACATGTCCTATCCTGTGTGTTTGAGCATGGTCCAAGGGCGCCAAAAAGGTTTGAAAGTGGAACCATGGCTTTCAGTATGAAATTCAGTCCCTGCCTCCCTTCTTTAATTATTTTTGGCATCTTCCCAATCCTACGCCGCAGGTTTTGAGTAGATTACTGATCGAAGATATTTGCTTTCTTTTACTTCTTTTCCCCTTGTACTTTTCTTGTGTCACAGACTGATAGATGCAGCTAAAGATTTGCTGATTTGCTTAGACTTGATTTGCTTACACATTGAATGCTATACTTTTTCTCTGAAAAGTTATTCTATTTACTCAATCTGTAGATGGTCCTGAAGAAAATATTTCCTGATTTTTGTAACACTGTGGTGAAGAGGTCTCTTTTAGGCATGTACCATCTTTCATTATCCTTGCCTACATTAAAAAAAATCATTTTTATTTCTTTGCTAACATCTCTCTTCTTTTTCACTCCTTTTGTCTTTAAAAATAGCATTGACCCGTTATGGGACACGAAGAGATTAGGCAGGCTCAGAAACAGTAAGGGCTTTGACAATTGGGATGATATCGGCAAATCCACGGTGGGCGACATGTGGCATAATGGCGAAATAGTTTCCTTTGAGCGTCTTCAACAACAGTATGAACTGGCGTCTTCGGAGCTGTTCCGATACACGCAGATAAGACTTGCCTTAATGACAGCATTGCCACCCGGTACCAAAGTTCCGGAGGCATCACCTATGGAGGATAGGTTACTGACCGATTACATGCAAAAGAAGGCCACCTCACTCACGTATCGCAAATTAGTAAACAACCTGCCAGACCCGACGGGACCCCTGCCAGACAAATGGTCCCAGGATGTAGGCGATTTTGATGACTCGGAATGGCAGGAAGCGTTGGCTTCTCCACGGGAGGTGGGCATACCCTCGCGCCTCAGGCTGGTGCAGCTCAGAATCCTACATCGATCATACTACACCAGACACACCCTACACAAGATAGGTAAAATAGCGCACCCCTTCTGTCTTCGCGGCTGCGGGGACGAGGGCACCTTTCATCATACCATATGGGTATGTCCTAAAATAATGGAATACTGGACACAGGTGATGAGGACAATGTCGCAATCAGAGGGACTGTCACTAGTGCCGAAGCCCAGACGGTGTTTATTGAATATATGGGTACCTAATTATATCACTCGTCCAGCCCAGAGCTGGGCCACGCTAGGGATCATGATTGCACAAAGGAACATTTGCCAGAAATGGGGAGGGGCGGAGGCACCATCTCTTGCTGCATGGGGAAGGGACATGGATGCAGCCATGATTGCCGAAAGAACAGTGTTCAGTAGTCGGGGGTGCCCCCAAAAGTGGAGTAAAATCTGGGGGGCCTGGAACAAATACAGGGGAGACATATGTGATCCACCACCTTAACGAGAAGATGAAGATTCAGATTCAGAAGGGTAATGAAGACCAAAGGGTGTGCGGGTGGGGCTCTGATCATAATGATGCTAGAATACAGGGAGGTGACTTTGAAATATTGAATGCGCTTAACTGTGATGAAGTGTTGTGCGACGTTAATCTTATTTGTAAAAGGATGTTATACTGAACTGATGGTAAGAAAAATAATAATCTTTAAAAAAAAAAGAATTTTTAAAATAACTGACATATATTATCTATCATTTAGATAGTTTTCTTGATGAGCTGTGTCATTCCTATACTCAAGCTCCTGCTTCATTACAGATGTTGGATCGGTTTGTTTAGTTTTCATTTGGGGTTAATTTCTTGTTGTCTCTGTTGTATGTGACATTGAGCTCCTTATTTTTATGGTTTCTGGATGTTATCCTTCATCAGTAGAGATAAACAAAAAAAACATTTTAATCTGGGGTGGCTGAGCAGGCTGCCACAATTCTTACAGGTCTCAGTACCTCGCACAGTTTTTTTGTTTATCTCTACTGATGAAGGATAAAATCCAGGAACACATGTGTCTAGAGATGTACAGCACTAACCTGCACCAATTTTGGTGGAACACTCCAGCAAAATACCAAGTAAGCATGCACTACAGACTGCATTTACCATAATGCTAAGGGGCGAACTGTGCTGGGAGGTCAGCAGTGTGCTCCCACCCCTTCCTGTATGAAAAGGCTCCCTTGAGCCATTAAGCTGACGAGCTTGTGGAGATGCACCTGTGCGCCTGTGAGAGGTACTGAGACCTGTAAGAATTGTGGCTGGCTGCTCAGCCACCCCAGATGAAAATCGTTTTTTGTTTATCTCTACTGATGAAGGATAAAATCCAGAAACACGTGTCTAGAGATGTACAGCACTAACCTGCGCCAACTTTAATGGAACACTCCAGCAAAATACCAAGTAAGCATGCGTTACAAACTGCATTTACCATAATGCTAAGGGACGATCTGTGCTGGGAGGTCAGCAGTGTGCTCCCACCCCTTCCTGTTAGATAATTTATGCTGTTTTTCTCTGGCAGCAGCGCAGATGGGAGGAGTATGGGAGAGCCATTAACCTACATGATTTTTTAGGATTGGCTTGACATTGCAACTATCACCTGACCTTTTAACCTACACCAATATTATTCTACAGTGTGTTGCTTATCCCAAGTACATATCCTTTTCCATGCTATGCCCTTTTAGTGCTTCAAATTACCATACAACATTCCTTTAAAGTCGGACCTATTGGCATTGCCATTGCTTGTTTGTTGCTTGATGTGTATACTGTCGTAGTCCTTGTTCACTCTCACTAGATGTATTTGCAACTATAGTCCTTCTCTCTTGTTGCTGTTTGTATGTAATGCAAGTTCTGGTTATAAAAATAAGTGTCTGCCATCTTAGAATATTTTTTTATTGATGTTATGGACAAAAAGCTGACACCTTCCATGTAACTCAAAATGTTTGACCATCTTTTCTGTACCCGCATTCGAAAGTAGGCATTCTTAAATATACATATTTCTATCACAATTTATAAATTATGTACTGGAGAAAATCAGGACTATTTCCTATGTAGGGAGGTTTATGCACCATGATGTTCTACAAAAACAATGAGGCAGATAAAGCTGAAACTATTTTTTGGTACTTAACACTATAAAACATGTATTGTTCCTGTGGGAATGAAAAACATATATTCGGGATTGTGCAAAGGATTCTAGGTCAGCATATATTTTTTATTGTAAAGAAGATTGACGGGCAGCCCATGTTCTGCACAAATCTTGCTTGCACAGTCTCTCATGATGCTGAGAATTATTTTAGCTTAGCTGCTTACACATAAGTTAAAACAATATATTTATTCGTCCAAAATCAATAGGGACACATGTAGCAGGTTGTAGAATTGTATCTGTTGGCTTCTGACTCAGTATGGACATCCAGTTCCAGCCTTCAGGAATGCACCCTTCTGTTGCTGACTCAACAGGAACATCTAGTACTAGCCTGTGGAGTTGCACCCATTATGCTGCTGACTCAATTGTGACATTCAGTAATGCCTTGTGATACTAATTAGGCTACTAAAGTCAGGCATATTGCCTTTGCCTGTCATTTTCCTGTTCCTTTTGCTTTTCTTACTTTTGTCTGCTTCCTCTTTTCTTGATTTCTTTATCATTACATTCAAGACACCATACTCCATTATCATCTCCCTGATCTCTCATCAGAGGTGGACTACAGTATGTCATTCTTTAGACTGTTCTCCAAACCTAGGCCCTTATTATGAGTGGTCCGTGTAATAGACCAGATTTTCCCCATCCCGTTTTACAGATGGCAAGGATTCTGATAAGTTCGGGGTGGGGAAAATCCAGGCCATTGTAAGTTGGACCTTAAGGGTTCACTAAGAAATAAAGAATTTCCAGAGAATCTGTAATTCCAGGTCCAATTCCCTTGGTAGTTACTCATTATCCAGTATTGAGGTATTTTTCTTAGATTCACATGCCTGAATGCTTCCCCGTCATCGAGATGGGAGTCCCACGGTATAATAATCAAGCAGTATTCAAATAATGCCATAGGCTATAATGCCCCTAAGCCATGCTAATATAGCCTATCTACGTCCTTTGAAAAAAAAGGATCAAATGTTGAATGCAGCCAATCAGCTGTTAGCACCCTCTAGGACCTTTCCAGCAGAGGCTGTTTCCCTCAGATGTTCACCGCATGTAGTGTGGGAAGGAAGTCTCCCTGAGTTCTACTCAGTTTTTTCTAACTTTCAGGTTTTTGCTTAAAAAAGTGACTACTCATCATTTCTGATAAGAAAGGTCTCTTTAGGCCCTGCAAGACCAGTGGCAAGAAAAGAGTTCATGTGGATAACCCTCACAAGGACTGCATCTACTGCCTCCATCCAGCCCATGAGGTAAAACAGTGCAACATCTGTTGCACTTTCTTTTTTAAGACCTTAAGAGACAGAGAAGGGAGGTTGCTTCTGTGGTTGCAATCCACTAAGCACCGCAAGTCCACGGAGGAGGACAGGTATGGTTCGCATAGACCGCAAAAAGGAGCAAGGTCTGAGCAGAAAGGCTCTGTAGAGGGCAGGAAACACCTTAAACCTTCTCCAGAAAGCAAGTGCTCAAGAAAGGAGAAGCATTCTAAGGTCTCCTCTGAGCCTTCATCTTCTGTTTCCTCTACCCCTTTGAGGAAAGAAAAGTAGCAATGCAGAACTTCTTCATATAATCCTGGTAAGAGCAGAATTTTAAAAATCCTACTGACGACGACACCGTCAACGACAGACACTGGGTCATCGACGACGGCGAGTTTCACTGTTACGATGTCAGCCCCATCGACGTCAATTACGACGACGACCATGGCCATCTACGGACCCATATCATTGACTAAGATATCCTTGACGCAGTCATCGTCGACATCTAGGAAGCCATTGAAGATACCATTGACGTTCATACCGTCTATGCCACTTCTGTCACCGACGACGACACCGTCGACGGCAGGTTTGTCGACGGCAGTGATAACGATACTGTCGACGGCAACACCATTGACTACATCTCCGTCAACGATGATTTCGTCGATTAAGTTTCCGTAGATGGCGACATCATCGATGACAGGATTTGCAGCTGCTGTAATCAGAAGCCCATCGATGCCATGATTAGGGTGACCAAGAAATATTTTCATACTGAAATGTTGGCTTATAGTAAGATACCTCCATTGCACCTTTTGGACATTCAGGAGTCGGATGAGGACGAAGATGATGATGATGGTTTGTACGGAGCAGCACACAGTCCGTCTGAGCTGCATGTGAAATGCCAGGATTTTGACGATGACTATGAAGACCAGCAATACTACCAACCACATCTGGCACCCCCACATCATTATCAACATTACGAACACCAAGATCATCACCCTAGAAAGATGGCTCATCTGCCACCAACCTTAATTCAAGATCTTCAAGCTATGCTAGTACATTGCACGCAACTATTTCCATCTCAAGACACTCCCAAGGAACTTCCAGTGCAAACTCAAATTCATGACAAACCCAGTTCACCAGCAATATCTACAGTACCACGAGAGGTTGATCCGATCGACCCTTCCTTTTCAGACGAAGAGCGAGAAGAGGGCAAAATCCCAGATCCAGCTGCCAATCCCTAGGAAGGCTACATTAGTGCTACTCCTTCACTTCCGTCACACCACCCAGCAGACTTCCCACCTGAAGACATAGGGGTTTCCACAATCTAATGGAGAGGGCTTCTAATAGTTTCCATCTCTCCATGGAGATTAAACATACAGACTGCTTCCTGTATGACTTTAAAGAAGAAGCCAGAAAGTCAATGTGCACAATCCCAATTATTAGTATTAAATCTGTTTATTAGAAAAGGACAGTCAGAAAAAACAGAACAAGGCATGCCTACAACCCAACGGGCCGGCTCAACAACGTACGTCCGTATATGCCATTTCAAGACTCTGGTGGCACAATTATTATTAAACACAGCATGCCGCCTACAACCCCAAGGGGCCGGACGCGTCTTCAATTGGAGAGGGGAAAGGGGAGAGGGAAAGGGAGGACGGAACATTCGGAGCGATATTCTATCCACATGCGAGGTAACAGGAAGTAAATGCACCTCAGCTGCAATCTCAGTCCCCGCACCCATCGCCCTCCCCCACCAACCAACCAGACTACGTGATGTGGGGTAGAGCATGCATAATTCAAGTGTCCTGTTGTTCTGGAAGTGCTTTGCATGGCTCCAGCAGGTGCTCTCCACTTTCAGGCCTGCCCTGTTGACTTTAAAGCCCGAAACTCTAGCGAAGGCATTGAGGCCTTCCATGCAAGCAGGTAGAGAAGTTTTGGGGGAGGAGAGTGACAGGAGAATGTCGTCGGCATAAAGGCTGGTATGTGTGTAGGCCCCGATTTTAATGCCACGCACCTCTGGGTCGAGCCGCAGCCTCTGGGTCAGTTGCTCCATTTATAAGGCAAAGAGTAGGGGCGACAGGGGGCACCCTTGGCTCGTGCCCCGCTCGATTGGAAAACGAGGCGAGGAATGTCCGTTGACTTTGACCGTCGCTGTGGGAAACGAGTAACAGTTAAGAGCCCATGTGCGAAATTTAACGCCCAGCCCCGCTTTCACCAGCACTTGCTCCAGGTAAGGCTAATGAACGCAGTCAAATGCTTTCTCTGCGTCTATCGCCATAAACATATATTCTCCCGACGTCCTCATGGCCTTCTCTATAAGGTGCAACGCCCTTTTTGTGTTGTCTACTGTCTGGCGATCCGGGATGAAGCCCGCTTGGTCCGGATCAATCAGGCATGGCATGAGCGGCGCCAGCCGGGTCGCCAGGATACTAGTGTAGAGTTTGAGGTCCACATTTTAGGTTTGGGAATGACGGAAATGGTAGCGTCCAGCAGATCCCTCGGTATTGCCCCAGACTCCGCAAAAGAATTGAAAAGAGCGGTCAGCAACGGCATCACCTGCGCGCAGAACGTCTTAGAAAAAATTGCGGAAAATCCGTCCGGTCCGGGAGCTTTGGCTAATTTGAGGCATGAGATGGCTGCAATGACCTCTTCCGGCCGTATCGGCCAATCTAGGGATTCTGCCTGCTTGGAGGTCAGGGACGGAAAGGGAATGCCTCCAGGAAGCTTGCGCCTTCCGCCGAGTCCAAGGGAGACCCTGCATATAGGGAAGTGTAAAAATCGCTAAAGGCGGCGGTAATGTCCGTGCGTTTCCGGTAACCACCCCGATCTTGTGTATTAATCTCCTGAACCGCTTGGCGCTGCTGTACCTCCCTCAGTGCCCGCCCCAGCAGCCTCCCACACCGGTCCCCCTCCCTGTGTAGTATGGGTGTTGCACCCTCAGCGCGGCGTACTCTGCCCAGTCCTGGTCTAACCCTGCCAATTGCTGTCGAACCTGTCGCAACTGTCTCCATACCCTTGGGGCCCCCGTACATTGATGCATGCGTTCAAGCTTGCGCATTTTCTGTGTCAGCTCTTCTCGCTTGCACGCTCGCTCCGAGTTCTCAGCAGCTGATACCGCTATCAATTCCCCCCGAAGGACTGCCTTGAGCGCCGCCCAGCGAGTGGCCAATGAAGTGTCAGTGGTATTATTATGTGTTAAGTAATCGCTAATATAAAAGCTTTTCCACCACCTCAGCCCGGTGCAGGAGTGTGTCACGCAGTTTCCAGGTGCGAGGTGTGCGGGATGTTGGGGGAAGGGCGAACACCGCTTACACGGGTGAGTGGTCAGACAGGGATGCGGCTTCAATCTCAGCTTCCGTAGCAAGCGCACGCAAAGGGGCGGAAACCAAGAAGTGGTCGAGGCGGGCATAGGTTTTGTGAGTGTGAGAGTAATATGTGCATCCCTTCTTGACTGGATGAAGGCTACGCCATAGGTCCACAAGCCCCATATCTCCCAATCTGGCCACCCCCTCTGCTGAGAGTGCTCCAGTCTGTGAGTATCTTTGCCCCGACCTGTCCTGCAGAGTGTTCATCACTAAGTTCAAGTCTCCCCCCACCAGGATATGGCGGTCAGGTGATGATGCGATCTCTGTGAGGGCTGTATTGAGGAACTTCTCTTGGTCTTCGTTTGGCGCATAAATGGAGCACACCGTGAAGGTGGACCCCCCTAGGGAGAATCTATATGCAAGCAGCCACCCTTTCAGTTCCGCTCTCTTCTGCAACACTTTCCCCTTGAACCGTTGGGCCACCAAAATCGCCACTCCTGCCGTTTTAGTAGGGGAGGAGGAGTAGAATTGGTGTGGGAAGCAGCATGACCGCATCCTAGAACAGTACTTCTGCAAAAGGTGAGTTTCCTGCAGGAGACAGATGCCCGCTTTGGAGGCCTCCAGAAGGGAGAGTATCGCCTTCCGTTTCACCGGGTTATTAAGCCCTTGCACATTTAGTGTGAGGACCCGTAACTCAGTCGGGGTCATGAGACAATTCACGGGGGCCAGGGGGCTCTGCTCTACCTGCATTAATGGGAGTCACCCTGCTCGCTAGCAAACATATCGCCAGACCTGGAACCTGCCCCCCCGCACCCTTCCCCCCTCCCCAACAGAACCCAAGGAAAGAAAGAAAAAGAAGAGGAAGAAAAAGAACACAGTAAATCGAACAATTCGAAACATACTTATTGTCCATCATCCGAAGGTGATTGGTGAATAGGTTAGGAGGACGCACATAGATGGAACAGGCGATCTTCCTCCAGTCTCCCTCGACGTCCGTCGGGATCGTGTTATAGAACCACGGGTAGGTGGTCCCCTCTGGCACCAGCCAGTGAGCCCAAGGGTGTATGTTCAGAATAGTGATCTCATGCTTCCGTTGTCGCCTCCGTCACACAGGCCACCGAAGCCACAGCTACCCCCCTTTCACGTTGGGTGACCGTGGGGTCCAGTCTCGGCGATGTCTCTGGTTTGCCGACCATCTGCCATTCTTGGGAGCAGCGTCGTTGCCGGGAAGGGGAAACTTCAGTGTCAGGCGGGCTGCCAGTTTGGTCCAGCCCCAGGAGTTTGCAGGCCGCTTCCAGCGACCGGATCTGGATGAGCTTTGATTTCCATTTAAAGAGAAGTCTTAATGGGTGACTCCAGGAATAGGGCAACCCTTGTTCCCGGAGGAAGGTAGTGACAGGTCGGAAGCTCCTACGTTTGGCCAAGGTGGAGGACGCAAGATCCTGATATAACACGGGCCGATGGTCTCGAAATTCTAAGGGGGAGAGGTCTCGCGCCAACCTTAGGATTTTCTCTTTGAGCTGAAAGTCATGGACACAAACCAGAATGTCCGGAGGTGGGTCCTTGGGGCCGCGCGGCAGACCGACACGGTGTACCCTGTCTAGCTTGACCTCCTGCAGTTCTGCGTCGTTCAGAATGTATCAAAAAAACGCTTCCACGTACTCTCGCAGATCTGTTCCTTCCCCTTTCCACGGCACCGCCTGTATCCGTATGTTATTTTGATGAGACCTGTTCTCCAAGTCTTCCGCATGTGCCTGGAGGTCCAGATTTTGTTCCATGAGGCATAGGACATCCTGCTGCAGCCTGTGCACATCCTCCGCGGTACCCAGGTCATGGTCTTCTAGTGTCGCAACTCGTTCCCCTACCGCATCCACATCTCGCCGCACTTCCCTTAGGTCCGACGCAAGCTGGGAGCGCAGCTCCGTGATGTCTTCTTTGATTGCTGTGAAAAGTTCCAGCATGAAAGCTTTGGTCTCTGTGCCCTCCGGGTCACGCAGTACGGGGATTTCCCATTGCCTGGTGACGCTGCCTGTTGCGTGACTTTCTGCCCATTGTCCTTCGGTGGCTTGTCGTTTCTGAGTCTGGATGCCGCCATGTCCCAGCCCCCCTTTAACGGCTGGTGCAGTCACCTCCCTGCTCGGCGTCGGGTCCTCTCTAAGCACCCTGCTGCCGCACTCGGTGGGTCCGGATGGTCACGCCGCCCTATCACTCACTCCTCCACCGTGTCCTCGGGTACCGTGGACTCTCACTGCGCAGCTCCGTTTACGGTCAAGGGGCAGGGAGAAGTCGACCCTAAAATGCAGGTCACCTTACTGCCAATACTGCATGGTTAGGCGCTGCGGTGTCCGTCCTCCGCTCTCTCTCCCCTCACCCCACCACTGCACAGCTGGGGGGGGCCGGGTATCTGTGCCGCCAATCAAAGTAGTCCCCCGCCGAGCCCTTCGGGTGCCGTGGGCCCACGCTGTTCCGCTCCGCTTGTGGCCGACGAGGTGGAGCGATGTAGGCCTCAAAATGGCGGCCGCCCCACTTCCAGCGCCGGCTCAGGCTATCACACAAGGCCCCATGCAACCAGCTGCAGCTCCCTTCTGCGGCGCTCCCCTCATGCCTCCAGACCCAGGTGCCGCCGTAGGCCCAGCACCAGTCCCACTGTCCGCAAGCCGCTCCCCAGTCGTCCTGTGTGGCACCGGACCCTGTCATGGCTCGTGAGGCCGCAGTCCCGGCCGCCGATTCACAGGCCGATAAAGAGAGGGGGAAAGGTCCCTCCGCTGTCCGCCACTTCTTCCGTCACCGCTCAATATGCTGCGGCAGGGTCGCGGCTGCCAGCGCTCACTCCCGCTGGTATCTGCAGGGCGTGGCAGCGCCGAATCCGCTCTCTCTGCCACTCTTCAGACTCCGCCCTGGTCTCATGCAACTCCGGGGACTCGGGGGCTATGCAGGCCGCCACTCCCGGCGGCCCCAGCAGAGTCTCCGGTTGCCAGACAAATCGCTGCACTGCTCCCTGTCGTATTCCGGCACTCCCGCCACGCCTCCCGGGCAGCTGCTAGACACCCTGCTGGGCGATATACAAAGCTTTATAAAAGCGGCGCCGGAGGGACCGAAAAGTGCGTCCTACTCCGCCGCCATTTTGGCCACGCCCCCACAATCCCAATTATTGACTACATTTGGCAAGAGGGTGTAAAGATTATGATGACCCCTGAAACAATACCACCAGTGCTCTCTCGCATAGAGAAAATGTACAGAGAACCAGAGAATTCCTCCATCCGAAACCAAATTCTGTTATTTCTCAGGCAGCACAAAGGAGGTCTAGAAACCCAGCCACCCCGGACAAAGAAGGGCATAAGCTTGATATTATGGAAAAGCGTTTCTCCACCATGGCTGCGACTACTATTAAGGCAGCCAACGCTTTGGCAATCATCGGACGATATGACAGACAAATGTGGTCTGAAATGGCTTCTCTTCTAGATCTTATTCCGGAGGACAGAAAGCAGGAAGCCAGGAAGATTCTCATGGAAGGAGAACGGGCAGCCTCAGAAACAACAATCAATTGTGCTATGGACATAGCCAACACGGGGTTCCGCCAACTGACAGAAGCAGATGTATTGAGAAGCCAGGGGTGGTTAAAGGCAACCACGTTTAGACCAGAGGTCCAGTCAAAAGTTCTGGATATGGAGTTTGATGGGGACGCCTTATGCGGCAAACATATAAAAGAGGCCCTTCTTTCCATCAAAAAGGACACAGACACGGTTAAATCATTAGGTTCTCTCCAATACAGAAAGATACTGTTCAGAGGGGCAAAAGGCTGTGGTTTTTCCTATTACAGAGGAAACTACCAAAGGGAGCAACAAAATCAGCCCTACCAAACACAATATAGACAATCGTATCAGCCTGCTACCTAACGTCAACCGGCTACGGCTGGTTTCTCTCACCAAGGGGGCCGAAAGAGAACATCATCTCAAGGCAGAGACAATATATGAAAACAGCGATTTTACCAGGGTACTAGCTTTTCCCTCATTTCCCCTCCAGTGGGTGCAAAGATATCCAGTTTCCTCCATCAATGGGAGAGTATAACATCGGACTGTTGGATATTGAATTTGATTGCCTTTGGTCACACACTGGAGTTTGTACAAAATCCTCCAACTACGCCACCCAGGGGAACCCCTCCCACTGTGCTTCACTTATTGCAGAAGGAAACCAAGATTATGCTTGCAAAAGGAGCCATACAGAAAGTTCCAGATCTACAATGAGGGCAAGGTTTATATTCCCATTTCTTTTTGATTATGAAAAATTCAGAGGAATGGAGACCAATTTGGGATCTCAGAAAGTTAAACAAATTCCTAAGGAAACAAACTTTCAGAATGTTAACTTTGACCAAGATCTTATGACGTCTCAACAAAGGAGATTTCATGACATCCCTCAACTTGGAAGATGCATATTTCCACATCCCCATTCATCGGAAGCATCGAATATTCCTCAGATTCGTGGTGGCTGGACCCACTACCAATTCCAGGTTCTCCCTTTCGGCCTCAAATCGGCACCCATGATATTTACAAAATGCCTGGCACATGTGGCAGCAGCTTTACGTTCTCAAGGCCACCAAGTATTCCCATAATTGGACGACTGGCTGCTAAAGGCTTCTACGGCAAAATCAGGCATCCAGAACCACCAAAGCTTGTTTACAACTGTTCAGCAGACTACTAGTGTTGACAGTCAACGTCATAAAGTCTTCTTTCATTCCCAGTCAAATAGTACCATTACTGGGAGCCAGATTGGACACAATCCAATGCAAAGCATCCTTGTCGGAAGAACGTCAAACCCGACTACGTCTTTTTGCTATGGCAATATCAAGAAAAAAGAAAGGTTCAGTAAAGAAATACAAGACGTTGGTAGGGATGTGCTCTTCAGCGATCGACTTGGTTCCCTTGGCAAAACTCAATATGAGACCTCTACAGGAAGAATTACTAAAACAATGGCCTCAAACATTGGGATCTTTCGAAGATATCATTAACATTACTCCTGCCATGAAGATAGCAATAATAATGGTGGTACCACACCCCAAACCTTTCAAAAGGATTGACTTTCTTACAAGACATACCAGACTTCACCCTGACAACGGATGCCTCCATGGGCGGCTGGGGAGGCCATTTGCAGGAACTTCAAATGCAAGGCAAATGGTCCAATTCTCAAACACAAAGTCATATCAACAGCCTGGAGCTGAAGGCCATATTCCTCTCCTTACAGGCTTTCCTACCTAGGCTAGCAGGCGCCTCTGTACTGGTCCGTGTAGACAACACGACCAGTATGTTCTACATAAACCAACAGGGAGGAACAACATCTCTCACGCTTTCTCTAGAAGCGCAGGAACTGTGGAGCTGGGCAACAGAGCAAGGAATCTCTCTCAAAGCTGAGCATGTTCCAGGTCTACACAACACACTGTCCGATGCTCTCAGCAGAGCAACAGACAATTGCCACGAATGAGAACTCAATCAATTCCAGTTAGACAGAGAATTTGCTCTAAGGGGGAAACCATCTCTGGACCTGTTTGCCACGAACAGCAACACCAAAAGCCGGTCCAATGCCAGCAGGTGCCCCCTCCCGGGATCTCGGGGCAATGCTATTTCGATGCGATGGTCCGGGATATATGCCTACGCTTTTTCCCTCATCCCATTGATCCCCACAGTACTGACCAAAATGAAGCTGGAAGGATGTCGCCTGATTCTCATCACACCCAGGTGGCCCAGGCAACTTTGATTTTCGGAACTTCTTCACCTCTTCACCTGTGGAGAAGTGTGGCTCACTGGTTAGAGGAGGCAGACCTGGAAGCAGAGGTCAGCCCGGGACCAGGGTTCAATTCCCGGCTCGGCGGGGTCTTGAGTCCTAAAAATGTCCATGGACTCGACAATTCTCGCTCCGGTGCCTACTCGATTCACGGGTTCACACTCTGCGACTCTGGGCAATAGCTTGCTTAATCTCCACAATGGCCCCTCGCAGCGGGATGCCTGGCTTTCACCTTGCGGATACCCTGCCAGGGTTATCTCACAGGGGAATACCAGGACGGGTTGCCTAAGCAAGCGCTTAGAAACCACTCGGTGATTTGCTCTATATAAATTCCTGTACATTTACATTTACATTTACCTCTCAGAAACTAGACCTATTCGCCTGCAGCTGTTTCCTTCTCTTTTGCCCAAGGACAACGGTCAAGTGCACCATCCCAATCCAGAGTCTCTGCATTTACATGCCTGGCTCCTGAATTCTTGGAGTTTAAAGACATGATAATTTCTCAAGAGTATAGAGATATTCTTTCAAAATCTAGAGCGGACAGAACCAACAAGACATACAAACTTAAGTGGAAGAAATTCCGTGTCTGGGGCCAACGTAATAACCTTCATCCATTTCAAATAGCCCCACAACATATTTTACCATATCTTCTTTATTTGGCAAAATCAGGTTTAACCTTCTCTTTGGTTACGGTGTATCTGGCTTCCATCTCTCGCTATAGAAGAGCTTCCAGTGGCACTTCTCCTTATGCCTCAAGCTTTATCAAACAATTCATGAAGGGGCTGTTCCGTGTTTTCCCTCCAGTGCGATCACCCCCTCTGGAATGGAATTTGAACGTGGTTCTTGCTCAACTCATGAAAAGACCATTTGAACCCGTTCATAAAGCTGAATTGAGATACCTGACATGGAAAGTTGCCCTTCTTCTGGCCCTCACCTCAACCAGAAGGGTAATCCAGGCTTTCAGGATCAAAAACCCTTTTTTAATATTTAAGGAGAATGCTGTGATTCTAAGGACTAAGCCCACGTTCATCCCTAAAAGTGCCTTCTCGATTTCACCTCAATGAGCCGGTCCTATTTTCCGCCACCATCAAAACCACCGGAACAGGCGCCACATACACTTGATGTCAAACACCTCAAGTTCTATCTTCAGAGAACAAAGAACATTTGAAAAACTGATCAATTACTTGTGGCCTTTGGCCAAGGCAGTGAAGGGACTGCAATAACAAAAGCCACTATCACAAGATGGATATCAGCTGTGATCCGATTCTGTCATATCAAATCCATCTAGCCTTTGAAAAGGATAGCAAAGGCTCACTCTACCAGAGCAGTTGCAATTTTTGCAGCCCTTTTCGCAGGGGTACGTTAGAGTAGATCTGTCGTGCTGCAACCTAGAATACCGCTCATACTTTCATGCAGCATTATTACCTAGAATCTGCACAAGATGCAGATGCGGCTGTGGGCCAGGCAGTACTTCGCTATCTTTTCCATAAAGCTAAGCCTCTTTCTAACCCTTGGAAAAAGTCCTTTTGTTTTTATGGTAATTGTGAATATATATATTCACAATTACCATAAAAACAAAAGGACTGTGAGTGTGTGTGTGTGTGTGTTAAAAAAGAAAAGAAAATGTAGAACATATATAAGTAAGGTGTACTATATGTTACATAGGTGATTTTTTACCATGCTTTTAACAATACATTCTGTGCATCCATTCACACTCATTTCACACAGTTATAACCCTCAGGGGTTCTGTTCTTGTTATCTAAGATTTTTGGAGTCAACACGTGTTAAAGTCTCCCACCATCCGCAACCAACAAGATTGGATGTCACTGCTTGCTATTCTGATTCAGGCATGTGAATCTATGAAAGATACCCCAATACTGGATAAGAAAATAAGTTACTTATCTGTAACTACGGTTATCCAGTATTGGTAACTTTCATAGATTCACATGCACCCACCCTCCTCCCCGTGGAGGCTGTTTCCTTATTATATTAAGACACTCACTTCTCACTTGTGCTGGGAAAATCTGAGGGAAACTGCCTCTGCTGGTAAGGTTCTAGAGGGTGCCAACAGCTGATTGGCAGCATTCAACATCTGGTCATTTTTTTTGAAAAAGGACGTAGATAGGCTATATTAGCATGGCTCAGGGCCATTATAGCCTACGGCAATATTGAATACAGCCTGATTATTATACCGTGCTACTCCCATCTCCACGACGGGGAATGATTCAGGCATTAGAATCTATGAAAGATACCAATACTGAATAACCCTAGGTTCAGGTAAGTAACTCATTTTCTTTTCCCCTATACCTTCAAGCTGAGATTTTTTAATGGCAATTTGTGTTGAGTTTTCAGCTTAATGCAATGAAAAACATGGCGGCAAAGCTGGTAGGCAAACATTGAGCTGCTGTAGTTATATTTTGTTGTTTGTGCACATTCTGAAAGTCAAGGGCACATATTCAGAATATTCAGAACATTTTTACAAGCATAAAAAACATACATGTTCCTTAATATAATGCATGTAGTTTACAGTCAAGCTTGTTCAGCAAGCCTTAGTACAAAGTCGATAAATTACGTACGCCTTAATTAACATAGAGTTCCGAAGGATTGATCTATTTGCTCCATATCTTAGTGGGCTTACTTTGGCCTCTCCTTGATTTGTAGACTTCTTTTTCTATGATTAAGTATTACATTGACAGGATCCCCCCTTGTTGGGAGGGCGAGTGAGATGCTCCTTATTTTCATGCAATGTTCAGCTTAACTATTAAGCATGATATGTTGCTTTGTTACCGTTGATAGGAATGTCAGGGCATTTCACCAAAATGTCTGAATTTGAAGACAAGTCAATGTCATATGAAGATAATTCCAACAGCTGCACACCTAGTGCTTTCCGGGTAACAGAGGCTTCCATTCCCATCTTCCATATCCTTCTTGGAATGCAACATATATATTTGAGTTGGATTAGTCTCAGCTATGAGGATATGGCCAGCACACATGTGGCCATTTTGACCTCCACCCATGTGTCCTCCTCCAGGGGACCAAGATCTTCCTCCCGGGTGAGCGAGATCGAATGCCCGACCCGCCGCAGCAGCATCTACTATGGGCAACGGTTCCCAGGAATCATCCTAAGCTGCATACCCCTTCCAAGACACCAAATATCATAGGGAGCCTCTTCTTTACCTGGAATCCAGAATACGTCTCACCTCATACTCCAGATGGCCATCCCTCAGGATCTGCGGGGTCGCCAAAAGCTGCGCACTCCGAGCAGGTTTCAACAAACTGCAATGGAACACTGGCTGTATCCTCATATGCAATGGAAGACGTAATTTGTAAGCGACGGGGTTGATCTGCTTGAGCACAGTAAAGGGACCTATGTACCTTGGATGAAAAACACTGCAGGCCCGTATATTCCTAGTGGACAACCAGACCCTTTCACCAGCCTTGTAAAACGGACACTCCACACGATGCTTATCCGCCCACTTTTTGCATTGCTGTTTGGCATGGAACAAATGGACCTGGATCTTTTTATGCACAGAAAGGATTTTTTTTATTCTTGCCTGAACCTCCGTCTGATTGACAACCTCCTCCGGTATAGCGACAGGTAATATCTTTGCATTAAACCCATGATTTGCAAGAAACGGTGACACACCTGTGGAACTGTGCCAAGAGTTATTATGGCGAGTTCAGCAAGCCACAACAAAGAGACCCATGATTTCTCGGCTTCCTTGCAATGACAACGTAGATATTTCTTGAGAGTTTGATTGCGTCTCTCTGTCTGGCCACCTGTTTGGGGGTGGAAACGAGTGGATAGTGCTGAAGAGATGTGTAACTCTTTGTAACACATGCACCAAAAACGAGCCACAAATTGAGGGCCCCTATCTGAAACGATAACATTGGGAAGTCCATGTAATCTCACCATGTTCTCCAGTATCAGTCGGGCTGTTTGCCCTGCCGTTGGTAGATTTATGCATGGTATGAAGTGTCCCATCTTGGTAAAGCTGTCAATTACTACTAGGATGGCTGAATGCCCCTTGTCTTTCGGTAACCCTGTAACTAAATCCATAGTAATGTTTTGCCAGGGTTGAATCGAAGTTGGCATAGGAATCAGCTTTCCCCTAGCTTTTGAATGATCTCCCTTGGCTCTGGCACACACAGCACATTGAGCTATCCATGCATTTACATCATTAGGTAGTGTAACTCACCAAAAGTATCTCTATAACAGTTGTAAGGTCTTTGCACATCCAGGATGGCCAGCGATAACTGACGTATGACACCATTCGAAAGCCTTGCATCGTATACTTGTGGAAGGCAAGTACAACTTGTCTTGTAGGAAAGGTAATCCTTGTCTCAAGCTTCTTTGCGGAAGCACTCCAGCCCATTTTGTCCAAGTATCCGCTGAGTAGTGGCTTTTTACTTCTAGGATTCTAGGAAATTTTTGACTCGTACCACACACAGTACTTTGGTAGGACTGATGATGGCCTCTATGACCGCTTCTTTTGGCCCACTACCGTTTCCTTGTCGTGACAACGTGTCAGCTTTTCTGTTCTCTACTCCAGGCCGGAAGGTAATGAGAAAATTATATTCCGCAATGAACAACATCCACCTCATTTGCCTTTGTGTAAGTTGTCTTGCTGTTTTAAAAAATTGGAGATTCCTGTGATCAGTATAGATGGTTACTTCATGTTGTGCCCACCAAAGATATTGCCTCCATTCTTGGAAGGCCTCTTTTATGGCCAACAGCTCTTTATATGAGATGATGTAGTTCATTTCAGCCGAGTTTATTTTTTTTGACATGTATGCCACTGGGTGTACCTGTCCTGTTTGTATATCTCTTTGAGACAGAATTGCTCCAATTGTGACATTCGAAGCGCCTGCCTCCACCACAAAAGGCAAATCAAGTTGAGGATGCTTGAGAATGGTAGCTGTAGTAAGGTCCTTATTTAAGATTGTGAAAGGCTCCATGGCATCGGTAGTCCACACAAAAGGTTCTCTATTTTGCAAGAGTCTAGTGATAGGAGCAGATACATGGGAGAAGTGCAGAATGAACCTTCGGCAGTGGTTGGCAAAACACATAAAACATTGCACTTCTCTCACACTAGTGGGTACAGCCAATCCTACACCGCTCTAGCTATTCGTTCAGCCATACCCAACCCAGCCGGACTCAACATGACTCCTAGGAATTCTACTTTGTATACGCGAAAGTCACATTTACTCAGCTTGCAGTACAACTGATGTTCTCTTAACTTTCGCAACACTAAAGCAACATTACGCACATGGACGTCGTCATTTGTTGAATAAATGAGGATATCGTCTATGTGTACCCCTACGAATATATCCACTTATTCCTTCAAAACATCATTTTGAAAAAACTGAAAAGCAGCTGGGGCATTACATAACCCAAAGGGCATGACCTTGAATTCTAAGAGCCCATACTGTGTCTTGAAGGCAGTCTTCAATTCATCCCCCTTCTCTTATTCTCACCACGTGGTAGGCTCCTCTCAGATCCAACTTTGTGTACCCCACTGCCTCCTTGACCTGATCAAGTAGCACTGAGACTAAAGGAAGAGGATATCTATTCCTGATGGTGTTTTTATTTAGCATACTGTAGTCTATGCACGTTCTGAGGTCACCGTTTGCTTTGGAGATGAAAAAAAGAGGAGAGGCAGCAGGGGAACGGGAAGGTGTAATGAAACCGATATCGAGATAATGATCCAAATACTCTCTCAAATGTATGGTTTCTGGTTCGGACGAAGCGTACACCCTACAGAGTGGTATAGTGGCCCCAGCTATCAAATCGATTTGGAAATTGTATTCTCTTTGTGGTGGGAGTGTTTTTGTCTTGATCTCACTGAATACAGCCTCATATTGTTTACACTCTAATGGCAGAACTACCTCCTTTTCTGCAGCAGTAGCGATGCACCAGGGATGAGCTACGGCTGACGCCTGTGTGTGACGATCTATCAAACACGTTGTGGTGCAACCTTCAGATTGGAACCTCACTACCTTGTGCTTCCAGTCAATGATAGGGTTATGATGCCATAACCACTGCATCTCTAAAATTATTTCGGATTAGTGTGCCTCATTAATGTTTAAAGAAATGGTTTCTTCATGCCTCTGGCCTTCATTAAAGACTGATAACCCAACTGGTGCAGTCTGTTCAATAACTGGACCTGACTTCAAAGGTATTGGCCGTCTACGGCCAATACCTTCTCCGGATTTTCTCTGGGTATACGGCTCAAACCCAGTTTCTGTACCAACCCTTGATCAATGAAATTACTGGTGGCCCCAGAATCAATTATAACCGATACTTCATGACTTTTGTCTTTATCCTGCAACAGCATGGAACTCACGATGTGAGATTCTGTTTCGTGTGTTTCTACCACTGAGAGCAATGGAACCTTCCAATCCTCTTTAACAGAGTTGGCTAAAGGAGTGTGAGAACTATCTTTTGGTTCCAGAACCGAAACAGCCACCTTTTTATTTCCATAAGGATGCAATGGTTTGGGCCTTGAAGGACATTCTCTAACAAAATGCTCTTTTTACCCACAATACATAAACTGCCCGTTCACTCGCCAAGCTTCTCTTTCCTCTTTTGAAAGAGGGGATCAAACAGCTCCAACCTCCATAGATTCAACCTGACTTTCCGGAGTAGTAACTGTTCCTTTGTATCCTCTATCGTATTTCACATAAAACGTTTATCCCCGGCCCTTTCGGTTAGTCTATGGTACAGTCTCAACGTGAGATTCTTTAAATCAAGTTGTGGCTATATCTGGGCCAAAATGTCCTTCATCTGTTCTCTAAGCCCCTGATAGTACAAAGACATTCTTTTTTCCTCGGGCAATGCTGTTGCCACTACTAATCTATTGAAGGAAGTAAGGTAAGTAACCAAATTTTTCCTTCTCTGCCTTCATTCCAAAAGCTCCTTATCAGCACTAAAGGTGGTTGCTGTTTTATCAAACACCCTTTTGAATTCTTGCCGAAATGCGTTCCAGTCAGACAACACCGGATCGTCATTTTTGACCAAGGGTACTGCCCAATTGACCTCATCACCTGCCAAATAGAAAATAGCAAAAGCAACCCGGGAATGGTTGTTTAGGAAAGGAGCTAGTTTGCACGAGAAATGTAGCATGACTTGGGTGAGGAAAACTTGAATTTTATGAGGATCCCCAGAATACCTCTCAGGTGTAGCTAATGGGATGGGAGGGGACATGAACCTGTATCTGTGGCGCTACAGAAGTAACATCAAAGGGATTTCTGGTTTGCCTATCTAGTCTCTCTTTAAGAGCTGCAGTTCTGCCTTGGATGTCATCAGCTCTTGCTGTACCAAGACCTGCATTACATCGTCTAAGGTAGCTATCTTTGTGAAACTCTCCGATCGGGAAGAGTATATAATTTCTTGGGAGCGTAATTCTGTCGGATTGGGCTGATCCTCAAATGAACACTCTCCAGAATCGGTATGATGCACTAAGGGGTCCACCTCCTGTTAGCCCCAACTCTGAGAATATTCAAACACAGAGTACAGGGAGAGCAGGAGAAAGAAAGGGTATTGGGGAGAGGGGCAGCAGGGAATTTGACATCTGAAAAGTAAAAAAGAAATACACATTAACTCATTGCATCAAGACTACTCTCATTTAATTCTCGCTTGTACGCATGTATAACTTAAAAACCCCAGACAGACCACATCTCATTGAATTCCACAGTCTATGTCTTGCTTTCTTAAGGATTCTTAGTGCCTGCTGATACCTGCAAGCATGAACACAGAATGAGTCATGTAGTTCCTTTCTGCCACTTTTCACAATGGTATACACATATATATAGCACATCATCATACATACCTCATATAACATAACTGAATGAATAAATAATAGAGCTCCCATATAAAGTCAATGACCAATTCCTGTATGGCTTATAGAGAGGGACATAAAGAAATCCAAATCTTCACATTCACTCTGAATCCCGATCCAAAGGAAGGACAAATGAATATAAAATATAACAGAACACAAAAATACCATAAAGAAAATTATGAATTGTCTTGCCTCCCCAATAACCCCTGCAGAATTTAAGTCAAACCCCATGAGCCCTGGAACCAGTAAATGAAATAAACCTATCCACTCTTGCTTCAAAATGGAAGGCTTTAATGGGGGGCACTCTTTCCGTAAATCACCAAGGACGATTAGAGCATTCTGCTATGGAAACACAGGCCACTTTAAACAGCCGCCTTTGATTCTGCAAACCCTCGCAGGAAACCAAAGAACAAGCGGCTGTCCCAATCCACACAGCCAAGCAAGCTGCCCAAAGAGAGTCTGAGTAGCCCGTCTGCGCCCGTCCGCATCTGGCCCTCGCCTTGCGCCAGGACCCCTGTAAGTTACGCAGGATGGAAGCTTTCCTACATTGTCTATGATGCAGACACATTAAAAAAGCTAAATGATGTGGGGAGGAAAACAAATTGCATTAGTCTGGAAATTGATAAGGGATTAGCAACAAGTCCCTGCCCAGGCTGCAAGAGAACTATTCCAGCAATCCGAATGTCTCTTGTCCAGGCTTTATCAAAAACTAAAAAGGAAGAAGTTGAGGGTGGAGTGCAAAACCTCAACTGCCTCCTTCTGAACGCCAGGTTTCTGGTGAAACACAGCCTGGAATGTGCTGAGCTAATTCAGGATGAAAATATTAAAATTGCCTTTGTTACTGAATCCTGAACAGATTCGACCTCGGGCCCGGATTTAGTTAAGGCCACCCCACCAGGTTACCTCAGCTATACGCGGGATAGGCCTCTGAGAAGAGGAGGGGGACTGGTAGTAATATATCATAATTCCATTAATGTTTATTTTCAACCCATAATGTTGGAGAGGTGTGAAGCGCTGGCCTTCAATTTTACCCTTTTTAATCATCATTCTTTTAGAGGATGTTTAGTGTACAGACCTCCAGGTCCTAAAAATACCTTCCTTAGTTCTGTGGGAAGTATACTTGAGGAAGGTTTGTGTACCAAGGCCTTCACGGTATTGGGGGATTTCAACTTCCATCTGGAAAACCTTATGGATGCTGACACTAAAGCACTAATGGAGGTGTTGGATGGCGCCGATTTAAAACAATCGGTGATGGGACCCACTCACAATGTGTGCCATACCCTGGACGGTATTTTTTCTAACCATCCAACCTTAGAGTTTATAAACACAATACCGGTTACTTGGTCAGATCATACAGCAGTATTATTTACTATTTCAGTGCTGAGGCCTCAAAGCTTAGGTCGATCGTCCAAATCTGCCAGGACCCGCAGGGCCTGGAATAAGATAGAGGAGGGAGCGCTTGAGGACCGCCTGGTTTCCTCTAGAGAGGCACTCCCATCAGAGGTGGAGATGGCAAGTTGGATCGAAAAGGCCTGTAACACCCTCGCCCCACCTAAACTCTGCCTCCCTGCCAGGTCCCAGCCGTCAGCTCCCTGGTTTTCGGAGGCACTTAGAAAACAGAAACTAGGTTGTAAAAGACTGGAAAGGGTTTGGCGCAAAGACTATAAGGAAACCGATAAAAGACTACTTAAACAAAGCCTACTACTATATAAAAAAATGGTGGTGATGGCAAAACAAGACTATTTCACCGACCGCATTAACCTGGCCAAGAACTCGGCGAAGGAATTGTTTAAAACATTTTCCTGTTTGGCTGCCCCTATACCTGCAGTCACACCCGCTAGCCCAGAGCTGTGTGAGGAGTTAGCCAAATTCTTCTCAGATAAAGTAGAGACCATCTTCAAGGCCTTTGCAGGCTTAGACATGCTGAATTGTCCGGCAAACATACCGGATAACACAGCCGAGCTTACTTCGGGGGCAAACCTGGAGTGCTTTTCCCCAGTGAAAATTGATGAGATAATGGGATTGCTTCAAGTGGCAAACTCAGGCTCTCCATTAGATCCATGCCCTGTGGCTGTGCTCAAGCTTGCTCAAGCCCCGATAGTTACATCTTTGGTAGCCTTGTTTAACAATATGTTCAGGACGGGAGACTTTCCGTCCTGTTGGAAACAAGCCTCTATTCTTCCTCTACTAAAACAAGCATTGGAAATGCAATAGGTCTCGCATTCGAAAAGTTGGAGTTATTGGTCTTGTAAATGACATATTGTATTTATTTGTTGGTTTTTAAAATTGCTAAATTGATGGCTTTGTCATTTACAATGCCAATAGTTATAACTTTCGCGAATGTGACACCTATAGCATTTGGAATGCAACATGTTTTGTATTTACGTGACTTAGATGGCAGCTCTGGTCGTTAGGCCACATCTCTAGAGAGCAGGAGAGTGCAGCAGGGGGAGAGAAGCACAGCAATGCAATAGGTCTCGCATTAGGAAAGTTTGAGCTATTGGTATTGTAAAGGACACATTTTTTATTTATGTGCTTGTTTTGAAAATAGCGAATTAATAGCTTTGTTATTTACAATGCCAATAGTTTTATCTTTCGCAAATGTGACACCTATTGTAACACAATATGTGTTGTGAGGGTGAGTGAGGGTGAGGGTGAGGGGGTGAGGGTGAGGGGGTGAGGGGTTGAGGGTGAGTGAGGGTGAGGGGTTGAGGGTGAGTGAGGGTGAGGGGTTGAGTGTGAGTGAGGGTGAGTGAGGGTGAGTGAGGGTGAGGGGTTGAGGGGGAGGGGTCGAGGGTGAGGGGTTGAGGGTGAGGGGTTGAGGGTGAGTGAGGGTGAGGGGTTGAGGGTGAGGGTGAGGGTGAGTGAGGGTGAGGGGTTGAGGGTGAGTGAGGGTGAGTGAGGGTGAGGGGTTGAGGGTGAGTGAGGGTGAGGGTGAGTGAGGGTGAGGCTGAGGGGTTGAGGGTGAGGCTGAGGGGTTGAGGGTGAGTGAGGGTGAGTGAGAGTGAGGGTGAGTGAGGGGTTGAGGGGTTGAGGGTGAGGGGTTGAGGGTGAGTGAGGGTGAGGGGTTGAGGGTGAGTGAGGGTGAGGGTGAGTGAGGGTGAGGGGTTGAGGGTGAGTGAGGGTGAGGGGTTGAGGGTGAGTGAGGGTGAGGGGTTGAGGGTGAGTGAGGGTGAGGGTGAGTGATGGTGAGGGTGAGTGAGGGTGGGGGTGAGTGAGGGTGGGGGTGAGTGAGGGTGGGTGAGGGTGAGGGTGAGTGAGGGTGAGGGTGAGTGAGGGTGAGGGTGAGGGTGAGTGAGGGTGAGTGAGGGGTTGAGGGTGAGGGGTTGAGGGTGAGTGAGGGTGAGGGTGAGGGGTTGAGGGTAGGTGAGGGTGAGAGTGAGGGGTTGAGGGTGAGTGAGGGTGAGGGGTTGAGGGTGAGTGAGGGTGAGGGGTTGAGGGTGGGTGAGGGTGAGTGAGGGTGAGGGAGGGTGAGGGTGAGTGAGGGTGAGGGGTTGAGGGTGAGGGTGAGTGAGGGTGAGTGAGGGCGAGTGAGGGCGAGTGAGGGCGAGTGAGGGCGAGTGAGGGTGAGTGAGGGTGAGTGAGGGTGAGTGTGGGTGAGTGTGGGTGAGTGAGGGTGAGTGTGGGTGAGTGTGGGTGAGTGAGGGTGGGTGAGGGTGAGTGAGGGTGAGGGGTTGAGGGTGAGTGAGGGTGAGGGGTTGAGGGTGAGTGAGGGTGAGGGTGAGTGAGGGTGAGGGATTGAGGGTGAGGGGTTGAGGGTGAGTGGGGGTGAGTGAGGGTGAGGGGTTGAGGGTGAGTGAGGGTGAGGGGTTGAGGGTGAGTGAGGGTGAGTGAGGATGAGGGGTTGAGGGTGGGTGAGTGAGGGTGAGGGTGAGTGAGGGTGAGGTTGAGTGAGGGTGAGTGAGGGTGAGGGTGAGTGAGGGTGAGGGAGGGTGAAGGTGAGTGAGGGTGAGGGGTTGAGGGTGAGGGTGAGTGAGGGTGAGTGAGGGTGAGTGAGGGTGAGTGAGGGCGAGTGAGGGCGAGTGAGGGCGAGTGAGGGTGAGTGAGGGTGAGTGTGGGTGAGTGTGGGTGAGTGAGGGTGAGTGTGGGTGAGTGTGGGTGAGTGAGGGTGGGTGAGGGTGAGTGAGGGTGAGGTGTTGAGGGTGAGTGAGGGTGAGGGGTTGAGGGTGAGTGAGGGTGAGGGTGAGTGAGGGTGTGGGATTGAGGGTGAGGGGTTGAGGGTGAGTGGGGGTGAGTGAGGGTGAGGGTGAGGGGTTGAGGGTGAGTGAGGGTGAGGGTTTGAGGGTGAGTGAGGGTGAGTGAGGATGAGGGGTTGAGGGTGGGTGAGGGTGAGTGAGGGTGAGGGTGAGTGAGGGTGAGTGAGGGTGAGTGAGGGTGAGTGTGAGTGAAGGTGGGTGAGGGTGAGGGGTTGAGGGTGAGTGAGGGTGAGGGGTTGAGGGTGAGTGAGGGTGAGGGGTTGAGGGTGAGTGAGGGTGAGGGTGAGTGAGGGTGAGGGGTTGAGGGTGAGTGAGGGTGAGTTAGGGTGAGGGGTTGAGGGTGGGTGAGGGTGAGTGAGGGTGAGGGTGAGTGAGGGTGAGTGAGGGTGAGTGAGGGTGAGGGTGAGTGAGGGTGAGTGAGGGTGAGTGTGAGTGAAGGTGGGTGAGGGTGAGGGGTTGAGGGTGAGTGAGGGTGAGGGGTTGAGGGTGAGTGAGGGTGAGGGGTTGAGGGTGAGTGAGGGTGAGGGTGAGTGAGAGTGAGGGGTTGAGGGTGAGTGAGGGTGAGTTAGGGTGAGGGGTTGAGGTGGGTGAGGGCGAGTGAGGGCGAGTGAGGGCGAGTGAGGGCGAGTGAGGGTGAGTGTGGGTGAGTGTGGGTGAGTGTGGGTGAGTGTGGGTGAGTGAGGGTGAGTGAGGGTGGGTGAGGGTGAGTGAGGATGAGGGGTTGAGGGTGAGTGAGGGTGAGGAGTTGAGGGTGAGTGAGGGTGAGGGTGAGTGAGGGTGAGGGATTGAGGGTGAGGGGTTGAGGGTGAGTGGGGGTGAGTGAGGGTGAGGGTGAGGGGTTGAGGGTGAGTGAGGGTGAGGGGTTGAGGGTGAGTGAGGGTGAGTGAGGATGAGGGGTTGAGGGTGGGTGAGGGTGAGTGAGGGTGAGGGTGAGTGAGGGTGAGTGAGGGTGAGGGGTTGAGGGTGAGTGAGGGTGAGGGGTTGAGTGTGAGTGAGGGTGAGTGAGGGTGAGTGAGGGTGAGTGAGGGTGAGGGGTTGAGGGGGAGGGGTCGAGGGTGAGGGGTTGAGGGTGAGGGGTTGAGGGTGAGTGAGGGTGAGGGGTTGAGGGTGAGGGTGAGGGTGAGTGAGGGTGAGGGGTTGAGGGTGAGTGAGGGTGAGTGAGGGTGAGGGGTTGAGGGTGAGTGAGGGTGAGGGTGAGTGAGGGTGAGGCTGAGGGGTTGAGGGTGAGGCTGAGGGGTTGAGGGTGAGTGAGGGTGAGTGAGAGTGAGGGTGAGTGAGAGTGAGGGTGAGTGAGGGGTTGAGGGGTTGAGGGTGAGTGAGGGTGAGGGGTTGAGGGTGAGTGAGGGTGAGGGGTTGAGGGTGAGTGAGGGTGAGGGTGAGTGAGGGTGAGGGTGAGGGGTTGAGGGTGAGTGAGGGTGAGGGGTTGAGGGTGAGTGAGGGTGAGGGGTTGAGGGTGAGTGAGGGTGAGGGTGAGTGATGGTGAGGGTGAGTGAGGGTGGGGGTGAGTGAGGGTGGGTGAGGGTGAGGGTGAGTGAGGGTGAGGGTGAGTGAGGGTGAGGGTGAGTGAGGGTGAGGGTGAGTGAGGGTGAGTGAGGGGTTGAGGGTGAGGGGTTGAGGGTGAGGGTGAGGGGTTGAGGGTAGGTGAGGGTGAGGGTGAGGGGTTGAGGGTGAGTGAGGGTGAGGGGTTGAGGGTGAGTGAGGGTGAGGGGTTGAGGGTGGGTGAGGGTGAGTGAGGGTGAGGGAGGGTGAGGGGTTGAGGGTGAGTGAGGGCGAGTGAGGGCGAGTGAGGGCGAGTGAGGGCGAGTGAGGGCGAGTGAGGGTGAGTGAGGGTGAGTGTGGGTGAGTGAGGGTGAGTGAGGGTGAGTGTGGGTGAGTGTGGGTGAGTGAGGGTGGGTGAGGGTGAGTGAGGGTGAGGGGTTGAGGGTGAGTGAGGGTGAGGGGTTGAGGGTGAGTGAGGGTGAGGGTGAGTGAGGGTGAGGGATTGAGGGTGAGGGGTTGAGGGTGAGTGGGGGTGAGTGAGGGTGAGGGGTTGAGGGTGAGTGAGGGTGAGTGAGGGTGAGGGGTTGAGGGTGAGTGAGGGTGAGTGAGGATGAGGGGTTGAGGGTGGGTGAGTGAGGGTGAGGGTGAGGTTGAGTGAGGGTGAGTGAGGGTGAGGGTGAGTGAGGGTGAGGGAGGGTGAAGGTGAGTGAGGGTGAGGGGTTGAGGGTGAGGGTGAGTGAGGGTGAGTGAGGGTGAGTGTGGGTGAGTGTGGGTGAGTGAGGGTGAGTGTGGGTGAGTGTGGGTGAGTGAGGGTGGGTGAGGGTGAGTGAGGGTGAGGGGTTGAGGGTGAGTGAGGGTGAGGGGTTGAGGGTGAGTGAGGGTGAGGGTGAGGGTGAGTGGGGGTGTGGGATTGAGGGTGAGGGGTTGAGGGTGAGTGGGGGTGAGTGAGGGTGAGGGTGAGGGGTTGAGGGTGAGTGAGGGTGAGGGGTTGAGGGTGAGTGAGGGTGAGTGAGGATGAGGGGTTGAGGGTGGGTGAGGGTGAGTGAGGGTGAGGGTGAGTGAGGGTGAGTGAGGGTGAGTGTGAGTGAAGGTGGGTGAGGGTGAGGGGTTGAGGGTGAGTGAGGGTGAGGGGTTGAGGGTGAGTGAGGGTGAGGGGTTGAGGGTGAGTGAGGGTGAGGGTGAGTGAGGGTGAGGGGTTGAGGGTGAGTGAGGGTGAGTTAGGGTGAGGGGTTGAGGGTGGGTGAGGGTGAGTGAGGGTGAGGGTGAGTGAGGGTGAGTGAGGGTGAGTGAGGGTGAGGGTGAGTGAGGGTGAGTGTGAGTGAAGGTGGGTGAGGGGTTGAGGGTGAGTGAGGGTGAGGGGTTGAGGGTGAGTGAGGGTGAGGGGTTGAGGGTGAGTGAGGGTGAGGGTGAGTGAGGGTGAGGGGTTGAGGGTGAGTGAGGGTGAGTTAGGGTGAGGGGTTGAGGTGGGTGAGGGCGAGTGAGGGCGAGTGAGGGTGAGTGTGGGTGAGTGTGGGGGAGTGTGGGTGAGTGTGAGTGAGGGTGGGTGAGGGTGAGTGAGGATGAGGGGTTGAGGGTGAGTGAGGGTGAGGGGTTGAGGGTGAGTGAGGGTGAGGGTGAGTGAGGGTGAGGGATTGAGGGTGAGGGGTTGAGGGTGAGTGGGGGTGAGTGAGGGTGAGGGTGAGGGGTTGAGGGTGAGTGAGGGTGAGGGGTTGAGGGTGAGTGAGGGTGAGTGAGGATGAGGGGTTGAGGGTGGGTGAGGGTGAGTGAGGGTGAGGGTGAGTGAGGGTGAGTGAGGGTGAGTGTGAGTGAAGGTGGGTGAGGGTGAGGGGTTGAGGGTGAGTGAGGGTGAGGGGTTGAGGGTGAGTGAGGGTGAGGAGTTGAGGGTGAGTGAGGGTGAGGGGTTGAGGGTGAGTGAGGGTGAGTTAGGGTGAGGGGTTGAGGGTGGGTGAGGGTGAGTGAGGGTGAGTGAGGGTGAGGGTGAGTGAGGGTGAGTGAGGGTGAGGGTGAGTGAGGGTGAGTGAGGGTGAGTGTGAGTGAAGGTGGGTGAGGGTGAGGGGTTGAGGGTGAGGGGTTGAGGGTGAGGGGTTGAGGGTGAGGGGTTGAGGTTGAGTGAGGGTGAGGGTGAGTGAGGGTGAGGGGTTGAGGGTGAGTTAGGGTGAGGGGTTGAGGTGGGTGAGGGTGAGTGAGGGTGAGGGTGAGTGAGGGTGAGGGTGAGTGTGAGTGAAGGTGGGTGAAGGTGAAGGGTTGAGGGTGAGTGAGGGTGAGGGGTTGAGGGTGAGGGGTTGAGGGTGAGTGAGGGTGAGTGAGGGTGAGGGGTTGAGGGTGAGTGAGGGTGAGTGAGGGTGAGGGTGAGTGAGGGTGAGTGAGGGTGAGGGTGAGGGGTTGAGGGTGAGTGAGGATGAGTGAGAGTGAGGGTGAGTGAGGGGTTGAGGGTGAGGGGTTGAGGGTGAGTGAGGGTGAGGGTGAGGGGTTGAGTGAGAGTGAGGGGTTGAGGGTGAGTGAGGGTGAGGGTGAGTGAGGGTGAGGGTGAGTGAGTGAGGGTGGGGGGTTGAGGGTGAGTGAGGGTGAGTGAGGGTGAGTGAGGGTGAGTGAGGGTGAGGGTGAGGGGTTGAGGGTGAGTGAGGGTGAGGGTGAGTGAGGGTGAGGGGTTGAGGGTGAGTGAGGGTGAGGGTGAGGGGTTGAGGGTGAGTGAGGGTGAGGGTGAGGGAGGGTGTAGGTTGCAGTACTGCGGAAGAGCGGTGCGCATTGATAGGTCACGAGACCTAAAGAGAGCCTCTAAGAATGAAAACAAGTGTCAGAATAGCCAGCCAAGTAAGAACTATCCACTCTAGAATGAGCTGTGCCTGTCAGCGATGTAGAACTGGCAGGCAATTACATGAGTAAGGTAACTTGACCGTGCTGCAGGTCGAATAAATCGATAATGATTCTGTGGCTCAGGAACTCGTGACTGCCACTTGAAGTAATATGCTCCAGCTGCGAGGAGAAATAGATAAGATTATGTGGCCTAAGAACTCGTGACTGCCTTTGAAGAAATCTGAAAAACAGAGCTCCCGCTGTGTGCAGAACACCGCTCTGCACGGGTAAAAACTCAGTCCCAGAAGGAAGACAGCGGGTAGAACGTTCGCTGAGGCCCAACAGCTGAGCGCACACCAAGCGGGAGGCCGCCGAACGCTCTGGCAAGAGAGTTCCCGCTGAGAGGAATCACTGTGTGGAGATGTGAGCTGGGGGATGGGGCGGAGCGGGTAAAAAAAAAAAAAAGACGGAGGGAAGGCAGATAAGGGGAGGGGGGAGGAGAAATGCGACACGGCGGGCAGGGGAGGGGGCGGAGCGGGTAAAAAAATAAACAAACAAGACGGAGGGAAGAGAGAGAAGGGGAGGGGGGAGGAGAAATGCGACACGGCGGGCAGGGGAGGGGGCGGAGCGGGTAAAACAAGACGGAGTGAAGAGAGATAAGGGGAGGGAGGGAACTGATGTGCACGCGCTTTTAAGCTCAATGCGCATGCGCATTGAGCTTAAAAGTCACGGGCACTGCAAGGAATCGCCACGATTCCTTGCAAGTTGGTTCAAGAGTGGATAAGCCCCCAAGGTCTCGCAAGCTCGATGCGCATGCGCATCGACAGGCGAGACCTAAAAATCAAACCTTGACATTAGGGATCCTAATAACTATCGCCCTATAGCGAGGCTCCCCTTACCAGCTAAAATAATAGAAAAGGTTATAAACGTCCAACTTAGCTCGTTCCTTATGGCTAGGCGGGCACTGGACCCGTCTCACCACGGTATTAGAGCCAGCCATAGCACAGAATCAGCGCTAATTAAAACAACGGAGGAGATCAGAGCAGTGACCGATGCTGGGGGCAGAGCTGCACTTGTGCTTTTGGACCTTTCCGCGGCCTTCGATACGGTCCACCATGTGATATTGTTGGACCGTTTGAAGGCATGTGGGGTACAAGGAAAAGCGTTTAACATTCTAAAAGCTTTCCTCTCCAACAGAGTTCAGAGTGTGGCGCTGAGCGAATACGAATCTAAACCTTTCGTTGTACCTCGTGTGGTTCCTCAGGGTTCGTCCCTGAGCCCCACTCTGTTCAATATTTATGTCAGCTCACTGGCCCCAGTAGTTCGGGCATTTGGCTTTAAACTTACCTCAACGCCGATGACACCCAGATTGTGGTTTCACTGTTACCAGGTAAGGAGGAAGGAGTAGCCAAACAATTTCAGGATTGCATGCTGGCAGTGGGAAATTGGATGGCCGTAAACTGCCTTAAACTGAACTCGGCTAAAATGGAAGTTATAGTGTTTGGCTCAAATGTTAACTTTTGGAGTCCAAACTGGTGGCCTGAGGGGATGGGCAACGTTCCCACCCCTGTGTCTAAAGTCAAGAACCTAGGGGTGCTGATCAATGATCAGCTTACCTTTCGACCTCAGGTTAATGCGCTGTCCTCCTCCATTTCCTTCCTGCTCAAAACAATTCGAAAGATTCTGCCTTTTCTTCCAATAAGTGGTAAAAAAACAGTTGTTACCACTCTGGTACTTTCGCGGCTGGATTATTGTAACAGTCTGTTTCTTAACGCCCAACAGGGCATATTGAACAAAATGCAGGTTTTGCAAAATGCTGCAGCACGGCTCATTACGGGCATTCCAAAGTACGCTTCCCTCTCCCAGGAGCTAGTTAAACTTCACTGGCTCCCGGTACGAAAGCGGATCTCGTTTAAAGCGCTGTGCCTGGTATTTAAGGCCTTGCGAGGCCTAGGGCCATCCTTCCTTCGGCAGTATTTTCGTTGGTATCATCCGACAAAGCACCTTAGAACCGCTGACGCAGGGATGATTGTTGTACCTCGCATCAGGAAATTGAGGTGGGGAGGTAGAAGCTTTGTGCTGGGAGCAGCCATGGCCTTGAATGCCCTGCCCCTGGCTCTTAGAAAGATGACAGACCTTATGGCCTTTAGGAGAGGTCTTAAGACCTGGCTGTTCATTAATTAATCATTCCATGGTTTGTGCCTATGGAGTTTTACAGAGCGCCAAGACACCTACGGGTAACAGTGTGCTGTACAAATGTTAAAAATAAATAAATAAATAAATAAATAGAACACCGGTCTGGTGTTCAACTATGAACGGAGTGCTGCAGGGAACCGGCTTATTTCCTTACCTCAGGAAAGACAGGAAGCTCGACTGCGCACAGTCGCAATGCCTCCCAAAGCGCCGTCAAAGTACAGAACGGGAATGCTTCCTCCCGCCGACAAAGTCCAGGCAAACTTCTCCCCGCTGGAACAGGAAGCATCCCGGAGACCAGAATTACGCATGTAATTCTCAGTGCGTCTTCTGCATTTATCCCATGAGCCTCCAGCAGAGACACTCATGGGATATGTAGTTTATTGTTTGGCTTCACGCTGGGTAGGCGCGGACAACCGCGATTCCCAACACTTTGCCAACTGTGACAGTTTACTTTGCTACCTTATGTGTCTTACTGCGCCCCTCCTGATTTTTAAGACATTCTGTGTTATGGACATAGTGAGTCTGGGGGTTTTGCCCCTTATATGTAGTTGTGTACTACCTCCCCCCCTTTCCCAGTACCTCCTGAACACCTTGCAGGAAGAGATCTGACTCCAATCTGTATGCGAGATCATCTTAGTCACCATGTATTCAACCACTAATTTTATCTGTTTGGGCAGCCCAGTACTACAACTATATGTCAGGTGTTCCAGTCTCCCGATCACATACTGGTAGGGTTAATTTAGCAAGCAAAATCCTGGGTTTTTATCCATCCAGCCCATCAAAAGTGCCAGAGCTCAATTTGAAGTCTAAGGGGAGATTGTATGGGTGATATGACAAAATGATAAACAGTTTAGGCCGAATTATCATTTCTTAAGCTATGTTTTTACCTAATATTTGAGGTGGCTCCTCAACAATGGCAGTGGAGCGTCTCTCCAATTGCTCAGAGACAGCAGCTGAAAAATAAAATGATATCTTATTATCATTTTATTTTTCTGCTTCTGGCTGAGGCAGTGCGTGTAGGGAGAGGCAGGGCCATGGGAAGGAGGAGGAATGAAGTGGATATGCACTTCTAACTGTGCATGTCTGTCTGGTCGGCTGTCTTAAGCTTAGTTAGGTTTGGGCAGCACCTCTAGTTTATGAGGGCCGCTCTGATATAGTTTACTCACCGCCATGTTGGCATTTTTTCCTTCTTTCGTATCCACACAGTCTTCTTAGGGGGGAGTGGGCCACAACACAGTTCTCTACTGACCTGCACTGGTGCCAGATGTGGGTTTGGTCATGCGTGGTTGCTATACGATGCACTGACATGACTGATTACACTATACTTACACGGAATGTGAGGGGTCTCCGTACACCATCTTGCAAATATGCGGTCTATTATTATCTTAAAAGACATCTGTGCGCATAGCCCTACTGCAAGAGACTCATCTACTGCGGAAGGAAATGAAGGGGTAAGGTGTATGCTCCCAATTACTCACTATTTACACGTGGGGCCCTGATTTGGGTTCGCTCAGGCACACCTTTCTAGGCGGAGGAAGTAGTGCTTGTCAAGGAGGGTAGATATGTGTTTCTACGGAGTAGGCTGGATGGTCGTTATGTGTTGTTGGGCAATATATACGCAATATATAAACCCATTTCTTGTCTCACTCTCCCTAATACTTGCTAAATGGTGTGATACTCTGTGGCTGATTGGAGAAGATTTCAATAGTGTCTTGGACTTTGGGTTGGATAGATCATTTCCTCCCCTTACACACAAAGCAGCCACAGCTAACTCTGCTGTATTGAGTGGTTGAACTCGCGGGTGGGAGATGGTGGATATTTAGAGGCACCGGAACCCTGGAGAGCGGGTGTATTCCTTTTACTCAGTGCCACATCGCCTACATGTCCGGTTAGATAGATTCCTTGGTTCTCCCTCCCTACTCTCTTATGTCACGTGTTCGGACAATGGGGGCCGTACTCACTTGGACCATAACCCACACTATGTTTCATTGCCATGGGAAACTGGACCTCCTGCCATTCCTACGTGGCGGCTACAGCTGTTTACGCTAGAGGATCCACTGTTTTGAGATGGGGTGGGGGAAGCCCTCAGTGAGTACTTTGCACATAATACGGGAACAGCCTCTTCTGGCATGATGGAGTGGGCTGCCATGAAGGTTACAATATGAGGGAAATGTCTGGGGCTGGACTGTAGCATGAGGAGACAGGTGGAATCGGAGTTCCTTGAAGTGGAACTGGGTTTATTAAGGATAGAATCTGAAACAGTAGGGATCCCTCCAGATCGGGCTCTGCTTCTAGAGGTGCGTAAGAAACATACGAAACTTCTAGAACGCCAGAGATGCTTAAACTATGCTGCACACTCAGTGAGGGCTCACGCGCAAAGGGATAGCACTGGTGCTTTGTTAGCCTGGTTAATCAAGCGGGATGAGGCCACGAGCCTCATCACTGCACTTCGGTCCCAGGATGGCGGGCTTAAATATACAGAACACGAGAGCCATAAAGAACTGACTTAACACTTTTCACAGCTGTATAGGCCAGCTCAGACTGCCTCTGATGGGGACATTCATTCCTTCTGGATGGAATCACTTTTCCTACACTCACACCAGAACAGCGCCGGGATCTAGATGCACCTCTTATCCTGGAGGAAATAAAGGGTATGATGCATGCATTGCCTAATGGCAAGGCCCCAGGACCGAATGGTCTTCCTCATGAGTTTTATAAGACTTATGCGGATCAGCTGGGTCCACTACTCCTGGGGGTTGCCCTTCCGGCCCTGATGAAAGAAGCCACTTTGGTTACCCTTCCTAAGCCAGATCGGGATCCCACGAGCACGAGCGCCTATCGACCTTTGGCGCTGCTAAGTGGAGATTACTAGATACTGGCAGGAGTTCTGGTGAGTCGACTGGCCCTGGTCACCACACAACTGGTCCATCAGGACCAGAATGGCTTTGTCCTGGCTCGCAACACCACCTTAAATATTCGGAAGGTTATTTCAGGTGATGGCGAAAGGCGGTAACAGACTGGCCTGCAGGAAGCTGCCTGGTCTTAGACTTGGAGAAGGCCTTTGATACTGTGGAGTGGCAGTATCTGTTTGGAGTGTTGCGACGAATTGGGTTTGGTCCCTACTTCCTAAATCTAGTGAAGCTGGTGTATGACACCCCCACCATTCGGGTTCGCCTGGGGTCCTTGTTCTCTAAACCTTTGTTGATAGGTAGGGGAACCAGTCAGGGGTGCCCCCTCTCTCTGCTTATATTCTCCCTGTCTATAGAACCTCTGGCCATAGCTCTGCGTCAACTGGCGGACTAATGGGGAATACGGTTGGGGGAAGAGAATCATGAGATTTTGCTATAAGCGATGATATTTTACTTTTCCTTAAGAACACACAGACGATACCTCCAATAGTACCCAACACGCTGCAGCTATTTACTAGAGTGTTGGGCTGAAAGTGAACTGGGGTAAATCATGTTTGTTTCCCTTTACTCATGGTGTTGATGATCCTTTGTGAATGGTGCAGTAGTGGTCTGGCAGCTGGCGGTGTTTCGGTACTTGGGTGTCCGTATCTACCGCACGGATCGAGGTCTACTCGAAGGCAACCTATCTAGAGCAATTACTGCGCTGCGCCTACAGGTAGACTTCCGGAAAACACTTAACCTTTCTGTCATGTGTAAGGTGGCAATCATTAAGATGGGGGTGTTGCAGAGATTAATATATTATTTTGCGAATCTTCCATTATTCCTACCGGCTTCATTTTTCCATCCATTGGAAAGACTGATGAGGGACTTTATATGGAGCAACACTTGTTGTAGGGTTCCGCTTGCTAAATTGTATCTGCCTTAGACGCAGGGTGGATTAGCTTTACCCAATCTGGAACATTATTATTAAGTGTCTCAGATACAATGGGAGGCAAAGTGGCTGGGTCAGCTCAATCTCGAGGATTCGGCAGAGGGTGGCCCGCCATTTATGCTTTATTTTCCATCCTTGCACTAAACTGAGTATAACTTTACCCTTTCGGGTACAGATAGTCCATAAATGTTTACGTTGTGCCTTATATTTCACCAGGCAAGTGGTACCATATGCGTCCACGATATCACTCCTGGGAATGCAGAGGGGTGGGGGCAGAGTTGGTACAGCTGAACTTGCAGTTTGGCAAGAGGCTGATGTGCACACTTCTGGGGACCTGTATGTGGAGGGCACATTACTGTCGTTCCACTCTCAGGTAGATGAGGAAGGCGTTCTGCCGGGGCAGTTCCTAAAGCACGCCTCCTGGTTAGCTGCATTGGGGGGATATTTCGCAGGAGCTCCCGACGCACCTGTTGGTACAGTACATCCACGTACTGGGCATGGGGAGACACCTCATCAAATGGTTTGCAGAAAACCATTAGAGAATACACCTTTACTGATTTAACACACTTGAGTACTAAATGGGAAATAGACCTTGCACGCCCATACACACCCAAAGAATGGGGAACGTTGCTGGAGAGCCCCAGACAGATCCCTAGGAATGCAAGATTTAGGCTAATTCAATTCTACATAGTCCATTGGGCGTACTTATCCCCAAGACAAAATCAATAAGTTATTCAATAGGGTGGATGCTCGTTGCCCACAATGCAATTTGGGGGACGCTGATTTATTGCATATTATATGGTCATGCCATAGATTGCAGAATTATTGGCTTGGAGTGATTAGTTTATTAACCACCAGCACAGATAGAGCAATACCGAATACATGCGGGGCTTGCATCAGGGGTATATTTCCCAGAGATAAAAAATACAGGGCCACCTCTCGTTTTCTTAATTTAGGGCTGGCAGTAGCCAAGCGATTGGTCGTCCGCTGCTGGAAGACAGTTGACCACCCTTCACTCATAGCCTGGACTCACTCGATGTTATATTGGGCTAAAGCAGAGGCAACTTTATTGTTAAGAGAGGACAGACACGCTGTTACTCTCCAAGTATCCCATTTCGGCAGCATGGGGAGTGATGCTGCCGGTATTACACATGGCTTCGGCCCCAGAAGACTCTTCCACTGCATCCGACACCAATCAGACTAGTCCACACACTAGGCACGGTGAGCCCAGTCATTAACGAGTTCTGCACCTAGTGCGCCACATCACCTCTGATATAGTTTCTTGAAATGTGACACTGAGATTGATGCATCTGGGATTGAGCGTGGGATGATATGGTCATAGAAAACGTATCGTTCTCACACACCACCCCCTAGCCCTCCCTTCCTCCCTTTATCACCCTCACTGTTCCTCCCAGTTGACTCTTACGAGTGTTTGAATATAGTTTTATCATAATGGATCTGGTTGTTACATAATGGTCATAACTCTATGGCTTAGTCGAGAGGAAATGCTAGAAATATGCAGATCTAATGTCGTGGGGAGCAAACTGTGCCCTTTCATGGTGCCTAGATATTGTCTTCATGACAGGGTGTGAAGGTCGATATAAAATGTTGGTAATACAAAGTTTATTTGCTTGGTGTCCATATATGACTGAGACAAGAAATTGTTTTTTCTATGTCTGTAAGGATTGTATGTAGTATTCAATATTGTAAACTGTCGTTCCAACTGGTACTTGTTGCTTTTATCTGTAGCATGGTTCATATATCTACAAAATCTCAATAAATCTCAATAAACAGATTAAACAAAAAAAGTATGAGTATTTGTGAAGAAGTATCACTATCCCTCTGGAGGAGGATATGAAGCTGGCGTGGTAGACTTGGTGCAGCCATATCTCCCTAAGAATTAACAACGTGTTCCATGTAAAATGTGTTTGTTGTAGGAGAAGCGGAATCTAATGCATGACGTTTTGCGTACTGTAACACGTTCAATTTTGTAATTCATTCTAGTTACATTCTATATGAGTAGTTTGAATGTGTGAGGAGTTGGTGTGTCTGCATTTTATGTAATAAGTGTGTATATATCAACAAGTTGCCTGCCATGTTATAGTGGGTAATGCAACATAACAACAAATTCCAGTCTTCCCAATTTCCCCCCACCCTACACTTCCACTACTGAGGTATCTGTTACACGACTATGAAAACTTGGCAATAATAAAATAACTAAAACAGTATAAACCAGGTCTCAACCAACACCAGGAGCAGTGCTTGTCGTGGAGGGTGTGGGGTACTTCCATTGCTTCGTGCCAAACTGACCCCAATACATTTTCTTATTTTTTGTTATCCGACCTCTCTGTTAAGTTCAAGAATGTAGTAGTGTGTTTCTCAAGCTATGAATTTGAAAGGTTGGGGTTATATGTCCATGCCATATGCCAACTCTTCTTCCACCACTGATGTATGATGTTTATTTCTTTCCATTACTCATCTAGTGGATGTTTCTGCACTTTACCCAGAGTCTAGCCTTCGGTTCTTTTGGTTCCCGCTTGTGGTTTCTTGTTCACCAGGCAGTCCCATTCCCTTGATTGCGTACTGGGCGCATTTCATCTAATCAATGTCTAGCACTCTCTGGAGAGTCAAAGAAAAACGACTTCCCTTGGTGCAGCACCACTCGGTTTCCCTAGCATGCTGTTTTTGCTTCACTTTCGTGTAGAATCCCAGCTTCTGTAGGACTTTGTGCATAGCTGCCTAGGTTTTAGATTAGCAAAAGACTCTCAATTGAAGGATGGAATGCAGAACAAATCAAAACATTCACCCCCAGTCAAGAGATCTGGGTTAAATCCATAATTCTTTTGCTCACCATGCAGTTTAGACCTGGCCATATGCAAATCAGTCTTGACCCTGTGCCTCATGGGAACAGTCCAGCCCGAACTGCCAAGCCAGGTCCTCCGTGGACCGGAAACAAGCATCCTAGGACCGGTTTCGGGGTTTCACCCCTCTTCAGCAAGGATAGGTTTTAGATTACTCACGTGTGACATTTTCATGATTTTCAGTGTAATTATGAGTGACATTCAACGACTGTAAGTGACACTTTCTTGCGAGCAAAAAATCAAGTGCGAGTGAAGGCTGGCACTCTATGGGTAGCTGAGCACTGTTACTGTTTTGATGATACACAGAGACGTGTTCGAAGACGGTGTTGAGGAACTCTGTTTATACTAAGGTCTGGTTCTATAAAGTGAGTACCTCTGGGGACTGATTTTACCTGGAGTTGGTGTTATTCACAAGCGGTGCTGTCGCGCTGACCTGTGAATCACGAATGTTCAATATGGTGGTCTGATCATTAGTACAGATTGCCCTTACATCACCTCTACCATCTTGTCTGCCGTCTCTATACTTAATATTCTTATCTTTGTTTTTCTTCCCACATAATCAGTACCTGGCTGGGTGTCCTTGTGAGTATCTCGTTTTTCTTTTCATCCTTCACCCACTGTTGGCACTTACACCTCACGCGGCTGCGCATTCTACCCGTGAGATACTTTTAGATTTTATGACCTTTTATCCAATTGGTCACATTTGTGCCGGTACATGGGCCATATGCTTATTTTATTCTTTTTTCTTTTCCTAGATGTCCCTAAATCCATAGGTCCTGATGAGATCCTAGATCACATATATAGTCGAAACATCGTTGACAACAAAAGAAAGTGAACCAATAACAGCATGTATTATTGTATATAGCTGCTGTATATTATGTATTGAGTTGCTAAATGGTCGACTTTCTTTGAATACCGTGGAAACCTTGTAAAATGCTGTACCAATTATGTCACCAATATTTTAGGTTCCTGTTTCTCACTGGGGACACTACGCACATTTTTCTTTTTCACTGTATTTAGAATGCAGACGGTTGTCTGAATCCGGGACCTCCTCCAACCTGAGATAACTAACGGCGAATCCGAGCATCTCTAGGATCCCAAGCGGACCAACAAAACACAAAACGAGTGTCTAAATATCCAGGGAACAACCCGGTGTGGAAGCAGTGAGGGGAAGACGGCCAGGAGAATCGGTAAATCGAAGGAAGTAAACCGGAGCAGTGAAGCAGCGGAGACAAGATGGCGACCCCTCGCTAAAAACAACAAAAAGAAGATCGGCGCATCGGGAAGCACTGAGGTGAGAGCGAAGCGCTGAATAAGCAAACGCACGCCCAGGTAGACACCTAGCTGCCTTCCCGACACAACGTAACCTTAGACTCCCCGGCAAAGAAAATCGGAGGAAAACAAGAGAAGAAGAAGGGGAAACCGAAAGTGATAGAAAGAATTGGGGGCGGCCATCTTTACTCCCATGTCCACGCTCCTACTCCCATCCCCACGGGACAACAAAGCGCAACACAAACGTGGGAACAGGGGCAGTCAGCGCAAGCCCAGCCGCACCACCAGCTGACACCGAGCTCCCCCCCGCATAAAGACCGACAAGGAGAGAGCGCTAAGAACCGCGAGCACCGCGGAGGTATTGGGGGCGGCCATTTTGGAGTAACCCGGCTAGCGGCGAAAGAAAGAAACCGAGCGCACACAGAAGGCGACGAGACGGGCGAAAGAGAGAAGGCTGTTGGTTGTGGCATACAATTCAGAAAAGGGGGTGGTGATGGACAGAGTATCTGAATTAAACAGAACACTCGTACCCAGTCAACAAATCAGGGCTTGATCCATCACCGTTTTTTAGCTCACTGCACCATCCCAGCTCAGAACCTGGCTACATGCAAATTAGTCTGTCCCTGGCCCAGTGCATCATGGGAACAGGGCAGACCACACTACCAAGCCAATTCTTATACTGGAAAGGAAACAAGCTTCCGGGGACCGGTTTCTGCCATTACAGCCGTCTTCGGCCCGGCTTGCTTGAATCCTGATGGTGCAGTGAGCAAGGGACTCACATCTGAGTATACCCTTCCACGCTTATGGTGGAAAAAACGATTCAGAAAAGGGGGTGGTGATGGACAGAGTATCTGAATTAAACAGAACACTCGTACCCAGTCAACAGATCAGGCCTTGATCCATCACCGTTTTTTAGCTTACTGCACCATCCCAGCTCAGAACCTGGCTACATGCAAATTAGTCTGTCCCTGGCCCAGTGCATCATGGGAACAGGGCAGACCATGGGAACAGGGTTGTGCCATACAGACACAAGAAGCGCCAACTGCGCATGCATAAAACGCTGCCAACACACTAAGGAAACGGAGCAGAACTCGCGAGGCAAGACAGAGGAGAAGGCTGGAGGAAGCTATTATGAGTTGGAGGCGGAGAGAACTTGGAGAACTCAGAGAGGCAGCTGACCATACACCCATGGTGGCCCCTTAAACCCAGCCCGCAGAAATAACAACAACAAACAAGTGGATGGTCGATGCGCACCCTACACGCCACCGCCACCCTAACACAGGAACAAGTAATCAAGGGGAGCTGGTGGGGGCAAAGACCAGAACCAGGAACATCCACAAACCCAGCAGGTTCCGTCTCGAGACCCTAAAACCAGCAGACAGAAAAAGAGAGGAAATACCCAACCAGCAGAGTGGAAATCGCCTGCACTCATATCTGGTCGGCAGAGGGGTCCAAGAGACTGCAAGCCAAGATGGTAAATCCAGCAACGAGTCCAAGAAGAGAAAAGACTCTCCGGACTCACCAGCAAAAACAAAGATGGACTTAAAACATGAGGTCACACTAGAAACGCTATTAAAAAAATAAATGAAGGGAATGACCTCGCCAAAGCGACCAAGCAGACCATAGACAACATCCAACTAGAGCTGGCTGGGATTAGAGCGGATCAAAGCAAGACAAACAGCAGGATAGATGCCGCGGAGAAAAGGATCAGCGACATCGAAGATACCTGTGCTCAAACAAGCAAACACCTGGCAGGCATCTCCAAGAAATAATCCGCCATGGAAAAACAACTAGCAGAGCAGGAAGACCGCCTCGGGAAGAACAACATAAGACTCCTGGGGGTCCCAGAAGGAGCAGAGGAAAATGCGGGATCCTGCATAGCACTGGTAGAGGAGCTGCTACCGCAGATCACGGGGATCCAGTTCGACAGACAGTTCGAAGTGGACAGAGCCTACAGAGTGCCAGCCTTCCAACCAAAACAAGCCCAAGGACCTAGACCAATCATACTTAAGCCACTAAGAGCCAACCACACCGAGGCAATCTTCGCAACAGCAAGGAAGGGCAAGAACCTAACGTGGAATGGAAACAAGCTCATAATAACGCAAGACTACTCCAAACACACGGTTGACATCAGGAAGGGGTTCCTGGCCCTCAGAGACAAACTGTGAAACAGAGGCATAACATTCACTTTCGCGGGACTGGCCAAATTGAAGATCACAAACAGAGGACACACACAAACGTTTGATGACCCGAATGACCTGCAGAGATACCTTCAAGGCCCGCCAACGGAGGACATGGACACTCAAAACACGAACATTAGCCCTGCAAAGAGGAGAGCATCAACAGGAAGCAACGAAGGAGCGAGCGGAACGAACACCTGAGAAATTAACAGACCGAACGTTAAGCACATAAACTATGCAACTGACCTACCTCAGGAAGATAACAATACCTCGAACTTTTCTACCTCAACCGCAGCAAGGTGCCCATGAGAAGCCCGCAAAGGCCATATCCTTTTCTAACATGGTACTCTTCCGATTTGGACACTAAGCTCGGGGCTACTGATGCACACTCAGGGAAGAGGGGAGGAGGAACTTCGATGTTGCACGCCTGACAGACAAAAGAAGGAGGGAGGGGGTGGGGAGGGAGGGGGGAAGGAAGGGGGGGTCTAGGCAAGTACAGTTTCGAAAATTCTCTACCTTTCTTACTATCTCTCTTACTATCCTTCACTTGGCCTCACTCTTCGAGGCAACACACTACACCCTGGGAGGAGGAGGCAGAGGGCGAAACAGGAGGGGAACTCAAGACAGATATTCGGGCAACCGAGCACAGAGTAGGCAGAAGAGCGACTCACAAGACACCACAAACCACCGAAATATAGGCACAGCTGACGGGGTGGGATGACGTCATTAAGGAAAACACAAAGCTCAGCCGACCTTGTTTCGCTTAACGTCAAGTGCCTTAACCTTCCCGTCAAACGCAGGAAAGTGATCGAATACCTAACGAAACTCAAGAGTGACATATGCGCCCTTCAGGAGACAAAACTCACGGGAGGACGCATCGCGACTGAAAGCAAACTGGATAGCAGACCAAGCATGCTCTCCGGCCGTACACCAAAAGAGGGGGGTGATCACCCTACTAAACAAGAAATCTAGACTAACAATCCAGGGAACATACTCTGACGAGGATGGCAGACTACTGATAACTACCCTCAAGAGGGGAGACGAGACGATACATGTAGCAAATATCTATGGCCCTAACACACAGGACAAGGAATTTTTGGAGGGGGTGGAAAAGAAACTTGGCGACGTTCCACAGCACGAGTTTATAGTGGTTGCCGTGATCTCAATGAGGTTATGGACAATACTATCGACAGACACTCACCCAAAGCACGCACAAGAACCCAAACACCAAATACGCTAAAAAACTTATGTAGCAAACTCCAACTTAAAGACCCCTGGAGACTGCAACACCCAGACACAAGAGACTACACCTTCTACTCCCATCCACACAACTCATACAGCAGGATAGACTACATCCTCATATCGGCAGACCACACACACCTCACCGATCAAACTGAAATATCAGCAATCACCATCTAAGACCACGCTCACATCAGCCTAACACTAAAAGGCAAGCACAACGAAGAACGTTGCAGTAGATGGAGAATGAACAGCGACATTCTCAAAAATCCAGATAATGTTAAAGAAATTGAGGGAGCCATCACAGAATACCTCGAACTCAACGACACTCCTGACATAGACAGAGGGGTGCTGTGGGACGCACTAAAAGCAACATTGAGAGGTAGAATCATAAGTCACAAAGCCAGAATGAACAAAGAAAGGAACAAAAAGATAGCTGAGCTCGAACAACAGATAACCGACCTTGAGAAGGGACACATAGCTAATCTCAAAGATAGCAATACGCTGACAGAATTGTCTAAAAAGAAATATGAGCTGAACAGAATACTAAGTGAGAGAGCAGGGGGATGGATCAACAAATATAAGGCTATCAACCTGTGCTCAGCGAACAAAGCAGGGAAGGCGCTAGCTGCCTACCTCAAGTGTAAGCAGAGACAGCACGCTATCGCTGTGATAACAGACTCTAATTCCAGGTCACAAACAGCTAACAGAGAGATCCTTGAGGTCTTCAAGAAATTCTACGAGGAACTTTACACAACAGTCACCAACCTCAAGGAAGACCGAGGTGCCAATCTCCTAGAGAAAATAGACTTACCATGCCTCACGGCAGATCAGAGGGAAGCGCTAGAAAGCGGAATAACCGGGCCAGAAATAGAGAGAGCAGTAGCCTCACTGAAAGAAAATAAAGCACCAGGTCCTGACGGCTACACCGCCACCTTCTACAAACGCTTCCTACACCTCCTAAAACCCACACTGGTGGAAGTATTCACACACTGCAGCCAAACGGGCAGCATGACCCAGTCAATGTCCGAGGCGGACATAATAGTAATCCCCAAGGACGACAAAGACCCCCAATACCCAGCCAACTACCGGCCCATTTCACTAATAAATGTAGACTGCAAGATCTATGCGAAGGCACTGGCGATGAGACTAAACACATATCTGCCAAGCATAATACACATCTCATAGGTCGGATACATAAAGAACAGACTATCCAATGACAACACCAGACTACTATGCCACCTGATAGACAGAACATCCAAAACAAACACCCCAGCCGTAATGATAGCCTTGGACGCCGAGAAGGCCTTTGACAAAGTCTCCTGGCCCTTCCTAAACAACTGCATGAGGAAATTTGGGCTCGGAGATCAATACAGGAAAATGGTAATGGCACTCTACAACAAGCCAAAAGCCAAAGTAGTAGTTAATGGTGTGGCGTCAAACCCATTTACGCTGGGCAGAGGCACGAGACAAGGGTGCCCACTATCACCGGTCCTCTTCCTCTTAGCCATAGAACCACTGCTAGCCATGATTAGGGCCAATACACACATAAGAGGTATCCCAATACAAGACTCCCTGGTCAAGCTGGCGGCATTCGCAGATGATGTACTGATCATAACAGAGAAACCGGATACATCCATTGCAGCACTAATGTCCACCATCGATGAGTATGCACAAGTCTCAGGGTACAAGCTCAATAAGGACAAGTCAGAATGCAAACCACTGAACATCCACACCACAAAAACGTCACTGAACAACTCAGGCCTAACATGGCAAACAAAGCACCTAAAATACCTAGGCTTATACTTCGGAAGGGACCTAAAGTCAATCCTCGACTACAATGGGAGTAGACTTCTTAAGAAAGTGAAAGCGAGCATAGACACATGGTCTCCCAGATTCATAAGCTGGTGGGGGAGAATAAAATCTGTGAAAATGATGCTAATGCCCATAGTCAATTACACGCTTAGCATGCTACCACTCACACCGACAAATGACTTCCACAAACAGCAAGACAAACTACTCAACAACTTCATATGGAGGGACAAAAAACCAAGAATAAGCCTCCAGAAACTCAGACTGAACAGGAACTTGGGGGGCCTAAACCTCACCAATTTTAAGACATTCCACACCGCCTGCCTAGCCAGGCAAGGCATCCACTGGGAAGCCCCAAGCCAAGAGTACAAACCAGCATGGCTGTCTCTGGAAAGAGCAATAATAGGAGGCCTGGACCCGATAGCAATGATAACGGCAAACAAACACCCCCAGGCTAACAACACTATCCTGAAGAACACAAAGTCAGCACTGCTCAAGGTAGATAAGAAGCTAGAGCACAGCATCAGGGACACAGAATGGATCTCCATGTGGCACAACACGAAGCTCAAGTACAAAGAGGGAACACTAGACAGGAATGAGTGGTACATGCTAGGGATCTCTACACCACAACAACTAATGAGACAAGGGCAGCCCCTCACTTTCGACTCACTCAAAAGCCAGTACAACCTCCCTAACCTTGAATTCTACACATTCCTAAAAATAAAAACCACAATCACTAAAGCGAACCTCAACAGAAACAAACCCTCCATCATAGAATACATGTCAAACATAAACAGGCTAGGACACCAAACGGCCCACATTTACAAACTACTCAGCCCCCGCACATCAAGACTCAACGACAAACCCCTTGAGCACATGGAAAGAGACATGTGGAGACATCTCACGGAAAAAGAGAGATCAACCGTATGGCAAACCGCAACCAAACATAAGATTACCCCACAGCTGGCCCAGACAAAATACTGGCTGCTGCACAGAGCGTTCTGGACTCCAGCTCGCCTGGCAGCTGCCGGTATTAGGGAAAACGACAAATGCTGGAACTGCCACAAAGAGAAAGGGGACCTGGAACACCTAATCCTACACTGCTCCAAGGTCAGGAAGTTCTGGAGCCAGATAAGGCAATTCATCTCTGGAATGACTGGCCAAACTTTACAAGGCAGCATCACTGAAATCACCGCGACAGCACTAGCCCCGACCCCGAAAGACAAAGACGATAGAGACCCGATAGACCTCCTCTTAACATCAGCGGTGAAAATAATCCTAACGAACTGGAAGGACACCAGGAAGGCCACCTTCAAAGGCTGGCTTAACTGGATCACCTTCTTGAGAGGGGCAGACAACATAGCCTCACACCACTCACCGAACCACCACTCGGGGGGGGAATGTGGAGAGCATTAGATGAACACATGATCACCCTCAAACCTCCGTAAAGTCCCCGATCACAAAGCAGAAGCGGCTGACAGAGATCACCCCCACCCCTTGGGTTTTTTCCTGCTTCCTCTTCTTCTTCTTTCCTTCTTTCTTTCTGGTTTCTACACAAGGTCAGCGAAGGAGGGAATGCAAGTGCTTAATCATATATACCAAACAGTCTCACAAGCAGATGCGAAGAAATCACTTTAAACCACGCTGAACCACCCTCAGCATATTGAAACACTGAAACTGTACTGTATGTATATACACTTTTCTTAATAAAAATTTGTGGAAAAAATAAGAATGGGCCGTAAAATATAAAATATGATTGTATCAAACTAAAACCATAGGTGTATGTGGTTTCTTCACCCTCTGACATCGTTTCAACCCTTCTATTGCGATTGTGCACCTTATTATCTATATTGATTCTATTATTCCACAGAAATCACTGTTTCTGACAATAATGTAATACATTTAATGGGAGAACAGCAGCACTTCAGAGGAGCGAATAGGTACTGTGCATAATAAGTACCATCACTTTTTGTATCTTTTTATTTAAAGTACTGCCTGCACCATTTCATAGGTATATGTCACTCCTCCAACTAAAGACATCACTCTATAAGCGCGGATTGAGGGCCTCTTCTGTACAGGCTACTACCCAACTTTCTGGACTACAGGGTTCTGCTTGATTGCCAATCCCCTGAACTGGTGCTGGTGTTGCTCTGATAGCAGCCAGTCACTGGGCAACTCTTGACTTTGGGGCTCAGTGATGCTTTAAAGAGTTGGCAGTCTGCAGAATCCTCGTTTGCAGCTGCCAGTTCAGGTCATCGACAAGTCACAGGCTCTGGTCTGCTAGGCTTTTTCAAGATAGTACAGCCCAGACCATTCCCCGAACACACATGGAGCCAGGGCAGGTGAAGAATGCTTTGTATCACACGCCCGCCCAGAACATTAGAATCTCTGCCTGGGAGCCAGGGCTGGTGAGGAAGAAAGGGCACTGCAGGATTTAAATTGTGTTTGAAACAAGGACCCCCTGATATGGATAAAGATCCTGGGACAGGGTAGACAATATATGCAAAGCAACACTCCCAGGCACATAAGCAAAATACTGGCACAATGTAAGAGGCAAACAATAAACAACTGGGTCAAAAAAAATTAAGAAAATAAATTTTGATGCAATATGATAAAAAAGAAGTGATAAAATTCATCGGTCCTTTGATAAGACTCAATAAAATAACATTGTATCAATACATATGATTTCACATTAAAAAAAGAGTATATCTAAAAAATGGATGGTTTCCTGCCGACGCGTTTCGACACGAAGACTGTGTCTTCATCAGGACTTTACCATCGTGATACTGTGAAAGAGATTATAGGAATATTTTACTAATAAATCTTTACATATTTTCACAGGTCTACAAAAACTAATTATCATTTGCCTCAAATTATTTACATTTGCCACAAACTTTCTTATGCCAGTTGATACAGCACTTATGATATACCGCTTCATATTCAGTTATAGAACCCAATATCAAAAACCTATGTAATTTTATTTGCATATGATGGTTCACAAATATATTTATTTCAGGGTTAGAGACATTTTTAAAAATTAGAACAAACATATGATACGTCTTTTGCCAATACAGAAAGAAGTTGACATTCCCTACATAATGATATCAGAATCCAGCCAATTGATATATAAGTTGTCGATACAAGCAAGAAATAACATTGCCTACATAGCGTTAGGAATATAGACTAGCATTTATCTGTCTTATATGTTTACATGATACTTGGCCTTTACTAACCCATTTTCTGTTTTCAATATTTAAAGAAAGACATTTCATTAAAACGTGTAAGGGTTCTAGGTAATGGCTAAGAAACCTACAGGAAAAACGAATAAAAAAGAAGGATAATGTAGAAAAGTCAAAAGCGATAAAGAGATAAGATAAAGAGAAATAAACATATGCTGCTTTAAAATATTATAGACTTCCTGCCATAAGTTGAATCTCAAATTCCTAATACCCCTCACTATTTACAGCATTAAATGCAAGTTGGTACCTGTTTGATTTAAATCTGTTTAGATGCTCAATTTCCCTGCAGAATTAACGCTGCCGATTGGCTTGTAATTTGATGGTCCAATCTAATTTCACACGTTCAACTGTCTGTAATTTAAGACAATGGCACCATTTAGTTATTTCTACATCTAAAGCATGGAAAGTGCTGCACATTTGCCCAGGAGCAAATCATTTTTCTCATAGTTCTCACCTTATATTTATTATTGTAGACCGTCCACTTCTCGTCGTACTTTTTTTAAAAAGACGGAAGGCGGTTATATTGAATTGGGCTTAGTCGCATTCGATTTTAGAGTCAGTCCTGTTTATCAAAATAGACAATGAGCATTTGAGGTTTAGTCATAAACACCGGCTCAAATTTCGTTTTCATTTGGCTATTACTTACCCAGAACGCATAACTGTTATTATATATAGCCCCAGCACAAATGCGTAACAAAGGTTAAAATATTTAGGTAACGACGTGGGCCAGTGTTGATAGCTTGCACAAGAGATTCAGAATGCGTGTATAATATATCTATTTAGAGAAGGAGAAAAAGGAATTCCATATATTAATGTTTGCACTCCTTCGTCTCGCTAAAATGAATGCGAGGAACAAACACTTCATTTTCTTACCGATAAAATAGATAAAGGCGTGCCGGCTTAACTTTTCCTTTCTAATGGCGTGCACACGGTATACAGACCGCGTGATCTGTGCGTCTGTTTCTGGTTGCTTGAAAACGATATTCAAACCGCGTGATTCGTGCGTCTGTTTTTTTTTTTTTTTTTTTAAAAGAAAAATGAGAAAAGGGAAAGGACCACGTATATTAATCTCTACACTCATTCGATTAGTCCGATTTTACGGTGAAAAAGCGCAGCATTCTCTTACCGATAAAAGGAGATTCAGACAGCGTATCTATTCTGCATGTAGGTTTTCAGGGTGAACAACACAGAGTAACTGTTGTCGGCTCTTTATATAAGAACCATTTTCATTGGGTTCCAAGAGTTTTTGGTTTCTTAAAGGAGAGAGACCCAATTTCAATAGTATGCCTATTGAGGGTAGCTGTAAGGGTTTCTTAAAGGGGAAAAGTCCTAATTTCAGATTTTTACCTATTTAGTTGCTGTATATAAATGGGGATTTACCTACATTTTATACATTTGGGAATTAAAGAATTATATTGTATTCATTTGGACAGACTGAGGAAAACGGGTTCTAAATATGAAACCTATTATAGGGCATCAGCCGGAATTATACAGAATCAAATTTGAATTATATTTAAATTCTATTAAATGTTACAGAATTGCATTTTCCCACGGTAATTCATTATTTAAACCTTGGGAAAATGGCTTAAGAGTAAAGATCCAAAAGACTTCCCTCTTTTTCCGTATCTTTTCTCCTCCCTTCACATTTGGAGTTTGGATCTTTTCCAATATACGCCATCTAATGTCAGATGAAGCATGTTGGAATTCCAAAAAATGGCTGACTAGTGGAGCTGCTAATTTCCGTGTTTTAATCGCAGATCTGTGTTCTGTTAAACGAGTTTTTATTGCTCGTGAGGTTTCACCTACGTATCCCAAATTACATGGGCATAAAATTAGATAGACTATATTGCAGGTATTGCATGTCCAAAGGTCATTAGCTTGGATTTCATAATCATTAAATTTAAAGGTTTCCCCTGGTATAATACCATCACATGACTGGCATGACCCACATCTTGAGGTACCTTTTACAGGATTTGCTCCATGTATAGATTTTTGAATAAATGCAGGCTTAGTGGTTGTTCCAGTATATCTTGATCTTACCACTAGATCTTTCAAGTTCTTATTGCGCCGATGCGCAAACATCGGCTTCTTGAGTTTAGTTTTAGTTGGTTCTATGTTTAATAAATGCCAGTTTGCATTTATTATTTGTCTAATTGTGGCATTTAGTGTAGAGTGTTTTGTAACACAGACCAATTTTGGTTCCTGGATTTCTTTCTTCGATCTTAAAAGGGCATCTCGATCATAGTATCGTGCCCTTTTGTACGCCTCACGTACAAGGCGATGCGGGTATCCTCTTTCAAGGAATTTTTGCTTCATTTTTAGGTCTCGCCTGTCGATGCGCATGCGCATCGAGCAAGCGAGACTATGGGGGCTTATCCACTCTTTATCCACACTGCAAGGAATCGTGGCGATTCCTTGCAGTGCCCGTGACTTTTAAGCTCAATGCGCATGCGCATTGAGCTTAAAAGCGCGTGCACGTCCGTCTTGTTTTACCCGCTCCGCCCCCTCCCCTTCCCGCCGTGTCGCATTTCTCCTCCCCCCTCCCCTCTCTTCCCTCCGTCTTGTTTATTTTACCCGCTCCGCCCCCTCCCCTTCCCGCCGTGTCGCATTTCTCCTCCCCCTCCCCTCTCTTCCCTCCGTCTTGTTTATTTTACCCGCTCCGCCCCCTCCCCTTCCCGCCGTGTCGCATTTCTCCTCCCCCCTCCCCTCTCTTCCCTCCGTCTTGTTGCCTATGGGCGGCTGTGCTGGCAAGCAGCGCTGCTTCCTCTCCTCTTTCTGTTGAAACAAACAGCAGGGAGGGGAGGCGTTTCCAGGGCCAGCTCACTCTCGCTCTCTTCGTCTTCTTTTGCTTTCGATCTAGACCCGTCTCCAGCAACAGCCTCTGCTGCCTTAACTTTTAGTTTTGATACTGCGGATAATTACCCAGGGTCCTTCTAACTTCCATTTTCAAACGCCTTGAGAACAGTGAAACAATTTGGGATTTCGTTGTTTTCATCCAGCCAGAAATTAAAAAAGGTAACCTTTTTTTTCTTAAAAGCAGTACGGTTTTGCTTCGTCCCTCAATACTCTGTTCGTTCAAAGTATGTATTTGTTCTTTTTCTAATCTTGTATGTACAGAATCATCTTTTTTTTTTAAATACCAAAAATAAATCTACATTTAATGTATTAGACAAAAATTACCTTGCTTTGTTTAACTTATTTCTGAGTGTATCGCTTTTTTAAAATAGCGAAACACGTAAACATTTCAATATGGCCATTATGTTCAGCTTCTTCCGCCATACTACAGTAGCGTATCCGTTTTTTCGAGTGACGGACATTCAGTTAGTTTACTTCCCATTGCCGTCTCTTATTGACTACGCAGTTACAGTCTGGATGACATAACCACGTCACAGATAGGAACGGCTTGCCGGGCGCTGTAGTCCTTAACTATGCTGCCTGTAGCCCCACCCCGCTTCTTTGCTCTAGTCTCCCTCAACCCCTCACCCTCACTCACCCTCACTCACCCTCAACCCCTCACCCTCAACCCCTCACTCACCCTCAACCCTCACCCTCACTCACCCTCACCCTCACTCACCCTCAACCCTCACCCTCACTCACCCTCACTCACCCTCAACCCCTCACCCTCACTCACCCTCACTCACCCTCAACCCCTCACCCTCACTTACCCTCAACCCCTCACCCTCACTCACCCTCAACCCCTCACCCTCACTCACCCTCACTCACCCTCAACCCCTCACCCTCACTCACCCTCACTCACCCTCAACCCCTCACCCTCACTCACCCTCAACCCCTCACCCTCACTCACCCTCAACCCCTCACCCTCAACCCCTCACTCACCCTCACTCACCCTCACTCTCTCACCCTCACTCACCCTCAACCCCTCACCCTCACCCTCACTCTCACTCACCCTCACTCACCCTCAACCCCTCACCCTCACTCAACCTCAACCCCTCACCCTCACCCTCACTCACCCTCACTCACCCTCAACCCCTCACTCTCAACCCCTCACTCACCCTCAACCCCTCACCCTCACTCACCCTCAACCCCTCACCCTCACTCACCCTCACTCACCCTCAACCCCTCACCCTCACTCACTCACCCTCAACCCTCACCCTCACTCACCCTCACTCACCCTCAACCCCTCACCCTCATTCACCCTCAACCCCTCACCCTAACTCACCCTCAACCCCTCACCCTCAACCCCTCACTCACCCTCACTCACCCTCAACCCCTCAGCCTCACCCTCACTCTCACTCACCCTCAACCCCTCAGCCTCACCCTCACTCACCCTCACCCTCACTCACCCTCAACCCCTCACCCTCACTCACCCTCAACCCCTCACCCACCCTCACCCTCAACCCCTCACCCTCAACCTCAACCCCTCACCCTCACTCACCCTCACCCTCACTCACCCTCAACCCCTCACCCTCACTCACCCTCAACCCCTCAACCTCAACCCCTCACCCTCACTCACCCTCACTCATCCTCACCCTCACTCATCCTCACCCTCACTCATCCTCACTCACCCTCACCCACCCTCAACCCCTCACCCTCACTCACCCTCAACCCCTCACCCTCACTCACCCTCACTCACCCTCAACTCCTCACCCTCAACCCCTCACCCTCAACCCCTCACCCTCACTCACCCTCACTCACACTCACCCACCCTCACCCTCACTCACCCTCAACCCCTCACCCTCAACCCCCCTCCCTCACCCACCCTCACCCTCACTCATCCTCACCCACTCTCAACCCCTCACCCTCACTCACCCTCAACCCCTCACCCTCACTCACCCTCACTCTCACTCACCCTCACTCACTCTCACTCACCCTCAACGCCTCAGCCTCACCCTCACTCACCCTCACTCACCCTCACTCACCCTCAACCCCTCACCCTCACTCACCCTCAACCCCTCACTCACCCTCACCCTCAACCCCTCACCCTCAACCTCAACCCCTCACCCTCACTCACCCTCACCCTCACTCACCCTCAACCCCTCACCCTCACTCACCCTCAACCCCTCAACCTCAACCCCTCACCCTCACTCACCCTCACCCTCACTCACCCTCACTCATCCTCACCCTCACTCATCCTCACTCTCACTCATCCTCACTCACCCTCACTCACCCTCAACCCCTCAACCTCAACCCCTCACCCTCACTCACCCTCACCCTCACTCACCCTCACTCATCCTCACCCTCACTCATCCTCACCCTCACTCATCCTCACTCACCCTCACCCACCCTCAACCCCTCACCCTCACTCACCCTCAACCCCTCACCCTCACTCACCCTCACTCACCCTCAACCCCTCACCCTCAACCCCTCACCCTCACTCACCCTCACTCACCCTCACCCACCCTCACCCTCACTCACCCTCAACCCCTCACCCTCAATCCCCCTCCCTCACCCACCCTCACCCTCATTCATCCTCACCCACTCTCAACCCCTCACCCTCACTCACCCTCAACCCCTCACCCTCACTCACCCTCACTCTCACTCACCCTCACTCACTCTCACTCACCCTCACTCACCCTCAACGCCTCACCCTCACCCTCACTCACCCTCAACACCTCACCCTCACTAACCCTCACTCACCCTCAACCCCTCACCCTCACCCTCACTCACCCTCAACCCCTCACCCCCTCACCCTCAACCCCTCACCCCCTCACTCACCCTCACTCACCCTCACTCACCCTCAACCCCTCACCCTCACTCACCCTCAACCCCTCACTCACCCTCAACCCCTCACCCCCTCACCCTCAACCCCTCACCCCCTCACCCTCAACCCCTCACCCTCACTCACCCTCACTCACCCTCAACCCCTCACTCATCCTCACTCACCCTCAACCCCTCACCCTCACTCACCCTCACCCACCCTCAACCCCTCACTCACCCTCAACCCCTCACCCTCAACCCCTCACCCTCAACCCCTCACCCTCAACCCCTCACCCTCAACCCCTCACTCTCACCCTCAACCCCTCACCCTCACTCACCCTCAAACCCTCACCCTCACTCACCCTCAACCCCTCACCCTCACTCACCCTCTCACCCTCACCCTCACTCACCCTCACCCTCACTCACCCTCACCCACTCTCAACACCTCATCCTCACTCACCCTCACCCTCACTCACCCTCAACCCCTCACTCACTCACTCACCCTCACCCTCACTCACCCTCAACCCCTCACCCTCAATCCCTCACCCTCACTCACCCTCACCCTCACTCACCCTCAACCCCTCACCCTCACACAGTGCAATAGGTCTCAGAGCATTTGAGTTAGAGCTTTTAGAAATGTTTATGGCTTTTTTTATTTGTCATTCTTTAGCATTGGCTACAGGAAACAAAAATGCTAAAGATTTACAAAAAAACCCCATAAACAATTCTAAAAGCACTAACTCTAATGCTGCGAGACCTATTGCATTTCCAATGCTTGTTATAGATTGTGTATCATAGTCCTTGATGTTGGTACAATTTCTCCTCACCCTGAGAAATTGCGAGAAAGGGATACCATCTTTTTGGTTCCTCGGGTGACAACTTGAAAAATGGAGAAGTGTATTCCTGGCTGTGGGCTTAGAATATAGGTCTACTTCTAATTTATTAGATTCATTTCTAATGTATATGTCCAAGAATTCTACCTGGGTAGCGTTAATATGGGCAGTGAATCGCAAATTTTCATCTGCAAGGTTAATCCATTCCAGAAATTCGCCCAGAGTCTGTTCCCCATTGGTCCAGATGAAAAAAATATCATCAATAAACCTATACCAATGGGAAACAGACTCAAAGAATGGGGCCATCTCATTTTGGATGTGGCGAAATTCGAACAGGGCCATATATATATATTAGCTATGGACGGAGCCATGGCTGCCCCCGTGCTTACGCCTTTCGTTTGTTTATACATTTGGTCCCCGAATTGAAAAACATTTTCCTGTAATACTATTGAAAGACATTCAATAATGAAATGTTTGTTGCATGGTATTTTATGCAAATCAATAAACCTCATTGTGGCCTCTAATGCACCTTTTTGTGGGATGTTACTATATAAAGCTTCAACATCCAGAGTGACCAATAGGTCACTGCCTCCATTGAATGGTAGATGTTCAACTTTGGAAATCATTTCCCCAGTATCCTTAATGTATGAGGGGGTCAAAGGGATGTAAGGTCTAAGAATGTTGTCTACATATTTAGATAGAGCTTCTGTAGGGGTGCCAATAGTGGATACAATGGGGCGATATGGTGGATCTTGTTGATTTTTATGCATTTTTGGCAGCCCATAAATGCATGCTATTTTTCCTTGCGATTTATTCAGAAAATCATATTCCTTTTGATTAATTATCTTTCTGTCCAAGGCTTTTCTTGTAGTTTGTTGAATTTTTTTGATAACCCTGTTTGTAGGGATGTTAGTGACTTTTTCATAAAAAAGAGGGTCATTTAACATATTTAACATGTTTGTCTCATATGTATTTGAATCAATGAGAACAATGCCACCTCCTTTGTCGCTGCTCTTTACTACAATGGATTTATTGTTTTTTAAGTTGTTCAAAGAATTGTATTCTTCTTTGGAGATGTTGTATCTGGGCTTGGGTACGTATCTAAGTGATTGTTCTAATTTTGTTAGAACAACTTTTTCAAACACCGCCATCTCAGGGCCAAGTTGGTCTAATGATGGGGTAAATGTGGAAGGTAATGACACGATATTATTAGTTCTGCTATCCTGATCTATATCTACTCTATCCAAAAAGAACTTTTGTAATCTTATTTTCCTAAAAAAGGAATGTAAGTCTTGGTAGAGTTCAAATATGTTCACATTGGCATGTGGAACAAATGTTAAGCCTTTCGTAAGCAAAGATGTATCTGATGGTTCTAAATTATGTTTTGAAAGGTTGAATATGGGTACTACATCCATTGCCTCTGATATTGTCTGCTTCGAGTTTCCAAGTAATGTTGGGGTTCCATAGGATGTTGATACGTTTGATGGTGACCTCGGGAGGGGGGTTGGAATCTCACTCTCTGCCTCCCCCGTTTTGCTCCTCGATATCCTAAAAAAGGCTGAAGTGTATTTCTATGTCCATTTTGGGGATTATAGTGACCATCTTCTTGATAATTAGAATCACTATCAGAGTCAGGATCGGAAGAATCTGAAAAATTATTTATTCTTTGCTGGTTATGAGCCACCTCTCCTTGCTGATAGTCCGTTTTATAAAAACTATCTCCTAAGACTTACATTCCTTTTTTAGGAAAATAAGATTACAAAAGTTCTTTTTGGATAGAGTAGATATAGATCAGGATAGCAGAACTAATAATATTGTGTCATTACCTTCCACATTTACCCCATCATTAGACCAACTTGGCCCCGAGATGGCGGTGTTTGAAAAAGTTGTTCTAACAAAATTAGAACAATCACTTAGATACGTACCCAAGCCCAGATACAGCATCTCCAAAGAAGAATACAATTCTTTGAACAACTTAAAAAACAATAAATCAATTGTAAAAAGAGCAGCGACAAAGGAGGTGGCATTGTCCTCATTGATTCAAATACATACGAGACAAACATGTTAAATATGTTAAATGACCCTCATTTTTATGAAAAAGTCACTAACATCCCTACAAACAGGGTTATCAAAAAAATTCAACAAACTACAAGAAAAGCCTTGGACAGAAAGATAATTAATCAAAAGGAATATGATTTTCTGAATAAATCGCAAGGAAAAATAGCATGCATTTATGGGCTGCCAAAAATGCATAAAAATCAACAAGATCCACCATATCGCCCCATTGTATCCACTATTGGCACCCCTACAGAAGCTCTATCTAAATATGTAGACAACATTCTTAGACCTTACATCCCTTTGACCCCCTCATACATTAAGGATACTGGGGAAATGATTTCCAAAGTTGAACATCTACCATTCAATGGAGGCAGTGACCTATTGGTCACTCTGGATGTTGAAGCTTTATATAGTAACATACCACTAAAAGGTGCATTAGAGGCCACAATGAGGTTTATTGATTTGCATAAAATACCATGCAACAAACATTTCATTATTGAATGTCTTTCAATAGTATTACAGGAAAATGTTTTTCAATTCAGGGACCAAATGTATAAACAAACGAAAGGCGTAAGCATGGGGGCAGCCATGGCTCCGTCCATAGCTAATATATATATGGCCCTGTTCGAATTTCGCCTCATCCAAAATGAGATGGCCCCATTCTTTGAGTCTGTTTCCCATTGGTATAGGTTTATTGATGATATTTTTTTCATCTGGACCAATGGGGAACAGACTCTGGGCGAATTTCTGGAATGGATTAACCTTGCAGATGAAAATTTGCAATTCACTGCCCATATTAACGCTACCCAGGTAGAATTCTTGGACATATACATTAGAAATGAATCTAATAAATTAGAAGTAGACCTATATTCTAAGCCCACAGCCAGGAATACACTTCTCCATTTTTCAAGTTATCACCCGAGGAACCAAAAAGATGGTATCCCTTTCTCGCAATTTCTCAGGGTGAGGAGAAATTGTACCAACATCAAGGACTATGATACACAATCTATAAAAATGAAGCAAAAATTCCTTGAAAGAGGATACCCGCATCGCCTTGTACGTGAGGCGTACAAAAGGGCACGATACTATGATCGAGATGCCCTTTTAAGATCGAAAAAAGAAATCCAGGAACCAAAATTGGTCTGTGTTACAAAACACTCTACACTAAATGCCACAATTAGACAAATAATAAATGCAAACTGGCATTTATTAAACATAGAATCAACTAAAACTAAACTCAAGAAGCCGATGTTTGCGCATCGGCGCAATAAGAACTTGAAAGATCTAGTGGTAAGATCAAGATATACTGGAACAACCACTAAGCCTGCATTTATTCAAAAATCTATACATGGAGCAAATCCTGTAAAAGGTACCTCAAGATGTGGGTCATGCCAGTCATGTGATGGTATTATACCAGGGCAAACCTTTAAATTTAATGATTATGAAATCCAAGCTAATGACCTTTGGACATGCAATACCTGCAATATAGTCTATCTAATTTTATGCCCATGTAATTTGGGATACGTAGGTGAAATCTCACGAGCAATAAAAACTCGTTTAACAGAACACAGATCTGCGATTAAAACACGGAAATTAGCAGCTCCACTAGTCAGCCATTTTTTGGAATTCCAACATACTTCATCTGAAATTAGATGGCGTATATTGGAAAAGATCCAAACTCCAAATGTGAAGGGACGAGAAAAGATACGGAAAAAGAGGGAAGTCTTTTGGATCTTTACTCTTAAGACATTTTCCCATGGTTTAAATAATGAATTACCGTGGGAAAATGCAATTCTGTAACATTTAATAGAATTTAAATATAATTCAAATTTGATTCTGTATAATTCCGGCTGATGCCCTATAGTAGTTTTCATATTTAGAACCCGTTTTCCTCAGTCTGTCCAAATGTATACAATATAATTCTTTAATTCCCAAATGTATAAAATGTAGGTAAATCCCCATTTATATACAGCAACTAAATAGGTAAAAATCTGAAATTAGGACTTTTCCCCTTTAAGAAACCCTTACAGCTACCCTCAATAGGCATAATATTGAAATTGGGTCTCTCTCCTTTAAGAAACCAAAAAATCTTGCAACCCAATGAAAATGGTTCTTATATAAAGAGCCGACAACAGTTACTCTGTGTTGTTCACCCTGAAAACCTACATGCAGAATAGATACGCTGTCTGAATCTCCTTTTATCGGTAAGAGAATGCTGCGCTTTTTCACACTAAAATCGGACTAATCGAATGAGTGTAGAGATTAATATACGTGGTCTTTTCCTTTTTCTTTTTAAAAAACAAACAAAAAAAAACAGACGCACGAATCACGCGGTTTGAATATCGTTTTCAAGCAACCAGAAACAGACGCACAGATCACGCGGTCTGTATACAGTGTGCACGCCATTAGAAAGGAAAAGTTAAGCCGGCACGCCTTTATCTATTTTATCGGTAAGAAAATGAAGTGTTTGTTCCTCGCTTTCATTTTAGCGAGACGAAGGAGTGCAAACATTAATATATGGAATTCCTTTTTCTCCTTCTCTAAATAGATATATTATACACACATTCTGAATCACTTGTGCAAGCTATCAACACTGGCCCATGTCGTTACCTAAATATTTTAACCTTTGTTACGCATTTGTGCTGGGGCTATATATAATAACATTTATGCGTTCTGGGTAAGTAATAGCCAAATTAAAATGAAATTTGAGCCGGTGTTTATGACTAAACCTCAAATGCTCATTGTCTATTTTGATAAACAGGACTGACTCTAAAATCGAATGCGACTAAGCCCAATTCAATATAACCGCCTACCGTCTTTTTTAAAAAAGTACGACGAGAAGTGGACGGTCTACAATAATAAATATAAGGTGAGAACTATGAGAAAAATGATTTGCTCCTGGGCAAATGTGCAGCACTTTCCATGCTTTAGATGTAGAAATAACTAAATGGTGCAATTATCTTAAATTACAGACAGTTGAACGTGTGAAATTAGATTGGACCATCAAACTACAAGCCAATCGGCAGAGTTAATTCGGCAGGGAAATTGAGCATCTAAACAGATTTAAATCAAACAGGTACCAACTTGCATTTAATGCTGTAAATAGTGAGGGGTATTAGGAATTTGAGATTCAACTTATGGCAGGAAGTCTATAATATTTTAAAGCAGCATATGTTTATTTCTCTTTATCTTATCTCTTTATCGCTTTTGACTTTTCTACATTATCCTTCTTTTTTATTCGTTTTTCCTGTAGGTTTCTTGGCCTTTACCTAGAACCCTTACACGTTTTAATGAAATGTCTTTCTTTAAATATTGAAAACAGAAAATGGGTTAGTAAATGTCAAGTATCATGTAAACATATAAGACAGATAAATGCTAGTCTATATTCCTAACGCTATGTAGGCAATGTTATTTCTTGCTTGTATCAACAACTTATATATCAATTGGCTGGATTCTGATATCATTATGTAGGGAATGTCAACTTCCTTCTGTATTGGCAAAAGACGTATCATATGTTTTTCTAATTTTTAAAAATGTCTCTAACCCTGAAATAAATATATTTGTGAACCATCATATGCAAATAAAATTACATAGGTTTTTGATATTAGGTTCTATAACTGAATATGAAGCGGTATATCATAAGTGCTGTATCAACTGGCATAAGAAAGTTTGTGGCAAATGTAAATAATTTGAGGCAAATGATAATTAGTTTTTGTAGACCTGTGAAAATATGTAAAGATGTATTAGTAAAATATTCCTATAATCTCTTTCACAGTATCACGATGGTAAAGTCCTGATGAAGACACAGTCTTGGTGTCGAAACGCGTCGACAGGAAACCATCCATTTTTTAGATATACTCTTTTTTAATGTGAAATCATATGTATTGATACAATGTTATTTAATTGAGTCTTGTCAAAGGACCGATGAATTTTATCACTTCTTTTTTATCATATTGCATTAAAATGTATTTTCTTAAATTTTTTTGACTTAGTTGTTTATTATTGTTTGCCACTTACATTGTGCCAGTATTTTGCTTATGTGCCTGGGAGTGTTGTTTTGCATATACAGCAGGATTTAAAAACACTCCTGCTGGGTGAAAGTGTTAGCGCAATCGCTTCCACAGAAGAGCAGCACTGAGGGCCCGAAATTATATTGAAATTCTCGTCAGTGTTTTAAATAAATAAATCAACAGTCAGCTGAATGGAGCCTGTCTAATGTATTATGTACATGATCAGCCCTGCCTGCATTACTGTCTGAAATGAAACGAAATGAAATGAAAGGATCAGATCTTGCAGATCTGAAACCTCGGAAGGATGATTAGACAGAGCAGCCCTGCAGCGTGCAGATTTTACTTAAATAATGATCACATCAGATCTGTAGTGCATGTGCGTGCGTGCTGCTGTGTGACATAAAAGGTAACAACACCACTGTAAAGTCAATGGCAGGCTGCCAGGCTGACCAGAAAGTTCTTACTTGTTGTGAACTCAGTCCAATCTCTCTGAGTGCCGGGGGGGGTGGGGAGGGTCCGGCGGCAGCAGCAGACTGGAACTGTAGTATGCTAGTATTTAGTATATTGTACCTTTCCTAGTAATCTCCCTTGCTGCTCAGCCAGTGTGAGTGAGCTTGGAATGTTGGTATGTGTGATGTGTGAATGGAATGCTGGTATGCCTGTGTGTGGAGTGGCAGTTGGTGTGGATGGGCTGAGCGGCAAGGAAGCTGTTCCTGGTGGGGCTCTCCCTTTGGGCTTACTTACCTATGATACTTATGCTTGTTACTTACATCCATCTAAGATAGTAACAATAAAGCACTCATCTTTAAGTATACCTGTGGATCATTGGACTTATTACATTTGGCGACGCTGGAAACAACCTACACCTCAAGTAACCCCATGTAATTTGGAATGGAAGATCATCAAGCAAGTTAAAGGACATTTAAAAAAAAAAAGGAATGCTGATATGCCTGTGTGTGGAGTGGCAGTTGGTGTGGATGGGCTGAGCGGCAAGGAAGCTGTTCCTGGTGGGACTCTCCCTTTGGGCTTACTTACCTATGATACTTATGCTTGTTACTTACATCCATCTAAGATAGTAACAATAAAGTACTCATCTTTAAGTATACTGTAACGGCGGGACCAGAAATGGGCAGGAGACGTGTTTTTGTTACTCTTGCTTTTAAGTGCTCATATAGCGCATCTGTACAGGTTTTTCTAATTGTGGACCTCCGTGGGGATCGGCTTCTCTCTCGGTGTTGTTTCTTCCGGGTTCCCTCTTCTTTCCTTCGGACCGGACTCCGCCGCTCAGGGGGATCTGGAGGCTCCGTGCTGGCCGCCCACGCCGATGCCGAAGGGGAGAACGAAAAAGAGAGGCAGGTATCAGAAATGCGCAGCTGTTTAGCAGGTGGAAACACAGGGAGGGGGTAGTGAGGGAAACGCTTAGTGTAGTGATCTTGCTCTCTTAGTTTACGGTCAAGGAGGAGGGCGAGTGCTCGTACTTTCCCCCCTTGGGTCCTCCCTCAGGTTCCTCCCTCCCCGGTCTGCTAATAGTCGTGCTTTATCAGAAAACCACCCCAGGAAGCGTTTACGTACCTCCGTGAGCCGTACCCCTCCTGGCGTACGGCTGGGCGACGCGTGGTGTTGGCCTCCAGGCTTTCCCCGTTCTTCCTTGGGTGTCTCGACGTCTCCTTCTTCCTGCAAGGCTTGGTCCGCACTGCTCTCGGATAACCGCTCCCAGGTCCACTCTTGATCCGCCGGCTCTCCTTCGGAGCGAGGGGTCTCGTCTCTCCTCCCGATGCTGTCGCTCCACTTGTCCTCGCTCTCTCCGCTTCCTCCTCTCCTCCGCACCGCTCCGCTTTCTCGTCCTTCTTCTCTCCGCTCCTCCACGCTGCTTCCCGCCACTCCGCTCCTCTTCACTCTGACCTCTCCTCCGGTGTATAGACACCTCTGGGGTTGGGCGTTCTCCTCCTTTATCCACCTGTGCGACTCCTCCCCTTCTTCACCTCCGGGCTGGTTAAAGGGCCACACATCCTCTTCGTCACAACTGTAGGAGTCTGGGCTGTACCACTCCGAATACTGCGTGGGCTGTGGAAAGAAGAGGGGGGGGGTCACATTGGGTCAGTTCGCGCCCTGTTGCGGGGCCCCCCAGGGGGACCCCGTTACACACCTCCCCCCCTGAACGCTTCCGCTCGGGAAGCGGATGACGGGACAGAAAGTCAGCCCCAACATTGTCCACGCCACGCTTGTGGCACACTCTGAAGGAGTATGGCTGCAAGGCCAGGAACCACCTCATGACCCTGGCATTGGAGGATTTGTTTCGCGCCATCCAAGTAAGGGGCGCGTGGTCCGTGTACAGAGAGAAGGGCCGGCCCTCGAGGTAATAGGCCAGTTTTTCCACGGCCCACCGAATAGCCAGGCACTCCTTCTCCACTGTAGCATACTTCAGTTCCCGTGGGAACAGTTTCCGACTAACGAACAGGATTGGGTGGTCCAATCCGTCCCGGCCTTCCTGGGACAGCACCGCTCCGATCCCAAACTCGGATGCGTCGGTGTGCAAGGCGAAGGGACGCGTAAAATCCGGGGAATTGAGGACGGGGGTGGAGGTAATCCTTTTCTTCAACTCGTTGAAGGAGTCCAACATGACCACCGTGGGTTTGGCCAGTGTGGCCTGTTTGACTGTGGTTTGCAGGGCATCCGTGAGGGGGGAGGCCACCTGGGCAAAGTTCGGTATAAATCGTCGATAGTACCCGATTAGCCCCAAAAACGCCCGTAGCTCCTTTTTTGTGGTGGGAAACGGTGTCTCCGAAATGGCCCGGACTTTCTCCGTTTGTGGCTCGATCAAGCCGTGTCCCAGGACGTACCCCAGGTACTTCACTTTGTGAAAGGCGAGCCGGGATTTCTTTGCATTAATCTTTAGTCCCGCCTGGTTCAGGGTATCTAATACTTGCGACAGGTGTCTCAAATGGGTCTCCCAGTCGGGGCTGAATACCACAATGTCGTCTAAGTAAGCTGAGGTGAAGGACGACAGGCCGTGAAGTACGTTATTCATAAGTCTCTGAAAAGTAGCGGGGGCTCCGTGAAGGCCAAACGGTAGGACCGTGAACTCATAATGGCCTTCTGTGGTTGAAAAGGCTGTTTTATGCCGGTCCTCCTCCCTCAGCGGTACCTGCCAGTACCCTTTTGTGAGGTCTATCGTACTTATGTACTGTGCCTCTCCCAGCTTTTCTATGAGTTCGTCAATCCGTGGGATGGGATATGCATCGAACTTTGAGATGGCGTTCAGGGCCCGAAAGTCCATACAGAATCTACGTGATCCATCCGGTTTGGGTATGAGAACGATGGGGCTCGACCAATTGCTGTGCGAGGGGCGGATGACTCCTAGTCGTAACATGTCGGTTACCTCGCGGCGTATGTCTTGTCTCCTGGCTTCAGGGATCCGATAAGGCCGTATTTTCACCGTCTTTCCTGGATCTGTGTCTATGCGGTGTTCTGCCATCGTGGTTTTCCCCGGGAGGTCCGAAAACACATGTTCCTGTTTCCGCAGGACGCCCAGCAGCTCTTGTTTTTCCTCCTGTCTCAAATCATCGTTGATCACGAGCAGGGGAATCGTAGAGAGACATGGGTTTTTATCTGACTCAGCAAGATGGACCGGGCGGGGGGGTGCCCCTAGCCATTTTTTTTGCAGGTTTATGTGGTAGACTTGCTTTTTTCTGGCGTTCACTTGTAGCCGGTAACTGGTCTTCCCGATCTTCTCCACGACTTGGTACGGCCCACTCCACTCCGCCTTGAATTTCTGTGTGGATGAGGGCAACAACACTAGCGCCCAATCACCTTTTTCCAGGCTCCTCCATTTCTTTCCTTTGTCATAAAGGGTCTTCTGTTTATTCTGGTGTTTCTCGAGATTGGCGAACGCCAGGTCCCTTAGTTTCCCTAGCTTGGAACGCAGGTTTCGAGCGTATTCTAGAGTGTTTGCGGTTTCCTCTGGGGTTTCATTTTCCCACGCTTCCTTGGTCATGTCCAGTAATGATCGTGGCTTTCTCCCATATAACATCTCAAAGGCCGAGACCCCTAAACTGCTTTGGGTTTGCCCTCGGATTACATACAAAGCAATGGGAAGCACCTGGTCCCATTCGTTACTGTTGACTTCCAGCATTTTTCTTAAGGTTGTTTTTATGGTGCGGTTGTATCTCTCTACTAAACCGTCGGTTTGCGGGTGGTAAACAGCGGTCCTGATCTGGTGTATGTGAAGCACTTTACATACGTCCCCCATGAGGCGTGACACGAAAGGGGTCCCTTGGTCGGTTAGTATTTCTTTAGGGAAACCGACCCGAGTGAATAGCTCAAGCATCTTGTCCGCCACGTTCTTGGAGGTGGTGGATGTTAGGGGAAATGCTTCTGGAAATCGCGTGGCATAATCGACGATGACCAGGACATAAGAATATCCCTTCTTTGTTTTTGGGAGGGGTCCAATAATGTCCATACCAATTCGTTCAAAGGGAACCCCGATAATGGGGAGGGGTTGTAATGGTACTGCAGGGGGCCTCGTCATGTTTCTGGTCTGGCAAATGTCACATTGCTTGCAGTATGTCAGAGCGTCTTTGTATATCCCGGGCCAGTAAAAACTCTTCAGGAGGTTCTGGGTGGTTTTCTCTGCTCCCGTGTGACCGGCGACTAAATGAGAATGCGAAAAGAATAGGACCTGTTCGCGGAATGACACAGGCACCAACAACTGCTCGGGGTCCTCTTTCCCCCCTTGGCGGTACAACAGGCCGTTTTTGATATACAGTCTCGGATAACGCCGGGGGTCCTCGTCTTGGGTGTAATGTGCCTTCTCCCAGGCGTTGATCAAAGTGGAGTCATTGGCCTGGGCGAATTGGAAACTGCGATCCAATGTCCAGGGATCCGAGGAAGCTAAGGCCGTCACCGCTTCGGATGTTCTCATGTTTACCAGTGTCCTCTTTGTCTGGGCCATGCTCCGTTTGAACATGGACAAAAAGGCCGGGTTGTCCGTTCCGATTATCAGATCTTCAGGGAGCGTCGACAATACCCCAACACGAACCCTTACGGCTGATCCTTCCTGGGGTACTAGGGACATTATAGCGACGGGATAGGGTTTCACATCCCCGTGGACACATCGGATGTATACTTGTTCGTGGGGTATGAGCTGGTAGGGCCTTACGTGGTGGGCCTGAACTACCGACTGACGGCAGCCAGAATCCAGGAGCGCCTGCACCGGGTTACCGTTTATCCTCATACTTACGCGGTATGCGTGGCCCATCTCAGCCGAGTAGAGGACGGTGCGAGGCAGATATCCTACTTCCATCGGTTCGTCGGCTGGTCTTCTCCTGGGGCAATTCCGGGCTATGTGACCCCAGGTCCCGCACTCAAAGCACTGTGGCCCCGTGTGAGGGAGAGGGTTCGCTTTTCCAGGGACGGGGTTTGGGGGGTTCTGGAGCCCTCAGGAGTTTTTTCTCCGGTCTGAAGGGCGTCTTCCCCTTGTCGGACTCCAGGGCCGGCAGGGGTCTCTGTTGTACTCTAGAATAAGTGTTAGCCATATCTACGGCTTGAGCCGTCGTCAGATCAGGATGTTGTTTTAGCCACCTCTGGGTGGCAAAGGGTAGCGCCTCTACAAACTGTTCCAAGTAAATCCGGTCCATTATTTCTTCCTTTGTACTTTCGGTCGGGCTGAGCCACTTGTCGGCGGCCATCTTCAGTCTGACAAAGAGGGTTTTAGGCGTTTCTCCGGTTACTCCTCGTTCTCGCCGGAACCTCAGCCTGTAAGCTTCCCTGTCCAGTCCCAGATGGTCCAGGATAATCCGTTTGATGTCTGTATAAGGGGTATCCCCTCTTGGATTGGCCACCTGGTAGGCGGCTTGTGCCTCGCCAACCAGCAGTGGGGCCAAGAAAAACGGCCATTTGGCCCCAGGCCAACCACAGGCTCGGGCCGCCCGTTCAAAGTTTAATAAGAAAGCATCGGGGTCCTCTCCAGGTTGATACTTTTGTAGAGAGACCCCTCCTATGGTGTGGGGTACGTTACTGACTGACACCGGGCCTGACGTGAGGGGGGGGTCCAAAGCACGGGCCGTCACGGCGGTTTTTATCAGTTCTCGATCGGCCTCTGCTGCCCTGAGTTGTTGCTCTGCCAACCTCTCCAGCCTCTCCTGCCCTTGCACCAAGGCTTGCACCACGCTCTCCATCTTCTGGTCGCAGATGGCTATGTTGCCCGCATTCTCCACCACTGTAACGGCGGGACCAGAAATGGGCAGGAGACGTGTTTTTGTTACTCTTGCTTTTAATTGCTCATATAGCGCATCTGTACAGGTTTTTCTAATTGTGGACCTCCGTGGGGATCGGCTTCTCTCTCGGTGTTGTTTCTTCCGGGTTCCCTCTTCTTTCCTTCGGACCGGACTCCGCCGCTCAGGGGGATCTGGAGGCTCCGTGCTGGCCGCCCACGCCGATGCCGAAGGGGAGAACGAAAAAGAGAGGCAGGTATCAGAAATGCGCAGCTGTTTAGCAGGTGGAAACACAGGGAGGGGGTAGTGAGGGAAACGCTTAGTGTAGTGATCTTGCTCTCTTAGTTTACGGTCAAGGAGGAGGGCGAGTGCTCGTACTTTCCCCCCTTGGGTCCTCCCTCAGGTTCCTCCCTCCCCGGTCTGCTAATAGTCGTGCTTTATCAGAAAACCACCCCAGGAAGCGTTTACGTACCTCCGTGAGCCGTACCCCTCCTGGCGTACGGCTGGGCGACGCGTGGTGTTGGCCTCCAGGCTTTCCCCGTTCTTCCTTGGGTGTCTCGACGTCTCCTTCTTCCTGCAAGGCTTGGTCCGCACTGCTCTCGGATAACCGCTCCCAGGTCCACTCTTGATCCGCCGGCTCTCCTTCGGAGCGAGGGGTCTCGTCTCTCCTCCCGATGCTGTCGCTCCACTTGTCCTCGCTCTCTCCGCTTCCTCCTCTCCTCCGCACCGCTCCGCTTTCTCGTCCTTCTTCTCTCCGCTCCTCCACGCTGCTTCCCGCCACTCCGCTCCTCTTCACTCTGATCTCTCCTCCGGTGTATAGACACCTCTGGGGTTGGGCGTTCTCCTCCTTTATCCACCTGTGCGACTCCTCCCCTTCTTCACCTCCGGGCTGGTTAAAGGGCCACACATCCTCTTCGTCACAACTGTAGGAGTCTGGGCTGTACCACTCCGAATACTGCGTGGGCTGTGGAAAGAAGAGGGGGGGGTCACATTGGGTCAGTTCGCGCCCTGTTGCGGGGCCCCCCAGGGGGACCCCGTTACATATACCTGTGGCTCATTGGACTTATTACAGGAACTGAGCCGGCTGGGGTCGCGGGCGCACAGCTGTGCAGCACTGTGTGCAGTCTCCCCGCCGCATGATGCCACGCTGCCATGATGCTGGCTGACCCGGAGTGAGAGAGTCACTGTCAGGTGAGGTCGATGCTGTGCCGTCCCGCCGGTCCAACGCCACAGCCGGGTTACTATTATAATAAATAATTGCCCCTTCTGTGCAGGCCGCAGTGCATTCAGTCTCAGACACACTATCAGACTGAGAGGGATGCTGCACAGACGGGACCGACAGCACAGCATTCCAGTCGAGTCCCCGGCCCGCCACTTCTGACCGACCTCACTTCCTGTTCCAGGAGGACTTGATGTCACATCCCCCCCACGGCGCCACAGCCTGCAATGCAACGACTGCTGAGGGCTGCAGTCACAGCGGCTCACTGTGACTGACACTAGACGCGCAGCCGACGCAGGCAGCGGAAATTTCACACACAGCAGGGCAAATATTGTAACATTGTACCACTGGAGTCTGAGAGCAGATCTTTAACTGTTGAGCTGCTGCTGCTGGCAAGTGAAGTCTGCTGTGGCCCGGGGCGCACACAGGTGGCACCGGTGCGCGCTTGCACCTGGCATAGTGGGCAGCCAGTTTCAGCACTGTGCAGTCAGTGGCAAAAATGAGGGACAATGCATTTCAGTGCGGTGATGCGGGACCACCACACTGAAACGTGTTAGCGTCCTGCCTGATCGGTGATACTTGGCAGGCCTGTTTGTGTAGTCTGGGGAAAGCATTCCTATTGCAATTCTTGTTTCAATCTCAGTTACATGGTACACCATGTTACACACATCCTAGCACAGCAGCAAAATATCTATTCCAACCTCACCAATTTTATTTTTTAGCAATGTTCTGGTATCCTATATTGTATATAAAATGCCCGCTAGGTCTGGCACCATGTTGCTGTCACCATGGAGGGTCTTGGCTGTGTTCCAGTCAGATGTGTAGGTCTGGAGTAGTTATAGATCTTTCCTTGAGTCACTGCTCAGATTTTTTGTCTTTGCCCTTTGCACCAAGCCTCAGAAAGTAAACCGGTAAAAGAAAGCAAGGTAGGGAGGCACACTCCAGGCCCATGACAGCAGCCCACCCACTCAGTCAACACAATTAGCAGTGAAAATCTAATGTTCTGGGCTGAGCTCCTCGTCACCGCCTATGTGGGATTCAGAGGGTTCAAATTGTAGTTGTGGAGCAATCTGCTGAATAAAATTGTGCTGTTGGATCATATGGTTGGAGCACACCCATCACTCACCTGGTGCCTCATTATGAGTGAGAGGGTACGAGCAGCTCCCATCGATGATCAGTGCATTAGGTGATGAGGCCAATATTTATGTCCCAGTCGTCTCATTGGACAGCACACTAGAGTGGGGTGGGAAACTAGGCCAGACCGCGGCAGGCCATCACACTAGTCCAAACTTTCCTGATGCCTGCCAGCCACCAGGCTGCACCAACACTATCCACTGTATCACTGCAGCCTTTTTTTTGTCAACAAACTTTATTGACTTTTAGGGATATCATAGACAATGTAGCAAAATAAATCTCACATCAAGCATCAAATCATGCTGTCAATTACTGGACATAAGGGTCTAGGAGGGCCAACACTGGTCGTACATTCAAGGTTCAGCAGTTCTGGCCAACAATGATTGTGAAGAGTTGGCCTGGTATATGCTGTCCACTAATTAAAGTGGGCACCTTGCACCAGTCCAAATGCCCCTATGATGTATGAGTTCAAAGAAAACCTTTAGAAAGCTATCCTAGTGGTAGCTGTGGAGAGCATCCTTCAGGCTTAATCTTGAAGGAATTTAAAGCAGCTTGTTTTACTTGAATATCACCTCCTATATTGACTAAATGAAAGAAGAACCACTCTGTTATATAAAAAAAATACTTATTTAATAATGTAACACTCTCTAGTATCCTCTACACGAGGATAGAATACAAAGCACACAATACGAGATCAATAGAACAGTTGTAAGTAGCACAATACACAGTGGGCTCCAGGGGGAGACCAAACCATATACTAAAATAGTGGTATAAGAATCATGAATTGTGTCAAGACACAGTCGGGGAGCACGTAGAATAGCTGGGACACCAAGGAACCACCCAAGGTTAGTAGATAGGGACCCCACGGAGGACGGGTGCAGTGTGCTAACAGGATTGCGGGCTCCGTACAATTCAATGGGAAAGTCGTGGTTACAGTTTTAAAGTTTAAGGACCCTTCTAGGAGGACTTCAAGCAAACCCTTTGGAACTTAAGAGGTTGTAGAGCCGCCCCACCTGTGGATACCGTAGTACCCAGAGGAGCCCGGTGCATAGGTCTGGTGTGGTGTCAGAAACCGCCATCGTTCTCAATGGATGGGCTGTGAAGAAATACTGCTGCCTTTAAGGTGAAAAGGGTCCGGAGGTATCCAAGCCTGGATTCTGGAAAGAAGGAACCTGAAAGCAGAAGGGACAGAGTCTGGGCCACTTCAGAGTGACCAGGGGCTTGGTAGACGAATGCCCACCGATGTCGTGTGCTTCAAGTGCGAAGAAGGGATGCTTGACTCTGCAGCCACGACGAGCAGGAGATGTTGGGGATGACCAGAAGCCGAAGGTGAGCTGTCCCATGAAGGATGGCGAGTGCTATGGGGTCGGTGTCCGGCGGGAGCACCAACAAGCCTTGGCAAAAGCACCCCTCGCAGGAAGGTCAAGCAGGGTACGGTGTGGACCAGCAAGGTCCAGGGGACTCACCAAGCAATGGGGAGTCAGGGCACGTCTGGAGCAATCAGGAAAATCCAACAGGAATCAAGATGACCATCAGTGGGTATAGGCCAAAGGACCAGGGGTCGCAAGGGGACCCCTGGCAAGATTGCAAAGTAACAGCCCACGGAGCACTCGGTGCGAGGAGGCCGGAGTTCTTTGGTGCAAATAATGCGCGGGGTCAGGACTACACGGAGTCCAATGCACAAGTTCAGGAATCGCCAACAAGCATATGAACCTGCAAATAGACCCGGTGCTCAGGGGTTTGGGTTATGCAGTCCCCACGAGGGATACTGGCCTCAAACTTGCTTAGAGGGCAGATCGACCTCAGGGATCTTCAGCAACCCACCTCCTGTGTCGCTGAAATCTTCAGGAGCAGCAAACCGGTCAGTTGCGTTACGGTGCCTGCAGTTGCAGAAGAGTGACTCCTTCCCTCCAAGGGAGATTCTTCAGTTGTCCTTAGTGCACCACAGGTCCTGCACAGAGCCTGTACAGAACAAGGGCACAGACAAAGCTTTGGACAGAGAGGGAGACGAAGTTGTGCCCAGTCAAAGTCCAGAGTGTCCAGACGGTCGAAGGTCAGTGGTTTCTTCTTGTACAATCTTGCCCAAATAAAATCTAAAGTCTTACAGCCAGGCAAGCCATTCTCTACCCACAGGAGAAGGTTGGACAGATTTGGGGATCCTCTTAGGGGAGGGTCAGGCCAGAGGGGGGGTTACACCCATATCCTTTGTCCAGTTTCGCTCCAGAGAAGGATCCAATGGCTCCCAGAACTGGTTTGAGCTGGACTATGCACAGGAACACTAAATGTGCCCCCAGTGCAGACGTTCAGGCACTCTCAGAGTGCACCCACCCAGCCCCAGTAAAGTAGATCCTGTCTGGGAGGTGGTCACACCTCCCTGTGACAGGATGCCTATTGTGCTGCCTTCCTCTCCTCGAGCTTGGATCAGCAGCAGGAGGGCACAAATGTGTCTCTGGTCTGCAGCATCCATTCTGTACTGTCCGGGTCAAGAAGGCTGGCACCGGATAGACCAGCAACCCCACAAAGCTCGCTTCTGAAGGGTGGAATCATACCTCGGTGTGGAGGTATGATTCCAATGTGTTTGATACCAAACACAATATGTTTCTAAGCAGCCGTTTTCGAGATAGCATTTACCGCAAGGTTATAATGCACCTCTACCTATTTGTCCGGCTGAGTCACAGACAACCCGGGAGAATGGTTTCCGAAGGCTGCAGAGCGGCTTTTCTCATGCACGGGCACCCTCTCACTGGAAACCCAGCACCCTGCCTTCAGGATTGATAAGGCCTGCTGTAGGGGTGACTTGTAAGTTTTAAGTGTAGTGACCTATAGATACAGTGAACCTATATCTAACGTAAGTGGTGCAAGCACCATCTTACACCGGTTGCAGTAACAGACCTGTAGTCCATTTTGCACTGCTTCTCATGGGTGGCATAATACATGCTTCAGCCCATGGGAGGCCTCTGTGGTACCTATGCCCTGGGTACATGGGTACCATATACTACAGACTTATAAGGGTACCTCAGTATCCAATTGAAAGTGTACCAAAGAACATGTGTAACAATTTAAAGGAGAAAGCAGATAGACTGGGGTCCTGATTGTGAGACAGTGGCTCTATATATACTAGACCAGAACAAGGTACAGTGTGTATAGAGTCCACAAACCCCAGAGGTATAACAGAGGTTAAAGCCTGGTGTGACCTTACTCTCTAAAGTGGTAGCTTGGCCGAGCAGTAAGGCAGTACCAGAGGACAGTGTAAAACATTTGTTGTACACACTCAGTAAGCAAAGGGTTTCACCCACTCAAAGACTGAACTACAGGCCAATTGTTTTTATATCAAAAGATATAGTTGTTTTATTTTTAGAACCAACAGGTATCAAAATATACTGCTCTCAATATGAGAGGTCGCAGATGAGTACAGTGCAGAAAGGCTATAGACTTTGTGAACACAATAGGTACAGGGGTTGCAGTAGGCAACACAATTCTACACACAATTTAGCATTGAGCTCAATGGGTTATTCTATGTAAACACAGATGATTACTTTGCAGATTACTTTGGTAGTTCCAGGACTGGATCCTAGATTCAGTCCTGGGGTCTCAGCTGAAAACAATTTAGTAAAAACGTTTTAGTGGTTGCAGTGATTTTTCAGGAATATAAAAGTTCATGCCACGACGCCTCAGGGCAGCAGTGCGCTTTACAAGACCACATACATACATACATACATACATACATACATACTTGGAAACTTTTCAACAGAAATCTGGCAATGTTATCCAATGGGAGAAAATTCAGGTTTGCAGGTAAAGTACGATCTCGTTACTTTTATAATCCAGTACTGGGCTCCTGGGTCCAGCACTGGGGTCTCAAATTAAAACAGGTAAGTAATTACGTTTCAGTATTTTGTATGAATTTTAAAGGATATTTCAAGTTTTCAAAAGTAGACACTTAGAAGAAATTTCATAGAAAAGCAGACAATGGATTCCATGTCAGGACCAGAGGGTTCAGATTATGCTTTTTCCTTTCTTCGCTTTATTTAACTTTTCAAACACAGCAGCCAGTAATATAAAACACATTTTTTCTCACGAACACAGAAAAACTACAACCAGGGAGGCCAGACAATCCATAGTCCTTTCACCATGTTTAGCACTCCAGGTACTAAGACCTCTGCTTGTCCTTCCTCGTCCTCTTTCTTCGCTGCTTAATCTGCCAATTAAGTGCTCTACTACTTTCCTGTGTCTTTTGATTGCCTTTGGTATTTTTTTGCATGTCTTTTGAATTATAAATACACCTGAGCGTTTAATATTTCTTGTTCTGGGCTAGCGCTTTGCGTTTCAGGTTCCCAGCCACGGGAGCGTTCTTTCCGCTCCTCATGCGGTCGTCCTCCTGCTGTTGCGGTAGTTAAATCGGACCGCCAGAGGGACTCGCCCCTCTCGTTGCTCTCGCGGCGTCGCTCCTCATTCAGGAGTCGCGCAGCGCCAGCAACGAGCCAGAGCCTATCCCTGCTGCCTCACAGTGATGTGTCCAAATTGAACGCCCCGGCGGGGGTCAGTATCCAAGCGTTTCTACACGCTTTCAGGATGGAGGGGAGCGTTGTATAGGCACTAAGCCTGCTGGTTTCTGTTCGCGCACTACAGCGCCTTCCAAACCTCACGCATCTCATGGAACGCGCACTGGGAGGCAGAAGGCCCGGTCAGTTTCTGCTGAGGGTCGTGCACGTTCGGGGTGAGTGCTGCCCCGATTGTAATCCTTTGGTTTACCCACAAATTAAGCAGCAAACCAGTCTGCCTCATATTGGAAGGGTTTTTAAGCCCTCTATTGACCTTTTGTGTTACATTCCTTGTGTGGGTTTTCTGCTGTGAGTGGTTAGTTACAGGCTTTGTTGTTGATTATGGCAGGCCACTCTGAATATTATGATGCAGAGTCACAGAGTTACTTGCCATGGGACGATGAGATCTTCGAGGAAGTGGATAAATCAATTTATACGGTGGTCAATGAGGTGGTTGGTCCAATGGAGCAGCGCCTGTCAGAGAAAATAGTCCAGGGAATGCACTAAGCTTGCGGCGGCGCGGATAGACCCTCTGGGGGAGTCTGGCCAACTGTCTGGGGAGAACCCTCCGCCATCTAAAAAACAGCACCCTGAGGGGGTGGATGTGGAGGCTTTTGCGTGACTAAAGCCTGCGTTTACGGCTTCAGGGGCTTCCTCTGTCCCCCTCCCCCACCGGCGGACGCCCTGCACGAACCCCTGGACCCCCCTTCCCCTGCGACTGATGATGATGGTACACAGGGGGATACCGACGACGATGCTGGGTCTTCACCGCCTTGACTCCCATCGGCGACTCAGTCCACCTCCGACGCTACCACACAGGAGGATGCGGACATGCTCAACCCCGACGAGATCATGCACACTCGTTCGGCGGCTTGGGTTCCCGGTGATTAGGTGGCCAGATTTGTAGCTAATAGGTTACGGAAACCTTTGGAGAAGGAAGCTCGAGGGTGTCTGTGGACTGAGTGCCCCAGGCCTTCGTTGGAGAATAAGATTGCTTGTACTCCAGAGCTAGATCCGAAGATGGCCACATTTATGGCAAAGTTCATGAAGGATCCCAGGAAAGGCATTGATAGATCCTGGCGATCCTGTCAGGATAAAGTTGCTTGATGCCATTGGGCCCATGACGGAAATTCTCAACTTGGCCGAGGAGGCAAAAGTCTCAGGGACTCCAATTTCCCCAGAGGTACTCTCTAATTGGCCCCAACGGGCTATTATTTTTATGGGCAACACGAATTGCGCTTTGTCCACAGAGCGTAGGAGATCTCTTTTGATTAAGCTGGACCCAAAATTGGGAGATCTGGCCTCCTCGGAGGCAAAGGCCGTGGCGCAGGGAGGCCTTTTCGGCGACCCCTTTATAAAGGAATTGGGGAAGTTCGTTGCAACTTTCACTTCCCTGGACAAGGCCCAGTCCAGTATAAAAAAGGTCTTTAACCAGCGGGTTTTCCGAGGGGGCAGGCGAGGCAGGGGCCGCTCTCCCAGCCGCGAATCACTGCAACCCTCAGGCAGGGGACGAGGCTCTGGCCGCAGACAATACAATACGTCTGCAAACTACAACAACTTCTATCCCACACGTGGACAACGATTCCGAGGACGTGGAGGATTCAGAGCCAACTCTGGCAGCAGCTCCAACGGTAAGTCTCTTACAGGTGACTCCTGTGCGCATTGGGGGGGGGGGGGTTTTAGCGGCATTTCGAGGTGCTTGGGAGGACATAACTTCAGATGCATGGGTTCTCCAAACCCTTCAAGGTTTTCATATAGAGGTCCACGGGGACCCTCAACAGGAAATTTTCCCTCGCCCGATTTCTTTCAGCACTCAAGTGGAGAGGTTTCCGAATTGCTTCGCAAAGGGGCCATTCCTCGATCAACACTTCATACCCGTGGCTTCCTAAGCAATATTTTCTTGGTGGACAAGGCCGACGGTGGCCGATGTCTTGTTATCAATGTCAAGGACTTCAATGGCTGGTTGGTGTATCGTCATTTCAAAATGGAGGGGATACACCTCCTCCACGACATTCTCCTCCCAGCCGATTGGATGGTGCGCCTCGACTTGAAGGACGCCTATCTGTTTGTGCCTATCCATCCACCGCATCGTCGATTTTTGCAGTTCTGCTGGAAGGACTTGGTGTTCGAATTCACAGCTCTTCCTTTTGGTCTGTCCTCAGCACTGTGGTGTTTCACCAAGGTACTGCATCCAGCGGTGGAGTTCCTCTGAGTTCAGGGCATCCGGATGATCGTGTATTTGGATGATCTGATGCTCATGGCGCAATATCCTCGGGTTCTGGCCTCTCAGCTCTGTTACAAGGTCTGGGGTTTGTGATCAAAGGGGCCAAATCGGTCTTGCAGCCTTCTCAGTCGATAAGTTTCCTTGGGTTTGTGATAGACTCTGTCCAAGCGACCCTGAGCCTTCCCTCTCGGAAAATAGCAAAGATTTGGCACGAATTGCGCCGAACACTTTCAAAGTCCCACATTTCTCTAGGCCATCTGGCCCGTGTGGTGGGCCTGCTCTCCTCTTCAATTCAAGCAATCTTTCCAGACCCTCTTCATTACCGGGCACTCCAGCGCCTCAAGGCGTTTCATCTACAAAGAGGGAGATCGTACGATCACATGGTTCCCCTTTCGGAAGAGGCCAGAGAGGAAATTACATGGTGGTTGTCTCACATGGAGACCTGGCAGGCGATTTTTGGCTCGATTCCAGACCTGATCATAGAGTCAGACGCCAGTCGTTCGGGCTGGGGCGCACGATGCAGGGACTTTTCCACCGGTGGAGTGTGGTCTGCAGACGAGCAGAGTCTCCACATCAACTGTCTAGAACTCTTAGCGGGTTCCTTCGTGGTCCGTTGCTGGACCAAGGACAGGGTACAATCCTGTGTCCTTCTGAAAATGGACAACGTTTCCGCTGTCTGGTACGTCAATTGTTTGGGAGGCTCCCGCTCGTGGGCTCTAGCGAACCTGGCGAAAGACTTCTGGACTTTTTGTCTAGATCACCGCATTTCAGTCACAGCGGAATGTCTTTCGGGGCAGACCAATCAGGTCGCGGACTGGCATTTACGCAACTTGTAGGATTCCAGTTTATGGAAATTGGATCCCCAGATTTTTCGGTGGATTCAGTACCTGTGGGGACCGTTCTCTGTGGACCTCTTTGCCTCCGGCATGGACAATCAGGTGCCCAGGCTCTTCAGTTGGAGGCCAGATCCGTTTGCAGTGGCCACGGATGCCTTCCTGCAGAATTGATTTTAGAACCTCTTCTGATTTTTCACCCTTCCATCTTAATCGCACACCATTGGGTCTGTGGGGTTCAATATTCGTCACAATACGTGGGATGGGTGGTGGTCTGCATTCCCATATAATAATTTCTAAGATAATACAGTTGTGGTCACTCAACAGGGTTTCCAAAATCTTTGGAGCTTTACATAGCGAAGTGATATTAGATGATGCACATATATGGTCAATCACCGTATTAGCATTTCGACCCGTATATGTCGAGATAGTATCACCATGATCATTTTTACCATAGGCCAGAAGTTCCAGATCTTGGCCCGCCAATATTTTGTTAAGAGACTCACCAAACCGGTTATGAGGGAAATGTAGGTCATCCTCCTCTAAATTGCCTTTTACCCCACACACCCCAAGGTTGGACAGTGGACAGGTCGGAATGTTAAAATCACCCACCCAAATAAAATCAAAAATAACATTTTCCCCTGCTATCAGTTCGCCTAGAGCAATCTCTAAATCCTTCACAACTAAGTGCTGCGTATTGTCGAAAACATTATTATAAAAATTAATTAAAAGGACATTACGGGCTTGTTTTTCTAACAGCCATAGGACCTGTGAATGTGCCCCAACCTTCATATGCAGCTTCACAATAATTGGGAGGTTGACTGATACCAGTGTAAAAAGGCCACCTTTGGCCCTATCAGAAACAGAGCCCACCGCTGGTAAATTATAGGATACATAACTATCATAGCTAATCAGATCCTGTGCCCTAGTCTAAAAATAGCGGTAACGCTCAGAAGAGCTTAATAGGGCTAGTTACCATCTAACTCTCCTTCTCACTCTGTATTTTCAGAAGAGTTTTATATGCCAAACATATCGCACACGAAACAGGGTCGACAGTTAAGCATACACCTGATCTCATTCCCTAGATACACAGCCCGACCTATCCTTTATTTCGATCGTATTAAGGGCCGACTGTATCTTCACCGTAAAAATTGTTGCGACGGTGCTTCCATCGATAAAACTGCAGAAAGCCGAATGAACCGCCACCTTCCCCGATCTGTAAGTGTGAGGATTTATTTATTTATTTTTTATAAGGTTTGTATAGCGCTAGCTGGACCCAAGGGTATCAGAGCACTTCACATCAGGTACAATAATGCGCCTTAACGGCGAAGGCAGAATCTACATCTGGTAAACTTAAGAGCATTGCAAATAACATTACCATACAGATCATGTGGTACACAGGAGGGTTGCGGCTTTCGTCCACAACAGGGATGTGGAGCGTTGTCAAGCTTTATCCAGCATGTCCTATGTTCTTCCCGTTAAGTTCAGGTGCGCTCAAGGAAGAGGGCTTTGAGTAGGGTCTTGAATTTTGGGAAATAGGAGGTCATTCTAATGTGGGGGGATGGAGTTCCAGATCTTGGGTGCATTTCCCGCAAAGGATTTACTTGTAGTTTTGAGTTACCGAGATTTCAATGGAATGAGAAGGAGCGTGTTGGAGCTTCTGAGATCCCTGGACTGGCCGGCACTTTTGAGTTTCGCGGCCAGGTATTCTGGTTTGCCTGTGTGAAGGGCTTTGTGCGTAAGACATGCTGCGGAAGTTGGCTCGTTGTTCAATTGGGAGCCATTTCAGTTCTTTGAGTGCAGGAGAAATGTGATCGAATTTCTTGGTTCCTGTGACCATTCTAGCTGCCGCATTGAGGGTGGTTTTCAAGGGGCCTAGGTGCGATTTGGATGATCCGGTCAGGGCTGCGATTCCATAGTCAATTCTGGAGAGCACCAGTGCTTGAGTGGCCTGTTGAAGGTCTTACGGAGGAAGGAAGGGTTTTATTTTGTAGAGAAGTTTCAGACGGAGGAACGCGCTTTTGGCGGAACAAGAGATGTGTTTTTTCATGACTAGTTTGGGGTCTAGGGTGATACCTAGGGACTTTACCGAGTCCGTTGGTGTGAGGGTGCCATTGAGGACATGGACGGCTTTGAGCCATTCTTCGATTTGGGGGTTTTCGTCTCTGTTGGAGATGAGTAGAACTTCAGTTTTCTCTCGATTAAGCTTAAGGTGGTTCTGTGAGAGCCATTGTTGAACCTCTTTGAGCGTGTCATTTAGTTTGTGCATGTCGTCCATGGAGGTGGTTTCCAGATAAACTTGCGTGTCATCCGCGTAGAGGTGGAAGGGGATGTTGGAATTCCTGAGTAGTGTGGTGAGGGGTTCCATGTAGATATTGAAGAGTTGGGGAGAGAGTACTGACCCCTGTGGGACTCATCTGATGATGGGTAGTGGGTCGGATTCAAAGTTTTTAATTTTCATTCTTTGCGAGCGGTTGTGGAGAAAGGAGGAGAACCAGTTTAGTACCGTAATTTCCATGCCTGCTCTTTCTTGAAGGACTTTGAGGAGCAGTGTGTGATCAACTGTATCGAAAGCGGCCGATAAGTCGAGGAGAATGAGACGGCAGCATTGGTCTGAGTCAAGTGATTTGTGCAGATCGTCTATGACATTTAGGATTGCAGTTTCAGAGCTGCATCCCTTTCTAAATCCCGATTGGTGTGGGTCGAGGAGCTTGATGTTCTCCAAGTGTTGGGTTAACTGTGGCAGGACACATCTTTCCAGTATTTTGGATAAGAGAGGTAGGTTCGACACGGGTCTGAAGTTGTTCATATCCTCCGTGTCTAGCCCAGGCTTTTTAGTAGCGGCGTGACTTGGCCGACCTTGAGGCAGTCAGGGATGTGTTTCAGTCTTTGGCCAGGTTTGTAGGAAGCTGATCTAGGGAGTGGGATGACGGTTTGGCGTTGGCGATCAGATTGACTATCTCTGCTTCCTAAATGGGCGTGAAGACGGACCAGTGAGTGGGTGGGTTCACTGGGGTGCTGACCATCAGTGCTGGTGTCTTGGTCTCCCTATGAAAGGAGGGGTTTGTGCTGAGAGAGAGATCGATCTTGGTGATTTTTTCGTTGAAAAAGCTGGCAAAGTTGTCGCATTGATCTTTGGAGGCCACTAACTCGGATGTAGTTGATTCGGATGTTTGGCTTCTGATGATGTTAAAGAGATCTTTGGGTCGGTTTTGTGCATTGTCTAGAGCGGAGCAGAAGAAAGAAGATTTTTTGTTCTTGACGAGTTTGTTGTAGTTTCTGCGTGCTGCCTTGAGTTGTTCGCGGTGATGGGCAGAGGGATTGCTCCTCCAGATTCTTTCTAGGGATCTGAGATGTCTTCTTTCATCATTTATGTCAGAGGTGAACAAAGATCTGGAGGGGGTGTTTCTGGGTTTTTTTAGTTTCAAGGGCGCCAGGCGGTCTAAGGTGGCCGTCATGTTGGAATGGTAGAGAGAGGTGAGATCTGTGGTTGAGAGGTGCTCCGTCGTGTTTGGGAGGAGCGTGCTTAGCTCTTCTTCAAGGTTGTTCCGTGGGACTTGAGCAGTATTTCTGACCCATTTGGGAGGAGCTTGTTTTATGGGTTGAGTTAGGGCCGATTGGTTGATATGGTACAGAATAATGTGAGGATCTGACCAGTCTACTGGAATGATATAGTCAATAGTGATAGTGTTTTTGTCCGCAATGATTGCGTCCAGTATCGCTCCTCTGTGGTGCATTTCTTCAGAGCAGTGTTGTATCAGATCATTTTCTAGCAGAAGACTATTGAGGGATTGAATGAGCAGGTTATTTGTTTCATTCCATCTTATGTTGAGATCACCCAGGATTAGGCTGTTGGCGTTGTTGAGCGCACAGTGGGTGATTAGGTCAGAGAGCTGCGCCCTGAATTCCTTGGAATTGCCTGGAGGATTGTACAAGAGATGGCATAGTATGGATCTATTCACGCATGATTTGATGTTGATTGAGAGGAATTCGAAGGAGCTATACAGGCACGGTGAGCTTTCCGTGATAGAGAAGATACTTTTATGAATGATAGCTAAGCCTCCACCTCTATGCTTATGTCGGTCTTTGTGGGTTATTGAAAATCCAGATGGCACCAGCATGTCCATGATGGGGTCGGACAAGGTGTTGAGCCAGGTTTCCGTGATGAAAGCTAAATCTAGGTCATGGGAGAGGAAAGCTTCTGCTAATTCTGTTGCATGTTTGGAGGCAGATCTGCTGTTTAAGAGCATGCATTTGTTGAAGGGTTCTTCTTTGGACTTCGACTTGCTGGGTTGGGCTCTGGTTAGGGAGGTTAGGTATGTCGGGGGTCTGGGGATTCTAGGGGGGGGATGTTCCCTGCCCACTCCTGTAATTACTTGAATCGAGGACTTGGGTGAGGAGTTCAACATGGGGTCCTGTGTTAAGGCAGGTGGGGTCACTCTCTGTGAAGACTGTGAGGTGATGTGGTTGGGGTTCGCGGGGTGGTCATAAGATGAGGCGAGTGTGATCGCTTCCTGGGGAGAAAGGGAGGGTTTCAATCTTATCGGTCTGTCCGCTCGCTTCTCTGTCTCTGGTTTAGTGGCGGGCGGACGAGATCTGGGGGGAGAGGGGGTCAAGTTGGGGGAGGCGATTTGGGCATTCTGGGAAGGGCGGGGGTAGGGGAGGTCAGCAGGCTGTTGGGTGGACAAACAAATTTTGGCAAGGGAGGATAGGGTTTCGTTCAGGCCTCGGACCAGGGTTTCAAGCGGAGCTTCCAGAAGGTTGAGGCAATGCAACATGTTATTTGTGTGAGTGGGAGGGGGAAGGTGGGGGGGTGCTCTGTGTTGGGGTGAGTGTGCGGGCCTGTCTTGTTGAGAGATGGTGGGCAGGCCGCATGTATCGATATTTCTAATATGGTTTGGAGGAGGTGGGGGAACTAACTCTGTGGTTTCAGGCTGAGCTTCAAGACGGCTGGAGCGATGCACCAGGTTATTAGTGTGGGTGGGAGGGGGAGGAAGGGTGTTGTTCTGCGTTGGGGAGGAGCGTACGGATCCGTCTTGGAGGATGTGGGAGGGCGAGCCGCAAGTATCGTTATTTCTAGTAGGGTTCAGAGGAAGTGATAGAGCTATCTCTAGTTGGGTGATAGGCTGCCCTGTGGGACGTTGAGGGGGCAGGCCATGGAGCCATTGTGAATGGAAATGGGAATTTGGCTATGCTCTGGTGTGCTATGATTGCTGGTGGGGTGGAGTTGGGCGGCTGTTGGAGCTATCTCTAGCTGGGTGATTGGCTGCGCTGTGGGTGTTTGAGGGGGCGGGCCATGGAGCCATTGTGAATGGAAATGGGAATGTGGCTCTACTGTGGTGTGCGGACTATGATTGGTGGTGAGGTAGAGTTGGGCGGCGGTAGGCACCTTCGTTGCGGGGAACGTTTGGTGGTAAATGTCATTGGGAGGCGGGGGGGGCTCGGGGAGAGGGCTCAAGCGGGGTCCTATGACTTGCTGGGAGTTGGAGTTTACCCGGTTGGGAGGTCCTCACGTGTGGTGAGATACGGGATGTGGTCCTCTTCAGCGTGAGGAAAAGGGAGTCAAAGAACTCGAGGTTCTCGTTTTTTGCCTTTATCAGGATGGTCAGAGACTAAATACCGGAGTACAAACAAATAAACTGCCTAACGTGTGGAGCCTACTTTCAAATGCCGTGTGTCTTGCCTCTGGGTGGAATGCCTCCATAAATAGTCAAACGCCATCCCGCGGTAGATTCAAGTTTAAATACCCGCCCACAGACAGGTCACAATGGTGGAAGTACACTGTCACTTCCGATATTGTGCTGGAATGAGCCGCCATCTTGTAGTGGTTTATAGCTCTATTAGAAGTGTAATAACTGAACTTCTTAATGTTGCCGTGTATAAACTCCATCTTGCTCTAAAGAAACCTTTCTTGACCTTCCACAAAGTTGTCTCCTACGTGACCCCGTGTCGGTGCCCTGGACCCGTTTCTGCTGCACCCACGCACCTGTTTCAGGAACCTGTATAGACAACAGAACAGGTCTGTCCCTAACCGGTCTGTCTCTGCCAACAGCCTAACACCTGGCCAGGTCACGCAACCCTCCTCACCCTCAAGGCATGAAAACTGCCTCCAAACAGGAATATGTCCAGCGCACTCCTGAACTTCCACATTCCCCGGACTTTCCGTTGCCCCCAACACTTGAAATTCTGCTCCACACACATGAATTCCTGCATACCAACAGACTTTCTGTCGTCCCCCTGCACCCGAGGGGAGTGTCTACATCCTATAAAAGATGCTGCCTGCCAAGGACACATCGAACAGTCTCCTGACACCTACGCCATCAGTGGGTCTCGGACACTCTTCCACCTCTAGAGATTATCTTTATGTTGTATTAAAATAAATCTTTTGTTTCCTTGCTTCCAGAAGTGTGGTCTCCTTTTCTTTGGAATTCCAAAATTGGCGGCCAACGTGGGGCCCGTCAGAGACTCGGTGGCCCAGGCTTGACGACCCGGAGAGGAGGGAAATATCGGTAACTTAGGAGCGCACCTATGTAAAAGCAGATTCAAGTCCCCGTAGCCTACATCGCCAGTATATCCTTCCCTCAACGGTGTCCTCTACAACAGTAGCCCCGGTCCTGACTGGGGATCTCTTTTTGATCCACCTGATTTGGTTTTTGGGAAAAAGAGGAGAACCCGCTGGGAGCAGGACACATCAGTATTCTGGTAAGGTCGTCTTGAGCAACAACATTTTTTTTATTTTATATATTCTGAAAGTCATATTAGACATGCCTTTGGCTATTCTGATTTTGGATTAATTATTCGGTCTTTGCAAACACCGAAGGGAAGGTAATGTGTTCTCAATTTTGAACAAACTGCAGTCATAAGAGAATATCCTTGATAATACCTATATCTCAGACATGCCTGTCTCTACCAGATTAAGGAAATTATGTTGCTGTTTTTATGGCCAAAATACTATCAAAGACAGTCAGCCGGCTCCTCCGGAAGGAACTCCTAATAAGGAAATATAAATAAAGTATGGTAATTCCGGCATTATTTACACAAAATCATGGCGGAAATACACAAAAGCAAATGTAGAATTACAATGGCCAGAGTTTGGGTCATTTGAAATTCCGCAAATAACGTACCTAGAAGAACAACTTCACTGGCGGAAGGTTAGAGCAAGTATGTTTGATTCTTTCAGCCTTTGGAAAAAAGAAATACATGAGTGAATTAGGAAGGCCCAGGCTAAAGAGAATAACCAGAAAAAGAGAACACCTCAAGCAGACATAGCAGCCCTTAAGGGGAAGGAAATAGAGCGGAATAAAGAGAAACATAACAGAGAATATAGGTTAAATAGAACAGGTTTATATCCGGTAATACCCACTAAACAAGATGACGAGGATGCACTATTGTATTCTAGACCCCCTGCTTATCAACCACAACTGTTAATACAACCGCTACAGCCTCCACCCGTCATTCCTAATGTACTCCAGAACGTGCAAAATCAACCTGTTCAACCATTTGAAGCAACTTCCCCAATTTCCCTGGTTAACAAATCAGATTCCATGCCTCTTACTGTTGCCGAACCAGTGGTGAGATTAAAAATAAAAAAACAAAAGAAGCGAGCCCAGTCTGCTGCAGATACAGACTCTGAGTCAGAATCCCTGGTACTAGGTCATGAATTCGATACTAGTGAATATAGACAAAACCATCCCCCACGATTAAGAGGCCACGACAGGAAAAGAATAAATCACAGAGCCCAGCAGCTAATATACAAAAGTGCAACCCCAGCAGACATACACAGTGCAACCGATGAGCAGAACCAAGTAGCAGGAAAAAACTATCTACTAGAGATGACGGCTTATCACCTGATGGTTAAAAACGATGATACACATGTAGATACACCTATGGCGTTTCGCAAACTCTATCGTTCAGTAGAAAGTGGTGGGTCAACAAAAGATAAAGAGATACTTTATTGACAATGATTTAAACAGCTTTACAAAAAGAAAGTCTTTCCAACGAGGTAGAACCTATTGAAAAAATACAGCAAATGCCTGTTAAAGAAGCAGCACCCGTTGGGTCTAATGTTACTAACCTTAATAATCCCAATGCGTGTTCTAGATGGATGTTCAATTTTGTATACACCCCCTGGACCAAAGCAGAAATGTTGCAACTACGGAAGGACATCCCTGATATACACTTCACCTCGCCGCTTTGTTTTTAATAAAACGTATTACACTCCCTCATTATTAGCCTTCTGGCTCACACTCTCTAGCGCTGCATTAAGGATCTTGATTTCCCTCATCTCAGCCGATTAGGAGCTGAAGTGGGCTCGGGGCTTGGAGATGGCCGGATAGGCACAGCGGCCATCTTGGGAGGAGGCAGGTTGCCGCTTTAGTCTTAGTCTTTAGGAAGCGCCGGTCCCGCGCTGAAGCACATAAATTAGTAGGTTTATCCTTCGCGCAGCGAACGCGGCAGCGGACGCGCCTCTTCGCGCCGAAGGAGCGCCCAAGGAAAGGCCATCTGTGCCTGTCCGTGCCAGGCCGGGCTTGGACCTGGCAGGGGCACTAAAGATGGGACCTCCCCTTACGGTACACCTACGTTACAGGGGGGAGATGCTGAGGGCACTTAGAGGTAATGTAACAGTCAGCTGTCTTATTGGCATTCCTCTAGAAGAGATAAGGACTCTGTGTCCGCTTTGCAAACAGTTAAGGCCAGCGAACGGCAAAACGATACCATATTCTTTTGCCTTATTAAAATGCCGGTCCCTCCCGAGGCATGCGGTGGAAATTAGTCTGCTATTGGAGGAACGTGACCCAGATGCCCTATTTTTGACAGAGACGTGGCTAACGGAGGCATCAGATCCGGACGTTGTCCGGGCCCTACCGCCCAACTATTCTATCATTAGGCAGGATCGCCAAACTGGACGTGGGGGAGGAGTGGCTATTATATTTAAGAACACTCTTTCTAGTAGAACCTCAGAGAGTCCACTTCTGGAATGTGAGAGTTTAGGATTTTCGCTATCCTTCTCTTTTGCAGGCATTCTTGTCTATAGACCTCCGGGTGACCACCACGGTTTTGGTAACAATTTATTGGATAAGATCTCTTTTGCCATCAGCAGTACACCCAATTTCTCAATCAAAAGGCGACCTCAACATACATCTTGATGAGGCAGATGCCACGTCATCTCAGTGTCTGTTGGACACTCTGGGAGTAGTTCACTTGGAACAAATCACGGTTGGCCCTACAAATACAGCAGGACATCTACTAGACCATCTCTTCACCAATCATGGTAACATCAGGTGCGACCAGCCCAGTTTTCTTCATTGGTCAGACCACGCCCTGCTCTCTTTTGTCTGGGCTCCATCGGACCAAAATCATATAGCCAGCCTCTCAAAGAAAGTCAGCCGAACATGGTCGAGGCTATCTGTGGAGGACTGGGAGGCTGCCTTGAAGAGGTCCCCTCCGGCTCCTCATGATAACCCCGTCATTGCCAATGAGGCCTTCAATAAGTGGCTAACCTCAACATTAGATGTCACTCTTCCCAAAAAAGTGGTCAGCCATCGGACTGGCCCAAACAAGCAACCTTGGTATTCTGGGGAACTCAAGGAGCTAAAGCAACACTGCAAAAGGGAGGAAAGAGTTCGCAACTGCCTCCAAAAATGAATAGAGGTCAGAGCTCAGATTATACAAAAAACAACTAAAAACTGCGCAATCAGAGTATTTTCAGGACAAAATCGAGGAAGTAGCTAATAGGCCAAGAGAAATTTTTTAAATATTTCAAGCCCTGGTTACCCCCCACCCCCCGGCCATTACAGCCTCGCCCGATCCCCAGAAACGATGTAATGATCTGGCCGCTTTCTTTGCTGCCAAAGTGTCTAACATCTATGCTGGCTTTGAGCCAACAGTACATGCCACTGGCCCTATGGAGAGCGAGGACGGGAGTCCGGAGGAGGCTGCTTTGGATGCCTCTGAAGGACTCGTCGCATTCCCGCCTATTGAATTGACCACTGTAGAAAGACTCCTTGGTGCTCTCAAATCGGGTTCCCCTCTGGACGCTGCGCTGCTTGCAGCACTTAAACAAGTCTCAAGGACGCTGTGCCCGGACGTAATGCGGGTAATCAACTCGTCCTTGGAATCAGGTGTGGTGCCCCCCATTTGGAAGATGACAAAAGTGAAGGCCCTTCTAAAAAAAAACTTGGACCCCGAAGACTTAGCTAATTACAGGCCCATTTCGTTATTACCGGCCCTTAGTAAAATAGCTGAAAAACACGTCAATCAGATCCTCTTCTCGTTTGTTGAGACTACGGGTGCACTCCATTCCTCTCAGACGGGATTTAGAGCCAAGCAGGGTATGGAGACTGCCCTGGTGGCAGAGGTGTAGGCGACCAGGAGTATTGTGGACGCCGGAGGCTGTGCTGTGGTGATACTGCTGGACCTCAGCGCAGCCTTCGACACTGTCAATCATCCACTTCTGCTTCATCGTCTCCACCGGGCAGGGGTCTCCGGAATTGCCCTTAAATGGCTCCAGTCCTTTCTAGCAGAGAGATGCTTCTCCGTTTTTGAAGAGGGGTTTTCATCAGACCAACTGCAATTTTATCACGGCGTTCCCCAGGGATCTTCACTTAGTCCTACCATGTTTAACATCTACATGCGACCACTGGCTGAGGTGGTGCTTCCCTGGGGAATTCAGCTTATCACCTACGCCGATGATACGCAGTTGGTCATCTCCCTGGCGAGGGATGACACGGTAGATCAGGGGAGCAATAATCTGACCCCATGTCTCAGCAAAGTTTTGGAGTGGATGACCGCCTCCTTCCTAAAACTAAATGGGGCCAAAACCGACATTATGCTCTTGGGTTATAAAGCCCCATCAATCTTGACCCATGGTGGCCACATTGCTTGGGTCCCCCTCCTATCCCAAAGACCCAAATAAAGAGCATGGGGGTGTGGCTGGACACCTCCCTGGGATTTAAGGTCCAGGCTAAGAAGGTTGCGGCTACCTGCTATGGACTGCTCAGGGTCCTCAGGAAAGTCCTGTCCCTCCTTCCTTTTGAGGCCAGACGCGTGCTGGTCCAGTCGCTGATTCTATCGCGGCTGGACTATGCAAACGCTATCTATTTGGGTGCTCCAGCAGGTACCATTCAAATCCTGCAATCTGTGCAAAATTGTGCAGCTCGTATGGGCGGCCGCCAGCTCTCCTTCCAGGCAACCAAGGGTTGGAACAAACTCCCAGATAACATCAGGCTTGAAATTAATCATCTTGCTTTCAGGAAGCTATTGAAGAAATTTTTTTCCATTGATTGTCTTCTCCTTGTCCTCTGGTCTTACAGTGCTGGGATGCCTCAGGGTAGCCATGCGCTACAGAAGAGCGTACTCATTCATTCATTTATTCATTCATTCCCGAAAGAATCCCACAGGATTCTATGAAACCGTCCAACAGGTTCTAAGTTCATATACACTGACTTTAACAGACATAATGCAGTTTTTTGGACTTATATTTCCTGCCGAACTGTGGAAACCCCTACGGTTAACAGATGACCAGGCAGCCCTTGGGGATACATGGGAAGAATTGGCACTCAAAGATACAAATAGAAAACCGGGCGAAAAGCCACATGACAATATTTTAAAATTGTCCCAAAGATTGTTGACAAAATTGAAAACGATGGCACCTGAGAGGAAAATAGATTGGACATTACTTGCTGCCTGTAAACAGAACGAGGATGAGTCAGTCTCTGACTATTTCACAAGGCTGGGAAAAGCATACGCTGACTTCAGTGGTCAGGATGTGACCACTGAAACTGGCAGACATCTCTTAATTCAAACTTTTGTAAAGGGTCTGTTACCTTCAGTAGGGAACAGACTAACATCTAGTGAAAGTAGTTGGCCAGCGGCCACTATTCTGACTATGGCTCAATATTACGAGCCACAGAATAAGACAGCGGAAGATGAGAAAGAGAACAAAAAGAAAAAATTAAAAGAACAAGTGTTGCTTAGTCAATTAGATACGCGTCGCACCGACAGTAATATGCCCAGACCAAAGGTCTCATACCCCCAACCTAAACCATATACCTCAGGTACCCCACGTCAACTACCCAGACCAGGCCCTCAACCTACTGACATATGTGCTTATTGTAAGAGACCAGGACACTGGAAAGGTGATTGTAGGATTCTAGCAGCCAACATCGCTTCAGGGAAAACTAAACCCAGAACACATAATACCCCAACACAAACTACACCACTTTACAGGAAGAATAGATTTGATAAGGGCCCAAGACAGCAGGAACGTGAAGCTACCCTTCAGGACTATACTGAGGATGATATTGAAATGTCATCCCTGTATTGGAGAGCATGGATGGGGGAAGGAACCAGTGGAAGTACCTGTAGATCAACAGGGACCATATTGTACAATGTCAGTTGCAGGGTCAGCGGGACCTTTTCTAATAGACACAGGAGCAGCCCGTAGCACTCTAACCACACCACTGATCCCGAGGGCTCCTCCATCGGCAAACTCATTACATCGACTGGATTCGATGGTCAGCCCCCTGTCAATTCCTTGTCCTACCCAACATCATTTTCAATACAGGGTGAACAAACTTCAGCTACCTTTTTACTGTCTTCCCAGTGCCCAGAGAACTTGCTAGGCTTGGATCTATTGAAACACTATAGAGCTACCATCCGGTGTTCACCGAATAACATTCGGCTAATACTGTACAATAACATTACACCTTCTGCTTCTGCCCAGCTTTTACAGTTATCACACATACAAGATGATTTAGCGACTATTTCCCCATGTCTATGGGCGACCTCTGACACGGACGTTGGGTCCATCCAAATGCCTCCAGTGCATATCACTGTAAAACCAGGAGTAACTCTACCAAAGATCCCACAGTATAAAATATCTAAAGAGGGAGAGGTTGCCCTCCAAGCCATTGTTCAAGATCTCATACTCGCTGGTGTAGTGGAACAGGTATCAGGAAATGTCTGTAACAGTCCTATTCTCCCAGTTCTTAAACGTTCCCCTACAGGACAAAAGATATATAGATTTGTGATTGATCTTCGAGCTATTAACAAAATAGTGCAGCCTCAATTTCCTGTAGTTTCTGACATTACCACCATTCTCACCATGATCCCACCAACAGCTAGAGTTTTCACAGTTATAGACCTTAAAAACGCATTCTTCTCTATCCCTATACACAAGGATTCCCGTTTTCGAAATAAATGGGTGTGTTAACAAATTTGACCTCAGTCTTTAAATCTACAGCAAATGTGACAGGATAAAAACAAGATTTACAGGTATCTTTATTGCTCATTCACTTTCTGAATGAACAGAACACCTGTTCTTTGCCATATTCAGCTCTCTCACCAGAACAGGCCAGTTGGCCCTAAAAAAAGCTTGCCCAGATAAAAACTGACTTGTCGTAGCAAGTTGGTGCTTAGATTTTTCGTGGCCTTGAGGACTGAGGAGTTGTTTTGGGAAGGGTTTTGAGAGGGTCCTCGCCCACCCACAAAACAGTAACAGCATTGTCATTTATAGACTCCACTTATTTAGTTAGTACAAGGCAAAAGCAGAACATTTGTGAAGTCAAAGCCCCTTACATGGTAGTTTGCCGGTTATCCAACAACCTTACATATGGGATTTTGGTTTGTTTCCCTTTATTTTACATACAAATAACATTATTTAAATGTGTTTGAATTACTTTTGTTTTCAGTTTTTTGTTTTCTGTAAGATGTGTTGATAGATATAGTGAAATAAATCACATGATATTTCTTCAATGGTATTCTACATGTGTCAATGATATACGTTAGTTTGCAACATTTCAACTTACAGGTTAAAATTAATAATGACTTACATTTCTCTTTTTTTCATTCCGTTCAAATGTGTATGTAAGTCCTAAATTAAAACGTCAATTCTAAACTCCTATATCTAGCATTGTATCAAACACTACCTACACATCTGGTAAATTAGAGCAGACCTTTTTTACAATTGCCCCACCCATCTCCATCAGAATCTCGTTTGCCAAACAGCCAATAACCACAGACAGGCTGAATATATAAAAAAAGGAGCAAACACAAACAAACCCTTTCTGAGCTTTCACTAGGTCACTGAATGGGTTTGCCCATTGTTTTCTGGATTTCTGTAGTTCGCTTCTCACCTAATGTAATCTTGGAAATGGTTTCTGACTGGGAGCAAGATCTTGATTCAGATACACGCCACTCCCAGGCTATTCCAACCTATGTGAAGGTACTAGCTGCTCTACATTTTCTTGCCACTGGAACTTTCCAGAGGATATCTAATTATATTATAGCGATGTAACAGCCAAGCCAGCCCGATGCTTGCATAATGAGAAGCATCAACCGAAGAGTGAGTGGATCTCTACAAAGCAAAACCAAAGTCACTGGCAGGAAGGCAAAGAGATGCTAGGTGCTACAGATTGCATCCACATGGCACTTCGGCCACCACACATTACACCTTTTCCGCAACAGACTCCACTAGCACTCAATCAACATGCAGGCTGTCTGTGATGCCATGGGTTGCATCACTGATGTGTATGCTGTGTTTCCAAGCAGCATACACAACAGCTTTATTTCTGCTGATCACCTCTTGTGTGACTCTTGGTTGCTGATGAATTTGGCATCATGTGGCTTATTGGTAAGTACTCACTCACCATAAGGGCCTACTATTCATACTTGTTGGTGGCTTTTCCACACTCATACCAAATGACTACTACTTAAGCAACGTACATGACCCCTAACAGACACTACATGTAGGTAGGCATCCATATTGTACTCTAAATCCGACAAATGGCCCATTTACAATTTTGTTTTAATTTCCCCGTCAGGTGATTCTGCTTCTGCATTCTTTCCCCATCTTCTCACACCTTACAGATGTCCTACCACAGTATCTCAGCAGAAGTACAATAAGGCACACATTTGTATACATGACATCATACAGTGCGCTTTTTTCTCTCCTTAAGTCAGGGTTCAAATATCTGGACCGTAAAAGGGGGGAATATTGCTGGTGTACTCCCAAGTTGTGTGCAAGCTGATTGTAGCCGGTTGTGTGTTGCACAACATTGCAATATAACAGGGCTTACACCTACCTCTGATCCCTCACCAATGTTCAAATCCAAGAACCAGGGTGTTTTCTCGGAGATCAGGGTATGCCAGTGTATGATCGGATGGTCAACTCTTTTTTCTATTGACCTGCTTGTTGGGTTATGGCCTTTATATTGTTTGACAGTCTGTTGTCAATGTTATTGATGGACATTTAACACTGTCCGGAAATTCCATCCTGAGACAACTCTGTAAAACGTTCATAATGTGCGTTACTTACGAGCTGTTTTCAAGAGTTTAAACATAGCCCAGGAATTAGACTTCGTGGGATGTTCTTTTTAGTCCATCAGGTCAACATATTGAAGGACTCCAATGCCTTGACTGAGTACCCATTCCTGTAATTTGGAGATGTCCCCCGCCCAGGGGACATCTCTAGCAATGCCAGCAATAGCTGTCACAAAGGTTCATGTCAATGCATTGATAGAATGAGGGATAACTTCTTGAACACAATGAATTTTTTTTGTTAGTTGCTCACAAAAAAACAAGTATTGAAAGCATAACCTAGCAACACATTGCCTGGTCAAGGCTGGATTTCTGGCTAACATCCAGAGACGTACACTCCTGGACCTCCGACATGTCGCATCACTCATGTACACTCTCCGATCATGCACCAGTCGCAATTCGTATACTCATCCCGATGCAGTGCATACAACTATTCACATGGCGTCTTCCCCACAACGCACTAATAGACTCGGATCAGAGAAGAGGTGAGGGTCAAGATCACAGAATATTTCTAATTGAATACAGGTACAGTTGACTTCATGGGCACCTTATGGGAGGCATTTAAGGTGGTCCTACGTGGAGCCTGCATAGCCTTAAAGTCAGGGGTACTCAAAGACATTAGGAATAGCCTGCGGAGACTGGAAGACGAAATTCAAGAGTTATAACAGCAATACTTTCATGTCCCTGCCCCTGGGAATATTAGCGCAGATACGCGTCAAATTGACTGCATTCCAAGAAGAGGCAGAGCGAGAGACAATATTTCTACATAAACATGCGCAAGCGAGAAGGTACGGGGAAGGCGACAGACCAGGGAAAACACTAGCGAATCTCCTGAGAACCTCCAGAAGCGCCACTCAATCAATCAATCACTCAATCAATCAATGCATTTGTATAGCGCGCTACTCACCCGGAAGGGTCTCAAGGCGCTGGGGGAGAGGGGTGCGTCACTGCTCGAACAGCCAGGTCTTGAGCTGCTTCCTGAAGGAGAGATGGTCTTCGGTCAGCCGGAGGTGGATGGGGAGGGAGTTCCACGTCTTGGCTGCCAGGTAGGAGAAGGATCTTCCTCCGGCGGTGGCTTTGCGGATGCGTGGTACTGCGGCGAGGGCGTGGCTGGTCGATCGTAGCTGGCGGGTGGGCGTGTAGAAGGTCAGGCGGTCGTTGAGGTACTTGGGGCACAGGTCGTGGAGAGCCTTGTGTGCATGGGTGAGGAGCCTGAACGTGATTCTCTTGCTGACGGGAAGCCAGTGCAGGTCTCTCAGGTGGTGTGAGATGTGGCTGTGTCGGGGGATGTCCAGGATGAGTCGTGCGGATGCGTTCTGGATGCATTGGAGTCTTTCTTGAAGTTTGGCTGTGGTTCCGGCGTAGAGGGTGTTTCCGTAGTCCAGTCGGCTGGTGACAAGTGCCTGGGTGACGGTCTTCCTGGTTTCGGTGGGGATCCATCGGAAGATCTTGCGGAGCATGCGCAGGGTGTTGAAGCAGGATGACGAGACGGCGTTGACTTGTCTGGTCATTGTGAGGGAGGAGTCCAGGATGAAGGCCAGGTTTCGTGCGTGGTCCGTTGGCTTGGGGGTGGTGCCCAGGGCAGGGGGCCACCAGGAGTCATCCCAGGCGAAGGGCCATGATCCCAGGATGAGGACTTCCGTCTTGTCTGAGTTCAGTTTCAGGCGGCTGTTCTTCATCCACTCGGCGACGTCTTTCATCCCTTCGTGTAGGCTGGCTCTGGCGGTGGCGGGGTCGTTGGTGAGGGAGAGGATCAGCTGGGTATCGTTGGCGTAGGAGATGATGTTGAGATTGTGCTGGCGTGCGATGGCTGCGAGGGGGCTCATGTAGACGTTGAAGAGAGTTGGGCTGAGTGATGATCCTTGTGGTACGCCGCAGATGACTTCGGTGGCCACAGATCTAAACGGGGGGGAGGCGGACTCTCTGGGTTCTTCCGGCGAGGAACGAGATGATCCACTCCAGTGCCTTCTCTTGGATTCCGATGTTGCTGAGGCGCTGTACTAGGGTGCGGTGGCAGACAGTGCCGAACGCTGCAGGGAGGTCCAGGAGGTTGAGGGCCGCTGTTTCCCCGTTGTCGAGCAGGGATCTGATGTCATCGGTGGCTGGGATCAGGGCGGTCTCGGTGCTGTGGTTGGCTCGAAAACCTGACTGCGAGGGGTCGAGGGATCCGTTCGTCTCGAGAAAGGCGGCGAGCTGTCTGTTGACGGTTTTCTCGATGACTTTGGCCGGAAAAAGGAGGAGCGAGATGGGGCGGAAGTTCTTGAGATCGGTGGGGTCCGCTGTTGGTTTTTTCAGGAGGGCGCTGAGCTCGGCGTGCTTCCAGCTCTCCGGGAAGGTGGCGGTATGGAAGGAGGTGTTGATGATGTCCCGGAGATGGGGTGCGATGATGGCGTCGGCCTTGTTGAAGACGTGGTGGGGGCAGGGGTCGGTGGGGGATCCGGAGTGGATGGTGTTCATCGTGCGGGTGGTTTCTTCGATGCTGACCGGGGTCCAGTTGCAGAGGGTGGTGGTGGCGCGCGTTGGTTGGGTGCGTGGTCTGGGCGCCGAAGCTGTTGTGTATGTCGGCGATCTTGCGGTGGAAGAACGAGGCGAGTGAGTCGCAGAGGTCTTGTGAGGGAGTGATGTCATTGTTTCCGGCGCTGGGGTTGGAGAACTCTTTGACGATGCTGAAGAGTTCCTTGCTGTCGTGGGCGTTGTTGTCCAGTCGTTCTTTGAGTGCTGTTTTCTTGGTGGTGCGGAGCAGCTGGTGGTGTTTGCGGGTGGCGTGCTTGAGGGCGGTCCTGTTGTCTATGGTCTGGTCTTGGCGCCAGGCTTTCTCGAGGGTGCGGCAGTTCTTCTTGGAGTCCTTGAGTTTGTCGGTGAACCAGGGGGTTTTCTTGCTGCCGGGTCTGCTGGGAGGGTTTTTTAGTGGTGCGAGGTCATCGGCGCAGGCGGTCAGCCACTGTGTGAGGTTTCTGGCAGCTTCGTTGGGGTCCGTTGAGCTGGTGGGAGGGTTCTGGCTGAGGGAGGCGGTGAGCTGCTCGGCGGTGATCTTGCTCCAGCTCCAGCGAGGAACCTGTTGCGGGTGGTGGTGGGTCGTGGTTCTTCTGAAGCTGAAGTGGACGCAGCTGTGGTCAGTCCAATGAAGTCCGGTGGAGTGGCTGAAGGAGATGTGCTTGCTGGATGAGAAGACGGGGTCAAGCGTGTGGCCAGCGTAGTGGGTGGGGGTGTTCACCAGTTGCTTGAGTCCGAGGTTGGCAAGGTTGTCCAGCAGGGTGGTGGTGTTGTTGTCGTTGTTGTTCTCCAGGTGGAAGTTGAGGTCCCCTAGGAGGATGTAGTCAGCGGAAGGGAGGGAATGTGGGCTGATGAAGTCTGCGATGTCTTCGCTGAATTGTGTGCATGTTCCCGGGGGTCTGTAGATGAGGGTGCCTCTGAGGGTCGTCTTGGGGTCGGTGTGTATCTGGAAGTGAAGGTGTTCGGCGGCGGTGAAGGTGTCGTCGGAGTTGGTCAAGATGTGGATGGTGTTCTTGTGTACGATGGCGATGCCTCCTGCCGTCTGGTTGACGCGGTCCCTTCGGGTGATTTTGTATCCGTCCGGGATGGCTATGGCGACGTCAGGCGCTGAGGAGGCGTTCATCCAGATTTCTGTGAGGAAGTCGACGTCTGGTGCTGTTGTATCGAGCAGGTTCCAGAGTTCAACGGCGTGCCTGTGGATGGAGCGGGTGTTGAGCAGGATGCACTTGAGGTGGTTGTTGCTGGTGCCTGGCCTTTTGGGTGCGGTGCAGGCCCAGAGGCAGGTGAACTTGCAGGCTTGGCAAGTGAAGGGTCCGTGGGTGCGTTTCGGAGTGGCTCGGTAGAGTCAGAGTCAAAAATACTTTATTCGATTATTTTAAAATCATAAAAGTATACTACACGTGCAATTATACAGAAATACACATACATACACAGATCAGCAATACAATTCAATTATAGGCAATTGTTAAAAAACGGTTAAGATCAATTGGGTATAAAAAATCAATAGCAGTTAAAACATTAAAAATAATTCATGTACCCTAAAACCATCATATTAGAATTTTAAGTAGTTTCATTTACCATGTTACTTCATCCTGAAGGCTTGATCACAAGAGGGAGAAATAAATGAACATCTCTTGACAGAATAAAATTAAATCTAAACTTGGGCTATTCCAGAATACATTCCATCGTTGGAGTACTCAACAATCTATGCCGTTTAGCACGCATCCATGCTACCAAGAAATTAGCAACCCCAAACATCACAATAGGGGTCTCCATAAGTTGTAAAAACAACAATGCGGGTTTCACTTGCTTAAATCCCTTGTCCCTCAGGAGTGGTATGATATATTTTTTCCTACCCTCAGCAAAAAAGGGACAAAAAAAAGACAAAGTGTATCAGGTCTTGATCAGTGAAAGCATCACATTTAAAAGGAGCATTATCCCTAGGCGTATTCCATTTCGGGTATTCACCCAATAAAAGATGCATCTGATTAAAACGGAATTTCGTCAATAGCCATCGATGATATGGCTTGTTCACTATAATCAAAGAAGGCTGAGTAGTCATAGTTGATATTACTGAATAGTGTGCCCTTACTGTAGTTTTCTCTATTTCCTGGGCTTCACGGTGGATATTTCTATAATTCATAAATTGAACTTTTATCCATGTGACATCATCTTTACACAGGCTTTCGGGGTTAGAATATAGTTCCGGGCGGCCCAAATGTGTAGCTACGGTTTTAATATGTTTCAACCTCTTTATGTCTTTGGCTCTATCTCTCCCCATACAATCGCTGATAATTTTACGATTTAGAGTCAGACTAGAATTCAGCCATAGTTTCACCCAAAGAAGTAGTGGGGCCATATTAAGTGCATCCTCGATAAAAACTAACCCTAGTTCCGTGTGAACAGCAAAGGAGGGGGTAGACTGTGGTAAACCCAATAGAGAACGCATGGATTTTTTCTCTTCTTTCTGTATTGGGGTAAGATCCTTATAGCCCCAAATCCCAGCCCCATATCTTGCTAGGGCCAAAGTTTTGGCTCTATACAGAGTAAGTATGGCTTCTGTAGGTTTCCCTCCCAGCCTTTTAGCGAAACTCAATATGGCTGCAAACGACCTGCGCACAGCCATTGCTTTATTTGCAATCTGGGGGGTCCAGGTGCCCATATCATCGAAGATTACTCCTAGGTATGTAAATATTTTAACTTTGGACAGTATCACACCGTTATATCGCAAGGTTTTCGTGGTTTTCTTTCCTTTCCCCAGTGACATAACGTGTGACTTTTCCATATTTACTACCAGGTCTAGTTTCTGCATAAAAGTCCCGAATGAGTCAAGAAGCTGCTGCAGTCCATTTGGGGTTCTAGAAATAAGGACCGTGTCATCGGCATACATCAGTACGGGCAGAGGGGACCCACCCATGCTAGGTTTATCTGGTGTAACAGTTGATAAGATTGAATACAATGAATTGATATACAAAGAAAACAACATGGGGGCTAAGATGCACCCCTGTCTTACCCCTCTAGCCGATCTAAACCCAGCGGTGCATTTTCCATCCATTGTCATACGCACTGATGCAGTCAGATCTCTGTGCAAATAGGCTAGAAAATTTACAAGGGCTATGTCCAACCCCATCTCCATGAGCATTGTCCACAGCTTCGACCTATTAACTAAGTCGAAGGCTGTGGACAGGTCCATAAAGGCCAGATGGATCGACCCCCTAGCAGCAACAGTATATTTACAGATGGTCATATACAGGTTAAGACACTGGTCCTCAGTACCCCTCCCAGTTCTAAACCCATATTGGGTATTGCATAAGATTTCATTTTCTTTTTCCCACTTGTTAATTTTTTCTAAAAAGACTTTGCCTAGAATCTTAAATGACGAATCGATCAATGATATCGGTCTGTAACACCTTGGGTCACCCCTTTGACCTTTTTTAAAAATTGGGATAATGATAGAGTGTGACCAAGGTGTAGGTATATTCGATGTGTCCATACAAGCTAGGTTAAAAACATTTGCAAGGACTATGGACCATACATGAGAGTGTGCCTTGTACATATCAGCGGGAACCCCGTCCGGCCCGGGGGCCTTACCACCTGCTGTGTTTTCTATGGCTTTTTGTACTTCTTTCACCGTTTTGATATTTGATATTTGATATTTATGAGCATTTGTAAAGCGCAAGCGTTCGCTCCCAGGGGAGCATCATGGCGCTGGGCGAGCTGCAGAGGAATAGCTGAAAAAGTGGAATGAATGGAAGAGAGAACTAAATGGCAGCCAGGACAGAGGAGTCTGGTAATTTGTAGACCCATGTCTTGAGGAGTTTTCTGAAATTGTTCTCATTGTCTATGGCTCTAAGGTAGGCGGGTAGGGTGTTCCAGGCTTTAGCTGCCAGAACATTGAAGGATTTTCCGCCTCTGGTCTTATATTTAAATCTGGGAATTTGAACCAGGTTAGTCCCAGAGGATCTCAAGCAACGCGAAGGGTTATAGCGCTTAAAACGGTTTACAAAGTAACGGGGTCCTGTGTTTTGCATGGTTTTATGGACTGTGAGAAGCAGTTTGAAAAGGATTCTTTTATGCAGTGGCATCCAGTGAAGTGAATTCAGGGCTGCAGACGCAGATGACCTTCTGGGGAGTTGTAAAACCAGTCGAGCTGCAGCATGTTGTAAGCTCTGCAACTTTCTGAGAGTAGATTTTTTCACTCCGGCCATAAGGCCGTTGCAGTAGTCAAGTCGGGAAAGTAAAAGGGCTACCGCGACTGACTTTCTGGCTGCAATTGGGAGGAAATCAAAAAATTTCCTCAGAGATTTTATTAATCCGAAGCATCGACCGGCAGTGATCTTAATTCTCAATGGGGTTTCTGGGGTTATAGATACTATGGGGGTGAAAGGAGTTGTGGCGATCTTACTGCCATAGATAATCTCAAAATGGTCCAGCCATTGTTTCTCAGTAATGTTAACCTCCATCACCTCATTTTCTCTACCATTAAACAGTGGTGTATTCACTATAGAACAAAACTTGGCACTGTCCCTCAAGGTCAGTCTATCATATAATGATTCCCAGGCCTTGGCTTTAATTTCTTTCTTGCGTGCCTCAGTCGTTATTTTATATTCCTTCCTAAGTCTTGTCACTTCTACAGTGTCGCGCGGTGTACTTTTCAAGGCATCTAGTAAGATATTATGAGCCTTTGAACATTCTGCGTTAAACCACCCATACGCTTTGCGAGGCTTATGATTGGGTTTACACATGAGTGTCTGTGCAACATTTTTACATATAACTTCAAAGGCATTTATAACATTCCCTCCAGTAGTCAATGGATCTCTGCAAATGTTTAGTTCTAATCCTACTTTACCACACAAATCATTAAAAAAGTCATCAGGAATGATCTTTGACCATTTGACTCGTCTGCCCTGGTCATGAGCCCGGATTTTTGTAGGGTAAGTTGGTTGAGATCCAGTGTTTATTATGGTTGGGTTGCTATTAATTAGTTCCATAATGACCGGGTTATGGTCGCTAAATGTCGTCTGGGTTGCATTATAGGAGATGACATTTTTAAGTATACTGGGTGACCCAAAAATAAAATCAATAATAGTGTTACTACCCCTGGCACTGTATGTTGCAACTCTGTCTTTGGGGTTCACAAAAATGGGTTCTGATATATCAAGATCTATCAGCAGTTCTTCTAAAGCACCCCCTTTGCTGAGTGTTCAAAGTGAGAATAGGCCAAATAATCGTCTTCCAGGCAAACACCGTATTGACAGTTCAATTCACATAAATGTGTATTAAAATCACCTAAAAGTATATAATGAACAAATGCAGATTGACTCTTTTTATAGTCATTTAAAAAATCGGTCAACATAAGGATATTTTCATTACCTTGTGAACCTTCTATTGAATTATAAAAATTTACATAGAGGATTTTTTCCCCCGTATTCATCAAATCCTCTAAAGCTAGGCAATTGGGAGAGTTTACATTTATAGTTTTCATCACCCCCATATGGTTCACTGAGATTAAGAGTCCTAAACCTCTCTTGCTTCTCCCCCTATGTGACTTTTGTGCTGCTAAAAAAAAGGATACATAACCTTCTACCCAAAAGTTACATTCAGTGTCCCAAGTTTCTTGTAGTGCAACCACATCATGTTGTTTTATGATTTCCAGCCATAGTGTGTCTTCCCTTTTGGCTTGGAGACCAGAAATGTTCCAAGTCATTAATTTCAAATTTCTGGTTTCTGTGATATCGCAGGGCTGTTCCTCCACCTCCTCCTGTGGGGACAGTCAGTTATTAGCATCAAGTTCTGATAGGACAGCAAAACTGTTTCTCAGTTCCAAAACAGGCATGGAAGCCACTGAGTGTTTGTTGTTATGAGCCAACTGGGAGCTTAGTGGTTGAGTTGCCCAGGTAGCTAGGCGAGCATTATGTCGTGAGGTGTTTTTCCTTGTATTCGTAATCAGCAAGGGAGTTTGTTGTGCTGGGCGAGGATAGAAAAAACCTAATGGGACCGCACAAATTTGTCCAAGTGTAATATTTGTAGCTCGATAGCAGGTGGGGTTTCGGCCGGCATTGAGTGCGTGGAGGGTGGTGGCGTCGTAAGTCCGTCGTGTGGGCTGGCATCCTCGGGGGCCGGGGGTCCTGGCGCTGGGTGCGGTCCAGGCACGGACGGGCGCAGACGGGCTTTCCTTTGGCGCGCCTTCGGCGCACCCGCTGCACGCGAATGCTGCCCTAACGCCCGGACTCCATATCAGGCGAAGTGGGGGGGGCGGAGCAGCTGGGAGGCGGGAGCGGGGGGGGGGCAATCGGGAACAGAAACAAGAAAGGGGGCGGGGCCACGATGGAGCTGCGGCGGGAAGCGGGGAGCGGGTGGGGGCACCCGAGGGGATAGCGAGGCGCGCAAATATCGCACAGACAAGAAAGGCAGCAGTTAAAACACAGGAACAGGAGAAAATACAATGTTAAGTCACATCATAGAACTCAACAACCTTGCAAGCCCCCTCCCTTCCGCTCCCCCCCCAGAACACCGACAGAGGTTCTGACCACCATGAAGGCATTTTATTCACAACTCTACACTACACAAACTAATCGAGCAGACTCTGTAATACTAGAATACTTAGACACTTTAGAAGTTATGTTATCTGTTATGTTATCCGGATTTGTAGAGCGCACAGATGCCCCAGCAAAGGGGCGTCCTGGCGCTAACAGGACAGAAAACAGGACAAAAGCAATACCAGGGACATAAACACAACAACACTAGGAATCTGAAGGAAAGAGGAAAGTTTAACAGCCTTCCTGGAGGCCAAGAGTTCGTCAATCGCACGGATATGAACAGGAAGAGAGTTCCATAACCTAGCAGCAAGCACTCTAAAGGAGCGGCCGCCGGTCCTAGACCTCTTGAAGCGTGGAACTGTAGCCAGGTGTAATCCTGAGGACCTCAGAGACCGCGTGGGCGCATATGGAGAGATGAGATGCTCCAGAATCTGAGGAGAAGAGTTCTATGGCTAGGGAGAGCACACCGTGAATACCCTTCGACGAACCGTTTACAACAGAAGAGGTGAGACAAGTTATCCAGAGCCTACTGGCGGACAAGGCTCCGGGCGCTGATGGCCTCACAGCCACATTTTAAAAGGAATATGCGGAGATTCTGGTGCCGCACATCCTGGTAGTGTACCATGAGGCCTTGCTAGATGGGATTATGTCCCAAACTATGAGTGAAGCTGTAATAATTACATTATTAAAACCAGGTAAAGATCCCACACACTGATTCCTACTGGCCACGCTCTCTAATTAAACTTATTGCAAAAATCTTTGCCAAACTACTGGACAACAGACTGCAACCATAGCTACCATTGATAATAAGGCATGACCAATCTGGATTTGTACCACGACGCTCGACCTCACACAATCTCTGCACTCTGTTTGCACTGCTGCACTACTTAGCCCCCCATGTTTCTGCAATAGCTGTGCTGTTGGATGCAACAAAAGCATTTGATTCCCTAGAATGGAAATTTCTCTTTCCACTGTTAACCAGGCTGGGTCTGAGCCCCTTCTTCAGTCAGCAAATAAAGTTATTGTATACCTCACCCACGGCCAGGATTTGAAGTGAATCGGCTGATCTCAGAGCCAATAAACATAACGAGATGCACACGTCAAGGGTGACTGTTATCGCCTCTATTATTTGCCATAGCCACTGAGGCCTTAGCAGCTAGGCTCAGGCAACATCACACCAATTGTGGTATCGGCTTCACTACTAGGGGCTTGATCGTGTCCATGTATGCGAACGTCATCGCCCTCTACCTTACAGATACGGCTGTTAATATTGCACCGGTCGCCAGGGAATAAGTGAGGTACGGCGGTCTATCAGGCATTCAAATTAATTGGGCAAAATCCACCATACTCCCACTGACCACAGGGACATCAGAGTTTCAGATCGAATACTTAATCTCCTGGGCCGCAGGCCTAACGCGCTACTTGGGGATATGGATAAGTGGCGATCTTCAGGAACTATGGTCTGCTAACTATGGCAGGACAGCAGTTTGGATAGAGGACAAGATAAAACGGTGGAAAAACTTGTCACTATCCCTGACGGGCCGCATCGCCATTACCAAATTACTGTACCTATTTGCCAACATACCACTGCCGCTGCCAGCACACTTCTTTAGACGTCTATGGTCAAACATGATTGAACTAGTATGGGCAGTAAGCAGCCACGGATAGCATGGGAGGTGCTCATGTTGCCTTTGGCACAAGGGGGACTGGGAGCCCCTGATTTCACGCTGTATGCATACAGAGCAGTGTTTACAATTCTGGAAGTACCCAATAACATTCCAACCGCACGTGACCATTGAAATAGATAGGGTAGCACCCCTTCCCTTAAATACTGCACTATATCAGGGATACAAACACCCACACAATGAGATTGAGACCATAGAGATGTTACACTGGGCTTGGCACGGCTTGTGCAACCGTGCCAAACTACCCAGATTATATGCCCCAGCTATGCCGTTAGCTAGTAATCCACTGATTTCCCTGCTGCAGGACAGGGCTGCCCAGCTCAGAGTGAAACAAAATAAGCTGATCACAGTAAATGACCTATACCCAGGCAGAACATTCCTAATGCTCCAGCAAATGATCCACACACCACAACCATCGGTGTTGGATACCCTGTTGTACTATCAAATACGTGCAGCATGCTGTGCAAGATTCACCACATTTCCTGAGACCCCATCACCACTGCCTACGCTAGAGCATATATTAACAGTAAACTCAGCTCGAGCATTGGTGACTCGCATATATACTATCACTCAGAGTGAATCTCCAATTATTGTCCCAAACTCTCGCTTGGCATGGGAGGCGAACCTTAGTGGGGAAATTACGAACGAGCAGTGGAAATTTTGCTGCGGGCAGCTGGAGCAGCTATCTCCCAATTATAGATTAAGACTAATACACTTTAAATACATACACCGATTGTATCGCAATCCTACACAATTACACTGAATGGGACTGAGCAGGATGCGTCTTGTTGGCCTGCAGAAGCCCAGAGGTGTCTTTCATACATCTACAATGGGAGTGCACTGACAACGCCGTTTTTTGGAATAAAACACTAAACCACATTCAATCCATCACTGGGCAAACAATCAATAGTGACGCTATTGTGTTCTGCTCACGAGATACCACCACAAACAAGAAAGTTCACGGCGTTACTACAGCTGCTGGCCAAAAGGCAAGTGGCATTACACTTGGGAACGACGACACCCCGTCAACCAAGGCATGGATAAGAGACATAACATACTGCAGGGACCAGTTGACCTGTTATTGGGAGCTCCTACCGGCCAGATCACGCCCCAAAGACATATGGGCTCCACTCACAAGCTGGCTTCAGAGTCTCGACAGGGACGAGATATAGAACCCTGGGCCACTCACAAGCTGGCTTCAGAGTCTCAACAGGGACGAGATATAGACAGCTGGGCCCCGCACAAATTACAAAAGCTCCCTGAAATGATGAACATTGTGCAACGTTAACGTTGGTTTATTGATGAACTGTAATAAATGATGTGTATAATTTAATCATAGCTGTTCTCCCCACAGTACAATACGGTCTAGCGCTGTCAAAATGTGGAAAATTTAACCAAAAAAATGCATTGTAAATGGTAACAATATTACGTATCTAGCAGCATTGTTTAGTTAGGTTCTCAATGTTTTCATGTTTAAAAATGCAAAATCTCAATTAAAAAAGAAAAATTACACACTCTCTAGGGGATTTTGGTGCCATTTTGTGTGGCTCCTTTTCTCCTTTTGGCTTGCCCTTACCAGCTGCTTTTAACTGGCAGAGACAGCCAGAGGAAACTTCACATTTGTCATCTCACTCTACACTGGGGGACCGACAAATGGCAAAAGCTCAGACAGGTCTTAACCCCTTCGCTGTGTGGTACTGAAAATTCTGGACCCTTGTTTTGAACATCGTCACATCATGACGATTTTGGTATCAACAGACCGGAAATGACAAGTATACTATGTATGGGCATTTTCGTCATATTTGAGCGGCGAATTCACTGTTAAATCAGCATTTCCGTCATGAACCCTCGGGTTCCATTTTGTGAACGGCATCCATTTTGTGATTGCCCTCACACAGTCAAATGACCGAAGCCGAAACCTGGTCCGAAGGACACGTACACCTTAGCTGACTCCTCGGTGACCTGGGCAAGCTGACTCCTCTGCCCGAAGCCGAACCTGTTCGGCCAGGTCCTCTCCCAGCGGCCGAGCTAGATTCGTATCAAGGCACAACATATCATAAACATTTCACTACACACAAACCATGCCTAATCTCGCACACACCTGTCCCTATTTTTTTTTTGCTTTATGACTTGCTTTACGAGGAGGAGGTGCCCGATTTTATTGGGGGTCCGTCGATATCTGATGGAAATACTGGACCTCGCCGGGTAATTAATTATGAGCTGGACGAACAGAAATGTGGGCTTGTCATCATGACTTTGCTTTTCCTTTGTAGTAAAAATATTTGGATGGTCAACTGTAAAATAAGGAATGTTTGCCTGAAGCACGTTTTTTGGTATAAAAGAAGAAGGATGGCTCCGTAAAAGGGAGCAGTCTCCTGAGAACATACTGTTGTACTTCTAGGATACCTGTTACTGGCTGCAGCCAATAAATACGATCTTTGACTTCACCAAGAAGACTGTGTTTCTGTAGTCTGAAACAGGCTGGACTCGAAGTCTTTGGGTGTTCTCCCTGGCACCGCTGGGTCCATAAAAACCCGGTACTTCAGTTGGCGCCCACGTGGGGCGGTATCAGCGGTACCGGTCCAAGCCAGAGGTTTGTGAGGAGCTTTGTGTGAAAATTCTGGAGGAAGGCCAGCCACTTCATCGACCCCTGTATGTCGACGTGGTCCGAAAGTCTTTGCTGCGAGGTTCCCTGCGTCCAGACGGCTACGAAGGACTGTAGCCCTGACTATCGCCCTGTTTTGGACCCTTGATGTTTGGTAGAGCGAAACGATAGACGAGTCTTCTGGTGACGTCATTGATACCTCCGTTAAGTATAAGTGGAGCGTCTCCCAGTCTTTAGTTTTGTTTGGTATCCCTTCGAGGATCGCTTTGTTTGGAACTTGCAAGTGCCAAAACCAAAGGACTCGTGTATTCACGAGACTATCGTATTCGATAATCCTTTGAAGTTTGAAGCTAGACTAGAGAGCGAAGATGCCTGGTCTTAGCAGACTTGGAAATTTGCTTTGTCTTGGTTGTAATAGGGATTCCCGATTGGAGGACTCGTGTCCGGTTCCTCCGATTGGAACTCCAACCTACGAACTATATGTGAAACACGGCGTAGGCCCCATTGCATATAATGAAATATGGACCCACTACACCAGAAAAGATGGTGTTTTAAAATGGCCCCAATACGGTAGTTTTGACACAGAGATTTTGGATAATCTTGAGGTTAAACTTTTTAAGAAGAAAGCCCGGCTGGCAATGTTTGACTCTTTTCGCATATGGCGCAAGGAAGCCAAACAGAAAGAAATGAAATTAGCGAAGAAAAATAAACGAGGTATGTCAATGGTACAAGCTGCTGTTGCGTTTAGGGATAATGAGGAAGAGCAAGAGAGCGAACGAATGCATAGGATTAGGAAGTTAGCGATAGATAAATGCTACCCAGTTTTGCCAACTAAAGAACAGGAAACGAGGAAAGATCTTGAGAAAGATCCTTTAATGTCACATCTACTGAGTTCGCCACCCCCTTATGCACAGAGTGCTACAGCACCACCGCCACCTTTAGCTGTGCAACATCCAGTTGTTGTGCCACCTGCGATTCCTCCACAGCCAGCTCCTTTTCCGTTGGCTACTGTTCCTTTGGCGCAGCCTACTCAAGGGCCGCCAACTTTGCCTCCTACTTCGTCTGCTACTCCTACGCCTATTTATACTACTCCTTCTGTTCCGACCTTGGACTCCCCCACTATTGTTCCGTCTTCCCTTATTCTTTCACCTTCTCCTTCTGCAAGGCGGAAAATGACTGCTGCCTTGTCTGGTTTGCTTTCTCCTTTATGGGGACATTTGAGTATGTCTCCAGTTAGTGAGCGTAGACAATCGCGTAGTCAGTTGCCTGACACAGATGAACGTACAGTTTTGGATCATTTGGCGCGTAAGTGGATTACGTATGCTTCTCAGTATGATCTGGAGGGTGTTATGGATGTCTTCCTTCAATGGGAAGAACCGAAGCAACGGTACGTCTTTGAGACGATGTGTGGATTTCTCCATGACCAGTGGGATGCAGAAGTAGGTAAAGCCCCCGATGAGTTGTATCGTGTGCGTTCGGAGTTTGCGAAAGGGTCCATTGTGGGTCTCCAGGCTGTCGGAAGAGCAGTTGCGACTATCTTGTCCTTTCGTAGTGACACTCCTTCTGAGGGATTGTTTGAATCTGACTCATCAGTATAAGAGAAAAGCACGACAATATCCAATGAGAGAGGTCCCTCCGGTGTGGAAAGAAGCAGTTGTTGCTGGTCCAGGTAATGTTCCGCCAGCCGCGCCAGCTCATTTCCAGCGTCTATGGGTGCATGTCCCCTAGAAACGCGCTGGAGTCTTAGCTATTAAGCAGTCCTTGCCTGACCCGGGCAAAAATCCGGCAGGGTACTATAAAGAGTTGACTCAGACTGTGGGTTCATGTATTATGAATTTGGCGGACATCGACATGTTGTTTGGAAATGTTGTTCCACAACCTATTTGGAGTAAGATTCGTCACACAGATCATGCGCAGGAATTGGGTGAAACATGGGTTAATCTTAGAAATGCCGACAACGGGCAAGTAGGCGGTGCTAAGCCTGATGATTTGATTGCTGAACTCCCTGGTAGAAATATTACGTATATGAAGACTTTAATGCCCGAATTGCGTGTTAATTGGGACAAGTTATCTGCATGTAAGCAAAAGAAAGATGAGACTGTGTCTGACTTTTTCACTCAGTTCGAAGAGACTTTTGTAGATCATAGTGGTCAGGATATGGCTACCGAGGGTGGCCAGAGATTGTTTGTCGACAAATTTGTACATAATTTGCTTCCTGAATTGTGCAATAAGTTGAAAGATTCTGAGAGTGCTTGGGCTGTTTCCACGTCAGCGCAGATTTTGGCTACGGCCCAGTATTATGAGAATAGGCGCAAAGATGAGTTAGAGAAAGCGGATAAGAAAAATAAGGAATTGAAGACTAAAGTCCTCCTACAGCAAGCTTATCCACCCCGTACTAATAGTCAGCACGATTATCAGCAACCTCAGCAGTATTCGAGGAACTCGCAAAGACACGAGTTTCCTCAACAATGTTTACAGTATGGACCCAATCAGTGTGCGTATTGTAAAGAAGAGGGTCATTTTAAGAGTAGTTGTCCGGTTTTGTTACAGCGCACGAATGGTACTTCTGGTGCGAGTGGTCGAGGTGTTCAACAAGCCCCTAGAGGTAGGGGGCGTGGAAATTTCACCCAGAACACACGTTCCTTCCCGCCTCAGAATTCTATGAATAGTTTTGACCAGCAGACTGACGCGTCTGGTAGAACGGCTCAGTACTATGCTGATGACTACTATGCAGAAGATGAGAATATAGGAGGGAATGATTGCTAGGACAGCCTTGGACAAAGAGTTCAAGTTCAGGAATTTGTATAGCGCACTACTCACCCAGAGGGTCTCAAGGCGCTTGAGGGAGGGTGGGTGCATTACTTATCGAATAGCCAGGTTTTTAGTTGCTTTCTGAAGGAGGGGTGGTTCTGTGTAAGTCGGAGGTGAGTGGGGAGAGAATTCCGGGTTTTGTCCGCTAAGTAGGAGAAGGATCTTCCTCCCATGGTGGATCTGTGGATGCGCGGGATTGTGGCGAGGGCTTGATTGGATGATCGTAGTTGACGGGTGGGTGTGTAGAAGGACAGTCGTGTGTTGAGGCATTCGAGTCCTAGGTCGTAGAGGGCCTTGTGTGCGTGGGTGAGGAGACGGAACGTTATTCTCTTGTTGACGGGGAGCCAGTGGAGATTCTTCAGGTGACCGGAAATATGAGCATGACGGGGAATGTCCAGTATGAGTCTGGCTGAGGCGTTTTGGATGCGTTGGAGTTTTTTCTGTAGTTTGGCTGTGGTCCTGGCGTAAAAGGTATTTCCATAATCCAGTCGGCTTGTGACCAGTGCGTGGGTGACCGTCTTTCTTGTTTCGGTGGGGATGCAGCGGAAGATTTTTTGAGCATGCGTAGGATGTTGAAGCATGAAGATGAGACGTTGTTCACTTGTCTGGTCATCAAGAGGGAAGAGTCAAGGATGAAGCCCAGGTTACGTGCGTGATCTGTAGGTATGGGTGCTGTGCCCAGGGCCGGTGGCCACCATGAGTCGTCCCAGGCAGAGGGGGATGATCCTAAGATGAGGACTTCCGTTTTGTCCGAGTTGAGTTTTAAACAGTTGAGTTTTAAACGGCTGAGTTTTAAACGAGAGGGAGTTGTTTCAGTTCCAGTAGATCAGAGTGGACCTTATGTTGAGGTGATTACATCAGGTGTGTCAGAACCTTTTCTGTTGGATACTGGTGCTACAAAGAGTTCTATAATGCACTCAAAACTCCCTGGCGCACCTTTGTCTGGCGAAATGAATGTTTCAGTAGGTTTTTCTGGCGCCCCGGTTAGGAACCCGATTTCTTGTCCTATGTCTCTTTCTGTTGGACCTTGTGAATTCGAAACACCCCTTATTCTTACAACAGGTTGTGGTGAAAACTTGTTGGGATTGGATCTGTTGAAAAGATTGTATGCGACCTTGTACTGTTCTCCTTCGGGAGTACAACTTACACTGGGTAAAACAGTGGTTTCCCCAATGTATTTGTCGAAGGAAAAACTTCCGACAGAATTGTCTTCTCTCCCAGATATTGTTTGGGCTACTGGTCCTAATGATGTAGGTCTCTTGGAAATACCATCATATGTTGTAACATTGAAAGCCAATGTTAGAATGCCGCGCATTGCCCAATACAAGATCTCTAGCGAAGGTGAAAAGGCGTTGTTAGCGATCATTTACGATCTGATTAACAAGGATGTAATTGAAGAGACAAGAGGCAACATTTGTAATAGTCCTGTTCTGCCTGTTTTGAAGCGTACTGATCCTTCCCAGCCACCTGTTTACAGGTTTGTGATTGATCTTAGGGAGGTCAATAAAATAGTCGTGCCGCAATTTCCAGTTGTCCCTGATATCACTGCCCTATTGACTACGATTCCTGCTTCCGCGACTTGGTTCTCAGTGATTGACTTGAAAAATGCTTTCTTCAGCATCCCGATTGCCGAGGAGAGCAGGGATATTTTTGGCTTCAGTTTAGGAGGCCGAAGTTTCTGCTTCAAACGCGCTCCTCAAGGCTACTGTGAAAGTCCATCGATATACAGTCAGGCATTGAAAACGCAGCTTGACACAATTGTTTTACCTGATGGCGCTACTCTTATTCAGTACGATGACGATTTGCTAATCGCTGCAGATACTGAGGAGATTTGTAAGGAAGCCACATTGTCGTTGTTACGTCATTTGTGTGATCTTCATCACAAAGTGTCTCTATCAAAGTTGCAATATTGTCGACAAGAAGTGACCTACTTAGGTCACCTCTTATCGAAGGAGGGAAGGAAACTGACCCCAGAAAGAATTCAGGCAATTGCAAAATTGAGTGTCCCAAGGACGCAGAGAGAAGTGCGTGCTTTCTTGGGCATTACATCATATTGTAGGCAATGGATACCGAATTTTTCCTTATTGGCCAAACCTTTGGTGGCATTAACTTGTAAAGATACACCGAATCCCATTCCGTTGTCTGAAGAATGCCAGAAAAGTTTTACCGAATTGCGTGATGCATTGTGTTCGGCTCCTGTGTTGGGTACCCCCGACTACAGTAAGCCCTTTACATTGTATGTCCATGAGAAGGAAGGTTGTGCATTGTCAGTGTTGACACAGTCTTTTGGGGACAAGCAACGTCCATGCGCGTATCTTTCGTCGACTCTAGACCCGGTAGCTAAGGCGTTGCCGAGTTGCTTGAGAGCCACAGCCGCAGCAGCTGTTTCTATTCAGCAGTCTGCTGGCTTAGTGATGAATAACATGTTAATTGTAATGGTTCCGCATGCAGTAGACATTTTGTTAAACAGAACCAAGACACAGCACTTAACTAGTGCTCGATTTTCAGGTTATGAGCTGACACTTTTAGCGAGTCATGTGCACATTAAGAGGTGCAATACTCTGAATCCAGCCACGTTATTGCCGATTCCAGTAGAGACAGATGAGGTTGAAAAGCATGATTGCTGTCTCAGGACAGAAGAAGAAACAAAAGGGAGGATAGACCTTAGAGATACTCCTCTTCCAGAATGTCATGGTTCTTTGTGGGTTGATGGTTCGTGTTTCAAGTTGCCGAATGGTGATACGACTGCAGCATATGCTGTGACGACTTTGCATACGATTGTTGAAGCTGCACGTATCCCACACAATTCAGCGCAAGCAGCAGAGTTGATTGCACTTACAAGAGCGTGTGTGTTGGCGAAAGGAAAACGAGTGAATGTGTACACGGACAGCCAGTATGCATTTGGTGTGGCTCACAGTTTTAGACGATTGTGGAAAGAACGTGGGTTCCTGACTTCGCTTGGTGCTAAGATCCAGCATGGTCAGTTGGTGAATGAGCTCCTCGAGTCACTGACCTTGCCGCTACAAGTTGTGAAATGCAGTGCTCACAAAAAGGTTACTGACGATGTTGGTTGCGGAAATGCGTTTGCGGATGAAGTCGCAAAAGAAACTGCAAGGAATGTAATGAGTCGAATGTATGTTGCGGGCCCTGCACGATGGGTTGGTGACGTTGGTATGTGTGAAGACATGATTGAGTGTGAGAAATCCATTCAAGCTGAAGCTACAGAGAAAGAATTGAGTGTGTGGAGAGAAAGTACGGGTAAATTGGATGCAAATGGATGTTGGGTTGAATTGTCAGAGCATCAGCGATGGTTGCTACCCGATGCGTATGTGCTTGCAGTGGTGACAATGGCTCATGGAATGGCCCATATCAGTGTGAAAGGGATCTGTAAGTTGTTGGCCCCGGTATGGCAAAATGCTGGAATACCCAAGTGTGCAGAGAATGTGGTGAAGAACTGTATGGTGTGTCTGAAATACAATCCTGGTAGGGGAACCCCAACTCCAGCTGGTCATTTTGCGCCTCCAACGTATCCGTTTGAGGTTTTGCAGCTAGATTTCATCCACATGGAGAGGTGCAACAATTTGAAATACGTACTCGTTGTTGTTTGTGCCTTTTCAAGATGGGTGGAAGCATATCCTTTAAAGGATAATACTGCATTATCCACAGCTAAAGCCCTTGTCAAGGAATTCTTCCCCAGATTTGGAATGCCGAGAATGGTCTGGAGCGATAATGGGAGTTAATTTGTGGGTCGAGTGATGAAGAAAGTGTGTGAAGGGCTAGGCATTCAACAAAAGTTCCACGCTGCAAACCACCCCCAATCAGCTGGTTTAGTAGAATGCTATAACGGCACCCTTAAATTGAAATTGGCCAAAATTCAAGCTAGCTCTGGTTTACAATGGCCAGATGCCTTGCCCCTAGCTCTCCTGTCCACAAGAACGACTGTACATTCCCGAATGGGTTTGAGTCCGTATGAGGTTGTGTTTGGCCGCCCGGCGAATATTTGGGGCGTGCCAAGACCAACAAAGTTTAGCTAACTTGAACACCCCGTGCTGCTTGATTACCTGTATGAATTGATGGCTAAATTGCGTGTTTTACACCAACAGGTCCACAACACTCTACCTCAGGCCTCTGAAGCTCCAGGACATCCGATCGATCCTGGAACCTGGGTGCTGGTAAAAAAATTTCAGCGAACAAAGAATGACCAGCCCCGGTGGACCGGCCCTCATCTAGTCCTTCTCTCGACAAGATCAGCTGTTCGAGTGGAAGGAAAGAAACATTGGATACACGGCGTTCATTGTAAGAGGGTCCCACTACCTCTTCCGTACGACCGAAGGGTCCAGGAGGGGATTGCTGATTCTGATACTGAGACGTTGCCTCGCTTCCTGCTCTTCAGTGATGCACAGGTAAAGGGAACAATCTCTGCACGCGAGAGCGACGACATCCTGCAAGGATCTGTGCCACCGTTGATGCGATTGAACGTTACAGAACGTGAACTGTTGTTCGAAAACCAGACAATCCCTGGGAAAACACGCTACAATTTGAGGCCAAGAACTAAGACTATGGACAAATAAACTTACCTTTTGACTATTTTTGATTGTGCAGCTCTCTCATCTGAGAAACTTGCTCATTTTTGTTTTTCGAACCGCCATCCGATTCTGCTGCTAGGGTCGCGGTTGCCCAAGTCTCTGGAGTGCAGCTGAAGACGTTTAGGTCGACAGTTCTGTTGGTTTAAGGGAGTCACCCTGGACTGGCAGAAGCACTCTTTAGCAGAAACACCCTACCACCGCGGGCAGCAAATTAGAAAGGATGGAGTTTTCTAAGATGGAGAGACCTGCCAAACGAATGAACTTTAAAGACAAAATGTATATATTAATGACGAAGAAAAGATCTTTGATATTTTGTATTTTCATGTTGCTTGGTGTGATGACGTTTTTAACAGGATATGTTTTATTCACTTTTCAAGTGACATTTGCACCCACTACACAGCCCATACCTCCTCCTACTGTTTCCTCGCACTCTTTTCACCCTCTGCCTGAACACGAGTCCTCTAGAAGATTAGAGTTTCTAAATAACTCTTTCGTTTAACTGTTACACCAACACCAATTAGTAGTAAACACAACTAACTGCTGGGTGTGTGGTCTTATGCCGCATACGACAGATAAGGGTATCCCATACTTGGTCCTACCATTCAGCTACAATGGTTCTTTGTGGGCATTTCAGACAATGTTCCTATTCGCCATCGAACCATATCCCCCACGTTCCACAAAAAGTAACTCAAGCAACAAAGCATTGGTAGTAGGAATTGCAAATATGAGCAGAACAATTGACTCGTACAGAACGATTCCTAGGGATGAGTTGCAAGCTTACGTTAGATGGAACATAACAAAATATGGAGTTGCTTTGAGTGAGAACCAACGAGCAAGGAGATCCTCTTCGATTTGGATTGTACCCCATCAGGGTCACCTATGTCTGCAAGGTAATGGCAAAAATCCACGAGCTCAGTTGGGGAAGAGTGTCTGCACTGAAACATATGTCTTTGCATCTCGAAATTCCCCTTCGTTCCTAGCAGCTAAGGGTACCTATTTCATCTGCCATGATAGAGCCTATACAGGGTTGCCCCCTCACTTCTCGGGCACATGCTTTGTTTCGTTTTTGTTGCCCCCTACCTACACGGCCACAGCGGATAACCATAGGACAAGGATAGTTAGAGGTCTCATCAGTAAAGATGACACTGCTGGACAAGAATTTGGGGATTTTGTAAAAGGTTTTCTGCCGTTTTGGGGGCCTATGCTGAGCAGCAGGAACATAAGGCAATTGACAAGAGTGGTTAAATCCACTGTCATCGAAACAGCCGGTGCCCTTAGTAATTTGACTGCTGAGCTCCAGTCGAATCGCCTTGTGACTCTTCAGAACAGGGTCGCATTAGACGTCATACTTGCTGACCGAGGTGGGGTATGTAAAGTGATCTAATCGAGTTGCTGCATTTTCATCCCAGACAACGCTCCGACGGTATACCAGGCCATTTCCAAACTGCATAAAATCTCCGAATGCGTTCAAGTGGATGAAGGAGACTGGTTGTTGATGGGATGGTTCTGGGAACTAATATCTGCCTGGGGATGGAAGATTCTAATAGTCATTGGGATGATCTTAGCCATTCTTTTCCTGTTCTGTCTATGTATACAGTGTGCTCCTGCAATATGTGGCCTCTGTGCTAAATCGTGTGTAAGGAAACATGTATCAAGAAACAAGCTAAGTACTAGGATGATGCTACAGCAACATCTCAATGACTTTGCGAATATAGACCTGGACTCAGATTAGCGTGAGTATAGGTTAAATTGCCTATGTAAGGGCAAAAGGAGCGTCTGTGGTACTTAAAATTCTGGACCCGTGTTTTGAACATCGCCACATCATGACGATTTTGGTATCAACGGACCGGAAATGACAAGTATACTATGTATGGGCATTTTCGTCATATTTGAGCGACAAATTCACTGTTAAATCAGCATTTCCGTCATGAACCCTCGGGTTCCATTTTGTGAACGCCATCCATTTTGTGATTGCCCTCACATAGTCAAATGACCGAAGCCGAAACCTGGGCCGAAGGACACGTACACCTTAGCTGACTCCTCGGTGACCTGGGCAAGCTGACTCCTCTGCCCGAAGCCGAACCTGTTCAGCCAGGTCCTCTCCCAGCGGCCGAGCTAGATTCGTATCAAGGCGCAACATAGCATAAACCTTTCACTACACACAAACCATGCCTAATCTCGCACACACCTGTCCCTATTTTTTTTTTTGCTTTATGACTTGCTTTACGAGGAGGAGGTGCCCCATTTTATTGGGGGTCCGTCGATATCTGATGGAAATACTGGACCTCGCCGGGTAATTAATTATGAGCTGGAAGAACAGAAATGTCGGCTTGTCATCATGACTTTGCTTTTCCTTTGTAGTAAAAATATTTGGATGATCAACTGTAAAATAAGGAATGTTTGCCTGAAGCACGTTTTTTGGTATAAAAGAAGAAGGGTGGCTCTGTAAAAGGGAGCAGTCTCCTGAGAACATACATGCTGTTGTACTTCTAGGAGCCAGCAGCCAATAAATACAGTCTTTGACTTCACCAAGAAGACTCTGTGTTTCTGTAGTCTGAAACAGGCTGGACTCGAAGTCTTTGGGTGTTCTCCCTGGCACCGCTGGGTCCATAAAAACCCAGTACTTCAGCTGCTAGACCTTTCCTATACCCCACTCCCGTCTCAACCCTTTTTTGGGGTATTTGGGGTAGTTCGCACTTAGGGCCCCATAGCTTTTTGTCCATATCAGATATCCTTGCCAAATTTGTGTCCTTCTTTTCTACAATCCTGAGGATTTTAAAGGGTTTGTGGATTTCCCTGGACGGGACTGAGAAAGTGCCCAAAATATATCTATGTTTTGGGTTTTTCCCCCCTACAAATGGTATTAACATAGGGTTTGCAGTGTTAAAATCACAATCTTCCTACAAAAAACGCTACCTCCCTTGGGTGGGTGGGCCAAGTGCCCGTGAAAGGGAAGGGCCCGCAATTTATTGTGGAGGCATCAAAATTATATATCACATAACATCCTGGTTTTGCAAGGGGGGTCATCTGTGTTTTTGATCCAGAGCTTGGCGGCCATTTAGGGGAAACCTACCAAACCAGACATTTCTGAAAGCTAGACACCCGGGGTAGTCCCCCAAAGTTTTCTGACCCAGAATCCCTTGCAAACCGAAACTTTAGCTCAAAAAAATTTAATTTTCCTCACATTTCTTTGTGGGAAAGTTGCGAGATCACCGGATCGGCACAAATTTCCTTCCCCCCAGAGTACTCCCAATAAAAACGCTACCTCTCCTGTGTTGGTGGGCCAAGTGGCTGCGACAGGGAAGGGGCCCAAAACGTATTGCGTAGAAAATAATTTATCACAAAATTACATGGTTTTGCAAGGGGGCACATGTTTTTTTGGTCACTGGCTCGGTGGCCATCTATGTAAACCTACCAAACCTAGACACCCGTGGGAACCAGCGATGTGTGGCTTGCGTGGATCCCCCAATCTTTTTGTACCCAGAATCACCTACAAACCTCAAAAGTAGCTTTAAAAAAAATCACATTTTCCTCACATTTCTGGGTGGGATTACCGCACCAGCACAAATTTCCTACCACCCAGTGTTCCCCAAGGTCTCCCTAGTAAAGTGAAACCTCATTTGTGTGGGTGCTCAAAGAAGAGTCAGCATAAAAATGTATTTACAAAATTATGCTCATCACCTCGCTGTGATATCACCTCAATATCCACACATTTTTGGCCCTTCCCTGGAGTCCCAGGTGTCTTAGTTTTCAGAATATCTGGGTTTGATAGGCTTCCATAGATGGCTGCCAAGTTCAGGACCAAAAACGCAGGTGACCCCCTTGCAAAACCAGGTCGTTTTGTAATCGATAATTTTGATGCCGCCACAATAGGTATTGGGCCCTCCCTGTAGCGGGCACTTTTGCACACCCACCCTAGTGAGGCAGCATTTTTATTGGTAGACCTGGGGGAACACTGTATGGTAGAAAATGTGTGGTTTCTTTCTAATTCTGGAAGCATATGGCGCATATTGTCCATTAAAAGAAAAAACATATTTATAAACTACACAATGAGGATAAATGTACGAGTTTACTAAACATGTGAAAGTAATATAAAACTAAGTAACTAACAATTACATATAACAGTACCTAGTTATTACAAATAACAGTACCTAAAAAATATATTAAACAAGCATTGGAAATGCAATAGGTCTCGCAGCATTAGAGTTAGTGCTTTTAGAATTGTTTATGGGTTTTTTTGTAAATCTTTAGCATTTTTGTTTCCTGTAGCCAATGCTAAAGAATTAAAAAAAAAAGCCATAAACATTTCTAAAAGCTCTAACTCAAATGCTCCGAGACCTATTGCACTGTGTGAGGGTGAGGGGTTGAGGGTGAGTGAGGGTGAGTGAGGGTGAGGGTGGGTGAGGGTGAGTGAGGGTGAGTGAGGGGTTGAGGGTGAGTGAGGGTGAGGGGTTGAGGGTGAGTGAGAGTGAGGGTGAGGGTGAGTGAGGGTGAGTGAGGGTGAGTGAGAGTGAGGGTGAGTGAGGGTGAGAGTGAGTGAGGGTGAGGGTGAGTGAGGGTGAGGGTGAGGGTGAGTGAGGGTGAGGGTGGGTGAGGGTGAGTGAGGGTGAGGGTGAGTGAGGGTGAGTGAGGGTGAGTGAGGGTGAGTGAGGGTGGGTGAGGGTGAGTGAGGGTGAGTGAGGGTGAGGGGTTGATGTTGAGGGGTTGAGGGTGAGAGGGTGAGTGAGGGGTTGAGGGTGAGTGAGGGTGAGTTAGGGTGAGGGGTTGAGGGTGAGTGAGGGTGAGGGGTTGAGGGTGAGTGAGGATGAGTGAGGGTGAGTGAGGGGTTGAGGGTGAGTGAGGGTGAGTGACAGAAGAGAAGAAAAATAACTAATCTATGATAGATAAGGCTCAGGTTGGATATAATATAGTGGGAAATTCCTCAAATTTGAGGAGCTGCCCTCACACTCTTGTTAAGGTGTCAGGCTTCATCATAGGTTGTTTTTGCTCCTCATGGGGTTGGCGCTGCAGTCCCCCACCGGCCCCGCAAGAGGGCTCTTTAGCGAAGATATTTTTAAAGGAAAACGTCGTAATGGTGAGTGCGGGTGTGTGGGGTAAGTTCAAAATATTGTGACAGTACTTCAAAAAGGTAATTGATTTGTGGGCCAGACCCGGTATGATTAAAAGCAAGGAACGTTATACCTTCCACCAAGGAGAAAGTTAGGTTTGATTCTCAGGAAGTGAATAGTGAAAGGTCATAGGGTCAATATGTTTCACACCCTTGTAGTCCAAACCAGATCCTTGGCGTTTCTTCTGTACCGTAAAGAGAGAAGTTGGGTATGCACAAAGAAACAGTGGTCACGGATAGATGTATGCCCTGTTAGACAAACCTTAGTCAGGCTTGTGGTGGCATTATCATGGAACAGCATTATCATGGAACAGTATTCCCCAAACACCTCAAAGAAATTATCCAACCCCAGTAGATGGAGGGGGTGGGGAGCCCTCTATGGGGGACGGCGGGCATACCTGGGGGTTACAGTGAGCCTCAATGGTGTGTAGCTATTGCACCTATTCAGTTCTGCTGCTGCCGGAGGGGGGAGAATTAACATTATCCACGCTGAAGAGAACAGGTTTTTTTCAGAAAGGCCCTTATGGTTCCCATCAACCTTTATTTAGGAATTTCATATATTGAGGATAATATTACAGCCTGACCTCCCCTTTTATGGTTGGAGATCTAGAAAAATGAGAAGGCAAGCTTAACCTGGGACCTTATTTTAGATTGCCTTAGTTGTAATAATGCCACCGAGATTCCCTAGCTTGCACTACTAGTAATAATGGCACCAAGATTCCCTATCTTGCACTACTAGAAGTTAAACATCAATAAAAAACAGTTATGGAAGGCTTTATATGACCTGCCACCTCGGAAAGAACGCTTATGGAGAATCGTAAGGTGACTGCCAGGCCAGAGGCGTTCGTAAAGCTCTGTCAATCTACAAGCAGCAGCTGCAAACACCCTGGCTAATTTAGTCTGGAACTAAATCAACTTACAACGGGGGAATGGCACTCACCAGAAATATCTTGAAAATAGCATGGGGGGGGGGGCGTGCCTTGCTGCCGACGTCCAGTCTGACGGAGCTCCGAGGGTGAGACCTTCTCCCCATAATCCGTTCATTGAATTGTACCCAGATGGCGTGTATTACCAGTTGAAGGTTAGCAAAGCAGATTGGACTGACTCCGGTGTTTCTCTGCCGAGCTGAACGCCAGGTGTGCTGTGCAACGAGGGGCGGCCTACATCGGCGGATGAAGCAGCGGACTAAAGTTTGCCAACCTGCCGAGTGAAGAGCCAGCTGCCTGAAACCGCTGCCGAGAAAGTGCTGATGCCTGGGGACAAAGATAGCGAGTAAGTCTGCTGATCAGCGTGCTGGGGCGAATAGAGTAAACTCGGTGGCCGACCGTACCAGGTGCAGGAGGTGCGGTGTGGAGGACCGGCCTGGTGCGGAGTGGCCTAACCATACGGCGGACTAGAGTTTGGTGAATAGTCAGAGCGCCAAGCACACAACCGGACATCGCTGCAGAGAAGGCGCTGGCGCTTAAGGGCTGGTGTAGTGGGAGCGCCTGCTGAACGCACCGGCGCCTGCGACTCTTCACTGCCCCGGGTTGCCCTATTGGTGAGGATAACTTAAAGTTGGCGGCCGACATTGCTGGGTGCCGCGGACGCAGGGTGGAAGAAAGACCTGGTGCTGCTGAGAAGACCCGGTGGGAGCCCTCGAGGGCGAAGTCTTATGGGTCGTGCGACCCCATTGTCAGGGTGTCTGGGGGACCCCCATAGAGCGTAGAACCAGGGGATTTGGCGCAACCGGCGGCATTGATGATTAATGACCACAACTAGACTTTGCATTAACACCACGAGTAAACTATCAGCGGACGGGAGGGAGGCACAGAGGGGAGGGGGGAGGAGAAATGCGACACGGCGGGAAGGGGAGGGGGCGGAGCGGGTAAAATAAACAAGACGGAGGGGAGAGGGGAGGAGAAATGCGACACGGCGGGAAGGGGAGGGGGCGGAGCGGGTAAACAAAGACGGACATGCACGCGCCCGTGACTTTTAAGGTCAATGCGCATGCGCATAAGCTTAATGCGCATGCGCATTGACCCTAAAAGTCACGGGCACTGCAAGGAATCGCCACGATTCCTTGCAGTGTGGATAAAGAGTGGATAACTCGCAATACTCTCGCCTTGCTCGATGCGCATGCGCATCGACAGGCGAGACCTAAAAATATATACTCATTTACTTAAGATAAATAACATTAATACTTTGAAATATATGTTCTAATTAAACATAATCCTTAAATAACGTCCACCAAATAGGGAACATAATGGCAAAAAAATGGCATACTGAACACAAAGTAACCAATAACATTAAACATAAAACAAAGTTACAAACAGCAGAAAAAGAGCAGAAAAGTCATCTATATCTTGCTGAAAAAGCAATACACCTAGTTGGATTCTACGTTGAAATTACAAGAGCTACTATGCACAAAACTGAACATGTACATCCAAATGTAAGTGAATTAAGCCCACTAACAATTAACCTAATCTAATTGCCTATTGCTTAACTTAAAATAGACCTCTAAAATAAATATTTTCTTTAGATCTGCAAACTTAAGCTGCCATTACAATATTACAAACGAGAACACAGTCCGGCTCACTAAAAACACTAACTTACCAAACAACTAACAGATTGAAAAAGTAAGTAAATATAATTAAATGTTAAGGAACTCAAAACCCCTGAGTGTAAAAAATCTAATTAACAACCAAAATCCCTACAACTAATGCAAATATTGTTTTAAACACACAGTTAAAGCAGATCTTCTATATCCAACAAAGATAATGCATTACCTGGCCCATATTTTGACAGAACTTAACACAAGATAAACAAGCATTGGCAAAGCCAAGAGGCCTATGAAAGATCTCTTGGCTTTGGCAATGTTTTCTAGACATGTTGCAAATGGCTAGAAGTAAAGATAAACAGCTTTATGACACAGCCAGCATTGACTGTGTTATAGGATTTTGTTTTTGTGTTTACTTGCAGCTGTGCTGCACTGAAGCCAGCACTGCTGTCCAGTCTATACTATAACATCCTCTGAAGCTATAGTCTTGGGGCCGCAAGCACACTTCTGACTTTTGCATGCAGCCCCCTGTTCAAAACGTGAAAGCGTTTATTTACAAGTTAATCGATGTGAAAAAAAGCAAGTAATTAGGGTGTCCTGCACAGTTAACTTTTGGGCCACCTTAATGTTTAAAGACATTCTGCAACAAATTCAGCCCTAAGACATTACCACTAGCAGATACTTAACACCAAACTAACAGTTCTTGCAAATCACATTGGTGACGGCAGTTGCATTGCTTTATCCACCACTGCTTTTAATTTACTGCTCAAAGATTAGAATTTGCCATCTTGCAAAGGTAATCATGGGTAAATTAAAAGCAGCAGCGGCATGACATAAATGTGTACATGTGTCATCGTTATGTTGCCAACTCCATTTTTTTTTGCTGAGCAGGTTAACATAGGTAACAAGCATTTTTTTCTCCTTATGCTAATGCCGTTCAGCATTGGCAATAGGCATTGGCAAAACCAGAAGGTCAGCTAATGCCTTTTAAAAGTGATAGCTGTTGGCTTGGCCTTGTGCTTGTTTCGCCTCCTTACCATTCTGAGATCTTCCAATTCCTTGACATGAATCCCTTCTCAGTCATTCATGGCTTTGTTGGTCATTTTTTTGGACAAAATGTGCATTCTGTGAATGAATGAAAACAAGGAAAGCAGTCCATAAATTGTATGGGTCAGAAGATTCCACCCACAGGAGGCGATTACACAAATAGGTAAAGACATATCGAGTAAATTCTCCTTCAGTGTTAGGAACAGGAAGGTGCAATTGCTTCAAACATGCCTAAAACGTGGAATTACAGCATTGTTCTCATACTGCTTTAGCTCTGGAACAGTTTTGGTTTTCTCACTGATCTGTTATTAACACTTTCTCATTCCGGTTGTTGTGTCTGGAGAACCCCAATATTCGGGGTGTTATACCTGGGTAGATTTTCTTTAGTCCTAATGGAAACAGTGATCTTTGCAAAGAAAATGAAAAGTCAGGTGTCCCTCACTCCTTTTGCTAAGGTTGAGGAATGAAGGGGTCATCAGAATCAGACAAACCTGTCAGATGATCTCCTGATCCTGCAGGTGAGAGAAACAAGCATTTGCAATGCAATGGGTCTCGCATTTACATAGGTCTAGCATTTACGTAAGACCTATTGCATTGCAAATGGTAGGCATCACGACAACGGGAGGGAGGGCGGACGGGCGGGAGGAGAAGGCTCTGACAGCAAGAGGGCAGGGAGGGGAGAAGGCATGGATAACGGGTAGGCGGGTAGTGGTGGAGAAAGCACGGACAACGGGAGAGAGGGCGGGGAGAGAAGGTACGACAACGGAAGGGGGGGGGGAGTAAAGAAGGCACCAAAGCATGTTGTGCATGCAGTAGGAGAACTTCATTAAAGAAAATAGTGCTCACAGTCTAAATAACAGGTACCATGTAACAACCGAAGTTAAGAGGCCAGTCGCCATGGGAGGTGACAAATTAAGAGGAGGCAGTACTAAGGAGAGACTAACAAGCCTTTCGGCGAATCAGAAGCCAGCATTTAGGACAGACAATGACACAAGCCAAATATAGGCAGAGAGGGGGCAGAGCTTGTGTTCACCTACTCCTCTAGAACAAGTCTTGTTTTTTTTAATAAATTATATTTATTATGTGGGTTTTATAACCTTATATCTTTGTCATTTCTTTCCTAATCCGCTTAGCTATGGGGTCATGAAATCTTGGGGTGTCATTACAAGGCTGGGTTGTCAGATAGAGTAGGTTTAGGAAAGAGGAGGCGGTTCCTGGGGCGTTCAGTCAGTAATTTATAACGTACTGGCACCTATGTAATGTACATGTAGGTTGGTGCTAGTTACATTCTGGAACCTTGAAAGGTAAGTTCCACTGGTGACCATTCCCAACATTCCCTCCTTGTTATGGACGTGTCTTTCTTAAATTAAATAAACTCAACTTAAATCTACCTCTGTACCTTTCACTAACATAGTAAGCAGGCATCCAGGAGGGTACCAATCAGCACAAGGAGGAGCATTGTGCACCGTGGAGTGAGGAGCTCAGCTGTTGCTGCCTCTGAGAGTACTTTTCACTGGTGGCGTAAGAAAAAAACATCTGCATTGGAGTCATACTAGATTTAAGACCCCAAACCTCTAATTTTTTTGTCTTTGTGGCTAATGTGAACTTAAAAATTAAGTATGGAAAAGGATGAAACTTTATATTATCTTCTTCACAGGCTCAGTAAATATTGGATATGGCACTTACCCACGAATAGCACAGCAGCAAGACATAACTCCTTCACTAGGACTTACCCTTATGATCAATATGGAAATATAAAACGCATTAAAGAGTCACTAAGCACTGGGCAGTGCTTTAACATGCAAGCAACAACTTATCTACAGTGAGTAAAGGCTGTTTATGGCTACTTGTATCATCGTGCTTTTGAGGAGAATTGGAAGAGTTTCGCTAACCAGTGTGCAATTGGCCCACTTTGAATCATTTTAGCTGGCTCCTGCCCTTTAGCTGTGGTTGTGATTTTGTTTCTGGAGCCTTGAATTAGGACCTGAGATTTGTGCCATGCATTTAGTGAGAACTCTGACAGTCTTGACAGCCAGTGTACAACCACACCATATTAGATCATTCGTAAGAGTTTGTATGGGTTATAGAAAGGAGGAGAGAATTGTCAGTAGGACTAATGTTAGACAAGTGGGTGCAGTAGAATTTCCAGAGGAACGGTTACTGGAAATTTTGGAAGTATGAGAGAATCACAAAGATGGCTTGGGCGGCTCCTCTGCCTTAGCGGAGGAGCGTTGCCCCACTGCTCTTTGAGCAGGAAAAGTAAAATGATGATAACATAGTTATTATGCAGGTTCGGGCTGGGTTAGGGTGGGGCGGGCTGAAGGCACAGGAAGGAGTGGTTTTCACATTCCACGTGGGCATGACTGCTTGGCCAGCTGTCATGGCCATGCCAAACAGTCATGCACACTTTGCATGCTCTCCACCAGGCTGCATTACACAGCCTGGTGGGGAACATGCCTAGTCCCCATCTGAGCGCCGATCCTCGGTGCTCAAGACTAATGCACCACTGCAGCGTTGTGATTGGCTATGGGGAGCCTGGGTGCTTCCTGGTTCCGGAGAAATGCAGCCGGCGGACGAGGTAAGTGGTATTTTTTTATTATTATTTTGCATCCCCGCCTCTCCACCCTCATTCCCTGCCAGCCGCTACTGAAAATGGCCCATATTTGTACCATGAGAGTTGGATGTTTAGAAATACGCATGATGGCAGATTCAGGGGCACGATGTACTCCGATAGGGGAGTAGCAATTTGACAAGTTCAATAATTGTGTATTGTGTCCACCAGACATTGAATTGAAGGGGTATGTGGACAAGCCCACTGAGGTGACTACAGTGTATATTGCTAAAGAGGTTCTTGTTTCCTAGCATAGCATCAGCAACAAGCACTAATATTGACACTAAAACCAAATCATCTGGTGCAAGTGTTAGGATACAGCGATCATATCAAAATGGTGGAAAATGGAGATGCAAGAAAAAAATGAGAAGAGGAATTTTCCAAAGTATTCAGTAAAAAGTTAGGTATTTTGAAAGGTTTTGTACATAAGATGGTGCTTTTCCCAAAATGCAAAAAGTTAGAAATGTTCTAATTTCCATTAGAGTAGACTTGAAAAAATTAACCGGAAAAATTGTGTACAGAAGTAATAATTGAGGAAATCAAGTTCTCAGATGTCCCCAGTAATCATTTCTTGCAAGAGTAATTTACATTGTTCTGCATGATCCAAATAAGTCTGCGGTGAGTAATCGGCGGTTAGAAGAATCCATCAGAAAACAAAATTACTAACTTCCAGAAACGTTTTTTCTACTCTACCTATTTGCAGGTTCCTTACCACCCTCCTACCTCCCAGTTCTGTGGAGTGGCCTCTTTTTATTATCTAAAAACGTCACAAATTAGGAATTGGCATAGTGGTACCAACAATTGTTTCACTCTTCGTGTTTGAGGTCATGGAAACAGTCAAGCAAGAAACTGATGTCAGCTAGCAGGGGTGGCCATTATATGCAGCTCCACTCTCACTTCCGGGGCGCTACGGAGCCAGCGCAGAGCTACACAGCGCCACCTGGTGGTATGTAGGAGCATTGATGAAAACTTTTCCAGATCCAGTTTGGCGCCATAGCAGTATTCTAAAGTGCGTATCTACCAGAAAGAGTGATACTGAGTAATTTGTTTCAGCCGAAAGCTCTTCCAACCTCAAACGTTCTAACGATAATAGACCTGTTAGCCTCCTACATATGCCATTTGCGTAGTGTCATATACAGGGTCTTCAGTGGAACTTGCACCAGCAGCAGGCCCAAAAATACTGATGTCTCTTGGACAAATTGGGTGCTTCCAAAGAGATCTCTCAAGATTTGGAGTGAGGGGTGATAAACATCACTCTAGCTTGCAGCAGACTATTCTGCTGTAAACCGCCAGTTGCTACTGTAGTAACAGAAACCCCATATCTCTTGACTATGGAGGTCACCTGGATATGGTGTAAATCCAGGGTCTCTGGTAGAGGTTAGAGTGATCCTGCCTCTTAAAACCTACTGGGCTGCATGTCATATGCTTGGAAATTATGGATTTTAACCGTCAATTAGGGGCAAATCGATTTAGATGTTCAGTGACAACACGACCGATGAGTGGTGTTGCAGTAAGCAGGTAGTACATGCTTGGGCGCTCTCTGGAGGGGCGGAGGTAGGGTACATGCTAGGGCTTCTCACTGTTGGCTAGTCATCTAGCGAGTTCCCTCAACATCAAGGTGGACTAGCTTAGCAAGCGTCTTCTTTCCAATGACAAATAGCACGTACATGCAGAAGTCCTTTCATTTTATGGACGATTAATTAAAATCATCACAATATATTAAAACACACATTAAAGCCAATCGTCTGTGCGCTAATAGATAATAAATCTAAGTCGCTCAAAGAGCTAGAATAAAAGTTGTGCTTGCCATGGTTCATCTCCCTCAAACAACAGACGTGCTTCCTGTGTTCAAATGTTTAATTTTTCTGCTAGGGTGAGCTTACTGACTTGCTAAGGCCATTCATTGGTTCCACTATATTGATTATCCCATTAACAGGAAGCAATTTCAAATGTTGATACTTTTAAGTATCTGATATCCTTTGGACTTCAAAACGTGCATAATGCATGCTTTATCATTTAATTTAGTTACACAACCTATTGCATGTCCATCCTAGACACATGCTGAGAAGTGGTTAAGGGATCTTCGCCACCTCTGAAAACACTCAGTGTCCGACCTTTTTGGCATTTCATTTCCTTCCTTGAAGCTCTGTGAAACATGTGTTCTGCCTTTGGTGGGAGATCCCACCACTGCCTGTGCGTTCAGAAGAATGCGAAGTTTGAATATTTGCTACTACCACCAAGATCTGCACCTGCGGCGGCTCGGATTGTGCTCAAATGATCTGATACTCCAAACTGGCCCTTATCATCTGCCTTTCACTTTGGCTTCCCCATGGAGAGGACCTACTAAGCCAGCAATAGGGCAGTGTGTTTCATCCCAACCAATCTTCATGTGCGGAAATTGAGTGAGATTAACTGAAGGGTTATGACCTTACTGTGGAAGTGGTGAATGGCATTCTGAGTGTACACTGCCCTTCCACCAAGTGCATTACTCAGGTCAATGAGTTTGTTTTGTCTCCTAGTGTGAGAAGTGTGCTGAGTCCTTACAAGCAAAATAGATGTTCTGTTGTGTTAATCATGGTCCAGTATGGTTTTGCTGTAGGTACAGTCAAAGTTTACGTCTCTGACATGTTGGCCTGTCTCCATTTACCTATTCAGCCCTCATCCTTCCAATCACCTGTTTGGTGCATTTTCCAGAAGGATTATAATGTGTTTCCTCACGATCCTTGAATTATGCTGTAGTTCTGATGTGTCCAGCTTTTCAACCTCTTCACGGCTGCACTATTCATCTTCTTACAGTGAAACTATATTCCTTATTACGGTCACTTTTGTCCAGCATATTAGCAAATTTCAGGCGTTGTCGGTTCGCCCTCATTATACACATTCTTCTCAGATTAGCTGGTTCTTGGGACAGGGGCATCCTTGCTTCCAAAAGTGGTGTCACCTCTTCATCCGGGGCAATTTGTTACACTTCACATGTTTTTTTCACCTCTGCATCCATCAAAGGAGTGGGGAATCTGCATTGATGAGACTTGCATGGCACATTAGCTTCTATGCTGAAGCAAATAAGGAGCACTGCATGGATAATCAACTAATCATTGGAAAGAAAAACGGTCCAGCAGCAAACTTACACTCACTGGTTTGTTCTGGGCTTTCAACAATACTTTGCCCTGACCCAGGAGGACCACCAGAAGACCTTAGGCCAATTGCTGTTTCTCCAGCTGAAACTGGGCTTTCCTCCATACTTCGAACATTATTGCATTGATTCTCAGGTTGGCAGGAACATTGTTTTGCCCCTTCAGTCTTGCTTGCCGTTCTGGTGTATGTCCACTCCAGTTCTGCGGAGGGACTGCTTTGGTACCGATTCAAAAGGTGAAGGTTTTGTACGTAGAAGTACCCATCAGAAGAATAAGTTGCTTACCTTTCATTACACTTCTGGTGAATACTAGTTTTCTACCTGCAGATTAATTATGACCCGCCATCCTTTTTGTTCTGTGGACTGGACTTAAGACGAATTATTAATAACCCAAAGTTAGATATTGCTTACTACCAGTATTTCACTTTAATTATGTCAGTCACTACTATTTCCTTTTGTGCTAGCTCTGGATTTGGTGTAGAATAGCTCTTATCCTACTTTAGTTCTGAAGATTATGGCAAAGCGCTATTTATACAAGAGCACTTTTCTCGTTCAGTGTTCGTGCCCTTCTTTCCCCTCTTTGTATCAATTCTTGTTTAGCGCCTACTGTATCTTTGTATCAATTCTTGTTTAGCGCCTGCTGTATCTTTGTATCAATTCTTGTTTAGCGCCTGCTGTATCTTTGTATCAATTCTTGTTTAGCGCCTGCTGTATCTTTGTATCAATTCTTGTTTAGCGCCTGCTGTATCTTTGTATCAATTCTTGTTTAGCACCTACTGTATCTTTGTATCAATTCTTGTTTAGCGCCTGCTGTATTCTGGCCCTGGTAATGTTCTCATTCTGTGTCCGCTCATTTCTTGCGTTGTCACTCTTATTCTAGTTGTGCTTTTCCTACTTCTATTTAGGTTCTTGGTGTTTTCATTCAGCTAAGCTCTAATTCTGACACAATTCTGAAGCAGCTGCTCTTGTTGTGCCTAGCTTTGCTTCGACTAGAGCGCCTTTCTCGTATTGCATTAGTTCTGGTTTCTAGCATTGTTTGGTTTGGCCTCAGCTTTGCGCCCGGTCGTAAGTGTTTTTATTTAATTTTACCGCTTCAGATCTAGATTCCCTCTTGGTTTTCTCTAGTATTGCTCTGGTTCTGTCTTAGATGCTCGCTAGTTGGAACGCTGTTCTCTGGGTATCTCTGTAAAAGTTTGTGCTTGCTTCCATCTCTACTCTGATCTTCCCTCAGTTCTAACCCCGCCTCGTGCTTCTCTGGCTTTAGAAGTGCTTCTATTGGTTCAGGTCCGTTTCGATGCGTCTTTCTCTGTACTTCTTCACCTGCTCGGATGCGGTTTCAGAACCGTTCTTGTTCTGCCCAGTACACAGAGCTTGAAATGGAAAAATAGAAGTGCAGGTGCCCTGTACCAAAGAACCTGCTTGTTTCTGAGAAGTGCCGGTACTTTCCAATTAAACATATTACGTCACTCTTGAGAAGTGCAGGTACTCTCCCTCTCAAAATATAAAAAAAGTGCCGGTACTCGGTACCGGACAATACAGGCCCATTTAAAGCACCGCCAGTACCTTTGCCAGCATTAGTCTGGCCATACTTCGGAGCTCGTCACGCTCCGGCGCTGCTGTCGTTCCATTTTTCATGTTTTTATTTAACACTCCCTTTCATCAGACTCGAGGCCTGCTCTAGTGCTTGCGCTGTCCCGTCGTGTCTGAAGTACTGATCTTGGCGTTTTAGGAGGCTCTCTACTGGGCTCACCACTCCTCCGGTTCTGTCCTTCCTCTGCTGCATATTAAGAGTTCTTTCCAGGATCGCCACTGTTTCCCCTGCTCCGGTTTTACTCCCAGCCCCCCGTCTTCGTGTCCAGGGCACACAGGAGAGTTTAGCAGAGGCCGGTCTCACCCCACCCCTTCTTCCTCCTCTTGACCTGCTGGCAGGCGGCGCCTCTGGTGAGCTCATGGGGGAGGAGCAGCCAGGTTGGAGGTAAAGCCCCACCTCCTGCCGGGCCCCGCCCCTTTCCATGGCCCCTCCCTGAACTGAAACTGACTGGCTGAGTTCACTCCATTCCATTCCTCTCTCTCATTCCAGAGATTCCTCTGAAAAGCTGTCACCTTTCCAAAATACCAGGCCTGCCTTCTCAGGCATCAACAACAGCAGGCACCGGGACCCAGGGCACCGCCGCCAAAACCATCATCATCACCCACCACCACTTCCAGGGGCCGCAGCCCCCGGGAGAGAAGAGGAGGGGAAGAGAACAACTGTCCCACGGAGCACTCAAGCCCTCAGCACAGTTAGCCCTGCTCACACTAACACCCCGCTACAAACTTTCACTCTGGGGCACAATAAAGGGCTCCCAGGAGGTAAGGAAAAAAGTTTCATTGGCGTGGCTTTTGTTTCCTTCTCTCCTCTTCTCCCCTGTCGCTCTGTCCCCCCTTTTCCATCCCCTGCTTCCCCGCTCCCCTTTGTCTTTTCTCCCCCTCTCCTGCTCGCTCGCCTTCTCTCTCTTTCCCTTCCCTCTCTCTGACACGCTCAGGGATCTGGGAGCTTCAAATCCTTGTCGTTTCTAGCATGTTTGGCATATTTGCGCCTGGTTCCTGGCTTCTCGTTGACTCTCCGCCTCCCTCCCTGGAGTGCGGCGCACAGAGGTGTGGGGAACCTCGCGCTGGGGCAGGAGAGGGAGGCGGTCAGAGTTTTGGGGCTCTTATTTGCGTTTTTCTTCAAAAAAAGAGTATTTTCCAACTGCTCGAGTACTTTTCTGAAACTCGACAGGACGCTTCCAGTAACCAGCAGACATCTTACGTGCAGGCAGTGAGGGAACTGCTCTCCTGCTTTCTTACAGTTGTTGCCCCCCAGGCAGGGCTGCTTTTCAGGACACAGCCAGTGCTTTTGCTGCCCCATGGCCGCCTTCAGCATGGCCGCAGTGTCTGCTGGGACGTGTCTCCTGAAGGTTACTGCAGGGCTGGAGGCCCCCATGAATGCATGGACTGTACAGAGAGCCCCACCCTGGCTTCCGATAGACACCTCTCTCTGTGAGTACCCTCTTATTAAGTTGTACCCCCCCACCCCTCCAGAGTGCCCCTCCTGTCACTTCACGTCGAGCCTTCATTTTACCCCTCTGTTGATGCCTCTCTGCCAGTACCCTCTTTTTGCCCCTACTCCTTGTGAATATCCTCTTGTATTTACATCATTTTACACCTTTGCCATTACTCGCTTGTTCTATCCTCTCTGTGTGTCAATGCCCCCGATCTGCCACTTCTTCTCTTCCACACTCTGCTAGTATTCTCATTTTACTTCTTCTCTTAACCCCTTCCTTTTCCACCCTGTGGTGATTACCCTTATTTTACACCAGTGTACGTGAGTACCCTAAACTTACACCCTCACTTTGCCTGTCACCCATTACTCACTTTCTGTGAGTAACCTCTTCTCTCCCCTGTGTAATTTCCAGTTTATTTCTCCCTCCGAGAGTGTACTCGCATTTCACTCTTCTAGTCACCCCTATCTGCTTTTACCCATCTTTTAAACACGTCTGAGCACCCTTAGACCACACTTCTCCCTGAGACTCCCGCTTGCACTCTCCAAGTACACACTTTTCGCCGCTCCGGAGAGTGCACCGGTGTTGCGCGTTTCTTGTTCTGGTTCCTTTTGAGTCCTAGTGTGTTATCTTCTTTGTTTTGCACCTTATCTGCTGAAATCTTTCCCCATTTCCACCCTCTGTAAGTAGCATTTTCTGCGTATAGTACTGTCGCTTTTTGTACTTTTTTTTTGTACTTTTTAAAGATACACGAAGGCTGTCGTCGACCCCCCCCCCCCAAATGTCCTGCTTTCAACTTCGTCATGTGTGTGTGGGGGGGGGGGGGGGGGGGGGTCGAAAGGTGTAGTGAGTGGAGCGCCCCCACACCGAACTCACAATTCGCATTCTTCCAGGGCTTATTTTGTTCATGTCTCAGCTCTGAGCTTTTTTTCCCTTCAAAAGGCTTTGCTGAGCTAAGCAAAAAAAAATCCCTCTCTCCCAGTGCGGGCAAACCCCCGGGATGGCTTTAATAAAGAACGGGGCAGGTCTTTGCTCTCCTCGGCGGGGTGGGGGCTGCTTTAGAAGTTACTTTAAGCAGTACTCAGAGCCTGGTAGGAGAAAACATTTAATAATGAACTGGTTACTATGCTTCTGTCCGGCTGTAGGACTGTTCTCAGCCTGTTGATAGCTGCTGTTCATTTTAGGAACGGTGGGTTGTGATTAGCTTTTCCCCCAAAAAACATTTAAATCCGGTTTCTCTCCCCAGCCCTTTGTTGTAGCTGGAGCCATCTTCGTCTGTTTTTTGAGACCTGCACTGATTTCGAAAGTTTGTAGTCTGTGTTTGGAGAGGAACATGAGTGAAGTAGAAAGGCGGGAGGAGTTTTTTTCCTCTCCTTTCAATGTTTGGATTAATGTTTTACTAAAAGGAAGTGGCCGTTTCCTCGCAGCCCGCCCCTGGATCAGTGCAGCGTACTCTCTTGGAGTGATTTAAATGTTCTGTATAAGTTCTTGTTTGTTGTGTTTAAAAGGCGTATATGCGACTTTTGTATACAATTGGTGGTTTGCAGCAGCAGGCGGGAGAGTCCGTGAAAAATGGCAAAGGGGGGTGAAGGGTGGAGGATGGAGAATTCGAGATAAGGAGGGAAGCAAGCTATGAAAGTTGGTTTTCTTTGTCCACTTCTGGTAAACCAACCAAGCCGCACAGCCCGGCATTCCACTCTTGTGCCAACCTCTTTTCTGTCTTCATCCTACACTTCTGCGAGCTCAGTGCGGAGAGCCCCTCGTCCTTAATTTTTTATGTTCTTTTCCGCCTCCCCGCGTTGTAAATAAACTTCTGGAAGGCTCTGATTCCAGGAAACTCGGGGGTTGAGGGGTTGTTGAGTCACCCCCCCTCCCCTCTCCCAGTCTGCCGCGGGCCTTTTGTGTGAACAAAGGTTAAAGTTCTCTTCACGAGCCTACTCCCTCCCACCCGGAGTGTGGGGCGCAAAGAGGGTGGCGGTAGTTTCTTACTTTAATCTGATGTTTTGGGTACATTACACCACACCCAGCGCCACAAACTCTGGAAACACTCGTTTTCTTGGAGGGAAAATCGGATCTGTTGTTTATTTTGAGATTGTTCAGTGCACAGTGGCGCTCTGCGGTTGGTTTGATAATCAAAGTGTGATTTAATTGTGTTTTTTTTAAAAAAATTTTTTTACAAAGGGGCAGTTGAAAGTACAACCCCCGAAGCGGTTCTTCAAAACTCGCCCATATTATAATGTTACCCAACCCTGTGTTACAAAGCAAAAGGGAGTAAAAGAAAAACTGGCACCTCCCACCCCCGGAGATGTGGGGTCAATGCACCCCGTTTTAGGTATCTGGCTATAGTGTACTATAAACCAGTGGGCCGCTGCTGATCAGTTAGGTTATTTCACCACTCGATTTAGGAAAAAACATCTCGGTGAAGTGAATGCTGATAAAACACCAGCTCTTTAAACTGTACCTCGAATGTAGTTTGGAAGGACTTTGTAGCATCATAGGCCTCTTAAAGTTGAGCTTGTATACTGAATGCACAACTTTTGTAATGTTTAAAAATACTTCTGTAGTTCCTATCTGTATTGTAATACGCACGCCCGGTTTATTTTCAGTTGTTTGCTGTTATAATGACATGACAACATAATTTGGCTTGCAACACAGACGTTACAAAACAGGTGTTGTTGACCTACATCTATAGGCAACTTGAAACGTACAGAAGTTTGGTCTACAGCCATGTCAGGACTTACTGTTCTGTTTTATATACACTTCATATACAATATCATAATACAATATGTCATATTTTTATGGGATAACCGGGTATTTCAAAAAGCTTTTCTGATGGGTTTTATTTCTTATTATTTGTTGTCTATTTCTTTTTTTTGTACGTGGTTTGGACTTTATAAGCTGTTTGTACCGGGGTTAAATGCCTTTTCAATATTCAGATCTACATGTAAGTGGCTGTTTTACAGCACATTGTTACATGTTTGCAGATGTGTTTTTGCATGTGTTATTTTCCTGTATTCTGTGATGTTCTAAGGTTTTGTGTTTATTAAAGTATATATTAAAGCAGTGTATACCCACGTGCTGTTTAGAAAACACGAGAGGCCAGTGGTGTGTAAATGTTGCCAGGCCCTGACTAGAGTTATAAAGTATGTTAAGGTCTGCCAAGTCTATTCGCTATAATGCACCATGTAAGTGTATTCCAGAGGCCCTGCCTATCTATGTTTTGTATATTGCCTGCCAGATGTCCCATTTAGTATGATATAGTGCCTAGTATGATGACCAACAGGGCCTTATCAATTGTACTTCACCGTGTCAGACCTATTTGGTGTGATACAGTGTGTGGAGCTATCCAGGACCCTCTCAACTGAATACCCCAGGTAAGGCCTGCCAGGGTTTTGCCATGTGTGATAATAGTGTGTGGCGTGCCAGAGAGGTTGCCTTGTATGATATTGTGTTCGAGGCTTGTCCTGGCCTCGTCAAAGATATTCAGGGCCATTGGAGTTATGCAGCAATGGGGAGACACCCAATTATGTGACAGGGTTGACTAAATTATGTGGCACGAAAAGGGAAAAGATGTTGCATAATGAGGCACATTTTTGATAGTATTACTTGTTTTTTTTGTAATTTTTTACAAATATTTCACCTCATTCGTAGCAGTTTAACAGAATAAAAAAACAAGCAACTGAAGGATGGCCAGCTAACCTTTCAGAGGTGCCTTCCACTGTGCGCAGCCACAGGTTGCCTAGTTTTTAGTAACTTTTGATGGATTGTGTGGCAAATCCACAATTATGCTAAAACAGCTGCGGCCGCACAATTTCAGTGGCCCTGAATATAATACACCATTTAATGCCCACCAGAAGCCCTGCCTAGTGTGATTTAGTGTTAAGTCTTCTAGAGCTGTGAACTGTAATGCGCTGTTTAGAGGTCCTGCCTCGTGTGATAGTTTGTGAAGCCTGCTAGGGCGACAACTGTAATACAAATTACCTGCTATAAATAACTCAAAATAAGACAGTGCCATGGCTGTGTCAGGTACACACAGTGTATAATGAGCCCTGTTGGGCCATGAGTAGTTAACTGCAGTGGGTAAAAACTGTCAGGGCCTTGACTCTTCTAACAGTGTGTCTAATAATGTCTGGCCTACCTGGGCATGGATGATGGCCTGCCAGTTTCCCTGCCTGAGTATATAGTGCAAAACCTACACCAATTGAAACACCTGGCTGTTCATAAAAACGTAGAACACAAGAACAGGTAGTGAGACCAAATACTCATAGTAACATTAATATGCACTATACTACGCAACACACAATAAATCCAAACAGGCAAATGCACAATCCGTCCCAGCGTGGTGCAGCTCTCTTGGGGCATTTTATTTGCCTACACGATGTCAATAAAATAACTTTGTTGCAAAGAATGAGGACCTCTCTTTAATTAAACCATAAGGAGCCTTATTCCCAAGTATGGCAATGCGGCCGACGCATGTTTCGCGATACATATTGCTTTCTGGAAGCCTCTTATATTTAACATGTTCCATCACAGTTAAGTTGTCCCATTGTCAGTGATGTCCGGTTTAATATAAGGTAGTCCAGAGCAATTAAGACTGCATATAAACCTTAAAAAACAAGTGTTGTGGCATAGTTTCTCAAGCCATTGCCACATACCTGTGGCAATGGACTACGGCACTAGTCCAAGACACTTGGTTTTTGATTGGGTTAACTACTTTGGACTACAATATAAGAATATGTATTTTAGTGACAATAGGACAACTTAATTATGACGGAAAATGTGAACTGTATGAGGTTCAGAGCAAGCGATGTATATTGCACAACATGTGTTGGACCGTATATGCCTATTTGTGAATTAAGCTGCTTATGGAATAAATAATGAGTGTCCCTCATTCTTTTGGAAAAAAACAACATACAGTATGCCGCCACACCCTCCTTACCCAAAAAAACAATGGAATGTCTAAAGAAACACAAACACTAGGTTAGTGCACAATCACATATACGCGACCTAGCCACATGAGCACAATTCACGTAAGCTAAATATACACACAGTAAACACTCTCAACATTCACCATTACTTTGACCACCCCAATAAAGCCACAAATCACACATCTAATATTTACAATCCATTGTCACGGACGTAAGTACCAAAATACTATCCAGGACACAATTTCACTAGAACCAAACAGGCATACACAGCAGAATGAGCACACAACAAAACCTATTGGAACCTCACACAATTTACTGTATTTCTTAAATTTGTTAAGAAATCATGTGGAAAGTTACCAATTGTCCTTTCTATCTGTTGATTTCTCTTTGATTTTGTTTCTCTAATTCAATATTTCCTGCTTATCAGTTTTTGATATACCCTTAATTGTCAAACTGTATTTTTTAGTTAATTAAATACAAACCAATCGTTGAAAGCAATAATGCACGTTTTCGACCATCAATCTCTTTTCAAATGGAAAACTGCTCAAAAAGGTGGAGATTATAGCCACAATATGTCAAAGAAAGTCTTTGTTTCAGGTTTTTATTTGCTTACTTAAGTACTTTTATACTGGCAGAATGCTATCTGGTTGTTGTACATGTGAAAGCTAGCCTTTATAACCTCATCATGCGCATGAAGTAGGAGATCAGCACGAGAAATAAATGAGGAAAGACAGGGGTCTCTAACATTTTCAAGAATAAGCACTGGCTATTTTCAAAGAAAATCATTCTAAGCCACTAAGAATATTAGTGTAGTAATAGTGACCACATTAGGGAAGATTATATTAGTAGCAACCAACTTGAAAATTACCGGCAATGATCAGATCAACGCATCAAGGCATGGTTCATAGCAGTATGTGAACTTTATCAATTTGGAATGCCTCTACATCAGTAATGCATAACAGCCATGGGTGCAATGCCACTGGCACGAAGGTAACAGGAGTAATAAGCTAACCAACGCCCCAGGATTCCTTACTCCAATATCCTCATCAAATATATTTTGGAAATTGAGCAATTTTTCTCCAAACATCATCCTATTTACACACCTTTTCAATTTTGATTACTTCTATTATTCAACAAAGCTGAAGCTTATAATGGAGTAGGCTGTGCTGCACGATGTTGATGGAGAGCTACCAGTGGCGTAGAACCTACATGTTGGAGAAGCCTGCTCTAGTGCATAATGTCTTTCTTTTTTTTAAGTTCAAGTTTATTGAAACCAAGCATGGAAAAACATACAGAGGCATTGCATTAAAAATGTCTTTCAACAATGATAGAAACCTGAAGATACCTATTATTCATAAGGACTGTAGATGAGCTTCAAAAGAGCTCACTGTTTTAGAAACTCTATCCTCCATCCTGCTACAGCCAACAAAATCTAATGTTGAATGGGCATCAGAGCTAGGTTAGGGTCCTGGTTGTTGAGGTACTCAAGAAGCTGAAAAAGATGGCACCACTACCTCTGTTTGAAGCAGGAGACGTTGCAGCAGGATGTTACTACCCAGTGAAAGCAGAAACAACTAGAGAACTAAAATCGAGTTCGTTTTCTAGATCAAAACCATCAGCTCTCACATGCGAAAGGCAGGATTTTAAAGGCAGTTTGCATTGTTATTGGCGGTCAACTAAATTCGCATAAGATAAAGTTCGTGCGAATCAGCCTAGGACATTTACCACTGATTAATAAACGTCACCCAACCACCCGCCCCCTCTCACCCTCTTAATTCCACTATATACATTTTGACAGGTCAAACCTGTCAAAAATTACACACGGGAAAATGGTTGGTAAGTTTCAGTTCATGCAGAATGCTCCATTTTAGCATGCAATGCCTCATTGTTTTGGGGATTTTTTGGACTGTGGGTATTTACAGCTTCCAGTACATGTAGATACTATATCCCAGGGTATTGGTAATCACTCCACCACTTTCCTGTCATAGTCAGGAAAGTTTTTTTTTTCTCCCAATATTATTATTTTTGCTTTTCAATAGCACCATTACATGCAAGATAATGTACGCTAACGATTAATCATCACAAATCACAGAATGGCTCCGTCCCAAAAGGAGTCAGCAGTGGTAACGGCAAGAGTAAACTCTAGAAATGAAAAGAGAGCCCTTAGTCAGGAACTTAAAAAAGGTTTGGATGCCAGATTTTTTTGGTTTTAATGATACGCAAGCGATACAGAGCAACTTTGTCGAGACGGTGTGCAACACTTCTCTGTAATCTACTTTTGGTGTCTTTAATAATGAAACGTTCGAGACTGGAATAGACTGACCTTCTTCAGCAACTTCAGGTAGTAAGAAAGAGGGTTAAAAGGAAGCTTTACTGGTTGCTCCATTAAAAAGGTGGAATTACAAAAAAAAAATTTTTTTACTTTAGTAGTAGCAATTGCCATAGCAGCTCCAGTCTCTGTGGCAGTAAAACATCTCTTTAGCATCATTGGGACTTATGCATTTTCATTTCATCCAGTCCTAGAAGGCTTTTTCACCCCTTCACCGTCTTGAAGGGAGAGGGGAATAAACCAAACCAGTCTGGCTCAAATTCTGTGTTTTTTGAGTCTATGAATAAATATTATATTGCATTTATCTCCTCCAGAAAGTGCCATAGACAAGTTAGCCTCTTTTTGAACTACTCCTATTTGTATCTTATTATATTCAGGTAAATCTGTCTATTTTTCTGTTGCTTGTATTCTCAATTCCAATAGATGCTGATTGGTTATGGATTTTAATGCTTAAACATATTCATTGCACCAAAGGAGGGGGGCATTTTAATATTATAATGTTTTGACCGTTTTAGGCCCATCTTTGTCCAGTTCTTTTTAGTTTGGCGCACTCGGATGGTATTCGTGTTGAGTTCTGTGGCTTTATAGATAGTAAGTTGATGGACATTTTGTGTATGGGGAACCCATGCAGGTTTTGGTGGATATACTGAGGGAGATAACTTGCAAGATAGTCACTAATCAAGTAGAAAATTGATAATCCTCACTAATAACTTTGTGGTTTATAGAAACATTTTCAGGCCTAATTCGCAAGGACCCCACTATACTTTTCCCGATAGAGGAACTAATGTAGGAAAGTTCTCCTTTTTGTATGGTCACCCCCCACTTTCTGCTCCAAATGCTGATGGTAATGACTTTGATAGTGCGTCGGAGTCTGCTGCCCAGACCCCAGTGCCTGTGCTTTCTCCTGAAACCGTTCTATATGACTTGGTAATCCCAAATTGCCAAAGACTTTACCGGCCCACCCCCTTATAAGTCCTATGTATATGGTACATGGGGTACGCAGGGCATAAGTGGTAAAGGAGTCCTCAGGGCTGCAGCATGGTTTTGTGCCACCCTGAGTGACCCAAGCAAACTACTGACAGTAGGCCTCCAATTGCAGTCTACAGGAACAGTGCAAGCTCGACTGTGCCCTGACCATGTGTGGCACAGTCAAAGCTCTATCTTTCATATATGCCAGGCACCCCTAAGCAAGGCTTCTCAGCCTAGGAGGCAGGGTGCAGTATATTAAATGTGTGAATATATAAGTACAACATATATGGCCATATAGTGGCATTTCCCAATGGAAACAACTAGAAGTATTAGCGGTCCATAATATAAAATGGGCACTCTTGAAATTAGCAGCCTCATTATGGTACCACTAAAATAAGTCCTGTTTGATACCATGCCTTCTCACCCCTGCCACGATTCTTGTGTCCTGGGTGACCTGGCATGCAATACCGCTGCCACCAATACCGCCGCCACCAAGACCATCACCTTCACCAATAACACAACCACCAATACGAATACCACCCCCTTAGCTTAGCGCCTCTCGCTCACTAGTAATAGCTGGGGTAATGTACGTGGCTGGACCTGCAGCCGAGACCATCATCCCTCTCTCTCTTCCTCCATACCTGCCATAAAACACAGCCCATCCTGCACCACTACCACCACCAATGCTGCTACATCCACCAATACCACCACCACCAATACCAATGCCACCAACACCAATACATCTACCAATACCTCCACTACCAGTCCAATACCACCAATACCGCCACCACCACCAATACCGCCACCATCAATACCACCACCTCCACCAGTACCACCACCAATTCCACCACTAATACCACCACCACCAATATCGCCACCAATACCAATACCACCACAACCAATACCACCACCACCAATACCACCACCTTAGCACCTCTCGCTCACTAGTAATAGCAGGGGCACTGTACGTGGCCGGAGCTGCAGCCTAGACCATCCCTCCCTCAATCCATGCCTGCCATAAAGCACAGTCCGCCCTGCACCAGGAGGTGAAGCCAGGGCCCTACTACAGCTGGAGTGTTTTTTATTAGGCCAAATATAGCAATGACATTATGCAATGCCACACTGCACACTCAAATCACGGAGAGGGCAGGAAATACCCCCCTGCGCCCCCGCTCTTCCTCCTGAGCCGCAACAGCGCAATCCCAGAGCGAAAGGTGTTGGAGAGCTTTGTTAGTGTTTATAGCTCAGATCATATGTAATTCTCGCTTCACACTTTGTGGCTGTGTAATTTACAACACTTACACATCTTCTTCACTACTTTGAGGACATTGCAGGGCGGTCTCTTCCTCTGATATTTACATTCTAACAAGTGGTTGAGAAGGCCCTTTATTGCAACGAAAAGGTCTCGCATTTGCAAGAGTTTAAGCTGTTGGTATTGTAAATGACAATGCCTATATTTATGTTTTAAAACCCAAAACATAAATAAACGACATTGTCAATTAAAATGCCAATAGCTCAAACTTGCATTAATGCGAGACCTATTGCATTGCAAATGCTTGTTTTCATATTTGGAAGCAGGTGACTGACATGATGCACAGGTTGCTTTGGGGTTGGTGTACGTTTTGGTGGATAATGAGGCAGTGATTGGCCAGCTGCTCAGCTGGTGGCTCTGTTTATAGTCTAAGACTAAGGCTGGAAAGGGTGAAGTAGCCAGATAAGAATAAGAAGGCGGACACGCTAATTCTTTTCTGATTTGTTCTGACTGGGCAGTTGCATGTTGGATAACTACATATTATAGGACCATATTTGACCTGTACTCCATCACATTAGTTTCATGTGGCACCATCTGATTTTATTTAATTAACAAACTAAAAATTAGATGTAGTTAAGAAAGGCTTACTCTGCGTATTATGTCTCAGGTGCAGGAGGTATCACTGGTACCTGACCCACGTAGATGTTTGTTAAACATATGGGAACCAAATGACCTTACACGCCACGGGCAAACTTGTGTCATGCTTGGAATAGTGATAGCGAAGAGGAACATAGCACAGAAGTGGGGCGGGTGGAGGTGCCTTCCCTCTCAGCATGGAGCATAAACATGGCTGAGACTATGATAACTGAAAGGGCGGTGTTTGTTAATAGAGGATGCCCCAGAAAGTGGTCTAAAATTTAGGGAGCTGGGAATGATTATAGGGGGGTATTTGTGATCCACCTGCAGCATATGAAAGCGATGGCTCGGATGAGGATGAGGAATGGGAGGTGGGGGAGGCTGGAATGTTACTGACAAATACTTGGAGGAATAGAATTTGTATATATTTTGCAGAACCATACAATGAGGTGTTGAGAAATGTTCCAAAACTGCCGTATCTAATATTGATACAACTTGCTGATGTGATGAAAACAATAAAATGTTTTAAAAAAAAATAAAAAAAGAAAGGCTTACTCGTCAATTTAGGATGTTTTGGTACTTTAAGGTATATTTTATTACTCTGTAGTCAACCAATCATGGTATTTATCTGAAGGTCAGCAGGTCTTAGGTCTGCCGTAGGTGGAAGGGGATGGTGTTCCAAGTCTTGGCGGCGAGGTGGGAGAAAGATCTGCCACCGGAGGTCGCTCTTCGGATGCAGGGGACTGTGGCGAGGGCGAGGTCGGCGGAGCAGAGCTGGCGGGTGGGGGGGCGTAGAAGCTGATTGGTCTGTTGAGGTACACTGGTCTGGTGTTGTGGAGTGCCTTGTGTGCGTGGGTGAGGAGCTTGAAGGTTATACTCTTGATGACAGGGAGCCAGTGCAGGGGTCTCAGATGGGGTGTGATGTGGCTGCGGCGAGGAGTGTCTAGGATCAGGCGTGCAGAGAAGTCTGGATGCGTTGCAGCAGTTTCAGGAGTTTGGCCGAGGCTCCTGTGGGGAGGGCGTTTCTGTTGTCAAATCTGCTGCTGGCGAGGGCCTGGGTTACCGTTCTTCTAGTTTCGGTTGGGATCCACTTGTAGATCTTGCAGAGCATGTGGAGGGTGTTAAAGCAGGAGGAAGAGACAGCGTTGACCTGCTTAGTCATGAACAGGGTGGAGTTGAGGATGACCACTAGGTTGCGTGCGTGATCAGTGGGGGTTGGAGCTGTTCCCAGTGCTGTCGGCCACCAGGAGTCGTCCCAGGCCGAGGGGGTGGATCCGAGGATGAGGACCTCCATCTTGTCTGAGTCATTGGTGAGGGAGAGGATCAGCTGGGTGTCATCGGCGAAGGAGATGATGTTGAGGTTGTGCAGTCGGGCAACATGGGCGAGTGGTGCCATGTACACGTTAAACAGAGTTGGGCTGAGGGATGAGTCCTGGGAAACGCTGCAGATGATATTGGTGGCTTCGGAGCGGAAGTGGGGGAGGCGGACACTCTGTGTTCTGCTGGAGAGGAAGGAGGTGGTCCAGTCCAGTGCCTTCTCATGGACCCTGGTACCTGGATCACGGTCAGCGGTCTACCTTCCAGGTGCAAAACACGTCCGTACTTTCTGCACTCCACATTCTTGAGTAAGGACCACCCTTATATATGAATTTCGAATAGCAAACATTAATAAAATAAAAATTACAAATGGAACCTAAACCTTGATATGAATTTAACAGAAAGTGGTGTAATAATAGTTCTAAAAAGGGATAGGGAAAGTTCAAATCTTGGTTCATAGTCCGTGTTGGGTTGAGGGAATAGGATGGGGTGAGAGCATTTGTAAGGATTAAGGTCCCTGTTAGGTCTTGTTTTAGGTGAAAGGTAATCTGAAAGAAAACGAGATGTCCGAATTCGTTCGATTGTGCCCAGTGGAGACCACATACCGTGCCCATTTCGGATAATATCTGCAGTACCGTGTCCACTTCTGGACACCTCTGTAATACAAGACCCAGTACATGTCACTTTTGGCGTAGTGTCCAGTCCATGCACATCAGGAACAATAAATACCCAGTTCTGAAGGCCTCGTCTACAGAAACATAAGCACTAAGACGCCCAACCTGGAGTACAGCGTTTCCCTCTCGAATGCCTGGGCAAGGAAACACTGGCGCTGTATGCAAGGGAGAGGAGGGCAGAGGCAGAGCAGCCCCTACTTGGAACACATGCAGCACAAGAAGGTGTGTTTGTAACTGGCAATACCCCAATAATGATAGATTTACAAGTGGCATGAGAGGGGCGGGTTGGCGGTCGGAATTGGAGCCCGTGGGGCTGGCCCTAGAGTGGGCTAAGAAAGCATTGTTACTCAAAAAGAGCAAAACAACCACTGCGTGCATTATCTCTCCGGCACCCCCAGAATCAGTGGCAACAAAAGGATAATAAATACCGGGGGGCGGGGAGGGTACGCTAGAGAGCCGGCAGGGTCTGTGGTGTTTGCAATGCGCAGGGTAATCGGAAGCCCGGGGCTTGGTCTGCCATCAGTGTCTCTCTGCACACCTCCACCCCCTCCCCTCACCCCCAGAGGGTCCCCGGCTTGACATGTCCAGATGTGCTGGGGCCACTCCCAGTGTTCGGGACTGGTTAGACCTGTATGAGGCCGGAGATCACAATCTGGGGCTCTGCTGGTGCTGGGGGCGGGGCGGGGCAGGCCTGCGTGCGCCGCGGGAAGAAAACTGACTTCCGGGGCCAGGTGTGCATTGAGATACAGAGACGCCCCTGCTGACTCCTTGGTCGTTTGGCTGCTTAGAGCCCGAGTGCCTTTAAGTACTACAGGGTTGCCTACAGGTAGCTCTTTCGTGCAGGGCCCTGACCCCTGCGTCACGCTATCTACGGGTTAACTAAACAGGGTATGTGCTAAATAGATTATACCCCTGCTGTAAAGCTATAGAACAGTGTGTGGCCGCCTCGTTGATGTTCATTGCCCATTCACATGGGACTCGAAGGTCTTTACGTCAATCATCTGTTTCCGTTTCTGCCCTCTGTAGCCCGGTGCGCCTCTGCTGGCCGATCATTTGTGTACATGCCAGACAGTATGTCAATACATGTTATGTTCGATTTTTAAAAATATTATTAAGGCAGTTGTTTGAAAAGAAATACACAGACAATAAAATACTTAACAGTTGTGTGCTGAGCTCTGCTATGAGAAGTTATTTTTGGGCAAGTAGCAGGGCAGGTCCCTAAGTCCTAGTAGTTTAATTACTTTACTACTATGCAACTTCCAGTCTGACGTATTTCATGTTCTGTGTGTGCTCAAATGGCATGGATGTGGCAGATATCAACTAAAAGCTTGGTGCTGTGTGGCCTAGTGCTGAGTGCTTTTGTATGTGGTTCTTGTCAGAGGGGTTGCTGGATAGGCTGCTTAGGCAAGGGTTTTGATTGGCTACTAGAACTCTGGTTTCCAATTGGAATTAGGGCTTTGATTTGCTGTTAGTGCGAGGGCTGTTATTGGTTAATAGGGCTAGGTCTCCCATTGGCTCTAGGGTTTAGGGTTAGGGTTCTGATGAGTTAGGGCTAGGGTTCCATTGGCCAATAGGGCAATTTTAAGGATAGGGCTAAGGTCATTGAGGACAAGGGCGGAGAGGAACAGGGCAGTTGCCTGTTTGGGTTGAGCAGAGAGGAAAAGGTCAGTTTCCTGTCTGGGTCGGGCGCAGGGCCAGAGAGTCTGGCCCAATTTTCACTTACAAGCTACCACCTTAAGCCCTCTACATCTGCCAACATCCAAACACAATATCAGCGAAGGCATTCTATTCCTGCACCACAAACAAACCTCATATAGATTTCAATGTGTATTGAACCAGTACAAAACCCCACACCTACACAGTACTACCCTAGCTATGGCACCTTCATTCTCAAAACACAACTCTGTCTAATACCACTAACACATAACCATCACAAAGCCACATTATACATAACTTAAATACATCCAGACACACTCCATATTCAAACAAAACACCAGCTCTATTCTTTACTTGCTCCTAACAGATCCCCTTTTAACATGACAAAACCTATACTCCGCCTTCCATCAGACCATCCACCAACACTCGCCTCCTCTTTTTACCAATTATTCACAACCATACAATTCTTACACTCCACTCCACCACATACATTAACTATTCCAGTGATCAAGTCTAACACACACTCATAACTTTTGTCCATCCCCTCTTACCCACCACATTCTCTTCTCCAAAACACACCACCACCTGTGCTATTCAAATACCACTCACCAGCAGTACTGCACATACAAATCATTAAAAGAAAACCACTCCAACAAGATCTCTTCTCACCACGCCACAAAAACACACAAATCTCAATATATTATATTTGTTACACATATATTCCCTTACTATGTAAACATGCATCTATATATTTATTATTTTAGTCCTAATGTACAAGAAAAAATACTCTCTCGAAAGCTTTACTCTTTCCTACCATCACCCTACTTCTCTATCAATTTATCCTCTATATTCACTCTCCTCTCACCCCAAACCATTTCTACTACTATGTTCTCCAAAATAACCCTTCTTAGACTCCTCCCTCCTCTAACACCTCCTGGCTCACCCTAAACACCTGTTTACTACTATGATCTCCCAAACAACCGTACTAAATTCTCCCTCATGTTATCTCTCCTTTGACTCAACCTAAATTTCATTTTTCTACTGATTTCTCTTTCTCCCAAATTCATTTCTACAGGCTCTTCCCTCCTCCATATCTCCTTTACTAATCCCAGACCTCAACTTACTACTATGATCTCCCAATTAATACTTAATTTTCTTCCCTCTTCCATCCTTCCATTACTCTACTCAATCCAACTAATGGACTCAAATGTCCTCCACTCAAATTGAGTCATACCTCTCTATACTAATACTACACCCATATCTTCCTATACTAATCCACTACTAATCCTTTTGGGTTCCAGAGTAGCATGCTACTCTCCAAAAAGCGCTTCAACGCCTCGTCAGGGATAGTAAGAGCTGTATAAATACAATTACAAAGTTTACTCTGTGCTGCTGACTACAGCGCCAATATTTAGGCAGACATGGTGATTTACAAATGTCAAACAACTTCAAAACAACATCACAGTTACAAAGACTTGTACTAAAACACTGCCATAGACCTAAGCGAGCTCTAGAAGCATGCAAGCAGGACAGAAGGTTTTCCAGGTGTTATGTGCTCTTCGGGGATGAGCTGGCTGATGCGGGTGTGCAGGAGGAATGGCGTCCGAGACCGAAAGACCAGTAAATAGAGCCACTCTCGATTGCCCGATTTTCCAGGGACAATTGTTACTCCTTAGGTTAAGCCCCTCAAAGACTGAGTGTGTTATCTGAGTCACTCAAGCAAACAAAAGTGTACATCAAACTGTGGCATAGTGGAAAGTTGGTCCATGGCAATGCTGATATTAATCCGTCTGAAAATGACATCCTCCTCTATGAGAATTGCGAACAAGCTGGTAGAAATGGCCTAATTCTCTGGTAAAATAGACCACACAGAGAAGACCCTTCCGTGTGTGGCACATTGAGCATCAATGAGCCACACCACTCACCACTTTATGGCTAATCTAGACCTCACTCTATGCCGAAATGGTGTTCACAGTATACCAAACTGTACAGAAATATTACATCCCGAGCTTGGTTACAAAGTGCAGTTTTGATACCCAATTTTGCCATAATGCACACATTTAACCTCTTGCATTCTAATTTTTGTAAAATATTAAAAATAACATGGCCATGAAAAAATGCCATGGCATTACAATAAATACAGATGCGCAGTGCCATATGCTATTTATTACCATTGCTAAGGCAGACGAGGGCCATGTGAACCACTTGGCTACGCCTTTCATGAGTCATGGCATATTACTTTCCACATATACTATTCATGACATGCTGATGAAAATAAATGTAGCCCATTACAGCATGGTATTTGGAGCAACCGTGATCCGGACATTATTACTTTAGTGCAAAGGCCTCAAACTCTTTATCACCACTGTCGAGGTTCTTGCCCTTGTTCATCGCGGTGATGACTTGCACTGCTCACACTATGGGCCTATTCAACAAGATTGTACTCTGGTTGTGCTTAAATACCAGGATGTCCTCTTCCGCTAAGATGGAGGAGCGTCGCCCTACTGGTCTCCGAGCAGTTGAAAGAGGAAAAATGAAAGGATAATAACGCAGCGTTATTATCATTTTATTTTTTCTACTGCGGTGACTCAGGGCAGACAAACGAACGGACGTAGCTCGTCTCGGCTCCCGGTCTGCGCTCAGCTCCTGATCACCTAACTGCTAGTAAACGGCGACTTCTCTGTCGGAAAGCACACTGATGGCCAGCTGAAGATATGGAGCCCACATTGAGTGACACCAATTCCTGCTGCGGAACTCCTAGACCCAGTGGTGCAGCTTAGTAACGGAATCTCCTCCAGAGTGCACCAAGATGGCGCCCGTCACCCCGCGGGAGAAGGGAGCGCCGGAGAATTGGTGAACCACCCAGCGAAGAGTGGCAACATCGCAGTACCACTGACCTTGGCCGAAACTGGCAATATTCACCGCCAGGAATGCCAGACCTCCTGCAGCGAGAGCACCTTTGCTTTATTCCGGGCTCCGACACGGGCTGTTGAATGCTGCACGCGACTTTACGGAACCCGCCAGGTATATGCACAGCGAGAAAGGGCACCCATGGCACCCGCCTGTTCTATCATTGGGTTAAGCACTCCCATCAGCCGATCGCTCTTTGGTGGGAGAGGGAAGAATACTGACATTGCAGCCCAAGTCATATGCCATGCCTGACTCTAAAATGGCGACCAGGCTCTAATCACTGGCATCAGCTCCAGAGCCGCTGCTTTACTCCTCATAGTGCACAGCCGGCATATCCCCATTCCCATCCCACCAGACCAACTAGCGATCTTAGGGCCGAGCAGTGGCTCATTCTCTGATGATATGAAGTGCACTGGGATGAAGAATATTGGAGCTCGGGGTCCAGTTGAGGGTGATGCAGGTACACTGAGGGTGCCGGGCGTCGAGGGCGGTGTGCTAATTACGTTCCCACCCCCCTCCTGTGACCCATGGTGTACTTCCCTGACACCACAAAAGTGCAGAAACCTTAAAGCTGGAAGCCTCCTAAACCAGGAGTAATTAGGAAGCAAATCTTACTTCCTAATTTTTTGCACTTTTTGCACTTTTTCGTTATTTTCACTTTCACGTCCCTAGGTAAGGGTGGGCCTTAGCGCGTCCATACCGCCAGGGTTTAATACACCAATAAGTCCTGAAGAATGCCTGGTAACATTACACCGTTTCATGGCTGAAACATGTCGACTGATTTGTAAGGAAATTACCACTCAATTAATTGTGGACTCTTTTCCAAACCCATACATTTTAATAACCTGTCCTTAGTGATCAAAGAATAAAATTATTTCTGATACACTACTGACTTTTTAAACCCTCACCACTCATTAGTCAAATTTACTTTGCACAACACGTCTGAATCTCACTATCCTGCTCCGCAGTAGGTCTGGCGTTGTAGCACACCAAAGAGGCACTCGGTCTCTTTGGTGGGGCCCGATGATGAAACATGTCATCACCAGGTGGTGAGTGAGGGCTTTCCTTAAAGTCCTGAGTGAGGCCGTCAACCCCTTTCTTAGCTGCTCCTGACTATGGTCTGGTATAACCATTTGACACTCTTTTCTTGTTTACTGAATATTGGAACTCCCCAAGATTGCCGCCTTCCCAAAATAGGCGGTCCGCCTCCCCCTATTCTGGGATCGGTCGCTGAGAGTCCCTTCCCCGGCACTACTTTGGACCTACCGAGCTCGCTGCGGTCGCTCGGCTTCAGGGGCTGCCTAACTCCAAAATGGCACCAGAGAGCTGTGGGATTGATGCAGCTGGAGAGTTGGGACGGCGACTAACAATTGGAACTCTGCTGCAGCCACACGAAGGTAGGCTATGGATTGCCACTGAACCAACAGTTGCCGCTGGAGGGGGTCACACAATGACCTATAGGGATGGCCCAGATTTACTCCCTGGTTATGCGAGAATGACTCTGGAGGCTCCTCGCCTGACCTTCTAATGGCGGCTACCTCTCCCTCTGGTGGTCTTCATCCCCATCACTCACTCCCCCTCTGAAGACATGCTGACACTGGCCCTGTCCACCCGCTGCATCACTGCATATATTACACCCCCTATGCTTTTGAAGTCATTGAAAATGTTGGGGGCCAACGGAACTGAACACCAAGGTCAATACCCCCTTGCCTGATGGCCGCCTTAGTTGTTCTCTCCACAATGCTCTACCACTCCTGGACAATAGAACTGGCCATAGACCTGATCTTAATCACATGCCTCACCTGACCGTGATCCTGCGCTCTCTCCAGGACATGTACTCTTTGAACTTTCCCTCGACCGTGGAGACCCTACTATTTTAATGAGACACGGGGGAGCTACCTGTTAGCTGAAGAGTTGATGGGCTGTGGATTCCCCCTCTGCCATCACCTACCCAGCCGGACTTTGGGCAGACTTTTCTCCGTCTCTATCGTATCCCCCTCCTTCCCCTTCACACTACCCCCTTCTCCCTCTACGCTCCCTTCTTCCCTTCTTTTATCCCTTTAATGTTTTTCTGTGGAGACCTAGCAATTTGACCGATGTCCGGTGGAGCTACCTGATAGCTGAAGAGGAGATGAGCTGTGGATTTCCCCTTGGCCATCACCTACCCAGCCGAACCTTGGACAGACTTTCCCTTTGTCTCTCTGTCGTATCTATACCCTACCCCTTTTTCCCCTCGCCCTTCCTCACTCCGTTTCCATTTCTTCCATGTTCCTTAAAACTTTTTATTAATATCTTTGGTAACTTGTAACTGATGCAAGTTTGCAACTATGTGGAACCTTATATAAAGCGCTCTGATACCTTCCGGTCTAGCCAGCGATATATAAAACTCTTTAAATAAATAAAATAAAAACATCTTTTACCATTTCCTTCTCTTTTAGATTCCTATCTGTTCAGATCCTCAAATACCCCCTCCAGTGGTATGAGATTAGAAGGGTCGCTCAGGCACAGAAAATAGGTCCAGCATCAAAATTGTGCCCCCCATTAGTGAATCCGATATCTAAAATGTGGGCCACATTTGCAAATCGGACCCGTTTTGAACTTAAAAAACCTGGCGCCAAAGTGTTTTGCAGGGTATGGAAAACTGCATTCTATTGTGCTTTCTGGAGACAATGTGTCCAGTAATATCTGGGAAATCAAAAGTAAAAACCAGTCCACCAGACATTAAAACAGGCAAAAAAAAAACGTCCTGCACAGGCTTGTCACAGCAGCAGCCCTTCTGGAACTTCGAGATTGCCCTGTTAGGCCAGTCTGAGCCTGGACATTAGTCTGCCTCAGAATAATCTCTAACGTGGCATTCTATTGAAGATGCGTCTTGTATAGGAAGGCATAGTAGAATGGCCCAATATTCAAGACATCATCCACAAGTGGCACAGCGCCCAGGATTTCTCAGCCGAAGGTGGCCCAAAATTCCAGATGCTGGCATTTGAAAGCGGCTCAATCCTCCACCTGTGGTCAGCCGAAGGTGGCACAATACTCTGTGTGTCCTCAGCCAAAGGTGGCACAAAACTGTGGGTTTGATCATCCAAAGGAATCACAATATTTGGGGTGTGCTATGACTGGATGTGGCCCAACGGCTAGAGCGGTAGACTTCGAAGCTGGGGAACCAGGTTTGAGTCTCAGCAGGGACACTCCACATCCTGTAACTCTGGGAAAATCAATTAATCTGCCCATACCTAACATAAATGAATGTGTCCGTCGGTAAAGCAACTGGTGCTCATTTAAAGTGCTCTGATACTTTCGGGTCGAATTTGCGCTAATATAAAACAAAAAGAAACAAAAAACATGCAATACTCCAAGAGTGGTCAAAAAAGTTGTCACAAAACTCTGGGTGTTGTTTGCGGTAAAATTGTTCTAGGCATTTGGCACATTATTCCAGGTGTGGTCAATTGAAGTTAGGACCATATTTAAGGTGTGGTCTGCCGATGGGAGGCACTGTACTCAAAAGGTGGTCTGCGAACATTGGCACAATTCCACAGCTCCCATACGTAATGTGAATCTGCTGCTAAATCAAGTTTTACACACACTGTAAAAGCATTTATATAGTGTTTATTTCCCCTGACAAGGCGTCAAAAGCGCATTTCTGGTGAGTAACACGCTACTCCGGAATCAAAAAAGGATTAGTGGTGAGTTAGTATAGAGAAATATGAAACTAATTTGAGCAGTGGACATGTTAGTCTGTTAGTTGCATTTGTCCTTGGAAACTGCCCATGGGACCCAGCACAAATTCCTTCAGTTAACATCTGCCCGGTGTACTTATAGAAACCATCTTCTAAAAATAACCAAAACATTTGGTTGGCAACTGTGGGTGGGTGGTGGGTTGTATTAATATGCACTTCATGCACAGACCATCCCAAACGGCTGTTGGTGAGAATGCATCATGACATTGTAGGAGGCTGGTGCAACATCACTTGACCTCTCAAAGAAAGTAACCAGTGCCCTTGGGTTACAATAGTCGTGGAATGACTACTCTAGAACCCCTCCTCCCCCAAGCTTACTGTGGGTCAAGTGTTCGGTTGTTCTGAAGTGGTGTTTCATTGTCAAGAGCTGGTTCGATCTATAGTAAGAAACTGAACATTTTAGTTGAGTCCGTGCCTTTTGAGTGCAGTGTTGGGCAGAGTCCGTTTTTTGTGGCACACAGATGAAGAGCATTTATTGAAATTACTGATGTTACATGTTAGGAATGCAGGGGTTTTAATGTGGGGGCGTTCTATAGGTGAAGGAGTTACTGTAAGACGCTGTGGACAATGCGCTTTTTCTTCTGAATTCAACTTCTCCGTGTACCTTTTGGCTCCTGCTTATCTATGGCCTCCCTCTATAGCAGTGGTTCTTAACCTGTGGTCCGGAGACCCATGGGACTCCAAGACCGCTTAGAAAATTAAATCATATTAATAGAGTCATAAAGTGTATGTACATAAAGAAGCAAAATGTGAAATTACAAATTTTAAAACTCTCTGTAATTGTGAAGTATTTGAAATTGGAGGCTAAAAATTAAGTTAGTTTCCCCCGATTGATTTGTGGGAGCAGTTTAAGTGCATCAAACAGAATATAAGTATGAATGATGTCATGCTTCAACTAAATTTAAAAAGCACTATCTTTCACACTACAATTTTGATATTCTTTTTATATTTGTTTCGGAATTCAAAAAATATTTCATCATTTGTGTATTTGTTTGATGAATGCTTGGTTCCTGTGGCGTAACGAAATTCGAGAGTGCCCCCCTGCAAAGTGCATGGAGGGCCCCCTTCAGGCTCATGCAAGAGGTCTCATGCCAGCATACTTTGCTGAGGTGCCCCCCCCTGGAGCTTGGGGCACCCCATATGGCGGTGGCTGCGGGGAACTTGGTTTCTGTATTTTTATGTATTGTTTTGCGGTTCAAATCATCTAACATTCTATGGCTAGTTTCTCCAGCTTCCAGTAATGACTTAATGGGGGTCCCAATAATTCAATAATGGTTGATTGGGTGTCCCTAGCTTCCAGTTATGATTAAGTAGGGTCCACTAAAGTCAAACGATTAAGAACTGTTGCTTTAGATCTTGAGCTCCACATATTGCTTCCTATCAGACAACCTCTTCTCCCTGGCATGATTCTCGTGCCAAGGTCGAACAACCTCCTCTGATTGAGATGGAGTCCAGACTTCACATCACTGTGGAATCATACAACCAGTAGAGGCGTGGTGCCTAAATGGTGAGGGTTTAATTTACTCCATGTGTCATTTAACATTTAAGGGTACCCTGTCTAGTCTAGCAGGGTCTTCTGAGCGGGGTGTTGCACGTTACCGGACCTACCTCGCTCTCTAAAGCCACTTTTCAGGGGTGTGGCAAGTCTCAATGACACCACAGATAACAAAGAGGGCTGTGCTGCAGTTTTTCTAGAACAGAGTATCTGACCTTGACTTTTATAGAGGCTCTGCTTTCTTTGCAGTGACCACATATCATACTAATTCCTTTCTTCCCCTAATGTGGGCCTGTCCTGGACAGTACCCTCTGCAGTACACTTTGAGACCTTGTGTAATCGGCACACATCCTTTCTCCACAACTGCCAAATAGTGTTGCTCCAAGAATGGATACATTTATAGACCGTTCAGAAAGTCTGGGATGCAAATAGATCTGACTTCTCCCCTCCCCCCTCCCCTACCCTAATGTATATAACGCCTTCAATTCTGCCCAGTTTTCGTTTCCTTTCACTTAACCATTCTGCCCCTCCATTAGGAGGGTACACGAACAAGAGTAGACGTGAAAGGAGATGACTTTATTTGCAAGTATGTCACAGTATAGACTCGGAGGCTGGTCTCGTAACAGTACTTTCTGGAACTCATTAACCACCCCTGTGGAACGTTCATAAACCGGTGTTCTGAGCTGGGGTGCTAGAGGGGAGTGCGAGGCAAAAGAGGAAGAGGAGACGCATTTCCCTCCATAGAAAGAAAAAAAAAAGAAAAGGAGATGCGAGAAGGAGGCAGAGAACATGCCGGTTAGTCCTGCAGGATTCAATGTGGTGGGCTATGATCCTTGCACAGTACTTGAAGGGAACGGCAAGAGTTCCACCCTGAAAGAGGGCACTTACAAATCCTGAAAGGTATTAGGTGTGGGTGAAACTTCCTCTGGGTGAATGTTTGGAGACGGACACCCCCTCAGGAAAAGCCATATCCACAGGGTGTCAGTGGAACTGTATAATCATATCCCATACCTACTTCAGGGTCTTCATCAACCTCACGCGAGGGTCTTCATCAACATCACCAGATGCAACTCCTCTCATGCACCTGGACACTCCTCGGGCTCAAGCTTTTCCCATCCTGGGTGTTGATATTACCCTTTATAATTTTGACAACACATACTTAGTCCTTTCTTTCTCGACGTGTTTGGGGAAACCGTATCCTGACCCAATCACCAACAGATAGGTCAGTGGTGGTGGCCCTATGAATGGTGCAATAGCATTGCTTTGCCTTTTTATGTTTGGTTTTGACCTCCTTTAGATCAACAACGGTGCTTCTTCTACTAACATGTAGAAACTTGATTTCGAGTCACCAGGTACATACTTTGGAGGTAGGGTATCTTCCCTTTCATATTAAGAAAGAGGAAGCTTCTGTAATTCAATTGGGAGAAATTCTGCATGCCCACATACTCTCCCTGATGTGCAGGGCAAACAGAATATATCCTTCGAGAGTAAGGAGGGCACTTTCATTTAAGGTACATATTAATTTGTTCACTTGGCCAATACAGTTATTTTAGTCATCATCCTCATATGCCCCTTATGGAAAATCGTAATCCGAGTTTCCAGAATGCCTTGTGGGTGGACACACTTGTCATTGCAGAAGACAAAGTGTCCCACTACACTTAATTCTGAGGAGACGTGGGGAAAAATAATGCAATGGACCCCTTCATGCTTTTGTTAGGTGGCAACCCTCACAAGTGTATTTTTAGATCGAGCCTACTAGATAGCGCTGTCCGTTGCGAGGAATATTGTGGCTCACCAAGAGCATAGAGGGCCTTGGAGCCTGCCCATTCATTACTGTTGGTTGGCTTTCCTCGTCACTGTCATTTACCTGCTTCTTATTCCTGTCCCAGCTTGTCAATCTTGTGTTCATCCCTCCTTTGCAAACTCTTTTCCTCCACCTTACTTCTGTGCTTTATTTAATCTCTTTAATGTTGTTGGGGAGGGGCAGTGACTCTCAGATAACTGCTCCATCCCTCCACTCGTTTTAAAACGTTTATTTTTCCTTGGCCCAGTCTTCTGCTTATTGCTATCCTTTTTTAGGTCTCCCCTGAGACTGCGCATGGCTGTTTGTTGCAAGACATATTGTTAATTTACAGTGGGTGTATAGCCCACCCATTGTTTACCATTGGATGGCTTCATTGTCTCTTTCATTTGTGTGCTTCTTATTCTTATGCCCATGGAGCATGGGCAGATTAGTTTGTTCTACTGCTCACTTTTTTTTATGTACTACTTTTGGTATTTTTTGTTTAAGCACTCTACGAGAGTTAGTGCGGTTTTACTGGTGTCTCCCATGTGTGCTTCTCTTCCCCACAGAGCTCTTTTACCTGTGTGCTTCTCCACCACACCCTTGCATTGCCTTCTCTCCCTTGTGCTTCCTCTTTGCCAGCTCTACATTGCTTTCTTTTGCTCATTTGATCACCCACCCGAACCCCTGTTAGCCAACCTGGATAAGTAACTAAAAAGGAAAAAAAAGGCTATCACACGGCCTGGCTTTTTTTTTTATTATTTAAGTATGTGACACATCTTTGGGGATGCAGAGGTGTATGGTAAAACCATTGGCAACTCCAATAGGTGTCAAGGACGTCCTCTATTGGCTCTGCCAATGCTTGTTTTATTTTTCACCTCCTTGCTCGTGCTTAAAACATTTTGACGACTAAAATGGCATAACTTTTATTACATACAAACACAGAAGAAAATAAATCCCTTTGCCCTAGAAATCTGCCCCCCTTTCCTCTTTACCATGGTTCTATTCTGTTATCCCCTGTGTTTGTTTTACCTCATGGTCTGGGTCTTTGTATGAAAAAAAAAAGACAATGAAAATCCAGCTATCATTTGCTGTACATTTCCACAAACTCTCCACACATTCACTTGTTTTATTAAGATAATATACTTTCTATTCCTAATTATTTAGGAATTGTCAGGTATTTTGGAGGTTTTTGCAGGGGGATATTGAACCTGGGATTTGATACATGGCTGAGTTTTTTATTTTAATTAATATAGTCTGTTTTCAAGGGGACTGTAATTATTTTCCGGGACCTCAATGACAAGGGGGTGGGGAGCGGGGGGAACCTCCTGTTATACAATATCGAGCACAAAGAAAATGTTTAAACGAAATTACAATTTTACTGTAAACAAAACTACCAACAACCATTTATATGCTCAATTTTTATGTCACCAATTTGCTCACCAGTCATCACAGATAATAGTCCATATCTTGGGATCCCGGTCCTCAGCCGCAGGCCTCTACACGTCCCATTCAGCCTGACTCGCACTGCTGCTGTGGAGCTGACTAACCATTCCTAGCCTAAATTCTGTTATGATCGATACAACTGGTTCCCTGCAACATCTCCTCCTATATGACCTGGTATAATGTATTTACATTGTTTGTAACCCAATGATTCTGCTCCATTGGAGTATACACTATAATCTACCTGCTATGTTATGCCTTATGATGCATACTGCTTGGTCACTGCTGTGTTGATTTTCATGTTAAGTATAAATTCAAATAAAGAAATGTAACCAAAAAGTCCATATCTTGTTGCACCTGCTTGTCTATGGGGCTGTACTTGTTGCACACATTGTAACCCAAGCTGGGTGCCGTCCGTCTTCGGCTGATGCTTGGCTTGTGCGCCCTAATGCAGAGGCACCGAATTGCCGGTGAATTTGATGTGTTTCAGAAGTCTTGTGAGTTTGGGGGTCCATCTGTCTGCCGAACCAGTGGTGGTGGTCCCTGGACTGCCAGATCAATCAATCAATCAATCACAAGAATTTGTATAGCACGCTACTCACCCGTAAAGGTCTCAAGGCGCTGGGGAGGGGGGGGGGTCGCTATTGCTCGAACAGCCAGGTCTTGAGTTGTTTCCTGAAGGAGAGGTGATCCAGGGTCAGCCGTAGGTGGGTGGGTAGGGAGTTCCATGTCTTGGCTGCCAGGTAGGAGAAGGATCTTCCTCCGACGGTGGACTTCCGAATTCGTGGGACGGAGGCGATGGCGAGGTTGGCGGATCGGAGCTGGCGGGTGGGTGTGTGGAAAGAGAGGCGCTGTTGAGGTACTTCGGGCCTATGTCGAGGAGAGCCTTGTGTGCGTGGTTGAGGAGTTTGAACATGATCCTCTTGTTGACAGGGAGCCAGTGCAAGTCTTTCAGGTGGGCTGAGATGGGGCTGTGGCGAGGGATGTCCAGGATGAGTCGTGCTGAGGCGTTCTGAATGCGCTGGAGTCTTTTCTGGAGTTTGGCTGTGGTTCCAGCGTAGAGGGTGTTCCCATAGTCCAGACGGCTGGTGACGAGGGCCTGGGTGACCGTCTTCCTGGTTTCTGTGGGGATCCATCGGAAGATCTTTCGGAGCATGCGCAGGGTGTTGAAGCAGGAAGATGAGACTGCATTCACTTGCTTGGTCATCGTGAGGGAGGAGTCCAGGATGAAGCCCAGGTTGCGTGCGTGGTTCATTGGTTTGGGTGCGCTGCCCAGGGCAGGGGGCCACCAGGAGTCGTCCCACGCGGAGGAAGATGGTCCGAGGATGAGGACTTCCGTCTTGTCTGAGTTCAGTTTCAGACGGCTGATCTTCATCCATTCTGCGACGTCTCTCATTCCTTCCTGGAGGTTGGCTTTGGCGGTGGTGGGGTAGTTGGTGAGGGAGAGGATCAGCTGGGTGTCGTCGGCGTAGGAGATGATGTTGAGGTTGTGTCGGCGGGCGATGGCTGCGAGAGGGCTCATGTAGACATTGAAGAGGGTTGGGCTGAGTGAGGATCCTTGCGGGACGCCGCAGAGGACTTCGGTGGCCGGGGATCGGACCGGGGAAGGCGGACTGTAGGAAGGTGGATATCTGACTATGGTTACCCCCAAACTTTTTGCCTGGTGTTTAGCTGGTTTTTGACATAGTTGGCCTGGGATCCTGCTATTCAGGGCCCCAGGCTAATTGCTCTCTCCTTAAAATGGACTCCATGTACCTTAGGTGCATACACAATTGGAACTGGTTCACCTTATTGGCCCCTGTAACAGTGTACCCTAGGTACTCAGGGCATAGGTGTTTCCAAGGCCTACCAGGGGCTGCAGCATGTATTGTGCCACCCCTGGCCTGGCCTCCATATTTGACACAACTGTCTGATCACTCAGCTGGGGTAAGTTGGTGTAATCACCTCTTACTTAGGTATAGTATCCCTATATCTAACCCTAAACTGGACACATATGTTCCTATCAGCCACTCCTATGGAAGGCCTCATCAATCCTGGAGGCAGAGTGCTTGGAAATATGTGAGATGGTGCTCTAGCATGAGCTGAGCCTGTCTGCAGCTGTCGGGAACCACTCCCTAAGCTGTTCCGGGATACTGCCATACCATATACTCTTAAGTGCATTATAATCCTTGCGGTTATTTGCTATCTTTGGTTTGGCTTTATCAAAACATGTCGAGTAAGGTGTCATACGAATTGGAATACTATCCCCTCGACAGTTCTGTCGACGGGGATAGCATTCCACCCTTCTAGAGGGACACGACATGAGTGTAGCCTTAACCCCGGTTAAAGTTAACCAGAGCCTCAGCATCACAAAATGGATGCTGCCACCACAGACACAAGTCTGACCTCCTGCTGCTGGGAGTCCTTCCAGCAAGGGAGGCTTGGACAAAGGGTTTCCTGCCTTGGGAGGTGCGAGCACCACCCCAGACAGGGTTTTGTGTATTGGGTAGGACAGGGCTGAATAGATTGAGACATGCCCGGGGCACACAAGGTGTCCCCGTGCATAAGCCAGTCCAAACCGGTCCTGGGACTTTCCAGACCCAGGCCTGGCGAGGAGCTGGGCAAAGGAAAGGGGGTGTAACCGCCCCCCTTCCTGGTTCCTCCCAGAGGAGGGACCTAGTAGGTGATCCACCCCTCAGATTGGGAATAAGAGTGGGAGCAGTGCCATTGCACAGCAGATCATCCTGAATCAACTTTACACGAAGAAGAAGACTGGACTTCGACATTCTGCTGCACAGAAGACTGAAGAGAATCTCCCTTGTGGCCTAGGAGTGGCCACCCTGTGAACACAGGCACCAACCAGCGAATCAACGTCTGCTTTGCCGCCGCCTCCCGCCGGAGCCCGAGCCCAGAGCCTGACAAGACCCAGACTTTCAGACTTCTCACAGCCCGATCCACAGTCCCTGCAAAGAAGGGACCCGTGGAGGCACCGAGAGACGTGGGACCGGACTTCTTGGAAGACACCCGAAGAGCTGACAGCGCAGCACCAGAGGCATCCTCGATGTTGTGCTATGGGAACTGAGAACCCCCACCACCGAGCAGCCCTTGCACCGAAGATCAGCCCCCAGCATCTCCACGATCTGCGTGGGGTCCTTTTGCATTATGCCACTCGACGAGCCATCCCGGCCACTAGCCACGTGGTCAGCGGCCATCTTGGCGACTACAACTACGAACTACACTGCGGGTCTGATTGCTCCAGACTTGCCCTAGCTCCTGTGAAAAGGAGCCCCTGCTCAGACCTTGCTGGTCCGAGTAACAAGCCTATCTCGATTCCTGCGTGGCTTGCATTAGCCAAGGCCTGTTTGCTACAATCAAGTTGCCGACACTGCCAACAGCGAGAAGCCTGCGTGGGACAGCTCGTGACCGACTCCTGGACGTCCTCGACCCCCGGTGTCCACGTGGCTGCAGAGAGAAGCTACACCTCAACGCCTGTTTGCACCCGACATCGCCTGGTTCCAATCTGGTTCCACAGTAGTCACTGGCTAGTGACTTTGAACATTGTCCCCTCTGCTTTCAGGTCTTCACATCTTCAGATCCACCGGAACTCTTCACCTCGAGCCGCCTGCAGCATCTTCAGCTCCAAGCACCATCGACCAGCGTGACGAAACCGACACTACTTCAACCCTGTGCACCCGCTTCCTGTGGGTGAGGTAACTCAGCTCCACCGGTGATTCTACACTGGTACACACCTCTAGGGCCTGTGTCTCAAGTTTCAGCTTTCTAGGTCACTCGGAAGGTTCCGAACTAACTAACTTTGTACTTTTTACGCACCATAGACTTAGCATTGGTGAGTGCGTGCACTTTGAACACTGCACCCGAGTCCCGCGGGCCTTTCCCGACTTAGTCACTGCTAGTCCCGATCAGCTCCAGCGATTCCCAAGGCCCTAGGCCTGTTTCCTTTTTAGATTGGTATCTCTTATACCACTTTCTTAGTATATGGTTTAGGTGGCTCCTAGGGCTCATCCATATTGTGCAACTTTTGTGTATTTTAAACTGTCTTGTGTTTAACGCTTGTGCTTCTGTGCTCATAAAGAGTCCAGGGGATACTTTTAGTTAATAAATCAATATATATTTTCAATATATATCTGTGTGGTGTCCTTTCATTTGGTATTCAAGGGGGTTGTGTATGGTAATACAGCTGGCTTCACATGCCTTTCAGAGTTTAGCCTAAGACTGCTTTGTCCATGTTACCACTAGGATAACTGGTCTATAAGGTTGACTTACAACCAATCATCATAAGGGTTGCTTGGCATGGTACAAAGTGATCACTAGAATTAGTGAGCATTATATACCAGGCCAACTTCTCACACGGACTCTCTGGGTTCTTCCGGCGAGGAATGAGGTGATCCACTACAGGGCCGCTCCTTGGATTCCTGTGTTACTGAGGCGCTGTATCAGGGTGTGGTGGCAGACGGTGTCGAAGGCTGCTGAGAGGTCCAGGAGGATGAGCGCAGCCATTTCTCCGTTGTCGAGCAGGGACCTGATGTCGTCGGTGGCTGCGATGAGGGCGGTCTCGGTGCTGTGGTTTGTTCGGAAGCCTGACTGTGAGGGGTCGAGGGATCCGTTGGTCTCAAGGAAGGCAGAGAGTTGTCTGACGGTCTTCTCGATGACTTTGGCTGGAAAGGGGAGGAGCGAGATGGGGCGGAAGTTCTTCAGGTCCGTGGGGTCCACGGTGCGTTTCTTGAGGAGGGAGCTCAGCTTGGCATGTTTCCAGCTCTACGGGAAGGTGGCGGATGCGAAGGAGCTGTTGATGATGTTCCGGAGTTGGGGTGCGATGATGGAGTCGGCTTTGTTGACAGATTAGCAGTCCACATGTCTTATTACGAATATGGTAGTGGGACCACCACAGGACCACTGCACCCATCAAGGATCATGGATCCTGCAGCGTTGGCATGAATCTCAGAGGCCCTAATATGCTGGCAGTGCTACTGCGGCACCGCCAAGCATTTTATGAGTTTCATCACTGCCACAGTTTTCATGGTGAGAATGCCATGAAAACTGTGGCCATGATGAAAAACAAAGGGGGCCCTACAGGGCCTCCCGTTGCCTTAAGAAGAATGGATGCCTGCGGGGGGCGCATTTTGTGCACCCATGTGTGCTTTGGCGTTTCCTTTCCAGTGCCTTTTTAATAGGCCCCTTCTTGGAATGCCAAAGGACCGCCTGCCGTACCATGAGATTACTCGTAATCTGGCGGGCTGGCAGCTGTCTAGTTTAGCAGCCCTGGAGCGTGGAGCTTATGTGGCGACCTGCTCCAGGACCGATAAACTCTCAATCAGACCCAATGACTCTATTGTTGAGCCTAAATTGACAGTACAAATGATCCCTATAGAAAATAACCCTTTTCTCTGTAATCTTCTTCTAGCCATCGTCTTTCAATAAATGGGCACAATATCTCTGAAGCACAGACCACAACGTGCATCCCCTTTCCTCTTAATCCGTAACCTACATGAGTGTGTCATTTCATCTTTCTTGTTGGCTGCCAAGCAGCTATACTGCCCCCATCCTTCATTTACTTTAGTGCATTCACTGTCTGAACCACTAGAAGCCTACATTGCCACTCTCTAAAAGTTTACCAATTGTTTATAGCAGCAATGACACTTAGTTCAATAATGTGATGGAGGCAGGAATGTAGGTGCTCCCAGTGATCACTTTGTGTTGACCCGCCCAGGCCTACCATTGGTTGGTCTTTATTGCCTAAAAGCCATATCTCCCACCTTTCCATGCTATGAAACAAGGTTGCACCTTTCTTTTTAATGTTTGTATTTCATTTTATGTAACATAAAAAATTGCTTCCCAGCATCTTGCTTTACAGTGGTTATATTGGAAGCCCCTGTGCTCCATCCTGCTTTGTGTTCACCTCAAATCTCTTTGGGGAATTCTTGCAGCATTGATCAGATCATAAAGATTCTGGTGTAAGACCAGGTACCCAATATCCTGTGCCACACGTACTACCATATTACTCAGCAGCAGTCTTGCACACATTTAGGCATATGTAGGACTTTGTTTCATGGTTCGTGGAGAAAGCTGGTGGGGACGGAAACGGGAATTGGAACTCTAGTGGAACCATTCCACACATACTTAGAATAATCTGTGTAAAACACCGTCTGCCGTGCCCACACTCATTACCTCCGAACCTCTTTATTTTCAATATGATTTTCCAGTCCTACTTAAAACACAGTTTCTTTTGGTCCTATGGTGTAATAATACAGGAGACATAATAGTAGAAAAATTGAGTTTCAGTCTCCTTTGGTATCTTAATGCACATGAGCGGTTATCAAGAATCGGTCTTTGGTGTCGATTCTTGGCTTCTACAGCTCTGTGTTCAGTACCTTTTGTATGTGCCATTGCTCACCTAAGAGTCAAGATTGTTGGCGTGAGTACGTCTTAATCCCCAGATTTAAAGAGGAGAAACGAGTCGCTAATGTGGCACTTCCCTTTGCTGCCTTTGACGAATTCCAATTTGGGTGGGTTCTGGTGGTGAATATGATCATATAGAAAAAAACATTCCATGTGCACTGCACGATTGAGTTTTAGTGCAGCCCACTTTAGAAGAGAGCAAAACCATTGAGAACCGGTAGGAGCGCTACAAACACTTTATTTAGAGGCAGTGCACATCTTCTGACTAGTAAATTCTGTGCACAAGATAACCAAAGTGTGGGCGTAGCTACATACCCTCTCTCAGTAGTGCTTCTTAAAGCTCCTTTTCTGTTGATCACATAAGGTCTGGCAACATCTGTGCTGTCAAGACAGACCTAACTAGGTGAAGGGCCCTAGGGGAATACAAAGCAGCAGGGACTATATGGGTCTAAAGAAGAAGTCCTGACTCATAGCAGGAAGTTCATCATGGAGCATTTTTTAAGGTGCTGATCTTAAATGCTTCAAGAAGTTGAAGGGAATGGGAAGCCAACTGCATAACAGTTAATCATATTTTGATTGAAGCACTCCTTTATGTAGCTCACATTTTTCCATGGTATATCTGAGATGGGTTGCTCTAGTCCAGGTTTTTTTTTTACTTCCGGGATGTGTAGTCTGTTGTAAATTCATACTTGGCTTTAAATGGCTTCTTGGTTTCTTTAGTCCTTTCTTTGTGTTTCTATCTTCTTACCTACCTGTGTTCTATCTGGTGTGTTGGGATTCTAGCCCTGGGCTGGTCAGCTGTGAGGCTTTGTGCTCTGCTGTCTTATCTTATTCCTTGTAACTTAATAAATCCAACCTAACTACTAGAAGACGTGTCCTGCTGCTTACTTAACCTATGTACAACATAGTCCTGTTTTGTAAAGGTGTAAACTAGACCACAAATCCCAGAAATCAAAGAAAAAACCTAGATGGGTGCAGTGCATCACACATTGACCCGGGACACTTGGCAGGGCTTGGTAGCTAAGTTTAAGTTCCCATATTTGACCTTTGGAACATAAGCAAATGACTCCATGGGGGAATTAAATATGAATTAAATATGTCACTACCTCTGAGAGGCTGGGCGGGGCTTAGGGAGAGTCAGTCCCAAGACTGCCATGTACACAGCCCAAACCCTGCTAGCTTTCCAGAGAAACTGACCATTCAGGATAGCTACTGAATTTTCTCTCCTTCAGTCTGACTGTACACTAGACTAATTTCCGAACACCTTGCAACTCCTTAACTTCTTCTAGGCCTAGGGTCTCATCCAACTTCTTTCTTGTAAAGCCAGGCAGGAGTTCAGATTCCATCTTATTTTGTAAGAAGTTTTTTCTATCTGCTGATCGATTGACCTGGAAATTCTGGGGTTCCACAAAGCCAACTCAAGGGATCCACAACAAGTGTATATGAATGACGAAGCGAAATGTACAATTGAGAAACTTAAAACGTTTTTATAAATGTGAGGGAATTTTAAATTGAGGCTAAAAATCCAAGTTAGTATCCTTAGATTGATGATTGAATGTGGTGTAGGTGCATGAAACACAACACAATATAATACGAACAGTGGGTGGCCTCAATTGAATTTAGAAAAGCTCCACCCTTACTATTCAAATTAAAATGTAGATTTTATATATAAGTGATTTAAATTAAATATATTTCATCATTTGTGTATTTGTTTGAACGCTTGTTTTTGTATTTTTGCGTATTGAGGTTCAGATCATCGAAAATGCTTGGGCCGGTTTAACCGGCTTCCAGTAATTACTCTGTGGGGTCCTCAAAAGTGAAAACTTTAAGAACCATTGTTTAAAGTATTCATAGAGCGAAATTTGACTAAGCCCAGAGAAGTTTTTTTCCCCTCTTCTTATGGTATTGAATGTTTGGTGTATCATTCGAAGTCATATGAAGTGCTTACATATTAATGCATGCATCATGCCTGTTTTACATCTTAAAGATACGTTGAATTGCGACGCATCACATTCTTCATTTCATAAACGCACTGCTTAAAGGGACAGCAATGTTTTTTTTCTTTCGTTTCGTTCACTGCAGAAGGATTTTGTTTTTAAATTATTTTTGGGGGAACTCAAAATGCAAGCCAGACCTATTGGCCATTGCTAGTGCTGGTCTATTTAAGGAGAATTCCTCAAGGTTCCGTTTGACACATGCTGTGAGGAATACAAAGGCCTGTAAAATACGTTTCCCCTCTTGTTTTTAAGCCAATTTTTGATGTCTCTTTGCTGATGCCTTCTTTGTGTCATTTTGCACTGTACTTTGTTTCAAGCCGTAAAATCGGCCTGATTTAGTTTCCTTACTGGGCGGCTGTAAGTTGGTTCTCCTGCAACGACGCTGCCGAGGTGTTTCCCACAGCACCCTGTGCAGGCCTCATCAACACTTGCGTTCTGGTGTATGGCAGTCCTCCTAGATGGCTAATGGTATCATTTTTTCGTTGTGTGTCCCTTTGCCCTTACTTCCTGCCCGCACTCCCTTTCCCTGTTCCAGGGAACACGGGTTTGTTCATCTATCTGTAAGCCTCACTGACGGTGACTCACTGTCTGCCCTGAAGGTTACCGTACTTGGAAGAAAAACCTCTCACGCAACTTGCCAGAATTGGCAGCCTCTGCTGTACGCTTCCTGCTGCTTCAGAAGAGAGCGTCATTGCTTGCTTTTACCCCGTGTGGATTAGCACCAGTTTTTAAATTCTGCTTAACATTTGGTGCTTCTGCAAGACAGTGTAGTATAAACAGTTGCTCTTTCTGATGACGTGTTTTTCGACCTTTATCCTTCCTTGCGGATGGACACTCTCCACACGTCTCTTGCTGCCCTAGGGAAGCTAATGGCCAGCTCCTGCAATGTATAACACACGCTTTTCCGTGTTAATTGATGCCCTTTTTTTGTATCTCAATTCTTTATTAATTTTTCAAAATAAGACCAATAATGATCAGTAGTCAAATATCATCACGGAAACATAAAGCACTGAAACATAAAAGTATAAGCAGAATAGTTGCAGCAGAATAACAGAAGAAATGTTTTCCAAGTACCACGTGTACACAAATGATCAGTCGTCTCAACAATATATAATGTATGCTGCAAAATAGTTTATGTAAACGTCGAAGTATTTTTTTTAAGTCTCTCTTAAGGCTGCGCATGCAAGACATTTGTTGGAATGCACTGTGTGTTTAGAGCCCGCCCATTGCGTGCCAGAGGTTGCCTTCATTGTCATTCTCGTTTGCTCGCTCCTCATTTGTCAGCGTATGTGGATTTCAAGTAACGCATCTTACATGTGTCCCGTCCCTGGAGGATGGATGAACTACTTAGTTTTCCAATGCTCCCTTTTTGGTGCAACTATTTTTTTTAAGCACTCATCTAGAGGACATGTACTTTCGTAATTCCAGCAGTCTCCTTTGTGTACTCCTTGCACTGGATGCGTGCTTCTATCCTTCCTCCTGCATGTTGCCTTTCCATCTATGCGGTTCTCCCTTCTTGGATCCTCAAAGCCCACCCTTTATCAGCTAGAGCGTGGATGGCGTCCTCGATGGGCCTCGGCAGATAAAAGCTCATAATTAATGTGAAGGAATGTAAGGATGGATGGTGTGAGTGAAAGGGTGAATGGTTGGATGTGTGAAATTATGAATGTAAGAATGGATGAGTGAAAGGGAGTGTAGATGGATGTATGTCTGGATGATGGGTAGACAGATGGGTGAATGGATGGACAGATTAGTGAAAGGGGTATGTATTTATTTTTAAATGCATATTTATATAGCACAAACTCGACCCGAAGGTATTGGAGCGCCTTACATGAGCACTGTTACGTTACACAAGGACACTTTCAGGCACGGGAGATTAAGAGATTTGCCCAGAGTCACGGGCTGTGGACGTGACCCTGAGGCTCGAACCTTGGTTTCCAGCACTAAAGTCTGCAATCTAGCTGCCCAAGCTGAGTGAAAGGGTATGGATGGGTGAGTGAAATGATGGCTGGATGAGTGACAGGGTCAATAGATGGATATGTGAGTAAAATAGTTGATGGGTGAGTGAAAGATTGGATGGATAGCTGCATGGTTTAATGAGTGATAGGATGGATGTAATGATAAATGGGTGAAAGGGAAGAAGTGTAGTGAAAGGGTAAGTGGATGAGTGAAAACTGTAAATGGGTAGGATGGGTTGAAGAGTGAATGGATAGAGTAGCTGGAGGGATGAGCAGATGGATGGATGATGGGGATGGATAAGTGAAAGAATGGATAACTGAGTGAAAAGATGAATAGATCTATATGCTTGAGGGATAGTTTTGAGGATAGATGGGTGGATAGTTTTTCATATAGATGGACAGACAGATGGAATGATTACAGTCTGAACGTTGGATAAAAGGCTGGATAGATAACAAAGTAAAGAGCAAGAAGAACTTTAATTGGTTTTTGGGTAATAACAAATTAGAGGCAGTTAAGGAATTTAGATATCTAGGCCTCTGGTTCGATAGTGCGCTAAATTGGCGCACCCATTTGGAGGCGCAAAGAGCCAAAGCTTTTTCATCCACATGTGGGTTGAAAAGGTTTAATAAAGAATATGGCGACATGACTCCTAAACCAATGATAAAGGCATTTGGTGCAATGATCCCCCCCCAAGTATTGTATGGCGCAGAGGTGGTATAACTGAGCGGTAAACATGAGTGGGACCAGGAAGAGGGAAAAATCTTTAAAATATTATTGTCCTTACCAAACTGTACTATGGTTCAAGCAATAAGAATGGAGCTTGGGCTAACTTCTTGGACCGTACAATCTCAAATGGCCCTGGTAAGATTCTGGAAGCGCCAAGACCCAGGAGTGACACTAAAGGTCTCACAGTGGTGTAGGGATGAGATCCAAATAAGTAACCTTGCCTGGGCAAAGGATGTGAGCAAAACCCTCCAGAAAGTAACTGGGCGCCTTAATGTGAAATTCTCTCAGGACGCCTTGATAGCCGAGTTTACTAAGAAAACCCTTAGGAAACAAGGCCAGTAGCTCTCCAGGGCTCAGGACCAAGATTATATGTCAGAGAAAAAATCGGTCCAGTGGTTAAAAAAGTCATGGGTTAATGATGGCTGGTTCCCGTATTTGGACATTCTGCCCAATCGAGTGCTGAGGTATGAAATTCTTAGGACTCGGGTTGGGGTTAACCCATGGAAGATAGATGGAAAATTAAAATCTGCACTGATCGGCCCAGAAGGTAATTGTAACTGTGGGCGTGGACTAAGACATGATATGCCGCATATTTTACTTGATTGCTTATTTGTACATGATATAAGGAAATTGTTTTTACGTCCGATATTTCTATCACATAAGATAACTTCATGTGCCCAGGCGATCTGTTTACTTACCGATATGCCCACGTTAGAAATTGCAATTGGATTGGGTAAATTTTTGAAGGGTTTAAAAGAATATGGAAGGGTGATTTCGAAAGAGGGGCACTGATTTTAAGTTGTGTTAAAGTTTTATAAAATGAAAAATTTTCTTCTTATCCTTTTAGTGATTTTGAGATTTCTGTAAAAATAGGGCGTATTGTATGTTGTGTTTAATTTTCTTTTAACAAGTACTGAATTTTACCTATTTAAGATTTAGTAGAATTTTGTCTGTCTGTACTTTTTGAGCCTAATTGCGTGTGTTCTGTACTGTTTAAAAGACCAAGGTCTAAATAAACAAGTTTCTCTCTTTTTCTCTCTCTCAAAGTAAAGGTGAAATGGTGGTTATCAGTGGATGGATGGAAGGATGAATGGATAGATGCTTGTATGGAATAGATAAGCAAGCTCTTCTGGGAAGGATAGCAACGACTTGCTTCGCTTGCTTGGTGCCTTAAGAGTTTTGGTTCAAGGTGGGGGGAGGGGGAGGGAGTATTTTAATTTTCTGGCTAATCCCTTGCCCCATTTCCACATGGCGCTTTCTCTTATCCTTGCCCGATTTCCACGTGGCGCTTTCTCTTATCCTTGCCCCATTTCCATGTGGCGCTTTCTCTTATCCTTGCCCCATTTCTACGTGGCGCTTTCTCTTTTCCTTGCCCCATTTCCACGTGGCGCTTTCTTTTATTCTTGACCCATTTCCACGTGGCACTTTCTCTTATCCTTAACCCATTTCCATGTGGCGCTTTCTCTAATCCTTTGCTCCCTGACCCACTCACACTCTCCATGTACCTTCCACTCCACTCTCCCAGTTCCACACTCTCTTCCACTCATTTGCCTCTAACATACCTGTGTCCACTGTGTTCCTCCACCGTGTTGATTCCACCCACCTGCGTCCCCTGTGTTGCTTTCCCTTCCTTTCACTGCATCTCTTAATGAAGTTGTATCTTGGTGAAATCGGTTTAATTGCTGCCTTGTATTTTGTACTAGAATCTCTTGAGAACATTTGTTTCCCTTCTTCAAGAGAGGTCCGCTCCTTCAAGAGAGGTCCGCTCTTTCTTCAAGAGATATCATGTGTTGCTATCTTGAACTCCTCGTGTTTCTTCCATAATGTGATGTATTGTTTTGGCATCTGTTTGGGAACCTGGCTCGTGTGATGTAATCTATAAATATCTGCCAGCGCTCTTCCATCATATGATGGAATATCTTGGAATAGTTATCATTGCATCAATTTATAATCTATTAGAATCCTGAGATTTCCTTCCAGTTGCCGTCACTTAATGCTGCAATTGGTTGTAGTGGTTATTGGCTTGTCCCTATGTTTTCGTGTATGTTCATTTCTTTCCAAGTGGACTTGCATAGTGTAATGGAATCTGTTGGGTTGCCTCCATCTTGCAGTGGTGTTTGTTGTGATCCTTTGGATCCCTTGATTGTTGTTGAACTGTGTTCATTGCCTTCAACTGCGTGCTGAATTCTGTTGCCCTGGTTGTATTGCCTTCCATTGTGTACTAGATTCGGACAGAGTCCAGATAGTTGCATTTGATTGTGTTGGAATCTGCTGGGGTCCCGCTGGCTGCCTCTGGGCAGATGTAAGAGCGCTGCCTCGTCCATGTGCTTGATGCTGCTGACTTTCACTCGTGGGACTTGTGTCCTACACTGCAAGACTGCTGGGATTTCTGGTTATCGGTCATCCGTGACTCACTCGTTACTGTGCCTGGTGAAATCAGCCCTGCCAGGAACTCGCAAAACATTCTCCCGGCTCTAGGGGCTGCGGACGGCACTGTTAGTATTACCACAATTAATAATACCAATGGTAGCCATCTGCAGGATAAACGCATATTCATTGAAGCCCATAAACAAAACACCAAGTACGTCGTTATTTGTACCTTCGCTGCTCTTGACATAAGTAGTGTAGGTCTGCCACCCCGTATGGAGATGCCCCAGCTCTCTGAGGTTTCACGGACAGTTGTACTTTTTGTGCATTCAAACGCTTCCGTTTCTTCGACATCTCCCGTTTAAGCAAGGCCTCACTTTTTTTCTGTCTCTTTGGCTCTCCCTTCTGCCCCTCCCCCTTCCTTGCCTCCCATCAGTACTAGGCCCTAATCTCCTTCTCCAATCTGCAGGCCTGCAGCTGCCGTCCAAAGCAGGCCCACCTGTTCTGGGGCTAAGAATGGCGAGCAGGAGGCCTGGCTTGTCACAAGGCCTGACAGGCTGCCCAGCCAGCGGGAGGGGGAGCTGAACGGAGGAAGAAGGGAGGGGCGGAGTGTCGCGAGAAGGCCCTCGAGGCTCATGGGAGAATGTACGAGGAAGTGTTGGGAGGGTGAGCAATCATGAGGGGGCTGCTCTCCAAACACCCCTCCTCCACTTAGTACAGACAGGATCCAGCTGTCCCTGGACAGTGGAAGAGCGGATTGAGAGGCTCCTTCACAGCAACAAGTGGGAAAGGCTGCTGGGCCTCCAACAGGGCTTCAGGCCCTAGCACTTCATGTCTCGGAGAGACCAACCCTTCTTCTCTTGTTTCTCTGAATGACAGCAGTGCTTGGTCGCTTGCATGCTGCATATGTGAGAGTAACCCCAACAATGCTGTATGCGCTGCCTGTGTGACTGTGAGAGCATGCACGTGACGCAGAATATGTGAGTGACTTAACTGAGTATGTGAGGGCATGCATAGAGCATACGTGAGAGTGATAGTGCTGAATATGTGAGGCCATGCATACGTGAGAGTGATAGTGCTAAGTATGTGAGGCCATGCATACGTGAGAGTGATAGTGCTAAGTATGTGAGGCCATGCTACTTGAGAGTGACAGTGCTAAGTATGTGAGGGCATGCATACAGCATACGTGAGAGTGACAGTCCTGGGTGTGTGAGAGAGCACGCATGCAGCATATGCAGGTGTGACTGTTGGATGCATGAGGGAATGTATTCATCCTATGTAAGAATGGCTGCTGGGTTTACGAGGGACTTCATACATCATATGTGAGAGTGTCATTGCTGGGTGTGTGAGGGCACTAGGGAAGGTGTTGGATATAAAATTATACTTATTCCCTATCCTAGAGCGCCCCCCAGCGCAATGCGTTGTAATGGTATGCGTGGTAATGCCTGCGTTCTAATGGTAGTGCATTGCAAAAATTCCGTTGTAAACGTTGTATACCCAATAGTGACAATGCTGGATGTGTGTGAACATACAGAGAGAATATGGTGGAGTGAAAGCATGCGATTTATGGAAAAGTAACCAAATCTGCTTATGGTGTTTGGAAGACTATTCCTTTCACTGGGTGCGGGGGAGTATGCAACCAACATTTATGACATTACCTAACAATGCTGAATGTGAGCATGCGCATACTATGAGAATAAATCCAACCGTGCTGAATGTGCGTGATCTTTTGTTATCGTTACTTTGTGTTTTTCTAACTCCCTCGTACCTTTTGTGTTGCTTGTAGCCCGATGGATGTTGTCAGTTTACGTGAATGGACATATGTAGGTGTGCATGCATGCATGTATGTATGGATTGATGTTGTATGTGAGGTTCTGAGCTGCGTTATAAGTCATTCATTGACATTTAGGCATGTAGGTGTCCGTAGGGCAAATGGCAACAAGTAAATAGCTGCAGAACAATCACCGCATCAACCCAGATGAATGGTCATCTTCACTGAAAGGAGATCCTACCCTATGTGACGAAGAATGTTCACAATTGAAGGCCAGCCCGGAATAGATTTGGGCAAGAAGGCAGAAAATATAACAATGCAATGTTCAATTACACTATGTGCAACAGTGTGGCCACCAATCGGAAGGATGTGGGCACAAATAACGAGGAAGCTAGAATTGGCAATCCAGAGGCTATCTAGGTGTAACAGAAGATCCATTACAATGTAATTCCCACCTAAGAAGAGAACAGTCTTAGTTTCAGGCTCGCTATATGGGTTAAGAGCAGTGGCACATTGCAGGAGCCAATGCATCATTTGAAAGCATTTGAAAGCAGCCGCAGAACAAAGCGGATGACCAGACTACACACATGCGATCAAAGTGCTCCGCAGAAGAACATAATTTAAGATCCAAAGCTAAGTATTGGATGCAATTTCAGAACCAGCACTTCATCCTCTTCACTCAATTGAAACCGGAGCACCGCTCAGAACTAACACACGGCCAAGCAGATTTAACATCAGTGCAACAGGAGAACAAGCACACTATTCACCCCTCCATTGTAAAACACATGAATTCATTAAAAAATATATATTTTTGTTTTAAGTGTTTAGTAGGGCTCGGGAGCTGCAATTTGCTATCGGACTGCATCTTTTGGCAAATGTAGTTTGGTGGACCTTGTTTTTATCTTTTTTTTTTTTTAGAATGTATAGCTCCATCTTGAAACAGTAAATTTAAAAAAGAAGCCACAATGGCCACTTCATCATTTTGTATACATGCACTACATCATCACTCTGGGGACTAAATGTCTGATGTGCCATGACTATTTACGTGCATAAGTCATCACTGGAACTGTAGCTTCATGACACATGTTTGCAAACACCCTTGTTATGCATGTACCATTAAAAAACAAATAATAATTAACACCATCAAGTATACCTTCTCAGGAATGCATCTAGGATCTGGATAAGCGTCCATCCCATTTAAGACTTGCCCTCTTGTTGCAAATCTTCTGAGAATAGACCAGTTCCTAATATGAGCCAGTGGTTTCCGATGCTCAGCACCCGCACTTTATTCTCAACACCGGCTCTAATGACAGTCAACCACATGGTGGTGCTGTCTGTCAAATTTTGAGATGAGCAGACAGTGTTTAAATAATTCAGTATACATTAAAAATGAATACTATCTGCCACCAGTGTCATTCTTAAAGCTTTGGGTGGCCTAGAGTCCCCAGAATTGTCACACTTATAGAAGTGAGATGGTTTCCCTGTTGCGCTGCTGCTGACCTCAAATGTACAAAACCAGTAGGTTACAACATTACTATACATATTATTTCTACATTTTACTCACTAAACACAAGTTTAAATCCGCTCCATGTCTCCTTAATGTACTAAAATTATATATATATATATATATATAATGTTTGGCCCTTGATGAAGAGGTTTGTCCTTGAAACGCGTTGGCCGAAAGAAAGTAAAGTGGAGAAGTAAGGAAGGCTGCATCTGATAGCCTGCTGGCAGAGCGCTGTCGCGAGCCCTTCCAATGCTTCAGGGCACTTTGGATTGCAATATATATATATAAATATATATATATACACATATACACACCCAGTTGAAGGCGGTTCTTGAAACGCGTTGGTTGCTGTACTAAATATATATATGTATATGTATATATGTATGTATGTATGTATGTGTATATATATATAAAATGTGTGTTTAGTCACAGCCAACTACAAATGCATAAATCTTTTAAATGCAGTAGGGTTATACTAATACCAACCAAAAAGGCATATAGCTCTCTTTTGTCTCTCTAATATGTTTATTATGTAATTTTGCAGATGTACAAGTTTTTATCCTTTTAGCCTTTGATGGAAAGTGCTCTATCTCACTTTGGGGTAGAGAAGCACTACATCAAATCTATAAATAAAATAAACTATCTAAATCCCCTGCAAATTTCACTTGAGCAGACCACACTGCACAATGCAAAAACATCTGCTCATAACACCAATTTAAAGAGTAAATCCTGTTTAAAGACGAGCCAGCAATCCAGAATTAGAGTGGAACATAGAATAATAATTATAGTTTGATGCCAATCGTGGTGTATTGGGGATTCTAGTCGATACAGATCAATACAAGAAATGTACAAAAGTTGGCCTCTGCTACTACCACTGTCTAACAGACTAGCAAGAGAAAGCAGGGTGTAGTTGTGTGAGTGAGAAGGTATATGAAAGTGAGTACGAAGAGTGTACAAAAGTGTGTACGAAGAGTGTACGATGGTACACAAGGCCCACACCGTGGTGTCCAAATGAACTATTGATCAGTCGCCCTACCATGAATGTAACGGGTTAGTAGGAATGAGGTGGCTTCTAGCCCAATGAACTTCAATGATCTTACTGGCCAGAACAGGAGGAGGAACAGACAGTTTCCTTTTACTTTGGGAACCCTTCAACTGAGAGCCACTGTGCTTTGGTTTCAGCAAACCAGGAGAAGGAGCTGATGGAAAGGTTTGCAGTGTCACAACCACTTGACCTCACACTAGCCAGCATGGTTTAATTTGTGTCAGTGGTTGCAGTCGTTGGGCGCCAGCACTCAGTTTTGGGGACCAGGACTTACTTTTCACATTAGAGTTTGATCAGAGCTTCAGAAAGAAAGACCGAAAAGAAAGTAATAGAAAGGTTGAAAAACAGGTTGAGGGGGAAAAAAATTGGAATGTAAGCTAGGAAGATCAAGAGAGAGCTGGTATCTGGTGGTGGAAGAAAAACCCATGATATGGAATGATTACAGCCATGCTTGGTATTAGGCAACCTGGCATTCAACCACTGCCATCTAAGACATTTTGCCCAGATTAGCTAAAGGCATGCACAGGCGCTTTCTTATACAAGGCAGCTCATGCCAGCATCAATCAGCTTTCTGAGGTTAACGTTTTTAGTTCCAAAAGTTGATCCTCTTTCAGCGACAAAGCGTCTTGTGCTTTGAAATACCAAACTCCTGTTTATTATTTGTCAAATTCCAGATATTGTGCATGGTCTTATCCTTTTATGCCTTGGATGGAAAGTGTTCTATCCCACTTTTGGGTCTGCCACCAAGCCAGATCAACTAAAGTAATGCAACCTGGCTTTGCACAAAATCCGTATGTTGGGTAACACAGTATGCAAGCAAGTGGCCAAGAACTTTTATCACCTGACAACAAAGCTGGCGACTTTTGAAAGTGGTGGGGCATGTGCAGCACTTAAAAGTTTAATAATGTTATTAAGGACGGGCATTCTGAAATTTGTATCGCATAGGTGATCGGGACACATTCTATTTATAGGCACGTCTTATGTATATAGAATATGCACCGATCACCTCTGCAATACAAATGACATTTATCAGCATATTGTGAGCAGTGGCAGGAGCCTCGCCCCACTGCCTGGCAACGAGCCTGCAAATGTAATAATAAAAAAAAACTATGTTCTTGCATTGTTTGATTTTCATTTGTTGGCTCTTAGCCAGAGGTGTTGGGAGGGGCGGGGTATAGGCATGAAAGGGGGGGGGAGGACTGCTACTTGCACTCCACTCCCTAAGTGCGCATTTGTGTTTTGGCCGGCCGTCTCAGGTCGACCAAAACATACATGTACACTTTGGCTGCTCAATGCAGCTTAGCTGGCGAAAACCTGACTGGAGAAACTCCACAGACTCTCTGGTCTGATCAGGGCGTCTTTCCTGACTGCTCAGACCAATCCCCGTGCTGCTCTGCAGCATAGGGATTGAATGGGAGTCTAGGTCCCAGGGGCTGCTGGGACCCAGAAAGAGGAGAGGCGGCAAACGCGACACTACACTGAGGCGGCCGGCGGCAAAGTGTACATTTAAAAACAAAAATAATAATAATAATGTGTTTATAACCCCTCCCCTCTCTCATGCCCCTGTGCGACCCCACCTGCTTCACCACCCTTTGTTTATGGCGCCCACTGCTGATTAGGAGTAATGTAATAAATAAAGTAACATTCTTACCTGGATCTGGCTTGGGGATCTGAACTGATCCTCCACCTCGTGCTGCCAAGCAAAAAAATGCATTCTGGCTAATAGCATCCCAGCCAATCCAAGCACTCCTGTCCTGCTGCTTTTAATACCAAACAGCATAAGAGCAGTGCCAGGATTGGCTGGATTATGGAAACACAACCCTGAGTTGGAGACTGTGGGGTATGTGTCAAAGCTCTTCCAGCTCAGGTAGCTTTTGTCATGGAAGCCTGAACTGTTCATGTCAGGCTAGCCACAGCGAAAACACTGGCCTAACTGACCTGCACGGTCCAATATCACAGCCTCCTTCAATCCTCGCCAGATTGCTCTGTATCCCTGCCCCTATCATACATGAACCAAATGCTCAGGTATATGAAGTCTGTCCGAGGTGTAGTGGCTCACAGTAGGGGGTCAACGCCCTCACGTTCATATGGATGAGCCCCCCCCTCTCGTTAACACCAGGGTGAACTTCGTGCAAACAGCCATCTTTAGCATTAGTCTTTTAGGGCGAATCTTTGTAAATCTGACGCTGTGTGGGTTTCGATCATATGCATAAACCAGTGCTGAAATGTTCAATTAACAAAACAAAAAAAAAAACTTCAAGCACTGCTAGACAGCGCCTCACATTAGACTAGTGGGTGAGGCACCCATAAACAGAGCTTGAAGAAGAGATCAACACAAAGTGGCTCTCGAGGGAGAGAAGTTGAAAGTTGGTTTGGCAGAAGCACAAGCGCAACCGAGGCAGCAGGTGGTAGAACAGAGACAAAGAGAGTGGATATCTGTCTAAGAGGGGGAGACTGCAGGTGAAGAGAACTAAGCAGGGAAGGAGAAGGCAGAAGCAAAGGTTAGAATGGAGAAGGGACACCACATTGTCCAGATTGGTATAGGAGAGAGAAGGCACATGGCTGAGAGTCAAACACCTTGGGGAGGGGAGGTGACAAACTGGGCTCGCTGGGGCATCAGATTGTTTCTGTCAGAGCAGGAGCGGTCACAAGGGGAATATACTTACCTGATAGGGATAAACTCACCATGGTGCAAACTAACACACTATATGGCAGGGTAACGCAGTCTGGGTACGGTGTGGCAGAGTTAACCCTCATTGCTATGTGAGGAAGTATGCAGACAACATAGTAACGCACATAATTTGCACGCCACAGGCGGGAGAGTAGCTGTACACCTAATAGCGTACACATCGCAAATAGGGCAATAACCACATCAACATTAACCACACAAAAAAATGCTAAACCTGGTTTTTATGGTAGCATGCTGCCCGACATAAAGCACTACAAAGCCACATCGGAGATAGTAAGTGCTATATAAATGCAATTACAATACAAAATATATAAACACACTAAAACTAATAACAGTCAGTAGTCAGGTGGGTGTAGCTTATACAGGATGCATAATGATACCCTTTTACTGCTTGATACTGCTACACTCACATAAGACAACGCTGCTAATGGTCAGGTCCATCACCCAGTATTGTACCACTCCACAGCAATAAACCACCCGGTACCATCTGATCAGGCATGGAATAACGGATGAGATCTGCCACATGCTGTTCGGCAGCAAAGGACTTTCATTTAGTTCCCCAAGGCAGGTCCTGACTAGCTATATATTACAGCTGTTTCTTGACATCTCATAATGACAATCTGATATGGAATGATATTAATTAAGTCCATCACACCAGATCCCTCCACCATTTCTCCCTTCAACATATGCCTGTTTGAACAAAATATCTCGTAATGAACAACGCAATGCAGTAACCAGCTAAGTGGACTATGGACATAAGAAATACAATAAAGGGACATATATAACTTCTCAAAGCTGCCAGCTTACTAAAAACCATAAACTGTGCACCTCTTTCTCAAACTCCTTTATCCAACTCACTGCAACGTGCAGCATCCCATAACACGATAACGGCACATCTGTCAAGTACAACCTGGAAACACTTCCCACACAGGATAAAAACAAAGACACAACACTTCCAATCACACACCCTACATGTTGTAGTGAGCTGTCCATGTGGGCAAGTAGTTCAGCGCCCCACACATAGCGCTATAGAAATGTTGCAATACAATAGGAGCAGTGCTGGATGTGCGGCAGCATAACCCGGTCTGGGTTGAACGTATAGAGTGATGCACACAGCGCATGGAAGAGTCATCATCTCTGTGCTGCATGCATGAAAGGATACAGGCAGCTTTTATGCTCTAATAGCTCTATCTATGCTGAATATGTGGGCCATACCATATCCATAAGTGTAGTAGAAGAATCCTATCCGTGTTGAGGATGTGGGGTCTAGCGTTATTAGCGCTGGATGCATGGTGTGTGGGAGAGTACCCTGCCCTCAGCATTTGATAACATAAGCCTATCGGTGCTGGCTGTGAGGGCGTATAAACCCCTTTTGTGCTAGCCCTGTGAGGATGGGAGAGTACCCCCATCATGCAGGTTGTGTGTGGGGGAGGTGGGGTAGCCCCATCAGTACTTGATGGGTGGAGGAGTAATTCTATTGGTGCTGACTGTGTTGGAGGGTAATCCTATGGGTTCTAGCTGTGTGGGGGAATAAACTTATTGGCACTGGCTGTGTGGGGACTAACCCTGTAAGTTTTGGATTTGTGAGGAGTAACCCTGCCGGTACTGGGTCCTTGGAGTCCAATCCTGTAGCTCCTTAAGGTCTACGAGTGTAACTTTTACATGTTGTGTGCATGGGAGTCTGACCCTATTGGTCATGGGTGTGTGGGAGCCCAGCACTATCGGAAGGAATGGATACATGAGAGTATGTTACTCATAGAACCATCATAACTGCTATTCCATTGCTGTCTCACTATCGGGCCAGAGCGCTATCCTCTTTCTACGCTTCATCCAGGAACTTACATTTTTATTGCAGTGGGATCTGCAGTCGCCCACCTCACTTTTGTAGAAAATCATATCTTGAAGCAAATTATTTTCATAGGTTGGCCAGTCGACGTCATTCTGCTTGCCTCGACGTCATTCTGCTTGCCTCTATCACCTGACCGATTCTCTCTCTCTCTCTCTCTCTCTCTCTCTCTCTCTCTCTCTCTCTCTCTCTCTCTCTCTCTCTCTCTCTCTCTCTCTCTCTCTCTCTCTCTCTCATGGAATTGTACCCTTGACATCGGCTGTTTTGCATATGGGTTCAATGGTGTGTTCGAGAAAACGCTTTAGTGAAACTACTATAAAAAGTTAATAACTTCTCGCAATATTTATTATTGCACTATAGTATATTGATGCATATAAATGCGATTAAAGGTAGAATAGTATTTAAACATGCCCCAGGATATTGCTAGCCACAGAATCAACTTTGTAAACGCAATATTTTCAGACAAATATTTCGACCAAATGTATTGTGTAACATGGAGAGTATGCTTTCAATTTGCTATCTGAAAAATACCTACATCGTGTGACATGTATCCATCTGCCCTCTAAAACACCCATCATCCCGATTTTCGACCAAGGGAGAGCAGTCCTTTGCTTCCAAGTTGAGCCCTTTCCATGGGTGAAACTGGTTATGGGAATTTAAATGGTGTTCTGGTAGGGTGTTGCCAGCATAAGACCTTTGTGAGTTGGTTTCTTTTATCATTCTTTGCCTCCAACCAGTATGCGGGATGTATGTGCACTGACGAGATTGGCTGGGTATCCTTGTCTCCCTTAGGCTCGCCGTCCTAGACACCATGTCCACTTGCTCTCTTTTCTGCCAGCTCCCCTGCCAACGTTAATTAGGCCACTGGGGACACATCTGCACTCTATAGGTCGCTTCCAGCTTTCCAGAAACATGTAGCAGCATTACTGTCTTACTTCATAGCAGTCTTTGGGATTCCTTAATTACCATATATGCTGGGCTGAGTGTAGTGGTGATTACAATTATTAATATTATCAGAGGCCATTCTTCTTACAGTTCTTTATTTTTGAACAATCCACTGGCAGTCAAGTTGTTTCCTTTCAATCATCCGTGCTATGGGATACTCTCCCTCTTACCATCGAACTATCTGGGAATCCATGATGCCAAGAAAACCAATTTATCTCACTACTTTCATCTTTCTTCGTATCTTCAGTGCTAAAGCTTCTATAGCAACCTGCTGCCAAGGTATATACCATAAGATTCTTGAGCTCCTGCCTTGACAGTGGTTGACTTTGAGGATCTCCGTATCTTCCCATCTCTCAACCCCACAGTCTCCTTCTCATTTTAAATCGGTTGTTAGACCCTATTCCACCCTGCTACATTTGTCTCCCCAGCCAAATGTTCCATAGATATCTATGAAGGGTAAATAGGTCCATCAATAACAAACAATCATCAAGCAGTTATGGTGGTAAGGTCAGGATCCTGCATCATATTTGTGTTCCCAGCACTTAGCATTTGTATTGAAAGATATTTTGCTGGCACATGGATTGACCTAGTGTGATGTCATATATTAATCTGGTACCTCAGTGTTCAGTGTCCTAATGGATAATGGATTGTTTGCGGAAGGTGACTTGGAGGAGACCATGAGAAGAGAAGAAAACTATGGGTTTTAGGGATGTTGGTGTTGGAAATGTTTAAGGATATCAATCAATCAATCAATCAGAGCATTTATATAGCGCAATACTCACCCGGAGGGTCTCAAGGCGCTAGGGGAGGGGGGGTCCGCTACTGCTCGAAGAGCCAGGTCTTGAGCTGCTTCCTGAAGGCAAGGTGGTCCTGGGTCAGGCGGAGGTGGGTCGGGAGGGAGTTCCAAGTCTTGGCGGCCAGGTAGGAGAAGGACCTTCCTCCTGTGGTGGCTATATTACATATAGTCCTGTGCAGCACATTGGCCTTCATTACAAATGTGTCAGTAAATTGAGGCTCCTGCACAAACACCCACAAGGTGCTCATTGAAATTGGAATCACATGTAGCGCACCAATACAACACCTTCTCCCACCCGCACAAATTTCATCAAGTAAAACATGGCGGATTTAATGCGGTGAAAAATACTGCACATTCTGATTTTTTTTGCTTGGGTAAGGGGATTATGTGTAGTATTATCTCCCTGTATCTCATTCTCAGGAGCAGACCTTAGAAAAAGAATCAGTACCTCACTGTAGGGTGCTACATGGTAGTATTGGAATTTACTATGTGTGGTGTATTGAAACCAATGGTTTGATTTGTTATTATTGAAGAAGAGGGGGAGGTTGAGGCAGCAATGACTGGGGCATTTTCTACTGTGGGATATCGAGAGGCATCAATTGAAAGCAAGGGCCTCCAACTTTTTCTGTAATAAGAGCTACTTATTTTATCCCAAGATACTAATATTTTTCGTGTTGTAATAGTGACCGCATTAGACAAGATTATTTTAGTGGCTATGGCATGCAAGATTACTAGCAGTGATCACCTCAATGCTTCAGACAAGCCTGCGGTATAGTGAAAAAGGCTTTCTTAAAGTGGAATGCCATTCCAAGGCTAATGCGTAACCGCCATAGCTGCAATACTCCTTGCACCAAGATAATACTATTAGTAGTAAGTTTCTCCAACCCTGCATGATTTGCAACTCAAAGATCAGCCTTAAATATATTTTAGAAATGTAACCATTTTTCTCCTAACATCCGCTCATGAGATCAGAAATTGCAGACATTGTGTTCTAAAATACGCACTGTGTAATTTTGGCATACATATATTGTTTCAACCAAGCAAAACGTTTTAATTTAATAGGCTGGTCTGCATACAGGAGAGCTGGAGAGCTACTAGTAACTCCTGAGCTACTCAATGGAGAAGCCTGATGTAACATCCGCTCATGAGATCAGAAATATCAGACATTGTGTTCTAAAATACGCACTGTGTAATTTTGGCATACATATATTGTTTCAACCAAGCAAAACGTTTTAATTTAATAGGCTGGTCTGCACACAGGAGAGCTCGAGAGCTACTAGTAACTCCTGAGCTACTCAATGGAGAAGCCTGATATAACAGAGGGATGCCAAACAAGATATGTAGGTTATGTGGCAGAACATCATAGCTGGTGCTGCATGTATTATTTTGGTGCTCTTGATTAAGGAACATGTTTCAAACATTCATCGACTGTCTCCTTACTGATTCAAATAATCCAAGCTGTAGCCTGCCCCCTTCTAGCATAAAGACCAGTGTGAATAGTATAGCTATAAGAAGGATTTCTAAGCACGACCACACACTGTCAAAGTTAATCCTGTTACTGTGAATTACTTTGTGGATTGTGGATGTTAGGAGAAGCTTTACACAGATAGATTTACACAGCCATACTACATTGAAGGTACAGGCAGTCTTAGGAGTTCGTTCAAATTATGAACTTACATTTTTTTATAACTATGTTTTTCTATTTTTTTTACGCTTTTATATGTAAGTTGAAAACACCATTGCACCAATAGCAGATGAGCGTACATCATTTCTCCCTGGACTTGAAAGCTGGAGCCAAGATGACAGCATGAGCTGCATGTATATTTTGTTTCCTTGGTTGAGGAATCTGTTAGGGGAACTTTTTTCAGTGCTGGGCAGTTTGTTAGGTTTGGCTATTTTAGGTAGGTTCCAAAATGTTCTTCCCTATGCTGCACTAGTACTACAGGGCTCATTGATTTATTTTTGCTTCTTTTTTGGTGAAAGGCTTCTGCAGCCTAAGTTTCCACCGACCCTATCAGTCTCCCTTTATCAGGCTTCCAAGTCCAGCTAGCCAATAGGCACCATGAGTGCATAGTTTGCTTTGCGTGGTTTGGAAATAAACATTTGTTTGGGACTTATCTTTGGACTTTGGCAGTTAAGCTGAAGATTTTCAGTGGGCAAGGCCATGATTTCTTGCCATTTTTATATATACACCTTTCCCCCTAATTTAATGAACTTGCTTTATTGTCATCAAGAAGGTACCTACTAGGACGTTACATAATTAACCTTCATTGGGTTTATGCTGCAATAACGTAATAATGGGATTCTACATGTTGAAAAAGGGTACCTTAATGTGCAACGCAGACATCTACGAAATGTATACAGCTTTCTGTAATAGATTTAAGGATACTAAAATCGTGACCTTGTTAATTTGCTGGTGAATTTGTTAATTGTTTGACTGCTGTCATTAGAAGTGACAGATTTATTTATTTATTTATTTATTTTAAAGTTTTGTAGAGCGCGTAGTCACCGCGAGGGTATCCCAGCGCTAAAACCTTGTTACTCATAAGGGGGAGAGGACCGGAAAGGTGCCAATTTAGGGGAAGAGAAGAGTTTTAAGGGTTTTTCTGAACCGGAGGAGGTTAGGTTCTGTTCTGAGGTTCAGAGGGAGTGCGTTCCACTTGATTCCAGTGTTTACCGAGAAGCGACGGCCACCTGTGCGGGCCTTTTTCACCTTGGGGATCGTGATAAGGTTTCCGTGCTCCGAGCGGAGCGCTCTCGTGGGTCTGTAAGGGGTGATCCAGTTGTTTAGTGTGGGAGGGCCGGTGTTATGAAGAACCTTGTGGGCAAGACAGAGGGCCTTGAAAGTGACCCTTTCCCTAATCGGGAGCCAGTGCAGCTTCCTAAGAGCGGGCTTGGCAGATGATCTGGCCGGGGTGTTTGTTAGGAGTCGAGCGGCGGCGTTTTGTGCTTTTTGCAGAGTTTGAAGCAGGCCCGGACTGGCCGTTGAGGGCACCGGGCAATCCCCCGGTGGGCCGCATGGTTGAGGGCCGGTTTTGGGCCCCTGGGGCCGTTTTTGTTACAGGGCCGTTATGCTGCAAAAACGGCCCTGTAACAAAAACGGCCGAAACTGGCCCTTTCACTGAGCGCGGTTGCACCTCTCCCCCCTCCCATTTCCTCCCGGAGCGGGGAGGGGGCCGGCCGAGCACTTTGCCAGGGCCGGTTCTGGTTCCCAGTCCGGCCCTGGTTTGAAGAGTGGATTCCGGGGCGCCCAGGTAGATGGCATTGCTGTAGTCCAGCCTAGATAGAATTAAGCCCTGGATCAGCATGAGGCGCGACTGGAAAGGAAGAAGTGGAATTACTTTCCTGCAAGATTTAAGTAAACCGTAGCAGGTGCCGGCCGTCTTTCTGGCCTGGGTCCGGAAGGTAAGGTCAGTCTCCAGCCACACTCCGAGACTCTTGACCTCCTTCTTGGGAGTGGGGGGTTCGCCCATGCAGGCGGGCCAGATGTTAGAAGGGATGTTCGTGGTTTTTTGTCCAAGGAGCAGGATCTCTGTCTTGGAGCCATTTAGCTTCAAAGCAGAGTCGCTCATCCACTGGTATACGCTGGAGAGGCAGTCGTGGAGGTTGGAGGGCTCGAGCTTAGGGTGGGAGAGTGTTACCACCAGTTGTGTATCGTCGGCGTAGCTGACGATAGTGACTCCGAAGGGTGAGACAAGTTCCTCCAGTGGGGCCATGTAAACGTTGAACAACGTAGGGCTCAGGGAGGAGCCCTGAGGCACGCCGCACTGGAGGGGGATGGAGGAGGAGCGGCTTTCGCCTTCCCATACTTGGTGGGAGCGTCGGGAGAGAAAGGACGAAAGCCACTTCAGGGCTCTGCCCTTAACCCCAACAGTCCCGAGACGGTGGGTTAGAACCTGGTGACTGACCGTATCAAAGGCCGCACTAAGGTCTAGGAGGACCACTGCCACTGATCCTCCTGTGTCGATGATTTCCCTGGTTCTTTCTACTGCCACGAGGAGAGCAGTGTCTGTGCCCTGACCTGGTCTAAAGCCTGTCTGTGAGTCGTTGAGAAGATGGTTTGACTCGAGGTACTGTGACAGCTTTTTGTTTGCTAGTTTTTCGGCGACTTTACCTATCCAGGGGAGAAGTGAGATAGGTCTATAGTTGGAGAGGTCTGTGGGGTCAAGCAACGGTTTCTTGAGAAGCGCTTTGACGACAGCTTCCTTCCAATTAGAAGGAACCTCTCCTTGTTCCAGTGAGATATTGATCAGGGCTGTCAGTTGAGGAACTATGGTCTGCGCGATATTTTTTGCAAAACGTATGGGAACCGGGTCGCTAGGGGCTCCGCTCTTGGTTGAGGTAAATATGACTCTTACTTCTTCTTCTGTGACTGGGCCAAGCGACTCTAGAAAGGGTTTGTCAGCGGGGGGTGTCTGCTCCTTGGCTCTCTCTAAGACAGCTGTGTTATGTCTTCAAGTCTGAAATCCTGCTGCTCACCCTCTCGTCGTCATTAGCTTCTGCTCTAGCTTTCAACCTGGAATGGTCTCACTTTCCCTGTGGAATGAAGCTTTCCCACTGTACATGGAAATGCTCGTGTGCTGCCTCCTGGCTTGGAATGCTCATGGTCTGCCTCCTGGCTTGGAATGCTCATGGTCTGCCTCCCGGCTTGGAATGCTCATGGTCTGCCTCCTGGCTTGGGATGCTCATGGTCTGCCTCCTGGCTTGGAATGCTCATGGTCGGCCCCCTGGCTTTGGATGCTCCTGCTCTGCCTCCTGGCTTGGGATACATTCTCTGCCTCCTGGCTTGGGATGCTCGTGTGCGGCCTCCTGGCTTGGGATGCTCATGCTCTGCCTCCTGGCTTGGGAGGCTCATGCTTTGCCTCCAGCCCTAGAATGCTTATGTGCTGCCTCCTCGCTTGGAGCGCTGATGCCCTTCCTCCTGGCCTGGAGCGCTGATGCCATTCCTCCTGGCCTGGAGCGCTGATGCCCTTCCTCCTGGCCTGGAGCGCTGATGCCCTTCCTCCTGGCCTGGAGCGCTGATGCCCTTCCTCTTGGCCTGGAGCGCTGATGCCATTCCTCCTGGCCTGGAGCGCTGATGCCCTTCCTCCTGGCCTGGAGCGCTGATGCCCTTCCTCCTGGCCTGGAGCGCTGTTGCCCTTCCTCTTGGCCTGGAACGCTGATGCCCTTCCTCCTGGCCTGGAGCGCTGATGCCCTTCCTCCTGGCTTGGAGGGCTGATGCCCTTCCTCCTGGCCTGGAGCACTGATGCCCTTCCTCCTGGATTGGAGCGCTGATGCCCTTCCTCCTGGCCTGGAGTGCTCATGCCCCTCCTCCTGGTCTGGAGGGCTCATGCTCTGCCTCCTGACCTGGAGCGCTCATGCCCCTCCTCCTGGCCTGGAACGCTCATTTTTTGTTTCAATATTTTTATTGTTATTATTATTGCATTTCGTGCATGAGGTTACATTAGGACAACAAAGAAAACAGCAATCTTATTTAAGTGGTACACTGTTTGTTTTCCCATATATCCATCTCTTGTACCCAACAGGAAGAAGGGAAACGGCAAACATTTCAAGCATAACTGTGCAAGGATATTCATAAATAACAAGAGTTTACTGTAATAATCACCACTGCCACATGCAACCTGTGAGGCAAAGAATCTAGTTGAGGCACCATATTCTTTAAACAGGCAATACAGGCGCGATTCAGAGCCTTTACAAGCAGTCATGTGTAAATTCGGCAACTGAGAACGGGTGTACTCCGACCAAGAGGCGCCATCTCAGGCAGAGGGTATGTTATGGTAAATTTAGTCTGGACCTTCTGAGTGTCTCAGTATGTCAGGTCATTTTTATCGTGTTACAATGTCCCCGTCCCCAAGGGTGTATCTCCCGTGTATTGCCCAAACAAGGCATTCTCGACCCTGAGTGTTTTGAGGTGTCAGTACATTGCAATCCGCGGAAGCGGTCACTGGGCGGAGTCCAGTAGGGTCCATGTTTGAGTCAATATTCAATACTTTTATTCAACGTGATAACCATTGAACTGAATCCCGTAAGAACAGGGATAGAATATTATGCAAATGCAAAACTAAAACAATCAGAAGATAACGCGGGCAAGCACGGGTGTGCATGGTTCTCCATCAACAGTGTGAGTCGTCTCGTGTGACAGTCCATCGTCTCGGTGAGAGAGGGTGGGGGGGGTAAACACCTCCAAAGTCTCATCCCTCAGGGCTATGCAAATGTGTCCGTGTGAGCGCCTGTCGGCTAGGAACACCTCCTCGTGAGAGTACAACTGCAGGGATGTCACAAGGGGGGGCCTCCCGCCTTGGTGTTTGTGTTGGGGCGGTAAGTAAAGGGGCCGCAAGCCTAAGTGATACCTCTCTGTAAACATGCCTGGTGGAAGGCCGCGAAGACATCATCCCAGGCCTGGCCTATGGGGTATTTACGGATACCCGCTGTCTCCTCCCTGTGCAAAGCTACGCTCTCCGCTCTCGCCCAGTTGTCAAAGGAGTGACGCCAGTGTATGGCCTGTGGGGGCTCGCCATTCTTCCAACGTTTGTTGATGAGCCTTTTTGCTGTGATTAATCCAAGATCCCAGAATCTGTCCGGAACCTTCGTCAGTTTAGTCCGCCTATAAAGGCCCAACAGGCAAGCCTCCCATGTGTGTGGCAATCCTCCTCCCGCCCCTGTTGCCAATGTGGCCGACACCGCCTCCCAGTAGCTGTGCTGGGAAGGGCAGGCCCAGAGCATCTGCAGGAAACTCGCGTCCACCAATCCGCACCTGGGACAAGCCGTTGTGGTCAGCCCGAAATAACGATTTATCTTGTCTGGGGATAGGTATGCCCTATGTATTAAATAGTATTGAATGATTTTAAAACGGGAATTGCGTGGGATATTGAGAGTCCAAGCAAGTATCTTCCCCCATTCCTTGTCGGTCCAGTCCCGTCCTCTGTCCGCGGTCCACTTATCACGTAAACGCTGCGGGGAAAATTGTGTATGTATATGCAGGGCCTGCACAAGCCAATGCACCAAGTGGGACCTGGTCCCCATCACGTGCAAGTACTGTACCGGCAGATGGGTCGGCAATTCTACCACTAAATCCCCCCAAGCACGTGTGAGCGCACGCATGAGTACTGCATGGGTGAGGAATTGTCCGACTGGCAAATCCGTGTCGGCGGCCAACGTCTCGAATGGAATTAAAGCGCCCTCCTCGTATAGGTTGCCCAGTGTGTCCACTTCGGCCCGTGTCCAACTGCTCAGCACCGCTTCTGTGAGCACGCCATTTTCCCAAGGCGTCCCCAGCAACGGCAGGTTCGGGGCATACGGCTTGGTGTGCCTTGTGAGCCTCAGGCTACGCATGTAGCATTTCCTCGCCACCGCCAAGTGTATCTGTGTGGGGCAGCGGGATTTCGTCAGTGGATGAAACAACGCATGTATCTGTGCGGTATTCGTGACCATCGTGTCCGTAGCTGTGTCAAACAGGTTTTTCCCACTCAGCCAATAGGCCACCCACTGCATTTGCGCAGCCAGGTAGTATAATTCCCCCTAACCCCCCACCACCAACCACCCACACCACCGTCTGACTACCTAGAAATACACCTGCAATGCTAGCATTTCGCAATACACACCCGTGACTCATGAGGAGAATGTGAGGGAAGAACAAAGGGGCAATCAATTCTGAAAACAAAAGTAACAGTAATACAATACCAAAAGGTCGACAGCAGAACATGTTATCGTCCAAATGCTCTAGGGAGCTTAAGAAACCGTGAGTTCGGGGGAGGGTCACTGAGCACTTAGTTCTGTTGCTTTTATTACATCATGTGATCAGGTGGAGGGAACCTCCCCCCAAAGGGTTCGCATGGCCCTTGGTTAGGCCCCAGCGGGCATCATTATATCACTGGAACACAAGTCTGGTGGATCCCGGTGCCCCCACGGGGGTGTGGTAAACCCAACAAGGCCTTAGCAATGTGAGACGTGAGCAAAGATGAACACCCCACGTGGCAGAGAGATTCTCTGAGTCAATCAAAAGGGGAGCAGATTGTCTGGGTAGACTTCAGTGTATAAATTCGGCAGTTTGTGGGGTGACATCTGGAAGGTCTGCCTACACCCGCGAATCCGGCAGTCCATATATGCGCTCGTCATCACTCGGGCTATCACGTGGGCTAGCCTCTAAGTTCGAGTCCGCTTCCAGCGAGCCACTGATCACCGCCATCATCCGTAAGGCCTCTTGTTGCTCGCTATGGATAAGCTCGGCCGGAGGGCCGATGTCCGCCTCCGTCCTTGCCCGTCCCGACAGCGAGGGCTGCCGCCTGCGACGGCATCGGGGTCCATGGGAGCGCCGTGTATTCGATGTCGATGGTATTGTGCCGGGCTCCGTGTTGATTCCCGAGTCCAACCAGGCCTCCACTGCCTCCGGAGTGTCGAAAAAGTGGGCCTTGTCCTGGGCCACCACACGCAGCTGGGCCGGAAAGAGCAGAGATTATTTCAATTCCAGGCCGCAGAGACGCTGTTTCACTGAAAAGAAGGAATGTCTCTGGCGCTGTACCAGAATGATGTAATCAGGGAACAACATAACCTTAGCGTTCTCAACTCTGACTTCTGACAGTTTCCTTTTCTCTCGCAGTATGACATCGCGATCTCGATAGTTCAGGACGCGGATAAGCATGGGTCTTGGGTTGGTGCCATCAGGAGGGGGCCTAGCCGGCACTCTGTGGGCCCACTCAACCACGAAGTGCTGAGAAAGTGAGCCCTCAGGGAGAAGGTCAGTGAGCCATCTCTCCATGTGTATCTCTAGTTCTCTACCTTCCCATCTTTCCGGTAGTCCTACGATGCGGACGTTGTTTCTTCTTGCCCTCCCTTCCGCATCCTCTGTGCGGTCCTCCAGGAATTCCACACGATTGATTAGGTCCTGGACATGCTTGTCCGTCTGCAATACCTTTGGTGTGACGTCTGCCATGGTGACCTCAAGGGAGGCCGTGCGCTCCGACAGTTTCTTGTGGTCAGCCCGCAGGTGCGTGAGGTCGATGGCCACGCTATCGATTTTCGTTTCCAGGGACTTGCGAGTGAGCTGCAGGGACTCCTCTAGCCGCTCCATTGCCGCAAGCATTGTGTCTAGTTTAGAGGCCGTCTGGTCTTGGTCTGCCGATTTCGCCATTCTCCCCTTCACTTGTGTGCCGCTAGCACCAGCTCTTGTTTTAGGTCCCCCAGACATGGGAAGCGTGCTGTGGTTCTGTGCATGTACGTTTTTAGGGGCCCCCACAGGGTTACAGAGAGGGGTTCGGCTGCTATGATGGCAGAGGAGACCAGCTCAGGGGTGTTGCCGGGCGGCAGTGTCCTCTTGATACTGGGGCAGTTCTGGCGCACTCCAGCGGGGCCATCAGCCGTTAGGGAGGCACAGGGGCAGGCACAGGGTATCTCTCCCCCACGCGCTCGGTGCTCCCAGGTGATCAGCGACCCTCCAGAAGGAACAAGGTGATGCAGGGGGTATGATAGTCCTGAGGCCCCTGCCGGTAAGTCCTCCTGCTTCCCCAGTTGTTCAGGCAGCCCCAGCCCCCCCCAGCGCTCACCATGGACTGGAGTGGGACAGCTGCGCGCTCTCTCGGCACCCCCAGTGTTGCTTTCAGGGCTCTACGGGTGGACAAGGGCTTCAGCAGCAGGGCGGACAATCGCAGAGTCACAGCAATGCGGGCAGCGTCACCCACCGCTCGCTTTGGGCGCGATAAAGTGGACCGGCACTGGGTTAGCAGGAAGGCCGGCAGCGTGTAGCGCGCTGTCCACTGGTCCAAAAGGGGGGGGGGGGGCTCTGATTCACAAGCAGCAGTGTTCTTAGCCGGGGCCAGGGGTGGGTCTCCATGTGTGTGCGTCTCAGGGGCCCGCCGTATTGACTAATGCCTGTCGCACTTCTTAAGGACAGGTAGGAGAGGCCCTCTGTGAGGCGTCCGGGACTGGGCCCGTGCAGGTTCCCACTGCGTCCAGGAGAGTTAGTTCCGAGGATGACCGCCTCCGCCACAAGCCCGCCAGACAGCTATCGCCATGACCTCCACCAGGGACAGCAGGCCACGCCGGGTCACTCCGCTAAGCATCGGCTACATATGGGGGGCAACTGCCGCTATGGCTCGATGTGGTCGCTGGGTTCCGCTCACAAGCCCCGGACAGTCAAGCATCGAAAGGCTGCATAGTGTGCAGTGTCGCGCCGGGCAGGAAGACGCACCAAGATGGCCGCCCCGGTCCGTCGCCTTCGGAGCATTCAGCCGCTTCCCACAAACGCAAAACCCCCCAGGGGATCAGGATTGTGTCCCAGTGTGTCTCCGCTAGCATCGGAGAGAGGGCAGGTCCTGTGTCGCGGTCTTATGGGCCCGCTCCGCGTGAGGCAGCGGCCAAGCCTCTCGCTCGGGGCTCATCCCCGGTCTCGCTTCAGCTCTCACGTCGATCTGGGGAGCTCGCAGTAGGGGCACACGCTTTCCACCCCGTAGATGCAGCCAGGGGCCACCGCTCGGCCCCAGACTTGGCAGGAGCACGGTGGCAGCTTCACACAGCTCAGCTGATGACAGGGGCCGTGTGCGAATGACTGTTGCTGGGAATTTGCCTGTGGAAGGGGAGCTCAGCATGGAGCTCTACCCGGGCACGTCTGCCGCCATTGCGTGCCTAGCCACGCCCTCCCTGACCTGGAACGCTCATGCTCTGCCTCCTGGCCTGGAATGCTCATGCTCTGCCTCCTGGCCTGGAGCGCTCATGCTCTGCCTCCTGGCCTGGAGCGCTCATGCTCTGCCTCCTGGCCTGGAGCGCTCATGCTCTGCCTCCTGGCCTGGAGCGCTCATGCTCTGCCTCCTGGCCTGGAGCGCTTATGCTCTGCCTCCTGGTCTGGAGCGCTTATGCTCTGCCTCCTGGTCTGGAGCGCTCATGCTCTGCCTCCTGGCCTGGAGCACTCATGCTCTGCCTCCTGGCCTGGAGCGCTAATGCTCTCCGTCCTGGCATGAAGCCCCCAGGATCGCTCATGCTCTGCATCTTGGCCTGGAGCGCTCATGCTCTGCCTCTTGGCCTGGAGCGCTCATGCTCTGCCTCCTGGACTGGGCACGTCTGCCGCCATTGCGTGCCTAGCCACGCACTCCCTGACCCGGAACGCTCATGCTCTGCCTCCTGGCCCGGAGCGCTCATGCTCTGCCTCCTGGCCTGGAGCGCTTATGCTCTGCCTCCTGGCCTGGAGCGCTCATGCACTGCCCCCTGGCCTGGAGCGCTCATGCTATGCCTCCTGGTCTGGAGCGCTCATGCTCTGCCTCCTGGTGTGGAGCGCTCCTGCTCTGCCTCCTGGTCTGGAGCGCTCATGCTCTGCCTCCTGGTCTGGAGCGCTCATGCTCTGCCTCCTGTCCTGGAGCACTCATGCTCTGCCTCCTGGCCTGGAGCGCTCATGCTCTGCCTTCTGGCCTCGAGCGCTCATGCTCTCCATCCTGGCATGGAGCCCCCAGGATCGCTCATGCTCTGCATCTTGGCCTGGAGCCCCCGGGATCGCTCATGCTCTGCCTCCTGGCCTGGAGCGCTCATGCTCTGCCTCCTGGCCTGGAGCACTCATGCTCTGCCTCCTGGCCTGGAGCACTCATGCTCTGCCTCCTGGCCTGGAGCACTCATGCTCTGCCTCCTGGCCTGGAGCGCTTATGCTCTGCCTCCTGGCCTGGAGCCCCCAGGAGCGCTCCTGCTCTGCATCTTGGCCTGGAGCGCTCATGCTCTGCCTCCTGCCCTGGAGCGCTCATGCTCTGCCTCCTGGCCTGGAGAGCTCCTCCTGGCCTGGAGAGCTCATGCTCTGCCTCCTGGCCTGGAGAGCTCATGCTCTGCCTCCTGGCCTGGAGCTCTCATGCTCTGCCTCCTGGCCTGGAGCTCTCATGCTCTGCCTCCTGGTCTGGAGCGCTCATGCTCTGCCTCCTGGCCTGGAGCCCCCAGGAGCGCTCATGCTCTGCCTCCTGGCCTGGAGCCCCCAGGAGCGCTCCTGCTCTGCATCTTGGCCTGGAGCGCTCGTGCTCTGCCTCCTGCCCTGGAGCGCTCATGCTCTGCCTCCTGGCCTGGAGAGCTCATGCTCTGCCTCCTGGCCTGGAGAGCTCATGCTCTGCCTCCTGGCCTGGAGAGCTCATGCTCTGCCTCCTGGCCTGGAGAGCTCATGCTCTGCCTCCTGGCCTGGAGCTCTCATGCTCTGCCTCCTGGCCTGGAGCTCTCATGCTCTGCCTCCTGGTCTGGAGCGCTCCTGCTCTGCCTCCTGGCCTGGAGCGCTCATGCTCTGCCTCCTGGCCTGGAGCCCCCAGGAGCGCTCATGCTCTGCCTCCTGGCCTGGAGCCCCCAGGAGCGCTCATGCTCTGCCTCCTGGCCTGGAGCCCCCAGGAGTGCTTCTGCTCTGCATCTTGGCCTGGAGCGCTCATGCTCTGCCTTCTGCCCTGGAGCGCTCATGCTCTGCCTCCAGCCCTGGAGCGCTCATGCTCTGCCCCCTGGCCTGGAGCCACCAGGATCGCTCATGCTCTGCATCTTGGCCTGGAGCCCCCAGGATCGCTCATGCTCTTCATCTTGGCCTGGAGCGCTCATGCTCTGCATCTTGGCCTGGAGCGCTCATGCTCTGCATCTTGGCCTGGAGCGCTCATGCTCTGCATCTTGGCCTAGAGCGCTCATGCTCTGCATCTTGGCCTGGAGCGCTCATGCTCTGCCTCCTGGCCTGGAACGCTCATGCTCTGCATCTTGGCCTGGAGCGCTCATGCTCTGCCTCCTGGCCTGGAGCACTCCTGGCCTGGAGCCCCCAGGATCGCTCATGCTCTTCATCTTGGCCTGGAGCCCCCAGGATCGCTCATGCTCTGCATCTTGGCCTGGAGCGCTCATGCTCTGCATCTTGGCCTGGAGCGCTCATGCTCTGCATCTTGGCCTGAGGCACTCATGCTCTGCATCTTGGCCTGGAGCTCGGCCTCCTGGCCTGGAGCTCTCCTGCTCGGCCTCCTGGCCTGGAGCTCTCCTGCTCGGCCTCCTGGCCTGGAGCTCTCCTGCTCGGCCTCCTGGCCTGGAGCGCTCATGCTCTGCCTCCTGGCCTGGAGCACTCATGCTCTGCCTCCTGGCCTGGAGCACTCCTGGCCTGGAGCCCCCAGGATCGCTCATGCTCTGCATCTTGGCCTGGAGCGCTCATGCTCTGCATCTTGGCCTGGAGCGCTCATGCTCTGCATCTTGGCCTGAGGCACTCATGCTCTGCATCTTGGCCTGAGGCACTCATGCTCTGCCTCTTGGCCTGGAGCTCTCCTGCTCGGCCTCCTGGCCTGGAGCGCTCATGCTCGGCCTCCTGGCCTGGAGCACTCCTGGCCTGAAGCCCCCAGGAGCGCTCCTGCTCTGCATCTTGGCCTGGAGCCCCCAGGATCGCTCAAGCTCTGCATCTTGGCCTTGAGCGCTCATGCTCTGCATCTTGGCCTGGAGCTCTCCTTCTCTGCCTCCTGGTCTGGAGCGCTCATGCTCTGCCTCCTGGTCTGGAGCGCTCCTGCTCTGCCTCCTGGTCTGGAGCGCTCATGCTCTGCCTCCTGGTCTGGAGCGCTCATGCTCTGCCTCCTGGCCTGGAGCACTCATGCTCTGCCTCCTGGCCTGGAGCACTCATGCTCTGCCTCCTGGCCTGGAGCGCTCATGCTCTGCCTTCTGGCCTCGAGCGCTCATGCTCTCCGTCCTGGCATGGAGCCCCCAGGATCCCTCATGCTCTGCATCTTGGCCTGGAGCCCCCAGGATCCCTCATGCTCTGCATCTTGGCCTGGAGCCCCCAGGATCGCTCATGCTCTGCCTCCTGGCCTGGAGCGCTCATGCTCTGCCTCCTGGCCTGGAGCACTCATGCTCTGCCTCCTGGCCTGGAGCGCTCATGCTCTGCCTCCTGGCCTGGAGAGCTCATGCTCTGCCTCCTGGCCTGGAGAGCTCATGCTCTGCCTCCTGGCCTGGAGAGCTCATGCTCTGCCTCCTGGCCTGGAGCTCTCATGCTCTGCCTCCTGGTCTGGAGCGCTCATGCTCTGCCTCCTGGCCTGGACCCCCCAGGAGCGCTCCTGCTCTGCCTCCTGGCCTGGAGCGCTCCTGCTCTGCCTCCTGCCCTGGAGCGCTCATGCTCTGCCTCCTGGCCTGGAGAGCTCATGATCTGCCTCCTGGCCTGGAGCTCTCATGCTCTGCCTCCTGGCCTGGAGCTCTCATGCTCTGCCTCCTGGTCTGGAGCGCTCCTGCTCTGCCTCCTGGCCTGGAGCGCTCATGCTCTGCCTCCTGGCCTGGAGCCCCCAGGAGCGCTCATGCTCTGCCTCCTGGCCTGGAGCCCCCAGGAGCGCTCATGCTCTGCCTCCTGGCCTGGAGCCCCCAGGAGTGCTTCTGCTCTGCATCTTGGCCTGGAGCGCTCATGCTCTGCCTTCTGCCCTGGAGCGCTCATGCTCTGCCTCCAGCCCTGGAGCGCTCATGCTCTGCCCCCTGGCCTGGAGCCACCAGGATCGCTCATGCTCTGCATCTTGGCCTGGAGCCCCCAGGATCGCTCATGCTCTTCATCTTGGCCTGGAGCGCTCATGCTCTGCATCTTGGCCTGGAGCGCTCATGCTCTGCATCTTGGCCTGGAGCGCGCATGCTCTGCATCTTGGCCTGGAGCGCTCATGCTCTGCATCTTGGCCTGGAGCGCTCATGCTCTGCCTCCTGGCCTGGAACGCTCATGCTCTGCATCTTGGCCTGGAGCGCTCATGCTCTGCCTCCTGGCCTGGAGCACTCCTGGCCTGGAGCCCCCAGGATCGCTCATGCTCTTCATCTTGGCCTGGAGCCCCCAGGATCGCTCATGCTCTGCATCTTGGCCTGGAGCGCTCATGCTCTGCATCTTGGCCTGGAGCGCTCATGCTCTGCATCTTGGCCTGAGGCACTCATGCTCGGCCTCCTGGCCTGGAGCTCTCCTGCTCGGCCTCCTGGCCTGGAGCTCTCCTGCTCGGCCTCCTGGCCTGGAGCTCTCCTGCTCGGCCTCCTGGCCTGGAGCTCTCCTGCTCGGCCTCCTGGCCTGGAGCTCTCCTGCTCGGCCTCCTGGCCTGGAGCGCTCATGCTCTGCCTCCTGGCCTGGAGCACTCCTGGCCTGGAGCCCCCAGGATCGCTCATGCTCTGCATCTTGGCCTGGAGCGCTCATGCTCTGCATCTTGGCCTGGAGCGCTCATGCTCTGCATCTTGGCCTGAGGCACTCATGCTCTGCATCTTGGCCTGAGGCACTCATGCTCTGCCTCTTGGCCTGGAGCTCTCCTGCTCGGCCTCCTGGCCTGGAGCGCTCATGCTCGGCCTCCTGGCCTGGAGCACTCCTGGCCTGAAGCCCCCAGGAGCGCTCCTGCTCTGCATCTTGGCCTGGAGCCCCCAGGATCGCTCAAGCTCTGCATCTTGGCCTTGAGCGCTCATGCTCTGCATCTTGGCCTGGAGCTCTCCTTCTCTGCCTCCTGGCCTGGAGCGCTCACACTCCCAGCTTGAAATGCTCGCACTGTGCCTCCCAGCCTGGGTGTCTGGGAAACTCCCTCTATGCCTTTCAGCCCTTAAAATTTCTGTTCTGCCACCTGTCCTGTAACCCTCACACTCATTCCTGTCATGTTATTAGCTCTTGCACTCAGTGGAGTCGATTCGCAAAGACATTTACATGCATGAGAACTAGTACAACGCAAGCGCCTGTTTACATACTTTAATTTACATGCTTTTGTTAATCATCCCCAAATACCAGCTCTTTATTAGTAAAAGGGCAAAGAGTGCACAGTCCCTTTATATTTGCACAATAATATTACCATGTTATACCAATTTTAGATGTTTTGTTTATAATTCAGGAGTTCTACTTTACATGCTAAACTTGCCTTTGTGAATAGGCCCCTTTGTGGCCATTCACAAACCCTCTGACTGCAGACTGGTCCTCTCATGCTTTGCTTGGTAGTGTGGAACTCTCCTACTCATGCCTTGGGGCCTCGATCCCTCCCACTCTGCCTTGAGGCCTGGCACGCTCCCACTTTGCCTTCAGGCCTCGAACCCTCGCTCTCGGCCTTGAGGCCTGGCGCGCTCCCACTCTGCCTTCAGGCCTGGAACCCTCCCGCTCTGCCTTCAGGCAAGGTGCGCTCCCGCTCTGCCTTCAGGCCAGGCGCGCTCCCGCTCTGCCTCTGGGCCTGGTACCCTCCCGCTCTGCCTCTGGGACCCTCCCGCTCTGCCTCTGGGCCTGGTACCCTCCCGCTCTGCCTCTGGGCCTGGTACCCTCCCGCTCTGCCTCTGGGACCCTCCCGCTCTGCCTCTGGGCCTGGGACCCTCCCGCTCTGCCTCTGGGACCCTCCCGCTCTGCCTCTGGGCCTGGGACCCTCCCGCTCTGCCTCTGGGCCTGGGACCCTCCCGCTCTGCCTCTGGGCCTGGGACCCTCCCCTGGGACCCTCCCGCTCTGCCTCTGGGCCTGGGACCCTCCCGCTCTGCCTCTGGGCCTGGGACCCTCCCGCTCTGCCTCTGGGACCCTCCCGCTCTGCCTCTGGGCCTGGGACCCTCCCGCTCTGCCTCTGGGACCCTCCCGCTCTGCCTCTGGAACCCTCCCGCTCTGCCTCTGGGCCTGGGACCCTCCCGCTCTGCCTCTGGGCCTGGGACCCTCCCGCTCTGCCTCTGGGCCTGGGACCCTCCCGCTCTGCCTCTGCAACCCTCCCGCTCTGCCACTAGGCCTGGAATCCTCCCGCTCTGCCTCTGGGCCTGGGACCCACCCGCTCTGCCACTAGGCCTGGAACCCTCCCGCTCTGCCACTAGGTCTGGAACCCTCCCGCTCTGCCACTAGGCCTGGAACCCTCCCGTTCTGCCACTAGGTCTGGAACCCTCCCGCTCTGCCACTAGGCCTGAATCCTCCCGCTCTGCCTCTGGGCCTGGGACCCACCCGCTCTGCCAGTAGGCCTGGAACCCTCCCGTTCTGCCTCTGGGCCTGGGACCCTCCCGTTCTGCCCACCTGCGCTCACTGTAGCCACGCCCCTTCTAACTACGCTCTCTGCCCCCAGATTGGAGCCCACCTTCCCTAGTGTACCTTCTCCCCCAGATCGGGTCCCGCTCTGCCACCCCTCTTGGAGCGCTTCCCTTTAGCTTTCAGAAATAAAGCGTCCCAGACTCTGCCATTTCAGTACGAAACCCTCCCCCTCTGCCTCCAGACGGGAGTATGCTCAGTCGGCTTGTAGGCCTGGAACCTTCTAGACTTGAACCCTCCCGTTCTGCCTCTGGACTACCAGTACTCTCTGCAGCCAGGCCTGGATTCCGACACCGTGTCCATCTCTTAGTGTCTGTGTTCAGGCCTTTACGGATAACACAAGCTCTGCGTCCTGGTCTTGCGGCCTTACCCAGAGAATTCCTCTCCCAGGTCTGGCCTGGAGAAACGCATCCTCAGCGAGGACCTTCGAGCTTCCTATTCCACACCCTGGTCTGACTTTCGTCCCCAGAATAACAGCAACACACGGCCAGTCAGGGGATTCAAAGCCATGAGCAGCAAGTCACAGCAGATGTAAGCAACGAGCGCTGAACTCGGTCAGCCCTCTGTCAGACTTTTCACCCGCGTGTCCTTTGCATCCAAAGCTCGACCCCTAACGCTGCCTGCGAGACCTGGGACCTTTGGCCCTTGGACGCTCGCACGTCGTGCATACTTCAGGCCCTTCGTGCTCGGTCTACGGCTCCCGATCTTCATTCACCCTCTCTGTGGCGAGAGCAGAAGTTGAAGAGGGACATTGTGAACGCCAGGGTTTCCCGGATGTGGGCTTCCGTGTGTACCAGAAGCCGTGGTGTGTGTGCGTAAGGCAGCCTGGCCTACCCCTGTATAGCCTCCATTGTGTGTGCACGCGGCCGCAGGCGCCTGCAAGCTCTGATTCCCCCCCACTTGCCAGTTCTTTTTTTGTGCCTTTTATGCCTCTGATTAGGATGACAATCGGCAATCGTTGAGAAGTAATGTTTGGAGTTCTCCGAGACCGATCCTGCCTTCTCCTCTGTGAGAGGTTTGTGTGAGAATTGGCCACAGTGAACTAGATAAGTGCAGCTGCGCTTATAAGGGAATATGCCAAAGGTATGCCGGAGTCTCTGGCAGTGACAGCTGATCAGTGATTGAGGGTGTGCGTTCGGGGGTGCTGGAGCACCCGACAGTGACATGGGGGATCTCTCCGGGGTTTGGGGGCGCACGAGACATCCTCGCGCTGACCGTGTATGTGTAGGCCAGCAAGGTAGGAACTCAGCGATGGTATGTGCAGGAACAACTTATGGTGCCATGGTTTGTTTTTGGTAGGCCCTCGCTGTGTAGGAGGGTTTGTGAGTCCCGCACCAGTAACTGAGGGGATGTGTGAATCCCTCACAATAACACACTTGTTTCCGTGTAGAGAGTTTGGGGGTCCTGCCCTAGTGACCGAGGGAAGCGTGAATAGGGATGAATCCCTCACAATAACACAAGTGTTCCCGTGTAGTGAGTTTGGGAGTCCTGCCCCAGTGACAGAGGGATGCGTGAATAGGGATGAATCCCTCACAATAACACAAGTGTTCCCTTGTAGAGAGTTTGGGAGTCCTGCCCCAGTGACCGAGGGATGCCCGATTAGGGATAAATCCCTCACAATAACACAAGTGTTCCCGTGTAGAGAGTTTGGGAGTCCTACCCTAGTGACAGGGATGCGTGAATAGGGATGAATCCCTCACAATAACACAAGTGTTCCAGTGTATAGAGTTTGGGAGTCCTGCCCCAGTGACAGAGGGATGCGTGAACAGGGATGAATCCCTCACAATAACACAAGTGTTCCCGTGTAGAGAGTTTGGGAGTCCTGCCCTAGTGACTGAGGGTTTCGTAAATAGGGATGAATCCCTCACAATAACACAAGTGTTCCCGTGAAGAGAGTTTGGGAGTCCTGCCCTAGTGACTGAGGGTTTCGTAAATAGGGATGAATCCCTCACAATAACACAAGTGTTCCCGTGTAGAGAGTTTGGGAGTCCTGCCCTAGTGACTGAGGGTTTCGTAAATAGGGATGAATCCCTCACAATAACACAAGTTTTCCGTTAGAGAGTTTGGGAGTCCTGCCCTAGTGACTGAGGGTTGCGTAAATAGGGATGTATGAATCCAATCCCTCATGATAACAGAAGTGTTCCTGTGTAGACGAGTGTTAGTCCTGCACCAGTGACTGGGGTTTGTGTGAATGGGGATGTGTGAATCAGGTACGTGTGGAAGGGAGTGCGAGTTCCCCATGATGACTGAACATATACAAAGGAATATATGTGACTCCCGTGCTGCGACTGAGCGTACACAGGGGAAGGCATGTGAGTCACTCACAGTGAATGACTATATATGTAAAGGCTTGTAGTTCCTTTACAGTGATTGAACAAAGAACGCTTATGAGCATATACATCGGAAGGTATGTCATTCACTCACAGTGCCAGCGCATTTGGAGGAAGGTATGCAATTCATTCACAATGACTGGGCGTACTCAAAGGAACGCATGTGATTCGGTCACAGTGACTGAATGTGTATACATGCGGCCTTCGATTTAGTCCCAAGAGGCAAGCTTTGGTCCGTGCTCAGCGAGTTGGGAATCCCACTTCACCTCTTGAACATTTTAATGGGGAGCTTCTATATAGTTTTTGTTGACTTGCGTGCGGCCTTCGATTTGGTCCCAAGAGGCAAGCTTTGGTCCGTGCTCAGCGAGTTGGGTATCCCATTTCACCTCTTGAACATCCTAATACGGCTCCATGAGGAGAACTTCGCACGTGTAAGGTGCAGGAGGAATGGTTTGTTGTCCTCCAAATTCCCCGTTGGCAGGGGGGTAAGACAGGGGTGCGTTCTAGCGCCTACCCTGTTTTGCCTCTATGTCAACGGGGTAATTGCCCATTCAAATGGGACATCAAACCATGATGCCCCCAAGCTCGCCGGCAGCAGGTTGCCTGCGATCATGTTCGCAGACGACACCCTGCTGCTGTCGAAATCTCCAATGGGGATCCAACGTGTGTTGGATGGGTTCAAGGCATTTTGTGTGGAGCGGGGGTTGGAAATTAGTGTTCTTAAAACTAAGTTCATGATTTGTAATTCCCCTCTGACTACGCGCCCAAACCCGAGCATAGGTACCAACAGGCTTGAAAGGGTCCAGATTTTTGATTATCTGAGGGTGACTATAAATGAAAGTATGACCTGGGCCCCCCATCAAATCAAATCTCAACTCAAACTGGCACAATCAATAGGGGGTATCTTTAAGCTTTCCAACACTTCCACATTAAAACCTATTGGTCCACTCATTGAGATTTACAAAACACAGGCAAGGGGGGCAGTCACTCATGGTGCCGAACTATGGGGCCATGTGAGCAGACCGGAGATTATCACCACAGAAAATACATTTCTTAGACAAGTACTAGCCCTGCCCTCTAGTACTCCCTTATTGCCACTGAGGCTCGATATGGGTCTCAGACCAATAGATGAGGTCTTGGGACTTAAACCATTAACATTCTGGCGTAGGCTCTGGATCACGCCCGAGCTCCACATTTATAGACCGGAACTTCTAGACATCTTAAGTCTACCATATGCGGGGAAAATTCCTTGGCTTAATTACATAAAAAAGGAATTATGCTGGCCTATGGATATCCATAGGTATAGAACTATGAAACATTATATTCTGTATATTTTACTCTATTTTCATCAACACTTGAAAACTTCAATCCCACATACCCCGTTTTGCCTCTGGCTCTCTTTATCTGTGTCTTTACACTGTATTTGGGTTGGTTCCTTCGTCTCTATATCTGTCCTATGACTTCGGTCCCCTTTCTTCCTGAATGAGATTCACAATGTGGGGTTCCTTTGGAGTTGAGCTCCGGAACTAGAAAATGTATGTGTATGTCTTGTGGGCTACTAGATTGTTTCCTCTAAGGGCTGAATACTCATTGCTCATTTGTCTGTTTTTTCACTTAATTTTTTCGTCTACTCTGCTCTCTGGGGCTGTTTTTGAGCCATTATTTGGCATGCACACTGGCTCGCATTGCATTTTGCTGGTTGCAGATTAATTGCTCTGCTCTGTGAGAGGATCTACTAGAAGGGAAAAATGGCCTGTTCTTCAGTGGTGCCATGACAGCTTGCGTTATTTCCTTCCACTTAATAACGCAACTTATTACCTCATAGTCCTCGCTAAATAGTCCTGTGCACCAATGAAGCCCTAGCCCTAGGTCAACCTTTACACTATTGCTACATGTGACATCACCGCCCTCGCTCCAGAGCTGTGTATTACATAACCAACATCACACAAAGTTTGCACATGACATCACTTCCGCAAAAGAGCTGAATGTGTCATCAGTGTTTGGCCAGAGCTGTGATGACCCATCAGTGTCTCCTCTTTGTTTATGTACATTGACGAGTTTATTAGGAGATTTCTTGCTTCTAGACTGCATTGGTTGAGTGAGGACTGGGATGAAGGATATATGGATGGGTTAATGAGACGCACCATCTGATTGGCAAGTTATGTTATGTTATGTTATTGCTTATTTGTATAGCGCCTATCACCGCCGGTCTCTAAGCGCTTAGAAACAGAACAACACAACACACTGTTAACCCAAGTCTCGCAGGTTACCCATCGACTATGCTGAAGTCATTGCCCTTTTAAATAAATGGGTTTTTAATTTCTTTCTGAAGGGCAGTAACTGAGATTCTTCCTTCAAAGTAGTCGGAAGTGCATTCCACAACTGTGGGAGAAGAACAGACAGGGCTCTGCCTCCTCTGGTTTTTAACTTGAATCTGGGTTGAATCAGATTAGAGGTCTTCCCTGAGCGCAGAGGTCTACCGGGAACGTATCTCATGAGACGTTGTTTTATGTACTCTGGTGCTTTACCAAAGAGAGCCTTGTGGGCCATACAGAGACATTTGAATTGTACTCTGTACATGACCGGTAGCCAGTGCAGCTTTTGGAGTAAAGGGGTAGCGTGAGAGTTTCTAGGCAGGGAGTGAATCAGCCTTGCGGTGTCGTTCTGTACTACCTGCAGCTTCCTCAACAGCTTCTGTGGCAAGCCGAGGTATAGTGCATTGCCGTAATCAAGTCTTGAAATAACTGTGGCAGATACAATCGATTGCAGGGTAGAGGCTGATAAGATAGGTACCAATTTCCGCAATTGCCTCAATACGCCCGTGCAAGAGCCAACCACGGCTAAAACTTGGGAAGCCATCGAGAGGTCTGCATCAATCCTCAAACCCAGACTTTTTACCACCCTACCAGGAGGGGGAGTAGAACCTAGCTCTGGGGGCCAATATAGGTCACTCCAGGGGTTTCCTAGGTTACTGAGGACCAGCACCTCTGTTTTTTCTGCATTCACTTTCAACAGATTGTTGGTCATCCAGTTGACCGTGAAGCTAAGCAGATTCCTCACTGATTCCCGGGCCTCAATGGTGTCATCCAGCTGAACCAGTAGCTGGGTATCATCTGCGTAGTTAAAAACTTCGCAGTTCCGGCTCATAAGCTCCTCAACCAGCGGCTGGCGGCGGCCACTGAAAAGACCTCAAGGGGGTAATGTTGCAAACCAACGATACAGAAAAAAGACTCAAAGGGAATAAAGCTACACCTACCTTAAATGAGGAGTTACACAGTGTGGAGAGAAGACGGAGAATGATTATAGGTCCCTGATAGAGAAGTGAGATGGAGGCAGTACTGGCACCAATTACTTAGAGAAGTGAGATGGGACAGCGAGGGCAAGGGCACTTGGGCATGGAGCCATTGGCGTCATGGTACTGATTCTTGACAGTTTAGTGAGATATGAAATTGATACTAGCTGTAGTAGAGGAGTTTGAGATTATGGTTCTAATTACCTTCTTGAGAATTGAGAGAGTACTTGTAAGGTTAGTGAGATCGCAGCGGTTCAAAGTAGTATCCCTTGGCTATGGAATGGGATCAGTGGGTTATGTAGTGTGAATCTTCATATAGATTCATAAGCAGGAAGGAGATAACAATACAATTTCTGGAGCAAGATGTGATATCGATGAAACTGAGGCAATACTACTACAGATTCTCTGGCCGAGTGAGATGGCGATTGAACATACAGGATATATTGATCCCAATATTTATGGTTTGAAACTTCCTGTTTTCTTTTCTCCTTCTTTTATTGAATCTGTTATTCAAGACTTTCGGGGTTATTTTCTGATATACATCTTTTATCTATATTCAGGTTGCACCACTACTGGTCTATGCGCAATACTTTGTTGACACTCATTGTTGCCTCTCTGCAGACACATCCGAAGAAAGCAGAATTTATGTCCTAGGCAAGGATTTCTATCCAAGTAAAGGGATAGGAAACGGTTCAATGGGACAACTTAGTTACCAAAGGAAAATAAACTGTTATTTTATGAAAGAGAAGCGGATTATTGGGACATGCTATGTACTCTGGGGGAGGGGGGGGAGGAGAAAAATTATTATTTGGGACATATTCTCCTTAGAAGGTGATGATTTTTCTCACGACATAATAATATCGTGGGGGAGGAAGGCTTGTTTATCAGGTTTGATTAATTATCATATGGATTAAAAGTAATATATCTGATTATATTTTGTGTTCTTGTTAACCGGAACTGGTGATTGGGAATAAATGAACATAGGGAATAATGAAAGATTCCGAACATAATAGAGTGCATGTGTGTTACATGGTTCTAACAAAAAGTGTACTAAAGTTTGGTTCGTAACTAATTTCCACTTGCTGGAGGTCAAAGAGTATAATTTCTTGGGCTTGATTACTGATAGAAAATTGACCCTGCTGGAATCTGAATCTGGCCCAATATGAGTCTTATAAGCAACATTGATAAGATTGTTCTCTCTTCATTGTACACAGTGATTTAAATGGAACACAAAGTGTGGGGTGAAGTGGTTTCTAAAAGGGGCATTGCAAAATGTAACTAGGAATCCTTTCCTATAGTTGTGTCATATGTTATTAAGGGCATGACCTAAAATATCTAAAGTAATATCTTGTGCTTCTGAGCAGTATTTGGTTGGCTCTATTTGCATTTTCTCTTATTGCATTCTGGCGTATAACACAACAGACATACACCAAAAAATGAGTAACAACAATGATTTTGGTGTGAATAGCTGAGGTTGAAAATGTTTCAGTTCTGAAAATATGGGACATTGAAGTAAACGTAAAGCCTGTGGAAGGTGTTGTGGTCTTCGGAATGTCTCACACTCTCCTTCACACTACCTTCCCCGGAAGTCCCTTGCTCTGGTAGACATCTACACCCTTTTTCACACCACACCTTCCTGTAACTTTCCATCTACATGTCCATACCTTACGCCTTATGTCTTCATGTGATTATTGTGCTGGAGAGAATACAAAAGTTTATTGGGACAGGGTTTGAAACCTCAGGAAGAGAAGTTGTGTATTGGGGCTGAATACGTGTCATATGGCATAAAATAAGTTTATTGACTACGGTATGGGTCAGGAAAAGAAACTGTATATTGTGGACAGAATAAGTATCTCACAGAGTATAAAGTGAGTTTTTGGTGTATGTGTCCTCTGGAAGAGTAGCTGTAGATTGGGGCGGAATACGTATCATGGGGAATAAAAGACTTTTATTGGGCTAGGGTATGGATCCACTGGAAGAGCATATATGGGAGCAGAACTGTTTGTATTGGTGAATAAAAAGAACTTATTGAGATATGGTAACTGGTACTGACTATGTATGCTTGGGAATTAAAGCAGTGTATCTGGACAGCGTAAATGTCCTTGGAAGGAGCAAGGCTAAGTGTCATAAGGAATATAAGGAGGAAAGAGGAGAAGTTGCTTTTTGGGCCAATAAGCTGTAGGAACAAAACATGTTCATTGGAAGAAGATAATAACCATAGGCAAGAAACGTGTACAAGATGTGTACCTCCGGGCAAAGAGACTGTTTATTAGGACAGGATATAGGAAATACTATCCTAAGAGAATCCAGTTTCGAAACGAATTTGTGAATGATATAAAGTCACCATTGCTCTGTGGTCCTCATTTACTTGGAAACTGTTGGAGGTACATAAGCAGAGCCCTTAGTACGTACTACTGCTGAAATAGCACCGCAAGCTTCACGTCTAGTTTGGGAAACCTGTCTGTGCCGCCTCAACATAGCGTGAAATTCAACTGAAAATCAATGCGCATTGGGAGAACTGTGTGTAATAGAAAGTTTCATAGAAAGACGGCAACACCAGCATGCTAGAATTGAAGAGCATTGGTAGAGTTTAGTGATGGCCACGGTCCATGAATTGCAGATGGTGCGGCACCCCAGTATTGAGGTGCATTTGCAGATCTGTTTGTGTTCCAGGCTTGGGATAGCAGCTTAGTTGGGAGCAGAGTTGTAACGCAGGCCCCTCACCACCACAATTCGTACTGCCGGGGTGCCCCAGCCCTTCAGGGGGCTCCATGCCCAAGGCAAATGAATATACATGCGATATGGGGGACTCCAGGGCCCCTCTCCACTTTCTGCAGGGGGGTTCATCATTTTGCGGTAAACCGCTGGTTGTGACCTGCATAGATTGTGTGGTGAGACTTTGCTGCCAGTTCCTGGAAAGAGCCATTTTGTATGTGCAACTGTTACTTCAGCCCATAGTGAATCGTTTTACAGTCTTTAGGCGGTTCCAGACGTTCAGGCCATGGTCCTTAAAGCCAAGAAAAACCCAAATAATCCCCTCAAATTTATCCAAGTGGAAGCGTCGAGTGCCCTGCTATGGGGGCAGTGTGGGGGAGACTGCACCAGCAGTATCTATGGTGCTCGTGCAGCCCGTCTCTGGCTTTTGGTAGAGGCCCAAGTACTCTCTCCCAGAAGAGTATGCATTCCGCACACAGGTATAGAATGTGGCACGCTGCTGCCTGTTCATGTATTCTGTACACTTGGAATGTCTCAGCTTTCTGCTGTCCAGCGCTCCATGACTTCTTGCCTCTTTGGAGCACCGTTTCCCTCTTCATCTTTCAGTCTATTTGACCCTCTCCTCCTGGTCTCTGCTTGTGCCCTCTTTAGCTTTTGTCTATCTCCACCTGCCTTTCCTGCCACTTTTTAAATTCAGAACAAGTAATGCGCAAGTTATGATACAACAGGCCAAGATCGCAGCACATAAATGCATTGTAACGCTAACGTTTCAAGGTTTTATGTTGCACATATATGCAAAATTACAATATGTGTATTATCGAGTAACCGTTCATAGTTGTGAGATATTGCTATATCGAGGAGTTCCAGTGAGCTAATAAACCACAGACTCTAGGCACTATGGTCGTTAAAATTACTAGGGCTCCAAGATGAAAGGATCTTATGCTGTTTTTTTGTGTTCATGATTTGAGATTTCCCAATGTTTGAAACCTAGTATTTATTACTTGCGTATGGTGTCATTCCTGTGAATTATACACATTGAAAACACTGGGAAAGATTAACAAACATACAAATCATGTAATATTAATGACACATATACCCTTAAACAAGCATGAAATAATGCTTACATAAGACTGACTTTACAGTAATGACATTAGATCCAGGATACGGTGCAATAGATTGTGCAAATATTACCCTTTGATATGACTCGTATTTGTTCCGTCACCTAAATTTTGCCTGTGGATGGTTCTCTCTTGCCTCACCACTGTGGGAAGGTCTCACTTTAACTCTCTATGTTTTATTTGCCTGTTTTCCCCTCTCACATTCTACTCTCCATGCCCATCCTGAGCATGGAGGAGGAGTTTTAACCTGGGTATTCTTTACACCGTTCACCTTCTTTTGAGTGGACCGTGTAATGTTTTTTTTCCTGTCCATCACTGCTTTGGCAAACCTAGCAGTGAGGGACAGAAAAAAATATATACTTTGAACATCCTGGAAGGAAATTAGATTGGGTAAGATGGTCATTCATTTTTTATTCTTCTGAAACACTCGAAGATTGGGAGTTCGTTTCTGAAAAACAAAAACTTTGAAAGTTTGAACAGCCATCAAAACTGAAGGCACCACCAAGCATTTTGTACGTTGAAAGAAACGGCCATGACGGCAGTTCCTTTCAAAGATGACCACTGAGCCAGCGGTCATTTGAAAATTTGATGTACAGTACCTCCACCATCTTGCTGGAGCAAGGTTCTCTACCACCCTGACAAACGGAGTGCTGTCTGTTAAATGCAAAATGAGATCTTTTGTCTTTTTTTTGGTTTGTCAGTGAATGTAAACATTTACCCTCTTAAGGTTTATCTTTATACAGCATAAAGTTTGTGACCCCCACTAGCTCTTTCTCCCATCTTACTGGCCCATCATCTGTTTCATCACCCAGAATCCATGTTCAGAATACTTCAGCTGGTAGATGCTTCCTTTCCCAGGCCTCTAACGTACTCTTTTTACCGTGTCTGTTAAAAAATGAAAGCAGTACCCAAAGGATCTAGACAAGTTTCACCTTTTATCAATTCCTTGCACTCTTAGCAGGATCATGAAGGGCCCTGATATTAGAAACAAGTCCTCCACTATTGTTATTTGGGATTTAGATGTCTCTGATATAGCAACCCATAGTACTGGCACCACAGCAGACCTACTGTAGTCTTCCTGAAGGTCTGGTCTGAATCGGATGAATGGCAATATACAGCGTGGCTGATCACAAGATACGTCTAGACCCCTTTTAATATAGACTGAGTCTCAGGATTAGCCTGAGCCCTAATCCTTCCTGTCTCCTCAGATGCAGCAGATCACAATAGCTATATCAACTTATCATGTTACCTGCACATGCTGAAAGGGTTCTCCTTGCCCAAAAGTGTCAACCATATACCTCACCCTCTCATTCAGCTATCAGCTCTCATCAACGGCATCTCAAGAACACAATATTTTGAGATACCACCAAACGTCTAATAATGTTAATTTTGACTCCAAGGCAAAGCTTTTATAACAAGAATACCCATTCTTTGTGCAGCATCTAATTTTGGCCTCGTTAACTGCAGAGCAGATAGGGCATAACTGACCTGTTACCCTACATAAAGTGACATGTTGGAGTGGAACTGAACTGTAAATATCTCCTTGGCACATCAACAGTATAAAAGTCCAGTGGAAGGACATGAGAAATAATTACAAATGAGAATACGTAATTTTAGCAGATGTTTTCATCAAATGATATGCCAACGTGGTGTACGTTTTCCTCATTCCCCATAAATCAGGATCCTTAAATTCTGTGTTTCACTCTGGGTAAGTTTGGTGTGGAGTCCCTGGAGAAGTTGATTGACCAAGTCTGCGAATAGCCACACAGTATGTCTAATTTGATAGTAATATTAAGGCTTAAAGGGCGGACTAAGGTTCGTAAGACATTGTTATGTAGCATTGTATGTGTTTTCCATTATAAAAGTGTAGGGCAAATTGTGTAAAAAAAGTGTGTTGCACTGGCTGCGGATAGACTGAGAGCATAGCAGACATGGGCAGGATATGTTTAGTATAGCATGCACTGCAGTCATTAAATCATAATTAATATGTATGTAGACAAGTACATGCATTATGAGAAAGCAGGGCTGAAAATGTCGTGATCTCATGCTGGATGGTGGGGAGGCGAGTACTTGTCTCCTCCTTTACCAAAACCACTGTTCCCTTCCCTTTGCTTCTCTGTCAGGACCATGGCGTTTTGAAGTGTGGTTTGCTATTGGTCTAAGTCAGTAGCTGGGTGTCACTAAAATGATGAATTTGGGGTAGAAATGCATGTCCCTCTCCTTTGCCTTTTGGCACTTTGGGCTAAAGCTCAAAAAATAGCAAAGAAGAAGCTAAAGTTGGTGTTTGGGACTTAAATGAAAGGACCATGGAGTTTGCGCTCACAAGTTGCAACACACATAGGCTGGAACTGGATGAGCGGGACGAGTTTGGTACACTTTCATCTTCAGTAATAAGCTTTAGGATTAGGAAAAGAGACAAGACTTCCTCTTGGAGTAGCAGCCATTGGAATAGGATGAGGGTCAGGAGAGTAGGGCCTTGCCCTTCAGTGCCAGGAACTTGGAGCCGGGTGAGGAGAAGGTCGTACCATTACATTCAGTTGATAGATATTGCACTATAACAGTGGAACAGTTCAAATTGTTGCTCACTTGAGTTTTAATCTCATAGTGTTATTGATGTAGGCTTGTGAGGGTGTACTACACTACTGCACTCATTGGGGCACTATCATGAGATAACTGGTTCGCCCTACGGGTGACTTGGGACTTTGTAAAATGATGATTTCCTAAATAGGATTGTGAAACAGAGCCTGCGTTTTGTGAGGTCGTTCTCCAACAAGGCTACACTGAGTCATAGCAATAATACTGCGCGAAATGACACTGAATGCATTGGTGACACTAAGTGCCAAAAAGTGAGGTACATTGAGAAAGTAAGATATGCAGTGGACTTGAGTTAGGGAAAAGTGGTTTGATTACGACCTTTTTGAATGACGAGCTGGCATGGTAGAAATGCTTTTTATTTAATTATGCTTGTCCTAGTTTACATTTGTTTAATTGGATTAACTGTGACACTAAATCTAATCTGTCGTGTTTCCTGCTTTTTCCTACAGAGTTTGCAGCAACGTTTTCCTGGCTGAGGCTTGGGGGAGCCTCGTTCTCCCAACTCCTCGCATTTCTTGGCCACAAGGATGGATCCCAATGGATGGAGCGATGCTGGCAGTCCGGAGAGCCCTGGGGGCCTAGGTGACTCGATGGAAAAGAGCTTGGACAATGATGCAGAGGGGGTTTGGAGCCCGGACATTGAGCAGAGCTTCCAGGAAGCACTGGCCATCTACCCACCATGTGGACGCCGCAAGATTATACTGTCTGATGAGGGGAAGATGTATGGTGAGTTTCTACAACATGCGTTCTAGGACTGTTCCAAAAACTAGAAGAAAAGAAACCTATGCGTTTTGCAGAATACGGACTACCTGGATAATTCCAGTCCTTTTTCCCTCACTTGTGTATACAAGCAATAGCTAATCCAAGATTGAGTAAACTTTTCTTCTGATTTTTATCATACGCAGTCTGTTGCATTACCAATTATTTTTCCTAATCCCAGTTTAATTACTGATTGAGCTTTGCATACCATTTATATAAAACATCTAACTATATCCGATAGCATGTGGATAAAACATAGGAATTCACACAAATAAAACACTCTTTATATCTTTGGGAAGTGTATTTAAGTAAAATATTTCTTGACGGGTAGTGGTTTTCATTAAGCTTTGGTCTCCGGAAGTTAGTCGTCTTACTACAACTGATTTTCTTTGGTCTAACCCAGCAGGAGAAAAGAATGCCATTACATAGGTCTTTGGCAGCACACATCTAGCTAAGATATACCACTTGGGTAACAAGAAATTAATTCATATCTTATTTAAGGATTACTGTGTGGACATCAGACTCCTAGTAAAGGCTCATTCTGCTGTTTCTTTCCCCCAAGTGGGATACTTTGCACTCTTATTCTCTGAAATGAGTCTTTATACATGTTTTGCTTAAACAGAAAAAGCATTGCGCTGTAGCAATAGTTCTCGTGGAAATCCAGGTCCCCTGTCACTTCCTCTAGTAAATTCTACTGCTGAAGAGAAATCACCACAAGATATGATGAGAAGTGATAACACATTTTCAATGGGCTTGGTAGCCTGCTGGCTGATGTAAACTGGACATTGGCACCAAGTGCCAGTTCATGTCTCATTCACAGACCACTTCAAACAAATGCAGAATATTTCAGGAGGCGTGATCCTCTTCAATTCCTTACCCATACCTTTCTGAATGTTGGAGTTGTCCCTGAGTAACAGAAGTCACTGCTCTACTTTACCCTCCGGTAAAAAAACACAAACCTACAATTATAGGATTACTTTACAAAAAATAATACAGTTTAGCTCTTTTCAGCCCCTACACTGCCTTTAGCTTTACTATGAGGTTGGGCTGTAAAAATGTACAGTAACCTGTGAAAAAAAGCTCAGAACACTGGGCAGAACTTCCGTCAAGCCTCGGTTGCTTCACTTTTAAACATATATTTCTATGCAACATGGTTACATTACGTTGGAAGACATTATGAACGTTATGAGGGCGTTTTTATGACACTACAAAATGTGCCATGACCCCGAAGTAGGGCCAAATCCTGATGGTTTCTAAGCACCATATTCTCTTCCAGAACCGTTTCTGAGCTGTGAGTGGATTCTGCTGCTCACAATGAATTTGACTGTAATTTTACATTTAGGCATCTTGTACATGAAATTATCAGTATTGTTTGTGAGAGACTCTCGCTCGTGTGCTGCATTCATTTGAGATGTGCTGTGCGTGTCTGTAAAATTGACCGTCCTTTTGAGGTCCGGAAACCACTGTTCTTTCTTATTTACTCCGGATCTGCTGCTGTCCATCGGTGACCTCTGTAATGGCTGAGATGCTTTTCTGAAGAAGGGATCTTTATTGGAGTGGAATGTTCCAATATTTAGGGGCTTGCTGTGAGGTGCGTTTGGTTCCTTGGTTTCTGAATGTGGTGATAGGCCGTGTGGGGGAGAGAAGCTGTCTCTCTACCTGGCATGTCGTCATATCATATGATATGATATAGCTTTATTAAAGAGCTATTGCGAGGCAGAGTAGTCAGCAGAATCAAACCAACCAAGAAATCGGGGAACTGCAGTGAGTAAAGGGAGGTTTTCAATTGGTTTTTCAAGGTAGACATTTGTTTATGTGGAGACGTATACGTCACCGTTTTTGAGGTTCTAGTTATTGAGTACAAAAATAGAGTGGAGTGTCAGTTTCTACCCTAGAAGATGCAGACGTGACAGGGATTGTGCAAAGGGGAACCAGTACTTGTCCCTTTTTTAAACAGTTTTCAGGTCTTCGCAGCTAAACAAATCACAATCACTAGGCGTCCATAGCCAACATACAGATAGTAATTATATTTTCCACTTATTTCGTATGTAACCTTTTTTCATTCTTCTATAATAAACAGCTGACGCATGCTTGTACCTTCATTAAAGCTTTCTCAAAGCTGTAAATTATACATTTATATTACACTAACATTAGTTTAAAATGTAAAGCCATATACCAATGCAATAATATGCCACCTTTGTCTGTGACTCATCATTTACTGAATAAAATGTTGTAATGTTCCATCTATTCATCTGTTATCCTCTTGTGGTGTTGACTATTCACCCAGTGTAAAGAGGACAGTAAGAGTGAAGGACTTACCAGTATAGGCTGTCCATTGTCGATTGTCGGGTATGATTCGTTTACTGGCGGTTATGCAATTTACCAAGTGTCTTTATGGGACACCATTGGTGCGAGATGATGGAATGATGGAGATTGTTGGGGATGATGGAATGATTGGGATTGTACCATAATTGGGCGCAGATATTGCAGTATGGAAGACTGAGGGGAGGTGTGGTGGATTGTGAATGTACCATGGCCGATGTTCTTGGTTATGTAGTTCAGGTTATAAAGCCAGTCATAGTGATTACCAGTGGTTGTAATGTCCATCGTTGACCGAAAGGTTTCAGTGGTAGGAGTGCTCACATTCTGTGTTGTTTGAAATGTTAAATAAGAGAAAGGCTGGAAAGATAGATGCGATGGTAGCAGAACACAGGATTGCTATGAGCGGTACCTGATGCAAGAAGTTATTGCAGCATTCACAGTCCGAATTTAAAAAGGCATTGATGTAGCTGATTAAAAAAATATATATGTGTTACTTAAATATGTTTTATTGGGTTTTTCCATAAAGTAGTACAATAACATAAAAAGGACATAGCAGGGGTTCACGTTGCAGGTAAAAAATAAAAAAACAGAGCAAGAATTACTGTGCAATGAGATATCCAGCATAAAAATCAACAGCATTGTCATGAAACATTAGTAGTGGTCTGCAAAACAAAAAGATGTTGTGCTTTAATGTGTGCTGCCCTAGAGACTAGGAAACGGAATGTAAGATGAGACCCTCCATGGAGGATTCCCTCCTTGAGGGAGGTGATGGGGGTGCTTCTAAGGCTGCCCTGGGCTTAGGAGGAAAGCAAGTGAACCCGAGGGAGAGAAGGGATTGGGCCAACGGGCCTCCACATCTGGGTGAGAGAAGGAGGAGTAAAGGGAAAAGACAACGAACCTAACATTGACATCTATGGTAAGGGACTGTAAGGGGAGATGGAGAAGCAAGTCCTTGAATTATAGTGTAGAGGAGACCGCACTGTGAGGATATGAAGGGGGCATCTAGAGTATGGGTGTACCCCAAGAACTGCAGTGTCATTCATCACCAAGGCCAACGGAAAAGGCTAAAGTATGGCCCCCTTCTGCTCAGTCATCTAGTCAAATAAGTGAAACGCGCTAATTCGGTGTTTGGAAGCATAGATGTTCAAGCCTAGACATGTAATCAATAAGGGGCTGCCTAAGGTGCGTTAATTTCTTGTCAGTTAGTTCATTTGTGGGTCAGTTGTCACAGTGCTAAGGTGTGCCAAGCTTTCTGTACCAAGAGACTTCTGGAGAAGTGTTAGGGGTCTTCCAGGCCAGTGCAGTCAGCTGTTTAGCTGCACCTGTCATATGTTGAGTCAGAAACCAGTCTGTATGTGCCATTGCTTTAAGTGCAGAGGGACGCAGCCCTAAGATAACAGTGCTGTAGTCAGACTGGTTTGGGTAGCCCAAAGTGTTTTTGATGTGGCTTAGGATTTCCTTCCAGAAAATTGTGATGGGTGGCCATGTCCACCATATGTGTTGAAAGTCTCCCTTCTGCTCCCCACAGCACCAACAGGCTGGTGATGTGTTCGTATAGATAGTGTAGGCAGCCATTGTATAGTACCACTGGAACATGGCCTTCTAGGCCATTTCTTGCTGGGGGATGCTCCTATAAATCTTTAGATTATCACGCCATAGGTTTGCCCACTGTTTACCTGTAATGTCTTGTGTGCAATCTGATTCTGACATCCGTTAATATAAATGGCTAGGTAAGAGAGGGAACTGTTGTAGCACTGCATAGGTCTTGGACTCTAGTTCGCGGGATCTTCAATATTACAGACAAGGGATTCAAAAGGAGTGGTGGGGTGTGTGGCTGCTAAATCGTTGAAGGGGTGTAGATCCCAGTGGCGGAACCTGGAGTACTAGTGGCATCAGGGAGTCAGAACTCCGTCTTGCATTGCTCGAAGGATTTGATGGATTTGCTTTGAAAAAGACCTTGCAGTATTCTGCATTCACCCTTAACCAGTGCTGGGAAAGAATCTTGGGGCAGCACAGTTGTAAAATCCGGATTGCCTGCGATTGGGGTATCTGGAGAGGGAAAAGTGGTGAGATTACTTTGAAGTGCAAGCCTGTCCCACACCTCCAAGACCATACACGTCGGTGTCGCGAAATATGCTCTCCGTGGGCGTAAGTGTTTTGGGAGCCAGGCCAGAACCCAGAGTGGCCTACACGCCACCGATCTATCCATATGCACCCATGTTTTTCGCTCTCCTTCATTATCCATTCTGAAACAAAAGTGAAGGTGGGCGGCCCAATAATAGTCTTGGAGGTTGCGGCACGCCAATCTGCCCCATTGTCTGGGGAGCATTAGAAGGGTGTAGTTGGTTTTAATAATGTGTGGATGAAGGTCATTAACGCTTTGTAATTTTTCTTGTGTCCCTTGATGAAGGGCAATTTCAGCCCGAAATGCATTGGGTTTTAATTTGAAGCGCTATTCATAAAAAGCAGCGTTTATTCAGTCTTGTTCCTCATTGAAGTCCGGATGGGCACTTGGTGAACAAAAGAAACCTGGGAAAATGGCGCGCAATCCCACGTGTGGACAGGAACTGCAGATTGAATTGAAGAATAGAGAAAAAGCAAAAGGATAAAAATTGTTAATTGCAAAAAAACGAATAAGGAGTAGAATAGGCTGAAGGGCAGAAATGGCGGTGCACTGGTTTGGGGAGAGTGGTCTCCCCGTATATTGTGGCTTTGTTTTATATTGTGTCATTTGGGCATGACACTGGACCAAGTTGCACGCACATTGGAGTACAGTTGGATGAAATTTGTGAAAAAGGAGGACTACTGTGTGCATCCCACCCCCGAATATATCTGTTTTTGGCATAAGGAACAAGCCAAGATTAATGAAGAGCGTACAAGTGCAGATGTGTCTATGATAGAAACCTGGTGGGGAAAATAATTCTGTTTCTGGTGATTTTCTTACTAATGCATTAACTAAGTTGGATTTAAAAAATTGTATTTCTCCTTTAGTGATATCCAGCTGTAATAGGATGATAATACAGCATAGTGGATATTTACCATAGCTCATTGTTTGATGCGCTGAGTGGTGGCCCATCATCTTGAGACTTGAACTTGCACTGTGAGTTTGAAGGCTTCTGGTAGTTGGTGTGGTAAACGGATGCCTATCATATTTGTGGAGTTAGGAATAAAAATCAAGAGAAGGTTGAATTGTGAAAGTGAGGGTGACGAAACAACATTTTGGAGCCTCAGAATATGCTGCAGGATATGAGGAGACAATGAAGTGATAAGTAGGAGCCACCTATCTCGTGATACTTCGAAGACTCTTCCAGGACAACAATGTGCAATCATCCGGACCCAACACTAGGCGGCGATCTATGCACAGATATGAATGTCAGCAGCCCTACATGCCAAGAACAGATGCATACTAGTAAGTAGCATATTCGTCACTGATGAGTAAATTCTGCTGGTGCATTGAAGGAAGATAGTTTGGTGGACAGCCTGGTTGTTATGAAAGAAGACAGTCCATAGTTCGTAGCAATAAAACTATTGCTGAAAATTGAATATTCTGGATGTTAGGAGCTGTTCTCGGAGGAAGAGTAGTGAGTGCCAGTGAGCTTAGTTGCTTGAGTCTCTGTAGGGCGATAGTGGCTTTGAACATAGAACAAGAGACGTACCCCGGCAAATGATGTGGTGGTCCCAACAATAGGATCCCAATATATATGGGGTGATAAACCTAGGAGTTAGCACTGCACATGACCAAATTAACTCAATCCAATTATACTCAAGAGAAAGTTTTTAGCAAATATATATGTATTTTTATTTTTTTATATATACTCTTAGACCTGATGTAGAAAACACTTGCATACATAAATAACATTTAGAGTCCACATAATTTTCTTTAGGATATTGAACAACATACACAAGAAAATGGAGAAGGGTAAAAATAACAGAAATTCATCTTACTTTGGAGCCTACCCAGTAACAATTCAAACGTCAGTCATACTCTCATTCTCTCAAATTTTCAAAAAGGGATCCTACCTAGAGTTCTATCATTCCACTTTCATTCTTCCATACATTCCCATCGTTCTGGTGTATGCGACACATAGGTGGTAAATATGTAGCATAGATCAGAATATTGATAGTGGCTTTGGTCATGCTGATGACATGAGTGATTTCTTACAAGAACTGTCTGGGTACACCCGTACTCCCCTCTGCAGGGATATCGGAGAGCCTTTCTCCTGTGTATGGTCCTTTTATACTTGGGTGGATCATTCTCACATATTGTGGTGTTTAGTGGTAGCGACAGGTGAAAGCTCTGCTTTTTGTCTGGCTTCTATGCTTCACTGAGAAGAGTCTTGCTCTGTTGCCTCTTCACCAACTCCTCCCGGGGGAGGGGAGCCTGGAGGGCTTTGTGGCTTGCAGGTGTGGTTCAGTCAAACTTTGACAAAGGGAAGTGCGGGAGCAGCCGCTTGAGTTGAAAAGAAGCCATAAGCCCCATAGTTGATCTGGCACCACACCTCGACAGCCGCATTTTACATTTGATCATTCTTCCGCACATTTTTCATTTGACATTTGATTTAGTGTGGTGGGTCTCCTCCATGAAAACTTGCCTCTGAGGGTTTGGCACAGACACTAATACAGTTGCCTCCAGCAGCACTGTAGAATTTGCACAACCACGGCTGTTCCTGTTAGTGCGCATGAAAGAGACTTTCTCGAAGTAATGTCAAAAGTGAGTCGTGACTTCTAGTGCTTAGGAACCACATAGCTGTATATGTTTTGGTTGGTGGATCACTGGAGGACTTTAGTTTCCAAAATTGCTTGATGCAACACTTTACGGGGTACATTTGGGGTGTCACTGTTGGCTTATAGGATTCTTTCAGCATGGGCATCTTCCTCCAAATCACTGTCTGAGCTACATCATAACGTTTGGATCTAGGGATCTGATGCACTTGTCAGACGATCAGTCCCATCAGCATATAGTCCTCCTATTGGTGTGCTTGACCAATCTGAGAACGATGGATGGATGGATGGATGGATGGATGGATGGATGGATGGATGGATGGATGGCGGTATCTATGCCGTGTCCCACGGCAGGATAGTGTCGCCTGTGCACCGAACTCCATGTTCATTTTTCAATTTAGGTTTGTCGAGCTTAGCTGATTAAGCAAAGATGCAGATTGAATTCACTTTCTCTTTCATTATCTATCTTAGAGTGAGAAGTCTCAAATACCTGCTTACGTCTGTGTTCACCAGGCAGCTGATTTTTGTGTTCAATTCACGTTATGCTAGCCTTGCTAACGTTTTAACATGTTAACATGTTAAGATGTTAAAACTCGGAACAGCAAAAGAGTCTGGCACAAACTGCACCAGAATCTGGTTTTTGCACTGCAGGTCAAATACTTGTGGATCCGTGAAAGAATTTCACATTTATTCGTGTGTTGTGGTCCTTGCTGTATAGAGACTTAGGGCTTGTTGGTGTGTCGAAGTTCACCTGTTGTAAAATCTTAAAACGTGGACTCGACTGAAAAGGTGAAATGAAGCCAGAAATCAAATATTTACTTAATAGCAAGGTCGCCAGTTTATGGAATTTTTTGCCCCCAGGTTGGAAAATACTCCATAAATTGTGTTTGCTGGCTAGGTCAAATGGATGGAGAAAAAGGGATGTTGCTAGTTACAATAGAAAAGGAGAGCTCTGGTAGAGGTAAGAGCACCGAAGAAAGAAGTGCATTGAAGAAAGACGAGTGGAAATGGGTACACTGGAGGAGGCGAGTTCTGGTATCCCTAGCTAAACTGGCGAGAGGAGATGGAGCCATGTAAAATAGAACAAGAGCCCTGGTGGAGCTCAGTACACGGGAGAGGAAGAAGTTTGGAAAGGTACATTTATTGGGGACCATGGTGTCCAGGATGGTGCTAGATGTGGCGAAGCTAAATTTACTAGACATCAGGGTTCCAGTATGGAGCTAGGGTGTTGCTAGGCTAAATTTACTGGACCACAGGGTGACCATTATGGAGCGCGATACTCTGCAGCAAGAGTTGACTGCTAGGGCTAGGAATACAAGAGTGCGAAGCCTGAAACTCAGCTGGGTAAACACTATAGGGAGAGGTCTGGTGGAGCTTCTTTTACTATATTGGGAGATGTCGAAAGAAACTAACGATGCTGGACATAAAGATGTCTGACGCAGAGCCAGGTACTATGTAGTGGGAGACATCTTTGGGAATTAGGTATATACGTGGGTGTGAAGTTAATTTCACTAGGTGCACTGTGTAGGGAGAAATATGAAGGAGCTAGTTTGACTAGATAGCAAGACATCTGTCTGGTGGAGCTAACTATACTGGAGGGCAGTGTTTTGTGGATGGAGGTAAGTACTCTGCAGTGGGTTATGTCTTCTGGTGTTGGGTATACAATCTATGATGCCTCTGGGTACCCCGGATAAGGAGCCATCTAGTGGGTCTAACTATACGGGAGAAAAGGGTGTCTGGGACAAAGCAAGATCCTCTATAGTGGGAGACGTTAGCAGGCACTAAGTGTAGTGGAGATGAGGGTGTTGTTTACTTCATGTGGGACACATGGGCAGTCTGTAATACAGTAGGGCTTGGCCGAGCTAGGTTTATTGCAAAGGGAGATACCATGTGGAGTAAGCATACTCGAGGGAAGGCATATGGAATGAAACTACAATCACTGGCATCTGGAATGAAACTACGAACACTGGAGAGGGGAGAATCTGGAAGTGCTAGGTACACAGGAACTGGAAATGTTTGGCGTTTGGTATGATGGGGATGGAAAAGTCTAATCTAGCCATTTCAAGTGGAGTTAGGTGCTCTGGAGAGGGTGAGGTCGGTACACAGCACTGGGGCATGAGTGTGTAAAGGAATTATATGCATTATTGAGGAATTAGCCCAATAAACAGTTTACTCTTCTATCCTGTGCATCTCTAGCTGAGACCTGGTTCATGTTTTGCCAAATGAGGTCACACCATAAGGGGAAGTGGTAAGAAATCTACAACTTGCTGAACTGGAAGTCAAGTCTCAGATGAGCACGTGGTTGGAACAGAAAAGGCACTATTAGTTTGTGGTTTGGTTTGTGGTTGCCAGGGGCGGACAACTGTGTACAGAATCCATAGACAGAGATTGTGTGCGACTGGTGTTTTTTTGTTGTATTAATATGTATGGTTGACAGCACGAAACCGAGTGTGTGGTGCTGCGCGTGGTGGTGCCCCTCCAACTAACTGAGGTGTATGGTGGACACTTAGAGGAGCAGTGGGTAGTGCTATCTCCACGCCTCATTGACGTATATGCTAGATACCTCGAGGCACAATGTCTGGTGGTGCTTTTCAGTCTCATCGTTGTTGACTCCTTGAGGAGCAGTAAGTGGTACCACTTGGATGCCTCATTGAGGTATAGGGTAGGCACCTTGAGGAGCAGTGTGAGGTGTTGCCTTGCCGCATCGATGAACAGTGTTACCTTAAGGATTTTTGGGGCCTCTGGCAATAAATATTTTGGGGGGCCCTGTTTGGTACAACTTTGAATTTTATTACCCATATTTTGCTAATTCAAGCCCTGTTTTGCCGAACAATATTGAAATATATGTTAAAGGTGAAGATACAAAAGGTGAGCTAGAGTGAAACTTCACTTTGCCAGGGGGCCCTTGGAAGACGGGGGCCCTGGGCAATTGCCCACTTTGTCAGGGCCTTGTAACGTCTCTGTCAAGGAGCAGCATTTGAGAAGTGCTGCCTCCTCTTGGTGTATGGTATCGAAGTGCAGTGGACACCGTGCTGTGCTACCCCTTTTCTATGAGGACCGGGATCACCCATGATTAGGCGCTGTGTTGGCACTATAACAACACTGGGCTTTCTATGAACTGGCATGACAGGACACGGCACCTGTTGGCGCTCAGAAATACCAAGGGTGAACTGGCTAATGGGAAAACTAGACAATTCCTGTTAGGCCAGTAGGGGCTTGGTGTGGCTGACTCCGTTTGATCCCTACAAGACTATCTGAGCCAGTGACATGTGATTTTCCCACGACAGTCCGCCACCTGGACTACTATGTTCGTTTGTGCACGCATTCAACACAAATCGAAGAGCAAAGAAATGTGGCCAGGCATGCCGATAGCAAAATGTATGACCAGATAGATAAATGCGCCACACCCGAGCTAGAGAACGTGGACTTGCTTAATTAGACAGTTGTTTATATAAGTGCGCACACGTCGATGTACAGTGATGAAGGCCTTCCAGAAATACAGCAGGGTTCGGGAACATGCGGAAGTTAAACAGGCCTGCATCGACTACTCGTGCGTATAGACATTTACTGCAACCAATTCGAACCATCGAGACGTGTACTTGTAAAGCAGCGGAAAAGGGATTTATGTGTACGCCATCTGGATTCCCAAACGTGTGCACTCTGGCCAAAACGCGCATTCGCAGTGACACTCACGCACGCCTTGCCCCATCCCCCTCACATAGTATTTTATGCAGAATTCAGCAATTGTAGGATACATTGTTTTTTCACATTCCTGGCACATTATTTTGTCACATTCCTGGCTCTGCCCTTCGCGAGCAGCGCTATGAAAAAAAAAAAGTGATCCCCCTTGCATTGGGCCCTTTGTTGGGTGTGTCACTCTTTTGAAGTGTTTCGTCTTTCACGTGCTTATCCACTGTTTCCCTTTCGCCTGGATTGCGCCAGTTTCTGGAACAGCAGGCCTAGTGGCAGCCTACTTACTGGTTTCTGAACATGCATCTCGGCCCCTGGATCCCGTCCAGAGCTCGTGCGCTTGGAATCTTCCCCATCACTGAGACACATTTTGGATCTCTGCATTATTTTCTTGCTTTATTCTCTTGGATGCATTTTAACAAGAAGTGGTGGCGGTAGGCTGAAACAGGCTGATGTCATCATGTCTACACTAGGCAAAGCAACCAGCAGCCATGTTTTAAAAAAATATATATTTTCCATCCGCACAGAGATCTCGAACGCCTGCGCCTGGAAGTCTGCTTACTTGCTTTGAGGTGCTCTCACCCGGTTGTTTAAATCTTCTCGGTTTATCGCTTTCCTTTTGTTTACTTTTTTTTTTAACAAAGACAGACACTTAGTGAAAAACCCCACTACCCTGGCGACAGACACTAATGGCTATCCCGGGTGAAGGCATTATCCCCGCAGCCAGCATTGATACGCTTGGAAGCCGCGTGTTTGAAGCCTAAACAAAACCTATGCGGTGAATGATAACTTTGACAGAACCCAGGGATCTTACAGACTCTTTTAGAAGGCTTAAGGAACTGAGAAAATGTTGCTGTAAATTAGTCATGCTAACCACGTGAACTGTTCGAACAACATAGGAAGGCCTTAAGCCTTTACTGCTGCAGTACACTGCGCTGTGTGTGACGTCATGGTGACGAAGGGCCGCCTGACCGAGACCGGGGAGACACGTGGCAAGGGTAACGAGTTAGGGGTTTGGTGGGACAGGCCCTGGAGATGGGGACAGCAGGGAAGGAGGTTGGGATTACACGAACACGTCAGAGGGATAAAGCAGATTGGCTTTCCGGTTCAGAAGGAAAGGGCGGGAAGGCAACAGGATAACAACAAAACAGTGATACGAAATTTAGCCACGCAAGGTTTTGTACATGATGAAACTTTTATAGACCTATGACTAGGTTTATTTACTAAACACGGCTTTGCAGGCAGAAAGTATCACATGGAAGCACAAATGTATATGTGAGGTGCTTCAGATTGTGTGAGGTGTCTTCACGCACCAGGGGACCCTGAATTACGACTAGTGGTGTCTACAGAAGTGAATTTTAATGAGGGCACTGATTGAACCATTACCATAGATAAACAGCGGGGCTATCAACAAACGGAGCCTCCAGCTGTTAACGAATTGCTATTTTCCCGCCAAATCATTTACGGAGCTCGAGGACAGACAGCGTTTATTGTCACACTGGCCGCTAAAAAAGAAATCTGACGGCCTTCCTTTTTTTTTATTTATCTAATTGACTTTTTTAATTGAATAATGACTGGCTTGCACAAATCATGCCCTAACATGCCTGAGCGTGCCTCCATGGAGCAGACTGAAGGACACTTTCGTTTTAGCTCCTTGCAGGAGCAAGTTGTGACAAGCTGCTTCTTAGCAATGGATCGGTTCTTCCTGGAGGTATGAGTGCAAGCCTGACCGCGAGACGTGAACTCCCCAGACCCCCAGGATATAGCGGCATGGATTAGCAAATTTAGCGGCACAAAAATGTAAATTTAGCGGCACAAATATGGAAATTTAGCTGCATTTTATTTGGCTGTTTTTCCTACAACAAACACAGATATCTGTGGGTATTGGTCCCTGGTGTGTCTGTGGTCTGTGTGTGTTAGTCTCTGGTGTGTTTGTGGTCTGTGTGTGTTGTTCCCAGTGTGTTTGTGGTCTGTGTGTGCTGGGCTCAAGTGTGTTTGTGGTCTGTGTATGTTGGTCCCTGGTGTGTTTGTGGTCTTTGTGTGTTGGTCGCTGGTGTGTTTGTGGTCTGTGTGTGTTGGTCCCTGGTGTGTTTGTGGTCTGTGTGTGTTGTTTCCAGTGTGTTGGTCTGTAGTGCGTTGACGCACAGGTCGGATGCTCTCCTTGGAGCCTCCAAGTTACAAGAGCCTCTCACTCCCCTCGATCGTGGGATCAGCAGGTCAGGTAAGTACATATAAAATAAGCAGCACATCTAGAATCATGCGATTGTGCGGGTGCAGCGTTTTTCGCATAATTATAGATTTGCACCATTTGCAACATAATGCATCATCTGCTGCATAATCTGCAGATTTTGTCAAAAGAAAATTTGGTTTCTGACCAGGATTCAATTCTGTGGCTCCCTGGTTACAGACACAGACTTCTGCAGCTCATTAGTTAATAGTGGTTTCAAACTGTATCTACTATTTATTTTTCATTTAAGATGTGCCTTATTTTCAGAGCTAAAGGAATTATGCAATATTAAAGGCCTAAACTATGCAGCAGGTTTGCATAAATTATGCAGCGCTAAAAGGCAAATTATGCGGCGTAATGCAGCACATTTTGTGATAATATTACTTCATTAGTTAGTCATTTTTAAACTTGTTAACACTGTCTGTACTGTCTGCACATTGGTTGTATCCTATTAGTACCAGTTTAACACCCAAATATAAGAATATGGAATAGAAAGGTGACCGGTCAACCTTTGCAGAGAGCCTGTCACTGTGTGGCAGCACGTATGGCTGCGTTTTTATTAACTTTTGAACCATTTGAGCTAGGAGTAACGTTTGTTTTGCTCAAATCTGTATATTATTTGGCAGGTGATTTATTATGTGGCAAATGCGACAAGTCTATATTTATGCAAAAATTGCCACGGCTGCCCAATCGCATAATTCTAGTGGTCCCGACTATAAAAGACAGCAGCGTTGGGTACAGTGCCTCATGTGAGCAGCATGGGGCGTGTGACGCAGCCTGAGAACCACCCTATTCAGATGGTGAATACCAATTTGGCTTTATCATTCATGTCATGGCACAGTGAGCAGAACTAGAAAATGTCCAAGAAGACTGCAACACCAGTGGCACAGCCATCTTGTTTGCTTCCCTGTCCTTGTTCTGAGCAGGACATTTTAGAAAAGTTATTGATGCATACTCTTTTTCATGTCTAATTTTGGAGCTGAATCCAACTGGAGCTTGAACATGTTTCTGGTTAGTCTCCATCAGTATTGCTTCCAATGCGCAGGTGAAATGGTGTCTCTTTCAAACATGAGGTAGTACCAACAATGTCCTCTTGGTTTGTTCTTGTAAAAATGGAATAGAGTAGCCGCATATTGATTCCAGCTTTATTTCTGCTTAGCCTACAAAGTTCCTGATATGATGCTATGGAGTTTTGCACAGCCTTTTATTTCTACCTGTTTTAGTTCTGGTTTAACTAAAAAGCCAGCAGTCTGGATGTCGAGATTTCGCGGGCACTTCTGTAAAAATCCCGCCATTTTTACAAAGGTGCCAATTTCGCGGCAAATCGCGATAACCTGGAGGGTCTGACTCCCCCTTCTCCCTCTTAGTAAATGTTGTCAGGAGGACTCGGACCCGCCTCTTTTCTGTTCAGCATAGCTTGGCGAGTTATTCGGATGTCCTGCTCAGTTACAATAAATACGTGTATTTATTATTCATGAGCAGTTCACCGATTTGGGAGCAGGGGTCAAAGTATAAAAAAGTTATGGCATTCGATCCTGACAACAATGGAAGAGGGGTCAGGGAGTGTAGAAGCAGACACACACACACCTAGATAAAAAAGAACAATTGTTAGCCTGTCACATGCAACTAACTGTTTATTATGTATAATGCACAAACTTTAAAGGATAACAATGCTTTGTTCAGCTGGGAAAGCTCAGTCGGTTAATGCAATCACTTCAGACTTCTCTTTGAATAGTAAGAGGGTCAGTCATTTGAACTGCTGAGGGATGTCTGTTTAGTGCTATCAGGACCCAGCCTGTAACAGAAAGCGCTGTCAATCGTTAGTCCTGAATTTGAACAGTGTACTCCACTTAGTATAAGAAGAGTTGCTGTAGATGTATGTATTTTCAAAGCATGCCATTACCACGCATGCCATTACCACTCATGCCTTTACCACACAACCTTTACCACCCAGATCATTTTAGCACACGTCATAATTTTAAATATATTCATTTATTTATTTTTGTATTTTTGAGTGGATCTCCCAAACCGGCTTTTTAAATTTACACCTACTTTCTCTTTACCTCTCCCAACAATAAAATTACTCTTTCCTCCCTTTTCCTCCCCATAACCATACATGTATCCTTCCCTTCCAACTACCAAACCCCAAACTCAACCGTACCTCACTTTACTTCTACCAACCCTAAGTCCTAAAATTACCGTACGTCTGATTTACATACGTGATAAAGGCATGGCATGTGAAGGCATATGTGTTGTAATGGATGCACAGTGAAGGCTGTTTTTCCCCAGTGCTTAATTTGAGCAGGTGGTTGCCACCATTACTTATTTTTGGGTCTGGCACTTATTTTTCCTCATCATACTTTAACCCAGAGCAAGCGAGAGAAAAACACACAAGGGGTAAAGGAGGAGGGAGAGAAAGGTGCAAAACTAGAACCAGCCGTGGACTTCTGAACAAAAGAATAGGCCCTGGCACTTTTTTTTTTCAAACTAAGTTCTGACTACCACAGTCTAAAAATGTATCACACACAGTACAAGGCAAGCTGCCACAAAATTTGCAAATAGATTCAGCATTGAAACAATTACAATGCATGCAAAAGTTACGGTAATCAGTGGTGGGCCCTGCCCATCTTAAGTAATCGGGCGACTGCGGGGGATGGCAGGGGTTTGGGAATGGGTTTGAAATGATATAAAAGAATAAAAAAAAGGAAAACCTAACTTCCGCTCTGGCTGACTGACGCGCTGCTCCTCTCGTCGCCGTCGGGCCGGAAGGGGATGAGCCCTTAGGGAATATGCTCCATACCCAATCCAGATGCTGCTCTCAGATGAGACCAGCGCCAGGATTGGTCTGAGCGGCCTTGTTTGCCGGTCAGACGGTGCATCGGAGCCTGTGCCTTCTCTTCAATCCTGCTGTGTAACACAGCCGGGTTGGAGAAAGATAAGTGGGCATGTGTGTTTGGTCGGCATAGGATGGCTGGGTAAGCACACGTGCACTTTTGAGTACACTCTACTCCTCCTCCCTGGCAGAGAAGTGCGACCAGAGAGAGGGTGATGGTGATGGCAGAGGGAGGTGAGGACAGAGTAGGATAATAGAAGTGAGATTATGGCAGAGGAGTATGAGAGTAATGGTAGAGAAAAGGGAGGATGATGGCAGAGGAGTTTTGAGGCATTTTTCGTGGCAAGGTGGGGGGTGACCTAACAGTGACAGCAAAGAAAGGTGATAGCATGACGGTGGCAAAGGAAGAGAATATCAGAGAAGGGTTATGGCTGGGCAGGTTAATGGCAGGAGACAGTGAGATTTTGGGGGCTTTCAGTTACCATAAACCAAGAATATTGGTAAAAGAAAGCAAAACATGGCCTCAAAACAATGCAACTTTGTCGTTCAAAATGTCCATTTTTATGCCACATTTTAATACTACAAAATTCTTGGGGGAGGGGTATTTACAATTTTTTATATATATATATATATATATATATATATATATATATATATATATATATATATATATACACCATGAAAACTTTCAACAGCCACCTCCAATCCCACAAGACCGGCGAAGCAGGAGACGGACCACAATTTTAGGTAACAGTTCTTTTTTACTGCAGAAAGGTCAGGTGAAAAAACCAACGATGACACGTATCGGGCTGAGCAGATATATATATATATATATATCTATCCACACAGTTGCAGGTTTGCCCAAAGCGGAGAGACCACAAGAGGTTTCCAATTGAGCTTGTATTCTTTTAATGTAAGCTTGCCAGCAGGCTCTGCAGCAGTAAAATTATCCCAAAGTTATTAATATAGCCAGACGCGTTTCGGGACATCCATAGTCCTTTCTTCAGTGGCTTTGATTAAAAGGAAACAGGAAGCACATTTTATTTACGCACCAAATCAATTAGCAAACACCTGCCTGAAAGGGCGCGGCCGTATGCACAGCCTTCTGGTTGTTGAAGTGCGCAATAGTTTTCTCCAAGTGGGCGTGCTGTCCGAGTCCACAATATAACACCATAGTATTTCCCAAGTGGGTAGGAATAAATTGCTGTGCATTGTCTGCCCTGCTCTTGCGCTGACATTAACAAGCGGTCTGGCCCCCTCCTGCCAGGCGCCAGATCCCCTCCTTCCGTGACAATGCACGGCAATTTATTCCTACCCACTTAGGAAATACTATTGCGCACTTCAACAACCAGAAGGCTGTGCATACGGCCGCGCCCTCTTGTGGTCTCTCCGCTTTGGGCAAACCTGCAACTGTGTGGATGTTTCCGGCCGGTCCCGGTCGGGGAGATGGCCCACTGCTGATGAGCGGTTCCAGAGCTGACACTATCGACATCAGCATCACGGAAGGAGGGGTTCTGGCGCCTGGCAGGAGGGGGCCAGACCGCTTGTTAATGTCAGCGCAAGAGCAGGGCAGACAATGCACGGCAATTTATTCCTACCCACTTGGGAAATACTATGGTGTTATATTGTGGACTCGGACAGCACGCCCACTTGGAGAAAACTATTGCGCACTTCAACAACCAGAAGGCTGTGCATACGGCAGCGCCCTTTCAGGCAGGTGTTTGCTAATTGATTTGGTGCGTAAATAAAATGTGCTTCCTGTTTCCTTTTAATCAAAGCCACTGAAGAAAGGACTATGGATGTCCCGAAACGCGTCTGGCTATATTAATAACTTTGGGATAATTTTACTGCTGCAGAGCCTGCTGGCAAGCTTACATTAAAAGAATACAAGCTCAATTGGAAACCTCTTGTGGTCTCTCCGCTTTGGGCAAACCTGCAACTGTGTGGATGTTTCCGGCCGGTCCCGGTCGGGGAGATGGCCCACCGCTGATGAGCGGCTCCAGAGCTGACACTATTGACATCAGCATCACGGAAGGAGGGGATCTGGCGCCTGGCAGGAGGGGGCCAGACCGCTTGTTAATGTCAGGCAAGAGCAGGGTAGACAATGCACAGCAATTTATTCCTACCCACTTGGGAAATACTATGGTGTTATATAGTGGACTCGGACAGCACGCCCACTTGGAGAAAACTATTGCGAACTTCAACAACCAGAAGGCTGTGCATACGGCCGCGCCCTTTCAGGCAGGTGTTTGCTAATTGATTTGGTGCGTAAATAAAATGTGCTTCCTGTTTCCTTTTAATCAAAGCCACTGAAGAAAGGACTATGGATGTCCCGAAACGTGTCTGGCTATATTAATAACTTTGGGATAATTTTACTGCTGCAGAGCCTGCTGGCAAGCTTACATTAAAAGAATACAAGCTCAATTGGAAACCTCTTGTGGTCTCTCCGCTTTGGGCAAACCTGCAACTGTGTGGTTATATATATATATATATATCTATATATCCAAGTTCAATGGCCCCGCACCTCCAGCAGTTACCTGGCGAACAGAGACCACAGCAAATCCCAAGAATTCAGGCAAGGTTGTTATTTATTCAGAGTTAACAGCGCGAGCGGTCTGACGCGTTTCGGGCGAAAGGCCCTTGCTCACAGATAGTCCTGCATGTGTATGCCAATTTTTTATAAATGCTTGAGTGAACACCATGTGACAATAAACACAGAAGAAATACTACTCATGTTTCTCTTGTTGTGGTGACTGAAACAGAGGTGATGGGTAGGCGCTGCCATCAAAAATGTCAATCATTAACTGAATAAATTCAGAAAAACAGAATAATCAGGGTCCCTGTATAAATACATAGCTCAGATAAAAGCGTTATTCATGAAATATATTAATTGTTTAGAACATATTAGTGCAAATATCCGCAAATGTAAACATGTATAAATAGGTAAAAAATTCTGCAATTTGTAAACATTTTAACTGTGCAAATTAAGCATGTAAGGATAAAAAATATATACAATATATATTTGTTCAAAATCCTGCAGTTGTAAACATTCAAAAATGTGCAGATGTTACATATGCTGAAGGCATCTCTGCTCTCCTGATGGATGTTCTAACGCATTAAAATATGTGTTTCATGATAACGTTACTGAGCAATTCATCTGGGACATCAAAGATTGATGACAACCCATCTGTATTTCACATACAATCATGAGAATTACGTACGTATTTCAAAGTGAAAAGCACTAGAATCCCCCAATGCATTTAAAATCAATTCCTGCATATTAGTATTAATTATGATCAATATCATTGTTGGTTAAAAGAGAGAAAGAAGAAAACAAAAAATAAAGCATTAAAATGTAAATGTAGGCAAGAAACAGTTTAAGAGTGGCGTATGGGGAGGCGACCACAAGCCAACTAGTTTAAGTGAGGTCTAAACATAATAGTGCGGCTGTGGACCAAATTACTGTAAGGATTACAGGAAATGGTATAAATCCTCAGTGGTATTCAAACCATTGGGCACTTTACTGTCTAGCTCCAGAATGATGCTAGATTCCAGTTGTCTTAGCATCTTGTCCCTATCGCCACCTCTGCGTGGCTTGGGGACAGCAGACAGTACATAATAATTGAGACACTGCAAGTTGTTATTGTGTACCAACTTAAAATGCCTCGCAACAGGATATGCACTGTCATTATTTACAATTGCCCGAAGATGCTGTTATTCTGACATGCACCTGCAGCTTGTTACTCCCAACATATCTCAAGCCGCAGGTGCATGTCAGAACATAGACAGCATAATCGGTCTTGCAATTGAAGCTACCTTGAATAGGAACCATGGTAGGACTGAATGGGGTGGCATATTTGGTGGTGTTAATCCCAAACCTGCAAGCCCTACAACTGGAGCATTTGACAAACCCCGGCCGGGGTTGTAACCAAGATTGCCCTTTCCTGAGTTCTGGAAAAGTGTGGGAGATATGTGTACGCATGGAGGGACCCCTGCGATATGTAACAATGAGACTGCTAGGAAGTTGTGATGCCAAGACACCATCAGTAAGTAAAATTGGCCAACTTTTAGTAAGAATGGCCCTGATCTTTCTTTCCTGGCAACTGAACATGGTAATGAACCTCTGAATGGAATCAAGTTCCAAGTTTGCTGATTCTGAGGTAGGAATCTCAGGTGAGTTGAGAAGAGATTCCCTAGGCCTATCTTTCATCTTATCCACTGCTTGTTTAAGGATCCTGTCGCTATACCCTCTGCCTTTGAACCTAGTAAGGGCTTCAGTAGTACATGTAGCCAACTCTTGGTCTGTGCTGCGGATTCTCTTTAGACGGAGTAGCTCACCGTATGGGATATTATCAATGATGTGTCTGGGATGAGCGCTACTGGAGTGTAGTGTGGAATTTCCAGCCGTGTTTTTACTGTGAAGGGTGGTTGCGATATGGCCTTCCCTGACAAAGACCTTAACATCAAGAAAATCAACAGTATGTTTACTGATATTATATGTAAACTTGAGGTTTTCCTGATTGATGTTGATTTGATTAATAAAATCCATTGCACTATTTTCATCACCCTTACAAACTAGAAAAACGTCATCAATGTAACGCATCCATCGTACAATATGTTTGGAAAAAACATCATTGTGCGTACCCATGAGGACCTGCCCCTCCCACCAGCCAACGTGCAAGCACGCATAGCTGGGGGAAAAGCAGTCCCCCATTGCCACTCCTCTCTTCTACAAATAGATGTCAATACCAAAAACAAAGTAGTTATTGTTGAGACTCCACGTTACCAGTTCCATGATCATTTTGTTATGGGTATAGCAATGCAAGGGTCTGGTACCCCCAAAAAATTCCAGAGCCCATAATCCTGTGGCATGTTCAATGCTAGTGTAAAGAGATTCGATGTCCAAAGTAATTAACATCTAATCAGCGTCCATGGAATATTTGCAATTTTTCGCAGGAAGTCCCCTGTGTCTTTGACATAAGTTGGCAGGGTGGTCACCAAATTTTGTAAGAAATAGTCTACATACTGTGCGAAGTGCTCTGCCACGTTGTTGATAGCAGAGATGATAGGTCTTCCAGGAACCGGCGAGATCTTTTTGTGCACTTTTGGAATTAGGTACAATCTCGGAAGAACTGGATTGTCAACGTTGAGAAATTTATATATATATCTTAAAATGTTTAAATCTGACAGATATATACAGAAACACATACATACTAAGTCAGATATAAACATTTTAAGCAAACGCTGCCTGTTTTTTTTTGTTTTTTTTCTTACTCTCTCCTAACACATTCGGCAGCTGTGGTAGAGGAGCAAAAAAAGGAAGGTCCCGGAGAAATAGAGGTGGGGCATGTTGGTTTTCCGTTCACTTTTGTAATCATAATCGGCTACTGCAGCTTACAATTAAAAGACCAGGTCAGATTTATTTTTTGTATTTTAATGTTTCCTGTTCTGTAATACGAGGCCTCATTCTAAAATCTTGAGCTGCATGAGCTGTCCTAAACCCAGCCTTTGAGCGCATGTTCAAGTATGACATAAAATACTTCTTATGGAAAGAAACATTTAATGTACTTTCATTATCTGTCCAACAAATTAGCATTTGTTCCTGGAAGGTTCACTCTGATTTTCGTGTCTTATTGTATTTGATTAGTTCTCTCTTGCAGGATGTAGGACCACATTGTGGAAGTATTTCTAGCTCTTTGCTCACTTCTAGTCAGCTGCTAAGGAAATGACTGTCTTCAGAGAGGCTTTCTTACTGAACACAGTCCCATGCATGCAGTGTTATATTAGATAAAGAAGTCACACTTTTTCAGCTTTATGTAATCAACAGAGTAACTGTATACACATTGTTGGAAAGCTCCATCCTCGATTCAGCTTCCATTACAAATTACCTGGTGTGCCACTCATTGTTGGCCGCTTCACGTACATGCTCGCCTTCTAGTAACCCTTTTCTTGAAAATAAATAGCATCTTGCCGCGCTGTTCCAGATGCGTTATGCTATGTAAGTTTCTCGGTTTTACATGACAGGGCTGTACAATGTAATTGTGCTCACATGTTGGTATCATGTGTACAGTCTCATGCAGTATTCCTTGCCTCAGGGTGAGGACACAACATAAAGTTCTTGATACTTAAAAGAAACATTTAGCTGCCAGGAGGTGAGTATGGGTACTCTCCTCCATTTTTGGCTTTCACCCACTTCAGTCATTTCATACTGCTCCTTGTCTATGGAGTATTTAATCCTTTTCTTTCATCTGTCTGTCATGCTCCATCTGCGTTGGATGGTCTCTCCATTTTTAGGTTGACACCTACCGACCGTGCTGCTGCCTGGTTTGCTAAAGACATTTTGGGATTTCTGACTCTTGGTTTCGTGGTTTGTAACTCACATTTTCTGGCTTTCTATTTGCTGGCTTTATTTGTTGTAGGCTGTTGCGCTTGAGTTTGGCCCTCCAATTGTCCAAATCTAGTTTTCTGTATTCTTTCACTAACTTGCTTTCTGTAAACATGCCTTTAAATTTTGTTCTTATCTTGTCACATCTGCACTGCATTCAAAGACAGAGGTCAAATGTCAAGCTGTCTTCTGAGGGAGCTTGGTGTTTATTTTCCTTTCTCTGACTTCAAAGTGAGAGAATTTGTGAGAATCTGGCTGAGTACCAATGTAAGAGGAGAGGGTGTAGAATGTTTTTTTTCTTGCACAACGTGAAAAAAAAGAACTGTGCTGATGTTGCCAAATATCTCAGAATTTGTACAAATGAAGCACGTTTTTTGGTCATTCTGAACGGTGGTGCAAACAAATATTTGAATACGTGTAAAACTCATCAATACACTAGGTGATGATATTTGCACAGTATCTTTTGTGTGCAGGTAAATGTGTTTTGGTGCAAATATAATGGTCATTTCAATTGAAGATGCGTTGTTTATAATGGCTGTGTGCTACCAGACCATGCATACTCTTTCTATGGCATCTCACTCAATGCCCGTCACTCCACATCACTTACTCTACTCCATACTAACCCACCCATTTACCACACCCTATTCCAATCTACCCGAATCCACTCCACTACGATCCATTCTACCCAACTCCACTACAGTCTATCCCAATCTACCCCACTCCATTCAATCTAACCCAGTAAATCCCACCAGTCTACCCCATTCCACCTCAATTTACTGCTCTCCACTTAAATGTACCCCACTCCTTTCTAATCCTCTCCAGTCTACCCCAATTAACTCCTCTCCAGTGTACCACAATTCACCCCACTCAAATGTACCCCAATCCAACCTACTCCAGTCCATTTTACTTCAATCCATTCCAATTTACCCCATTCCACTTTGTACTCCACTGCAATATATTCAAGTCCTCTCCACTCTTATCCACCCCACCACAATCAAATACACTCCAATCTACCAAAATTAACCACACTCCTCAAATCTACCCCACCCCACTCTAATCCACTCCACCCCAATCCATACCACTCCAATCGACCCGACCCTACTCAAACCTACCCTGCCCCAATCTATCCCACTCCTAACTACCCCATTTACGCCACTCCGATCTACCCCACTCCATTCTACCCCACTGCAGTCTACCCTATTCCAATTTACCCCATATTCCACTCTACCCCCTCCAAATTACCCCACTCAAATCATCCCTCCTTCAATCTACCCCATTCAATCTCGACCCTACTTCATTCCAATCTACTCTACCCCGCTGCAATCTACCCCACCCCACTCCACCCCATTCCACTCTTTCCCGGTCTATCTCGCTCCACTCTAATCTATCCAACTCCACTCCAATCTACACAGCTCCACTCCAGTCTAACCCACTGAACTCTATCCCAATCTACAGATTCCACTCTACCCCAATATACCACCCTGCATTTTACTCTACCACGTCTACTCCACTTCACTCTAACCTACCACTCCAATCTATCCTTCCCACCCCAAACTAACCTGCTCTAATGTACCCCACTCCAAACTACCCCAATCTACCCCCATTCCATTCTACCCTACTATAATCCACCCAGGCTACCCCACTCCACTCTACCCCAACCCACCCCCTCCACTCTTCCCCAAAATACCCCACGCCACGCTACCTCAATATATGCCACTCTACTCCACTCCAATGGAACACACTCTAATCTACCCCACCCCAATTCAGTCTACCCCATTCCAATCTACCACACCAATCTTGAACAGCAGCCACAATGGTGTACAACATGAATAAAACACCTTGCCAAAATGAACAGCTCTTGCATAGGCGAGACCTTTTGGCTTTGCCAATGAATGTTTGAGTCTTTCATCATCTCACCAGTCATGTACCTTGCGTAGTGAACTTCGCTTTTTGAACCTTGAACTATTTTTCTAGAAATTGTGGCCCTTGGGTAGCAACCTCCATCTCTCCAATGTTATTCTCTTTATCTCCTCAGCCATCCTTGCTTTGATGCTGTCTCTGCTCCCATAAATATTGGACTTAAGGTGTTGCTCCTTGTGCTGATGCTTAAATATTGACACTCCTTGCTATAGTTAGTTAGCACTGCCCATCTACTGATTATTGGCCTAATTCTTCATTTCCGCATCACCCTGGTTTTGGGGCCCATTTGTACGAGTGCACAACTATTGCTCTTTCAATTTGCATCCTTTATCTGGGATTGAGTTTTTGCTGCTAGACTACTTCTTCGTCTAGCTAGATAGTCTCTGTGTGTGTGATCGATCTCTATTTAATGATGGACTCTTTCTTTATTGGTCTCTTTAATTACTTGTCATACATCATGTTAAGTAGCATCCGCCTCACGAAAATTAGACACTGGATCCCATCAGTATGTTCTTCGTGTGCCAGGTGTTAACCTTTTAAGTGGTGGGTTCTTGATCTTGTGAGTTAAGGCTATTGTGTAAAAGCTTTACCCCTAGTGAATAATGGGCTCCTCTGTAATGTAAATGTAAATGTATAGGCATTTATATAGCGCACTACTTACCCCTAGGGTCCCAAGGCGCTTCGACCGCTGCGAAACCCTTCCTGGCTTCCCTGAGAGATGGTCCCTTAATGGGTATCTCCAGGGTGAGACCAGGCATCCCCGGCGGTCTGGTTGGGCCGTTAGTGAAGATGAGGCAAGCTAATGCCCAGAGTTGCCGAGTGTGATCGCTGATCAGAGTGGGCACCGAGGCGAGAGAATTATCGAGTCCGCTGACCCTGGTCCAGAAACCTGCCGCGCCGGGAATCGAACCCTGGTCCCGGGCCGTCCTCTGCTCTCGGGTCTGCCGCCTCTAACCAGTGAGCCACACTACAAGTTTACTCCATACTTCATCCATTGGCCTTGTGTGCCATGTTCTACATCATCCAAACGTTACACTCTTGTTATTGTCGATAATGGATGTTGTGTAGGTGGTGCCTGCTATGTCATGGGCTACTTATTCATCTCATCATTGATGTTGATTTGTTCCTCGATTTAGTGAACGCTGAACACTTTCTTTGCAACGTCAGTCATGGTCGTTGTTTGAGGGGGTCCCCACCTCCTTGACATTGAATTGTTTTTAATCTTGTCAGCTGTGCTTCTCGTGAAAGGGGCCCTACGTGCCCTGAAAACTAGATTCCTGTTCTCCCCCCCCCCCCTTTCTTACTCTGCACCCTTCCTAGTCTCTTACCTATTGTCCAGTACTTTGCCTCACCTAACTGGAGAACGTTTATAACCATATCCTCTATGATATGCAAACACAGACATGATTAGTGAAACCATGTACAGGTAAAAAACTGACTTGCTGTCTTTTGTTACCACCGAACAAATAATATATTAAAGTTACAACAAAAAACAAAAAAATACATTTCAGATCTTTTCGTGTGCCTTTTGTATGACACTTTTCTAAATGATGGACTCTTCATCTTGTTAATCAAGTCTTTATTGGAGAGCCTTACATCTTTGTGCTATTGGATTTCACTATGGTTAGTTTGCATGTCTTCATCTTTTTGAGTCATCGTATGTACTGATCTCCGTCTACTGAGTGTTTGGACTTTTCTTAATCATTTCGTGATCCCCACTCCTTCGGTTTAAGCCTCCGTCACCGGAATATTAGGCTCTTTCTTCAAATCATCCGTAATGCTCCTTGTGAAGATGTCGATTACCTGAATGTGAGACTTTTTCTGTATATATATATATATATATATACATGCATGTGACCAAGGCCTCTGTGTAGGCCGAAACGTTATGCTGACGAGGTGTGCCTAAAATAAACTCACCTGCATCCTGGGTCTTGTTCCTTCTTCTGCTGCGGTTCCTGATGGTGAGCGTGCTGCTGATTGGAAACAAACAAATATATATATATATATATATATCACTTGTTCCCTCTGTGAAAGCCTCTCCATCTCTTGAACGTTCTACTCTTTCTTCCTTTCGTCACTCCTGGTCCTTGTTTGGGGATCTTCATTTCTCGAATATGTCACTCTTTCTTCATTTCGTCTGTCATGCTATTTGTGTTGCAGGTCTCCATCTCCTGACAATTCGACTCTTTCTACATCTTGTTTGGGGTAGCCAAACCTTGCATGGTCTATTCTTTCTTCCTTCATTTTATCTCTCACAGCCCTTCTTTAGGATATCCATTGTGACCCTTTCTCAATGTTGTCACTCATGCTCCTTGTTTAAGCATCTCACATCTCCAGAAAGTTTGACTCTTTCTTCTTATCGTCACTCAAGGGGATTGTTTCGGTGTCTCCATCTCCAGAATATTAGACACTATTTTCCTCCAGTCGTGTTCTTTGTGTGTGGATCTGAATGGCTTGGCTGTTATAGTCACTCCTGTGTCATTGGTCCTGTTTCTTGCATCGACTTCTCTGTGGTCTCAGGGTTCGTTTCGCGTTTTTTGTGTATCTTGATGTTGGTGAGGCCACATCACATCTCTGGCTTCTTTTCCTGAGTATTGGCGGTACGTCAATATGTCCCTTATATTTTGATGGCTTTTCTCAGTTTGTTCGTGTTTTCAGCTCTTCTGCGTCTTTAGCCGCCAGATCTTACCCTCAACCAGCTTATGTCAGTAGAAGAGCTTGAGGCTACACTACTCAGATTTCATTGCTGGTTTCCTCAAAACTACAATCAGAGTAGCTGAAGCCGAGAAACCGCCTTTTCCAGCACTTGTTGTGAGAGCAGAGCTGCCCGAGGCTTTGGTTGTGCAATATCCGCCTTTCTGCCTCTTGGGCCTTTCGCTGAAGGAGCTCGGGGAGGGGGCCGAGGAGGAACGGCTCTGATTCTAGTAAACTGCTTCTACAAGTCCACTCGGAAACCCGACACCGACCGGAGGCTGCTGCGGGAGCTTGGGGGCGGGGCCTGACCTGTGCTCTGCTTTGGGTGAACTCTCGTGTGAGAGGGTGGGGCACGTGGAAGAGAGGAGGGGTTCTCGAAACTTGTCCGAGAAGGAGGACTTTTCTTAGGTTGGTGTGTCTTTTTGTTTCGTTAGCTAAAGGATTAACAAACCACTGTGCCTACTTTGCGTGAACTATTATTTTGTATGCCTTTTTATTTTTTATAAATTTACTAAAACAAACGAATCGTTTTTAAGATAATCATCCTCCACACGACAGAACTAAATGCATGGCGGATTTATCCTAAGTTTATCTTACCTACCTTTTTCAGACTAAATTATGACTGACTCTTGACAAAGGTCTGAGGCTTATGGGATCTCTACCGATCTCCTTATAAATCGGTACCACTCTTAGTGGAAAACCCCAAAAACGTTTGCAGTGGTAAAGTGCTTTAACAAGCTCGTGCTTGCTTTAAGTGCTACAGAAATCACATACCATGACATGTTACCATGCAATGTTGCTTCCAAATGTAGGAAATCACAAGTGGTTCTAATGCTAAGAGTTGTCACTTGTGGGTCTGGATTTATAATGGTAAAAAGCAAAGCCCTGAGTGCCAAAATGGAAAGAGAAAAAAAAATTGATGAGCTGCTCACTACCAACATATGGTATTATGAAGTGGGTCTGGCGGATCAGTGAGCTAACACACCGGTTTATGTGTTTGATCTCGTGATTACAGAAGCTGTGGTTCCACTCAGTCGTTTAGCTTTATGGGGTTGATAATATTGAGTTGGGTACCAGTAAATGTCTGTAATCTGTCTATAGCACCAAGTGATCATCTTAGTGGTGAACAACGCTCTACAAATATGTTTGTTATTCGAGTAGACCTACTAACTCGCATAGTGCCACTGTGTGTCACACAATAGTCTTCTTGCTTTTGGTATGACCATTCAGTGGAGAGGCCGTATTACACAGTCAACAGGTGTGTGAGTGATTTAGTCTTGAATGAGGTGTGAGTAGATCTTGGCCTGCTGGATTCTGTCCAGCCTCCTCAGTTCTGTCTCCGTTACTCTTTATCCACCCTCAGCCCAGGAATAGAAGCAGTCCCATCTCCAATTCATTCATTCACACATTGCCTTGTTTGGTAAACATATCTTTGTTAGCTTCAAGTGCATATGTGTGACTGAATGTGCCAGTTCCACTTTACTATCGTAGTTGCAGTTCACAGTTCTCACAGTTTTGTTTTTAAACTTTATTTTTCAGTTTACATATTTCAAATACAGAAAAAACAAATTGGCATCAAATCAGTGTATGTAGGCATATCGTTGACATTAATAATGGCATATAGGACTAAAGGTAGCATCAGGGAGGGAAAGGTACAATGGGGAAAGAAAGATAATTTGCGAACATATTACAGTGAGGAAGGCAACCGGGCATGGCACTGAGATCCAATGCAGACATTACCAGGTTCGACCCTCTCGCTCCCCGCTATATCTAGCCCATTCTCCTCGCTGTCAGTTGTATTCTGCGAGGAGGGCCCCCCTCTGCCAACCCAGAGGTACATATGTCCCGTTAAGCCATTAGGTCTTCTTGCAGCTTCTTGTCCCTTTGGGTTAGTTACATGTGGGCTTCTTCGGCTAGGGACCATTCACAGACCTCTTTAAGCCAGATGGGCACTTCTGGGGCCCTTTGACCCATCCAAGTCTCACACACTGATTTAAACAGATTTTTCTATTATTAGATGAAGAGAAGGAATACAGGCAGCATTGAGTTTGTCGTGCATTAAACAGCATGTTGTTGTACTGCCACATATCGAGCTGTGCAAAAGTCGAGTGCGTAAGGAAGGGTCTTTAGCTTCTGTCAGGAGCTTAGCTTCAGGGGTGGTGTTTGTGTGTTACACAGCACCAATAAATCTTTCTTATGGTAAATAGTTGGGTAGAGGTGCTTTCAGTCGGGTGCTTGTTGGATTTCACCAGGAATTTTGACTTTGAAAGTCTTAAAAGTGTTGGTTACTTTACAAAATATTAGGTTTTCCCTCACTTAGTATCCCTAGCACTCTGCATTTCTCTCCCTTCCCTTATGCCCCCTGCTTGTCGTATAATATATTTTAATATTATATGACTGCATGATTGTTGGAAAATCTGAAACTCACAACCCACAATCTTACTGACGAAGCTATGCCCCTGGTTACTGCATCCAGTAAACATCATTATCTTCTGAAAATGAATCTTGAGCTTTGAAAAAACATAGGGATCAGAATTTAGCCCTGCATCTGTAATCGAGGCCTAACATTTTTACGAAAAGCATGGAAGTTGGACATAGAATGTCATTCACAGAGATGGAATGCCACATGGCGGTAGTAGATGCCCCAGAAACGGCGGTAGAGTAATTTTCTTAGGAAAGCGAAGGGTCTCCTGTCGAAGGAAGGGGTTGATTCCAGACACCTTAACAAATTCGCTTCTGGGCTGGTTAGCAAAGCAGCCCCAAAGACTTGGCTGAAAACCTGACTGAAACCAAGGTCTGACCATGCTAGCAGAGCGTCAGAGTGCAAGCCTAGACGAGAAAGGGGGTTTTAAGGTAGGGCTCCTCCTCAAATTGAGTGATCCGGAAATCCTGGCTAAGAGGGGGCTAGTAACAGGGAGATGAGGTGAGACCAGGCACGACAGACATGAATACAAAACAATAGGTAGTTAACAGAAAAGAGGAAGTTATGTGACCATCGACACCGTAATACAAATCCATATCACAATGCAGGCGCTCTCTACTGCGTCACTTAGCTTTGCCAATAATTGCATTTTAATTCAGAAGTCACCATAGTTCCTATTAAGTAAAATTACTTCGTGCCTAGCTCCTCGGTCAATTGAAGCCAATTTCTAACACTTTAGACTAACTGAAAACGTTAGACCTATAAAACGTATCACCTTTGAGTGCTCGGGATTTTCGACTTGAGTAACACATTTTTTTTACACGCTGATTTTCTAAAGAAAATCCCATAGCTGGAAAAAAAAGGCCTCCTTCCGGCGTGGACGATTAGGCACCCATACATACCCTTGCCCCGTTTGCCTCTTGGTCCCTTGCCCACTCTTCGTCGCAGTCTTTGCTTCACCGATCCAGTTTGCACGGTCGCCCTTGACGCCCTCCACCCCCACAGTGTGCCCCGAGGGACGGCGGAGAGAGCTGCCCTGCCCCTGCTCCCTCCTTCGCCCCTCTCCCTCCAGGCGCCGCCTGTCCCGTCTCCCCTATACACACTGGGCACAAGGGCAGGCAGAGAACATTCTCGACACACCCTGAGGCCAGCAGGTGTTGTCCTCAAACTGTTAGACCCATGAATGCACAAGAGGCGACCCTGTGACCTCCAGAGCAGCTGCTGGGCCTGAGTTTCTTTTTAACTCCAAGGCATCTTCCCTCCCGCCCTTTTTCAGCCACCCCAGCTCCTCGCGTCCCTTGTTACTGGAGCCAGAAATGAATAAGGCTTCGCCGCCCTTGCCGGTGACGTAATTTCCGACTACACAAAATCATAACGCGGTAGGAAACGTGACCTATTATATATACACCATTTATCTGTATTATATATTTTCCCGTATTTAGACAATAAGCAGCCATCGCTTGCTATATTTAAATACGTTAAGTGCATGTGGTTTTTGAAAACAGCACTAAATAGTGTCATGAATTCTGTTCTCCAAAATGTGAGCGTAAGTTACCAGATAAAATAAACCTTTCCCTCACTGGTTGTAGTCTGAATGTTAACATAAGCACCGGCAAAGACAATTGCTCGAGCCTTTGTGACCTATTGGCGTTGCCAATGGTTGTTAGACACGCTGCACAGCATTTCCGATACTGTGCAGTATTGCTAATTAAAAAAAAAAACTTGTTGCGACTTCCCATGCATTTTGTAGACACGCCTACTACAAAATGACATAGCCTTTAATTTGAGGGTGCGGGGGTTTAGTTACCAATCTCAGCCAGACAGATAACTTAAACACCGTTCATAACACAAAAGAATTACAATTTTTGTGGGGGAGAGCTGGAAATAGGGAAGCAACACAGATAGCTGAGGGACACAGAGCCACTAGGAGAGGGCGGGAGATGCAGAAGCAACATGCGGGAGGGTAGTTGGACAAGAAAGCAACGCAGGTACAGCAAGGGGGTGCATGCAACACAAGAAGAACACAGGTGAGGGCAACAAAGATGAGGGGTGAGAGAAGCAAACCGGGACAGGCAGCAGCAGGGAGAGAGGTACACACATGAGACAATTGAGCACAGACACCAGACAAACCCACTCTTGGTAAAGAGGCAATGCTCCATGGGAGGTACAAACACAAGATTGACAAGCTGGGACACACATTAGTAGCAGGCAAAGGAGTGACAAGGAAGGCCAACAAATGGTAAACAGTGGGCTCTGTGTTAATGGTAAGCCATATTATATCTCTAAAAAGATAGTACATGTGCTGTCTAGTAGGCTCGAACTGAAAGCGATAAAACAGTAATCTGTACTGGGTCACAGCTGGCCTATCTTACCCCTTTATGACACGTTTGGATTCCTGATTGTGTGCAAGTCTTTTGGCAGGAAGTCTTACTTTTGGTGGGACATTCTGTAATCCTCTCATTGGGACACCTTGTTGGAGGTGGGAGAGTATAGTTATCAGTAGGGAAGTCTTCCTGATGGTGGGAAGCGTCAGATAAGAGGAAGAGTTGTCATGCCAGTTGGAGAGTCTACCTGTGAGTTGACAATTCCTTTCGTCAGATGAGTCTTCATGTTGAAAGCAGAGTCTCCCTGTTGAGGCAGAGCCATTCAGTCTTCAGTTGGAGAGTATGGTGGGAATTTGCAGTGGGAGTGTCTTTCTATGGGTAATGTATTCCTCATGGGGGACAAGACGTCCTGTTGACGGACAAGCCTTCATTTTGGATGGCGAGTTTGGTGGGAGATCCTTACTACTGATGGTTGAAACTTCCTGTCCGTTGGAGTGTGTTCCTGTTGTCGGGAGGGTTCAGTGTGAATTATCATTGGGAAAATTTGGTGGGGAGTTTTGCTATTAGTGAGAGTTTAGTATGAGAGTCTTCCTGTTAGGAGTATGCTAGTCAGTGGCAGAAAGTAGCTGTTAATAAGAAAGTCAACATGCTAACGTGAGATTCTTCCTGTTGCAGGGAGTCTCGCTGTCAGTCACGGCGTCTTCCTGCTATTAGGAATGCTCAGCAGGAATATTCAGTGAAAGTCTTCTTTATTGTGGGTAGGTCTTCCAGTCTGCAAGAGTTTTGCTGTTGTCAAGAGTCTTCGTGTCAGTGAGTGTTCTTGTCAGTAGAGGAGGTTTACTGGAAAAGGGTGTGTCTTACTGTTGGAGGACTAGTCTGTCAGTGGGTGAAATGTTGTCGGAAGATCAGCAATATTTTACTTGTAGTGCGCAGGCTAACTTGAATTTCACCCCGAAACCGAGTCATACATTTTATTCTGGAGAGAGTGTCGGGACATCGGTACAAGCCGTAACAAGCTTTGACAAAGCCAATAGGCCTCGCCTATGAGACCTATTGGCTTTGGCACAGATTGATAACCATCCTGTACTGCAGTGCGGCTGCTGTTCAGCATGGGTGAAATTAATATTTTTAAAAAATCACAGTGGTGCATCGAGTTATGCTTTCTACTCGTCATATTATTTGCAGAGTGTGAGTCTGCTGGCAGTGGACAAGTCTTACTGTGGAGGGGTTCTACTCTTGGGGTGTGAGGTCTGCTGGCAAGTCTTACTATCTGCTTATTGTCCACGTGGGATTCTTGCTGTTGGCAGTACATCTTCATGTAGCTAGGTGTGAGTGGGAGATTTTGTTTCATTTTTTTACACACACTCCCGCTCACCTCGCGCTCTCTGTCTTGTGTTGTATTTAAAGACCTTATACAATTTTTTTAGCCTCCCTCCCTCAACAAGAAAAGTGAATGCAAGTCAGATCATCTGAGTCGCTTAAATGTCGGACCCTCCCAGGCCAAGGGTGCTTCGGATGCACCAAAATAGCCTGGACAAAGGCCAGAATCTTTCTTGCCCCCTAGCCAGGGAGGGTTGTATATGGTGGGTGTGATGCAAATTGCCTTATCCCAAAGGAGTATTTGCAGAGACCATGCCCACAGCCTGAGGGGGGGCGGGGGCTAGTATCACAATGGCGCAGCCCTGTTCTCCACAAACAGTCTCGGCTTCGCATGTACAGCTGTGGCCCATTTGTCATGGACTGTGGTGGAGGGGAGGGTGGAGCGGACCACGTGCCTCTGCTCGCAGAAAGAGTTCCTGAGGCCGATTGCGCAACTGCAGGCGCGTCCTTTCCTTCAAAATCGCACGGCAAGAGGGAATGTCTCTGGCAGTAATTTACACCCTCCTCTGAGACCGTGGCCTTGTGCTTCTATCGCCGTGTAACTGTGGAATAAAGAATATCCCTGGACATTGTCTGCTTATGCAACTGAATGAAACAAACAACACCCTCGGAAAGTTTTTTCTTGTAGCGAAGTGTAACCCTAATACTTAAAGCCACCCCCTGGCCAGTTTGCCCTTATTTCAGAGCGTGGAATACAGACCACCCGCTGGAGGGCTGGTACTTCATCACTGTGGAATCAAGATGATGTTCTGGGAGTGTAGTGATGCATTCCTGCTCCGATTAAAGACCATCGCCTGGAGAGATTCGGTGCTTCCAGCAGTATATGACTGCATGGATTAAATATCACCCCAGATAGTTCGTGTTTAGTATGTATAACACCATGGATGAGAAGCCTCTTTTAGCTATTCTCTGTTCATAGCAGTATATATCTGCAAGGGTTAAATAACATCCAATACTATTCTGTGCTTGTAGGACTATATAACTGCATGGATTACAGAATAGCCCCACGAATATTATGTGCACATAGCAGTATATAAATGTATGTTTTGTAGAATATCCTCTGGATGAAATAATGACCATCATCATGGATGAAAGGAACTCTTTCAGATATTATCGGTTTATTGTACTGTATAACTGCATGGATTACATAACAACCCGACGAATATTATGTGCACATAGCAGTATCTAAATGAATGGATTGTAGAATATCCTCTGGATATTCTGTGCTTCTAGCAGTATATACATCACCATGGATGAAATAACATCTTTTAGCTATTCTCTGTTTATAGCAGTACATACATATGCACGGATTAAAGAGCACCCTCTAGATTTTCTCTGTTTATAGTACTGTATAACTGCATGGATTAAAGGACGTCCTGAGATATTGTTTCTTAATAGCAGTATGTAACTGAATGGAATTAAGAACACCCTTTTGACATTTTGTTGGTATAGTACTATATATCTGCATAGAATAAATCACCTCTTTTACCTATTCCTGTTAATAGCAGTATATAACTGGATGGATTACATAACACCCACATGAATATTATGTGTACATAGCAGTATATGACTGTCTGGATTACCCCACCCTCCCCACCCCCCAAGATATGCTGTAGCATTAGCACTACATACATAAATGCTGGGAACAGAGTACGTCACTCAGTTATTCTCTGTTTATAGCACTGTATAACTGCATGGATTAAAGCACAATTAATGGATATTCACCTGAGTATTCTGTATTTATTGTAGTATATAATTGCATATGTGCTGCACGTGCGTAATGATGTGGCATAAGGGCCAGAGCTGCCGTCTGTAGCACTGGGGAGCCAGGTTCGAGTCTCGGTGCCGGTTTAGCATCCTGTGATTCTGGGCAAATGACAAATCTCCCCGTGCGTAAAAAAAATTATTGCGACCTATGTAATGTAACTGGTTCTTAACGTAATGCGCTCCAAAACATTCTGTTCAATTTTGCGCCATATAAAACTGTAAAAAAATAAATAAATCCGTGCTTATGGCATTATGTAACTGCAGGAAATAAGGAGCATCCCCTGGATATTTTTTTGTTCTTTCACTGTATATCTCTATGTAGTAAAGGGCATGCACTGACAATTATGTGCTTATGTCACTCCATGAAATATGTGGCGTTTTCTCACTGCGTGGAGTATGTGGATATTCTGTGTGAGATTAAAGAACATCTGTAGCGAATGTCTGCCTGTGTCACTGCACAGAATACAGCCTGTTCCATGCAGTTCTACGCTTTGTATCCTAATTTAATTGAACGGTATAAAGACAATACCGTGGGGATTCTATGCCCATATCACTGTATGAAATAATGACCATCACCTGGCAGTTCCGTGTTTATATCACTGTTTTTATAAATCACGCAAACCACCGAGCAGCATAAAATCCCTTAATACGAAGCGAGTATTTCACTATATTATTGTATTAAATGAAGAACATTCCGAGTTTATATCACTGTTTCTGTTTGAGATAAAAGACATCCCCTGGTAATATCACTGTAGAACTCCACATGCATGTTTGGCCTTATGTCTCACGATACCAAAAGGGAATATCTGCAGACACGTCAATCCATTTCGTTCACACTGTATTGATGCACAGATTATGAATATTTACGGGAATTTCTGTCCTTTTCTCTCAGTGCGTCACTGCATGGAGGTAAGATGAGCCCCAGGAAGGCCTCCATTTTACTTCATGCTTAGTGTATCCAAAACGGAGAAGGGTAAAGACAGCGTGAGTCTCCGTGTTGTGGGGAACTGAGGTGGCTCGAATTGGTGTGGCATCCTTGCTGTTTGTGAGTGTGGCAGGCCTCTGAGAGAGGGCAGGTGTCGATCACTTTGATGGCCATGTGAAGCTCTTCGGTTAACCAGAGACGCGTCTTGTATCTCAAATGCACTAATGGAAATGTTCTGGTCTTTCCCTCAGATTGATTATCTCACAGTCTCCTATGCATTGTTTCATACCTTTCTTGTTCTTTTCTAGGACGCAATGAATTGATAGCACGATATATCAAACTGCGAACGGGGAAGACGCGCACTAGAAAACAGGTAGGTGTCCAGATCTATGCACCCATCAAAAGTATGATCTTCTTTCTTTACCTCAGAGGCAATAGTAGGAAACACTGGTGCAATCCACTCCTATTCGGCGTCTGATGAACAGTCTTGTTGTGTTGGACATTGCTTAGTTTGTCACCTGGGGTTTGTGCCCATATTGTGTGCTGCAGTGTTTTCAATTAAGTCCATTTCAGTAGAGTTTCTGGTATGGTAGGTAGTGAATACATTGGACACATGATGCTGTTTCTTTTTTGTAAACAGACTTTATTGTTGTCCACATTCGAAAAAAATATGCAAGGCACAAACCGCCAACATGCCCACGCAGGGGCCCATAAGACAAGGAGCATTGCATTCAAAGCATAGCCAGGTGATGGGGCAACCATTAACCACGACTCAGGACACCCTTGGACCATGCTCAGTAAGTCTATAACAGTCCCCGCTCGGGCTGCCAGGGTCGAGTCTCAGCAAAGTCCAGACAGAAGAGTCCCCCAATGCCATGACACATCACAATACTCCTGCGTAGACCAGGCCCGCCCAACCACAACACTCCAGCCATACCTGTGAGAGCCTTAGCCCTTCTAGCGTTCCTCGAGCGCCAGGACCGCTAAGGGTGGACATTTTAACCCCAACTCATGAATGATGCTGTTTCTTAACACTGGTTGAAAGGTTTGGCTCGCAGTAGTCCCTTCTGCCCATGGTTGCTAAAGGGACGGTTCTTGGATGAAGAAGGTACAAACAACTGAGCATAAGTGCCCCATGTGTGGGTGAAAAAGTGGCCCATACAGGGGTGTGCATCAGAGACTGAGGTAGGGTGTCGCCTAGTGGCACCACTACGCTGTCAAAGTGAGCCGAATTGTAAAATTGATATTGTGCACTTTTATGTTTATATTGGGGGTACCTGGGGCCTTCACATTTTTTTTAAACACTGCGCCAATTTGAGCGTGGAGAACGGCCCGCTTTTGCTTTCACTTGCGGCTATTTTCTCTGTGCAGCTCACCCACTCGAGTTAGCGGTGACGTAAACAGAGCGGCCACGACGTGAACAGGTCAGACTGAAATCTGGTGTTGCCCAGTGGCACTGCTACGCTGTCAAAGTGAGCCTGATTTGTAAAGTTGATATTGGGCACTTTTATATTTATATTGGGGGTACCTGGGGCCTTTTAACTTTTTAAAAAAACACTGCGCCGATCTGAAGCGCAGAAGAAGTCTGAAGTCTGGTGTCTGCCAGAGGCACCGCTACACTGTCAAAGTGAGCTTGATTTTTGAAATTGAAATTTGTTGTGCACTCTCATGTTTATGGTGGGGGGACCTGGGGACTTTTTTTTTTTTATCATCACCGATCTGAAGCAAAGAGCAGGTGTTAAGTGGCTGCTTTTGCTTTCACTTGCAGCTATTTTCTCTGTGTCGCACACCTGCTTGAGTTTGTGTTGCAGTTTTCAAGCGGCCAGGTTTACATAAGGCCAGCCCGTTTGTGCCCGAACCGGCCACGGGATCTTGGATTGATTTTGCACATCTCTTGGTTTGCCTGGATGTGTAATCACTGGGAATTTCATGAATCCCCTTATTCGCGCTTCTCTATAAATACTTTTTAAAAACTCGCAATAGCTATTAATCAAGCTATGTCCCAAATCCTGAAGACTACGTGGGTGTTTCCATTAATTGTCCTGTAGAAGACCCTCCCTTTGATCCACAACTGAGAGGCTTCTTCAGCGGGTCGAAACGTCGACAATCATTTCTGCCTGTATCATAAAGGACTAAGTTGGGTTAACACAGTCCTTGGAAACTAAACAGACTTGTCCCAACTGTTGAGACTCAATGAACTTTGTTTTTTTTTACCAGGCTTTCATATACATTTATTGTGAACGTTGTACATGTTTTTCTCTTGTTTATGTTTTATACACCTGCTTTGGCACTGTGCGAGCACTTTTGCACTTATCATGGAACACCTCAGTAGAAATTGTTGCAATATTTCCATAAATTGTCATCTATGACATTTTACTCCTGTGTTTTTGAAATATTTTCTTTATTTTTACAAGCAATAAGTGAATCAGACAGAACCACTTTGTGTGACACATTACTTGATCTCGTAAGATCTCTTTCCCTTACTGCTGTGTTTCTCTCATCCTTCCTTATCCCCAGTACGGCCTCTCATCTCGGTGTAGTATTTGTTCACATATTCAGTTATGTGACTCTTTCACAATAGCACCTCTTTGGAGCCTTGAGGTGGATACTGAGGAGGGGATTGAAAACACTGAATCTAGCTGTACATTTTTAGCCCTGCCCAGGCACCCATTATTTGTTGTGCTAAGTCCTGGGAAGTCCCTAGATCTCCTTTACTGCTGCTAACTGGAAACTTTTAACCTGGTATCTGGATCCTAAATAAATAATACTATGTCTTTACTTGAAGGCTATCCTCTGCATGTATTTGCACGTACAAGTGATGTCGATAAACAGGATTTAATAGTATCCTTCCTGAATAAGCGGCATTTACCCTGCTTCAAGCCATGAATTGGGCTACGAGTGGTTTTCCAGAAGACCCTTACAGACAATCCTTCAGCATTAATGGTAATTGTGTCCATTTAGTCAATGTGTAGATAGCTCAATGTTGCATTTAATCTCTAGACTTACAGATGCTAGACCAAGGTCTAGGTACTTTGCATGATTCCAAGTTGCTTAGGTAGATAAGAGTAGTTCCTCCTCTTGGTAGGAAAACGATTCTCTGGTGGGGATGATCTATTTAAACTAAACACTATTTTGAAGTCTTCGATACCTGATGCTTCAGGAATACCACATCGGTCTGAAGTTGATCAGGCTTTAGCCTGCAGCCAGATTTTAACTCGAGCCTCCACCCAGCTTCTTTGTTTCAATAGTGTGTAGCAAATGCTGATATTTGCTAAAAGTTCCTGGTTCGTCCATTCTTGATGGTCCCATGGTTGGTAAGATTTCTGGCAAAGCCCCCAGAATGTATTATGGCATTTTAAACCCATTCGCTGCGGGGTTAATTTCCCCGTGGCGCCGGGGGGGTCGCCCGCGGTGCTCATGGTGGTGCTGTGGACGAGCTGGGCTCGTCATGACCACGCCCGTTCCAATGGAACACCCAGCACAGCGGGGGAATTATCCCCGCGTGGGCGTTGCGTTACGGTCATGACGAGTTCAGCTCGTCATCAGCACAGCGCCACCGTGCTGCATGACGAGCTGAGCTTGTCATGGGCACCCAAAAGGTTAAGAACTTATGTATTTTCACTAGTCATGGAGCCTTTGTTTATCTGATGTAAATGCAGTGTTGGTCTCAGACCAACCTCATCCATGTAACTGGGTTATAGCGCTGCTTCACATTGTACCCAATTGATAGCCGCTGGCAGTTCTGAGTACTCTTTTACAAGAGCAGCAAGAACGCTCTTTTTTTTCGATCTTCTCAGTCTTAAAACCATATCCCTGAATACAACTTAGGAACACCCATTCCATAAATTGATTGCTGGATCTACGCCTGGCCGTTTTAGCTGCAGAGCTAGAGAGTCCCAAAATTTTACTTAACCTTTTTGGATGCTTAAGCCCTCTTCCTTTCGCTTGACCATCCAAAGGTACATGGAAATTATGTGATTAAATCTCTTCAATTGCCGTGTTTTTGAGCAAGTTCTTATTAGCAGCCTTTTCCATGGTTGAATGAGATTGCGGTCTCCTCTGAAGTGAGTTGTTTGAATTGTATAAGCACAGGATTATACATGGTATGATCTTATGGAATATAGGTTGTTTTGCAGCCGCCGTTCATGTACGGCTAGAAGCATAATTAATGAAAAGTTGGTTTCAAAGCCTAAGGTCTTTAGTCTTTTCCAAGTAATACCTTCGTGACCACTAACATGTGCCTTTCCACCTGTGAAATTAGGTTAGGTAAGTAATATGGAGATGAAATTTAACATTGGTGAGGCAAAGGAAATCAGAGGGAAAAGGAAGAGAGAGTGGGATGATGAGACATGCGCAAGGGGCCAGACATGGCCATCCTGGATTAGTTTCTTTTGACAAACGCGAGGCACAGTTTGTGTGGATAAAGGAACAAAAGTGGCTGGGGCGGAAAGTTCAAACTTCAGAAGGTTAGGCTTGTGGGAAGACCTTGAGGCAGGGTTTATTGTTTGCATGTAGGCTTCACTTTCGCATTATTGGGGTTTGAACATTTTTAAAACCGAAATTAAAAACGTCCCCACTCAGTGTTGGGGCCTTACTCAGTGAGGCAGCGAGTTTCCAATGTTTGAAGGCTACTCCCTATTCAATTTTAGTATAATCCATTCCAGCTCTATGCTCTTCATGTGTCTTATATTATATATTTCACATTAACCAGGTTTCCTTGAAGGCCCACACTTATTTCTTTCCCAAAATAAATTTGAACTTCCATATAATTTCTCTCACAGTGTTCTTCCCAAATCCTACTTCTCCAGCGAAGGGATTTTTTTACACTTCATTGGTTAAGAGCCCAAAGATTTTTGAAAAGCTATACAAGTATTCTGCAGAAATGTTTAGACTTCAAAACAATCTGTTGCTTGGTGGATAGTTCAGAGATCAGTACTTACTACCTGAAGGTAACACACCTCTTCTTGATAATCCACATACAAAGCGTTACACAGCACTGGACGAGCATTCCTGAACAGCGGCATACACTTTCACCAGCCTGCAAGACACCTACACTCAGCTACATTCTCACTTGCACCCCCACGCATTCACAAAACCATAGCAGAAGGATTCTCGTTCTCCTACATCGCAACCAGAACATGGAATGACCTCCCGCAATACATCAGAGCCTCCTCTTTTCTGGTGTTCCACAAGCGGCTGAAGTTCTTGCTCTCAGAAGAACTCTGCAGGGACCACAGGCTTACACATCTGCTCAAGTGCCTGGACAGCCTTGAGGATGAGTAGTGCGCTATGCCTATCAACATAACTCAACATCCAAAAACTGACTATGCGACTTATATGGCAGCTTTTGCTGCTTTGACAACATTTCGTGTCTGCAAAATCTAAAGATGGGCATCCTTAAAATTACTCCATACTTTTATCTTTACTGCTTGGTTTCTGATAAGTCTTGTTCCTGAAGTCGGCAAATCCTCACACTCATACCAATTGGTTAGCTAGCCGTTTTCCTGATATTATCTAAATTCCTATTCTTTACTGCTATCAGGGTAAGTGATGAGATTGCCATTCTTTATATGTTATGTTTATGAATATCAGAGTATCTCAAAATGGAGAAGAAACATGTTACTGTAATTCTACTTCTCCATTATGGATATCATTTTTCAATTGATATTTCATCACTTCTTTCCCTATGAACTAGGAAGATGGTTTTGACATTAAGGAAGAGTTCTAACTCTTCCTTTCTAGTTAAACTTAATTGTTCTAACTAATACTGTTCTGTACTCTTAAGATACAGGCTGCCTCAAAGAAAGTTATTCAACAAAAACAGTCAACTGCACTCCCCACAGTGGCGTCACTAGGGGGGGTGGGGGAGTGCGGACCGCACCGGGTGTCACCCCATCTGGGGGTGACACCAATCTTAGTGACCTGCTGCAGCAGCTTTAGACAGCGCGCCACTCACGCACCGCACCGCAACACCAGACCACCTCGTACCCACTGGACAAGCTGGCACTGGCAGTCACTGTCTGGCAGAAGCAGTGGGCAGAATAACTGAATTTAGTGCAGTGTGAATCATTGCACGCACGGCCGGCTACCGCTATTCAAAACAGTCAGTACGACCCCAGCAGCAGCAGTTTGGGTCCCAGGGCCGTCAATCTTAGCCTACTCCAATGACGGCCCTGGGACAGCCCCCGCGCGCTGTGTGAACTTGACTTGCCCTCTGACGTGTCACGGCGGTCACGCACCCGCCAGGGAGCGTGCGTGCGTGGTGGTGGTGCGGCGTGAGAATAGTGAAGAAATTACGACGACATCACGGGTCCGGACTGGCACTATCTTTTGTGTCTCCCCCAGTTTTCAAATTGGTACGGTGAGAGTCTGAGAGACTAGAGAAATAATATACTGATAATATTGTATAATATATGAATACTTATTACTGCATATCATGCATGTCCATGAAGTAAAGTACGTAAAAAATGTGGCACTGGCAGTGCAGTGGCACACAAATGATGATCCGATTCAGCGCATACATGCTTTGTTTCTTTCAGCATTTAGGTACTTGCAGTGCCACCAAAAGCAATGATAACTTTCTGTTTCTGGACTTTTTTTAAAGCAGCAGGCGTTAAATGAACATAACAACAATATTCGGATGAATGTATCGTGACAGAACAGGGAGGCTTTAAAACGCGGTCCGGATCAGGGTCAGATCAGGAAAAAACATCCCGGAGTTCCCAGTACGGAGATCTGTGCACAACGCACTATAACACCATGGGTGCCTGGTGTTCGGTTCACTCTAGGGCATGCCCTTCTAATCTTCTTTCGGTTTTTTTCAGCCCTGTCTTCTCGGGTGAGGACACTTCTAAGTGTCAGGCGAACCTGGCCGGGTGTCTGGCGATTAGGGCCCTCGAGGGCATGCCAGGGGTCACTTCTTTGTCAGGGTGGCTAGATTGTATGGCCCTGGGTCTCGGAATGTGGTTTGGCTCATCCTGGATTTGATGAAAAGTGGAAACCTGGTCATTGGTCAATATTCGTGCTTTTCCTTCTAACTAGTAGTAGCAAGTGATGGTCAAAACTTTAAATATATAGATTTTTTTTGTATTCCTTTTCCAGTAATAGGCACAATTGTTTCATTGCAAATTAGACTAGAACAAGTGACCCAACATCTTTTACACAGAATGGCTGGTACAGAGCAAGTGAGTAATAGTGAAGAACTGAGCCTCATGGTGTTCAGTATGAAATGGGCAACAGGGTCGTAGGCAGATTGTCTGTAAAGGTGCAGTTTGTGTCCACCAAAGGTTGTCTTGTTGCACTGTAGCGTGCAGGGGGCTTCCATCCAGATGCAAGTCTGGGACGGAGTAGCAGGCCTTTCCTGTAGCTATTGAGGCCCTCACTGACTACTTTAGAGACAGGCACTACCACGGTAAAGAGTAGAGTGATGCACTACAGGGAGATCCTCACCACTACCCTGCTCCTCCGAGCGGGAAGATCTCTAGCATGGGCAGGTGCTTAGGACCACTGCAGCTCCACTCTGCTTTTTGCTTGAAGAATCGAAGAATCGGCCACCCCCCCCAATGTTTTCTTAGCCAGCCCCCCCCCCCCCCCCCCCCGGTTGAGACAGTCCACTTCCTGCTTGCTACAAAGGATGGTGTACTGGGAAGACCTCTAGCATACTAATAAAGCAAAAGGGAACCCCTGAGGAAACTATAACTAGGCAGAGTAGCAGGGGAATCAAAAACACTTAAGACAGACGAGTGGTCTGCCTAGGTGGGATAAATCTGTGGGCTCAAATAGAGTCCCAAATTTGTACACACAGTCCGAAGCCCACTATATTCACCAGTGTCATAACATCAGATGGTGCAGGCAGAGGGGAGATGGTGCAGGCAGAGTGGGAGAAGATGCAGGCAGAGGGGAGATGGTAAAGGCAGAGGGTGAGATGATGCAGGCATAGGGGAGATGGTGCAGGCATAGGGGAGAGATGGTGCAGGCGGAGGGAGAGATGGTGCAGGCGGAGGGAGAGATGGTGCAGGCGGAGGGAGAGATGGTGCAGGCGGAGGGAGAGATGGTGCAGGCGGAGGGAGAGATGGTGCAGGCAGAGGAAGAGATGGTGCAGGCAGAGGGAGAGAGGGTTTAGGCAGAGGGGAGATGGTGCAGGCAGAGGGAGAGATGGTGGATGCAGTGGGGAGAGAGGGTGCAGGCGGTGGGGATATGGTGCAGGCAGAGGGGGAGATGATGCAGGCAGAGGGGAGATGATGCAGGCAGAGGGGAGATGATGCAGGCAGAGGGAGAGATGGTGCAGGCAGAGGGAGAGATGGTGCAGGCAGAGGGAGAGATGGCGCAGGCAGAGGGAGAGATGGCGCAGGTAGAGGGAGAGATGGCGCAGATAGAGGGAGAGATGGCGCAGGTAGAGGGAGAGATGGCGCAGGTAGAGGGAGAGATGGCGCAGGTAGAGGGAGAGATGGCGCAGGGAGAGGGAGAGATGGCGCAGGGAGAGATAGAGATGGCGCAGGGAGAGATAGAGATGGCGCAGGGAGAGATGGCGGATGCAGAGGGAGAGATGGTGCAGGCGGAGGGAGTGATGGAGCAGGTTGAGGGGAGATGGTGCAGGCAGAGGGAGAGATGGTGCAGGTGGAGGGGAGATGGTGCAGGTAGGGGGTGAGATGGGGCAGGCGGACAGGAGATGGTGCTGGCAGAGGGGACATGGTGCAGGCAGAGGGTGAGATGGTCCATCTGGTAAGTTGTGAGGGGGTGACACCATGAGTTACCTGCACCGGGTGACACCAGCCCTAGTGACGCCACTGACTCCCCATTAAAATAGGTTGCGAATATTAAGCTGAATTGCTGTGCAGCGTAAAATGGTCTAAACATGCCGCTTTTTTTAATTGGGTGTGAACACTAGACAAATATTAAATTCATATGATAGGTGTGCACAACCTAATTTAATGGGGAGTGCAGTTGACTCTTTGTTACACGTTACGGGGTAGAGATGGAGGATAGTTTACACCATTATTTGTTACACCTTTCTCATTTATGGGTTACATTTTCACATTTCTTTGAGTTAGGTCACATTTATTTGTTTCTTGTCATGAAAATGCTGATGATGATAAAGTGAGCACACTGGTGAGAACCTACCAGCAGCTCTGTGGACATTGCTTACGTGAGGCACTTTTTGACCCACCTCACATTTTTTCAAATTTTTCGCGACCAATGTACCAGTATCATCCTCAATTTTTAGGATAATTGTGATGTGTTTGTGGTGGATATTTTTTCGAAATAATTGTACACACATGGGAGGTATGACCAAATAATATAAGCATAGCCAAACCCAGGAGGTGTATTTGATACCCAGTGGATTAAGAATACCTACGTTTATTGTGTGTCAGTCGCAATCAGGCCTTTTTGTTGAATAACTTTGTGAGTGGAGGGCGGCCTAGTTACGTATCTCTCTGAGGGTGCTGCATATTTGTAACACTTTCTTCTTTTATTTTTCCTTTTTAAACCAGGGGTCAAGAAAGGTTTTCAGTTAGTGACGTTCAGATTTCAAGTGGATTTCGCCTTTAACTAAAAACACAAAATATTGCCATTAGTAATGGAGCTGTTCCTTTAGAACATTTTTCCAGGATCCTATATTTGCTAATTAATACCCTTAAGACTAAGTTATGCCGAATCGTCTTGATTTCAGCTTCAGTGCCATAAAGAGGTGGTTTAGGAAAGAGAATACATTAAAAATGCTAGACATGCTTGGTAAATTACTTTATATGCGCAGGGCCTACTGTTCCCTTGTAGTCAGCTCCTGTCTACCAATGTACTTGCTGGTTTTCGTTTACTTTGCGGATACTGGCCAATTAGTCCCATTGTTGTCTCTTCAGCTTCGCCATTTCTTTTACCCTTATGGTGTGTGCCCCCCATCTTGTTTGCCCACTCTGCTGCCTGTAACATGCCCATGCAATTGCATATTTAGGTCTCGCTCGAGACCTATTGTGATTAAGTCGGCTCTCAAGGGACGTAGACAGGGGCACGCGAGGCGATTTAACAGCGTGGACGCGCATGCCCCGCCCCCCCAGCCGTGCACATCTCCAGAAGCCGATTGCCAAGGTCAGTCATGCCTCTCCAGTCACACGCGCACCCACACTGCATACACGCACGCGCACACACACACACACTGCATACACGCACACACACACACACTGCATACACACACGCTGACACACAGGTCCCAAGCCCCACTTACCGCCTCAGCCGCCTCTCCTGACTTCTGCTGCCATCCACTTTGTGAGAGTGGGCGCGGGCTTCTCCAAAAGACGGAAGTCCCGCCCCACGACTGCCATGAGCGTGCACATCCCGAGACCGGAAGTTCGGGAGAGTGCACGCTCACGGCTTGTTCTAGTTTTTGTTTCTTTTTTTTTTTTTACAATGAACAGTCCTCCCAGGCACACTTCATTCGACTCAGTTGTCTACAATCCACCATTTTTGTTTACCTGAATCTTTCCTATTTAATCTCGTTTCCAGGCTTACAGGGGTGTATGGAACTTCAGCGGCCTCACAGTGCTGTGCCCGTGAGCCGTGCAAGGTTCCTTCACTTGCGCATAAGAACACCCCCACTGTTTCACTGCACCAGGAGCACAGCGAGACTCACCTCACACCACTCCAAGCAAGACAAGGCTCTTACTCTCTCACACTGCTTCACTGCACCAGATCCTTGCAAAAGCACAGGTGATCAGAAGCTAGACAGAGATCTTACACCACAGCTCACTGCCTGACTGTACCGGTGCGCTGCTAAAGAGCTGTGTTTTGTAATCCTAACCCAGGCAGGGCTCTCACACCCCCGCACTGCTTCGCTGCACTAGGAGCGCTGCTAAAACTACCCCCAGGCATCCTTTAGTATGCAGAACTCAACTCACTCAGTGTCTCATTGATTAAGGGCGCAAAAGAACACTCCCACTGCTTCACTGCACCAGGAGCACTACTAAAACTGCACCCAGGTATCCCTCAGTAACAGAGAGCTCACACGTCCCCCCCACTGAGTCAGGGCGCAGAAGAACTCTCCCGCTGCTTCACCGCACCAGGGGCACTGCTAAAGCTCAGAACCATATAGCCTCGAGCCAGGCAGAGTTAACACCGCGTCGATGCCCTAACTTAAGATACTCGTAAAGCTCCGTACTCCGTCACCTCGAGTCAAGACAGTGCCAGACAGCCCCGGCCCGTACAGTGCCAGGCAGCCCCGGCCCGTACAGTGCCAGGCAGCCCCGGCCCGTACAGTGCCAGGCAGCCCCGGTCTGTACAGTGCCACGCAGCCCCGGTCCGTACATTGCCAGGCAGCCCGGCCCGTACAGTGGCAGGCAGCTGCGGTCCGTACAGTGCCAGTCACCCCCGGTCCGTACAGTGCCAGGCAGCCCCGGTCCGTACAGTGCCAGGCAGCCCCGGTCTGTACAGTGCCATGCAGCCCCTGTCTGTACAGTGCCAGGCAGCTGCGGTCCGTACAGTGCCAGGCAGCTTCGCTCCGTACAGTGCCAGGCAGCTGCGGTCCATACAGTGCCAGGAAGCCCTGGTCTGTACAATGCCAGGCAGCTGCAGTCCGTACACGTACAGTGCCAGGCAGCTGCGGTCCGTACAGTGCCAAGCTCCCACAGACTCACTTCTCCAGCGCCACTGCGCGCTACACATAGACCAGGCACCGCTTTACAGCCCCCACTGCTTACACCCCGACCATGCAAGAAGCATGAACCAGGAAAAGCCCCAGCGGCTTCACGCTGCTGCGCGCCCCGGGGGCACCGCTAAAGACTATTAATCAATACACACATTAAAGTTTTTACTCACCAGGAGGAGCCGAGAGGCAGAGGGTCTGCGCGGTGCCCCTGGGACCTCACTGCCGGTGCGTGCACCTCACGAGAGGGTCATTCAAAGAGGAGAGGAGAACCGCGTGTGTCAGCAGGGCGAAGGAAAGGAGGGGGCGGCCCGCAATTGACCGGGAGAGCGAGCGCAGTGAGAGGTGCATGGGAGAGCGGCTTGGAAGACGAGAGCTGCGCGGAGAGGCGAGAGGCAGAGGGAGGGAGGACAGCCTGTGCCGCGTGTGTGACAGGGATAGGGAGGGAAGGGAGGGAGAAGCGGAGACAAGAAATCAACAGAATGAAAGTGTGCGCGGGTAAGAGTGACCGAGGAGAGAGAGGGCTATAAGGGTGGCGGAAGCTGCGGAGGAAGCAAATATAGTAGATATAAGGTGAAATGGAGGTCTCTCAAAAGATATGTAGTACTTGGACTGCAGTTGAAGCCAGGTGCGCAACTACACCCGAACTTCGAGGCGGGGGGTGGGAGGGGGGCTTTTGGGGTGCTAAGGGCAGGACACGCTTTTCCAGAAATGGGCTCAGAGTTATCCTCATAGACAATATTAGAGAAAGAAGTGACAAACTGCAGTTTAAACATATAAGACAAACCTGATATAGCAAACATGTTTTGAAGATAAGACACTGTCCCCAGAGTGGCCTTTAAAAAGCATATTAACACCACCCCTTTTCCCAATTCACTGATTCATCTTGTGGCAGGGCTATCTGCTTGTGAAATATTTATCCTGTTAATTCCAGAAAATGCTCATGACCCATTGTTGACTGAAGTTACAATTTCAGTTTACGCAATGGGATGTTGCAAAATATTCATGGGTGTTTCTGCTCTTATATGCAGGTCTCAGAATATTAGGCTTCGTGGCAGTGCTTCATTTGAGTTGGTGGTTGTAAGTGGAACTCACTTGCATTCACTTTTGGTGTCCTTCTACTTATTTTTCATTTATTTCAGACCAAAAGCTTAAAAAACCCAAAAGGGGGAAGAGCAAGATGGAAAAACTGTGATAAAGGGGGAAAGCAAATACGGAAAAAACCCTGCAAGAGTGAGATAAAGAGCCTTAAGAAGCACACCTGAGAGAGTGGCTAGTCTCCTCCCACATACTGGTTACCTTGAATACAGTATCGAGAAATATTGCTTGCCATACTCCGGGGAGTTCAGTCATCTAAAAATACGTAACTATGTGTCACTTTGCCATGGGAGGGAATCGTCTGCGATGTTGTAATAGTATTCACTAATAATATTGCTGAAACATCAGGACGTGCTCACTGTGTGCATTAATTTCAGAGTCAACTATGGTTTTATTGATAGGCTAATCGAATTGGCGAACAGAGCTTCTCAGTAAGGATTTTCCCTTATTCAGCATGGCCATGGCATTCACCATAATGATGCAAAGGCTTCTGTGCATATTTGTTTCCTTCCCAATTTACATTTGTGCTGTGCAGAATAAGCAGTTTGTTCTGCCCCCCATCCCAGCGCACCAACGGACAGGCCAGTTGCTGGAGCTCCAACAGCCTCATGCCTATCCTTCCTCCCACACCAACCCACCCTCTCAGTTCGCTCTCCCCTACTGCAGCAACCCACACACCACCCGTTCCTTTCCGCCATAAGATCCAGATTCAGAGAGTAATTAGTATGGCCTTGACCACGTGGCATATTTTTTACTTTAAATCAGGAACAATTACAGATAGGAGAAGAGTGACAAGCTTAGCCACTTTGAAATGCAAGCAATGCTGTCCATTTTAACAATAGACAATGCTGTTACTTCTATGCTAAATCTCTGCTCCAGTCCTTTCTGCAGACACAGTGCACACTTTACTCTGACACTGTCCCCTCTGCAGACTGCCAATTCTGCTTATCAGTGGCAGCTAAAGATCTTTGGAAGAGGTTGGGTGTGATACTTTCCCTGAATTCCAGCGAGCAAAACTAGTAAACAGTCTTCTTGTAGGTGGTTTTGGGGAGAGTTGGCTCTTTCCCCGAGAATTTTTGTAAAAGGTTTGGGTCAAATTTGCTTTAACGCCATGGACCCTGAAAAGCCATTCATCAAATATGCCAGTACTTTCATGGTGTGCCAGGAACGCCTGGCCTTTCCTTGAAGTAGGTCCCATTTTTTTCAAATGTCATAAAACAAAAATGATTTCCACTATGCCAAAGACAGCATTTTTTCATGTGTGAGCTCCGTATGACAAGGATTACATACAATAAGCCAGCGCCCGAATTTTGTCATAGACACTACCCTTAGTCATGGGTTCTGCCAAACATTTCCTCTGGCAAACAAAGGTCAGCGTTTTGCCATCAGCACCCTCTTTAAAAAGAGTAAGATCTCTTAGGACAAGAATGATCTCAAATTGTCAGTTTCAGCATTTTTTTTGATGCACCTGATATGCTAAGAATTACTTGCAGCGTGTCAGGGCCTGAAATTTTGCCACGAGTAACACCACCCATCCATATGATATTAGTGCTGTTGTCCATAAAGCAAGAATGAGCTCCAGTATGCCGTACTAGCATCCCTTTGCAAGCATAACACCCATGCACTCACACATAAAAACATACTGACACAGACTCTGTTTCTCCCAGACAGTTTTTAACTAAGCCTGGGCAGAGTTCGCGAAGCAGCGCTACGCAGAACTCCACAAAGTTACAAAAAACCTCTGCTGCGCTAGGCGGAGTTCTGCGAGTGGGCGGAGTTGCTTGTCCCACCCATTCGCGTGGTGTGTCCGCTGTACGCACATGGGCACAGCCATCTTATTTCCTACTCTGTTTATGGAGCTGGGGCCTCCTTTTCCATCCTTATTCAATCTTTGCAATCCTTGCTTTCTAAAACTTTTTTTCAATCTTTTTTATTTATTATCTTACCCTTGTCTTTCTAAGTGTGTATTTGTGTTTTTTTCTACTTTACTCTGTGTTTTTGGTGAGTTTTGTACTTTTTTATTTTTTAGCTTTCCTATTTCCTTATTACCTAGTCCTTTCTTCTTTTTACCTGTTTCTTTTTTCTCTCCCCCCCTGCCCCATGGCAGATAAGGGCGTACCAAGGAGCGGCCACCTCCCTTGCGAAAGGCGGCGCCAGGCAGCGGGGTGTAGCCCGTGCCCTGTGTTCTGAGGTAGAGGTGGCAGCGCTGTTTTTTTATATACAGCTCCACCTCCCCTCCACCCTGGCTGCAGGTGGCAGGCCTGGGTCCAGGTACGGGATGAGGGAGCGCCAACAGCACTGGGCGAGGGTGCGCCGGGCAGTTTACAGATGCTCTGGGGTCCGGCGTACCCATCAACAGTTGGCGCATCGCTGGTCCGACTTCCTGGACTGAGAGCAGGACCTGTTGGACTCGAAGGAGTTGAGATTCCGGGGCTAGGCGAATAATTATTAAAATTATTAATTTTTATTATTACTTGTGTGTTCTATTCTATAGCTAATAATTTCCCCCAAATAATAGCAGGCATGCTGCTCACATGCAGGGGAGTTATGTTTTCAAATGCTATGTAATTGTCTGTTATTCTAGACAGGTTCTTAGCTTATTTGGCGCCACCCACCTAACCTAGTTATCGAATCGTACATGTTGCCGCTCGCTTGGGCTGATGTGATTAGTGATGATTATGTAAGACCTTTTGTAATTAGTTATTTGTAATTTCGTAACAGCATGGTGCATGCCACACAGACGGTGCAGGGATGTTTGTGAACAACATTCATTTTTCAATGGAAGCTTGTGCTGTGGGCCTTTTTCTCCTGCCACACAAGCTTCCATTGACAAATTGAGGTTTGCGACCGCCCTATGGCCTATAAGGGACCGCGGAGCAAACCTAAGGTCAGGCAGTTCCCGAACCGCAATGGCATCTGCCCGACATCATTGTAATCATTATAATAAGGCCCTTAGTGATTAGTGCATTGGTCCGTCAAAGGGGGTTGACTTGAGACTAAGAGATTTCAAGTAAGATTTGAGAAGAAGCAAACATCATTTGTTGCAATTTATTATTAGTAATTCCAAAATGCAGTTTATTAAATTTGGAATATGAGTGGACTAGGTAGGGTTTTTGGAAATTTTGAATAGGATAGGACAACATTGTATATACTACAACTATTTGATCTGATTTAGAAAAGTTAAATGTTATTGTGATTGCTTTTCCTATCAAAATATATTTTGGGGAGATTTTATTTATTACTGCTAATCTTTTTTAGGTCTCGCAGAAGACCTATTGAGATGAAACCAGAAAGCTAAACCAGGCGGATTTTGCCGAGTGCATGCGTGTCCGTGCACGCGCTTTCCATTTGCTTCCCGAGCCGCCTGCCTGCTTCACACTTCAAAGGAATGCGACCCCCGCCCACGCAATGCCGAGAGCCAGCGCTTCCCTCCCATTCGCTCACTCCCCTTCTCCCCCGCCCCCACCCCATACAACTTGTTCTTTCTTGTTGACCCTGCTCCCCTGCACTTTGCCATCTGTAAGTAAACCCCAGCCTTCTTAGTCGAAGTCCTACTTTTGTGTATCTAATGCGAGTGAGCTATGCTGAGCCTAAGGCAGCCTCGCCTCCCGTACTTAGTAGGGCGGTGACGTCATGCTACAACCAGCAGCTTTCTTCAGCCAGCTGCCGAGGATTGAAGGGGGCGCTGCTTTCAACACTTGCCCAGCCCCCTCCCAGCCCTGCCTTTCATCTGTTCAGCTTCAACCGGTGCCCGACATCGCACCCCTGCTGCCGCACGAGCGCTTGTTAGTGCACGTCCTGCCCACCTTGTCTAAAGTTGTGTTCTGACGATCCATTCTCTCCAGTGTGCCCATGCCCCTCCAAAGTGTCCGTATTTATATGCTTCCCGATTTCTCAAATATTCAAGTATATCAGGATATGCTGCCATAACTTCAGTCCCCAAACATCGCGCTGTTTTGCGAACATCAGCTTGATACTTTCGACGAACAGAGATTGAGAAATCGACTTTAGAAAAAAAATGCTTTATTTTACGCATGCGTGAAAAACAGTCGCTGCGCACTTGGATTCAATGGACTACGGAAAGCTTACAGACAGCGCATGAGGGGTCGCCGCCTCTACAGAGTCCCAAGCAGCTCATTGTGGGCTTTGCGTTTCTTTCACCGTTTACGGTCTCGCAGTTGCTGAATCAGTGCTCTGCTTTTCCTCTGTTGCATGGCGTCACATGCAGTGGTAACAATTAGTCTTCTTATAGTAAAACGTTGTGTGTGTGTCAACGATACACGCCACCCCTTTTGCTTTGCCAATGCTTTTTTTTATTCAATCACAAAGTCTGCAGGTAAAAATCAGCCCTCGAAATCCCTGAATCCACCTTCGTGCAACCCTGCTCTGTGCCTGCCAGAGCCTGGTGCTTGGAAGCAGCCCTGTGCGTCGCTAGCCCTGTGTGCTGCCAGCCTGGCACTGGCAGTGTCTGCCACAGAAGAATGCAGCTTCGTGTTCTTCTAGCCCTCCCTGTGTTAAGCCAGAAAAGCACAGCAGCAGTTCAGCGCGCATCCACCCTCGTGAGCTGCCTACCAGCCCTGCATGTTGGCTGCCAGCCCCGTGCAGCTACCAATGGGCTCTGCCATCCCTAAATGCAGTCTTGGCATTCGCCAGCCCTCATCACGGCTAACACTGCACAGTGTAAGCCATTCACTCTTGTCTGCCGGCCGGCGAAACACAATGTCATCACCGCACATTTGGTGCTGAAGGATGCTTTGCCCTCCTACAACGCTAACCGTAGCACTTACTGTCAGCCACGAAGATGCCTCTAATAACCTCCAAGGCTGCACCATGCACTAAGGCAGTCTTTCGATCAGCTGCCCATGCGCACCACCTCTGTTCCATCCATGAATGCAGCCATGTGCAATGCCTGCCCTGCAAGCCTTCATGTTCTGTATCAGCACCACACACCACCTGCTTGAAGGTAGGTCAATGCTGTGCCGAGTACACTATCTGCCAGCCCTGTGTACTAACAGTTCTGCTTGCAAATAAAGCAATCGCCTTTCAAGCCCTGCTAATGACCACACTGGTGTGATTTCTTTTAACCCTACAGTGTTTCAAACCCTTTCGTTAGCTTCATAAAGACGTAGAGAAGCTGTCACTGCTTGTTTGCTGCCCTCCCCTTGCTGAGTGTGTTGCTTTAATTATTTTCTTTTTACCTTCTCCCCCGCCCCCCACCCCATCCGACTTGTTCTTTCTTGTTGACCCTGCTCCCCTGCACTTTGCCATCTGTAAGTAAACCCCAGCCTTCTTAGTCGAAGTCCTACTTTTGTGTATCTAATGCGAGTGAGCTATGCTGAGCCTAAGGCAGCCTCGCCTCCCGTACTTAGTAGGGCGGTGACGTCATGCTACAACCAGCAGCATCGCATGTGATATGTAATCCAGCAATACTTATATCTGTGCTCCCCCTGTGCTCACATGGGTAAGTGTACTGGAGCCGCCTGCCTGCTTCACACTTCAAAGGAATGCGCCCCCCGCCACTGCCCTCTCACACACTTCCCCCTAATTCGGACGTGCGCGCCGCGCTCTCCTTCTGCTGCCACACGCATTCAGCTCACCAGGCTGGACAACCCCTCACCCCCCCATATGCTCGTTCGCCAAAGTCCCTCCCACCCTTCCTTAGATCTTCACTTTTGTTTGAACTTTCAGTATGAGTTTTCACAGGCCTGAAGGCACTGGAGTGATTTACATGAGCCGCAGTGGACATGTGCCTTAACAGGCGAGCCTCACTGATATACATTAGAGAGGGTTTCATAGTAAATTAACAAACTAGCTTGAAAGGTTTGCTTTGCACATTAGACAATAACCTATTTGCATTGAGTTCAGAAAGTGGGCCTGGTCTGAACCAGAAGGTTGCGGCGGCAGAAATCAACAGATTGCGTCTGGCATCCATATACCAACAGAAACAAACGCACAGATGGTGGCCGAGTCTATCTGAATGCCCCGACACACAGTCAGTTTTGTCGGTCAGATTCCATGATATAGCGTATTGTTCACAAATGGTCTATTTATATCTATTTCCTTGGGGCTGGGGTCACGAATCATTCAGAAACCGTGAATTTAAATGTTTCTCCTTATTGATTACTGGCAATATTATGCTTGCATCTCTCCATCCCGCGCTAGAAAGCCAGGAAAGGTGCTAATGAAATGTTGAATATTCACAATGCGCATGCTACTAAGGAAACACTGCACTGTGTATTTATATGTGTAGGTATGTAGGAGTGCCTGTGTGTGTGTACGCTTGTATATGTGCATGCTTGTGTAAGCATATCTCCTCTTGGTAATGCTGTATATGTATGTGCATGCTTGCTTATGTGCATGTCTATGTGCGCGTGTGTGTCTGTGTTTGTAGGTGCTTGCATGCGTATGTATACGTGTGTGGTTGCATCTAACTGTGTATGCGGCTGCAGGTAGCTGTGTTTCCAAATGTGTGCATGTCTGTGTGTGCATTTGTGTCTGTGTATGTATGTCCCCATGTATCTGTGCACACAGATGTGCCTTTAAATAAAGTTGGAGTAAGTGTCCTTCGGCTCCCCCATTCCTTTTATCCATCCATCCCCCCACTCCATCCATCCCCCCCACTCCATCTATCCATCCCCCCACTCCATCCATCCATCCCACTCCATCCATCCATCCATCCATCCCACTCCTTCCATCCACCCATCCATCCCACTCGTTCCATCCATCCATCCATCCATCCCACTCCATCCATCCACCCCCCACTCCATCCATCCATCCATCCATCCATCCCACTCCATCCATCCACCCATCCATCCATCCACCCCCACTCCATCCATCCATCCATTCCACTCCATCCATCCATCCAACTCCATCCATCCGCCCCACTCCATCCATCCATCCACCCCCAACTCCATCCATCCATCCATCCATCACCCCACTCCATCATCCCACTCCATCCATCCACCCCCCACTCCATCCATCCATCCCCCCACTCCATCCATCCATCCCCCACTCCATCCATCCATCCATCCATCCCCCACTCCATCCATCCATCCATCCCACTCCATCTATCCATCCCACTCCATCTATCCATCCCACTCCATCTATCCATCCCACTCCATCTATCCACCCCACTCCATCATCCATCCCACTCCATCCATCCATCCATCCCCCCACTCCATCCATCCCCCCACTCCATCCATCCATCCCACTCCATCCATCCATCCATCCCACTCCATCCATCCATCCCACTCCATCCATCCATCCCCCACTCCATCCATCCCCCACTCCATCCATCCCACTCCATCCATCCATCCCACTCCATCCATCCATCCATCCATCCATCCCACTCCATCCATCCATCCCCCCACTCCATCCATCCATCCCACTCCATCCATCCATCCCCCCACTCCATCCATTCACCCCCCACTCCATCCATTCATCCCTCCACTCATCCATCCATCACCCCACTCCATCCATCCATCCCCCCACTCCATCCATCCATCCATCCATCCATCCCACTCCATCCATCCATCCATCCCACTCCATCCATCCATTCCCCCCACTCCATCCATCCATCCATCCCACTCATCCATCCATTCCCCCCAATCCATCCATCCATCCCCGCACTCCATCCATCCATTCCCCCGACTCCATCCATCCCTTCCCGCACCACACTCCATCCCTCCCCCGCGAAAGTTTAAACTATTAACATTGTAAATGACAAATCTATTAATTTCGCTATTTTCAAAACCAACACATAAGTAAAAAAATGTTGTGCCTTTCTGCCCTCTGCATCACCACATCATCACTCAGCGCTACCCCAGCATCGCTCACCACATTATCACTCAGCACCACCACATTATCACTCAGCACCACCACAGCACCACCACAACATCACTCAGCAGCACCACCACATTATCACTCAGCACCACCACATTATCACTCAGCACCACCACATTATCACTCAGCACACCACATTATCACTCAGCACCACCACAGCACCACTCTGCACCACCACAGCATCATTCAGCACCACCACAGCACCACTAGGCACCACCACATTATCCTTCAGCACCACCACAGCACCACTCAGCACCACTCGGCACCACCACAGCACCACTCAGCACCACAACAGCATCACTCAGCACCACAACAGCATCACTCAGCACCACCACAGCACCACTCAGCACCACCACAGCACCACTCAGCGCAACCACAGCACCACTCAGCGCAACCACAGCACCACTCAGCGCAACCACAGCACCACTCAGCGCAACCACAGCATCACTCAGCAGAACCACAGCATCACTCAGCGCAACCACAGCATCACTCAGCGCAACCACAGCATCACTCAGCACCACCATAGCATCACTGGTTCAAATATGTTCTCTCAATTTTTCAAGCTTTATTACAAATGTCACAAAAATATGTTAAAATTTCACTTGTGTTCTTGGATTTTCGTAACAATAAAATACACTGAACATAATCTTCACAAAAGTTATTTACAAAAGTTTAAGCTATTGCCATTATAAATTACAATCACTTTTGTTTAAGTATTAATTATTTAAAAAAATTAAATGCCATTGTTATTTGTAATATCAATACATCTAAGTCACGTAAATACAAAACATGTTGCGTTACAAATGCTATAGGTGTCACATTTGCGAAAGTTATAACTATTGGCATTGTAAATGACAAAGCTATTAATTTAGCTATTTTCAAAAACAACACATAAATAAAAAAATTGTCATTTACAAGACCAATAGCTCAAACTTTCCTAATGCGAGACCTATTGCATTGCAAATGCTTGTTTTGTGTGTTCTTTCCCAGCACATTCCCATCATCGAGTTGAGAATATGGTATAAACTTTAATTAATCATATATCTCCCTGCACAATAATCATTGTTATGGGTATAAACGTCTACAGTTTTTTGTCTAGTGTAATCACATTTACGAGGTTGAGAGGACATCTAAAAGATCACCTTAAGGAAGATGTTGTGAGTTCTCTCTTTGCTTCTGTTTAAAGCTTCTGTGCTTCAATTATTTATCTATGTTCGAAGACAAGAAGTGGGCTTTCAAATTCTTTTGCTGCTTGTGGGGATACGAAAAGTATTGATCCTTATGAACATGATCTAAATGAGGGTCTCTAGACAACCACATTCTAACAATTTATTGCTAGTTTCTGAAAAACTGTATCAATACAGTGCAGTAAATAAAGACCTTTGAATATTTTTTTAATGTCTAATCAACCAGCAGTTTTAGACCTTCAAATTAAGACTTGTAATTACTGTTGTAAGGTTGGTTGGTGAACAGTTTTGGTTGTCAGCACTGAAACTAGTCTCATCTGAATCCTTAGATCCACTATACAGTTGGTTTGGGACACAGATTAGAAAGTTGGTATCTTAAACATAGGACTTGTAGAGGGTATCAGGTGTTCATTCATTGTCCTACTTTCTTTACGGTACTCAAGGATGGCAGATTGTGATGAGATGGAGGATGTTAGCAAAACAGAGACTGGCTGCAAAGCACACTGGGCTAAGATATCCAGCTAACTTAAATTGACCTCAAACCACTGCCAGAGAAGGAAGAATTCCCATCACTGCAAGCCTTGGTTAAAAACTTAACAGCTGAACTAGACCAGTTCAGTGGGGCATATAGCTAAGTCAGGCATGTGTGTGTGTTGTGATCAGAAGATTATCTACTGTGGCTTGATGTCTATGCCTCAAGTGTCTCAATGTAATCTTTCTGCCCCACCTCTGTCTGTCTTTTCCCATATCTCCAGGTCTCCAGTCACATACAGGTCCTGGCGCGGAGGAAGTCACGGGACATCCAGTCTAAGCTGAAGGTGAGTGGCAGATGCTGCTGCTCCTGCTAGGCTTTGCTTTGCTTGCACCTTCTTTTGCCTCTGTATCTTCCTCATAATCTGTGCAACCGCTATGAAATGCCTTCATAGTCTTTCCTTTAACCATTGCTTGCCCGAAATAAGGGCTTCAAAAGCAAATGGGAGGGGTGTCCAGAAGATCAACAGGAGGACATATCCGAATACTTGGAGGCTGTGAATGGTAGATGAATGTGTTGACGGGTGCATTCCGCTTTACTCCACGGAAGACCCAAGGTCTCTATTCCGGAGATCCATTTAAATAGGTGCTCCCCCATTTCTTTTTGTGCAGAGGTCTTACTCCTGTGGGACTTGACAATCAGTGTAGGAGATGGTCATGCAGCCAAGAGCTCTCAACTTTTCGGTCTGTCGACCACTTATGTCATGTGTAGACAGCTTTCTGGGGAGGGGGAGACTGTGGTTAAAAATAAATGTCCTAGGATGACTGGGGATAAATGTTCGAAGTTTTCATTAAGTCTGACTAGGACAATGTCTGTGCAACCCAACTTGAACATTTGGTATATGCCCACCACTCTTCACTTTGTGACATTTATGTTGGGTAATTTTGCTTCTGTTCACACAGGGAGAAGGCCGAGCATCAGACCCCCAGATGTTCAACCACTATAAGGTACGGGAGGGCGTATTCAGATCACATTCGTAGAGCAGCCCGCTGCATTGTGTTTCATCGGTTATTTGGGCTGACCTTGCTTAAATATCAGACCTGAAAACCGAGTTTGAGAGATGAACACAGGGTTTTATGGTAACATTTAGTGAAAGTGCCTGTGAGGTCACTAAGCAGAGTGTATGACAAAAGATGATACCGGTCCGCACTAGTCAGCAGAAGTTTGTAAGGTTTTAGAACTGGGATAGGAGGCTGTTGATCAGATACACAGTGTATTGAGGGATCGGTATCGGTATACATCTTATTACTACGATGGAATATTGGAGCTGCCACTCTAGCACTAAGGAGTTTCTTGCAGTAGTGCAATAATAGGGACAGAAGCAGAGATACTGTGATAATATGGCTATTCTAAGGTTTGAACTTCCCAGTATGCACATATCACCCGGAAGTTGATGTATATGGGTGCTTCCTGTGTAGAAATAAAGGGAACCGTTTTGGAGGACACCCAAATATTTAAGGACAAGATAATTTTCTATTGTAACTTCAATCTTCAGATATTTGGGGAACATGTATTTGTGGGAAAACAATCCAGCAGAGTTGTCAGGCCCCCAGACTGAAAATACAGGGATGTACTGGCAGGGATGTTAGTACGCACATGTGCACTGCTCAGAGGCTTGTGCTCTGAACAACAGGTAGCGTCTACAAACGGCACACCAGGACTGCAGCTCAAGTTGTTTCCCTGTAATGTGTAGCTGAAATAAGTACCCCTCCTTTTGCTCTTGACTTTCCGCTGCAGAAGTTGACTTTTAGTCATTGCACTCTCAGCATGTTCCAGGCTGGCATCCTCTTCGCTTGGCTGTCTTTCTTTCATAGCAGTGACTCCTTCTGGGCTGTGCAGAAGTGATGCTTTGCACTGGGGCAGTGTGGGATTGGCCTGCTGCACGCCTGCGCTCCTCATCCAGCTATCTGGAGCTTCTTTGCTGGTATACGCTGTGCTTTCACCAGGTTCTAGCCTACTCTTCTTTGGTGTGAGGTGATGTCTACGCCTCTAAAAAGGCAGAAATCAGAAACGTGCATACAACTGGCTTGCTATGTCTTTGTCATGTGCCACACAGTGCTTAATTTGTAAAAAGTAAGCGTAAGGGTCCTTCCTGGTAAGCCACTGCACTCTGCACCACCCATTGCTCCTGCCAGCGCTGCCAGTGACAGAACCAACACGACTATTAACCATCACACTTTTACAAGGGTGACAATTCTGACTATTCCAGGCTACCCAAAGGTATAATAATGATGTGAGCGATATGTATTATTCATTTTCAATGTATATTGACTTATTAAATACTGTTGAGCTCATCTCAAAATTTGACAGAAAGCGCCACCATGTGGTGGACTGTCACTAGAGCCAGTGCTGACAATTAAGTTCTGGTGCCAAGCACCGAAAACCACGGGCTCAAATTAAGCACTGGTACCACATGCCATCTGGCCTCTGGAGACTTATTTGTTCTACCTCCTTCGCTCTATTTCACGTTTCCTTGTTTTCCCACCTTCATAACATTTGTCTCCTTTTTGTTGTCCTTTGCACTGTTTGATTCCTTTTTATTTTGTTTCTCTTCTGTGGTTCTTCATGCCCGGTATCTCGTCAATTTCTTAACCCCATTTGCTCCCACTTGTTTATCCTTTCTCTTTGTCTCAGGCCCTGCCTCATCCTTGTTGAATGTTTTAAACAGGTGTGAGGCCAGGAGACTGACCATGTGCACCTTCTCTCACAGGTGCGACTTTAGCCTGCCCCTTTGTACATCTTGGCTTACCTCACACTTGGTAGAGGATTACCCGAGAGTTATCCCTGGCTAGGGTGGACTGTGCATTGACCTTAGCAGGCTAATGTTTGGTCAGCCTATTGCATTAGAGGCTTTAATGCCAGACAGGATATTACGAAGTGGCATGGATGGTACAGTAGCCTTTTTCCCTAGCTTTCCCTAGTTTCTAAGTATCTTTAGGTGCAGTGGAGGAAAAGTGAGTTTGAGTCGGGCGGTAGGAAATTTGAGAAAAAAAGTTTAAAGCTCAGAAGTGATTGGAGAACCCAAAAACGCACACTTGACTTGAATTCCCTATCTTGGGAAAGTGTTGTTTGAGGATACCCAAGAATGTTATAAAAATAACCGTTCTGGCGTTCAGTAAATGAGGCTCCTGGATCTTTGGTGATAGGCTACAAGGAGAACTATACACAGTCGAACTGGTAGCCCAACACGGCACCAATTACTTTCCCAAGTCACATGTTAAACAGAAGGCATGACAGTGTTGGAATTTTTTATCACCCAAGCTAAGTTCTCCCATAGATATCAAACTCTAGGGGCCTGAATCTCCTGAAGTGCTTATCCTGATTTAAATGTCTTGGTGACAGAGGCATTCGTGGGTCTGGGGCACATTCTGCATTCATTGCTTCCCACTTCTTGCTGGGGAACTAGGCTTCAGAGTTGTACTTCTCTACAGCTTTAAAGTGTGATATCTGCAGAAGTCTGAGTTCTACAGAGATGCCTTAAAAAACACCAGACTCAAAGTACCATTCTCAGGCAATAGAATACTACCCTATCTAGGGAGAAAGGGAGAACTGTTCTCTCTGGCGCCTCTCAGACTGATAACACAATAATACGCCCCCCTCCCCAAAGGTTGTGGCAGAAACAAGCTCACCATAGGTTTATTTCATTAATGTCTATCACGGTTTCTCGACCATAAGGGTGTTTAGATGTTTTTCTTTTTATTCACAGCCAGCTGGCCTGGAATGTCCTTATGGCGCATGGAAGGTTCATCTGCTTGAAGCAGTCTTAATGTCTGTCTTAAATCAACTTGGCCTGGCTGTTGTCCCCTTTATCAAGGTTGCTTCTCCCTAGCCAGGCAGTCCATCAGATCTTAGTCCTCGGCAAGAGCCTAAATAGGGCTGCAGAGTGAGTAAAAGGAGCTGCCTGTGAGTTACTCTTTGCGGACAGGGTTGTAAGATCGGGCCAATACAAAACTAGCAACCATAATTCCCACTAATTCACTGCATGGCAAGTCTTCACTGGCTTTTATATAATGGAGATGGGAATAGATTGGTACCCTCTGGTCAAAGGAATGCAGATACTGTGCGACACAGACCAGGCTCTACAAGTGTGCAGAGAGCTTCTTGAACAGCTCTTAAATCAAACACAAAATGGGAGGCAACATAACATTACACAACCTGTGTATTTGTAAAGCGCACCTTCCCCCAGAAGGGTATCTTGGTGCTGAATAACAGATGTTTATTGTTACCCAACTCAATGGTTCTCATTTTATTGACCTCAGAAAGATGAAAGACTGAGTTGTCCGGCCGGGATTTGTACCTGTGACAATGAGGTAAAATACAGGCCCTTACAGTGGATGCATTAGTCCACTAAGCCACCACACCTGGCATAGGGCCATCGGTGTGCGGATTTGCTCCTCTTAACTCACCCTTCCAGAGATAATTCTAAGCAGGGGTAGTGGGTTAGAAACTCAAACACAATATGATACAATAAATAACACCCAATAACCGTATTGTCTTGTTAGTTACAAGCTGTAAGATGAATACATATTTACTTACAGATAAATAAAAAAAGGTTATTTGGATTTTAAATGAAAAACATAACATTAAAAGATACTAGCGGCTTAGGGGGGTCTGTGGGCACTGCAGAAATAAATAGTCCTACTGGCTAATGGGTGAAACGTTATTCTGGATTGAGTCATTCAAATTTGTGTCTCGAAGACTGTCTTGTAAATTTTACTGTAGATTCTTTAGAAAGTCTCAGTCAGTGAGGCACATGATTTAGGGGATACACTGTGTTTCTGGTGTGATACACTATCTTTGACCTCTGCCATAATGTCACTGTGGCTCTGGTGCTGTAAGACTAGACACTTCAGTGGATTTGAGACTCTTCAGCTGACATTATAGCCAGAACAGTCCAAAAGTCCGTCAACCCAAGCCCACCTCCCAAACAGAAAAGGGCATCCTACGAAATTCTATGGCAACATTTTTAGGCTTACAAAGACAGTGTTTCAAAGTCTCAAGGCTCATTAACATGGGTACCATAATTTTGGTACTCAGCAAATCAGGGCGACCCACTGCACCCAACGAGAAAGATCTGGGCTGAAGAGGAAAAACCTCAGTGTTCCTCGGGGACTGTCCAAGACTGGATGGGAACAGATAGTAGCTCAGTCCTGGTTCCAGGAAAGTCAGCCAAGGTGCACGCCCACCAGCATTGCCGTCCTAGATATTATCCCAGCAGCATCTTGATCTCTGATCGTCTAGGTTACTTCTGGGACGATTCTGACTGGTTTAATGTCCAGGTCCTTATGGCAGGTAGACGCTCACTTCCATTGAATACCTCTGTGAAACCTTTAAGTCAGCTAGGACTTTGATTACTTCCATGAAACATTTCGGTCCGCTGGGTGTTTTGCGGAGCTTTCTTTTGGTCCGGGAACGTCTTTTCTTGCAGACTTCTGTTTCTTCTTCCGAGGAAGTCACAGCACAAAAGGGATCCTACTAGGCTTTAGGTTTTGTTCCGAGCCATTGGTGGAGATGGTGGCACACACACCTCTCGACTTGCAAAAGCCTTCTTTACGCTGGTGACAGCAGAGCCCCTTTTCAAAGACTAGATGAATACACCTTCCTTGGCCTAAAGGGCCAGTGTACCATTTAATGAGGAATGAGACATCCCGCGTAAAAGACCACATCTCTGGTCACCTGAAAAACCTTCACTGGCTCCCCGTCAATAAGAGGATAACATTCCGCCTCCTAACCCACGCACACAAAGCACTTTACGAACTTGGACCCGAATGCCTCAACACACGACTTTCATTCTACACCCCCTCCCGCCAGCTACGGTCTTCCAACCAAGCCCTTGCGCTGTCCCTCGCATTAACAAATCCACCATGGGAGGAAGATCCTTCTCATACCTGGCAGCTAAAACCTGGAACTCACTTCCCATTCACCTCCGCCTCACTCAGCACCATCTAGCATTCAGAAAGCTACTTAAAACCTGGATATTCGACAAGTAATTCCCCACCCTTCCTCAAGCGCCTTGAGACCCTCTGGGTATGTAGCGCGCTATATAAAATACCAACTTGAACTTGAAACTTGAACTTGAGATGAGCTCATTCTGGTCAAGGTGGTTTGTGGATTCATGCAAGATGTCCTAAGCTAGTTACTTGACACATCCCGCACGGCGCAGGAATGGGCAAAGAAGAGAAAGCAGTATAAAGGAGGGGACCCTGGTTTAGGATGGACGGGACGGTGATTCTGCCTCAAGCTACTAGACACCTATTGTTTTGGGGCATGGTCCTCTGCAGCTTGTGTTCTCAGCTCTCCTAACCCTGCTACTACTTTAAGAATGGTTTAGCTCAGAGTAAATGAAAGAGGTTGGTGAACTTGAGCCAGGAAGAAAGAAAGATGCATGGTACAATCGGCCTGCACTTTTTTGAAATAACCTAATAATCACTTTTTTGTTCCTTGGCCTCGAGTTTCTAATGTGAGAGAGACATCACAGACTAGGGAGCATCATTTCCCTATTTACTTGTTCCTTGCATTTTTTATGTTTATCCTGCTGTGTCGACCTGTGCACCTCTATCCGTCCCTCATTCCCTAACGCATGTGTCCTCACTCAACCTTCTTCTTCCTTTCTCTCATTCACTATGTAATGCACACTACCTTTCACAACTGCATCCCTCTACCTTCCTCTTATTGTGTCAATAAACCCTCTTATCTCCTCTTTGTTCCCTCGTTGTCATGTGTTAAAAGATCCGTAAATGGCCATTTGTAGTTATAAAGTGTAATTCATTCTTGCCTTTCAGTAAAAAATGTTTTAATTTATTTTATTCCCTCTCTCAACCCTCCATCCCGATCCCCTCCCTTCACCCTTACCCTCTCTCCCTTCCTCAACTCTCTATCCTTTATCACATTCTTCACAACCCTTCTGTCCCTTCAACTACTTTCCTTCACCCTTACGACTCCTTCTCTCTGCCCCACTGTCTTTTTAATGACACTCAATCTCTTAATACCATTCTGAATTAATATCATTCATTGCTGAACTTTTTTGCTCCAATTTATTCTTCCCTTTTTTCTCCCCCCTCAACATTTCCTCTCTCCGTCATTCTGTCTTACCTTCAATGACGCTTCTGTGACCCACTTCAAACACTCCCCTTTTCTTTTCTACCCTTTCCTCTTTTTTCTTCTAACATTGCTTCTTTCCTTTTCTATCACTTTTCATCCGTTTCCACTTTATATTAATCCTTCCACTCTTCATCCATTTTTCCTTCTCAAACCATTCCACTCTTCTCCATCCTTTCTCATCTTACATTTCTTTCCAATTCCCTCTCCACCTCTACCTCTTTCTTTTGTTTCTTTGCCTCTTTTCTTGCCCCCTTTTTATGCCTTTCCCCTTCTTTTCATCCTTATTTCCTTGCTTTTGCCTTGATCCCACCTTCGCTTTTACCCACTCCTCCCATTTACCCACTCCTCCCATTGTTGCTTTACTCTGATTCTTCTCTGGTCTTCAACCCCTCTCTCCTTTCTTCTTCTTTCCTTCTACCTTGGTGTCCCATTTATCCTTTTCCACCCCTTCCTCCCTCCCACCGCCACCTTTTCCTCCCTCCATCCTGGATGGTAACTTTCCTGTTCTCCACCCTGGTTGACAATGCCATTGTTTCCAGGCTATGAACGTGGTAAGTTGATGTATCGGACTCATTTCAATGTATTTTACTCTTTTCCCCACTATCCCTTACCCAGTGTGACTCCAGTCCCTTGAAAAAGTAATTTATATTGTACCACCACCTGTTTAATTCTGATTGCGGAGACAAGAGTGCAAAAGATGTGCCAGGCTGGGATTAGTGTGTGCTATGCCCAACCCTCTTTGGAGGGATTTTGAGTGTGTGTGTATATGTATGTATATATATGTGTGTATATATATATATATATATATATATATATATATATATATATATATATATATATATATATATATATATATATATATATATTTAAATAGCTAATGAGTGCAAAGATGATATGTAAAGGGTATGTTTGAGGCGAGTGTGCAAGAATCCTACATCCATGTATATGTTTGTAATGCATGGGTCTTATGTGATCTATGTTAATAAAGTGTGGTTGCCACCATAAAAGGGTATCCTTGTGCTACAAATGTAGTAGATTTTGAGATTGAGTGTATACTAGGAACATGGCCAAGTTTAATAAACCCAAAACTGGTAAATAGCACTGTTTCGAGAAGTTTCCTCATGAATTAAAAGTGGTTTTCAACCCCTTTCAGGGGAGTAGGGAGAGTATTTCAGTGTTTCGCTGCCAACACACCAAAGGAACGTACCCTACAGCATGCATTTTTGCAAGAGGGAACAATCATATTGGAATGGGAAGCTAAACTCAGAAATCAGACTGGGATATATCACTGGACTTTGTCTTGTAAGTAGGCAGGACATGCATCCTTACAGGGTGGGAAGAGGCATTGGCTTAAGAAGGAATGGCCTTTGTGGAGGAATCAGTCATTTGGCCATCTGTTTGAGGAGCTCTAAGTATGTGCAAACTCTTGTGGATTAAAGGACAAATCGAAGGCACATAAAACGTTTGTAGGAACCTGTTTGAGTCCGTGTATACCAATACTTTAGAAGTTGTACTCCAGATCTTCCTGGGGTAAAAGAGAGTTCAGCAACAGTTTTAATAGACATTTGGCAAAATGTATGCAGTATGTTTGCGATTGATTGATAATGCTATTTCTAAAAGGCTCGAATAGCCAAAGATGTCCTGGCGCCAGTGTAGTGTGCTTATCACGCAAGCATTGTGTTACAACTATTCTTCTTTGAGTCTTTCTTTAGTAGAGTTCTCTTCCACTGACATTCTGTGTTTCATGCGGTTGGAGCAATGCAGTCAATTATGCATTGGTGGAGGTAGCTGATGTAAGAAGAGATCAGCCACGCTTTGCAAGAGCTGACACAAAGCTCAGAATTGAACACAAACTATATCTGAGTCCTGAAGCAAACTTTCAAGCTAGGGAAAGATCATCTAGAGTTAAACGCCCTGTTAGTATAGATATAGAAGAACTTTCAGAAACTGAAAACGTTGGTAGTGGAATGACCGGAAAGAGGTAGACCGTTCCATAGAGTGATGGAGTTCATGTAGAAGGCACGACTGTGAGTGGCTGTGTAGGAGTCCTAGTAGAGGGGCTGTTGAAAGAGTGTGTGAAGGGTGTATACCCTGTTTGAATTAAGAGGAAAAGTGTCAAGGAGCTCTATGTTAAAGAAGGAAATACGTTAGTAGAGTCAGCACAAGGTGATCTCTTGGTATCTGTAGCAATGGTAGTGATAGTCTGAAGCAGCAAAATCTGGAGACACAAGTGAGTGTAGACTGAATGTGTGCATGTAATGAAGCCCGGCATGCAAGATAAGGCGGTGGTGATTCTAGTGCCACATGCTCAACTTGTGAGGGCAGCAGGTGCAGGAAGGGGCATACATGAGGTAAACACATGAACCTGTGGCATGAGCCTTTTTTGTGGGAGACGAGTTCTTGGAATTACTCTCTTGTCCCTTCCTGCTCTGGACAAGTGTTCCAGTGCAGCTTCTCAGTTGTGGGACATTCTGATAGTAGCCCGTGCTCCATCTGAGACATGAGATTATAGATCCCGCCCCACTGTGCAGCTGTTCTACATAAATAATGCCTTAGAAAGTGTACATTGGGGGTTTGCACTGGTGGGTGTTCTACTTGTAGGATAATGTACATCAAAGAGCATGCTGTCCCTTTTGCTGAGGGGCATGCACATGAAACTGCGATGCTGCTGAAAGCGGCAACACTATAGGCTAACGTAGAAGAAAGTGTGTAGAGAAAAGGCTGATCTAATGTGGGGTGGGTATATACGTAAAGCAATGGGTAGGAAGGTGAGTCATGGGGGGATTCTGGTCAGTATTGGGTTGAGTTGATTAATACCTAGGTTTTGCTGTTTTTTGGAACATTTGCAGTGTGTCTTTATTACTGCTGCCAGCGGTCAACCTTTCCTTTTTTGATTTGCTAAGTAGATGTATATCCCTCAACTTGGGAGTAGCTGTAGGAGAATTTTATTCCACATAGCTTAGAAAATCTACCATTTCAATTTGTTTCTTATTGAGTGAGTGACCTTTTGTGAGAAGGGAGAACCCCTCGAATCGAAACGACTGCCTTGATGGAGAGGGGACTGGTGTGTTGTATTGAAAAGCAGCCACAGCTAAGCCAGTTCACATGGTGGAAGTATTAGCCTTGCATAGGAGTGTTGTGCCTGGTAAATTGCCTGTGTTACACCTAGCTAAGGTTACTTAATTTAACAGGCATATGAAAAACCAATAGCTTGCACTTTTTAAAAGCATTCGCTGACTTGTTCGCTTTGCCAGTGCTTGTTGCTGACGCTTAACAGCATTAAGAAAAAATGAAATCCAAAATGCCCACCGCAACATAATGAAGTAAGTGGGGAAGCAGCACACAGAACAAGAGCAAGAAACCACATGCAGTGCTGTAAGAAAAAAGAAAGTAAATACTTGAATGTAAGCAGTGGAAACGTACAAGCCATCCAGTCCGAGCAATGGTAAATAAGCTATGCTCCAAAGAAGGGACAAACACAAGAATACAGAAGAAAGCTATCGAATAACAAGCAAGCAATTGAGAGAGACAAGAAAACGAACCAGTTATGAGCTATGAGCTATGGGCTGACCCAAAGCACACTTGAAATTCTGGTATTGTTCACAATGTCTTTCAACGTCTGACAACTAAAAGCTACCTTTAGGCGTGACTAAAAAGGAGCCAATGCTGCTGTAAGATATCATCATGTGGAGTGTACAGTCGGTTATGTTTCGTGGTACATGGAATAGAACTGCATTTTGAAGTCTTTCTGTATTGGTAAAGTTGCCTTTGGTGTTTCATGGCTATGGTCCAAGTACTTTTTGCCTTGGGGGACAGCTCTGGAATGCAGCCAGTCTTGCCTCTACCTTCGGGGAAGAAGGAGTGGTGAACTGGTTTGGCCACACGGCTGAGGACCTGCCCACCGCCCCCCACGCACGCTGTGCCTCTGGCTCTCTGCCAAACCACGGACACATGCTATTATCTATCAGGAACAGGGAAACAGTAACAGCAGACTGACATGTATCATCCTTCCTTTAAACGTTGCCCTCAAGCCGGGCACTGGGGTGAAAACTAGCCTGCGCCGGTTGTGGTGACATCCCTGTTTCAGAGCCTCTATAAGTGAAACCAAATTTCTGTTCTTCAGGTTTGGTGATATTTCTGACACGACCATAAGTTGCTTTCTTTAGCAGTTCTGAATATTTTGTAACACGGAACTCTGCCGCTTCTCTCAATCTCCTTTTGAACTTCTATTGGTGTGCCTTTACAAGGCTGTCTCTGGATAGAAGCTGATTAGATCTACCATGCATGCATGCTCCTCGAAGCCATTAAGTACAAAAGTCTTGTATGTACCTAGCCTCTGGGGGTTGAGAGTCTGTATGTTGTAGACGCGAATACCCTTTCTTGGACAGATAATAGTAGTACAAAGATGTATAGTACGAGAGATTACGAGACCAGACATGTCCCCTCTTCCTGCGTGGACATATTGTTTTGGATGAGGCAAGCTCGAACATATCCATGGAAGCAGATGGTTGTTTTTGCACCTTCAAAACACTAGTCAAAACATCATTCATCATAGAATACAAGCTACTGGTGTCCGGTGGGCTGAAGTGTCAAATCTTGCTGAGCTTGGAATGCATGTATATGTTGGGGTTACATAACACATTCCCAGCTAAATTACAATAGACCACTTGCTACGTTGTTGAATACAATTGAGTATTGGCAAAACCATCAGAACTTGCCTATGGCTTTGCCAGTGCAGACCTCCTGACTTTGCCATTGCTTTCTTCCGATGCAGTTCAGTATTGGCAAAAAAAAGAAGTTACTGCTGATGGTGAACAGCATTGGCAAAAAAAAGTGCGGTGATGGGTAATCATGCAGAAGACTACAGAGAATCCATAATATTGCTGCTAAGCATGTAGAGTTCCCCTGCCTTAAGAGCCATACACTGTTACCATTTGCTAGAAGATCCACCCCTAACTGCTTTGTATTGCAAGTAAAGCATTGTATGGCAAAGGGCCACTATTCATCAGGAAGAAAATCAACAGATATATATATATATATATATAACAAAGGTATGTATTCTCAAGAGTGGCTCCCACCTCAAAATTCCTATGTACAAGAAAAAAAAAATCAATGGAACATCTTTATTTGTCCAAGCAGCCAAACTATGGAATTTGCTACCCACTAAAATAAGATGCTCTGACAACCATCTCAGCTTCGGGAGATTAGTCAAGAACTGTGTCCTCATGTAACGCAACTTGTGCTGGTGTAAAACGCTCTGATACCCGATGCCTTTGGTTCAACTTCGTGCTATATAAAACTTCGTAAAATTAATAAAAACAAAAAAAAAACGGGCTCTTTCCCACATGACCACTAGACTCGCAACACAAAAGTGTACCACAACAGCATACATGATAAATTATACTTCTCATCACTTCTGTATCATTGTGCACTGAACTATGCTTCCTGTGGCCTAAAGTTTCCGGGTGGTGCATCTCCCGCGGCTGGGAGGCCGCGTATATATCAAAGCTCCAAGGTTCCCACCTTGGGGCCACAGAGCTCCGAATCACGGAGTCTCAATGTGGAGGCATCCATGGAGGATTGACAAGCCGGATGTTCGAGTGGATGCCCATTTGTGGGCTTGAAACATTTCAGACAGTGGCACATAACTGAAGGACACACTACAAGACCCACAAACCAACGGAGACTCATTGGAGTTGCCCATTGGAGGGCACATATTTTTAAGTGGGAGGTGTGGCCTCTATGCCAAAATGACTGTTGCGCCTCTGAAGAGTGCAATGAGCATGAAACTCGTCCAGCGTGATTCGACAGGCATGCTGTAAACTGGATCCGCCCGCCATTCTGGCTTTTACCTCATGAAGGTTGCTGCAGTGGATGTCACAGTGCGTCTCCAACAGGTGGGAACTTTGGAGCTTTGATATATATATGTATGTATAAGTTAATTAAAAATAATTGGAAAAAAAATTGCATACTTCACCACAAGATAAATGTGCACTGCAGACAATGTAAATATTGAGGCTTCCATGTACATATGGGTATATATATATATATATATATATATATATATATATATATATACATACATACACCAGTAAGCATGAACAGACACTAAAAGTTTAATAGTGACTTTGGCTGCGAGAATACGCTATTAAGCTGAAGGTCACACTGTTTATTTAGAAAATGTATGCATTCTGGGGCTGGTGGTCGGAAAAACGGACCACATGACCACTTGGACTACATTAAATAGTGCACTCACCTGTGAGCAAGGCTTAAGGCTGAAACGCATAAGGATTACAAGTGTTTTTTTCATCTGCATTTCATGGCGAATAAATGTCAGCTTATCAGTAAGCCGGTGTTGGGCTCCTCTTTTTTCGTGGCACAACCGCAGTTTCCAGGATTTACATTCTGGAAACATGTGATGCACTTGCACTTTAAATTTGGGGCAGTCATTGCGCATGATCAGGTGATCAAGGCAGCTTGGACGGCCGAAACGCGTCTTGACAGAAATGTGAGAAGAAATAAAATAATGCTGACATCTAGAGTTGATCTACGCCCGTGATTCTGCGTTCAGGCGGTGTTTTCGCGAGTTGCAGTTGATAGACAAATACTACATTTGCTGATTCTCTCATTTGTTTTTTCTAATCATTTCTCTTTCAAAGTCTTTTTCTGCAAAAAAAGTAGAAAACATTAGTTTCTTCAGAAAAAATATTTCAAAAGTTGTTTTTAAGAAGGTCCATTCTGGTGGTGTGTAACAAATCTAAGATTATGAATCTAGGAGGAAGAACCTTGCTAGGGGGCTATTCTTACAGATATGTATTTTTTATTACCAGTACCAACAACTGCTTACAAGAAATGTTGAGCACCATAGCAAACTACACAAATATCGCACCATTTTCATTCCAGCCACAAACACCACATCTGTCGAGAGGTTGTCAAATGATATTGCGTGCCTGATAAAACAGGCATGGTAAATTAACATTTCTCCTTCATATGTAGTAAATAATCCAATAACATAACTCAGATAGATAAATACACAGATAACTGGAAGTAGGTATGCAATTATCCACAGAGGGTTAGCTGCTATACGCAATACATTCGCCCTCTTCAAAACTTCCAGAGCCACTAGACTCAACTTGTATTTTGACTTAATAACACATTGTGAAAACAGATGATGTCCAGTCTTTATTTTATTTTCTGCTCTCCTTTGTGTACTGTCGTATAATGATTGCTTGGGTGCCGATGCTAGACCTAGGCAATGGGTTGCGTTGGTGAATTGCTTGTGAAATGCAATCTGAGTCTTCTATTGGTTTGCATGGACCTTTAAGCCCAAATCATTTGGTTCATATAACCTAATTTAGTGACCACTGTTCATATCCTCCATGCTTGTCTCTAAGCTAGGGGCTATTTTACAACATCATCCGTGTCCAGACACGTATTTCGTAATTGACACATTTGCATCACTCAGCTATGTTTTAAACTATTCAAATGATGGACCCCACGTCTTTTGAAACACCCACCCGTGTTGGTGATGTAAACTACAAGCTTTTGTTCAGTAACTTCATTCGTACTTGAGGGGAGGCCTGAAGAGGACCCGGAAGCGCCTGCATACATCGGAAACACAAGTGTTACTAGCGCTGGGCAGGTTAAAGTTAGGATTACCCCAAGGGAGTCAAGTCTTTCTCAGACTGACACATCGTAGAAACTCTTTTCTCTTCAAAGCTCCTTGCCTTCACAATTAAATAGCTTTAAACATCTGAGGCTCCTCCCCCCTTAGGCTTGGAACTTGTCAGTTTCTAATGGCAAGGCTTTGCAGCAAGCCCCCCCACCCCCCCTTTTTTTAAGGAAGTATTGCTCCACGATATTGTCCTGTTCTGCAGTTGTTGTATTGTGTGCTGTATACAGTGGTGGCTTCTGTAGAGCTCCAGACCCTGGAAAGGTATGGATTCATTTTGTGGTGTTGGAATGGTGAACCATTTGCCAATACAGATTTTAGGGGTATGTTCCAGTATGTGTGCGCTCCTGTTTGCTTGAGACTAGTAATTTGACTTTGGTATTTTTTATTAAAATGTACAAACATTTTCCCGGTTAGGTGATAATCATTGGTACTGGTTGGCAGGCTTTCAGCACAATAAAAACAATGACTACCCCCTCAGCAAAGGTGTGAGCGAGGCCGGAAGCCTGGCCAATCTGAGGATGCAAATCTGTGTTAAAATTAACAACATATGTAAAGGATCGAATCCGTCATTTCCTTGAAAAGAAAAGATTGTGTGGTCCATTACTTTCACTATAATTACCGATCACTGTTATCTTAGTCATGTGTTTTTGACTGAGAGGCAAATCTCTCCTTATATTGGCCATCTTCAGCAATTGTGCGACGTCTTTGACTATAAATAACCGCCAATTACTGCCAGTAATGATTAAAATGAATTATGTGTTTATAGTTGGATTAGATTCCAGTTTTGTATATTTTTCTTATTTCATTTGAATTTGTAATTTGCTTTTAAAGTTGTGAGCCAACGCAGACCGATTTCAGACATTGTTTCGGCTGCCTTCACCTTTCGACTTCCATAGAGTGTTTCTGCCTTTATTTGCTTTTGTGGTCAAACTACACCTTCAGTACTTTAGAGGATTGTGGTGAGAAACGTCACGACATTTGCCTATTGTTGAGGGAAGAGGAAAGCTGAACACATCTGCGTATGTTTTCAAAGTTTCAAAACCTCATTACTTGAAAACGAAATATTCAAATTCAGTGAGAAAAAAAGCAAATGACAACAGTGTGCAGGTAGTACCTAGTTCGTCGATGTAGTAATGTCCTGTTGTCTTGCTAAGTAGCACTGAAGCTTTAACAACTAGTTATGATAACAAAGAAGAGACAATATATCGTGTCCATTGTGTACTGCCCTGACATCACTCCGATTACTGCAAGTCCTCCACAGAGTTCATAGAAACGATGGGAAAGAGTTTGAGCTCCACTTATTCAGTGCAGTGTGGTTCTCTGTGGCATGAGGTGAAACTTGTCTGTGAAAAAGATTGCCCCCTGTTCATTGACCCAACTGTGAAGTGTATGTTGATGAATGGCCCTTGTGTTTGCAGTGCACCCTCACACAGTCCCACCTACGTGCTCTTGGCTCACATGTTGTCTTGGGTCAGTACAACAAATGTCTTCTTTTTTCTACCGTGTCCTAGGACCAAGTGGCAAAGGATAAAGCACTCCAAAGCATGGCTGCCATGTCCTCGGCACAGCTCATTTCTGCCACTGCTATCCAGAGCAAGCTGGGGATGTCCAGTATCTCTCAGTCCCCATTTGCGCCTGCCCCCGGGGTGAGTACTGACTTAACTTTCTATTCCAGTGTGCACATGCGCACTCGGTTCCTGTACCAGGTTGGTCCCATGGGAGTGCTAACTCTGGATAAAACAGGGCTTCTGAAGCCACAGAAAGACAGAGGAGGACTGCAGGGAAAATTGTACCAGAAGCGCACCTTGTAATCACAATCAAAGACGCATCTTCAGCATATAATGTCACTTGTAGATAGGAATGGGATCAGTTGTGGTTGGATGTGCCCACATTTCCTTTTGCACAAGCTGAGAGTGAGTTATAGACTGCATTGCTTGTAGCCCAAGTGTGCGTTTATTAGCAAGGACCATTCTATGAACGCAGGTGGTGCATAGGCTACTAAATTGTTTGCTATTTCCCACTCTTCTCGTTCTCTGCCTCTGCTTTTATTAATGGCTGTCTTTTGCAGTCAACGCATTATTGATTTAATGTTTCATCTTTCCTGTTTTCATTTTCAGTCACCTGACTTTTTCCAGTTCTGGCCAGGAGGTGCTGGCCAAGCACGTCTAACACAAGAGTAAGTAACCTCTAAGCTGTTGACATGATATAAACACGCATACACTTGTGGTTTAGATATGATTGATATATTTGGGTCTTTACAGAGAAGAGCCAGTACATGCAAACCATCACTGCATTTCATGTCTTGAACTAGTTTGTATGTGGCTTGATCAGTAGGGAAAGATAATTAGATGCTAGCCTGTACGCCAATGTCATGCTTTCCTTTGCTAAATAATTCCAAAAATGGTTTCTGTGCCGGGCATGGGAAAGTATATTGTATTTTTCTGATATCAAACTTTGCCAATCAAAAACAGATTCCCCCATTGTCCCCAACATACATCCCTCGACCCTAGGGTCTTCAAAGAGTGTTCATTAAATCTCATGAGTTGCCAAAAAACATCTGATTGGCTCTCTCTATTCCTTCCTTCAAAATGCCTCACTATAGATCTTCCTTGCTTTCAGAATCTGGAGTCTGGGTGTCTAAGGATTTCCCATGCAAAAGCAGAGTATCATATTTTGTGTGTGGTAATTGATACCTTTCAGTATTTCCTTAAAATCAATTCAATCCCTCAAGTCGGTAGCCATTTTGTTTCTAACTTGAGGTTTGTGCTGGCATGTAATAAACTGTATCTGAAAGAGACACGTTAGTGATAGATTCCTTACCTTAGAATATCCCCAGGCGCCAGACTGGATCTGGAAAGTTTTGCTTAGCAGTACCCCTGTGCGTCAGTAGGTGGTGTTGTGCGGCTCCGCGTCCGTCGCTGGCATCGTAAGTGCCGAGATGACGTCACGGAGACTACTTAGGCGCCACCCATGTGCGCTGTCAGTTCTTTCTTTTTCTGCGCCGAAAGCGCAGATTCGGATTGAGCACGTACCTCTGTCATTTTTTGACTATATTTTTGAAGCTTTTTGTCTCCTTGTCTTGTATCCTGGTGCACGTAGGGATGCCCGGATTTAAGTCTTGTGGCGGACCCTCACGATGTGTGCCTCTACTGCCCGGAGACCGATCATGACTCCCAAGACTGTTGAGCCATGCCCCAAAGGCCTTACGCGAGCGGTGCCGGAAGTTGCTGGAGGTCTGGCATTCCTCTCACCGCCGCTCCCCGTCTAAGGGGCAGTTCACGGGTCTGCTCGCGGGACCGGAGCTGTCTCTCCTCGGGCTCTAAGTCTTCGCCTTCAGATTCCGGTAATTGACTCCATAAAAAGAAGTCGAAGAAGCGTGTTCGCTCTCCGAAGACCCCTGTCGCTACCCGGAGGCGGACGAGGGTGGCAGGGGCTCCACCCCTGCGGTTCCTTTGGAGCCAGGGAGTCTGCGGCCTACCCGCTTTACCCGGGTCCGTCGGCGACTCCTGAACAGATGCAAGAGTTTCTTGCTTCCATGGACTGCCTTTTCAGGCCCTGGCCTCCCGCCGGCGCTCCTTCGGGCCCGGGGTCCCGTGTCCGGATCCTGTTGGCCCGGCGGCGGCACCATAGGATCATGCGCCGCCGGCTCTGGCGCCACGGGCTCCGGCCCCGGCGCCACCCTGTGCTCTGGCCCCGGTGCCGCCCTTGGCTCCGCCATAGGTGCAGCACTGGGTGCCGTTTCTCCCACCCCTGTCCCGGTTCCTGGACCATTTCGTTCTGGCCTGGGATCCGAATTGGGATTCGGCCCCGGCCGTCGGCGTTTTCAGCGCCGTTCCCGACACCACTTGACCCTTCTCCGGCTTTGGCCCTGCCGCTGCAGCAGGCTCCATCTACACTGGAGCTGGACGAGGACTTGGACAGCTCCGAGGACCCCCTTGCTGGGCAGTGTGACTTCGAGCAGGATTGGGTGGACGACCTTGGCGATGCGGACAAACTTGATGTGTCTTCTGACCCGGGGTTTGCTTCCCCTCCTCCTACTATGGAGGAGGGTGCTTCCTACACCGTGGTGCTGCATCGGGCTGCAGAGGCTCTCAATCTCGACCTCCCTACAGTAGCCCTCAAAACCAATCTCCTTACGGAGGTGCTCCAGACGGCTTCTACAGCGTCGGAGCTGCTGCTTCCTTTCAATGAGGCCCTTACCGAAGTCCTCTTGGACACTTGGTTGCGGCCGGCCACGGGGGCACCAGTGGATAAAAACACGCCAGGCGTCACCGCCCAGCTCCTGGCGATTCTGCCTTCTTGACTACTCACCCTATGCTTGAGAGCCTGGTCATTCAGGCCTCGTCGTCGCAGAGTGCCTTCCCCACCTCTCCGCCAGACAAGGACTCTAAAAGGCTGGAACAATTTGGCAAGAGGTTGTTCTCCTCGGCCAGCTTTGGGCTGCTGTCAGTTAACACCAATTGCTTGTTGGGCCGTTACTCCCACGCAGTGTGGGATTCCTTGCCTCAGGTCTTGCCTCAGTGTTCTGAGAAGGCCCAGGCTGTCCTTTCCCAAGCCATCGCTGAAGGTAAGGATGCAGCTAAGTTTGCCATCAGATGTGGTTTAGACACCGCTGATTTCTTGGGCAGGGCAATTCCCATACCTGGTTGAGTTCAACTGGGTTGTCGCCAGATGTCCAGAGCTCGCTCATGGACATGCCCTTTGATGGCTCCTGTCCCTTTGGCGATAAGGCCTACAGTGCTCTGGAACGCTTTAGTGACTCGCGGGCCACGGCCATTCCATGGGCCTTTCTATGAAGAACCCTGCCACTCCTGGGTTTCGTTCTTTTCGTGGCCAGGGCAGAGGAACCCAGGCATGCTCCTTCAAGTAGCCTGTGCAGAACCAGCCTCAGCGCGGCCGCAGCTGTAGCTTCCGCAGGGATGGGCCAGCGTGCGTGCCAGTCCACCTCAACCCCTGCTGCTTCCAGCTCTAAAACTTCCTAATCTGAGCTTCAGGGAGCACCCCACGCCGGTGGGTGTCAGGGTCTGCCACCACCTCCACCACTGGCGTGAATTTACATCGGACAAGTGGGTGCTGCAGATAATCTGCCAAGGCTACTCGCTTCCCTTTCAGTCCCCACCTCCAGCCATGCCACCTCGGTACCACCGCATTTGGGGGGGATCATTTGGCTCTTCTTCCCCAGGAAGTCTTGGCCCTCCTGGCCAAGGGGGCCATAGAGTGCGTTCCCCTTCAGGAAGTAGGGAGTGGTTGTTATTCCCACTACTTTCTGTGCCTCATCTTGGACCTCCGGGATGTCAATCGCTTCATCCGGAAGGAGACGTTCTAGATGCTGACTCTGGCTCAGGTCCTGGCTGCCCTGGACCCTTGAGACTGGATGGTAGCGTTGGCCTTGCAGGACGCTTATTTTCATACCCCTGTCCTGCCGGCCCACCAGCGCTACCTGCGGTTCACGGTAGGCCAGGAGCATTTTCAGTTTGACGTGCTCCCTTTCGACCTTATCAGCACCCCTCTGGTGTTCACGAAAGTGATGGCGGTGGTCTCAGCTCATCTGCGCAGGTCAGGGGTGTCCGTCTTCCCCTACCTCGATGACTGGTTGTTGAAGGCGGGCTCGCCCCAAGCAGTCATCACCCACCTTCAGACTACGGCCGACCTCCTGCATTTGCTGGGGTTTTCCATCAACTTGCTGAAGTCGCACCTGAGTCATTCTCAGAAGCTCCCCTACACCGGAGCGGTTCTGGATTCAACACTGTTTCGTGTTTATCATCCCGAACAGCGAGTCTGGAATATTCAGGCTAAGAGTCCCGACTCCATAGCAACCTTCTGGAGCTGTGGGTGATCCGACTAGCACTGAAGGCATTCCTTCCCACTGTCTAGGGAAGTGTAGTGCAGGTGTTCACGGACAACACCACCTCCATGTGGTATTGCAACAAACAGGGCGGGTGGGGTCGTGGACCCTATGCCAGGAGGCTCTGCTCCTATGGACATGGCTGGAACGTCAAGACATTACCTTGGTGGTTCAACACCTGGCAGGTTCTCTGAACGTCAGGGCGGACAAACTCAGCCGCCGGTGCATGATGGATCACGAATGGCGTCTGAACTAGGACGTAGTGCAGGGTCTTATTCTGCAGTGGGGAGAGCCCTGGTTAGATCTATTCGCCACCGAAGAGCACGCCTAATGTCATCAGTTCTGCGTGTTGGAATTTCCAAGGCGCAGAACTGATGGCGACGCTTTTCATCTCGAGTGGAGCTGCGGTCTGTTGTACGCCTATACCACTTCTGCCCAGAGTGCTGAAGAAGATCAGGCGCGACCGGGCCCAAGTCATTCTTTTGGCTCCGGACTGGGCTTGAAGAGTATGGTATCCCGAGCTACTCCGTATGAGCATCGATCCGTATACCTCTTTGGGAGGATCTTCTGTCGCAGCAGCAGGGGACGTTCCTCCACCCGAACCTGTCCAGTCTCCACCTCCATGTGTGGAGATTGAGCAGCAGCAATTGACACCTTTTGATCTTCCTCCCGAAGTCTGTGATGTCATTCTGGCAGCCAGGTGTCCCTCCACTAAAACGGTATACGCCTGCCGATAGAACAAATTTGTGGCATGGTGCACAGCAAAGGCTGTGGATCCCCTTGCTACCCGTCTTTCTGAGGTTCTTCTGTTTCTTCTGTCTTTGGCCCAGCAGGGCTCTGCTCTGGGCACCATCAAAGGTTATCTTTCTGCCATCTCTGCCTTTCTAAGGCTTCCTGATCAGCCTTCTCTTTTTAAGTCCCTGGTTGTTAACAGTTTCCTCAAAGGCATTACACACACTTTTCCTCCCCTGCCTTTCATAATGCCTCAGTGGGACTTCATAATTGTCCTTTACGTCTGCTTACCTTAAAGACTGCTTTCCTGGTTGCTATCACCTCTGCCAGAAGAGTGAGTGAGCTCCAGGCTCTTTCTTCTAAACCTCCTTTCCTTTCTGTTCATCCGGAAAAGGTAGTTTTACGAACCCGTCCTTCTTTCTTGCCAAAGATTATTCTGCCCTTCCACATCGGGCAGACCATCTCTTTGCCCACCTTCTTTCCGCCACCGCATCCTGCAAGGGAAGAGGAGATGCTCCACAGTCTGGACCCAAAACGTGTGCTCTCTTTCTATCTGCAGCGTACACAACAGTCCCGGTTGGATGAACAGCTCTTTTTCGGCGATGTGGGCGCCAAAAAAGGTCCAGCTGTGCACAAACAGGCCATTTCCCGGTGGGTTGTTTTGTGCATCAAAGCATGTTACTCCTTCACCAAGAAGGAACCTCCTGTGGGGCTGCGTGCCCATTCGACCAGGGCAACTGCAGCCACTACTGCCATGGGACGCGGTGTTCCCTTGCAAAGCTTGTTGCTCAGCATATGCCGGAGCAGGAGGCGCTAGAGAGACGGGACGAGAGAGGTCGGCACTCCATTCCACCCTGACCTTCAGGGGGACAGGCTGACACAGCGGGCACTGTGGATGCAGCGGACAGAGAGCAGAGACAGAGACTGAAAACGGAGCTTTTCACAACGTTTCCGAGCTGTGCGAGCCGAGTGCGGGAGTGAAGAGCTGAAGAGCTGAGTGAGCCGAGTGAGGCTTTGTGAGCCGAGTACACCTGCCGGCGAAGCAAAAAACGGAGCGGACCAAGGCGGCTAGGAGGAGGCGGTGGCAGCGGTGGAAAGGAGGCGGACAGGAGGCGGCTGTGTGAGGTGAGGCCGGCGAAGCAACGCGAGGCAGTGCGGTAAGCAAGCGGCTAGAGTTCGAGATCGAGAGGGGCGACACCTTTGGTAAAGCTTGCAGAAGCGTGTCCTAAGCCCCTTCTCTCTGCCGTAGCCGCGAGTCACCTGTTGCCTGTTGCTGCCTTAGCCGCAAGTTACCTGTTGCTGCTCCTCCCCACCCCTCCCCCCTCTCCAGCCGTTTTAGGCTTTAGCCACGTATACAGGACAAACCCGGACGAACCCGCTCTTCACTCTCTCTTCCCTGGCAGCCGCCGCAGAGTTTTGGCAGCACTTGAGGAAAACCTTAATAGCCTCAACAGCCCAAATAGCTCGGCATTGCCGCCCTGTAGCGGCTTTGTGGCACGGAAAACTTGGCATTCCATCCTGCGGGAGTGCTACTCCTTGTCTGCATTACTTAAGCTTGGACAGCCACCCCGCAAAAACTCACCATACCATCAAGCGCAGCTAAGAGTGGCTGAAGTACCTCACCAAAGTGGTGCCACTCACTTGTCTGTGTAGGAGTTTACCGCTAGCTGCGCTGGGGACGGAGCCAAGGTCCGTTAGAAGCTGGGAGCTGCTCGTTTTCCCTGACTGCCGCCTCCCCAAGGACTCGCTGGTGTGAGCGAGCTCTGCAATCGGCAGAGCCAGCCCAGCGCTCCCAGCTGGAGTCCTAGGGTCAGAGGCTTGGGCTGAAGGCTAAAACTACGATCTGCAAGCCGGGGGACTGCGAGGACCAGCAACCTCTAGGTTGCTCAGCTGGTTCCTCTTCCCCCGGCGGATACGCCCACCGCCGGCAAGCACATAATCACCATCATTTCACCCGCGACGCGGGACAAGACCGGGCAAAGAGCGGGCCGTTTTGTGGCCGTTCGGGGCCGAAGGAGGCCGGGCTGGGCAACCCCTTTTTCGCCCCAGGTATTAGATCTACTCATCGGTCCTCGACTACTTCATTGGAGCCAGTAAGCCCTGTTTTGTATCTTTTTATTTGGGGTTTACCAGTCTTTGTCCTAATTGGGGTCACTCATCATGCCTCCCGCTAAACCTGTAAAACCTTCGAAAAACTCTGTACAAACTCTCACAGCTATTGATCGCATGCTGCAGAGGACCATAGGAGCTGTGACAACAGTCATAAAACAAACTGAAAAACGTTTATCCCTACCTGCTGGAACATTACCCCCTCTGTCCAGTACTATTTTACCTGATATCACTAACATCTCCCAGGATTCGTACCTTTTGCCATCCTTTGTTTCTCTTCCCTGTGCTCCACATACCCTATTGGACCCACTCACTCAAGACCAACAAAAGGAGACCAGTCCTCTGGATCTTCCCTCCCTCCACTCTACGGCCCTATCTTTTCCCTTGATCGACGATATTCTGGAATCTGTAGACTATGTAAATAAAATTATTTCCCCGCAAAATTCCTCAGTTACGAAAGCAATATTGGGGGATATCAGCATCCCCCCTCAGTTACGTGATCAAACCACTTCACCTTCCCCCATTATAGACTTAGTAGGGAGTGAGACTCAATCTCAGGAGCGCGGCCCCCAAAATTTATCATTGCAAAAGCAGAAAAACAATTCCACTACTACAGCTGTAAACATCAAGAACCCTCCCAACTCCAGAAAGAGGAAAAGGGACATAGAAACACATCAAGGTAGAAGGGCCAAAGCTAGTAAGAAAATGGTCCCTACAAGTAAACCCAATAAGAATGCAGTAGAAAAGCCCAACACCAATAAAATAAATATCATTAACGATCCATCAACACAAACCGCCTCAATTAAAGAGCTGGTAGAGAAGTTCGAACACTTGGTCACTTCTTTAATTTTACCCCTAGTCCATCGCCTAAAAATTATCACAGAAAAACTGGGTGAATTAGAAGTCACCACACAAACTAATGTGGAACTGACCAGACAACTTGTGAATCAGAGAGACAAGACCACAGGAGTTAGGAAACCTAATACGACTTCAGCCCCCACCGAGAAATCTGCTAGACCTGCAGACAAATCAGGGACAAATCAACAAAACTCCAACCCCTTAATACAAAAACCTAGGTCGACCCAATTGCAATCAGGTCAGCTTCAAACCAACAACAGTAACTTAATTAAATCATCCGAAGGTTCGAATAATATAGGGGGAAAAACTAAAAGAGCAGACCCCGCAACAAAAAATCTTAATAAAAATGCTACAGATGCTCCAGTCCCTAGAAATAACTCCAATGCGGCGGAATTTATAAACACTGGGTCACCTCAAGCACACAAAGGAACTAGACCAAAACGAGAGATACAAATTACTCTTCCACCGGAATCGGCCCCATTTGTGGCCATTCTGACCGGGGTCCCTGAGCTTCTACCGAATCAGTTCGAGGACTATGGGAGCCTCAAAAATAAAATAATATACTGGCTTAAAAAAAATCGTCCTTTGCCACCAAATATAAACGGGGATATTCTCCATGTCAGAAGGGCCAAATGGCTGGGTCTTAGACCAAAAGACATCAGTGGGGATGTCATAATCATCAATTTTAGAGACTACAGAGTGATGAAATATCTAAGAGAGTGGTATCAGGAGAGAGATAACCTGGGCATCCAACTTCAGGAATTAACATACTTTTACCCTAGGTCTTTGGTAGCCATTAGGCCTCAGCAGGAATCTACTCAGTGGAGCTATCAGAGGCACCAGAGACCTCAACATGAGGATTACTATTACTCATTATCCCTATCAAATAGATATCAGGCATTGATGGGACTAGATCTCTTAGACTGATGCACCCAGGGATCTTCCTCCCCCATATCTAGCCCGCAATTACAATCACTCATTGTAGATCCCCAAACATCAAGTCAACCATCATTATTATTGGTGGCAAACTTAATCCCTGAACCGGGCATCCAGGATAGGGGTATAGACCCACCCCAAACCTCTCATAATATCTCGTCCCATTTGGAATGCACAGAAAGTCAGATGTCTGTAGTCTCATGGAACGTGGCAGGTTTAGCAGGAAAGATCGAAGACATACAATGGCAGGCGATCACAACAGTTCATCCTGTGATCGCGATTCAAGAAACATGGGCTACCGAGGCATTCCATATTCTGGGCTATAAAACTTTCTTTACCCCAGCTATAGCCAGCAGGAGAGGTAGGCCAAAGGGAGGTCTAACTATATATACATCTATAACCTCGGGCCCAGTGATTCAAAAAACACTTTTGGATGATAACTATTTTCAAATACTTCTTTCCATATGGGGTTCTCAGAAAAATCTATTAATCATAAATTTTTATAATAATATCCCACCTCTGGAAGTGGAAAACGTGCTTAAGAAACTGGATTCCACCCTTAATGGTATTGAAGAGTCATCAAAAGAGGATATGACAATTATATGGGTGGGGGACTTTAACTGCTCCTTATGTCCCTTGAGCACAAAGGGGGTGTGCGGTTGGGAGGGCGACGAAGAGGCGATGATTTATCATCACTTCTGTCATACAAAGTTTGGAGATCAGATGAATAGGATCATGGGGCACTACTCCTTGGCTTTTACAAATGAGCTCTGTACTCCACCTAAACCGTTCACACCTACCTTTAATGGAAGAGGAGCCAACTCAATAATCGATTTTGCCCTATTTTCAGCACGGTATTCAGCTCAGGTAATTGATTGGCGTACTCTCGATTCACCTATGAGCGACCATTTTCCTATCCTTTCTATTTATAATTTCAAACTTGGCAACAAACCCCATCCTCTTGGCACCCGTTATGACGTTACCCCGATCTTAGGTCAAAAAAATGGGTTTACAATCAAATGGGAAAAGGTAATCCCAGAAACATTTAATAAAAACCTGATAAGCTCCTCCCTGGAAGATTTCCATATCTGTTTATCCCTAGACGAGGACCCACTAACTGTCCTTAGATCCTTTGGTAACATCTCAGGTAAAATTAAGGATATCCTTGTAAGAACCCAATCCAACAAACAAAAAGGTCCTTTCGGGTGGTTTGATAAGCAATGCAGAAGTGCCCTTACTGCATTAAAAAATATCCTCCACTGTAGCTCATCTACGAGAGTAGAGATCAGAACCGCGAGACGGAAATATCGCCTTGCCTTAAGCTTCAGGAAAAAAGAACTGAAATTAAAAGCGTGGGCTAACCTGCATGAAGCATGTAACAAAAGGGACAACGTTGCCTTTTGGAAGGCCGTGAGCGCTCCATTCTACCAGGAGCGAGCGGGCCCCTCAATAGACAACGCAATCTCTGCACAGGAATGGGTCCAACACTTCCAGAAACTCTATAGCTGTTCAGTCCCTACTGGTGAGGATCACACGACTACAAGATCTACAAATGTAATAGAGGGTTCTAGCTATCCAATAGATATTTCCTTTACCCTAGAAGAAGTTCAAAGAGCTTTAAAAGAAAGTCCAGCGGCAAAAGCGCCAGGACCAGACAAGGTCCCATTAGATGTTTTTAAAAATATCCCTGACCTCTGGGCCCCAATTTTAACAAACGTCCTCAACTCCTCTAATAAAGTCGGATTCATCAAAACCTGGCAAGAGGCTATCCTGGTCCCTATACACAAAAAAGGGGATAGAAATGATCCTGCCTGCTACAGGCCCATCTCGCTCTTAGATGGCCTAATGAAAACAGCAGGCAGAATCATCCTTACCAGGATGCAGGAGTGGCTCGAAGAAAAAGATATCCTATCTACAATGCAGTACGGCTTTACTAGAGGAAAGGGAACAATTGAACAAGGTTTAAATCTTGCCCTTATTATGTCAAAATATGTTCATGCCAAAAAGGTTAATTTGTACATAACATATGTGGATCTCAGTTCTGCTTTTGATTGTGTGAGGCATGACACCCTGTGGCAGATCTTAGAAGATATCGGTCTAGATAGCAGGATCATAATCTTTATCAAAGAACTCTACTCGGGGGCTGGTGCACGGGTGAGGTTCGGCAAGGGAGGCGAATGTTCTGATTTCTTCCCTATCCGTAGAGGAGTAAGGCAGGGGTGCATTCTTGCACCCCTGCTTTTTAATCTGTACATAAATGATGTGGGAACCTTGCTAACAGAAAAGTATAATCACTATCCAGTGATTAAAGGAAAACCCATACCCATACTCCTCTACGCCGACGATGCGGCTATCTTGTCACAGACCAAGAGAGGCATTGGAAACCAGCAGTGAAAGCACGAGCGTTGGCATTCACCAAAGCAACGGGAGCTCTCCTTAACTTTGCGAAGAAGATTGGATCAAGGCCACCAAGGGAACTTTTACAAATTTATAAATCTAAATGTCTTTCCATTGGCACCTATGGGGCTGGGTTATGGGGGATACAGTCTGTGGAAATCATCCAACGAATAGAGAACAAATTCTTAAGGTATGTCTTGGCAGTGCCGCCCAGCACATCAATATATGTCCTGCAGGCAGAATTGGCCATACAACATATCTCTGATACAATTAAGATGGCACCAATTTTATTGTGGCATAACATCTGGACCAACCCTGCCACAAATCTCAACAGAGCGGTAGCAGAGGACTGCCTCCAGTGCAGCGGGGTAAAAAACATCATGTGGCTTAATTATGTTAAGAGTCTGTGCTTTGAGATCGGTTGTCCAGAATATTTCTCTAACCCAGCCATCATGGACTCTATCTCCAGATCCGCGCTAAAGAAAATACTGATTGAACATTGTGAATCAAACAGATGGAAAACCCAAAGGGTCAAGATGTCAGTTAGAAACCACGACGAAGTGACACTACATAGAAACATCCAGTTGTATCTTACTGTTGACCAACCCTTTTTTTATCGTAGAATATTAACATCTTTCCGATTCGAAACATTTTTCAGACTTATTACTCTCCCAAGGTGTAACGACTGGTCCAAAGATAAACTAATTTGCCCCTGTGATAAGTTGTCAGTTCAATCTAATATTCACTGCACTTTATATTGCACTTTATACGCACTTCCAAGGCGACAAATTTTACGGCCCCTTTTGTTAAAGTGGGGCATAAGAAAATCGCGAGAAGCCTATAATAAATTGCGATCCTTGGAAGATCACTATACAATTAATACTGTAATGATGTATTTAAGAGCAATATTGAAATTCAGACGGGACATTACGCTAGAATAAGTAACGTTATATTGATGATATAATGGTTCTGTCCGAGGTTACGCTCTATTTATTATTGATTACCTAATTCCCACATGTCCTTCCAATTTTATCGTATACATGGATTTTTAACACTGTTTTTGTAACATGAATTAGTTTTTCTGCCTTGTTGATTGTATGTATGCTTTTATGAATTGTTTTTAACATTTCGAATAAAGCTTTTGAACTGAACTGAACCCTTGCAGGACATTTGTCAGGCAGATACGTGGGCCTCGCTGCACACGTTTTGCAAAGCACTACTGCCTTGACAGTTAGATCCGAAGAGACAGCTTCTCTGGCCGATCTGTACTCTGTGACTTTTTGGTGTAATCTCGTTCGCAGACCCCCCACTGGGGTTGGTATTGCTGGGGTATCTATTCTAAGGTAAGGAATCTATCACTAACTTGTTTCTTTCAGATGCACAAGTTACTACTTGTGTAAGAGACATTAGTTAGTGATAGATTCCTTACCACCCCACCCATATTCCCCGTTCTGCGATCTGATTACTAGGGTTAAGGTTATCCCTTTTTAGGACCCTAGTTTTATGCACCAATGGGCAGTCCCTTGCATGGCTATGCGTTTCGGCGCGGAAAGTCGTGTGCGGAACTGACGTTAGCTCGCATGGGTGGCACCTAGTAGTCACCGTGACGTCATCTCTGCGCTTAGGACTCCAGCGACGGACGCGGAGCCGCACTACTCCAACTACTGACGCGCAGGGGTACTGCTAAGCAAAACTTTTCGAATCCATGCTGGCGCCTGGGGATATTCTAAGGTAAGGAATCTATCACTAACTAATGTCTCTTACAGATATAGTGTTACACAAGTAGTACCTTGTGCTTTACTTGTTATAGTTAGGAAGACATTTATCTGAGTCTCGTTCATACTGATCATATTCCAAAATGATTTTTCAATTGTTGTTTTATTTGTGATTATTGCTTTTTAGTATTAAATGTATTTAACACATTATCCACTGAATTTAAAGATTGAACTTTTGAAGAACCACAAGATGCGTAAAATACATTTTGAGCTACAAGTTTAATACAATTTTCAGATTTGACTTTACTGCCTAATCTTTAAGTGCAATTACCACTACATTGCAGTGACAGTGTTCTTATCAGCCTTCCCAATATGTTTAGGGCTTTCAGAAAACAACACATTGAGTGTGGGGGATTATTGGCAAATTCGCTATTATAGTGAATTTTTAATTCTGATTAAACCTGTAACCTTCTGAAAAATTCTATCCGTATCTCCCTTGTGACCTCCAATATCCCAGAAGTCACCCGTGGATTTTGTTTTCGAAATTCAAAAACGTCTTCTGTAAACAATTGAGCTAATCCTGGAGAATGAAAAAGAACAGATTTCATTCCAGAAAATCCCGGGCATCAGACTGATATTTGAGCCTTTTAGAGACCAAATCAGTTTTTATAGTGTAGTATTTCAAATGATGGCACCAGATCATATCATATCGTCCATACTGATGGGCACTAATTAAACTCCTCCATAATTGAGGAAGAGCTTCAGCAGTATCTGAATTTTTCAGTAAAAGAATAAGCATTATTAATGTATACTCAAAATACTCACAAAAGTGAGATCAGAAGTGGCAGCTCATCTTCGCCTCCAGTGAGTAAATTTGTTTCCCATGTATGATAACCGACTTGTCAGGCTGACTTTGTCTGGTTTGCTACTCTCTTCGATCTGGGATATTTCATCAACCAGAAAAGGTCTCATGTGAACCAATCACAGATACCTATGTTTATAGCATCTGTGATAACATTTAATGTTTACACTTTTGTAGTGATCTTCGAAAACGAGGTAGTGATAGATTTTTAGGTCTCACCTGAGACAGCGCACGCGCAGTCGCTTGAGAGATATTCTGTTTACATGCTGAGGTCTTATAGTCCACCCACTATTTACCATACGTTGGCTTAATTGCTAGTCTTATTTGCTGACTTCTGTTCAGTCAGTGTGTGCTGGCTTCACCTTCTGTTACTATGCTTTCTCTGCCCCCTGGAGCATTTACCAAGTACTGCTTCTGTTTTTTGGGGAGTGTCCTTCTGCTGCTTCCTCTTTCTAACTTGACATTTTATTCTTCTACTTGCTGCAGTTTGTATGAATGTATTTTTTTTAGGTTGTCATGCGCCTGGTTTTGCTCCGTGTTTTTGAGTTCACTGTTTCCCATGTTCGCTCCCTTTTAATTTTCATTCACCCCCTATTCTCTTTGGTGCAGCATAACAGCACCAGCATGCCACAGGTTGTTATCATTACTTTTTACAATGATTTCAAAGTACAATAAAGGCTTTGCACTATTGCTATTAAGTATTAACTTGTTTAGTTTGTAACATAGTGCTTTTTTGGTACGTGTTTTATGATTTGTAGATGTTTTGAGCATGATAAAAATGTTTGCGCAATTATGAGTTTGATAGAATATTTTAGAGTGAAGATAACATTATATAATATTGTAAAGCTCTTTTTGCCTTCTTTGGCTGCTTCTATTGCTCTTCTGTAGCGTAATGTGTACAATGTGACAAAGATTACCATACAATGCTATACAATGATGGCTCATACCATACTATACAATGACAGGCAATATAATACAGTACCATACTATACAATGACAGGCCATACCATACCATGGTATAAAATGACAGGCCTTACCATACCATACAATGACAGGCCATTCTATACTATATAATGACAGGCCATACAATATCATACCATTACCATACCTTACTAGAGAAAGACTGGCTGTACTATCCCATAACATAACATACCATACCATACCATACCATACAATGACAAGCCATACCATACCATACAATACTATCTAGTGACATGCCATACCACACCATACTATACAAGGACAGACCATACCATACCATACTATAAATGATAGTCCAAACCATACTAAACAAAATATCATACAATCCTATTGAATGATACATAGCCATATCAAGAATCCCATAGCACTAGGAATGACTTAATGCCCCGGTGCTCATATCCCTGAAGAGATTTTGTGTGCTGTTCATGCTACAAAGGACACTTCTCTCTTCTGGATTCACAGGACCATTGAGCAATCCTCAGTGGGCCCTTACTTGGACATTGTGTAGTCTATATTGTATCAAATCAATTTCATCACGGCCTTTTAAAATACAAAAATATGCATTAGTCAGCAGTGTAATATCTCATTCATGACAAATCTCACAGTGACATATATGTGTTTATTTATTCTCTAGTGTTAAGCCATTTGCTCAGCCGCCTTACTCCTTACAGCCTGCTGGGCCCCCTCCACCTGTCCCAGGTAGGTCACTGAAGATATCTTTTTTTCCCCAAAATTTCTGTTCTTCTCTGGTCTCTTTTTCTGTCTTGTTTGCCTCTGTCTCCTTCCTTGTGTCTCCTGCCTCCCAAAACAATGTAGAGCCGCATGGTTCAGTTGACACGGAGTAAATGTGCTGAGAATTGCAGAACAGATGTTTTCTAGATGCATAGGGCGACCCAAAAGTGACACAGAAAGAGGAGAGTAAGGCTCCTTTGATGTTTGATTTCTTCTTCTTCTTCCCTGTCTTTGACACCGATGAGCTGTCTGAAGGGTTTTCTGTCCAGCTGCTTTGCAGGAACATTAGTGTAGCTAGAACATAATCTTTGAGTGTGCCCTGTTATACTTAAACCTATTACTGGGGACATTCAGAAGTATGGAACCTCTTTGGCAAACTCTTCAAAATTAGCTAGACCTTTAAACCGGACCGAGGCACCCAGGAAGTGCCAACAAGGATGCTGGGATTCGGACTGGACAGAGGAACCAAAATATCCATTAAGCACTTCTCCTTTTAAGACTATATGTAAGACTGACATTAAGGGCCTGATTTAGATCTTGGTGGATGAGTTACTCACAACGATGATGGCTATCCCATCCGCCAAAATATAAATCCCATTATATCATATTGGATTTATATTTCAGCAGACAGGGTATCTGTCACTGTTGTGAAGGAGTATCCCATCCGCCAAGATGTAAATTAGCCCCAAGTCTGGAAGATTGAACATGCCAAGAAAAAGAATGCAACCCACATTTAAACCCAAAGTTCAGGGGATGAGTGTATAATATAGATGCTCTAGAAAAAGGGGGGTGTAGTATCGCTCATTTATGTCTGAATTGTACAAAGATGTTTATGCTTCATTGCCAGGTTATAACACCTCTCCAGCTAGCCTGTCTCCGGTCCCCAGTGGCCCTGCGTGGCAGGGACGGTCCATCGGTACACCCAAACTACGGCTTGTCGAGTTTTCAGCTTTCATGGAACAGCAAGGAGACCCAGAATCTGTAAGTGTTCCCAGTCCTAGAAGGCCTTCGGCTGGTCACAGTTCCATGTCTGTCAGCACAGTAGTCCTACTATCATCAATTCGGTATATGCAGGCCTGGATGAGAATAGCATGCGCTTTATTCTGTTTGAAAAGGCTGCAAGACCTCATTATCGTTGTATTCAAAATGCAGTAAATAAGTTCTCGTTTGCCAGTATGTACATGCTTTTACATAAGATCTCAAACAGTGGGAGAAGTACCATCTAGTAGAACCCAAAACTGCTACATTTTAGTAATTTGAATAAGAGCTGATAAATGTATAAAAGTAGTTACTACTATAAGAAAGATTTGCTTGAACTACCATGGCTACCATCGCTGTTTTTACAATAGATCATCTGTGCATTTTTCTTTTACATCTTTATAACTCTTCCGATCAGAAAGTAAAAGTCTGGTCAACCTCATCTTGAGGAGCTCCTGTTTGATCTTCCATTTTGCTTACAACACTAACACATTTTATATCAAATATTTGTAGGTTAAAACAGGGCTTTAAGTGGGTTGGCTCCCTCCGGGTCTCAGATCCGATAGTATTTAAAAGGACATTGAAACAAGTCCCATTCATGTCCTTCACTTTACGGGCAAAATCACTGATCGATTTCTGAACGAGTGTTAAGGGAATCCATGTCGTTCCTGTTTATATTTCTGATGCTTTACTTGATCCTTCATTTCCTAAAAGTGCTTGCTTTTTTTAGGATGTTACAGTTTTTTTGTTGACTGTATTACTCTTGTATGGTTCATACTTTAAACTGAATCACATCCAGGTATTTATAACGCACACAATTGAGTTGTGGTTGAAGGCAGTGCAAGTTTCCTACAGTGCCTGTCAGTGGGTCAAAAATGTGTTGGTCTCTCTACAAGGCACTCTACCTGAATTTTAGTTTACATGTTTGAGCTACGCCCTTAATTATAAAGGCCACTCCCATCTTCGGAGCGCCCCCTTTTTTTCCGCCCACTTAAAGTCCTGTGTTAAAAAAGCGGGTCTAGGAACATAGCGAGCCAACAATGCTAATTGCTTTAAAAGTAACAAATAAAACCACGTAAATATAGGAAGAAATTATGCTTTTTGAGAGGGGACGTAATTGGCAGTGTTTCGAGGAAGGAGTATTTTTTATCTATTTGCCTTTATATACAGTGTTTTATACTGGATGGCAATTGCAGTTGAGGCAAAATAGAAAAAACAAGCATTTGCAATGCAATAGGTCTCTCATTAGGAAAGTGTGACCTATTGGTATTGTCCCCGTGTGATGTATCCTAATGAGAGTTCTATTGGCTATGGCAATGCTTGTTGGTAGCAAGCAAGGACAGTGCTGTTGTGGTGCTGAGTGATGATGTGGTTGGGCTGAGTGAAGTGGTGGTGTATTAGAGTCATGTGGTGGTGTCCCAGAGTGATGTGGTGGTGTCCCCGAGTGATGTGGTGGTGTCCCCGAGTGATGTGGTGGTGTCCCCGAGTGAAGTATCCTCTTAATAGACCCGTAAACAAAACCCTTGTTATGTATATAACATTGATTAACAAAGCTTGGGATGTGTTATGAAGAGAGACGAGTAGGCACAGATCAATACTGCAATGATTTTCTTAGCCAAGAATGGAAGTATGTCTGCGAGATGAAGAGAGTTCGGTAAATTGGATGAGGAAGATGAATGAATAGGAGACAGGAACAGTAAGCGGGGGAGAGGCGAGGGAGAGTGGAAAGAGGAGGGGGGGGCCAAGATTCAAGATCAGCGAGGGAGAAGGTTGGAGACAGGCCAAAATTCATAGGAGCAAAAGCAGCGAGCAACAGAAGTGAGCCTGTATGGAAGAGAGGAGCCAGGGCAAACAATATGAAACAACAAGGTTGAAAGCGAGAGAGAGGGGAAGAAACAGAGGTAAGGAGAGAGAGAGCTGGATGAAGAACAGACCATGAAAACAAGTAAATAAAGGCTCACGAGAGTAAGGCCAGCAAGTTCAGGAGCGCATTCCTTTGAAGTCTGATGGGGGTAGGGTGGTGTGCGAGCGGCTTTTTTTTAAAGTCTGATGCGAGGGAGCAAATGGTGTGCGCGTGCCCGGCGCACCTGCACTGGCCATTATCTGCATTCCAAAGTCCTCTTACAGCCTTTCCTGTAGCCCCTACATAAGTCTAGCCGGAGCAATGCGCAAGCACATTGGCTCAGGCGAGACCTAAAAACAGCAGTGCTTTGTAGTTTTACACGTGGCCACTTGATGGCAGTCTTACTCCTCTGCTAATTGGAGCGAATCAACCACATAATTCAGGCTATTGACTCCCTTGATGCTGGTTGAAGGAGTTTGCGTGAGCATGGTAAAAATACAGAGCTGCGGGATGACAAAACCAGCCTTCACCTGGGCTCTATTTAAAAGGAGCAGAGCATCGAGGGGAGACTGTGAACATCCACGGTTAAATTGTGTGCTCTTTATAAAGACAACCATCATCCTGACAAAGGGAGGTGCAGAGCTAAGCATAGCTGTCAGTATAAAAAAAAATAGCATTTTTAATGCAAAAGGTCTCACATTTGCGAGAGTTTAAGCTATTGGCATTGTAAATTACTATGCCCTTTCATTTATGTTTTAAAAAACAAAACATAAATAAATGGCATTGTCATTTACAATGCCAATAGCTCAAACTCACGCTCATGCAAGACCTATTGCAGTGGTTAATGCTGGACTCTCCAACTCTAACCCTGGATGTGCCAAGGAGCTGAGTCGACGCCGCTGGAAGCACAAACACAACCCGTAGTGCTACAGATTCCCTCAGAGGCTGCGCCTCCAGCACAGCGCAGCTGCACTTTGGCATACTATGTCACTCTCATTGTAGCACTAAAAAGAGCAGTAAAATAAGTTAAACAAATTACGTCAGCTAAACACGCAATGCTTTAACAGTAATGAATACAAAAAATGCCATCAGCTAAACACGGAATCGATTTAAGCGCAACGCTTCAACAAACAAGCGCTGTTAGCATTGAAGCGCCGCACTCTTCAAAACATGTAGCTCAACAAACAAGCATTATTAGCATTATGTTCTTCAAAACATGAAGTGCAGCATCGAAGAAATGGGTGCCCTGGAAAGCGAAAAAAAAGTGTGCAGGAAGAAACATTAATTAAACAAGCATACGTGCATTGTACTTTACCAGTGCTCCTCAGCCTGGAAAGGAAGTGAGCTACCGGCTGCAGGAGACGCTAGAGTGCACCAATGGAAAGTAGGGGTGGAAATAGTCATTTTATTGATTACACCAGGTCTTGCAGATAGTGCATGTGTGCTATAGATTCGACCTACAAAAATACAACCATAACTTGCTTGTATGTCTATTGCTCACACCTTCTCCTCCCTCACACCTCTAAGTGCTGTGTCCCAAAGTCTCATGCATGACACCAAAACGCTTCCCACATAGGGTCACAACAAAGAAAAAGTCCTTCCAACCACAAACTCCCGTGAGATATTGTGCGTCAGAAAATGTGTTTCCACAACCCACAGTAGTGTAGGAAATGCTATATGAATGCCCCAGTGTAATACTCTACAATATCCTCTTTGGTCCTAGGGTTCTGGACCTTCATCAGAGTCTGCAGTACAAGCTCTGCATAGAATTGGTCTCAGCTTAAGGCAAAATGGCTTGGGGTAAGGGTTTTGCAGAACTGCCAACACACACACACACACACACACACACACACACTGAGCGTGTGTCACATGGTATCGGATCTCATCATATGATCAACCCGTGAAGAGCCGACATCACATGGTAAACACAGGGCAAGCTAGAAACCCCTCCACACCATGGGGGTTTCAAGCTTGTGTGAGAAGGCTCTGACATGATCCATTCCGACATCTGATTCCACCGCCCACATGCCTGTGTAACATTGGAGGCTGTTTTGGAAGTCCTGGCTTGCATTTTTTATGGGGGTAGGGTGGGGTTATGAGTGTGGTGCTGACTTCAGTGCATCAACACAAACCCAGCCCACCAGCTCTCTGGCCCTGCATATTGTAAGCTTCTTCGACAGTGACTGGCCACATCCTCTCTCCACACACCCAGGTCACTTATCCTCTCTTACAAAAGGAAATTTGTTTTAGAGGTCTGATGGACAGAGTGCAACCTATGAGAAGAAAGCTCTGTCAGCTGTGTAGCATATGGGGAGGGAGGGTTCCCTGTCATTGGAAAATCATTGGTTAGCAGATTTGGTGATGTTTCTCTGCTGCCTTTGAAAACCCTATGGGTGTCTCGACAGCCTCAGATGGTTGGGATAGCATGATTGGGTTAAATACCCATGAAAATAAATGGAGGAAGAATGCAGCTGCATGGTAGGAAGCTAGGGGGCAGCTAAGCAGAAACCCTTGCAGGTCATGAAATACTGCTTAGAGCCTACTAAAGATGTGCCATTGGGGGAAGGAGGTGATCGTCTCCACTGTAACGTATAGTGCTGCATTGTACGCACAAGAGTCCTTATTGGGGAGTCGGGAGATTATGTTCATCTTACTTGAATTTTTTAACAAAAGTAGTCACTGGCACAAATTTTGATAAAAAAGAATGACTGTCGCACTTTGTCAATTTGTGAGAAAGCTATGTGAATATCACAGTTAGAAAAAATGAAGTGAAGCTGGAGAGAGTGCGTAGGGCTATCTTTGAAAAGAACAAGTAAGTCACAAAATAGATCCCAAATTAAAATACATTTAGATGCTGTGGTTTTTTTGGCTTATTTTCATACTACAAGAAACTTTATTTGATATGGAGATCGTTCTAGTCATGGCACATTGACATTAATGTGTATATAACTGATGGTTAGGCATGGCTAGTGAGTGTTGCGGGCGGTAGTTAAGCAGAAGTGCGACTATCTATCTGTTGTGACATCATGGCATAGGCATTAAGGGTGACCCAAACCTCTGGGTATATTTGTGGTATATAAGTAGTATTTAGTAGTGTTATGTTCTGGTAAGCGCTGGGATGCCTATCGGTAACCAGGCGCTATACAAAACTCAGAATAATAATAATAATAATAATAAGGGACTGGGGGGTTTTGTTAATTCAAACATTAGTAGATGTAGATATAGTAAATTCCGGGTCAGTCAAAGAGCCAGGTTTTGAGATTTTTCCTGAAGGTGTTCAGAGTGCGGGAGCTTCTGATGTTGACTGAGAGCTCGTTCCAGGTCTTTACTGTGACGTAGGAGAAGGCTCTTCCACCTGCTCTGGTTCTGCATATGCGGATGGTTTCTGCTAGGGCGAGATCGGTGGAGCGAAGGTTCCTCTTGGGTACGTAGGAGGAGACTCTTTCGTTGAGGTATTTGGGCCCGATGTTGTGGAGGGATTTGTAGGTGTGAGTGAGTAGCTTAAAGGTTACCCTCTTCCCTCTTCTCGATGAGGAGCCAGTGGAGGTCTCATAGGTGCTAGGTCATGTGCTCGTATAGTGGGGTGCTGAGGATTAGTCTGGCCGCTGTGTTCTGGATGGTTTGGAGCTTGTGTAGCAGGGTTTTGTTGATTCCGGCGTAGAGGGCGTTCCCGTAGTCCAGTCTGCTTGTTAAGAGTGTGTGGGTGTTGTGTCAACATCAGAGAAGCATGTAGAATTAGAAATTTGTAAAACCCAGAAATATACCTTCACCCATGGCCCATCACATAGAGCGTTTGTACAAAAGGATTGGGCTCAGGACGGAGGAGGCGGGTAGGGGGTGGCAGAGGGGGTGAATCAGGGAAAGGCCATAGTTTGTGTACTGCTGTGATTACTTACTGGTAATTGCAATAATCTGAATTCTTCTCTTGCCATGATGAATCAGATATTGAGGCTCCTGTGTCTCCATTCACAATTCCTTCCTAACGTAAGAAACACCCCCTCCATCTCACTTCCTGTTCCGTACCAAGCCCACACACCACACCGTTAGACTGACTATAGGACCGGAGGACGGGCCCGATTCATCACAATGAGTAAAGGACTCCAAGTAATGCTATTACCGATAAGTAAATGCAGCATTAACTCCCCGTACCTCTCGCCATGATGAATGACATAGTTACATGTACCAAAGCCACAAAATGGATTAGGAGAATGGCACAGAAAAGGCCAACACAAATACAACCCACAGGCCAAATGAAAACTAGAAGCTAGAACTTGTAACCCAACAAGTCAGAAACCTCCAAACCCTGAAGCACCCGATAAGGGGACTCAAAAGTTAAGGGCACTGCCCAAGCAGCAACCCAACAAAGCACTTTAAGAAGGACCCTGGAGTACCGCAACAGAAGCAGACATGCCCCGAGTAGGTCTCCCCAGAGGAGACATCAAACCAAACTGAGCAGAATCACTGACCTAATCCACCTGCACAAGGTCTGAGTAGTAGGTTCATCCCCATTCTGGTCCGAACCAAAGTACACAAATAAAGTGGAGAAGAACCAGAACACCATCCACCTTACCAGGAAGAACAAAAATGCCTGTCGCACATCTAGCGAGTGCAGCGCCACGTCTCACGAGACCAAAGATCAGGGAAAAGCAACAGAAGAACTACTTCCCACTGAGAATACACCTTGTACACACAGCCAGGTCCCAACGAAGAACAATCCTGTGATCAAACACACAAAAGAAAGGAGACCGAGAAGACCACTAACTGAGCCTTCCCAGCCAACAAGCAGATTGTAAGGCAACCACACACAAAAAACACCTTTAAGGTGGAAGGTGAAACCCCAAAAATGTCAGAGGCTTGAATGGGGGGACATTGGAGAGCCCACAAAACCAATTGTAAATTCCAAGAGGGAAACACCACCTGATCAACCACCAGACCCCACCAGGGGGACTGGAAAGCAATAAGCACAACCCACCACACCACAAGATTGGCTGGACTAAGACCAAACTGAAAGCCATCCTGGAGAACTCCAACACCTGAGGCAGTGAATCGGGAAGTGGAACCACCCACCTCCGAGAACATTAAGCTTGAAATGTCTTCCAATTCCGAGCAAAAGAAGACCCGGGAAACCACCACCAAGATGCCTGTACAGAAGAGGAGACGGAGGCTGAACAACAAATCCCTACTGCAAGAGCCAAGCAGCCAGCTGGAGGATCGCCAGGGATCGTACCCGGAGACATGGAAGCCTCAGGAGAGATGAAACTAGCAGGAGCCGCCATCCCAGGTGCCCCATTGTCACCAGCAATAGAGGAAGCCAAAGAGTGCAAGACCATGCCAAAACCACTAGAATAATCTGGGCCTTAGCTCCCACACCAGAACCAGAAACCTCTAGATCACTGGAAATGGAGGGAAGCAAACCGACCAACGGACAAGGACACAGCAGGGCTACTAACCCCGAAATTGACCATCTGTGGCAAAAACCCGGCGAAAAAGGCAATTCCAATCAAAGGGAGACCACCTGATTAGGAACCGGACCTAGAACCAGCAGATGTATATGAATGGAATGGGTCGACCCCACCGAAAACAACAGAACCTCCAAAGACTCGGAAAAACAGTCATGCATCCAACCGAACGACTGCAGACAGGCAGGCCCTAGTGAGACCACAGGGCAAAAAACAACAGCAAGGGCAGCACCTAGAAATGAATGAATGCCACACGGAGCAAAAGAGGATGAAACGTACACCGCCAAAGTATAGCTGCCGACATAACAGCCAGCAGCTCCACTAGGACCAGGAAATCCGACACCACTGACCCCACCGGCAAGGCCTCTGCCTGAGTCCCAAAAATCCAACACTAAGGATCGAGCTGTCACAGCCCCATATGATGCAGGTTGAACACCAACTAGAGGCTGTGAAAGATGCCTGCAGGCCACAATCCACCTTGCGAGCCACAATATCGAAGGCAAAACATTAACCCAGAATAAAGCGGAACTGCAAATAAGGGGCCAAGACGGAAACAACTGTGACAGAATGGGGCAACAATGAATCCCCACCTATCAATGGATAGAACTTGTGAAAGAAAACAGGTAACCAGGCAATGCTCAGGCTCAACCCAGTACACATTGATCGCCACCTTAAATAAGGGGTGCAATGTCAAAGCCACCGCTGCAGGAAGAGGTGTGGCGCAGCGGCCAGGACGACTGACGCTGCATGCTGGGAATCACGGTTCGATCCCCGGCGGCAGGGGTCTGCCCAGCACCATGTGACTCTGGGCAATAGCTTGCTTAATCTTCCAGACGGCCCCCAGCGCCGGGAAACCTACTACGGGTAGCTGTGCGCTTTACAGATACAGGATTATTATTTATTATTATTATTATGTTATTAGCAGACGCAAAGCCACAGCCAGAAAGAATGATGCAGATATGAGGCACAAGATCTGCCAGAACATTCCCAGAATCAACTACCCGCCAGGCCCTACATGCCTCAAAGTGACGGATGCAGCCGAAGAGATGGACTCTGGATCATCCATCTACCGGACCGAATCCTTCAGAGCGAAGGAATGGAAAACAAGACTTTAGCAATCCCAGCATAACAGGGCCTGGACTCCAACTACTAACCGGAAAACACACACCAGCGGGGGCACCACCAGCCCCTCTAAAACGTAAATCACTTTGACAAGGCTCAGTAATGCACCAAAAATAGGGATGCAGAGATACCAATGCCGCACACTCAATTTCACAATGAGAGTCTAAGACCATAGCCACTAGGCCACAATGAGCATTGGTACCAGAAAAAAGGGTCACCTCTAATCCTGCCAAAAGCTCAACAAAATGGACAAACCAGCAGTCAGATAACCGAAGTAGTGTATTGTCCCCGCCTAGCAAAAAGACCACAATCCAAAAGAACTCAACAATATCACCCCCAACAGCACACAACTGTCACTGGTGCATACAGCAGATCCCCTGGAGGAGCATAGCCACCCACGAAGACACACACTGCATGCTTCTCCCTCTACTACCTATGCCACGCAGAGAGCATGGAAGCGGGGAAAAACAGTGACAAGAAAGTACTATATGGAGCCCCTCCTAGTTAATCAGACCCTATGGAATCTTCGACAGTTGTATAGTAATCCGGGGACTCCGAAAGCCAGCCTCCGTATCCCACTTCACCGCAAGCACGAATAGAAAGGCACCACAATGCAGCAACTCCAGGAGCCTCAGAAAACTGCCCTTGCCCACAAGTTCCCCAATGCAGACGCAAAGCCAGTCAAGCTTGAAAAAAAGTAATAAAGAAGTAAAACATTTTTTTTAAAACACAGCCCCCACATTGGCTGCTGAGCTGCAGGCAGATCAACCAGTTGGCAACCTACTGCAGCTTCTAAGGCTCCATTGGCTCAGTTCGCATAAAGCAGACACCGAAAAATATCCGACCGTGTACTGCCCAAAATGGCTCTTGTTGCTAAGTTATATAGAGCGCATTGGCCATGACTCTCCAGCACTGCAAGGCTATTGATGGAGTAGAAATGTGCTGTAGTACGGACTGGACTGTTCCCATGGGGCACAGGGTCAGAGCTGATTTGCATATCGCCATTGTCTAACCCAGGGTGGTGTGGAGTGCAAAAAAACGATGGATTTGGGCCCAGATCTTTTGACTGGGATGAATGTGTGACATTGATCCACATTCGGTCCATCACCTGTTTTGTTTGCAATACCGCCATAAGTGCGCTGGGGATGCTCAGACGTGGGTCCCAGGCACTCCACACCACTGGAGTCAAGCTAGCCGGGCTGATGAGAGGTGTTACCTCGAAACAGGTCCGGTCCTCGGATGCTTGATTCCGTTCTGGGAAGGACATGGCTTTTGTAGTTCGGACTGGACTGTTCCCATGGGGCAGAGGGTCAGAGCTGATTTGCATATCGCCATTGTCTAACCCAGGGTGGTGTGGAGTGCAAAAAAACGATGGATTTGGGCCCAGATCTTTTGACTGGGATGAATGTGTGACATTGATCCACATTCGGTCCATCACCTGTTTTGTTTGTAACACCGGCAGCAACAATAAATGCAGCAGGTTGTAAATTGCACATGCTTACTGACACTAAAGAAGGAGGCTAAAACACATGGCCAGTTTAACATGTGCCTCTGGTGCAAAAACAGGGTAGTCTGTGGTTCTAACACTTGCCAGAGCCCCAGACAAGGAGCGTAATCTGCTCACTCACTCTAGGCCTCACAGAGAACCTTGCAGGCCAAACATTTGGGTGCAGAGGCGACACCGTAACTCGGCACCCAGACGTGCCCACCCTGGCCGGAGGAAGGCACCGCAACCTCTGACCGGGCAGGCCGCCAACACCTTGCGGGCCCTAGGGGATCTAAAGCCTCCCAATGGGGAGTAGAATCTGCTACCCCACGGCATTGCTGCAAGTTGAAACATGCCTCACACAAACACACCTGCAAAAACAACAATTGATGGACAGAATGCAGAACAATGTCATACATTCACCCCAGTACAGAGATCTGGGTCTAAATCCATCGTTTTTTTGCTCACCATACCATTCCAGTTTGAACCCAGCCATATGCAAATCAGTCTTGACCCTGTGCCCAATGGGAACAGTCCAGCCCGAACTGCCAGGCCAGGTCCTCCCTGGACTTGGAACCAAGCATCCTAGGGCCGGTTCGGGGTTTCACCCCTGATAGCTTGACTCCAGTGGCATGGAGAGCACTGGACCCACGTCTTGGCATACCCGTCCCACTCGGGGTGACAAATGCAAAAACAATTGATGGATAGAATGCAGAACAGTGTCATACATTCACCCCAGTACAGAGATCTGGGCCTAAATCCAACGTTTTTTTGCTCACCATGCCATTCCAGTTTGAACCCAGCATATGCAAATCAGTCTTGACCCTGTGCCCAATGGGAACAGTCCAGCCCGAACTGCCAGGTCCTCCCTGGACTGGAAACAAGCATCCTCAGACGGGTTACACCCCTCTTCAGCCAGGATAGCTTGACTCCAGTGGCATAGTGAGCATGTGACCCAAGTCTGGGCATACCCTTCCCACTCGGGGTGACAAATGCAAAAACAACGATTGATGGACAGAATGCAAAACAGTGTCATGCATTCACCCCAGTGCAGAGATCTGGGCCTAAATCCATCGTTTTTTTGCTCACCATACCATTCCAGTTTGAACCCAGCCATATGCAAATCAGTCTTGACCCTGTGCCCAATGGGAACAGTCCAGCCCGAACTGCCAGGCCAGGTCCTCCCTGGACTTGGAACCAAGCATCCTAGGGCCGGTTCGGGGTTTCACCCCTGATAGCTTGACTCCAGTGGCATGGAGAGCACTGGACCCACGTCTTGGCATACCCGTCCCACTCGGGGTGACAAATGCAAAAACAATTGATGGATAGAATGCACAACAGTGTCATACATTCACCCCAGTACAGAGATCTGGGCCTAAATCCAACGTTTTTTTGCTCACCATGCCATTCCAGTTTGAACCCAGCATATGCAAATCAGTCTTGACCCTGTGCCCAATGGGAACAGTCCAGCCCGAACTGCCAGGTCCTCCCTGGACTGGAAACAAGCATCCTCAGACGGGTTACACCCCTCTTCAGCCAGGATAGCTTGACTCCAGTGGCATAGTGAGCATGTGACCCAAGTCTGGGCATACCCTTCCCACTCGGGGTGACAAATGCAAAAACAACGATTGATGGACAGAATGCAAAACAGTGTCATGCATTCACCCCAGTGCAGAGATCTGGGCCTAAATCCATCGTTTGTTTGCTCTCCATGCCATTCCAGTTTGAACCCAGCCAAATGCAAATCAGTCGTGCCCAATGGGAACAGTCCAGCCCGAACTGCCAGGCACATGGTCAAGACTGATTTACATATGGCTGGGTCCAAACTGGGGAGGCGTAGTGGGCAAAAGAACGATGGATTAAACCCAGATCTTTTGATGGGGGAGAATGTTTGCACTGTCCGCATTCCGTCCATCATTTGTTTGCTGTAACACTTTTCACCCTACGTGGGATGGGTATACCCAGACGTGAGTCCCTTGCTCACTGTGCCACTGGATTCAAGCTAGCCTGGCTGAAGAAGGGTGACATACCCTGAAACGGTCCCAGTATGCTTGTTTCCAGTCTAGGGAGGACCTGGCCTGGCAGTTCCATCTGGACTGTTCCCATGGGGCACAGGATCAAGACTGATTTGCATATGGCTGGGTCCAAACTGGGGTGGCGTAGTGGGCAAAAGAACGATGGATTTAACCCAGATCTTTTGACTGGGGAGAATGTTTACATTGTCAGCATTCTGTCCATCATTTGTTTGCTGTAGCACACAAACACACCGGCACAGCGTGGCAATACGGGGGTATCATGCTCATAAAAAGGAATAGTAATTGAGGAGGGAGGTTTATACGTTGGGAAGGGATTGTGCATGGAGGCACAGGGGCCTCTCTACATAATTCATCACGGCAAGAAGGACAAGGAGGTAATAGGAATTGGCCTTGGTGCAGGTCGAGTTTATTGACCAGCTCCTCAATGGAAGCAGGCGATCGTCTTTAAAAAGGTCACTGACCATTTCCAGATTGACTCATGCCAGAGACTAAGATCTCTGAGGCCTGTTATACCAGTAAGGGTTGAGAGCCCACAAGGGGTATTGCTGGGGCACATGGGATTGCCATCTTGGTGAGGTTGAGTGGATTGGCAATGCAGCGGCGCCTGGAGGAAGCAAAGGTGATAGTGGAGACGGTGAGGTGATGTGAGTAACATTGTATTCAAGTCTCCGACCTGGAGTGGTGGTATCTGTATTGTAGCTTCCTCTTGGAAAAACACAGTGAGACACCTACTCAGCCCCTGTATTTGAGCCACTAGGTAGTAGAGCTCCAACTGCGGAGCCCTCAATTCCCCAGAATCATCCAGAAGAAAGAATTTGTTCATTGCCACTCTCCTTGTCACAGAATGCCTGAACAAGGCACCCAGGTGCTGATCTAGGTCCCAAAAAACTGTGCAGATAAAGCGAATGGTAAATATGCAAAAAGAGTGGGGGGGGAGGAATTCACCTTTTTTGTTCGAGCCTGGGTAGCACATGAGCTGCTCTGCGAGGCATGCAGTATTAGAGTAATGACTTGAAGCTACGCCCACTCTCCACCCTTATTTTTCATTGGCTTGTGTCATTGTTCTATTGTCTTTGTAAATACGAACTTCTGACTCATTAATAGGCTTGTTAGTCCCTCCTTAGTACCACATTGTCTTCATTTGTAACCTCCCATGAGAACTGGTCATTTTACTTCTGTTGTTACATGGTATGCCTTATTTAACCTGCAAGCACTATTTAATTTAGGGAGTTTCTCCTGCTGCACGCAGCAGGCACGACATGCTTTCCTGCAACATTCAGGGCACCATGCTTGCTTTCACTTTCTAAGCAGCCCGGAACAATGGTGGCTGCTTCTTTGAAATAAAATTGCATTTACACGAGTTTGAGCTATTGGCATTGTAAATGACAATGTCTTTTATGTATGTGTTAATTATCCAAAAAATGTTTATGTATAGGGAGCTACCCTTTCTGGCAGGAAAAGGATTGGGTAAACAATCTTAAAAAAACAGAGTTCCCTCTCCTGAGTTCAATGAATCATAGGTGGTGTTAGAATCCCACAAGGGGACGTATACATCACTGGAAGGGATTAAGATGTTACACGTATACATCACTGGAAGGGATTAAGATGTTACACCGGTTACCAAATTTACAACTTCGTGCTAGTAGGGCCCAAAGGTACCTTAAACAACATGAAACAATTTTTATAAAAACATTTTTAATTCATTTATTTGATTTTTTTTTAAAAAATTGATCATAACATATTAATGCAATTAAAATCATATACACAAACGTTTTTCGTGAGGTTCAGACATTTAAAAAAACATACAATATTCTTTAAAAATTGCTATTCTCGCAATGTTTCATACAGATATTACAACATCAAGTTTACTAGTCAAAGGATTTCTATAGGAACGAAATTGTCGACGCGGCGTTTCGGTGCCTCTTTATTATCTTGCACCTTCTTCAAGGACTCGTTCACAGCTTTATTTTATCCAGGTTGGTTCTTCCCTGGTTTTGTTTTACAGGTCTCTCTGAGCACGTATGCATCCGCTCATATTTCTTTTATCCTTGTGTGTAGATTTTATCCAAACTTCACTCAGGCTAGGGAAGAAAATGGACCAACTTCCAAACAATCGGGGTAGGAGGAGGACGCCGTGCAGTTCAGCTACCAGCTACAAAGTGGACAGCTAATTTCAAAATAAGCTCCAAGAAAGTGACTACTGACTGTATGAAGAAAAGTACAGAGGGATTAAATGCAAAGCAATTCCTTTTTACCACAAAGATAAAGTGGTGAATGGAACAGCGCAAGGTAGCTCCCAGAGGCGTCCCCCCAACCATTTAAGACAACAAGAATATAGGACTGGATTGAAGTTGGTCGAGAATAGCAATTTTTAAAGAATATTGTATGTTTGTTTTTAAATGTCTGAACCTCACGAAAAACGTTTGTGTATATGATTTTAATTGCATTAATATGTTATGATCAAATTTTAATTTTTTTTTCAAATAAATGAATGAAAAATGTTTTTATAAAAATTGTTTCATGTTTGTTATGGTACCTTTGGGCCCTACCAGCACAAAGTTGTAAATTTGGTAACCGGTGTAACATCTTAATCCCTTCCAGTGATGTATACGTCCCCTTGTGGGATTCTAACACCACCTATGATTCATTGAACTCAGGAGAAGGAACTCTGTTTTTTTAAGTGTGTTAATTATCAAAACAGATAAATAAAAGGCATTGTCATTCACAATGCCAATAGCTTAAACTCCCGCAAATGCGAAACCTATTGCATTGCAAATGCTTGTTTGAAAGGGATTTGCGACTATTCAGGGACAGGGGAAGTGATCTCCAGAACAATATCTAGGAGGAAATGGCTGGCACCTCTGTAGCTTATTTTCATCCTAAAAACAGATCTCCGTTTGTATATATCACTTGTTTACCAACACATTCATGTAAACACCTTGGATGAAAATCAATGTTTGTTATTCGGGATTTTGAATGTCCTAGGAGAGTATGAAGTGTGTTTACCCTCCCAATACCTGGCTGTGCCATTTGCAAACCTGTTTATGATAGAAACTCCTACCTGAGTAGCATTTAGCTTAAAGAAAAGAAAGAAAAAGGGATGCAGGGAAGTTATTCTTGATTATCCTGGTTGGCAAAGACATGACCATAAAACAAATGGAGCAGAATGTAACCTGTGTATTTAAGTATTTTGTCCTGTCAGGTTTTCTATTTCACACAGTATATAGAGTAGCCGTATACAGTAGACACAATCTTTGGGCATCATGTGTGCACTGATGATATGCTTTCTTTTATTCCTGTGCAGTACAACAAACACCTATTTGTGCACATCAGCCAGTCCAACCCCACATACAGTGATCCGCTCCTGGAGGCCGTCGATGTTCACCAGATCTACGACAAGTTCCCAGAAAAAAAGGGGGGGTTGAAGGAGCTGTACGAGAAGGGCCCTCCCAATGCCTTCTTTCTTGTAAAGTTTTGGGTGAGTGTTTTGCTCCACCAGGAGACAGTTTTTTTTCCTGTCTTGCTGTATAATTGCTTATTTTTTCTTACTTACACGTGCTGCACTTTTTGCATTTTATTTTCTTCTTTTCTTCATTCTTTGTACTTATTTCTTTCCTTCGATCTCCCTTTCCTTCCTTTATTCCTCATTATCCCCCAAATTCTTTCCTTTTTTTCTTTACCTCTTTTCTTCTCCCTTCTTTTCCATTTTCTATCATTCTTCTATTGTTTTTTTCTTGATTTGTTTTGTTACCACCCCGTTTTTCCTCCCCCACTCTCTCCTTTTTTGTTATGCTCCTTCTTCCTCTCCTCAAGTTCAGTGGTTTTAGTGTGTCTGCATAATATTCGAGCCTCCATTCTCCTTGCTTATTTTCTTATGTTTTGTCTCACCTTATTTATTTACTATGGCAGGCTGACCTCAACACCACCGTGCAGGACGAGCCGGGCATGTTCTACGGGGTGAGCAGCCAGTATGAGAGCCCAGAGAACATGACCATTACCTGCTCCTCAAAAGTCTGCTCTTTCGGAAAGCAAGTGGTGGAAAAGGTTGAGGTGAGCATGAGATGGTAGGGAAGGGTTTGGTTAGTGGACTGTTTGTAGTAGTGAAGCTGGGATGTTGTAAGTCACAATGGGTGAAATCTGTATGGTGTTACCTTTATACAAGTACTTTAGAGAGTATATGGGAGTGAAAAATTCCCACTTCACCAGGCCAATTCCCGATGGTGGCAGGACTGCCCCATGGGACCATTCAGATGCTAAGACTGATGACTCCAAGATCAATGTGGATGCCACTCAGAGCTATAGGATGGCAAGTTCATATTTCTTTTCTAGGGGTTCTCTGCATCATCATCAGATGCTTATCAATAGGCCATCCCTTATGAATCCATTAATTCATTAGAAAAGGTTATTTATCAGTGACGCTACTTTTCCATGTTGGGTATCTACTAGTTGGCAAAAGATCTTGCCTCCAAAGAATACACTAACTGGGCCTTAGGGATAGACATTGCCATAAGCTTTTTGCTGTCCTAGTATTTCAGTCAAAATACAGGCTCATGCTTTTTCTGGTATTCACACTGTGCTGTCAATAAGAGTGTGTTAACTATGTCGGTCTTTATTGTCGCAAGCAAATAACTGTCCTTTTTAAGTCTTGCCTAGTGACGCAGCGCATACGCTGCTCGCCTTGGCGAGATCTATTGTCGGTTTCTTGGGCGAAGGGAGACAGGAGATGTGCACGCGCCCGGAGGACCGACAATGTGCACGTGTACGCCTCTCGCGCGCATATGGCTCGTGTTTTTTCAGCACAGCATGCACCTCTCTCCGTCGACTCCAGAACATCTTGGAAGCTCCCGGGGACTCTGCACGGCGTCAGCAGTCTCGGATTCGGATGGCCGTTCTTTGATTGTGGGCAAGTTGTTGTAATATGAAGCTCGTAAAAACGTTTTCCCTGCGCCTCACAGTGCCAATTGTTTCTCTGATACATAACAGTTCAGACTTTTCCTTTGCTCCCACACTTTGTTCACAGCGTGGCAGCTGTTCCTTTAAATTTCCAACTGCGCCACATTGACAGTTGCTCCTAGACTACGCATGAGTCATGAATGTTCGCCGGCATATCATTTTATCAAGATCTGTCAGCACCAAATTGGCCTCAGATTATTTTACATGTACTCTACTCAGCTTCACGCATTTGCAGTAACTTTTTTCTCTGATTACCTTGCGCCGTGCCTCCGCTTCAACCCACAATATCGAACTGCGTCAATGTGACAGTGGTCTTTATATCAAAAATGTACTTTTAGAGATGGGATGTCTTGCGCTCGCCTCAACTAATCGCTTTCACAAGTTTGCTTTTTTCCGCTTTTAAAAAACAATCCTCCTGCTACACTTAAACATGGTGTCTCTTTCACTTTACAGCATATCACGCTAGTTCCTCTTTCTTTCAGCGACGCTCCATATTCATTTTCTGTTGCACTAGACTTTTTCACCCCAAATCCACAGACTGTCTTTTACAATCCTCATGGGGGTGTCAAGTGCTCCTCTCCACCTTCCTTCATGGGTTTGTTTTCCTGACTGCTTTCACAGGATCTTGAAGTTCACGCTGCGACTTTGTCATTGAGCCGGCAAGTCGTCGCCAAAATTATGTTGTAATATGAAGCTCTGGGACTAATAAGCTTGTAATTAAAAGGCTTTATTAAGCTTCATGGTCAGGCGTGACTTTTCCCCACGCCAGCTCAGGGCAAGCTGCAGACGAGTAGAACGTCAGGCTCATTTCAGTAACCACTGGAACAAAAAAACACTAACAAAGCGAACACAACAGATTGCAAAGTATGCATTAGCAGAGCACTAGTTTACAACACATATAACTAATCCCCATCTCTTCCTCCTTGTTCTATCTTAAGTTTGAATGCAATGCCAACATTGTAGCAAAAGTAAATAAATACCATTTATTTGTCGGGGGCATTTTTAAGATGCGTGTCCTGTGTGGCGCACAGATACCCCAGGTTTTTCTTGGGCACTATATGCAATTCTTTAGACTCCGCGTGCTTTGCTACCACCATTATTTGCTCGCAGTAACTTCTGTCATGTATTGGTGCTGTAGTCTTGCACGTTGTCCAAAACCCTCAGGCGCCACTCTTGTTTTGCTTTTTCGAGGAGCGCCAACACTACCCACAGGGACTGTAACACTTCACATAAACACCAGTTCCATTACACTAGAAGCGCAGCCTCCACAGCAGGCTTGGGCTCTCACCTCAAGTGCACATAATATTTATTATGTCTTCGTCTGTGAAAGGGTGTCAACACCATCAGCTGTGTATAAGCCGCGCATGCTGTATACACAGGCCGTCTCACAGTACATACGGCGGCCTCTAGCAGAGTGCACCCCACATTTTTCTGATTTGCAGCATCTGCCACATAATCCATCATCTGCCGCATAAACTGCAGATTTTAATAAAAGCGGTTGTAGCTCAAACGCATCCAAAGTTACAAACAATTCCGCAATGCATGTTGCAGCTCAGCGAAAGACCTTTCGTAAAGGTTAACTGATCACCTTTGTCACTTATTGCCAAGGCCACTGGAATTATGTGGGTCGGGAGCACCGAATTATACGACAGAGTTCACTAAATTATGTGGCAAGTAAAGGAAAATTATGTGGCATGGCATTTTGTTGCATTTTTTTATATTACTACTCCATTATATTGCAATTCTTACTCGTGGTCATACTGTCTGTGCAAAGACTTCACCTTGTTAGTGCCACTTTAACAAACAAAGACGGAGAAAAGCAATCAAAAGGTGACCGGTTAACTTTTGCAAAGGGCCCACCACTGCAAACAAAGCCACGTCGCCACATTTTCAGTAACTTTGGATTCGTTTGATCACAAACACATTTTTTCTGTTAAATTCTGCAGATTATGCAACACATGATGTATTATGTGGGAAATGTGGAATGTCCATAATTATGTGAAAATAGCCGCTTAATTGCATAATTCCAGTGGCCCTTCTTATTGATATATGTGTGTTTTATACTGGTACTAATGAAATTAAACTCTTGCCCAGGCAGTGTTAACTGTCAAAATTACAAAATTATTGAGTAATGCTATCATAAAATATGACGAATTATGCCACATGATTTGCCTTTTCCTGCCACATAATGTAGTCAGCTGTGCTAAATAATTTGATCCTCACCTGCCGCATAATTCCAGAGACACTGGCTATATAAAACAACATCAAATTCCACCTACAAATAACTTTAGAGAATACCAACACGCTTGAATGTCTGGATTTATTTTGTTTGCTGCTAGAAACTTCCACAAATATTAATCTTTTGTAGTATCAGTCAGTTATCTCATTTATATGGTGGCTAAAACAAAACGAGAATTTGTAATGCAATAGGTCTCGCGTTTACGTAAGTTTAAGCTATTGGCATTATAAATGACCAGGCCTTTTATTTATGTTTTAAAAACCAAAACATAAATAAAATGTATTGTCATTTACAATGCCAATAGCTCAAACTTGCGTACACGCGAGACCTATTGCATTGCAAATGCTTGTTCTGTGTCTGGATGTATTTGTATTTGGATATTTGTAGAGCGCAACCTATTGCTCCGAAAGGAGCATCTTGGCGCTATGCAGATGTGTCCCATAACAATGAATATCTAGATTGCTGCCATTGCGATACTGTCTGATAAATTATAAACCCTGGTTTTAAGATGTTTCCTGAAAGCACTTTCTTTGTCAAGCATTCTGAGGCCCTTGGGCATAGTGTTCCATGCCCTCGAAGCCAGTACCGTAAGTGTTTTTTCTCCCTTAGTTTTGTACTTGTATCTGGGAATGTTAATTAGGTTGCCTCCGGAAGACCTCAGGCAACGTGGAGGGTCATAGCGTACAAAACGCTTCCTAAGGTACTTTGGGCCTATGTTATTAAGAGCTCTGAAAGAGGTCAGTAAAAGTTAGTACAAGATCCTCTTATGAAGAGGTAACCAGTGTAGGGTCTGAAGAGCGGCAGAGGCAGAAGATCTTCTTGGTAATTTCAATACCAGTCTTGCTGCCGCATGCTGCACGCTCTGCAGTTTCCTCAGGGTGGCTTTTCTCACTCCTGCCATCAGGCCATTGCAGTAATCTAACTGTGATAGTATTAATGCTACCACAACTGACTTTCTGGATTCAATGGGCAGGAAGTCGAAAAACACGAGTTGAGTGTCGTCAGCGTATGATGTAACTAGAATCCCATGAGACTCTATCACCGCTATTAAGGGGACCATATAGATATTGAAAAGTAATGGACTTAAAATGGACCCCTGGGGGACGCCTGATGTGATCTTTTTTTTCGCTGGATAGGTAAGGACCCAAAGAGACCGTTTGGGTTCTATTTGTCAGGAAGGATTTTATCCAGGCCAAAGCCATATCTGTCACACCTATATCTCTCAACCTTTTAATCAGGATATCATGAGAGATGGTGTTGAATGCTGCTGTGAGATCTAACAAGATGAGGACAGCATTTCTACCCTCATCTTGCAAAAACTTGATAGTCAGTGAGCTCAATAAGGGCGGTTTCCGTTGAGTGCCTAGGACGGAAACCTGACTGTTGGGAATGTAGGATATTATGCCTGTCTACGAAATCTTTCAGTTCATGATGTACTATTTGTTCAGTAATTTTTCCCAATACAGGAAGAAGTGATATTGGGCGGAGATTCGACAGATCGGTGGAAGATTTATTAAGTTTTTTCATTAGGGGCTTAACAACCGCCTTTTTCCAGTCCAGGGGGACCTCCCCTGAGCATAAAGACGCATTTACAATCTCATTAATGCTAGGGTTGACAGCATCAATGAACTGGTGGAGTATAAAGGGGGGACATGAATCTGTAGGGGCTCCTGATTTGCAAGCCAGAATCACCTCTCTGGTCTGATGCAGGGAGGCTGCTTGAAAGACATTCAGGGTATGTTGGTTGTTCATTCTCTGAACTGGCTGCTCTAAGACGGAGGGAGATGAAGGTGTTTGAAAATCCCTCTGGATAAGTATAATCTTCTCCTCGAAGAAATCAGCAATTTGATTACACAAAGCTGCGGAAGGAGGGATTTCTGGCTGAAGTACTTTAGGATGAGTAAAAGATTTTACAATGGAAAAGACCTTGCTTTGCTTCTGTTGAGCCTCATAAATAGCCTTGATATAATATTGTTTCTTTGCTAATTTAATACTGGCCATATAGGCTTTCCTCTGTTGAACATAGAGGATTTTAGCTGAGTCATCGTGGTTTTTCTCCATTTTCTTTCTTTTTGTCTACAGAGCAAGTGACTGTCTGCTAACGCCTGTGAGAACCAAGGGGCATTTGATTTCCTCCTTATGTCCTTATGGTGGTGTCCTTTGGGTGGTGCATTTTCTGTGATAATTTGATGCATCCAAGAGTGAAAGTTACGAGAGTCTTGGGACGTATCTCCTGACAATTTGGGGGCTTGTGACAATAGGGGGGCATTGAGCTTAATGTTGTCAATCACTTTCCTCCAGTTTGTATCGGGGATAGGTTGCTGTCCCATCTTGGGTGTTTTAACTTGTTCAGGTCGGCAGACCATGAAAGGAACCAGACAATGATCTGTCCAGATTTGTGGAGTTGGAGTAAGGGTGGTCACTGCCGAGAAATTGGAACAAACACCATCCAATGTATGCCCGGCAGAATGAGTAGGTAGTTTCACTTATTGTTTTAATCCAAAAATAGCCAAGGTCTGATGGAAACAAGTGGCTTGAATATCATTTATGGATTCTAATTGAAGGTTAAAATCCCCCATGAGGGTGAAGTGAGGGTAGCGTAGCAAAAGCTGACCCAGATTATCCCCGAGAGAGTCTAGAAATGAAGTGGCATTGCCAGGAGGACGATATACCAAGCCACCAGTAAATGAGGTGGAAGCATTCAGCATAATCGAAAATCCGATACTCTCTGCTCCTTTAAGAGAGCCGAGATCGAATTTGTGACATTTAAAGGATTTTTTGATGATGAAGGCCACTCCTCCCCCACGTCCCTTAGGTCTATCCTGCCTAAAGATGTTAAAGTTGGAAGGAAGGGCGGTGGCAAGATCGGTATTTGTGGAGTCGTTGAGCCAGGTTTCTGTCACAAAGAGAAAATCTAGATCTAAGTCTATAATCAGGTCACGGATATCCTGACTATGGCAACACATGGAACGGGCATTTATTAATCCACCCTTAAAATTGGAACAGCTTGACCTTAGAGAGACTGCATTTACTGACAAATCAGAGTCAGAGAATGGCCAGGAGGAGGACCATTTACAGTGGAAGCAGGAGAACGGGCCCCATAGCTGTTCCATGGGGTAGCAGCACGCACATACACTATTTACCTTGGGCCGATGTGCTAATAGTTCAATACCGCTATACTTGAGAATGGGGAGGACATCGTGTCCTGCGCCTGTCGCGGTCGTGGCGCGGACGGGCGCAGACGGGCTTGCCTTTGGCGCGCCTTCCTTCTCATTTGCATGGAGTGCATACACTGTATATGTGTGAACCAGCGCTGTGCGTGCTGGCATTAGGAAACATGTGTCATACTAGCTGAAAAGTTGCACAAACTTGTTTTCCATATGGACAATGCATAGTGTGAGCTTTGGCTCAGCTCCCTTCTCATTTTTGGATGTCATTATGGCCTTTCTTAAATTCCTGTTCCCTATTCAATGACTTTCCTCTATTTTTGTTTGTGTTGCCCGTGTTGTATTTTTCTTAACTGTGTTTCAACCTGGATGACTTGTATTCCTCCACTGCTGACATCTGGGTAAAAATGTTTTAATTTGTGTTTTAGAATTCCATGACAGTGCATTCCTTTATCCCATATCCGTTTGTTAACCTTCACAAAACCGCCCCTGCATTCTTCTGTTCCTCCTTCTTCCCCATTTCCAGTTGTCTGTTGCTCCCCAGCCCCCCCTGCTTTAATGGTTAATTATTCGTTTTTATAAAATTGTTGTATTGCTTCCCAGAGCCTGTCAGCTGTACATTGCTAATGGGTTGCTCACCACTTCTTTCGAGCTCCTACATACTTTTTCAAATGTACTGTTTGAAAATGGCCATCGGCATTCTTATATTGGTAAATTAAACTTTTAAAAATATGCTGAAAATGCCTACAATTGCATCTTATGCATGTATCGGTAGCCATCGTGGGATGCTTTTTTCTCACAAAGTAAAGGAAAAAGCATTCCTAGATGGCTGCCCATGTGTGTGCATGCCCGTACATACAATGTGACTCTCTAGTGCCCATTTAGTCATTTTTTTTAGGTCTCGCCTATGCAGCGCGCATGCACTACATGGGAGAGAGACCTAATGCCATCGGCACAGATTTGGGGGCAAAAACGTGCACGCGTTGCATTGCTTGCAATGGCAACGCGTGCAAGTCTGGCGATAATAACACAGGCCCCCTCTCCCTGCTGCCACAGGAGGTGAGACCCTTTTTCTTCTCTGCTATTTATCTCGCCCCTGCTCTTCCGCCTTGATCTTCTCCCTTTGATGCTGGTGTCAGCTCTCCTTTGCTCCTCAATCCTGCCTCGCTTTCCCATGTTGAACACTCTTCCTTGTTCCCTTCTGAGTCCCTTTATATTTGGCCTACGTCTGGCCACGCTACACATCTTGACCAGAAACTGTAAGCCTGCCTCCAGTGGGCAGTGTGGGTAGAAGCCCTCACTGGTCCTCGCCGCACTCCTCAGCTGTCTGCGAACGTGCAGGGCAGTGAAAGCAGTCTTGCCCTCTCGCCAGTCCGGTGGGAGCTGCAGCAAGTAGGGATGGCCGTCTCCGTCTTCAGAGCGTGTCCTCTCTTCGGCACAGAACCTTTCCTGCAGAAGGGGCCCCACTCGGGGTTTCAAAATAGCAGCGACGCTGGATGGCACTTCTCCCCAAGTGCTGTAAGTCGTGGACCCCTCGCTGGATGAGCCGTATCTGGAATGCACCACTCTCTCTCTATGCGACCCAAAGCTTTCAGATCTGCGCTGTCGGGAGATACCAGCAACGCTCACGAGGCGCTGGCTGAGAACTTCCTCCTTTTAGTGCCCACACATTCTTCACCAGATTTTTGAGGGCAAAGCGAAACGCTTCAACCGCAATGATTTAACAAGCATTGGCACCGAGTAAGATGAGCGTGGTCCGTTGCTGTCTTTCCACCGCCAGCCAACTATAATGAAAACCTGGATACAATTTACATTCAGGCCGAACACGTTTAGTTTCATTAATGTAACTAAGTTAGTTTATCTGATGCAAAGCTAATCAAACATAACTCGTCGCCTGCAGCTCTCTCCTGGCACAGCAGTCATGTAACTGTAACAAAGTACGTTTGTGCGCCTACTGATTCATTTCCATTCCGAGGCACTGCCCCATGAATTCATGCACCTCCGATAACAGGGCTAAATGTCAAGCAGAGCACCACGGGGGCCCACAGACCTGCTCCAGCCCGAGCATGTATAATGCTTTGACATTGGTTCCAAGGTGCGTTCTGGTTTCAAAATGTTGTTCTACAGACACTATATAAACGCACATGAGAGGTTTTGTTTGCATTCTTGTTTGTGCTCATGAACTGCAATAGGGCCGTGTTTTGTGTGTTTGGCAATTTGAAACATTTAAGCGTCATGTTCTTTATGTATGCATTTATTTGTTACTGTGTGCATGGTGTTTTATTCATGTGTGAATTTCAGTTATTTTTCTTGTTTTGGATAAGGGTTTGTGCGCACGATCGCGCTCGCGTGCTTATGTAAATTTAAAAAATCACATCCCTGGCAACATGAATTTTCTATGAAAGTACACACACATGTGCCCCACACCGGGTCATCTTGGTTGTAAGCTTTCAGTGAAAGACTCGTTTAGACCTGACAGTGCACTAAATTTACATTAGAGTTTGTTTCAAGCTGACGTATCCAACTTAAACAAGCATTGGCATAGCTAATAGGTCTCGCTTTTGGGACCTTATAAGTATTTAGTTAAGCAGCACAATATCCATCAACTGTTGCATGGTGAAACACTTATAAGGTCCCAAAGAAGACACCTATTGGCTATGCAAATGCTTGTTTTCATTGTAGCTAGCTACTTTTTTGCATGTCTCTCATAAGGAAAATATTAATGAAGTCACCAGATTTTGAAAGTTGGTGCTAGGACACAGTAAATTAGAAGCTTGTTTTACGAGGCTGAACTGAGGATTGATGCAAAGAAAAATTACTATTTAACAAGCCAGTTAATTTTAGGGGACGGCATGCCTAGCCAATATTTACTTTTCTGTTTAATGTGGATAGCTCCTTTGACATCCGTTCTGTAGTTCAAGCCTCAATCGGATTAAAGCAAGAGAGGTCTGACAGCCACCATACATTGTGGAGGGAATTTAACAGACGCTGTAGCCATGTGGAACAGGAAGAGGACAAGTGTTTCTTAAAACTCTGTTATCTTATCCCTCACCGCCACGCTATTTTCTTTATTATTTCAGACCGAGTATGCACGGTTTGAAAATGGACGCTTTCTGTACCGCATTCATCGCTCACCCATGTGTGAATATCTCATCAACTTCGTTCACAAGCTGAAACAGCTGCCCGAGAAGTACATGATGAACAGCGTATTGGAAAACTTCACCATCCTCCAGGTGAGAAGGGCCAGAAAGGTACTGCTGGAAGAGAGGAGTAGAGGGTCAATGGGTTTAAAAGGAGGGTATGAAAGTGGATGATGGAAGGAGAAGGCAAATTAATTCTTGATAAAAGGAATAGAAAAGAGTAGTAATTGAAGGGAGCAGTACAGTGTATGGGGAAAATAGAGGAGAAGGGTATAAAAAGAGGTAAGAGAAGTTGGACAGGAAGAGGAGAGTAGAATGGCATAGGAGAAAAGCATAGGCATAAGTGAAATGATGGGAACAAGTGAACGGAGAGGGTGGTAGAGGATTGGGGTATTGACTATTAACTGATAAGACAAGTAGGAGAGGGGATAAAATGTGTACGGTAGGGAAGAGGGTGAGAGGTATGGAAGGGATAAATCAGAAGGGAATGAAAGGGGACTGAAGGAGTGGTGAGTGAAGGGATGAAAGGTAGGTAGATGGGGTGTGGTAGAAGGTGGGGACAAGAGGGAAGGGGAGGGGTAATGAGAAATGTAAGAGGAAATAAGTCAAGTAGAAGGGTATCAGAGGAGAGAGAAAGGATGGGGCTGGAAAGAAAAGGTGTGGGATTGGAGAGATATAAGAATAAAGGGTGATAACAGAATTGAATGGGACCACCTTTAGGGAAGGAGAGTGGAAACGTTATACGAAGATCCAAAGAAAGGGCGAATGGGCAGATGAGAGCATAGTTTTAATAGAAAGCTTGGATGGTTAGATGACAAAAAATCATTAGGTGTCTCCCTCCGGATGTCTCCTGCAATGGAGGACATATTCAAAGAGGGGTGGGGGAAAAGCAAAAACCCTTGCTTCTGCCCTAATGGGCAACAAGCATTAACTATGGAGATGACGAGCGATGATGCATTGATGGCTAGGTAGAGAGGGATATGATGGAAGCATGTCTCCGCATTCCCTATCTTGCCTGATCTTTATCTCTGCTGATTCCTTTCTTTCTAATTTTTTTTTCTTCTTCAGTATTTTTTCTCTGTCACTTGCTCAGTGTTACTGTATTTCGAAGAGATCCAATCAACAATGCACACTTACTTTCTCTTTACAGGTGGTCACCAACCGCGATACTCAGGAGCTGCTTCTCTGCATAGCCTACGTCTTCGAGGTATCTACCAGCGAGCATGGCGCTCAGCATCACATCTACCGGTTGGTGAAAGACTGATCAAGAGGCCCTCTAACCCATTATGGACAAGGCCCTCTTTGGGACCGGCCATGCTCCAATAGAGGAACCTCTCAAAACGCTCCCCAGGGAGCCATGTGCAACACTACGAGGGAGGGGGAGACAGGAAGTACCCCTCACCTCGGCCAAACCTTCTCTGTGGTACTTAGGAGCCAAAAAGTATATATATAAATATATATATAAATATGAGTATATAAAGTGGGGAGATCCCAGGGCTGCACAAAGACTTTGAAACAAACCAAACAACAGCCACCGGGCTTTTGTGGAGGGACTGATGGCAAAGGTGCCTTATAATTGTATCGAGCCTTATGCGAATTTCAGACACAACCACTGCGTGCAGACTTGGAGGAGGATCTAACCAGAGAACGATGATTGAAAGAGTCACGACCAGGTTGACGGAACTCGCATGTTTTTTCCAGCAGATGCCCGGATGTGTCCGCTCTTGGTCTGATGTCCACCTATTGATCCTCACAATATGCAATGGAAATGCTTAAGTCAGAGCTTTTTAACTATTGCAGTTATTTTGCTCTAAGAACCAGGTCCTCATGGTTCTTACAACTCACCTTTGGCTTTGCGAAAGAGACCAACCAATATCTGTCCCACCCTGCTGCTCAAAAAGCTGCCCGGCCTGAACTGTGGGGTCACATCTCCCTAGTTTCAGATAATAGGGATCCCCGGGCTAGTCATCAGGCCATGTACATCAGGCATAGCTTATAAAACATTATAGCAGCTCCACTGTCCTTTCTATGGCCCTGCAAAGCCCTAGTTCTCAAAATCACTTTGATCTGGTGTTTCTATTGTTCTCAAGGAGGCCTTAAATGACTTGCCAGTATGTCTTGGTTGGGCCTCATGGAGGTGTGCAGTCTGTGAAGTAGCTGCAGTGATTTTTTTTCTTACGCCTCACTTGCTTTTCCACAGGAGCACAACATTTATTTGTACCTCTGCACTGGAGTGTTCTGGAATAATAGCTCTCTTACATCAAAAGCAGGATTGCACACCCATTAGGACTCAGGGGTTGTTGGCCAAACTGCACATCTGTAAAAAGTTTGCCTTGTTTGTTTTGTTTGTCAGATTTGGAGATTGCCCCCGTGCAGGTGTTCTGTACAACCATCTACAGACCTTTAAATGGCAGCATTTTGGAAACTGTGGTAGCAAGCTCCTCAAAGCAATTGCAATTTGATACAATTTGCCTCCATCCAATACTGTATTTTTGGGGTTAAGATGAAAGTGGATATATATATCTATATATCAGAATGTTTTTGTATTGATGAGAGTAAAATTGGCGTGTTGAGCAGTACTCCCTTGCAACCCCAGGATCACCAGCTCACACAGACAAGCCTGGTCCCATTCCGGGTCCTAATCAAAATGCACCGAACGTCCTTCTTTTGTAGCATCACTTGGACTGTTTCCCAGATGACTTGGGGACGGTAATTCCCTCGTGCCAGATTTGGACAAGTTTCTTCAAGCTGTGCCTTTAGTTTACCAGTTGAAGCAACGCTCTTCATCCCCATCTCACTGTTGGTGCCTAAAAATATGAATTTTCTTTATTTCGTTGTATTTGTTTTGTCATAAAAAAGCCAAATGATGCGCCCCTGTGTGGATGTGATATTTTGTTATGAGAATGGTAATAAAAACATGAAGTGTACTTACTAAAACTAGACGCCACTGTGATGCTTTTGATGGACACTGTTCCCTCCTCCTCTTAGTTTTATACTATTCATTCCACCTCTAACTGGCACACCACCATCAGTAACTCCTCTCCACCATTTTGTTTTGTTGTCACCTCACCCTCAGCAAAATCGTTGATTGCCTGAATCCTCGGCTTCTGTGTTTTGGGACACTCTAAAATATAAGTGAATGGGCGCAGAGGGCGGTGATCTAAAGTTAAATGAATTGACTGGTTATATTTATTACCTGAAGTAAAAACAGAAAGGGAGGTCTCCTTTTGTCTGTGTTAGGGGACAAGGAGGATACGTAGGGAAAGACGAGGAGGGTCCCCGAGTCAGTTGGCGTGTTAGCACCCGAATATAGTCATCATATACCTCAAAATGCCAGATATCAATTAAAATGTACCATAAACTTGAAAAAGCAAGAACCTCAGAAAGTGTGTTGAGTTATAAAAACAGTATATAATTTATTACAATTTCACAATAGGTTAAAAACATTATGTGCAATAAGCGTGCCCATAGGCTATCATGGTATTAAAAACAATAGAACATTGCAGATTAAATAAAAACAATGGATGACAGGGTTCACAGTTTTGTTGGTGTTGTCGACGCAGCGTTTCGGTGAGTCTGTGATATCACCTTCTTCAGGACAAACAATTCTAAGAGAGAACATTTACAATTAGAGTACATCCCTGTGTACATGTTAAAAAACATATTTTTTATCCCTATCTTATTGTTACATTAAAAACCATGGTATTGGTCATTTACTTTTTTTCCCATCAGGGCACATAACATTCAACACACTTCAAGGGGAGAGCCCATTCCTACAGGGTCTGGTTAGATAAGGTACATTTTCTTACAGGCATTTTGAACTATATTTCTACATCCTGGGGTCTAACAACCAGGTGACTTAAGGTCACCTATTCAGTAGCTTCTAAATGAAGGTTTTTTTCGAAGCGTACCTGTGAGTGATTGTAGAAGATTCCTCTTTTATTCAATTCGAGGAATGTTTTCATGCGTATGATATTATGTAGGGCTTCTGGTGTCTTACATTCCAGTAAGCATTACCTTAAGAGGAAGACATTTATATTCCCATTACTGACAGTCTTTTAGGTGTCTAAATTTCTGATTTCAGGCGCTGGCCTTACTTATCACGTATAAATTACCTTCTTCAATTTTGAGCTCTATCTTGTAGAGGATACCGGAGGGGCGCCACCGTATTATGTCCAACTGTTAAAGATAAGACATGTGGTGTCATGTGTGTTTTCTATTATACCACACCTTGTTTTACCATATACTTGGGTATCCAATACTACTTCCCCAGTCTTTAAAGTAACAGTGCTACTCACCTATATTTTAAAATTTCCTTTATTAGGTTTTGCCTCGGCGAAGATGCGCTCTGCGCATCTTTTCGGCGCAGGCGAAAACCTGATGAGTTACATAGTGTGGCTTGGTTCGGCCCTCGTCCTTGATTGGCTGGCTCCGTAAACGGAGCCTTGCCATTGGACGAGGGGCCTGTCCGTCAATGCCGGACCAGACACGGGGGCGTTCCCGACATTCTTTGGCTTTTGCCGACGTCACGGGACGCCGGGAACGCCCCCGTGTCTGGTCCGGCATTGCCGGCACTACTGCGTCTCTTCTTCCCGTTTCCCGCCCCGTGACTGGCCGGCCGGCCAATCCTAGCGCGGCCGGCCGGAAGTGCCCGCCCCCGCAGCCCGGGGAAGAAGGAGAGGAAGACGGAAAGCACTATGGCGGCGCCCGCGGGGAGAGCGGAGAAGTGCCTCTCCAACCTGCCGCTCTGTCTGGGCTGCCCAGCTGCGAGCGGGAGCCTCCTCTGCAGCACCATGCACCCCGGGGGTGGGTTCATCCAGGAGCAACGACCCGACGGATTTCGAGTCCCCCACGGCCCAGCAGCCTCGCCAGGCAGCCTCCAAGGAGGAAGGGACTCGCAGGAACCGACCGAGCAAGAGCCAGAAGCGAAGGTACCCCCTCCGACTCGCAGGACAGAGCAAGCAGCAGGACGACAACAGAGCTAGGCGGCACCTCGCGGAAACCGGGGTGCAGGAGTTCGTGATCAACCACCAGCTGTCGGAAGGCGACCGAGGCGGAGCAGGGTGCCAGAACGGCGACCCGAATGCACCTTAGGCCAGAACGGCGGTGCTCACAAAGAAGCGATCCAGGGCAGCTGGCAGATTGTGGCACAAGCAGCTGGGACAACTAAGGCACAGCAGCCAGGTCGGTACCAGGCGGCGGTCGGCGCGGGCGGTGGTGCCCCCGAGAGGACATAGGCCGGGGCGGGCGACAGTGCCCCCACAGCCATCAAAGGAGGTAAGAGACAAGGCAAGGCAAGGTACAGGGAAATAGGGAGGTAAAATGCGCCCGATACCTAGCAGCCTCGATAGGCTAGAGATCGATGTTGCAGCACTTATGGCGGCGCACCCGCAGAAGGACATGTTTGCAATGTTACCTCAGGCAGGGTTTCTCACATCGCAGTATGGCGGCGGGCCACCTAAGGGCGCGAGTAAAAAAAAAAAAAAAAAAATGGCAAGAGTAGCCGTTGGCACAGGCCGGTCGGGTTATCTCATGCTGCGGCTGCCGACCCTGGCGGGGAGGTCAGGGTAGAGCCTTAGAGCAGTTCCGCGCTGCTTTTACATCAGACACTCGTGCCAACATGGGATCTCAGCAAAGAGACACCAGGGAAATAGCGTAAATAAAGTAGTTAACAATAGACGGAGGACTATGCTACACGATACATGCCCCGGGCGCTTCCATGCAGGAAATGAGGATTAGAAACTGGCGCTACCATCGCCTCAAACGTGCTTGTGTTTTGAGAAACACTCCTCGCACCACACCCCCATGCTGCATCGGCTGAATAGACACAGATACCGAGCCCTTGCGTGCTGGCCCAGCTGCGCACAAGAATCCAGTTTGGCTCAGAGAAGAAGCCAAAACCTTCAGAATGCAAGCTGAGAACTGCGCAATTACAAGATTAGCGACAGCATACCGGCAGCAGGGCAATCTGATTCGGTGGTCGAGGGTCAGCTGTATAGAGTCTTAGTTTGCTGTAGGACAACCAGATTAGTGGCGGATAGTTTTCCAGCTCAGGATATATTTGTCTGCTGGCCTTCCCCCGACCTCTTTGTGTGCGATAAAATGCAGGGCTGGAAGTGAAAGTTTTTCGGGAACTTGAGCAGAGGAGCACTTGTGCCTGCCGCCCAGACGGCCATTACACTGGGAGACGCGGGGTGGGGGCTTGCCCTAAGCAGGTCCAGAGCGGGAGAGTGTCCCCAGTATGCCTGGGCATGCATTTTACGGCAATAAGACAGTGAAAATGAAACATGTTATAAAAGCCCATGAGGCGACAGGCAAGAACCTAGATGCTTTCAGAATGAAAGTCATTAGGTGATTCTGGGCTAAGCACTTAATCTCCCCGCGCCTGAAGGCGTAAGGTCATTACGGTGCCCAGGTAAAGCGCTCCAATACCCCCGGGGCGAGTCGCGCTATATAACAGAGACAGTTGGGGTTGCAGGGAGCGTTTTTATAACGCCAGTTAAGACAGCTACCCATGTACAGGGGTTCTTGGTTCCCTGTCATTTCGGAAGTACCTTCAGGACAGAAGTAAGGTTGGGAAATCACGAGCGTGTTAATTACTACATTAACCAGCAAATCCTGGTAGGACTAGCGCAACGTTCTTTCATCAAGATAGGAAGGTATGCCTATGGTAGCCACCACCCGGGCAACTAGGTGAATAGGCCAAGCTGCGTTCTCATAAAAGGATAAGTGAGATAGCTCGCTAAGGGATGTCGGGGGGTCAGGCCCGACCGCATAAAAAATACGAAAAATGGAGGTATAAAGAAAAATGCCTGGCTTCCTCAACTCCACACGTGTAAAACCATTTATGAGCATGGAGAGCCACTTTTCAGCGCGACCATGGTGATGCGTCTGACGAGGCCCAGAGGAGTGTGGGGGAGACTGTGACATAACAGCTAGAGTTGCCGACTTTGGAGCTCAGGGAAGCAGGTTCGAGCCCGGCCTCGGCTCAACATCCTGTGATTCAAAAAATGAATAATGTAACTGGGCTCATGCAAAGCGCTCCAAAGATCTATATAAAACCACTAGTCTCCGAAGTTACATCAAAAGCAGTGAAGGGTGGGATTCGTGCAGAGTTCATATATTTTCCCGACACCCGCAACGCTACAGTCACAAGTGACAGATGGTTAATATTCTTGCTGCAAAGGGCTTGGACCAGGCAGAGGGCAATGCATATTAGTGAAAGCTAAGTCAGCTAGTTCCTGTTTGGCGGAAAAACCCTGACGGTACTCGCTTCAGGAAGTGAAAGATCCTAGAAAAGGGGGTGCTACAGACAAGGATGCCCCAGTGCCAGGGTGAAAGTAGCTAACACGGTACGGGTACACCCGGGCAAGTGGGCGCAGGTACAACCCCTCACCCTCAACACCTCACCCTCAACACCTCACCCTCAACCCCTCACCCTCAACCCCTCACCCTCAACCCCTCACCCTCAACCCCTCACCCCCTCACCCTCAACGCCTCACCCTCAATCCCACACTCACACTCACTCACACTCACTCACACTCACCCACCCTCACCCTCACTCACACTCACCCACCCTCACTCACCCTCACTCACCTTCACCCTCACTCACCCTCAACCCCTCACCCACCCCCACTCACCCTCAACCCCTCAACCTCAACCCCTCCCTCACCCTCACTCACCCTCAACCCCTCACCCTCACTCACCCTCAACCCCTCACCCTCAACCCCTCACCCTCAATCCCTCACCCTCACCCCCACTCACCCACACTCACCCCCACTCACCCACACTCACCCCCACTCACCCTCACTCACACTCACCCACCCTCACTCACCCTCACCCACCCTCACTCACCCTCACCCACCCTCACTCACCCTCACCCACCCTCACTCACCCTCAACCCCTCACCCTCAACCCCTCACCCTCAACCCCTCACCCACCCTCAACCCCTCACCCTCACTCACCCTCAACCCCTCACCCCCTCAACCCCTCAGCCTCACCCTCACTCACCCTCAACCCCTCACCCTCACTCACCCTCAACCTCATGCTAAAGATTTACAAAAAAACCCATAAACAATTCTAAAAGCACTAACTCTAATGCTGCGAGACCTATTGCATTTCTAATGCTTGTTTTTAATGCAGGGGACGGGATTTGATCATGCCCATTACGCCGTATTGCTTTTCAAAGGCAACTGTTGCAGAGCCAAGTGGGCTGTTGAAAATTGTGTTTTCTCCACCTGCCCCTGTTGCCTGCTTGTGCCTCCGTTTTCGTGCCCCTGTTGCCTGCTTGTGCCCCTGTTGCCCGCTTGTGCCTCCTTGTGCCCCTGTTGCCCGCTTGTGCCTCTGTGTGCCCCTGTTGCCCGCTTGTGCCTCTGTGGGCCCCTGTTGCCTGCTTGTGCCTCTGTGGGCCCCTGTTGCCTGCTTGTGCCTCTGTGGGCCCCTGTTGCCTGCTTGTGCCTCTGTGGGCCCCTGTTGCCTGCTTGTGCCTCTGTGTGCCCCTGTTGCCTGCTTGTGCCTCCGGCTGCCCCTGTTGCCTGCTTGTGCCTCCGTCTGCCCCTGTTGCCTGCTTGTGCTGTGTTGGTGTGTGTGGAGGGCTCTGTGTGGCTGTGTGTGTAGGAAGCTTTGTGTGGCTGTGTGTGTGGAGGGCTCTGTGTGGCTGTGTGTGTGGGGGGCTCTGTGTGGCTGTGTGTGTGGGGGGCTGTGTGTGCGGGGCTCTGTGTGGGGGTGTGTGTGGGGCGGCTCTGTGTGTGTTTGTGTGTGTCATTTGCGATAGATAAAGCTAGTGGCATTGTAAATGACAATGCCATTTATTTATGTTAAAAAAACATAAATAAAAATAATGTCAAGAGCAATGGCAATAGCTCTAACTTTAACAAAGGCAAAACCATTGCATTGTAAATGCTTGTTCTCCTTCTTTTGGGATGTAAGGAGCACGCCACTGGATGCCTTCAATTCTGCCTGCAGCGCGGAGTATTGTCAATCAAAGTTGTTTCTAAATTCAACCTATGTGGAGTACATAATTTTTGCCACAATAAATATATTTAAATGGTTACCTAGGATATGTAGTTTTTTATATTAAAATAATGTATTTATTACTAAGGCTTAAAAAGCTTGCAATTATGTCTGTTATTTTTCAAAAACCTGTTTTATCACTCTATCTCTCGAGCCCCCGAGAAATTGCTTAAATTGTGAGTTATTTCTTTTTTATAAAAGGGAGGCCAAAAGTATATATTAGTGAAACCTAATAAACAGCGGTACGTTAGTGATTTAAAAGGCAAGGAGGGTTCCTACTGTCCAAAATACAGTTACTGCTAATCAGTATTGCCGCTGTTGTCATTTCAGAAGTCGGCCGATCTCCCCAATGTTGGGCGTCTATTCTATTTTGTAGCGCTTACCTTCTAATCAGTAATCGGCCTCCTTGCTCCCCTCGCGTTCCTTTCCACATCCGATCGCATGAATGGTCATGCAGGAATGATCTCCTATGTTTCTCGGTGTCTTTTAACTGCGAAATTCCCGGGAAAATGGTAATTGGGTGACGTAGGAGCCCTATTTTCAGTGGCTCGTTTGTATGGCCTATACCTGCCGGACTACAATTGTAGTTTTATCGCGCATAGCCGCGTCAGTGGCGCGTCAGTGGCTCTTTTTTATATGGATTATCAGTACGGAACTACAATTGTTGTTCTGTCGCGTATTACCGCATCAGGGTAGACGCGGGTCGCTATGTTTGTTATTGTAGGATCTGTCAGGTAGTTATAAACAGACACATGACCTTTGTAACATCTACTGGGTAGTGTATTTATCACCTGCTTATATTCTCTACTCCTACAGGAATCTCATGAGGGAGTTAGTATCGGAACGTGAGCGTTATATTTTACATATTATAAATGCGTGGTTAAAAGAAAGTTATCTTACTCTGCGAGTTTATATACATTCCCGCCGGGGAGCATATCAGTTCTTATTATGTCTTATTATAATTTCTTAGTGCTATCCCGGAGCGGCTCGGTTTTATGGAAAACTATATCAATGTAGAAATGTTTATTATTTCCTGCCGGGATAATTGGAAACGCAGGAGAGCCATGATGTACTCGGCTAACTCCTGAATTCGTCAAAAGCGGGTTACTTGCTTGGGACGAAGGAAACCGTCATGGGTGACGATTAATGTTTATTCGGTTGGATTTTGATTATATTACTACCAGACTAGGGTATATACAAAGAATAATACAGCATATTATTATTTAAGTCTATATTGCTGCATATTCTTATTTAAGTCTATGTCACTGCCGGGTACAGTTAGATCGACAGTCACTCCAAACACCTCATTCTAGTAGTTTATGGAGGTACTTGACCATGACTGTAGAAATGTTTGACCATGCCTGGAGGGTTTTTGGTAAAATGCTCGATAATAAGTTCACTGCAGTATTCTTTCCCAATCTTCCCTAGAGTTTAATCCATCATTTACGGAATTAAAGCGGGACATGTAAAACTGTTCACGTTTTTTACGTTTAGTATTTATATCACCCCCTCTCATGTTCTGGGTGATGATTTCCAGGCCGCACCATTTCAATTCTTCAATTTTGTGGCCTGCTGTTTCCCAGTGCTTTGTAAGCGGAGCTCCTGGTTTTTTACAGCGAATTGCCGATTTGTGCTCATTTAGCCTAATTCTAATTTCTCGTGATGTTTCTCCAATATATATATAGTCGCAAGGGCATTTGATTAGGTAGATTAAATTTTTAGATCTGCAGTTTATGAATGATTTTATATGATGTTTTGTTTTCTTGTGTTCAATCTCTTTGCCCTTGATCACATTGACGCAGTTAGAGCATTTACTGCATGGGAATGTACCAACCGGTAGTGGGTTGTTATCCACAGCTCTTTGGGTTTGGGTAGTTTCCCTATATGTATGAACTAAACTATTCCTTATGGTCCTATTTCTTCTGAATGCGAAGATGGGTTTAGGGACAGGTGGCGTCTTATTGTTTGTTGTTATCAGATTCCAGTTACGGTTGATTATATTTTTAATTTTATTGCTAACTCCACTATAATTTGTAACGAAGACAAGTTTCTTGTCGGTTTCTGTGCTGGGGTCTTTTTGTTTGAACAGATTGTCTCGGTTAAAATATCTAGCTCTTTTGAACGCCTGATTAACCATCTTTTTGGGATATCCCCTATCTGTTAGTTTTTTTGATAAAATATTTGCATGTTTTAAAAAATCTTGGTTGTTTGAGCAGTTCCGCTTTAATCTCAGGAATTGCCCGAAAGGAATGTTATTCTTTTGACTTGGGGGGTGGTGGCTTTGGTAGTGGAGCAATGTATTTCTGTCAGTTTTCTTTGTAAACAGCTCTACTTGCAAGGTACCTTCCACATGTTTAATTATTACATCCAAGAATTCACACCTGTCTTGATCATGGTGGCTTGTGAATCTGAGATTACTGTCTCCTAAGTTTAGCCATGAGATGAATTCCTCCAGTGTTTCTATAGGTCCGGTCCAGATGAAGAAAACATCGTCTATATACCTAGACCAATTTGAGATATTTTCGAAGAAAGGAGCAGCCGAATTAAAAATGTGTTTTTCCTCGAATTGAGCCACGTACAGGCAGGCCAGACTAGGAGCACAGGTGGCTCCCATGCTGGTCCCCTTGATCTGCTTATAGAAGTCTTTACCGTAGAGAAAAATATTGTTTTTTAGGACGATGGTGACACAGTCTATGATGAATGATTCATGTGCCGTGGGATCATGGTCGCCTTGGCAAAGGATAGTATTGATTGTTTCTATGGTGCTATCTTGAGGTATATTAGTGTATAGTGCTTCTATATCAAGCGTGACTAGGTGTTGTGTGTTAGGGTTGAATGAGAGGTTCTCGATTTTTTGGATGATTGCTCCGGTATCTTTTATATATGCCTTTTGTTTGGTGACATATGGTTGCAGGAAAATGTCGGCATATTTACTTAAGGGTTCTGTCAGAGAACCTATACTGGATACAATAGGTCTCATGGGGGGGTCTATGGGGTCTTTATGTACTTTGGGGAGCCCATATAGAGCTGGTATTGTGGGACTAGTATTGAGGAGAAACCTATATTCTTCCTCACAAATGACGTCTTCTTCTTTTGCATAGTCCAACAGATGTTTAATGTTTGTTTCTAAGTCTATCCACTCTTTTCTGTTGCTTTTACGATAGTGGTCTGTATTATTCAAGAGTAGATGCATTTTTTCATTATAGTGTGTAGTGGACATCACTACAATGCCCCCGCCTTTATCGGCTGGTTTGATAGTAAGCATATGATTATTTTCTAGTTCTGTTAATGCTTGCTTTTCTTGTCTACTGAGATTGAACTCTATCCAGTTTTTTTGTTCCAAAACATCAGAAACACTTTTCGTAACAGCTATTTCGAAGGCTTCTATTTGTTTATTAATTTGGCCTAGTTGAGGAGTCCAAGTGGATTTGGCTTTAAGACCTGATCTGTTAGGACGGATGATTTTTTCTTTGTCCTCAAAGAAAGTCATTAGTCTTATTTTTCTAAAGAAATTTTGAAGGTCCCTTTCTAGGTTGTATTTATCTACTGGGGTGGTTATTGCAAATCCTAAACCTTTTTCTAACACTTGAATTTGGATAGGGGAAAGAGTTATATCTGACAGGTTAATTATGGGTGCTTTGTTTACATGTCCCAGGTTTTCTGGCTCCTTGTATAGGGTCTCTGTTGATGTTGAGGCACAAATTTGCCTCTGCCTCTCCCCCTCCCTCTCTGCTGTGTGAAATTCTGTCGTTGGTCTAAAAAAGGGAGTGATGGTTTGTTAGGGCCTTTAGGGGTGTCCTGTTCTTTGTTGCTTTGTCGGCTCTCATTATGCGTTTCACCCTCACTGTCTGAGCTAGTATACGACGTGTCAAAGAATCTAACTTTCTTCTTTTGCTGGAAATTTTGCTGGTAATTTTGGCCCTGGTTGTGCTGCCAAGGTTTGCGGTGTTGGGGCATTTCACGTGGTCTATCGTGGTAATCTTTTTGTAGATAGGGGTATGTGATCTCAGGATTATATTTGGCCACATCATTTCTAAATTTATTGCTCTTTTTATTGAAGAGGTAGTCCCTGTAGCCATCAACATCCTTTTGGATGTCTTCCAATTTTTTGATGGCGTCATCTAGGGCCGAGCTCTCAGTAAGTTTTTTCTCCATTTCTTTAATTTCTTCCCTTTCTACTATTAAGATCTCCGCGGCTGTTTCTATAATTAAAAGCATCCAGTCGCGGCTGCATCTATTAGCTACAAACGTCCATTTTTCAATAAATTTAGGATTCCCAATAAAAATGCCTGGCTCATTAGTGACCTGAAGGCCTTTCGGGATAATCCCGTTTTTGCAGTAGTCTATTAGGAAATCGGAATGTAATTCCGTGCGTATGATTTTTTTCTTACTGTTCCAAAGTTTCCGCCATTCTTCTTCGTCTGTGTTGTTAATTTGCACAGATGAGATATTTTTAGTGGCGCCATTAATTATTTTGTTGAACTGATCTTCATTGTAACTTAAGATCTTCATGCCTTCCATTTTGGCTCAAAGTGAGATTGGGTGAATTTAAACACCTCCCCGGTTAACAAACCGTTTAAGCAAAAGTAAAAACAGAAAGGGAGGTCTCCTTTTGTCTGTGTTAGGGGACAAGGAGGATACGTAGGGAAAGACGAGGAGGGTCCCCGAGTCAGTTGGCGTGTTAGCACCCGAATATAGTCATCATATACCTCAAAATGCCAGATATCAATTAAAATGTACCATAAACTTGAAAAAGCAAGAACCTCAGAAAGTGTGTTGAGTTATAAAAACAGTATATAATTTATTACAATTTCACAATAGGTTAAAAACATTATGTGCAATAAGCGTGCCCATAGGCTATCATGGTATTAAAAACAATAGAACATTGCAGATTAAATAAAAACAATGGATGACAGGGTTCACAGTTTTGTTGGTGTTGTCGACGCAGCGTTTCGGTGAGTCTGTGATATCACCTTCTTCAGGACAAACAATTCTAAGAGAGAACATTTACAATTAGAGTACATCCCTGTGTACATGTTAAAAAACATATTTTTTATCCCTATCTTATTGTTACATTAAAAACCATGGTATTGGTCATTTACTTTTTTTCCCATCAGGGCACATAACATTCAACACACTTCAAGGGGAGAGCCCATTCCTACAGGGTCTGGTTAGATAAGGTACATTTTCTTACAGGCATTTTGAACTATATTTCTACATCCTGGGGTCTAACAACCAGGTGACTTAAGGTCACCTATTCAGTAGCTTCTAAATGAAGGTTTTTTTCGAAGCGTACCTGTGAGTGATTGTAGAAGATTCCTCTTTTATTCAATTCGAGGAACTATATTCGGGTGCTAACACGCCAACTGACTCGGGGACCCTCCTCGTCTTTCCCTATATTTATTACCTGCCCAGCATCTCTAGGACATTTGGTACACGTATTTCCAGCCTGGGTGGTGCCTCCGAAAGGCTGGTAGAGACAACATTGACAGCCTTGGTTTTCAGAAAACCGGGAATGGGAGGTGGGGGGGGGGGGGCGTGACACCACGGATTATACCATGGAGCACAACTGGCTCTTTCTATCATGACCTCCTGAGCAGTAACACACAGAGCTGTGTTGTGCTCTTTGCCCTATTTTACCATCTTTTTCCTTCTAAACTTCCAGTAAGCCTCTTCTTCTCCCCTCTGTATCGGCTTCCCATCGTGTTTGCTTCTCTCACAGGTTAGGCTGGAATCATGTTTTCCTATCTCTGGTTTCAAGCCTGTTTTCAGTGTATTGGGATTGTGAACACATCTTTGTTGGTATATAAATTATTTTATGAAAAGTCAGTTGTGTCTCAATTACACGTTGCACTTTAACATGGCCTGCACGAAGGATCACACAAATTACGGGATGATTTTGAGTAATGTAAAGGTACAGGAAATAACATTGGTTTTGCTATTAAGTGTCTCTCCAACAGGAAACTTCTACTGCTGAGTGCTGATTCTGGGTGCTACCTGTTCAGTAGGCCCGAGTACTTAACTAGACATGCGTAAGAGCCTGGTTGGTCATGTTTCCCGGAAGTCCGGAGGTATGCCTATCCCCATACTGATGTATGGGCGCTATGTAGTGTGATCCGTAAGGAATACATTCCCTGTGGATGATCACCGGCTATGGAACTGCCGATGGATAGTATTCATTTTAAACTTGGAGCGGTAAACTGGGAAAGTTGTAAAGGGGGGGGTAATATGTGTCGCTGAAGTCCAACATGTGGCTGGTCGTAGTGGGACGTCCCAGTGTGATCGGTTACATGTGGGGAGGGACCATTTCGAGCAGTTACGGGCAGTCTTGGCTCGGTGTGTGGGGCCTACTGGGTTGACCCGGGTAGGGCGTCTATCTTAGGTCCGTGGGCTCAGTCTATTGCGAGCTGCTGTTGGTTCGATCGGGGATAAGTGTGGTGTCTGGGGTGGTGAGGGCTCAGGTGCTTCCACTGGGGTGGTTTCGTATCTAAATTGGTGTAATATCTGCGCCCATTTCAGAGATATGGGGTGTTTGACCGTTCCCTTCACTTCGTCATCCCGCAACACTTCTTCTTAGGTTGCACCCCATTTTCGCACCGCACCCACCCAGGCTGCTACCAGGGGCCCCTCCGGGGTCCGCCAATACATGGCCTACCCCCTTTTCTCTAGAAGGATAGTTATGGATGCGAAACGACCCTGCATTACTTAAATATACCACTGTACTCTTTTTCACACGTATATTTCTGCATTTTTTTCAATGGATTACATAAAATATGCCGTTTTTAAGACTGTTCGTATTTTGGTATAAAAATGAACTGAAGGGACACTGGGACACACAGCATCGAAAGTGTTTGAAATAAAATGTATGTTTACTGCAAGTCCGGGCAGCAATAAATCTGGCAGTTGTGATAATGATCAATGGGGTGGGAGGGCTTTTTCAGCTGTAGCCCCTAAATAGTGGAACAGTCTGCCTCTTGCAATCAAAATACAGCCAACTGTCCAGAACTTTCGGAAAGCCCTGAAAACGTGGCTGTTCACCAAGGCCTATCCGTAGTGCTTGTTATCTGTTCATTTTTATGATATTATTTTCAGGCGCCTTGATGCCTCCGGGCTTAGTTGCGCATTATAAGATCCTTACCATTACCATTACACATGCAAGACATTGGAGAATGAGACTGCAGACCCATATACTAGAATCGAGACACAGTAAGTATGACACAGAGTTAGGTCATTTTCACAGGAGAGCACTGTGCCTCAGTTTAGAGGTTTACAGCTGGTCTCTTTGAGCCTGTGCAATGGCTATAAGTTGCTTACATAGCCAAACACACTGGAAGCATGGCTACGCAAATAAAAATGAATGCTCAAGCAAAATTACGTTTGGAAGGCAAAGGCAAAAGGCCTTTGCTGCTATGGAAAAACCGATACGGGCAAAGAGAACAAGCATTTGCAATGCAACAGGTCTCACATTAGGTAAGTTTGAGCTATTGGTATTGTGAATGACACATTTTTTATTTATGTGTTGTTTTTGAAAATAGCGAAATGAATCGCTTTGTCATTTCAATGCCAATAGTTATAACTTTTGCAAATGTGACACCTATAGCATTTGTAATGCAATATGTGTTGTATTTACGTGACTTAGATGTATTGATATTACAAATAACAATGGCTTTTAATTTTTGTTTAATAATTAATACTTAAATAAGTTATTGTACTTTATAATGGCAATAGCTTAAATTTTTGTAAATAACTTTTGTAAAGATTATGTTCAGTGTATTTTATTGTGACGAAAATCCAAGAACGGAAGTGAAATATTAACATCTTTTTGTGACATTTGTAATAAAGCTTGAAACATTGAGAGAACATATTTGAACCAGTTGTTGTTGAATGGTTGCACAGATTGATGCTGTGGTGGCGTTGAGTGATGTTGTGGTGGCGACGAGTGATGCTTTGGCGTTCAGTGATGCTGTAGTAGCGCATAGTGATGCTGGGGTGCCCCTGAGTGATGCTGTGGTGGTGCTGAGTGATGCTGTGGTGATGCAATAGAGAGTGAGTGCGATAGATAGTGAGGGAGATAGATAAAGGGAGGGAAATACATGGATTGAAGGAGGGCGATAGAGTGAGGGTGATAGATAGACAGATAGATAGAGTGAGGGGATAGATAGATAGAGTGAGGGCGATAGAGTGAGGGCGATAGAGTGAGGGCGATAGAGTGAGGGCGATAGAGTGAGGGCGATAGAGTGAGGGCGATAGATAGAGTGAGGGCGATAGATAGATAGAGTGAGGGAGATAGATAGTGTAATTCTGAGTCGTGTAATTATGTGGCACTGAGTGGTATTTGGAGTGTATGTTGCATTGAGTGCAGTGTAATTATGTGGCGTGTAACTATGTGGTACTGTGGTTAGGAGTGTACGTTGCATGGAGTGCAGTGTAATTATGTGGCACTGAGTGGTATTTGGAGTGTATGTTGCATTGAGTGCAGTGTAATGATGTGGCGTGTAATTATGTGGCACGGAGTGGTATTTGGAGTGTATGTTGCATTGAGTGCAGTGTAATTATGTGGCGTGTAATTATGTGGCACTGAGTGGTATTTGGAGTGTATGTTGCATTGAGTGCAGTGTAATTATGTGGCGTGTAATTATGGGGCCTGAGTGGTATTTGAAGTGTATGTTGCGTTGAGTGCAGTGTAATTTTGTAGCATATAATTATGTGGCACTGAGTGGTATTATGAGGAGTGTATGTTGTATTCAGTAGAGTGTAATTGTGTGGCGTGTAATTATGTGGCACTGAGTGGTATTGTTTGGAGTGTATGTTGCATTGTAATTATGTAGCATATAATTATGTAGCACTGAGTGTAATTTTGTAGCATATAATTATGTGGCACTGAGTGGTATTGTGTGGAGTGTGTGTTGCATTCAGTAGAGTGTAATTATGTGGTGTGTAGTTATGTGGCACTGAGTGGTATTTGGAGTGTATGTTGCATTGAGCGCCGTGTAATTATGTAGCATATAATTATGTGGCACTCAGTGCTATTATAAGGAGTGAATGTTGTATTCAGTAGAGTGTAATTGTGTGGCATGTAATTATGTGGCACTGAGTGGTATCGTTTGGAGTGTATGGTGCAGTGTAATTATGTAGCATATAATTATGTAGCACTGAGTGGTATTGTGTGGAGTGTATGTTGTATTCAGTAGAGTGTAATTGTGTGTGAGGGTGCAGAGTGTGTGAGGGTGCAGTGTGTGAGGGTGCAGTGCGGCATTAAAAAGTATACTGCTTCTGTGTTTCCGCTCAGACATCACTGTGCATGTCATAATAGTTGTGGTATTTAATATCATAGTGCTGCTTTATCAATAAATGCACATCACTTGCGATATACTCTATGCATCAACATAAATAGTAAAATAAAAGACCTATAGGTTGCAATGCTTAGTGCGCTCCGCACTGTTCGAAGTAAATACATTTAATAATGAGAAAGGACAGTTTTTGAATAAAGTGTCCTTGAAGCGCTGATGAAGGATGTATAAAGAGCGCATACTAATAATTTTGTTACCACGAAGTAACAATGAGGAGCCAGTTATAAAAAAGAGTAAAATACCGGCAACTAGCAAACACAAGTAAAGGCTTCATAAATTAATGAAGCGCAATAAATAAAAGCGTCTGTAACCGAAAAAAAGTACAGGCTCCATTGATTAAGACAGTGCAGTCAAGTGATGTCCTCGCCCAAAACACGCAAAAACATGCGCTTTACGAGGTAACAGACTTGCCAATAGGAACAAACGGTCTGGCCTAGGCAAGGTGGTGTGACTGGAAACAAGGACTGGGCGAGAAGGGAGGGGGGAACGCCAGCAGGAAGGGAGGGGGTGGCAAAGCAGCTGGGGTGTTGCTGGTAAACCACAAGCTCTGGCATTGCACGGAGGGGGGCTGGGGAGCGGATTCCTTTGAAGTGTAAAACATCATGAGTGCGGAGAGAGGCTCACAGGCTGACAAATGGTGTGCGATTTGCACGTGCTCGCACACAGGCACTGTAGGCAATCCGCCTACAAAAGACTTTGGGTGCATTTTTTAAAGTCCCTATATAATATCTCGCCAACAAGCATTGCTAAAGCAATGCCCTAAGCGAGACCTATAAAGGAGTGAGGATGGCACCCGGAAAGCACTTTTTGTTTTTGAAACAAAAATGAGCAAGAACTCACCATACGGTCCAGTCCATTGCAGAGGCGGTAAAGGAGAGGAGAACACTTGTGACTTTGCTTCGGTTCACTGTTCTAGCTCGGCCCTCCAGTCCAACCCTTGCTTCGTCCCCACAACTCCTGTGCCAATCTGCATGCTGCTGACAGTAGTGCAAGAATTGGCTGGGTCAGGGGCTGATAACGCTCCAATCCTTTGGAGACTAAGGAGCTGTGGATGCAGCTCTCACCGGCTCCAAGCATTGCAGGTAGGCGAGGGTTGAAGTGTGCATGTGGGGCTGGGCTGAGCAAGGCACCCATCCAACCCGACATGCACACTGGTCTTCACCACAAGGCGGTACAGCTGTACCACACTGACTTGGCCTTTTAATCTCCAAACCCCACCCCCACACACCTTCGACTCCACCCACTCCCAAGTGACTCTAGACTGCAACTGTAAAATGGAAAAGTTTGCCCGTGAGACATGCCGCATACTGCGCAGCTGCGGCTGTTAAACAATAGACTGAATCAGCTAGGAATCATTTGAAATAATGGAATTACTTAATACGGGGCAGGGGGGCAACGCCCACACGCCCAAATAAAGAAACCGGTGCTGACTTTGACCTTTTTATTGGAAGATGAGGTGGAATAGATGTAGTTATCATTGTTTTTGTACACATGACCAGTCACTGCTCGGAAGTCCCTTCTTTTTTTAAGAGTTATGGGCGAAAGGACTTGAAAAAGTTGGCCCACAGTCCCTTTAAAAATAAAGATGGTCTTTTCTATGGCAACTGTCCCAATTTTCTGATTCTGGTGTAAACAGTGTACTCTCTTAGAGATCTCTGGTGTTTTGTTTTGCTCCACATTCCAGGACCTTGCCTGGAAGAGTTTCCTGAACATTCTCTTTACATAAGCTATAATTTCTTCCCTTCCATCCCGACTGGGGTGACTTTAATTCTGCAGTTTTTTTTTACCAGGATTGCTTTTCTAGGTCCTAAGTGTGCTACAGGACAGCCAGGGTCTACTCTCTGATTGCAAGGTCTTTATGATATTTTAACACATTGTTGGAGTATGATGAAGTGGTTAAAGTCTCCAAAATTGTGTTGGGAAGAAATCCAAAGAAGTGAAAAGATGTGGGCATAGGCCGTAAGAACCAGAATAATTGCACTTAGGAACCTCCATTTAAATAGTGGTTCAATTACATCTTGGCTCCCCTTGTCAGGCAAACAAGCACTGATATAATCTGTTGCTACAGCATCTGAATCGATTGACCTACTGTATCTAAAGAAGAGATCATCTATTAGCTTCTCGATTGCTACATTGGGCCAGGTTGGTGTTTTCTCTTATCACGGTTACCAGACCCAGGATTGAGAAATGTAATATTAAGGGCAAGGGTTGAATGCAATCCAATCTACTCCTCTTGCCCACACAGGATAAGGGTGCAGAATAATAGTGGTCTCTACCCCTGCCCCATGAAAGGTAAATGTACCCTAACGCACATTCTTACGGACTGCGTCTTTTATTTTGCAAATCAAATCAAGTTTTTAAGACCTCTGTTTTTTAAATATGATGCTCTCCATAGGAATAATGCTATGGAGCTATTGTCTGAAATACGTTATTTCGATGTCGCAGTTGGAATTGCTTGGTTTTTCCGATCTGTTAAACAGAATTTTAATTATGAATTGTAGTGGGTTGGGGGGTTTGGGTAGCCAGGAGGTGGGGTCCTTTTTAATGTTTTAATTGTTAAATATGTTTTCTTTTAGAATGTTTTATGGACAAATGTCTAAATAAACTTGTTTCTGAACCTCAGGAACTCCACCTTCTCTGACATGTTGTCCCTTGATTCTGATAGGGAGAACTTTAATTCAACCAGTTCATTCTTTTTTTTAAATGTCCCTTATTTGCTGATTCATTTGGCATTTCAGAGAGGAAAAATAATTGTGGAGGTCCTCAATCAATCAATCAAACAATCAATCAAGGCATTTATATAGCGCACTACTCACCCAGAGGGTCTCAAGGCGCTAGGGGAGGGGGGGTCCGCTACTGCTCGAACAGCCAGGTCTTGAGATGTTTCCTGAAGGCGAGGTGGTCCTGGGTCTGGCGGAGGTGGGTCGGGAGGGAGTTCCATGTCTTGGCGGCGAGGTAGGAGAAGGACCGTCCCCCTGTGGTGGCTCTTTTGATGCGGGGGACGGTGGCGAGGGTGTGGCCGGTTGATCGAAGCTGGCATTTGGGAGCGTAGAAGTTGAGGCGGCTGTTGAGGTATCCTGGGCCTTGGTTGTGTAGGGCTTTGTGTGCGTGGGTGAGGAGACGGAAGGTGATTCTCTTGTTGACCGGGAGCCAGTGCAGGTCTCTCAGGTGTCCGGAGATGTGGCTGCGACGGGGGATGTCCAGGATGAGTCGTGCTGAGGCGTTCTGGATCCGCTGGAGTCTCTTCTGGAGTTTGGCGGTGGTTCCGGCGTAGAGGGAGTTGCCGTAGTCCAGCTGGCTGGTGACGAGGGCCTGGGTGACCGTCTTCCTGGTCTCGGTGGGGATCCACCGGAAGATCTTACGTAGCATGCGCAGGATGTTGAAGCACGACGAGGAGACGGCGTTGACTTGTCTGGTCATGGAGAGGGAGGAGTCCAGGATGAAGCCCAGGTTGCGTGCGTGGTCTGTTGGTTGGGGTTCGCTGCCTAGGGCGGGTGGCCACCAGGAGTCGTCCCAGGCGGAGGGTGAGGATCCCAGGATGAGGACTTCCGTCTTGTCCGAGTTCAGTTTCAGGCGACTGTTCTTCATCCATTCGGCTACCTCTTTCATCCCTTCGTGAAGGTTGGCTCTGGCGGTGGCGGGGTCGTTGGTGAGGGAGAGGATCAGCTGGGTGTCGTCGGCGTAGGAGATGATGTTGAGGTTGTGCTGGCGTGCGATGTCTGCGAGGGGGCTCATGTAGACGTTGAAGAGGGTTGGACTGAGTGAGGACCCTTGAGGAACGCCCCAGATGACTTCGGTGGCTTCAGATCTGAACGGGGGGAGGCGGACTCTCTGTGTCCTTCCGGCGAGGGAGGAGATGATCCATTCCAGTGCCTTCTCCTGGATTCCGACGTTGCTGAGTCGCTGCACTAGTGTACGGTGGCAGACAGTGTCGAAGGCCGCGGAGAGGTCTAGGAGAATGAGGGCCGCTGTTTCTCCGTTGTCAAGCAGTGCTCGGATGTCATCGGTGGCTGCGATCAGGGTGGTCTCGGTGCTGTGGTTGGCTCGGAAGCCAGACTGCGAGAGGTCGAGGGATCCGTTCGTCTCGAGGAAGGCGGCCAGCTGCTTGTTGACGGTCTTCTCGATGACTTTTGCAGGGAACGGGAGCAGCGAGATGGGGCGGTAGTTCTTGAGGTCGGTGGGGTCGGCTGATGGCTTCTTTAGTAGAGTGCTGAGTTCGGCGTGCTTCCAGCTCTCCGGAAAGGTAGCGGTGTCGAAGGAGGTGTTGATGATGTCCCGCAGGTGGGGTGCCATGACAACGTCGGCCTTGTTGAAGACGTGGTGAGGGCAGGGGTCTGTCGGAGATCCGGAGTGGATGGAGTTCATCGTGCGGACGGTATCTTCGGTGCTGATCGGGGTCCAGGCGCGGAGGGTGGTGGTGGGGGGCGGTGGTTCGGTCGTGGCGTGCGTCGGTTGAGTGCTGAAGCTGTTGTGTATGTCCGCGATCTTGTTGTGGAAGTAGGAGGTGAGGGAGATGCAGAGGTCTTGCGAAGGGGTGATGTCGTTGTTTCCGGCGTTGGGGTTGGAGAGCTCTTTGACGATGTTGAAGAGTTCCTTGCTGTTGTGTGCGTTGTTGTCCAGTCGTTCCTTGAATGCAGTTTTCTAGGTTGCGTGGATGAGTTGGTGGTGTTTTCGGGTGGCGAGCTTGAGGGCAGTCATGTTGTCAGGTGTTGGGTCTCTGCACCAGGTTCTCTCGAGGGCTCGGCAGTTCTTCTTGGAGCTCTTGAGTTCGTCGGTGAACCATGGGGCTTTCTTGCTGCCGGGTCTGCTAGGCGGGGTCCTCAGGGGGGCGAGGTCGTCTGCGCAGTCGCTGATCCATTTTGTGAGGTTGGTGGCCGCTTAGCTGGGGTTCGTTGCGCTGGTGGGTGGGTGCTTGCTCAGGGAAGTCGCGAGCTGGTCGGCTGTGATCTTGTTCCAGCTTCTGCGTGCAACCTGTTGCTGGTGGTGGTGGATCGTGGTCCTTTTGAAACCGAAGTGGACGCAGCTGTGGTCCGTCCAGTGGAGTCCGGTGGCGTGGCTGAAGGCGATGTCCTTGCTGGATGAGAAGACTGGGTCGAGTGTGTGTCCGGCGTAGTGGGTGGGGGTGGTCACCAGCTGCTTGAGTCCGAGGTTTGCAAGGTTGTCCAGCAGGGTGGTGGTGTTGCAGTCGTTGTTGTTCTCCAGGTGGAAGTTGAGGTCCCCAAGGAGGATGTAGTCAGTGGAGGGGAGGGCGTGCGGGCTGATGAAGTTGGCGATGTCTTCGCTGAATTGTGTGCGTGGTCCCGGGGGTCTGTAGATGAGGGTGCCTCTGAGGGTGGTCTTGGGGTTGATGTGGACCTGGAAGTGCAGGTGCTCGGCGGGTGCGAGGGTGTTGTCGGTGTTGGTCGTGATGCGGATGGTGTTCCTGTGGATGATGGCGATGCCTCCTCCGGTCTGGTTGATGCGGTCCCTTCGGATGATCTTATAGCTGTCTGGGATGGCGATGGCGATGTCGGGCGCTGAAGAGGCATTCATCCAGGTTTCCGTGAGGAAGGCGACGTCTGGTGAAGTAGTGTCGAGCAGGTTCCAGAGCTCGATGGCGTGTCTGTGGAGGGAGCGGGTGTTGAGCAGGATGCACTTTAGGTGGCTGCTGCTGTTGCTCGTCTTGGTCGGTGCAGGAGTAGTGCAGGTCCGGATGCAGGTGAACTTGCAGGAGTGGCAGCAGAAGGGTCCGTGGGTGCGTCTCGGGGTGGCTCGGTAGCAACCCGGGGTTCGGCCGGCGTTGAGTGCGTAGAGTTCGGTGGCGTCGTAGGTCCGGCGGGAGGGCTAGAGTCTGCGGGGGCCAGGGGTCCGGGCACTGGGCGCGGTCCATGCGCGGACGGGCGCAGACGGGCTTACCTTTGGCGCACCTTCGGCGTCCCTTAGAACATCCTTGTGATATGCATGTCTGGGTCAGTGCTAACAGGGGAAGCAGGGCCTGCAGACATGAGTCAACTTATTTTATCTTTGTGGAGGTCTCTGCCTTGATTGCAATATTTTTGTGACCATTACTTTTAATGACTTCTTTCTTGGCTCCTTTGAATGCCATGTTCTCCATGTGGTGTGTGAATCTTACTTAGAGTACCTGGAGACCCCCCGGCAAGGCAGCGGTCATCTCCGATAGTCAATGCTCATATTCATGGCTGTGTATCTGCTCTGTGGTGTTCCTTCCAAGATTATGCTGTTTCAGAATAGTTATGCGTTAGCCTAGCTTCTGCCCCATCCACCGTGTCAACTCATTTTATGCCCAAGTGAAGTCTCTGCTTGCAAAATAGGCTTGTTCCCAGGTCTCTGCACCCAAAGGCCCAATGCCATGGGTGAGTGACCCTAAATGCTGCTGCCCACTACCAATTTTCAACTCACGTTGTGCCACTCACCTGCGGTATATGCAGTCAGGACCCAAACAGTGACAATTAGCCTCCAGTATTGCTACCACTGCCCCCAGGATGAGACGGCTTCTTAGTCTTTGGTGGCAGCCAACAGATGTCAGCTATGGATGCTCTTTCATGCATCAACGATTAAGGATAGAGCTCTCGACCACTGTGGAGTCTGTTGCTTCATGTCTGTCAGGGTGACGAAATGGCAGGGTGATGATGCAGTGTTTTCAAGCAGACCTCTATGAAGCTTTTACAATGTTGCTCCCCGGGACTTGTGCTTCAAGCCAATAGCCTCTTGTTCGTTGCTCCTTCCACTGCCAGGAGTGATAAACCAGCAGGGCCATAGCCATGAGGGGATCGGGGTGAATTTAGGGGCCAGGTCATCCCATATTGATCTTATGGCTCCCCAAATGACCCATCCAAAAACAATGTTCCACTAGGAGTTACTTAGAAAAGTGTTATGTTGGCCTTCATATGGTATGCATTACAAGGGTGTGGAATATAATAACATATCTACTTGTCCACAGTGCAAGTTTCTTCATAAATCGACTTGTCCTGTAACAAAACCACCTGTCCCTTATGTGGCAAGTAATTCAGTGACAAATTATGGCAGCAATCACACTATATAAGCGCTCTGAAATAGCCTCTCTGATTATGCCAGGGTTCCTTCCATAGAAGGGTTTGTATACTAGCAATTCACTTATGTTGCCACGTTTACACAGATCTTCATACTGGGGCTGAAGGTAATGGTAGGCAACAGTTCCAGGGTTGGAATGCCCTTTTGAATCTGTGCAAACCTACTAGTTTGCATGTTTTAATAATTTTCACGGACTGTTCTCTAATCTTTTCCTATACTGAGAAAGGTTGTAAATTTACTCCTGACAATGGCAGACATAAAACTTCTTCCAGGGTTGGGAAAAAAGTGGTTGGAGGGAAAGTGAACTTGCAAACACTCAGATTTTCGCATGAGCAAATCTACACATGCTAAAATGCAGTTCACAAATATTTTCTAGGAGTACGATTTCTTGGCCTACTTCTGTAAAGTCTTGTGAATTCACGTAAGCCATATATCTGCACTTAACGTAAAGACTTGGGGGCACTTTGAGACTTTATATAATAATTGGACCCCTTATTAGGTCTGGTGTTAAACATGACCTTTTGTGTTTATTAAAATTCTTTCTCTCTCGCTCTATTGGCTAGCTACACTGAGTGACAGCATTCTGTTCTTTCACAAGGAGCATATCGACACTCAGTCGTTTTGTTCCGTGCCAGGAGCTACTGTGGCAATGTGTATTTTTGAGACCAAAATAATTTTTGCTTTTGCTAATGTTTGTGATAATGGTGAGGGCCTGGCATCTCCCACACCAATAAGGTTTTACAAAAACCATGCCAAAACAGTCACACACTGACAAACCCAAACGGCTGGCCTCAGATCTACTGGCTTTACCAATGCTTGTTTATTTTTATATTTTCCATAATCTTATTAAGACTGGTTACACTGATTTTCCATTATGAATATCTTTGGGAACTACTAGCATACATTGAAACGTTATACTTAATGATGCTGCAAAGAAATGGTATCTAAAAGTTTACAGTAGTTTAGCGAAATGGTTTTGCATTTGTTTGTGAACATTTTAGTTTGAAAGCCACAAATCACCTATCTTGCTTTCAAGCTTCTGCAAATATTTGCATCTAATCAGAGCATTCTGGTAGCATTATACATAGCCTCATATTGCTAAACATTGAAAACATGTGTACACATTTTTATACTGGAACCAGTCAGTAGTGCAGTCTGTGCTTACAACATTTACTTAGAGCGTTCGCCCTTATAATAAAGGCTTTGCATTAATGAACCATAATTACACATTTGAACAGCGTTAACACATGGACACAAATATTACCTTAACTGCAAGCAATGACTTTTCCTGATCTATAATGTGTTACTGTAAACATGCAGCCAAAGAATTTGAGCTGCATAAGGTTGGGCCTACTTGTTCTAAAGACAAAATACACATGGAAACTTGTTGCTCTTGACCCCAAACAATATGTCCCGGTCGGGCTATAGGAATTCCACATTCCTGAATGCAATGAATGCAAATAATACAGATACATATTTATCAATAATTTGTGTTATTTTATCTTTTAGCAATTGGATTTTAGAAAATAACAATATAAACATAGGTGCTCCAATTGACAACGCAGTGCAAGTGCAAAAAAGGAGAGACAAACAACATATAGCACACAAAGTGTTAGCAATATACATAGTTTATACAGCTAAGGGATCACCTATATAGGACACAGATTTTGTCTAATCTAATAGTAACACCGTTCAGATTTCAATAGTCCACCATTGCATGATATGGATGTGGCCCTCGTTGGTCCACGTTTCAAACCCTTACAAGAAATCTCACAGCGTCTTCATCAAGACAACAGTGAATTGGTAGTACCCTACACAAATTGCATAATTACTTGTCAGAATTCAAGTCACTGTGCAATGAAACAAAATGCATATAGCCAAGGACATGTAAAACCTCACCAGACTCATAGGACTCTGGTCTATGGATACACTTAGCACTTAGTGAACATTCACAGTATCGTTTTTATTAGAAGTGTAGAAACACTGGGTGGTAGGAATTTTATGGATCCACACAGATCCCATAATTTTCATTCACTGCAAAATAAGGAAAACATGTGGTTTAGTCAAAGTCTGTTGTTTGCAGGGCATTCTGAGTATGAAAAGGTAATGGGATCCATACAAGGCACACCACCCCGGACTACCCTAGGTACCTTGTTTCAGAAATGGCTGAGCCTGGCAGGCTTTTCTGGGTGTCGACTGAGCTGTGCCATAAATACTACAGCTACCCACATTGCCATAATGGGACAATTTGCAAAATCTTGATGTTCTGTTGTTGAGTTTGGGGCCTTTACTTAGATTGGTGATAGACCAGCCACACAAGTGGGGTACTATTGTTTTAGGAAGTAGGGTAGGAATGGTGTGTGCTAGGACATTTGTACGTCTCTTCAGATTCCGTTAGTGTGTTCTGCTTTTTTGTTTTGCTATGACATCAGCACAAACAGCGTGCAACGCAATACAGCAAAAAAAATATCAAACTTTGGACTTGAGAGAAGCATTTGGAAAAGAAAATGTTTCTGGTGTTTTAACCAGAATTGTTTTTTCTCCAGTTCTGTGGATGACCCTTGGAAGTTCCCACTACTCTGAAGGTAGTGCGGCGTGCATCAATAGGTTGTTCACTGATCTAAAACAGTTAAAATCCACTAAATCCATGCAGCCCGATGTCCTGTCTAAAAGGAATGGATAACAAGCTCCAGGGATATGATGGGCTCATTGCTCTAAGTTCTTAGTCCCAGAGTTGTAGGGGACTCCTTCAGTTCAAAAAGACCCCCAGGATGTTAGGCTTCGAGAACTGGAGAAAAGAAAAAACCTAGTGGCCAAAAAAGATGGCATTGGCTGCTCATGGCCATGCACAGGCAAGAGAAAGCTTTAGTTGCCATACGTGGTCTATGGATAAGAGGGCTATGGAGACAATAAAAAATATTGAGATGCAGAGAGAAGAAAGAGAAAAGAGGAGCCAGGACGAGAGACGTAGAGAAACAAAGGAGAATAAATAAAAAAAGAGAGCGAGCAGGAGCGACATGAAGGGTTAGATAGGTAGATGCAGCAGCAAATAAAAAGTGGTAGTGGAGATAACATAGACAGATACGCTATGGAACATCCTCTGAGTCTCTAAGGTGCTGTGCTTTCTTATTCACCTTCGTTAAAGAACTGAAAATTTGGTTATTTAAGCTCTTTTTCCAAGTTTCTCCCCCTGTCCACTAAGGGCTATGGAACCCTGGGCGTAGCCATGTGCAGTACAAGAATTAATAATAATAATAATGATGCAGCAAACAGAAAGAGGTAGTGGGGACGGAGAGAAGAGAGAAAGTAAAGTAGAGCCTCAAGGATCAAAATGAGAGCCAGATGCACATGGAAAAACGGTGATTTGAGATTTTAAGTTGAATTTATAGCTTAACATGTTTTTCCTAATACTGCTGGCCCAATGTGATTTAAATGCCCAAATTTGCACTTCTTTTCTAAACAGGATCTTCGTGTAAGATAAAGAAATCACATTGTACAGTGGTCTTTGAAGTCCTTTTATGGGCTAACCATTGTTACTCGATCCACATTGCCTTTTACAAATTACTTAATAATTGCACCTCCTTATTAATTGTTATTACATGGTCGTGGTCAGAAGCACTGACACCTTACCTTTTAAGGCGTATCAGCCATGTCTATATTTGCTGATACAGTCACTGGAAAGTAGACCCTACTTAATGAGAAATCCAAGTTCTGTTATGGAGGTGACATACAATTCCTCCTTGAGCACTATCCATACAGTAAATTCCAACATTAATTATAATAAACTTGAGCAATCAAATATTTCAAAATAGATACAGCCATACGAGAAACTGTTTTTCATCAATATTTTACTAGTGTCTCAGTTCAATAATATGTCATGCTTCAAGTGATCAGTCTTTTATTCTGTCATAGTTGTAGGCACATCCAATATGTTTTTTTGTAAATGATCCAACAGTGCAGTCATCCAATATGTTCTTATGAGTTAATTGCCAAATGATCCAAAGGGTTTAGCCAGATTCATCCTCTTTACAATAAAGCAGCCAACACGTGTTTCGTCATGCACTGATCAGTGCATTAATGACTTCATCAGGGCTGCAACCCAAAAAAATATATAAAATCAACATAATACATTTGAACGTATGCAGCCTTATTCTATATTCGAATAAGTCAAGAAAAAAGTAAGAAAAGGTAGACTCAAAACACCACTGTGATAGTATCAGAGTTATAGTAAACGATATATACAGCAAGTCACCCAGGGCATGAAAGTCACCATAGTGCACAACACCACCAAAAGTAATTAAAAGTACTAAGTCAAGAATAATTCACCTTATAGGCAATGATCCTAAAGTTCCTGGTACTAAGATTCCCGAGGTCCTAACAACAATGACCACTGTAAAGAAGCCCAAAAATGCATGTATCTTCCTTCTATTTGTTAATATAGGTAACTAAGAACAAGCATTCCTCTGCAAGAGCTCATAACCATCTAATCCTTTGATTAATGTCTTAATATTGCGATACAATCTTATCAAAAGCACCTAGTCCTACTGAGAAAATCTCTCAATCTAACATGGTTCCCAAAAAGTATGTTTATCTAAATGGCGCTCTAACCTTAAACTCGCAATGAAAACTGTCTCCACATGACATTACGTATCTAATCCTCTTTGCAATTTATTTGTTCATGCAGCAACATAATATGCGGCTTACCTGTATTATTACGTTCGTAGTTCAAATATTATGAAAGTATTGTGATGCTCATTGGCAAATATATAATATCCTCATCAATCCTGTAAAGTAAACATAAGTATATAGACCCCCATGCTTCAAGTTATCGGCACAGAACATTTACAGTTGACGCTATTTCTAAACACCCTATCTCACCTGAAATCTCCCGTAGTTTGTCAAATCACGAGTACGTGACCTGTGGTAGATAAGGATTAAAGTAGTATAACTTACAATGAAAATTCCAACATCTAAATTCGAAACGAACTTCAACTCTGCTCACCATTGCCGACGTGTCCGTCCATTCCAAGCAGTCTAGCAAATTTTCGCGTACTGCCTGAGCGCCATTTTTGATACAGTATATGAAGCTTGGCAACATGGGCACCATATTTGAAAGGTAATCAGTACTCCATAATGTATATTACACCTATTATTAATCACTGACCAACTTTAAAGGTAAAAAATTTACCCCTTGTCTTTGACGTTTCGTTCATTGCATTAATTTAAAAGTAATATGTATCTGATAAATGCGATTCCATATAGGAACCTAAGTAAGTCTTTGCTTTTCAGTATTAATATAAGCGGCGATTACTCTCCAAATTCCACTGAGTTTCAACACATTCCAATCTGGTTACGTTAAATTGAAAAACAAAGGTGAGTAGCTTATTGCTAGCAAAAAACTATAATTCCCGAACGATACTATACGAATATTACCGAAAAAATAAATTGTATCCAAACATTAAAATGGTCCAATGTACAAACCCTGGAAAGTCTCGAACCCACGAGATCTGTCATCTAGGGCAAGTGTATACACGTTGAGCCAAGCGTTATCTCAACTCCTACACTGGTCATATTTTGATTAAGATCTCAATCTTATCTAAGAGTCCTACTACAATAGAGGAATATAAAAGTAGGAAAGTTTCACGAAGCAGACAGACCTCCACCACGTTGATATATTCGTAATAAAGGTCAAAACGGGGGGGGGGGGGAGGTTAAAGAGTAGGAAGAGAAGAAATGATGCATTTCAGTACCCAGTATAAATTTAAGTATAACATGGGCAAACCAGTTTTACGATCCCATGATCCTTCCTAGTCTATACAAGTTAATCATATTGTAAATATTTAACATTCTTCATTCATTATATTGTTAATCAAACAGAGTACATTCTCCTCAATATAAACAATAACAGTCTTCTACTATTAATAACATATTCTTCATCCTTCTAGCATAAACAGTTTATCTAATGTAGATATTTGCCATAGTATCCATACATTTTTTTGCATCTTTGTCAAATAATAAATCAAAGTTAATATACATAAGTGAAATTAAAGTTACAAATGGAGATACATGAGATTGATAAGCCACAGTCAAGAACTTATTAACATACCCCTTGTGAAGTTTCAACACCTGTCAAAGAACCAAATTCTCATTGTCCCAAAAAGTATTGTAATTCTGTATCTAAGTTCATGCCCCGTTCTACGGCTCTCAACTTCATTATAATTTGTGTCTATCTTTGTCGTCGCAATTTTGTACCACATGCGCTGCAATCAGTTACCTAGTATCTCCATTCTTTAAAGCACGGAAAAGCTCTACCATCCTGTCTCTCAATCTTCGAATAGTGCTTCATACATACATTTTCGTGCATGAGCAGACTATAACATATACGACAAAAGTCTTGTCACGGTTAATGAATGTATTATTTTATGTATTCCTGTGTCATTATAATTGAATTAATTAATTCTCCTCACCGCCCATCTGCATGAGCTGCATCTACCACAACAAAAGAAACCTTTCAATTGATTTCCTAGCCAGTTAACATTAGGCAATTCTCTCGGGTAACTGGGGCTAACAATATTAGATAAGGTGATTCCTTTTCTGAATGTAATACTGGGTTTCTTATTCAAAAATGGGGAGATTTCCTTATCACTCTTCAACAGATGCCAATATTTAGAAAGCAATCCATATAGTTTGTGGCTCCCTTCACCAAAATTAGTAACCATTCTAACTCTCTCTTGCTTGTCACCTGTCAACGGGGATCTTCTCTTACTCTTAAGGGTCTCGTCTCTTTAATCTGTATGCCCTTGATTTTGCTCAATTAATAACCTTCTCATGGTATCCTCTGGCTCTGAATCTAGATGCCATATCATCCAAGTTACTCTCAAAGTCACGTTGTTCAGAGCAATTTCTCCGTGCTCTTAACCTTTCCCCGTATAGGATTGCGTTTATTTGACTTCTCGGGTGACAGCTACCTGCATGTAATAGTGCATTACAGCTAGTCTCCTTATGGAACATTCTGCTATACAACTTGCCCTTCTCAACAAACAGTTCAATGTCTAGAAATATAAGGTGTTCAAAATCATGTACAGTGGTAAATCGCATATTTACATCATTAGCATTCAAACAAAACAATTCTTTAATTTCATCTTCTGTACCTCTCCAAATGAGGAGGCAGTCATCTATAAACCGCCCCAAATAATAAATGTGATCGATCCATTTACTGCCTTTTGGGCCCCAGATCCACTCCGCCTCAAATCACCCCATGAAGAGGTTAGCAAAAGACGGAGCGAATCTGGAACCCATCGCAGAACCAAACCTTTGCTTGTACCATTTGTCATCAAATAAGAAAATATTATTTTCTAATACCAACCTAGTCATTTCTAATAGCATAATAGTGTGATCACAAAGTTCTGCAGGTCTTTTGTTCAAAAAAAACTTTCTAGTGCATTCAATACCAATTGATGTTCTATATTGGTATACAGTGAAACTACATCTAGTGTAGCTAGTATCATTCCTGGTTCCCAAACAATATCATTCATCAAGTTCAAAATATGCTTAGTGTCCTCTATATGAGAGGGCAAATTCTGTACGTACAGTCTCAGATAAATGTCAATAAACTGTGAAATCTTTTCCTTTAGTCCCCCAATCCCCGAAATAATCGGTCTCCCAGGTGGCCTTTGTTTATTTTTATGAATTTTTGGTAAACTATATAAACAGGGTGATTGGGGAAATTCAACTCTTAGATACATAAATTCATCTCGATCAAGTAAAGTTTTGTAGTACCACTCTTTGAGCTTACAATTAATCTTACTTGTAACTGACTGTAAGGGGTTCACTGTCACTCTTTCATAATAAATAACAATAATCCTGAGCTTATACAGCGCCTGGTTACACTAGCCAGTGTGTCCCCGCGCTAGTCATTGGACCCCAGCACCCCACTGTTATAGCCTCCCCAAGCCCGCCCCAATGTAACTATTCCCTAGGGAATAGATAGGCTTTTAATTCTTTGCGGAAAACCACCTCAGAGGTTTCCACACGGAGCCTAAGGGGTAGGGCATTCCAGCGACGGGCAGCCAACAGACGGAAGGATCTTCCTCCCATTCTGGCCCTTCTAATTTTGGGAACCTGCATCATGCCAGCCCCTTGCGATCGCAGCAGCCGAGTTGGAGAGTACGATGTAAGCAAATTGCGCAGGAAGCGAGGACCTTTTCCCTACACAATCCTATGGCTGACGCAGAGGGCTTTAAACAGGACACGCTCCCTAATGGGCAGCCAATGCAGCGATTCCAAGGCTTTTTTTGAGGTGGCTCTCTTGGGTAGCATCAACACCAAGCGGGCGGCAGCATTCTGAATATGTTATAGCTTCTGAAGAAACTTCACATTAGCTCCCAAATAAAGCACATTCCCATAGTCCAGCCTGGAAGTAACCAAGGCATGGACCAGGGCTTTCCTAGCTGCAACAGGGAGCAGATCAAGTGTCTTTCTAAGACTACGCAGAATGCCAAAGCAAGTTCCGGCCACACGTTTGGTGTGATATTAATAAGAGGTTTTAGAATCGATCCAGATTCCAAGATTTATTAACTTGATCCTTGGGAACAGGTAAAGGACCCAAAGACTGGGGCCACCAGGCCGATGTCCAGACTGACGGAGACTTGCCCACAATCAGCACCTCCGTTTTATCACCATTCAGTCTGAGACAATTATCGGCCAGCCAGCCAGCCAGGTCTTGGAGACAAGACGCAAAATTGCTGGCTGCGTGCTCAGCCGGCTGTGTCAAAGCCACAACCAGCTGCGTATCATCTGCATACGTCACCACTTCCACTCCATATTGCTCAGTTATTAGCGCCACAGGCGCCACATAAAGATTAAAAAGAGTAGGGCTCAGGCTGGAGCCTTGAGGAACCCCTTGATCCAGGTTCATAGCCTTAGACCTATGGGAATCTTGCTCGACACGAAAACTACGCTTGTGGAGAAAAGATTCCAGCTAGTCCCATGCCTTCCCTACCACTCCACCCTTCCTCACACACTGCAGCAAGGTGTGATGCGCCACAGTGTCAAACGCGGCACTGAGATCAAGGAGAATCAGTGCCGCGGTCTGACCCTCATCCACATGTCTCCGTAAGGCCTCTGTGGAGAAGAGCAAGGCAGACTCCGTAGAGTGGCAGGCACAGAAACCCGCCTGAAATGGATGTAAGAGCCTGCGAGTTTCAATGTGAGCTATCAGTTGCTGATTAACCAACTTTTCAGCTATTTTAGCGAATGAATGAATGAATTAATAAAGTATTTATGGAGCGCACGGTGGCCAAGCGGCTTCCTGGCGCTGAGCTCTACTGGACAGAACAAACAGGGCCGAGGAAGTTAAGCGGGGTAGGCCTGGGCAAACAATGTTTTGAGCGCTTTACGGAAGTGTGAAAAGATGGGGATGGAACGCAGGGAGAGAGGGAGGGAATTCCAAAAACGGGGGGCAAGAACGGAGAATCTGGATCCACCAGTGCGGGATTTGCGGAAACGGGGAACAGTGAGGAGGGCCAAGGAAGAAGAGCGGAGGGTGCGAGCAGGGGTGTGAGAGGAAATCAGGGAAGTGATGAACGCCGGGGCAGAGCGATCAACAGCCCGGAAGACTAGGCAACCTAGTTTAAACAAAGAGCGTTGCAAAACGGGGAGCCAGTGAAGGGATTTGAGAACAGGGGTGATATGGTGAGTTTTGGGAAGGTGAAAGATGAGTCGAGCAGCCTGATTTTGGATTGCTTGAAGGCGACGGGTTTCGTAGGCAGGGATACCCACGAACAAGCTGTTTCCATAATCAAGGCGGGAAGTGATGAGGGCCAAAATAATAATTTTAAGAGAATCAAGGGAAAAGAAACGGGAAATTTTCCGAATGAGACGGAGGGAAAGAAAACAAGAGGAAACAACAGAACTGACCTGGCCATGCATTGACAGGTCATGGCTGACCTTAATGCCCAGCGTTTTGACAGAGGGAACAGGGGTGGGAGGGGGACCAAAGATAGGGGGCCAAAAAGCAGAGGACCAAGGGCTGGACGAGCCGCCGGTCAAGACAAGCTCAGTCTTGTCTGGATTGAGCTTGAGGTGATTGGCGCCCATCCACCCCGAGATGAAAACCAGAGTGGAACGAAAAAAAGATAGAGAATGAGAGGAAGAAGAGAGATCGAAAACGAGCTGGAGGTCATCTGCGTAGTTGTACACAGAGACCCCCAGATCGAGAAGAGAAACAATAAGAGGACGAATGTAAAGATTAAAAAGAAGAGGGGAAAGGGAGGAACCTTGGGGAACCCCACAGGACACCGGAAGGGGGGGGCAGAAAAACCAGGGAGGTGAACAGCTTGTGAGCGTCCTGTGAGAAAGGACGTGATCCAAGAGAGAGCGGGCCCCCGAATGCCCGCTGCGCTGACACGGTCAAGAAGGATGGTATGATCGACCGTGTCAAACGCAGCGGACAAGTCTAGGAGGACCAAAGCCTGAGGAGAGTTGGTGTCAGCCTTGGCCCTCAACTCATCGAGAACCGCAAGCACCACTGACTCGGTTGAATGGCCCGAGCGGAAGCCTGCCTGATGGGAAGCAAGGAGGTGGTTCTGCTCAATGTAGGAGGAAAGACAGGAGGTGACATAACTTTCAAGAATTTTAGCAAGATAGGGAAGAAGAGAAATAGGTCGGAAATTGGAAGGGAGGGAAGAGTCAAGACCAGGTTTTTTAAGGATAGGAAAAACGATTGCAGATTTAAATGAAGAAGGGACCAAGCCAGTTGAAAGAGAGGCATTAAGAAGGGAGAGAGGAGTGGTGGGGCAAGAGGTAAAAAGGGTTCTCAGAACGCGAGCAGGGGCACAATCAGAGGGGGAACCGGACTTGACTTTGATAAGCAGAGCCAAGAAGGAGTCCAAGGAGATAGGTGGGAAAGAGGAGAAGGAGGAATTGGATACAGAAGGGGCAGGGAAAGGAGAAGAGAAGGGAGTGATAGGAATATTAGATTTAATTTTAACGATCTTCTCAATAAAGAAGTCGTTAAGAGAAGAGCAGAGGGCCTGGGAGGGAATAAGCTTGGGGCAGGCACGATCAGAGGTAGCCAGGTTAGAGACCAGGGAAAAGATCTCTTTGGATTTGTTGGCAGATAATGCTACCTGCTCCGAGAAGTACTTCGTCTTGGACATAAGAATGGCTTTTTTGTAGTCGTTAAGGAGACGTTTGTATTTGGCCTTAAGATCGGGACAATAATTACGGCGCCAAAGACGCTCAGAGCGCCTGAGTTCCAATTTAAAAGCCCTAAGTTCAGAATTGAACCATCTATGGGCCTCATGTGGACGGATAGACTTAACTATTTTCACAGGGGCAACTTGATCACATCCAGAAGCTAGCCAATTACTGACTGCAGTGTCCTGGAGATCAAGAGGAAGACCATTAAGATCGGGAGGGGAAGATGCAAGGGCAAAGGAGAGGGAAGGGAGATCCACGCGGTTCCAGCTGCGGGCGGAAACGTTCTTGGGGCGGGAGGGCTTGTGAAGGGGACAGAGATTAAGAGTGAAGTTGATAAGAGAGTGATCGGACCAGGTACAGGGGAGGATGCTAGGGGGAGAAACAATATCTTGAGATGACCATACTTGGTCCAGGGTATGGCCAAGAATATGGGTGGGAACAGAAACATGGGACTGAAAGTTAAGGCACAGGAGGGTGGCCGTAAAGTCCTTGGACGCCAAGTCCTCCCTGGGGAAGTAAGGAAGGAGTGATATGGGCAGCAGATTACTCAGCTTGTCCGTACTAATCTGTGGCTTTTTCTTTAGTGGAAGAACCACTGCTTCTTTCCAGGTTATCGGCACTTTGCCAGATCAAAATGACAGCTCTAACTGGTATCTAATATAAGGTGCTAAGGCCTCAATATTTCCTCTCCGGATTTTAGCTGGAGCGGATACTTATCATCATTAAGTTAAGATAAAACTTCCTGATTATAATCAAACTTGTTCATCACAACAATGTTTCCACCCTTGTCTGCCATTCTTATGATCACATCTGGGGAGGTGATCTGGCTTTCCACTGTACATTCAAATATGGCAGTTTTTAAACTGTTTCATAACATAAAACCTAGACTTTTATTTGCATCTGTTGTAATGCCTAACAATCCTTCTGCAACTAAATATTTTCCATTTTTACCACACATGCCAGCTTCCATGATTTTGACATTTACCACTCCGAAGAATGTATGCTTGTCCAATCAATGCTAGGAGCCTAATAAATTGAAGGAGCCTACTGCATGTGAAAGAGGAGATTGTCCATAATTTCGGAAGTGGGTCACACTGTAGAATCTAAATGGGAGGTACCATGCAAGCAGCATCAAAAAGATAAGTTATCACAGAGCGGGGTTCTAGATGCAAACCATGAGCACCTTAGAGGCAGAGCTGCTGCCTGCCCAACTACAGTTCCTCTGGAGATCGAACTAGTGCAAGTCAAGTCAAGTCAAAACCACTTTATTCGATTAGTTAAAATCATAAAAGTATGCTATACATGTACATAATATTAAAAGTCTTAAAAATATCTATTATACAGATAAAAACTAATCATTAACAGTAAAAATTCATAATCGACCATAGCCACCTAGTGCAGTTAATACAAATTCATTGTCTGTTAATTGAGGGGGATCAGTCTCTTGTACAGTTTTTAGTCTGACCCTCTTCTCTCTAACAGACGCTGCAAGAAAGCTGGAAACACAGAACTTAATTAATGGAGATTCTCCTAATTGTAAAAACATTAAGGCTGGCTTGCACTGAGTGAAGTTCATACTTTTTAACAATGGAATGATAAACCTTTTCCTGGCATGTTTATATAGTGGGCAAAAAAACATAAAGTGCGTAGTGTCTTGAGGTGAAAAGTCGTCACACTTACAGGGGGGAACATCTTCAGGTCTACTCCAACCCTCCACGTCCCATAGGAGCATATGTATTTGGTTAAACCGTAATTTTGTCAACAGCCATCTATGGAAGTGATTGGTTACTATATATAGTGGCATTGCTGGAGACAGGGTTACCAAAACATGCCCCCTGACAGAGGATTTACAGAGTTCTGCTCCCTCCCGCTCTGCCTCTCTTAACTTGATGAAGTTAGTTTTTACCCACTCCAAATCAGCCTTTCTTAGTGATTCTGGATTAGAGAAAATATCTGGTCTCCCCATGTATGCAGCTAACATTTCTATGTTAGACAACCACTGAATTTTGTTCCTATTGTCTAACTTTATGCAATCCTTTAAGATTTTATGATTTAGGGAGAGATTCGAGTTTATCCAGATTCAAATCCATAGCAGTATTGGGGCTATTTTAATTATATCTGCTATGTAACCAATCCCAAGTTCCAAGTGAACTGAGTAGGAAGCGGTTGAATTTGGAAGGCCAAGAAGAGATCGAAGGAATTTATTTTCTTCCGTTTGGATCATGTCGCTTTTAATGTAACCCCAAATTGACGCACCGTACCTTACGATAGAAATGGTCTTGGCTTTATAAATGGTTACTATTGCCTCTACCGGCTTCCTTCCCAACCTTTTGGCAAAACCTAGTACTGCCGCTGAAGAATTTCTCGCGGAGTTTGCCTTTAGTAAACGCTGCGGGGACCAAGAACTTTTATCGTCGAATACTACGCCCAGGTAGGTAAATACCTTCACTCTTGAAATTTCTTCACCCCCGCAAAAGAAGGTCTTAACTTTGTTTTTTGCAGGCCCCGGCGACATAACATGTGATTTGCCGTTGTTTACCACCAGGTCCAGGCTTTTCATGAAGTCCCCAAACGAATCCAGCAGTCTTTGCAAACCTAGAGGGGTCCTAGCCAAAAGACAGCGTCATCTGCGTATAGGAGCACCGGGATCGGGGTACCTCCCATACGCGGAATGTCCGGCGATGCTGCCAACAGATTTTGTTCCAGGCCGTTTATGTATAATGTAAACAACATAGGGGCTAATATGCATCCTTGTCGTACCCCCCTGCTGGACTTAAAGCTGGACGTACATTTCCCCTCGGTCGTCATCCTGATGGAGGCATTCAGATCTTTGTGGAGCTCAGCCAAGAAGTACACGAGGGACCGATCAAGTCCCAAATCCAGGAGCAATGCCCACAGCTTTGACCTATTGACTAGGTCAAAAGCTGTGGACAAATCCATAAACCCCAGATAAATGGAGCCCCTGGCCGCTTTGGTATATTTGGCTATTATTAGATGGAGATTCAGACATTGGTCCTCCGTACTCCTCCCCGCTCTAAAGCCATATTGGGCATCTGACAGTATGTTATTGTCAGAGGCCCACCCTGTTATTCTTGCTAGAATAACCTTCCCTAGAATTTTTATAGAGGAGTCCAGCAAGGATATGGGCCTATAACATCTAGGGTCTGCCCTTTGGCCTTTCTTGAACACCGGGATAATAATCGACCGAGACCAAGATTTAGGGAATCCTACAGTAGCCGAGGTATTAAAAACATTTGTCAGGATGTTGGCTCAATACAATGGGTTGGCCTTGTACATATCCGCTGGCACTCCATCTGGGCCTGGAGCCTTCCTCCCTGCAGAATCTTCAATTGCTTTTGTAACCTCCCCTATATGGAAGCTAACTGGCATAGCGGGGGACTCTGAGGCTTGGCCTGAAAAAAATTCTATATCAAGGTGGCTGCCGTAGATCTTTTCAAAAAGACTCAGCCAATCCTCTTCCGCAATGTTAGTTTCCAACACATTATTTTTGATATTAGAAAAAAGGGGCGTATTAATGATAGACCAAAATTTTGCACTGTCTTTTAATGTAGCTTTATCCATAAGTTCGAGCCAAGCATTGTTTGATTTCATTTTTCCTTTCCTGCACTATTTTTTTATAATCTCGTCTAAGCTGTACCACCAGAACTTTATTCCTGGGGCGATCCTGGAGAGCTTTTTTGAGGAGGTTATGGGCTTTGGAACATTTATGATCAAACCAGCCCATGGCTAAGCTATTAGTGACAGCTCTGTTTTTAATGGTAAGTTCTTTAGCCACTTTGGAACAGATAGCTTCATACGAGGATATTACTTGCTCCCCCGTAGAGTGTTGGTCACCACACATTTCTAAATCCAAAGCCGACTTTAATGTGATGGTGTTAAAAAACTCGTCAGGGATTACCTTGCTCCAGTTTAGCCTCCTCCCCTGATCTTTTACTTTCACTTCAGCCACCGCCATGTGAGGGGTAGATGTGTTTAAAAAAGAGAATCCATCTATCATTTCAATTGCCACTGGATTATGGTCGCTAAAGGTTGACGGTATAGCATTATAAAAAACTACATATTTTAAAAGTCCGGCGGACAGGAATATGTAGTCAATTATTGTGTCACTCCCCCTGCCTGTGAATGTGGGAACACGAGAGCTATGATCGAAGAAGCCTGGTTCATACAAATCATTATTAGATAAAAGTTTCTCCATTGCTTCCCCTTACATGAATGCTCAAAGTGTTGCGGGGATGTAAAATCTGGCCCATCGATGTCAGTTAACCACTTGGCTGCTAGGGCATTTCAGAGGTTTATATGTAATTTCCATTGAAATGAATGGCCACTCCATGACGCGCTGAGCTCGTCATCAGCAGCGAAGGGGTTAACAAACAATTATGACTACATAAGTGCACATTAAAATCGCCTAACAAAATATATTGGCAGAAAGTGGTTTGCTTTAAAGTATATGTGTTAAAAAAATTCGATATCCATAACAACTTTGCATTCGGGGGATCCCCTTGCTGGGAGTTATAACAATTCACCAGGATTAATTTCGTATTATTAGTAAGTTTAAATTGCAGGATAAGAAAATTATTAGATGAACAGACGCACCTGAATACTATTTTCATCGTGCGCCAAAGAAGCTGCCCTCAGCAAGACAGTAGCCACGTGTTGAGGGTGTCTAAAATTGACTATTATGCAATCTGCTTTACAGGATTTTCTCGAGGGCCCAATCCAGTTCGCTCGTCTGGTACTCAGAATATCAGGGGCAAATTTTGTCGGGAATCCATAGTTCCTGTTTAACCAGGAGACAGTTTTGTACTTAAGGGAGTCGTGCGATTCCTTTAGCGTTTGGGCTGAGGAACTATCCTGAGGCGGTACATTTGTTAGGATCACAACATAGGGGGTACAGGCTGAGGGTAGATTTGTGGGTCTACTTCTCCTTTCCCCAAAATTTTTGAGTTCTGAATCAGACCCTGTTGTTACTGGAATAGCTGCACTTAGTGCGGAAGTGGGCGCTAGTGTAACTGGTGTAGCTGGGTTGATAATATTTGTGGGGTGAGTTGATTTTTGTTGACTTTCTGCTCTAGCTACCTGCGCTACTCTAGTTTCCTGCGCTGGCACTGCTATACCCGACTCCCCCTGTTTATTAGTTTCAGCCGGTTGTAGATGTTTTGCTAATAATCCTCCCAGCCTCTTAACCTCTGCAGCCACACTATCAAGTTTCCTTACTAATGGTTGCACAAACTGTTCTAGTTTGGCTTCAAACATGACTTCCAAGGAGCCGAGTAGTTGGGAAAATTGTTCAGAATTTAATAAATTATTTACAACATCACTGTCATCCCGTGAGTTAGAAGGCTCATCTAGATTAAGCATGGGCGGAAAATCCGTTACGCTCGCGGATTTTGCGGATTTTCGGGAAATCCGCAATCCGCGAGATTTGCGGATTTCCCGCAAAATCCGCACGCAGCGGATTTTTTTGGCGGCGCGCGGCGTTGGTGATACAATTTTTGCGGCGCGCGGCGTTTATCATCGTTTGCCGAGTTGTTTTTTTCGATAGTTTGCGAGTGCTGCGCCATTTTGGATCTTGCTGTGTGATCCCGCGGGAATTGGCGAGCGCGATTACGTCATCGCGGCTTGCCAGCGATAGTTTGTCAACGCGAGTACGGCGAGATCACGTCTCGCGGTACTTCGCAATTGCGAGATTTGAGATGCGGCGAGCGAAAATATAAATTTGCAATTCTGCACAAGAAATCCACCAGCAAGCAGCATAAACCTTCTAGAAATGATGATTTTTATGTGAATAACTCCTTAGTTTGACATTTGCCTGCACTTTTTTAGCGAGGAGTCCATTTTGGGGAGGGGGGCAGGGGGGTGGGAGGAAGGAAGTGCCCCATAGTCTTCAACTTCCTGTTCCTGTTCAGCAGGCTCCTCCCAGTGCTTTGTCCATCTCCTGGTCACTTTTCATTTGGATGTGGAGCTGGAAGGATTACTTTTTGTGGATGCTGCTGGATCTTTGGATTTGAGGCCTTTTTGACTTTCTTTGGATCACTGTTGGATTAGAAATTTTACAAGTAAGTTTGTTTGGGGCATTACAGTTGCTGCAACTAAAATTTTGGAATTTTCGATTTTTGGGCTGTTTTGGGGCCTTTTGCCCAGGGGTACTCAGTGGTGGGTGGACTGATTCTTTCTGTGGGTTGTCTTGAACTTAAACATCATGGAGGCCATAGATGAATTGGGATTGTGCTGATTTTTCTGTGTTTTTCGATTTTTGACCTGTTGTTGGGGCCTTGACCAGGGGTAGTGAGTGGTGCATGGGCCTAGTCTTTCTGTGGGCTGTTTTGAATTTAAACATCATGGAGGGCATGGATGGAATGGGATTGTGCAGATTTTTCAGTGATTTTCGTTTTTTGGGCCTGTACTTGTGGCCTTTTCACCAGGGGTATTTGAGTCTAGCATGGGCCTAGTCTTTCTGTGGGCTGTCTTGAATTTAAACATCATGGAGGGCATGGATGGAATGGGATTGTGCTGATTTTGCAGTGTTTTTCGATTTTTGGGGGTGTTCATGGGGAGGGACATGCCATGTGGCTGGTGGCCATTTTGAGTGCAGCTACAGGCACTGGCCATGTGCTGGCAGGCAAGTGGCCATTTTGAATGCAGGCTTTGTTGTTAGGCCTCCAACCATTTTGCCTACCTTTCAACCTTTATTTATGCCCAGGGGTAGTGAGTCTTGCATGGGCCTAGTCTTTCTGTGGGTTGTCTTGAATTTAAACATCATGGAGGGCATGGATGGATTGGGATTGTGCTGATTTTGCAGTGTTTTTCGATTTTTGGGGGTGTTCATGGGGAGGGACATACCATGTGGCTGGTGGCCATTTTGAGTGCAGCTACAGGCACTGGCCATGTGCTGGCAGGCAAGTGGCCATTTTAAATGCAGGCTTTGTTGTTAGGCCTCCAACCATTTTGCCTACTTTTCAACCTTTATTTATGCCCAGGGGTAGTGAGTCTTGCATGGGCCTAGTCTTTCTGTGGGTTGTCTTGAATTTAAACATTATGGAGGGCATGGATGGATTGGGATTGTGCTGATTTTGCAGTGTTTTTCGATTTTTTTGTGCTCTATAACTGAACTGATGTTCCTCTGTCTTCCATTTTTTTTAGGTGCACAAGACTCAAGAGAACCACCAGTGCCTGGAAGAAGTCCTGCAGCGGTGTGTGTGTGCAGCATAACGTCACGCGACGTCACGTCTGGCCTCAGACATCTCTACAATTCGTGCAACTGCGGCCTGCTGTCTGACCTGCTCTGAAGAAGATGGCCCCGCCCCCAAAGAAAGTTCTCCGTAGCTCCTCTAGCAAGAAAGTTGCTAGTAAGGAGCAGAAGAAGCAAGTTACCAAGGAGGCTGGTGTGCCACCCGCCACTTTTTTTGGGAGCAAAGAAAAAAGTACGCCTGCAGCAGCAGGATCTGCTGGGGACCAAGCTGGGAGCAGCACCCCTGCTCCATTGGGTTCAGTGCCTCCACCACCACGCCAACTTAAGTCAAAGCCCTTGAGTGCTTCAGAGGCAGTCAGTGTACTTCTCCAATCACCATCGACCAGTGATGTTGGCTCATCGCAAGAAAGTAGCAGCAATGTCCCTGAATCAACACAGGTTGTTGTAACTCATCTGACAAGTGTTGAACAACCACAGCCGCAACAACAACACCATGTGCAAGTACACGCCCAAGTACATGTGGAAGGAGAGGCAGCAAAAGGAGATGCGCAAGCAAAGGTGCATGGAGGTTCACAAGTGCCCACAATAGTTGTTCCTCCCGAAGTAGGGGCACATTTGGAAATCGACAATGAAGCCGCTCCTCCTGATGATCATTCATTGTCTTCCACATCCCTAGCAAGGAAAAGATCAAGGGGGGTGTCTACATCTTCTTCAAGCCCACCTCCTTCTGATGATACAGATCCAGCTTGGGAACCACAACTGCGGTCTGACAGTGAGGCACACCATGATCTGACACCGGTACCTAAGCGTAAAAGGAAGGTCGTCCAAAAACTCAAACCTATGGAGTGTGATGAGGCTCAACAAGAAGTGACTGATACTGCTGGTGATGAAGCCTCTCACGATGACGACGAGCCAGTCATCACAAAGGTCACTGCAGCCCCACCGGGCATGCAGCAAAGAGACATTTTGACCCTATCCCGAGAAGCTGCTGAGCGTGATGATGATGTCGGCGAGGAGGCAATGGAAATGGAATCATTAGATTTGGAGTTAAGTAGTACACCAAAACCTACCGCTTCCATATTTCTTCGCAAGAAGGTACCCACCTCGTCCTCGACCTCAATTCGTGGTGGTGAAAGTGCAAAACGTACTGAAGTTCGGCAATCCACATCCTCCACTTCATCTGGCATTAGCAACAGGACCACCACCACCAGTATCGCCGCCTCCTCCGGCCCCCGAAGACATTTCAAGTCTCCAGTTTGGGACTTCTTTAGTGTTTGCCCAAAAAAGGAAAACGTAGCCATTTGTAGCCTTTGTAAGCTTCGATTTAGTCGTGGTAAGCTTGGTTCTAACTATGGTACCGGAGGCCAGAGAGGTCATCTTGAGAGAGCGCACCTTGTCCAATGGTTTCCGCACCTAGAGGCGGTCAAGAAAGCCGGAATTGCACGTAATGAAAACGTTGATTTTTCATCTGCTGATGACGAGGAGGTAGAAGACGATTCAAACACTTCACTTACACCCAGTTCCCATGTCAGCAGCACACCCCATGGGAGCCACACTAAGAGTGTGGGAGAGAGTGAGACATCAATGCGGAAAAGTTCATCAGCGAGCGTAACTGGGTCGAAGAGATCATCATCATCCCGTAAATCCTTGGTCAAGTCAAGTCAAGTCAAGTCAAAAGATTTATATAGCGCGCTACATACCCAGAGGGTCTCAAGGCGCTTGAAGAACGGTGGGTAGTCACTTGTCGAATATCCACGAACATCCAGGGCAACATTAAAAAGATGTTGTTTACAGAAGCGCAATATGAACGCAACCACCCAATGACCCGTCTGTATAACACTAAGCTGGCTAAAATGCTAGCTCTGGACCTTCTCCCTTTTTCTTTTGTAGAAGGGGTTGGTTTTCTAGAATTAGTGACAGCGCTCTGCCCTAAATGGAAGGTTCCTAGCCGGTTCTATTTTGCCCGAGTTGCGGTTCCAGCACTACATGAAGATGTTCTGAAGGTGATTGGGGCAGCTTTGCAGAAGAGTGCTGTTCACACTATACATCTGACAACAGACATGTGGACCAGTGGCGCAGGCGCTGATTACATGTGCATCACTGCACACTGGGTCTCTTTTTCAGGGGCTAAAGCAAAGCTAAACTCAGGTGTTGACACTAACATTGTTTTTAAAGGTGCTCGGAAACATGCAACACTAGCCATGTTTGGTTTGGAGAAACGTCACACAGCAGAAAACATTTTGGATGTCTTTAACACAAAGGTCCTTAACTGTCTGTCCCCACTAAAACGCAAGGTTGGTTATGTTTCCACGGACAATGGCGCCAATATAGTTAAGGCCATGAGGGACGGTTACTATTTCAGAGTGCCGTGTTTGGCGCACTGTATAAACCTGGTTGTCCAAAAATTCTTGGGTAATAAACGCAGTGCAGCGTACAGTGTATTGGAGACCTGCCGAAAAATTTGCAAGCATTTCAGGCATTCTTTTAAGGCCCGGAAGCAGCTGAGGAGCCTGCTATATCAATGTCAAATGCCAGTGAAAGCACTCATCCAGGAGGTGGTAACACGTTGGAACTCAACCTTCTACATGCTTGAGCGTCTGTATGAGCAGTATACGGAACTCGATCAATATTTCTTGAAAGAGGGTATAGAGGAGCTGAGGATGGGTGGGCCGCAATGGAACATAGTTTTAAGCCTGACACGCATGCTTCGTCCTTTTGAGGTCTTCACGCGTGCAGTCAGCAAGGAGGACTCTAATTTGGGAAAAGCTATCCCATTGTTGTACATGCTGGAGGACCAACTGAAGGAGGTGTGTTCTGTGTTTGGAAAAGATGACAAAAAGCAAGACTCTTTGCTTCTGGCTGAGTAATTATTAGAGCTCCTACAAGGTGATGAACGTCTTAAAAAGATCCACTCAGAACAGCATTACATTTGTGCTACTATTCTGGATCCACGCTACAAAAAGGCGCTGGCAGGCCAAGCATTCTTTCCTTTTGAAGATGAACATGTTACAAAGTACAAACGTTGGCTAGCCTTGTCAGCCAAGAAGTTTGAAACAGAACGGCTGGAAATTGAAGGAAATGGCAGTACATCAGCAGGCCATCCCCAGTCAAAACAATCCACTTCTGCACCTGTGGCTGTGGCACAAGTGACCTCTCAGCCGTTAAAGACACCGGCAACCGGATCATCTGCACGAAAGACAACAGAAACATTGGAGGCTGAATAGGATTGGCTAGCTCTGCGTGGGTTTGGTTCTCAAAAGGTCAGAGGCACAGCAAGAGCTAAGCAAAGTGGAGGAACCTTGGATGAGGACCTTGAGTCGATGGTGAAGGACTATCTGAATGACTCAACAGAGGTCTATGTTAATTCTGACCCATTGGCGTATTGGCATGGGAAAAAAGAATTGTGGCCACAGCTCACCAACCTGGCTTTAAACTACTTGTCTTGCCCACTCGCAAGTGTGTCTTCTGAACGGGTTTTCAGTGCGGCTGGTGGGATTGTAACTCCCAAACGGAGCCGCCTCTCGCCCAAAAATGTGGAGAGGTTAACAATGATCAAGATGAATCAGCACCTCATACCACCAGATTTCAGAGTACGAGAGAGCGTGCCGGATGAAGAGGAGGTGGCCAGCAACATAGATGAGGGAAATTCTACTCTGTCAGGTGACACTGACCTCACCCTGCCTGAATTCGCAGAGTATGATGACGAAGCCTTATTCTTATTCCTGGACCGTGATAGCGACTTCGAGCCCTGAAAATGAGACAACGAATCAATAACTTTCTTTTTCATCCTTATTCACTTTTATTCCTGTGTGTCTGTCTTTCTTTGTTGTGCACAGTTAATATAATTCAAACTTTAATCAGATAATCACAAAAACAAGCCCATCAGCAGAACTGTCTTCACTTGTTTGCTAATTTATTTGAAGGTGCCGCAGTCTGCATTCCTCAGGTTCACAAGTTCAGAAGAACATGCTCCTTTATCCTCCTCCTCCAGATTCCTATTTCCATCAAAGCAGAGGGCTGGTTTACGCCCAATGAAGAAAGACTCAGCACTTATGGGGGTGTTGTTCTACCTCTTTGCAGGTCAGTTGACGGGTCTGGGGCCATTGCTGGGAAGCACTAAAAGTGGTTTGGACCAAATCCGAGGCGGAAAATTTTTTGTGTTTTTGATGACTTGCTTGCCTTTGAGGTGCTCTTAGGGGGGGTTCCGTCTGTTTGTGGGTGAGTTTCGTGGTCTGGGAGCACTGCTGGGACACTCTAATCTTGATTGCATTTGCTTTTCAGGAAATCCGTCGTGCCAACCCCGACTTATGGCCTAGCTACGCAGCGCGTTTGGACCGAAGGCCCAGAAATATTGCAAGTATGAGATTTTGCTTTTGGCCTGTTTGGGGGTGTTATGCTTCTTGGCGGGTGGGTTGCCGGGTCTTGGGGCATTCCTGGGAAGGTCTAATACCGGGTAGAAGTGGTTGGGACAAAATCCAGGCCGATTTTTTTTTTTGGCTATTTCTGACATTTTGCTCTATGTAGCGTTTTCGGGGGCCTGTTTGGGGGGCTTCCTGGTGTTTGTGGGTGAGTTTCGTGGTCTGGGAGCACTGCTGGCTATATATACTTTACTTTGCAAGAGGTTTGAAGCAAATCCATGGTGGCAGAGGGGACTTAGGGCCTAGCTGCAGAGCGCGCGCGGAGTGATTTGGGAAATTTGTGAAAAATTGACTAAGTCCCCATTTTTGTACTTTTGCTCTTTGGCTGTTTGGGGGTCTTCTACTCGTTTTCTCCTGGGTTGACGGCTCTGGGGCCATTGCTGGGAAGCTCTAATACCGGATAAAAGTGTTTTGGACCAAATCCCAGGCGGAATTTTTTTTGTGTTTTTGATGACTTGCTTGCCTTTGAGGTGCTCTTAGGGGGGGTTCCGTCTGTTTGTGGGTGAGTTTCGTGGTCTGGGAGCATTGCTGGGACACTCTAATCTTGATTGCATTTGCTTTTCAGGAAATCCGTCGTGCCAACCCCGACTTATGGCCTAGCTACGCAGCGCGTTTGGACCGAAGGCCCAGAGATATTGCAAGTATGAGATTTTGCTTTTGGCCTGTTTGGGGGTGTTATGCTTCTTGGCGGGTGGGTTGCCGGGTCTTGGGGCATTCCTGGGAAGGTCTAATACCGGGTAGAAGTGGTTGGGACAAAATCCAGGCCGATTTTTTTTTGGCTATTTCTGACATTTTGCTCTATGTAGCGTTTTCGGGGGCCTGTTTGGGGGGCTTCCTGGTGTTTGTGGGTGAGTTTCGTGGTCTGGGAGCACTGCTGGGACACTCTAATCTTGATTGCATTTGCTTTTCAGGAAATCCGTCGTGCCAACCCCGACTTATGGCCTAGCTACGCAGCGCGTTTGGACCGAAGGCCCAGAAATATTGCAAGTATGAGATTTTGCTTTTGGCCTGTTTGGGGGTGTTATGCTTCTTGGCGGGTGGGTTGACGGGTCTTGGGGCATTCCTGGGAAGGTCTAATACCGGGTAGAAGTGGTTGGGACAAAATCCGCGCGGAAAAGCCTTTAGTTTTGGCACTTTTTGTAACTTAGGGTTCGTTAGGGTTAGCCCTAGCAGCAGGATTGCATGTGTTTCGGGGTGTTCTAGATTTTTCCAACTGAGTTCTGGGGTCTTAGAGCACTCGCGAGAATGTGTAATTTTGGTTGCAAGTCATTTGAAGAAAATCCATGGTGGGAAAGGGGGGATTTGGCATAGTTAAAGAAAGCCTTTGCCACTATTCTTAACTTAGGGTTCGTTAGGGTTAGCAGTATTTCTATTGCATGTGTTTGAGTGGGGGGGATTTCGAGTCTTGGAGCGATGCTGGCTATGGCTACTTTTGCTTGGTTGCTTGCAAGTGGTTTGAATGCAATCCACGGTGGGTAATGGGTAATTAGGAAGGGGGTACTTCGGCCTTAAGCATGGGCGAATTTTGCGGATCTCGCGTTCGCGAATTTTGCGGATTTGCGGATTCGCAATCCGCAAAATCCGCGAATTCCCGCGAATTTGCGGATTTTTTTTTTTTTGTGTTCGCAATTGTTTCTGCCAGTTCGCGAGGATTTGGTACTAGTTCGCAATTGCGAACTTACTTGTCGGCTCGCAACGGTCGCAACTATGTTGTTTCTACGTCTGGTTCATCATCACAGCCTCCCAGCACCCTCTGTTTTACCACTGGCACCCTCTCTTTGACCCATGCCACCCTCTGTTACATCAATGCCACCCTCTGGTTCATCATCACTGTAGAAGATGGGGGGGAAAAGCAAGCCCACCTGCCCTGCTTGAACTGACATGAATTAATTTGGGGTTAGTTTATTAACAACACCTGCCCTGCCCCAACTGACAATAATGAATTAGGGGCTAATTAATGTGTCACTGAAAGAATTTAAAGTTCCAGCCTGGCACCTGCTTGTCTGCTCCTTTAGCTGTAAATCAGGACCTTTGTGGCATACAGTTAAGGTCAGAGCAGGGTCACACAATAGTTGCAAGCAGGCAACCGAATTCTGGAGGGCCCCCCCAGGAAGCACTACAAAGAATCGTTACAAATCATGAGGTTGACCTTTTGCACCTGCTCATTGCTTTTGCTTTTGCTGAAATCGTTTTTCGTTTTTTTTCGCGCTATTCGCGGGGCGCGGCGTCGTGCGAAACCGACCGCGGAAGCCGCCAATTCGTGCGAATGAGCATTTTATTTTTTTGCGGCTTGTTGTTTCGCGAGTTTTTTTGCAGTATTCGCGAGCCGCTTGCAGCGCAACACGCGAATTTACCCCAAGGTCGAGTACGGGCGCGGCCATTTTGTTTGCGTGACGTATTTCTGTTTCCGCCCGCTATGTATAATCTCGCGCAGTAAGCGCATTGCGAGTAGAGGTTCGCACGAGATCGCGCGGGAAATCTAGAGGTTCGCACGAGATCGCGAGGAAAATCTCGCGCGAACTTACTTTTGCGCTCGTGAACGGGCGCCGGCCATCTTGTTTTTCATTCATTTCCTGTGTCTGGGCATGGTGTTTAATCCTCTTGGTATCTTTGCCATCCTTTGCTTGTTTTCAGTTTTTTTTTTACGATTTTGCTTCTTATCTATCCCTCTCTTTTCCTAGCTGTATATTTTTGTCTTTTCTGCTATTTTTCTTTACTTTTAAACTACTTTTTTAAACTCTTTTCTTTTCTTCTTCCCTATCCTATTCTTTCTTAATTTTCTACTTCTTCCTACCTTACCTGCCCAGACCATGGTCAAGCCAGGCGCCGTGAAGCTGCCCAGGCACTTGAGGGCCGCAGCGGCGGCGGGGAGTAGTGCTGGACCCAGTGGCAGGACAGCATGCGGGAGATTGAGGGGGGAGCAGGTGACGCGACGGGAGATCTTCAGCCCGGAGGAAGTGGGTGCGCTGGTCTACTTCGTCCAGCGCCGCCTGCCCAGGACCATCGCGGGAGGCGGCAGGATCGCGGCCGGCGGCTACAACATGCGGGAGCGCCGGAAGCGGTGGGAGAAGGTGTGCTGGGCCATATCCCACCTCTACGGGGTCCAGCGCACCTACAGCCAGGTCACCCATCGCTGGACGGACCTCCTGGACCGCGAGCGCGACCTGCTGGACCAGCTCGGCTTGGAGATCCCCGGGCTTGGTGAGTAGTAGTAGCCATTTAATCACTCACTACTATGATGTTTTCTCCTGCTCTGTGTTGTTGTATTGCAAATATTTGTTTTTTACATGGAGCAAGCCAATAATGCCGCTGATGACGATTACATTGTAGTTAAATTATATTTCAAAATCTTCTGTGCATTTCAGGTGCACTGCTCTCCTTCTCAGTGGCGTTGCTACTATGCTTATTTGTTTTCTATTTCGTGGTCTCATTGGCCTGAGTAACTATTATGTATGAGTGTACTTTACAGAACTGCGTAATGCTAGACACTAGGGGGCAGATTACATTTACAAGCCCCTTGCGCCACGTTTACGTTGCCTTGCGTGACGCAACAGCGGCGTAAACGTGCCGCATCCCTGCGAGTCATTTACAGCATGACGCATCTAGGGAGATGCGTCACGTTATAAAGCCATGGGCCTGCACCACAATGGGTGCGTTCCTAGTACGCAGGGTGGGCGGTCCAGCGGCTGTGCGCCTCGCAAAATTGCCTGCGTGAAATGTACAAGATTTAACGCAGGCACTTCTGCGACGCTGCTACGTCAATTCAATTCCTTATGTCTGCTCGAAGCAGGCGAAAGGACTGACACAGCATGTTAAGTATTGGGTGGCCCTGAGCATTACTGGAGTTGCATTGCGTTGGCGACGTGACTCCAGCGATGCGCCGCTCTTACGTGACGAGATGCCTCACGCAAGTGCCTACCCTTGCGCCAGGGCGCGCCGCATTGTAAATGAGGCACATCTGCCGTGTCGCAAGGGTAGTTTTGCGTGACGCATTTGATCTGGCGCATCTCTGGAGATGCGCCAGAACGCGTAAGTAAGTATGCCCCTAAGGGGCAGAATTGCAATTACCGTCGCATCCCTGCAAAGTAGCAGGGATGCGCCATTAATTGTGCGGCCCGCTACCACCACCAAACATGGTGCGCCGTATTTGCAATGCGGCGCACCATGGGCCCAAAACGTCACCGAAGCTTTACTGCTGGAGTTGCGTCGCAACGATGGCGCAGCTCCATCAATGCTCTGGGGTACCCTATCTCCCCAATGCTGGGTCAAGCCGTACGTCTGCTTCAAGCAGGTGCAGGGTTTGTGTGACGCATCATTGTTCTAAAGGTGACTGATTGATATTTTGTAGATTTCCCTCAGCCACTATTAGGATGTGTTCCAGCGCAGGAATGCCCTCCCTTGCGCCGGAACGCCCCCTGATGGCGCAGGGCTTTATAACGGGATGCATCTCCCAAATGCGTCACGTTGTTATAATATTATACGCCGCACCATGGCGCCCTTTTTTGTTTAGCTGCTGCGTCACAAAAGTCACGCAAGAACGGCGCAAAAGAGCCGCAAGGGCTCAAATCTGCCCCTTCCTTTGTAACCCTGACAATAAGAAAAATAGTGGCGGTGGATTGATAGTTTGACTATTTAAATGACTGGTAATGTAGCAGGCAACTGTTAGTGTTGTCACTGATCTGACTGAAATCACAATGGAGTTTGTCTGTCACTTTGCGTCTTGCCTGCGGACTGCTGCCTGCCAGTCCTAGGTGAACGTTTCAGTACTTTGTTTAGTGAGTTACGTGACTTTCGAAGTCACAGGTCCGCAAATAAATGAAAAGTAACCATAATCAATATAATTTCGCAGAAATATTTTGTTATTGTTCTTTTGAAATGTTTGATTTGGTTGACATTGACAAGCAACAATCATCCATGTTTTCTGTTCTTTCTTTCATGTTGTACGTCAGCTCCCCCCAGGGGCGAGAGGAGGACACAGGAGCAGCAGGCGGCGGATGATGTTCATCAACAGGGCCAGGATCGGGCAGGCGAGGGCTCCTCTGCTGGCCCCAGTAAGTTTTCATTTTAGACTAGTACCTATTTTTCCTAGCGTTCCTCATTTGACTTTTTTCAAAATTGTCTTTGCTCTTCTTGTAGACTGTATCTAAATTCTTATCCTGCCTCTACTATGACTCCCTGTGGTATTACTAGATTATTCTTATTAGTCTGTCTGTGTAGCTAACTAAGATTGCACGGTTGGCGAAACTCCCATGATTCTAGTCAGCAATAGCTCTATCAACTTAGTGCAGTCCTCTGGGATTGTCCATAATGTCTTTTGAAGTGTTCTATCTGGACTCATGCTTGCAAAAATTGCAAAACCTTTCGCTCAGTCACTCTAGTCTGGACCAAAAAACACAGATTGTATTTAAGTTTAAAAGCTTTATTAAAAGTAAACACATTTATTAAAATTAAGTCATAATAAAACTAAACGTTTAACTGATAATGGAAAAGTGGTTAGTGCTGACGATTAATTGAAGACATTTCTTGTGGTCGAGCCGAGCTCTCACCTGGTTTCAACTTGATCTTGTTGTTAGAAGTCCATCTTCTGTCTGTGTGGAGAAAAATGGTGTGTGTTAAAAAAACAGCCTTCATCAGTTGTGCCAAAAAGTGCAGCAAGACAACCTTCCCTGGAAAAAGGGACATTTTTTTAAACTTGAACGTAGACAGTCACAAATTACATTGTTTTCACATGTCTTCATTCCTAGACCAAATACTAGTGACTAGTGAGTGCTTTATTCTAACATTCTTAAATGTACTTTGTAGGTGGAACATCTGGTGGCGGGCCAGTGTGGAGGTGGTGGTGCTCGACACGGAGGCGGAGGGCGATTCTTCAGGGGAGGAGGCGGCGGCGGCAGCTGTGAGAGTTGAGACGGTGGTGGTGGCGGCCAGAGGTAAGCTCTTATATATTCCTTACTTATTGAGATTGAAGACTAGCTGGGAAGGCAAGAATATGAGATGCATGGCTGGGTGAATGATGAAGCAATGATGGGTGGAAGGACAACAGCCTGGGTGGGTGACACAGAAACTGTATGTGTCCATATACCTGGATCATGCTACTATCTGACTCTTAGATAGCATATGTGTATCTAGAGCAGGGGTACTCCTAGTACGGCCCGCGGGCCGGTGGTGGCCCGGCAAGCCTTCCTTGGCGGTGCGCAGACCTTGCAGACAATCACTGCTCCCCCGGCCCCCACAGAGCAGAGGCTTTTTTGTATTTCACCTGTTAGCGCCCCTGCATCTCCACTCTGACAATCACTGCTCCCCCGGCCCCCACAGAGCAGAGTGGAGATGCAAGGCCACAAAGAGGTGAAATAGAACAAAGCCTCTGCTCTGTGGGGCCGGGCAAGCAGTGATTGTCAGGGTGGAGAAGCAGGGGCGCTAAAACAAACAAAGCCTCAATAATATGTTAATGGTCTTTTAAAGACCTGTTAAGTACTTTGGTGTTGTTGTCTGTGTGTGCGCGTTGAGGAAGCGGTCTCAACCCGGGCTGAAGGCTGACACAGATAGACACACACACAGTGAGATGACAGAGGGGGAGGGAGAGGGAGGGCAGGAGGGAGAGAGAGATGGAGGGAGGGCAGGAGGGAGAGCAGGAGGGAGAGAGATGTATGTAAATGCTGGGTCTGGTGGCTCAGTGGATGAGGGCATCTGCTGCAGGGACCTGTGTGCAACCTCATGGTCACAAGTTATTGTTTTGCTTTAGCCCCGCCCCCTCTGACTCCGCCCCCACCAGTGCGGCCCTCGGCCCCAAACTACACTGTAAATGTAGCCCCTGAGAGAAAGTTTGTGAGTACCCATGATCTAGAGAGAGTAGACGGTCAGTGGATGAACTAAGTGTAACTTTGAAGAGCATGTAACACTGCACCCGCACGTCCGTTCCAGTGTAGGAAAGGCAAGGAAAAGAACTTTTAATTTTGTCCAAATACTACCATAAATAGTAGCAGTAGTTTGTATTGCAAGCACTGCATAGATCCGGTTATTATGGTGGCCACTCCCTACCTCTCTTAATAAGTTTAGTAGTACTCAGTCATTCATGTGTGGATGTATCACTGGTCACTCAATAAAAAGCAAAGCACCTAAAGTCATCCCATATATAAGCAAAAACATCCCATGTGAAGTGATAGATAATCAGATTATTTATCTTCTTCAATTTTCCATTTCTAGTACTCATTTCCACTGTAGGGTGAAAGTTAAATTAATTAAGCAGTAGCCCTTGAGTTGTAACAGAGTATTCTCAGTGCCACCCGTAATAGAAAAGTAAGAGCTTCACCACCTGCATGTACTGGACGGGTACAGTAACGCAACGGCAACGCAAGTCTAGGTCACTCCTCATGGCGTGCGTCTCTTTTTCTCGGGTGCAAGTTTACTGCGCTGGCATTATGCCGGCTTGCAGAAAATAACGTACCAATTTTACAAAACAAGAGATAAGAAGAAGAATAAGACTGGTGTACTTTCATAGTCGACTCCAATGGAAGTCCACAGTGCTCGTAGAATTTGTTCCTTAAACTACCACTAATGTTAGAGCAAGGATGAAGAAGTGTGAGGTTAGATAGATACTGGCCTCAATAGTTATGTAATGCGCTTGCAAGTTGCTAGTTGTACTGCAACACAAATTTCTGCTGAATGATTGAGTTAATCTTAAAGAGCATTGGTTACAGACTATGTCTTTCTTTCTTCATATAGGTTCTCCTTCCAAACGAACAAGGAGGAAGGAGCTGGCTAGAGCGGCCCGGCAACGGAGGATCGAGGCCACTGTTGCGGAATATCGGCGGCTGGTGGCCCTGGAGGACGTGGAAAGTGTGCAGTCGACAACTACAACAACGTCGTCTGCATCGGCCTCCGTGGCCCCACGGGCTGCCACCCAGCACAGTGGTCCACCCAGACTGAGCCGGGCTGCCAAAGGCAAACGCCACCGCCGAGCAGCAAGGCCAACAACTGCCTCTCACAGGCATTGCACCTGCAAGGCAGTGAAGGCACGCCTGCGCCGCACTACCCTGATGGTGTCCCGCCTTCAGCAGGAGCTCGCCTTGCTCCGCGAGGAGCATGATGCCCTGGCCCAAAAAGTTAACAGCATCCACCCATAGTGTCCCTTGCCACTTTTTTAGAGACTTTTGGGGGGTGGGAATTGGGAGTTGGGTTTTTGGGGACTTTTGAAGGACAATCGTTGGGGTTAGGGAGGGTCTTGCGGGAGATTATTTTGTTAGGGATATAAATATACTTTTTCAAACTTTATCTGAGCATACCTGTTTTTTACTGCTTGCCTGGTGGGTGGGGGTTTAACGTTGACTGTTTTCCTGAAAGTTTAGTTCCATTTTCTTCCTTTAAGTGTAAATGCCCAAATGTTTTCAACACTAAGTGCCTCTCACAGACTAAGTGAAGTGAATCCAAGAGTCCTAGGACTTTAGTAGTACTACCTTCAGTCTCTCGTCTCTCGTACTAATACTCCATTATACCCCCAAACCACCAAACGCTTATCTTACCTGTAATTTGTGTTTGAAAGTAGGGCTAGACCCAGGGCTGGCTCCACGGGAAACACCGAATAACGTTGGCAATCTTGGTCGGATAAAATTTCCTCATAGCGGTGGTACTAGTGGTGTGACACAGTGGCAGTTGCATGCCTATGAAAAAAAAGAAAATGAAATCTGGTTTGTCCTCCTGAGCAATTCAACGGTACAACTGAGAATATAGCAGGTGACAGAAGTACAGTAGAGCAGTGCCACATTGTAGCCTAACAAATGGTAAAGTATAACTACTAATTCGGTTGAAGTTCTTTCACATTAGCAATGGTTCTTTGTCAAGCAGAGTAAGAATATATCCTCGGATTTCTTCACCAGCCTGTTGCTATCACCTTATCCTCCCCACCCAGCAAGTGTGTGGATTTATTGCTGTAATAATAATTTAGTCACACATCAATCAAAACCACACAGCCCGGGGGAAGAGGGTTAGGGTTTGAAAAATGGATGGGTACGGGGTTTTTTGGGAAAGGTTTTGGGAGACAAGAAAAAATAGCACAGCATAGACAAACTATTGTGAACATAAACAAATCTTTGGGTACAAACCTATCCATCAATCTTTGAAAGTGCATGCACTACTGCATGCATGTCAGTGAAAAGTAAGTAGTACATTCGACAACTGTGGAAAGAAAGAATGCGACAGTACAGGGCCTGTGTGGAATTATTGATAACGATATTCAACATAAGGTCTCTGTAGCCAGATACCCGAGAGCCTTGCTGGTCACTATAAATCCATTCACAACAACACTCAATGGGGTTGGTCTGGAAGGTGTCAGGTTTACTCCCCGTGATCCAGTCGATGCAAATATGGTTCCACCTCCAAATGTCACCAACACCCAGAAGTGTAAACACAGGGTGTTCGAGCCATTAGGCGGGGGAGAAAAATAACAAACTAAAATAAAAAATGTGGGATGGGTAAAGGTAGGGTCAGCAGGGAAAGGATACCTGTAACAGAAGACAAGACAGGCATCAGTGAAGTGCTGTCCTAACATACAAGGGTACTCCCATATAGTCTCACTAAATAACCAAGGAAGTAGACAAGTACCTGAGCACCAAGAAAACATGACCTTGGATAGGAAATACTATAGCCCTTCTGCCACAATCTGTGAGGAAGGCCTAAGAAACACATAAACATATAGTTAACGAACACACTCCTGTCGCACCAAACACACTCGCGTTATACTAAGACATCAAACCCACTACTCACAACATACCACAAACATGGTAGAGGACTCAATGTACAAAGGGTGTTCCAAATAGTCAAAGCAAAGATGTATGGTCCAACAAAAAGGAAGAGGGAAACGGTAGTGTGTAGGAAGCAAGAACTACAACACTGCGCTCTCTAAGTAATGACCCAGTAGAGAATCTTTGGTGAAGGTCAAACAGAAAAACGTAGTTGCTGTTGCGACCACCACTGAATTCTGCCAACAACACACCCCACGGTGCACTACACAAAGAGAACTGGGGTAGCCTGTAGTTACCTCACTACATGCCCAGTTATGGAGGTCCTTTGAAATACACAGTTATACAACGGAGACGCGTAGTTGTCCTTACTACCGCGCTCCGTTTTAATAGTACAAAAACGATCCCCGATGTGAACGCTAACACGTGGTATAGACCGCCACTGTGCTCCGCCACACACAATTCAACCAAACAGGAATTCATCAAAGCTAGAATTCTGTTAGAAAACAGTCACAGAACCTCCCTTAACAATCCGTTCAGGCAGTAATCAGCTGACCGCACGGGCGGCCGAAGAGTTTAGAGCGGCTTTACCTGAAGACGCGTGAAGTCCGTCTACCGCCAAGGACAGAACACGGAAGCGCTCCCCACTGAGCCTCAGGGGGGGGGGAAGGTGATAGTCCACAGGAGACACAATAGAAAAGCATGCAGAGCGTCCGCTCTCATGCCGGTGCAGAACAGAAACCAGAATAACGCGCAACAGGAAGCGCGTCTGTTCCCCAGATAAACTTCCTGCAAGTCTCCCGCCTACTCATGGGAAATGTAGTTTCATAGTACGGTAGGCGCTTAGGGGCTGCGTAACCTGACAGAAGGTATAGTAGATAGAAAAGGAGAAATTGCTTTTTTTCTAGGTGTCCCCTCACTCACCAGGGTTGCCCCTTGGTGACATGCTTCATCATTGGGGCCATCCCAGTCCTCTACGGCCTGGGGCGTGCTGCGACTTGCGAATTACGTAGGAGCACTTACAAATGACTATGTGTGGTGCAGATGTGATAGTGGAGTGGACTAAGTGATGTGTTAAGGGATCAATTTAGAAGCCTAGAGAGAGCCAAGAAATGTAGTCACAGTCAGAGAAAAAGGCAAGGGATACTGTATCTATGTGGTTGTAGTGGTCCTGTTGGAAGTGGTAAGTAAGTTGCCTGCAGAAAAAAAATCCTCCTATTAGCGGCACTCCTCCATTGCAGCCGACGCCTCGTCCATCGATGTTGGTCACCAGAAGACACCCTGTCCACTGCCTGCCTGATGCTGAATTGTGGCTCGCTACTGTGAAGCCTGACTCCATCCTTTTTTCCCCATTGCAGAGACTGAAACCCGGCCTGTAATTATTCAACGAAAAACAGGAAGTGATATAATATTACAACACCACTGATAAATAAATATAAGGTATGTAGGCTGTGGAGTGCAAAAAGTCACAATTTGATTTTCCTAGTAGACAGTACAATATTTTTGAAAGTGCGTACTCTGAGTCACCTTTTGAAGGATAAATAAGTATGGGCAAATTAATGTAGCGGATCTTGCCCCTCAAGCTAGGTGTACTGTAAACTGTGTTTTAGAACAAAATTAGATCTTCCTAGCAGTGCTCCCACCCAGACCCTTACTAAAGCCAGTCGCAAAAATGTAGAAGACCCCCAATCAAATCTCAAAAAACGAGGCCTAGCAGAAAACTGGTGACAAAACTTACTTTGAAAGTAAAAGTAGGCCGAAGTACCCCCTTCCTAATTACCCATTACCCACCGTGGATTGCATTCAAACCACTTGCAAGCAACCAAGCAAAAGTAGCCATAGCCAGCATCGCTCCAAGACTCGAAATCCCCCCCACTCAAACACATGCAATAGAAATACTGCTAACCCTAACGAACCCTAAGTTAAGAATAGTGGCAAAGGCTTTCTTTAACTATGCCAAATCCCCCCTTTCCCACCATGGATTTTCTTCAAATGACTTGCAACCAAAATTACACATTCTCACGAGTGCTCTAAGACCCCAGAACTCAGTTGGAAAAATCTAGAACACCCCGAAACACATGCAATCCTGCTGCTAGGGCTAACCCTAACGAACCCTAAGTTACAAAAAGTGCCAAAACTAAAGGCTTTTCCGCACGGATTTTGTCCCAACCACTTCTACCCGGTATTAGACCTTCCCAGGAATGCCCCAAGACCCGTCAACCCACCCGCCAAGAAGCATAACACCCCCAAACAGGCCAAAAGCAAAATCTCATACTTGCAATATTTCTGGGCCTTCGGTCCAAACGCGCTGCGTAGCTAGGCCATAAGTCGGGGTTGGCACGACGGATTTCCTGAAAAGCAAATGCAATCAAGATTAGAGTGTCCCAGCAATGCTCCCAGACCACGAAACTCACCCACAAACAGACGGAACCCCCCCTAAGAGCACCTCAAAGGCAAGCAAGTCATCAAAAACACAAAAAAAATTCCGCCTGGGATTTGGTCCAAAACACTTTTATCCGGTATTAGAGCTTCCCAGCAATGGCCCCAGAGCCGTCAACCCAGGAGAAAACGAGTAGAAGACCCCCAAACAGCCAAAGAGCAAAAGTACAAAAATGGGGACTTAGTCAATTTTTCACAAATTTCCCAAATCACTCCGCGCGCGCTCTGCAGCTAGGCCCTAAGTCCCCTCTGCCACCATGGATTTGCTTCAAACCTCTTGCAAAGTAAAGTATATATAGCCAGCAGTGCTCCCAGACCACGAAACTCACCCACAAACACCAGGAAGCCCCCCAAACAGGCCCCCGAAAACGCTACATAGAGCAAAATGTCAGAAATAGCCAAAAAAAAAATCGGCCTGGATTTTGTCCCAACCACTTCTACCCGGTATTAGACCTTCCCAGGAATGCCCCAAGACCCGGCAACCCACCCGCCAAGAAGCATAACACCCCCAAACAGGCCAAAAGCAAAATCTCATACTTGCAATATTTCTGGGCCTTCGGTCCAAACGCGCTGCGTAGCTAGGCCATAAGTCGGGGTTGGCACGACGGATTTCCTGAAAAGCAAATGCAATCAAGATTAGAGTGTCCCAGCAGTGCTCCCAGACCACGAAACTCACCCACAAACACCAGGAAGCCCCCCAAACAGGCCCCCGAAAACGCTACATAGAGCAAAATGTCAGAAATAGCCAAAAAAAAATCGGCCTGGATTTTGTCCCAACCACTTCTACCCGGTATTAGACCTTCCCAGGAATGCCCCAAGACCCGGCAACCCACCCGCCAAGAAGCATAACACCCCCAAACAGGCCAAAAGCAAAATCTCATACTTGCAATATTTCTGGGCCTTCGGTCCAAACGCGCTGCGTAGCTAGGCCATAAGTCGGGGTTGGCACGACGGATTTCCTGAAAAGCAAATGCAATCAAGATTAGAGTGTCCCAGCAATGCTCCCAGACCACGAAACTCACCCACAAACAGACGGAACCCCCCCTAAGAGCACCTCAAAGGCAAGCAAGTCATCAAAAACACAAAAAATTTTCCGCCTCGGATTTGGTCCAAACCACTTTTAGTGCTTCCCAGCAATGGCCCCAGACCCGTCAACTCACCTGCAAAGAGGTAGAACAACACCCCCACAAGTGCTGAGTCTTTCTTCATTGGGCGTAAACCAGCCCTCTGCTTTGATGGAAATAGGAATCTGGAGGAGGAGGATAGAGGAGCATGTTCTTCTGAACTTGTGAACCTGAGGAATGCAGACTGCGGCACCTTCAAATAAATTAGCAAACAAGTGAAGACAGTTCTGCTGATGGGCTTGTTTTTGTGATTATCTGATTAAAGTTTGAATTATATTAACTGTGCACAACAAAGAAAGACAGACACACAGGAATAAAAGTGAATAAGGATGAAAAAGAAAGTTATTGATTCGTTGTCTCATTTTCAGGGCTCGAAGTCGCTATCACGGTCCAGGAATAAGAATAAGGCTTCGTCATCATACTCTGCGAATTCAGGCAGGGTGAGGTCAGTGTCACCTGACAGAGTAGAAATTCCCTCCTCTATGTTGCTGGCCACCTCCTCTTCATCCGGCACGCTCTCTCGTACTCTGAAATCTGGTGGTATGAGGTGCTGATTCATCTTGATCATTGTTAACCTCTCCACATTTTTGGACGAGAGGCGGCTCCGTTTGGGAGTTACAATCCCACCAGCCGCACTGAAAACCCGTTCAGAAGACACACTTGCGAGTGGGCAAGACAAGTAGTTTAAAGCCAGGTTGGTGAGCTGTGGCCACAATACTTTTTTCCCATGCCAATACGCCAATGGGTCAGAATTAACATAGACCTCTGTTGAGTCATTCAGATAGTCCTTCACCATCGACTCAAGGTCCTCATCCAAGGTTCCTCCACTTTGCTTAGCTCTTGCTGTGCCTCTGACCTTTTGAGAACCAAACCCACGCAGAGCTAGCCAATCCTCTTCAGCCTCCAATGTTTCTGTTGTCTTTCGTGCAGATGATCCGGTTGCCGGTGTCTTTAACGGCTGAGAGGTCACTTGTGCCACAGCCACAGGTGCAGAAGTGGATTGTTTTGACTGGGGATGGCCTGCTGATGTACTGCCATTTCCTTCAATTTCCAGCCGTTCTGTTTCAAACTTCTTGGCTGACAAGGCTAGCAACGTTTGTACTTTGTAACATGTTCATCTTCAAAAGGAAAGAATGCTTGGCCTGCCAGCGCCTTTTTGTAGCGTGGATCCAGAATAGTAGCACAAATGTAATGCTGTTCTGAGTGGATCTTTTTAAGACGTTCATCACCTTGTAGGAGCTCTAATAATTGCTCAGCCAGAAGCAAAGAGTCTTGCTTTTTGTCATCTTTTCCAAACACAGAACACACCTCCTTCAGTTGGTCCTCCAGCATGTACAACAATGGGATAGCTTTTCCCAAATTAGAGTCCTCCTTGCTGACTGCACGCGTGAAGACCTCAAAAGGACGAAGCATGCGTGTCAGGCTTTCAACTATGTTCCATTGCGGCCCACCCATCCTCAGCTCCTCTATACCCTCTTTCAAGAAATATTGATCGAGTTCCGTATACTGCTCATACAGACGCTCAAGCATGTAGAAGGTTGAGTTCCAACGTGTTACCACCTCCTGGATGAGTGCTTTCACTGGCATTTGACATTGATATAGCAGGCTCCTCAGCTGCTTCCGGGCCTTAAAAGAATGCCTGAAATGCTTGCAAATTTTTCGGCAGGTCTCCAATACACTGTACGCTGCACTGCGTTTATTACCCAAGAATTTTTGGACAACCAGGTTTATACAGTGCGCCAAACACGGCACTCTGAAATAGTAACCGTCCCTCATGGCCTTAACTATATTGGCGCCATTGTCCGTGGAAACATAACCAACCTTGCGTTTTAGTGGGGACAGACAGTTAAGGACCTTTGTGTTAAAGACATCCAAAATGTTTTCTGCTGTGTGACGTTTCTCCAAACCAAACATGGCTAGTGTTGCATGTTTCCGAGCACCTTTAAAAACAATGTTAGTGTCAACACCTGAGTTTAGCTTTGCTTTAGCCCCTGAAAAAGAGACCCAGTGTGCAGTGATGCACATGTAATCAGCGCCTGCGCCACTGGTCCACATGTCTGTTGTCAGATGTATAGTGTGAACAGCACTCTTCTGCAAAGCTGCCCCAATCACCTTCAGAACATCTTCATGTAGTGCTGGAACCGCAACTCGGGCAAACTAGAACCGGCTAGGAACCTTCCATTTAGGGCAGAGCGCTGTCACTAATTCTAGAAAACCAACCCCTTCTACAAAAGAAAAAGGGAGAAGGTCCAGAGCTAGCATTTTAGCCAGCTTAGTGTTATACAGACGGGTCATTGGGTGGTTGCGTTCATATTGCGCTTCTGTAAACAACATCTTTTTAATGTTGCCCTGGACCAAGGATTTACGGGATGATGATGATCTCTTCGACCCAGTTACGCTCGCTGATGAACTTTTCCGCATTGATGTCTCACTCTCTCCCACACTCTTAGTGTGGCTCCCATGGGGTGTGCTGCTGACATGGGAACTGGGTGTAAGTGAAGTGTTTGAATCGTCTTCTACCTCCTCGTCATCAGCAGATGAAAAATCAACGTTTTCATTACGTGCAATTCCGGCTTTCTTGACCGCCTCTAGGTGCGGAAACCATTGGACAGGGTGCGCTCTCTCAAGATGACCTCTCTGGCCTCCGGTACCATAGTTAGAACCAAGCTTACCACGACTAAATCGAAGCTTACAAAGGCTACAAATGGCTACGTTTTCCTTTTTTGGGCAAACACTAAAGAAGTCCCAAACTGGAGACTTGAAATGTCTTCGGGGGCCGGAGGAGGCGGCGATACTGGTGGTGGTGGTCCTGTTGCTAATGCCAGATGAAGTGGAGGATGTGGATTGCCGAACTTCAGTACGTTTTGCACTTTCACCACCACGAATTGAGGTCGAGGACGAGGTGGGTACCTTCTTGCGAAGAAATATGGAAGCGGTAGGTTTTGGTGTACTACTTAACTCCAAATCTAATGATTCCATTTCCATTGCCTCCTCGCCGACATCATCATCACGCTCAGCAGCTTCTCGGGATAGGGTCAAAATGTCTCTTTGCTGCATGCCCGGTGGGGCTGCAGTGACCTTTGTGATGACTGGCTCGTCGTCATCGTGAGAGGCTTCATCACCAGCAGTATCTGTCACTTCTTGTTGAGCCTCATCACACTCCATAGGTTTGAGTTTTTGGACGACCTTCCTTTTACGCTTAGGTACCGGTGTCAGATCATGGTGTGCCTCACTGTCAGACCGCAGTTGTGGTTCCCAAGCTGGATCTGTATCATCAGAAGGAGGTGGGCTTGAAGAAGATGTAGACACCCCCCTTGATCTTTTCCTTGCTAGGGATGTGGAAGACAATGAATGATCATCAGGAGGAGCGGCTTCATTGTCGATTTCCAAATGTGCCCCTACTTCGGGAGGAACAACTATTGTGGGCACTTGTGAACCTCCATGCACCTTTGCTTGCGCATCTCCTTTTGCTGCCTCTCCTTCCACATGTACTTGGGCGTGTACTTGCACATGGTGTTGTTGTTGCGGCTGTGGTTGTTCAACACTTGTCAGATGAGTTACAACAACCTGTGTTGATTCAGGGACATTGCTGCTACTTTCTTGCGATGAGCCAACATCACTGGTCGATGGTGATTGGAGAAGTACACTGACTGCCTCTGAAGCACTCAAGGGCTTTGACTTAAGTTGGCGTGGTGGTGGAGGCACTGAACCCAATGGAGCAGGGGTGCTGCTCCCAGCTTGGTCCCCAGCAGATCCTGCTGCTGCAGGCGTACTTTTTTTTTTGCTCCCAAAAAAAGTGGCGGGTGGCACACCAGCCTCCTTGGTAACTTGCTTCTTCTGCTCCTTACTAGCAACTTTCTTGCTAGAGGAGCTACGGAGAACTTTCTTTGGGGGCGGGGCCATCTTCTTCAGAGCAGGTCAGACAGCAGGCCGCAGTTGCACGAATTGTAGAGTTGTCTGAGGCCAGACGTGACGTCGCGTGACGTTATGCTGCACACACACACCGCTGCAGGACTTCTTCCAGGCACTGGTGGTTCTCTTGAGTCTTGTGCACCTAAAAAAAATGGAAGACAGAGGAACATCAGTTCAGTTATAGAGCACAAAAAAATCGAAAAACACTGCAAAATCAGCACAATCCCAATCCATCCATGCCCTCCATAATGTTTAAATTCAAGACAACCCACAGAAAGACTAGGCCCATGCAAGACTCACTACCCCTGGGCATAAATAAAGGTTGAAAAGTAGGCAAAATGGTTGGAGGCCTAACAACAAAGCCTGCATTTAAAATGGCCACTTGCCTGCCAGCACATGGCCAGTGCCTGTAGCTGCACTCAAAATGGCCACCAGCCACATGGCATGTCCCTCCCCATGAACACCCCCAAAAATCGAAAAACACTGCAAAATCAGCACAATCCCATTCCATCCATGGCCTCCATGATGTTTAAATTCAAGACAGCCCACAGAAAGACTAGGCCCATGCTAGACTCAAATACCCCTGGTGAAAAGGCCACAAGTACAGGCCCAAAAAACGAAAATCACTGAAAAATCTGCACAATCCCATTCCATCCATGGCCTCCATGATGTTTAAATTCAAGACAACCCACAGAAAGACTAGGCCCATGCAAGACTCACTACCCCTGGGCATAAATAAAGGTTGAAAAGTAGGCAAAATGGTTGGAGGCCTAACAACAAAGCCTGCATTCAAAATGGCCACTTGCCTGCCAGCACATGGCCAGTGCCTGTAGCTGCACTCAAAATGGCCACCAGCCACATGGCATGTCCCTCCCCATGAACACCCCCAAAAATCGAAAAACACTGCAAAATCAGCACAATCCAATCAATCCATGGCCTCCATGATGTTTAAATTCAAGACAACCCACAGAAATACTAGGCCCATGCAAGACTCACTACCCCTGGGCATAAATAAAGGTTGAAAAGTAGGCAAAATGGTTGGAGGCCTAACAACAAAGCCTGCATTCAAAATGGCCACTTGCCTGCCAGCACATGGCCAGTGCCTGTAGCTGCACTCAAAATGGCCACCAGCCACATGGCATGTCCCTCCCCATGAACACCCCCAAAAATCGAAAAACACTGCAAAATCAGCACAATCCCATTCAATCCATGGCCTCCATGATGTTTAAATTCAAGACAACCCACAGAAAGACTAGGCCCATGCAAGACTCACTACCCCTGGGCATAAATAAAGGTTGAAAAGTAGGCAAAATGGTTGGAGGCCTAACAACAAAGCCTGCATTCAAAATGGCCACTTGCCTGCCAGCACATGGCCAGTGCCTGTAGCTGCACTCAAAATGGCCACCAGCCACATGGCATGTCCCTCCCCATGAACACCCCCAAAAATCGAAAAACACTGCAAAATCAGCACAATCCCATTCAATCCATGGCCTCCATGATGTTTAAATTCAAGACAACCCACAGAAATACTAGGCCCATGCAAGACTCACTACCCCTGGGCATAAATAAAGGTTGAAAAGTAGGCAAAATGGTTGGAGGCCTAACAACAAAGCCTGCATTCAAAATGGCCACTTGCCTGCCAGCACATGGCCAGTGCCTGTAGCTGCACTCAAAATGGCCACCAGCCACATGGCATGTCCCTCCCCATGAACACCCCCAAAAATCGAAAAACACTGCAAAATCAGCACAATCCCATTCAATCCATGGCCTCCATGATGTTTAAATTCAAGACAACCCACAGAAATACTAGGCCCATGCAAGACTCACTACCCCTGGGCATAAATAAAGGTTGAAAAGTAGGCAAAATGGTTGGAGGCCTAACAACAAAGCCTGCATTCAAAATGGCCACTTGCCTGCCAGCACATGGCCAGTGCCTGTAGCTGCACTCAAAATGGCCACCAGCCACATGGCATGTCCCTCCCCATGAACACCCCCAAAAATCGAAAAACACTGCAAAATCAGCACAATCCCATTCCATCCATGCCCTCCATGATGTTTAAATTCAAGACAGCCCACAGAAAGACTAGGCCCATGCTAGACTCAAATACCCCTGGTGAAAAGGCCACAAGTACAGGCCCAAAAAACGAAAATCACTGAAAAATCTGCACAATCCCATTCCATCCATGCCCTCCATGATGTTTAAATTCAAAACAGCCCACAGAAAGACTAGGCCCATGCACCACTCACTACCCCTGGTCAAGGCCCCAACAACAGGTCAAAAATCGAAAAACACAGAAAAATCAGCACAATCCCAATTCATCTATGGCCTCCATGATGTTTAAGTTCAAGACAACCCACAGAAAGAATCAGTCCACCCACCACTGAGTACCCCTGGGCAAAAGGCCCCAAAACAGCCCAAAAATCGAAAATTCCAAAATTTTAGTTGCAGCAACTGTAATGCCCCAAACAAACTTACTTGTAAAATTTCTAATCCAACAGTGATCCAAAGAAAGTCAAAAAGGCCTCAAATCCAAAGATCCAGCAGCATCCACAAAAAGTAATCCTTCCAGCTCCACATCCAAATGAAAAGTGACCAGGAGATGGACAAAGCACTGGGAGGAGCCTGCTGAACAGGAACAGGAAGTTGAAGACTATGGGGCACTTCCTTCCTACCACCCCCCTGCCCCCCTCCCCAAAATGGACTCCTCGCTAAAAAAGTGCAGGCAAATGTCAAACTAAGGAGTTATTCACATAAAAATCATCATTTCTAGAAGGTTTATGCTGCTTGCTGGTGGATTTCTTGTGCAGAATTGCAAATTTATATTTTCGCTCGCCGCATCTCAAATCTCGCAATTGCGAAGTACCGCGAGACGTGATCTCGCCGTACTCGCGTTGACAAACTATCGCTGGCAAGCCGCGATGACGTAATCGCGCTCGCCAATTCCCGCGGGATCACACAGCAAGATCCAAAATGGCGCAGCACTCGCAAACTATCGAAAAAACAACTCGGCAAACGATGATAAACGCCGCGCGCCGCAAAAATTGTATCACCAACGCCGCGCGCCGCCAAAAAAATCCGCTGCGTGCGAATTTGCGGATTTTGCTGGAAATCCGCAAATCTCGCGGATTGCGGATTTCCCGAAAATCCGCAAAATCCGCGAGCGTAACGGATTTTCCGCCCATGCTTATATCGGCCTACTTTTACTTTCAAAGTAAGTTTTGTCACCAGTTTTCTGCTAGGCCTCGTTTTTTAGGTCTCGCCTGTCGATGCGCATGCGCATCGAGCAAGCGAGACTATAGGGGCTCATCGACTCTTTATCTAACTTGCAAGGAATCGTGGCGATTCCTTGCAGTGCCCGTGCCTTTTAAGGTCAATGCGCATGCGCATTAAGCTTATGCGCATGCGCATTGACCTTAAAAGCGCGTGCGCGTGCACGTCCGTCTCCTAACAACACACACACACCCTCTCCCCCGCTCCGCCCCCTCCCGCCGTGTCGCATTTCTCTTTCTCCTCCCCCTCCCCTCTCTTCCTTCCGTCTAACGCCGTGTCGCACCTCTCCCCTCTCCGCCCCCTCCCCGCTCCGCCCCTTCCCTCCGTGTCGCATTTCTCCTCTCCCCTCTCCGCCCCCTCCCCTGCCCGCCGTGTTATTTGTTTATTTTACCCGCCGTGTCTCTGCTGCTTCCCCCTGTCCTGTCTCTCCTCCTCTCTCTCTCTATACCCTCCCCCTCCTCCCCACCACTCCCATCAAGTCCCTCTGGCCCTTCCCTCCTCCCCGGACCCCTCCTCCCCTGCCCCCTCCACCCTTTCTTGTTCTGTCAGGAAGTGAAACGTATTGTAAAGTCGGCAGCTGCCCAAGAAGCCACGTCCTAAATGCAATGTTGATGTCTTGCACAACGTGCAGTGTGGTTGTGTGAGAACGGTCAGACAAGATGAAATGAGGGTTCAAAGCCAGTAATGTGGGATAACTGAAGGCCTGTCTATCTCTTGACAGTGGCCAGTCTGGTTTCAACCCTCACAGACTTAAGTCCTATCTCTTGACAGAGGCCAGTCTCTCTTTAACCCTCACAGACTGAAGTCCTATCTCTTGACAGAGGCCAGTTTCTCTTTAACCCTCACAGACGGAAGTCCTATCTCTTGACAGAGGCCATTCTCGCTTAAACCCTCACATTAAGTCCTCTCTATCGGCAGAGGTCAGTTTGGTTTTAATCTTAACAAACTGAATTCCTATCAGGAGTGGGGTTTGCTCCGACGCTTCCTCGAGAGTCGTCTCTTTTCTGTCTCTCCCTTAGCCCACAGGGAGTCAGTTGTGTCTCTCGCACTCTTTCAGGGTCCACTCTCCATCGGCCCATGGCGGACGCTCTCGTTCTCCCCCGGGAGTCTCGGTCCCTCCCTCATCAACCTACACCAGTCTCACCCGCAGGGAAGCGGTTGTAGTTTTGTCTCTCTCTGAGAGCTGTTTCGGTCTCTCAGGGAGTGCACGCCTGTCTCCCCGCCGGCAGGCCCTCGCCTCCCGCGCGGTCTCTGCCTGCCTCTCCCTTTTTGCCCCTTCCTGTAATTTCTTTCCGTCCCTCTCCCGCCGCCCGCCCATGTGCCTCTGCCTCCTACAACCCTGTGACGGGGAATGGACATATCAATTGGTTAACCTCACTAATGCATGCCCAGCATGCATGCAAGTGGTGAACGTTTGCGCCTGTGCCAAGGACAGCACATTGCTTGTTTTAAACCACAAGCCTTTCGGTTACGCCATGTATGTTCTTGTTATTTGTTAAGGAGACAAATATAAACCACCACTGAACTTAAGCACTCAAATCACGGCAGCTGTAATGTTACTATGCCACTTAAATACTTTATAACAAACTTCAAGGAGTGCAACCAAAATACGCAACCGGCATTGTAAGTTAATATACAAAATAAAAACAATTGGAAAAACACCCTCAACCCCTCACCCTCACTCACTCACCCTCAACCCCTCACCCTCAACCCCTCACTCACCCTCACTCAACCACCCTCAACCTCCCTCACCCTCACTCACCCTCACTCACCCTCACCCACCCTCACCCTCACTCACCCTCACCCACCCTCACCCTCACTCACCCTCACTCACCCTCACTCACCCTCACTCACCCTCACTCACCCTCAACCCCTCACCCTCAACCCCTCACCCTCAACCCCTCACCCTCAACCCCTCACCCTCAACCCCTCACCCTCAACCCCTCACTCACTCACCCTCACTCACTCACCCTCAACCCCTCACCCTCACTCACCCTCACTCACTCACCCTCAACACCTCACCCTCACTCACCCTCACTCACCCTCACTCACCCTCACTCACCCTCAACCCCTCACCCTCACTCACCCTCAACCCCTCACCCTCACTCACCCTCAATCCCTCACCCTCACTCACCCTCAATCCCTCACCCTCACTCACCCTCAATCCCTCACCCTCACTCACCCTCAACCCCTCACCCTCACTCACCCTCAACCCCTCACCCACACTCACCCTCACTCACCCTCACTCACCCTCACTCACCCTCACTCACCCTCACTCACCCTCACTCACCCTCACTCACCCTCACTCACCCTCACCCTCACTCACCCTCACTCACCCTCAACCCCTCACTCACCCTCAACCCCTCACTCACCCTCAACCCCTCACCCACCCTCAACCCCTCACCCTCACTCACCCTCAACCCCTCACCCTCAACCCCTCACTCACCCTCACTCACCCTCAACCCCTCAGCCTCACCCTCACCCTCACTCACCCTCAACCCCTCACCCTCACTCACCCTCACTCACCCTCAACCTCATGCTAAAGATTTACAAAAAAAACCATTAACAATTCTAAAAGCACTAACTCTAATGCTGCGAGACCTATTGCATTTCTAATGCTTGTTGAGATTTGATTGGGGGTCTTCTACATTTTTGCGACTGGCTTTAGTAAGGGTCTGGGTGGGAGCACTGCTAGGAAGATCTAATTTTGTTCTAAAACACAGTTTACAGTACACCTAGCTTGAGGGGCAAGATCCGCTACATTAATTTGCCCATACTTATTTATCCTTCAAAAGGTGACTCAGAGTACGCACTTTCAAAAATATTGTACTGTCTACTAGGAAAATCAAATTGTGACTTTTTGCACTCCACAGCCTACATACCTTATATTTATTTATCAGTGGTGTTGTAATATTATATCACTTCCTGTTTTTCGTTGAATAATTACAGGCCGGGTTTCAGTCTCTGCAATGGGGAAAAAAGGATGGAGTCAGGCTTCACAGTAGCGAGCCACAATTCAGCATCAGGCAGGCAGTGGACAGGGTGTCTTCTGGTGACCAACATCGATGGACGAGGCGTCGGCTGCAATGGAGGAGTGCCGCTAATAGGAGGATTTTTTTTCTGCAGGCAACTTACTTACCACTTCCAACAGGACCACTACAACCACATAGATACAGTATCCCTTGCCTTTTTCTCTGACTGTGACTGCATTTCTTGGCTCTCTCTCGGCTTCTACATTGATCCCTTAACACATCACTTAGTCCACTCCACTATCACATCTGCACCACACATAGTCATTTGTAAGTGCTCCTACGTAATTCGCAAGTCGCAGCACGCCCCAGGTCGTAGAGGACTGGGATGGCCCCAATGATGAAGCATGTCACCAAGGGGCAACACTGGTGAGTGAGGGGACACCTAGAAAAAAAGCAATTTCTCCTTTTCTATCTACTATACCTTCCAGACCAACCCCACTGAGTGTTGTTGTGAATGGATTTATAGTGACCAGCAAGGCTCTCGGGTATCTGCCTACAGAGACCTTATGTTGAATATCGTTATCAATAATTTACACATAGGCCCTTTACTGTTGCATTCTTTCTTCCACAGTTGTCGAATGTACTACTTACTTTTCACTGACATGCATGCAGTAGTGCATGCACTTTCAAAGATTGATGGATAGGTTTGTACCCAAAGAATTGTTTATGTTCAATTGTTTGTCTATGCTGTGCTTTTTTTTACAGGGTGTCTTCTGGTGACCAACATCGATGGACGAAGCGTCGGCTGCAATGGAGGAGTGCCGCTAATAGGAGGATTTTTTTTCTGCAGGCAACTTACTTACCACTTCCAACAGGACCACTACAACCACATAGATACAGTATCCCTTGCCTTTTTCTCTGACTGTGACTGCATTTCTTGGCTCTCTCTAGGCTTCTAAATTGATCCCTTAACACATCACTTAGTCCACTCCACTATCACATCTGCACCACACATAGTCATTTGTAAGTGCTCCTACGTAATTCGCAAGTCGCAGCACGCCCCAGGCCGTAGAGGACTGGGATGGCCCCAATGATGAAGCATGTCACCAAGGGGCAACCCTGGTGAGTGAGGGGACACCTAGAAAAAAAGCAATTTCTCCTTTTCTATCTACTATACCTTCTGTCAGGTTACGCAGCCCCTAAGCGCCTACCGTACTATGAAACTACATTTCCCATGAGTAGGCGGGAGACTTGCAGGAAGTTTATCTGGGGAACAGACGCGCTTCCTGTTGCGCGTTATTCTGGTTTCTGTTCTGCACCGGCATGAGAGCGGACGCTCTGCATGCTTTTCTATCGTGTCTCCTGTGGACTATCACCTTCCCCCCCCCCCCCTGAGGCTCAGTGGGGAGCGCTTCCGTGTTCTGTCCTTGGCGGTAGACGGACTTCACGCGTCTTCAGGTAAAGCCGCTCTAAACTCTTCGGCCGCCCGTGCGGTCAGCTGATTACTGCCTGAACGGATTGTTAAGGGAGGTTCTGTGACTGTTTTCTAACAGAATTCTAGCTTTGATGAATTCCTGTTTGGTTGAATTGTGTGTGGCGGAGCACAGTGGCGGTCTATACCACGTGTTAGCGTTCACATCGGGGATCGTTTTTGTACTATTAAAACGGAGCGCGGTAGTAAGGACAACTACGCGTCTCCGTTGTATAACTGTGTATTTCAAAGGACCTCCATAACTGGGCATGTAGTGAGGTAACTACAGGCTACCCCAGTTCTCTTTGTGTAGTGCACCGTGGGGTGTGTTGTTGGCAGAATTCAGTGGTGGTCGCAACAGCAACTACGTTTTTCTGTTTGACCTTCACCAAAGATTCTCTACTGGGTCATTACTTAGAGAGCGCAGTGTTGTAGTTCTTGCTTCCTACACACTACCGTTTCCCTCTTCCTTTTTGTTGGACCATACATCTTTGCTTTGACTATTTGGAACACCCTTTGTACATTGAGTCCTCTACCATGTTTGTGGTATGTTGTGAGTAGTGGGTTTGATGTCTTAGTATAACGCGAGTGTGTTTGGTGCGACAGGAGTGTGTTCGTTAACTATATGTTTATGTGTTTCTTAGGCCTTCCTCACAGATTGTGGCAGAAGGGCTATAGTATTTCTTATCCAAGGTCATGTTTTCTTGGTGCTCAGGTACTTGTCTACTTCCTTGGTTATTTAGTGAGACTATATGGGAGTACCCTTGTATGTTAGGACAGCACTTCACTGATGCCTGTCTTGTCTTCTGTTACAGGTATCCTTTCCCTGCTGACCCTACCTTTACCCATCCCACATTTTTTATTTTAGTTTGTTATTTTTCTCCCCCGCCTAATGGCTCGAACACCCTGTGTTTACACTTCTGGGTGTTGGTGACATTTGGAGGTGGAACCATATTTGCATCGACTGGATCACGGGGAGTAAACCTGACACCTTCCAGACCAACCCCATTGAGTGTTGTTGTGAATGGATTTATAGTGACCAGCAAGGCTCTCGGGTATCTGGCTACAGAGACCTTATGTTGAATATCGTTATCAATAATTCCACACAGGCCCTGTACTGTCGCATTCTTTCTTTCCACAGTTGTCGAATGTACTACTTACTTTTCACTGACATGCATGCAGTAGTGCATGCACTTTCAAAGATTGATGGATAGGTTTGTACCCAAAGATTTGTTTATGTTCACAATAGTTTGTCTATGCTGTGCTATTTTTTCTTGTCTCCCAAAACCTTTCCCAAAAAACCCCGTACCCATCCATTTTTCAAACCCTAACCCTCTTCCCCCGGGCTGTGTGGTTTTGATTGATGTGTGACTAAATTATTATTACAGCAATAAATCCACACACTTGCTGGGTGGGGAGGATAAGGTGATAGCAACAGGCTGGTGAAGAAATCCGAGGATATATTCTTACTCTGCTTGACAAAGAACCATTGCTAATGTGAAAGAACTTCAACCGAATTAGTAGTTATACTTTACCATTTGTTAGGCTACAATGTGGCACTGCTCTACTGTACTTCTGTCACCTGCTATATTCTCAGTTGTACCGTTGAATTGCTCAGGAGGACAAACCAGATTTCATTTTCTTTTTTTTCATAGGCATGCAACTGCCACTGTGTCACACCACTAGTACCACCGCTATGAGGAAATTTTATCCGACCAAGATTGCCAACGTTATTCGGTGTTTCCCGTGGAGCCAGCCCTGGGTCTAGCCCTACTTTCAAACACAAATTACAGGTAAGATAAGCGTTTGGTGGTTTGGGGGTATAATGGAGTATTAGTACGAGAGACGAGAGACTGAAGGTAGTACTACTAAAGTCCTAGGACTCTTGGATTCACTTCACTTAGTCTGTGAGAGGCACTTAGTGTTGAAAACATTTGGGCATTTACACTTAAAGGAAGAAAATGGAACTAAACTTTCAGGAAAACAGTCAACGTTAAACCCCCACCCACCAGGCAAGCAGTAAAAAACAGGTATGCTCAGATAAAGTTTGAAAAAGTATATTTATATCCCTAACAAAATAATCTCCCGCAAGACCCTCCCTAACCCCAACGATTGTCCTTCAAAAGTCCCCAAAAACCCAACTCCCAATTCCCACCCCCCAAAAGTCTCTAAAAAAGGGGCAAGGGACACTATGGGTGGATGCTGTTAACTTTTTGGGCCAGGGCATCATGCTCCTCGCGGAGCAAGGCGAGCTCCTGCTGAAGGCGGGACACCATCAGGGTAGTGCGGCGCAGGCGTGCCTTCACTGCCTTGCAGGTGCAATGCCTGTGAGAGGCAGCTGTTGGCCTTGCTGCTCGGCGGTGGCGTTTGCCTTTGGCAGCCCGGCTCAGTCTGGGTGGACCACTGTGCTGGGTGGCAGCCCGTGGGGCCACGGAGGCCGATGCAGACGACGTTGTTGTAGTTGTCGACTGCACACTTTCCACGTCCTCCAGGGCCACCAGCCGCCGATATTCCGCAACAGTGGCCTCGATCCTCCGTTGCCGGGCCGCTCTAGCCAGCTCCTTCCTCCTTGTTCGTTTGGAAGGAGAACCTATATGAAGAAAGAAAGACATAGTCTGTAACCAATGCTCTTTAAGATTAACTCAATCATTCAGCAGAAATTTGTGTTGCAGTACAACTAGCAACTTGCAAGCGCATTACATAACTATTGAGGCCAGTATCTATCTAACCTCACACTTCTTCATCCTTGCTCTAACATTAGTGGGAGTTTAAGGAACAAATTCTACGAGCACTGTGGACTTCCATTGGAGTCGACTATGAAAGTACACCAGTCTTATTCTTCTTCTTATCTCTTGTTTTGGAAAATTGGTACGTTATTTTCTGCAAGCCGGCATAATGCCAGCGCAGTAAACTTGCACCCGAGAAAAAGAGACGCACGCCATGAGGAGTGACCTAGACTTGCGTTGCCGTTGCGTTACTGTACCCGTCCAGTACATGCAGGTGGTGAAGCTCTTACTTTTCTATTACGGGTGGCACTGAGAATACTCTGTTACAACTCAAGGGCTACTGCTTAATTAATTTAACTTTCACCCTACAGTGGAAATGAGTACTAGAAATGGAAAATTGAAGAAGATAAATAATCTGATTATCTATCACTTCACATGGGATGTTTTTGCTTATATATGGGATGACTTTAGGTGCTTTGCTTTTTATTGAGTGACCAGTGATACATCCACACATGAATGACTGAGTACTACTAAACTTATTAAGAGAGGTAGGGAGTGGCCACCATAATAACCGGATCTATGCAGTGCTTGCAATACAAACTACTGCTACTATTTATGGTAGTATTTGGACAAAATTAAAAGTTCTTTTCCTTGCCTTTCCTACACTGGAACGGACGTGTGGGTGCAGTGTTACATGCTCTTCAAAGTTACACTTAGTTCATCCACTGACCGTCTACTCTCTCTAGATCATGGGTACTCACAAACTTTCTCTCAGGGGCTACATTTACAGTGTAGTTTGGGGCCGAGGGCCGCACTGGTGGGGGCGGAGTCAGAGGGGGCGGGGCTAAAGCAAAACGATAACTTGTGACCATGAGGTTGCACACAGGTCCCTGCAGCAGATGCCCTCATCCACTGAGCCACCAGACCCAGCATTTACATACATCTCTCTCCCTCCTGCTCTCCCTCCTGCCCTCCCTCCATCTCTCTCTCCCTCCTGCCCTCCCTCTCCCTCCCCCTCTGTCATCTCACTGTGTGTGTGTCTATCTGTATCAGCCTTCAGCCCGGGTTGAGACCGCTTCCTCAACGCGCACACACAGACAACAACACCAAAGTACTTAACAGGTCTTTAAAAGACCATTAACATATTATTGAGGCTTTGTTTGTTTTAGCGCCCCTGCTTCTCCACCCTGACAATCACTGCTTGCCCGGCCCCACAGAGCAGAGGCTTTGTTCTATTTCACCTCTTTGTGGCCTTGCATCTCCACTCTGCTCTGTGGGGGCCGGGGGAGCAGTGATTGTCAGAGTGGAGATGCAGGGGCGCTAACAGGTGAAATACAAAAAAGCCTCTGCTCTGTGGGGGCCGGGGGAGCAGTGATTGTCTGCAAGGTCTGCGCACCGCCAAGGAAGGCTTGCCGGGCCACCACCGGCCCGCGGGCCGTACTAGGAGTACCCCTGCTCTAGATACACATATGCTATCTAAGAGTCAGATAGTAGCATGATCCAGGTATATGGACACATACAGTTTCTGTGACACCCACCCAGGCTGTTGTCCTTCCACCCATCATTGCTTCATCATTCACCCAGCCATGCATCTCATATTCTTGCCTTCCCAGCTAGTCTTCAATCTCAATAAGTAAGGAATATATAAGAGCTTACCTCTGGCCGCCACCACCACCGTCTCAACTCTCACAGCTGCCGCCGCCGCCTCCTCCCCTGAAGAATCGCCCTCCGCCTCCGTGTCGAGCACCACCACCTCCACACTGGCCCCGCCACCAGATGTTCCACCTACAAAGTACATTTAAGAATGTTAGAATAAAGCACTCACTAGTCACTAGTATTTGGTCTAGGAATGAAGACATGTGAAAACAATGTAATTTGTGACTGTCTACGTTAAAGTTAAAAAAAATGTCCCTTTTTCCAGGGAAGGTTGTCTTGCTGCACTTTTTGGCACAACTGATGAAGGCTGTTTTTTTAACACGCACCATTTTTCTCCACACAGACAGAAGATGGACTTCTAACAACAAGATCAAGTTGAAACCAGGTGAGAGCTCGGCTCGACCACAAGAAATGTCTTCAATTAATCGTCAGCACTAACCACTTTTCCATTATCAGTTAAACGTTTAGTTTTATTATGACTTCATTTTAATAAATGTGTTTACTTTTAATAAAGCTTTTAAACTTAAATACAATCTGTGTTTTTTGGTCCAGACTAGAGTGACTGAGCGAAAGGTTTTGCAATTTTTGCAAGCATGAGTCCAGATAGAACACTTCAAAAGACATTATGGACAATCCCAGACGACTGCACTAAGTTGATAGAGCTATTGCTGACTAGAATCATGGGAGTTTCGCCAACCGTGCAATCTTAGTTAGCTACACAGACAGACTAATAAGAATAATCTAGTAATACCACAGGGAGTCATAGTAGAGGCAGGATAAGAATTTAGATACAGTCTACAAGAAGAGCAAAGACAATTTTGAAAAAAGTCAAATGAGGAACGCTAGGAAAAATAGGTACTAGTCTAAAATGAAAACTTACTGGGGCCAGCAGAGGAGCCCTCGCCTGCCCGATCCTGGCCCTGTTGATGAACAGCATCCGCCGCCTGCTGCTCCTGTGTCCTCCTCTCGCCCCTGGGGGGATCTGACGTACAACATGAAAGAAAGAACAGAAAACATGGATGATTGTTGCTTGTCAATGTCAACCAAATCAAACATTTCAAAAGAACAATAACAAAATATTTCTGCGAAATTATATTGATTATGGTTACTTTTCATTTATTTGCGGAGCTGTGACTTCGAAAGTCACTAAACAAAGTACTGAAACGTTCACCTAGGACTGGCAGGCAGCAGTCCGCAGGCAAGACGCAAAGTGACAGACAAACTCCATTGTGATTTCAGTCAGATCAGTGACAACACTAACAGTTGCCTGCTACATTACCAGTCATTTAAATAGTCAAACTATCAATTCACCGCCACTATTTTTCTTATTGTCAGGGTTACAAAGGAAGGGGCAGATTTAAGCCCTTGCGGCTCTTTTGCGCCGTTCTTGCGTGACTTTTGTGACGCAGCAGCTAAACAAAAAAAGGGCGCCATGGTGCGGCGTATAATATTATAACAACGTGACGCATTTGGGAGATGCATCCCGTTATAAAGCCCTGCGCCATCAGGGGGCGTTCCGGCGCAAGGGAGGGCATTCCTGCGCTGGAACACATCCTAATAGTGGCTGAGGGAAATCTACAAAATATCAATCAGTCACCTTTAGGACAATGATGCGTCACACAAACCCTGCACCTGCTTGAAGCAGACGTACGGCTTGACCCAGCATTGGGGAGATAGGGTACCCCAGAGCATTGATGGAGCTGCGCCATCGTTGCGACGCAACTCCAGCAGTAAAGCTTCGGTGACGTTTTGGGCCCATGGTGCGCCGCATTGCAAATACGGCGCACCATGTTTGGTGGTGGTAGCGGGCCGCACAATTAATGGCGCATCCCTGCTACTTTGCAGGGATGCGACGGTAATTGCAATTCTGCCCCTTAGGGGCATACTTACTTACGCGTTCTGGCGCATCTCCAGAGATGCGCCAGATCAAATGCGTCACGCAAAACTACCCTTGCGACACGGCAGATGTGCCTCATTTACAATGCGGCGCGCCCTGGCGCAAGGGTAGGCACTTGCATGAGGCATCTCGTCACGTAAGAGCGGCGCATCGCTGGAGTCACGTCGCCAACGCAATGCAACTCCAGTAATGCTCAGGGCCACCCAATACTTAACATGCTGTGTCAGTCCTTTCGCCTGCTTCGAGCAGACATAAGGAATTGAATTGACGTAGCAGCGTCGCAGAAGTGCCTGCGTTAAATCTTGTACATTTCACGCAGGCAATTTTGCGAGGCGCACAGCCGCTGGACCGCCCACCCTGCGTACTAGGAACGCACCCATTGTGGTGCAGGCCCATGGCTTTATAACGTGACGCATCTCCCTAGATGCGTCATGCTGTAAATGACTCGCAGGGATGCGGCACGTTTACGCCGCTGTTGCGTCACGCAAGGCAACGTAAACGTGGCGCAAGGGGCTTGTAAATGTAATCTGCCCCCTAGTGTCTAACATTACGCAGTTCTGTAAAGTACACTCATACATAATAGTTACTCAGGCCAATGAGACCACGAAATAGAAAACAAATAAGCATAGTAGCAACGCCACTGAGAAGGAGAGCAGTGCACCTGAAATGCACAGAAGATTTTGAAATATAATTTAACTACAATGTAATCGTCATCAGCGGCATTATTGGCTTGCTCCATGTAAAAAACAAATATTTGCAATACAACAACACAGAGCAGGAGAAAACATCATAGTAGTGAGTGATTAAATGGCTACTACTACTCACCAAGCCCGGGGATCTCCAAGCCGAGCTGGTCCAGCAGGTCGCGCTCGCGGTCCAGGAGGTCCGTCCAGCGATGGGTGACCTGGCTGTAGGTGCGCTGGACCCCGTAGAGGTGGGATATGGCCCAGCACACCTTCTCCCACCGCTTCCGGCGCTCCCGCATGTTGTAGCCGCCGGCCGCGATCCTGCCGCCTCCCGCGATGGTCCTGGGCAGGCAGCGCTGGACGAAGTAGACCAGCGCGCCCACTTCCTCCGGGCTGAAGATCTCCCGTCGCGTCACCTGCTCCCCCCTCAATCTCCCGCATGCTGTCCTGCCACTGGGTCCAGCACTACTCCCCGCCGCCGCTGCGGCCCTCAAGTGCCTGGGCAGCTTCACGGCGCCTGGCTTGACCATGGTCTGGGCAGGTAAGGTAGGAAGAAGTAGAAAATTAAGAAAGAATAGGATAGGGAAGAAGAAAAGAAAAGAGTTTAAAAAAGTAGTTTAAAAGTAAAGAAAAATAGCAGAAAAGACAAAAATATACAGCTAGGAAAAGAGAGGGATAGATAAGAAGCAAAATCGTAAAAAAAAAACTGAAAACAAGCAAAGGATGGCAAAGATACCAAGAGGATTAAACACCATGCCCAGACACAGGAAATGAATGAAAAACAAGATGGCCGGCGCCCGTTCACGAGCGCAAAAGTAAGTTCGCGCAAGATTTTCCTCGCAATCTCGTGCGAACCTCTAGATTTCCCGCGCGATCTCGTGCGAACCTCTACTCGCAATGCGCTTACTGCGCGAGATTATACATAGCGGGCGGAAACGGAAATACGTCACGCAAACAAAATGGCCGCGCCCGTACTCGACCTTGGGGTAAATTCGCGTGTTGCGCTGCAAGCGGCTCGCGAATACTGCAAAAAAACTCGCGAAACAACAAGCCGCAAAAAAATAAAATGCTCATTCGCACGAATTGGCGGCTTCCACGGTCGGTTTCGCACGACGCCGCGCCCCGCGAATAGCGCGAAAAAAACCGAAAAACGATTTCAGCAAAAGCAAAAGCAATGAGCAGGTGCAAAAGGTCAACCTCATGATTTGTAACAATTCTTTGTAGTGCTTCCTGAGGGGGCCCTCCAGAATTCGGTTGCCTGCTTGCAACTATTGTGTGACCCTGCTCTGACCTTAACTGTATGCCACAAAGGTCCTGATTTACAGCTAAAGGAGCAGACAAGGAGGTGCCAGGCTGGAACTTTAAATTCTTTCAGTGACACATTAATTAGCCCCTAATTCATTATTGTCAGTTGGGGCAGGGCAGGTGTTGTTAATAAACTAACCCCAAATTAATTCATGTCAGTTCAAGCAGGGCAGGTGGGCTTGCTTTTCCCCCCCATCTTCTACAGTGATGATGAACCAGAGGGTGGCATTGATGTAACAGAGGGTGGCATGGGTCAAAGAGAGGGTGCCAGTGGTAAAACAGAGGGTGCTGGGAGGCTGTGATGATGAACCAGACGTAGAAACAACATAGTCGCGACCGTTGCGAGCCGACAAGTAAGTTCGCAATTGCGAACTAGTACCAAATCCTCGCGAACTGGCAGAAACAATTGCGAACACAAAAAAAAAAAAATCCGCAAATTCGCGGGAATTTGCGGATTTTGCGGATTGCGAATCCGCAAATCCGCAAAATTCGCGAACGCGAGATCCGCAAAATTCGCCCATGTCAAATCTAGATTGACCTGTACTTGTTCAGTGATGTCAACCCTTTTTTTAGAATGCTTCCCCCCCCTTTTGCTTTGTTGCTTCCTGCATTTTCTAACTGGTCTAGCAGCAGGGCTAGCGTCATCATTATTTTCACTCACTATATGTATGTCTGCTGCTGAGGAATCCATATGGACCTGGGCTGTGACCGTGGAGACAGCTAAAGAGACCGGATCACAGGTAACATGTTCCGGTGGGCTTTCTTCAGGAGTCTGAGGAGCCTGAGTAAGTTTTGAGGGACTATCCCTTCCCAGAGAAGCCCTTCGGTCACTGTTTATTTTATTTACCATTTTCACCAAATAATTATCAAGAGGACCTGAACCCGGAGTAAATGTTTCCTTAGCTCCATTAGGCATTGTAAAAACAGGCGACAATTCCCAAGGATGTAAAGCGACTGGGATATAAGCTCCACTAGCTTGACGGTGAACAATAGACCAAGCAAACACTTTACCAGTGGAGAAGTCTTCAAGATCCTAGTAGTCCGGCACAGAAAGATAGGGAGTATGGCCCGCCCTGCCTCTTCCTGTCTGTGACTGTCTAGGACTGTCCCGCCCTTGTCCCGGGCTTCTCCCGGGCGCCTCCCGCGTCGCGGGTGGTGGTGCTGCTCTTTATGCGCCGCCTGACGCCAAATCGCGGTGCGCGGCTTCCGGCCGCTATGGATGCTGGGGGATGTGGTCCTGAATCCCCGAGTCCTGGTCTCTGCTCTGCGGCGGCACTCGGTGGCAGAGAGTGCGGTGGCAGCAGACAGGCTGCGAAGATCCTTCCGTCCTTACTGAGCAAATGCGGCAACCCTGGTGAGTGCTGCAGTGTCCCCATGTCTCAAATTGACCAATCTCAGGCTCACACATTCACCTATCCTTTTCTATGCCCACTTGTCTTGTTGGTAAATATCTGACAACGGCCTCCTTCACCGCACCTTTTGCACAACCTGACTGTAACTGTAAGGGCTGTATGCCAATGTCGAAGCTTGCTTCATTCAACTCCATGCAGTTTTGGTTGGTGGTTTTGATCAAATGCTATTGAACTATCCATCTTTTGTCACAACGTTATAGTGAAATTCATTGTGGGACATTTTCAACGTCACCTGTAAATGACATTTAAATTCTATTTAGTTTGTAGTTATCACCACAGTTGGAGCCTTAAATTGTCTAAAACACACTGTTCGACAACTATTTTCCCACATTCACTTGATTGATAGCCTCCTAGCTTACTCACTGTAGAATTTATTTTTAATTAGTAGTTAGTTAAATAAAAACTTCACCTACGAAGTTGGGCGGAACTAGGAAACTCCACACTGTACAAAGCAGATTAACTTTTCTAACTTTATTTAAGGTAAGGTTTATCCCTTCAAGATGTCCTGAGGCAGCATTCCCCAGGCAGGACCTCCTTCTCCAGAAAAATAAATGTTGATAATGGAGACTAAATATCCACTCCCTCAGGTTACGAGCTCTTTTATTTGTAAATGTTTGTATTTCACAAAGCATGAACCTTTTAAAAATACACAAAGTTGCGAGTCAGCTGACTTTACAACTTTACACCCCTCTACTTTAAATCCTATCTAATTGATAGGATTTAAATTTGGATTGTGGAAAAATGACTGAGTGTGCTTTAGTACTAGGCACTCCTTCCCCCTGACTCTTCTAGCCCTCTTGAAATTTATCTCCCCTGCCTCCATACTCTGGCATCCCCACTAACCCACAAATCCATAGACTCTAATGGTTGCCCCTTGCCCTGTGATCCACCCCTGATCTCATCTCCTCCTTCTCCCACTTCTTATGACTCTGCCTTAACTCCACTAGCCTCCCAAACTTATCCTCCCCAATTATCACCTTCCAATGATCGACAAACCACCTTACCCCTCTCCCCTGCTTGTTTCAGCACTAAATTGCCCCCAATTGCACTTAATCCACTACCTTCTCTTGTAACTCCCACACTCACACCCCTTACCGCTCACCATACCCCCCCTTTACCTCCCCAGTCAACTCCATCACACACTCCCCGTACCACTCCCCTGATCCCCATTATACCCTCCTACAACATCCCTATTCCTCTTGCCCTAACTAACACTACCAAAATCCTGAGGATCCCAACTTCTCTCCCCCCCCTCTCCAACTACTTTGCACCCTCTGTAACTCCCCTCCCATTCCCCCCCCAGTTGTCCCCCTGCATTCTGTCAATCATCCTCTCCCAATATAATTTGACACCTCCCACCGCCTGAACCCAATTGACCAACTACATTCCTCACTCCTTACTCAATCACTCCTTAATATAGAATTACACCTCTCAACCCTTTCCTTAGAACTCGCCTCCCTCAGCAATGATGTCTCTCTACTCTTCAGGACCTACTCTCTGGATCTCACACACCCCACTGTCCCCTCACATAACTTCAATGCACCAGATTTCATAGCGCCTCTCATTTCCCCCTCAATCACCTTTCATTCTGTTGTTCCTAACACTAATTTTCCACCCATCCCACCCCTCCATCAGAACAACCAGCCCGCTCCAGACCCCCTACAACTCACCAAGGCCTTCCGCCATACACCACTATGTCGACCTCCCCCTCTCGTCATACGTACTGCCCAGTGTCCTTGGGAATTAACCTGACCACGACCTCCCCTGTTTCTCCCTTGATTGGTGATCTCAGCACACTCGGCCCTCCACTCTCCTTTATCCATCCTTCCCCACGTGACCCCCATGCCCCCTCTGATCACCTTAATACCCCATCTCCCCCTACCTCTTTTGTGATCCACCCCCCCCCCCACTCTGCCATCCCAGTTCTTTTGGGAACGAATAGATACCCCCTATTCCCTTCTTCACCTAGGCCCCCTCAGCAACTAATGTCTATCCCCTGTTGTCCCTCTACTTTACTCATCGACATCTCACCCCAACCCCCACTCTGCCATCCCAGTTCTTCTGGGAATGAACAGATACCCCTTATCCCCTTCATCACCAAGGCCCCCTCAGCAACTAACGTCTATCCCCCTTTGTCCCTCCACTTTACACACCGACATCTCACCCTCAGCTGCTTGCTGATAAACTGCAGATCTGCCTCATGTCACACTACTGAAATAGCGGAAACCATTCTCAGCGATAGTATCGACATTGCTTTCTTAACGGAAAAATGGCTCAACCCCCATTCCACTTCTATCCTTGATATGCTCACCCCTCTTGGTTATTCCATCCTTAAGAAAGCTAGAATTGATCAAGTTGGTGGTGGCCTTGCCATAATCTTTAAAGATGGATTAAAACATACCCAGGTTCATCTCCTAGACCCAGCCTCCTTCGAATACCTCTGCGTTGATCTTATCACTCCTGGTTCCCCTACTATCCGCCTACATACCATCTACCACCTCCCCCGGTAATCCTATTCTCTTCGCCGAGGAGCTATCTGACCTCATTATCCAAGCGTCGCTCTCCAACTCCAGGAATCTCTTCCTTGGGGACTTTAAGATTCACTGGAATAAAACCAAAGACCCTGCTACTAACCTCCTTAAAGAGACCATGGACATTAGTGACTTGACTCAACTCTGCCAATCTCCTACTCACTCTAAGGGTGCCACCCATGATGCCATTATCTCTAGCAAAGATCTGGCCTCCTTCTCCAAGATCATTCCCGTTGACTGGTCTAACCACCACCTTATCCTCTTCACCATGAACAGCTCTATTACTTGTCCAACCACTAGCTGCAGTTTACAAATGAAACTAATACGTAATCTTCACCTCCTCCCTCCAGGGGAGCTAGATTCTATAATTAAATGTCGATTAGCACTCCACCATCCCTCCCATAGCACTACTGATCATTACAACAATTCCATCCTCGAAGCCCTTGACCAAATTGCCCCATCTAAACTTAAAGCACTAAAAAACATCCCTCCCAAATCCTGGTTCAACTCTGACCTAAATAACGAAAGACGTGCCCTCAGGAAGTCGGAACGTGCCTGGAGGGATCAACCTTCCTCTTCCAACCTGATACTCCTCAGAAATGCCAGAGCCAACTACAAAAAGCACATCTTCAATGAGAAAGCCTCCTTCCTTCGTTCCCAACTTGACAAGGCTAGAAATCGTCCCAGAGAACTGTTTAAGATTGTCAAAAAACAAACCTCCTCTGGCCCCCCAAAACTAATAGCTACCGTCGAGAGATGTGAAGAGATTTCTAGCTTCTTCTCAAATAAAGTCAACCAAATCGACCTTTCCTTCTCCACCCCACCACCACTTACCCAATACCACCCTCACACACCAACTCCCCTCAGCCAACCTACCCCCCCTAGCACTCAAACAGTACTTCTGCCCACTTCCCTCCCCTCACCTCCCTTTTTCCTCCCTCTCTCTCCCCCAGTCTGACAACAATTCCATTGTCCTCCTACCTAAAAACAATGCTTTTTGGAGTGAAGTTTGCCCTATTTCAGAATACGATGTTCTCAACATCATCTCCAAACTCAAACCCTCCTCTCATACCAAAGATTCCCTTCCCGCTCACCCCTATATGGACCAACATTATCAACTCCTCCCTAGTTACTGGCAGTGTTCCTGCTTCCCTCCAACTTGGTCAAATCATCCCTATCCTCAAAAACACCACTGTGGACCATAATGACTTAAACAATTTACGCCCGATCTCAAACCTCCCCTTCCTTTCTAAAGCCCTTGAAAAATGTGTCCTGTCACAATTGGATAATCCCATCAACACTTTCAATCTCCTTAACGCTTTCCAATCTGGTTTTAGAAAGGGATGCAGCACGGAAGCTGCGATGCTCAACATTACTGATGACATTCACCGCTCCCTGGATAGAGGCGAATCCTCCCTCCTCATCCTCCTTGACCTCTCCGCAGCCTTTGATCCTGTTAATCATTTCACCCTTCTAAAAACTCTCAAAGACCGGTTTGGTCTAAATGGCATTGTCCTCAAATGGTTCACCTCCTATCTCCACAATAGAACTCAACAAATTAAACTGAATGGTTGCCTCTCCAAACGTCAACCTATCTCTCTGGGTGTCCCACAAGGCTCTATCCTCTCTCCTACTCTTTTTAACCTCTTCATGGAACCCCTCACTACTATTCTCAAACAAGCTAAAATCAGCTACTACCTCTATGCCGATGACACGCAATTATACTACAAGATCAAACCACACAACGACATCTTACATCTTAATGATGCCTTGACCAAAATTCAAACCTGGTTCCATCTTAACCTCCTCAAACTTAATCCCAAAAAACACGAAATCATCCTTTTTGCCCCAAAAAACAACCCTCTGCCTATCCAACACTGGATTGCTGATATCAAAGCACTTAATTGCCCTCTCACCACTTCCAACTCTGTCAAATCCCTTGGCATCAGCTGTGAGAAGGTGGCCTGATATGCAGCGCTCACTATTCTAGTGAACACTATGTATCAGTCCAGCAACCCTTATTGATGATTGGTTGTAAGTCAACCTTATAGACCAGCTATCCTAGTAGCGTGGATACGAGCAGTCTAAGGCTAAAGACTCGAGAGGGCGTGTTAAGCCAGCTGTTTACCACACATATACCCCTTGAACACCAAGTGAAAGGACACCACACAAGTGTTATGAAAATAAACAGTTATTTATTAAAGATCACAACAGCCCTGTACTCTTTATGAGGACAGGGTACTAAGCACAAACCAAAACTCTTACAAAAATACTTAATTTAGCACAGTATATACAAATGCCCGAGGGGCACGGAAAACCATATACTCTGAAAGTGGAATGCGAAATTCCTAGCAGGTAAGTACAGTACTAATAGCTTTTGGAATCACTAGGACTTGACTAGGGAATCGTTAGATTACTTCTAGGAGGCCTAGGGGACTCGGGTGCAGGGTGTGCACTCTCACGCGAGATGCGGACAAAAGTCTATGGTAGCTAGGAAGTAGAAAGTTAGTGTTCTCGGGCGAACCCGACCTGGTAGGGAGAAAACGAAAGTAGATTCTGACCCTTGGATAGTGAGGCTATGCTGGGGCACCGAAATGCCGAAGTTACCTAGCCCAGGGGCTGCAGCTGCATAGGTCTGAAGAGACGTCGGGAATCCTCGTAGACGGACCAGGAGCCGGAAGAAAAGATGCTGGCCGGTGACCAGTGAAGAAAGTTCAGTTGGATCCAAGCCTGGATCTCGAAGATAGATGACACCTGAAAGCAGAGGGGACCAAGTTCGAGACTACTAGCCAGTAGTCAGTGGGCACCAGGAGGGCACCGGATGGTAGCCACCTCGACAAGGTGAGTGGGTGATGCTGGAGCTCGAAGATCTCACGGACCAGGAGGCGTTGTCGGCGACCAGGATGGAGGATCGAGCTGTCCCACGAAGATAGAAGCTGTCGGCGTCGCTGGACCCAGGATTGGGCAACAAAGCCTTGGCAAATTCAAGCCCACACGGTGGACCTAAAATGGCGTCTGGATGGACCAGGAGGGTCCGGGGTGCCTCTCTTGAAGAAGGAAGCAAGGGCCAGCCTGGAGCAACCAGACCAGCAGCAGAGATGTCGTCGGGCGTCGTTCAGAAGGCCACAAGCCAGCCGGCTAGTAGCCAAACAACGCGGTGCACAGCAAACAGCAGAAGGGCCCCACGCAGATCGTGGAGATGCAGGGAGGCTGACCTTGGGTGCTGGAGCTGCGCAGGGTCGGGGCTTCTCGGACCCCAAAGCACTCACCAGTGGAGGACACGGTGGGCATGCAGTAAAGATGTCGTGCAGTCTTGGCGATCGTCGGTCCCTCGAGGTCTCGTCGCACTCACGGTTCTCAGCTTGGCTGTAGAGGTGAGTAGAGGTCAGAGGTGCCAGGGAAGCCGGGTCTCGTCGAGCTGGGTCGTCGGATTCGTGATGAAGGACTTGCAGCAGACCGCAGTGTTCTTTAGGATGGTGCCCGCTTGATGCAGGGTGACTACTCCTTAGCCACAAGGGAGAATCTTGAAGAAGAAATCGTGAAGTCCTTTCGAAGAAAGTGGTATCTTGATTCCAAAGATGATCTAATTTGAACAGGGGGCCCGCTCCTATCTTTATACTAAAAAAGGGGGCTGACCCGGTGACTAGGTCCTGCCTATGGGTGGGACCAGGAGGGGGGTGGTTACACCCCTCTCCCCTGCCGGACTTCCCCAGGCCAGGGGCTGGTGTGCCCCTGGAACTGGTTCTGACTGGCCTATGCGTAGTGAGCACCGGGGTGCCACTCAGCAGTCACCTTCCTGAAAAGCCCTGCCTACCCAGGATACACAAAACCATGTCTGGGACGGTGCTAGCACCGCCCCGGACAGGAAACCCTTTGTCCAGGCCTCCCTCGCTGGAAGGACTCCCAGCAGCAGGAGGTCAGACTCGTGTCTGTGGTGGCAGCATCCATTTTGTGGAGCTGAGGCTTCAGTTAACTTTAACCGGGGTTCACAGTTACATACATGTCGTGTCCCTCTAGAAGGGTGGAATGCTAACCCCGTCGCCAGAATTGGTGAGGGGTTAGTATTCCAATTCGTATGACACCTTACTCGACATGTTTTGATAAAGCAATACCAAAGATAGCATTTAACCGCGAGGATTATAATGCACTTAAGAGTATATGGTATGCGATATCATGGAACAGCTATTAGGACTTGGTTCCGCAAGCTGCAGACAGGCTCAGCTCATGCCAGAGCACCATCTCACACGATTCCAAGCACTCTGCCTTCAGGATTGTCAAGGCCTGCCATAGGAGTGACTGATAGGAATCTGTGTGTCCATTTTAGGGTTAGGTATAGGTATACTACACCTACAGCAAAGGGTGATTACACGACTTTGCCCCAGCTGTCATGCAGCCAGTTGTGTCAAATTTAGGAGGCCAGCCAGGGGTAGCATAATACATGCTGCAGCCCCTGGCAGCCCTGGGTACACCTATGCCCTGAGTTACAGGGTCTGATAAGGTGGCCCAGTACCAATTGGTGGATGCACCTAGGGTACATGAGGTAATTTAGAAAGAGAACAGCCAGGCTGTGGGTCTGATTGGCAGGCCCACAGCCAGAGAAAGTCGTAAACCAGTGAAACAAAAGCAAAAAATCTGGGTGATCATAGGATTGCAGACCCTACTCTCCTACATGACCCCCCCCCAAACTTTGGGACAATAAGCTAACCTTGACCAGGTGAGTCTTCTTGTTCTAAGTGGAAATATCTGGAGAGCCCATCGGCATTGCCATGATCAGTACCAGGTCTATGTTCCACTGTAAAGTCCATCCCCTGTAGGGAAATGGACCACCTAAGCAGTTTGGGGTTTTCACCCTTCATCTGATTTAGCCACAAGAGGGGCTTATGGTCGGTCTGAATCTTGAAGTGAGTGCCAAACAAGTATGGCCTCAGCTTCTTCAGGGCCCAAACCACAGCAAAGGCCTCCCTCTCAATAGCTGACCAATTCTTCTCTCTGGGGGTCAGCCTTCTGCTTATAAAAGCAATGGGCTGATCCTGACCATCAAAATTCAGTTGAGAAAGAACAGCTCCCACACCCAACTCAGAAGCATCTGTTTGGACAATGAATGGTTTGGAGGAGTCTGGACTCTTAAGGATAGGTGCTGTGCACATGGCCTGCTTTAGGTCATCGAATGCTTTTTGACAGCCTGCTGTCCACTGAACCGTTTTTGGCATTTTCTTACTTGTCAGTTCATTTAATGGTGTCACAATGGAACCATAGTTCCTGACAAACTTTCTGTAGTATCCAGTCAGGCCCAAGAAAGCTCGAACCTGAGTCTGGGTGGTTGGAGGAGCCCAGTCCCTGATTGACTGTATTTTGCTCTCCAGTGGCTGAACCTGGCCTCCACCTACAAGGTGGCCCAGGTATACAACCTGTGTCTGCCCTATCTGGCACTTGGTGGCCTTGATAGTGAGGCCTGCTGCTTGCAGAGCCTCTAACACTTTCCTCAGGTGGACCAGGTGATCCTCCCAGGTGGAGCTAAAGACAGCAATATCATCTAGATATGCTGCACAGAAGTCATCCAGCCCAGTAAGGACTTGATTCACCAACCTTTGGAAGGTGGCAGGTGCATTTTTCAGACCAAAGGGCATTACCACAAATTGATAATGCCCACCAGGGGTTGAAAATGCTGTCTTGGGCTTGGCATCCTCAGCTAACCTGATTTGCCAATACCCAGCTGTTAAGTCAAATGTACTTAAGTAGTTGGCAGAAGCCAATCTATCTATAAGTTCATCTGCCCTTGGTATTGGATGGGCATCAGTCTTAGTGACTGCATTGAGACCCCTGTAGTCTACGCAAAACCTCATCTCTCTCTTACCATCTTGGGTGTGAGGCTTTGGCACTAGAACTACTGGACTAGCCCAAGGGCTATCTGAGGGTTCAATGACTCCCAATTCCAACATTTTCTGCACTTCAGTTTTTATGCAGTCTCTAACATGATCAGGCTGCCTGTAGATTTTACTCTTGACTGGCAGACTGTCACCAGTGTCAACCTCATGGGTGCACCAATTGGTCTGACTGGGTGTCAGAGAGAACATATGTCTGAAAGACTGAAGAACCTGTTTACAGTCTTTCTGCTGATGTTCAGAGAGGCTGCCACAAAAGACAACACCATCTACTGACCCATCATCAGGATTCTGAGTGAGCAGGTCTGGGAGAGGGTCACTTTCTTCCTCCTGTCCCTCATCTATGGCCATGAGCAAGCTCATGTCCTTCCTGTCGACATATGCTTTGAGCCTGTTGACATGGAGTACCCTGTGGGGGCTCCTGGGAGTTCCAAGGTCCACCAGGTAGGTGACCTCTCCCTTTTGCTCAAGAATTGTGTGGGGCCCAGACCATTTGTCTTTGAGTGCTGCTGGGGCCACTGGCTCCAACACCCACACCTTCTGTCCAGGCTGGTAAACAGTCAGGACAGCCTTTTGGTCATGCCAAGCTTTTTGAAGTTCTTGACTGGCCTTAAGGTTTTCAGATGCCTTCTCCATATACTCAGCCATCCTGGAGCGGAGACCAAGTACATAGTCCATTATGTTGGTTGCAGGCTTTTTGAGAGGTCTCTCCCATCCTTCCTTCACCAAACACAAGGGGCCTCTTACAGGATGCCCATACAAAAGTTCAAAAGGGCTGTAGCCAACCCCCTTTTGTGGGACCTCTCTGTAAGCAAACAGAAGGCAGGGCATCAGGACATCCCATCTACGCCTGAGGGTTTCAGGTAGTCCATGAATCATCCCTTTTAGGGTCCTGTTGAACCTTTCAACAAGCCCATTGCATTGTGGGTGATAGGGTGTAGTGAATTTGTAATTGACACCACACTCCTTCCACATAGCAGTTGCTTGACATGAAGTTTGCACCTCTGTCAGAGACAACCTCCATAGGGAAGCCCACTCTGGAGAACACTCCAACTAGGGCCCTTGCCACCACAGGAGCTGTGGTGGTCCTAAGTGGAATAGCTTCAGGATACCTGGTGGCATGATCCACTACCACCAGTATAAACTTGTGCCCTGATGCTGTCTGGGGTTCCATTGGACCAACAATGTCAATCCCCACTCTTTCAAAGGGCACCCCCACCACAGGCATTGGTATAAGGGGGGCCTTTGTTGTGCCACCTGACTTACCACTGGCTTGGCAAGTGACACAGGAGCGACAAAACTCCTTGGTATCCTCATTCATGTGAGGCCAGTGAAAGTGTGAGACAAGCCTGTCCCAAGTCTTTGTCTGGCCTAAGTGACCTGCTAAGGGAATCTCATAGGCCAAGGTAAGTAGGAAACCTCTCTGAGACAAGGGTACAACCAGCCTCCTGGTCATGCCAGGCTTGGGGTCTCTTGACTCAGTGTACAGGAGTCCATCTTCCCAGTATACCTTGTGGGTACCTGTGGCGTTCCCAGCAGCCTCAGCAGCAGCCTGCTGTCTGAGGGGTTCAAGAGAAGGGCAGTCTAACTGGTCCTTCCCCAGGTCTTCCCTTGAGGGTCCCCCTGAACCCAAGAATTCAACTTGATCAAGTTCAAACTCTCTAGGCTCAGTTTCCCTCAATTCCTGTAGGTCAGCCTCCTCTGAGACTTGATCCACAACCTGGGGCAAGGGGGAAGGCACAGCCTTAACCCTACTGCTCTTTTTCTTGGAAGGTGTCTGGTCCATTGTTCCAGGATCCAGCACCTGTTCAGTGGGGCATTTTCTGGCCTGTGACCTGGTCACAGCAAACACATGTGCTGGCAAGCCTAACATTTCCAGATGAGTCCTCTGCTCCACTTCTGACCATTGTGATGACTCCAAATCATTGCCCAACAAACAATCCACTGGGAGGTCTGAACTAACTACAACCTTCTTTTGGCCAGTTACCCCTCCCCAGGAGAAAGCTACAATTGCCATACTGTAATTGGTAGTGACATTGCTTGCATTGGTCACCAGGAATTCTGCACCTGGCATGATCTGTCCAGGGTCCACAAAGCTAGGTGTCACCATTGTGAAACTGGCACAAGTGTCCCTATAGGCCTGAGCCATTTTTCCATTAATGAAAGGTGTCTGTCTGTATTTGCCCAAAGTATTGGGACTGATGTCAGGGGACATATCCATATCCCCTGTACTGACAAGGACAGCCTGAGTAAGGGTGCCAACTAAGTTGTCACTCCCCTCAGAACCCAGGGTTAACCCTACTAAACCCTTGGGAGGTGCACTACCACTGCTGGCTGTACTAGGGGGCACAGGTGCCTTAGGGGCTGCAGTGGCAGGAGTCTGCCCTCCTCCTTTCTTGGTGCACTCACTAAACCAGTGAGTTTTACTTTTACAGTATTGGCACCACCTTTTGGATTGGCCTTCTTTCTTCTTTTGGGGAGCCTGACCCCCACCCTCTTTGGGTTGTTGGGGACCTGTCGAAGACTTCTGGTCATTTTGTTCCCCCTTAGAATCTTTACCCTTCTGGTCTGCTTTCTTCTGACCACCTTGATTCTGGCCCTGGTTCTGTTTAACTCTTGTTCTAACCCATCTGTCTGCCTTCTTTCCCAATTCTTGGGGAGAGGTCAGATCTGAGTCAACAAGATGCTGATGCAACAACTGGTTCTGACAATTGTTTAAAATTTGTTCTCTCATCATCAAATTGTACAATCCTTTATAATCAGTAACCTTACTGCCCAGCAACCAGCCCTCAAAAGCCTTAGTGGCACAATCTACAAAGTCAGCCCAATCTTGAGACTGAGTTTTCTGGGTATCCCTGAACAGCACCCTGTACTGCTCAGTGGTTAGGCCAAACCCATCAACCAGTGCATTTTTCAAGACTTGGTAATCATTAGCATCCTCTACCCTTGTGGTGAGGAGCTTGTCTCTACCTTTTCCTTCAAAGGAGAGCCACAAGATAGCTGCCCACTGACTTGGGGGAACACCTTGCACAGTGCAGGCCCTCTCCAAAGCAGTAATCCATTTGTGGATGTCATCCCCTTGTTTAAAGGGGGGCACTATCTTACCAAGGTGTTTTGTATCAAAACTCCTTTCCCTATTGCCAGGTACAATGCTGCCACCAGTGGGGACTGCCCCACTCAACTCTTGCTCTCTAGCAAAGGCAAGCCTCTCTTTGGCCAGGGCAAGTTCTTCCCTTGCAATCCTCAGATTGGCTGCCTTTTCCTTAGCTGCATACATTCTCCTCTGGGGAGATGTCATTCCTCTTTGAGAGGAATTTTGAGAGCCATTGGTATGAAGGGATCTGCCAGAGCCTCTAGATAGAGACCTAGCTCGTCCATTCCCAATGTTAAGCTGACCTGAGAGTGGTCCCAGGGCGCCCCTAGAATTCATCTCATGTCTGCTTAAGTTGGTCGTGGTTAGTCTACTGACTTCTACCTGTCCCTTATCTGCCTCATCCCCAGACACCAAGTCATCATCCTCATCATCAGCATCCTCTGCTTCCTGAAGGGGATGGTCCTGGTTATCAAAGGGACCCTGTAAGGGGGGCATACTGCCATCTGGATTAGAAGGGTCTGGGTTACCAGCCCTCCTTGCATCATAAGTCTCTAAGAGACCAATCAGAAAGGCAGTTGTGGGGTTAGACCCCTGCTTAATCTTCCTAGAGGTACATACTTGTCGTAACTCATGGAAGCTAAGCGCAGTATATCTTGAAGGGATGACCTGTGGAGGGTCAACTGACACAAGGGGAGACTCAGTGTTTCCACCTTTGTCCGACATACTGTTTCTAGTGTGGTGTAAGTGATGCACCTACCTACACTATGTGTTACCTACTGATCCCTTGCTAGAGTTGCAGCCAAGGTGTGCTAAGCCTTGAGGAGCTACAACAGCTGGTTCAGTAGAACTCAGAGTATTCTAAGCTTTAGTTATATGTACCTAACAGTACTTATGTGATCTTTCAACAAGATATTCTTAGGATACGTGTGGTAAAACAACAGCAAGCTCAAATCCCAACCGCTGCTCACCAATGTGAGAAGGTGGCCTGATATGCAGCGCTCACTATTCTAGTGAACACTATGTATCAGTCCAGCAACCCTTATTGATGATTGGTTGTAAGTCAACCTTATAGACCAGCTATCCTAGTAGCGTGGATACGAGCAGTCTAAGGCTAAAGACTCGAGAGGGCGTGTTAAGCCAGCTGTTTACCACACATATACCCCTTGAACACCAAGTGTAAGGACACCACACAAGTGTTATGAAAATAAACAGTTATTTATTAAAGATCACAACAGCCCTGTACTCTTTATGAGGACAGGGTACTAAGCACAAACCAAAACTCTTACAAAAATACTTAAGTTAGCACAGTATATACAAATGCCCGAGGGGCACGGAAAACCATATACTCTGAAAGTGGAATGCGAAATTCCTAGCAGGTAAGTACAGTACTAATAGCTTTTGGAATCGCTAGGACTTGACTAGGGAATCGTTAGATTACTTCTAGGAGGCCTAGGGGACTCGGGTGCAGGGTGTGCACTCTCACGCGAGATGCGGACAAAAGTCTATGGTAGCTAGGAAGTAGAAAGTTAGTGTTCTCGGGCGAACCCGACCTGGTAGGGAGAAAACGAAAGTAGATTCTGACCCTTGGATAGTGAGGCTATGCTGGGGCACCGAAATGCCGAAGTTACCTAGCCCAGGGGCTGCAGCTGCATAGGTCTGAAGAGACGTCGGGAATCCTCGTAGACGGACCAGGAGCCGGAAGAAAAGATGCTGGCCGGTGACCAGTGAAGAAAGTTCAGTTGGATCCAAGCCTGGATCTCGAAGATAGATGACACCTGAAAGCAGAGGGGACCAAGTTCGAGACTACTAGCCAGTAGTCAGTGGGCACCAGGAGGGCACCGGATGGTAGCCACCTCGACAAGGTGAGTGGGTGACGCTGGAGCTCGAAGATCTCACGGACCAGGAGGCGTTGTCGGCGACCAGGATGGAGGATCGAGCTGTCCCACGAAGATAGAAGCTGTCGGCGTCGCTGGACCCAGGATTGGGCAACAAAGCCTTGGCAAATTCAAGCCCACGCGGTGGACCTAAAATGGCGTCTGGAGTGGACCAGGAGGGTCCGGGGTGCCTCTCTTGAAGAAGGAAGCAAGGGCCAGCCTGGAGCAACCAGACCAGCAGCAGAGATGTCGTCGGGCGTTGTTCAGAAGGCCACAAGCCAGCCGGCTAGTAGCCAAACAACGCGGTGCACAGCAAACAGCAGAAGGGCCCCACACAGATCGTGGAGATGCAGGGAGGCTGACCTTGGGTGCTGGAGCTGCGCAGGGTCGGGGCTTCTCGGACCCCAAAGCACTCACCAGTGGAGGACACGGTGGGCTTGCAGTAAAGATGTCGTGCTGTCTTGGCGATCGTCGGTCCCTCGAGGTCTCGTCGCACTCACGGTTCTCAGCTTGGCTGTAGAGGTCAGAGGTGCCAGGGAAGCCGGGTCTCGTCGAGCTGGGTCGTCGGATTCGTGATGAAGGACTTGCAGCAGACCGCAGTGTTCTTTAGGATGGTGCCCGCTTGATGCAGGGTGACTACTCCTTAGCCACAAGGGAGAATCTTGAAGAAGAAATCGTGAAGTCCTTTCGAAGAAAGTGGTATCTTGATTCCAAAGATGATCTAATTTGAACAGGGGGCCCGCTCCTATCTTTATACTAAAAAAGGGGGCTGACCCGGTGACTAGGTCCTGCCTATGGGTGGGACCAGGAGGGGGGTGGTTACACCCCTCTCCCCTGCCGGACTTCCCCAGGCCAGGGGCTGGTGTGCCCCTGGAACTGGTTCTGACTGGCCTATGCGTAGTGAGCACCGGGGTGCCACTCAGCAGTCACCTTCCTGAAAAGCCCTGCCTACCCAGGATACACAAAACCATGTCTGGGACGGTGCTAGCACCGCCCCGGACAGGAAACCCTTTGTCCAGGCCTCCCTCGCTGGAAGGACTCCCAGCAGCAGGAGGTCAGACTCGTGTCTGTGGTGGCAGCATCCATTTTGTGGAGCTGAGGCTTCAGTTAACTTTAACCGGGGTTCACAGTTACATACATGTCGTGTCCCTCTAGAAGGGTGGAATGCCAACCCCGTCGCCAGAATTGGCGAGGGGTTAGTATTCCAATTCGTATGACACCTTACTCGACATGTTTTGATAAAGCAATACCAAAGATAGCATTTAACCGCGAGGATTATAATGCACTTAAGAGTATATGGTATGCGATATCATGGAACAGCTATTAGGACTTGGTTCCGCAAGCTGCAGACAGGCTCAGCTCATGCCAGAGCACCATCTCACACGATTCCAAGCACTCTGCCTTCAGGATTGTCAAGGCCTGCCATAGGAGTGACTGATAGGAATCTGTGTGTCCATTTTAGGGTTAGGTATAGGTATACTACACCTACAGCAAAGGGTGATTACACGACTTTGCCCCAGCTGTCATGCAGCCAGTTGTGTCAAATTTAGGAGGCCAGCCAGGGGTGGCATAATACATGCTGCAGCCCCTGGCAGCCCTGGGTACACCTATGCCCTGAGTTACAGGGTCTGATAAGGTGGCCCAGTACCAATTGGTGGATGCACCTAGGGTACATGAGGTAATTTAGAAAGAGAACAGCCAGGCTGTGGGTCTGATTGGCAGGCCCACAGCCAGAGAAAGTCGTAAACCAGTGAAACAAAAGCAAAAAATCTGGGTGATCATAGGATTGCAGACCCTACTCTCCTACATCAGCGTCAACCAGAATCTCAATCTTATCCCACATATTAAAATCGTTGCCAAAGGTGCCCTCTTCACTCTACATCACCTTAAAAAAAAATCAAACCCTTTATTCCAATGGACGACTTTAAAACCATTATACAATCACTTGTCCTTTCCAGAATCGACTATGGCAACGCCACCCTTGCTAGCACCCCCAAAGCTCATCTTGCCCCGATTAAATCTGTCCTCAACCTGGCGGCCAGGCTTATCTCTGACAGTAAGTGCTATGATCACATCTCCCCGGTCCGCGAAAACCTCAATTGGCTCCCAATCGAAGGCAGATCCACTTACAAGATTGCGTGTATCATTCATTAAGCCCTTCACCAAAACACCCTCTCGTACCTTTCTGACAAACTCCTAAAAGCTGGATGTACTAGATCTTTGAGGAGCACCAATGCCCTTGTCCTAATCCCCCCGCAGACCAAAAAGAAGAAGACTCGATCATGTTCTTTCTCAGGTAATGCCCCATCTATTTGGAATTCTCTTCCCAAAGACCTTCGCTGCAACCCTTCCTACCCCCATTTCAAGAAAAACCTCAAGCTGCTGCTTCTCAACAAATATTGGGGTCCTTAATTCCTATTGAACTATCGGTCCATTTACTCTTTGCTGTCATATACACTCTCTCTTATACTACCTTTCCTACTCCCACTTTTCAAAAACAATATCTCAAGCTGCTGCTTCATAACAAATATTGGGGTCCCTAATTCCTACTGAACTATCTGTCCATTTACTTGTGGCAATCCTCTACTATCTCTCTTCCTACTACTCTTCCTACCCTCGCTCTCCTTCTTTCTCCCTCTAACTTAATACTTAACCCCCCCCTATTTTACGTTGTCAACAGCTCTCTTCTCCTTTACTTGTTCTCTAATTTTACTCCTTCTTTTCCTCTGCACTAGAGGACTTTATCAACTAATCTATATTAAAAATGTACCGTTTTATTGATTTTTCTTTTTTTCATGATGTGTAAGTTCCTGTAAAGCGCTCTGATACTCTTGGGTCAAGTAGCGCTATATAAAACCTTTAAAATAAAATAAATATAAATAAAATAGTATATAGCTTACAAAATCCACATATTTCTTTACATAGAATCACACCGCATACATCCCTGAATATTTAAACCAGAATATTTATGGCACATAATATTGAGGGCAGAATGTTGAATCCAAAATATTTATTGGTAGGTAAGGATAGATTTTCTGTACCTTACTCCACATGTATGTACCTATATGATATGTATATCTTCAAGGCACCTAGATGTGGAGTTAGAAACAATACATTTTTACTTCCCTATATGCACTTATCTTTCAATATCCTGTCTTTGATATTCTTGCACCACAGTAATCTAGAAGTCAATATTTAGTAGTACTTCCAATCACACCAATAATAAAGAGCACCCAAAAGCATTGTGTGCTCTAAAACCTTGCATACAATACCTCCTTAAACGTACTGCGGTAAAAATTCCTCTATAGTGCACAACTTTAATGTTTGATCGTAGCTGAGGACCATGTCCCCCTAAAAATATACTTCTGGCTATGTGCCTGTAACCCCACTGCACATCTTGGTTCTCCTCAGAATGTCTACCCCCATGGCCCAGCCAGCCTAGGACCTCAAAGGTGTCCCTACACCACAGTATTTCTCAATAGAGGGGTGGTCATGCAGACCTCCATACCAATATCACTCTCTGTCTCTCTCTCTCTGCTTCTCTCTATGTCCCTGGCTCTCTTTATTCTCTCTGCACTTCTATTCTGTGCAGTGCGTGCATCTTCCTTCAGTGCCTGACTTCTTCACGGGTCGCAGGCGCTCTCTATCGCCATCCATTTCTGGAACCATCTGAGCCTAGTGTTCCATCTATGTGTCATTTAATGTGTGCATGTTATGGAATGTGGTGAGACTTGCAGGTTCTGAGGGAGTTGGAGGTTGCAGGGCTTTGTCTGGCAGTTCCTTCTCGATGGGCTGTACGAATGAACTACCACCTACCACACACCAAGAGTTGATGCTTCTTTGCCACATTGGTGATGAGCAGTCCGAGTTGATTGCTGGCATGGATTCGGCCCACGGATTGCATTGAGAGGAGGGTGCCTGCTGTTGGACCTGCAGCATACACCAGTGTGGCCTGAGTTTGCATCGCACACGTTCACTGTTGGTTGGCAACAGGACACTGAAGAGTGTTGGATCTTTATTAGTTGGATTGGTTGAGTTTAGTTTTTATATGCGCCATATTGGAGTGGAAATGAATGTATACGCCCTTTTCTTGGGAGAACAAGCAACTATATCAGAGGTACAGCAACAATTACTGCTATAAATCATTCACACCTGCTTGTTACTTTATAAAGCTTTGTTGCCTAATACGGCCATGGAAGGAATATTTGCAGAAGTTCCTTTCTTAAACACATATGGGAACCTGTGATGCCTTAGGAAGATTGGAAGGAGGGGGTAGATTTCAATGTAGTAGCCATTGAGGGTGATAAATGTACTACTTCTTGCTAGCTAGCAATGCTCCAGCATTGCTTATGGGAGGAGGGCTGACACATTTTAAAGCATTTTCTACCATTACTAGTTGAGGAGGATGATGAGGAAGAATTGGATGAATTTGAAGTCGCCATGCAAAGATTAGATAGAAACTATGGAAAAACAGAAAGGAGGTGGTGGAAAGGAATATATCTCTTTACTACGCATGCAATACATCGCATGCCATTACAACGCAGTTGTTACAACGACTGCGTTGTTACATCACAAACAATTACATCGTAAGACATTACAACGACTTGCTGTAGGGGGCAGGCTGCACTTAGGAATAGTATAAGTTACTATTCCTACTTCAGTTTGTGGAACAGCAGTGAAGCTGTTGGATTGTAAATCCGTAAACGGATTTCATAAGATCAAATACAGAGACATGAAAAAGGTCCTATAAAATCTGACCTATACTTCATGAATAAATGTCAGTTCCTCAATAAATCAAACCATAAACAATTGTCATATTTGAACAATTTGTTATCATGCAAACATGAGATGATTGGGGAAACAGACAGTCAAGTAAGTTTTGACTTGATTGTCTGTTTCCCCAATCATCTCATGTTTGCATGATAACAAATTGTTCAAATATGACAATTGTTTATTGTTTGATTTATTGAGGAACTGACATGGTTATTCATGAAATCTAGGTCAGATTTTATAGGACCTTTTTCATGTCTCTGCATTTAATCTTATGAAATTCTTTTGTATGTACCCTATCAAATATATTTATAAATTTTAATAAGATATTCCAGTGTTCCTCTATTATTTTCATTATTATTTTTTCCAAATTGGCGCTTATTTTTGAATGCTCTGATTGCATCGTGGTTTCAATTAATTTGAATAGTGGCTTTAGAATTCACTATCTAAGACCCCCCTCTCCTTGTAAAATAACTAGAATATTGCTTAAATGAAATCCCTTGCAGGCACCCTTTACCAGTGAATACAATATTTCCCCAAGCCTCCAAGGATATATTGGGTTAACCTATTGCTACAGTTCAGGATTGTAAATCCAACATTTTCTGCCCCCTATAGCAAGTCGTTGTAACGACTTGCGATATAATGGTTCGCGATGTAACAATGCAGTCATTGTAATGACTGCACTATAAGGGCATGCGATGAAAACGCTGTTTCCCGGTGGAAAGATTTACATTCCTTAGAAGAAGTCCTGCAGCAAAAGTGTAAAGAAATTATAGTCTCTTCAAAACTCAAAAATTATATTTCATAAACCAGCCCAACCATTTCAACTTAGTACATAAGATTCTATCAGTGTATTGAGAAGGATTTTTTAAAGTGACAGTTTTCAAACATCAATTTTGAAACTTTCATTCTCCCCTCCATCCCGACCTTGACAACAACGTCAACAGTGAATTGAACCAAGTCAGTTGTTATGTGCACTCTTTGGGTGGTCTGGGTTTCTATTATACATGAATAACATTATAGTGTATTGCATCTAACACAGGAGAGGGCTTTATAAAGAGTACATCCTGAATGCATGTATTTCGAGGTCCTCTTTTGTGTGAGAGGAAGTGAAATAAAATGATTGCCTAGGATCACACAATTTGGTTAAGAGGGGAAGCCGGGATTTAACCCAGGTTTCCAGGTGTCACAATGTGCAATTCAGCCACTAGATGTATATACTTCGCTTCTACCTTACCCTCCCAGACCTGGTCCCCCACCACCCTGCAGGCATCAATGCGGCCCTCGATCACATCACTGACTAAAAAAGACAATCCTCTACACAGATTTGCTAGGAATCTGGGATTAACTCACATCTTGGCGGGGCACGGAGTTCACCGTGGTAGGTGCATTTCAGATTCTTATGCAGGCATAAGCACTCCATCTCATCACAGAACAAAGACTGAATCCAGGCTTCCCAGACCTGAGCCCAGTCTGGAAGAAGAGTAGCAACACATCAGAGGTTCCAGCCCAGGTAAATTATGTATTTACACTGATACGCAGGTCTACTCGGTGGGGGAATGATTCACAAAATAGTGCCATGAGACAATGGGGTCAGCAGTTATTGTAATGTAGGTTTACCATTACATTTCTGGGTAGTAATGCGGAAAGCCAGCTCCTGTTGCCTAGTAAACCAATTACAACATAGGAAGAGGGAGATGGTTAAGTGGAAAAACAAAGGGAAAAGCAATGGATGAGTGGTCTCCCCTCACTCACAGAGCACAACAAACAACGTTCCAATTCTTATATGTTGCACACATTATGAAGAGCAGTGTCCTCAGTTATGGGGACTGGTCAGCTCTTTAATCATGGAGGGTCAGTAGACATTTTCGCTACTGAAAGGGTGTGTATGAATTTACTGCCAAGGCAGGTCACCACATGAGTGGGATGAGGGAGCAGCAGCAATCCACACACCCAAAGAGGCTAGCTTTGGTTGGCCCCAGAGCCACCAGAATCCAGCTCTTAAGACAAAAAATGAAGGAAAAATATGTCCAACCCTCTAGTGGACTGGATGCAAAACTCATGCTTGACCAGAAAAAACGCCATGCTGAGGACTATTCTCCCGAACACGTAATTTGGATCATCTTTGAATCTTATGCTTTTAGACCTTTGCTTTGTTACGCAAGTGGCAGAGGTGAATCGCAAGTGTTGTCAGACAAGAGGGTGCACATTTGAACTCGTTTCAACCCGTCCCATTGGTTCTGGTTCTGATATGACCAGGAGTTGAGAACAGTCCCTCATCTCCTCCCCCTCTGCCTAAGGGCCTTGACCCTCAGCAGTGAGGGTTTAAACCTCCTTCTCAGTTGGCAGGGTTGGCTGGATGGCTCCTGTGAAGAGAAGCAGGCGAATTATCCACTCCAATATTAGAGCAAACTATTCAGGTAAGTGGCAGATGGCCCATGGACAAGATCCCCTCTACATTTAAACGGCACACCTATAGTACGTAAGATTGATGGGTTGTATTAATTAATAACCTATACATGCACATTGCATTTGTCTATTAGATGAAGGTCATGTTGGCCTGCTGCCCCTTCATCAGCGTGCATGTAAGAGCTGAGAAAAGGGGAGGGTAGGCTACCTGCCGGTGCAGTTGGCAGGGGTGCCCTCCTCTTCAGCAGAGGCAAAGCTTGGGACCCCGACTAATTCCCTTAGTTCCTCTTCTGGGCCCCAAGGAACTTCAGTGGCAGCACTGTGTGGCCCTGTTGCCTCATCCACACTTTATTGTCAGCACCAGAGAAGAGTCAGATGCTGCCAGCGACATAAGAGTGTGTGGTTGAGGAGCGTCCGCTGGTGACACCGGACGATCACTTGTATTGGTGCACGTCTTAGCATTCGTGGCAGCATGTGTATTTGTCATTCCATGTCCATACGTGTTTGTGCTTGTGTATATGAGTGCCCATACGTGTATGTGTATATGTGTTTAGGTTATGCATGTCCATACGTGTCTGTGCATGTGTATATGTGTTTAGGTGTGCAAGTCTCTACGTGTCTGTGCATGTGTATTTATTTAGGTGTGCGTGCCCATACATGTCTGTGAATGTGTATATGTATTTAGGTATACCTGGCTGTGCATGTGCATATGTATTTTTGTGTGCGTGTCCATATGTGTTTGTGCATGTGTCTATGTGTTTAGTTTTGCATGCCTAAAGGTGTTTGTGCATGTTTATATGTTTAAGGTGTGCATGTCCATTTGTGTCTGTTTATGTGTATAAGTATTTAGGTGTGCGTGTCCATATGTGTCTGTGCAAGTCCACAGGTGTCTGTGCATGTGTTTATGTGTTTAGATATATGAGTCTGTGCATGTGTATATGTGTTTTTAGGTATGTGTTTATCTGCGTATGCATGAATGTATTTGCATATGTGTGTCTATACGTGTCTGTGGATGTGTATATGTGTTTGAATTTGCCTGCCCATTGTGTACATGTGTTTAAGTGTGCTTGCCCATACGTGTCTGCGTACTTGTATATGTTTAGGTGTGTGAGTGTGTGTGTCCATTCGTGTTCGTGCATGTGTATATGTGTACCTGTCTGTGCATGTGTATATGTGCTCTGGTTTGCTTGCCCATATGTGTCTGTGCATGTGTATATGTGTGTAATTGTGCGTGGGAGTTACCTGGTCCAATTAGTTGCCTACGTGTTGTGTCATGCCTAAAAACCGCTAAACCAACATGTCATCACAATGATAATACTGGGTTTGAAAAAATTCCCATCAGCCCACCATTGTTGGCGGAGTGTCGTCATGTGGGATGCAAACCATGAACCTTGATCTCTCCCAACGCACCTAGTGATGATGCGGAGATAGGTTTTGAAAAGTACTATTCCGAACCACAGTATTTCAAAGGTAGGACCGATGGAGTGCAGTGCTTGTGAAAAAGAAAACAAAGTGTGAATAAAATTGGCTCCTGTGACAAAAAATATGTTTATTGGGTATTGTCCCAGGGTCAAGAGTAAAAACAGCGCCTTATAGTCTTAAAGAATAACTATATCATGGCGTAGTGCATGGAGGTCGACATGTTTCAGCTTGTGTGGACAAATCGTCCAAGCTTTCTTCAGGACCAATTGATGTTACGCGTCTGCATTATGTGAAAAAAGTCAAGTATATTAACATTTTGGATTAATCCTACCAGAACTTTGAGCTCAAATATTCTCTGGTGTTTATCCAACTAATCGTGATTCTCCTAAGGAGGAAAAACAGCAGAGTGTAAGAGACGCATGTGATATATTGGTGATTAAAAACACAACACAACAGAAGTAGACAAGGCGACAGAAGACTGTTCTTCGCCCATCAGAAGCTATATGAGTCTCCTGATTTGAGAATCGTTGATTAACAAGATTTACAAAATATTAGTTTGTCAATTTTTTACTCACCCAGCATTCTGTGGGAGAACACCTCACCTCACCCGGCACCCACTCGGGAAGAAGGAGGCCCCGCTCTGTTAGAGATGGAAAAGTATAAAGACCTCAGACTATATTGAGGTACAGAGTAAACATACTCCACTAATCCATACATGTGTACTAACAAATACCAGTTAATTGAGAAGGAGACTCGACCCTAAAAGAGGACATGGTTATGACCAAGCATGGAGGTGGCACTGATTGTTGAATGCCTATATAGGTTCAATAGTAAGGTAGTAACCAAGGGAGGCTTATCTATACCTAGCTAGAACAGTGTGTTAATCAAGAGCATGGTAATGGTGTGGCCAGAAGAATGGGTTAATCCATAAAGGCCAACCAAATATCCAGTCTATAAATAATGGAGAGAAACAAAACTCTAAGCATATTTCCCTTATTGCTAGATCTTGAATATCCAGGGAGCCATACCTGTCCGAGCGGGAGTGGAGGTAGTTTGGGCTGTGCTTACTTCCCACATGACGACACAATGGTGGGCTGATGGGAATTTTTTCAAACCCAGTATTATCATTGTGATGACATGTTGGTTTAGCGGTTTTTAGGCATGACACAACACGTAGGCAACTAATTGGACCAGGTAACTCCCGTTTGTTTCTCAATTTGATTTAGGGGTTTGAGCTACCGTGGTCGTTAAAAATTCCCCTTTGACCCCCCCACTTGTTTTTTTTTTTGTAATTGTGCGTGTCCATATGTTTCTGTGCATGTGTATATATGTGTTTAGGTGTACATGTCCATACATGTCTGTGCATGTCCATACGTGTTTGCGCATGTGCATACGTTTAGGTGTGCGCGTCCATTCATGTCTGTGCATGTGTATATGTGTTTAGGTGTGCATGTATTTAGGTGTGCATGCCCATACCTGTCTGTGCATGTGTATGTGTCTTTAGGTGTGCGTGCCCATACGTGTCTGTGTATGCGTATATGTGTTAAGGTTTGCGTGCCTATATGTGTCTGTGCATGTGTATATGTGTTTAGGTTTGCGTGCCCATATGTGTATATGTGTTTAGGTATATGTCCCTGTGCATGTGTATATGTATTTAGGTGTGCGTATGTGCATGTTTATATGTATTTAGGTGTGTGTCTCTGCATGTGTATATGTGTTCAGGTTTGCGTGCCTATATGTGTCTGTGCATGTCCATACGTTTCTGTGCATACATGTCAGCCCATGTACATAGGTTTTAGTGCATGTGTTTAGGTGTGCTTTTCCATACATGTCTGTGCGTATACATACATGTCTGTACATGTGTTTAGGTTTGTGTGCGCATATGTGTCTGTGTGTGTTTAGGTGTGCGTGTCAATACGTGTCTGTGCATTTGTAATAAAATGTGCGTGTCCATTCGTGTCTGTGTATATGTGTTTAGTTGTGGGTGTCTGTGCATATATTGTGCTTCTCTATACATCTCTGTAAATGTGTATATGTGGTTAGGTTTGCTCGTTCATAAGTGTCTGTGCATGTGTATATGGGTTTAGGTGTGCGTGCCCATACGTATCAGTGTATGTGTATATGTTGAACTAAGTATGCATGTCTAGTCTGTAGGAGGGTGGTTGGGGGCGCTTCTTAGCACTTCCACACTGCCTCCCACTCTCCCCTCATTCCAGCTCGCAGCACAGGATTGTAAGGGTGCAGTAGGACACTGGAGGGAGCAGAGGGACATGAGTGAGAGACAGATCTCAGATGCACAGAGGTCCAAAGATCAGGGATACATGGGGACAAAGCTCGAAGTCACAGCTGTGGGAGACTACAAAGGACTGAGGTAAGAGAGGGATACAGTCGGTGGAGAAATGAAGAGAAATATTAAGAATGACAAGGCACTTTAAAGTGCACTTACAGTGTTGTCTTTGACTTCCAGTACTGTGATTGTAGGGATGGGTGCATGTCAGGGGTACAGAGTGATGCAAGAGAGGGCTGAAGTGAATCAGCACTATTATGTATGTTGATTCCATTACCAGAATTGTAGGGATAGGTTCATGGCAGGGCTGAAGTGCACTAGCAGTGATATCTGTAGGCCTCAGTACTGGAGCTGTAAGGATAGGTGCACGCCGGGGTTAAAGTGTGGTGCATGGCATGGTCCTAGGGTACTGGCACTGTTTTATATGTAGATACAGAATTGTAGGGACAGGTTTGTGCTATGGGTGAAGTGCACTAGCAGTGTTGTCTGTGGGCCCCAGTTATGGAATTGCAAGAATAGGTGCATGCCAGGGTTAATGTATAGTGCTTGCCAGGGTTGAAGTTAACTGCCTTTATTGTGCATGTCCCATTAACTGAATCGCAGAGATGGATGCATGCCAGGGTTGAAGTGTTTTGATTGCCATAGTTGAAGTGTGGTGCATGTCAGAGTTGAAATGTGAAGTGTGGTGCATGTCCGGTTTGATGTGTGGTGCATGCCAGGGTTGATGTGTGGTACATGCCAGGGTTGAAGTGTGGTGCATGCCAGAGTAGAAGCGTGGTGCGTGCCAGAGTTGAAGTGTGGTGCGTGTCAGAGTTGAAGTGTGGTGCGTGTCAGAGTTGAAGTGTGCTGCATCCCAGGGTTGAAGTGTGGTGCATGCCAGATTAGAAGTGTGGTGCGTGCCAGGGTTGAAGTGTGGTGCATGCCCGAGTTGAAATGTGGTGCATGCCAGAGTTGAAATGTGGTGCATGCCAGGGTTGAAGTGTTGTGCATGCCAGGGTTGAAGTGTTGTGCATGCCAGGGTGGAAGTGTGGTGCGTGCCAGGGTGGAAGTGTGGTGCGTGTCAGAGTTGAAGTGTGGTGCGTGTCAGAGTTGAAGTGTGGTGCGTGTCAGAGTTGAAGTGTGGTGCGTGTCAGAGTTGAAGTGTGGTGCATGCCAGAGTAGAAGTGTGGTGCATGTCAGAGTTGAAGTGTCCTGCATGCCAGGGTTGAAGTGTGGTGCATGCCAGGGTTGAAGTGTGGTGCATGCCAGGGTTGAAGTGTGGTGCTTGCCAGATTAGAAGTGTAGTGTGTGCCAGGGTTGAAGTGTGGTGCGTGCCAGGGTAGAAGTGTGGTGCGTGTCAGAGTTGAAGTGTGGTGCATGCCAGAATTGAAGTGTGCTGCATGCCAGATTAGAAGTGTGGTGCATGCCAGGGTTGAAGTGTGGTGCTTGCCAGATTAGAAGTGTAGTGTGTGCCAGGGTTGAAGTGTGGTGCATGCCAGAGTAGAAGTGTGGTGCATGCCAGAGTTGAAATGTGGGCATGCCAGGGTTGAAGTATTGTGCATGCCAGGGTAGAAGTGTTGTGCATTCCAGGGTAGACGTGTGGTGCGTGCCAGGGTAGAAGTGTGGTGCGTGCCAGAGCTGAAGTGTGGTGCGTGCCAGAGCTGAAGTGTGGTGCGTGCCAGAGTTGAAGTGTGCTGCATGCCAGGGTTGAAGTGTGGTGCATGCCAGATTAGAAGTGTGATGCATGCCAGGGTTGAAGTGGGGTGCGTGCCAGAGTTGAAGTGGGGTGCATGCCAGAGTTGAAGTGTGGTGCATGCCAGAGTTGAAGTGTGGTGCATGCCAGAGTTGAAGTGTGGTGCATGCCAGAGTTGAAGTGTGGTGCATGCCAGACTTGAAGTGTGGTGCATGCGAGACTTGAAGTGTGGTGCATGCCAGAGTTGAAGTGTGGTGCATGCGAGAGCTGAAGTGTGGTGCATGCGAGAGTTGAAGTGTGGTGCATGCGAGAGTTGAAGTGTGGTGCATGCCAGAGTTGAAATGTTGTGCATGCCAGGGTAGAAGTGTTGTGCATGCCGGGGTAGAAGTGTTGTGCATGCCGGGGTAGAAGTGTTGTGCATGCCGGGGTAGAAGTGTGGTGCATTCCAGGGTAGAAGTGTGATGCATGTCAGGCTAGAAGTGCGGTGCATGCCACAGTAAGAGTGTGGTGCATGCCACAGTAAGAGTGTGGTGCATGCCACAGTAGGAATATGGTACATGCCACAGTTGAAGTGTGATGCATGCTAGAGAAGAAGTGTGGTGCATGCCAGAGTTGAAGTGTGATGCATGCCAGAGTAGAAGTGTGGTGCATGCCAGAGTAGAAGTGTGGTGCATGCCAGAGTAGAAGTGTGGTGCATGCCAGAGTAGAAGTGTGGTGCATGCCAGAGTAGAAGTGTGGTGCATGCCAGAGTAGAAGTGTGGTGCATGCCAGAGTAGAAGTGTGGTGCATGCCAGAGTAGAAGTGTGGTGCGTGCCAGAGTAGAAGTGTGGTGCGTGCCAGAGCTGAAGTGTGGTGCGTGCCAGAGCTGAAGTGTGGTGCGTGCCAGAGCTGAAGTGTGGTGCGTGCCAGAGCTGAAGTGTGGTGCGTGCCAGAGCTGAAGTGTGGTGCGTGCCAGAGCTGAAGTGTGGTGCGTGCCAGAGCTGAAGTGTGGTGCATGCCAGGGTCGAAGTGTTGGGAGTGCCAGAGTTGAAATGTGAAGTGTGGTGCGTGCCAAAGTTAAAGTGTGGCGCAAGCCTGAGTTTAAATGATGCATGCCAGAGTTGAAATTTGGTGCATGCCAGAGTTGGAATGTTGTGCATGCCAGAGTTGAAATGTTGTGCATGCCACAGTTGAAGTGTGGTGCATGCCAGGGTTGACATGTGCTGCATGCCAGGGTTGACGTGTGCTGCATGCCAGGGTTGACGTGTGCTGCATGCCAGGTTATGTGGTACATGCCAGGGTTAAAGTGTGGTGCATGCCAGAGATGAAGTGCACTTGCAGGGTTGTGTGTGAGGGTCCCAATTCTGAATTAGCAATGAATGGTGCATGTCAGGATTGAGGTACACTGACAACGCTTTGCAGGGGTACGAATATCCGAATAGCAGGGAATTATGCATGCCAGAGCTAAGTGCTCCGACAGCCTTGTGTGTACGGGCAACAGTACTGAAAAAGCAGGGAGTAGTGCGGGTCACAGGACTTGAATACTCCAAAGTCCATAGCGCACGCACATGCACACATACTCATGACCTCCACCGCATGTAACAGACCACATTACAAATTACATAACTGATGTTGCAAGTTACCACTAACACCAACAATGAGAGGAATATTGAAACAGTACAGTATGATGGTTTGTGTTGTTCCTGAATGATGTTGTGCTGTTGGGTGCTCTAGTCAGAGGCGTAGCTTCAGGGGAGGTGTTTAAGGCGTTACATCCCCCCTAAAAATGTTTTTGTTGTAAATGGTTGGGTGCAAGTGCTCTCAGTTTGGTACAGTGCAGTTTGTCAGATTTCACCTTGGAAATATCTATGCCCACTCTGATAAAAGAAAAAACACACACATACACACTCTTGTCTCTGTTTCCAAGGCCTTAAAAATGCTGATTGGGAAATATTTTGTGCTTTAAATGCCCCTAACCATCTGCCTTCTTCTCTTTTTACATTACCGCTTAAGTTCCCCTCACATCACGCTTCTCATATGTGTTTTAGCAAGTTATTCCAGCGTGATTGTTTTGAAATCTGAAGCTCACCCCCCCCCCCCCCCCCAATCTTACTTACCAAGATATGCCCTAGGCTGTAGTGTACGTGTTTTGAACTAATAAGCACTGCATTTGGTATGTGAAGCTCTGACCGTAGTCTGGGTTATCTCGGCATCGGCATGTGGGGAAGAAATAAAATTAATAAAGCCTTGTGACTCTTGGCAAAAGAGCATGTAAACCTGGGGAACCACCAAATCTTCATGGCTCGGGAAGTGAGGCGTAGCGAGGAGAAATATATTTATTTCTCCCTGTTTGTAGGTCGGGTCTGGGCAGCGCATGCGCTGCTCTGCGAGCCATGCTGTATTGAAGTATGTACTTGAAACCCCGCTCACTCTCCACCCATATTTTTCATTGGCTTGTGTCATTGTCCTTCGTAAATGCTGACTTTTGACTTGTTATTAATTTTGTTAGTCCCTCCTTAGTACCGTCTTGTCTTCATTTGTAACCTCCCATGAGGACTGGCCTTTTACTTCGGTTGCTACACAGTCCGTCTTCTTTAGTCTGTAATCACTGCAGGAGGGTCTCTTGTGCGCAGTTGTGACTACCATCTTGTTTATTTAACTCGTAGCAATCGGGAGCTCTTCAAGGGCCATGGGAGACAGAAGGGGGCAACTCAGCGATGCATTCAAGCATTTGGAATGAAATAGGTCTTGCATTTGCGAGATTTTAAGCTGTTGGCATTGTAAATGACAATGCCTTTTATTCATGTTTTCAAAACCAAACATAAATAAAAGGCATTGTCATTTACAACATCACTTTGTGTTTGCTTTGCTTTCCCTAAGTTGGCAGGGAATGCCCAGACGTGTTTCCCTTGTTCACTTTGTCACTGGATTCAAGCTAGCCTGGCTGACGGGGCCGGACTGGCCGTAGTGGGCACCGGGCAATCCCCCGGTGGGCCGCATGGGTGGGGGCCGGTTTTGGGCCCCTGGGGGCCGTTTTTGTTGCAGGGATGTTTTTGCAGCCGAGCTGGAAAATCGGCAGTGTAACAAAATCGGCCGAAAACCGGCCCTGGGAAAGAGCTCGGCAAAACCCCAACCTGCAGGGGAGGGGGAACGACCAAGCACTTTGCCAAGGCCGGTTTTGGTTCTCAGTACGGCCCTGCTGGCTGATAAGGGCTGTTAGCCCAAAACCGGTCCCAGGATGCTTGTTTCCGGTCCAGGGAAGACATGGCTTGGCAGTTCAGGCTGGACTGTTCCCATGAGGCACAGGGTCAAGACTGATTTGCATATATCTGTGTCTGAACTGGGATGGAGAAGTGAGCTAAAGAACGATGATGGATTCAACCCAGACCTGTGACTAGGGGTGAGAGTCTGAAAAGTTTCAGCGCTCCGTCCATCATCTCTTTGGGTTTACTTTGTTCACCCTAAGTTGGCAGGGTATGCCCAGACGGGGGTCCCTTGATCACTTTGCCACTGGATTCAAGCTAGCCTGGCTGATGAAGGCTGTTAGCCCGAAGCTGGTCCCAGGATGCTTGTTTCTGGTCCAGGGAAGACATGGCTTGGCAGTTCGGGCTGGACTGTTCCCATGAGGCACATGGTCAAGACTGATATGCATATAGCTGTGTCTGAACTGGAGCAGCGAAGTGAGCTAAAGAACGATGATGGAATCAACCAAGATCTGTGACTGGGGGTGAGTGTCTGAAAAGTTTAAGTGCTCCGTCCTTCATCTCTTTATTATTTACAATGCCAATAGCTCAAACTTGTGTAAATATGAGACCTATTACATTGCAGCTCTCAGGGTCCGATTGGTTAGGCGGGCCCGTGTACAAAGAGTCCTGGCAACATAGCCATTTATGATACCTCAGTGAAGATAAGAAAACATGCCTCTTTTATAGAATCCACCCCTCTTTCTTTTCATAATAAAATACTTAAGTCACTGAAAGAGTGTTTTGGGGAATGGTGCAATCCACAAATGTGGGCCCACGCCTATTTTTGCTCTTAATAGAAATGCCGTTTTTTAACTTCCACCTGTGCTGCATTCAGCAGCACACATAGAAAAGGGGAAAACGTCTCTTGGGATTGTTTTTGTGCAGGAAGGTGCCCCTTCCTGCACACAATTCATCCTGGCAGCAGCACAGACACTCTTGCACCATGGCGCCTGCGTGGGTGCTAGGCTGCTGAAACTGTGCAAGTGAAGGGAGAAAGGACAGAAATGTACCATATTGCACAAATACTGTGCTTTCACTTTGGCATAGGGCAGCGCAGCAAGGTGATTTGCTGCGCTGTCCTAGGAAAAATCCCCGTAAATGAGGGCCACAGTAACTAAAGCTGCAGTTGCTGATTCCACGATGAAAAAAAAATCCTCTATAAAGCGCCATGCTGCATGTTGGAGCCAAGTCGGCGCTATCGCATACATCTCAAACGCTAGCATTAAATAATTTCTGATGAAATTCGTACTATAAATGATGCTTCATGGTTAAGTATGCCTGTATTCATAAATATCAGAACATCCATAGCAAAGGCAGGGAGCGTCCTCTATGCTAGGCAAACAAGAAAAAAAGCGTTCTTTCGAAATGGTGGATAGTTACATGAAACTGTGAAGGGGTAGGACTTACTGCCAAACCAAATGTACTGAAAAGCTCAATTGGCAAGGAAAGAACAACACACCCAGCACTGGTTTACATTACCAAAAGAGAGGATTCATATGTTGCATTAGCAAATCCCCCATTGCTAGTGAATAGTGCCACCTGGTGGAAAATGTCTGTACTCAAAGTCACAGAAAAACACTCTGACAAGAATTGGGTCGTAGTAGACATGATGACAAAGAATGCTAGACAAATGACTACCCGGGCAAGGACTCCACGAATCACCACATTTTTAAAAATGTTTATTTCACGGTTTGTCTGTCACTAATGCTTCTGCAGAGATGACCTCCACAGCAGCATTCTCTCCCAAGCGACGTCACTACCCAGTAGCATAATCCATTCACGCCGTGACCATTAAAAAAAATCCTAACCTCTTTCTCTGTGCTGTAACCTTCAGTTTTACCCTAACGTGGACGTCAATTCACCAAAATGCAAGGTTAGCGGAAGTGACTTCACATGCCCCTTGACCTTCGCATTCACATAGACACACACTTACCCATACACACACTCTCTCCTACATAAACACAATCAAAACTGCACGCACACAACATACATACATTTAAAAGCATTTTTTTTTCTTACCTCAGCTGCCGAGGAAAGTCATATTCCAGCTATTTGTACTCCATTTTTTTGCAGTAAACATACATTTTTAGGATACACTCATTTTGTTTTTATTTACATATCAAAAGCACAATATAGAACACAGTATAAAAGCAGTGCAATGAAGAGGGCCCATTTCTTCTGTAGTCTTCAGTATTTGAGCTCCAATTGAGAAGTCTATCAAGCAGGGCAAATGACCTCAAGGAAAAGACGATCAGATGAAGCAAGTGTGCGATACGACAGGATGTCGGCTTGAGTAGCCAATCCGAAACATCAGGACGTCTCACTTAGAGAGACTGTCTGCCACAATAGGCCTTCTGGCACTGCAAGCTGACTGACGTGGCCGCATGTCTGATGCATTAGGAGGTTGTGCACTGCCCATGACAGCATCTGTGCCCTGAGAAGTGCAAACGCCGAGCTCAGCGGTGACCTCTAATACACCATCTGGTATCCAAATTCATACAGGGAGCCACACACCAAACTCACAATCTTCTTTTATTAACCAAGAAGGATGCAGTTAGTCATCCGGAATGGCGGGTCCTTCCAAATGCTTTAAATGTACCACCTTCTGGGGTATTTTCCACATCGCCAATAGTACTTCGTTACCTGGCTGATGTCAGCTTTTAGGGTTTGTGCCAGCTTTGGCTGCGTGTCACATGAGCCTGAGCATCAGGTGTCTAACATCTACCAGACAGGAAGGTGAGGGACCCTGGCAGCGGTTTGGGCTTTGCAACATTTGAACAGGAGAGCATGGCTCTACTTCTGTTGGTTGTCTTGGAGGCTGTGCTTTAATGATCTCTGCAGTTTGTATTCTGGGATTGCTGGGTCCAGGGAGTCCGCCTCAAACACATCGGACATCTTATGAATGCCACACGAGTTCCATCACCTGGTAGATGCTTTTCTCAGAACCTTGGTTTGTGTCGCAGAAGTTGTTAGCAGCAGCATGGACTCCTAAAAGCTCTAAAGGACACACACTGTGAGCAAAAAAGGAACTGAAAGTGAAGAAATATACTGTTGCTTGAGTTGAGAACTTTAAAAAGTTGCTTTAGCATTTGTGTTGAAAGTATTACAAAGTTGCCAGAGTAACACAACTTGTTAAAATAGCACTACGCTTCCAGATTTTAACGAGCAGCATGGACCACACCTAACATGTTCAGGTCTATCTCAGTTGCTCCTGGTGAAGCTTCAAGCTCGTCTCTGGAGCTGTTGCCTTTTCTTTGGGGAGCGCAGTTTCTGGGGATCGCTCATTTTTTTGATGCTATGTGTCCCACTGTCCCTTCAGTTCATTTTTACACCAAATGATGAACTGTCTGAAAAACGGGATATTTTATGTAATCCATCTAAAAAAATTCAGAAATACACGTGTGAAAAGCAAATACATGCAGAATACAGTGACATATTTAAATATTAGGTATATTAATAATGAATAGCCGCTAGTGTGTCTTTATCCAGGGCAGCATTCACACAACTGGCTGTGCAAAGATAGATGCACACCACAGATGGAGAGAATCACTGTACAATATCTCAAGGTCTTCATCAGAAACGGATCATGAGCCCTGCCTTTACGAAGGAGCACACCCAGTATCCCCGCAAACCATAGCTAGAATACCGATTCAAATCCAATATACAACTTTAGTATCCCTTAAGAACACCTGGGTTCTGAGCTGATTTATGTACAAATGATGCAATTAAGTGCAATTATTGTTTCAGATTTTTTTTCTAGAAGAAAGACCCCCTGAATCCCTCTTAAGGACATGGGGCTTATTCACTACCTTGGATCAAAGGCATCTTCTTTCGCCTCACCACTTTCCAAGTCCACCAGCCACCACTATCCACCAGTCCGAGGATCAGGAGAGGAGGAAGATGGAGCGGCGCAGTGTCAGGTAAGTTGTTGTTATCTATCTATCTATCTATCTATCTATCTATCTATCTATCTATCTATCTATCTATCTATCTATCTATCTATCTATCTATCTATCTATCTATCTATCTATCTTTTAATGTATGTGCCAAGATGTATGGGGATTGCATCTTGTGATTTCCGTTTTGGGGTTATGATGAGCCTCAACCTTGGGGGAAGTGAGAGCGTTTATTGCCCCGCACCAACTGTATCGTCCATGAGGTACAGTAGTGTAGTGGCGGTCTAGTGTTCCGTCTCCGGAACAGGAAGTGGGGGAGCAGGAAGCGGAAGACGGCCATCTTGCTATTGGCGCCGACCGCAAAGTACATCAGTCACGGCTCCCGGCGCTCCGGGAATAAAAGCAGTTAATTACCAGAATCCCGAGTCTGTGTGGTGATTCATACATTTTACAATGGTGACGAAGCATGGGCATTAGAACCCGAAGCATCGGAGAAAGGCGCGACCGGCGAGACCATTGCACCGCCGGCACCCGGAGCGTGGCAGAGGACCCGAAGGGCATTGGAGAAAGGGCGTGAAAGTCGTGCTGGCACTCCTGAAGAGCGCAGAACACCAGGAGGTAGGCCTGCCAATCCCCATTCACCACAGAGAGGCTGGGGAGGTGTCATTGTAGTGCACTGCAGCATAGAGAGCACTAGCAGGGGCATAAAGCGGACATTAGTGTACCTCAACCCTTGCTAATAAGAACTGGTGCAAGGCAGCATACAGAGAACAAGCAAGGGGCACAAGGCGGACATTGGTGTACCCCACCCCTAGTTCAGAAGAGGTGGTGCCCGGCAAGCTGGCGGAGCGGCGAACAGGCGAAGGGGTGCTTGTCTTAACGAACCCTGCCAAGGAGGGCAGTCTGCAGGCGCAACCCGATCCAGCAGGGGCACTAAAGGAGGAAGATGGTGACGGTGAGCTCAGCGAAAGGGACACGGCCGAACAGTCCACGCCAGGGAGCCCACCTGGTCGGGCTATCCCTGTCCCGGTGAACCAGCGAGGTGCTAACAAAATGGCTGCCCAATCATCCTCCCTCACTCAATTGGTGCCATTCCTGGCCAAAAGTGGAGAACCGGAGATGCAATGGGAAGACTGGAAGAGGTACTTCCTTAACTACCTCGATGCATTAGAAGAGGAAGGAGATACTCCGTTCACCAGCAAGAGAAGAAAAAAGATACTGCTACACAACTTAGGCCCGGAAGGGATAAGAGTCTACGATACAATTGTTAAAGGCGTGATAGATGCTGCGGACACTGACGTCTTCAGCCACGCCATTGCGGACCTTGACGCACATTACAGGCCAGTCACGTGCGTCGCGATAGACAGATACAACTTCTTTCAAAGGAAGCAGAAAAGTGGGGAGACGGTGGACGAGTATGTCGTAGCCTTGCAAAAGCTAGCCCTCACGTGCAAGTTCGGAGTGTTACACAATGACCTAATTAGAGACCAGATCATCATGCACACGTCCAGCACCCACGTCCAAGAGAAACTGTGGGTGAATGGAGACGCCCCCCTCAAGGAAATATGGGCGATGGTGAAGAAGGCTGAATTATCGAAACGTGCGCAAGCTGCCAAGAAGGATGCAGGTGGGACGCAGACAGTATGCAAGATAATGACGCCGGTGAGAGGTGAGCGACCGAGGCAGAGAGACCAACAGAGGAATCAAGACGGAAGACGACCCACCCACACCAACCAGACGGACCAGAGGACGAATAAAGGGGGACGACCGAGCTGCTACAGGTGTGGTAGTACTTCACAACTGGGTAACGACAAAACGTGCCCTGCGTTCAGGGCGAAATGCTCATATTGCAGTGTGTTTGGGCACTACGAGAAGGTGTGCCGCCGGAAGCCCAAAGGGGCGATGGTCAGATATGTGGACCAAGAGCAACAAGACAATGCAGAAGACCAAGAAGAAACTGAAGACCTGGAAGAGATCCTCTACATTGATGTCCAGGTATTGGAAATGGACGGATCAGAAACGGACAAACCCAGACTGAACATGCATATCGGGGGGATACCCATGGAGATGATTGCGGACAGCGGGCACCCATCTCCATCATACAGAGACGAGTATGGGAGGAAAAGTTCGTATCCAAGATTGAGGAGAAACTACACCCGATGGACTTACGACCTGTCACATACACAGGACAAAGAATTCCAATGTTGGGGTACTGCCCCCTCCTGTTCGAGTTCAGGGGCCGCCACGCAAATTGCAAGTTGTACATCGCGGAGAAAGGACCTTCAGTACTGAGCTGGAAAGACCAAGGAGCGTTGGGAATACAACTCAACCCAGGAGGCATTGAAAAAATACTGCTAATGGACATGGATAAGGAGGACGACGTGGAGTCATGGCATAGGGCACACCCCAAGGTGTTCAATGGACAAATTGGTGAACTGGCAAAGTACAAGCACCTCATAAAGCTAAAGGAAGGAGCGAAACCCGTAGTTCACAAGGTGAGAAACATCCCGTTCCGATGCAGAGAAGCAGTGCAAACGGAACTGGACAGACTGGAAAAAGAAGGAGTGATCAGAGCCATAGAGAGTGCGGAGTGGCTTTCACCTCTGGTGGTAGCCCAGAAGCCCAATGGGAAAGTACGGCTGTGTGTCGACCTCGGGGAACTGAATAAAAACATCGTAATTGACAAATTTCCCCTGCCCCGCATAAATGAGATGCTAGCGAAGACTAAAGAAATCAAGTGGTTCTCCACAGTGGACTTATCGTCAGCCTACCACCAAGTAAGACTACATCCATCATGCAGCCATCTCACGTCTTTCATCACGCCCTTCGGCTGCTATGAATTTGTGAGAATGCCATTTGGCCTGGCCTCAGCGGCTGCGGTCTTTCAGAAGATGATGCACAGACTACTGAGGAACGTAGAGGATGTACAGTTCTTCCAATACGACATCTTAGTAATGGGAAGGACCAAACAGGACCATAACGAGAAACTGCACAATGTGCTGCGAACGTTGCAGGACAATGGTCTAATGGCAGAATGGTCAAAATGCAAATTTGGAGTGCAGTCCGTCACGTACCTAGGTCACGAGGTGAGCGAAAAAGGGATTGAGCCAAAAAGGGCCAACATGAAAGCGATTCTGGAAGCCCCCACCCCAAGCAAGAAGGAGGATGTTCGGTCATTCCTGGGAATGGCCGAATACTACAGCAAATTCATTCCCCACTTCACCACGAAAACGCATCTCCTACCCCAGCTACTGAAGGAAAAGAACAAGTTCCTATGGAGCCAGGATGAACAGATGGAATTTGAAGCCCTTAAGCGAGAGATGAGTGCTACCATTCCCTTGAAGGGATTTGACCCAAGTGCAGAATCAATCCTCACAACGGATGCCAGTGACCGTGGCCTGGGGGCGGTACTGATGCAACGGTCAGAAAATGGTGAAACGTCGACGGTCAGCTTTGCCTCAAGGTCACTTGCACCCAACGAAGAAAAGTTTAGTGTCATTGAGAAAGAGATGCTGGCCGTGGTATGGGCGATGTAAAGATTTAGGCAGTACTTGTGGGGAGCGAAATTCCTGGTGAGGACGGACCACAAGCCCTTAGTCCGAGTGCTGACTTCCAGTGGCCATGCTCATGCGACACCAAGAATTGTGAAAATGACACTGAGGCTGTTGGACTTTGTGTATGATGTGGAACACATTCCGGGGCCGCAGAACAAAGTGGCGGACTTCCTCAGCAGAGCAGCGGCCATGGAAGGGGCGGATAACCACGAGAAACAAAGATGGGAAGGATACGTGGTAGCCACCATCCAGGATACTGAGAAGGTGATCAGTGCCCAAGAATGGGAAGAAGCATACAAAGAAGACGTCGACTTGGAGGCCATCAAAGGATATGTGGTCCACGGGTGGCCGGAGAAGAGACACCTCAAAGAAGAACTTCGGAGGTACTGGGAAGTAAGGGATGAACTATCGCTGGCGGAGAACCCGACATTCCTGTTGAGAGTTGACAAGGTGATCCCACCGCAAGGCATACTGGATCATTTGATGACTCTATTACACGAGGGGCACCAGGGCATCACAAAAACCAAGGCCCTTGCCAGGCAAGCGTACTGGTGGCCAGCCATTGATGCGCAGGTAGAGCGGTACGTACGGCAGTGCGAATCGTGTGCCAAGGCAGACAAATCACAGAGCATGTTAAGACCACCCCTGGGAAAATTCCCAGTACCAGATGGACCGTGGGAAATGGTATCCGTTGACATAATGGGTCCCATCCTCAACAAAGCAGGAACACAGAAGTATGCTGTGGTTCTCATCGACAAATATTCCAAGTGGCCAGAGGTAGAGGTGATGGAGAACGTGGACACGGAGGCAGTGGTGAGCTTCTTACGCGCCACGTTTGTCAGAGAAGGAATCCCAAAAATCATCACGTGCGATAATGGGCCGCAATTCACCTCTGCGAAATGGGTTGCCTTCACTGCCAGGAATGGAATAGAAGTGAAACACACGCCCATCTACCATCCCTCTGGAAACGGTCAGGTAGAGCAATTCAATCGGGTGATCATGGGCACCATTCAAGCGGCCATTAATGATGGACTGGACTGGGAAAAGGGATTGGAGAAAATGATCTGGGCCTATCGGATCACCCCGGGGAGCACGGGATACAGCCCATTTAAGGTGTTGAGAGGAAGAGAGGCCTTCACTAAGGGCAACACGGCATGGAGGAAATTAGTGGTGCAAAGTAAGTGGTCACCAGCTGTGGTCAGAAGAAATCTGGAGAAGGCACAAGAAGTATACACCACACACTTTAACAAGAGACGCAATGTTCAAGGAGTAGAACTGGAGAAGGGCGACTGGGTAAGAGTGAAATTGGCTATCCTCAAGAAAAAGGGAGAAAGCAAATTCTCACCACCCTTGCAAGTACTGGAGCCCTACGCCCAGAGCCGGTCCTAGGCCTTCTGAGGCCTTCTGAGGCCCCGGGCGAAAGGGAAGATGTGAGGCCCCTCTAAGTGCCTTACTGCCTGCGTGAGTGCGCTTTTCCCTACTCTGCGGGGCCGGCAGGGGGCCCCCTGAGCGCGAGGCCCTGGGCAGCTGCCCATACCGCCCATGCCTAGGACCGGCCCTGCCTACGCCCGATCTGCGCTGCTCAGTGACGGGAAAGTGTGGTCACAGGACAGAATGGCGAAATGCAGCAAAATCCTGAAATGGGGAGATGAGACTGAAAAAGGAGCAGAGTACGTAGGAGATGAAGGCGAAGAAGAATGTGGGAGAAGGTGTAACGAGAATGTAGAAGAGGGAGTGCAGCAAGTAGAAGACAGCGATGGAGAAGAAGGTACGAGTGAAGATATGAGGAGCTGGTGCAAGGAAGAGCGCAGTGAGGATGTAGCGGACAGAGAAAGACAAAGCGCAGGGGGAAGGTTGGACGGAAGAGAACCGGAAGAAGGAGGTATTGGAGTGGTGAAAACTAGGTTTGGAAGAACTGTAAAGGTACCTGAGAAGTTCAAGGACTTTGATATGAACTGAAAGTAAGGACAGTATTTTATTATGGTTTTGTTGTTGCATAAAGGGGGGAGATATGTAGTGGCGGTCTAGTGTTCCGTCTCCGGAACAGGAAGTGGGGGAGCAGGAAGCGGAAGGCGGCCATCTTGCTATTGGCGCCGACCGCAAAGTACATCAGTCACGGCTCCCGGCGCTCCGGGAATAAAAGCAGTTAATTACCAGAATCCCGAGTCTGTGTGGTGATTCATACATTTTACAAGTAGCAGGTCTTGTCTCAATATCTGATAATGTCCTGCATTTTCCCTCCCCTAAGGGACCACCACTGGGGTAGCCCATCGCAAAAGTTCCAGCATGCCTGCTGTGTGCACAACCTCCAGCTGTTGGGGCCACCATGCATGTAGCGTAGTTGGAACCTAGTACCAGCGCATCTTCATACTACATGTGTTTTCGTTGAACTCGGAGCTGATGGAGGTTCAGCTGCTCTCATCGATATTACTGCCCACTTGGAGTCAGGAATGGAGAGTTCGAAGCCTACCTCCCATTTTTTCCATGTATGTGTGAGGCCACTTGATAGCAACGTGGAACAGAAAGCCTTGTACAAAGGCTTGTCTCTGTTAAATATATCTTTGATCTGGGTGAGGTCTCTAGAGCCACCTGGATTTTTGTCGGGTTTCATAGCCCACTACAGTAGCTGGGTTAGTCAAAAGTGGTCTGGTGGGGTCAGGTGGAATGAACCATAACTTGTCTCATGGCTATGGACTGTAGCTTGGTCATAAAGCTTCTTTAACGCCAGGCTTCACGGTGCACTAACACATACGTCTGTCCGTCACGCTTGGGAAGAGGGATGTGCAATTTGCATCAGTAGAGATGGGTGGGTCATCATGTCACCTCCAAGGATCACCATGGGATAGCTGTGTGGTGTTGTGTTTGTCTTCAGAGGGGCTGTTATCCTGTGCCTGTGTGTCAGCCATGGCATACAATGGAGGGGGGCTGGAAAGTATCAATATTCATGTTTCAATTCAGCTCAGTGTTTCCTTCGGCCACTCCAGAGCAGGCCATATCCGGGCAACCAGGACATAGTTCTCAATATTCATGAAGCCAAGGCCTTCACCCCCTATCAGGCCACAAACAGCTGATTTAGCGGCAAGTGGATTTTGTTGTGCCACAGGAATGCTTCCAGCTTCTGTCTGCTTAAAATACCTGTCTAGGAATCTTCATGTGAGGGACTGGACCACGTAAATGAGTCTATGGAGGAAGTGCATTTTAATGTATGCCTATCTACCAATCTCTCAAACGTAATGTCCAGTCACCTCAGTTCTATGGAGGTCTTTGAAGAAAATGTTCAACATGCTGGGGAAGTTACAGGAATAAATGTCCTTACTGTTGGTAGCCAAGTTGATACCAAGAAGTCAAACTGGGCCCTGTGGCCATTGGAAGCAGAGCACACTGATGGAGCAAGGTTTCGTACGTAAGAAACTTGCTCAGATTCAATCCTCTCGAATAAAATGTAATAATGTAACCAACATGTTTTGTAAATACTAATAATTGCATTACATAACATTTATTTTATCTAGGGGAAGCTTATAAATGTGCTTTACTAACAAGTAACCCTAGTGACCAAAAATGGCTGCTGAAAACACGGGAACTCTTTTGCGCATACATCTACTGCATTTACGTAGTATGACGTCTTTCGCTTTGGTGGGAAAATCTTTGCAGCTGCGCAGTAGTATTAAAATGCCCACTTTGAATCTCACATGCTAATGCACATGCTACGCTTAAACTAAACCTTGCTTGTCTTACTAAACTGCTAATGCCATAGCTAAAAATAAATTAAGAGAATTAGAGTAGAAAAAAGTGGTATACAGTGCATTCATTTATATTCGTATTCTAGCATGTTTTTATTTGATTTTATTATTAGTTCGTATTTGGGCCTGGAGGGTGACTAAAAGCGTCAACTTGTCACAGTGTACGCACGCGCATTTGACTCTGTAAAACTTCACAATGTGTCATTGAAAATCTGACAAAAGTACAGTGACCAGAAGAAGCGCCTGGGAACAGCACCTCTTGACTTGGAGAGGGGAAGGAGAAACCCAAATTGTACATACAATGTTGAAATCTTAATATGAAATGTGGTTGGGAATTAAAGCATGGGAAAATAAGTAAGGGGAGGGAACATAGAACAATGAACCTAAGAAATTTGACATTACTTTAGTATGTTGTGATGACCTCTCCCCATCTCATTGTCCAATCACCAGTAGGGGATTCAAAAATATTGAAACTTTGGGGGGTGGTACATACACTGAGAATAGTATAACTAAGGTAGGCTCAGTCATTTAGATTGTCAGACCTGTCACCGACCCATCACCGACCCATCATTGCTGCAGAAGACGCCTGTGCCACAGAGGTCCGTGATGCTGCTCGAGCACTCTGACAGAAGAATCGAGAACGGAGAGATGGAGAGAGAGAAGAGCTGGAGAGATCGCTGACGAAAACGAACCTGTCCATCTAGAAGGGAGAATTGAGAGCAGTACCAGAGAGGGGTGTAACGCTGGCATTGCACTTATAAGAGGTTACCTGTCCTGTCCTGAACCTGTCCTGAACTGTTGGCTCCTGACTACTCGGGAGTCCCTTTTCCAGCTCCTTGGCCAGGGGTTGGTCCTCACACCATTCTAGGTAAATATAAATCTGTGTGGTATGTCCTTGTGCCGTTTTTCTTTTCCACTCATACCAGGTACCAATGTCATGAGATTTTATTAAGTCTTTATGTCCTTACTTAGAAAAATAATTCTCTTCGAAAAGTTTGGTGTTTGACATGTATTGGTATTTGACTCACAAAATGATTGCATAGATAAAGGTTTTAAAACTCTCCCGAGTCTGTGGTCATTCAAATAAAGATAAATGTCATTTATGCCTATTATGCTAAACAACTGATCTATCGACCAGAGGAAATTGAGAACTAAGGTGATATGGTATTGGTAAGAATTGGTGTACAGATGTAATCCACTATAAGGCAAATATAAGTCCTGATCCCCAGCGGGAATTATCAGCTTATGTATGTATGTATATGGGCCCAGGTGAGTATGGTGTTTTAGAGTAACCCAAGCTGGTAATCTTGCTGCTTCAGTATGTCTTTGTAGCAGAGCTCTGGTTAGGTTTTAGTTAAGATAGGTAGTTAGTGTGTATTGGAAAATTGATTTATGTACTAACCAAAACCCGTATGTATTGTTTCATGTTGTCTAGAAGTCCCCCGGGATATTGAATAGCGGGTGGAAAATGGAAGCCACACTGCAGTGAGGTTACTGGCCTTGATGAAGAAAGTGTGGAAAGTTAGGTAGAACTTGAAGCACTAACTAGGGATTAGTTTCTTGTATAAAAGTAAGAGTGATTAGTAGCGAAGGAGTTCGCTGGTGAAACTCTGGTCTTATATCACCTAAAAAGGGTAATACTGAAGAAGTAGCAGGTTCTTTGATGCTTGAGTGAAGAGTAAGCGGAAATGGTTTTACTTGTAGTGTGAAGGGTAAACGAAAAGTTTTACTCGCAGCAAAAGAAATTGACATTTCTTTGAATTAGTAAATCAGGCACAGTAGCAATGTTTTTAGGTTGTTAATTAATGAAATGTGTAAGTAAAATTGAAAGAAATTAAGTTTCGCATTACCTTACAAAGGAGGGGTCAGTTGCGGGTGCTATACTAACGTCACTGAGACCCGCGCTGGGATTGGAAGAAACAGCGGGCGTGTAGCTGAGGTAAAATTGTAAAGGAGGGGTGAGTCAGGAGGAGAAAAACAAACGTCACGGGAAAGCCACGCAAGCATTGGTTAAAGTAAATCAGTAAACTAAACGTTGATTGGTCAACAGAATAAAAGACGCGCTAATATTGGAGAAGCATTAGTGCAGAAGTAAACGATTGATTGTAAAAATAGAAGTTTCTGTGTTAATCAACAGTGGGTTTTGTATGTGGAGACATGATCCAACTATAATAGGGACTTGTCAAGATAGAAGATTTTTAGGAATTGCACACAAGCAATATATTAGAGGGAATCCTCGCAGCATGTACGGAAAGAAAAGAAAAATGACATTTATGCAGAAAATTAAGAATTATTTAAAAAGATAAACTCATTAAAACTAGAGAAGGACTTTATTTATTGTTTATTGTAGAGTATTGTATAGCGCTGGCCAGACCCGAAGGTATCGGAGCACTTCACAACATGGGTTGAGGCAACATATTAAGGTGATCGTAAACACATTGAATCAAGGCATAACTGGAAGACCTGTGTGTTGAATAAAATTACAGGAAAGGAAAACAAAGGGAGTCACAATAGTATGCACAAGCAAGGGGGGGAAGAAGCATACGTCTTGGTGAGGCCATGGGTATTTCCTGCTAAGTGCAGGCTTAAATTTTTCAGCAGCGACTATCCATTTGGGAAAGACTGGTTAAGGAAGTGGTCTTTGAGTTGTCATTTGAATTGTAGAAAGGAGGGGGTAGTCCTGATATGAACTGGGATGGAGTTCCAGATTTTGGGGGCATTTCCAGAGAAGGATCGGGAAGCAGTTTTTTGTTTGCGGATTTTCGGCAGAATGAGGAGTAGAGTGTTGGAGCTTCTGAGGCTTCTTGGTTGACCAGCCTTCTTGAGTTTGGCGGCCAGGTAGGCTGGTTTCCCTGTATGAAGGGCTTTGTGCGTGAGGCAGGCCATTCTGAAATTGGCACGCATTTCAATTGGGAGCCATTTTAGCTCTCTGAGTGCGGGTGAGATGTGATCAAACTTCTTCACGCCAGTGACTATTCTGGCTGCTGCATTGAGCGTAGATCTGAGGGGGGCTAAGTGGGATTTTGCTGTACCTGTGAGGGAAGCATTCCTGTAATCTTGTCTTGACAGCACCAGGGATTAAGCTGATAGTTTGAGGTCATTAGGTGGGATAAAGGGTTTAATTTTGTTCGGAAGCTTCAGGTTCAGGAAGGCGCTCTTGGCGGTGTTCTTAATGTGTTTGGTCATGTCAAGTTTGGGGTCCAGGGTGATTCTGAGCGATTTTGCGGAATCCGCCAGGGTGAGATTGTCGTTTAGGGCGTTGAGTTTAGTCATTCTGTGATTTGGGGGTTCTCCTCTTTGTTAGAGATGAGGAGGATTTCCGTTTTGCCTTTATTTAGTTTCAGTTGCATTGTGATAACCAGTGTTGGACGATTCGTAGAGTGTTATTGAGTCTGTGAATATCATCAATGGAGGAGGTTTCAAGGTAGATCTGGGTGTCGTCCGTGTAGAGGTGGAAGGGGTTGTTTGATTTTTTGAGTATGGTAGTGAGGGGTTCCATGTAGATGTTGAACAGTTGAGGTGATAGAACTGATCCCTGGGGGACGCCTCTGATGACGAGGTGGAGGTCTGATGAAAAGTTACTAATCTTTCTACTTTGGCTGCGGTTCTGGAGAAAGGAGGAGAACCAATTTAGGACCACCTCTTCTGCCCCTACCCTCTCATGAAGTACCTTGATGAGCAGGTTATGGTCTACCGTGTCAAAGGTAGCCGATAAGTCCAAGAGAATGAGTAGAGAACATTGGCCTGCATCTAGTGATTTGTGTAGGTGACATTGAGGATCGCTGTCTGTGCTGCAACCTTTTCTGAAGCCTGATTGGTGAGTGTCTAAAAGTTTAGTGTTGTCTGTGTGTTGAGTCAATTGGAGGAGAACGTCCCTTTCCAGGATTTTGGCTAGGAGAGGAAGATTAGACACAGGTCTGAAGTTGTTTAAGTCGTTGGTGTCTAAGCCTGTTTTTTTCAATAGTGGCGTGACTGGACGACTTTAAGGCAGTCCGGTATGACTCCAGTAGTGAGGGAGCTGTTAATGATCTTGGTCCAAAGCGGGGCTAAGGAGAGATTGAGCTTTTTGGCTAACTGGGCCGGAAGAGGATTAGAGGCGTGAGAGGAGGGTTTAGCGGTGGAGATCATTTTGGCTATCTTTGTTTCGGAGATGGGGTTGAAAACTTTCCAGTGTGTAGGTGGGAGCTCATGAGTGGCAGCTCCTATCCCCAGGGGCGTACTCTTGTGTGGGGGACTGCGGGTGACATCAAAGGAGAGCTCAATCTTGGAAATGTTGTCGTTGAAGGAGTTAGCGAAATTCTCACACAAGTCTTTGAAAGCCAGAACTGAGGGTGTCGGGGGTTTGGAAGTTTGTTGGCGAATGAGCTTGAAGAGCTCCTTGGGCCTGTTTTTAGCATTGTCTAAAGTGTTGCAAAAGAAAGAAGTCTTTTAATTTTTTTATGTGTTTTTTGTACATACCCTGTATTGTTGTGAGTTGTTCTCGGAGGATTTGGGATGGGTTGTTCTGCCAGAGTCTTTCAGCGGCTCTTAGTTTCCTTCTCTCAGAGTTTGTCTGTGTTAAACCAGGATCTGGATGGGGTGATTCTAACCCTTTTTTGTTTCAGTGGTGCTATTTCGTCTAGAATGTCAGTCATAGTGGAGTTGTAGTGGGAGGTGAGTTCTGTTGCGGTGAGATCCTCTGTGGGGATGTGTCGGAGAGAGCTTATCTTGATTTCCAAATCCGCCAGGGGGGATCCGAGTTAGATTTCTCACCCATTGAGGGGGGTCCCGCGTGAGGGGCTGACCTTGGAGCACTTGGTTGATGTTGAATAGGATGATGTGGTGATCGGACCAGTCAACGGGCAGGATGTGGTCGATCGTGACTAAGTCCGGATGGGCAATAATGGCATCAAGGGTTGCTCCACCTTTGTGGGTTTCATCTTCGCAATGTTGGGTGAGGAGGTTGTTGTGAAGAAGTTCATTCAGGGTTTCGATCAGCGGGTCATTTTTGTTATTCCAGTGGATGTTGAGGTCACCTAGAATTAAGTTGGTGTTGTCACGAAGTGAGCACTGGGTTATCAGGTCAGATAAATATTCTCCGAATGAAGCGGAGTAGCCAAGCAGGTGGTAGAGGATGTGCGGGGGGGGTTTTGTTATCTCTTGTCTTGATGTTGGTGGTTAGACATTCAAAGGAGTTGTAGTAGAAGGTGTTGATTTCCGTCACAAGTATGGAGGTCTTGTGTATGATAGCTACACCCCCACCTCGCTGGACTTTTCTGTCTTTATTGATGATCGCAAAGCCTGGGGGACCAAGTAAGTCCATGAATGGGGAGGAGAACTCATTAAGCCATGATTCGTGATGAAAGTGATGTCAATGTCGTGAGTAAGGATGGTTTCTACCAGCTCTGTTGTATGTTTGATGGCTTATCTGCAATTTATGAGCATGCACTTGGTGGAAGGCAGGTCCCTATTGATTTTCTTCATTAAGGGGATGTTCGTGAGGAAGGATGGGGGTCTTGGGACTCTGTGAGGTCTCTGCTAAATCCTGTGATGGCTCGAATCTTGGCTTTAGGGGAGAGAGAGGAGGCAGTGTCATACGAGGAGGCAAGCTCCAATGCTTCTCGTGGACATAGCGGGTCTAGATCTATAGGGTCTCTGAGTCTGATTTGGGAGAAGTGTTGAGTTCCGATTGCACCCCTGCACTTTAGCAGGTCTTTGATGATTAGGGCTGGAGAAGGTGTGGGATGGAAGCGGGCAAGGGTTGAGCTCTCGAAGAGTATTGAGGGTCAGTAGGATATCTTGGAGGCCCAGGATTATTGGTTCTAGTTGGCTTTCTAGTAGAGCGAGACGCTGAGTCGTCTTCTCAGGGTGGGTTGAAGGGGAGGACTGAGCGGGGCGTTCCCTGTAGGGGGAGAGCTTGTCCGAGTTGGGCTGTGTTATGGTGTCAGTGGTGTCCATGTTATCTTTTTTATTTAAATATTTTTATTGGGAATATAAGTGCAATTACAATAAGTAGAAAACATTATTGATAAAATCCGGACAGAAAAGCAGCAATTCTTAAAAAGACACTCTGACATGTCGGGAATGAACAATAAGATAGGTACTGCGACATTATATATATACTCAGATAACACAATATGACTGGAACAAATTCATAATAATTACATCTTATTACCAATTCCCTGGTGTCCATGTTATTATTGTGGGAGGCCATGGGAGGGGAAAGCAAAGAATTGCGCTGTGGTGTTGGTGTACTCTTGTGTGTGGATGGAGGGAGGGTACAGGGAAGCATAACTATTGGGATAGGGTCGGTGTTTACTGGATGAGGGTGGCATTGTGAAGGGGAGGTGGTAGGCAAAGGACGTCTGGGGTTGGAGAACCTCCGAAGTGTCATGCCATTAGTTGGTATAGAGGTGGGGGTAAGAACTGTGCGAGTTATGTTATGTTATGTTATGTTAACATTATTTATACAGCGCACAGCTGCCCCAGCAAAGGGGCGTCCTGGCGCTTGAACAAGTACTAAAACATAACACGCAGGAAGAAAAGAAAAAGACGGCTAACCAAGTACAGAGAATAGGAAAGTTTTGATAGCACGCCTGAAGACGGACAGATTTGGGAGCGAGGGGGATGGAGTGGGGGTAGGTGTCAAGAAGGGGAAGGATGTCGAAATCAGCGACAAGCGTGGGATTAGATTCCGGAGTTTCATGGCTATTTGAACTGTCCAAGGAATAGGGAGTAAGCCGGTCGGGGAGGCGTTACATAGCGAGGGGAAGAGGGAGTCGAATGCCCCTAGATTGTCGTTATTGGCTTGGATCAGGACTGTGCCGTTAGGGTAGATGGTCACTGAGGTGTTGCCGCTGCACAAAGGGCGATTAGGGGATGAGAATGTCAATTTGCAGCTGTGATGGGTGTTGGTGGTTTTAGAAATGAGGAGATGTGATCTGAGAATGGAGTTCCAGTTTTCCGGTCTGTCCGTGTGGAAAATGAGGTCCATTTTCAGCTGGCCTCTGGAGGAGCAGTGGTAAATGTCCGCAAAGAGTGTTTCTGGATGTTGTTTGATTAATTTGTGTTTAAGGTTTCTTCTCGTTTCAGGGGAGATTTTAGGGGGGAAAGTTATGGCGAAGGAGTTTGGGTCGTGGGGTGTGAGAGCAGGGGAGCTGAGGGTGGATGTTGTGGTAGACGACATTATGTCTGCTTAGGGGGGGAAGCGATTTCACGATTCAGCTCCACCTGTTGAGGTGTAAGCAAGGCCAGCCAATCTAACATGGTCTATTAGAGCGAGTGCAGCAATTTAGAAGGGCTAGATCAACTGTGGGGATGGATTGGGGATGCAATTGAGTGCAGTCCGGGGTTGGGTATTGGGTTTGTGACAGGAGGCGCAGTCTGGATTACATCAATTGAACCATTGGATGCTGGGGTTTGAAACCTCTGAGAGGGTTAGAGGAGAAGTGAAAAGGAGCGGCAGGACGTTGAAGAGAGGCTGGAGCGTGTCTGCTATGTGGTTGTTAAGTCACTGATTCAGCATGGTTATGTGGTCGATCTGGGAGGCCTTGGGGGAGTTGTTATGGAACAGGAATGAGTGCGATCCCCTAGAGGGAGTACGTAGCATAGCTCTAGGGAGGAGAATTAAAGCTTCGAGGAGGTCATCCTCCTGCAGCAAACAGAGCAATAGGGAGGGATGGTGAGTGCGGTGTTGCATGACTGTGCAAAGATGATGTCTGGCTCAAAGAGACACAATGGGGAAGTAGGAGAGGTAGGAAGATCTGAAGGAGATGGTCAGTGATTATTGATCAAGTAAGCATAGGTTGGGAACAGCCATTTTAGGGTCAGGCATCTCAGTCACAGGACATGAAACTGATTAATATAGGGCAGCGCTTCCAGAGGGACTGTATCAGGAGCACAGGACATGAAACTGATTAATATAGGACAGCACTTCCAGCGGGACTGTATCAGGAGCAACGAGCCCGTGAGTAGACATTTCCTCCGGAATTGGCTCGGGTACTCACTGGAGTTGCTTGCCGGATGGTGCAATTAAGGAGACGCCATTTTGAGTCAGGCAGTAAATCCTCCGTGAATGCTGCCTGTTGAGAACGAGTGATGTCTGGGGCTGGTGGGCAGCCGGAGCATGCCAGGATACAGTTAGGCCCTGTGAGCAAAGGTCCAAAACGGGGCAGAAAGTGGTCTTCTGTTAGGCGGCTTGGTGTAAATACTCAGCGGGAAGGAAGTTAGTGAGAGCAGGGCCCGCCATTTTAAAGACAGGCAGGGAGTTCTACGTGATCGTTTCGAGGTTGGGACTACTTGTCTAGAGATTCTGGGCTTCTGAAGAACCGAGAATTGTCAGGAGGGACGGTAATTCTATTTAATTCTTCTTGGTAAGGTGGAGGATTTGTCATTAAAATATCCTCAAAATAATCATCTTCTGAATCTCCACTACCAGCCATTAAATGTTTTGTTTTCTCTGTACATTTACTTCCTGTCGTTTCTTCTGTGGTCAGCACAGGATATAATCCTGCCACTACCATGGCCTGTCTCCATTGTTTCATCTGACTATCTCGAGTTTTTTCAGGGAAGAATTTTTATTCCTTTCCCGAAAACACCTGCATCATATATGATGATAGAAAGAGGCTACCACACGTGTGTATGGTTAGAAAATTGGATCGAATACAAAATAGATGATGGAGTATTAGCATTCCCTGAGTATGGAACATTTAATGGGAGAATTTTACATAATTTATGAACTTGCATGAATGAGTTAGAACAAATACCTAGATTAACTCAGTACGAAGCCTTAGAAGAATACGAAACTGAGACTTTTGAGCGCGACAGCTTATGGAGTAACAATAACATGAGTAAATTTTATCCTAGGTTTCCTCGAGATAGTCCGATGAGAGGTACAGATTGAAACATCCACAGGGACAAGAAGTGCTACTGTCATAACCCCAGAAGAAATAGAAAGATGGACACGAGATATAGAAAAGCCAAAAACACAACCAAAGGTATTGGATATATTTAAATTACGAGTAGAATTGTAAGCAATGATAGCTGGAAATGTAGGGATAGAAAGATTAAATACTTTCAGTGAAGAAGAGTTATTATTCATATGCAGAAGTATCACCCGAAATACGAAAATATTTATTAAAAAATTAACGAATCTGGCTTCAGAAATGGGAATCGACATAGGTAAATCCAAAGTTTTACAGAAACCATATAGAGCAGAATTATCTAACAAAGATTTAGAAAACATGAATGTGTCAGGGAGGAAATTACAGATAAAGGAATTATTAACATTATTGCAAAAATAGGGAGATTTGGATAGATGGGAAGTTAGGTGGACAAAGAAAAAGGAAGAAACACAGGCAAATCGAGTACTTAATAAAATAAACAGAAAAGGTTGTGCACAATTAGAGAAGTTCTGAGAGGGGGTTATGTACATGTACCATGGACCCGACAAGATATTTTATAATTTACAAAGGATTTGCCAAAGCTTAGAGAAAAACCAGTAGAATGGTACAGGCAAGTTGAAAGGTTTGTGAAAGTCTCAAAAGTTTTGTTGAAGGATCTAGATGGTTTATTTGACATTGTTGTTCCTGCTGATTTATGGGTAGAATGTAATATCACCGTAGATTGGCCTAATGATGAATACCCAAGAGATGCAAAAACAGGAGCCCCGTCAGACGAAGAGATGAAAAACTATCATCAGTTGATTACTTTTCTGAAAGGGAAAATTCCACCAAAAGAAACTGATTGGATAAAAATAGACAGAACTACTCAGGAAAAAGATGAGTCAGTACATGTATTATTAAATTTTTTTTTTTTAGTCCTCATTCACAGTTAGCAAACACAAATAAACACTAACAGCCCTAGTTGTGACCTGGGCGCCTCGGGCTGAAGTTGTTGCAATGCAATAGGCCAACCGCCTGCCCTTTTTGTCTAGGGTGTGGTGTAATCATAGGCCCCCGAGACTTTAGACCAACCTCATTTCTTTTCCCCACTCTAGCAGAGGGTCCCAGACCATACTATTTACATTTTGTGTTATACCAGCTTCCAGGCGTGCTATTCTTAATACAGCTCTAAGCCAATTCTCGTACGGGGGGGGGGGGGGGGAGGCTCGGATCTTTCCAGATCTTTACAGATCTCTCTGAGGGCAGCAAGAACAAGGTTAAAAAATAAAGCCACCTGTGTTTCCCTAAATCTACAAACAAAGTCAGTGTCTAACCCAAAAAAAATTCTAACTGTGTTCAACTTAATCTTAACCTTATAAATGCCCTCCAAAGCTCTTTCTACATTGGCCCAAAAAAGGTCTAAACCGGGACATTCATAAAATATATGGATATCATCGGCCTCTAGTAAACCACATCTAGGACAACAACTTGGTGAAGAGGCAAATTTTGCTATCTTTTTGGGAGTGTTATATAACCTATTTAAGGCGAAGAAATGGTTTTGCTTAAGAGAAGCAGACTTTACAAATCTGTACAGATAGTGGAGAGATGTTTCGTATAGTGTGCTTGAAGCAATGTCTAGGGGAAATGAGTTCCACACAGTATGTAATGATGGTGTATGTCCTTCCTCCACCTCAAGCATACTTCTATACCAAAAAGCCACTTATTTTTTCTTATACCCTGGTGTTAAAAGGGCAGATTCTATATCCCAATTGCCACAGATGTTGGACTTCTCTACAGAAAACCAAGAGCAAAGTTGTATATATTTGAATCTGGAGAAAGATTCTCCTATCTTCAGCTTCAACACCGCCCAAGGAAGGACCCCTTCCGATGTTATCAGGTCAGACCAAACTGTTATACCAGCCCTAATGATAGGAATGGAGAGAGTATCTTATTGGTAAGCCCGGGGAATCCCAAATTGGAGCTAAATCAGAGTAATATTTTATGCCCCATCTTGCCTTAACTCTGGTCCAAACTTAAAAGCCATTTTCAAAACCTTTAGACGTACCTTTTTGTAGAACTTTGGTGCCCCAAACTTATACAAGAAACCAGGCCCTCCCCCTTCCTGGCGAGCCATGATTCCCAAGATCTTTCCCCAGTTGGATTCGTCAGGGTTGGAGAGGAGACTACGGATGTTCTTTAATTGGAAAGCTAAAGCGTATCCAAGGACATCTGGAAGAGCAAGACCTCCCTTTAGCAACCTTCTTTTCAATTTCTTCCACGATAACCTGGAGTTCTTATTAGCCCAGATGAAACTTCCAATTTTTCCCTGAATTCTACCGAGCATTTTTTCAGGGAAAGGCAAGGGAATCATATTAAATAGATTTGTTAACTTGGGCAGTATCACCATTTTAATCAGATTGACTCGGCCAAATATTGTTAAGGGGATGTTCTGCCATCTTAACAATAACTGATCGATTTCCTTGGCCACCCTCTTTAGGTTTATCTGGGGTATATTGGTTAACTCAGGAGTTATAGTTATGCCCAAATATCTGAACTGACTACTTTGCACTCCATGCCAGTTGTTAGTCCCCCAACACATTATTTCAGTTTTTAAGGTATTAATACGGTAGCCTGAATATCGACCAAAATCAGACATAGTCGCCTCTACTCTTATTTGTATAGATCATCAGATCATCCGCGTACAACGCGAGCTTACAGCTATACTCATCCACTTTGAACGGTATTATCTGATCGTCCAACCTCAAGGCTTGCGCCAGGGGCTCGATATAGAGGTTGAACAGGAGGGGCGATATAGGACACCCCTGCCTTGTTCCCCTGCTGATGTTAAAACGAGATGTCAACATACCGTTCAACAGAATATTAGCCGAGGCACCTTCATAGCAGCCTCTCAATACATGGGGGAAAATTGTCCCAAACCCCATGACATTCAGGACATCCCACAGATAGCCCCAGTTGACACGGTCGTATGCCTTCGCTGCATCATATGCAGCCACAGCCAAGGACTCCGACCGTGCCACCGCCAGATCTAAGCTGCCGATCAGCTGGGAAGTCAACTCGTGAATATGCCTTCCAGGCATAAAGCCCCTTTGATCAGAATTAATAAGTAAAGGAGCCAATTTGGCCAATCTCCCCGCCAAAATACTAGTAAAGATCTTGTAATCTGCATTTAACAGGGAGATTGGCCGAAAAGAGTCCGCCTTAAGAGGGTCCTTACCAGGCTTGAGTATAATGACAATTGTGGACTCCTTCCAAGAGGGTGGCGTCCTACCCTTCAGGCTATATACATAATTAAAAAGTTCACAGAGTCTTGGAAGTAAAGCTTGCTGAAAGGCTTTGTATACATCGCCAGGAAGGGCATCAGGACCGGCTGCTTTGTTGTTCTTAATCTTTTTTTTTTTGAAGGCTAATTTCTTCAATCGTAATTGGTCCATTCAAAATCTCACGCCCTTGATTTGTCAGTTTAGGTAGGGCCTTGCTCTCTAGCCACTGGAGTGTATTTTTAGTACTCTGAGACTGTTCTTCTTTGTATACATCAGAGAACATAGTAAGGAGGCGCTCTTCCATATCTTCATGTTTGGAAGATACGGTGCCCTGGTCGTCAATAATCAGTTTATTAATGTTATTCCTGACCCGGTCAGCCCTTATCTTACTGGCCAGGGTCGCCCCTGCTTTCTCTCCATACTCATAATTTTCCATAGAGTAGGAAGCCCACTGTACCTTGACTTTCTGGTCCAACAATGCTCGATATTCAGATCGGAGGCATTCTAGATCTACCAAGATCTGTGGTAAGCTATCTGGATGTGATTTCAGCCTTAAGTTCTCAAGCTTGGAGATTTTGTCTTCCAAGATTTTAAACTTCAATTTTTGTTTCTTGTTATTGGAACAAATAAGGCTATGGAACTGACCTCGAATGTAGGCTTTATATGTGTCCCAAACTATTTCAATTGGCGCTGATCCCGAATTATCGGAAAAGTAGTTGGTAGTTGACAGGGTAGCCTTAGTAACCAAATCTGGATCCTTCAGGGCAGTACGTTTTAAAGTCCACCTGGGGGTGATAGCACTGACGAAGACCCCTTTTGAAAGAACAACCATTACCGGAGCATGATCAGATAGTATACTAGGCAGAATTTCTATCTCCACCAATTTGTCTAGACATAATCTATCCATGAGAACATAATCAAGTCTGGAGGCATGTCCATGCTTTTTGATAAAATATGTCAAGCCTGGCTCATTTCCCTTCTTAGCTCTCCAAGCATCGATTAGACCAAGTTCATGCATCATATTTTTCATGGCTTGTCGAGATCTCGGAGCTGCAATATGGCGGCTATAGTTGGACCGATCCTGCTGGGGATCAAGGAGGACATTGAAGTCCCCTCCTATGACTATAGGAGTATTAACCTGAACCAAAGTGGACTGTATGTTTAATATACTAGATGGATCGTCTATGTTTGGTCCGTAGTATGAAATAATGGTTAATTCCTTTCCACTGAAATCGGCCCCTGCTAGGACCCACTGCCTGTTGAGCTAAATCTTAACGTGCCACCACTACCCTCTTTAATCAAAATGGCAACTCCCTTATTAATCACAGACTGCCCAGAACAACAAAATGAAGCAATCCATCTAATTTTTCCAAAAAATTCCCTTGCCTCAGTAATACTCAAATGAGTTTCCTGGAGAAGGACTATTTTAGCTGGGGACTGCTCTAAATATTTTAAAATTAGCATACGCGTCCATGGACATCGAAGCCCATTAACGTTCCAGGAAATACAGGGTATGTTATTATCCGCCATCATCTAGTCTCATTCCCCCTGGAGCGTGGAGTGCCCATTTTTCTAAATAAAGGCATCTACTGCTTATTGTGAAATAAGGACATTTTTTTATTTTTTTGCTACCATCACCCACCCACTCCTCCCTCCACCCTCCCTGGGGAACCCTCCCATCCTTCATGAGCATTATGCTCCTTGACGGGGCTCTCTCCCTCCCCCTGATCTATGTGGATTGACAAAAAAAGAGAAGGTGCATATTTTTTTTTTTTTTTATAGAGTGATTTAGCTTGATTTGGTATAGCGAGGGTAAATACCTTGGAAACGAGAACAAAAAGAACAAAAAGAACAGAAGGATACATAAAAAAAAGAAGATATGAATATGATATTCCTACCGCCTGACTACCAGCTGCATTGTCTCACCACTCTCCTCTTTTCCACCCCCCCTGATTTTTTCAATCAAGATGTCTGCTTCTTCTACATGATGAATGTTGTGCATGTGATTGTTCCACATTACGCGAAGTGAGGCGGGGAATCTAAGCTGGGCACGCGCCCCTAATGAGTTGAATATCGTAAGTCTCTTCCCCATCTCCCATTGTTTGGACGCTGTGATATGAGAGACATCTGATCGTATTGTGAAAGAGAAGGGGGTGGAAAGAGATGTTGATCTTATTGAGCCAGCTTTGATGGCCAGGGAAAGGATCTTCTCTTTGATGGAATATGTCAAGAAGTTGACAAGGATCTTCCTGGGGCGTTCCTTCGCCGGGTTCCTTCTATACGGATCCCGATGAACTCTCTGGATGTCCGTCAATAGATCCTGATCAACATCAGTTGAGTCCTTTAAGATAGTAGTTTTGAGGATGGCAACAATAAATGCCTTTATATCCTTTCCTTCGAGATCCTCAGGCACATTCAAGAATTTTAGATTGTTTTTCCTTGAGTGATTTTCAAGTCTTTCAAGGTCATCCTGCAATTCTCGATTCTTCTGAGCTAATTTATCCATGGCATCTGAGAAAGCAGCAATTGCCTCTTTAATCTTAGGGAGCTCTGCTTCCAAGGAGTCAGTCCTTAAGGTAACCTCCTCTACCTTTTTGTCCACGGCCTCACACGAGGCCTGAATGGCCATCTGGTTGGACTCTGATATAGAGAAGGGCTTCCCTATGTCCTCCCTCAGGCCCAATAGAATGGCTGCCAAAGACCCTGGGATAGAATCTATTGGGGGAGTTTGACCAGCGGATGAATCACTGTTAAGTGGGCCTGTGCTCTCTGGGTTATGAGGTCTGCCGACCTTCTCTTGGTTAGATGAATCATTCTTGGAATCTCCTGGATCGCTCACAGCTGTGTCCTGCTCACCTTGCTCATCATGGACATCATGAATATCTAGGGCAGAAAAGCTATTGGAAAGTTCAATTGCGGGATGGACAGTATCCTCTAATGGTGTTGATAACATCTGTGTCATGTGATCTAATTTCAAAGGCTCACCCTCAGTGTTCAATGCCAATACTCTATCCGCCTGTGTTTTGCTCACAGTAGGCGTACCGTTATTAGCTACAAGTTCAATTTGAGTAGGTGGAGCACTAATTGCTGCCATTGTTTTTGACTTTCCAGTACCAGAAGAGGAGAGGACCTTATAGTAGGATTTCAGCGACGGAGTGATTCTCGCTGAAGCAGAGGTGCCAGCTTTAACTTTCCTCCAACCTTTCCCTTTTTCAGGGGGAGTATCTGCTCTAGAATGCGCCCCCTTTCCTTTCCCTTTATGTGATGTAAGCTTAGCCTGAACTATAGGTGGAGAAATGGATGGAATTTGATTCAATAGGTTTTGTGGAGCAGAAGTTAGATTAGCTGCCCGATTTCTTAGCGTATAGCGGTTTACTCTCGTTTGATGTATTTTCCTTTGCTCTAGTACTGGTATAGTTACCGAGCCCAATTCTAATGCGGGAGCTTCGAGGCCACTAACCGCTGCAATAACGGCTTCTGTCTCCATACAAAACTTCTTCCTTCTATAGCAGAAGAGACCAGGGCAAAGACACCCACTGGCAGGAGACTGATTATATTCGTCTCCAGTATCGGAACTTATTATATTTAAATTGCCAATTTCCTCATTCTGATTCCAGGGTTGTGCTTTCTTATAATCCTGAGCCTCCCCAACCTTTAGCAAGAAATCCAGCAGCACTTCGAATGTAGGGTAGCTATAACAGTACACATGAGAGGTTTTCACTTGGTCCACGGTCACCGCCCCCGCTCCATAGACAGGTCTGATCAACCTGCTTGTGTTTTTCCACCACAATTGTGCAGCACCTAGCTCTCGGAGCCAAGCCGGCGCTAAAAGGTGGCCACCCCCTTCATACAAAACCATCTGTATTTCCCCACACTCGTAACATCAGCAGAAAGCTGCAGAAAGCCTCTGAAATTAGTGAAATCCCCACTAACGTAAAGAAAGGCTTCCCACAGGCAAAAACTAAAAGGGTCCAGCTTTACAGCTTACAAGTGTTCAGTCTAGGGCAGCAGGTCCAGGTCAGCTTCGGCGTATGCAGCCTGCACAGGGAAAGAATCACCCCTTGTCATCGGAGCCTCAGGACCCAGAGAAAAATAAGAAAAGAATACCTCTAGCGCCCTGCTTCCTCTCCTCCTCTCCTCCGCTGCACAAAAACACCGAACAGAAATGCAAAAAACGCACCGAAAAGCACCTCAATCATAGAGAGCCCGTCAAGTTGCTGCCGGGCTCAAAACGCCTTAGTCTCCATAGTCAGGGGGAGGAGCTGAGTCACAGCCGTTAGCTTCCGGCCGTCATGATCCCCCCATCGATTTGGCGAGTCAGTACATGCATATTATGAACGTCTCTCACAGGTGTTCAAACAGTACAGTGGGTTTGAAAACTTTTAGAACAAGGACATGACTCATTTTGTGTATCGTTTTGCGTCTGGGTTAAGGTTGGAAATATCATAAATGATTAAACAGCATATGTTATGCTGGCAGGCGAAGCCATAAGATGAAATCCTTAAATATGCAAAGTATTGTGGGGATGAGATAGACAATAGATGAAAGAAATTAGAAGAAAAGGTAATGTGGGTCCAAGTTAAATTAGCAGAACAGCAAGAACTTCGGCTAAGTAATAAGGCAGAAAACCTAGGAAAAGGGCAAGGTCAAGGTGGAAACAGTGGGGGCAAACAAAAAGGGTGAATGACAGAGAGGAGGCAAAGAAAAAGTTTCCCTGTCACAGATTCGGAAAATTGGGGCTTTGGAAAAACGAGAGCAAACTTATGTAGAATAATAATGTCCAAACTCAAAATTTAAATCCACAGACGCAGAATAAGGTGTTAATGAGGCAACCGCAGCAAGTTGTACAGAGCCAATTGCCACCTGCACCTATGCCAGATTTTGTGAGTCAAGCCAAGTACAGTGTGGACACCGGATTCCGGGAAGGAAGTGGTAAGACAAATTCTGTAACACCACAGTTTCTTTTACAGGAGAATTTTTTTTTTTTTTTGGGAGAACCTTTATTATCACTTCAAGAAATTACAAGTATGGGCCTACAACCACCCCGGCCGGCCATTAGTCAAAGCATAAGTACAGCAGAGCAATGTGGAAAGGTATAACAGTTCGAAAACCGGGGTCCCACAAATGTCCAGAGCATGACTTGTATTCAGGCGTGCAGGTCGGAATTCAGGATTATGAAGGTTCATTTTACAATAAGGAAAAACTAAAAATAAGTGCCATACGGTCATACATGGTCCTACAATAACAAGCATGAATCAGGATATCCGCAATTAGTACAAATACAGATGAAGTATTGGGGGTAAGGTACGCGAGTCAGGATAAATGTTGGCACAAACCCGTTCCGTAGCAAAACTGAACCCCACCCCTCAAAATGAAACATATTGTAGGAGACATGAAGGACGACGACACTAAAAAAGGAAAAAAGACTAAAGGGCCATAGAAACAATAACGGACAAATTGACAAACCTCATCCCCCTACCCCCCACCCTGCATCTCTGCAGAAGGCCACGGCCTACCCCCCACACCTCCAGCAGCGTGCCTGTCGCCCTAATGGAGACCCGAAATATAGAAAAAGAGGAGAAAGAAAAAGAGAAGAAAAAAGTGGAGGAGGGCCCTCGATCTTGACACCCGGCCCCGCCCCTCACCCCTGCGCCCAGGAGACATCCTAAAAGCAAGATCAGAATATCCATGGAGAACATCAATCACCGACCACACCAGCAATATAATCCCTGCCGAATGTCCCCCAAGCACCGTCAGTCAACAATAAGTCCACTAGACTCTGGACGGTATCATCCCTGGCCTTGTCTATCAATGGAACCAACATACGACCACTTATCAATCGGTATACAGAGCGGCGTGGAGGGTCCAGGTGATCCGGGCGGGCCAGGCCGAGTTATCGCTTCATGGGACTGCAGCAACCCAAACCCATCCGAACTTGTATGGCGGAAATCCGTTTCTGTCGATATTGACCCCGAAAACATCCCCAAGTCCGAACACAGTCTCACCATCCAAGGAGGGAGAGTCACACAATCCGGCAAGCGCCGCGACGTCGCCGGGGCAGCCCAAAAAATAGATCGGCGTTGTTTCCCCAGCCACCAATTAGACATGTGCCCCGAAGAGACACTTGCATGTACAACAGAGCTGTCCAGGGCGATCACATGAGCCGGGTAATTCAGCGTCTCCATGCACCTAGGCGTAGCTGGAGCACTCTTCATGGACATAGAGGTGGGCACGTCGGCACTCCGTTGAGATCGAGCTGTGCCCGTGTGGAACGGCGGGACAACAATGGCGGCCATCCTCCTTCCCAAGTCCCGGGCATTACAGATCAGGGTCTCATGCAGGGTCGTTAGAGCAGCCAATATATCTTTGGACGTGGGCTCCTTCTCGCACCGCCAGTCCCCTGATCTCACCCGCACGGCAGCTGTTCGACCTGGATGTGGTCCGCAGAGGAGGGCACCGGCCGCCATCTTAGCAGATCCGGCCTCGTCCTTCTTCACCTCACCTCAGGGACCGGGCCCCAAACCAGGGCGCTACAGGATTCACAGCCGGGACTCAGAAATGCAAGGCAGGCTCCCCGGAGAAGAGTCACCAAAGGGCTAAACAAAATCTCTGCCGCTCCTCGGGAGCCTCCCGCCGATTCCGGGCGTAATCCTTGATTATGCCCGGACACAGAACTGGGAAGGGGGGCCAGATATCGTGCACTCCCCTCGACCCTGCTTTGCCACGCAGCCCCACGAGGTACTCCGCTAGGTGGACTGGGTCGTCACTGTCGCCACCGGCCCATCAATTCACTGGCAACCTCCGGCCGACTCCTCACCTCCACCAGTGGCCGCTGTTGTCGCAGTCGCGGCCGGCTGCTCCTCTCACTCGACACCCCGGTCCCAGCACCGCGATGGCCGCAGAACAGTCGGGGGCATTTCTCCGGGTCTGCCGCACGTAGAAGCCTCAGGAGCAGACGGTAAGTGAAAGCTCTCCTTCGCCTACTTATATATGCCGTTACGGCTCAGGATAATTGCCAGGATGTATGCGTGGGGTGAGAGGGCTCACGGAGCCGAGCGTCTATGCGGCCATCTTGGTCGCTGGCTTGGCTCCTCCTCCCAGGATTAATTTTTTGAGGCAGAATTTTAATGATGGTGCCTGAGAGGGGAGGAAGAGAAGTGCGTACTTGGTGCGTCCTTGCCTGAAGATCAGTCAGGTCCATATGTAGATGGTAAGGTTGAAGGAAATTACATCACTTTCTTATTGGATACCGGTGCTACCCGTTCTACTGTGAGAACAGCAGATATTCCAAACCTACCCCTCTCATGGGGAAGGAATCCAATTAGTGGTCATTTCTAATAAACAACTTCGGACCCCAATTTCCGAACCAATGGAGGTATGTATTGGCAACTTGAGAGAAATGCACAAGTTTGTGTGTGACTCAAGTCCTGTAAACCTATAGGAAGGGATTCATTGTGCGAAAGGAGCTGCACAATATTTTGCACACCGGATGGTGTTGCAATTCAGACTCCTGATGAAGACGGAGTATACAAGATCATGTTAGCTAAATAGGGAACAGAAGTAAATAACATGTTTTCCATGATGACACCAGACGAGTTACCAGACGAAGTCCAAACTACAGTAAATCCTGCATATCCGACAGTACAAAATGAGCCCTGAAATTAAAGCTGGTGTTGCAGCAGAAATTGATGGGTTGTTTGAACAAGGCATATTAAAAGAAATAATGAGTAGCCTTTGTAATTCGCCTAAATTGGTATAAAGAAACCTAATGGAAAATATAGGGTGGTCCAAGATTTGAGGATAATTAACAAAATTGTCGTACCATGTTGTTTGAAAGTGCCAAATCCAGCAGTAATCTTATATCAGATACTGTGGAAAGCAGAATGGTTCACTGTAATGGATTTGTGCCATGTCTTTTTCTCTATTCCATTGCATCCTAATAGCCAATTTGTATTTTTGTTTGAATTTGATGATCATGTTTACGGTTGGAATCGTGTTCCCCAAGGGTACACTGAAAGTCCTTCGATTTTTAATCAGATTCTGAAAAAAATTCTTGAATCTCTGGTGTTGCCCAGACAATCCGTTTTGGTGCAATATATTGAAGACTTATTCGTTGCACCAAAAATTCAAAGTGATTGTGTTATTGATTCCATTACATTATTGATTCACTTGGCTGAAGCTGGACACAAAGTGTTGCCAGAAAAATTAAACATTTTCACAACTTCCGTTAAATATTTGGGACACCAAATAGAAAGAGGAGTCAGAAGAGTGACTTCAGAAAAAATAAAAATAATAAGACATATACAGTTAACACAGACCCAGAAAGAAATAAGGATGTTTCTTGGAGAAGTAGGTTATTGCAGGCAGTGGATTGTGGGATTTGCAGTACTAGCCAAACCTTTGATACAAATGACAAAGAAAAGAGCAAAGGATCTAGTAGAGTGGGATGAGGAAAGCATGAATGCTTTTGTGAAACTACGAAACTGTTTATGTGAAGCACCTGCCCTAGGTATGCCAGATTATTAAAAAGATTTTGCGTTATTCTGTGATGAAAGAGATCATTGTGCACTTTCAGTCCTAACACAGATCATAATGCGACGTCCTGTGGCATATTTCTCTGCTACTTTGGACCCAGTGGCATCTGTATTGCCAGGGTGTCTAAAAGCTGTGTCTGCAACCTGTATGAGTCTGGAACAAAGTGAATCCATTGTAATGGGTCACCCTGTAACGGTGCATGTTCCTCATGCAGTCGTAATTCTGTTAACACGAACTCGAACTCAGTATCTTACTCCTAGTCGGCTGACTAAATATGAGCAAGTTATATAAGGTGCTGAGAATGTAACGATAATCAGATGTACTGTTTTAAACCTCGCAACACTGTTGTCTGATCCATATTTTGATGAAGTAAATGATGAGGTGGAACATGAATACCTCGATGTCACTGAACTAAGTACCAAGCCTCATCCAGACATACAGGAAGAACCCTTAAAGAATACAGAACATGAGCTGTTTGTAGATGGCTTGTGTATGCGTCATGAGGAAGGAGGATTGAGCGCAGCTTATGCTGTATGCACATTGACTGGAATAGTCGAAGCATCCTATATACCAGGAGTCAAATCTGCACAAATAGCCGAATTGGTGGCCCTAATTAAAGCTTGCAAAATTGGAAAAAATTAGAGAGTAACCATTTACACTGACAGTCAGTATGGTTACGGGGTTGTGCATGACTTTGGCCAGCTCTGGATGCAAAGGGATTTCATGACTTCTTCAGGAACCCCTATTAAAAATGGAGATTTCGTAAAAGAATTAATTGAAGTAATTCAATTGGCAAAAGAAGTGGCTGTGGTCAAGTGTGCTGCTCACCAGTCAGGAAATGATAAGGTGACAGCTGGTAATTGCTATGCTGACCAAGTGGCCCAACATTGTGCTAAATACAAAATAGCAGTAAACAAGAAAATTGATGCATGTGGAATCAGCTGCCAACTTATGCTACTTGAGGGTGTAGGAACATGGGAAGAAGTGAGAGAATTACAAGATGAAGCAGATACAAAAGAAAAGGAAGAGTGGGAGAAAGTAGGTTGTCAGAGAAGAGTTGATGATGGGGTGTGGATTTATCTAGATGGAAGACCTGTGTTACCTGACTGTATGCTTGCACCAATGGCTAGAATGTATCATGGAGATACACACGCACATAGGCAGACTTGCTATGAATAGACTCTTTCGACAAGATTGGTTTAATGCAAAGTTCAGGAATGTCACGTAGAGTCTTTGCCAGAGATGCTTAGCTTGTCAGCAAATGACCCCAGGTAGGAAAACAGTAGTTTGCACAGGGAAAATTGGAAAAGCTGAGGGTCCATTTATAAGACTTCAGATTGATTTCATCATTTGTCATTGTTTGTTTGTTTACAATGTGGGTGGAGGCATACCCGACTAGAAGGAATGACAGCTTGACAGTGGCCAAACGCTTACTGAGGGAACTCATTCCTCGATTCAGTGTTCAAGTAACTATTGAATCAGATAGAGGTTCTCATTTTAATAATTAAATAATTTGATCAATTTGTGAAGCATTCAAAATTGAACAAAAACTGCACTGAGCATACCATCCAGAGGCTTCTGGAGTGGTAGAACAACTGAATGGCACAATCAAGTCAAGACTGGGAAAGGTGTGTGCATCCACCTCACTGGAGTGGCCTGATGCTTTACCTCTTGTCCTGATGGGACTCAGAAGCATCCCAGACAAAAATAAAGGCTTGAGTCCCCATGAGATACTCATGGAAAGGGCAATGAGGCAAGCATGTATACCAGGACACAAACTGTTAAATATATCTGATGATTTGGTACTGGAGTATTGCCAAGTGCGCTCTATCTCTCACCAGGTTGGGGAAGACGCTGTTGCCAGGCAGCCGAACCAAGCGCATGATCTGAATCCTGGTGACTGGGTAGTAGTGAAAAATCACACTCGAGAATCTTGCCTAGCAACAAGGTGGGAAAAGCCACATTAGGTTATGTTGGTTACAACAGCAGCTGTAAAGTGTGCAGGTTTGCCGCATTGGATTAATGCAAGCTGTACGAAGAGAGTACCAGCACCTGATGAAGTAGATTCACAACAAGCTCAAGTGGTTGAAAGGGCTGATGGTTGTACAGCTGAAGGATCACAGACAATAGATTCTGAAGTAGCTGATCAAGAACAACCTAGCACTAGTCAAGATGACTGGATCCCAGTGGTAGACATCCCTGAAATTACTGTGAGAACAATAAGTCAAACTCGATTAGAAAGGCAGGACAAGAGTGAGGAAAAGATAGGAATAGAAGAAGGCACTCAGATTACAGAAAATAAAGTGAACATCAAATCTGAGGAGGACCAGATAAGGAAAGAGCAATGTACTCAGACAGAAGCAAACACAAGGAACAAGGGTGAGTCTGAGAAGGGACAAATCGGCATTAGAGAAAACGCCCAGGCAGAAGAAAATCAAGAAATTTCAAGACCTGAGAAGGACCAGTTAGGTACAGAAAAACAAGTTCAGGAAGAAGAAGGAGAACAAAGTCAAATCAAAGAGACTCCAGAACAGGGTCAGAATAGAGAAGAAGAATCCATCCAGGCAGAAACGGCTAAGGCAATAAGCTCTGGACAAGGTCAGATAGAGAGGAATTCAGAAGACGAAAATAATCAAGTTGTGCCACAAATCAATGAAAACAAAAGAGCACTTAAAGAGACTGAAAGCACAGTGCAAGCTAAAAGACTCAGAAAAGGTGTTACTTGGCCTAGTATTATCAAGAGACAGAAATATCGCCTTAAGACAATATATGAAGAACCTGACCAAGTAAATGAAGTAACAAGCCAATCTGAACCATCCACTGAAAAGCCAAGAAGGAGAAGTCCATGATTGCAAAGACTGAATAATAAATTCAAGGGTCCTGAATGGACATATGTAATTCTTGAGGATTTTGAGATTCTTGAAATAAGTGGAGAAAGTGATGAAGAATTAAATGCTGATCGAATAGACGAAGAAGTGAGACCAACTTGAAAGGAAGAAATTCCCTAGGTTGTACCCAGTACAAAATTAAAAATAAAAACAAAGAGAGGGGAGAAATCTTCTTAGTCTGAAATGGCAGATAAAAGAGTTGCTGGAAAACTGGAACGGGATTGTGTTGAGAGATGCTGTAAATTGTGTATATGTAGCATATTTTTAGTACTTATAGTATGGTTAGGATTGACAATGGCCAGTCCCTACCTAATGTCTGAAAGTAAGACGAATAACACTAGTGCACATGGAAAGGTAGATAACATTAAGCAAGACCGAGTAGAATTAGAAGCACCAGATGAGACAGATTTACATCACAGCGTATACAAAAAGTAATACAGATTTAAATGTTTTAATAACCTGTTAGTACACCATGTAAAAACCATGGAAGTTAGTGATTGTTATGTATGCATGCAAATCCTGACATCCGTAGCAGAAGGTGTAACATATCATCATTTAACATTGACATATGGTATTTCATTTAGTATTTTAGCTAGTTTATTTTATAGAACTGGAAGGTTACAATATTATTTTTCTAATGTAGATGTGATTTTTTTTGGAAATTCCATTACGGAAAAACATGAACCCTGTCCTTAGTAGTAGACATTCACAATTCATGGGTGAATATTTTCTAACTATGAAAACAATAGATTTAGCGGAAGCACATAAGCATGATCTAACTTGTAAGTTACATGAAGAAGACAATATATTTTTGAATTTAGTAGAGAAACGGAGACAGGATTTCCATAGAAAGGCTACTGAACTGAAACCTCAGATACCTAAATGGGCTGAGAGAGAAGATTTTATTGCAACTGGCAAGACTCATGCTGCTATGTCCCTGGACCTTGGAAAGAAAGGGAAAATCTGTCTCTATAAGTTAAAAACAGAGTATAAAAATATATTTATTGGTTCCAGTGAATGTGAGCACAATTTACTGATAATAGGGGGATGGGGGCTAAAATGTGGAACGGATGCAGTATTTCCTGGAATTTATTATGTATGGGGGAACAAAGCTTATTTTAAGCTGCCTGACCACTGGTATGGGAGTTGGTATTTCGGAACAGTATTCACAAAGGTGTATCATGTAAAAAGAATCACTGGAAGCAATGAAGAAAATAACGGAGTATCACGCAAGAAAATAGCTAGTTTCTCAGAAATTGTAGGAGACATATGTGAGAAGTTGGCCTGATATGCAGTGCTCACTATTCTAGTGATCACTATGTATCAGTCCAAACAACCCTTATTGATGATTGGTTGTAAGTCAACCTGATAGACCAGCTATCCTAGTAGCATGGACAAGAGCAGTCTTTAGGCTAAACTCTAGAGGGCGTGTTAAGCCAGCTGTTATACCATCACATATACCCCTTGAACACCAAGTGAAAGGACACCACACAAGTTGTTATGAAAATAAAAGGATATTTATTTAGAACACAACAGCCCTGGACTTTTTATGAGGACAGGGCGCTAAGCACAATACAAAGCTCTTAAAGAAATTCTGAAAGTCGCACAATTTACACAAATGCCCGAGGGGCACGGAAAACCATATACTACAAAAGTGGAATGCGAAATACTAGCAGGTAAATAACTAGTCTCAAAGGCTTTAGGATCGCTAGGACTGGACTACTGAACCTTCAGATTACGAGCAGAAGGCCTAGGGAGATCGGGTGCAGAGTGTGCACTCTCACGCGGGATGCGGGACAAAGTCTATGGATGCTAGATTTCGTAAAGTTAGTGTTATCGGACAAATCCGACTAGGTAGAGCTGAAACGAAAAAGGATCTGGACACTTAGATAGTTAAGCTATGCTGGAGCACCGAAATGCTCAGGTTACCTAGCCCAGGGGCTGCGGCTGCATAGGGCTGAAAAGACGTCGGGAATCCTCGTTGCAGTCTATGGAGCCTGAAAGAAGAAGTTGCTGGCAGGCGACCAGTGATGAAGTTCGATGTGATCCAAGCCTGGATAGATGATGGAGGATACCTGTAAGCAGAGGGGACCAAGTTCTGAATCACTAGCCAGTGATTAGATGGGCACCAGGATGGCACCGGACAAAGTCACCTCGACCAGGTGAGTGGGCGACGCTGGGCTCTGCAGTCTCTCGGACCAGGAGGCGTTGTCGGAGACCAGGATGGAGGTGCGAGCTGTCCCACGAGGATATCTGCTGTCGACGTCGCTGGACCCAGGATTGGGGCAACAACTCTTTGCAAATGCAAGCCCACGCGGTGGACTCAAAATGGCGTCTGGAGTGGACCAGGAGGGTCCGGGGTGCTCCTCTGTTGGAGGAGAGCAAGGGCCAGTCTGGAGCAACCAGACCAGCAGTGAAAGTGTTGTTGTTCATCGTCAGGAGGGCCACAAGCCAGCAGGCAAGTAGCCGGACAACGCGGTGAGCAGCAAAGAGCAGAAGGGCCCCACGCAGATCTGGTGGATGCTGGGGGGCTGGACTTCGGTGCTGGAGCTGCTCAGGGTTAGGGCTTCTCGAACCCCAAAGCACTCACTCGAGGATCCCTCGGCGGTCGTGCTGGATAAGCGTCGTGCAGTTCTGAAGATGGCCGGTCCCTCGAGGTCTCGTCACACCCACGAATCTCAGCTGGGCTGATGATGCAGGTAGAGGTCAGAGGTGCCAGGGAAGCTGGGTCTCGTCATGCTGGTCGGTCTGGTTCCGGAGGAAGGACGTGCAGCAAACCGCAGTGTTCTTAGTTGGTGCCCGCAGATGCAGGGTGACTACTCCTTAGTCACAAGGGAGAAATCTTGAGAAGAAGTCTTGAGTTCCTTTCGTAGAAAGTAGTTTCAGGATTCAAAGATGATCTAATTTGGAAGGGTCCCCGCTCCCACCTTTATTCTAAAGAAAGGGGCTGGTACGGGACTAGGTCCTGCCCATGGGTGGGACAAGGAAGGGGGGTGGTTACACCCCTCTCCCATGCCGGACTTTCCCCAGCTCAGGGGCTGGTGTGCCCCTAGAACTGGTTCAAACTGGCAGATGCACAGTGAGCACCGGGGTGCCACTTGCAGTCACCTTCCTATTCAGCCCTGCCTACCCAGGATACACAAAACCCTGTCTGGGATGGTGCTAGCACCGCCCCTGACAGGAAACCCTTTGTCCAAGTTCTCCTCGCTGGAAGGACTCCCAGCAGCAGGAGGTTAGACTTGTGTCTGTGGTGGCAGCATCCATTTTGTGATGCTGAGGCTCAAGTTAACTTTAACCGGGGTTCACAGTTACATACATGTCGTGTCCCTCTAGAAGGGTGGAATGCTAACCCTGTCGCCAGAATTGGCAAGGGGTTAGTGTGAGAAGTTGGCCCGATATGCAGCATTCGCTATTCTAGCGACCACTATGCATCGGTCCAAACGACCCTTATGGTGATTGGTTGTAAGTCAACCTTAGACCAGCTATCCTAGTAGCGTGGATACGAGCAGTCTTCGGGCTAAACTCTAGAGGGCGTGTTAAGCCAGCTGTTATACCATCACATACCCCTTGAACACCAAGTGAAAGGACACCACACAAGTGTTATGAAAATAAACAGTGTATTTATTAGAATCACAACAGCCCTGTACTCTTTGTGAGGACAGGGTACTAAGCACAGAACAAAACTCTTAGGAAAATACTTCAAGTGCAAAATTAAAACAAGTGCCCGAGGGCACGGAAAGTTCTAGTGGTCTCGGGCGGACCCGATAAGGCAAGTCGGAAGCGAGGGACTCAGGACCCTTAAGTAAGGAGGCTATGCAGACACCGTAGTGTCGGAGTTACCTAGCCACAAGGGCTGCGGCTGCACAAGTCTTACAGGCGTCGGGGGTCTTCGCTGACGAGCCAGGAGCCGGAAGGAAGGAGTTGCTGGCCGGCGACCAGTGATGAATAGTTCGTAGAGATCCAAGCCTGGATCAGAGATCGATGATACCTGAAAGCAGAGGGGACCAAGTTCGTACTACTAGCCAGTAGTCAGAGGGTACCAGGAAGGCACCGGATGGCCGTCACCTCGACTAGGTGAGTGGGCGACGCTAGGCTCTGCAGTCTCACGGACCAGGAGGCGTTGTCGGCGACCAGGATGGAGGTGCGAGCTGTCCCACGAAGGTTGATGCTGTCGGCGTCGCTGGGCCCAGGATTGGGGCAACAAGCCTTGGCAGATTTCAGGGCCACGTGGTGGGCCTAAAATGGCGTCTTGAGTGGACCAGGAGGGTCCGTGGTGCTCCTCTCGTAAAAAGGAGCAGAAGGCTAGTCTGGAGCAACCAGACCAGCAGCGTTGGTTGTCGTTCGTCATCCAAGGGTCACAAGCCAGCGGCTAGTGATTGGACAACGTGCTGAGCAGCGGCAGAAGGGCCCCACGCAGTTCGTGGAGATGCTGGGAGACTGCACTTCGGTGCTGGAGCTGCTCAGGGTCGGGGCTTCTCTGACCCCAGAGCACTCACCAGAGAATTCCTTCGGTGGTCGTGCTGATTTAAGAAAGCGTGCAGGTTTTAATGATGGCCGGTCCCTCGAGGTCTCGTCGCACCCACAGATCTCAGCTGAGCTGACGATGTGGGTAGAGGTCAGAGGTGCCAGGGAGTCGGTTCTCGTCGAGCTGGGTCGTCGGATTCCTGAGGAAGGACTTGCAGCAAACCGCAGAGTTCTTAGATGGTGCCCGCTGGTGCAGGGTGACTACTCCTTAGCCACAAGGGAGAAATCTTGAGAAGAGTCTCGAATGTCCTTTCGTAGAAAGTAGTTCTTGATTCAAAGATGATCTAATTTGGAAGGGTCCCCGCTCCGGTCTTTATCCTAAAGAAAGGGGTGGGTACATGACTAGGTCCTGCCCTAGGGGTGGGACCAGGAAGGGGGGTAGTTACACCCCTCTCCCCTGCCGGACTTTCCCCAGGTCAGGGGCTGCGCGCCCCTGGAACTGGTACTAACCGGCAGATGCGTAGTGAGCACCGGGGTGTCACTCCGCAGTCACCTTCCTGCAAAGCCCTACCCAGAATACACAAACCCTGTCTGGGACGGTGCGAACACCGCCCCTGACAGGAAACCCTTTGTCCAAGCTCTCCTCGCTGGAAGGACTCCCAGCAGCAGGAGGTCAGACTCGTGTCTGTGGTGGCAGCATCCATTTTGTGGAGCTGAGGCTTCAGTTAACTTTAACCGGGGTTCACAGTTACGTACATGTTGTGTCCCTCTAGAAGGGTGGAATGTTAACCTCGTCGTCAGAATTGGTGAGGGGGCAGCATCCCGATTCGTATGACACCTTACTCGACATGTCTTGATAACGCTATACCGAAGTTACCGATATGATACGCGTTATCATGGAACAGCTATTGGGTCTTGGTTCCGCAAGCTGCAACCGGGCTCGGCTCGTGCCAGAGCCCAGTTCACACGATTCCACGCACTCTGCCTTCAGGATTGTTAAGGCCTGCCATAGGAGTGGCTGATTGGAACTCGGGTGTCCATTTTGAGTTTAGATATAGAGATACTATACCTACAGCAACGGGCTAGTACGCCACGTTGCCCCAGCTGTCGTGCAGCCAGTAGTGTCAGATTTAGATGGCCAGCCAGGGGTGGCATAATACATGCTTCAGCCCCTGGTAGGCCCTGGGTTCACCGATGCCCTGAGTTACAGGGTCTGACAGGGTGGCCCAGTTCCAATTGGGTAATGCACCTAAGGTACACGCATCAATTTAGTGAGAGAACAGCTAGGCTGTGGGTCTGATTGGCAGGCCCACAGCCCGAGAAAGTCGTAAACCAGTGAAACAAAAGCAAAAAGTCCGGGTGATCATAGGATTGCAGACCCTACTCTCCTACATGACCCCCCCCCCAAACGTTGGGACAATAAACTAACCTTGACCAGGTGAGTCTTCTTGTTCTAAGTGGAAATACCTGGAGAGCCCATCTGCATTGCCATGATCAGTGCCAGGTCTATGCTCCACTGTGAAGTCCATCCCCTGTAGGGAAATGGACCACCTAAGCAGTTTGGGGTTTTCACCCTTCATCTGATTTAGCCATAGGAGGGGCTTATGGTCGGTCTGAATATTGAAATGAGTGCCAAACAAGTATGGTCTCAGTTTCTTCAGGGCCCACACCACAGCGAAGGCCTCCCTCTCTATAGCTGACCAATTTTTCTCTCTGGGGGTCAGCCGTCTGCTTATGAAAGCAATGGGCTGGTCGTTACCATCGAAATTCAGTTGAGATAGAACACCTCCCACAGCCAACTCAGACGCATCTGTTTGGACAATGAATGGTTTGGAGTAGTCTGGACTCTCGAGGATAGGTGCCGTGCACATGGCCTGTTTTAGGTCATCGAATGCTTTTTGACAGCTCACTGTCCACTGAACCTTTTTTGGCATTTTCTTGCTCGTCAGTTCATTAAGCGGAGTCACAATCGATCCGTAATTTCTGACGAATTTCCGGTAGTAGCCAGTCAGGCCCAAGAAAGCTCGAACCTGAGTCTGGGTGGTTGGAGGAGCCCAGTCCCTGATTGACTGTATCTTGCTCTCCAGTGGTTGAACCTGGCCTCCACCGACAAGGTGGCCCAAGTACACAACCTGTGTCTGCCCTATCTGGCACTTGGTAGCCTTGATAGTGAGACCTGCTGCTTGCAGAGCCTCTAACACTTTCCGCAGGTGGACCAGGTGATCCTCCCAGGTGGAGCTAAAGACAGCAATATCGTCAAGATACGCCGCACAGAAGTCATCCAGCCCAGTGAGAACGTGATTCACCAACCGTTGGAAGGTGGCAGGTGCATTTTTCAAACCAAAGGGCATCACCACGAACTGATAATGCCCACCAGGGGTAGAAAATGCGGTCTTAGGCTTGGCGTCCTCAGCTAACCTGATTTGCCAATACCCAGCTGTCAGGTCAAACGTACTTAAGTAGTTGGCCGAAGCCAATCTATCGATAAGCTCGTCTGCCCTTGGTATTGGGTGGGCATCAGTCTTAGTGACTGCATTGAGACCCCTGTAGTCTACGCAGAACCTCATCTCTTTCTTACCGCCCGGGGTGTGAGGTTTCGGCACTAGAACTACGGGACTAGCCCAAGGGCTATCCGAGGGTTCAATGACTCCCAGCTCCAACATTTTCTGCACTTCACTTATGATGCAGTCTCTAACGTGATCGGGCTGCCTGTAGATTTTACTCTTGACGGGCAAGCTGTCACCAGTGTCGACCTCATGGGTGCACCAATTAGTCTGACTGGGTGTTAGAGAGAACATATGCCGGAAGGATTGAAGAACCTGTTTACAATCCTCCTGTTGATGCTCGGAGAGGCTGCCGCAAAAGACAACACCATCTACCGATCCATCGTCAGGATTCTGAGTGAGCAGGTCGGGGAGAGGGTCACTCTCCTCCTCCTGTCCCTCATCTATGGCCATGAGCAAACTCATGTCCTTCCTGTCGACATATGCTTTGAGCCTGTTGACATGGAGCACCCTGTGGGGGCTCCGGGGAGTTTCAAGGTCTACCAGGTAGGTGACCTCTCCCTTTTTCTCCAGGATGGTGTAGGGCCCGGACCATTTGTCCTTGAGTGCTGCTGGGGCCACTGGCTCCAACACCCACACCTTCTGTCCGGGCTGGTAAACAGTCAAGACAGCCTTTTGGTCATGCCAAGCTTTCTGGAGTTCTTGGCTGGCCTTAAGGTTTTCGGATGCCTTCTCCATGTATTCAGCCATCCGCAAGCGGAGACCAAGCACATAGTCCACTATGCTGGTTGCAGGCTTTTTGAGAGGTCTCTCCCATCCTTCCTTCACCAAACATAGGGGTCCTCGTACAGGATGCCCGTACAAAAGCTCAAAAGGGCTGTAGCCAACCCCCTTCTGTGGGACTTCTCTGTAAGCGAATAAAAGGCAGGGAATCAGGATGTCCCATCTACGCCGAAGCTTTTCAGGTAGTCCATGAATCATCCCTTTTAGGGTCCTGTTGAATCGCTCAACAAGCCCATTGCATTGTGGGTGATAGGGTGTAGTGAACTTGTAGTTGACACCACATTCCTTCCACATAGCAGTTAAGTAGCTCGACATGAAGTTTGCACCTCTGTCGGAGACGACCTCCTTAGGGAAGCCCACTCTGGAGAATACTCCAACTAGGGCTCTCGCCACCACAGGGGCTGTAGTGGTCCTAAGGGGAATAGCTTCAGGATACCTGGTGGCATGATCCACTACCACCAGTATAAACTTGTGCCCTGATGCTGTTGGTGGTTCCATGGGACCGACGATGTCAATCCCCACCCGTTCAAAGGGCACCCCCACCACAGGCATTGGTATAAGGGGGGCCTTTGTAGCGCCACCTGACTTACCACTGGCTTGGCAGGTGACACAGGAGCGACAAAACTCCTTGGTATCTTCGTTCATATGAGGCCAGTGAAAGTGCGAGACAAGCCTGTCCCACGTCTTCGTCTGGCCTAAGTGTCCTGCTAAGGGAATCTCGTGGGCCAAGGTAAGGAGGAAACCACGCTGAGACAAGGGGATAACCTGCCTCCTGGTCATGCCAGGCTTGGGGTCTCTTGCCTCAGTGTACAGGAGTCCATCTTCCCAGTATACCTTGTGGGTACCTGTGGCGTTCCCAGCAGCCTCAGCAGCAGCCTGCTGTCTGAGGGGTTCAAGGGAAGGGCAGTCTAACTGGTCCTTTCCCAGGTCCTCTCGTGTGGGTCCCCCTGAGCCCAGAAACTCAACTTGATCAAGTTCGAGTTCTTTAGGTTCAGTTTCCCGCAATTCCTGGAGGTCAGCCTCCTCTGAGACCTGATCCTCGACCTGGGGCAAGGGGGAAGGCGAGGCCTTAACCCGACTGCTCTTCTTCTTGGGAGGTGTCTGGTCCGTTGTTCCAGGATCCAGCACCTGTTCAGTGGGGCATCGTCTGACCTGTGACCTAGTCACAGCAAGCACATGTGCTGGCAAGCCTAACATTTCCATGTGAGTCCGGTGCTCCACCTCTGTCCATTGCGATGACTCCAAATCATTGCCCAACAAACAATCCACTGGGAGGTCTGCACTAACAACAACCTTTTTCTGGCCATTTACCCCTCCCCAGAAGAAAGCAACAATCGCCATACTATGACTGGTAGTGACGTTGCTGGCTTTGGTCACCAGGAAATCTGTACCTGGCATGATCTGTCCAGGGTCCACAAAGTTAGGTGTCACCATGGTGACACTGGCACAAGTGTCCCTATAGGCTTGAGCCATTCTTCCATTAATTAAAGGCGTCTGTCGGTATTTGCCCAAAGTATTGGGACTGACATCGGGGGACATATCCACATCCCCCGTACAGACAAGGACAGCCTGAGTGAGCGTACCAACTAAGTTGTCACACCCCTCAGAACCCAAGGTTAACCCAACTAGTCCCTTGGGAGGCGCACTACTACTGCTGGCTGTACTAGGGGGCACAGGTGCCTTAGGAGCTGCAGTAGCAGGAGTCTGCCCTCCTTTCTTGGTGCACTCACTAAACCAGTGAGTTTTACTTTTACAGTATTGGCACCACCTTTTCGATTGGCCTTCTTGATTCTTCTTTTTCTGGGAAGCCTGACCCCCCCCTCTTTGGGTTGTTGGGGACCTGTCGAAGACTTCTGGTCAGTTTGTTCCCCTTTCGAATCTTTACCCTTCTGGTCTGCTTTCTTCTGACCACCCTGGTTCTGGCCCTGGTTTTGCTTAACCCTTGTTCTGACCCATCTGTCTGCCTTCTTTCCCAATTCTTGGGGAGAGGTCAGATCTGAGTCGACAAGGTGCTGATGCAACAACTGGTTCTGACAATTGTTTAAAATCTGTTCTCGCATGATCAAATTATACAATCCTGTGTAATCAGTAACCTTACTGCCCAGCAACCAGCCCTCCAAAGCCTTAGTGGCACAATCGACGAAATCAGACCAGTCCTGAGACTGAGTTTTCTGGGTATCCCTGAACAGCAACCTGTACTGCTCAGTGGTTAGGCCAAACCCATCAATCAGTGTGTTCTTCAGGACCTGGTAATTGTTAGCATCCTCGACTCTAGTAGTGAGGAGCTTATCTCTACCTTTACCTTCAAAGGAGAGCCACAAGATAGCTGCCCACTGACTCGGGGGGACGCACTGTACAGTGCAGGCCCGCTCCAAAGCAGTAATCCATTTGTGGATGTCGTCCCCTTGCTTAAAGGGGGGCACTATCTTATTCAGGTGCTTAGTGTCTAAACTCCTGGGTTCCCGTGGGGGAATGCTGCCACCAGTGGGAATGGTCCCACTCAATTCTTGCTCTCTAGCAAAGGCGAGTCTTTCTTTGGCTAGGGCCAGTTCTTCCCTTTCGATCCGCAGATTGACTTCCCGCTCCTTCGCTTCGTACACTCTTCTCTGAGGGGATGTCATCCCTCTTCGAGCAGAGCCTCGAGAGCCATTGGTTCGAGCGGATCTGTTAGAGCCTCTCGACAGAGACCTAACTCGTCCACTCCCAATGTTAAGCTGGCCTGAGAGGGGCCCCAGGGGTCTCCTAGTAAGATTCTTGTGCCGGCTTAAGTTGTCCCTAGTTAGCTGGCTAACCACTACTGGACCTTTGTCTGCCTCGTCCCCAGATGTCTCTGGCTCCTCTTCCTCCTCTTCGCCCTCTGCGGAGAGATGGATAAGGTCAGGGTCACCTCGGGTTCCCTCGAGGGGGGGCATATCCACTTCTGGATGAGAAGGGTCGGTGTTACCCGCCCTCCTTGCATCATAAGTCTCCAAGAGACCAATCAGAAACGGAATGGTAGGGTTTGCACCCTGTTTTAACTTCCGAGATGTACAGACATGTCGCATCTCGTGGAAGCTAAGTGCAGCATATCTGGAGGTGACCTGTGGAAGGTCGACTGACACAAGGGGAGACTCAGAGTTTCCTCCTTTGTCTGACATGCTGCTTCTAGTGTGGTGTAAGTGATGCACCTACCTACACTATGGGTTTACCTACTGATCCCTTGCTAAGAGTTGTAGCCAAGGTGTGCTAAGCCTTGAGGAGCTACAACAGCTGGTTCAGTAGAACTCAGAGTATTCTAAGCTAAGTTATATGTACCTGGAGTACTTATGCGATCTTTCACAAGATATTCTTAGGATACGCGTGGTAAAACAACAGCAATCTCAAATCCCAACCGCTGCTCACCAATGTGAGAAGTTGGCCCGATATGCAGCGTTCGCTATTCTAGCGACCACTATGCATCGGTACAAACGACCCTTATGGTGATTGGTTGTAAGTCAACCTTAGACCAGCTATCCTAGTAGCGTGGATACGAGCAGTCTTTGGGCTAAACTCTAGAGGGCGTGTTAAGCCAGCTGTTATACCATCACATACCCCTGAAACACCAAGTCAAAGGACACCACACAAGTGTTATGAAAATAAACAGTGTATTTATTAGAATCACAACAGCCCTGTACTCTTTGTGAGGACAGGGTACTAAGCACAGAACAAAACTCTTAGGAAAATACTTCAAGTGCACAATTAAAACAAGTGCCAGAGGGCACGGAAAGTTCTAGTGGTCTCGGGCGGACCCGATAAGGCAAGTCGGAAGCGAGGGACTCAGGACCCTTAAGTAAGGAGGCTATGCAGACACCGTAGTGTCGGAGTTACCTAGCCACAAGGGCTGCGGCTGCACAAGTCTTACAGGCGTCGGAGGTCTTCGCTGACGAGCCAGGAGCCGGAAGGAAGGAGTTGCTGGCCGGCGACCAGTGATGAATAGTTCGTAGAGATCCAAGCCTGGATCAGAGATCGATGATACCTGAAAGCAGAGGGGACCAAGTTCGTACTACTAGCCAGTAGTCCGAGGGTACCAGGAAGGCACCGGATGGCCGTCACCTCGACTAGGTGAGTGGGCAACGCTAGGCTCTGCAGTCTCACGGACCAGGAGGCGTTGTCGGCGACCAGGATGGAGGTGCGAGCTGTCCCACGAAGGTTGATGCTGTCGGCGTCGCTGGGCCCAGGATTGGGGCAACAAGCCTTGGCAGATTTCAGGGCCACGTGGTGGGCCTAAAATGGCGTCTTGGGTGGACCAGGAGGGTCCGTGGTGCTCCTCTCGTAAAAAGGAGCAGAAGGCTAGTCTGGAGCAACCAGACCAGCAGCGTTGGTTGTCGTTCGTCGTCCAAAGGTCACAAGCCAGCGGCTAGTGATCGGACAACGTGCTGAGCAGCGGCAGAAGGGCCCCACGCAGATCGTGGAGATGCTGGGAGACTGCACTTCGGTGCTGGAGCTGCTCAGGGTCGGGGCTTCTCGGACCCCAGAGCACTCACCAGAGAATTCCTTCGGTGGTCGTGCTGATTTAAGAAAGCGTGCAGGTTTTAATGATGGCCGGTCCCTCGAGGTCTCGTCGCACCCACAGATCTCACTGAGCTGACGATGTGGGTAGAGGTCAGAGGTGCCAGGGAGTCGGTTCTCGTCGAGCTGGGTCGTCGGATTCCTGAGGAAGGACTTGCAGCAAACCGCAGAGTTCTTAGATGGTGCCCGCTGGTGCAGGGTGACTACTCCTTAGCCACAAGGGAGAAATCTTGAGAAGAGTCTCGAATGTCCTTTCGTAGAAAGTAGTTCTTGATTCAAAGATGATCTAATTTGGAAGGGTCCCCGCTCCGGCCTTTATCCTAAAGAAAGGGGTGGGTACATGACTAGGTCCTGCCCTAGGGGTGGGACCAGGAAGGGGGGTAGTTACACCCCTCTCCCCTGCCTGACTTTCCCCAGGTCAGGGGCTGCGCGCCCCTGGAACTGGTACTAACCGGCAGATGCGTAGTGAGCACCGGGGTGTCACTCCGCAGTCACCTTCCTGCAAAGCCCGACCCAGAATACACAAACCCTGTCTGGGACGGTGCGAACACCGCCCCTGACAGGAAACCCTTTGTCCAAGCTCTCCTCGCTGGAAGGACTCCCAGCAGCAGGAGGTCAGACTCGTGTCTGTGGTGGCAGCATCCATTTTGTGGAGCTGAGGCTTCAGTTAACTTTAACCGGGGTTCACAGTTACGTACATGTCGTGTCCCTCTAGAAGGGTGGAATGCTAACCTCGTCACCAGAATTGGTGAGGGGGCAGCATCCCGATTCGTATGACACCTTACTCGACATGTCTTGATAACGCTATACCGAAGTTACCGATATGATACGCGTTATCATGGAACAGCTATTGGGTCTTGGTTCCGCAAGCTGCAACCGGGCTCGGCTCGTGCCAGAGCCCAGTTCACACGATTCCACGCACTCTGCCTTCAGGATTGTTAAGGCCTGCCATAGGAGTGGCTGATAGGAACTCGGGTGTCCATTTTGAGTTTAGATATAGAGATACTATACCTACAGCAACGGGCGAGTACGCCACGTTGCCCCAGCTGTCGTGCAGCCAGTTGTGTCAGATTTAGATGGCCAGCCAGGGGTGGCATAATACATGCTTCAGCCCCTGGTAGGCCCTGGGTTCACCGATGCCCTGAGTTACAGGGTCTGACAGGGTGGCCCAGTTCCAATTGGGTAATGCACCTAAGGTACACGCATCAATTTAGTGAGAGAACAGCTAGGCTGTGGGTCTGATTGGCAGGCCCACAGCCCGAGAAATTCGTAAACCAGTGAAACAAAAGCAAAAAGTCCGGGTGATCATAGGATTGCAGACCCTACTCTCCTACAGTTAGTATTCCAATTCGTATGACACCTTACTCGACATGTTTTGATAAAGCGATACCAGAGTTGGCATATAACCGCGAGGATTATAATGCACTTAAGAGTATATGGTATGCGTTATCATGGAACAGCTATTAGGACTTGGTTCCGCAAGCTGCAAACGGGCTCAGCTCATGCCAGAGCACCATCTCACATGATTCCAAGCACTCTGCCTTCAGGATTGTTAAGGCCTGCCATAGGAGTGACTGATAGGAATACATGTGTCCATTTTAGGGATAGATATAGGTATACTATATCTAAAGCAAAGGGTGATTACACCACCTTGCCCCAGCTGTCGTGCATCCAGTTGTGTCAGATTTAGATGGCCAGCAAGGGGTGGCATAATACATGCTGCAGCCCCTGGTAGGCCCTAGGTACACCTATGTCCTGAGTGACAGGGTCTGATAAGGTGGCCCAGTACCAATTGGTAAATGCACCTAAGGTACATGGAATCCATTTTACAGAGAGAGCAGTAGGCCTAGGGCCCTGAATAGCAGGGTCCCAGGTCAACTAAGTCGGAAAACCAGCAAAACACCAGGCAAAAAGTTGGGGGCAACCATAGTCAGGTATCCACCCTCCTACACAACCCCCCCCAAACGAAAGGAGATAAGGCTATCCTTGACCAGGTAAGCCTATATTGCCTGAGTGGCCATATGAGGTGGTACCTGCACTGGCATGGTTACCCCCTATATCATGGTCCACTAAGCAATCCCTCACCCTAAGGGTATCTGAGGGTCTCCACCATAGGGAATCTCTACCTGTAGTGTGTTTTGGCAAAGTAAAAGGCTGGTGTGGGAATGGAGTACTGAAGTGAGACTCCACTACTGTTGGGCTCAACTTCCTCCAATCACTATCCACCATATGTGCCTTTCTTTCCAGTACTGAGTTGCTGTGAGCTCTCAGGGTCAACCTCTGGCTACCTAAAGCTGGAGGCTGAGCCCCTCTGTTTGGCTTACTGGAGGGACAGGTCAGGTTTGGGGTTTTTAGGCCCCAGGTTTGGCTGTGCCCAACAGTGTCCATCTGTGGGAGGTCCCTAGCTAGTTTTAAGGGGGATCCCTCAGGATTGTGTTTTATTTTCACTGGGCTAGGATTACTAGCTTCAGTGCCCTTAATCTGCTGATTAGGGAGTTCTTTTGGACAGGGGGCCCTTTGGGGTCCACCACTGGCCTCCCTGACCTCTACAGCCCTGGGCTGACTGAGGCAGGGTAGAGAGGGGCAGGTTGCCTGCTCCAGACTGGGTCCCACCTTAGAAGGATCCACTGACATCAGGGGCTCTGCCAGGCTAGGCCTGACTACCTCTGGGGCAGTTCCTTCACAAGGGGTCAGATCAGTTCCCTGGGGAGGCTGATCCTTTCCTAAAGTCTGGTGGGAGGGAGATTTCTCTTCCTCCTCAATGCTCTCTGTCTGAGTGGAGTGATCGATAGTTTCAAGCTTCACAACACTATTATCTGTCTGAGTTTGAGCTGTGGCCATCACAACACCACCAACCTTTTCAGGAAGGGACTCAGTTTGGGTATGGGCTGTGACCATCACAGCCTTGCCAACCTGTTCAGGAAAGGCATCTTTCTGGGATAGGGCTGTGACTGGCACAGCCCTCCTGACCTGTTCAGGGAGGACATATTGGACTGGGGCTGTGGCTATCACTGCCCCACTAACCTTACCATGGAGGTTTACCATTTTAAAATGGGTTTCTTGCTCTACCTCAGCCCAGGCTGAGATCTCCAAGTCATTCCCCAGTAGGCAATCTACAGGCAAGTTTGGTGACACTGCCACTCTCTTGTGACCAGTGACACCTCCCCAGCTGAGATTTACCACTGCTATGGGATGATCTCTCTGTACTCCATCAATGTTCATTACCTGGTATGTGGCTCCAGGTATAAGTTGCCTTGAGGGGACTAGGCTGTCAGTCACCATGGTGATGCTAGCCCCTGTGTCTCTGTAGGCCTCAACTTTTGAACCATTGATGAGGGGCTCCTGTCTGTACTTGCCCAAAGTGTTGGGACAAGCTGTGAAGTTGGCAAACCCCATGCCAGTCTCACAGACAAGAGTATCTAAGTCAGGGGACCTGGTTAGGCCAGAGTCCCCAGGAACTCCCAAAGAAAATGCGCCTAGATTCTTGGGGGCACTCCCACCACCTGGGGGATTACTACTAGTAGTAACAGGAGGCTGGGAAGTTTTATTTGGGGGTATGTTCTCCTTATTGTTGTTGGCCTTTGGGCAACTGCTGTCAGTTTTGTAGTGGCCTACCTGTTTGCAGGTATGACAATAAGGTTTCTTTTGGGTATTGGGAGAAGTTTGGGACCCACCCTTTTCAGAGGATTTTTGGGGCCCTGTGGTTTGTTCAGAAGATTTATTCCCACCCTTCTCTTGAGGCTTGGTTGATTCCTTCTTTTGGTCACCACCCTGGTTCTTAGGCCTGACCCTGGTTCTGACCCATTTGTCTGCCCTCTTACCCAATTCTTGTGGAGAGGTCAGATCAGAGTCTACCAGGTGCTGGTGTAATAACTGGTTCTGACAATTACTTAAGATTTGCTCTCTCATAATTAGATTGTACACTCCTTTGAAATCAGTAACCTTACTTCCCAGTAGCCAGCCCTCAAAAGCCTTAGTGGCACAATCAACAAAGTCAGCCCAATCCTGAGACTGAGTTTTCTGGGTGTCTCTGAACATCAACCTGTACTGTTAGATTGTTAAGCCAAACCCATCAACCAGTGTATTCTTCAGGACTTGGTAATTGTTAGCATCCTCAGCTCTAGTAGTGAGGAGCTTATCTCTACCTTTGCCTTCAAAGGAGAGCCACAAGATAGCTGCCCACTGACTCTGGGGGATGTACTGGACAGTGCAGGCCCTCTCCAAAGCAGTCATCCATTTGTGGATGTCATCCCCTTGTTTAAAGGGGGGCACTATCTTACTCACTATCTTACTAGTGTCTAAACTCCTGTCCTTTTCTCTAGGTAAAATGCTGCCACCAGTGGGGTCTACCCCACTCAATTTCTGCTCTCTAGCAAAGGCAAGTCTCTCTTTGGCCAGGGCAAGTTCTTCCCTTTCAATCCTCAGATTGACTTCCCTCATCTTAGCTTCATGCTCTCTTCTCTGAGGGGATGTCATCCCTCTGTGGGAAGAGGTCTGAGAGCCATTGGTTCGAATGGATCTGTTAGAGCCTCTGGATAGAGACCTAACTCGTCTACTCCCAATGTTAAGCCTGCCTGAGAGTGGCCCTGGGGGTCTCCCAAATCTATTCTCATGCCTGCTTAAGTTGGTCCTGGTGAGTCTACTGACTTCTACCTGACCCTTGTCTGCCTCATCCCCTGACACTTCCTGATCCTCCTCCTCTCCTTCACTAACTGTTCCATTGAGATGGAGGTCAGGGTCCCCAAGGGTTCCCTCTAAGGGGGGCATGTTCCCATCTGGATTAGAAGGGTCTGTGTTAGCAGTCCTTCTGGCATCATAAGTCTCTAAGAGACCAATCAGAAAGGGAATGGTAGGGTTAGAACCCTGTTTTAGCTTTCTGGAGGTACACACTTGTCTCATCTCCTGGAAGCTAAGAGCAGCATATCTTGAAGTGACCTGTGGAGGGTCAACTGACACAAGGGGGGCCTCTGAGTTCCCTCCTTTGTCTGACATGCTTCTAGTGTGGTGTAAGTGATGCACCTACCTACACTATTTGTTTGCCTACTGATCCCTTGCTAAGAGTTGTAGTCAGGGTGTGCTAGGCCCTGTTGAACTACAACAGCTGGTTCAGTAGAACTCAGAGTATTCTAAGCTAAGTTATATGTACCTCAGTACTTATGTGATCTTTCAAATGATATTCTTAGGATACGTGTGGTAAAACAACAGCAAGCTCAAATCCCAACCGCTGCTCACCAATGTCAGAAGTTGGCCTGATATGCAGTGCTCACTATTCTAGTGATCACTATGTATCAGTCCAAACAACCCTTATTGATGATTGGTTGCAAGTCAACCTGATAGAACAGCTATCCTAGTAGCATGGACAAGAGCAGTCTTTAGGCTAAACTCTAGAGGGCGTGTTAAGCCAGCTGTTATACCATCACATATACCCCTTGAACACCAAGTGAAAGGACACCACACAAGTTGTTATGAAAATAAAAGGATATTTATTTAGAACACAAGAGCCCTGGACTCTTTACGAGGACAGGGCGCTAAGCACAATACAAAGCTCTTAAAGAAATTCTGAAAGTTGCACAATTTACACAAATGCCCGAGGGGCACGGAAAACCATATACTACAAAAGTGGAATGCGAAATACTAGCAGTTAAGTAACTTATCTCAAAGGCTTTAGGATCGCTAGGACTGGACTACTGAACCTTCAGATTATGAGCAGGAGGCCTAGGGAGATCGGGTGCAGAGTGTGCACTCTCACGAGGGATGCGGGACAAAGTCTATGGATGCTAGATTTCGTAAAGTTAGTGTTATCGGATGAATCCGACTAGGTAGAGCTGAAACGAAAAAGGATCTGGACACTTAGATAGTTAAGCTGTGCTGGAGCACCGAAATGCTCAGGTTACCTAGCCCAGGGGCTGCGGCTGCATAGGGCTGAAAAGACGTCGGGAATCCTCGTTGCAGTCTATGGAGCCCGAAAGTAGAAGTTGCTGGCAGGCGACCAGTGATGAAGTTCGATGTGATCCAAGCCTGGATCGATGATGGAGGATACCTGTAAGCAGAGGGGACCAAGTTCTGAATCACTAGCCAGTGATTAGATGGGCACCAGGATGGCACCGGACGAAGTCACCTCGACCAGGTGAGTGGGCGACGCTGGGCTCTGCAGTCTCTCAGACCAGGAGGCATTGTCGGCGACCAGGATGGAGGTGCGAGCTGTCCCACGAAGATATCTGCTGTCGACGTCACTGGACCCAGGATTGGGGCAACAACTCTTGGCAAATGCAAGCCCACGCGGTGGACTCAAAATGGCGTCTGGAGTGGACCAGGAGGGTCCGGGGTGCTCCTCTGTTGGAGGGGAGCAAGGGCCAGTCTGGAGCAACCAGACCAGCGGTGAAAGTGTCGTCGTTCTTTGTCAGGAGGGCCACAAGCCAGCAGGCAAGTAGCCGGACAACGTCGTGAGCAGCAAAGAGCAGAAGGGCACCACGCAGATCTGGTGGATGCTGGGGGCTGGACTTCGGTGCTGGAGCTGCTCAGGGTTAGGGCTTCTCGAACCCCAAAGCACTCACTCGAGGATCCCTCAGTGGTCGCGCTGGATAAGCGTCGTGCAGTTCTGAAGATGGCCGGTCCCTCGAGGTCTCGTCACACCCACGAATCTCAGCTGGGCTGATGATGCAGGTAGAGGTCAGAGGTGCCAGGGAAGCCGGGTCTCATCATGCTGGTCGGTCTGGTTCCGGAGGAAGGACGTGCAGCAAACCGCAGTGTTCTTAGTTGGTGCTCGCAGATGCAGGGTGACTACTCCTTAGTCACAAGGGAGAAATCTTGAGAAGAAGTCTTGAGTTCCTTTCGTAGAAAGTAGTTTCAGGATTCAAAGATGATCTAATTTGGAAGGGTTCCCGCTCCCACCTTTATTCTAAAGAAAGGTGCTGGTACGGGACTAGGTCCTGCCCATTTGTGGGACCAGGAAGGGGGGTGGTTACACCCCTCTCCCATGCCGGACTTTCCCCAGCTCAGGGGCTGGTGTGCCCCTGGAACTGGTTCAAACTGGCAGATGCACAGTGAGCACCGGGGTGCCACTTGCAGTCACCTTCCTATTCAGCCCTGCCTACCCAGGATACACAAAACCCTGTCTGGGATGGTGCTAGCACCGCCCCTGACAGAAAACCCTTTGTCCAAGCTCTCCTCGCTGGAAGGACTCCCAGCAGCAGGAGGTCAGACTTGTGTCTGTGGTGGCAGCATCCATTTTGTGATGCTGAGGCTCGAGTTAACTTTAACCGGGGTTCACAGTTACATACATGTCGTGTCCCTCTAGAAGGGTGGAATGCTAACCACGTCGCCAGAATTGGCGAGGGGTTAGTATTCCAATTCGTATGACACCTTACTCGACATGTTTTGATAAAGCGATACCAGAGTTGGCATATAACCGTGAGGATTATAATGCACTTAAGAGTATATGGTATGCGTTATCATGGAACAGCTATTAGGACTTGGTTCCGCAAGCTGCAAACGGGCTCAGCTCATGCCAGAGCACCATCTCACATGATTCCAAGCACTCTGCCTTCAGGATTGTTAAGGCCTGCCATAGGAGTGACTGATAGGAATACATGTGTCCATTTTAGGGTTAGATATAGGTATACTATATCTAAAGCAAGGGTGATTACACCACCTTGCCCCAGCTGTCGTGCAGCCAGTTGTGTCAGATTTAGATGGCCAGCCAGGGGTGGCATAATACATGCTGCAGCCCCTGGTAGGCCCTGGGTACACTATGTCCTGAGTGACAGGGTCTGATAAGGTGGCCCAGTACCAGTTGGTAAATGCACCTAAGGTACATGGAATCCATTTTACAGAGAGAGCAGTAGGCCTGGGGCCCTGAATAGCAGGGTCCCAGGTCAACTAAGTCGGAAAACCAGCAAAACACCAGGCAAAAAGTTGGGGGCAACCATAGTCAGGTATCCACCCTCCTACAACATATTCAGTGCATTGATACCTTCAGTGGAAGTAATTCTGAATACACAAAGAATTTGTAAATTATCAACAGTGGTGGATCGCTTATCGACTGACACTGCTGAAGGATTCTTATTGATCAATACTGAATTAGTTGCGGTTAGATCTATGGTTTTACAAAATCGACTTGCTCTTGATATATTATTGGCAAAGGAGGGCGGAGTCTGTAAAATGTTGAAAGCGCAACATTGTTGCATTTACATACCTGACAAAAGTGTTGAAATTGGGAGATATCTCAAAAATATCACCAATTTAGAAGAATTGAAACCACTGGAAGTTGATAGTGTATGGAATAAACTAACAAATAGTATTTCTTCTATAGGCAGTTGGTTTTCTAATGTAGGGAGAAGTATTATTGCTCAAGTACTGATGCCAATAATAGGAATAACACTATTAGTTTTAACAATAATAGTTTGGTGCAAATGCTGCAGGACAAGAAAATGGTATGGGGTGAATGAAAAGGGAAGGAAAAGAAAATATGATGAAATTCAGCTTGAAGAAGTAAAAGGAGACATTTACAAAAGAATGAAGGGTTTTCAAAAGAGAAAGGAAAAGGGAAATTCTAAAGTAATAGAAGAAATAGATATGGGACATTGCTATGGTTGGCATCTGGTTTAACATTTTGTGATGGCATAAAATGCCATCAAAGAGGGGATTGATTGAGCAAGGTTTTGTATGTAAGAAACTTGCTCGGATTTAATCCTCTCTAATAAAATGTAATAATGTAACCAACATGTTTTGTAAATACTAATAGTTGCATTACACAACATTTATTTTATCTAGGGGAAGCTAATAAATGTGCTTTACTAACAAGTAACCCGAGTGACTAAAAATGGCTGCTGAAAACGTGGGAACTCTTCTGCACATGCGTCTACTGCATCTGCGTAGTATGGCGTCTTTCGCGTTGGTGGGAAAATCTTTGCAGCTGCGCAGTAGTATTAAAATGGCCGCTTTGAATCTCAAACTAAACGCTTAAACTAAATCTCGATTGTCTTACTAAACTGCTTATGCCCTAGCTAAAAATAAATTAAGGGAATTAGAGTAGAAATAAGTGGTATACAGTGCATTAATTTATATTAGTATTCTAACATGTTTTTCTTTGATTTTATTATTAGTTTGTATTTGGGCCTGGAGGGTGACTAAAAGCGCCATCTTGTCACAGTGTATGCACGCGCATTGGACTCTGTAAAAATTCACAATGTGACATTGAAAATCTGCCAAAAGTACAGTGACCAGAAGAAGCACCTGGGAACAGCACCTCTTGACCCAGAGAGAAAACCAAATTGTACATACAATGTAAAAATCTTAATGTGAAATGCGGTTGGGAATTAAAGCATGGGAAAATAAGTAAGGGGAGGGAACGTAGAACATTGAACCTAAGAAATTTGACATTACATCAGTATGGTGTGATGACCTCTCCCAATCTCATTGTCCAATCACCAGTAGGGGATTCACGAAAATTGAAACATTGGGGGTTGGTACATACACTGGGAATAGTATAACTAAGGTAGGCTCAGTCAGTTAGATTGTCAGACCTGTCAATGACCCATCATTGCTGCAGAAGACGCCGGAGGCCACGGAGGTCAGAGAAGCTGCTCAAGCATTCTGACAGAAGAATCGAGAACGGAGAGATGAGAGATTGCTGAAGAAAACAAACCTGTCCATTTAGACGGGGAGAATTGAGAGCAGTACCAGAGAGGGGTGTAACGCTGGTGTTGTACTTAGAAGAGGTTACCTCTCCTTTCCTGAACCTGTCCTGAACTGTTGGCTCCTGACTACTCAGGAGTCCCTTTTCCAGCTCCTTGGCCAGGGGTTGGTCCTCACATGATTCTAGGTAAATATAAATTTGTGTGGTATGTCCTTGTACCGTTTTCCTTTTCCACCCATCCCACGTACCAATGTCATGAGATTTTTTTAAGTCTTCATGGCCTTACTTAGATCATGAATTCTCTTTGAAAAGTTTGATGTTTGACATGTATTGGTATTTGACTCACAAAATTATTGCATAGATAAAGGTTTTAAAACTCTCGAGTCTGTGGTCATTCAAATAAAGGTAAATGTCATTTATGCCTATTATGCTAACAACCTGATCTATCGACCAGAAGAAATTGAGAACTAAGGCAATAAGGTATTGGTAAGAATTGATGTACAGGTGTAATTCACCATAAGGTAAATATAAGTCCTGATCCCCAGCGGGAATTATCAGCTTATGTATGGTATGTATGTAGGTGAGTATGGTGTTGTTTAGAGTAATCCAAGCTGGTAATCTCGCTGCTTCAGTATTTACTGGTATTAATGACCATTTTCTTAGATTTCAAATAGTAAATACTCTTAAAACTGCAGAAACTTATTCCAAAGTAAATATTAGTGACAGTCGGGGGGTGTCAGGAAGGGTCAAGAAACATTGCATATTATCGTCAAATAATACAGCCTTATGGTCCCCTGGCTTTATTACCAGGCTTGAATATTGGGGTCAGAGTTGATTTTCTGTAACAAACACGAACATTGGCAGCATTGACTAGCTCCTCTGGTGAGACAGATAGGGTATGACAGTGCATCATTGACCTTGATTTTAACGAATGGACCAATAAAATTGACATATATGAATACTTTTACTTACAGGCCTAAATTAGTGTTCCCCAGGACCTTAAAGAAGAAACTCAACTCAATGAGAACAAAAGCCTTCTCGGTGTCAAGGGACGGCAGTGCCATTCTGCCACTTTGATCAGGATCACTCCTAGCCTAATATTGGCATAAGTATTTTTTTTTTAAAGTTCAGTTGGTATGGAGTAATCAGGCGAGGCTAAACCTTCTCCACCCATGTCATCAGGAGTTTTGCAAAGTTTTACACCCTATTTTGGTAGGGCTTGGGGTCTGCATGACCCACAATTCGACAAGTCTTTGCTGGTTTCAGGATGAGGGTGAGAACAGAGTCCATCAAAACAAGTGTGGCCGTCTGTGATGTCAGGAAGGGGTTAAACACCTGGGCCACGGGAGGGGCTAGCTGCTCCCCACTTGCTTTGCAGAAAGTGATAGAAAACCCACCTGGGCTGGAGCTCTACCTGTTCCAGGTACAGCCTTCTGTCTCACAATTTCTTCCGGGTTGTGATATGGGCAAGATCCTGGGGAAGGGAGCTCCAAAGCCCTCATAATAGAAAGGGGACCTTAACCAACAATATGTGAATCAGGGCGGGGCTGAGGCTCACACACCTTCACAGACAGGATTGCCAAGATCCTGGCAGATGCAAATCCGGAGGCCCATGGTGTCAGCACTTTATCCACCTGCCCACTCCTCGAATTGGATTAAAGTCATGCTCTAGAGTGTTACCTACATGCCAGAGATGCCTAAACTGTACATGTTTTGAGACTGTGGAAACTTTGAGTGCTGCTGCCGTGCTGTATTGGCTCTGCAGGTAAAAGAAGCTTCCATTGTAACTACCTTCTATGAGAGAGGTAAGTTTGCTTTGTTGCTACCACGTCATATTTGTTCTAAGAGGAAACACAACTGGAAGGGAGAAAAGCTTACGCTGCTGTTGCCCAGCCTGTATTTGTCCTTTGAAGGAGTGAAGCTTGCACTACTTCTGCCCAGGTTGTACACGTTCAGAGGGGCCTGACAGGAATGCACAAGGGATGGTCACACTGCTGTACCTGTTCTGTAAGGAATGGAAGTGTGCATGATTACTACCTGTGTTCTGTGTGATTGGGGGGGGGGCAGAATCTTACACGGTTTCTCCTACAGCTGCCATCTGCTCCATACCTATTCCTTGTCCTAGAAAGTCCTGCACTAGCACTGCCCATGCTGAACCTGTATGGTATGTCAGTGAGGCTTGGTACTATGCAAAAGTCAAAAGGATTAACGTTGTCAAAGGTTGTTTTAATGCACAATGTAAAGGAAAGGTAGCCTCCTCACACAAACAAGCATTTGCAATGCAATAGATCTCGCTATGACATTATTTTGAGCTATTGACATTGTAAATGGCAATACCTTTAAAAAAATTAAAAGGCATTGTTATTTACAATACCAAAAGCAACACCTATTGCATTGTATAGTGCGGTGTCCGTGAAGACGGCACCACGCTTACTAAAGTAAAAAAAATAAAAAAGAGTGTGTTGGGGGGGCAGAGAGCATTGGCATAGCCAATAGGTCTCGCTTTTGGGACCTTATAAGTTAATTAGTTATGCAGCACAATATCCTTGGTGCAACAACATCAACTGTTGCATGGCTAAACACAATGGGGCAGATTTATGTTAACTGGCGCATCCCCAGGGATGCGCCAGTTAACATGCGCCCCAGTGCGCCACAGCTCCGCCAGCCATGGTGCGCCGCATTTATAATGCGGCGCACCATGGTGCAAAAACGGCACAGATGCGTGACGCATCTGTGCCGGAAATGTGGCGCATTGCTGGAGTTGCGTCGCAAGCGCGACGCAGCTCCAGCAAGGCTCGGGGGTGCCCCATTTCAACAATGCTGCGTCAAGACCTACGCCTGCTTCAAGCAGGCGCAGGCTTTTGACGCAGCATTGGCTTAAAAGTGACTGAGTGAAAATCTCATAGATTTCACTCAGCCACTTTTGCGAGGCGCACCTGCCCCGGAACGCCCACCCTGCGCCGGAACGCCCACAAGCGGCGCAGGGCTTTACAACGTGACGCATCTGCCTAGATGCGTCACGTTGTAAATCGTTTGTAGGAATGCGCCACGTTTACGCCGCCTTGCGTGACGCAACAGCGGCGTAAACGTGGCTCAAGGGCCTCATAAATCTGCCCCTTATTACGGTCCCAAAGACGAGACCTATTGGCTATGCCAATGCTTGTTTTACTTTCCTTTCAGACCCACACAGGAGCACTTCTGCCGTCCTTCCCACACATCCTTACCTGCCCCTACCCCCAACATTTGCCACTCTTCCAAAATGCGTTTAATTAACTCCCAGCTCTTATACACTCACTATCTGAGCTCGTAAAAACGTTCTTTAAACACAAATGTGGCTGACATCTGACAATTAATTAACCAACTCCCCCTCCCGAAGACGAGAAAAGTGGCACGAAAAGCTGCCAGTCAGAGGGCGAGCGCCCATCCTTCAGGGCTGCACTGAGACCGCCTAGGGGTGGAGGGGCGGTGGAGGGGTGTGGCAGACACCCATCTTCGCTGCTCAGAGGACGCCTCAATGAGTTGCTAATTAATGCTCACTGAGGTGCCTGGGATCGGATGGTCACCATCAAACATTTTATTTATTTTATGCGTTTTTATATAGCGTGGACTTTACCCGAAGGTGTCAGAGCGCTTCACAATAGGAAAGTTAATGATACGTGAGGAGAAAATTACAAGTGAACAAATTACAAAAGCAAACGTTAAGTTACATGAGGTAAAAGTGACAATTGTGAGCAAACAAAATACAAGAGGTAGCAAACGGTCATTACAGGAGGAAAAAAGTGACCCGTGTGCAAGTTACAAAGGCGTACAAAGTACAAGTAGAGGTATAATACTGCAATAAATGGCAGACACTCAAACACAAGAACAAACGTTACGTAGGCAATGGTCGCACTTATGCAAGTATCTAAAGCAAACAAAATGTAGGAGGTAGCATACAGTGTGTTACAAGAGAAAAGTGGCGTGTGCATGTTACAAAAGAGTACCAAACACAGGTAGAAGGATAATACTTCAATAAGTGGCAGACCACTCAAACCACAAGATCACACTGGGAAGGCACTTCCATAGTCATGGAGAATAGAATTTCCTATCATGGAAGGTCTTCCTTCAGATAATAAAGAGGGCGAGAATTATATTTGGAAGTGTCTTTGAAAGAGGAGAACTTTGAGGTCAGTTTTGAAGGCCTGGTAGGAGGTGGTGGTCCGGAGCTGAGGCGGAAGTGAGTTCCAGATTCTCTCCGCGTTGCCTGAAAAGGATTGGGCCATCGATCTTTCCTTCTTGAAAGTGGGAGGTTCAAGCAGTAGATTTTCCGCATTACATGATGGTCTAGAGCCTCCAGAGAGTTTCAGTTTATTCGCCAGGTAGCTAGGAGAGGAGGAGTGCAAGGCTTTGTGGGTGATACAGGCAGTCTTGTAGATAGATCTTGCCTCTATGGAAAGCCAGCGGAGGGTGGATAACATGGATGTGATGTGGTCGCTTCTTTTAGCTAGGTTTGTTGAGGCAAACGCACAGCTGATTTAGTTCGTTTTTGATTTTTGGTTAACTCAAATTTAGGGTGCCGCACAGGAAACGTCCAGCGTCCCAGGACGTTAATATATGAAGAAAAGTCGTGTTTCTAGTGAATCACTAGACCCATCGCTGTAAAGCACACCTTATTTTTCCCTCAGAGCAAAATGAGGGTTCCAACACGGTTTTAGTTCAAATTCTTCAGTGTTTTTATTTCTTCACACTTCAAATTATTTGATCATTGTGTTTAATTTCATCTTGACTCATTTCATTTGTATATATGTAACATTCGACATTGTTATATATTACATCCAATGCATTTCGGGCCTTTTGTTTAGCCCTTCATCAGGGAATAACTCTAAAATAAAATAAAACAACAAATATCATGAATCTCCTGTTTGAATTGTTGCACCGTGTAAATAATACTGTTCGTGAGAGTATTGTGCATAGCTAATCAATCACTATAATAACTGATCGGTGATATGATCATGTACGGTATCATACAGTTTACATTTATCAGTTCTAGTACTCATGAGTAAAAGTAAATATAAAGGGCGGCCAGCGCCTCACTTACATGTCTGTGTTTGTCAATAGAATGCTCGTGTCCGCTGAATGAGCTATAAAGAGAATGTGAATAATCGGACATTGTCAGAGAGTACTATTCTGGCATAATATGAATGCCGTATGTTGTTAATTCTCCGCATTCAATGTAAACTAACCTTATCTGTGTAGCTTCCTTTCAGTGTACGTCCATCTGACTGGTAACGCCGCTGGCATCTACCGGATCTACTTATCATTCCGCCACTGTGATTTTAAAAAGTCCCGATCATGTGACTTGAGGACTAAACAAAAAACTAGGCTGCTGGTTAGTCTATTTGAGATGTAGTTGAATACGGTCTATATTGGGAAACAGTGTTAATAAAAGCACTGCTTAGTTATATAAGAAAAAGGTTTGAAAAAAATAATTGTCATGAACAGTAGAACTCGGGCTCGAACCCATGTTTTTACAAAATGTAAGAGTGCCGACTAAGTCGAGTGTGTTACAGTGTGGAGCTAACGTAGGATGTGTGATGAGAGGCCATATTCATACAGGTTAATATAAAATCATGATATACGATTAATCACAGGGTATCAACGTCAACATAAAATAACTCGCAACTGCTACCATATAGGCCATAGAACATTTCGTCATAGTTCATAAGTAACATGATAGTTCAATCGGGTCATTAAGACCATTTGGTTTCTGCGAGGACAGTTTTTGTATCCAGTAATTCTCCCTTTTTAGGAGATGCTTGGTGTGATCTCTTCCTTCCACTTTCTCAACAGTTTCCAATATTATAAATTTCAATTGAGATATATTATGTTTTTCTTCATTGAAGTGGACGCTACCACTCAGATGGACGTACACTGAAAGGAAGCTACACTGATAAGGTTAGTTTACATTGAATGCGGAAAATTAACAAGTGTTATTCCCTGATGAAGGGGTAAACAAAAGGCCCGAAATGCATTGGATGTAATATATAACAATGTGGAATGTTACATATATACAAATGAAATGAGTCAAGATGAAATTAAACACAATGATCGAATAATTTGAAGTGTGAAGAAATAAAAACACTGAAGAATTTGAACTAAAACCGTGTTGGAACCCTCATTTTGCTCTGAGGGAAAAATAAGGTGTGCTTTACAGGGATGGGTCTAGTGATTCACTAGAAAGACGACTTTTCGTCGCTTCTTTTAGCCCCATAAATGAAACGAGCTGCTGAATGGAGAACAGATTTAAGGGGGGACAGGTGGGATTTGGGGAGGCCAGTAAGAAGAGAATTACAGTAGTCCAGTCTGGAGAGGACCAGTGATTAGACTGGGTTTTAAGGTCTTGCTCCGGGAAGAAGCGACAAATTCCCCAAGCAAGGCGCAGTTGATATTGAGCAGACTTTGCAACGGAATTGATGTGGGAGATTAGATTGAGTTTTTTGTCGAGTATGACACCAAGGTATTTTTCTCTGTCGGCAATGATGGGTTTATTGTTAAGTCGATTCATCTGATCCATCCATGATTGAACCGGGGGAGGAAAAAGTGAGGAGGAATTCAGTTTTGAAGGGATTCAGAATCAGTTGATGAGTTGACATCCAGTTTTGAATGGAGTTGAGAGTAGAGCTTAGGATAGAGAGATCGTGAGTGGAGGCAACCTTGAGGTAGATTTGAGTGTCTTCTGGATAGAGATGATAGTGGATCCCGGATTTACTTAGGAGATTTCCCAGTGGTTCTAAGTAGAGATTGAACAATGTGGGTGCAAGTATGGAGCCTTGAGGAACACCTTGACCTACCGTCAAAGAAGAGGAAAGACGGTTTGCTATTTTCATCATTTAGGATCTATCAGAGAGGGAGGAAGCAAACCATTTAAGCACAGTGCCCTCCATGACCACTCTCTGTTGAAGAGTGTTGAGGAGAGTGTTGTGATTGACAGTGTCAAAGGCTGCAGAAGGATCGAGGAGTATTAGAAGACAAGACCCTCCGAATCGAGTATCCGCAGCATAAACATTTCAAAACTCCCCTTTGTGTTCCCCCTCCCACCCCTCATGTCAACGCTCCATTTTGTGGTGACTGTGGGGCTCGAGTTGGTTTGTGGGAAATTCACAGCGGCACGCTGTTTCTCTGTTTCCTGCATTTGGGGCTGACACCGGGGGCATCTCTCCCAGCATCTTGGTGGGACGAAGTCCCAGGGAGTCCTGACTGCTGCTGCCTGCATTTCCGATACCCTGCACGTCACCCTGGTGGAACCACAAGTCCCAGGGTGCAACCGACACTTTCTCCCGCTGCCGCTCACAAGGGGGAGGCACAACCACCGCGCTCAAAGCGCTGCCTTGCTCCCTGCGGCGTGGGACACTGTTGCTCTGTTTCCTGCGTTTGGGGCTGACACCGGGGGTATCTCTCTCTGCATCTTGGTGGGAACAAAGGGGCATATTATCAAGGGGGTTTTTCTCTGCTTTTTTGGCTTTAAAAGCCAAGAAAGCGGAGATAAAATTATCTCCCTATTACCAAGCTGTCGCTAACACCAGTTAGTGACAGCTAATAGGAGATAGCGACCATCTTGGGCCCCGCTTTGCATGTCAGTGATATTTATCACTAATGACATGCAAAGTGGGCGTGCCAAGATGTTAGCGACTGGAAACAGTCCCTAACATCGCTATCTCCTATTACCAACTTTTGGAGATATTTGCGCTAAGCGCGAATATCTCCAAAAGCTAACACCTGCCCTGAGCAGTTCTTAGCCATGTTATCCAATGGGAGGTGGATAACATGGCTAAGAGCATTTGCTCGATAATGCATGAATATCGCTGACTTTTCAGCGATATTCATGCATTGCGGCCGTTTTTTATCGCATTTGCGATAAACCTTGCTAATAGCAAGGTTTATCTGCGATAAAAATCGCCGATGTGCGGCGATAATTTTTGTCTCTAAACAAGTTAGAGACAAAAATTATCGCTAGTTGTTGGTAATATGCCCCAAAGTCCCAGGGAGTCCTGATTGCTGCTGCCCGCATTTTGATACCCCGCATTTCCTCCTGGTGAGACCACAAGTCCCAGGGTGCAACGGACACTTTCTCCCGCCGCCGCTCATGAGGCCAACACTGCGCTCAAAGCTCTGACTCGCTCCCCGTGGAAGGGGCCGTCCCAGGCCAAGGTCGGGCCCATCCATGCTGGGAAGAGGCAGGGCAGGGCCACCCCCTTGGTTCTTGAATCATTGTCCCAGCGATACTGGTAAGACTGTTCTGGGACCCTTAATCCAGTCGTTTTTACCCAGGACACCCAGTTCATGTGGCAGAAACGTTAGTCCGTTCTTTGCACCTACTGGCTGGAACTGGTGGTGGATCCAGGGAACTTGTAACCCAGTGTACCACAAGAACAACATGTGGAACTACTCCATATTAAGTTGTTCATTAACTGAGACATATTTTATATGTATATATTGATCCCTTATTATTTTAAGCTTATACCTTTAGTGTCATTCTTCTGGCATACAGCTCGTGTATTAAATATCTCCTGTTTTAAATCATAATCTTGGTCTTGTGCCTTAGTTGGCTCACTGCCTTATAGGCTTGTACTAGGGGTGCCCTTTCCTTGAATTAAACATGGGTAAGCACATTTGTGCAGTAAAAAAAGGTCCCCATCCCAGCCCCTTTGCCCCAAACCTCAATAGACAGGGTGCTCCAGAGGGCTATTGGGGTGGTATCAACTGAAATAGTACGGACGGAGAGGCGCCTGTCTCTAACTCCAGACTTATTCAGACCAGGGTCGGCATCACCCATACCTCAACCAATAACTCCTGGTTCTCCACTGAGACCCACAGAATCCCTGTCTAGAACAATTGTGTCACCCTCACCATCACCTCAACAACTCCCAGTGAAGCCAATCACCTGTAAAGATGACACTATCACCACCTCTCTTAAGACCACTAAGCACAATTCTGGAAATGGAGCAGGAACTATGAGAAGGAAAAACCCAGATATAACAAACAGCGAAGCTGAAATAGTTAGCAGTGAAAGAACGTCTGAGCCTCTTACCAACCCCCTAACAGCTTCTGATTGTCCTCCTTGGGTGAGGAACCTGATAGTGGAGTTGGAGAACCAGATTAGAGCTATTGTAAAGGAAGAGCTTGTGCTCATATTCAAGCAGCACATAGGTGCAGGCCAACTGACTGGGTTGAGCAGCAAGGGCAATTCCCTTGGTAGTACCACTCTTGTCCTAGGGAAGAGAAAAGACTGTAGCTCCCAGATAGCATAGCCCAATCTTCCACTGGCAAGAATGGGCCCACGATGGCTCCAAACTCTGATGCCCAATTGAGTGCTGTAAGGGCAGTGGATCTTAGTGCCACGCCGGCTGCTAACATCTTGGCACATTCTGAAAAACCTGGTATCTATCCATCCCATGATCCTAGGGCAACATCCGGCCCTGTCCCTCCTAGGGAGGTCCCACATAGAAGAGGGCCCATCCATACCAAGCAGAGAGATGGCAGGGAAAGGCTACATCCAGCAGAGGCTGAGGATACAGCGCCAGTGCTACTGATGACACCGACCATAAACCTACCCCTAGCCTCACTCCCTTAAGTCATCATATTAACATGGGACCCTGAGATTAACAATGGGCAGAACGAATCGCAGCTAGACCTTAGGAACAAGTGTCTTTTTTGATTAACTAGGCACAAGCAGTTCACCTATGACAGGGCTGGGGAAATTTTAAAATGGGTGGGTAAAAATCCAAAAACAATCCAAGGGGATTGCATAGTCATCAATTTTAGCAGCCCCTTGACCGTATAAAAAATTGCAGGCCAGTTTGCTAGCTCCCATGCACCGCGCACTGAGGTCCGAGTTCATACTCCTTGGACTCCAGTACACAGGGCCCCAAGTAATAGATTCCAAACCTATCCAATAGTAGGCCGATTTCTTTTTACCATCCCAGTGGTAAACAGATAGGGGACCCTCTAGGAGGTGGATTGAATTGGGTTGCAAGACAGCCGCAACCCTAGTTGTTATCCTAAGTCCTAGTAACAACTGTCATGATGCACATGGTGGCAATCATTTTGCCGGCCATAAGTTAAGGATTCTGTCATGGAATATCGCTGGAATAAAAAATAAACTGCACTGCCCAGATTGGGGACAGTTTGTAGGCACCATGATGTGTATGTTTCAGGAGACTTCGGCAAGAGAGGATATGGGGGGGCTATGCAACCTTCAATGTGCAGGCTACCTCAGGGGGAAGAGGCAGACCCTTGAGGGGGCTTATGCACCTGGGTTGCTACCCACCTGGATTGTACTGTGGTTCAGTTGAACACCGCATCCAACAATATCCAGTGTATTGTACTTACTTTTCCCTCCAGCTTAAACCTTGCGCTTATTAACATCTATTCCCGTCCTGTAAACATCACACAAGAATCCCCGACCATAGACCTACTTAACACCTTCATCGGCATAGCACCCCTGAATGCTAGATTGATTATTGGGGGAGACCTTAGCTGCCAATTTGAGCCCCTGGCTGCCCCCACTGATGGCCCCTCTAGTGATGAGGATAGTCTTTGGCTAATCCCTGATCCTCAAATTCCATTGGTAATGGCCTGGACTCCTCTGGTACTTCAGATAAATGCAGTAACCTTAACCCACTCTCTGAGGGCGTGTATCGGCCGTACCAAGTCTGACCAGCCAGGGAAGCTAACCTTTAACAGACCAGGACAATCTTCCCTGCTGGATTATATTCTAGTGGAGAAAAGCATTTGGCGGTGGGTGGTCGACTTCGCTGCCATGCAAGACTTCAGAGTGATCCCCTGATGTGGGAGCTGGAGCCTTCTGAACTTTACAATCCCAAGACTATTGGCACCCCTGCAGGTACCCACTTAACACTTGCCAATAACCGAGGGAAAATCAGGTGGGGAAAACTCAAGCAGGCACCAGATAAGGCAGCCGCTTTATATTCTCTAATCATCTCTCCCTTAATGGAAATGGAGTCGGCTGCTGTAACACTCAACACTCCACAAACCATTAGTGGACTAGAGGCACTCAATGAAGAACTGTCAACAAGCCTGACCAATATTTTTAACTCTTTGACACATTCTAAGCCCAACAAGGGTGCCAAGCAAACTTGGTTTAATAACTCTTGCCGCAAGGCAAAGGGTGCTCTTATAGATGCTATTAAACTTAAGGATATATCCTTAATCAAATCAAGCAGGGCCCAGTATCGAGATAGTATCAAGCTAGCCAAGAAGAACTGGGAGCTTGAAAGGTGGGATGACATCAAGGCAGCACTCTTTAATAGGGACATTAAGAAGTTCTGGTTATAAGGGAGCGCAGACAGCAGAATAAAGAATTCCTCTTTAGAGCCAAACATCACTGCAGCTGCATGGAAGTTGCACTTCCATTTCTCTATTTTACTGAGGAACCCACAGAGCCCAAAGATGCAGCTTTTTATCAATTTTAGGGAATCCCGATGAAGACCCCCAATGGATCTTTCTAAATGAAGTTTTAAACGCAATCAGGAAGCTCCCCCTAGGAAAGGCCCCCTGGTTTAGATAAGATCCATGGGGACTTATTCAGGGAGGAACCTAATATCTGGGGACCCTATCTCTGGGCAATATTTAATGCTATCTTGTTAGGCATGAAGATCCTGGATACTTGGCTAGGGGCCGAAATCTTCCAGTCTTCAAGAAAGGCTCAACACTCTTGCCCTCCAACTATAGGCCGATCATCCTGATAGATGTCACCCAGAAATTGTTCGCCAGGATCCTCCTTGAGTGACTCCACTCTTGGATGGAAGAGCGTGAAGTTGCGAGTGTGTATCAGGCTGGATTTCGGAAGAATATTTCCACCATTGATCAGCTCTTCAGGCTCCAACTATTATACTGGAAGACTGTGTCACTAGAGGGTGGCAGCCTCTATTTGATATTCGTTGACCTTAAATCGGCCTTCGAACTGGTTCCCCGAGCCAAACTGTGGGAGGTTCTTGAGCTGCTGGGTATCCCGCCCTACCTGTTGTCATTGATTATGTGAATGCATACAGGCAACTTTGCCCAAGTCAAGTATGGGAAATCCGGAGAATTGACCCCTGCTTCCCAGTTAACAGAGGAGTGAGACGGGGGGTGTGCTGGTCCCTACCCTGTTTTGCCTTTTTATTAACGCCCTGGTGGCCAAATTAAACGAAGTAGCAGACAATGACACCACAAAACTGGTGCAAGGCAGGGTGCCAGCATTGATACTTGCGGATTACACTTTGCTGTTGTCTAAGTCCCCTATGGGCATTCAAAGCATCCTGGACAGTTTTTCTTTATTTTGTAAAAATCCAGGGCTGGAGATTAACACAACAAAGACCAAATTTATGGTCTTCAACCCAGCCACAACATCTTGCCCAAACCCCTCCTTAAATGGCACTTTGTTAGATAGGGTGACTGTCTTTGATTACCTTGGTGTCAAGTTGTCCAAAACGTTCGAATGGAGCCCACAACTAGATAAGGCAGGCTTGAGGCTAGCGCAGATGGTGGGGGGAATCACTAAAACCTTTAGGTATTCCCTATACAAACCGTCTGACCCGGTTGCTGAAATATATGAAATTCAAGTAAGGAGTGTTGTTATGTACGGGGCAGAACTATGGGGTCACCACCCCTCTGGTGGATTGGCCAAAATAGAGAACCAATTCATGAGAAAGCTATTGGGCTTCCAGCCTAGCACTCCCCTCATCCCCCTGCGCCTGGATCTAGGAATCAAAACTATTGCAGAGGAGATTGGACTAAGACCATTGACCTTCTGGCGCAGACTGTGGGCGACCCCTGAACTAGCTTACCTAATATACCTCAAGGGGTTCCTGGGAGTTCCCGGGGCTGGAAAATTGCCATGGTTCAAGTACATTGAAGAAGCATGCACAAGAATAGGCATGCCCAACCTGTGGAGTAATCCCGAAGAAGTGTCCCTGATAATATCTCGACTTCAACTTGTAAGAGCATATAAATCGCTCAAACTAGTCAATCTGCAGGGGAATACCAAACTCAAGCACTTAACAGCTGATTTTCTTAACATAAAAGAATAGTATCTCTTTGAGCCTTTTCTGGATGATATACAGCCCCCCATTGCAAGGAAGCTGTATATCCAGTTTAGAACAGGGAGCCTCCCAGTTAATGCTTTTACAAATAAATGGTCAAAAGATCCCTCTGTTGGGTGTCACCCTTGCAACAGTCCTGATGAGACCGACATCCATGTTCTTTTTTTTTGCCCTGGCTACAAATCTGCCAGATGGTGTTGGCTCATACCATTATGTAGAAACATAGGCTGTACACAGTGTTTGGAGGTGTATAGAATTTTAAGATCTGACAGCCGCTCCACAATTTTTGCCGTGTCTCGTTTCCTCAATTCTATATGGCACATGCGTAGGGCCATTTTTAACACATCTCAGCAACTGTAAAAAATGTCCCCTGCACTCGTCGTTTTTAGTATTAAAATGTTAAAACATTGTATCTGGTTTTAATCTTCCTCATTTTAACTGGTGTAAAGATATTGGACAAACTAAAATGCTTCTCTGGCTATATTTTGTAACCTGCTATCTATGAAATTTCAATAATTGGCTTAACCTAGCTATATATGTATATGGTTTTTTTTACTTTTTATGGCCTCTTACGACCGAAATAAAGTTTGTTGAATGGAATGGAAATTCACAAAGGTGACCCCCAAACCTCATTGCATGACCCTTGGACCATTGTGTTCAGAAATGTTGTGTGCATATTTTCTTTAAATCGGGTAATTACACTTTGGAACAATTGAAATGCACACACAGCCAGAGGCACTGTGAAATATAGCGATTTGACCAAAACTACACAATCTCCATAAAAGCCAGGATTTGAACCCCCTACTCTGTTTGATTCCTGGGTCACACACCTCTGTTCTTTAGAGCACTTCATTACTTCTAGAGACAATTACATTTAAAGCAAACTCAATGCCTCAATTTATATAAATTATTCATAAAATAATCACGTTTCTGAGCGGAAACCAATTTTAATTGAATTTTAATCTGTCCATTCACAATCATGTGGCAAGGAAAACATTAAAAAGATGAATTTTTCAAATAGAGCGCGGCATTGAGAAAATCTAGGATTAAACTGTATGCGACGTTAGAGGAACAAATGTGAGAAATGGATTTTATGGAAGTATTCGCTGGTGCTTTGGTTAGGAATTGAGAATGGTTGGAAGCGAGGTTTGTTTGTGTTGTTTTCCTGTGTACAGCGTTGGCCCCACTTTTCTGTCATTTGGAGGTTCTCCTCAGACTCTGGCTTAATGCGCTACTTCACCTCAGGCTCAGGGGTTGTTGTGTTCAGCATTCAGGTGGGCGGGGGAAGAGGTGGGACTGATCCCTCTGTCATTAACGCTCATGTCATTCCCACTACCATCCCACTTACCTTAGAACGCTTCCGTTTTAACCGTCTGCAGTACGTAGATTCCCCGATCACAAATCGGCGCTACTCCGACGACAGCGGAGTAAGAATGCGTTGCACACCAGACACTGAGGTTTATTTTTATCACAGCTCATTAGCCATCTGTTTCAACGCTGACCTTCAGAACTCCAAGCGCACCTCCAGAAGACTTGAGAAGTAATGGCACAATTAACAGACACCAGACAACTCATCCGATCCGCCAAAAGAACGTCCTTCAATGAACGCATCGACAACAGTGCACACAGCAGCAAAGAGCTCATCAACATCGTGAAAGAACTCGCCGCCCCCAGCTCCAGCTCCAATGACGTACCGCCGTCACAAGAACTCTGCGACTCCCTGCTACCTTCTTCCACTGCAAGATCGCAGATATCCACAACAGCTTCGACACCCAGATGCAAACGACAGACGCCGACCCCCGGGACCCGACACCGACCAAACACACCAACCTTCTGCTCTCCTGGAACAACATCAACAACAAAGACACTATCAAAATCATGAGCACCATCCACTCCGGCGCACCTTCCGACCCCTGCCCCCACCACATCTTCAACAAGGCAAGCTCCATCATCGCACCTCAACTCTGAAAAATAATCAACAGCTCCTTCGACACCGCCACCTTCCCTGAGAGCTGGAAACACGCTGAGATCAATGCCCTCCTCAAGAAACCCAATGTGGACCCAAACGACCTCAAGAACTTCTGACCCATCTCCCTGCTCCCGTTCCCGGTGATAGTAATTGAGAAGATCACCAACAGACAACTGACCCCCTTCCTGGAGGAGCACAACATCCTGGACTGCTCCCAATCAGGCTTCCGCAGCAACCACAGTTCCAAAACCACCCTCATCGCCGCCACTGACGACATCAGGACCATACTGGACAAGGGCGAAACCATAGCCCACATCCTCCTGGACATCTCGGCCACCTTCGAAACCGTCTGCCCCCACACTCTGCACACACCCCTCCATGACGGAGGGATCCAAGGCAAAACCCTGGACTGGATCACCTCCTTCATCACCGGCAGAACCCAGAGAGTCCGCCTTGTCCCGTACTGATCCAAAGCCACCACGATCACCTGCGGCATACCCCAAGGTTCATCCCTCAGCCCGACACTCTTCAGCATCTACATGGCACTGCTCACCAACATCGTCAGAGCACACCACCACAACATCATCTTGTACGCCGATGACACCCAGATGAACCTCTCCCTCACCAAGGACCCGAAGACTGCCAAATCCAACCTCCTTGAGGGAATGAATGCCGTCGCAGATTGGATGAGGACCATCCGCCTGAAACTGAACTCAGACAAGGCGGAGGTCCTCATCCTCGGCTCCACCCCTCCATATGGGATGACTCCTGGTGGCCGACCATGCTGGGAGCTGCCCCGGCACCCACTAACCACGCACGCAATCTGGGGTTCATCCTAGACTCAACGCTCTCTATGACCCAGCAAGTCAACACTGTTTCCTCCTCCTGCTTCAACACCCTCCTCATGCTCCACAAGATCTACAGATGGATCCCCACCGAAACAAAGAGAACCCTTACCCAAGTACTCGTTAGCAGCAGGCTGTACTATTGCAACGCCCTCTAGGCAGGAACCATGGCTACACGCCAGAAGAGACACCAACACATACAAAACGCCTCCGCACACCTCATCCTCGTACTCCCTCACCACAGCCGCATCACCACCCACCTTAAAGATCTGCACTAGCTCCCGGTCATCAAGAGGATCACCTTCAGACTCCTCACCCACGCTTACAAAGCACTCCACAACACCGGAAAAGCATACCTCAACGAACGACTGTCCTTCTACACCCGGAACCGCCAACTTCGCTCTGCCGACCTCACCCTCGCCACCGTCCCACACATCCGCCGAACGACCACAGGCGGAAGAGCATTCACCCACCTTGCCTCAAAGACTTGGAACACCCTCCCCACCCACCCGTGTCAAACCCAGGACCTGCTGACCTTCAGGAGACTTCTCAAGACCTAGCCGGTCGACCACAAGCTGCCACCCACACCACCCTCCAGCACCTTGAGACCCTCACGGGTGAGTAGTGCGCTATACAAATGCTTGATTGATTGATTGATTAGCGCGTCTGATCACCCATCCGTCACCCGACAAACTCCAGCGACACCCCTGCTGTGAGGCGCCATCTGCGCTTCTTGAGGCTGAGGGTTGAAGGAATGCAGATACTCTGGGCAAAAGCCACCATGATATGACGAGGGCGTACGAGGCCTGCCAGGCCCAGATCTGCAGTTCTATCACCCCCACAATTGCAATGCAGGTCCTTCATTTTCGAAACACTGTACCCAATTCCCAGAATGCAATAGCTGTGTATATGGATGTTCATAACTACAACTTAGCATCAGCAGAATCAATCATTCAGACTCTAACCCAGTGTTAGAGAAGGTGCTGTACTGGCCTTTCCAAAGGCACACAACAGTAAAGTGAATGGCCTCTTGGCGCTCTGAATAACAAGTGTTCCAACTTCACAGCGATAGACCTAGGAAGAATGAATGTCTCAGCCAGGCCTGCTGGGATTCGAGCGTGTGACCAGTTAGTTAGAAACACAGGTTTCTGCAGCATGTGTGCAGCCCACTGAGCTATCTTAATGGAGTGTGCTCCCAGGGAACCCTTGTCTCAAGCAATTCTCCATATCCAGCTACTCCATAAGTGCCTTTTATTTATTTTGCAAGAGCGCAAAGCATGCAACTATCTTTCTTTCTTCGCTACTTTCTCTCTCACTCATGGAGGCTCATCCGTCACATTGTTGTGTGAGGGTGAGAATTCTTGCCCAGTTCCTGCCTATCCGTCGGCTGATCTCTAGGACATGGAGTATGGATGTATGTAGTGTGCACAGGTTTCTTTCAGATCCGACACCCTAGGCATCATTTGTGCTCTCAACAGCAGAGCTGCGTTCAGAGGCAGGCATAGCTTGCAGCCCTCGATACATAATTGAAAAGGTCTGTAAGCGCCCGGCACGTTTGCAGCACTAAAATGCAGTAATAAAATATCGCCTCGGTTTGAGGAATAAATGGTGTCGAACCTCTGAACCCCCTCCCCCACCCAGCCTGAGCCTGTCCCGGTTTTAAGAATGTGCATCTTTGCTAGGGGTTTAGACGTTATGATACAGAATGTAGGTTGCGTCCATCAGTCTCAAAGCAACAATATCAGGTGGCACGGTTACCTCACACAGCGCTACTTATTTTAACGGCCCTGGAAGTATAAAAGTTAGAGCGTGTCGTGTTCTTATCTAGGACCCTAATTCGATATTCCTGAGTTATGCCCTTGTGAGGTTATAATCAATAATGTCCTGACAAAGGCATAAGAATTAGATTAATATTCAGTAATAGCCCATGCAATCCAAAGCACAGCACGGCTACTCCCATCGACTCCTAGAAAGCACAACGCGTTCTTTAAACAAACCAAGCCTCGAGCAGCCCGGGAAAACCCCCCCCCTGCTTTTGTTTTGATTTGAACAAGAACTCCTGAAGTCCTGCAAGAACTGTTAGTTCTTGGTGACGTCTTATGTCCAACCTTACGTCAAACCTGGCACCTTTCAGGTATAAAATACCAACAGTTGCCTTAAGCAAACACACGGTGGTTTGGAGCAGAGCGGCCATCTACTTGCCCGAGAGCCCAGCTGATGCGAGTGCCCGCGGAAGCCGCCCCTCCTGTTTGACGCACTGAGAGAGACGCTGTCTTTTTCTCCAGCTCTGGTGTTTCCAGCCTACCCTTGTGGGTTGCTGGAATATCGAGTCCTGTGGAAAGAGATACCAGACCTCCCACATTGTATTACCAAGGTACGGAGCTGACTAAACCCTTAAGAGAATTCTTGATGCAGATTCTTGGCAAAATTATCTTAACCAACTTAACGTAACATCGCTACTTACTTGTCCCTTCCCACGTATTAGGCTTAGGTCAGGTACACCAGGGTAGGCGTAGTTAGAAGCACCAGTTGAGCCTTTTAATCAATGTATTCATGTATGTATATATTTTATCCATTTTAAAGTATCATATGGCTAAGAAATCGTATCAATGCTTTTACAGTATTATTTCATAATACTACTTTTACTTTACGCACTTTACTTTACTTTAAGTATTGCAATAGTGGCAATTCATTTCTCTTGCATGAGAAGGAAGACTGCTCAATAAATAACACCTTTTTATTGAAAACGCCCGTCTCTCTATTTCTCTGCACTCTGGTGAAACTAAGTATGCACTGCTGACTGAGTGAAATATCTGTCTATTGTTTTCACACGACTCTAGAGATATACTCTTATTCTGAGGGAGCAAAGTTGTCATGTTTATGCGGTTGTCGGAAACTGAATCCCTTCTTCTCTGAGCCAGGGGAGGTTGTCCCTCCCTATTCATTCAAGAAAGTTTCCAGTGACCTCTGAGCTAGCTGGCGCAGACCTAAATTAAGTTTAACATAGTCAGTAGAGACCTAGATGACCTCAGTCCTACGTCTACACTGCTGTTTATGTTATTCCAATGCGCAGAGCCTATTGATAAAATAGGAACTACACTACAAGCGACCTCGTCTCTCTTCCCCATAGGCGCTGTTTGTGCCTATCTGCAGTGGGAACCAGTGCTCGCCATTGCGGGAGGGCAGAGGGCCATCTGTTTTCACTCAACCACTTGTTTATATTTGCATTGTGCTTTCACTTTCACTTTAAGTGAAAGCGCCATGCAAAAATAAACACGGGGCTGAGTGAAAACTGATGGCCCCCATAAAGATAAGAAATTGCTTTGTGACAGCAGCAAAGCAGACGACCCTGTCCAGATCGGCCGTCTGAAAAGGAGAAAGGGCAGCAGCAAAACCCCCCCATTTCAAATGGCAGGCCACAGTTTAGGATAATGGGTGACGTGAGCCAATGAAAATGAGGGGCGAGGCTTCGAGTTCCCTGCTGAAATCTCCTCACTATAGCTCTTACCGAGCAATCAGCAAATGGGCTGCAACGCTAGGCAAGACCTAAAAAGCTCACAGAGTTTGCTTTCGTTTTTGCATGGCAAACAAGCACTGTGGACTGTGGACAAGCAATTGACTGGAATACTGTGTGTGAAATATTAAAATATAGAAGCCAAGAGGCTTCATATCATGTCGGCTTCAACCAGTCCTGGATTTATTGCCAACATCACTTCGTAAATTTTTATGTTTAAGCCCTTAATGATGTGTTAAAAGAAAAATGGGAAACCCTAGAATGCAATATGTTGTTGGCTGAAAAGACTGAACTAGCTAATGTCATTATGTGTCATTGGGTCACTTTGGTGACCCAGAATAATCAAAGTAAAGTTCAGTTTGTGATTTTCTCTCTTTTTCCTTGAAGCAAGTTATCACTTGCGGAAGGGAGGTTGAAGATAGTCTTTCAAGTACATATGTAGACATCCGATGATAACAGGCAAATATTAGTGCTTTAAAAAGGGGGAGAACAAGGGGAGTTAGGCCCAAGGAAAGAGGGTTAGGCAGGGCCGTTTTTAACTATAGTCACTAGGAAAATAGCCTACACCTCAAATTCTTTCAAAAAGCATAATCTATTTTTGCTTAAAGACAAACACTTTGCTTCTTTTTATCCTGGTATTTTAATTATACCGTTTAACTTATATCCTTAGTTTATAGACTTCATACATTGATACGTGGAGTATGAAAAGCATCATTATTTCATAACATCATTATTTCATAACCACATCACAAAATATTTCATACAACATTTCAAAACAATTTACAAATAAAAAATTGTGATGTACAATTTTTTTTCCACAAAACATACAACCAACAATTGTGAATAAATATTGTCAAAAACAAAATCACAATCTTTTATAGCATGTCCACTACTCTTATGATAAAAACGAAAGGTAATAATCCTATGCCTTCCTTCAATAATTTTGCTTGATATCCTTCTAATTTGGCCAAGTGATCAATAAAGTTTGAACCAGGGGAAAAACATTTTTTTTTCTTTTGATTATGAAGTGAGAATTAACCACAGTATCTAAACTTATTTTGAGAATGTGCCGACGCGTTTCAAGTACTGGTGTTTCCTTCTCAGGACTCTCATCAGGGCTGTCTCATTCTTATCTGCAATAAATTGTTTATGACATAAGACAAATATTAAAATCACTGCCTCTACATCTACTCTTACTTAAAGTACTTGTATCTAAGACATTATACCTGTGTGACGTAACCGCACTCTCTCAAAATGCAGCTGGTTACTTGTTCAATATACTTCTCAAATTGAAGGCCTCACAATTTTCTAAAAGCAATAGTGATGATTTTTTAGTAATTTGCAATGAATAGTAATGTCAATACATTCACGATTTTCCATTCATTATTTCCTACCTCTTAGGTTGCTGGATTCTATTCTGAATTCTTTTTGTAAGCTTTTGTGAGTCGATTGTGACCCTGCAAAAACATGCATAGCGCATAATGTTATTCCTGCTTAATCCATTATTTCAAACAACAGCGTAAGCTATTTTCCTAGTGACTATAGTTAAAAAAGGGGAGGGCATGCTAAAAAAGAGCTTATTTACCAACAAAATGACAGCCTATAAGGAGGTTTGGTATTGGGACATTCCACAACTAGCAACTCCCAACACTCCTGCTCTGATTACGCTGTATAGCAGCAACAGAACATGGCTGAAAAGACATGCACATGAAAAGAAAACCATGTTGTGCTGGAACTCGTCTTCCTCAGGCCATTCTAGAGTTTGGGGTGCTTCTCTAGTGTCAGTGCTTTTTATCATTAAAAGGGCCGAATGGAAGATTCACACCATGTGTGAGTCCCAGAGGATGAGACCCCGAGGCAATAGATCACAAGAAGACTCCGAGAATCCAAATAGGGAAATCAACACTGGAAAATCCACACGGAAAAAGATTCAAGTACAAGCCATGAAGTTTTATTTAGAAGTGAAGACTCATTACAGACAGCAAAAATGCAAATGGTTAGTTGATTTAATTTAAAATACTCAAAATGCAAGCAAGTGTAACTGAGACCTATTCTAATTAATAGCCAGTACCAAATGCGGTCTAGCACAAGGCATCCGCTCATTACCCAAGAGCCCTGCAGGCGGCTGCAGATTTGGGTCCGGCAGCAGTGAGTTCAGATGGTGGGAGAGACCCGCACATCTTCACGTCCGAGGAAAAATCTAGCGACATCAGTATCTCCTGTTCGGACTCAGCAACTCCTCCACAGCTGACCCCTCAGACTTTGGACACACTTCTCTGAAAGACACCTGTTATCACTCAAACAATCTCTCTTCCCCTCATTCCTGCAGCTCTCCCTCTCATCTCACCTCTAGATGACTATACTAGACCTTCACCACAACCAGACTTGCAGCAACATAACTCCCAGGAGCTCTAGGCGATACATGATTCAAGCATCTGTACAAACATTAGTGCATCATATTTAGTTTGGACGTACCATCAATAGTGGTAGGTCCGCAGTGTTGGAACTAGGTCCCAATACAGTTTCTGGCCTTCTCCCCAGTTACTCCCCTTCACCACAACCAAAACCCCACAATGGACAGGAGTCATGACTATTCACTACCAGCAAAATCCAGGGCTGCGGCATGGCTTGCAGAAGGGTCCCCCTGTTCCTCCTCATGGACTCAGTCACAGATACCAGTTTCCTCACCCTAAACGTTGGGGGAATGCAGACAGCGCATAAACGATACACCGTCTATTCCTACATCAAGTGCCAGCAAGCGCAGATAGCCCTGCTGCAGAAAACACACCTCGCAAAGGGCGAACTAGAACTCTAATGCAGACGATGGTGAGGCACCCTATGTTCTACTACATTTTCCGCGTACGCACGCGGGGCAATGATTTGCCTCAGACCTGGGGTTTCATTCCATGAAAACCGTAGGATGGTGGACACAGAGGGATGATACATGCTCTAAGAGGGACTCCTAGATTGCCAACCACTACTGATAGGCAGCATATATATGCCCCGAACACTGAGCAGGGAAAATTCTGCGACTCTTTGTCAGAAGTCCCAGCCCAGTTCACAACATCGCCCTGGATTCTAATGGGAGACTACATTGTGTGCTGGATCTCTCCCTAGACCGATCTCACCCCCTCCACCCCCCACTCTCCAGCTAACACACAAACATAGTGCCTCCGTTCATGGGCAAACCACTGGCCACTAGTAGACGTTTGTAGGAGCAGGCACGCAATGACCAAACTCCACTCCTTCCACTCCATCCCCCACAACCTGCGTGTGCATCTTGACCGGTTTCTGTGCTCACTGACAATAATTCCCATGACCCAGCATGTAGACTACTTAGGGAAAGTCCTATCCAATCATGACACACAACTCCTATCAGTGGGGCCTTTATAAGACAGATAACAGGAGTCCACAGGGTGCTCGATCATAATCTACAAAAAACTGAAAAGACACTGGTGGCAATGACCAAGGCTGTGGACACGGGATCAGTGCCTCCGGCTCGGGTCGCGGAAGCCAAGACAGCATATGCAGAAGCACTAGTACATTAACGAAGGTACAACTTCAAACCATACATGACTAGGAAAAAACATAAGGGGACCGGTCCGGAGCACTTCTGGCCTGACTAGTCAATCAATACACGGATGCGCAGTCAATAACGGAAATAATTGGGCCGCTGGGATCATGGCCCACTCACAAGCAGATATCCTGCAGCTCTTCCACGACTATTACACAAGGATAAATAGGAGCCCAAGGCAGAACTGTCAGGCATTTGTTGACTAATTCCATGCTCCCTTAACCATACCCCAAATCTTGGCAGCGGACAGATCCTCCCTTGATGCAATGATCACATCCACAGATGTGAAGCAAGCAATCCAGTCCCTGGCACGTAATAAGGCCCCCGGCATAGATGGTCTACCATTAGAATACTATAGTACCTTCTCCACATTACTGGTACCACGATTAAAAGACCTGTACTGAGCAGCACTGAAGGGTGGAGAACTCCCAAGCTCGCTACATTAATATCTCTTAGTATCATTCCTAAAACCTGATTGTGATCTGACACAACTGAGCTCTTACCGGCCGAAAAAGCTGCTCGCAAACTGTTAGATCCTCTGTAAGATACTGGCAGGTCGATTCACTCTGGTCCTCCCATCACTGATACACCCGGACCAATGAGGGCTTGTCCCTGGCAGAAAAACCTCTCAAAACACACAATACTCCACATGTGCACAGGGCGCCACTTAATAACTTGTCTCTATAAAGCCATTCATCCTATGTTGGCAGTGTATTCCCAGACGTGGGTCCCTTACTCAGTTTGCAACTGGATTCAAGCAAGCCTGGCTGAAGACGGCTGTAATGCCAGAAACCGGTCTAGGAAGCTTGTTTCCGGTCCAGGGAAGTCATGGCTTGGCAGTTCGGGCTGGACTGTTCCCATGACGCACAGGGTCAGACTGATTTGCATATGGCCATGTCTGAACTGGGGTGGCAGAGTGGGCTAAAGAACGGTGATGGATTAAACCCAGATCTGTTGACTGGGTGTGAGTGTTTGATTGGTTCAGATGCTCCGTCCATCACCACCCCCTTTTGTAACACTTTGTTTGCCATAAGTTGGCAGGGTATGCTCAGACTTGAGTCCCTTGCTCACTTTGCCACTGATTCAAGCAAGCCTGGCTGAAGACGGCTGTAATGCCAGAAATCGTTCAAAGGAAGCTTGTTTCCGGTCCAGGGAAGGCATGGCTTGGCAGTTTGGGATGGACTGTTCCCATGAGGCACAGGGTCAGACTGATTTGCATATGGCCATGTCTGAACTGGGGTGGCAGAGTGGGCTAAAGAACGGTGATGGATTAAACCCAGATCTGTTGACTGGGTGTGAGTGTTTGATTGGCTAAGATGCTCTGTCCATCACCACCCCCTTTTGTACTGCTTTGTTTGCCATAAGTTGGCAGGGTATGCTGAGACCTGAGTCCATTGCTCACTTTGCCACTGGATTCAAGCAAGTCTGGCTGAAGACGGCTGTAATGCCAGAAACTGGTCCTAGGAACCTTGTTTCCGGTCCAGGGAAGGCATGGCTTGGCAGTTCGGGCTGGACTGTTCCCATGAGGCACAGGGTCAGACTGATTCGCATATGGCCATGTCTGAACTGGGGTGGCAGACTGGGCTAATGAACGGTGATGGATTAAACCCAGATCTGTTGACTGGGTGTGAGTGTTTGATTGGTTCAGATGCTCCGTCCATCACCACCCCCTTTTGTACCGCTTTGTTTGCCATAAGTTGGCAGGGTATGCTCAGACGTGAATCCCTTGCTCACCTTGCCACTGGATTCAAGCAAGCCTGGCTGAAGACGGCTGTAATGCCAGAAACCGGTCCTAGGAAGCTTGTTTCCGGCCCAGGGAAGGCATGGCGTGGCAGTTCGGGCTGGACTGTTCTCATGAGGCACAGGGTCAGACTGACTTGCATATGGCCATGTCTGAAGTGGGGTGGCAGAGTGGGCTAAATAACGGTGATGGATTAAACCCAGATCTGTTGACTGGGTGTGAGTGTTTGATTGGTTCAGATGCTCCGTCCATCACCCCCCCTTTTGTACCGCTTTGTTCGCCATAAGTTGGCAGGGTATGCTCAGACGTGAGTTCCATGCTCACTTTGCCACTGGATTCAAGCAAGCCTGGCTGAAGACGGCTGTAATTCCAGAAACCGGTCCTAGTAAGCTTGTTTCCGGTCCAGGGAAGGCATGGCTCGGCAGTTCGGGATGGACTGTTCCCATAAGGCACAGGGTCAGACTGATTTGCATATGGCCATGTCTGAACTGGGGTGGCAGAGTGGGCTGAAGAACGGTGGTGGATTAAACCCAGATCTGTTGACTGGGTGTGAGTGTTTGATTGGTTCAGATGCTCCGTCCATCACCACCCCCTTTTGTACCGCTTTGTTCGCCATAAGTTTGCTGGGTATGCTCAGACGTGAGTCCCTTGCTCACTTTGCCACTGGATTCAAGCAAGCCTGGCTGATGACGGCTGTAATGACAGAAACCGGTCCTAGGAAGCTTGTTTCCGGTCCAGGGAAAGCATGGCTTGGCAGTTCGGGCTGGACTGATCCCATGAGGCACAGGGTCAGACTGATTTGCATATGGCCATGTCTGAACTTGGGTGGCAGAGTGGGCTAAAGAATGGTGATGGATTAAACCCAGATCTGTTGACTGGGTGTGAGTGTTTGATTGGTTCAGATGCTCCGTCCATCACCACCCCTTTTGTACCGCTTTGTTCGACATAAATTGGCAGGGTATGCTGAGACGTGAGTCCATTGTTCACTTTGCCACTGGATTCAAGCAAGTCTGGCTGAAGACGGATGTAATGCCAGAAACCGGTCCTAGGAAGCTTGTTTCTGGTCCAGGGAAGGCATGGCTTGGCAGTTCGGGCTGGACTATTCCCATGGGGCACAGGGTCAGACTGATTTGCATATGGCCATGTCTGAACTGGGGTGGCAGAGTGCGCTAAAGAACAGTGATGGATTGAACCCAGATCTGCTGACTGGGTGTGAGTGTTTGATTGGTTCAGATGCTCCGTCCATCACCACCCCCTTTTGTACGGCTTTGTTTGCCATAAGTTGGCAGGGTATGCTCAGACGTGAGTCCCTTGCTCACTTTGCCACTGAATTCAAGGAAGCCTGGCTGAAGACGGCTGTAATGCCAGAAATCCGTCCTAGGAAGCCTGTTTCCGGTCCAGGGAAGGCATGGCTTGGCAGTTCGGGCTGGACTGTTCCCATGAGGCACAGGGTCAGACTGATTTGCATATGGCCATGTCTGAACTGGGGTGGCAGAGTGGGCTAAAAAACGGTGATGGATTAAACCCAGATCTGTTGACTGGGTGTGAGTGTTTGATTGGTTCAGATGCTCCGTCCATCACCACCCCCTTTTGTACCGCTTTGTTAGCCATAAGTTGGCAGGGTATGCTCAGACGTGAGTCCCTTGCTCACTATGTCACTGGACTCAAGCAAGCCTGGCTGAAGACGGCTGTAATGCCAGAAACCGGTCCTAAGAAGCTTATTTCCGGTCTAGGGAAGGCATGGCTTGGCAGTTCGGGATGGACTGTTCCCATGAGGCACAGGGTCAGACCGATTTGCATATGGCCATGTCTGAACTTGGGTGGCAGAATGGGCTAAAGAACAGTGATGGATTAAACCCAGATCTGTTGACTGGGTGTGAGTGTTTGATTGGTTCAGATGCTCCGTCCATCACCACCCCCTTTTGTACCGCTTTGTTAGCCATAAGTTGGCAGGGTATGCTCAGACGTGAGTCCCTTGCTCACTTTGCCACTGGATTCAAGCAAGCCTGGCTGAAGACGGCTGTAATGCCAGAAACCGGTCCTAGGAAGCTTATTTCCGGTCTAGGGAAGGCATGGCTTGGCAGTTCGGGCTGGACTGTTCCCATGAGGCACAGGGCCAGACCGATTTGCATATGGCCATGTCTTAACATGGGTGGCAGAGTGGGCTAAAGAACGGTGATGGATTAAACCCAGATCTGTTGACTGGGTGTGAGTGTTTGATTGGTTCAGGTGCTCTGTCCATCACCACCCCCTTTTGTACCGCTTTGTTCGCCATAAGTTGGCAGGATATGCTCAGACGTGAGTCCCTTGCACACTTTGCCACTGGATTCAAGCAACCCTGGCTTAAGATGGCTGTTATGCCAGAAACCGGTCCTGGGAAGCTTGCTTCCGGTCCAGGGAAGGCTTGGCTTGGCAGTTCGGGCTGGACTGTTCCCATGAGGCACAGGGTCAGACTGATTTGCATATGGCCATGTTTGAACTGGGGTGGCAGAGTGGGCTAAAGAACGGTGGTGGATTAAACCCAGATCTGTTGACTGGGTCTGAGTTTTCGATTGGTTCAGATGCTCCGTCCATCACCACCCCCTTTGTACCGCTTTGTTCGCCTTAAGTTGGCAGGGTATGCTCAGATGTGAGTCCCTTGCTCATTTTGCCACTGGATTCAAGCAAGCCTGGCTAAAGACGGCTGTACTGCCAGAAACCTGTCCTAGGAAGCTTGCTTCCGGTCCGGGGAAGGCATGGCTTGGCAGTTTGGGCTGGACTGTTCCCATGAGGCACAGGGTCAGACTGATTTGCAAATGGCCATGTCTGAACTGGGGTCGCAGTGTGGGCTAAAGAACAGTGATGGATTAAACCCAGATCTATTGACTGGGTGTGAGTGTTTGATTGGTTCAGATGCTCCGTCCATCACCACCCCCTTTTGTACCGCTTTGTTCGTCATAAGTTGGCAGGGTATGCTCAGACGTGAGTCCCTTGCTCACTTTGCCACTGGATTGAAGCAAGCCTGGCCGAAGACGGCTGTAATGCCAGAAACCGGACCTAGGAAGCTTGTTTCTGGTCCAGGGAAGGCATGGCTGGGCAGTTCGGGCTGGACTGTTCCCATGAGGCACAGGGTCAGACTGATTTGCATATGGCCATGTCTGAACTGGGGTGGCAGAGTGGGCTAAATAACGGTGATGGACTAAACCCTGATCTGTTGACTGGGTGTGAGTGTTTGATTGGTTCAGATGCTCGGTCCATCACCACCCCCTTTTGTACCGCTTTGTTCGCCATAAGTTGGCAGGGTATGCTCAGACGTGAGTCCCTTGCTCACTTTGCCACTGGAATCAAGAAAGCCTGGCTGAAGACGGCTGTAATGCCGGAAATCAGTCCTAGGAAGCTTGTTTCCGGTCCAAGGAAGGCATGGCTTGGCAGTTCGGGCTGGACTGTTCCCATGAGGCACAGGGTCAGACCGATTTGCATATGGCCATGTCTGAACTTGGGTGGCAGAGTGGGCTAAAGAACGGTGATGGATTAAACCCAGATCTGTTGACTGGGTGTGAGTGTTTGATTGGTTCAGGTGCTTTGTCCATCACCACCCCCTTTTGTACCGCTTTGTTCGCCATAAGTTGGCAGGATATACTCAGATGTGAGTCCCTTGCACACTTTGCCACTGGATTCAAGCAACCCTGGCTTAAGATGGCTGTTATGCCAGAAACCGGTCCTGGGAAGCTTGTTTCCGGTCCAGGGAAGGCTTGGCTTGGCAGTTCGGGCTGGACTGTTCCCATGAGGCACAGGGTCAGACTGATTTGCATATGGCCGTGTCTGAACTGGGGTGGCAGAGTGGGCTACGGAACGGTAGTGGATTAAACTCAGATCTGTTGACTGGGTCTGAGTTTTTGATTGGTTCAGATGTTCCGTCCATCACCACCCCCTTTGTACCGCTTTGTTCGCCATAAGTTGGCAGGGTATGCTCAGATGTGAGTCCCTTGCTCATTTTGCCACTGGATTCAAGCAAGCCTGGCTGAAGACGGCTGTACTGCCAGAAACCTGTCCTAGGAACCTTGCTTCCGGTCCGGGGAAGGCATGGCTTGGCAGTTTGGGATGGACTGTTCCCATGAGGCACAGGGTCAGACTGATTTGCATATGGCCATGTCTGAAATGGGGTGGCAGAGTGGCCTAAATAATGGTGATGGATTAAACCCAGATCTGTTGACTGGGTGTGAGTGTTTGTTTGGTGCAGATGCTCCGTCCATCACCACCCCCTTTTGTACTGCCTTGTTCGCCATAAGTTGGCAGGGTATGCTCAGACGGGAGTCCCTTGCTCATGTTGCCACTGGATTCAAGCAAGCCTGGCTGAAGACGGCTGTAATGCCAGAAACCGGTCTAGGAAGCTTGTTTCCGGTCCAGGGAAGTCATGGCTTGGCAGTTCGGGCTGGACTGTTCCCATGACGCACAGGGTCAGACTGATTTGCATATGGCCATGTCTGAACTGGGGTGGCAGAGTGGGCTAAAGAACGGTGATGGATTAAACCCAGATCTGTTGACGGGGTGTGAGTGTTTGATTGGTTCAGATGCTCCGTCCATCACCACCCCCTTTTGTAACACTTTGTTTGCCATAAGTTGGCAGGGTATGCTCAGACGTGAGTCCCTTGCTCACTTTGCCACTGATTCAAGCAAGCCTAGCTGTAGACGGCTGTAATGCCAGAAACCGTTCATAGGAAGCTTGTTTCCGGTCAAGGGAAGGCATGGTTTGGCAGTTTGGGATGGACTGTTCCCATGAGGCACAGGGTCAGACTGATTTGCATATGGCCATGTCTGAACAGGGGTGGCAGAGTGGGCTAAAGAACGGTGATGGATTAAACCCAGATCTGTTGACTGGGTGTGAGTGTTTGATTGGCTCAGATGCTCTGTCCATCACCACCCCCTTTTGTACTGCTTTGTTTGCCATAAGTTGGCAGGGTATGCTGAGACCTGAGTCCATTGCTCACTTTGCCACTGGATTCAAGCAAGTCTGGCTGAAGACGGCTGTAATGCCAGAAACTGGTCCCAGGAACCTTGTTTCCGGTCCAGGGAAGGCATGGCTTGGCAGTTCGGGCTGGACTGTTCCCATGAGGCACAGGGTCAGACTGATTTGCATATGGCCATGTCTGATCTGGGGTGGAAGACTGGGCTAATGAACAGTGATGGATTAAGCCCAGATCTGTTGACTGGGTGTGAGTGTTTGATTGGTTCAGATGCTCCGTCCATCACCACCCCCTTTTGTACCGCTTTGTTTGCCATAAGTTGGCAGGGTATGCTCAGACGTGAATCCCTTGCTCACCTTGCCACTGGATTCAAGCAAGCCTGGCTGAAGACGGCTGTAATGCCAGAAACCGGTCCTAGGAAGCTTGTTTCCGGCCCAGGGAAGGCATGGCGTGGCAGTTCGGGCTGGACTGTTCTCATGAGGCACAGGGTCAGACTGACTTGCATATGGCCATGTCTGAAGTGGGGTGGCAGAGTGGGCTAAATAACGGTGATGGATTAAACCCAGATCTGTTGACTGGGTGTGAGTGTTTGATTGGTTCAGATGCTCCGTCCATCACCCCCCCTTTTGTACCGCTTTGTTCGCCATAAGTTGGCAGGGTATGCTCAGACGTGAGTTCCATGCTCACTTTGCCACTGGATTCAAGCAAGCCTGGCTGAATACGGCTTTAATTCCAGAAACCGGTCCTAGTAAGCTTGTTTCCGGTCCAGGGAAGGCATGGCTCGGCAGTTCGGGATGGACTGTTCCCATAAGGCACAGGGTCAGACTGATTTGCATATGGCCATGTCTGAACTGGGGTGGCAGAGTGGGCTGAAGAACGGTGGTGGATTAAACCCAGATCTGTTGACTGGGTGTGAGTGTTTGATTGGTTCAGATGCTCCGTCCATCACCACCCCCTTTTGTACCGCTTTGTTCGCCATAAGTTTGCTGGGTATGCTCAGACGTGAGTCCCTTGCTCACTTTGCCACTGGATTCAAGCAAGCCTGGCTGATGACGGCTGTAATGACAGAAACCGGTCCTAGGAAGCTTGTTTCCGGTCCAGGGAAAGCATGGCTTGGCAGTTCGGGCTGGACTGATCCCATGAGGCACAGGGTCAGACTGATTTGCATATGGCCATGTCTGAACTTGGGTGGCAGAGTGGGCTAAAGAATGGTGATGGATTAAACCCAGATCTGTTGACTGGGTGTGAGTGTTTGATTGGTTCAGATGCTCCGTCCATCACCACCCCTTTTGTACCGCTTTGTTCGACATAAATTGGCAGGGTATGCTGAGACGTGAGTCCATTGTTCACTTTGCCACTGGATTCAAGCAAGTCTGGCTGAAGACGGATGTAATGCCAGAAACCGGTCCTAGGAAGCTTGTTTCCGGTCCAGGGAAGGCATGGCTTGGCAGTTCGGGCTGGACTATTCCCATGGGGCACAGGGTCAGACTGATTTGCATATGGCCATGTCTGAACTGGGGTGGCAGAGTGCGCTAAAGAACGGTGATGGATTGAACCCAGATCTGCTGACTGGGTGTGAGTGTTTGATTGGTTCAGATGCTCCGTCCATCACCACCCCCTTTTGTACCGCTTTGTTTGCCATAAGTTGGCAGGGTATGCTCAGACGTGAGTCCCTTGCTCACTTTGCCACTGGATTCAAGGAAGCCTGGCTGAAGACGGCTGTAATGCCAGAAATCCGTCCTAGGAAGCCTGTTTCCGGTCCAGGGAAGGCATGGCTTGGCAGTTCGGGCTGGACTGTTCCCATGAGGCACAGGGTCAGACTGATTTGCATATGGCCATGTCTGAACTGGGGTGGCAGAGTGGGCTAAAAAACTGTGATGGATTAAACCCAGATCTGTTGACTGGGTGTGAGTGTTTGATTGGTTCAGATGCTCCGTCCATCACCACCCCCTTTTGTACCGCTTTGTTAGCCATAAGTTGGCAGGGTATGCTCAGACGTGAGTCCCTTGCTCACTATGTCACTGGACTCAAGCAAGCCTGGCTGAAGACGGCTGTAATGCCAGAAACCGGTCCTAAGAAGCTTATTTCCGGTCTAGGGAAAGCATGGCTTGGCAGTTCGGGCTGGACTGTTCCCATGAGGCACAGGGTCAGACCGATTTGCATATGGCCATGTCTGAACTTGGGTGGCAGAATGGGCTAAAGAACAGTGATGGATTAAACCCAGATCTGTTGACTGGGTGTGAGTGTTTGATTGGTTCTGATGCTCCGTCCATCACTACCCCCTTTTGTACCGCTTTGTTAGCAATAAGTTGGCAGGGTATGCTCAGACGTGAGTTCCTTGCTCACTATGTCACTGGACTCAAGCAAGCCTGGCTGAAGACGGCTGTAATGCCAGAAACCGGTCCTAAGAAGCTTATTTCCGGTCTAGGGAAGGCATGGCTGGGCAGTTCGGGCTGGACTGTTCCCATGAGGCACAGGGTCAGACTGATTTGCATATGGCCATGTCTGAACAGGGTTGGCAGAGTGGGCTAAATAACGGTGATGGATTAAACCCTGATCTGTTGACTGGGTGTGAGTGTTTGATTGGTTCAGATGCTCCGTCCACCACCACCCTCTTTTGTACCGCTTTGTTCGCCATAAGTTGGCAGGGTATGCTCAGACGTGAGTCCCTTGTTCACTTTGCCACTGGATTCAAGCAAGCCTGGCTGAAGACGGTTGTAATGCCAGAAATCAGTCCTAGGAAGCTTGTTTCCGGTCCAAGGAAGGCATGGCTTGGCAGTTCGGGCTGGACTTTTCCCATGAGGCACAGGGTCAGACTGATTTGCATATGGCCATGTCTGAACTGGGGTGGCAGAGTGGGCTAAAGAACGGTGATGGATTAAACCCAGATATGTTGACTGGGTGTGAGTGTTTGATTAGTTCAGATGCTCCGTCCATCACCACCCCCTTTTGTACCGCTTTGTTCGCCAAAAGTTGGCAGGGTATGCTCAGACGTGAGACCCTTGCTCACTTTGCCACTGGATTCAAGCAAGCCTGGCTGAAGACGGCTGTAATGCCAGAAACCGGTCCTAGGAAGCTTATTTCCGGTCTAGGGAAGGCATGGCTTAGCAGTTCGGGCTGGACTGTTCCCATGAGGCACAGGGTCAGACCGATTTGCATATGGCCATGTCTTAACATGGGTGGCAGAGTGGGCTAAAGAACGGTGATGGATTAAACCCAGATCTGTTGACTGGGTGTGAGTGTTTGATTGGTTCAGGTGCTCTGTCCATCACCACCCCCTTTTGTACCGCTTTGTTCGCCATAAGTTGGCAGGATATGCTCAGACGTGAGTCCCTTGCACACTTTGCCACTGGATTCAAGCAACCCTGGCTTAAGATGGCTGTTATGCCAGAAACCGGTCCTGGGAAGCTTGCTTCCGGTCCAGGGAAGGCTTGGCTTGGCAGTTCGGGCTGGACTGTTCCCATGAGGCACAGGGTCAGACTGATTTGCATATGGCCATGTTTGAACTGGGGTGGCAGAGTGGGCTAAAGAACGGTGGTGGATTAAACCCAGATCTGTTGACTGGGTCTGAGTTTTCGATTGGTTCAGATGCTCCTTCCATCACCACCCCCTTTGTACCGCTTTGTTCGCCATAAGTTGGCAGGGTATGCTCAGATGTGAGTCCCTTGCTCATTTTGCCACTGGATTCAAGCAAGCCTGGCTGAAGACGGCTGTACTGCCAGAAACCTGTCCTAGGAAGCTTGTTTCCTGTCCGGGGAAGGCATGGCTTGGCAGTTTGGGATGGACTGTTCCCATGAGGCACAGGGTCAGACTGATTTGCATATGGCCATGTCTGAAATGGGGTGGTAGAGTGGCCTAAATAATGGTGATGGTTTAAACCCAGATCTGTTGACTGGGTGTGAGTGTTTGTTTGCTGCAGATGCTCCGTCCATCACCACCCCCTTTTGTACTGCCTTGTTCGCCATAAGTTGGCAGGGTATGCTCAGACGTGAGTCCCTTGCTCACGTTGCCACTGGATTCAAGCAATCCTGGCTGAAGACGGCTGTAATGCCAGAAACCGATCCTAGGAAGCTTGTTTCCGGTCCAGGGAAGGCATGGCTTGGCAGTTCGGGCTGGACTGTTCCCATGAGGCACAGGATCAGACTGATTTGCAAATGGCCATGTCTGAACTGGGGTGGCAGTGTGGGCTAAAGAACAGTGATGGATTAAACCCAGATCTATTGACTGGGTGTGAGTGTTTGATTGGTTCAGATGCTCCGTCCATCACCACCCCCTTTTGTACCGCTTTGTTCGCCATAAGTTGGCAGGGTATGCTCAGACGTGAGTCCCTTGCTCACTTTGCCACTGGATTGAAGCACGCCTGGCTGAAGACGGCTGTAATGCCAGAAACCGGACCTAGGAAGCTTGTTTCTGGTCCAGGGAAGGCATGGCTGGACAGTTCGGGCTGGACTGTTCCCATGAGGCACAGGGTCAGACTGATTTGCATATGGCCATGTCTGAACTGGGGTGGCAGAGTGGGCTAAATAACGGTGATGAACTAAACCCTGATCTGTTGACTGGGTGTGAGTGTTTGATTGGTTCAGATGCTCGGTCCATCACCACCCCCTTTTGTACCGCTTTGTTCGCCATAAGTTGGCAGGGTATGCTCAGACGTGAGTCCCTTGCTCACTTTGCCACTGGAATCAAGCAAGCCTGGCTGAAGACGGCTGTAATGCCAGAAATCAGTCCTAGGAAGCATGTTTCCGGTCCAAGGAAGGCATGGCTTGGCAGTTCGGGCTGGACTTTTCCCATGAGCCACAGGGTCAGACTGATTTTCATATGGCCATGTCTGAACTGGGGTGGCAGAGTGGGCTAAAGAACGGTGATGGATTAAACCCAGATCTGTTGACTGGGTGTGAGTGTTTGATTAGTTCAGATGCTACGTCCATCACCACCCCCTTTTGTACCGCTTTGTTCGCCATAAATTGGCAGGGTATGCTCAGACGTGAGTCCCTTGCTCACTTTGCCACTGGATTCAAGCAAGCCTGGCTGAAGACGGCTGTAATGCCAGAAACCGGTCCTAGGAAGCTTATTTCCGGTCTAGGAAAGGCATGGCTTGGCAGTTCGGGCTGGACTGTTCCCATGAGGCACAGGGTCAGACCGATTTGCATATGGCCATGTCTGAACTTGGGTGGCAGAGTGGGCTAAAGAACGGTGATGGATTAAACCCAGATCTGTTGACTGGGTGTGAGTGTTTGATTGGTTCAGGTGCTCTGTCCATCACCATCCCCTTTTGTACCGCTTTGTTCGCCATAAGTTGGCAGGATATACTCAGACGTGAGCCCCTTGCACACTTTGCCACTGGATTCAAGCAACCCTGGCTTAAGATGGCTGTTATGCCAGAAACCGGTCCTGGGAAGCTTGTTTCCGGTCCAGGGAAGGCTTGGCTTGGCAGTTCGGGCTGGACTGTTCCCATGAGGCACAGGGTCAGACTGATTTGCATATGGCCATGTCTGAACTGGGGTGGCAGAGTGGGCTACGGAACGGTAGTGGATTAAACTCAGATCTGTTGACTGGGTCTGAGTTTTTGATTGGTTCAGATGTTCCGTCCATCACCACCCCCTTTGTACCGCTTTGTTCGCCATAAGTTGGCAGGGTATGCTCAGATGTGAGTCCCTTGCTCATTTTGCCACTGGATTCAAGCAAGCCTGGCTGAAGACGGCTGTACTGCCAGAAACCTGTCCTAGGAACCTTGCTTCCGGTCCAGGGAAGGCATGGCTTGGCAGTTTGGGATGGACTGTTCCCATGAGGCACAGGGTCAGACTGATTTGCATATGGCCATGTCTGAAATGGGGTGGCAGAGTGGCCTAAATAATGGTGATGGATTAAACCTAGATCTGTTGACTGGGTGTGAGTGTTTGTTTGGTGCAGATGCTCCATCCATCACCACCCCCTTTTGTACTGCCTTGTTCGCCATAAGTTGGCAGGGTATGCTCAGACGTGAGTCCCTTGCTCACGTTGCCACTGGATTCAAGCAATCCTGGCTGAAGACGGCTGTAATGCCAGAAACCGATCCTAGGAAGCTTGTTTCCGGTCCAGGGAAGGCATGGCTTGGCAGTTCGGGCTGGACTGTTCCCAGGAGGCACAGGGTCAGACAGATTTGCATATGGCCATGTCTGAACTGGGGTGGCAGAGTGGGCTAAAGAACAGTGATGGATTAAACCCAGATCTATTGACTGGGTGTGAGTGTTTTTTTGGTTCAGATGCTCCGTCCATCACCACCCCCTTTTGTACCGCTTTGTTCGCCATAAGTTGGCAGGGTATGCTCAGACGTGAGTCCCTTGCTCACTTTGCCACTGGATTCAAGCAAGCCTGGCTGAAGAGGGCTGTAATGCCAGAAATCCATCCTAGGAAGCCTGTTTCCGGTCCAGGGAAGGCATGGCTTGGCAGTTCGGGCTGGACTGTTCCCATGAGGCACAGGGTCAGACTGATTTGCATATGGCCATGTCTGAAGTGGGGTGGCAGAGTGGGCTAAAGAACGGTGATGGATTGAACCCAGATCTGTTGAATGGGTGTGAGTGTTTGATTGGTTCAGATGCTCCGTCCATCACCACCCCCTTTCGTACCGCTTTATTCGCCATTAGTTGGCAAGGTATGCTCAGCCGTGAGTCCCTTGCTCACTTTGCAACTGGATTCAAGCAAGCCTGGCTGAAGACGGCTGTAATGTCAGAATCTGGTCCTAGGAAGCTTGTTTCCAGTCCAGGGAAGGCATGGCTTTGCAGTTCGGGCTGGACTGTTCCCATGAGGCACAGGGTCAGACTGATTTGCATATGGCCATGTCTGAACTGGGGTAGCAGAGTGGGCTAAAAAACAGTGATGGATTAATCCCAGATCTGTTGACTGGGTGTGAGTGTTTCATTGGTTCAGATGCTCCGTCCATCACCATCCCCTTTTGTACCGCTTTGTTCACCATAAGTTTGCAGGGTATGCTCAGACGTGAGTTCCTTGCTCACTATGTCACTGGACTCAAGCAAGCCTGGCTGAAGACGGCTGTAATGCCAGAAACCGGTCCTAAGAAGCTTATTTCTGGTCTAGGGAAGGCATGGCTTGGCAGTTCGGGCTGGACTGTTCCCATGAGGCACAGGGTCAGACCGATTTGCATATGGCCATGTCTGAACTGGGGTGGCAGAGTGGGCTAAATAACGGTGATGGATTAAACCCAGATCTGTTGACTGGGTGTGAGTGTTTGATTGGTTCAGATGCTCCGTCCATCACCACCCCCTTTTGTACCGCTTTGTTCGCCATAAGTTTGCTGGGTATGCTCAGACGTGAGTCCCTTGCTCACTTTGCCACTGGATTCAAGCAAGCCTGGCTGATGACGGCTGTAATGACAGAAACCGGTCCTAGGAAGCTTGTTTCCGGTCCAGGGAAAGCATGGCTTGGCAGTTCGGGCTGGACTGATCCCATGAGGCACAGGGTCAGACTGATTTGCATATGGCCATGTCTGAACTTGGGTGGCAGAGTGGGCTAAAGAATGGTGATGGATTAAACCCAGATCTGTTGACTGGGTGTGAGTGTTTGATTGGTTCAGATGCTCCGTCCATCACCACCCCTTTTGTACCGCTTTGTTCGACATAAATTGGCAGGGTATGCTGAGACGTGAGTCCATTGTTCACTTTGCCACTGGATTCAAGCAAGTCTGGCTGAAGACGGATGTAATGCCAGAAACCGGTCCTAGGAAGCTTGTTTCTGGTCCAGGGAAGGCATGGCTTGGCAGTTCGGGCTGGACTATTCCCATGGGGCACAGGGTCAGACTGATTTGCATATGGCCATGTCTGAACTGGGGTGGCAGAGTGCGCTAAAGAACGGTGATGGATTGAACCCAGATCTGCTGACTGGGTGTGAGTGTTTGATTGGTTCAGATGCTCCGTCCATCACCACCCCCTTTTGTACCGCTTTGTTTGCCATAAGTTGGCAGGGTATGCTCAGACGTGAGTCCCTTGCTCACTTTGCCACTGAATTCAAGGAAGCCTGGCTGAAGACGGCTGTAATGCCAGAAATCCGTCCTAGGAAGCCTGTTTCCGGTCCAGGGAAGGCATGGCTTGGCAGTTCGGGCTGGACTGTTCCCATGAGGCACAGGGTCAGACTGATTTGCATATGGCCATGTCTGAACTGGGGTGGCAGAGTGGGCTAAAAAACGGTGATGGATTAAACCCAGATCTGTTGACTGGGTGTGAGTGTTTGATTGGTTCAGATGCTCCGTCCATCACCACCCCCTTTTGTACCGCTTTGTTAGCCATAAGTTGGCAGGGTATGCTCAGACGTGAGTCCCTTGCTCACTATGTCACTGGACTCAAGCAAGCCTGGCTGAAGACGGCTGTAATGCCAGAAACCGGTCCTAAGAAGCTTATTTCCGGTCTAGGGAAGGCATGGCTTGGCAGTTTGGGATGGACTGTTCCCATGAGGCACAGGGTCAGACCGATTTGCATATGGCCATGTCTGAACTTGGGTGGCAGAATGGGCTAAAGAACAGTGATGGATTAAACCCAGATCTGTTGACTGGGTGTGAGTGTTTGATTGGTTCAGATGCTCCGTCCATCACCACCCCCTTTTGTACCGCTTTGTTAGCCATAAGTTGGCAGGGTATGCTCAGACGTGAGTCCCTTGCTCACTTTGCCACTGGATTCAAGCAAGCCTGGCTGAAGACGGCTGTAATGCCAGAAACCGGTCCTAGGAAGCTTATTTCCGGTCTAGGGAAGGCATGGCTTGGCAGTTCGGGCTGGACTGTTCCCATGAGGCACAGGGCCAGACCGATTTGCATATGGCCATGTCTTAACATGGGTGGCAGAGTGGGCTAAAGAACGGTGATGGATTAAACCCAGATCTGTTGACTGGGTGTGAGTGTTTGATTGGTTCAGGTGCTCTGTCCATCACCACCCCCTTTTGTACCGCTTTGTTCGCCATAAGTTGGCAGGATATGCTCAGACGTGAGTCCCTTGCACACTTTGCCACTGGATTCAAGCAACCCTGGCTTAAGATGGCTGTTATGCCAGAAACCGGTCCTGGGAAGCTTGCTTCCGGTCCAGGGAAGGCTTGGCTTGGCAGTTCGGGCTGGACTGTTCCCATGAGGCACAGGGTCAGACTGATTTGCATATGGCCATGTTTGAACTGGGGTGGCAGAGTGGGCTAAAGAACGGTGGTGGATTAAACCCAGATCTGTTGACTGGGTCTGAGTTTTCGATTGGTTCAGATGCTCCGTCCATCACCACCCCCTTTGTACCGCTTTGTTCGCCTTAAGTTGGCAGGGTATGCTCAGATGTGAGTCCCTTGCTCATTTTGCCACTGGATTCAAGCAAGCCTGGCTAAAGACGGCTGTACTGCCAGAAACCTGTCCTAGGAAGCTTGCTTCCGGTCCGGGGAAGGCATGGCTTGGCAGTTTGGGCTGGACTGTTCCCATGAGGCACAGGGTCAGACTGATTTGCAAATGGCCATGTCTGAACTGGGGTCGCAGTGTGGGCTAAAGAACAGTGATGGATTAAACCCAGATCTATTGACTGGGTGTGAGTGTTTGATTGGTTCAGATGCTCCGTCCATCACCACCCCCTTTTGTACCGCTTTGTTCGCCATAAGTTGGCAGGGTATGCTCAGACGTGAGTCCCTTGCTCACTTTGCCACTGGATTGAAGCAAGCCTGGCCGAAGACGGCTGTAATGCCAGAAACCGGACCTAGGAAGCTTGTTTCTGGTCCAGGGAAGGCATGGCTGGGCAGTTCGGGCTGGACTGTTCCCATGAGGCACAGGGTCAGACTGATTTGCATATGGCCATGTCTGAACTGGGGTGGCAGAGTGGGCTAAATAACGGTGATGGACTAAACCCTGATCTGTTGACTGGGTGTGAGTGTTTGATTGGTTCAGATGCTCGGTCCATCACCACCCCCTTTTGTACCGCTTTGTTCGCCATAAGTTGGCAGGGTATGCTCAGACGTGAGTCCCTTGCTCACTTTGCCACTGGAATCAAGAAAGCCTGGCTGAAGACGGCTGTAATGCCGGAAATCAGTCCTAGGAAGCTTGTTTCCGGTCCAAGGAAGGCATGGCTTGGCAGTTCGGGCTGGACTGTTCCCATGAGGCACAGGGTCAGACCGATTTGCATATGGCCATGTCTGAACTTGGGTGGCAGAGTGGGCTAAAGAACGGTGATGGATTAAACCCAGATCTGTTGACTGGGTGTGAGTGTTTGATTGGTTCAGGTGCTTTGTCCATCACCACCCCCTTTTGTACCGCTTTGTTCGCCATAAGTTGGCAGGATATACTCAGATGTGAGTCCCTTGCACACTTTGCCACTGGATTCAAGCAACCCTGGCTTAAGATGGCTGTTATGCCAGAAACCGGTCCTGGGAAGCTTGTTTCCGGTCCAGGGAAGGCTTGGCTTGGCAGTTCGGGCTGGACTGTTCCCATGAGGCACAGGGTCAGACTGATTTGCATATGGCCGTGTCTGAACTGGGGTGGCAGAGTGGGCTACGGAACGGTAGTGGATTAAACTCAGATCTGTTGACTGGGTCTGAGTTTTTGATTGGTTCAGATGTTCCGTCCATCACCACCCCCTTTGTACCGCTTTGTTCGCCATAAGTTGGCAGGGTATGCTCAGATGTGAGTCCCTTGCTCATTTTGCCACTGGATTCAAGCAAGCCTGGCTGAAGACGGCTGTACTGCCAGAAACCTGTCCTAGGAACCTTGCTTCCGGTCCGGGGAAGGCATGGCTTGGCAGTTTGGGATGGACTGTTCCCATGAGGCACAGGGTCAGACTGATTTGCATATGGCCATGTCTGAAATGGGGTGGCAGAGTGGCCTAAATAATGGTGATGGATTAAACCCAGATCTGTTGACTGGGTGTGAGTGTTTGTTTGGTGCAGATGCTCCGTCCATCACCACCCCCTTTTGTACTGCCTTGTTCGCCATAAGTTGGCAGGGTATGCTCAGACGGGAGTCCCTTGCTCATGTTGCCACTGGATTCAAGCAAGCCTGGCTGAAGACGGCTGTAAAGCCTGAAACCGGTCTAGGAAGCTTGTTTCCGGTCCAGGGAAGTCATGGCTTGGCAGTTCGGGCTGGACTGTTCCCATGACGCACAGGGTCAGACTGATTTGCATATGGCCATGTCTGAACTGGGGTGGCAGAGTGGGCTAAAGAACGGTGATGGATTAAACCCAGATCTGTTGACTGGGTGTGAGTGTTTGATTGGTTCAGATGCTCCGTCCATCACCACCCCCTTTTGTAACACTTTGTTTGCCATAAGTTGGCAGGGTATGCTCAGACGTGAGTCCCTTGCTCACTTTGCCACTGATTCAAGCAAGCCTAGCTGTAGACGGCTGTAATGCCAGAAACCGTTCATAGGAAGCTTGTTTCCGGTCAAGGGAAGGCATGGTTTGGCAGTTTGGGATGGACTGTTCCCATGAGGCACAGGGTCAGACTGATTTGCATATGGCCATGTCTGAACAGGGGTGGCAGAGTGGGCTAAAGAACGGTGATGGATTAAACCCAGATCTGTTGACTGGGTGTGAGTGTTTGATTGGCTCAGATGCTCTGTCCATCACCACCCCCTTTTGTACTGCTTTGTTTGCCATAAGTTGGCAGGGTATGCTGAGACCTGAGTCCATTGCTCACTTTGCCACTGGATTCAAGCAAGTCTGGCTGAAGACGGCTGTAATGCCAAAAACTGGTCCCAGGAACCTTGTTTCCGGTCCAGGGAAGGCATGGCTTGGCAGTTCGGGCTGGACTGTTCCCATGAGGCACAGGGTCAGACTGATTTGCATATGGCCATGTCTGATCTGGGGTGGCAGACTGGGCTAATGAACAGTGATGGATTAAGCCCAGATCTGTTGACTGGGTGTGAGTGTTTGATTGGTTCAGATGCTCCGTCCATCACCACCCCCTTTTGTACCGCTTTGTTTGCCATAAGTTGGCAGGGTATGCTCAGACGTGAATCCCTTGCTCACCTTGCCACTGGATTCAAGCAAGCCTGGCTGAAGACGGCTGTAATGCCAGAAACCGGTCCTAGGAAGCTTGTTTCCGGCCCAGGGAAGGCATGGCGTGGCAGTTCGGGCTGGACTGTTCTCATGAGGCACAGGGTCAGACTGACTTGCATATGGCCATGTCTGAAGTGGGGTGGCAGAGTGGGCTAAATAACGGTGATGGATTAAACCCAGATCTGTTGACTGGGTGTGAGTGTTTGATTGGTTCAGATGCTCCGTCCATCACCCCCCCTTTTGTACCGCTTTGTTCGCCATAAGTTGGCAGGGTATGCTCAGACGTGAGTTCCATGCTCACTTTGCCACTGGATTCAAGCAAGCCTGGCTGAATACGGCTTTAATTCCAGAAACCGGTCCTAGTAAGCTTGTTTCCGGTCCAGGGAAGGCATGGCTCGGCAGTTCGGGATGGACTGTTCCCATAAGGCACAGGGTCAGACTGATTTGCATATGGCCATGTCTGAACTGGGGTGGCAGAGTGGGCTGAAGAACGGTGGTGGATTAAACCCAGATCTGTTGACTGGGTGTGAGTGTTTGATTGGTTCAGATGCTCCGTCCATCACCACCCCCTTTTGTACCGCTTTGTTCGCCATAAGTTGGCAGGGTATGCTCAGACGTGAGTCCCTTGCTCACTTTGCCACTGGATTGAAGCAAGCCTGGCCGAAGACGGCTGTAATGCCAGAAACCGGACCTAGGAAGCTTGTTTCTGGTCCAGGGAAGGCATGGCTGGGCAGTTCGGGCTGGACTGTTCCCATGAGGCACAGGGTCAGACTGATTTGCATATGGCCATGTCTGAACTGGGGTGGCAGAGTGGGCTAAATAACGGTGATGGACTAAACCCTGATCTGTTGACTGGGTGTGAGTGTTTGATTGGTTCAGATGCTCGGTCCATCACCACCCCCTTTTGTACCGCTTTGTTCGCCATAAGTTGGCAGGGTATGCTCAGACGTGAGTCCCTTGCTCACTTTGCCACTGGAATCAAGAAAGCCTGGCTGAAGACGGCTGTAATGCCGGAAATCAGTCCTAGGAAGCTTGTTTCCGGTCCAAGGAAGGCATGGCTTGGCAGTTCGGGCTGGACTGTTCCCATGAGGCACAGGGTCAGACCGATTTGCATATGGCCATGTCTGAACTTGGGTGGCAGAGTGGGCTAAAGAACGGTGATGGATTAAACCCAGATCTGTTGACTGGGTGTGAGTGTTTGATTGGTTCAGGTGCTTTGTCCATCACCACCCCCTTTTGTACCGCTTTGTTCGCCATAAGTTGGCAGGATATACTCAGATGTGAGTCCCTTGCACACTTTGCCACTGGATTCAAGCAACCCTGGCTTAAGATGGCTGTTATGCCAGAAACCGGTCCTGGGAAGCTTGTTTCCGGTCCAGGGAAGGCTTGGCTTGGCAGTTCGGGCTGGACTGTTCCCATGAGGCACAGGGTCAGACTGATTTGCATATGGCCGTGTCTGAACTGGGGTGGCAGAGTGGGCTACGGAACGGTAGTGGATTAAACTCAGATCTGTTGACTGGGTCTGAGTTTTTGATTGGTTCAGATGTTCCGTCCATCACCACCCCCTTTGTACCGCTTTGTTCGCCATAAGTTGGCAGGGTATGCTCAGATGTGAGTCCCTTGCTCATTTTGCCACTGGATTCAAGCAAGCCTGGCTGAAGACGGCTGTACTGCCAGAAACCTGTCCTAGGAACCTTGCTTCCGGTCCGGGGAAGGCATGGCTTGGCAGTTTGGGATGGACTGTTCCCATGAGGCACAGGGTCAGACTGATTTGCATATGGCCATGTCTGAAATGGGGTGGCAGAGTGGCCTAAATAATGGTGATGGATTAAACCCAGATCTGTTGACTGGGTGTGAGTGTTTGTTTGGTGCAGATGCTCCGTCCATCACCACCCCCTTTTGTACTGCCTTGTTCGCCATAAGTTGGCAGGGTATGCTCAGACGGGAGTCCCTTGCTCATGTTGCCACTGGATTCAAGCAAGCCTGGCTGAAGACGGCTGTAATGCCAGAAACCGGTCTAGGAAGCTTGTTTCCGGTCCAGGGAAGTCATGGCTTGGCAGTTCGGGCTGGACTGTTCCCATGACGCACAGGGTCAGACTGATTTGCATATGGCCATGTCTGAACTGGGGTGGCAGAGTGGGCTAAAGAACGGTGATGGATTAAACCCAGATCTGTTGACTGGGTGTGAGTGTTTGATTGGTTCAGATGCTCCGTCCATCACCACCCCCTTTTGTAACACTTTGTTTGCCATAAGTTGGCAGGGTATGCTCAGACGTGAGTCCCTTGCTCACTTTGCCACTGATTCAAGCAAGCCTAGCTGTAGACGGCTGTAATGCCAGAAACCGTTCATAGGAAGCTTGTTTCCGGTCAAGGGAAGGCATGGTTTGGCAGTTTGGGATGGACTGTTCCCATGAGGCACAGGGTCAGACTGATTTGCATATGGCCATGTCTGAACAGGGGTGGCAGAGTGGGCTAAAGAACGGTGATGGATTAAACCCAGATCTGTTGACTGGGTGTGAGTGTTTGATTGGCTCAGATGCTCTGTCCATCACCACCCCCTTTTGTACTGCTTTGTTTGCCATAAGTTGGCAGGGTATGCTGAGACCTGAGTCCATTGCTCACTTTGCCACTGGATTCAAGCAAGTCTGGCTGAAGACGGCTGTAATGCCAAAAACTGGTCCCAGGAACCTTGTTTCCGGTCCAGGGAAGGCATGGCTTGGCAGTTCGGGCTGGACTGTTCCCATGAGGCACAGGGTCAGACTGATTTGCATATGGCCATGTCTGATCTGGGGTGGCAGACTGGGCTAATGAACAGTGATGGATTAAGCCCAGATCTGTTGACTGGGTGTGAGTGTTTGATTGGTTCAGATGCTCCGTCCATCACCACCCCCTTTTGTACCGCTTTGTTTGCCATAAGTTGGCAGGGTATGCTCAGACGTGAATCCCTTGCTCACCTTGCCACTGGATTCAAGCAAGCCTGGCTGAAGACGGCTGTAATGCCAGAAACCGGTCCTAGGAAGCTTGTTTCCGGCCCAGGGAAGGCATGGCGTGGCAGTTCGGGCTGGACTGTTCTCATGAGGCACAGGGTCAGACTGACTTGCATATGGCCATGTCTGAAGTGGGGTGGCAGAGTGGGCTAAATAACGGTGATGGATTAAACCCAGATCTGTTGACTGGGTGTGAGTGTTTGATTGGTTCAGATGCTCCGTCCATCACCCCCCCTTTTGTACCGCTTTGTTCGCCATAAGTTGGCAGGGTATGCTCAGACGTGAGTTCCATGCTCACTTTGCCACTGGATTCAAGCAAGCCTGGCTGAATACGGCTTTAATTCCAGAAACCGGTCCTAGTAAGCTTGTTTCCGGTCCAGGGAAGGCATGGCTCGGCAGTTCGGGATGGACTGTTCCCATAAGGCACAGGGTCAGACTGATTTGCATATGGCCATGTCTGAACTGGGGTGGCAGAGTGGGCTGAAGAACGGTGGTGGATTAAACCCAGATCTGTTGACTGGGTGTGAGTGTTTGATTGGTTCAGATGCTCCGTCCATCACCACCCCCTTTTGTACCGCTTTGTTCGCCATAAGTTTGCTGGGTATGCTCAGACGTGAGTCCCTTGCTCACTTTGCCACTGGATTCAAGCAAGCCTGGCTGATGACGGCTGTAATGACAGAAACCGGTCCTAGGAAGCTTGTTTCCGGTCCAGGGAAAGCATGGCTTGGCAGTTCGGGCTGGACTGATCCCATGAGGCACAGGGTCAGACTGATTTGCATATGGCCATGTCTGAACTTGGGTGGCAGAGTGGGCTAAAGAATGGTGATGGATTAAACCCAGATCTGTTGACTGGGTGTGAGTGTTTGATTGGTTCAGATGCTCCGTCCATCACCACCCCTTTTGTACCGCTTTGTTCGACATAAATTGTCAGGGTATGCTGAGACGTGAGTCCATTGTTCACTTTGCCACTGGATTCAAGCAAGTCTGGCTGAAGACGGATGTAATGCCAGAAACCGGTCCTAGGAAGCTTGTTTCCGGTCCAGGGAAGGCATGGCTTGGCAGTTCGGGCTGGACTATTCCCATGGGGCACAGGGTCAGACTGATTTGCATATGGCCATGTCTGAACTGGGGTGGCAGAGTGGGCTAAATAACGGTGATGAACTAAACCCTGATCTGTTGACTGGGTGTGAGTGTTTGATTGGTTCAGATGCTCGGTCCATCACCACCCCCTTTTGTACCGCTTTGTTCGCCATAAGTTGGCAGGGTATGCTCAGACGTGAGTCCCTTGCTCACTTTGCCACTGGAATCAAGCAAGCCTGGCTGAAGACGGCTGTAATGCCAGAAATCAGTCCTAGGAAGCATGTTTCCGGTCCAAGGAAGGCATGGCTTGGCAGTTCGGGCTGGACTTTTCCCATGAGCCACAGGGTCAGACTGATTTTCATATGGCCATGTCTGAACTGGGGTGGCAGAGTGGGCTAAAGAACGGTGATGGATTAAACCCAGATCTGTTGACTGGGTGTGAGTGTTTGATTAGTTCAGATGCTACGTCCATCACCACCCCCTTTTGTACCGCTTTGTTCGCCATAAATTGGCAGGGTATGCTCAGACGTGAGTCCCTTGCTCACTTTGCCACTGGATTCAAGCAAGCCTGGCTGAAGACGGCTGTAATGCCAGAAACCGGTCCTAGGAAGCTTATTTCCGGTCTAGGAAAGGCATGGCTTGGCAGTTCGGGCTGGACTGTTCCCATGAGGCACAGGGTCAGACCGATTTGCATATGGCCATGTCTGAACTTGGGTGGCAGAGTGGGCTAAAGAACGGTGATGGATTAAACCCAGATCTGTTGACTGGGTGTGAGTGTTTGATTGGTTCAGGTGCTCTGTCCATCACCACCCCCTTTTGTACCGCTTTGTTCGCCATAAGTTGGCAGGATATACTCAGACGTGAGTCCCTTGCACACTTTGCCACTGGATTCAAGCAACCCTGGCTTAAGATGGCTGTTATGCCAGAAACCGGTCCTGGGAAGCTTGTTTCCGGTCCAGGGAAGGCTTGGCTTGGCAGTTCGGGCTGGACTGTTCCCATGAGGCACAGGGTCAGACTGATTTGCATATGGCCATGTCTGAACTGGGGTGGCAGAGTGGGCTACGGAACGGTAGTGGATTAAACTCAGATCTGTTGACTGGGTCTGAGTTTTTGATTGGTTCAGATGTTCCGTCCATCACCACCCCCTTTGTACCGCTTTGTTCGCCATAAGTTGGCAGGGTATGCTCAGATGTGAGTCCCTTGCTCATTTTGCCACTGGATTCAAGCAAGCCTGGCTGAAGACGGCTGTACTGCCAGAAACCTGTCCTAGGAACCTTGCTTCCGGTCCAGGGAAGGCATGGCTTGGCAGTTTGGGATGGACTGTTCCCATGAGGCACAGGGTCAGACTGATTTGCATATGGCCATGTCTGAAATGGGGTGGCAGAGTGGCCTAAATAATGGTGATGGATTAAACCTAGATCTGTTGACTGGGTGTGAGTGTTTGTTTGGTGCAGATGCTCCATCCATCACCACCCCCTTTTGTACTGCCTTGTTCGCCATAAGTTGGCAGGGTATGCTCAGACGTGAGTCCCTTGCTCACGTTGCCACTGGATTCAAGCAATCCTGGCTGAAGACGGCTGTAATGCCAGAAACCGATCCTAGGAAGCTTGTTTCCGGTCCAGGGAAGGCATGGCTTGGCAGTTCGGGCTGGACTGTTCCCATGAGGCACAGGGTCAGACAGATTTGCATATGGCCATGTCTGAACTGGGGTGGCAGAGTGGGCTAAAGAACAGTGATGGATTAAACCCAGATCTATTGACTGGGTGTGAGTGTTTTTTTGGTTCAGATGCTCCGTCCATCACCACCCCCTTTTGTACCGCTTTGTTCGCCATAAGTTGGCAGGGTATGCTCAGACGTGAGTCCCTTGCTCACTTTGCCACTGGATTCAAGCAAGCCTTGCTGAAGAGGGCTGTAATGCCAGAAATCCGTCCTAGGAAGCCTGTTTCCGGTCCAGGGAAGGCATGGCTTGGCAGTTCGGGCTGGACTGTTCCCATGAGGCACAGGGTCAGACTGATTTGCATATGGCCATGTCTGAAGTGGGGTGGCAGAGTGGGCTAAAGAACGGTGATGGATTGAACCCAGATCTGTTGAATGGGTGTGAGTGTTTGATTGGTTCAGATGCTCCGTCCATCACCACCCCCTTTCGTACCGCTTTATTCGCCATTAGTTGGCAAGGTATGCTCAGCCGTGAGTCCCTTGCTCACTTTGCAACTGGATTCAAGCAAGCCTGGCTGAAGACGGCTGTAATGTCAGAATATGGTCCTAGGAAGCTTGTTTCCAGTCCAGGGAAGGCATGGCTTTGCAGTTCGGGCTGGACTGTTCCCATGAGGCACAGGGTCAGACTGATTTGCATATGGCCATGTCTGAACTGGGGTAGCAGAGTGGGCTAAAAAACTGTGATGGATTAATCCCAGATCTGTTGACTGGGTGTGAGTGTTTCATTGGTTCAGATGCTCCGTCCATCACCATCCCCTTTTGTACCGCTTTGTTCACCATAAGTTTGCAGGGTATGCTCAGACGTGAGTTCCTTGCTCACTATGTCACTGGACTCAAGCAAGCCTGGCTGAAGACGGCTGTAATGCCAGAAACCGGTCCTAAGAAGCTTATTTCTGGTCTAGGGAAGGCATGGCTTGGCAGTTCGGGCTGGACTGTTCCCATGAGGCACAGGGTCAGACCGATTTGCATATGGCCATGTCTGAACTGGGGTGGCAGAGTGGGCTAAATAACGGTGATGGATTAAACCCAGATCTGTTGACTGGGTGTGAGTGTTTGATTGGTTCAGATGCTCCGGCCATCACCACCCCCTTTTGTACCGCTTTGTTCGCCATAAGTTGGCAGGGTATGCTCAGACGTGAGTCCCTTGCTCACTTTGCCACTGGATTCAAGCAAGCCTGGCTGAAGATGGCTGTAATGCCAGAAATCAGTCCTAGGAAGCTTGTTTCCGGTCCAGGGAAGGCATGGCTTGGCAGTTCGGGCTGGACTGTTCCCATGAGGCACAGGGTCAGACTGATTTGCATATGGGAATGTCTAAAGTGGGGTGGCAGAGTGGGCTAAATAACGGTGATGGATTAAACCCAGATCTGTTGACTGGGTGTGAGTGTTTGATTGTTTCAGATGCTCCGTCCATCACCACCCCCTTTTGTACCGCCTTGTTCGCCATAAGTTGGCAGGGTATGCTCAGACGTGAGTCCCTTGCTCACTTTGTCTTTGGATTCATGCAAGCCTGGCTGAAGACGGCTGTAATGCCAGAAACCGGTCCTAGGAAGCTTGTTTCCGGTCCAGGGAAGGCATGGCTTGGCAGTTCGGGCTGAACTGTTCCCATGAGGCACAGGGTCAGACTGATTTGCACATGGCCATGTCTGAAGAGGGGTGGCAGAGTGGGCTAAAGAACGGTGATGGATTAAACCCAGATCTGTTGACTGGGTTTGAGTGTTTGATTGGTTCAGATGCTCCGTCCATCACCACCCCCTTTTGTACCGCTTTGTTTGCCATAAGTTGGCAGGGTATGCTCAGACGTGAGTCCCTTGCTCACTTTGCCACTGGATTCAAGCAAGCCTGGCTGAAGACGACTGTAATGCCAGAAACTGGTCCTGGGAAGCTTGTTTCCAGTCCAGGGAAGGCATGGCTTGGCAGTTCGGGCTGGACTGTTCCCATGAGGCACAGGGTCAGACTGATTTGCATATGGCCATGTTTGAACTGGGGTGGCAGAGTGGGCTAAAGAACGGTGGTGGATTAAACCCAGATCTGTTGACTGGGTCTGAGTTTTCGATTGGTTCAGATGCTCCGTCCATCACCACCCCCTTTGTACCGCTTTGTTCGCCTTAAGTTGGCAGGGTATGCTCAGATGTGAGTCCCTTGCTCATTTTGCCACTGGATTCAAGCAAGCCTGGCTAAAGACGGCTGTACTGCCAGAAACCTGTCCTAGGAAGCTTGCTTCCGGTCCGGGGAAGGCATGGCTTGGCAGTTTGGGCTGGACTGTTCCCATGAGGCACAGGGTCAGACTGATTTGCAAATGGCCATGTCTGAACTGGGGTCGCAGTGTGGGCTAAAGAACAGTGATGGATTAAACCCAGATCTATTGACTGGGTGTGAGTGTTTGATTGGTTCAGATGCTCCGTCCATCACCACCCCCTTTTGTACCGCTTTGTTCGCCATAAGTTGGCAGGGTATGCTCAGACGTGAGTCCCTTGCTCACTTTGCCACTGGATTGAAGCAAGCCTGGCCGAAGACGGCTGTAATGCCAGAAACCGGACCTAGGAAGCTTGTTTCTGGTCCAGGGAAGGCATGGCTGGGCAGTTCGGGCTGGACTGTTCCCATGAGGCACAGGGTCAGACTGATTTGCATATGGCCATGTCTGAACTGGGGTGGCAGAGTGGGCTAAATAACGGTGATGGACTAAACCCTGATCTGTTGACTGGGTGTGAGTGTTTGATTGGTTCAGATGCTCGGTCCATCACCACCCCCTTTTGTACCGCTTTGTTCGCCATAAGTTGGCAGGGTATGCTCAGACGTGAGTCCCTTGCTCACTTTGCCACTGGAATCAAGAAAGCCTGGCTGAAGACGGCTGTAATGCCGGAAATCAGTCCTAGGAAGCTTGTTTCCGGTCCAAGGAAGGCATGGCTTGGCAGTTCGGGCTGGACTGTTCCCATGAGGCACAGGGTCAGACCGATTTGCATATGGCCATGTCTGAACTTGGGTGGCAGAGTGGGCTAAAGAACGGTGATGGATTAAACCCAGATCTGTTGACTGGGTGTGAGTGTTTGATTGGTTCAGGTGCTTTGTCCATCACCACCCCCTTTTGTACCGCTTTGTTCGCCATAAGTTGGCAGGATATACTCAGATGTGAGTCCCTTGCACACTTTGCCACTGGATTCAAGCAACCCTGGCTTAAGATGGCTGTTATGCCAGAAACCGGTCCTGGGAAGCTTGTTTCCGGTCCAGGGAAGGCTTGGCTTGGCAGTTCGGGCTGGACTGTTCCCATGAGGCACAGGGTCAGACTGATTTGCATATGGCCGTGTCTGAACTGGGGTGGCAGAGTGGGCTACGGAACGGTAGTGGATTAAACTCAGATCTGTTGACTGGGTCTGAGTTTTTGATTGGTTCAGATGTTCCGTCCATCACCACCCCCTTTGTACCGCTTTGTTCGCCATAAGTTGGCAGGGTATGCTCAGATGTGAGTCCCTTGCTCATTTTGCCACTGGATTCAAGCAAGCCTGGCTGAAGACGGCTGTACTGCCAGAAACCTGTCCTAGGAACCTTGCTTCCGGTCCGGGGAAGGCATGGCTTGGCAGTTTGGGATGGACTGTTCCCATGAGGCACAGGGTCAGACTGATTTGCATATGGCCATGTCTGAAATGGGGTGGCAGAGTGGCCTAAATAATGGTGATGGATTAAACCCAGATCTGTTGACTGGGTGTGAGTGTTTGTTTGGTGCAGATGCTCCGTCCATCACCACCCCCTTTTGTACTGCCTTGTTCGCCATAAGTTGGCAGGGTATGCTCAGACGGGAGTCCCTTGCTCATGTTGCCACTGGATTCAAGCAAGCCTGGCTGAAGACGGCTGTAATGCCAGAAACCGGTCTAGGAAGCTTGTTTCCGGTCCAGGGAAGTCATGGCTTGGCAGTTCGGGCTGGACTGTTCCCATGACGCACAGGGTCAGACTGATTTGCATATGGCCATGTCTGAACTGGGGTGGCAGAGTGGGCTAAAGAACGGTGATGGATTAAACCCAGATCTGTTGACTGGGTGTGAGTGTTTGATTGGTTCAGATGCTCCGTCCATCACCACCCCCTTTTGTAACACTTTGTTTGCCATAAGTTGGCAGGGTATGCTCAGACGTGAGTCCCTTGCTCACTTTGCCACTGATTCAAGCAAGCCTAGCTGTAGACGGCTGTAATGCCAGAAACCGTTCATAGGAAGCTTGTTTCCGGTCAAGGGAAGGCATGGTTTGGCAGTTTGGGATGGACTGTTCCCATGAGGCACAGGGTCAGACTGATTTGCATATGGCCATGTCTGAACAGGGGTGGCAGAGTGGGCTAAAGAACGGTGATGGATTAAACCCAGATCTGTTGACTGGGTGTGAGTGTTTGATTGGCTCAGATGCTCTGTCCATCACCACCCCCTTTTGTACTGCTTTGTTTGCCATAAGTTGGCAGGGTATGCTGAGACCTGAGTCCATTGCTCACTTTGCCACTGGATTCAAGCAAGTCTGGCTGAAGACGGCTGTAATGCCAAAAACTGGTCCCAGGAACCTTGTTTCCGGTCCAGGGAAGGCATGGCTTGGCAGTTCGGGCTGGACTGTTCCCATGAGGCACAGGGTCAGACTGATTTGCATATGGCCATGTCTGATCTGGGGTGGCAGACTGGGCTAATGAACAGTGATGGATTAAGCCCAGATCTGTTGACTGGGTGTGAGTGTTTGATTGGTTCAGATGCTCCGTCCATCACCACCCCCTTTTGTACCGCTTTGTTTGCCATAAGTTGGCAGGGTATGCTCAGACGTGAATCCCTTGCTCACCTTGCCACTGGATTCAAGCAAGCCTGGCTGAAGACGGCTGTAATGCCAGAAACCGGTCCTAGGAAGCTTGTTTCCGGCCCAGGGAAGGCATGGCGTGGCAGTTCGGGCTGGACTGTTCTCATGAGGCACAGGGTCAGACTGACTTGCATATGGCCATGTCTGAAGTGGGGTGGCAGAGTGGGCTAAATAACGGTGATGGATTAAACCCAGATCTGTTGACTGGGTGTGAGTGTTTGATTGGTTCAGATGCTCCGTCCATCACCCCCCCTTTTGTACCGCTTTGTTCGCCATAAGTTGGCAGGGTATGCTCAGACGTGAGTTCCATGCTCACTTTGCCACTGGATTCAAGCAAGCCTGGCTGAATACGGCTTTAATTCCAGAAACCGGTCCTAGTAAGCTTGTTTCCGGTCCAGGGAAGGCATGGCTCGGCAGTTCGGGATGGACTGTTCCCATAAGGCACAGGGTCAGACTGATTTGCATATGGCCATGTCTGAACTGGGGTGGCAGAGTGGGCTGAAGAACGGTGGTGGATTAAACCCAGATCTGTTGACTGGGTGTGAGTGTTTGATTGGTTCAGATGCTCCGTCCATCACCACCCCCTTTTGTACCGCTTTGTTCGCCATAAGTTGGCAGGGTATGCTCAGACGTGAGTCCCTTGCTCACTTTGCCACTGGATTGAAGCAAGCCTGGCCGAAGACGGCTGTAATGCCAGAAACCGGACCTAGGAAGCTTGTTTCTGGTCCAGGGAAGGCATGGCTGGGCAGTTCGGGCTGGACTGTTCCCATGAGGCACAGGGTCAGACTGATTTGCATATGGCCATGTCTGAACTGGGGTGGCAGAGTGGGCTAAATAACGGTGATGGACTAAACCCTGATCTGTTGACTGGGTGTGAGTGTTTGATTGGTTCAGATGCTCGGTCCATCACCACCCCCTTTTGTACCGCTTTGTTCGCCATAAGTTGGCAGGGTATGCTCAGACGTGAGTCCCTTGCTCACTTTGCCACTGGAATCAAGAAAGCCTGGCTGAAGACGGCTGTAATGCCGGAAATCAGTCCTAGGAAGCTTGTTTCCGGTCCAAGGAAGGCATGGCTTGGCAGTTCGGGCTGGACTGTTCCCATGAGGCACAGGGTCAGACCGATTTGCATATGGCCATGTCTGAACTTGGGTGGCAGAGTGGGCTAAAGAACGGTGATGGATTAAACCCAGATCTGTTGACTGGGTGTGAGTGTTTGATTGGTTCAGGTGCTTTGTCCATCACCACCCCCTTTTGTACCGCTTTGTTCGCCATAAGTTGGCAGGATATACTCAGATGTGAGTCCCTTGCACACTTTGCCACTGGATTCAAGCAACCCTGGCTTAAGATGGCTGTTATGCCAGAAACCGGTCCTGGGAAGCTTGTTTCCGGTCCAGGGAAGGCTTGGCTTGGCAGTTCGGGCTGGACTGTTCCCATGAGGCACAGGGTCAGACTGATTTGCATATGGCCGTGTCTGAACTGGGGTGGCAGAGTGGGCTACGGAACGGTAGTGGATTAAACTCAGATCTGTTGACTGGGTCTGAGTTTTTGATTGGTTCAGATGTTCCGTCCATCACCACCCCCTTTGTACCGCTTTGTTCGCCATAAGTTGGCAGGGTATGCTCAGATGTGAGTCCCTTGCTCATTTTGCCACTGGATTCAAGCAAGCCTGGCTGAAGACGGCTGTACTGCCAGAAACCTGTCCTAGGAACCTTGCTTCCGGTCCGGGGAAGGCATGGCTTGGCAGTTTGGGATGGACTGTTCCCATGAGGCACAGGGTCAGACTGATTTGCATATGGCCATGTCTGAAATGGGGTGGCAGAGTGGCCTAAATAATGGTGATGGATTAAACCCAGATCTGTTGACTGGGTGTGAGTGTTTGTTTGGTGCAGATGCTCCGTCCATCACCACCCCCTTTTGTACTGCCTTGTTCGCCATAAGTTGGCAGGGTATGCTCAGACGGGAGTCCCTTGCTCATGTTGCCACTGGATTCAAGCAAGCCTGGCTGAAGACGGCTGTAATGCCAGAAACCGGTCTAGGAAGCTTGTTTCCGGTCCAGGGAAGTCATGGCTTGGCAGTTCGGGCTGGACTGTTCCCATGACGCACAGGGTCAGACTGATTTGCATATGGCCATGTCTGAACTGGGGTGGCAGAGTGGGCTAAAGAACGGTGATGGATTAAACCCAGATCTGTTGACTGGGTGTGAGTGTTTGATTGGTTCAGATGCTCCGTCCATCACCACCCCCTTTTGTAACACTTTGTTTGCCATAAGTTGGCAGGGTATGCTCAGACGTGAGTCCCTTGCTCACTTTGCCACTGATTCAAGCAAGCCTAGCTGTAGACGGCTGTAATGCCAGAAACCGTTCATAGGAAGCTTGTTTCCGGTCAAGGGAAGGCATGGTTTGGCAGTTTGGGATGGACTGTTCCCATGAGGCACAGGGTCAGACTGATTTGCATATGGCCATGTCTGAACAGGGGTGGCAGAGTGGGCTAAAGAACGGTGATGGATTAAACCCAGATCTGTTGACTGGGTGTGAGTGTTTGATTGGCTCAGATGCTCTGTCCATCACCACCCCCTTTTGTACTGCTTTGTTTGCCATAAGTTGGCAGGGTATGCTGAGACCTGAGTCCATTGCTCACTTTGCCACTGGATTCAAGCAAGTCTGGCTGAAGACGGCTGTAATGCCAAAAACTGGTCCCAGGAACCTTGTTTCCGGTCCAGGGAAGGCATGGCTTGGCAGTTCGGGCTGGACTGTTCCCATGAGGCACAGGGTCAGACTGATTTGCATATGGCCATGTCTGATCTGGGGTGGCAGACTGGGCTAATGAACAGTGATGGATTAAGCCCAGATCTGTTGACTGGGTGTGAGTGTTTGATTGGTTCAGATGCTCCGTCCATCACCACCCCCTTTTGTACCGCTTTGTTTGCCATAAGTTGGCAGGGTATGCTCAGACGTGAATCCCTTGCTCACCTTGCCACTGGATTCAAGCAAGCCTGGCTGAAGACGGCTGTAATGCCAGAAACCGGTCCTAGGAAGCTTGTTTCCGGCCCAGGGAAGGCATGGCGTGGCAGTTTGGGCTGGACTGTTCTCATGAGGCACAGGGTCAGACTGACTTGCATATGGCCATGTCTGAAGTGGGGTGGCAGAGTGGGCTAAATAACGGTGATGGATTAAACCCAGATCTGTTGACTGGGTGTGAGTGTTTGATTGGTTCAGATGCTCCGTCCATCACCCCCCCTTTTGTACCGCTTTGTTCGCCATAAGTTGGCAGGGTATGCTCAGACGTGAGTTCCATGCTCACTTTGCCACTGGATTCAAGCAAGCCTGGCTGAATACGGCTTTAATTCCAGAAACCGGTCCTAGTAAGCTTGTTTCCGGTCCAGGGAAGGCATGGCTCGGCAGTTCGGGATGGACTGTTCCCATAAGGCACAGGGTCAGACTGATTTGCATATGGCCATGTCTGAACTGGGGTGGCAGAGTGGGCTGAAGAACGGTGGTGGATTAAACCCAGATCTGTTGACTGGGTGTGAGTGTTTGATTGGTTCAGATGCTCCGTCCATCACCACCCCCTTTTGTACCGCTTTGTTCGCCATAAGTTTGCTGGGTATGCTCAGACGTGAGTCCCTTGCTCACTTTGCCACTGGATTCAAGCAAGCCTGGCTGATGACGGCTGTAATGACAGAAACCGGTCCTAGGAAGCTTGTTTCCGGTCCAGGGAAAGCATGGCTTGGCAGTTCGGGCTGGACTGATCCCATGAGGCACAGGGTCAGACTGATTTGCATATGGCCATGTCTGAACTTGGGTGGCAGAGTGGGCTAAAGAATGGTGATGGATTAAACCCAGATCTGTTGACTGGGTGTGAGTGTTTGATTGGTTCAGATGCTCCGTCCATCACCACCCCTTTTGTACCGCTTTGTTCGACATAAATTGTCAGGGTATGCTGAGACGTGAGTCCATTGTTCACTTTGCCACTGGATTCAAGCAAGTCTGGCTGAAGACGGATGTAATGCCAGAAACCGGTCCTAGGAAGCTTGTTTCCGGTCCAGGGAAGGCATGGCTTGGCAGTTCGGGCTGGACTATTCCCATGGGGCACAGGGTCAGACTGATTTGCATATGGCCATGTCTGAACTGGGGTGGCAGAGTGGGCTAAATAACGGTGATGAACTAAACCCTGATCTGTTGACTGGGTGTGAGTGTTTGATTGGTTCAGATGCTCGGTCCATCACCACCCCCTTTTGTACCGCTTTGTTCGCCATAAGTTGGCAGGGTATGCTCAGACGTGAGTCCCTTGCTCACTTTGCCACTGGAATCAAGCAAGCCTGGCTGAAGACGGCTGTAATGCCAGAAATCAGTCCTAGGAAGCATGTTTCCGGTCCAAGGAAGGCATGGCTTGGCAGTTCGGGCTGGACTTTTCCCATGAGCCACAGGGTCAGACTGATTTTCATATGGCCATGTCTGAACTGGGGTGGCAGAGTGGGCTAAAGAACGGTGATGGATTAAACCCAGATCTGTTGACTGGGTGTGAGTGTTTGATTAGTTCAGATGCTACGTCCATCACCACCCCCTTTTGTACCGCTTTGTTCGCCATAAATTGGCAGGGTATGCTCAGACGTGAGTCCCTTGCTCACTTTGCCACTGGATTCAAGCAAGCCTGGCTGAAGACGGCTGTAATGCCAGAAACCGGTCCTAGGAAGCTTATTTCCGGTCTAGGAAAGGCATGGCTTGGCAGTTCGGGCTGGACTGTTCCCATGAGGCACAGGGTCAGACCGATTTGCATATGGCCATGTCTGAACTTGGGTGGCAGAGTGGGCTAAAGAACGGTGATGGATTAAACCCAGATCTGTTGACTGGGTGTGAGTGTTTGATTGGTTCAGGTGCTCTGTCCATCACCACCCCCTTTTGTACCGCTTTGTTCGCCATAAGTTGGCAGGATATACTCAGACGTGAGTCCCTTGCACACTTTGCCACTGGATTCAAGCAACCCTGGCTTAAGATGGCTGTTATGCCAGAAACCGGTCCTGGGAAGCTTGTTTCCGGTCCAGGGAAGGCTTGGCTTGGCAGTTCGGGCTGGACTGTTCCCATGAGGCACAGGGTCAGACTGATTTGCATATGGCCATGTCTGAACTGGGGTGGCAGAGTGGGCTACGGAACGGTAGTGGATTAAACTCAGATCTGTTGACTGGGTCTGAGTTTTTGATTGGTTCAGATGTTCCGTCCATCACCACCCCCTTTGTACCGCTTTGTTCGCCATAAGTTGGCAGGGTATGCTCAGATGTGAGTCCCTTGCTCATTTTGCCACTGGATTCAAGCAAGCCTGGCTGAAGACGGCTGTACTGCCAGAAACCTGTCCTAGGAACCTTGCTTCCGGTCCAGGGAAGGCATGGCTTGGCAGTTTGGGATGGACTGTTCCCATGAGGCACAGGGTCAGACTGATTTGCATATGGCCATGTCTGAAATGGGGTGGCAGAGTGGCCTAAATAATGGTGATGGATTAAACCTAGATCTGTTGACTGGGTGTGAGTGTTTGTTTGGTGCAGATGCTCCATCCATCACCACCCCCTTTTGTACTGCCTTGTTCGCCATAAGTTGGCAGGGTATGCTCAGACGTGAGTCCCTTGCTCACGTTGCCACTGGATTCAAGCAATCCTGGCTGAAGACGGCTGTAATGCCAGAAACCGATCCTAGGAAGCTTGTTTCCGGTCCAGGGAAGGCATGGCTTGGCAGTTCGGGCTGGACTGTTCCCATGAGGCACAGGGTCAGACAGATTTGCATATGGCCATGTCTGAACTGGGGTGGCAGAGTGGGCTAAAGAACAGTGATGGATTAAACCCAGATCTATTGACTGGGTGTGAGTGTTTTTTTGGTTCAGATGCTCCGTCCATCACCACCCCCTTTTGTACCGCTTTGTTCGCCATAAGTTGGCAGGGTATGCTCAGACGTGAGTCCCTTGCTCACTTTGCCACTGGATTCAAGCAAGCCTTGCTGAAGAGGGCTGTAATGCCAGAAATCCGTCCTAGGAAGCCTGTTTCCGGTCCAGGGAAGGCATGGCTTGGCAGTTCGGGCTGGACTGTTCCCATGAGGCACAGGGTCAGACTGATTTGCATATGGCCATGTCTGAAGTGGGGTGGCAGAGTGGGCTAAAGAACGGTGATGGATTGAACCCAGATCTGTTGAATGGGTGTGAGTGTTTGATTGGTTCAGATGCTCCGTCCATCACCACCCCCTTTCGTACCGCTTTATTCGCCATTAGTTGGCAAGGTATGCTCAGCCGTGAGTCCCTTGCTCACTTTGCAACTGGATTCAAGCAAGCCTGGCTGAAGACGGCTGTAATGTCAGAATCTGGTCCTAGGAAGCTTGTTTCCAGTCCAGGGAAGGCATGGCTTTGCAGTTCGGGCTGGACTGTTCCCATGAGGCACAGGGTCAGACTGATTTGCATATGGCCATGTCTGAACTGGGGTAGCAGAGTGGGCTAAAAAACTGTGATGGATTAATCCCAGATCTGTTGACTGGGTGTGAGTGTTTCATTGGTTCAGATGCTCCGTCCATCACCATCCCCTTTTGTACCGCTTTGTTCACCATAAGTTTGCAGGGTATGCTCAGACGTGAGTTCCTTGCTCACTATGTCACTGGACTCAAGCAAGCCTGGCTGAAGACGGCTGTAATGCCAGAAACCGGTCCTAAGAAGCTTATTTCTGGTCTAGGGAAGGCATGGCTTGGCAGTTCGGGCTGGACTGTTTCCATGAGGCACAGGGTCAGACCGATTTGCATATGGCCATGTCTGAACTGGGGTGGCAGAGTGGGCTAAATAACGGTGATGGATTAAACCCAGATCTGTTGACTGGGTGTGAGTGTTTGATTGGTTCAGATGCTCCGGCCATCACCACCCCCTTTTGTACCGCTTTGTTCGCCATAAGTTGGCAGGGTATGCTCAGACGTGAGTCCCTTGCTCACTTTGCCACTGGATTCAAGCAAGCCTGGCTGAAGATGGCTGTAATGCCAGAAATCAGTCCTAGGAAGCTTGTTTCCGGTCCAGGGAAGGCATGGCTTGGCAGTTCGGGCTGGACTGTTCCCATGAGGCACAGGGTCAGACTGATTTGCATATGGGAATGTCTAAAGTGGGGTGGCAGAGTGGGCTAAATAACGGTGATGGATTAAACCCAGATCTGTTGACTGGGTGTGAGTGTTTGATTGTTTCAGATGCTCCGTCCATCACCACCCCCTTTTGTACCGCCTTGTTCGCCATAAGTTGGCAGGGTATGCTCAGACGTGAGTCCCTTGCTCACTTTGTCTTTGGATTCATGCAAGCCTGGCTGAAGACGGCTGTAATGCCAGAAACCGGTCCTAGGAAGCTTGTTTCCGGTCCAGGGAAGGCATGGCTTGGCAGTTCGGGCTGAACTGTTCCCATGAGGCACAGGGTCAGACTGATTTGCACATGGCCATGTCTGAAGAGGGGTGGCAGAGTGGGCTAAAGAACGGTGATGGATTAAACCCAGATCTGTTGACTGGGTTTGAGTGTTTGATTGGTTCAGATGCTCCGTCCATCACCACCCCCTTTTGTACCGCTTTGTTTGCCATAAGTTGGCAGGGTATGCTCAGACGTGAGTCCCTTGCTCACTTTGCCACTGGATTCAAGCAAGCCTGGCTGAAGACGACTGTAATGCCAGAAACTGGTCCTGGGAAGCTTGTTTCCAGTCCAGGGAAGGCATGGCTTGGCAGTTCGGGCTGGACTGTTCCCATGAGGCACAGGGTCAGACTGATTTGCATATGGCCATGTCTGAACTAGGGTGGCAGAGTGGGCTAAAGAACGGTGATGGATTAAACCCAGATCTGTTGACTAGGTGTGAGTGTTTGATTAGTTCAGATGTTCCGTCCATCACCACCCCCTTTTGTACCGCTTTGTTCGCCATAAGTTGGCAGGGTATGCTCAGACGTGAGTCCCTTGCTCACTTTGCCACTGGATTCAAGCAAGCCTGGCTGAAGACGGCTGTAATGCCAGAAACCGGTCCTAGGAAGCCTATTTCCGGTCTAGGGAAGGCATGGCTTGGCAGTTCGGGCTGGACTGTTCCCATGAGGCACAGGGTCAGACCGATTTGCATATGGGCATGTCTGAACTTGGGTGGCAGAGTGTGCTAAAGAACGGTGATGGATTAAACCCAGATCTGTTGACTGGGTGTGAGTATTTGATTGGTGCAGGTGCTCTGTCCTTCACCACCCCCTTTTGTACCGCTTTGTTCTCCATAAGTTGGCAAGGTATGCTCAGACGTGAGTCCCTTGCACACTTTGCCACTGGATTCAAGCCTCCCTGGCTGAAGATGGCTGTAATGCCAGAAACCGGTTCTAGGAAGCTTGTTTCTGGTCCGGGGAAGGCTTGGCTTGGCAGTTTGGGATGGACTGTTCCCATGAGGCACAGGGTCAGACTGATTTGCATATGGCCATGTCTGAACTGTGGTGGGAGAGTGGGCTAAAGAACGGTGATGGATTAAACCCGGATCTGTTGACTGGGTGTGAGTGTTTGATTGGTTCAAATGCTCCGTCCATCACCACCCCCTTTTGTACCGCTTTGTTCGCCATAAGTTGGCAGGGTATGCTCAGACGTGAGTCCCTTGGACACTTTGCCACTGGATTCAAGCAACCCTGGCTGAAGATGGCTGTAATGCCAGAAACCGGTTCTAGGAAGCTTGTTTCCGGTCCAGGGAAGGCTTGGCTTGGCAGTTCGGGCTGGACTGTTCCCATGAGGCACAGGGTCGGACTGATTTGCATATGGCCATGTCTGAACTGGGGTGGCAGAGTGGGCTAAAGAACGGTGGTGGATTAAACCCAGATCTGTTGACTGGGTCTGAGTTTTTGATTGGTTCAGATGCTCCGTCCATCACCACCCCCTTTGTACCGCTTTGTTTGCCATAAGTTGGCAGGGTATGCTCAGATGTGAGTCCCTAGCTCATTTTGCCAATGGATTCAAGCAAGCCTGGCTGAAGACGGCTGTACTGCCAGAAATCTGTCCTAGGAAGCTTGCTTCCGATCTGTGGAAGGCATGGCTTGGCAGTTCGGGCTTGACTTTTCCCATGAGGCACAGGGTCAGACTGATTTGCATATGGCCATGTCTGAACTGGGGTGGCAGAGTGGGCTAAAGAACGGTGATGGATTAAACCCAGATCTGTTGACTCGGTGTGAGTGTTTGATTAGTTCAGATGCTCCGTCCATCACCACCCCCTTTTGTACCGCTTTGTTCTCCATAAGTTGGCAGGGTATGCTCAGACGTGAGTCCCTTGCTCACTTTGCCACTGGATTCAAGCAAGCCTGGCTGAAGATGGCTGTAATGCCAGAAATCAGTCCTAGGAAGCTTGTTTCCGGTCCAGGGAAGGCATGGCTTGGCAGTTCGGGCTGGACTGTTCCCATGAGGCACAGGGTCAGACTGATTTGCATATGGGAATGTCTAAAGTGGGGTGGCAGAGTGGGCTAAATAACGGTGATGGATTAAACCCAGATCTGTTGACTGGGTGTGAGTGTTTGATTGGTTCAGATGCTCCGGCCATCACCACCCCCTTTTGTACCGCTTTGTTCGCCATAAGTTGGCAGGGTATGCTCAGACGTGAGTCCCTTGCTCACTTTGCCACTGGATTCAAGCAAGCCTGGCTGAAGATGGCTGTAATGCCAGAAATCAGTCCTAGGAAGCTTGTTTCCGGTCCAGGGAAGGCATGGCTTGGCAGTTCGGGCTGGACTGTTCCCATGAGGCACAGGGTCAGACTGATTTGCATATGGGAATGTCTAAAGTGGGGTGGCAGAGTGGGCTAAATAACGGTGATGGATTAAACCCAGATCTGTTGACTGGGTGTGAGTGTTTGATTGTTTCAGATGCTCCGTCCATCACCACCCCCTTTTGTACCGCCTTGTTCGCCATAAGTTGGCAGGGTATGCTCAGACGTGAGTCCCTTGCTCACTTTGTCTTTGGATTCATGCAAGCCTGGCTGAAGACGGCTGTAATGCCAGAAACCGGTCCTAGGAAGCTTGTTTCCGGTCCAGGGAAGGCATGGCTTGGCAGTTCGGGCTGAACTGTTCCCATGAGGCACAGGGTCAGACTGATTTGCACATGGCCATGTCTGAAGAGGGGTGGCAGAGTGGGCTAAAGAACGGTGATGGATTAAACCCAGATCTGTTGACTGGGTTTGAGTGTTTGATTGGTTCAGATGCTCCGTCCATCACCACCCCCTTTTGTACCGCTTTGTTTGCCATAAGTTGGCAGGGTATGCTCAGACGTGAGTCCCTTGCTCACTTTGCCACTGGATTCAAGCAAGCCTGGCTGAAGACGACTGTAATGCCAGAAACTGGTCCTGGGAAGCTTGTTTCCAGTCCAGGGAAGGCATGGCTTGGCAGTTCGGGCTGGACTGTTCCCATGAGGCACAGGGTCAGACTGATTTGCATATGGCCATGTCTGAACTAGGGTGGCAGAGTGGGCTAAAGAACGGTGATGGATTAAACCCAGATCTGTTGACTAGGTGTGAGTGTTTGATTAGTTCAGATGTTCCGTCCATCACCACCCCCTTTTGTACCGCTTTGTTCGCCATAAGTTGGCAGGGTATGCTCAGACGTGAGTCCCTTGCTCACTTTGCCACTGGATTCAAGCAATCCTGGCTGAAGACGGCTGTAATGCCAGAAACCGGTCCTAGGAAGCCTATTTCCGGTCTAGGGAAGGCATGGCTTGGCAGTTCGGGCTGGACTGTTCCCATGAGGCACAGGGTCAGACCGATTTGCATATGGGCATGTCTGAACTTGGGTGGCAGAGTGTGCTAAAGAACGGTGATGGATTAAACCCAGATCTGTTGACTGGGTGTGAGTATTTGATTGGTGCAGGTGCTCTGTCCTTCACCACCCCCTTTTGTACCGCTTTGTTCTCCATAAGTTGGCAAGGTATGCTCAGACGTGAGTCCCTTGCACACTTTGCCACTGGATTCAAGCCTCCCTGGCTGAAGATGGCTGTAATGCCAGAAACCGGTTCTAGGAAGCTTGTTTCTGGTCCGGGGAAGGCTTGGCTTGGCAGTTTGGGATGGACTGTTCCCATGAGGCACAGGGTCAGACTGATTTGCATATGGCCATGTCTGAACTGTGGTGGGAGAGTGGGCTAAAGAACGGTGATGGATTAAACCCGGATCTGTTGACTGGGTGTGAGTGTTTGATTGGTTCAAATGCTCCGTCCATCACCACCCCCTTTTGTACCGCTTTGTTCGCCATAAGTTGGCAGGGTATGCTCAGACGTGAGTCCCTTGGACACTTTGCCACTGGATTCAAGCAACCCTGGCTGAAGATGGCTGTAATGCCAGAAACCGGTTCTAGGAAGCTTGTTTCCGGTCCAGGGAAGGCTTGGCTTGGCAGTTCGGGCTGGACTGTTCCCATGAGGCACAGGGTCGGACTGATTTGCATATGGCCATGTCTGAACTGGGGTGGCAGAGTGGGCTAAAGAACGGTGGTGGATTAAACCCAGATCTGTTGACTGGGTCTGAGTTTTTGATTGGTTCAGATGCTCCGTCCATCACCACCCCCTTTGTACCGCTTTGTTTGCCATAAGTTGGCAGGGTATGCTCAGATGTGAGTCCCTAGCTCATTTTGCCAATGGATTCAAGCAAGCCTGGCTGAAGACGGCTGTACTGCCAGAAATCTGTCCTAGGAAGCTTGCTTCCGATCTGTGGAAGGCATGGCTTGGCAGTTCGGGCTTGACTTTTCCCATGAGGCACAGGGTCAGACTGATTTGCATATGGCCATGTCTGAACTGGGGTGGCAGAGTGGGCTAAAGAACGGTGATGGATTAAACCCAGATCTGTTGACTCGGTGTGAGTGTTTGATTAGTTCAGATGCTCCGTCCATCACCACCCCCTTTTGTACCGCTTTGTTCGCCATAAGTTGGCAGGGTATGCTCAGACGTGAGTCCCTTGCTCACTTTGCCACTGGATTCAAGCAAGCCTGGCTGAAGACGGCTGTAATGCCAGAAACCGGTCCTAGGAAGCTTATTTCCGGTCTAGGGAAGGCATGGCTTGGCAGTTCGGGCTGGACTGTTCCCATGAGGCACAGGGTCATACCGATTTGCATATGGCCATGTCTGAACTTGGGTGGCAGAGTGGGCTAAAGAACGGTGATGGATTAAACCCAGATCTGTTGACTGGGTGTGAGTGTTTGATTGGTTCAGGTGCTCTGTCCATCACCACCTCCTTTTGTACCGCTTTGTTCGCCATAAGTTGGCAGGATATGCTCAGACGTGAGTCCCTTGCACACTTTGCCACTGGATTCAAGCAACCCTGGCTTAAGATGGCTGTTATGCCAGAAACCGGTCCTGGGAAGCATGTTTCCGGTCCAGGGAAGGCTTGGCTTGGCAGTTCGGGCTGGACTGTTCCCATGAGGCACAGGGTCAGACTGATTTGCATATGGCCATGTCTGAACTGGGGTGGCAGAGTGGGCTAAAGAACGGTGATGGATTGAACCCAGATCTGTTGAATGGGTGTGAGTGTTTGATTGGTTCAGATGCTCCGTCCATCACCACCCCCTTTCGTACCGCTTTATTCGCCATTAGTTGGCAAGGTATGCTCAGCCGTGAGTCCCTTGCTCACTTTGCAACTGGATTCAAGCAAGCCTGGCTGAAGACGGCTGTAATGTCAGAATCTGGTCCTAGGAAGCTTGTTTCCAGTCCAGGGAAGGCATGGCTTTGCAGTTCGGGCTGGACTGTTCCCATGAGGCACAGGGTCAGACTGATTTGCATATGGCCATGTCTGAACTGGGGTAGCAGAGTGGGCTAAAGAACGGTGGTGGATTAAACCCAGATCTGTTGACTGGGTCTGAGTTTTCGATTGGTTCAGATGCTCCGTCCATCACCACCCCCTTTGTACCGCTTTGTTCGCCAAAAGTTGGCAGGGTATGCTCAGATGTGAGTCCCTTGCTCATTTTGCCACTGGATTCAAGCAAGCCTGGCTGAAGATGGCTGTACTGCCAGAAACCTGTCCTAGGAAGCTTGCTTCCGGTCCGGGGAAGGCATGGCTTGGCAGATCGGGCTGGACTGTTCCCATGAGGCACAGGGTCAGACCGATTTGCATATGGCCATGTCTGAACTTGGGTGGCAGAATGGGCTAAAGAACAGTGATGGATTAAACCCAGATCTGTTGACTGGGTGTGAGTGTTTGATTGGTTCAGATGCTCCGTCCACCACCACCCTCTTTTGTACCGCTTTGTTCGCCATAAGTTGGCAGGGTATGCTCAGACGTGAGTCCCTTGCTCACTTTGCCACTGGATTCAAGCAAGCCTGGCTGAAGACGGTTGTAATGCCAGAAATCAGTCCTAGGAAGCTTGTTTCCGGTCCAAGGAAGGCATGGCTTGGCAGTTCGGGCTGGACTTTTCCCATGAGGCACAGGGTCAGACTGATTTGCATATGGCCATGTCTGAACTGGGGTGGCAGAGTGGGCTAAAGAACGGTGATGGATTAAACCCAGATCTGTTGACTGGGTGTGAGTGTTTGATTGGTTCAGATGCTCCGTCCATCACCATCCCCTTTTGTACCGCTTTGTTCGCCATAAGTTGGCAGGGTATGCTCAGACGTGAGTTCCTTGCTCACTATGTCACTGGACTCAAGCAAGCCTGGCTGAAGACGGCTGTAATGCCAGAAACCGGTCCTAAGAAGCTTATTTCTGGTCTAGGGAAGGCATGGCTTGGCAGTTCGGGCTGGACTGTTCCCATGAGGCACAGGGTCAGACCGATTTGCATATGGCCATGTCTGAACTGGGGTGGCAGAGTGGGCTAAATAACGGTGATGGATTAAACCCAGATCTGTTGACTGGGTGTGAGTGTTTGATTGGTTCAGATGCTCCGTCCATCACCACCCCCTTTTGTACCGCTTTGTTCGCCATAAGTTGGCAGGGTATGCTCAGACATGAGTCCCTTGCTCACTTTGCCACTGGATTCAAGCAAGCCTGGCTGAAGATGGCTGTAATGCCAGAAATCAGTCCTAGGAAGTTTGTTTCCGGTCCAGGGAAGGCATGGCTTGGCAGTTCTGGCTGGACTGTTCCCATGAGGCACAGGGTCAGACTGATTTGCATATGGGAATGTCTAAAGTGGGGTGGCAGAGTGGGCTAAATAACGGTGATGGATTAAACCCAGATCTGTTGACTGGGTGTGAGTGTTTGATTGTTTCAGATGCTCCGTCCATCACCACCCTCTTTTGTACCGCCTTGTTCGCCATAAGTTGGCAGGTTATGCTCAGACGTGAGTCCCTTGCTCACTTTGCCACTGGATTCAAGCAAGCCTGGCTGAAGACGGCTGTAATGCCAGAAACCGGTCCTGGGAAGCTTGTTTCCAGTCCAGGGAAGGCATGGCTTGGCAGTTCGGGCTGGACTGTTCCCATGAGGCACAGGGTCAGACTGATTTGCATATGGCCATGTCTGAACTAGGGTGGCAGAGTGGGCTAAAGAACGGTGATGGATTAAACCCAGATCTGTTGACTGGGTGTGAGTGTTTGATTAGTTCAGATGCTCCGTCCATCACCACCCCCTTTTGTACCGCTTTGTTCGCCATAAGTTGGCAGGGTATGCTCAGACGTGAGTCCCTTGCTCACTTTGCCACTGGATTCAAGCAAGCCTGGCTGAAGACGGCTGTAATGCCAGAAACCGGTCCTAGGAAGCTTGCTTCCGATCTGTGGAAGGCATGGCTTGGCAGTTCGGGCTTGACTTTTCCCATGAGGCACAGGGTCAGACTGATTTGCATATGGCCATGTCTGAACTGGGGTGGCAGAGTGGGCTAAAGAACGGTGATGGATTAAACCCAGATCTGTTGACTCGGTGTGAGTGTTTGATTAGTTCAGATGCTCCGTCCATCACCACCCCCTTTTGTACCGCTTTGTTCGCCATAAGTTGGCAGGGTATGCTCAGACGTGAGTCCCTTGCTCACTTTGCCACTGGATTCAAGCAAGCCTGGCTGAAGACGGCTGTAATGCCAGAAACCGGTCCTAGGAAGCTTATTTCCGGTCTAGGGAAGGCATGGCTTGGCAGTTCGGGCTGGACTGTTCCCATGAGGCACAGGGTCATACCGATTTGCATATGGCCATGTCTGAACTTGGGTGGCAGAGTGGGCTAAAGAACGGTGATGGATTAAACCCAGATCTGTTGACTGGGTGTGAGTGTTTGATTGGTTCAGGTGCTCTGTCCATCACCACCTCCTTTTGTACCGCTTTGTTCGCCATAAGTTGGCAGGATATGCTCAGACGTGAGTCCCTTGCACACTTTGCCACTGGATTCAAGCAACCCTGGCTTAAGATGGCTGTTATGCCAGAAACCGGTCCTGGGAAGCATGTTTCCGGTCCAGGGAAGGCTTGGCTTGGCAGTTCGGGCTGGACTGTTCCCATGAGGCACAGGGTCAGACTGATTTGCATATGGCCATGTCTGAACTGGGGTGGCAGAGTGGGCTAAAGAACGGTGGTGGATTAAACCCAGATCTGTTGACTGGGTCTGAGTTTTCGATTGGTTCAGATGCTCCGTCCATCACCACCCCCTTTGTACCGCTTTGTTCGCCAAAAGTTGGCAGGGTATGCTCAGATGTGAGTCCCTTGCTCATTTTGCCACTGGATTCAAGCAAGCCTGGCTGAAGATGGCTGTACTGCCAGAAACCTGTCCTAGGAAGCTTGCTTCCGGTCCGGGGAAGGCATGGCTTGGCAGATCGGGTTGGACTGTTCCCATGAGGCACAGGGTCAGACCGATTTGCATATGGCCATGTCTGAACTTGGGTGGCAGAATGGGCTAAAGAACAGTGATGGATTAAACCCGGATCTGTTGACTGGGTGTGAGTGTTTGATTGGTTCAAATGCTCCGTCCATCACCACCCCCTTTTGTACCGCTTTGTTCGCCATAAGTTGGCAGGGTATGCTCAGACGTGAGTCCCTTGGACACTTTGCCACTGGATTCAAGCAACCCTGGCTGAAGATGGCTGTAATGCCAGAAACCGGTTCTAGGAAGCTTGTTTCCGGTCCAGGGAAGGCTTGGCTTGGCAGTTCGGGCTGGACTGTTCCCATGAGGCACAGGGTCATACCGATTTGCATATGGCCATGTCTGAACTTGGGTGGCAGAGTGGGCTAAAGAACGGTGATGGATTAAACCCAGATCTGTTGACTGGGTGTGAGTGTTTGATTGGTTCAGGTGCTCTGTCCATCACCACCTCCTTTTGTACCGCTTTGTTCGCCATAAGTTGGCAGGATATGCTCAGACGTGAGTCCCTTGCACACTTTGCCACTGGATTCAAGCAACCCTGGCTTAAGATGGCTGTTATGCCAGAAACCGGTCCTGGGAAGCATGTTTCCGGTCCAGGGAAGGCTTGGCTTGGCAGTTCGGGCTGGACTGTTCCCATGAGGCACAGGGTCAGACTGATTTGCATATGGCCATGTCTGAACTGGGGTGGCAGAGTGGGCTAAAGAACGGTGGTGGATTAAACCCAGATCTGTTGACTGGGTCTGAGTTTTCGATTGGTTCAGATGCTCCGTCCATCACCACCCCCTTTGTACCGCTTTGTTCGCCAAAAGTTGGCAGGGTATGCTCAGATGTGAGTCCCTTGCTCATTTTGCCACTGGATTCAAGCAAGCCTGGCTGAAGATGGCTGTACTGCCAGAAACCTGTCCTAGGAAGCTTGCTTCCGGTCCGGGGAAGGCATGGCTTGGCAGATCGGGCTGGACTGTTCCCATGAGGCACAGGGTCAGACCGATTTGCATATGGCCATGTCTGAACTTGGGTGGCAGAATGGGCTAAAGAACAGTGATGGATTAAACCCAGATCTGTTGACTGGGTGTGAGTGTTTGATTGGTTCAGATGCTCCGTCCACCACCACCCTCTTTTGTACCGCTTTGTTCGCCATAAGTTGGCAGGGTATGCTCAGACGTGAGTCCCTTGCTCACTTTGCCACTGGATTCAAGCAAGCCTGGCTGAAGACGGTTGTAATGCCAGAAATCAGTCCTAGGAAGCTTGTTTCCGGTCCAAGGAAGGCATGGCTTGGCAGTTCGGGCTGGACTTTTCCCATGAGGCACAGGGTCAGACTGATTTGCATATGGCCATGTCTGAACTGGGGTGGCAGAGTGGGCTAAAGAACGGTGATGGATTAAACCCAGATCTGTTGACTGGGTGTGAGTGTTTGATTGGTTCAGATGCTCCGTCCATCACCATCCCCTTTTGTACCGCTTTGTTCGCCATAAGTTGGCAGGGTATGCTCAGACGTGAGTTCCTTGCTCACTATGTCACTGGACTCAAGCAAGCCTGGCTGAAGACGGCTGTAATGCCAGAAACCGGTCCTAAGAAGCTTATTTCTGGTCTAGGGAAGGCATGGCTTGGCAGTTCGGGCTGGACTGTTCCCATGAGGCACAGGGTCAGACCGATTTGCATATGGCCATGTCTGAACTGGGGTGGCAGAGTGGGCTAAATAACGGTGATGGATTAAACCCAGATCTGTTGACTGGGTGTGAGTGTTTGATTGGTTCAGATGCTCCGTCCATCACCACCCCCTTTTGTACCGCTTTGTTCGCCATAAGTTGGCAGGGTATGCTCAGACATGAGTCCCTTGCTCACTTTGCCACTGGATTCAAGCAAGCCTGGCTGAAGATGGCTGTAATGCCAGAAATCAGTCCTAGGAAGTTTGTTTCCGGTCCAGGGAAGGCATGGCTTGGCAGTTCTGGCTGGACTGTTCCCATGAGGCACAGGGTCAGACTGATTTGCATATGGGAATGTCTAAAGTGGGGTGGCAGAGTGGGCTAAATAACGGTGATGGATTAAACCCAGATCTGTTGACTGGGTGTGAGTGTTTGATTGTTTCAGATGCTCCGTCCATCACCACCCTCTTTTGTACCGCCTTGTTCGCCATAAGTTGGCAGGTTATGCTCAGACGTGAGTCCCTTGCTCACTTTGCCACTGGATTCAAGCAAGCCTGGCTGAAGACGGCTGTAATGCCAGAAACCGGTCCTGGGAAGCTTGTTTCCAGTCCAGGGAAGGCATGGCTTGGCAGTTCGGGCTGGACTGTTCCCATGAGGCACAGGGTCAGACTGATTTGCATATGGCCATGTCTGAACTAGGGTGGCAGAGTGGGCTAAAGAACGGTGATGGATTAAACCCAGATCTGTTGACTGGGTGTGAGTGTTTGATTAGTTCAGATGCTCCGTCCATCACCACCCCCTTTTGTACCGCTTTGTTCGCCATAAGTTGGCAGGGTATGCTCAGACGTGAGTCCCTTGCTCACTTTGCCACTGGATTCAAGCAAGCCTGGCTGAAGACGGCTGTAATGCCAGAAACCGGTCCTAGGAAGCTTGTTTCTGGTCCGGGGAAGGCTTGGCTTGGCAGTTTGGGATGGACTGTTCCCATGAGGCACAGGGTCAGACTGATTTGCATATGGCCATGTCTGAACTGTGGTGGGAGAGTGGGCTAAAGAACGGTGATGGATTAAACCCGGATCTGTTGACTGGGTGTGAGTGTTTGATTGGTTCAAATGCTCCGTCCATCGCCACCCCCTTTTGTACCGCTTTGTTCGCCATAAGTTGGCAGGGTATGCTCAGACGTGAGTCCCTTGCACACTTTGCCACTGGATTCAAGCAACCCTGGCTGAAGATGGCTGTAATGCCAGAAACCGGTTTAGGAAGCTTGTTTCCGGTCCAGGGAAGGCTTGGCTTGGCAGTTCGGGCTGGACTGTTCCCATGAGGCACAGGGTCGGACTGATTTGCATATGGCCATGTCTGAACTGGGGTGGCAGAGTGGGCTAAAGAACAGTGGTGGATTAAACCCAGATCTGTTGACTGGGTCTGAGTTTTTGATTGGTTCAGATGCTCCGTCCATCACCACCCCCTTTGTACCGCTTTGTTTGCCATAAGTTGGCAGGGTATGCTCAGATGTGAGTCCCTAGCTCATTTTGCCAATGGATTCAAGCAAGCCTGGCTGAAGACGGCTGTACTGCCAGAAATCTGTCCTAGGAAGCTTGCTTCCGATCTGTGGAAGGCATGGCTTGGCAGTTCGGGCTTGACTTTTCCCATGAGGCACAGGGTCAGAATGATTTGCATATGGCCATGTCTGAACTGGGGTGGCGGAGTGGGCTAAAGAACGGTGATGGATTAAACCCAGATCTGTTGACTCGGTGTGAGTGTTTGATTAGTTCAGATGCTCCGTCCATCACCACCCCCTTTTGTACCGCTTTGTTCGCCATAAGTTGGCAGGGTATGCTCAGACGTGAGTCCCTTGCTCACTTTGCCACTGGATTCAAGCAAGCCTGGCTGAAGACGGCTGTAATGCCAGAAAACGGTCCTAGGAAGCTTATTTCCGGTCTAGGGAAGGCATGGCTTGGCAGTTCGGGCTGGACTGTTCCCATGAGGCACAGGGTCATACCGATTTGCATATGGCCATGTCTGAACTTGGGTGGCAGAGTGGGCTAAAGAACGGTGATGGATTAAACCCAGATCTGTTGACTGGGTGTGAGTGTTTGATTGGTTCAGGTGCTCTGTCCATCACCACCTCCTTTTGTACCGCTTTGTTCGCCATAAGTTGGCAGGATATGCTCAGACGTGAGTCCCTTGCACACTTTGCCACTGGATTCAAGCAACCCTGGCTTAAGATGGCTGTTATGCCAGAAACCGGTCCTGGGAAGCATGTTTCCGGTCCAGGGAAGGCTTGGCTTGGCAGTTCGGGCTGGACTGTTCCCATGAGGCACAGGGTCAGACTGATTTGCATATGGCCATGTCTGAACTGGGGTGGCAGAGTGGGCTAAAGAACGGTGATGGATTAAACCCAGATCTGTTGACTGGGTCTGAGTTTTCGATTGGTTCAGATGCTCCGTCCATCACCACCCCCTTTGTACCGCTTTGTTCGCCAAAAGTTGGCAGGGTATGCTCAGATGTGAGTCCCTTGCTCATTTTGCCACTGGATTCAAGCAAGCCTGGCTGAAGACGGCTGTACTGCCAGAAACCTGTCCTAGGAAGCTTGCTTCCGGTCCGGGGAAGGCATGGCTTGGCAGTTTCGGATGGACTGTTCCCATGAGGCACAGGGTCAGACTGATTTGCATATGGCCATGTCTGAAATGGAGTGGCAGAGTGGCCTAAATAATGGTGATGGATTAAACCCAGATCTGTTGACTGGGTGTGAGTGTTTGTTTGGTGCATATGCTCCGTCCAGCACCACCCCCTTTTGTACTGCCTTGTTCGCCATAAGTTGGCAGGGTATGCTCAGACGTGAGTCCCTTGCTCACGTTGCCACTGGATTCAAGCAATCCTGGCTGAAGACGGCTGTAATGCCAGAAACCGATCCTAGGAAGCTTGTTTCCGGTCCAGGGAAGGCATGGCTTGGCTGTTCGGGCTGGACTGTTCCCATGAGGCACAGGGTCAGACTGATTTGCATATGGCCATGTCTGAACTGGGGTGGCAGAGTGGGCTAAAGAACAGTGATGGATTAAACCCAGATCTATTGACTGGGTGTGAGTGTTTGATTGGTTCAGATGCTCCGTCCATCACCACCCCCTTTTGTACCGCTTTGTTCGCCATAAGTTGGCAGGGTATGCTCAGACGTGAGTCCCTTGCTCCATTTGCCACTGGATTCAAGCAAGCCTGGCTGAAGACAGCTGTAATGCCAGAAATCCGTCCTAGGAAGCCTGTTTCCGGTCCAGGGAAGGCATGGCTTGGCAGTTCGGGCTGGACTGTTCCCATGAGGCACAGGGTCAGACTGATTTGAATATGGCCATGTCTGAAGTGGGGTGGCAGAGTGGGCTAAAGAACGGTGATGGATTGAACCCAGATCTGTTGAATGGGTGTGAGTGTTTGATTGGTTCAGATGCTCCGTCCATCACCACCCCCTTTCGTACCGCTTTATTCGCCATTAGTTGGCAAGGTATGCTCAGCCGTGAGTCCCTTGCTCACTTTGCAACTGGATTCAAGCAAGCCTGGCTGAAGACGGCTGTAATGTCAGAATCTGGTCCTAGGAAGCTTGTTTCCAGTCCAGGGAAGGCATGGCTTTGCAGTTCGGGCTGGACTGTTCCCATGAGGCACAGGGTCAGACTGATTTGCATATGGCCATGTCTGAACTGGGGTAGCAGAGTGGGCTAAAGAACGGTGATGGATTAAACCCAGATCTGTTGACTGGGTGTGAGTGTTTGATTGGTTCAGATGCTCCGTCCATCACCATCCCCTTTTGTACCGCTTTGTTCGCCATAAGTTGGCAGGGTATGCTCAGACGTGAGTTCCTTGCTCACTATGTTACTGGACTCAAGCAAGCCTGGCTGAAGACGGCTGTAATGCCAGAAACCGGTCCTAAGAAGCTTATTTCTGGTCTAGGGAAGGCATGGCTTGGCAGTTCGGGCTGGACTGTTCCCATGAGGCACAGGGTCAGACCGATTTGCATATGGCCATGTCTGAACTGGGGTGGCAGAGTGGGCTAAATAACGGTGATGGATTAAACCCAGATCTGTTGACTGGGTGTGAGTGTTTGATTGGTTCAGATGCTCCGTCCATCACCACCCCCTTTTGTACCGCTTTGTTCGCCATAAGTTGGCAGGGTATGCTCAGACGTGAGTCCCTTGCTCACTTTGCCACTGGATTCAAGCAAGCCTGGCTGAAGATGGCTGTAATGCCAGAAATCAGTCCTAGGAAGCTTGTTTCCGGTCCAGGGAAGGCATGGCTTGGCAGTTCGGGCTGGACTGTTCCCATGAGGCACAGGGTCAGACTGATTTGCATATGGGAATGTCTAAAGTGGGGTGGCAGAGTGGGCTAAATAACGGTGATGGATTAAACCCAGATCTGTTGACTGGGTGTGAGTGTTTGATTGTTTCAGATGCTCCGTCCATCACCACCCCCTTTTGTACCGCCTTGTTCGCCATAAGTTGGCAGGGTATGCTCAGACGTGAGTCCCTTGCTCACTTTGTCTTTGGATTCATGCAAGCCTGGCTGAAGACGGCTGTAATGCCAGAAACCGGTCCTAGGAAGCTTGTTTCCGGTCCAGGGAAGGCATGGCTTGGCAGTTCGGGCTGAACTGTTCCCATGAGGCACAGGGTCAGACTGATTTGCACATGGCCATGTCTGAAGAGGGGTGGCAGAGTGGGCTAAAGAACGGTGATGGATTAAACCCAGATCTGTTGACTGGGTGTGAGTGTTTGATTGGTTCAGATGCTCCGTCCATCACCACCCCCTTTTGTACCGCTTTGTTTGCCATGAGTTGGCAGGGTACGCTCAGACGTGAGTCCCTTGCTCACTTTGCCACTGGATTCAAGCAAGCCTGGCTGAAGACGACTGTAATGCCAGAAACTGGTCCTGGGAAGCTTGTTTCCAGTCCAGGGAAGGCATGGCTTGGCAGTTCGGGCTGGACTGTTCCCATGAGGCACAGGGTCAGACTGGATTGCATATGGCCATGTCTGAACTATGGTGGCAGAGTGGGCTAAAGAACGGTGATGGATTAAACCCAGATCTGTTGACTGGGTGTGAGTGTTTGATTAGTTCAGATGCTCCGTCCATCACCACCCCCTTTTGTACCGCTTTGTTCGCCATAGGTTGGCAGGGTATGCTCAGACGTGAGTCCCTTGCTCACTTTGCCACTGGATTCAAGCAAGCCTGGCTGAAGACGGCTGTAATGCCAGAAACCGGTCCTAGGAAGCCTATTTCCGGTCTAGGGAAGGCATGGCTTGGCAGTTCGGGCTGGACTGTTCCCATGAGGCACAGGGTCAGACCGATTTGCATATGGGCATGTCTGAACTTGGGTGGCAGAGTGGGCTAAAGAACGGTGATGGATTAAACCCAGATCTGTTGACTGGGTGTGAGTATTTGATTGGTGCAGGTGCTCTGTCCTTCACCACCCCCTTTTGTACCGCTTTGTTCTCCATAAGTTGGCAAGGTATGCTCAGACGTGAGTCCCTTGCACACTTTGCCACTGGATTCAAGCCTCCCTGGCTGAAGATGGCTGTAATGCCAGAAACCGGTTCTAGGAAGCTTGTTTCTGGTCCGGGGAAGGCTTGGCTTGGCAGTTTGGGATGGACTGTTCCCATGAGGCACAGGGTCAGACTGATTTGCATATGGCCATGTCTGAACTGTGGTGGGAGAGTGGGCTAAAGAATGGTGATGGATTAAACCCGGATCTGTTGACTGGGTGTCAGTGTTTGATTGGTTCAAATGCTCCGTCCATCGCCACCCCCTTTTGTACCGCTTTGTTCGCCATAAGTTGGCAGGGTATGCTCAGACATGAGTCCCTTGCACACTTTGCCACTGGATTCAAGCAACCCTGGCTGAAGATGGCTGTAATGCCAGAAACCGGTTCTAGGAAGCTTGTTTCCGGTCCAGGGAAGGCTTGGCTTGGCAGTTCGGGCTGGACTGTTCCCATGAGGCACAGGGTCAGACTGATTTGCATATGGCCATGTCTGAACTGGGGTGGCAGAGTGGGCTAAAGAACGGTGGTGGATTAAACCCTGATCTGTTGACTGGGTCTGAGTTTTTGATTGGTTCAGATGCTCCGTCCATCACCACCCCCTTTGTACCGCTTTGTTTGCCATAAGTTGGCAGGGTATGCTCAGATGTGAGTCCCTAGCTCATTTTGCCAATGGATTCAAGCAAGCCTGGCTGAAGACGGCTGTACTGCCAGAAACCTGTCCTAGGAAGCTTGCTTCCGATCTGTGGAAGGCATGGCTTGGCAGTTCGGGCTTGACTTTTCCCATGAGGCACAGGGTCAGACTGATTTTCATGTGGCCATGTCTGAACTGGGGTGGCAGAGTGGGCTAAAGAACGGTGATGGATTAAACCCAGATCTGTTGACTGTTCAGATGCTCCGTCCATCACCACCCCCTTTTGTACCGCTTTGTTCGCCATAAGTTGGCAGGGTATGCTCAGACGTGAGTCCCTTGCTCACTTTGCCACTGGATTCAAGCAAGCCTGGCTGAAGACGGCTGTAATGCCAGAAACCGGTCCTAGGAAGATTATTTCCGGTCTAGGGAAGGCATGGCTTGGCAGTTCGGGCTGGACTGTTCCCATGAGGCACAGGGTCAGACCGATTTGCATATGGCCATGTCTGAACTTGGGTGGCAGAGTGGGCTAAAGAACGGTGATGGATTAAACCCAGATCTGTTGACTGGGTGTGAGTGTTTGATTGGTTCAGGTGCTCTGTCCAACACCACTTCCTTTTGTACCGCTTTGTTCGCCATAAGTTGGCAGGGTATGCTCAGACAAGAGTCCCTTGCACACTTTGCCACTGGATTCAAGCAACCCTGGCTTAAGATGGCTGTTATGCCAGAAACCGGTCCTGGGAAGCATGTTTCCGGTCCAGGGAAGGCTTGGCTTGGCAGTTCGGGCTAGACTGTTCCCATGAGGCACATGGTCAGACTGATTTGCATATGGCCATGTCTGAACTGGGGTGGCTGAGTGGGCTAAAGAACGGTGGTGGATTAAACCCAGATCTGTTGACTGGGTCTGAGTTTTCGATTGGTTCAGATGCTCCGTCCATTACCACCCCCTTTGTACCGCTTTGTTCGCCAAAAGTTGGCAGGGTATGCTCAGATTTGAGTCCCTTGCTCATTTTGCCACTGGATTCAAGCAAGCCTGGATGAAGACGGCTGTACTGCCAGAAACCTGTCCTAGGAAGCTTGCTTCCGGTCCGGGGAAGGCATGGCTTGGCAGTTTGGGATGGACTGTTCCCATGAGGCACAGGGTCAGACTGATTTGCATATGGCCATGTCTGAAATTGGGTGGCAGAGTGGCCTAAATAATGGTGATGGATTAAACCCAGATCTGTTGACTGGGTGTGAGTGTTTGTTTGGTGCAGATGCTCCGTCCATCACCACCCCCTTTTGTACTGCCTTGTTCGCCATAAGTTGGCAGGGTATGCTCAGACGTGAGTCCCTTGCTCACGTTGCCACTGGATTCAAGCAATCCTGGCTGAAGACGGCTGTAATGCCAGAAAGCGATCCTAGGAAGCTTGTTTCCGGTCCAGGGAAGGCATGGCTTGGCAGTTCGGGCTGGACTGTTCCCATGAGGCACAGGGTCAGACCGATTTGCATATGGGCATGTCTGAACTTGGGTGGCAGAGTGGGCTAAAGAACGGTGATGGATTAAACCCAGATCTGTTGACTGGGTGTGAGTATTTGATTGGTGCAGGTGCTCTGTCCTTCACCACCCCCTTTTGTACCGCTTTGTTCTCCATAAGTTGGCAAGGTATGCTCAGACGTGAGTCCCTTGCACACTTTGCCACTGGATTCAAGCCTCCCTGGCTGAAGATGGCTGTAATGCCAGAAACCGGTTCTAGGAAGCTTGTTTCTGGTCCGGGGAAGGCTTGGCTTGGCAGTTTGGGATGGACTGTTCCCATGAGGCACAGGGTCAGACTGATTTGCATATGGCCATGTCTGAACTGTGGTGGGAGAGTGGGCTAAAGAATGGTGATGGATTAAACCCGGATCTGTTGACTGGGTGTCAGTGTTTGATTGGTTCAAATGCTCCGTCCATCGCCACCCCCTTTGTACCGCTTTGTTCGCCATAAGTTGGCAGGGTATGCTCAGACATGAGTCCCTTGCACACTTTGCCACTGGATTCAAGCAACCCTGGCTGAAGATGGCTGTAATGCCAGAAACCGGTTCTAGGAAGCTTGTTTCCGGTCCAGGGAAGGCTTGGCTTGGCAGTTCGGGCTGGACTGTTCCCATGAGGCACAGGGTCAGACTGATTTGCATATGGCCATGTCTGAACTGGGGTGGCAGAGTGGGCTAAAGAACGGTGGTGGATTAAACCCTGATCTGTTGACTGGGTCTGAGTTTTTGATTGGTTCAGATGCTCCGTCCATCACCACCCCCTTTGTACCGCTTTGTTTGCCATAAGTTGGCAGGGTATGCTCAGATGTGAGTCCCTAGCTCATTTTGCCAATGGATTCAAGCAAGCCTGGCTGAAGACGGCTGTACTGCCAGAAACCTGTCCTAGGAAGCTTGCTTCCGATCTGTGGAAGGCATGGCTTGGCAGTTCGGGCTTGACTTTTCCCATGAGGCACAGGGTCAGACTGATTTTCATGTGGCCATGTCTGAACTGGGGTGGCAGAGTGGGCTAAAGAACGGTGATGGATTAAACCCAGATCTGTTGACTGTTCAGATGCTCCGTCCATCACCACCCCCTTTTGTACCGCTTTGTTCGCCATAAGTTGGCAGGGTATGCTCAGACGTGAGTCCCTTGCTCACTTTGCCACTGGATTCAAGCAAGCCTGGCTGAAGACGGCTGTAATGCCAGAAACCGGTCCTAGGAAGATTATTTCCGGTCTAGGGAAGGCATGGCTTGGCAGTTCGGGCTGGACTGTTCCCATGAGGCACAGGGTCAGACCGATTTGCATATGGCCATGTCTGAACTTGGGTGGCAGAGTGGGCTAAAGAACGGTGATGGATTAAACCCAGATCTGTTGACTGGGTGTGAGTGTTTGATTGGTTCAGGTGCTCTGTCCAACACCACTTCCTTTTGTACCGCTTTGTTCGCCATAAGTTGGCAGGGTATGCTCAGACAAGAGTCCCTTGCACACTTTGCCACTGGATTCAAGCAACCCTGGCTTAAGATGGCTGTTATGCCAGAAACCGGTCCTGGGAAGCATGTTTCCGGTCCAGGGAAGGCTTGGCTTGGCAGTTCGGGCTAGACTGTTCCCATGAGGCACATGGTCAGACTGATTTGCATATGGCCATGTCTGAACTGGGGTGGCTGAGTGGGCTAAAGAACGGTGGTGGATTAAACCCAGATCTGTTGACTGGGTCTGAGTTTTCGATTGGTTCAGATGCTCCGTCCATTACCACCCCCTTTGTACCGCTTTGTTCGCCAAAAGTTGGCAGGGTATGCTCAGATTTGAGTCCCTTGCTCATTTTGCCACTGGATTCAAGCAAGCCTGGATGAAGACGGCTGTACTGCCAGAAACCTGTCCTAGGAAGCTTGCTTCCGGTCCGGGGAAGGCATGGCTTGGCAGTTTGGGATGGACTGTTCCCATGAGGCACAGGGTCAGACTGATTTGCATATGGCCATGTCTGAAATTGGGTGGCAGAGTGGCCTAAATAATGGTGATGGATTAAACCCAGATCTGTTGACTGGGTGTGAGTGTTTGTTTGGTGCAGATGCTCCGTCCATCACCACCCCCTTTTGTACTGCCTTGTTCGCCATAAGTTGGCAGGGTATGCTCAGACGTGAGTCCCTTGCTCACGTTGCCACTGGATTCAAGCAATCCTGGCTGAAGACGGCTGTAATGCCAGAAAGCGATCCTAGGAAGCTTGTTTCCGGTCCAGGGAAGGCATGGCTTGGCAGTTTGGGCTGGACTGTTCCCATGAGGCACAGGGTCAGACTGATTTGCATATGGCCATGTCTGAACTGGGGTGGTAGAGTGGGCTAAAGAACAGTGATGGATTAAACCCAGATCTATTGACTGGGTGTGAGTGTTTGATTGGTTCAGATGCTCCGTCCATCACCACCCCCTTTTGTACCGCTTTGTTCACCGTAAGTTGGCAGGGTATGCTCAGACGTGAGTCCCTTGCTCACTTTGCCACTGGATTGAAGCAAGCCTGGCTGAAGACGGCTGTAATGCCAGAAACCGGACCTAGGGAGCTTGTTTCCGGTCCAGGGAAGGCATGGCTGGGCAGTTCGGGCTGGACTGTTCCCATGAGGCACAGGGTCAGACTGATTTGCATATGGCCATGTCTGAACTGGGGTGGCAGAGTGGGCTAAATTTCGGTGATGGACTAAACCCTGATCTGTTGACTGGGTGTGAGTGTTTGATTGGTTCAGATGCTCCGTCCATCACCACCCCCTTTTGTACCGCTTTGTTCGCCATAAGTTGGCAGGGTATGCTCAGACGTGAGTCCCTTGCTCACTTTGCAACTGGATTCAAGCAAGCCTGGCTGAAGACGGCTGTAATGCCAGAAATCAGTCCTAGGAAGCTTGTTTCCGGTCCAAGGAAGGCATGGCTTGGCAGTTCGGGCTCGACTTTTTCCATGAGCCACAGGGTCAGACTGATTTGCATATGGCCATGTCTGAACTGGGGTGGCAGAGTGGGCTACAGAACGGTGATGGATTAAACCCAGATCTGTTGACTGGGTGTGAGTGTTTGATTAGTTCAGATGCTCCGTCCATCACCACCCCCTCTTGTACCGCTTTGTTCGCCATAAGTTGGCAGGGTATGCTCAGACGTGAGTCCCTTGCTCACTTTGCCACTGGATTCAAGCAAGCCTGGCTGAAGACGGCTGTAATGCCAGAAACCGGTCCTAGGAAGCTTATTTCCGGTCTAGGGAAGGCATGGCTTGGCAGTTCGGGCTGGACTGTTCCCATGAGGCATAGGGTCAGACCGATTTGCTTATGGCCATGTCTGAACTTGGGTGGCAGAGTGGGCTAAAGAACGGTGATGGATTAAACCCAGATCTGTTGACTGGGTGTGAGTGTTTGATTGGTTCAGGTGCTCTGTCCATCACCACCCACTTTTGTACCGCTTTGTTCGCCATAAGTTGGCAGGATATGCTCAGACGTGAGTCCCTGCACACTTTGCCACTGGATTCAAGCAACCCTGGCTTAAGATGGCTGTTATGCCAGAAACCGGTCCTGGGAAGTGTAGGAGAGTAGGGTCTGCTATCCTATGGTCACCCCAAATTTTTGCTTTTTGCTTCACTGGTTTATGACTTAATGTGGCTGTGGGCCTGCTAATCAGACCCACAGCCTGCTGTTCTCTCTCTAAATTACTGCCAATGCACTGTAGGTGCATTACGAATTGGAACTGGTTCACCTTATTGGCCCCTGTAACAGTGTACCCTAGGTACCCAGGGCATAGGTGTTTCCAAGGCCTACCAGGGGCTGCAGCATGAATTGTGCCACCCCTGGCCTGGCCTCCATATTTGACACAACTGGCTGATCACTCAGCTGGGGTAAGTTTGTGTAATCACCTCTTACTTAGGTACAGTATGCCTGTGCCTAACCCTAAACTGGACACATATGTTCCTATCAGCCACTCCTATGGAAGGCCTCATCAATCCTGGAGGCAGAGTGCTTGGAAATATGTGAGATGGTGCTCTAGCATGAGCTGAGCCTGTCTGCAGCTGTCGGGAACCACTCCCTAAGCTGTTCCGGGAAATTGCCATACCATATACTCTTAAGTGCATTATAATCCTCGCGGTTAAATGCTATCTTTGGTTTGGCTTTATCAAAACATGTCGAGTAAGGTATCATACGAATTGGAATACTATCCCCTCGACAGTCCTGTCGACGGGGATAGCATTCCACCCTTCTAGAGCAACACGACATGTGTGTAGCCTTAACCCCGGTTAAAGTTAACCAGAGCCTCAGCATCACAAAATGGATGCTGCCACCACAGACACGAGTCTGGCCTCCTGCTACTGACCGAAACTCGGCAAATGGTGGCCTGGACAAAGGGTTTCCTGCCTTGGGAGGTGCGAGCACCACCCCAGACAGGGTTTTGTGTATTGGGTAGGACAGGGCTGAATAGAAACAGACATGCCCGGGGCACACAAGGTGTCCCCGTGCATAAGCCAGTCCAAACCGGTCCTGGGACTTTCCAGACCCAGGCCTGGCGAGGAGCTGGACAAAGGAAAGGGGTGTAACCGCTTCCCTTCCTGGTTCCTCCCAGAGGAGGGACCTAGTAGGTGATCCACCCCTCAGATTGGGAATAAGAGTGGGAGCAGTGCCATTGCACAGCAGATCATCCTGAATCAACTTTAAACAAAGAAGAAGACTGGACTTCGACATTCTGCTGCTCAGAAGACTGAAGAGAATCTCCCTTGTGGCCTAGGAGTGGCCACCCTGTGAACACAGGTACCAACCAGCAACTCGACATCTGTTTTGCCACCGCCTCCCGCCGGAGCCCGAGCCCAGAGCCCAACAAGAACCAGACTCCCAGACCTCTCACAGCCCGATCCACAGTCCCTGCAAAGAAGGGACCCGTGGAGGCACCGAGTGACGTGGGACCGGACCTCTTGGAAGACACTCGAAAAGCTGACTGCGCAGCATCTGAGGCATCCTCGATGTTGTGCTTTGGGGACTGAGAACCCCCACCACCGAGCAGCCCTTGCACCGAAGATCAGCCCCCCAGCATCTCCACGATCTGCGTGGGGCTCTTTTGCATTGTGCCACTCTACGCGCCATCCCGGCCACTAGCCGCGTGGTCAGCGGCCATATTGGCGATGAAACCGACTAACTACACTGCGGGTCTGGTTGCTCCAGACTTGCCCAAGCTCCTGTGAAAAGGAGCACTCGCTCTGACCTTGCTGGTCCGAGTGTTAAGCATCTTTCGATTCCCGCGTGTCTTGCATTAGCCAAGGCCTGTTTGCTCCGATCAGGTCGCCGACACCGCCAACAGCGAGAAGCCTGCGTGGGACAGCTCGTGACCGACTCCTGGCCATCCACGACCCCCGGTGTCCATGTGGCTGCAGAGAGAAGCTACACGACAACGCCTGTTTGCACCCGACATCGCCTGGTTCCAATCTGGTTCCACGGTAGTCACTGGCTAGTGACTTTGAACATTGTCCCCTCTGCTTTCAGGTCTTCACATCTTCAGATCCACCCTTGGACCCACCGGAACTCTTCACATCGAGCCGCCTGCAGCATCTTCAGCTCCAAGCACCAACGACCAGCGTGACAAAACCCGACACTACTTCGACCCTGTGCATCCGCTTCCTGTGGGTGAGGTAACTCAGCTCCGCCAGTGTTCCTACACTGGTACACATCTCAGGGGCCTGTGTCTTAAGTTTCAGCATTCTAGGTCATTCGGAAGGTTCCTAACTATCTAACTTTGTACTTTTTACGCACCATAGACTTTACATTGGAAAGTGCGTGCACTTTGAACACTGCACCCGAGTCCCGCGGGCCTTTCCCGACTTAGTCACTGCTAGTCTCGAATAGCTCCAGCGATTCCCAAGGCCCTAGGCCTGTTCCCTTTCCGTTTGGTATCTCTTATACCACTTTCTTAGTATATGGTTTAGGTGGCCCCTAGGGCTCATCCATATTGTGCAACTTTTGTGTATTTTAAACTGTCTTGTGATTTAACGCTTGTGCTTCTGTGCTCATAAAGAGTCCAGGGGATTTTTTTAGTTAATAAATCAATATATATTTTCAATATATATCTGTGTGGTGTCCCTTTCATTTGATATTCAAGGGGGTTGTGTATGGTAATACAGCTGGCTTCACATGCCTTTCAGAGTTTAGCCTAAGACTGCTTTGTCCACGTTACCACTAGGATAACTGGTCTACAAGTTTGAATTACAACCAATCATCATAAGGGTTGCTTGGCATGGTACAAAGTGATCACTAAGAATTAGTGAGCATTATATACCAGGCCAACTTCTCACATTGGTGAGCAGCGGATTGGGATCTGAGCTTGCTGTTGTTTTACCATTACAATCTTTGAGATTATCATTTGAAAGATCATACAGGTACCTGCTAGGTACATATAAAACAAGACTAGTATACTTAAGTTCTACTGAACTTAGTTGTTGTAGAGCAAAGGGAGTAGCACACCCTGACTACAACTACTAGATAGGTTTAGTAGGTAAACACCAGTGTAGGTAGATTGCAACACATCCACCCACACTAGAGCAATGTCTGGAGCAGAGGGTTCCACTGGGAACATCCCTGTTGAGAGTGACCCTCCAAGGGCACCATCCAAATTTGCTATTTTTTCCTTTAAGGAATTAAGACAGCTTTGTGTCTTAAGGGGTCTGAAAACAGGGCCATCCCCTACTACAGACCACCTAAGAGAGCTCTTAGACCAGTCTGAGACTCTAAAGCCCTCTAAGGCAGACCCCACTGGGAATGCTGATGGAGGCCATCCTTCAGAGGATGACACTGTAGACACCCCTGCCCCTATCATCCTGGTAGATGAGGAAGCCCCCATCACTGGAGCTCCTCAGATAGATGAGGAGGAAGAGGAAGAAGAGACAGAGGAGGGGGGAAGCAGTGAGTCAGATGATGACAGAAATAGTCAGGTGCTGGTCAGTAGACTGAACCAGGCTAACTTAAGCCTATTTGGGACTGAATCAGGTAACAACCCATTCAGACCCCCAGGTGGACTTAACCAGAAGCCTAGGAGGAGAAGGACTCACTCAGGTGACTCTGACAACTCCCATGCTTCTAGAGGCTCTCATGGTCACTCCAGAAGGGAGATGACTAGCCCTCAGAGAAGGGAACATGAGGCCAAAATGAGAGAGGCTGAGCTTAGGATCCAGAGACAAGAATTAGAAGTTGCCCTGGCCCAAGAGAAACTTGCTAGAGCAAGACAGCCTAGAGAGAGTGGGGTAATAGAACCCACTGGTGGCAGCAATATCCACAAGGATAAAGACAGGTCTTTTGATAACAGAAACCTGAGTAAGATTGTGCCCCCCTACAAAGCTGGGGATGATATCCATAAATGGATCACTGCAATGGAGAGAGCCTGCAGAGTACAGCAGATCCCTCAGGAGCAGTGGGCAGCAATCTTGTGGCTCTCCTTTGAAGGTAGAGGCCGAGACAGACTCCTCACAGTTAGTGATGGGGATTCTAGAAACTGCCTGGTCCTGAAGAGTGCTCTGATTGATGTGTTGGGCTTAACCACTGAACAGTACAGGTTAATGTTCAGAGATACCCAGAAGACACAGACTCAGGACTGGTCTGAATTTGTTGAGTGTGCCACTAAGGCTCTGGAGGGATGGTTGCTGGGAAGCAAGGTTACAGACTATGAAGGATTGTATAATTTGCTGATGAGAGAACACATTTTAAATAATTGTCAGAACCAGCAGTTGCATCAACATTTGGTTGACTCAGATTTGACCTCTCCCCAAGAATTGGGAAAGAGGGCAGATAAATGGGTAAGAACCAGAGTTAAGCAAAAGAACCAGAACTAGGGTGGTGACCAGAAGAAAACAGACGAGAAGGGTGGGGAGCAGAAAGCTAAAGACCAGAAGTCTTCAACAGGGCCCCAAAATGATACAGAGGGTGGGTCCCAGACTTCCAAGAAGAAGAAGAAAGAAGGTCAGAAGAAACCCTGGTGTAAAACTTGTAAAAACACCTCTCACTGGACAAGTGAGTGTAAAAAGGGTGGAGCCCCCAGCACTGCAGCCCCTAAGGCACCTGCACCCACTAGTACAGCTAGCAGTGCTGGTCCACAAGCCAAGGGGGTAGTGGGTATCACCTTGGGGACTGAAGGAGATTCTGACCTAGTCAGAACCCTTACACAGGCTGTTCTGTTTGTGAAGGGGACATAGATTTGACCCCTGACATAAGTCCCAGTAACCTGGGCAAATACAGACAGACGCCTTTGATTAATAACAAAGTGGCTCAAGCTTACAGGGACACATGTGCCAGTGTCACAATGGTGACACCTAACTTTGTGGACCCTGGACAATACATGCCAGGTGATAATTACCTGGTGACCAATGCCAGCAATGTCACTACTACACATAGTGTGGCACTTGTTAACTTTTCCTGGGGAGGGGTAACTGGCCTAAAAAGAGTTGTGGTTAGTGCTGATCTCCCAGTAGAATGTTTGTTGGGCAATGACCTGGAGAACTCTCTATGGTCAGAAGTTGAGTACAGGACTCATGCAGAGATGTTAGGGATATCATCACATGTCCTTGCTGTGACCAGTTCACAGGCCAAAAAGTGCCTCTCTGAACCTCAGGTCTTGGATCCTGGAACAATGGACCAAGCACCTTCCAAGAAGAAGAACAGGAGGGTTAAGGCTGTGCCTTCCCAACTGCCTGCAAGTGAGGATCAAGCTTCACAGGAAGCTGGTCTTGAGACCCCTGAAGGAACTGTCTCTGAAGAACTTGAACCTGATCAGGTTGAGTTTCTGGGGACAGGGGGACCTTCTAGGGCAGACTTGGGGCAGGCTCAGTTAACCTGTCCTTCTCTTGAACCCCTCAGACAGCAGGCTGCTGCTGAGGCTGCTGGGAATGCTCAAGGTGCCCATAAAGTTTATTGGGATGAAGGACTCCTTTACACAGAGGGTAGAGACCCCAAGCCTGGTGCAACCAGGAGGTTGGTTATACCTCTGCAATTTAGGGGTTTCCTTCTCACCTTAGCCCATGATATTCCTTTAGCGGGACACTTAGGCCAGAACAAGACCTGGGACAGGCTTGTCCCTCACTTTCACTGGCCTCACATGTCTGAAGACACCAAGGAGTTTTGTCGCTCCTGTGAAACCTGCCAAGCCAGTGGTAAAGCAGGTGGAACAACAAAGGCCCCCCTAATACCACTACCTGTGGTGGGGGTTCCCTTTGAAAGAGTGGGGATTGATATTGTAGGTCCAATGGATCCCCCTACAGCATCTGGGCACAGATTCATACTGGTGGTGGTGGACCATGCCACCAGGTACCCAGAAGCAATTCCACTTAGGACCACAACAGCTCCTGTTGTGGCCAGGGCCTTACTTGGAGTTTTCTCCAGAGTGGGGTTTCCTAAGGAGGTAATATCTGATAGAGATGCCAACTTCATGTCAGGATATTTGACAGCTATGTGGAAGGAATGTGGTGTTAACTACAAGTTCACCACTCCTTATCATCCACAATGTAATGGGCTTGTTGAGAGATTTAACAAGACCCTAAAGGGCATGATCAAAGGATTACCTGAAAAGCTCAGGCGAAGATGGGACATCCTACTGCCCTGCCTTTTGTTTGCTTACAGAGAGGTCCCTCAAAAGGGGGTTGGCTTCAGCCCCTTTGAATTGTTGTTTGGGCACCCTGTAAGAGGACCCCTGTGTCTAGTGAAGGAATGATGGGAGTTACCTCTTAAAAAGCCTAAGCAAGACATAGTGGACTATGTACTTGGTCTCCGCTCCAGGATGGCAGAGTACATGGAAAAGGCATCCAAAAACCTTGAGGCTAGCCAAGAATTACAGAAAGCTTGGCATGACCAAAAGGCTGTCCTGGTTGAGTTTCAGCCTGGACAGAAGGTATGGGTGTTGGAGCCAGTGGCCCCAGCAGCACTCCAAGACAAAGGGTCTGGACCCCATACAATTCTGGAAAAGAAGGGAGAGGTTACCTACTTGGTGGACCTAGGAACTCCCAGGAGCCCGACAGGGTGCTCCATGTCAACAGATTGAAGGCATATGTCAGCAGGGAAGACATGGGCTTGCTCATGGCTACAGATGAGGGACAGGAGGAAGAGAGTGACCCTCTCCCAGACCTGCTCACTCAGAACCCTGAGGATGGCTCAGTTGATGGTGTGGCCTTAGGTGGCAGCCTCACTGAACATCAGCAACATGACTGCAGACAAGTTCTACAGGCATACAGGCATATGTTCTCATTGACACCCAGTCAGACTAACTGGTGTACCCATGTGGTGGACACTGGTGACAGTCTTCCTGTAAAGAGCAAGATTTACAGGCAACCTGACCACGTCAGGGACTGTATAAAGACTGAGGGGCAAAAGATGCTGGAATTAGGTGTCATTGAGCCTTCAGAGAGCCCCTGGGCTAGCCCAGTGGTTCTGGTCCCCAAACCTCACACCAAAGATGGCAAGAGAGAGATGAGGTTCTGTGTGGATTACAGAGGACTCAATGCTGTCACCAGGACAGATGCACACCCTATTCCAAGGGCAGATGAGCTCATTGACAAGTTGGCTTCTGCCAAATATTTGAGCACATTTGACTTGACAGCTGGCTACTGGCAAATCAGGTTAGCTGAGGAGTCTAAAGCCAAGACAGCATTTTCTACCCCTAGTGGGCATTATCAATTTGTGGTGATGCCCTTTGGTTTGAAAAATGCACCTGCCACCTTCCAAAGGTTGGTGAATCAAGTCCTTACTGGGTTGGATGACTTTTGCGCAGCTTATCTGGATGATATTGCTGTCTTTAGCTCCTCCTGGGAGGATCACCTGGTCCACCTGAAGGAAGTGCTTGAGGCTCTGCAAAAGGCAGGCCTCACTATCAAGGCAACAAAGTGCCAGATAGGGCAGAGCAAGGTTGTATACCTGGGCCACCTTGTAGGTGGAGGCCAAGTTCAACCACTGGAGAGTAAGATCCAGACCATCAAGGACTGGTCCCCTCCAACTACCCAGACTCAGGTCAGAGCTTTCTTGGGCCTGACTGGGTACTACAGGAAGTTTGTTAAGAACTATGGGTCCATTGTGACTCCTCTTAATGATCTGACATCCAAGAAGATGCCCAAAAAGGTTCAGTGGACAGTAAACTGTCAAAAGGCATTTGATGACCTGAAGAAGGCCATGTGCTCTGCACCTATCCTGAAGAGTCCTGACTACTCAAGAGAGTTCATTGTCCAGACAGATGCTTCTGAGTTGGGAGTGGGAGCAGTGCTTTCACAGCTTAATGTAGATGGCCAGGACCATCCCATTGCTTTTATTAGCAGAAGGCTGACCCCCAGAGAGAAACGTTGGTCAGCTATAGAGAGGGAGGCCTTTGCTGTGGTGTGGGCCCTGAAGAAGTTGAGACCATACTTATTTGGCACTCACTTCAAGATTCAGACCGACCATAAGCCCCTCTTATGGCTTAATCAGATGAAGGGTGAAACCCCAAACTACTCAGGTGGTCCATTTCCCTACAGGGGATGGACTTTACAGTGGAGCACTGCCCAGGGACTGACCATGGCAACGCAGATGGTCTCTCCAGGTACTTCCACTTAGAACATGAAGACACAACTGGTCAAGGTTAGTCTAATGTCCCTGCGTTTGGGGGGGGGGTTGTGTAGGAGAGTAGGGTCTGCTATCCTATGGTCACCCCAAATTTTTGCTTTTTGCTTCACTGGTTTATGACTTAATGTGGCTGTGGGCCTGCTAATCAGACCCACAGCCTGCTGTTCTCTCTCTAAATATCTGCCAATGCACTTTAGGTGCATTACGAATTGGAACTGGTTCACCTTATTGGCCCCTGTAACAGTGTACCCTAGGTACCCAGGGCATAGGTGTTTCCAAGGCCTACCAGGGGCTGCAGCATGTATTGTGCCACCCCTGGCCTGGCCTCCATATTTGACACAACTGGCTGATCACTCAGCTGGGGTAAGTTGGTGTAATCACCTCTTACTTAGGTACAGTATGCCTGTGCCTAACCCTAAACTGGACACATATGTTCCTATCAGCCACTCCTATGGAAGGCCTCATCAATTCTGGAGGCAGAGTGCTTGGAAATATGTGAGATGGTGCTCTAGCATGAGCTGAGCCTGTCTGCAGCTGTCGGGAACCACTCCCTAAGCTGTTCCAGGATATTGCCATACCATATACTCTTAAGTGCATTATAATCCTCGCGGTTAAATGCTATCTTTGGTTTGGCTTTATCAAAACATGTCGAGTAAGGTGTCATACGAATTGGAATACTATCCTCTCGACAGTCCTGTCGACGGGGATAGCATTCCACCCTTCTAGAGGGACACAACATGTGTGTAGCCTTAACCCCGGTTAAAGTTAACCAGAGCCTCAGCATCACAAAATGGATGCTGCCACCACAGACACGAGTCTGGCCTCCTGCTGCTGACCGAAACTCGCAAATGGTGGCCTGGACAAAGGGTTTCCTGCCTTGGGAGGTGCGAGCACCACCCCAGACAGGGTTTTGTGTATTGGGTAGGACAGGGCTGAATAGAAACAGACATGCCCGGGGCACACAAGGTGTCCCCGTGCATAAGCCAGTCCAAACCGGTCCTGGGACTTTCCAGACCCAGGGCTGGCGAGGAGCTGGACAAAGGAAAGGGGTGTAACCGCTCCCCTTCCTGGTTCCTCCCAGAGGAGGGACCTAGTAGGTGATCCACCCCTCAGATTGGGAATAAGAGTGGGAGCAGTGCCATTGCACAGCAGATCATCCTGAATCAACTTTAAACAAAGAAGAAGACTGGACTTCGACATTCTGCTGCTCAGAAGACTGAAGAGAATCTCCCTTGTGGCCTAGGAGTGGCCACCCTGTGAACACAGGTACCAACCAGCAACTCAACATCTGCTTTGCCGCCGCCTCCCGCCGGAGCCCGAGCCCAGAGCCCGACAAGAACCAGACTCCCAGACCTCTCACAGCCCGATCCACAGTCCCTGCAAAGAAGGGACCCGTGGAGGCACCGAGTGACGTGGGACCGGACCTCTTGGAAGACACTCGAAAAGCTGACTGCGCAGCATCTGAGGCATCCTTGATGTTGTGCTTTGGGGACTGAGAACCCCCACCACCGAGCAGCCCTTGCACCGAAGATCAGCCCCCCAGCATCTCCACGATCTGCGTGGGGCCCTTTTGCATTGTGCCACTCGATGCGCCATCCCGGCCACTAGCCGCGTGGTCAGCGGCCATCTTGGCGATGAAACTGACTAACTACACTGCGGGTCTGGTTGCTCCAGACTTGCATAAGCTCCTGTGAAAAGGAGCACTCGCTCTGACCTTGCTGGTCCGAGTGTTAAGCATCTTTTGATTCCCGCGTGGCTTGCATTAGCCAAGGCCTGTTTGCTCCGATCAGGTCGCCGACACCACCAACAGCGAGAAGCCTGCGTGGGACAGCTCGTAACTGACTCCTGGACGTCCTCGACCCCCGGTGTCCACGTGGCTGCAGAGAGAAGCTACACGACAACGCCTGTTTGCACCCGACATCGCCTGGTTCCAATCTGGTTCCACGGTAGTCACTGGCTAGTGACTTTGAACATTGTCCCCTCTGCTTTCAGGTCTTCACATCTTCAGATCCACCCTTGGATCCACCGGAACTCTTCACATCGAGCCGCCTGCAGCATCTTCAGCTCCAAGCACCAACGACCAGCGTGACGAAACCCGACACTACTTCGACCCTGTGCACCCGCTTCCTGTGGGTGAGGTAACTCAGCTCCGCCAGTGTTCCTACACTGGTACACATCTCAAGGGCCTGTGTCTTAAGTTTCAGCATTCTAGGTCACTCGGAAGGTTCCTAACTATCTAACTTTGTACTTTTTATGCACCATAGACTTTACATTGGAAAGTGCGTGCACTTTGAACACTGCACCCGAGTCCCGCGGGCCTTTCCCGACTTAGTCACTGCTAGTCTCGAATAGCTCCAGCGATTCCCAAGGCCCTAGGCCTGTTCCCTTTCCGTTTGGTATCTCTTATACCACTTTCTTAGTATATGGTTTAGGTGGCCCCTAGGGCTCATCCATATTGTGCAACTTTTGTGTATTTTAAACTGTCTTGTGATTTAACGCTTGTGCTTCTGTGCTCATAAAGAGTCCAGGGGATTTTTTTAGTTAATAAATCAATATATATTTTCAATATATATCTGTGTGGTGTCCCTTTCATTTGATATTTAAGGGGGTTGTGTATGGTAATACAGCTGGCTTTACATGCCTTTCAGAGTTTAGCCTAAGACTGCTTTGTCCACGTTACCACTAGGATAACTGGTCTACAAGTTTGAATTACAACCAATCATCATAAGGGTTGCTTGGCATGGTACAAAGTGATCACTAAGAATTAGTGAGCATTATATACCAGGCCAACTTCTCACAGGAAGCTTGTTTCCGGTCCAGGGAAGGCTTGGCTTGGCAGTTCGAGCTGGACTGTTCCCATGAGGCAGAGGGTCAGACTGATTTGCATATGGCCATGTCTGAACTGGGATGGCAGAGTGGGCTACGGAACGGTAGTGGATTAAACTCAGATCTGTTGACTGGGTCTGAGTTTTTGATTGGTTTAGATGTTCCGTCCATCACCACCCCCTTTGTACCGCTTTGTTCGCCATAAGTTGGCAGGGTATGCTCAGATGTGAGTCCCTTGCTCATTTTGCCACTGGATTCAAGCAAGCCTGGCTGAAGACGGCTGTACTGCCAGAAACCTGTCCTAGGAACCTTGCTTCCGGTCCGGGGAAGGCATGGCAGTTTGGGATGGACTGTTCCCATGAGGCACAGGGTCAGACTGATTTGCATATGGCCATGTCTGAAATGGGGTGGCAGAGTGGCCTAAATAATGGTGATGGATTAAACCCAGATCTGTTGACTGGGTGTGAGTGTTTGTTTGGTGCAGATGCTCCGTCCATCACCACCCCCTTTTGTACTGCCTTGTTCGCCATAAGTTGGCAGGGTATGCTCAGACGTGAGTCCCTTGCTCACGTTGCCACTGGATTCAAGCAATCCTGGCTGAAGACGGCTGTAATGCCAGAAACCGATCCTAGGAAGCTTGTTACCAGTCCAGGGAAGGCATGGCTTGGCAGTTCGGGCTGGACTGTTCCCATGAGGCACAGGGTCAGACTGATTTGCATATGGCCATGTCTGAACTGGGGTGGCAGAGTGGGCTAAAGAACAGTGATGGATTAAACCCAGATCAATTGACTGGGTGTGAGTGTTTGATTGGTTCAGATGCTCCGTCCATCACCACCCCCTTTGGTACCGCTTTGTTTGCCATAAGTTGGCAGGGTATGCTCAGACGTGAGTCCCTTGCTCACTTTGCCACTGGATTCAAGCAAGCCTGGCTGAAGACGGCTGTAATGCCAGAAATCCGTCCTAGGAAGCCTGTTTCCGGTCCAGGGAAGGCATGGCTTGGCAGTTCGGGCTGGACTGTTCCCATGAGGCACAGGGTCAGACTGATTTGCATATGGCCATGTCTGAAGTGGGGTGGCAGAGTGGGCTAAAGAACGGTGATGGATTGAACCCAGATCTGTTGAATGGGTGTGAGTGTTTGATTGGTTCAGATGCTCCGTCCATCACCACCCCCTTTCGTACCACTTTGTTCGCAATAAGTTGGCAGGGTATGCTCAGCCGTGAGTCCCTTGCTCACTTTGCAACTGGATTCAAGCAAGCCTGGCTGAAGACGGCTGTAATGTCAGAATCTGGTCCTAGGAAGCTTGTTTCCAGTCCAGGGAAGGCATGGCTTTGCAGTTCGGGCTGGACTGTTCCCATGAGGCACAGGGTCAGACTGATTTGCATATGGCCATGTCTGAACTGGGGTAGCAGAGTGGGCTAAAAAACGGTGATGGATTAAACCCAGATCTGTTGACTGGGTGTGAGTGTTTGATTGGTTCAGATGCTCCGTCCATCACCATCCCCTTTTGTACCGCTTTGTTCGCCATAAGTTGGCAGGGTATGCTCAGACGTGAGTCCTTTGCTCACTATGTCACTGGACTCTAGCAAGCCTGGCTGAAGACGGCTGTAATGCCAGAAACCGGTTCTAAGAAGCTTATTTCTGGTCTAGGGAAGGCATGGCTTGGCAGTTCGGGCTGGAGTGTTCCCATGAGGCACAGGGTCAGACCGATTTGCATATGGCCATGTCTGAACTGGGGTGGCAGAGTGGGCTAAATAACGGTGATGGATTAAACGCAGATCTGTTGACTGGGTGTGAGTGTTTGATTAGTTCAGATGCTCCGTCCATCACCACCCCCTTTTGTACCGCTTTGTTCGCCATAAGTTGGCAGGGTATGCTCAGACGTGAGTCCCTTGCTCACTTTGCCACTGGATTGAAGCAAGCCTGGCTGAAGACGGCTGTAATGCCAGAAACCGGACCTAGGAAGCTTGTTTCCGGTCCAAGGAAGGCATGGCTTGGCAGTTCGGGCTCTACTTTTCCCATGAGCCACAGGGTCAGACTGATTTGCATATGGCCATGTCTGAACTGGGGTGGCAGAGTGGGCTAAAGAACGGTGATGGATTAAACCCAGATCTGTTGACTGGGTGTGAGTGTTTGATTAGTTCAGATGCTCCGTCCATCACCACCCCCTTTTGTACCGCTTTGTTCGCCATAAGTTGGCAGGGTATGCTCAGACGTGAGTCCCTTGCTCACTTTCCCACTGGATTCAACAAGCCTGGCTGAAGACGGCTGTAATGCCAGAAACCGGTCCTAGGAAGCTTATTTCCTGTCTAGGGAAGGCATGGCTTGGCAGTTCGGGCTGGATTGTTCCCATGAGGCACAGGGTCAGACAGATTTGCATATGGCCATGTCTGAACTTGGGTGGCAGAGTGGGCTAAAGAACGGTGATGGATTAAACCCAGATCTGTTGACTGGGTGTGAATGTTTGATTGGTTCAGGTGCTCTGTCCATCACCACCCCCTTTTGTACCGCTTTGTTCGCCATAAGTTGGCAGGATATGCTCAGACGTGAGTCCCTTGCACACTTTGCCACTGGATTCAAGCAATGCTGGCTTAAGATGGCTGTTATGCCAGAAACCGGTCCTGGGAAGCTTGTTTCCGGTCCAGGGAAGGCTTGGCTTGGCAGTTCGGGCTGGACTGTTCCCATGAGGCACAGAGTCAGACTGATTTGCATATGGCCATGTCTGAACTGGGGTGGCAGAGTGGGCTACGGAACGGTAGTGGATTAAACTCAGATCTGTTGACTGGGTCTGAGTTTTTGATTGGTTAAGATGTTCCGTCCATCACCACCCCCTTTGTACCGCTTTGTTCGCCATAAGTTGGCAGGGTATGCTCAGATGTGAGTCCCTTGCTCATTTTACCACTGGATTCAAGCAAGCCTGGCTGAAGACGGCTGTACTGCCAGAAACCTATCCTAGGAACCTTGCTTCCGGTCCGGGGAATGCATGGCTTGGCAGTTTGGGATGGACTGTTCCCATGAGGCACAGGGTCAGACTGATTTGCATATGGCCATGTCTGAAATGGGGTGGCAGAGTGGTCTAAATAATGGTGATGGATTAAACCCAGATCTGTTGACTGGGTGTGAGTGTTTGTTTGGTGCAGATGCTCCGTCCATCACCACCCCCTTTTGTACTGCCTTGTTCGCCATAAGTTGGCAGGGTATGCTCAGACGTGAGTCCCTTGCTCACGTTGCCACTGGATTCAAGCAATCCTGGCTGAAGACGGCTGTAATGCCAGAAACCGATCCTAGGAAGCTTGTTTCCGGTCCAGGGAAGGCATGGCTTGGCAGTTCGGGCTGGACTGTTCCCATGAGGCACAGGGTCAGACTGATTTGCATATGGCCATGTCTGAACTGGGGTGGCAGAGTGGGCTAAAGAACAGTGATGGATCAAACCCAGATCTATTGACTGGGTGTGAGTGTTTGATTGGTTCAGATTCTCCGTCCATCACCACCCCCTTTTGTACCGCTTTGTTTGCCATAAGTTGGCAGGGTATGCTCAGACGTGAGTCCCTTGCTCACTTTGCCACTGGATTCAAGCAAGCCTGGCTGAAGACGGCTGTAATGCCAGAAATCCGTCCTAGGAAGCCTGTTTCCGGTCCAGGGAAGGCATGGCTTGGCAGTTCGGGCTGGACTGTTCCAATGAGGCACTGGGCCAGACTGATTTGCATATGGCCATGTCTGAAGTGGGGTGGCAGAGTGGGCTAAAGAACGGTGATGGATTGAACCCAGATCTGTTGAATGGGTGTGAGTGTTTGATTGGTTCAGATGCTCCGTCCATCACCACCCCCTTTCGTACCGCTTTGTTCGCCATAAGTTGGCAGGGTATGCTCAGCCGTGAGTCCCTTGCTCACTTTGCAACTGGATTCAAGCAAGCCTGGCTGAAGACGGCTGTAATGTCAGAATCTGGTCCTAGGAAGCTTGTTTCCAGTCCAGGGAAGGCATGGCTTTGCAGTTCGGGCTGGACTGTTCCCATGAGGCACAGGGTCAGACTGATTTGCATATGGCCATGTCTGAACTGGGGTAGCAGAGTGGGCTAAAAAACGGTGATGGATTAAACCCAGATCTGTTGACTGGGTGTGAGTGTGTTGATTGGTTCAGATGCTCCGTCCATCACCATCCCCTTTTGTACCGCTTTGTTCGCCATAAGTTGGCAGGGTATGCTCAGACGTGAGTCCCTTGCTCACTATGTCACTGGACTCAAGCAAGCCTGGCTGAAGACGGCTGTAATGCCAGAAACCGGTCCTAAGAAGCTTATTTCTGGTCTAGGGAAGGCATGGCTTGGCAGTTCGGGCTGGACTGTTCCCATGAGGCACAGGGTCAGACTGATTTGCATATGGCCATGTCTGAACTGGGGTGGCAGAGTGGGCTAAATAACGGTGATGGATTAAACCCAGATCTGTTGACTGGGTGTGAGTGTTTGATTGGTTCAGATGCTCCGTCCATCACCACCCCCTTTTGTACCGCTTTGTTCGCCATAAGTTGGCAGGGTATGCTCAGACGTGAGTCCCTTGCTCACTTTGCAACTGGATTCAAGCAAGCCTGGCTGAAGATGGCTGTAATGCCAGAAATCAGTCCTAGGAAGCTTGTTTCCGGTCCAGGGAAGGCATGGCTTGGCAGTTCGGGCTGGACTGTTCCCATGAGGCACAGGGTCAGACTGATTTGCATATGGCAATGTCTAAAGTGGGGTGGCAGAGTGGGCTAAATAACGGTGATGGATTAAACCCAGATCTGTTGACTGGGTGTGAGTGTTTGATTGTTTCAGATGCTCCGTCCATCACCACCCCCTTTTGTACCGCTTTGTTCGCCATAAGTTGGCAGGGTATGCTCAGACGTGAGTCCCTTGCTCACTTTGCCACTGGATTCAAGCAAGCCTGGCTGAAGACGGCTGTAATGCCAGAAACTGGTCCTGGGAAGCTTGTTTCCAGTCCAGGGAAAGCATGGCTTGGCAGTTCGGGCTGGACTGTTCCCATGAGGCACAGGGTCAGACTGATTTGCATATGGCCATGTCTGAACTGGGGTGGCAGAGTGGGCTAAAGAACGGTGATGGATTAAACCCAGATCTGTTGACTGGGTGTGAGTGTTTGATTAGTTCAGATGCTCCGTCCATCACCACCCCCTTTCGTACCGCTTTGTTCGCCATAAGTTGGCAGGGTATGCTCAGACGTGAGTCCCTTGCTCACTTTGCCACTGGATTCAAGCAAGCCTGGCTGAAGACGGCTGTAATGCCAGAAACCGGTCCTAGGAAGCCTATTTCCGGTCTAGGGAAGGCATGGCTTGGCAGTTCGGGCTGGACTGTTCCCATGAGGCACAGGGTCAGACCGATTTGCATATGGCCATGTCTGAACTTGGGTGGAAGAGTGGGCTAAAGAACGGTGATGGATTAAACCCAGATCTGTTGACTGGGTGTGAGTGTTTGATTGGTGCAGGTGCTCTGTCCTTCACCACCCCCTTTTGTACCGCTTTGTTCGCCATAAGTTGGCAAGGTATGCTCAGACGTGAGTCCCTTGCACACTTTGCCACTGGATTCAAGCCTCCCTGGCTGAAGATGGCTGTAATGCCAGAAACCGGTTCTAGGAAGCTTGTTTCTGGTCCAGGGTCGGCTTGGCTTGGCAGTTTGGAATGGACTGTTCCCATGAGGCACAGGGTCAGACTGATTTGCATATGGCCATGTCTGAACTGTGGTGGCAGAGTGGGCTAAAGAACGGTGATGGATTAAACCCAGATCTGTTGACTGGGTGTGAGTGTTTGATTGGTTCAAATGCTCCGTCCATCACCACCCCCTTTTGTACCTCTTTGTTCGCCATAAGTTGGCAGGGTATGCTCAGACGTGAGTCCCTTGCACACTTTGCCACTGGATTCAAGCAACCCTGGCTGAAGATGGCTGTAATGCCAGAAACCGGTTCTAGGAAGCTTGTTTCCGGTCCAGGGAAGGCATGGCTTGGCAGTTCGGGCTGGACTGTTCCCATGAGGCACAGGGTCAGACCGATTTGCCTATGGCCATGTCTGAACTTGGGTGGAAGAGTGGGCTAAAGAACGGTGATGGATTAAACCCAGATCTGTTGACTGGGTGTGAGTGTTTGATTGGTGCAGGTGCTCTGTCCTTCACCACCCCCTTTTGTACCGCTTTGTTCGCCATAAGTTGGCAAGGTATGCTCAGACGTGAGTCCCTTGCACACTTTGCCACTGGATTCAAGCCTCCCTGGCTGAAGATGGCTGTAATGCCAGAAACCGGTTCTAGGAAGCTTGTTTCTGGTCCAGGGTCGGCTTGGCAGTTTGGAATGGACTGTTCCCATGAGGCACAGGGTCAGACTGATTTGCATATGGCCATGTCTGAACTGTGGTGGCAGAGTGGGCTAAAGAACGGTGATGGATTAAACCCAGATCTGTTGACTGGGTGTGAGTGTTTGATTGGTTCAAATGCTCCGTCCATCACCACCCCCTTTTGTACCTCTTTGTTCGCCATAAGTTGGCAGGGTATGCTCAGACGTGAGTCCCTTGCACACTTTGCCACTGGATTCAAGCAACCCTGGCTGAAGATGGCTGTAATGCCAGAAACCGGTTCTAGGAAGCTTGTTTCCGGTCCAGGGAAGGCTTGGCTTGGCAGTTTGGGCTGGACTGTTCCCATGAGGCACAGGGTCAGACTGATTTGCATATGGCCATGTCTGAACTGGGGTGGCAGAGTGGGCTAAAGAACGGTGGTGGATTAAACCCAGATCTGTTGACTGGGTCTGAGTTTTTGATTGGTTCAGATGCTCCGTCCATCACCACCCCCTTTGTACCGCTTTGTTTGCCATAAGTTGGCAGGGTATGCTCAGATGTGAGTCCCTAGCTCATTTTGCCAATGGATTCAAGCAAGCCTGGCTGAAGACGGCTGTACTGCCAGAAACCTGTCCTAGGAAGCTTGCTTCCGATCTGTGGAAGGCATGGCTTGGCAGTTTGGGATGGACTGTTCCCATGAGGCACAGGGTCAGACGATTTTCATATGGCCATGTCTGAACTGGGGTGGCAGAGTGGGTTAAAGAACGGTGATGGATTAAACCCAGATCTGTTGACTTGGTGTGAGTGTTTGATTGGTTCAGGTGCTCTGTCCATCACCACCCCCTTTTGTACCGCTTTGCTCGCCATAAGTTGGCAGGGTATGCTCAGACGTGAGTCCCTTGCTCACGTTGCCACTGGATTCAAGCAAGCCTGGCTGAAGACGGCTGTAATGCCAGAAACCGATCCTAGGAAGCTTGTTTCCGGTCTAGGGAAGGCATGGCTTGGCAGTTCCGGCTGGACTGTTCCCATGAGGCACAGGGTCAGACTGATTTCCATATGGCCATGTCTGAACTGGGGTGGCAGAGTGGGCTAACGAACGGTGATGGATTAAACCCAGATCTGTTGACTGGGTGTGAGTGTTTGATTGGTTCAGATGCTCCGTCCATCACCACACCCTTTTGTACCACTTTGTTCGCCATAAGTTGGCAGGGTATGCTCAGACGTGAGTCCCTTGCTCACTATGTCACTGGACTCAAACAAGCCTGGCTGAAGACGGCTGTAATGCCAGAAACCGGTTCTAGGAAGCTTGTTTCTGGTCCAGGGAAGGCATGGCTTGGCAGTTCGGGCTGGACTGTTCCCATGAGGCACAGGGTCAGACTGATTTGCATATCGCCATGTCTGAACTGGGGTGGCAGAGTTGGCTAAAGAATGGTGATGGATTAAAGCCAGATCTGTTGACTGTGTGTGAGTGTTTGATTGGTTCAGATGCTCCGTCCATCACCACCCCCTTTTGTACCGCATTGTAAATGTGGCGCATCCATCGTGGCAGTGGCATGGCGCACAATAACTGGCGCACCCCTGCTGATATGCAGGGATGCGCCAGTTATCGTAAATCTGCACCATGGCTTTTTCAGACATTCAGATGTTTCTAGCATTGTCTGAGGTTGCAGGGAGTTCTCATCCTAGGGCCTGAAGTTCCTTGGTGCTCTCATTGTGATGTTCTTGATAGCAAGCCTTGTTGATCCAGAGAAGTGTATATATTTCGATATTAACATTGTAATGTACACAACTGCACTTGAAAGGAGATCTCTCACATCTCTCTCATTTCTTCACTACTAGCTATCTCCTTTGACCGCCTCCTAGAATAGGGCCTCTCCAGTTAAGAAAAACTGTGCCTGTTCTTTCAATTGTAAAACCAAGGTAAACTGCAGTAGCCACCCATGCTACTTATACCACCTACTCACGCAACAGGCTGGTTTGACGTCTGGTCAGCAGTATTCATACAATAACCAACCTTTGTGTCTGTACCACGTGAGTCTAAATTTATATTAAAGTCCCCTAACACCCATTTTTTCCCAACAATCAATTACAAGCAAAACTGGCAGGAGATACATTCAATGAGTGCAGGGGTTATTTGAGTTGTTTACTGCACCATCCAACCGGGTATGACAATGGATGCCTCCGCCTACAGAGACAGAAGCAGGCAAATAACCAAAGAAAGAGGGCGGCTGGACTAATCAAGCAAGAATTGAATGGAGGGGTTGGGAAAATTAGTATGGAGTAGACGTCGACAGCTTCAGTCTCCCCGGCACCAGAGCATAGTTACTTGCCTTACAACTTTAGGAAGACAAAAAAGGGTAGTGGTGTGAATCAGAATTAGGGGCCAGAAATTAAATCATTTGGAACGAATTTGTCTGTATTAAAAGATCATATTAACCTAATTATCCGGGTCTGTAATTCCCCCAGTGCTTCATTTGTAAACAAAGAAAGTACTCAGCTCTTCTTGGAGGCCATGGCAGCCTGCACCACCCATTGCCCCTGCCAGCTCTGCTAGTGACAGTACCAACACACCATGGCAGTCCTCAAGTGATACAATTCAGGAAATTTTTATGTAGTTTGATGTATTAAACACACTTCTGCTCATCTTAAACTTTTTTTTAAACTCTTACACTCCTTACATTAGAGGTGGGGAACCAGATCAGCTACATTTCCATTAAGGCCATTTTAGTCAGCAAGTTTGGGCTGACCCCTGAGAAGTACAGGCAACAGTTCAGGGCCAGTCACAAACTCTACACAAACATCGCTGTATTTTTGGGACTATGCTGGTAAGGCACTGAAGGGCTGGGTGAGGAGCAGAAAAGTTAATGATTATGAAGGGTTGTACAACTTGTTTCTAAAGGATGACATTTATGATACTTGTTTTCAAGAGCTGCACTAACACCTGGTTGATAGCAAGCTTACTGACTCCAGGAAGCATGGTGAGTAGGCAGACCTCTGGGTCAGCACCAGAGTTTCCAAAAAGGTATCCGTAGGACTCCCAAAAGGGTAAATTGTTCTAAAGGTTTTTTAGGTCAGGGAGAAGGAAGGGGCGCACTGCTAAGAATTGACGCAATAATGTCTCGAATTCTTGGTAGGAATGTGGTGCAAAGAAGGGTGAGGGGATGAGCCCTATAACCCCCAGAAAAAGTGTGTCGGTCAAGGCCAATACACTAAACAATTGCAAAAGAAAATACCCTTGCACACAACAAAATTATGTAGTATGGTGTGTCAGTGTAGACACTGGTACATTAGAAACAAAGCATTTGAGTGGACAATAATTCATTAAGTGGTTCTTAAAAATAGAGTATTTTTAATGATCTTGAGACATATCCAGCCGACACGTGTTTCGTCGCATGTGGGATTATCCTCCCACGACTCCTCAGGGCTATATTGGATAAAGATGTCACTGGGGAGGTCGCTCTGCCGGTGATAATTCCGACCCAGCAAGGCCCAGGACTCTAAAGGACGATGTAGATATAGCATGTGGGGAAATGCATGGTACTGTAAACTGCGGAACGTGGTCTACGCAGTAGGAGGATCTATGCCAGCACGTGGATAAGGACTTATTTTTTTTATAGATATTCCTCAAAAAAACGTAGAGGAATTCTCTTCAGGCCCCCAAAACAACTCACCGGGGAAACGGTCTGGTTCACATTCCCAATCTGGCCATCAGAAGATAGATGATCCTGACAAGGTCAGCAGCTCAAGCCCATCAACTGCTAAGAGTGCTTCGAGTATGGACACTACAAAGGGGATTGCAAGTTTACAAAAAGAACACCACCTCCCACTGGAAAATGAATCCAAGGGTGGCTGGTGGAGTGCTGAGGGAGGACTTTGTCCCAATTAATGTGGGGAGTTTAGTGGCGGAACACAAATCCACTGGGCAGCTGTAGTTTCCACCTCAGGATCTCCGGTGCGTTTGCAATAATTGTGAAGATGGCATCAGTGAGAGCCATAAGGTTGCTGGGCACTGCTCCTATTGGCCCCGCTGTGCAATGCGGGTGGATTAGAGACAGTAGTCTTGTTGGGGAGACCACAGGTGTTGAGCAGGTCATTGTCCCATCTTTTAAGAAACTAATGGTCATGTTTAGTTTAGCCATTACGTCTCTTCCTAAGAGATTAGTCTGGGATGAGGGGTGATATAGCAGCTGTCCCTTTACGCAGCTGCCACCCATGTCTGTTTCCAAAGGGTTTTATGAAGGTGACCCTCATAACTGTGCCTGAGAACACCCACACATCCATGGAGTCTCTGGATAGGGGAACAATTGTTTCCTTTAGACATTACTTTGTTGCCCCTGTGCCAATTAGTGTGTTGTTTATCCGCAATGTTACGGTGGGTTCCTCTTTGGAACATCAGGTTACAGACAGCATGGGACATGTGAGAGTGGAGGTGTGTGTTATCCACCAGACATAGGCCCAACCTGTGTTTATCTAGTACTGGGAGCAGAGAGGGGATTATGACCGGGTCCTGTCTTGGGGAGTTCTCTATATTACTTCCTCTAATCCTTCTACTACATGCTTTATCCTCTCTCAACCTATGTGGCGGTACCCTCCTCGGTGCTGCCTCCTTCTGCGCCATTGCAGCCACAGTTGTTCTGACCAGGACCGCCTTCTCCCAACTCAAGGATTCCACTGCACTGTCCTGGTTCCATCCCACTCCCTTTCTGCTATCTCTCTCTTCCCTTCTTTCCTTGACTTGCCTTCTCACTCGCCTTGCGAGGCATTGCTGCATGTTGGGGAAGTTCCAGTTAGGATTTTCGATATATAATGCAATCCTTCGCCTTAGCCAATCCTCTAGATCAAATGACCTTCCCCTAGGCCAGGACCAGTCAAATTGGTTCCCCCCCTCAGTCCAGTCTGTTACTAAGTCAAAGAACAGTCGTGCAAAGATCTCTCCTTCCTCTCTTGCTACTATCCTCCTTAGGGTCAACCTATAACAGTTATGTGCTCAGGTCCAGCAAAACCTACCCTTGTCGGTGGATCCTGGTGGACTGGGGCCTCCTCCTTCACCCGCTAGTCTTATTGCTATCTACTACTGCTATGAATCTCTCTGTCACTGGAGTGTGTCCGCCTGAACCGGTGGGAGTGTGAGGTCTCCCAGCCACTATGGTTTGAAGGGCTTGACGTGGGTCAAACTTTTGGGGAGCCCATGTACTGGACTGAGGTGGTGCTGGGAATGTATGGTCTTGTGGACCTGTTGGGCTCTCATGCCTGGACCTGACAGTTTGCTGCTCAGTAGGGGACCCTCTGTCTTAGATTCAAATCAACAAAAGAGTGACGAAAATACTTTAAAAGAGGAAAAAAGGTCATAGAATAGTTTAGTTTCTACCACCAAAACAAGATCAAAGACAGCAGGGAGGTAAAGTAGGCATGCATTGTGGGGAAAAAAGAATCCTCAGGCACCAACTGAAAGTCGGTTGCCAGTTGTCTTCATTGGGTCCTTATAGAAAGAATAATATCAAAAGTGTAGTGAAAAAGTGAATTAAAAGGAGTGTGGACTACTCCCCAAACCAGAACATTCTTTTAATAAGGGGGTAGTTCTAACTCCATTAAAGCCAGTGAAATAGCGGACGTATAAATGGTTATGTTAATTTGAACCATAAAGTCCTATAGATCAAAAAGAAGAAGGGTCGACATGTTTCTGCTATAGAGCCAATAGTCAGCTCAGCATTCATCAGGACCAAAGAACAGTCCTCACTCCGCGGTTGGCGCATGCTAAGGTGCCAGAGCCTAATGGTGTGGGACAAAAAAACTTTACAACCTTGAGTGTAAAAGTTGCACAGGTACTGCCTCGTGCGACCTCTCCAAGATGTGAGAGACGGGGAATCTGTAATATATGAACAATACAAAAAGACAAAAGACAGATTTTTAAACAATTCCCAATTAAAAGGATCAAATGCCATAAACTTTGTCATTTGAAAAAACACAAACACACCTAAGAACCTCACGCAACAATCAATGTTTATGGGGACATAAAAATGCTTCAATATGTCCCATCAGTTCACGTTAGGCAGACAATTTCACCCATTGTGATTGCAAAACTTTTGCCTATGAAAGAAATTCTGCTTTAAACTCAGCAGCGTTGTTGGCGTAATATTAGCCAGTAGGGTCTTTACCTCAACATACCAGGTATTACGTTATAGTAAACGTGTCATGAGGGATTACCATATATAGTTAACATTCCAAAAAGTGCTCGTTTGAAATAAATATGTTAAAAACACCTTCAAACAGGAAGAATCAGTAAATTGAATTATGTCAGAATCCGACACACAGTTAATTATCTGTGGTGACGCCCCTTAGGCTTGTGTCAGGGGGAATTCTTCACGCCCGAAGTATCTGAAGAAAATGGAGGCCAGGTCAACTTATAACTAGAAACTTAATTTTAAGGTTTTCAGAAGCCAGTATGATCTAGTAAATGTAATTGGCGAAAAACCGAGATCCAGTCTATCACGCCAATCAACTTACTAGCTTCCGGGCGACTGCCCTCAGTGAAAACCTAAAGCGTCCACATCCACAGCCCGGAACAACAAGGAGCCGGGAAGGACGTAGATCTTTAAAGGGAAACGTGATCGACGTAACTTGCGATCACGTGACTATTTCTTAGCTCTACGTTCTTAAAGTGACCTGATTGTTTATGCGCCTAAGCAAGTTACATTTACATGGCATTTTTTAAGGGAATCGTCTGAAAAAAACTTTATTAAATCAGACATATCTGAAAACTAAGGCCATACAGACAGCGCCGAATAGCCTTCTTTGTCCGCGGAAAACCCAGAGTAAACTGATACAAAACCTCTCCGCAATAGAACAACCGTAGGCAAAGGGGCCATCACCACAAAAGATATTATCAAAAAAGTGTAGGATAATTTCACAGTTACAGTCATTGCTTTGCTCGATAGAACAAACATTTCTTTAGAGAGGACAAAAGAAAGAGTGCCTAGCAGAAGCTCTATAATAGGTATTATTAAGAGCAAGAAAACAATTTTATATATCTAGAAAGGTTGGCAATCACAGACAAAGACACAGCTAGTATCGGTAAAATGGTCACCTCCGCATCACTGACCCCCAAGGTATATCATCATTGAGGCCATGTGTATGCGTGGAAAGATGGTAAATCCATCTTTGTTCCCTCTCAAAGATGTTACCCTCGTTGGTCTGGTTCAGTTGCTCTATTATTGTCCATCTGATGTCGTTAGGACCATGGCCTCGTTCTAGGAAGTGAGCAGTTAGTTTTGTGGTACTCCTGCCGCAGCTCACGTTACTGCTGTGCTCCCCAATACGCATTTTTATCTTTCTTGTGGTCATTCCCACGTACCTGAGATTGCAGGGACAACTTACAAGGTAGATGACATTACTTAAATTACAATTTGTGTGTCCTTTAAGGTGCCATAGTTTGCCCTCCTCCAAATTAAGAGTTTTGGTTGCTGTTGTAAGGTGGCAAACACTGCATCCCCGACACGGGAAGTGGCCTGTCACGGGGGGTAAACCCCATGCAGTAAGTACAGTATGATCCTGCGTAGTGTGGTCAATTCTAGGACGGGTATGTACAAGAGCATCTTTCAGACTTCTTTCGCGTTTATACGAAAACAACTATTTTTGCCACTTACGCCCATTGCTAGTAAGAATGCGCCAGTGTTTGCCTATGCAGCGACTCAGAGCATTAGATATATTGCTGTAGGTCGTCACACAAGTCAATGGTGTCTCAGCTTCATTGTCCTTGTTGTGATTTTCCTACAGGGCCTCCTTGTTATTGTTTCTTGCTCTCTTGCGACTTTTGTGCAGGATTCTTTTTGGATAACCTTTGGTCAGTAACTTGTTAGTAAGATCTTCTGCTTGTATATTAAAGTCATTGAGGTTACTGCAATTTTTACGAATACATAGATATTGGCCAAAAGGTCAATTTTCCCGCAAGGGACGCGGGTGGAAACTTGAAAAATGAAGAAGGTTATTTTTACTTGTTGGTTTGTAGTAGGTTTTGCTGGTTAGATGGTCACCTTTCCTAGTTAGTGTGACATCCAGAAAGACGATGGAGTTTGGGTCATATTGATGGGTGAATTTCAGATTGGGGTCGCATGTATTCACCCAATCAAAGAAGGCTAGAAGACTCTCCTCTGAGCCTTTCCAAATTAAAAGCACATCATCAATGTACCTCTGCCACAGGATAACATTGAGAGTGTAAGGATTGGTGGCAGCCAAAATGTGGGTCTTCTCAAAGTTGTACACATACAACCCTGCAATGCTGGGTGCAAAGGTACTGCCCATCGAAGTACCCGTCTTTTGCAAGTAGATGGTATCTTCATATTGGAAAAAGTTGCGCTTCAAAGCTAATGTAGCGCAATCAATAATAAAAGCGCTGGAGGTGGTATAATTCCAGGTGGTCTGCTCTAGGACATCTGCCAGTACTTGCAATGTTGCATCCAGTGGGATGCAAGTATATAAACTTTCAATGTCTAAAGAAACCAAAAAAACATAGCTCTCCTGGCATCTGGACTTAATGTAGGTACTGGTAGACTGTACCAATGGTTTAAAAAAGATATCACAGTATTTAGAGAGTGGCTCTAACTGAGAACCAATCCCCGAGACTATCGGTCTTCCCAGAGGGGGAAGCCAATTTTTGTGGGTCTTTGGAAGTGTATAGAAATATGGGATTTTGCCCTCAGAATTGGTTAGGAAATCTGCTTCCTGCTTACTTATGTAGCCATCTCTTTCTGCTGTCATGACCAGTTCCGTTATTTCGTCTTTCAGGAAAGGGGAAGGATCTTGTTGGAGGATGGCATAGCTAGTTGTGTCACCCAGGAGGCGCCTACACTCTTGATCGTAAGCGGAGGCATCCTTGATGACAATACCACCCCCCTTATCGGCACTCTTAATCACAATTTCTCTGTTCTTCTGAAGTGATTGAATAGCTTTATATTCACTGGCTGTCAGATTCTTAAAAGGGGTAGGTTCTCCTAGTGACTCCACTTCAAGGAACACTGCCTGCTCAAAAGCTATTATATCAGCAGGCATTAGGTGTGAGGGTGGTATGAAAGAAGACTTTTTCTTAAAATTAGTGTCACTGACTGCAACCTGGCTTTCTGTTGAATTTTGTTGTTTGAAAAAGGTTTTTAGCCTGAGTTTTCTAAAGAACTCACCGAGGTTAGTTATTAAGGTTTTGTATTGCTGGGCCCCGCCCTCTGATCCTGGGTTTTGCTCCGTGTGTTGTCGCCCACGGATTCTATTGGACCCCAATGTACTTGGTTCCCCCCTCTCCTCTTGCCCCTGCCCCTCCGGCTAAAACCTAAAAAAGGCTGGGGATACATGTTCTGTTGAAAGTGTTGAGGTGGTGGGACAAAATGAGGATTCCAACCAAAATGAGGTGGATAAGGTGGTTGGTTGAAAGGGTTGGGCTGGTAGACTCCGTGCCCCTGTTGTTGGTATGGGAACCACTGTGGGATGTTTTGATTTTGTCTCCCTCGACCCCTACCACGTTGTTTATTCCCTTTACTTCCAGCACTAGAATTACTTGAGTCTGAATCATCAGACGCATTGGAGTCATAATTAGTCCGATCCGGTGGCGTATATTCTGAGCTGGCATACGGGTAGGTTTTATCATATGACCATCTTTTCAGATCTTTCTGGAATTTTTTTTTTTTTACCAGTGGTTGTCGTCTTTATATGCGTTTCCGTTGCCTGTATGTCTATTAAAAGGGCTTCTGACAAACACATTGCAGTCTTGATAATCAAAATAGCCCAATCATGTGTACAATGACAGGCAATCTGGGCCCATTCCTTTCTGAACACACTGTCCTCTAAGGAAATCCGAGGTGCATTAGTGATTAATAGACCCTTGGGGGCTATTTTATTGGTCAGGTATTCTTTCATCATTGTGCCATGTAAGATGGCTCTGATCCGACTCTTTTTCTGTTCGCCCAGTTTGTCCCAGTCAGAAGTTTGTGGTATTGCCTGGGCCACTAGAGGGTCGGCAAAAAGAGAAGGATCACTTAATATGGCATCTGCCTCCTCTCCTTGGGGGCTCATAGGTCCAAAATTAAAAAAACAGGAGATTAAAACTATGGAGGGCGACATCAAACTGGTAGAAGAACAAATAGCATCAGCAAACACACCAGAACTTAAATCTACACTAGAAAATAAAAGTCAACTACTAACAGAAAATGTGTTCGATTACTTAGAGAATATAGTGAGAAAAAAGTGGGAAGCTAGCAAACTATCAAATCACGAGTACGGAGAAGGATGTGGGAAAATGTTGGCATGGAGAACCAAAATAGATCAAACAAGAAATCAAATAACTTGCATTCAAAACCCTGACCATTCTACACCAAGCTTTGATGAGCTCACAATAAAACAACAATTCACAACTTTTTTTTCTTAATTATATAAAGAAGATTTAAGATCAACAAAAGAACAGTCCTCTTATTATCTAGACTCCATATTATTACCAACATTGACGGAGGAAGAGCTAAATGACTTAAACAGCGAAATTCGCACGGAAGAAGTGAGAGCTGCTATAAAAGATCTGAAAAAAGGCAAAGCTGCTGGCCCTGACGCTCTCCCAAACAAATTTTACAAAACAGTAAAAGAATCAGTAGTGGATCAGCTAGCAGATTTAATGAACGCAATATACATTATTCAAGAAAAAATCCCTGACTCATGGAATGAAGCGATAATCAGTATCATCCTAAAACCTGGTAAAAATCCGAAACTCTGCGAATCCTACAGACCGATTTCACTGCTGAACTGCGACTATAAAATCTTCATGCAAGTTATAACAAGGAGGCTAGCCGCTGTAATTCCAAAATTGATTAATAACGATCAGAAGGGCTTCATAAAAGGAAGACAACTACACAAAATTACACATGAGTTGTTCGCATCTATAGACATAGCCATCAGCGGAAAAAAAAACCTCACCATAATCACCTTTGACGCAGCTAAAGCGTTTGACAGAGTCAATTGGACCTTTCTAAATCAAGTCATAAACAAATACAATTTAGGAAAAAACTTTGGTCATATGGTAGGGGAAATTTACAATAGCTCGAAAGCAAAAATTTTAGTCAACGGAAACCTAACCAACAATATCGAGATACAAAGAGGGACAAGGCAGGGGTGCCCACTGTCTCCACTTCTTTTTAACCTTTATATTGAACCACTTGCATGTATCCTGAGAAGTCATCCCCAAATAACTCCTTTTAAACATCAAAACTTGGAAAAAAAGTCGCACTATATGCAAATGATCTGATGGTATTCACAGATAATTTCGAAAATTCCAAAGAGGCAATAGAAAATGCAATACTAAACTTTGGTAAAGTGTCAGGTTACTTAACAAACCAAACAAACCATGGAAGCCATGAGTTGGAACTCACATCCCATTACTCCATATAACAGGAATACAATAAAATACCTGGGAATAAATCTTGTTAACCACATCGATGCTCATGACGAGCTCAGCTCGTCATGAGGCACAGTGGAGCTGTGCTGATGACGAGCTGAGCTCGTCATGTATAATGGGAATGAAGACCCTTCAGCACAGCAGGGGAATTGCTGTAGCAGCGATGTGGTTAAAGAACTGGAGAAAGTCCCCATTTAAATTTGGATAGAGTCCTTAAAGACTCAAGGACACTACTCAAAGTATGGAAAGGCCTTCCATTGACTTTCCTGGGAAGATCCAACATTATAAAAATGATATTTTCACCGAAATGTACATACCTATTCAATACCATCCCGCTAGAATTCAAGAAAAACGAGCTAAAGAAAATCCAAAGGGAAATATCCAGTTTTATATGGTCATCCAAGAGTATGAGAATCTCTGGGAATAAACTAAGGAGGAAAAAAGAGCACGGAGGTATTGCCAGCCCAGATCTATTTGAATACTATGGGGCGTTTCAATTTAAAAACATGAGACCTCTACTTGGAAAATACACTTCCTATTCGACCTTTTTCAGAGTATGACAGGCAAATCCGATCACTTCCTGTTTAAATTTGGCCACCCTAAATTTTTCAAAAATATAAAACTAAAGACTATACTCAACGCTGTAAAATTATGGTACCAAATTAGAAACACAGTAAAGATACCATATTATAGCTCCTTGGCTCCAATTTGGAACTCTCCTGGCACACCAGATTGTTTAAACGACTCCCTGGCCATACCACTAAAAATAGCAAAAATCGAACACTGGGGACAATTGCTGGTAGAGAATTGTATAATTACATGGGACCAAATATCCTTAATCACTAACTATTCTTTGTCAAAATTTAAATATTACCAACTAACCAGCTGGGCCAAATCCCTAACAGAAAAAAAACAGGCAATGAAGATCTAGAAAGGGAAATGACCAAAAACACACCAATAAGAAAAGAAATATCGAGGTGGTATTGGGCTCTCATAATGGCTGGCGAACAAGAGTGCACGGTTCCTGAAACAATATGGTAGAAGGAAATGCCGGGAATAGACTTACAACTTATTTGGCAGAAATCTTTTGAACACTGCTGGTCTACAATAAAACCAGCAAACCTGATAAGAAATCACCTGTTCACAGTCCACAGGTCATATTGGACTCCAAAAAAACTATCAAAATTCAAAGGAGCAAGTACAAAATCGTGTCCGAAGTGTGGAATGGAGAAAGCAGATGACATACACATGTTCCAAAAATGTCCTTCAATTTCCTCCTTCTGGTAAGACGATTAACATGGTATTGGGAACCCAAATTGAAGTAAGTACTACCTTAATTATTTTTGGGATTCATCTAACTATTGATATAGAACCGAGAAAATTGTCCAAAAAACAAGAAAAACTCTTATTCATGTTAATATTGCTAGTTAGGAGAGAAATCTGCTTAAATTGGATCAAACCAATCCCTCCCACACATACAAATTGGCTAAATTCTATTATAAAAACTAATAAACTAGACAGGAAAGGGAAAGCAAGCAAGAAATTAGAATTCTGGGCAATATGGGAACAATATATTTAAACAACTAATTAACATCCTCGGCATGGTCTCCAAATTCAAAATCCAATAATGAATCCGATAACAATAATTCAAGCGGAAATATTTTCCGCTGAGTAGCCGAGTGGGCATTCTCCCCCATAATCGAAACAGAATTATTGGAAATGACAAAGGAAAAGGAGAAACGTGTTTGGAAACGAAACCCAAAAAGGGATACTCCCCGACCAGATAAGGATTATGGGGCAGTGACGGTATAAAACGTTGAAACAAAGGTCTCCCGAAACTCCTTATACATAAGCTTCGCAAAAAAAAACAACGCTGCTGAGTTTAAAGCAGAGTTTTTTTCATAGGCAAAAGTTTTGCAATCACAATGGGTGAAATTGTCTGCCTAACGTGAACTGATGGGACATATTGAAGCATTTTTATGTCCCCATAAACATTGGTTGTTGGGTGAGGTTCTTAGGTGTGTTTGTGTTTTTTCAAATGACAAAGTTTATTGCGCTTGATCCTTTTAATTGGGAATTGTTTAAAAATCTGTCTTTTGTCTTTTTGTATTGTTGATATATTACAGATTTCCCGTCTCTCACATCTTGGAGAGGTCGCACGAGGCAGTACCTGTGCAACTATTACACTCAAGGTTGTAAAGTTTTTTTGTCCCACACCATTAGGCTCTGGCGCCTTAGCGTGCGCCAACCGCGGAGTGAGGACTGTTCTTTGGTCCTGATGAATGCTGAGCTGACTATTGGCTCTATAGCAGAAACATGTCGACCCTTCTTCTTTTTGATCTATAGGACTTTATGGTTCAAATTAACATAACCATTTATACGTCCACTATTTCACTGGTTTTAATGGAGTTAGAACTACCCCCTTATTAAAAGAATGTTCTGGTTTGGGGAGTAGTCCACACTCCTTTTAATTCACTTTTTCACTACACTTTTGATATTATTCTTTCTATAAGGACCCAATGAAGACAACTGGCAACTGACTTTCAGTTGGTGCCTGAGGGTTCTTTTTTCCCCACAATGCATGCCAACTTTACCTCCCTGCTGTCTTTGAACTTGTTTTGGTGGTAGAAACTAAACTATTCGATGTCCTTTTTTCCTCTTTTAAAGTATTTTCGTCACTCTTTTGTTGATTTGAATCTATTACTGTTAAGGGGTACAAGAGTGGCCTTCTGACCCTTTCTCTCTTGTTGATTGCATTGACCCTCTGTCTTAGTCAGCTGGTGGGTTGGTGTATCCTAATGTTTGGAGAACATGCATCGGGTATAGCAGCTACATACCTCCATATGGTCAGGAAGGTGCGGATGCCTTGCTTGTTGTCTGTGGTATAGGATTATTGGTCTGGGTCTCCACGAAGATGGCCATAGTTTTAATAATGCCTCTCTCCTGTCCTTCTTTTGTCCTGACTATTTGGTTCATATGTGTGTTCTCATACGTTCGATTGTGTTAGTGTTAAAAGTTCCCTCCTTTGGCCAGGGGAATGCATGTGCCTTAATGTGTGCATGCTATTCTTGTCGAAAACTGCTTCAAAGTCGACTCATCCTGCAACTGTGACTCCAGAAACTTGGGAGGAGTGCCTGCCTTCGAAAATGACTCAAGATCTCTTGTGAACAGTTGACCTGTTCTGGAGAACTTCCAAAAAGAAGCTAATGAGGCCACCTGAACCGGCAAAACCCGGCACCTGAAGCAACCTCATCACCCGTCACCCCCGGCCCAAGTTGTTGTGGGTCAACGGTACCAAAAGGTTCCCTAGCCCTACTGAGCTCAAGTCCATCATGGTTTCACCCTTCCTAGACTCCCAGATGTCGCATGCAGCCTGTACACGCAGGCACCCCACTACTGTAATACCATGGTAAGAAAAACCCAACAAATTAGGACATCTCTGTACCCGTCGCCCCTGGGCCTTGAAGAAGAGGACCAAAGGTGTCCCCCAGTCCCAGAGCATCGCAAGCTCTAAGCACACTTGCTGGTTCAGACCGACTAGTTTCCTTGCCAGAGCCTGCAGCCTCCTTTCATAGAGCTCGATCCCCACTGAAACTCGTTGGGCTCCAGATGCTGATTTGCACCCTGCACCTGGCCGCCCTTGTGGCACTGGTGATGTACTGCTGGTGCTGCCTTTGATCTTGCCCACCACTCACCTTAAATGCTGGAGACCTGGCATGGACACAATGGGGGTCAGTGGGTAACATGTCCAGATGTCTGGTATGAGGGGCGCGTGATCACTGCTTGTACTGTATGTGCTGTGTCCTGATTGGCTATGTGCTCCTACCTTCATGTGGTATTTGATGTTATGGTGTTTTTGAGAAGGTGTGCACCCCTCCAGGTATGTGTGATTTATTGGTGCCAATCTCTCTAGGCCATTGTGGTATTGCTTTGCCTATCTGTGGGATTGACCTGAGTTTCCTGTTCGTGTGTTTGTCTGCTGGCTATGTGCCAGTCCACCTTTAACCTCACAATCAGTGTTCTCGGGCCTGGGTCTCAGAGCCTGCCTAACCACGTATTTCTGAGTCTGGGCTAATGGAGTTTTCATGATGAGTCAAGTGGATAATAGAGATGCGATTTTGTTCTTACTTATGAATGTATCACTATTAACATTGGCATTGACTTTTCCAATATTAACTATACTATTTCTAAGATGGTGGATGACAGCCCACCCTCCTCTCTGCTGCTGTTATTCTTCAGCAGCAATCCCACTCCTGTCCTAACGCTCGGCTCACATTACCATTTTATTTCTAATCCTTAGGGGTAATTTAATTGGCGCAACACTCCTCCGCCCCAGCGGAGGAGCCGTCCCTGAATCCAGCTCCATTGATATCATGGTTCCTCTAATAAAGCACAAAGTCTAAGGCTGAGGTTCAAATAGGGCTTTAAATTCACTCCCTGAAAAATGATTATGTAGCAGAATCTGGCCTCCCACTTTCATGTCAATGCAGAGGATAGGGATCTGGATCACCAAAATTAAGTTGGTGACCCAGGGGTTCATATAAAAAAACATACTTTATTTTTAGCTTTTAGCTGCATTAGACCAAATAGTAGCAACACAAATTAATTCTAGTGTCTCTCTTAAGTACTCCATACTCCTGCTGGGAATAGATAAAGAATCCTGTCATCTATTCTTTCCCTTCCAGGACTTCTAGCCAGTACATCCCAATGTGGGTGTCCATCTCTGCTCCAAAGGCCTTCAGAGATGTAAAGGGCAAGGTAAGTGTACATAAGGGAAAAACACATATATAAAATACTGACATTCAGTTTATCCCGTGATTCTCCCTTTTTGTCTCTTGTTATGCAGCTGTTACTTAGATTTTCTCTCTCTTTACCATTTTGATTTCTGTCTCTTCAGTTCATTTACGTTCCTTTTCATTTTATTTAGGGACCGAGGGGCATATTTGCAAGTGGATATTACCACAAGAACGTCACTTGTGCAATGGGTGTTGCAGTGAGAGTTCCGCCTCCACACCCATTGCTTTTTGACACTGCCCCATATTTACTAGGCTGGGGCAGCGCCAAAAAGGAAGACCAGGGAATACCTGGTCTTAGGCTGGCGATAGGAGGAGAAATTATTAATTTCTCCTCGTTTTATGCTTTTTCGAAGTGTGCTGCATTCTGCAGCATGCATTGAAAGAGCAAATCGCCTTTCAAGATTGTTTATGTGCAGGAAGGTATCCCTTCCTGCACATAAACAGTCGCCCCTGCAGTGCAGACACCCTGGCAACATGGTGTAAGTGTGCCTGTGCTGGTGCTAGGCAGCTTTATTAGCGCCAGCGCTAAGAGGAAACACAGGGGTGCGCCGTATTTTTGTAAATATGGTGCACCCCCGCATTTTGGTGTAATACAGTGCTCTGACATTTTGTTGTAAATTTCCCCCTCGGGTTTCTCCAACTTTTGTTGTCTGTGACCCGCATACATGGAAACCCTGTCCCCTTCATTCTCTTGAATACTTCTCTCTCTCTCTCTCTCTCTCTCTCTCTCTCTCTAGCTCTCTCTAGCTCTCTCTCTCTTTCTTCCCTTCCCTGCAGTACTTTTGCTCTTTAGGGTTTCTTCCCCTCAATTCAAGTCAGTGTCTTTCCCAGTTTTTGTTTGTGCTCTCTGTCCTCTGCAATACCCCTGTTTATTTTGCATGCTTAAATTTACCTTGTTATACACCTATATAGCCATGGCCCTCTCATGGGCCATGGCGGGAATGAGACATTGAGAGGCAGGGCTTTAGCTCCTTCCTTCTCCTCCTTGGGCCTTCTTCAGTTGCTTCTGAGTTTCTGGCAGCATTCTCCTCTGCGCCGCCACGGCTCATCTGGTATGGTTGGAGCTGCCACGCCCCCTCAACACCTTTTTCAACAGACAAGTAGAGTGTTTGTCAGGCTAACAAAGCTCAGCTTGACAGACACTCTTCTTGTACAGTTGGGCAGCTGGGAGCAATACATGAGCTAAATGTGCAGGCTACTGGCTGCCTGAGCTGATCTTTTCCAGGTTGAGGATTTCACAGCCATGTGGCTGTGACCGCCTCAGCCTGGTAAAAGTGCCTCAAGGCCCTCCCCCTCATGACCAGGTGGAGCACCACTCATAGCCTCAAACCTGGGGACTTTAGTTTTAAGCCCTGAAGTGCCCAGGGGCAATTGTCAATTAATGACACTTCGTCACATAGTGGGGTGATGTCAGCTGTCTCACTGCCCCTAGCCCACTCTTTGAAGAGTGAAGGACTGCTGCCGGCCCTATTGGTTGACCTGAGGTCCCAACTATCCTGGAACTTCCCATGCTTCCCTCCTGGAGAGCTGCAGTGAAGGTAAGTTTTACGTTTTTTGATGTTTGGTGTCTGTGTGTGTTTGTATGAATGTATGTGTATCTGTGAATGAGTGTTGTGAATTGGGGTGTGTGTGTGAATGTGTGAATGCCTCGGTCTGAGTGAGTGTGTATGTGTGCACTTGTGAACCACGCCACCCATCCCTGCTAAAATTATTGTCCGCCACTGCCTCTGCGTCCTCTGGATAACCGTCTTGTATGTGCAGACATAGGTTTATATAGTCTTTTTTGTGTTTCTTCGACCTCTCCTAGTCCTTTGGCTCTTTTCCTATTGCTTCCTCCAGTAGTCTTTATTCCCTTTTTGACTCGCTGTCTTCTTTCCCTCTTAAAGGTGACTGTCCGCAGCAGAAGGCAGGACGGTGTCCTGGGACCTCCATTAGGAATTCAGATAAGTCTTTGTCACAGCCACTTTCTCTAGGTCGTCTCTTACTCCTCATCTGTAAATGTCTTGATCAGTCAATGATGCTGTGAGAATCCTGAACAGCCAGTTAGCCTGTTTTGGGTGAAGAGCAAAGCTATAAACCGGCCCCAGGAAGTCTAACTTCGGCTCCCCAGGCTTCTGGCCTCCTTTTGCAGCCACCACCCCTGTACACCCATGCCCACAACAGAAAGGGATGTCCACTCCCTAGAGCATTAGCTACAACTTCGGGCCCTTGAACTTGCCCCCGCAGCCCCACCTCGAGGGCAGCTAAATTAAACCGAGTTTCTGCCCCTTGGTTTACGGAAGTCCTAAGGAAAAATTAAAAGTGCTTGTAAACACCTTGAAAGAGTGTGGGGGAGGAATTACAAACCCAATGACAAATCCATTTATAAACAGGTGTTGAAAGACCATTACAGGAAAGTCCTTGCCAGGTAGGTCGCTCTCCCCACCCGCTGCAGCTCCACCTGCGTTCTCTGAGCGCCTTTGGTTGCCCTTTTTCTACTCCTGTGCCCCGCTGCCCTTTTTGTTCTGTTCCCCGTGCTCTTGTGTGCCCTTTTGCTCCTCCTGTGCCCCGCTGCCCTTTTTGTTCTGTTCCCCGTGCTCTTGTGTGCCCTTTGTTCCTTCTGTGCCCCGGTGCCCATTTCTGTCTTCTGTTCCCCGTGCTCTTGTGTGCCCTTTCCTGTACCCCGCTTCCCATTTTATTCTTCTGTACCCCATGCCCCCTGTTGTGCCTGCTCCCCCCCTCGCTGCTCCCGTTCCCGCCGCTGCATCCCCTGAGGCCCCACCCCCGCCGTGCCCATTTGCTGCCCCCTTCCACCCGCCTCCCAGCTGCTCGTCCCTTCCACCTCCCCTTGAATGGCAGCCACTGTGCGGCCGCGCCGAAGGCGTGCCTAAGGCAAGCCCATCTGCGCCCGTCAGCGCCTGGTCCACACCAAGCGCCTGAACCCCTGGCCCCCGCACTAGTCATGAAGACTGCCACAGATACGACGCCAGCACCCTCATCGCTCTCAACCCAGGACGGACCCTCACCTGTTGCAGGGCCGCCCACAAGCGCACCCGCAGTCCCTTCGCCTGCCGCAACTGCAGCTTCTCCTGCATCAAAGACGCAGAGACTCCCGCCACGACAGACCACAACCAGCTCCGATGCATCCTGATCAACACCCGCTCCGCATGCAAACACGCCATCGAACTCTGGGACCTACTCGACACCACATCACCAGACGTTGCCTTCCTGACCGAGACCTGGATGAATGAAGCCTCCTCTCCAGACATTGCCATAGTCATCCACGACGGATACAAGATCGCCCGCAGAGACCGCACCAACGGAGTCGGAGGAGGAATCGCCATTGTCCACAAGAAGACCATCAGGGTCTCAACAAACACCGAGGACACTCTCAGCACCGCCGAACAAATGCACTTCCAGATCCACACGGACCCCAAGACACCCTAAGAGGCACCCTCATCTACAGACCACCTGGACCCCGACCACAATTCTGCCATCGCTGACTTCGTCAGCACGCATGCACTGATCTCCACCGACTACATCCTCCTCAGAGACCTGAACTTCCATCTGGAGAAAAACAATGACAGCAATCCCTCCGCCCTGATAGACAACCTAGCCAACCTCGGACTGGAACAACTCGTCATGACGCCGACCCACATCGCCGGACACACGCTAGATGCCATCTCCTCAAACCCCCACGTCTTCTTCAGCCACGTCTCTGAACCCACCTGGACCGACCACCACCGCATCCACTTCACCTTCTGGAAACCCGTAGCACATCACCGCACCCTGCAGATCCCCCATCACTGCTGGGGCAAAATCACTGAAGTACAACTACAGACAAACCTCGTACTCAACCCACCGACCAACCCCTCCAACCCCGACGATGGTGCACGCACCCTTAGATGATGGATGGACGACTGCATCAACACCTTAGCCCTGCTGAAAAAACAAACCCCCAAAGACAACAGCAAGAGAGCCAACTAGTTCACCCCAGAACTTCTAGCATAAAAGCGCACCTGGCAGAAGTTGGAGAACATATGGCACAGCGAGAAGTCGCTGGGCAGCCGCGCAGCCCACAAAGACACCATCCACAACCACCAGCACTTCATCAGGACCGCCAAGAGTACCTCCTTCAAACTCCGCCTCGACAACAATGCACACAACAGCAAGGAGCTCTTCAACGTCGTGAAGGAACTTTCCAACCCCAGTTCCAATGCCAACCCCAACGATATCCAGCTGTCGCAAGTCCTGTGCGACTCCCTCGCCACCTTCTTCCAACGCAAGATTGCCAACATCCACGACAGCTTCAAACCCCGGACGGCCCTAACAGGCCTCAACACGCTGGACCCACCTCACCCCACCCATCACGACCCCCTGACAACCTGGGCCAACATGAGCATCGAAGACACACTCAAGACCATGGGTACAATCCACTCCGGCTCGCTGTCTGACCCTTTTCCACAGCACATCTTCAACAAAGCCGGCAGCTCCATCGCACCCCACCTGTGCAACATCATCAACCTCTCCTTTGAGACCGCGACCTTCCCTGAGAGCTGGAAACACGCCGAGATCAACGCCTTACTGAAGGAACTCAAGACGGCCCCAAGTGTCCTCAAAAACTTCCGGTCCATCTCCCTGCTTCCGTTCCCAGCTAAGGTCATTGAGAAGATATTCAACATCCAGCTCACCCGCTACCTCGAAGACAACAGCATCCTGTACCCCTCCCAGTCAGGATTCCGCAGCAACCACAGCACTGAGATCGCCCTCATTACCGCCTCAGACGACATCAGGACCCTACTGGACAACAGCGAGACAGGGACCCTCATCCTTCTGGACCTCTCCGCCGGCTTCAACATCGTCTGCCACCTCACACTACGCATATGACTCCACGACGCAGGGATCTGAGACAAGGCCCTGAACTGGACCTCCTCCTTCCTCTCCGGCAGGACCCAGAGAGTCCGCCTCCCCCGTTCCGATCCGAAGCCTCCGAGATCATCTGCGGCGTCCCGCATGGATCCTCCCTCAGCCTGACGCTGTTCAACGTCTACTTGGCGCCTCTGGCATGCATCGACCGACATCACAACCTCAACATAATCTCCTATGCTGATGACAGGCAACGGATCCTCTCCCTCACCAAGGACCCCCTCACTGCCAAATCCAACCTCCACCATGGAAAGAAGGCCGTCGCCAACTGGATGGAGGATAGCCGCCTTAAGCTGAACACAGATAAGACGGAGACCCTCATCCTCGGGCTCAACCCCTCAGCATGGGACGACTCCTGGTAGCCCGCATCGCTGGGGACACCCCCGCACCTACCAACCATGCATGCAACCTGGGAGTCATCCTCGTCTCAAAACTCACCATGACCAAACAAGTCAACGCTGTCTCCTCCACCTGCTTCAACGCCCTCCGGATGCTCCGCAAGATCTACAGATGGATCCCAACAGACACAAGGAAAGCAGTCACCCAGGCCGTAGTCAGCAGCAGACTTGACTACGGAAACGCCCTCTATGCCGGAGCCCCGACCAAGCTCATCAACAGACTGCAAAGATTCCAGAATGCCTCAGCGATCTTGCAGTGGGAGAAGATGGCTAGTGAGTCGCACAGTTCTTATGAGGGCGGGATGTCGTTGGCGTTGGCGCTGGGGTTGGAGAGTTCCTTTACGATGCTGAAGATCTCTTTGCTGTTGTGTTCGTTGGTATCCAAGCGGTCTTTGAAGGAGGATCTCTTGGCTAATCTGATAAGGTGGTGGTGTCTGCGGGTGGCGTCCTTGTGGGCTGCGTGGTTGTCCGGTGTGCGTTTGTGGAGCCATGTCTTCTCCAGTTTCCGGCATGTGCGTTTAGAGGTCTGGAGCTCGTCGGTGAACCAGGTGGCTCTCTTGTTGGTGTGGCTATTGTAGGGTTTCTTGAGTGGGGCGAGGGTGTTGGCGAAGTTGTTGATCCACTGTCTGAGGTTTCGGGCTGCGGCGTCTGGGTTGGTGGGGTCGGTGGGTTGGTTCTTGGTGAGGGAGGTGATCAGCTGGTCTTCGGTGACTTTGCTCCAGCAGCGGCGAGGCAGCTGTTGAGTGCAGTGGTGCGTGGTTGGTTTCTTGAAGGTGAAATGGATGCAGCGGTGGTCGGTCCAGTGGAGTGCAGTGGTGTGGTCAAAGGCGACGTGGGAGGCTGTGGAGAAGACAGGATCCAGCGTCTGGCCGGCGGCATGGGTGGGTGCAGTGACGAGTTGTCTGAGGCCCAGGTTGGCGAGGTTGTCGATCAGGGTGGCAGAGTTGGCATGGTTGTTGTTCTCGAGGTGGAAGTTCAGGTCCCCGAGGAGGATGTAGTCCGTGGAGGCGAGTGCGTGGGTGCTGTTGAGGTTGGCAATGGAATCGCTGGACTGAGCCCAGGGTCCGGGGGGTCTGTAGATGAGTGTTCCTCTGAGGGTGGTGTTGGGGTCGGTGTGGATCCGGAAGTGCAGGTGTTCAGCGGTGTTGAGGGTGTCATCTGCGTGGGGGGCGACCTTGAGGGTGGACTTGTTGGCGATGGCTATTCCTCCTCCGATTCCATTGGCGCGATCCAAACAGGTTATCTTGTAGCCGTCCGGGATGGCTATGGGGATGTCGGGGCCGATGAGTCGTTCCACCAGGTCTCGGTCAGGAAGGCCATGTCTGGGGCGGAGGTGTCGAGCAGATCCCAGAGCTCGACGGCGTGTTTGCGTGCGTGCGTGCCTTCAAAGTATGCGCAGGATATAGTGCAACCCATCAGTAACCATTTGTTGAAGTAGTAATGGCCATGCAGTTGGAAGCCCAGCAGGTGGAAGCCCCTAAAGGTATTGTACTGTATTGTAATGGCATTTATATAGCGCTTGCTACCCCTGATGAGGCGTAGAGGTGCTTTTTCGGTGAGTAGCACGCTACTCTGGAACTCTTTAAGGATTACTGTTGAATTAGTATATTGAAATATGAAAGTAATTTGAGTCGTGGATAGGTTAGTCTGTTATTTGGATTCAAAAGGATAGCGGAGGGATAG